>NW_027223752.1:233124236-235761736 GCF_028538775.1 Myotis yumanensis | reverse complement strand
TCCCCTAAAAATTAATAAAGTGATATTGTTGTCCACATTGCCTGGCACATAGTAGGTCTGCCAGTCACATACTGACTTTTATTACCCTCATCTCCCCTAGGTAAACAAAATTCTAGAGACATTAAATGCTTGTTTTATTGGTTTTTCATTTATTAACATTTTGGAGGCTTCATACTAGTAAATGTGAAAAACCATATTTCATTGATAACTCACCTTTATTTCGAGAAAATAAAATGGCCTGATCTACACATTAAATAGTTAAAAGTATAACTGATAGAACTAAAGCTGTTGAGATGTTTATTCCCATCCTAGACAGCCCAGTCAGATTTTTTACAGATGAGCCCTTCCTAAATCCCTGACACAGAAACAGGGAAAGATAATAAAATGATTATTGTTGGAATTCACTGATTCGGGGAAAAATATTATAAAAAAGAATAACTATAACATTATCTTCATAAGATTTACTTGCAGTTTAGTCAATTTAAAGAACACACAACTTCCTACCATATGTTATTATCAAGACTGCAGAGAAAGTTGAACAAGACAAGGTCCCCGGCCTTAAAGAGCTCACACTCTGGAGGCAGAATCAGCAATGCAGATGACTAGGAACTGCCTTTTTACAGTGCACAGTGCTATCCCGTTAATGTGACTAAGTGAGAGTTTAATGGGCAGAGAGGCTAGCGACAAGCTCGCAGTAAGAAGGTGGACTGCTGGCAGAAGCTCGGAGGAGTGCGGGTGCCACGTGCCATTGGGACACGGCGGCTTCCCATTGTGGCTGAAGCTCAGGGTGAGCTGTCAGGATGAGTTAGTCCAGAGAAGTGAGCCATCAAAATGGGACATTAACCAGTTTTGTAAGGGACTTGAATGTCATGCTAAGTTGCTTAAAATTTATTCTGTAAGTGATGGTGAGTTAAGCTATGAAGGAGCATTGATCATGCACATTTTAAAACTAGACATACACTATAGTCACATATACACAAAAACATATAATAAATTTTAATCTACATATGATGTGTGTAAACACATGAAAGACTTTTATAATTATAAATATAAAATATGATCATTAGAATATCAATACAGAAAAGAGCAAGTCTAAAAAAGAAGAAATTTAAAATGACCCCAAATTCTAATACCTAGAGATAAACACTGCTAATATTTCAGAGAATATCTACAGATATTTAGTTATGTGTATTCATTTACTTACAGATATTTATTGAGCATCAAGTATGTGTTGGGTGGTGATGAATGAGAAATTATATAGTCCTTGGTTTCATTGTTTGCAGTACAGAACAGACGTGGATAATAAATGAAAAACAACTCAACACAGAAACAATGGAAAGTTCTAACAAGTGCCATGTGGGGAGCCCACTGGGTGTCCTGATACTCACTGGGGGGGGGGGTTTACAGGGAGTAAGCAATGAAGGCTCTAACAAAGAATGACATTTCGCCAGGCTAGCTTGGCTCAGTGAACCAGGAGGTCACGGTTGGCGGCATCACTCACTCTCTCTCTCCCTCTTCCTTCCTATCTGAAGTCGATAAAATAATATTTTAAAAATATAAGAAAAGAATGACATTTCATCTGAGACCTGAAAGAGGCCACTGGCCAGATGAGAGCTGCTCAGGTGGAGGATGGGGCAAGCACAGGTATTGAGTGAGAATGAACTTGGCGTGTCCATGGCAAAGAGAGACTCCCATACTGCTGAGCGCAGTGAGGGAGGGGCCACGACAAGACTTCAAATTGCAGAGGAGGCTGGGAAATGGATTATAGGACACTAGAGTTTGAACGGTGTCCCAGTGAAAAGACATAAAATTTATTTTAAATAGGGCTGAAAATTTGGGAAGCTTAGATGAGTACATGCTATGAGCTTACTGTTTGTGTCTCCCCAAAATTCTTATGCTGAACCCAATGCCCAAGGTGATGATGGTCTTAGGAGATGGGGTCTTTGGGAGGTGATTAAAGCCTTGACAAAAGTAGCCTGAAAAAGCTCCCTTGCCCCTCCCTCACCCGAGGTTACAGGAAGAGATTGGCCACCTAGGAGGCAGGCTCTGACCTGACAAGGAATCCCCAGCACCATGATTTTGAACATTTCGGCCCCTGAGAAATAAATGTTTGTTTGGTATAAACTACCTAGTTTATGCTTTTCTGCTATAGCAGTGCAAATGGACTAAGATGGTATGTAAATAGAAAAATAACTTTAAAGAAATAGGATTCTAATAAACATGCCACTTTATTGCTGCATAAAGTGCTTGAATGCTTTTCTATGTGGATAAATATAGCTCTACACTATTAGTTAAATGGCTATAAAGTCTTCTGTTATATGCATGTGTTATCATTGATGTAGTCGATTCCTTACGGATGGCCATTGACTATTAAAAAATGCTGTATTGAACATCCATAGAGTGTGTTTATTATACACTTTCCCCAATATCTGTCCAGAAGTGTTAACCAAAAATGAAGACTGGGCTAGAGGGATATACAATAACAATTTTGTATCTTATTTGCTAGATTCTCCTCCAAATATGTTATAATAATTTCTATTTTCTATAGTGTTGTATACGGAAATCCCTTTACCCCTTACCTCCATAGTCACTAATACTGATATTTATAAACTTTGCCACTATTATAGGTTAAATAATATCTCACTTTATTTTGATATTTTTGTATTGCAAGTGGGGCTGAATGTCCTTTCATATATTTCCTGTTACTTGTGTTTTGGGAATCAGACAGTTGGGCTGCTTGTTCATTTTAATTGACATGGTTGTCATCTTTTTTCTCATTTCTTTGTCATGACTAAGTATAAAGCTAACAAAGTTATCTATTAAATTTCAGATTTCAATTTTTATTTTTATGTGGTTATACTCCCCCATCTTTTCTTTGATGTTTTCTATTTTTGAGGTCAAGCTTTGGCAGAGGTAGAAAATAATAATATCATGAAGTTGATACTATTGCATTTCTGGAAGACCTAATGGAATATATCAAATAACCTATGTGTTCAATAGGAAAGTTCAGTAAATCCAACAACTATAAAATAAATATATAAAACCAATAACTTTCTCAGAATAAAAACTCTAGAAGAATAATCCCCCTCAAAAGACCCCATTCACAATTGCAATAACATCAAACAAATATAAGTAAACTTAGAAAATACATTTGATTTTTATGTTAAAAATGGAAAGAACATACTTACAGTAACTTCAAAGAATGAACAAAATGAAGAAACTTACTGAGCTTGAGCGGAGGGGAGACTCTGTTGTGACGATGGCAATTAGCCCATTCTCCATCCCCAAATTTAATGCACCTCCAATCAACATCCCAATGATTTTTTAAACTGACATAATTAATCTAAACTTTATCTGAGAAATAATAAAGGCACTTTCAAAATAAAGTGATAATGAAAAGACAGCTTTAATGTCATAAATAAAAATATATTGTAAACCTACTCTAATTGACACAGAAATTGACAAATGATGAATGAAGGAGAATTCAAATTAAAGACAAGTACACACGAGGAGTTTGTCTGTGACCAATACAGAATGGAAATCAATGGAGAAACACGGACTACTCAATACATTGTACTGGGACCACTAGCAAGCCACTGGGAGAAGAAAATATTAATTGGGATCACGCCTTTACTTCTTACATCACCATAAGTTTCAAATAAGCAAAGACTTAAATGTAAAAACAGGCAAGACAAAAACACAGCCACACAGAGATACTTAAATAAAAGAAGGTTATTGTCACAGTTTCAATGGCAACTGAGGCCCTGCAGTATGACCATGTGAGTAGGGATTTGAAAGGCAAGGACCACCATGGGTGAAACTAAGGAGGTGGTCTTAACAGGCTTGGTGGTTGGTTAGATGTGGAGCAGAGGGGATTGTGGAGGAAGGAGTAAATGTGACTGTCTCTCTCTGAGGGCTCATTGACATCATTATAACCTGGACTCACAATGTGGGAAATTACCAACATGAGTGAGGAGTGCTCAGTCATCCACCAGCGGTTCCATCCCACCCAGCACTGGTCTGCAAAGGAACCTAGACAGGTCTGCAAAGGAACCTGCTTTCTGGGTCCCCATGTGTCTCCTATACTTAGTAAAATAGATACTAGAATGTGATATGGAATGTTCCTCTCAGATTTATCATCCCATGAAACTATGGTGTATTGTTTTTTTAACTTTATTTTTTAAAGTTTTTTTTTTAGTTTATTTTAAGGTTTCTGAGAAACTGTATCAGAAAATATATCAGATTTTACTGTTTGTTTATTTAAAATAAAAATTGATTGAAATACTATGGTATTCTGGATGGGATCTTGGACTAGAAAAAGGACATTAGGCAAAACTAAGGAAACTTGAATAAAGTATGCACTTTAGCTAATCATATATCCATACCGGTTCATTGGCTTTGACAAATGTACTGTACTCAGATGAGATGGTAATAACAGGGGAAATTGGGTGTGGAGTATATGAGAACTCTCTCCCACCCTCAGAGTTTTTCTGTAAATCTAACCAAAATCTAAAATAAGAAAAGTTGATAAAATTGGTGTAGGGTCATTTTTTTCTCTCTGAGAAAGGAAATATTTTGTGATTTTATATAAGAAGGAAGGTAAGTGTCCACATTGCTCTCACCCATGAACAGAAGCTGGAGAAGAGGGAAAGAGTCACAGCCTCAGTCAACCATCTATGCCACTTACAGGTGAGACGCAGAATGCCACAGTGGGGATGCACCTCGAGGGCGGTACCTTAAGTGAAATGAGCCAGTCACAGAAAGACACTTACATGATTCCATGTATTTGAGATATCTAAAACAATCAAATTCATAGACTCCAAGAGTGAAATTTCAGTTGACAGGGGCTGGGGGACAAAGGTATAATTGGGGGGTTTACTAACCAACCAGCAATAAGGTTTCACTTAAGGAAGATCTAGAGACTTGCTGGTCAGCATTGTTCCTATTGTGAAGAGTAATGCATTATACACTTTAAAACTCATTGAGATGGTAGAGCTCATAAGTGTTCTTCCACAATAAAATAAAATTTAAAACTACTTTAAAAGGTGAGACACATATTTGAAGATGTTTGCTTTTAACAAAGCATGTGATTGAGTCACTAGCCATACCATGGTTGACTCAGAGCAAAATATTTTGGAACAATAAATCCAGGAAATCTAAGTGGGATACCCGTGAGGGACAGGAGGGGCTCAGCCACGTGGTGTCATGGCGGAGAGTTTTACAATCAGGAATGGTTGACACTAAGTAGAAAACCCTGTTTGTGAGAAGTTCAATAAGAAATTCTGGGTCTCAAATGCTGGGTATAAACTTTGTTTTCTTGATTCAAAGCACAGGGGATAATTTCTCTATCTTGTAAATTTCAGAGCAGGAAAGAGAAGAACTACGGGTGGTTAGTCACAAAGAGAGAGCAATGTCAAGCAGAACAAGAACCAAATATGAAAATATGTAAGGCACTGTGAGAGAAAGGACAGCCTGCAGAACTTTTGGGGCCAACACTGGAATTACTGTGCCCTGAATGTGTCCCCCAAAGATTCATATATTCACATCCTAACCCTCAATGTAGTGGGATTAGAAGGTGGGGCCTTTGGGATGTGCTCAGGTCATGAGGGTGAAGTCCTCATGAATGGGATTCATGCTCTTTTAAAAGAGGCCCCACAGAGCCTCCTAGTCCCTCCCACCATGTGAGGTCACAATGAGAAGTCATGTGACCCTGGCCTCAGGCTCCCAGCCTCAAAAACTGTGAGAAATAGTTTTCTATTGTCTATAAATCACTCTGTCTATGGTCTTTGTTATAGCATCCTGAATGGACTAAAACAAAAGTCCCACAAAATGTGGGATTTCCACATTAATTTTAATTAAACTTTAAGGATAGGGCAGCCTTAGCTGATAACCAGACAAACTATAACTGGCCCACAAGCCCAGTGCCAGGCGGCGAGTATTTAAACTTGACTCAGGGAGTTAGGCTCTCTCCTCCTGTCTCCAAGAAGAGCTGAGCACCAAGTCCAGATTTTTAAAAACTGACCTAATGGTTTTCTGAAGCCAGTCCTTGGTAACCAGGGAATGAATCGGGGAAGTCCCTCTAATGAAGGGGCCTTCTCATTGATCTGGTTTGCAGATTTTAGGACCCCAGGATAGTGTCACTGAAAACAATTTTCTGAGAAAAGCTCTCCTTTACTTTATTATTTTACATTTATTAGGCTTGAACTCATCATTCCTATAACCAGACCATCTTTCTAAAGATGGAAACAGCTGGCGTGCTCCCTAGTCATAAACAAACCCAAGGTGACTTTTCTGACATAGATACATGACCTTGACATGACCTTGGCATGGTCATAGAGCCCAACTATTTCATGGCTCTGAGTGGACAGTTATATGAACAAGCATAGGGGATACTGATAGTAACCTATAAAAAGTTTCCTCTTACTCGTTATCGAACTGAATTCTCAAAATATTCTGATAAAGAAAACACTGCTGGAGCAATTTCCCTCTTTTTGCAAAGAGTAAACTGAAGCTAGAATTTACTGCACTATTCGGGATGAGGGGGCCAGAAAACAAACACCAATATTTCTAAAGAGGGGAATTTCATTCCTTTTGGACTAAATACACTGTTTGTACCACTTTGTAAGTTGACTTAAAATTGATATTTACTTGAAATCATTTATTTATGAGAATACAGAGATATTGTTAACACTGCCCTCTTGTAAAAATTTTGTTATTAAAATGACGTAGCAAAATTGAGGTTAGACTCTGGGCTAAAATTTTCTTTAGCTGCCTCCAGGGAAATATTTCTCCTATTTTTAAAAGCTTAGGGAAGATTTGGAAGCATTCTACAAAAGAAGACAAACGAGAAAATCTGGACTAGAGAGATAATTGAGCTTCTTAGCTCCCTTAAACTGAAACGCTAAAACTTTATTGGAGAAACAGTTCATATTAATTAACTCATGCCTTTTCTTCTCAAGCAAGATTATATACCAGTTAAAACAAAGGTTAAAGCAGTACATACTCTTGAATGCAAATACAAATTAATTTTATTTGTCCCTAATTAAATGGTACCCATGATTGTCATCTCCAGCATTCATTTCTATTTATAACTAGAGAAAAGCTATTATTTTTTTTTTTTTACTTTCTCTTGCTTATGAGGTTCCTCAAAGCCATATTATTGCTGGATGTTATTCGAGATAAAACACACAGAAATACTAGTTTTCCTTTTGAACTCTGATTCTTAATCTGTGACCATTAATTATATTTAATTTATCTTCTTCAAAGCATTTCTTTTTTTCCCCAAGACTCTTTTCTTTCTTCTCACAGAAAAAGTTTCCCACGTCCTCTCTCCAACCAGGAGCGTGCATGAGATCTGAGTTTATGTCTTGTTATGAGGCTCTATTTTTCCATGAAAGCTCAGTCCATGTTCTAACAGTCTGTAAAGAGTCTAAGCTTTGTGATTACTTATTTTTGCTTGTAACATTCAAAGCAAATGTTTATAGCAGGATACATTCATTTACTGTTGTTCAAATTCATGAATTCAGGCATTTACAAAACTCAAAAGGTAATCTGTCAGAAGAAAAATAGGGTGACGTACTTTCTTGGACAAAATAGAGTAACAAAGTGGCATTAGATGGGCATTACCTCACTTTGGTGACACTGCATGTTATTAACCAAACAATAGTGGCTTCGGAGCAAGGCAGGACCAGGTGTGAAATCTGCCTCTATCAGGTGAGGGTGGTGCGACTTGTACAGATCTTCTCAGCATCTGCAAACCTTGTTCTCACCTGTACTAGGGGCTGATGATCATTGCTTCACAGACACTCTGGCATTATTTCCTTCTACAGTGGGATTACTCCCATTAGAGTACAAGATTCTTGAAATAAAATTCCCCCCTGACCTCAGTTCCCACCCCGCCCCCCAGTGATTGCTTTGTGGGTTGCTTTCCTCCCCATAAAACAGCTATGGAGAGTGTCCCGTTCTTATGTCACACTCAGCTTTCTTCAGTCTGCCTTCCGTCCCACCGCTGTGCTAAACAAACTTTTGTCAGGATCTCTCCACAAGCTCCATGTTGCCAAGTTCCAGGAACCCATTTCCTATCTCATCTTTTTCTAGCGACCAGCCCACCATGCTTCCTCTGCAAGCTACCTCCTCTCTGCCCCGTGATCTGAGCAAGACAATTGGTTTTCTTCCCATTTTACCAGGTAGTCCTTGGGTCTCCTGTGCAGGCTCTTTTTATCTCTTAACCCATAAATTCTGTAGTGATTTGAGGCACAGGCTTGGCCCTTTAATTCTCAGCCTTCTAACCCAAGGGAACCTCAAAATTCTGAGGCTGTGCCTGCTGTCTGTATTTGGTGATAGCAAGTTTTTACCTCGACTTCACTGCCTCATCTTTAGACACATGTGTCCAACTGTCCATGTGACACCTCTATTAGCTGTCTCTCTGAGATGGATATTTGTATTAGACATCTCAAGGCATTTCAAAGTAACTTGCACCTGCTTCTACCATAGTCTTTCTCTTTCTCATGATCCAGTTGTCTGCTTGAATGTGGAGATGAATTATAAGAGGGCCCCCATTCTCTATCTCAATGCATCCTCTTTATTTCCATCTCCATATTACATAGAATGTTCACGTATTTAATAATTTTAGTTCACTTATGTGTATGATTAATGCCTATCTCTGTAAAAAATAAAAAGTGTCAGAGTGCATGATCCTTGACTTCATATTAACAATTTATTACTAAGGTCTAACATGCAGTGGCTTCCAAATACTTTGATGAATGAATATATAAATGAATAGCCATCAATGACATTTTTCAAAATGAGTCTATATAGTATCGACTTCATTTACTTAGCATGTACATATTGAGCACCTCTGTGTCAGGCACTGTTTTAGGCACTAGGAATACAGGGCAAACAAGAAAGACCAGGTCTTGGACTGGGAAAACAGTACACATACAAACCCTGAGAAAGAAATATATCTGTGCCTAGGAGGAATGGCATAAAGCCCACCAAGGAAGGAGCAGATTAAAGGTAAGATTTTGAAATATGGAAAATAAGAAGAGATAAAAACAGATTTTTAACTGTGAGCAAGCAGGGGTCAGAGCAGAGAGAACAATTGGGGCTATTTTTATGGTACAGCAGAGGCATGATGGTTGCCTGAGTTGATCGATGGTAGTCAAGCCAGACAAGAGAAATGGTCAGGTTCTAGGTAATTTCCCAAGTAGAGTCTAAAGGAAGAGCTGATGAATTGGAAGTGGGTAGTATTGATTGAAAGAGAGCAGTTACAGATCATTCTCAGGTTCTTGACCCAAGCAACTTAATGAATGCTGTTGTCATTTACCGAGATGGGGTCACTTAGGGGAGGAGCAGGTTTCAAGGAAAATATTGGGATCTCAGTTTTGGATGCATTACATTAGAAATATGTACTAGACAACCAGATGGAAATACCTCCCAGGCAGTGGCTCTATGAGTTTAAAGTTCAGTAGAGGGGTCAGTTCAAAGGAATCAATGATTTTCAAGCCATGGGATTTTATATATAGACAGTCCTTTAGGACAGTGCCTCTCATAGTTAGCAATCGGCAATCCATAACTGTCTATGGGTATATTGCTAATCCTTCCTTCTGTGTTAAATGTCAAGTCAAGTTCAGGAATGATTTGGATGTAAGTAATTTTATTGACATCCTATGCAATGGTGGACATTTATTTAATTGATTAAAACAGAACAGGAAATGATACTAAACTTCTGTAATAACTCATGTGCTCTGTAGGGGGAAAGCATTCTTTCCTAAATGTTTATTGGATAGTCTTTTAGCCCACAGACATTTGTAGAAACCCTATTATGTGTCAGCCACTGACTGTATTCAGATTATATAATAAAAAATAGCAGGCAGTCCCCGGACTTAAAGAATTCAATGTCTGCAGAAGAAACAGGGTGTACCTAATAATCTAAGTCCTATTCTCTTTCTACTACATCATACTTCCTTGTAATCTCGTTGGCAAGCTGTTGTGAGTTTCAAAAGGGGTAATTGATGTAAAGGGGTGAATTATGTCTACCTATATCATTAATGTTATCTTTTTATATATGTAGGATTTAACCCCAGAAATCTAAAATGGCTTTCCTAAGAAAATGAGACCAGATTTTCTATTTTGAGATCAGAAACCATGACTACATTGAACTGGTCCATCCTGACTCCTTCCTAATGCAACATCTCTCTGAAAGGACCATGGCCTGAGTCGCCAGTTCCTTGTCGGAAAAATGAGAGAAAGAGTAAACACTCCCACGTTGTATTTAATGAGCATGCGATGAGTCATCATGTGTGAAAAATTAAATCGTGTTGTTTAGGTTTTTCCTTAGTGGCCTCAAACAAATTATTAGATATCGCTGAACATAATTTTCCCCATCAGTAAAATGAGATGAATAATAATAACTACTTTGTGAGGCTGGTGTGAGGATCAAGCAAAACAAAGCCCCCTCAGCCCAGTACTGAGAGCACCTCCACTGGTGTTTTTGTTGCTATGATAACACACAGCCATGGTTGCAGCACGTCATCACATGCCTTAATATCCTTTTGTCTTGGTTTTCTATTAGCTACCCCACTGATCTGACAAATGGGAGAATAAACCTTTAGGGATGCAAAGAAATAGCTTTCCTCAAAAGGTTTCTTTTTACCTTTTGTGAAGCATTATTTTTCCCGCCATGATCTCTTCTATTAGGGTTTGTTTTCCTTCTGAAGAATTTAGTGGTAAGAATTTTAAAACTGTTAGGCAGTGTTTTGAAAATCAAAATCTACATTTTCTTTATAATTTCAATGTGTATAAATCCTATGAAATAAATGATTAAGGGGTTGGGGCTAATATCTACTTAGGAAAAATGAAAGAAACCTGGTTATTTATTCAAAACTAGAGGCCTGGTGCACCGTGCACCGGTGGGGTCCTTCAGCCTGGCCTGCACCCTCTCGCAATCCAGGACCCCTCAGGGGATGTCAGACTGCCAGTTTCGGCCTAATCTCCACAGGCCAGGCTGAGGGACTCCACTGGTGCATGAATCTGTGCACCGGGCCTCTAGTATGCATACAATATCTTTGGTTATCTCTTTCTGCCCTCCTTCTTCCCCCCTTCCCCCTGAGATTCATCAGTCTGTTCCATGTTTCCATGCCTTTGTATTGAACATCTGCTCCCTGGTGGTCAGTGCGCATCATAGCTACCGGTCGAATGGTCGAACAGTCTAATGGTCACTTAGGCTTTTATATATATAGATTAGAAAGAGGTGAAGAGTGACCTAACAATGGTGTTAGGGTTAGGGTAGGGTTAGGGTTAGTGGGGGAGGGAGATTGTCAGAAAAAGTATTTGTTGAGTACCTACTTTGTGTCCTATGCTGCTGGCTGCTTTTTATGTGTCTCTCCATTACCCATTTGCATCCACTCCATTGTAACAGATGAGAAAACTGAGGGTCAGAGTGGTTGTGCCACATGCCTTGAGTCCCATGGGTTGTACATTTTCAAAACGAGGGGAATATACCTCCAAGTCCTGTTCTTCTACCATATCAAACTTCTTTGATGATCAGCATCTATCATGTGATAATTGATATTTATTTAGCACCCAACACATTGGCTTTGTGTTGGGTGTTGAGAGAACCCACCAAAGGGAATGAGCTTGAACTTTGTAGGTGACAGATGAAGGTTCAGTATTGCTGACTTTCCTGAAGGGTTCTTCCTCAGCACTATGGGCATTCTGGGTCAGGTAATTCTTTACTGGGGAGGGCTATCCTGTATACTGTAGGATGTTTAGCATTAATTCTTGACCTCCATCCATCAACTAGAGCAATCCTAGTTGTGACAAATACAACGCTTTCAGATGTTGCCACATGTCTCTTGGTATCAGAATCTCCCCTAGTGGTGCATTACTTTGCTAAACCAATCCTTTGGGGTTAGGGACCACCACTGGATAGTTCCTAAATGAATTATCTGTTGATGGACTGATTCCTTTGGTGATGAATCCTGGTTATTTTTTCTTCCTTGCTACACAGTTTGTGCCTCTAAAAGTTTGAACTCATCATAAGAGCAGGCAGAATTTAGTACAGCTAAAGGCCACTTCCCTGAAAGTATAATTGCCTGACCTTTAATAAAGCAACCTTGTATCTTTTCCCCATGGTTCTTCAGGGTTCTCCCCTTCCACACTCTGCCTTCCAAGAAATAAATTGGGCTGTGCCCCCACCAGAGCTGAAGTCTCCTTGGAATTCTGAGTCCTGTGGTAAATTAAGTCACTCTCCATATGTGTGAGGAATTATTTAACAGGGTTCTGAAGCTTCTGTTCTTTGCATTTACAAACATTGGTGTTCCTGGGTTGACTATCAGTTTCACTGTCCTGCTTCCTTTCCTTCACAGCACTGATGGCTCCCTGAGGTTACTTGTTTGTTATATGTTTTCTGTCTGCCTCCCTCAGCTTCACCTCGCTCCTGCCCTTTCTTTAACAGAGTGATGGCAGGATTCTTATCTGTCTGGGTCGCTCAGGGAATTCCAGAGCCTAGCACACAGCCTGGGGTCGGTATATGTGTGTTGAATTAGTTAAAGCTGCCTTTATTGTGTAACTTGGCTTTTACTGAGCATTTTGGTAGCAGACACCGTCAATGCTCCATCGTGTGCCCTGAGCACTCACAGATCCTGTTGCTCTGAAGGACTTTTATGGCTCTTGCCCGAGGAACCTCTTTGACTACAGGACATGCTCAGCCTGCACTGGGACAGGCAGACCAGGATGCTAATGCCCCAGCCCCCAGCCCCAAAAGGATGTTTCCTGGTGAATGAGCACCCCAGTTGTCCACCTCTGTGGGTAAGATAAATCAGAGGGGAGCTCTTCAAAGACTCTTAGCATCCTGAGCGGGACTGAGCCCCAGAGCTCCTCATGAGTCCCCTGTTCATTCATGTTGCTTGAATGCCCCTTACTTTCCCTGTCTTACTTCTTTGCCCCTGTATTAGATTGATCCGGCTGTCATAACAACATCTCTTAGACTGGGGGACTCAAAAACAGAAATGTATTGTCTCAGGCCTGGTGACCAGGGGTCTGAGATAAGGTGTCAGCAGGGTTGGTCTCTTCTGTGGTCTCTCCTCTTGTCCTGTTGATGGCCATCTTCTCCCTGTGCCTCCCCTTTGTCTGTCTGTGCCCTAATGTCTTCCTTTAAGGATAACAGTCATATTGAATTAGGAATTATCCATGTGACCTCACTTTAATTACTTCTTTAAAGACCCTAAATCCAAATACAGTCACTTTCTTGAGATACCGGCAGTTAGAATTTCGAGGAGACATAATAAATTCATAATACCCTCCTTACTTGTGTTTCCTGATTTTATTCCCAAATTAGCTTTATGTCCTCAAATCCCTGTCTGCTTCTGAGGGAACCTAAAGAAGGCTATCTATCTATCTATCTATCTATCTATCTATCTATCTATCAATCTATCAATCTATCATCTATTTATCTATTTGTTTTGCTATCATTCTTTTTTTAAGTGCCTAATTCTTTTAACACTTCTGCTAAGATGTAATTATCTACATTGCACATATGGGAAAACAGCCTCAGAGAGGCCATACCTTTTCTCATCACCTTGTAGGAGAAAAAGAAAGAGCTGGACTAGGAATACAGACCCAGGTGGGACATCATCCTCACACCCCTTGTGCCTGCCTCCTCTGCGCTCTGTGGTGAGCTCTGGAAGGCCTCCACAGAGCCTCTGGGGAGTTCAGGAAACCATAGATAAAAGTCTTAACTGGTCTAAGAAGTTTCTTGTTTTCCGAAAAGTGTTAGTACTGATAACCTGAACAGAACTGCATTCCTATTTCTCAGATCAACTTAACCAGCTTCCCCGGGCAGACTCTGGGGATGCCTCAGCCTGGCCCAAGGGAAATCCAAGATGAATAAGATCCTGTCCCCTAAAACTCCGCTGTGAAAAATGTCACGGTGATTTTAGTGCTGCAAAAACTCTGTTTCCAAAGTGGAAAGATGTGTTTTCTCTTTGGAGAGTCAGAACTAAATAACAGCCATGATCTCCATTTCAAGCAGGGTATCTGAAAGGCAGTGGGTTGACTGGTATCATCAGTGGATTTGAAATGTATCCCCACTCTGTGATGGATTCTCTATATTTACACCCAGATATTTCAGGGTACTAACAACCATACAACCATGACACCACCAACACCAATAACAGCTATTATTACCAGTACTAGAGGGGGCGGCTGCTCAGAACACGCCCTCGGCCACTGCGTTGTGTTGTGTCTGCTGGGGTGGGGACAGGTGCTCCTGTGTGTTGTGTCTCCGCTCTGGCCCGCCCCCAGCCCCAGCCTCCCCATGGCCGCTGGGGTGGGGGCAGAACGCAGTCCCCTCCCGCCCATCTGCGCACAGCTCCTCCTGAGCGGTTGTGATGCAGCCTCCTCCTGAGCAGCGTGACACTAGGCTACTTGGCATATTCCCTGTTTATATGTATAGATTATATATATAGATTAACTAAACACATTCTGTTTAAGTGACATGATTTGTATTCATTCCATTATTTTACATAACAACCCAATGAGATGGTTGAGTAAACAACCACTCACAAGCTTTAAAAAATTAAGACTGAAGTTCAGAGACATGACTTGCTTCCTCAAGATCCTACAACTAACAGATGAGACCTTGCAGATTCAGACTCATGTCTGTATGAGTCCAAAGCCCAGTCTATCTCTGTGCTATACTCTACATGTCATGTTTGAGAACACCTGCGATCTTTTATGAAAAGAGGGGAACTGTATGCTACAGGTGAGGTGGAGGTGCCCTGCTCAGAGTCCCTTTCACAGAATCTGCTGCAGGAAGCATAAATGAGGCTGAATCTTCAGATCCACCCTGGGAAGCTCATGGCCAGTAATTGAGTGCAGCAGGGTTACTAGTGTAAGTCTCTTCTTGCCTCATGACAAGGGCCTCTTCCAATGGGTTTCTTTGGCTCAAAGACATCTTATTGGCTTAGCTGAGACTTTCTCCAAACTTCAGTGTGGTCTGAGGCACTTACTATTCAACCCTCCCACCCTTCTCTCCTTTCACAGGTGTGAGATCTGAATCATGGCCTCAGGCTCTTCCTTCTTTATCTTTTATGGGTATTTCCACCAATAAATCTCTTGCATTTATAATCTCATCTTTGCATCAGAGAGAATAGGAGAGGAATGAAGGAAAAGATGTTTGTTCATTTTTCTATTTATGTATTGTAATCCCAGGGCTAACTTAATGCCTAGGACTTATTCAGCGCTCAATAAATATTAGTTGGGTAAATGCTTCCTGATTCAAGTTGCCTGCAAGATTTGAATTGGAAGACATGTATGTTAATGGATAACTGAGACAGGATACATAATTAAAGAAAAGTTTACGATAAGAGAAGAATGAGAAGAGTGCTTTGGTGGTAGAAGATTAAATTGGAGAATCTGGCAGAGAGCTTCATGGAGTGGGCAGCATCACACCTGATTTTAAGGAGCATATAAGATCATCATGAATGAAGCAAGTAAAAAAAGTTAGTCAAAGCTACAAAAACAGTGTGAGTGAAGTAGGGAAGCATGCTTTATTACATGGTGTATACTCCACAAGTAACTGGTGCTAAATTTCTGGGGCAGTATTTTAAAGAACATAGATGGGGAGCATAAAAGAGAGGGAAATTGGGGCAAAAGTCAGTGTATGAGTGTATGACATCATAGTCTTTGAATGATCCAGCAATAAGAATAATGATAGTGTTTTATAACTGTTTCCCAGTATAAGTACAATACAAGCTGGAAATTTGGGCCATATGTATGATTTAAAATTTTCTGGTAGCTTCATAAACATCTATAAGAAAATAGATGACAATGATTTAATAATATACTTTATGTTACCTGATATATCCAAAATATCACTTCAGCATGTAATAGGTATAAACTTATTAATGAGGTAATTTATATTATTTTACATTATTTATATTTTTTAAATTTAAATTCTTTATTGTTTAAAGTATTACATGAGTCTCCCTTTTCCCCATTGACCTCTCCCCAGCCACTCCCACCCCCCAGCACATCCCCTCACCCTCCTACTGTCTGTGTCCACTGGTTATGCTCATATGCACACATACAAGTCCTTTGTTTGATCTCTTACCCCCTCACCCCCCGCCTTCCCTCATAGGTTGAACAGTATGTTCAATGCTTCTCTGTCTCTATTTCTATTTTTGTTCATCAGTTTATGTTGTTCATTATATTCCACAAATGAGTGAGATCATGTGATATTTATCTTTCTCTGACTAGCTTATTTCGCTTAGCATAATGCTCTCCAGTTCCATCCATGCTGTTACAATGGAATACTATGCTTCTGTAAAAAGAATAAATTCTTACCATTTACATTATTTTTTTTAAATGAAATCTTCTAAAGCACACCACAGCTCTTATACTGACAGCACATCACAATTCAAAGAGCCATAATGAAGTTCTCAATAGCCACCTGTGGCTAGTGGGTACTCAACTGAGCAGCACAGTTCTATAATGTCCAATATGCATAGTCCATGAAAACAGCTTAGGGAATTCATACCTGGGACCGTACACACTTCCTGAAGATATCCGTCAGGTGTCTCCCTGTTGTGGAGACAATGCCAGGCCTTCCCTCCTAGACGGTGTTGGTTGAGAGCACAGTGTTTGAGTGGGTGACTTTGCATAAGAGCAGCAGCTGGGTTTAATTCCAGCTCTTGTGATGGCTAAATGTGTGACTGTGAGCCCTGCAGGGCCTCCCTGAGCCTGTTTCTTCACGTGTGCAATGATGACACTCGCTGCCATCAGCTCTTCAACTGCTTGTTCTTCTTTGCCAACGAACTATTATTATTAATGTTTTGGTGAAGGCCTTACAAAATCAATTTAATTCACTGAACAATCTTATGAGGTAGGCACTACTGTTATCTCTTAGTGCTAGTAGAGATGGGAATACTGTGACATACTAATTTCCTTGAAATTCTCATTAAATTCCTTGAAGCTTTCATTAAGTTCCTTGAGCATCCTTATAACCATTGTTTTAAACTCTGTATCTAGTAGTTTGCTTTCTTCCATTCTATTTAGTTCTTTTTCTGGAAATTTCTTCTGTTCTTTCATTTGTGACATGTTTCTTAGTCTCCACCTTTTGGCTGCTTCCCTGTGTTTGTTTCTATGTATTAGATCGAGCTACTATGTCTCCTGGAATTGGTAGAGTGGCCTTGTGTAGTAGGTGTCCTGTAGGACCCAGTGGTTCAGCCTCCCCAGTCACCTGAGCTCGACACTTTAGGTATGCCCATGTGTGGGCTGTGTGCACAGTCTTGTTGTAGTTGAACCTTGATTGCTATTGGTGTCACTGAGAGGAATTAACCTTTGGGCCAATTGGCTGTGAGGACCAGCTGTGACTACAACAAAAGAGCTGCTCTGCAAGAGCTGACCCTATGGAGCAGGACTTGCTTCAGTGGTGCTTTGGTGCTCACCAGGTCTGACCCTTGAGTGTGTTGCTCATGAATGTGGTAGAGTTGTAATCTGGCATGGTCTGAAGCTGTCCACCAGGTGTACTGGCTCTGAGTCCTCCAGGAGATGCAAAGTCAGCCACTCCCTGTGCTCTGCCTATGCCATCCAGCAGGAGCTACAGAGTGATCTGCAGATGGCTGCTGCTTGTATTTGACTTGGAGGTAGTCAGGAGAGGCCAAGCTGTGACCCTTGGCAAGCTGCTGCTAGTCTCACTTGTCAAGAGGTATCCAAGATGTGTTTTTCTACAGTTCTATTTCATCATCAGCTGCTAATCCCTTTGACTTTGAAGAGTACCAATTCCAGGGTCTCCTAAAAATAAATATTTGCCTTATTAACATGCTTGCTCAACTACTAATTGCTTCTTTAAAAATACCAGAGCCTTTGCCACAGCTGTGGTTGTGAAACCTTTATTGATATTATTTTACTCCTAATTACATATGCTCTTCATTTGTAGATAAATATAACCCTTGTCACCATTCCTGTCAGACTTATCCATGGCACCTTAATTATAATTTCTTTTCCCTGTGATAGCAGCAGAAGTGTCCACATACATCATTTTTAGGCCAATCCCTCATTCAAAGAAATTACAATTTGGATTTTAAGGAAGCAAATTTTTAGTCATAGTCCCTATGTGTGCTCTTTTCACAGTTGAACACTCTTGGTTCCTTTCCCACTGAGGGCCAATTCTCATCAGGGCGCTGTCACTGTGCAAAGAAAAGAGACCCTGAATGCACTCCAGGGACTCATCTCAATGCCGACATCTGCAGTGTGCTCCTTTTATGAGAGTTTGAACAAGTCACTTAAACTTTCTGATCTGTAGGCTCCCTATCTTTTAGATGGACTCAATGACATCACATGTCTGCTGGGACACTATGACATACCATCTATGGGTAACTCAACTGGGCTGACTGAAGAAGCATGTGCACCTTCTGCATGAGATGCAGCATTCTCAGAAAATGGTGGCTGCTTGCTTTGTGCTTCTTCCTTCTTTACTTAATTCTTCCTTTATCTTATCCTTGATTTCATCTGGTGAGATTAGGAGGGTGGGAGAAATGGAGAGAGAGAGAGAGAGAGAGAGAGAGAGAGAGAGAGAGAGAGAGAGTTCTTCTTATCACCCTGGAGCAGAGAAGAGAATGGCAGCATCTGGCTTCCCCTCTCCTGTTATGTTGTCAGGGTCATGTGGCTTTGGTAGGAGGCAGGAAGTGATTGTAATTCTTGGATAGCTTGAGGTCCCTTCATGTATGTTTGTGTTTGTGTGCACATGTGTGAGTGCGTGTGTATTTTACAGGGCTCGCCTATAGACTAGTAGATGATGGGGCAAAAGTAGGTTTACAGTTGTGAGCACATGAAACACAGAGTTTACTGCTGTATTGTTATTGAGTAATTATTCTATTATTTTCCATAGGAACAACTGTAAACCTACTTTTGCCCCTCACTGCATAAAGAATGGGGTGAAGGGAAGGAGACTATTGTTAAGCACTCCCTGTGTACCAGGAACTGTGATGGAAACTACTCCATATTTGGTGGCAATGACTTTGGGAGGACTAAGAAAAATATTTCAATTCTTGGAGGGCTGAAGTTCACTGTGTGTGAGAAAGTATGAGTGTATATGTGAGAGTGTTGGTGTGAGTGTGGATGATGCAGGGCATTTATGTGGGTGTGAGAGTGTGTGAGCATGTATGTGTGTACATGTGAGTGTATGTGGGTCTGGGAGTGTAGCTGTGTGTGAGATGGTGTGATAGAGATGGACGTGTGTGTGTGTGTGTGTGTGTGTGCATGTGTGTGTGTGTATTGGGAGTGGAGAAATAATATAAAGGCCTTGCTTCAGGACCCTGGCTCTTCACTAACTGGCTCAGAAAGCTTAGAAAAGGCCATTTAATGTCTCATGTCCTCTGCCTTCTTACTTGAAAACAATATTTGTGAGATGAAAGGAGAATTATGCAGCAAATATTTGAGGAGCATGCTTATACATTCCACTTGAAAGTATGCAAGCTGGCTGTAAATTTTGTAGGAACTCTTTAAGCTCCACATGTTGAGACTCTTTGGGGGTTCTGCTGGTTTGCAGGATTTTGGTTCCCTGCTTTCACTTGGGCCTGACCTTTCAGATTTCTTGGGTAGCACTTTGGTTGCTGGAGTGGGTGGGACCAATAGAGGTCTGAGCAGGAGGGGATGCAGTTTAAAGCATCTTTAAGGTAGAGGTTGTAATATTTGCTTTGCAGTATTTTGTGAGCAGTGGGGAAGCCCCTCACTTCCTAGATATTTGGGGTCAGGCCCATGGCTGGTGAGTTTTATTCTCCAACATTTTTGATGGCCTGCTGCCTCTCAATCCTTCTAAACAGAGAGTATAGGGTGGAAAAAGCAGCCACAAGCTGCCTCAATAGACCTACAATCCCCCCCAGTCTAATTGTACTTTCTGTCAAAGTTAATATATTTGTTCTGTGCTGGGTTTCTCCAATTTCCTCTCCAACTACTCTTCACACTAATCTATCTGCTGGGACCTTTCAGGTACCACATTCATGAGCCAGCCTTCTAACTCCAGGGAAGCCCAGTTAACAGGACTCGTGGTGCGAGACCAGATGGAACAGAGGACCAGGTTGGATATTTTTCACATGGCTTCCTCCCCATGTGGTTACTATGGCTGATCTCTCTTTTTTTTTTAATATATATTTTATTTATTTTTTACAGAGAAGAAGGGAGAGGGATAGAGAGTTAGAAACATCGATGAGAGAGATCGATCAGTTGCCTCCTGCACACCTCCCAGTGGGGATTTGCCCGCAACCAAGATACATGCCCTTGACCGGAATCGAACCTGGGACCCTTCAGTCCGCAGTCCGACGCTCTATCCACTGAGCCAAACCAGTTC
This sequence comes from Myotis yumanensis, assembly GCF_028538775.1. NCBI lineage: Eukaryota > Metazoa > Chordata > Mammalia > Chiroptera > Vespertilionidae > Myotis > Myotis yumanensis. The sequence continues at coordinate 235,741,386 of NW_027223752.1, read as the reverse complement.
GGCTATGGCTGATCTCTTGACCAGGGACTACTAATCTATCAGGCATCCCCCTCCACAGACTGCCCCTCCTTCAGGGTCCTGGGATCCACCTCTTCCTCTGGTCCCTTCAAGACTGGGAGTAGCAATGCTCCTCCCCACTGACCAATCTTGAGCTTTTCTCGAAACCTGCCCATCCCTTTGTAAATTGTTCCTTTAGTAACGATGGTGCACGTCCTCCACTTTGAGTGTGCTGTCTGCTGTTTTCTCTGAAGGCCCTGACTGATGCAGGTAACTACTACCAAATGTCTCTTCTCCTTTCCCATCATGCCGAATTGTTGCTGAAAAGAGGACCTTCAGCCAGGGATTTTCTTTCTGTCCCCCTCCTCCCAAGGTGGGTCACATGAGCAGCTGGGGCCAATGGAAGGCACACTGTCCTAAGAAATGCTGTGTGGTACATCTCCACACTCTGACCCACTACGGAAGCCATCATGGAGGCTTCTGCTGGAAGGTGGCGCTGTCTCAGGCAGGAAGAAAGGCTGGATTCCACAGTCATGGTTGAAGAAGAGCACACTGGATGCAAAATAAGAGAAAGAACTTTTCATATGTTACGCCACCAACTCTGAACATTGTTCCATTGGGTAGCCTATTTGCAAAATGGAAGGAAGTTACTATTTAGGTACTTCAAACACATTATTTTTAATCTTCATGATACACCTTCAATCTGAGTATCATTATTGCCACTTTACAGATGAGGAAATGAAGATTTGGTAAGATAATCCTCAGAGTATCTGTTATGGGCTAAATAGGACCATCCTCCCACTAATTCCTATTTTGTACCTCAGAGGTGGCTGTATTTGGAGATAGGGTCTTTAAATAGGTTATTAAGATAAAATTAAGTTGGTAGAGTGTGGTGTAATCCAATCTGACTGGTGTGCTTATAAGAGATGAGACTGGGACATAGACACACACAGAGGGATGGCAATGTGAGGACACAGGGAGAGGATGACCATTTATACACCAAGGAGAGAGACCTCAGGAGAAACCAACCCTGCAGACTCCTCAATCTCAGACTTCCAGCCTCCAGAACCGTGAGGAAATAAGTTTCTGTTGTTAAACTACCCAGTCTGTGGTACTTTGTTATGGGGGCCCCTGCAAACGAATGACAGTGTCATTAGTCAGATGGAACCTTCATGTTTCTGCCACCCAGAGCTCCACACAGCTTTGGGGACACACAGACTCAGACCTGGTTTCTATACTCACCCAAGACAGCTGTGTATGAAAGAGCATGCTTGTCTGATTATGAAGCAAGTTGGCAGGAATTTTGAGTATCCCCATCTCCTTTATCAACTTCTCCCACTTTCTCTCTCACCACTCTTTCCACATCACCTGGGGGTGAGATTTCAGGATTAGTTGGTTCAGTCACTGTCCTCACTCTCATTTTGCAGAGAGGGAACTGTAGTTCTGAGAGGCAAAGCGATTTTTCTGAGGAATTAGCTTAATGTCCTGTATCTTCACTGTGCTACTAAGGAAACTGGGGGGTTAAGTGGCTTGGCCATGGACATGGGAGCTGAGGTCTCTTGACCTTCACATCATCCCTCTGCCCTTACAGAGTAGGCAGAGGCAAATAGTTCTGCAAAGGATGACGGACGCCTCCTTTCAATTGCTATGAATTATACAATATTTCCATATTAAAAATGATTCTGTGCTGTTTAGAGAAAGGACAGAATTGATAATGAGTGATAAATGAACCCCTGCCAGATTCCAGTGATGTAAATGAGCATGGTTTTAATATGCCAGATAATACAGTGCGGGCACTGCCAATCACATTTTCGCAGTGAGAGGGACTAGTGTTGGGGCAGGAGCCTGACTGCCTTTGTTTCTGAAGCAGCTCAGCTTCTCAGTAGCATTTGGATGAGCTCAGTAACTTGCTTTGTTTCAACTGTGATTCATCATTTTGATGTCTCCCATTGGCATAAAAAGTCACCTACAACTGGAGTCAGACAGTCTGGGGAGGCTCTAGTTGTGTGACCTTGGACAAACCCTCTAATGTCGCTGAGACTCAATTGTCTCTTCAATAAAATGGGAATAGTAAAGATGACTATAGTGTAGGCTTTCTGGTAGAATTAAACATTTCAGATGTCTAGTACAGCGTTTGAGATATTATACTTGAGTCATCAATTTTAATTCCCCCCTCCCCTATCCACCAATTTTTCTCTCTCCACAAGGCACATAAAACTTAGATTATTTAACTCTCAAGGCAGCTGCCAGGGTTAAATTAGGTGATCTGTTTGTAGGCAACTAGATTTTAAACTATAATTTGCATATAAGGTTAGTGTAAGTGATTCTTCCAGCTATTATGTCTCAGATATTTGCATATGAAAGTGGTTCAGGAAGTGCTTATTGAATTGAGCCTTATTAAATCAAACTCCCTTGTTTAAATTTTATGTTTTTATATAACAAAAAAAAAACCCCACAAGTATTTTTCTGAATCAAAATAGTAAAGTTGTTGGCATTTGGGAATTGAAGGAAGGAAGAAAAACAATTTGGGTATTGACTTACATGTCTACTATAGATGACAGATGGACAGTTCTTCCCATGGAAATATATACTGCAGATTGTAGACCCACCATTGGTTAACATACAAATCATTGCACTGCCAAGGTTCCTAAATAAATAATTTTCATTTTCTAAATCACCCTGCTTTCAATACAAGTGCAATAATTTTAAGGATGCATTAAGGAGACCACTTTCAAATATGTTTCTGAAGATGATCACTGAATGGCACACATGAGTTCCAGTGATAGATTTCCAATCACTTCACTCTGTGAGAAAACACAGTAATGAGATGAGGAAGTTGGTAGGCCTTCCTTTCAAAGTTGCAAAGGAAATGGTAGGAACACAGTGGCTGCCTGTGCCCCAGATTAAGCAACACGATGTTAGACAAATGTCACTTGGACTTCCCAGGTTTCCCTGGAAGAGAAAAATTACTTGACTAGCTAGGTGGGATACCTGTTGCCTAATCCTTACATACATAGATCAGTTTATGGTTTATAAATTACTTTGAAATATGTTACTTTATATCATTCTTATAAACTTAATGAAATAGTTTAATTCTTATTTGATAGATAAAATAACAAAAACTCAGAGGAGTTTGCCACAAGATAGATAGGAAGTTTAAATGTAAGTTATCCATTCCCAAGCTCATGCTCTTTGAGATATACCATGATGCTTTTATGCAACTAAAAGGCAATCTATATATATAAAAGTCTAAATGACTGAACAACCAAATGACCAAATGACTGATCCACCAGTCACTATGACACACACTAACCACCAGGAGGCAGACACTCAATGCAGGAGCTGCCCCCTGGTGGTGAGAGCACTCCCATAGCCAACCTTCTGCAGCTCCTCCCACGGCCCATTTCCCTGGCCAGCTGGCCCCAATGGGCCTCAGGCCCTGATCAGAGTGAGAGAAAGCCCTGATTGGCCCCGAACGCCGGCCAGGCTGAGAGACCCCACCCGTGCATGAATTCATGCACTAGAATGGATAATGTCTTGTCCTCCCCATCCTCAGTTCTCTTCTCATGGAGCCCCTACCTCTGAGGAGAGAATTAAGCCTCAAGTCATATTAGCATTCCAGTAAGTGGACCAAGATTTTGGAGGGTAGAGTGTCTGATGTTTCCAAGTAAGTTGTTCCCTAATAGAAGTAAGATTTCAAATTCTTCTATAAAGATGCCATTTAACTTATGTGTTTTCTATGACCCCATAGTGTGCCAGGATTAAGAGTGCAGTAAAGAGTAAGGGTCTTAGTCATTGACCTTGAGGAACCCAGTCAATGTCTAGATGAGGAATCTTGGCACTGCATAAGAATCACCTCTGGAGTTAATGGGGAAAATAAAACAAAACAAAACAAGAAGCAGAAACACAAATAGAAAAAAGTAAATATTTTTAGCACTCTGAAGACAGGATCCAAGAATCTGTAGTATTTAAATCTTTACCAGGATTTAAAGGATCTAAGCTTGGGAACCACTAGAATATAAGAAAGAACATGGATTCTGAGCTTGGGTTAGAATTCTGATGCAGCCTGTGTTCTCTAGGCAGCTGAGCCTAAGACAAAAGTTTAAGTGTGAGGGCTTTTGGGGTACATGTTGTCCCAGGGAACAGGCAAGAAGGATGGGGGAGTGGGTCAAGGTAGGGGGAAGGAGGCCAGTGTAAGGATGCTCAGGTAGTCAACCACTGGCATGGTGGCCAGCTGCCCCATCTTGTGTGACCATCTAAGAAGTCACCTGAAATGAACCCTGGGACTGTCTACTTGAGGAAAGAGAAAGAAAACCCATTGTTGCTTTGTTTTCATGCCCATTGCTTAGGCTAGCACAGCTTCATGCCCAGGCTGCACAGGCAGGGCACCCCAAGACCACTGAGAAGTTTGGACCGAAGGGGAGATGCACAGATTGAGGCCTGATGGTGGTGCCCTTCATCTGTGACACCTTAAAGCTGGTCTGTCCTGATGCAGAACAGGTCACCGAGGCAGTGGCAGAAATAAGAGAGAATCAGGAGTGGTACCTACAAGGTGCCGGATACAAACCCACCGAACCTGCCCTCTGTGTGGCCTCAGACTTCTTCCCTGAAACTGCCCAGCCTCAGTTATTGCAGAGGAAAGCTTGGAGTAGCAATGCCTAACATGTAGGGTGATTGGGTGGATTTATCAGATAATCATGTAGCCTGGCACAGTGTCCAGCACAGAAACTAGGGCTGGAAAAATGCGAGCTTGCCTTCCTACCTCTCTCCTTTAGACACACAGAGCTCTGTGAGGCTGGCCTCCTCCCGATCCCCATGGGGACACTCAATAGAATCACTCACTTCACTCGTTGAAGAGAGGAAATAACACTGGAGATTTATCAGAAGATAAAAGAGAGGCCCACACTCCGAAGCCAACAACAACACAAAACAGTCACCATGTTTATTCCTTCGAACAGAGGGTGAGGCTTGATCTTCAAATACAGCCTTTTTCCATTGGAAAAATAACCTAGGATAAAAGCGAGTATATTTTTTAACATAAAGGGCTACATCAAGCCTCAAACATGTACTTAGAGAAGAAAAAATAAAAGAAGAAAGAATAAAACCTTCACTCTGAGGGCCTCTGGCACCCAGATAGATATAGAGATTAATTTTAGGTTTTGTATGTTTTAGATTGGAGGGGCGGTAAGATTCCAGATAGCACTACGCAGGGGGCCGGTGGTGCTTCCTGAGTTTGGAAATAAAATCATGCTCTGAGTGTGGGCACTCATGTGAATTTTCACTTTGATGCTGAAGGAAGTTAATCATGTATGAATAATACCCTCTAAAGATTTACTGAGAAAAAGAGAGAAATGGGAAAGCCCATAGAGAGAATAGGGGGCAACCACAGAAAGGCAGAACTTAGATATAATTCATTCATCCTTCAAGCCAACTCATTGAGCCCGTCATTGCCAGGCACTTATGAGGATCCGGGGACAGAGAAGTGAACAGAATCCTTCTGTCTGCTGCCTTTAGAGCTTGAGGATGTAGATGAAAGACTTTTATTCTGTAGAGGTCAGACAAGGCTTCCAGAGGACGTGATGTTGGAGCTGAAGCTCCATGTTCATCAAGGGCTCATTCTGTTAGCGCAGGTAGCTAGTTAGTATTAATAAAAGAAGGGAGCAAATGGAATGAGATATTAAGCCTAATAAACTAGGGAGCTGAATTGGACATTAAGCCTGATTTACTAGGAAGCTATAACATTCACAGGCTCCCAGCAGATCCTGCATCTTCTGCTCTGATGACTTAATCCCCAAGCGATCCCTGAGTAGGCAGGAAGAATATCCCTGGGGAGCAATGGGCCTGGTACTGGGATTATCAAGGGGTGGAGAAGGAGGAAGGACATTCTTTTGCAGGTACAGGTGCAGTAGAAAAACAGATGACACCGTAGAACTTTGAGGCATGCACAGTAGGAGACAAGATGGTGACATAAATGGGCAGAGTCTAATCTGGGAAAAGAATCAAATTAGATAAGGGTGAGGAACCCCAGAAGGGCCAAGAAAGGGACTGTTAGGGGGAGGGTGCAATGCAAGCCTGGGAAAATCCAGGAAGTAGGTTGGATAGTTTGAAAGCAAGCCTTCTTCTCCCTGAAAACCAAGAAAACATATGGTGGATTATCAGGGATCTTAGAGCAGTTGTTGCTAATCCCTGAGGGCATATTATTTCTCTTCACCCCAATAAATCTTGCCACTGTGCTTAAAGTTCTCCCACGCACATAGCCCTTTGAAATTCCTTTCTTGAGACGCTGCCTAAACCCACTTTCACCAGCAACAATTCCATGGAGAATCAAAACAATCTGAAAGGACTGAACTTGATTTACTTGTATGCTTCAGTCTGCAATATAGGCTTTTGACATTGAACAGTACACACTTTGGAATCAGAGACATCTAAATTCTGTTCCTTCTCGTTCACTTACTAATTATTTGCCATGTTCATCTTTGTATCACAAAACAAAAAAACTTGCAACTTGCATTGCTTAAGGAACTTGCCCCAAATCACCCTCCCTGTAGAGGTTTAAAGAAGTAAAGAGCTGGTGGGCATGAAGCCTTACCCAAGGCCTGCGATAGAGTAAGTTCCCAATACCTGTGGCTGCTGTTGTTCTGTGTGTGGGAGACAAGAAGTGTGATCTTCATGGAACCCTGCCCAAGGTGTTTTCTACAAAAAGCTCCTTTCCTGTATAGCCAGCACAGCCAATAAAAGGGAAGGTCTGAGTCTGAGGAGATGAGAGCTCTAGTCATCAGGGTGAGAGTGGAGATGGTTTCCCAAGGTTCTCATGGCCAGAGCACACCACCCTTTCCCTGTGCTCCCATGCTGCTTACTGACCCAGCTGCCCAGGGACACTGATTTCAGGGAAAGCACAGATCTGCTCCATGTCAGCCCTCAAAGGCTGCGCAATCTAGTGCCCCCAATCCTCACTGTACCACATAACTCTTCTTGCTTGAGATGCTTAATTTTTCTTCACAGTTTTTAAAACTTTCTCATATCATATGTTGTTTTCATTTATTCTTTTTGTTTGTTTGTTAATCCTTACCCGAGGGTATTTTTCCATTGATTTTTAGAGAGAGTGGAAGGGAGGGGAAGAGATAGAGAGAGAGAGAGAAACTTCAAAGTAAGAGAGACACATTGATTGGTAGCCTCCTGCATGTACCCTGACCAAGGCCAGGGATTAAGCCTGCAACTGAGGTATGTGCCCTTGTCCAAAATTGAACCCAGACTCTTCAGTCTTAGGGCCAACACTCTACTGAGCAAAACCAGCTAGGGTTCATTTGTGTTTTCTATATGCCTTCACCATTAATATTCAATCTTTATGAAGACAAGAACTTTTTTCCCTTCTGTTTCCCCAAAGGTAATAGTTTCTAAAAAAAAATAATGAGGAGTTATGAATATGTTATTATTCATAATAGTTATGGATATGTAAATGAATTATTGATTGATAAACATGGAAATAAACTTGGAAGGGAATCCCCCACAGAACCAGCTTCTCCTTTGCATTCTCTATTTTACTGAGTTGCACAAACTTCCTTTCGTGTATCCTGGCCATGAACTTGGATAGTTCCTGGCATTTCCATTAATCTCAAACTCTGCAGATAAGGCTTTGCTCAGTTGTCTCATTAAGCCTACTTGTAATTACCTTTTATATCGCTCCATCTCAGCTGATGGAATCATTGCTCACCTGGACCACTTCTGTGACACCTAAACAGCTCTTGCTTCCACTGGTGCTCATCTTTGTCATTTTCCAGACTATAACCAGAAAGAGCTTTCCAAAATAAAGATCTGACTGTGTTGACTTGTTAAAAAACGTGACCATATTTTAGGAAAATTTTCAGAATTTTCAAATTCTTCAAGATCACTTTTTATTTTTTAAATTTATAGAATCTAGCAATAATGAACTCCTCACATCTCTTTCTAGCTTGTTTCTAGGTTTTGCATATGCATTGCATTGCATAATTCTATTCAAATTTTATGCCCCTTATCGGCCTATAAAATTCTTTTTTAAAAAAGATCTTCATTATTGAAAATATTACACATGTCTCCCATTGACCTCTTTTAGCTTTCCTCTGCCTCCTACCCCAGGTGCCTATAAAATTCTTGAGTTAAAAGATTACACCTTGCTAGCCATTACATATCCACCATGTACTAGAATTCATAGCATATTAGGTGTCAATAAATACATAAACAAAATAGCTATTTTTACCAATATCCTGTGTACTGCGTTAGAAAATTCTACTCTTCTTAAGTGTACCACCTGGGGGAAATGTTGAGGACCAGACACTAAAACCTTATGATCCCTCCAAGGCACAAGTATTCCCTGGAAATGTTCTTAGTTGGCTATCAGCCTCTTGGTCATTTCTGTCTCTCTTTATCTCTCTGACATCAATACTTGCTACAACCAGAAAACCATCTGGGAAAAGATCTATAGCTCAACAGGATGGCCTAAATGATGCTTTTCTCTTTTAACTGAAAAAGTGAAAAAAACAAAGCATTCAATTCTGTCCTCTCCATCAGCCCATCTGTTTCTTACAGGCCATTATGGTGACAGCTACAAAAAAGGTTGGCCATGAACAACACCTCCTACTGCTTGAGAGAGACACATCTGAACACATTTGTGTTCAGACACAGGCTAGAGCTGAAGATGAGTACATTTTTCAAAAGTGTGTGATAGCACAACAGAGTGAATACCTATAAACAGGTTTAGCACATGCTTGTGTTTATTTTAAAGGATGGAAAAAGGCCAAATGCTTCACTAATTAGACAACTTGGGAATGTATGGGAGAGATATATGAAGAAAGATCAAAACTCAAAGTCAGTGGTTAACAATGACAACAACAAAAGCTTTATATATACATAGTAGTTCATAAGGAAAATAATACAATGATTAATGGATAATCTATATATATAAAAGCCTAAGTGACCAAATGACCAAACGACTGGTCAACCAGTGGCTATGATGCACACTGATCACCAGGGGATAGACTCTAAATGCACAGGATTGAGCTCTCTCCTGTCTGGATCAGGCCTGCAGGAATCGGGCTGAAACCAGCTATCCAACATCCCCCAAGGGGTCTCGGATTGTGAGAGGGAGCAGGCCAGACCAAGGGACCCCACCAGTACACGAAGCCATGCACTGGGCCTCTAGTAATAAAATAATAAACTTTCATGTACTCTCAACTGTAGACATACCTTTGGCCTACCCTCTCTACATATAGCTATGGGCTATCCATAAATTCCAGTGATGGAATTTGTTAGCAATAAGATGGTTTGGTGATCATTGGATTCCAGGAGGCTGTTTTTGTGCATTGGACATGGAAACCCAGAGGGGTGTGTTGAGTTATCTAAGGTTGTGTGTCTGAGAACCCGGGTGGGCATCTAAATCAATCTTGATGTAGTAGAACTTCTCATCTGATAGCCTCAATGCACAGGAAGAGTAATTAACTTTCTGAAGGTCACCTGGTTGTGATAGTCCAGATATGAGAATTAAACCCCATTCTTTTAAAATATATATTTTATTGATTTTCCACAGAGAGGAAGGAAGAGGGACAGAGAGTTAGAAACATCGATGAGAGAGAAACATCGATCTGCTGCCTCCTGCACACTCCCAACTGGGGATGTGCCTGCAACCAAGGTACATGCCCCTGACCAGAATCGAAGCCGGGACCCTTGAATCAGCAGGTCGATGCTCTATCCACTGAGCCAAACCGGTTAGGGCATAAACCCCATTCTTGATAGTCTTTGAACAATTTCTTTTCCATATTATCCTTCCTCCTGGGATCTAAGTACTGAAAATATTCTGGATTATGGAAGAAACATGAAAGAAATGGAAAGAACCTAGACACTGGGGCCCTATTCTCAATTTCCTTTTCTGTACAATGATGATCATAATCCTGACCACCAAGGGCAGCTGGTAAAACCTAAGTGAAATTCGATATCTTAAGAATCAGGCACAGTACTTAGCATACACTTTCTCTCAAATAATGTGTATACTCTACCAATTTTTCATAGCCAAGGAGGGCAATGGACTTTAGGCTAATACAATATTTTGAAATATAGCATTGGGAACTACTTTTACATTATCAAGTTATATGAAGTTACAAATTTTAAAATGACTTAAATCAATGCACAAATAAACAACACATTTTTAGCCAATCTGGAAAATGTGTTACTCTGTGCAAGACACTAGTGTGAAATCCAAGCAGAATACAAGGGTCAAAAGGAACATCAATTCCTTAAGGAGTTATGTGATCTTATCCATCAGAAAAGCTTAAAATTATATGTATATTTTATATATAAATACTGCACATATTGATATACACATATAAGTTGGTTTGTTTTCAAATAAGCTAATAACATTTAAAGCCAATTTTTTCAAAAAATAGTTAGAATCTGAGTGATTTTGTATTTTCACATCAGACAAGGTGATCATGGGACAATTGAACATAATTTCTCTATTCCTTTAAATGTGAATACTGGCAATAACTGTAAATAACAGATCATGTTATGGTTCTTGTTCCATCCCACAATGAACTGTGAACTCACACCTACCTCTTACACCCACAGATTCTCAGTTTGCTTACTTGCAAAAAGGGGATAGTAATAATTATTTCTGGTCTTCTGCATTCCAGTCCAATTTTAAGGGCTAAGTAAAATGTCAAAAATGCAGACATGAAACACTCAACACAAACACATGTTGACTCATTCCTTTGTTCAGGCACTGAGGTGTGGTGATGGATAAGACAGACATGACCCCATTCCCACAGAACTACAAGCTAGTGAAGACTAGAGAGTCAAAGGGGAGGATGGGCCATGTGAAGATCTGGGCAGGACATGAAATAGCCTGGGGAAGACACCAGGCTCATCCATATACAAGGAAGCTTTTCAGAAGGTGGGTCATCTAAACTGATCTGTAAAGCACGCATCATCATCATCATCATCATTATCATCATTATCATCATCTGAAAATGAGTGGGGGCAGGGTTAGGGTTAAGTTTTCAGGTGGACACACGTTGTTTTGGCATATGTGCTGGCAGGAACCTGGACTTCCAGAGAAGCCCTCCGACTCCCAGGAGCCACAGTGAGTGGAGACAATGAGGATATCAAAACAACCAGGATGGCCTCAGGGTCAGAGGCCATGGCTCCTTTTTCTAAGTGTCAATTACATTTTCTGGAACACACCCCGCAGGCAAGCAGATAGATGGCAAGGACCAACACTGAGTGAGATTCAATTTCCCATTAAGCTGGGGGAGGAGTCATTTAATTTGATTGAAAGACAGTAGAGTTTCTATGCCTGAATTTGTGGACAGAGTTTTCACTCCTTTCATAAACATTATGTCATTCTTCTGAGGTCAGTGTTGAGAACTTCAGTTTTTACTACAGCAGAAAGCAAAGCCAAAGGAGTTCAGGCAACGAGGCAAAGATATGCCTCTCTGACAGAGCAGGGTCAGAATTGGAACCTAACCTAGCTGGCTGATGTTAAAATGCATGCTTTCCAGATCCCAGTGGAAGAGTGCTTCGGACCCTGGTGCCTGCTCTGGGAGTGTTACCTAAAGGGTTTTGGAGGAGAAGTGGATGGTGGTTCTCAGGCAGAAGCATACTCTCCTGCTTTATGTTTTCTCCAGTATTATTTGCCTGGGGACCTAAAGATGAATTATCCTTTGTTTTAGAGTCTGTCTTTAATCATCACCAGCCCGTGACTTAGAAAATAAGACACATTTACTGAAAACGATTGAAGGAGAGCATACTAAAAAGCAAGACAATGACAACACCTAAAACCCCGAGTGGAGGGCTAGAGAGGAAAAGGACAACAGATGAACTAAATGCTTGAAAACTGATAGAATTGTCAAACAACTCCAAGAGCTGAATCTTCAGATAAAACAAGTATTTGCTAAATTTAACCAAGAAAATAAAAAAATACATTACACACAAAGTAGAGATTAGAAGAATAATTTAACAAACATACAGTTTAATATTATAAGAAAATACTATGTACTAAAGCAGTGATGGAGAACCTTTTGAGCTCGGCGTGTCAGCATTTTGAAAAACCCTAACTTAACTCTGGTGCCGTGTCATATATAGAAATTTTTTGATATTTGCAACTATAGTAAAACAAATGTTTATATTTTTAATATTTATTTTATATATTTAAATGCCATTTAAGAAAGAAAAATCAACCAAAAAAATGACTTCTCGTGTCATCTCTGACACGCGTGTCATAGGTTCACCATCACTGTACTAAGGTGTCCTAGAAATATATTGAGGAACGTAGGACATTGTATTGTTGTTGTGGGTTTTTTTTTGTTTTATTTTAAAATATATTTTTATTGATTTCAGAGATGAATGGAGAGGGAGAGAGAGATAGAAACATCAGTGATGAGAGAGAATCACTGATTGGCTGCCTCCTGCATATCCCTCTAGGGGATCCAGCCCGCAACCCAGGCATATGCCCTTGAAGGGAATTGATCCTGGGACCCTTCAGTCTGCAGGCCAACGCTCTCTCCACTGAGCCAATTTGCCTAGGGCATAGGGCATTGTATTGTAATTGCCAGTGTATTTTCTTATCTTCCTTGATACTAAATCTTTAAAGGTAAAGATTCTAGTCAGTTCTTGTCATTGTACCTCCAGGACCAAACAAAACAAAATGAAAATGAAGTACATTGTTCCAGCACATATCCAATCAATATTTAGTAATTTTTTACAATACACATATAACTGAAATGACTAAAGAAAATGGAAACACGAATAGACAATAACAAAGAAACCAATTGAAAACAGTTATTAGAAATTACTCCTATGATATGCTCTGTGAGTTATTTAAGACTTACAAGGAGGAACTAATGCATACATTATTTTAGAAGGTAAATAAAAAAATAAACTCAATTCATATTTTCAAACTAATGCAAGTTAAAATTATGTTACAATTTTAAAAACATATCTTAAATTGATGCCAAGGGAAAGACACATTGCTCAGCTGAAATGTCAGGGTTTTACAGTAAAAACAGCTAGATTTCAAATACAGCTTCTACTTCTTCTTAGTCCTGAAATCTAGTGTGATTTCCTGAGCTTCGCCTCAGGGTCAGATTCTTCATCTGTAATGCAGCAATTAGAATGATTTTTTTAAAGTACATTTTCCCTAGGTAGATAATCCAGTTAATTACAAATGAAAATTTGCCTTTATTCAAAATAGGCATGATTTTATTTTTTCATGTTTTACTCCATTAACCATAAGTTATGGGCTTGCTTCCATGTTATGCCAGTGTTGGACCCTGTAGGCCAGAGACTGTAATAGCACACAGTGTGCTGGGGTGGGCATTTACAACTCTTCAGCTAGCGACTTCATCAGCCAGCAAAGGGACCTCTAATTTCTTCATCCATAAAGCAAAAGGGAAGAACAAACTCAATTTATGGATACCATTCAGTTTCAAAATGATAGAAAAAATAAAAGTCGAATTTGAGTCTTCAGAGCGATGCTGTTTTCATCTCTCAGAGTAAATCATGTTTTTATATTCAAGATCATAGATATAATTCAGTGGGGGAAATTTGCCTAGAATGTAGTTCTTATGAATTCAATGTTTTGTGCTGTATTAGTCCCTTTGGAATGTCATAACAAAACACCATAAACGGTGTAGCTTAAACAACACAAATTTATTTTTCTCACAATTCTGGAGGCTGAGAAGTCCAAGATTAAGCTGCTGGGTGATTTTTTTCTGGTTCACAGACAGCTGTCTTCATGCTGTGTCCTCACCTGGCCACAGCAGAGAAAAGTGGGAAGCAAGCTCTCTGGTAACTCTTCCTATAAGGGCACTAATTCCATCAGAAGGGTCCCACCCTCATGGCCTCATCTAACCCTGGTTATCTCCTAAGAGTCTTACCTCCAAATACTATCACATTGGAGGTTAAGGCTCTAACTTATGAATTTAAAGTGGAAGGAGGACACAGTAGTATGTACCTTCCATAAGAATATTAAATCTTCCTAAACATTTTGAATGTCCTGGGTCCTTTTAAAATCTAATGAAATCCTTGGATCACTTTCCCTTGAGGGGAAAGGAGTGTGTGTGTGTGTGTGTGTGTGTGTGTGTCTATATACACTGAGTGGCCAGATCATTATGACCATCTGACATTTGTAGGCAAATTAGCTATAATTTCGCACTGAAGTTGCTAGAGGGCCAAACCATTATAAATAGGGAAGCAGGTTTTTTACCACAACAGTAGAAGTGTTTTTTCCCCCTGAAGATATGGGTAAACAACGCAATTTAATAGCCTTTGAACGTGGGATATATTTGAACGTGAGTGGCCAGGTTATTATGACCACCCCATCAGTACTTCGTCTTCTTGGCATTGACTCCACAAGATGTTGAAAGGTGATGTGAAGAATCTGACACCATGCCTGATGAATAGCACTGTCCAGTTTTGTGAGATTTGATGGTTGTGGAACCAGCTGCCTGATGGCTCTTTTAACTTCGTCCCACAAATGCTCAATTGGATTGAGATCTGGTGATTGTGGGGGCCACCTAAGCAAGGTAAAGTCTCCCTCATGTTGTTGAAACCACTCCTGCACAATACGAGCACCGTGGCATGGTGCATTGTCTTGTTGGAAGAAGCCATCTCCATTGGGATATGCCATCAACATGATAGGATGAACTTGATCAGCAGCGATACTTAGGTATGTTGTGTTATTCAGATGTTGTTCTACATGAATTAAAGGGCACAAATCATGCCAGGAAAACATGCCCCAAACCATAACCCCCCTCACCTGGCCACAGCAGAGAAAAGTGGGAAGCATGTGAGGACACAGCATGAAGACAGCTGTCTGTGAACCAGGGACTAATACAGCCCCCACCAGCTTGAAGGGTTGTACTCATGCATGTGGGGTGCTTGCTTTCATGCTGTTTCCGCCAAATTCTCACTCTGCCATCTGCATGATGCAACTGGAAACATGATTCATCGGACCACATGACTTTTTTCCAATGCTCGACTGTCCAATCCTTGTACTCCTGTGTGAATTGGAGACGTTTTATCTTGGTAACTGCAGACAGTAAAGGTGTTATAACAGACCTTCGGCTTCCATATCGCATACGATGCAGTGTACAGCTAATTTGCCTACAAACGTCAGGTGGATATATATATAAACAAGAGGCTCAGTGCACAAAAATTTGTGCACTTGGGGGGTCCTTCAGCCCAGCCTATGCCCTCTTGCAGTCTGGGACCCCTCGGAGGATGTCCACCTGCTTGCTTAGTCCCACTCCCTGGGGGATCGGGCCCAAGCTGGCAGTCAGACATCTCTCTGGAAGCCTGGCAGCCCTCAGGAGATGTCCACTTGCCAGCGGGGAACAGGCCTAAGCTGCAGTCGGACATCCTTAGCGCTGCTGAGGAGGCGGGAGAGACTCCCCCCACCACCGCTGTACTGGCAAGCCATCAGCCTGTCTTGTGGCTGAGCAGAGCTCCCCCTGTGGGAGTGCACTGACCACCAGGAGGCAGCTCCTGCATTGAGCATCTGCCTATACTAGAGGCCCGTTGCAGGAAGATTCCTGCAAGAATAGGGCTTCCTCAGGCCTATTCCTACAAGAACAGGGCTCCTGTGGCCAGAGCGAAGCAGAGAAGGGAGTGAAGCCTTCACTCCCTTCTCCACTGCCTTGCTCCCTCCCATGTCCGCTGCCTCGGCTCTGCTCCCATCTCCGTTGCTTTGCTCCCTTCTGCAGTTCTTGGCTTCCTTCTACTCTGTCTTCAGTCTTCCCTCTGTGCCTGCATATGCAAATTAACCACCATCTTTGTTGGGTTAATTTGCATACTCATCCAATTGGCTGGTGGGCATAGTGGAGTGACACCAATTTGCGAATGTTTCTCTTTTATTAGCATATATATATATATATATATATATATATATATTTATATAATTTCATGTACACATGCATATAGATGAACATAACATTTGCTGCTGGGGTCCAACTCCAGCAGGTCCAGGGATCCCCAAAGGTGTGGACAGAGTCGGGGAAGAAGGAATGACACAGAGACAGCCTTCAGTTGATCAGCAGCCTAGTCAGGACCTCTAGCCAGGATCTCCAGCCAAAGTTCTGGTTAGAATCTGATGTTTATTGTCTTGTTACATCTGTATTTATACCAGTCGATTTTAATCCTGTCAATTTCTATTGCAAAGGTTAGGGCGTTTCTTATCTCCATTCCAGGGAGTAAAGATTATGTAGCTTAAGGGTGATTGTTTGTAGTTAAAGTGATTAACTACCCACTTGGCACTTAGTTAAGGGGTTGTATCCCCTCCCTAACCTCAGGGAAAAATCCCCACCTGGGGAAATAACCTTTCTCGGAGAGGTGACCTTGGTTAAAACACATGGTGCTAAGGAGAGCAAACATATTAAGAACAGTATGCTATATACGCCAGGTCCCTTGAAACATATGCTGTGCAGATGTTTCTTTCCTGCAGCGACTGTGTCAAGCAGCAATGATGGACCGGCTCCCAGCAATTTGCATGCATCCCAAGGAATCCCTGCATGCCTAAAACATATATATGATATCCCCACTTTAGAAACCCTTGTCCTAGGACATGGAAGGACTAATCAAATTAAAAATCAGTCCTAAAGAACTAGAAGTAATTACTCACTGCCACTCTTTCCCTTATGAAATCTTCCAAGTGCAACTTTCCCCCCACAAACCCACTTAGGGTGAGATAAGATGGCTTGCTGAAGGCCACATGCTTTACTTCCTGTACTGGATCCTATTCTTCCAAGGAGACTCAGTAATGTCCCCTCCATTCTGGATGTTGAACATGGAAGAGAATTTAAGTCTTCATTAGTTGAGACCCCTTAGTGGAATAATAAGAAAAATAAGGTCAGAGAAAGGGAAGAAATGTGCTAAAGGTTACACAATTCATCTCAGCCTTTCCATATTAACTAGTTTCAGACTCTTTGAAAAATAATGCAAAATTAATACTCATATTTCTTAAAACTATTAAACTCCAGGACTGTCTCCTATAATCTCTCATGTGGGATCCCCATGACCAATTTAACAATTCAAATACTTTCAGAATAACAATATTCTATTTGGTGGCTAAGATTTCTTTTAGAACACAGTAAAATATGTCTATATTTAATTTTCTAGTATATCTGTTGCACTCTGAATTTTCTTTTTCTTCTGATGGACTCAACTGAATTCTCAAAGATAGCTGAACAATTTATTGCTCCCATATAATTTTATATTCCTCTGCAGAGATAACACAGTAATTATCCACAATGATTGGACAAGTGCCAGGAGTGTACTTGCATTGCTTTTTTTTTTTTTTTGGCTTTTAGCAAACAGAGTTTTATTTGGTAGAATACATAACAGCGACACAAAATTATTTACTGCTTCAAAACACTTCCTGTGTTCAACACCAATGATTAATCCCTGATATAGAGTTTCTGTTTCTCTACACTCCATCTTCAGTTAGATAGGAGGGCCAGTGCTCATCCACACACCATCAGTCTTCTTGGAATTGCCCTCTCTGAGACATCCTTGAACCTCTGAGTTAATGACAATTGAGTACCTTGGACCTGTGATTTGAAAGCAGCAAAATGCAGGTGTCACCTGCAAGGCTTCGTGACCAATTTCCTGACACTAAGTCAGAACAGGAGGAAAGACTGAATCAGAAGACAGAAGAGAGGGAGACAATAGATATGTAAAGACCCCACAGGCTCCAAACCTTGGCAGAAACTCATTAAGACCCACACCTAAGATGACTCTCCACAGAGCTCCAGCAGTTCACCAACTAGACGAGTTTATAATTGTGGTGTGATATTTTACTGGGATATTAGTGTGTGTTTTACCCTTTGTTCTTGCTGTATTTTTTCCCCACCTTGATTTAAGCCCTTGGGCCACTCTCTTTTGAAGAGGCAGTCGGGGCTGTAAGATGAAAAGCAGAATTATCTGAAGTTGGCCTCTGTTTCTAGCTTTAGCTCTTCAACAGGAACAGAAGCACGTGTCCTCTCTTTGACCTGGGAGCCTCAGTAATGACAGATTGAAGTGTGTTCCCTCTTCTAAGCCCCATAGAGGCTCACGGTCAGGTTTAAATTGGTTTGAAGAAACCCACTGCAACCTCTTCTCAAGTATTCATGATGTAAGATTCCTTTTTTCTATGTAGTTTTCTTACATGCCCTGTCTTCACCTTCTCCTCTACTCCAACACCTGCAGTGTCTCTGTGGTGTAATATAAACCCCCACAGGAGCCAGGTGGACCTGTCCCTTGGAACTGGGGACATCTATAGGGTATTCAGTCCACACCCTCAGCTAACCAAGTTAATGGAGATCCTTGATCATTTACTGAGATTACAGGTGTCTTAATCCATCTGGGCTGCTGTAGCAACTATGAAATCTATTTTTCACAGTTGTGGAAGCTGAATGTCCAAGATCAGGGTGTCATCATAGTTGGGTTCTGGTTATAGACTGTTGACTTCCTCACATGGCAGAAAGAGGGCCAAGAAAGCTCTCTGGGGTCCTTTTATAAGGGCACTAATCCCATTCATGAGGACTGCATCCTTATGATCTAATTAGCTCCCAAAGGCCCCACCTCCTAATAAAATCACTTTGGGTGTTAGGATTTTAATATATGAATTTGGGGGTGAGGTTGACACAAAATCCAATCCATTGCACAGATTCCATTGCACCTACAGTACTGGTACTTGATTGCAGATTCCAGCTTCCATCACTGGTTCCCCAGTCTTTTCCTGGACATATACAATAACTGTGTTCCTAAAATGAACTGGGAATCCTTCCAGGAGATATAAAGTTCTGTTTGATATCTTCTGCTCAGTGAGACCAGGCATCATGGAATGCACTGGCAGGTGGAAGACAGTTCTTGGCACTTGAGCTGTTCAAGTTGTTGATCCAAGGCTCTGCTCGATGCCACCACTAGAGTCCGAATCCACCTCTCACTTATCTGCATGTCTGAGTCTCCTTTCCACCATCCACTCCAGATAACAAGTGGGCTCACCAATTTTCACACAAGATGGAGATTGTGTTTATTTATTTTTGTGCTCACCATAGTACCCAGGAGGCTGTCTGGACAGTTAGTAGCTTCTTCCTACAGGCTTGGTGGGTAGGATCAAGCAAACGGAATTTATTTACATCTAAAATTCCATTCCCCAGGGAAAATCTATATAATTAATGTCTTAAAATGTTTGAAAGGCTGCCACACAAAACCTAATGCTGACAGAAAACCCTAACATTTAGAGCACTTCCCATGCACCTGAAGCTAAATCCATTACCTGGATCACCTCATTTAATCTTTACAACCACTTACGAAAGTAGATTCTGTTTACAGGAGAAAAAGCTGAGACACAGAGGGTAAATAAAACTTGCCCACTCACACCCAACTGTACAACATTCTGGACTTTTCCCACAAGGAACTGCATGTAGCGGAGAGCATGAAATGAGGACTAAAAACCTCAGGGATGTAGATTTTGGTCTCATGTGAAGGAAGCTTCCGACTGCTAGAGCCCGTCTGGGGATGTGTAATCAAGGCTGGGAAATTATTGGACCAACATGTACAGCAGAGCTCAAGTCCAAGAATGTTTGAATGTCGAAAATAATGCCTGCCAATCCTAAAGTGTTCTGATTCCTTGACACCATCATACACGTTTACAGGCCTCATCCGTGCTTCGTGTGCCTCTCTCTTGGGCAGCCGCACCATCGCTGTGTTTATGGGATCTGTTTTGCTCACAGCTCTCAAAGGGCCGGGTCTGGCGTGCTATCTGCTACACTATCACACAAGCACAGACTATTTTACTGTTTTGCTTTAGAAAACAAAGTTGGGCTTAGTAAAGGAACAAAAACTGATTTTCAGAGAAACAAAAGCAGAGGTCTGGGAGCCATACACACAGCTTCCAGCGTTGATGAATGGCTGCTAGTTTCCTTTCTGATTCTTTGTTTTGAGTCCTGCATTTTCTCTCCGTCTCAGCTGATGCCCTGTCCCCGCAGGAAGACAGTCCTGAAAGCGACCTTTGAGTGTTTATGGAAATGCTTCTCCTCCCTGGACTTGTTCGGAATGGCCAGTGGCCAGCGTCCACTCAAGGAAGGTCTCTGTCTCTGTCCCCTCCCACAGCTCGCCCACTGTTTGCCCACACACGGAAAAGGGCCAGTTAATCAGGACACTGTGTGCTGTTGATGCCGCTACCTAATGGACTCTTGAAGGGCCTGTGCCTCCCGAGAACAGATGCTAAGCACTCTTTCCTCTCTTCCTGAAGGAACCCCAGCTTCCTTTCCATGAGCAGATTCCTGTGACACCAGTGGCCAGGCCTCCCTGCCATGCAGCTACTACCTGGGCTCTGAAGGAGGCTGGTCCCCCGGCTGCTGCTTCATTTTGCTTCAGGTAATCGAGTTCTAAAGGAGATATAGCTTCTCAGCCTGTCCTGTTACACATGCCCCTTCCCCTCCCCCCCCCCCCCCCCCCCACACACACACACAACACACACACCCTGCAGGCCCCTTGAGTGGATGAGATCTCACAGCTTCTGCTCAACACAGCCTGCACTGGATCTTAGATTCCTCTTCTACCTTAATTGGGGAAATCAAAACAGCAGTGTTGATACACTCCTATCCTGCTTGTGACTAATACTTGACATATTTCACACAATTGATGCCTATTATAAAATTCTGTGGGTAAGGAGTATTAGCCCACTTTTTACATGAGAAAACTAAAGCATATGGAAATACATAATTTTCCTGAGACTATGGAACTGATTTTAGAATAGAGATTAGAACTCAGGTTCTTTGTCTCCAAATGCTGTGACCCAGATTCTTCTCACATCTCATACCACTCCCCATGACCATTCCTAGCCTTGGGCAGTGGGATACAGTTATATGTCTTCTTCCTAAATTTCATTTCGTATGTGTAGTCTTGACTGCATATTGGATACTGATTTTGTGAGTAGTTCTGAGTGGATATACTCCAGGCCCAGGAGCTGGTTCAATGAGGACCGTGAATGTGTGGACAGTGCAATTTATGTGGCATTGCCAGAGAAACCATGTGACTGCTTTTCAGAAGCAAATACACCTGCTGGGGTAATTTCTCCAGGAAAACTTTCAAAACAACTGAGTGCATTTAAATGTGGGCCCCCAAATCATGCATGCCCCTTCCCGATGGTCTGTAGTGATTCCCAAAGTTCAGCACTGTAGCTGTAGGAAGTCTAGTGATGCCAGTGCTAATCACGGGATGCAGAGTCACCAGCCTTTACCTTAAGTGGCACCAGATTGTTGATATTTTGCACATTATTGCTATTGTTGGAAGTTCTTGCCTCTCATGGTTATCAGATGTCTGTGCTCTTCCTTACTTTTGGGCTGGTGTGGGTCCTTTACCAGGCCCTGGAATTGTCATGCATCGTTGTGGATCTATTGTAGGAAAACACATACTCAAGGTGGTTGGAATTCAGAACAAACCCTCATTGCTCCTGGGGAACACAGGATGGGCAGGTCCCCAGAGGTTTCATAATCAGGGTGATAATAGAAAAAATACTCATACAGAATGTGAAACAGGATGTATTTGCCTTAATAGAAATAGTAGGAAAAATTAAACTCTAAGGGAACAAAAGATCCTATTATATAATAACTCGCTCTCCAGCTAACTCAATGTCATTCTCTAAGACCACATCGCACTTATTTCCCAGAGGGTCTATATTTCTCTTTGGCCAAAGAATTGAGAGGGATGCTACTATCTTCAGCTGAAGAAGGGTGTTTTCAACTTACTGAAAACCATTATCGTAGTTTTTATGGGCTCATTCTATAACCCTCCCCAACCTTAAACTCATCTCTACAGTGAATCACTGTGAGATATGGTCAATCTGTGAGAAGAGAGTGCATTTGTCATTAAGTGTTTTCTCTGGGGAGATAAAAGCTGGAGACCACTGTGTAAGGGACAATGGGCCAACCCCATTACTTGGATGACTTTTTATAGTCATGTGTCACCTTGACTACAACACCGAGACATTCAGACAAATATGAATCCAGGTGTCATTGTGAAGAGGTTTTGCAAATGTGCTTGAAGTCCCCCATCAGTTGATTTTAAATGCATCAAAAGGGAGATTCCCTTTGTTGTGCCTGCCCTAATCAGATGACTTCAGGTAGCAGTTTGTTCTCACCGGGTCCCCGCCTGCTTGTGATCCTCCCTGTGGCTTCCTCTTCCCTGGTTGAACCCTGGCTGATACAATTATCTAAGAGTTGTATCCAATTTTGCTAACCTCTCAGTTTTGTTTGTTTGTTTGTTTTCATTTATGAGTTGGGGATTTGTGAGGATGTGGGATCATATTTATGGGTTTACAGGCACTGAATAAGTTGTAAACAAGTAAAAATTGGAATTATAATAGCTCAGGGTCAGGAAGAAGAAAGGGTATTCTGGTTTAAAATTTACAACTTGCTCAGTGGCCTTTAAGCAAGATGTGTGCATTTTTCCTAAGAGAGAAAATAAAACTGCATATAAATCCCATGGAAAAAAAAAATGTTTCCCTTAAGAGGAATACTGAATTCCCTGATTTCACTTTGATACCCAGAGAGGAATACATACCAGACACACTTGAAAACTTCACTACATCCTGCCTGCTCGATTGAATTTTTAATGAAAATTAGATTTATTTTTTTCTGTGAGAAAATTGTCTCAGACTCTCAAATATAGAAGATGCAACAAAAATCAAGGGCAGCTGAATAAGGGACTGAGGGGCCCATTCATGGTCAAAGGCCATTGCCTGTGTGTAATTTACTTTTCAGCATTTCAGCATTTCTAGCTGAGCTAAACTCTATATCCTTGAGCTTCTTGGGTATATGACTTTAAAAATATGTTAGCTATT
Organism: Myotis yumanensis; assembly: GCF_028538775.1. NCBI lineage: Eukaryota > Metazoa > Chordata > Mammalia > Chiroptera > Vespertilionidae > Myotis > Myotis yumanensis. The sequence goes on along the minus strand of NW_027223752.1, from coordinate 235,718,540 downwards.
AGTATGTGGAAATGATTATTTAGGCACATTGGGCCTAGGGTGTTTTATACTAGCCCACTTTCTTTCTTTAAATATATATATTTTTAAATTAAGACAAATGGCTCTTTTTAATTGATGATACATGAAGTAACAGAATAAGCAGCACCTTTAGATTTAAGGGTACCAGTGTTTAAAAATCTGAATACCCATCTCCTAATAATTTTGATATTCCTTTTGACCAAAGTTTGTTTTAAATCCTTACCCAAAGTTATGTTATTGATTTTAGAAGAGAGGAAAGGAGAGAGAGAGAGAGAGAGAGAGAGAGAGCGAGAGAGAGAAACATTGAATGGTTGCCTCCTGTACATGCCCTGACCTGGAATCAAACCCACAAATTTCTGGTATATGGGATGATGCTCCAACCAACTGAGTCACCTGGCCAGGCAGCCAAAGCACTATTTAGAAAATTAAAAGGTTACTTAGGTGGAGTCTATAAAATTGTAGCAACTTCTATTCATGTATTCCATTATAAAACTGTTCATTTATGCAAAAAGAAAAATGTCCAAAGAAAGCAGGTAGCATGTTTATGGCATGTGAAGTAAAGGCCTGAGGTGGGGGGTGGGGGGAGGTGACAGAGAGATCACTTAGCCTGTAAAGGAGGTGATGAGATGCCTAGATCTGAGAGATGTGCTTTTCACACAGAGAGCTAGGTCTAGATCAGTGATGGCGAACCTTTTGAGCTCGGCGTGTCAGCATTTTGAAAAACCCTAACTTAACTCTGGTGCAGTGTCACATATAGATTTTTTTTGATATTTTCAACCATAGTAAAACAAAGACTTATATATTTGATATTTATTTTATATATTTAAATGCCATTTAACAAAGAAAAATCAACCAAAAAAATGAGTTCGCGTGTCACCTCTGACACACGTGTCATAGGTTCGCCATCACTGGTCTAGATGTTGGCGTTTTATAGCGCTTCCTGGTGACTGTGTCGCTCTCCAACTTTTGAGAACCATGCTAGTTCTCCAACACATAGCAGATGGAGGCAGGAGAGGGTCCATAGGACCCAGTGCTGGTTCTGGGGCAGGCTGCCTGGGTTCACCCTCTGATCCCCCCTTATCAGGGGCACCTCCCTGGGTGTGTTCCTGTGCCTCAGCCGCTTCATCTATAAACTGAGGATGGCATTTCCCTCTATTTGAAGATAACTGAGAGTTAAAAGTATTTTGAACATTTGGACCATTGCAAGTTCCCAGTTCATGTGAGTTTATTAGCATATTGCATAATTATTATATATTCACAATGCATTACATATAATAAAACATACTATATACTACATACAATATATCTTATACAAACAGCATTGCATATATACAATTATATATATTATTATGTATATTACATAGACAAGAGGAAATGGTGAACAACATCAAGGTAAGAACAGGTGTCCTAGGCTAGTGTTTTGCAGAGAATCACTTGCTATCATCTGAATTAACTAGAACCCCTGGACGTCCAACACAGTACCATAAATCATCATTTTTGTTGTGGTTGTTAATCCTCCCCTGAGGATATTTTTTTCTATTGACTTTTCCAGAGAGTGAAAAGAAGGGATGGAGAGAGACATATCAATTGGTTGCCTCTGGCAGGCCCTGAACAAACCCGCAATCCAGGTACATGCCCTTGACTGAGAATCGAACCCGAGACCTTCAGTGAGTGGCCTGATGCTCTACTGCTGAGCCACACCAGCCAGGGCCATGAGTCATTTTTTTTGTTCTTGGCTTCTCAAATGAGTCCTTAGATCAGAGAATCCCTGCTGAGAGTGGAACGTTCCAGTAGAAAGGTAATGGAGTTAACCATAATCTCTGCCTGGCTATAAACCTGGATGGCATTTTGCAACAGCTGGAACTATTTGTAGATTGGCTCTCATGATGAGAAAATTGTCCTGCAGAAGTCTTGGAAGAGTGCACCATCTGTTTAAGGTTAAACAGGGACTAACATTTGTCTTGTATATAATTCTCACATTTTGCTGTGTTACCTTTTGTTTCCGCCCTCTTCCCCATACCTGGCTCAGTACCTGAGATAGATAGTCACATTTTACAAGATCACCTCCATTTTACAAGAAGAACCAGTCCTCAGAGAAGCAGCATCCAATTAGGCTCATGGCCACTCCCTGCCATACACCTAGGATACCTGCCTCAGGGTCTGAGCTCTGAACCATCCGTGACCTCAGACCCATACATAGCTGCTTTCCTCTTGCCTAAGACCCCGTGTGATATGAATTTTCAGCTTTTTTTCTCAGTTCCCTTTTGTGCTCTATTCTTCAGACCAAACACTAAATACCATTTCACTTGGCCCAAATGCATTTCCATTCATCAGGATTCTGGCCCCAAATCCCTTGGCCTTCATCAGATAAAACTTCTCCTAGTCAGATTTGAAACCCAGAAATAGTTCCTCTTATCCCACACCCTCCCATGTGGATGGGGTCTCATTGGCTTTCTCTGGCCCTGGGATCAGGAATCAATTATTTGCTGATTATAGTATGAGAGGTAACCCACACACATTCTGATGTCTCTAGTCAGAATGGATGACGTTGTACTATAATAGCAAACAGCCCTGACCTCTTAGAGGCCTCTATTATAAATGCTTACCCTCTCAATTCCCCAAGACTGGCTCGTAGGCTTGGCTCACAAATCATAAGGCATTTTTGAACTGTATAATTCCTTAGGTTTAAACCAAAAAATAGATTTTGAGTTCTCAATCTGGATTAGAAAGCAAAATAAAGGGTAAACTCCAGGGAGAGCAGAGATTAAGCACCCAAGATAGATAAAAACATGGAATTTGAAAGCAGAGTTATAACCAGGATGTGCTGGTTATAACTCTGCTTTGTGCTCAGGATGTTATAACCAGAGTCTAAGAGGGAAATTCCAAGGTCACCAGCACGTGTTGTACACTTAAAGAGGGTACAACATAGGAGAAACTGGAGAGTGTCTGAACTGTAATGATTTCTGAAAACCTCACTTGGCCAATATTCTCCTGGGTTACTAGTACATAACAGTGCAAAGGCAAGCTCCTCAAATGGTACTGGTGACATGATTCAAGAAAAGTTAGCAAGACATCTGCTACCACAAGGCTTCTTCATTATAGCCAGCATCTATACTAATAAAAGGGTAATAAGCTAATTAGAGCGGATGTCTTCCTGAAGTCCTTCCAGACAAAGCTGTAGCAGTTGTCCTAGGCTCAGGCAAGCTGCAGATGGTGGCTGCTGCTGCCAGGGCCAGCCCAAGGCTCAAGCAGGCCATGGATGGTGGCTGCCACTGTGAGGGCCTGAGGCTCAGGCAGCCGCGGTGGCCACCAGTGGCAGCAGTAGAGGCATGATGGGGGCTTTGCCTTGCCCTGGTCTGCTGGTTGCCTCCCGAAGAGGGATGCCAGACTGCCCCCTAAGCTGAGGGGTCCCGGACTGTGAGAGGGGGCAGGCCAGGCTGAGGGACCCTCCCACCCCCACTGCATGAATTTTCATGCACTGGGCCTCTAGTTACTTTTAATGATAACTCCTGGAAAGATAACTTGGTTTCTCAGCTTACAGAAGTATCTTCTACAAGTGCCATGAAATCTTAATTTCAACTTGTATAGAAGGCAAAATACAACGTGCTCACTCAAGGTATCTAGGTAAATTAATGAATAAATGAATATTATCAAAATGTTGAGCAGTCTCCTGCCCCCAGGATTTTTCAAGCTGCCCAGCTACACAGTGCCCTAGCCCATCTTGGCCATTGCCACTTTAATCAGGTGAGTCCCCTGCTCAACACTCCCAATAACCTGCCACTGACCTCACTGCTCCCTTTTCCACTTCTCATCTGGTTTTCACGTCTCCCTGTGTTCTTTTCAGCCTGAGTCCTTTGCACCCAATGTTTTTTATCCACTTGGTCATTTTATCTTTCTTTGAAATATGCATCACTCTTCCACATCTTTTCATGAGTTATTGCTGTTTCCCCACTTATCCAAAGCCAATATATTAATTTTGATGGATGATGGGAAGTTCCTATTGGCACCTCACTTCTCTCTGCTCTTATGGTTAGAACCAGTGACTTCAAAATTTATCTTAAACTGCATTGGGATAGAAATAAAAATAGAGATAGAGAAAGAGAAATGGAACTAGATATAGAAACATTTACAGACATAGGCATACTATAGACATGGACATACCTACACATAAACATACATATATGAAGCCTGTTGCCATGTCATAAGGACACTCTAGTGGCTCTTTGGAGAAGTCCCTATGGCAAGGGAAGGAGCCACATGAATGTGCCACCAGAAGGGGCAGCCATCTTGGAATCACTTTCTCCATCCCCATCAAGCCTTTGGCATCTGAAGCCCAAGCCAACCTCTGACTGAATCCTCATGAGATCCCCTGAGCCACAACCACCCAGCTAAGTAGTCAGCCCCTAAGTTTCTGACCCTCAGAGACTGTGTGACATAACAAATATATATTTTTAAAAATATATTTTTTTTATTGATTTCAGAGAGGAAGGGAGAGATAGAAACATCAATGATTAGAGAGAATCATTGATGGGCTGCCTCCTGCATGCCCCACACTGGGGATTAAGCCTGCAACCTGGGGCATGTGCGCTGACTGGGAATCAAATCGTGACCTCCTGGTTCATAGGTCAGTGATCAACCACTGAGCAACACTGGCAAGGCAACAGATATGTATGTTTTAAAACCACTATGTGTTGTGGTAATGTAACTGATACAATTATGTACAATTAATTAAGATGCTTAATGTGCACCATTTTGTTAACTGCTCTACTTACTTTATTGTACTCATTGTCACTCACTTCAGAAGAGGATTTCAGTATCTTTATGCCCATTTCCAAGATGTGGGTATCGGGACCTAAAATATTAAGCGACCTATCCAAGGTCACTCAGCAAATAAGTGCTAGAGCCAGAATCCAAAAGGGCCCCAAGGCCCAGGTTATGGTGGGTAGATTCTTACTTCTCATACTGGGGGCTTAAAGGCCATATGACTTTTTTTTTTTTACCAAACTCTAATAATTCACATTTTCTTATTCCTGTCCTTTAAGTTCAAAGTGAGCATTTGAAGCAGCATTTTTCTCAGATGCCCTCTATCTTTCTTAATGCTTGGCCAAATGAGTCTGCACCATATCTGAGGTTGCCTAAGTAACGGGTAGCCTTGCTGAGACCCTTTGTGTGTGTATGTTTCCTTCACACGGTGGAAACAAAAGGTGCAAGGGTGCTTTTCACACTATTAATATATTAATATCTGTGCATGCTGGGGTCTCTGTGCACCCCCCCCCTCCAAAAAAAAAAAAATCACAAATCCCCTCCTGCCAGGTCTGAGTAATTTGAGAAATAAATCCAGGTTAATATCGAGGCCAAGCAGAAGCTTTGTCGTGATAGAAGCTGAGGGCTTCGCTTGATGTCAAAGCAGGCAGCTCAGCTCACAGATTGCAGGATTAGCAGTGTCTTCATTTGGGTCCTTGCAAACCAGAAATTATGATGAGGACTTACTTGGGTGTAGGTAGGTCATTTGGAAGGCTATTCCAGGAAGCAGAAATGAGGGTGCAGGGTCTGTGAGAGGGGGAAGGAGAAGAAGCTGGCATAAAGAGGTCTTCTCAAGGTCACCATTAGTGACAAGAGAAGCTTGATTGTTCCAGGTTCCTGAAAAATTAAAGAACACCTTGCAGAATTGTCATCAAGAAGCGGAGCATTATCTTTGGACTCCTCTCCCTGTGACCTAGTGTCACCTCCCAGAGTGTAACTCCCTGGCATTTCTGCTCGCCAAGCAGTGTCCCTTAGCCTCAGAGAAGTCCCTGAGGCATCGAGTAGACAGACTGGTCACATGCCCTGGAAGAGGGAGGATTCTGCCACAGGAGTCTAAGCTTGAATCCCTGTGGCTACAGATGCAATAAGATGGGCCAAAACTATGGGGTGAGGGACCCCAGAACTTCTGCCTTCCAGGCATCCCCACATAGTCCATTGCCAAGTAAGGCTGGAGTGTGAATGATCCAGGAGAGGCCAAGACCGAGATGAAAAAGAAGGTTTCTTCTTCCCCAATTTATCAAGCTGGTAAGTCAAGCCACCTCCTCAGTGAAGAGTGAGTGAAACAAGCAGAGACCCTGAATATGTTTAGAAAAACTACCCCTCTTCATTGAAATCCCAAGTGGAACACGTTAACCCACTTGTAAGTCCTGCGGTTCTACTGTGTGTTGGAAGAAGCAAAGATGCAAATAAAACTTATGATAAATCTACACCTAGGATTCTTCACCAAGACCACCATACAGGAGACCCTCAATACCTCCCAATGCCAGATATGGTATGAGTTCTTTCCCCTTTCCTTTCTTTATCAATTTCTGCTCAGGGCTTCGGAAAAGGTCATTGCAGAATATTGCATCATATTTCAAAAATCTTTAGAGTTCCCCACAGGAAACATTATTACCAATATATTCACTTCCATCTGATGTCTTTTTAGCAGTTGATGCAAAAAAAATCTGTTGTTTTTAAACCAGTTTCCAAGTGAGCAGCTCTTGGGTGATTAAGAGAAAAAAAACACAACATCTAAATCATGGGGAAATGTTCAGCAGTGAGAACGGGCTGGAATAGGCTGTTGAGGTGGGGGAAAGCAGCCAGGAGGCAGGAGGCCTGGGTTTATACCCCCAGAGACTCTTCACACAAACTCTGTGACCTTACTGTGCTTCAGTGACTTCCCTACAATATGCAATAATTTGAGTCATTAATTGGAAGAAACAGCATGAGCATAACATGACTTATCATGTGAGAAGACCTCAGCACAGAGCCCAATGTATGGCAAAGGCTAAGAACAAGGTAAAGTTGCAGCATGTGGGGTGAAGGAGGCCCACCCCCAAGACTATCTTTGTAACTCACATTCCAGTGGGGGTGATTGAAGCAATGACTTATCTGAAGACATTTTATCCCCCACAGGGGTACTCATGTTTTGACCACATTGGGCCATTGATGAGGGATTTTTTTGAGGACTTTCTCTGTGTGTGTGTCATATTCAGTGTGGAGCTTGGTGGGCCTTCATGACACTCCCCAAATCCTACTTCAGAGAGTGACAGATGTCTTGATCTTCCTTCGTTGCAACGGTGATGTATGAGTCAGCTAGGGCTTCGTAACAAAGTACCCCAGACAAGGGGCTTACACAACATGCATTTATTTTCCCACAGGTCTGGGGGATGGAAGTCTGAGATCATATGACTCATCAGGGTTGTTTTTTTCTGAGGACTCTCTCCTTGGCTTGTAGACAGATCACCATCTCTCCCTGTCTCCTCATGTGGTTGTCTCTCTGTGCATATCTGTGTCTTATTATCCTCTTCTTATAAGAACAGTGATTAGATTGGATTAAAGCCTACCCAAATAACTTACCTTAATTACATTGTTAAAGACCCCATTTTTGTATACAGTCATTTTCTAAGGTACTAGGGGTTACAGCTTCAACATATAAATTTGTGGGAAGACATGAGTCAACCCATAATAGGGAGAGATTTTTCAAGGGAAACTTTTGGTGCAAACAGTGAAATTAGACAAGAGATATTTTGTATAGGTAGGTGCTGACTTTTCAGAGTCACTTTTATTACAGGGAACTGAGGCAGGTCAGGAGAGGGAACAGAACAGAATCAAACATTTATTGACTATAAGCTGTGTGCTAGGCATGTGCTGGTTCTAGATATACATTTATATGCATATACTAGAGGCCCGGTGCACAAAATTCATGCACAGAGTGAGGGGTTCCCTCAGCCCAGCCTGCACCCACTCCAATCGGGGACCCCTCAGGGGATGTCTGACTGCCATTTTAGGCCCAGAGGGATCGGGTCTAAACTGGCAGTCAGATACCCCTCTCACAACCTGGGATCGCTGGCTCCTAACCACTCACCTGCCTACCTGCCTGATTGCCCCTAACCCCTCTGCCTGCCTGCCTGATCGCCCCTAATTGCCCTCCCCTGCTGGCCTGATCCAGCCCCCAACTGCCTCTGCCTGACTGATCACCACTAACTGCCCTCCCCTGCAGGCCTGATCTCGCCCCCAGGGGAGGGAAGTTGGGGGGCAATTGGGCCAGCAGGGGAGCAGTTAGGTGTCAATCAGGTTGGCAGGGGAGCGGTTAGGGCAGCCGTGGGCAAACTATGGCCCACGGGCCGGATCCGGCCTGTTTGAAATGAATAAAACTAAAAAAAAAAAAAAAAGACCATACCCTTTTATGTAATGATGTTTACTTTGAATTTATATTAGTTCACACAAACACTCCATCCATGCTTTTGTTCCGGCCCTCAGTCCAGTTTAAGAACCCATTGTGGCCCTTGAGTCAAAAAGTTTGCCCACCCCTGGGTTAGGGGGTGATCAGGCTGGCAGGCAGAAGCAATTAAGAGCAATCAGTCAGGCAGGCAGGCGAGTGGTTAGGAGCCAGCAGTCCCAGATTGTGAGAGGGATGCCCAGGGAACAGGCCTAAACTGGCAGTCGGACATCCCGTGAGGGGTCCCAGATTGGAGAGCATGCAGGCTAGGCTGAGGGACACCCCCCAGTGCATGACTTTCATGCACTGGGCTTCTAGTCTATAATAATAAAAACATAATATGCTAATTAAACCAGATGGCCAAACGACCTTCTGGATGACTTTCTGGACAAAGTGGGGGTTGCGAGGGCTGAGCCCCTTGCATGAATTTCATGCATCAGGCCTCTAGTGTGTGTGTGTGTGTGTGTGTGTGTGTGTGTATCCTAATATACAAAAATCCAGGGTCCGTAACATCCAAAACAACTGAAGGCTGCATGCGCAGCAGGCTCCAGTAGGCGGGCACTGGTGAGTGGGCTGAACTACTGACCTCTTGGGGAGAGAGAGAGGCAGGGATGATCAGTAGCTACCACGGCTGCTGGCGAGGCCTGGAGAGAGAGAGATCAGATCCTGCTTTTCTCTCTCTTTGGGGCCTTGTCAGCAGCCACACCTCTCTCTCCTCGAGAGATCAGCAGTTCAGCCTGCTTTCCAGCAGTCTGGGGTGGCTGTTGATCAGGCATGCCTCTCTGATCAGGCCTGGAGATAGGCCCAGAGATGCTGACTGGCATAGAAACTGACCAATCAGAGCCAAATCTGGGTGAACTGCAAAGGCAGAACCTAAGGTGGGGGCTGAGGAGGGGTTTTAAGGGCAACAGCTATTTGGTGTAAGGAGTAAGAAAGCAGTTCAATTTTTCAATGACCGGTTTGGCAGTGTATTGCATATGGCTGGCTATCAGTCCAGATATAGTGTTTTTGTCTTCCAAGAGCATCTCCTCCTACTGAAAAAGGCTTCCCTCCACATTTAAGCAATCCTATCCTATATAATCTAGCTATACTAATAAAAGGGTAATATGCTAATTAGACTGGGTCGACTGGCCATCTTCTGGACAACCAACTTCCTTCTGGACAAAGCCATGGTGGTGGGGTCTGAGGCAGAGGCAGTTAAAGGTGATCAGGCCAGCAGGGGAGGGTCATTGGGAGAGAGATCAGGCTAGCAGGGGAGAGCAGTTAGGGGTGATCAGGCAGGTGAGCGGTTAAGAGCCAGTGGTCCCAGAATGTGAGAGGGATGTCCGATTGCTGGCTTAGGCCCAATCCCACAGCCAGTTGGACATCCCCCAAGGGGTCCCTGATTGGAGAGGGTGCAGAGGCTGGGCTGAGGGATGCCCCCGTCCCATGCATGAATTTTGAATTTTGTGCACCAGGCCACTAGTATATATATATATATATATATATATATATATATATATATATGGTTTCATGGGCCATATAAAATTGCCACAAACTCATGGCTTGAAGCAACAGGAACTTCTTCCATAGGTGTGGAGCTTGGAAGTCTGTAATTCAGGGTTAGCACAGCTCTTCTCACTGCAGAAGCTACAAGGTTGGGTCCTTCCCATCTCTTCCAGATCCTGGGGGCTCCTGGTATTCCCTGGCCTGTGGCCTCATCATTCAATCTCAGCCTCTTCTGTCTCAGTTCTCCTTCTCCCTTTCTCTTACAAGGACACTTGTCACTGAATTTAGGCCACAACTGGATAATCTGGGATGATCTCATCTTGAGATTCTTATGTAATCACATTTGCACAGACCTTTGTTCAAATACTGGTAAGGTCACATTCACAGGCTCTAGGGGTAAAGATGCAGACATAGCTTTTGGGTGGGAAGCACTATTTAACCCACCATGGATATATGTATTTTGTATCTATCTATCTATCTATCTATCTATCTATCTATCTATCTACCTGTCATCTATCTATCTATCTGTTATCTATCTATCTATCTATCTATCTATCTATCTATCTATCTATCATCTATCTATCATGTATCTATCTGTCATCTATCTATCTATCTATCTATCTATCTATCTATCTATCTATCATCTATCTAGCTCTGAAAAGTCAGCACCCATCTGTACCAAATATACCTTATCCAGTTTCACTCTTTGCACCAAAAAGCTTCCCTTGAGAAACCTCTTATCCTTGACCCCATCTATTCCAGGCTGAATCTCATTCCCACCGCCCTCCCCTCACCCCACAAATTCCAAACACCACAGAAGAGACCTGCTCAGTGTAGGTATATTGGGCTTGCAGGGATACACAGGCAGAAATGGACTGTGAATTTGGATGGTCCTCCTGATTAAAGCTTCCTCTACCTGTGGTCCAGGTGTGAAGGTGTACTGGCTGGGCCCTACCTGCCTGGGCTCCCCTGGGAGTGACTTCCCTCCGCAGAGAGGCCTGCTTTCAGATTATGCACACTTCCAATGAAAGTGATCATGTAGAAACCTGAACTTCTTAGGGTCATTATTTCTGCTTAAAAGTCCAGCACACATCTTTCGATTAAATTTCTCTTACCAGGAAACGACAATGTCAAAAGATCAGAGAATTAGAGTGTGCATTGCTGAGCAGTGTGACAAGGATGGCTAAGGTGGAGAGACCCAAGAAAGTCCCCCCAAGCTGGGCAGCTGCCTCTGTGGTCGGGAGACTCATGGCCCTGCCGCCTGTCCAAGGATACTGACAACTGTGTTGCAGAACCGAAGATGAGTTCTGCTCATTATTTTAAGCCATCTTAACTTAAAACTATATTCCCTCTGACAAGCAACAGATATAATGGGCTGCAGATCGCTAGAAATTCTAATTAATAGCCTGTTGGCTGGGCTGTTCGCAATATTAAAATTCAAACTTGGTGATTTGAGTACATCGTTGGAGTTAAAGATTCTCAACCAAACACAAAACTCATAATAACTTGAAGCTACTTTTAACAAATATCTTAATTTTGAAGTCTCCGCGCCCCCGCCCCCAAACACACACACACACACACACACACACACACACACACACACACCACACAACACAATGTCTTGTTTCTGGCAAATCCAATGTCTGGGTTTGCTTGGAACCTTCCTGGTTTGTGTCTGTCATCCTGGGTACCACCCTGTAAGCACTCTTTTCACTCTCATTGGTATTGTGGGTGCAGATAAGACTTGATGTGACAGATTGGAGACTGCCGCCCTTAGAAAGACCTTCTCCCAAGGTTGGCTCTTGGCTGGTCCCTTGGAGGGTACACGGTTTTCTGCGCTGACATAAAATTTTCCCTAACTAGTGGCTCACTGTGGCTAGACCATGGAGACAGTGGGTTTCTGCTGCTTCGTTTCTGGGTGCAGCCCCGATAAAAAGATTGGGCTCAACCTCAATGGACTTTCCCTGGGCTGGAACGTAGTACATAGGTTTCTGTAGACAAGTGTGCTCTGTGTGCCCCTTGAGAGGGGGATGGAACAGACAGAGGCCTCATAGAGGCCATACACTCTACGCATGTCTATTTCCCTTAATCTCTGGCTATGTGTCCTCACCACGTTGCTGTATAAATCCTGGCTGTGAGGACCATCATATGCCAAGTCCCAGTGAACCTCCACAACCCTCCACAGGTGGGTACGGACTTGGGGTGGCAGCACACAAGAGTTTGGGGGATTTTTGTGGCTTAGGTACACAGTGACTCCGGAGCGATCAAGAGCAGGGGAGTGTTTCTGTTTTGGAGTGGAGACACCGAAGCTCAGAGAGAGTCTGTCTGGCTGGCCCAGACCCACTTGAACCTGCACCCTTTTGTGTGCAGGACAGGGTGATATAGGGAGAAGATTAGCCCTGGGAATCAAGTCCTATTTTTAGACATAGTGGGAGAGGCAGGGAGAATGACTCATCTTGGGGGCCTGGTCTCATCTGTGGAGTGGAGATCACCCCATCCTGTACGTAGGGGTATGGTAAGGACGAAGGACACAGGTGTGTCAAAGTTCTCGTGATGTTACTGCCTCGTCTCTTCTCCCCCAGGCCAGTGATGCTCCAGGTCCCAGCCTCACCCTCTGAGAGCGAAGTCTGAGAACCAGCCTCAACATGGACCCACAGTTTGCTGAGCTCTTGGTGCAACGGCGCTTTAGAGAGAAAGAAAATGCTCAGGATGCAATGTCAGCTTCTGTTTGATAAAGGGCTGAGCGCTGGTCACTGGGGCTATTCAGATTTCACACGTCCTGTCCTAACAACAATGAAGTCAGAGCAAGTTAGAAAGAGATGAACCTGTCACACCAGCCAGGCTGACGGCTTGTGCCTCCAGAACTCCCCAGTCTCGTCCGTCAAAGGAGACGGGCTGAGATGATGCAGAGCAATCACCTTCTCTCCCTGTTCCACTCTCTCCTACCCCAGGGCAGCCTTTGTCTTCTTGTTCCCAAAGCTCTGTCATTCACACTGCAGTGGAGTAAAGTGATAGAGAGAGGACAAGGCTAAACTCTAATTCATCATTGGCACACACTCTCTCCGTGGGCCCAGTAGCAGCAGAAGCTGAGTCAATTAATTGGACAATGGAAGCAAGGACATCAGGAAAGGGTCACATTGCTTGTGGGCCAAAACCTTGTGTGCCATGGATCCCCCTCCTGCCCACGTAACCTTTCTGTGGGGTAGGTCTTCCCATTTCACAGATGAAGCAAGTAAGTGACAGGAGGCTGAGCGATTTGTCCCAGACCACTCAACTGGTAGGAGAAATATGACCAAAGTCTTTTCATTGTCAGATTATTTTATTTTATTCATTTTATTCTATTTTTTTTCTCGCCACTGCTTCAGTAATTTTGTTAATCAGAAAGCTCCCTGTGGGCACCAGATCTTATTGAAAATCAGCTTGGACAAAGTGAAATGATCTGGGGTTTGGAGGGAGACAATTTCAGGTGTCTACAACCTGGGTCACCTGTACTATTGGGGCACTCAGAGCCATCCCAGTCAAGGTCAGCTTAAGAAGTAGAGTTCAGATTGTGTGGGCACGGGGTGGGGTCTTCCAGCCAGCACAGGAAGAGGTCAAAGGAATGGAGACAGGTAGGTTACTTATCTTCTATATGCCTCAATTTTCTAGAACTCACTGAGATGATATGTGTAAAATGACTTAAAATTTGCTTCACACAAAAATGCACCCTATTTTTTATCACATGGGTTTGTAACAATGAGGTGGCCACTCCAAGTTCATATTGTGAGCACAAAGCAAATCTGGGTCTTTACTCCAGGTTCACACTGTGAGGGCATAGCAGGTCTGGGTCTTCACTCCAGGTTCACACCGTGAGGCCATAGCTGGTCTGAGCCATATTCACATAACAAACCTGGGTCATCTCTCCAAGTTCACTTCATGAGGATATAGCAGGCCTGGGCCTTCACCCCAAGTTCACATTGTGAAGACAGAGCAGATCTGGGTTTTCAGCCTGGGGTTTTTGAATGTAAGTAAAATGCATTGGTCTCTATATTCCAGCTTAAGGGGTTGCTTACCATATGTTAACATAAATACCTTTCTTAACACACTGAATTCAAAGAAGAATCAGAGCTGGTTCCCTAAGAAAGTGAGGTGAATTGAAGAAAGGCAATTGAAAAAGCAGTGTCAAAAGCAGTTTCTCTGTTGCCAAAAGTAATTAGCCATCAGTGATCCACAGAATATGAACTCCACGGGGCAGAGATATTTCGTCGGTTATGCTCACTATTGAATCCTGCTGCTTGGAACCATACCTGGCACAATGTAGGTACTCAGGAAACGTTCATCGAAAAGCTCTACAAATGGACAAATGTTTTCATTGAAACCCACTTTTAGTAATTTTCTTTAAGGATGCAATTAAAGCTAAGCAAAGATTTAGTTATACTCATTTTTACAAAGAACTGTTTATAAAGCAAAAAATGTTGGCAGCAGCCTGAATGCAGGTTAATAGGGAACGGCTTAGATAAATGATTGCAGCTCTAAGAAGGTTTATGGGAGGGCAAAGGACTGCAACACTGTCTATGCCCTCATCTCCAGATCCTAGGACCTTACAGGTGTGATTAAGGTTAAAGACCTTGACTGTGAGACATCATCCTGTATTATTCAGGTGGACCCAATCGAGTCACATACATCCTGAACAGGGGAGAACTTTCCCGGACATAATTAGAGAAAGAAAGGATGAAGATGGAGGCCAGGTCATAGGGTTGCTACCTTGAAGATGGAGGAAGAGGCATTGCATCAAGGAATGCAGTGGCCTCTGGGAGCTGGAAAAGACAAGGGGACAGAGTCTTTCCTAGAGCTGATGGACTGTGGCCTTGCTGACACCTTGACTTTGACCCTGTGAGACCCATGTCAGAGGTCGAACCCACAGGACTGAGAGATAATGCATGGATCTTGGCTCAAGTCATTTGTTAGGGCAGCAGCAGGAAACTCCTACAGTACTCCAATAGAGCAGGGGCCTCAAATCCAATGCTCACAGCAGCCAGGCAGCCACAGGGAAATGCCAGTGAGGCCTCATATAAAATAACAAGTGGCCAGCTTTTTAAATTGACCCAAAACCTACAACCTACTGTCTGTTACCTCACCTGTTTCACTGCCGTGTGGAAGGCGGAGGCCAGGGGGTACCCTGAGCCACCGACCTCTAACTTCTGTTGCAGTAGAAAATGTACTGGCATGAATAAGAGCTCAGATACATTTTTTATAGAAAAATAGCTTTTCTTAAAATAGCAGATACAGTAGGATTTTTTTTTTTTTTTTTGGTAATTTCATTTCCATAGGATCTGGAAGGATATGATCTGATGACAGTAGTCATCTGGGAGGGTAAGATAATGTGAATTTTAATGTATTTTTGCTTCTCTGTGTATCCTAGTTTCTCACATGAACACACAGTGATTTTGGAAACACACTACAAGTTAAGTAGAGAGAGGAGAAGTGATTTGCCCCCTGTTGGTGAGGAGGCAGAGAAACCCCCTTGAGAAACCCAACTTAAGCTAAATTCCCTTCTCTCCTGGTGTTGGTGCCGATTGCCTGTAATGTCCCTTCAGCCAGGCCTCATTCATTCCTCTGTGGGGCCAATTCAGCTAGGAGTGCGCTGACCCCACAGCAAAGGCAGCGCCTGGGGGCTGCTTCCCTGGGGAGGATCCACATCACAGCTATGAAAGAGGGCTGTGCAAAACTCATAAATCCCCCTCCTTTTTAAATTAACAATCGTGCAGAGTGGAGATGCAATACATGTTGCCAGGTAAGGCCGTCATCTCAGGGGGCTGAAAGCAACCCAATTGAAAACGAGGAGCTGAAAGGTCCCGTGGAGGTGAACTCCCTGCTCCCTGCTCTGCCCTCCCCCACTTGCTGGACTTTCAGGGGAGTGGGAACTACCCTGCCTATAGAGGCAGCTTCCTGTAGTGCGGAGGATGTGGGGTCTGCAGGCACACAGACCCGGAGTGGGACCCCAGCTTCACTCCTCCCCCGTGGGTGACCTTAGGTACGTGCAGGTCTTGGTAACCTGCAATTTCTTTATTGTTAAAAGGTATGGTGGTCTCTACACCCAAGTTTATTGTGCGGACTCAATTCAGAGGAAGCATTTAGTATAGCTGGCACATCATAAGGATACAGCATGACATCCTTTTAAATTATGAGCCATGCTTATTATTGTCATTGTTGTCTTATAGGTTTTCTCTCGGGGTGACAGCCTAGGAAAGTCACCTCCTCTCCCAGCTTCTCAGGGTGGCTTGTTTCATGGGAAAGTGATGTTAATTTATGTATGTCACCTGCCCAATGCCAAAAGGATACAGAGGCAGCTTCTATAATTTCTCTAGTGCATGAGAATATTGCTAATGAGGAAACCATGGTGAAGGAAACGTTCTGATAGGAAAATGTCTGAGTGTGGAGTCATGACCAAATGGTTAGTTCCCAAAAGCTGAGCCATTGGTGGTTATTTCTCAGGTTCTTGCTGCAAACTTGGTTCTGACTTTCTCAGGGAATTGGGGGCAAAGACAAGTGGAAGAGAGTACACTATGGGACGTCAGAAGTGTGGGCTTCTTCGTCCTGGTAGTGACAGGAATTCTTCTCATGCCCCTTACAGATGGGCCCCCGACTTGATGAGCAACACCCTGGACAACTCAATAACAAATGAAACACCATTTCTTTTTAAATGACCTCTTAGGATAACTGTAGTTGTATGTCTTGCATCTATGGGCCAAGAACATGAGATGGGGACACAGATCTCTATGAGCTGGCTAGACCATACCAGGCAACAGCTGGTTCTGCACCCCAGGGGTCACACCCTCTCCAACACTGAGGAGGACAGTGCTTGGAGTCAAACACAGAGGCAGAGTCACATCTCAGCCAAGTGATGGTTCTGTGACCAGCCCCAGTCACGGAACAGTCACAGGACATTTTGAGCTTCTATTTCCTCATCCTCGAACAAGAGAGGGCAAATCCTCTAAAGTCATTTCCCCTCTAGGGTCAGTGTGAGGAACACATCTAATTTTTAAAGTAAATGGGGGGGGGGGGCGGCATATGTAACAGTTGTTTAATAAATGACAGATTCCTCTTCCTGTACACTTGCTCCTATAACTAAAAAGTAAAATGAAAGTCACTAAACATATGCAGGAAACTCTTGGGAAAAGTTTGGGAAATGCCAAGTGAGATCATAAAGGTGAAACCCAACCGTAGGAAGCAGTGTTCTCACGATCCGGGTCCTCCCCTCATGGGTCTAACCCCATCTGCACCTGCTTCCTCCTCTGTGCAGAGAACAATATTACCTGTGCAGGGCATGGGGCAGACCTGGGGCTCAGCCTGTGCATAGCCATGGCAGGGACCGTCCCTGTCACCACCTCCTCCTCACCCACCTCAACTTTAACACAGAAGACACCTTCCGAGTCTGTTAGGAGAGCCCACCACTGGAGTGATGAAAATATCTCATGACCTTTTAAAAATATATATATTTTTATTGATATCAGAGAGGAAGGGAGTGGGAAGGGGAGATAGAAGCATCAATGATGAGAGGGAATTATTGATCAGCTGCCTCCTGCATGCCCCACACTGGGGACAGAGCCCCAGTGCAATCTGGGCATATGCCCTTGACCAGGAATCGAACCTTGACCCCCTGGTTCATAGGTTGATGCTCAACTACTAAGCCAGGCCAGCCAGGCTCTCTTGCCCTTTTGAGTAAAGGTTAAAGAAATAAGTTTTGACCACTCCTCAATTGTTGCCAGACGCCCTTGGGAAAACCTGTAATTTTACGAAGTTCAAGATTAAGCAGACTGCTAGTGTGCCCACCTTGCACCAGAAACGATGCAGGATTGAAAATAATGGAATGTCAGAAATGCACAGAGTCAGCAAATGCTGAATAAATTATTCAGCTCCACAGCATCTCCTGGCTCCGCAAATGGCAGGGATGCTCTGGTGATGGTGCAGGTGCTTTGGTTAATGTATTCAAGAGAACTTCCTGGTTCTGAGCACCAGGTGCTGGGAAGCTAAACGGGCCATGGCGCCTGTGTAGTGAGCAGGGAGGCAGTGCGGACTCCCCCAGCTCTGCAATGTGACTCTATGAACCAACTGCCCCTGTCAGCAACACGGAGCACTTCTCAGATGCAACATTGCACACCCGTGAGAAACGCTGCACCCACACCTTGGCTCCGTCCAGCAAACCTTCACTGATGTCAGTGACCTGCCAGGCATTGTCACAGGTCTGGGGGTGCAGACACTAGTGAGGGTCATCTGCCGAGGAGGATGAGGCCAGTAGCTTCCAGAAGGGGGGCCTGCCTAGCAGATCACATCAGTCCACACAGCCCATCCTTTGCTTTAACCTCCACGTCCTTCTTCAGGAGTTGGGGCAGAGCAGGTAGCTGCATGGCCCTTTCTATGTTCCTTCATGATCATTTCCCTCATGAATGTAAGCTCCATGACTGCAGGGGTTTGGTGTTTCCATCAATGCCCCACTGGAAAGCGACTCCCAGGCTCTGAGCCATCCCCACCCAATATGCACTTCCCTTAACAATATAGTGATAATGGGATTGTGTAGACTACACAGGGACTCAGACAGGGCATGTGTGTGGTGGTGGTAGTGGTGGTGGTAGTGGTGGTGGTGGTGGTGGCGGGGGGGGGCACAACACGCTCGCTGAGTTGGAAGCTGCTTTCAGCTGTTCTTGT
The DNA here is from genome assembly GCF_028538775.1 of Myotis yumanensis. Classification (NCBI taxonomy): domain Eukaryota; kingdom Metazoa; phylum Chordata; class Mammalia; order Chiroptera; family Vespertilionidae; genus Myotis; species Myotis yumanensis. Next base: position 235,700,122 of record NW_027223752.1, on the reverse strand, counting down.
TATTTTTTTTTATTTATTTAGAGAGAAGGGACAGGGAGAGACAGAGAAACATCCATGGGAGAGGGAAACATCGTTTGTCTGTCTCCTGTATGCCCCCAAGCTGAAACCCAGGCATGTGCCCTGACTGGGAATTGAACCTGCAACCTTTCTGTGAATGGAAGGACACCCAACCAACTGAGCCACACTGGCCAGGAGGAGCTATTTTTGTTTTTAAGAGAAAAAGCTGCCAAGGCTTCCAGCAGGAACTTCAGACTCAGCTCTGAACAAAGAAAGCATGCTTTCCTCACAGCCCCCAGAGCATGGCACCGCCATCACCAGGTGGAGGAAGTCAAGAAGCTGTGAATGAGCCTTAACCCCTTCCATCTCCCTCAATTTCAGTCAGTCCCCAGATCCTGCTGATTCTGTACCTGAATGTCTCTCACACCTATTGTGCCTGCTCTGTTCCCACCGACGTGGTCCAAGCTGCTGTCACTTGTCATCAGGAGCATGGCAAATGCTTCAAAATTCCCCTCTCCTCTTCCAGACTCTCTTCCTTCAAGCCATTCCCCAATGCCTATGTTTAAAAGCACAAATCTAACCCTGTATCTCCTCCTCCCTCTGCTTGAGCCCTCTCGTGGCTCCTCTAATTCTCAGGACAATGGACCATATCACCTTGAAAACAAAGGCCTGGGCACTGTAACCTGTTCTGCCTCCTCCTGATGGCTGCCAGGCTTTATCCCTGTCCCCACTGCCACCTCCTGTGCCCAATATTAGAGTCACTTGGACTTGGTTCTGGTTCCCAAACATGGCCAAATGGCCCACCCTGCCAAGCCTTTGCTTAACACTCTCTCCATTTGAAATGCTTTCCAGCACATGTCCACCCAGAGAGCGCCCAGTGTCTGGGGTCATTGGTGGGGACCCAGGGCCAGTCGTCTTAAGTTTCCCACATCCACCACCAATGAGTTGTATGATCTTAGGAAGCTCAATTCACCCTTTGTGCCTCAGCCTCTCCATTTGTAAAAAGGGGATAGTAAGAGTTTTCTACTTCATAGGATCCCTGAGAGAATGTAAGGAGTTAAAAATTATAGAGCATTTAGAACAATGGTGCAGGGAAAGCACTGTTAATTATGAAGGGTGTTCCAAATGTGGTCCCAGACGGGTAGCATCAGATCGCCTGGGAACTTGTTAGGATTGCGAATTCTCCAGGCCCACCCTCGGCTTACTAACTCAGACACTCTTCAGACCACCCCCAGCTATGTTTGAACAAGCCCTGCAGGTAGTTGTGATTGCACCATGTTGGCTGCTAGTATTAACACCAGCATCCATATCAGTGTGATATCAGTACCATTATCGGTATTAGTTTTAGCATTGCTATGAATGTTGTTGTCTATGGTACAGACATTCTCCGGGCACTGGTCCGAATGTAGTGAGTTATCACAAATGGTTGTATCACAGTCTGTTACATTCTCCGGGGTAGATTCCTATTTGTTAGGCCACTGGCTTGTAGACTGTGGTACAAATGCATGTTTAAATCGGCAGGTCAATGCCCGATTGTATACCAAAGTGGCTGTAAAAAGTATATTCCCACTCACCGTTGTGTAAGACCTTCTGCTGGTCCACACTCTCATCCACACTTAATAACAAAAGCCTTTCTAAATATAGCCAGCCTGGCAAGTGTAAAAGGTAAGTGTAAAATGACATGTCTTTGTGTTTTTAATTTATATTTATCTGGTGAATTATGAGATTAAGGATCTTTTAATATATGTTTTTGTCCTCTCCTATTTCCTTATCTGGAAGTTTCTTTTTATTAACATTGAAAATTTTTTGGACATTTTTCCTTATTTATTTACATATCAGATTCATATTTTAAAATTTGAATTATACATGTATATAAATTTCTTAGAATAGTGCACATATATAATACTAGAGGCCCGGTGCATGAAATTCATGTACTTGGTGGGGGGTCCTTCAGCTCAGTCAGCACCCTCTTGCACTCCGGGAGCCCCGTGATTGATCACCCCGAAGAAGGAGGACCCGCCCACCACTACCAGCTGAGTAGCCTGGGCCTCCCTCTTTGGGGTGATCGCAGAGCCCCCTGGCTGGTGGCCTAAGCCTCCCTCTGTGGGGTGATTATAGGGCAATGGCAAGGCCCCAAGACCAATTGCATTGCACTCGCCTTGGCGATGGCAGTCAGTGCTGGGTCGCCGTGGCACCTGCGACCCAGGAGGGACCAAGAGGTCAGCAGTTCAGCCTGCTCACCAGTCTCCGCCCACTTGAGCCTGCTGCGCACGCAGCCTGGCATTTGGTCATCTGTTCAGTCGTTTTGGACGTTATGGACTCTGGCTCTTTATATATTAGGACTAGATGCCCAGTGCACAAAAATTTGTGCACTGGGGGGGAGGGGGGGTCCCTCAGCCCGGCCTGTGCCCTCTTGCAGTTTTGGACCCCTCAGGGGATGACCACCTGCTGGCTTAGGCCCGCTCCCTGGGAGATTGGGCCTAAGATGGCAATCAGACATCCCTCTGGCAGCCCGGCAGCCCTCGGGGATGTCCACTTGCCAGTGGGGAGCAGGCCTAAACTGCAGTTGGACATCCTTAGCACTGCTGAGGAGGGGGGAGAGGCTCCCACCACCACCGCTGTACTAGCAGCCATCAGCCTGGCTTGTGGCTGAGCAGAGCTCCTCCCATGTGAGAGCACACTGACCACCAGGGGGCAACTCCTGCATTGAGCGTCTGCCCCCTGGTGGTCAGTGTGTGTCATAGTGACCAATCATTCCCAGTCCTGCTGTTAGGGTCAGTTTGCATATTACCCTTTTACTATAAAAGATAGAGGCCTGGTGCATGGGTGCGGGCCAGCTGGTTTGCCCTGAAGGGTGTCCCAGATCAGGGTAAGGGTCCCGCTTCGGTGCCTGGCCAGCCTGGATGAGGGGATGATGGCTGTTTGCAGCTGGTCACACCCCCTTCAGGGTGGGGGTCCCCACTGGGGTGCCTGGTCAGTCTGGGTGAGGGGCTGAGGGCCATTTTCAGGCTGGTGGGTGACTGAAGCTCCCAACCTCTCCTTTTCTTCTTTATTTTTTAATTCTGGGATTTATTTACCTTCTATGGCTGTCACTGGAACTGAGAGCCGGCTTTAGCTCTGAGACCTCGGCTGCTTAAAGCAGGTATCTGGGTTTGTTTGGCTTCTATAATTGAAACACTATTGCAACTCCAGCTCTGAGGCCCGGCTGGCTAAAAGCAGGTTTCTGGGGTTTGTTTGGCTTCTATAATTGCAACATTGTTTCTTAGAGTGCAGCTCAGAGGCCGGCAGCGGCAGGCAGGGAACCTTGGCTTCCTCCATCACTGGAGCAAGAAAGCCTCCTGTTCCCTTCAGCTGCCTGGCTGCCGGCCGCCATCTCGGTTGGCAGTTAATTTGCATATCACCCTGATTAGCCAATGGAAAGCATGTCCAAGGTACAGTTAATTACCATGTTTGTCTATTATTAGATAGGATAATTTGTGTAGGTTAATTTAATACTAATTAATGATATTATACAGTTTTGAATTGTCATTTTAAATTAATTTCCATTTATTATACTTATAACATGAATGTTTTATCTGAATTTGTTGATATGACCATGTTTGTCTTTTTTAATGTGTTAGTATAATGAGTTACAATAATGAATGTCGAACTAATTTTTAATTGCTGGATTACATCTAATTTAGTCTTGACATATATTTTTATATAATACTGTATACATGTTTCTCAACATTTGCTTAGGATTCTGTAAAAACATTAGGCTTGGGCATTTTCTTTGAAGATATGTTACAGATTTATTTTTAAGATAATAGAATAATTTCCATTATTTTATCATGTTTTTATGTTTATAAACAATGGGTTCACTGAGGTTTTCTTTTACTTTTTGAGATCATTTTGGAAGTTTATATATATACATATTTACTATACACACACACACACATATATATACACACACACACATATATATATACACTTATTGCATATTTGCCTAAATTTTCAAATTAACTAGTATAAATGTCTCCTTCATGCTCCCTGATACTTATAATCTCTGTTTATGATTTTAATCATCACTGCATCTGTAGTTCCAGATATTTTTAATCTTAATTTTTCATTTCTAATATTTTAAATTGTGCTGTCACTTTTTCTTTGATTAATCTAAGCAGAGGGTTGTCTTAATTTTCAGTTTTTTTCAGAGTACCAATATTTGTATTGGTGAATTTCCTAGTCATTAATTTAGACTCATATTTTTTATTTCCTCTGTTCATCTCTATAACTTCTAATTTTGGAAGCTTATTTCAATTTCATACTTTTTCATTTATATATTAAAATTAGTATGATAAATTATATTTCTATTGTCACTTAAGGTTTATACTATTTTAGAAGCATTCCAGAGCACAATTTTTTATTTAATTTCTAAGTGTTTTCTAATTTTTGTTATATCATCATATTTAATGTGTGGGCTATTTAGAAGACTGTGTGTGTGTGTGTGTGTGTGTGTGTGTGTTTTAAATTACTAAGTGTAAATTACTATAGTAAATCAAACATTTTATGGTTATTGTAGTTGAGTGGCAATCACTAGACTGGTCAGGGGCAGGGACCTGGAGTGAAATGCCTGGGTGGATACTCTTTCTCAGCTTTGGCCTCAGTTTCATCACTAAATGGATTTGTTGTGAGGTCTCAATAAGTGATTATGTAGTGCTGAGAACACTGTGGGGCACATAGTGAGAGTCATATTATTATTCATGTTATTTTTATACTGCTAATATGTTGTTATTTATTTTTCACTCAATTACTATGTGGTTAAACATTTAGTTTGTATGATACTTATATTTTTGAAAATGAAGAGGTTTGCTTGCTTAACAGTTTAGTAGAATATGATCAGTTTTCATCCATGTTCCCTGTTCCACTTATAAAATATTTGACCTCCCATTCTTCCCAAACACCAGGATATATTCCCTGCACATTTAGTCCATCAAAATACAGGCAGGGGGTCACCAGGTGTCTGTGGCTTCTTATGTGCCATATGGTCAGCACATGTGGAGACCACACTCTACCACCTGGATGCACACTTTCTTTACACTCCTCTCTGATATCTAATATAATATTAATTTAGAGCAGCAACAATTTATTGAGCATTTTCTGGGTGCCAAGAATTTTGCTCAAATATTAAACATCTTTACGTCTCATTTTCCTTATGTATAAGTTGGAAATAGATTCTAACTAGCAGTGTTATGAAATTAAAATAAGCAAAGAATGTAAAGTATTTTTCCACAATGAAATAATGATAAGAAATAAAAAACTGGTATCCAACTTAGAATGTCTGACTCTAGATACCGTGCTGATAATCACCACACTATATTGCCTTGTAGCTCCATTTAACAGTTTAGGAAGCTGGAGATTAAAAAGTGAAGTGCTTTTTTCCGTGGTTCTCATACAGTGTAAATAGTTGAAAAAAATTAGGTCTAACTTTGGAAACTCCAATTGAAATTGTGTTTTTTTAATTATATCAGAGTCTCTTAGAACCAAAAAAAATTTTTTAAACACATAAAAGAAATGAGACATAAGAAAAAGACATTGTCCAGGAAGAATTTCAGAATCAGAATCATGAAATGAATAAGAAAAAGGTGGAAAGTAGATGATGAAAGAGAAGGCTAAGGTCTGCACAATTTGGCCATTTCTATATCGACTGTGGGAGGCATCCTAATAACATGGCTCCCGATGACCCCTAACTCCTGGTCTTCAAGCCCTGGTCCATCCCCTCCACCTGAGTGTGGACAGGTTTAGCAACTGGACAAAAGTGATGAATGGCGCCTCCATGATTAGGTCATAAAGGACTTCTTTCTACTAGCACTCTCTCCCCTTTGCTGAAACTATCTCTTACCCACCCACTTGCTCACTTGGATGAAGCAAGCTGCTGTGTTGTGATAGGATGCATGGGGAGGGCCATGTGTCAAGACACTGTCTCTGGCCAACAGCTTGTCAGGAATTGCAGCCAACAACCACCTGAGTGAGCTATAAGGCCCTTCCAGGTGAGCCTTCAGATGAGGCTATGCCCTAAGCCAACACCTTTATTGTACCCTTATAAAAGGCCCAGAAATAAAGCACCTAGTGAAGTCGTTCTTGGATTCCTGTCCCTCAAAGACTGTGAGATCCTAAATGTGTGCTGTTTTAAATCACTACATACTGGAGCAGTTTGTTGGACGGCAATAGGTAACCGATAGATCAAATATAGCCTGGAGGTTAGCCATGACAAGATCTTTCTTTGTGCCTCTTACATCAGTAGTTCTAAATCTTTGTGAGGAAGATCTCTGTCAAATTCTAGACTTTTTTGCTGCCAAATGTAAAGGTATTAAAATACTCAAAATTTATCACCAATGAAAGAACTGTCTCAATCTAAAAAAACAATATAAACAAACAACAAAATAAAAACAGACTCATAGATACAGAAAACAGACTTATGGTTGCCAGAGGGGATGGGGGTTGGGAAGATGGGTGAACAAAGTGAAAGGATTGAGAAGTACAGATTGGTAATTACAGGATAGTCACAGAGGTATAAAGAACAGCATAGAAAATACAGTCAATAATATTTTAATAACTATGTGGGGTACCAGGTGGGTACTGGAAATATCACAGGGAATGCCTTTTTAAGTATATGATTGTCTAACCACTATGCTGAACACCTGAAACTAATATAAAATAATATTGAATCTCAATTATAATTGAAAAAATTGAAAAAAAAATTTTAAAAAAGAGAACCATCTCTGATGCCAACAACAATCAAGGCTCAGTTACAACAAGACTGTGCATACAACTCACATGGGGTGCACCCAGAGTGCACAGCTCAGGTGACTATGGAGGCTGATCTACTGGGCCAAACAAGGCACCTACCACACAGGCCACTCTACCAATTCTAGGAGACATAGCAGCTCTACTTAATACATAGAAACAAACACAGGGATGCAGCAAAAACTCAGAGACAAAGAAACATGTCACAAATGAAAGAAGAAAAGAAATCTCCAGAAAAAGAATTAAATTAAATGGGAGCAAGCAAACTAATGGCTACAGAGTTCAGAACAATGCTTTTAAGGTTGCTCAAGGATCTTAATGAAGGCTTCCAGTGAGAATTTCAAGGATCTTAGTGAGAATTTCAAGAACCTTAGTGAGAACATCAAAGACATGAAAAAGGACCAGTCAGAAATACCAACTGAAATAGAGTAATTTACAGGGATTCAACAGTAGAGTAGAGGATTCCAAGAGTCAAATCAATGACTTGGAATAAGAAGAATTATAAAACACCCAATCAGAAGACCACAAAAAAAATGTAAAGGTATTAAAATACTCTGGACAACTTCAAGTGCACCAACAGTCACATTAGTAAGAAAAAGAAGAAAAAAAATATGAACAATAAAACGGCAATAGATACATATCTGTCAACAATTGAATCTAAAAATCAAAATAAATGAACAAGGAATCTAATGAACAAAATAAACTGATTAATAAAATAGAACCAGAGGCATGGAAACATGGAACAAATTGACAAATCTCAGAGGGAAGTGGGGAGGGGAAGTGGGAAGAGATTGACCAAGGAACTTAAGTGCATATATGCATTACCTATGGACATAGACAATAGGGTGGTGAAGGCCTAGGGTGGGGGTGGGACTGGGTGGAAGGGGGCAATTGGGGAAAAAGGGGGACATCTCTAATACTCTCAACAATACTTTTTTAAAAAGAGAAAATCATTTCTAGCAGTGGGCCCCTTCTATGTGAACTCTGGCTCCGTTCACATAATCGCTCTTGGACACCAGGCTGCCGTTGGAGATCACCTTGCACTGCCTCACTCAGCTCTCAAGTTCTCACTGTTTGGGATTCTGGCACTTGCCAACAATGGCTATTCACTGTGCTTTGCATTTCACCTCTTCCCCAAAGCACATTGTAATTCACGCTTCTCCTATTGTTCCACTAGCTGGCAATGTATTTTACCTGGCAGGCTTCATCCTAATAGTATTATATTCAACTTTAATCCTACTTCGTCTTGCACATGGATGCATATTGACAGGCACCCTGTGAAAGTTTTCTGTTACACCAGGTGAGAATGACTGTCCCAGATCTCCCCACTAATTCAACAGAAGCCCTCCACAAGTGACTCTTGGCCAACTGCAGCATCCTAAGACTCACCTGCCTCAGGCAGAAGCAGACAGAATTGGCTCATAAGCTCTTGGGAGACACAGGTTAGCTTTTAGAGCCACACAGTTTTCTGTAATTCTTCTCAATTTCACACGGTCTTCCTGAGGTCCATGGGGACATTGACATGCTTCAGTTACTTCTCCTAATGAAAGTATTAAAGGCTCTCTCTGGTTTCCTCTCAGGCTATTATCTCCTATATCTATTCTGGATTCCCAATCTCTTAACCTAATTTATAATCACAAGCTAGTGCAACTTGCAATGACAGGCTTCATTTAAAATGAGTAGCACAGATTTTAAAAAAATTATTATTTATCATCAACAGCATCATTATCATTAATGGATACTATTTACTAAATGTCCTCTGTTGGCCAGTGACTCTGGAGTTTTTTTGCTAAGCATTCATTATCTCATAATTATTCTTTTCTTACAAATGAGGAGCCTGAGACTCCGAATAGTTCTGACTTGCTCAAGAGCCCATCACCAATTAGAGATGAAGCTGAGGCTCAAGCCTGACTTGCTGCCCAGTGCTCTTCCTGTTCTCCGGCTAGCAAAAGGGAAGACGTTGTACCCTCATGCATGATTATCAACCTCATTGTAGGGAGCGGCTATAGGGTTTAGCCTTGGACAGACAAGTGGCAGGGCCACAAACAACTCCCAGCTTGGAGGGCAGAGCCCTCTTAGCATAATTAAGCTTGACCTTATAATCCTCTCTTGCTCCTTCCTAGGTAGCTAATGGGATGCGGGAGGTGCAGCAAGTGCTGCCAAAACAAGGTGAAACTCACAAGAACATTGTAAACATGTTGACCACTACCCTTGTTTGCTTTGTGTGCTCTGACTATAAAATAAAGACTCGGCTTGCAGGCCGTGGTGCTGTCTCCCCATCAGAGAAGCAGCATCCCACCTAGCCCCAGCTGCATTCTCTTGTCTGTCTTCTTTAATCCTTCACCACCCCTCCTCAGGCTCACCAAACCTGCCCGTGCTGCACGTGGCACACTCATAAAACTCACTTCCGATTGTTATACCTTTTAAAGTCACCTCACAACCTATCTTTTCTCAGAGGAATTCTCTCAGCTAATGATTTGGTTCTTCCTTCTGGTTCCTTGCAAATGATAGCTGATGACTGAGAATCACACCATCCCACCTGCAGAGGTGGCCATGGAAGGGTTCCCAAGCTGATCAAACAGCCTTCTTAGAGTAAGGATTTTGCTGGAGCAATGGAAACCAAACAAATGAAAACATGCCATCATCAGCCTGAGTTTAATGGGCACATTGGCTTATTGGAAGCTACCAGGAAATATTGGAACCATTTGCATCATGAGAGTCCTGACATGAGCTCATCTTCAGCACTTGATGTGGTAACTGGGCGTTAGTGAGAAACAGATGCTCATGGTCCTTTTTGGTTTTGCTGAGAAGTCAGGTGTTCCCGCTGTTCTCCTTACACACCTGCATCTGCAGGACCTATCGGTGCAATTGGTGACTCCTCTGCCTTGCACTTTCATACACCATGAGCTCTTTCAAGACTGAAACCTCGGTATCTACTTCTCTAATCTCTAGGCAGTGCCTGGCCTGCAGCAGTCACTCCAGAAACACTTCTTGAATGAATGCTTGCATCAACTGGTAAGTTTATCAACACACAAATGAACAGGTAAATAGATATTTAGAATAGAATGTTCCCTTCAACAAAATAAAAATAACAACTACTAGCAATGTATAATGCCTGTTATCAGATGCTGCTCTATTAATCCTATGCCACTTAGTGCTTCTCACTGGCTTATAACATTGGTACTATTATGAATCCAGTTTTATAAATGAGCACCCGAAATTCAGTGAGGTCACACTTTTTGTTTAAGGTCACAAGGACTAGTGTCCGAGAGGGTTTGGAAGGCAGAGCCTAAACTATTTTCTACCATGCCAGATGGCCCAATGAGTCCTTATTCCCATGGCAATGGATATGTGAGCAAGTGAAGAAGGGGCCCAGGGTCTTAGGAGAGTAAAGTAGCCATCCTTTGCACTCTCAGGTGCATCATGCCTTCTTTTCCTTCACTAACAAAGTTTGGTGAAGAAAAGCCAGAGACTAGACAGGAGCTCAGATTCCCTGCCTTCAAGTCCATTAATTTTTTTCCAAGATAAGTCTCGTCAGGTTATGGTTAAAGTGAGAGAAGACAGGGAATAAATGAGGGGAATCAATATTCACTTAATATCACACTGAGCATCTGGAACACACCTGGGATTTTTTTCTTGTTATTAAACTGTCATGATAACCGTGCAACACGCATGCCATTCCTTTTAACCGCAGCCAATGGTAAGGTTTAAAGAGGTCAGGGAATGTGCTTAATGTCACACAGAAAACAGGTGTAGAGCAAGCATTCAATGCAAGTCTGCAACTCCAAAATTCATAAGTTTTGCTGGATATCATGCTTTGCTTTTATTTTTTTTCAAAATGGAGCTTAAAATTGGCTTTTTATTAAGGTGGGCATGTGAGTGAAAAGCAACTAGCAGAGCCAAGCCAGAAACAAACAGTAAAAACAAAGCCTTGGTTAGCTTATTTGGCTCCCACTACAGGATGAGTCACCACAAAAGATACTGGCAGGAGCAGGAAGAGAAACTGACCTGGGCCTCTGATGCCCACCTCCCACTGCCACCACCCCTGTCCTCAGGCCCTGGGCGTCCTCCTGGGGTTCCTTCTTTGGAGATGAGCATTCTGTACTCTGTACAATCACAGGGAGGGCGCTTGCCTCTGAAAGCGTTTCTTTCTTTTCATATTTTTTTATAAGCCCTTGTTACATGGTTCAGTTATTTCAAGTTTGCTGATGGCTTTGGGACCAAAATAGGCTATTCTGAAAGACACAGTGAGAGCAGTAACTAACTAGGGCGCACGGCCGACAGTGAAATTCTGACAGGCCTCCGGGTCTGAATGTCACCTTCAATGTTCCTCTTCTTGATCAGAGTTCAGAGTACAAATGACTTTCTTTTTCTGAGGCTTGCATGTGGTCCCTTCATTAGGAATCAAACATATAGTAAATATCACCTACTAATTTAAATGGAGGGAGATATTCTTTCTGTCACATCCATAATAATGACCTTGTTCAGGTGCTTCGATGTCCCTGTGTCTTAGTGTCTCACCTGTGAATGACGGGAGGTCAGAGGGGTGGTTCTGGGCACTAATGAGCTACTGCCCAGCAGAGCTCACGGTCCTAAGTTGGCACTCATCAGTGATGTTCCTTTGCATGTTTTATTATCTTATGGATGAATCCCAATTGTAGATCCAATAAATCCTAAAAAGCACTTCTTATTGGTGACTTTCATAGAAGAACGCTCACATTGCAAATGCCATCTTTTATTTGTCTGTTTGGTAAGGTTCGTCCTATTTGGTAAAAATGAATTATTGAGCAACTAAAGTTAATGAAAACAGAACTCTCAAAATTAACTGGCTCATAATTTAAAGCAAAGTGGAGTCTCTGTCCTTGCATTTTGCTTTTAGATTTCAAAGAAGCAGTAATGATAATTGTGATCATATGATTGGTAATAATAATGATAATACATAATAGCAATGAAAGGGAAAATAAACATTATTGGGAATATACCACATGTTAGATCCTGTTTTAGTCATCTATATATGCTAATTTCAAAATAAGCTTGCAAATTAAGTGTTTTAGGCTGATGACAATTTTTAGTTTTTCTCAAAGGGTCTTTGAAATAAGAGAGAAATAAACTAAGTCAAAACAATAGTAGGAAATAGTAATTTTTAAGCTGAACCAAATTAACAGTAGATAAATTAGTGAAATAATAATCATAATTATAATGACAGTAAACACCATTGACAATAGCATGCATTGTTGGTCTTGCACCAGGCACTGGGTTAAGTGATTTACATAAATTATACTATTTAAAAGTTATGTCCATTACACAGAGGGTGGACGTGATTGTGGAAGGAGACACTAAGTGTGGAATCCAACTAGCAGGAGCAGTTTTTTAATGAACATTTAGGATGTTTTGCAAGTAAAGCAGCTGAGGGCATTCATGCCCAAGTGTTATACAGATATATAATTTCACACTCTACCTCAACTGACTGGTCCCTGTCATCACAGGCACTTCCCCATGAGCAACAATGGGATCCTAACTCAGCCTCCCTACTCTCTGATTTTCAGTTCTCTTCAAAACAGAACCTGCACAAGGATTTGAGTGCAGACTGTATCTTTGGGAAGTGATCCAGTATTTAGGAGCAAAGAAGTGTTGACAGTGAGACAATGAAAGGGAAAAAGTCAATGGAGTGTACATATTGAACTGGTTACCAGAATCAAAACTGCGCTTTGGTTGTACTGTGACCACATAGAGTCCTCTCAGCACCATCTCTCCAAGGATGGGAGTCTGTAACATGTATCTATCAACCCTCATGCCCTTGTGGTTGAGGACCCAATGGGATACTTCCCAACATGTGGGCTGTTATGGCATCAGAAAAACAACCTACGGCAAGAAAGAAAGAGATGCTGAAACTCCTACTTGAGGTATGTCCAGGTCAGCATGATGATATTCTTTTGCAAGTTATATTATCTTATGGAGGAATCACAATTGTAGATCCAATAAATCCTAGAAAGCACCTCTTATTGGTGACTTTCATAGAAGAATGCCAAAGCCATCCTCTAGGGCTGCATGAAAGGAAAAGACATGGGACAGAGGCATCTGCTACCTCTCACAAGCTCAGCTCTGATCTTGTCCACATGAAGTCCATCTGTCCCTGATTTTTCAAGGTGTTGGCCAGAAATACTCTAAAAATAATTCTCTTTTAAAATGTCATGAGAATCAGTGAAATAAGCTACTGTACGACACTATTTCAGGTACCTCTGAGACTGACTGAGATTCATTATCTCCCTTTTCCATCATCCAACTTATATTTTCCTCACCCTCAGCCAGAAGCACTTTAGAAACTCTAAGGTACTTGCATGTTGTAATGATCCAGACTATGATCCCCATCAAACCGTCCCTTATTGGGAAAGTTTACCTCAACTGACTGGTCCCTGTCATCACAGGCACAGAAGTACAAAAATATGGCTCTGAATCCTGAGGGAATCTCCCTGATTCCATTATATAGCAGCAACCTCACTTCCCCCTGAGGATTGGCTCAGTTACCTTAACCAGTCTGATAACCCTTGGTTGTGATTGTCCATTGGAATGAAGAGTCCAAAGTAAGCAGATGGCAGTCATAGCTGCATGTTTGGGCACATCCTCACTGTGATCCCTCGTTGTGACAGGAAACCCAGTGTTGGCAAGTAAGTCATTGAGAGTCATGAAAGGGGCCAGTACTACATTCACTCACAGATTCCCAAACCTGTGAATTCCATTTATTAAGGACAAATTACCATACATCATGCATCAATCATTGTGTTTAAGCAGGTACATATCCCAAAAAAAGATCACTCCAACATGCAAGGAATTGTCCTCAAATGGTGCTTTAGATTAGTCTTTCATAGATCTTCCCAACATTTTATCAGGCTGCTGTTTCTAGATGATGAATATATGGTAGGATCAGTGGATCTCTTCTATGTGTATCTGTGGTTGCACTTTCTTTTCAATGAAATTTATCCCTTGATCTGAGGCAATGTAATGCAGGGATCCATGTTTATTAGTCTACACCCTTGAAAATTGCTTCTGGAAGAGGTACTGAAGTTGAAGAAGGCAAATTTAGTTATATCTATTTACTGTTTCAATAATGACAAATTTCAGTCCTGCCAATGACTGGCCTCAACATAACCAAGTTACCAAGTGGCAGATTGGGCTCAAGGGAAAGAGTCATATTGAGGATTTGGAGTCCATCTCTAGTGCTAAACATCTGACCATATGGCATCAGAATAGACTGTTTTGTTTGGTAAGAATCCAGGCTACTGGGCTCACTGCACAGCCTGCATCCCTGCCATGATGGTTATGTCAATTGTGGGCTATTTATCCAAGTATGGGGTGGCTGGGGACACAGGGACTGGTTAAATCATCATGCTTACTGGTTATTCAGTGAGTGTGATTTGGTTATTTAGTGGTTGGCATTAACATGAGACACAAACATCCATGCACTTCCATGTATCATTGACATGTCTCCTCAGAACCCTTTGTCTCTGATTTTCTTTTTTTAAAAAATTTATCTTTACCGTTGAAAGTATTATAGATGTCCCCTTTTTTGCCCCATTGACCCCCCTTCAGCCCGGCCCTGCCCTCCACCAGGTCTTTACTGCACTATTGTCTCAGTCCATGGGTTATGTGTATATGCATATACGTTCTTTGTTTGATCTCTACTCTCCTTCTCCCTTCGCTCTGAGATTCATCAACTTTTTCCTTCCAGGTTCCTACCAGCTAGCTAAGCCATTTTTTACTATTCAGGAATCCATTTTAGTCCTATAGCTGAGCCATCCTGAGAGGCTTCTGGCCACCATTTGCCATGCTCTATGCCTATCATGTGCTCCCTCCCATTCTTACATAACCAGATAGTAAGCCCACTGTCTTCTTTTCAATTTTTAACAATGATGATGGCAGGGATCCTTTTTTATTTTCATTTTTGCCACTGAGTAACAAACTCCTATTTCTATTTTGGGGTTAGTTTGCCACTGGGAATTGTATTGGTGGGAGGTGATTTCCCTCCTCTTACTATGGAAGTTGAGGCAAAGCAAGATTTCTATAGCACACCACCAGCAGCATAACCCAGGCTCAAACAGTAAGATGGTTTTACCCACATTTTAATATTGAGTTAGTGCAAAGAGACATAGATTTTTCAAACATTATTTTCTGTGGTTCATAAAATCATCAGACTGCTCCACAGCAGTTGAGAAAGCTTAACCAGTGGCAATGTTACAACCAGACTGTCCTGTAGGAATGAACTTGACTCTGGTTTCCACTGCCAGGTCCCTTTGGTTCCTGTCCATTTTTTCAAGTCTTAGTCTCCTTTCTCCCTTGATTCTTTTAGAGAGTACATATCCTTATAATAATTAGAAAATTACTTATCCTTACGTTAGAGTCTTTCTATTATTCACCACCAAAAGCCTTACTAAAAGAGTGCCCAACCCAATTTTATTCAGAGATGAATGAACCCATCAAATTGTGAAGAAGGATAGATATGAGTGAGTTATAGAAGCACAATTTAGTTGCCGGGGGGTGGTGGGGGGGGGGGGAGACTAAGTCTGAGTCAGAAAATGTCAATAATGATAATAAAATAGGCATTATTAGCTTTGGCTTGTAGAAGTATATGGCTCTAAAATTCTTAATTCTTTAAATTCTAGATCTTAATTTCTATATTTCTAATTGTGTGGTATGCCGGTTGACGTTTACAACCATTTCAGAAAAGAAAAAACCCTAATTTGTAGCATTTTGGCAATTTCCATGTGTAAATATTTTCATGATGATCAATCTTAAGCTGTCAATTTGACATCATGAATGGTGCAGTTAGGAGTAGATGCCCACAATTGGCTCTCATAACCTTATAGGAGTGAACTCCAACATACCACCACCAATGACTTTGATGGAATCAGTTTCCTCTGATTCAGTGTCTATACCTTCAACACCAGGAATGAATAGGTGAGCTCTGGATTCCATCCCCAGAGTAAAATAAATAATTTTAATTGTAAGCACAGGGTTGTGCAGAAGATAAATTAAGCATTGCACCATCCCTTTGATAAAAATATTTGGTAAAATTTGTGGATTCATGTCAACAGAATCAGCTGTAAATACTTTTGAATGGGTATATCATGACAAGAAATGGACTGATTAAATTTTCATTTTTAAATAGAAAAAATGAAATATGTTTCTACTTCATAAATTCCATTGACAGTTGTTGGAAGTGTGTGGAAACAGTATTTTCAGTTGACAGTGCCTGTGGTGTGTAAGGTGCCAGGAAGGAAGGCTGAGAATTGGGGATGTCACATAAAGTGAAAGACTAGGAACACAAGCTAAAAACCTGATGCCAAGCTTAGTCTCACATTCTGAAAAATATTTAAACCAGTTGGGCAATTATTCTAGATGAACTAAAATGAGTTTATTTAAAATTTGAGTTGCACACCTACCTAACACTTCCCATCTTCCTTCTAACGGAACTCCATTCTCCATAATTGCAGGCAGCTCAGTGTTTGGGAAAGGTGGGAAAAGGATCCTTCACAAAACTCAGGCTTCCGGATGAGCCATCTGGGATAAAAGTGCATTTTGACTAGTTTAAACCAACAGAGGTAATTCCCATTCCCATTGCCATCGATTAACTTGGGAATGGTTCTAACATCTGGCTGCTGAGTGGTGAGGAGAGTCTGTTGAAGGATTCTGGAAGTGTTTTCCCTACCTTTAGGAAAGGATGGAGTAAAAGAACATAACTTTATATAATCTCTGAGAGCTGTTTCCACATGCTGCTTGGCATTGTGGCCACCATCTTGGAACTGTGAGGGTTGCTGGGCTAAGATGACAATCAATACACTATGGGTGACAGGCAGAAAGGTTGAAAGAAGCAGGATTCTTGATGAGGTCACAGAGCCATCCTGGAACTGCCCTGCTCTGGGCCCTTTTGTTATGTAAAATAAGTCTTCCCTTTTCAGTCACTTCCAAGTTGTCTAATCCTCCACATGTACATATTTTAAACCTACTTTCAGTTATTCCTCCAATATTTGACAGGGTGTTTCTTTCAACATTTACTTAGTGTAATGCAGTCATTTGAATAAGTGCAGCTGGACATTAGTGCTATAAAGCAAATGAAGCATGGCACTGGGCGGAGATGACTCAGTGGAGGGGTGTCCGGCTTTGCCAGGAGAGCCAAAGGCTTTCTAAAGGAGTTAGCATTGGAGCTGATACGTGAATGATTTGAAGCCATCAACTTACAGAGATCTTGGTGAAAGTATTACATGCGGGGGCAGCGGGAGGGGAGAGGGGAGGATAGCCAGACAATTGAAAGGGCTTAAGGTATAAGATTGGTATGTACACAGGAAAGAAAGAGGGGCAACTTAGTGAATATGGTTACAAGTGGAAAGAAGTTGGCCCAACTTGAAATAGCCAAAATAAATGAACAGAAGATATGAAAGAACTCTTTGCAAGACTTTGAAAAACAAGCAACAAAGGAGAATGGCCCCGAAAAAAAAAACGAAAACAAAACAAAACAGGGTAATCCCCAGCTTACTTTCCTGAGGGAGTTTCCAGGTACTGGTGTGGGGAGTGGGTTGCAGGCTAGAGCTCAGTGGACTCCGTGAATCCAGGAGACAGAGCTGAGAGTCCAGGGAGACCAAAGAACTAAGAATTTACTAGACAAAATACCAGACAGGTGAGAGCTGCACAGAAAGATAACTCAGGAGGTTCGCAGAGATTTCCCCTGAAATTTTCAGTTGAATACTGATTAGCACATGCTTGTGAGGAAACTGCCAGGAGGTCAGGGAAAGAGTCACCTGAGAGAACTAGAGCCCAGCACTCCCCTAGTTTTGGGAATCGTGACTGTTCCTACCAATCACATGGGAGCTCCTGTAGATTCACAGGGCATAGAACCAAGTACACACAGAGTTCTGCATCCATAGTTTTGCATCCATAATAAGGAATAACTACACTGCATTGAATATTGCTCTGGACCTCAATGACACCAGACCTAAAGCGTTGAACTTTTTTCAAGCAACCTTAACTGCCTCCCAGAAAAAGGCTCAAGGATATGTATAGGAATATAAAAATATCCTTTGTCCACCCAGGTAAAAGTCTCAATATCCAGCATCCTAACTAAAAAGTATGCAAAGGGGCATGGCTTACAGTGTGAAGATAAATCACTCCATTGAAACAGACTCAAAATGGACACTGGTATTAGAATTAGCAAATAAAAACATTGAAACAGTTATTATAATGGCTTCCTTATGTTCAAAAAGAAAAGCAGAGATGCAGAAGATACATAAAATACCAAAATCAGTTCCTAAAGAAGAAAATAAAATGCCGGTGCAAATACAATTAATGGGAATAAAAGCAAACTAAACATTACATGTTAACAAGGAGTTCAATTGAAGATGTGGCAATAAGATGCTCTAGTAATGAACTATAGAGAGAAAAATAGAATAAAAATTTAGCAAAAGCTTCAGTGAGCTGAGGGAAAACTTTTACTGGACTAATGTATGTAACACTGGTGTCTCCAAAAAAGAGGTGTGTGCACATGTGGCTATGTGTGTTTGTATGTGTGGCTGTGTGTGTATGACTGTGATTATGGCTGTGGGTATATGACTGTGATTGTGTAGCTATGTGTGTGTGGCTGTGTGTGTGTGTGGCTGTGTGTGTGTGTATGACTGTGACTGTGTGGTTGTGAGTGTGTATGTGTGTGAGAGAGAGAGAGAAAAAGAAAGAGAGAGAATAATAGCCTCAAATTTCCAATTGTGATGAAAACTATAAACCCACAGGTTTAATAAATGTAATGAAACCCAAACACAAGAATCATGAAGAAAACTACACCAAGGCACAAAATGAAATTTCTTAAAACCAGTGATAAAGTGAAATAATTTCAAAGCAGAGAAAAAAGACACATCGCACATAAAGAAACAAAGTTAAAAATAACAGCAGATTTCTCATTGAGAACAGCGTATGTAAGAAGGCAGTTGAAAAATGTCTTTGAAAGACTAAAAACACAAGCAAATAAACAAACCTCTCAACCTAGAATTCTGTACAATGCCCCAAAAATATCATAGCAGCCATGGGAGAATACGATTCTAAGTTTTTTATTCTATACCTTATGTATTACAATACATTAAACATATAATTATAAAATTCCTAAAAGAAAATAATAAATCTTCTTAAATACAGTGTTAAAGTCTAATTCTTTAAAGGATAACTTGACAAACTAGAATAACCAAAAGTAAAATCTCATGATCTTTGAAAGATACTTTTAAAGGAATAAGAAGAGCCACAGGCTGGGAAAAATATTTGCAAAGCATATATCTGATAAATGATTTGCATTTTAAATATACAAGGAATTCTTAATACTCAATCATATGAAAACAAACAACCCAATTAAAAGAACACAGACACATTACCAAAGAAGATATATGGAAAGCCCATAAGCAGATTTAAAGATATCATCATCACTTTCCCTAGGGCCGTGGTCGGCAAGCCGCGGCTCGCAAGCCACATGCGGCTCTTTGGCCCCTTGACTGTGGCTCTTCCACAAAATACTACGTGTGGGCGCGCACCTACAGTGCGATTGAAACTTTGTGGCCCATGTGCAGAAGTCAGTATTTTGTGGAAGAGCCACACTCAAGGGGCCAAAGAGTTGCATGTGGCTCACAAGCCGCGGTTTGCCGAGCTGCAGTTTGCCGACCACTGCCCTAGGGAAATGCAAATTAAAACCTCTATGAGAGTCTACTCTACATCTTTAGAAATTTCTAAAATTAAGAGATTGATACTCAAAATTTTTGACAAGAATGTGGAGCAACTAGAACTCTCACATACTGCGGTTGGGAATGTAATATGGTTCAACCACTTTGGAAATAGTTTGCTTGGCAATATCTTAAAAAGTTAAGCGTGTACTATTATATGACCCAAGGCATTCCACTAGTATATATTTAGCCCCAAGGAATGAAATCATATATCTGTATAACACTTGGGCATGAATGCCCTCAGCTGCTTTACTTGCAAAACATCCTAAATGTTCATTAAAAAACTGGCATACCTATACAATGGGCTCGCACTCAGTAATGAAAAATGATGAACTATTGATGTGCTCTTCATTAGAAGGAGCAGGAATCAGATCATGTCCAGCTTTGTGAGCCCTAGGGAAGAGTTTGAATTTTACTTGCGGTGCAGCAAAAGGGAGGACTTCAACACCTCCATGAAAGTTCACTCGGTGGAAGTGAAACAAACTTGCTCCATGTTCAAAGCACAGTCCTAAGTGCGTTCCCGTAGATGATTTTATTTTGTCTTTCTAACATCCCAGTGGTCATTATTTTTACTGGTAAGGAATTTGATGATCATGGAGATGAAAGGGTTTGTAGGCAAATAAAGCCAATTCTTAAAGAGAAGCCCATGCGGAGTCAAGAGAAGTCCAGTTCTGACAACGTGAGTCCCTGGACACTGTCATGCCTAAGTCCAGCACCACCCCATCCTCCGCATTCATGTAAACCAACACTCTCCTTTTGGTGTTTAAGCTAAAGGAGCAGTGCTAGGGTTTGATTATGGCTTGTCTTGCTGCAAAACTCATCTGTGCTCAACTACACAGACCCTCTTCCACTAAAGGAGAGGAGCTTGCATTATAACAGGAGGGAAGAGATAAATCTCCCAAAAACTGTGACACCAGGTGGGGCATGTTCACTGTTATTCAATGGGATAAACAAAGAGCTGTAAGCCATTCCATGGAAAAGGGTGAGAAGCATTCTGATGGAGGGAGGTGAGTTGGAAAACAGGAAAGCCTTAGAGCAGGCAGTCTTTTCCTGGACTTTCAGGGAAGGGTAGGATTGAAACAGGTAAAGGAGGAGAAGCAGAGCTTTTCTGGTGGAAGAAAGTGGATAAGTAAAGCTATAGAAGTCAAAAGTAAACCAAGTTCTTGGAAAGTAACATATCGGGCTCTTTTAGAAAAGTGTGATGTGGTTGAAGGAAACAGAGAAAAACATGCTGCTTAGAAACTGGTTGAAGTCACATAATTCGGTCTAACCCAAAGACAAAGCTACATTGTGTGTTCACTGGGTAGATGACAAGGTGAGTCTTGATGAATGCTGTGTGCACCATGTTCTGGGTCCCAAGGGCTTGGATGAAGCCATGGTTACTCCAATCTTGTTCTTTCATAAGAGTCTTACATAGATGCATAGAGCATTAGTGCTGAAAGGCACCAATTCTCCCTCTTTTGTAGATAATATCTGAGAGAGGCAAAGTGAACTGTCCAAGGTGAGTTGGTAGCAGACATACTTGAAGTCATGTATCAATTTCTCAAACAAGTTGACTTTCTATTAAATCATGTTACCTGATACCCTCAGCCTATGGCCTTATCTCTCTTGAGTTTCCTCTACAGAATTGTAATAACAAGGAGGTAAAGATAGGAACATTTGATGGAGGTGAGATTATCGCAGCAAACAACACTTTGTAAGAAACAGATTGATGTCTGTGCTTGTGGGAAGAAGTCTAAAAGTAGACCAACTGGATTGCTGGACTGAAGAATCTCTTAATATAAATGTAAGTTTTATGTTGTAAACTAAACTCAGTGTATTGTGAGCTTGAAGAGTGTTTGGGACTTGAAGAAAGAAATGAAATTGCAGTCATAAAACTCACAGACAGACTCTTCCTATGTAATTACATAAGTCACTGATAGGAAGAAATAAATAAATCAGAAGAACCTATAGTTTTACATATTTATTCGGTAAGTGAACATCTACTGAGCACTCACTATGACTGCTAAGGCCAGTAGAACAGGTAATCAGAGCAGGCCGATGCTTTTGTCTATTGAAGGTTCATCCTCTGCCTCTTCTTCCCCCACTTCACTAGCTTGCTTTCTTTTCACCTGCCCCACTCAGTGTGTCTGACAATCACAGTGCCCTATAGCCATTGGGGTGAGCAGGTCACTCACCTAGACCTGCCCCCAAACCCATTACTCTATCTTCCTAACCTCAGTGAGTGCCTTTGTGGTGACCATGAAACCAAACTTGACCAACCAGAATTCTGCCCTGGGAATTTATATATGGTCACTGAAGAGAGATATCCCCTCTTTAATTTGAGTCCATAAAGTCAATGATGGAATCCCAGAACATCAAGCAGCCACAACTTAAAAAATACTCATTTGAATGTGGGCAAATAGAGTCAATTATCTGAGACAAGCAGAACCAAAGTCAAGAGAAGTCAAGTTCCGATAATGTGAGTCCCTGGATTCTGTCATGCCTGAGTCCAGCAACACCCCATCCTCCCCACTCAGGTCAACAAATATTCTCCTTTTGGTGTTTAAGCTGATGTGAACTCTGTCACCTCAAAGGGCAGCATTCCGACTGAGGCAGAAATGTAAAACACATGCCCTAAGGCCCCACTATATGCAAAGGTATTTGCGGGGGGGGGGGGGGGGGGACGGGGGGGCGGGGGGAGAAACTGTAATGATGAATGTGGTGCTCTTCCCCTTGGGGAGGTCACAGCTAGTTTGGGGCACAGGTATGCAAATCTATAATGGCGATGCCATAAGATAATGACCATAATAGAAGTGAGTACCTTGTACACTGGAAAGATAAAGAACAGATTAAGGAAGTCTTTCCAGACCTGGGGACACCAGATAACAGTTCTTGATGATGAGTAGTTTATTGCTCTGAAGCAAAACTCAGGAGTGAAAGATTTCCAGACGGAAAGAGAACATCTGTAAAACATAGAATCTGGAACTATTTCTGCACATCTGGTGACCTCTGAGAAGAGTAGTGTTGTCCAGGGGAAGTCTCTGGGAATGGGACTGGAGATACAGTAAAGAGTCCAATGGCGGGATGCTTTGAAAGGAACCAACCTGCCAGCAAAGAAAAATGCTGAGGTATTTTAAGCCAAGAGCAATATGATCACTCTTTTACAAATCACTTGCACATGGAGACCGCAGGGGTAGGGTGCTCGCTGAAAGATTACCAGCAGGCACAGTGAAAGACGCAAGTCCAGGAGAGAATGTCAGATGTTACTACCAACAGATGGCTGTCAAAGTAAGACCCCAGTGGTGATTGCCCATTGGAACGCAAGCTCCTCTGGTCCCCAAGTCCCCATGAAAGCAGCTCATTGCCCAAGATGCTTGCTGATCTTGGAGAACCTTCATAAACCTCCCATTACCATTCTCATGGTTTTCCAAAGGGCCAGTTTTCAGGCTACACTTTCCTTGTGCAGGCCTAGGTAGCCCTTTAAGCTTATCTAACATCAGTTATTGCAACTTCCTCCATTCGGAGGGAACGTTTTCCCATGAGGTCTTTGGGATCAATCAGCTTTGTGACATGATATTCATGAGATTTAATCTGCTGCAGAGCTGGGGTTGTGTCCTACTTATCTCTGAATTTCAATACTGAAGCCTTTACCCATGGGGAGAAGTGCAGTGAATGTTTACTGAGTGGAATTCAGGGGCTCCTACCTTCCCACTGTGAGAACACCTAGCCTGAAAATTGCACACCTTCGATTTCCTGAAAGCCTTGACACGTTATTTTGCCATTAATTATCCAGCAATCAGAGGTTTGGGTTTAATAGTTTAAGAAGCAGAATTTTAATGAGAAATGAAATGTAAATGTTTATGTCCAAAAACAACATAGCTGCAATTAATTGGAGGTCCAGTCCCCGAGTGTCGGAGTGTCTAGGTATTGTGTTCTCTAATTACACTCCCCAGGCTGTGTCTGGAGGCACAGTCTACTTCTGCTTCCCCATTTGTGTGGCCCTATTACTGTAAGTACAAAGGTTCAGGAATAAATATAGGGCCAAGTAGGTCCCCAAGAACCAACCTAGGAGAAGCATACTGAGTCTATATAAAACATCCTATTAGACTATAGTACCTTTTTTTTAAAGATCCGCTCTAGATGCGAACCTGCCATCAATCTCTGTGTATAATTGTCTGAGCAGGTACTTGTCTTCTCAAACATCTGCTAACACTGGCAGGCCCCGAAATAAACCTCCACGTTAGCAACTTGCACTTAAGAACACACACACACATTTATCCAGAAACATCTGCTGAGCTATTTCATTCCCCTCTCTCCTTCCCTTCCCTCTTCCTTCCTAACCACCCCGCCGCCCCCAGGTCTGCTGAAGCTGAGTGAGGTGAGAATGCATCTTGAGACTTCAATCTCACGTAAGAGAAGCTCAGAAGGAAAAGAGCTACTTGGAAGAGGTTTAGAAAAAGCTACAGTTTAGGGAAGGACACAGGATAGGATAATGCCATAGGGATAGAGGATGAGGTGACAGCTACTGGGGCAGACACAGCTCTGGATGTGCAGGGTAGAACACTAAGTTCAAATCCCCATTTGGAATCTTCTCTCCCAGGCCAGAACTGGGCAAGCAGCTTTAGTCCTAGGCCCACACAGCTCGCTTTATTTATTTATTTATTTATTTATTTATTTATTCTTTATTGATTAAGGTATTACATATGTGGCCTTATCCCACTATTGTCCCCCCACACCTCCACTCATGCCCTCATCCACCTGTTGTCTGCGTCCATTGGTTAGGTTTATATGCATGCATACACATCCTTTGGTTGATCTCTCCCCTTTACCCCACCCTCCCCTACCTTCCCTCTGAAAGTTTAATGGTCTGATCAATGCTTCTCTGTCTCTGGATCTGTTTTTGTTCATCACTTTATGTTGTTCATTATATTCCACAAATGAGTGAGATCATGTGATATTTATCTTTCTCTGACTGGCTTATTTCGCTTAGCATAATGCTCTCCAGTTCTATCCATGCTGTTGCAGATGGTAAGAATTCCTTCTTTCTTACCGCAATGTAGTATTCCATTGTGTAGATGTACCACAGTTTTTTTAATCCACTCATCTACTGATGGGTACTTAGACTGTTTCCAGATCTTAGCTATGGTAAATTGTGCTGCTATGAACATAGGGGTGCATATATCCTTTCTGATTAGTGTTTCTAGTTTCTTGGGATATATTACTAGAAGTGGGATCACTGGGTCAAATGGGAGTTCCATTTTTAGTTTTTTGAGGAAACTCCATACTATTCTCCACAGTGGCTGCACCAGTCTACATTCCTACCAGCAGTGCACAAGGGTTCCTTTTTCTCTGCATCCTCACCAGCACTTGTCATTTGTTGATTTGTTGATGATAGCCATTCTGACAGGTGTGATATGGTACCGCATTGTCATTTTGATTTGCACCTCTCAGATGATTTGTGACTTTGAGCATGTTTTTATATGTCTTTTGGCCTTCCTTATGTCCTCTTTCAAAAAGTATCTATTTAGGTCCGTTGCCCATTTTTTGATTGGGTTGTTTATCTTCCTTTTGTTAAGTTGTATGAGTGCCCTGTAAATGTTGGAGATTAAACGCTTACCGGTGATAATGTTGGCAAATATACAGTGGGCATTCTTGTTGTTTTGCTGATGGTTTCGTTTATTGTACAGAAGCTTTTTATTTGATGTAGTCCCATTTGATTATTTGTTCTTTAGTTTCCATTGCGCTAGGAGCTGTATTGGTGAAGATAGTGCTTCGGCATATGTCAGAGATTTTGCTGCCTGTGAATTTCTCTAATATTTTTATGGTTTTCCATCTTATGTTTAAGTCCTTTATCCATTTTGAGTTTATTTTTGTGTATGGTGTAAGTTGGTGGTCCAGTTTAATTTTTTGCGTGTATCTGTCCAATTTTCCCAACACCATTTATTGAAGAGACTGTCTTGACTCCATTGTATCTTCTTGCCTCCTTTGTCAAATATTAGTTAAGCATAGTGGTTGGGTCGATTTTTGGGTTCTCTATTCTATTCCATTGGTCTATATGTATGTTCTTGTGCCAGTATCAGGCAGTTTTGAGAACAGTGGTTTTGTAATACAGCTTGATATCTGGTATTGAGATCCCTCCTACTTTGTTCTTTTTCTCAGGATCGCTGCAGCTATTCGGGGTCTTTCTTTATTCCAGATGAATTTTTGGAGAGTTTGTTCTAGGTCTGTGAAATATACCATTGGTATTTTAATGGGGAATGCATTGATTCTACAGATTGCTTTGGGTAGTATGGACATTTTAATGTTGATTCTACCAATCCACAGCCCCTTTTAAATCCTCATAATAATGCCATTTTCAGAATGTGAATCTTAAGGCTTATGTTGTAGGATATGTGTCAATGTGTTTAGCATATAATGGCAACACTATAAATAGATTGAATGGATTCTTGACAGACAAGTTATAATTTCAGGGAAAATAATTAATGAGATGATGAATTGAGATTCTCTGCCCTAAATCACTCCTGTACCTGGTATACAGATACTCAAAATGTTCTTTGGCTCTGGTTCACTATCAGTTCCATTCCAATTCACAGGAGGATGCCAGAGGAAATAACTTAACACCTTCACCCACCCACTACCCTAAGACCAGGTCCACTCTTCCATCCTTAGACTGCACATCTCTCAAGAGAAAGAGGACTAACTTTTCCTTGTGTGTCCCCCATTGGCTTTAGCCCAAAACTTTGAGCAAGAGGTGGTGCCCAAGAAAGCATATTGAAGTAACCTGGCTGGGTCAGAACAGAGAAAAGATAGCAGCATCATTTCACATCTGAATCTGGCCTTTGCCAGGAGTGCATGGGACCTGAGCAGCCTGCGAAATTCTAGTCCTTCAGATTTTTGACAACTCAAGCCCTCTAATTTCAAACCCAGTTTCGTCCTAAAATTTAGCTAATTTTGGGAGAGGTTTTCAAAAAGTTATAAAGTTGTTTTTCCACTTTAATTTCAGATGTCACCTTCACTGGAAAGATGTTCTCAGACATCCTATCTCTGCTCTGTACTCTTCTAATATATTTTACATGTCTGGATGGATTAGTGCGGTAATGCTGGTTATTATACTAGATGAATCTTGAAATCTCAACACTTTATTATGAGAGAAGTGTACTAAGGAGGACTGCGGTAGGGGAGGACTTGTTCTCCACGCCACCAGGCACCCATGCTGTGGAGACTTTGGTATCACCCTGTGGCTTCCAAGGTCATCGAGGACATTGATGTTGTCCAGGATGGTGGGGGAAGAGAGATCATGAAAGATCCTACAGAAAGTTCTGAGGGGTGAGTTCTTCAAGTAGCATATATCACCTTGTCCAGTTTACTTGTCAGAACCAGAGAGAGGCTTGTGTATGTGGTCACCAAGTTGCCATTTCTTCAGCAACATTTTACACAAGCTTTGCTGATTACACAATGAGGCAGAATTTCATGATAATAAAGAATGTGCCTCCTAAAATTGGACTGCTTGTCTTGACTCCCAATTCTGCATCTGATTTACTGATGGTTCCTTGAACTGTAAAATGAACATAGTAATAATTATTGGAAGGCCCTGACCTGTTTTGCTCAGTGGATAGAGCGTCGGCCTGTGGACTGAAGGGTCCCGGGTTCGATTCCGGTCAAGGGCATGTACCTTGGTTGTGGGCACATCCCCAGTGGGGGATGTGCAGGAGGCAGCTGATCGATGTTTCTCTCTCATCGATGTTTCTGTTTATCCCTCTCCCTTCCTCTCTGTAAAAAATATATTAAGAAATAATTATTGGAAGAAAATGAATGAGTTTATATACTTAAAGGGCTTAATACAACATTAAGACTATTGCAAGAACCCAATAAAGTGTTTTTTTTATAGCTTTCTAAAGTTAGCATCTAATAAGTGATGTCTATTTTTGCAGCACAGTTACCTGGATCCTTGCATAAACCTTTGTTCTGAGTCTTGTTTCTCAGTTATTTCTGCTCTTCTGTGAGCCACTTTTATCCATCTGCTTTTGATACTTAACCAGTTGATTCTGGTTTTATGATACTTAACCAGTTACTCGTGCCTGTAACCAAAATTTCCTTAGTTTCCAGTTTAGAATACTATTTATTCATCTATGAAATTGTTAATATGAACTAGGTAAATATTGTCTTAGTGTTGAGGTTCTACCATCTCACTTCTTAACTTATTAGTTTTTCAGTAACTGGCATATTGAATATGGAGATAAAGAGATTGCTGTACTTATTCCAAACAATTTAGGCATGCAGGATAGTATAGCTTAAACTATCCTGATGAACTCTCTCTCTCTCTCTCTCTCTCTCTCTCTCTCTCTCTCTCTCTCTCTCCCTTCTTTCCTTTCTTTTTACTTTTCTAGAAAATGCTTCTTTATGCCCAGGTTTACAATCACAGATTCTATGCAAATGTTGTTTGACTTTTTATTTTCTTGATCCTTTTTCAGTTATCTAATCTCATTTTCTAAGAATAATGTATTAAAATAAATCAAGTTAATGTTAATGTAAGTACTGTTAAAAGTTTCACATGATGTCTAATAGAACTGGGGTGTGAGTATGTGCAAGTATGTATACTGCCCCTCGAATGTGTGTGTTTGTACATTTGTTTCTTTACTTTATTACTAGAGGCCCAGTGCACAAAATTCATGCATGAGAGATGGGTTCTCTCAGCCTGGCCTACACCCTCTCCCATTCAGGGACCCCTTGGGAGATTGAGCTTAACCTGGCATTCCGGCATTCCTCTCACAATCCGGGACCACTGGCTCCTAACCACTGACCTGCATGCCTGATTGCCCCTAACTGCTTCTGCCTGCCTGCCTAATCAACTCTTACTGCTTCTGCCTGCCTGCCTGATCACCCCTAACCACTCGCCTGCCTGCCTGATTGCCCCTAATCACTCACCTGCCTGCCTGATCACCCCTAACTGCCTCTGCCTGCCAGCCTGATCACCCTTAACAACTTGCCTGCCTGCCTGCCTGATTGCCCCTAACCACTTGCCTGCCTGCTTGATCACTCCTAACCACTCACCTGCCTGCCTGATCACCCCTAACCACCTCTGCCTCAGCCCCCGCCACCGCAGCTTCGTCTGGAAGGATGTCCAGAAGGTCTTTCGGCTGTCCAGTTAATTAGCATATTACACTTTTATTATTATAGATAATTTAAAATTTTTATTTATTGATTGATTTTAGAGAGAGAGGAAAATTATATATATATATATATATATATATAGAGAGAGAGAGAGAGAGATTTGTTGTTACACTTATTTATGCATTCATTAGTTGCTTCTTGTATGTGCCTTGACCTGGGATCAAACCTGCATCCTTGACACATTGGGATGACACTCTAACCAACTGAGCTACCCAGCCAGCACTGTTTCTTTCTTTAAAATATACAACTTTCCAGGGTTTTGCTCAATGTCCAGTCCAGATAAATGTTATTCAAACACTCCAGAAAAAAATAAGATCCCTCTTTAAAAAGAAATGTTTTTATTGATTTCAGAGAGAGGAAAAGAAAGAGATAGATAGAAACATAAGTAATGAGAGAAAATCATTGATCAACTGCTTCTTTCCTGCCCTATACTGGGGATAGGGCCAGAAACCCAGGCATCAAACCAGTGACCTCTTGGTTCATAGGTTGACCCTCAACCACGAAGCCGCACTGGCTGGGCCAAGATCCCTCTTAAGCCCTGGCTTCAGGCCCTCCTCTCTGCACAGGTGATTACCAGCTACTCTGTGGACACCATGTAGCTAGTAATCTTTCTAGCCTGGTCTTAAAAGCTTTTATGTACATTGCGTTGGTTGCCTATAGCATTTTGGGACTATGATTTTTGTTACCAATTGGAGTCATACCATTTATCTCACTTAAGGATATGTCTCTGAAACCTTAATATGTTTTATAGATCACATAGTGATCACATAGTGTTCTATGCAATATCCACAGGTATCATCCCTTTCTTTATCAATGGCCATTAGGTGGTTTCCCATCTAATGCTTACCTACCCTCTAATGAGCTCTGCTCATGTACATTCCCATCAAAATGTAAGAGAGTTTTTGTTTTTCAACATCCTGCTAGAAATGGCTATTATTAATCTTTCAATTTTTCCACACCAGTGGGTAAGGAGTAGTACCTTGTTGTTGTATTAATGTGAATTTCACTAGGCTAGGATAGCTTTTCATATATTTATTGATCTTTTGTACCCCTCCTGTAAATTTCATGTTCATTTTTCTATTGGGCTATTTGTATTTACCTCATTGATTTGTGGGAGTTATTTATGTATCTCTGAAACAGCGGCTGTTTGCTACATATGGTGCAAATGGTTTCCTTTTCCTCCAGCTGTCTACCCACCTTTGGTACCCTTGATATCCTCCTTTAAACTCATTTGTTATAGGCTTTTTGGTTAGTTGGTCCTAAGGTTGAAATCCATAATTAGCTACACTTAACCTCCCATACCTGTGACCAATTTAGAGTTACGTAGCTTTTGGTCTTGTAAGTACCTTTTTATGCTCTCTAACCAATAGGTCATGGGTCTGCCCTTGGCCTCACACCCACCTTAGTCTTTTGTAGTCAACTGGTCAGCATCTAGAATTTAGGTCTTATTTCTTCCCCCAGGGGTTGTGCTGTCCTGAATAATATGGAGTGGATCCTGTGCACCGATATGCCCTTAGGCCAGATACTTACCTCTCTAGTTTATGCTGAGAGAGGAGACCAAAGTGTATGAGCAAATCTCAATTAAATTACCCTTAGTCAGTATCATGACATAATTACTATCGCTCCCTAAACAGTCATACTTCTTCACCGTTGCTTCCAGTTTTCCATAAGAGTTAATTTAACGTTAAGTGAAGAAAGACAAATTAGAAATGTAATGCTACATCAATGTCTCCTCTTCCCTCCTCACATGCTGATGTGTAGAAAGTTCTGTAAATTCCAGATACTAAAACTCTGGAACCTGGTGTGCAAAGTACAAAGATACAAAGAAAATGTGGAGCTTTCAGGAAAGGGTCAGGAAGAAGATAGCCTAGGTGATGTGTGGAAGGAACTCTGGATAGTGGATCTGTTTCAGAGGTAGGAAGAGAGGATAATCAGTGCTGTGTGGGCCAGAGCAATGACTTTGAACCCAATTTCAAATGAAATGAGAGCCATTTTAGGGCTTTTACTTGAGAGGAAAAACACTCTAACATTTGTTTCCAAAAAATTATCATGGCTGTTGAGTGAGGAAGGTTAATAGAGGAGCAAGAGTTTTGAAAAACATAAAGGGACGAGGTTTGAAAGAGTGTTTAATGGACAACAACAGTTGGGATGAAAGGGATGCTTTCATTTTCAAGTTTGTCCATCAATGCATCAATCAGAAAATCAATGTCTTTGAATTATTTTATCTTTAGTTCTGTTTTCAGCCATCAGTTAGAACCTATGATTTTACTTTTTGGAGACATGTCCAATAAGAGTGGGTGTTTTCAATAATAAAAATCCCAATAATTATTTTTTAAACATTTCTGTTAGGATTCACCACTCTTATTCTGAAAGAGAGATAATTGGTCTTGTCAAGTTAATGGAAGTGAATGCTTGAACAGAGGAAATTCTGGTTAATACAGCCCAGGTCATAGCATGATTAATTAATCATGCTTTGCAATTGAAAAAATAATTTTCCTTCAGATAAAATTGATTGAAGCAAAAGTTATGTTTTATGTGATGTTTTCATAATGTTCTTAGAACTCTTCATTTTGCTATTAGAGGTCTAATTACGATCAGATTAGGCTATGGTTCTCTCATAGGCACAATTTACCACACACTGCTTTTATTTTGTCTGTTTCTTTTTTACAGTTTAGTCTGGTGGAATGACCTTAACAAAACTCAATATGCACACACATGAATGCACACACAAACACACATACACACCATCATTTAAGTAATATTTGACCTTACGTGAGTTTTTACTTTATCTAAGCATCATTCTCATGTTATCTTTAAAATGGAGATAATTATAATTTATCATTCTTAGTCATAGAGTGTCTAGTGATCAAGTAATTTTGATGGTTATAAATATTATGAGATATAATTACTGTTGATGTTATTATTATGCAATAGACGAGGTATGATTCAGCATCATATTATAAAAATGCAGTTCACACAGTTTCTTTCAAAAACAGTACTTTGACAGGGCATGCTCCAAAATATTTTCTCCAATAACCTCATAGGACTGTTGAACTTAATGTATTTGGTGATGTCACTAAATTATGTCACTGTGACTTTAGAAATATACTTCAATTCTACCCTCTCCTTTATTTCCATGACCTTGGCTCATTATCTCCTATTCCCACTGACTCACACCCTCCCTATTAGCCTCTCTTCCACCCATTATTGCCCTCTCCTCAGAACACCCTACACAAAGATGCCCAAATGTTCATCGCAAATAAATCTCCCAGGGCTCCCCATCGCCTGCAGTTTGACAAAAGTCTAGCTCCCTGCCATGGCCTGTAAGCCCTCTATTGCCTTTAATCATTTAATCAGTCTGAATGACCAATTACTAAGGTGTGTCCTATTGTTTTAAACTTCAGTGCAGTTGCGTATGCTACTTCTCCTTGCTTGGATTGCATCCTCCTACCTACACT
This sequence comes from Myotis yumanensis, assembly GCF_028538775.1. NCBI lineage: Eukaryota > Metazoa > Chordata > Mammalia > Chiroptera > Vespertilionidae > Myotis > Myotis yumanensis. The sequence continues at coordinate 235,667,988 of NW_027223752.1, read as the reverse complement.
CAGCTGACTCATTCGTTACTAACCTGGGTCTGGAACAACCTTCTAGATAATGTCTTTCATAACCTCTCACCTCTGAGTAATCAACCTTTCCCTCTACTAAGCTAATTGTGTACTTTGTATGTAACCCTGTTGTTTCACTTATCATACTATGTCATGACTCTCTAGGGGGAACCTGAGATGCAGAACCTCAGGGTTCACCTGCTGCTCTTATCTTGGAGCTGAGCCAGATGCCTGGCATCAGGCCTCAAAGGTTCTGGAGAATGCACTTGCATTGGTTTGAATTTCATCAGTAAAACCTTTCACTTTCTATTTAATATTTATTTTGCACCTGCTGTATGACACAACCGGGGGAAGACCTACAAGATCAATTGTGAACAAGCAGATGGATCTCTGCCTTTGTGGAACTTTCATCTAGAAAGAGAAACCAGCATTGCACAGCCATTGCAACTGAGATATTCAACTCAACTGAAAGCTCTGTGAGAGCAGGGATGCGTCTGTCTTCTAAACTGCCCTGTACACAGCTGGAGCTCACTGTATGCATTCAGTATGTATGATACCTATTGAATGCATGGTCAGGATGATCAGATCCACCCCAGCTCCTACAGATTAGATTAATGCTCTGTGATTATGTCTACTTGAGTGTTGAAAACTAGAATTCATTTCATGCAATGCATCACACCAGAGTTGCTGGCTCTAATTTTAGAAGACAGAATGTTACAGGGCCAGCAGCCATCTGTTTCCTTGGAGCAAATCTGCAACAGCAAAGTGTGAATGCAGATTTTTATAGTATTCAATGTATTTTATTATAAATGTTTTGTTTTATTAATTGAAGGAAATTTAGAAAATAAAAAAAGATTAAGAAGAAAATCAACATTACCTAGAGCTAATTTCTATGACCATTTTGATATATTTCCTTCCAGTTTTTATGCATATGTATAAGTGTGTGTGTGTGTGTGTGTGTGTGTGTGTGTGTGTGTGTGTGTGACACACAGGGTGACCAACAAGTCTTGAAACATAGGCAAGTACATAATAAATAATTAATTTGTGGCTCATTATAATACTTGATAAAGTAAGGTTATATATGACATGTTTATTGATAAATGTTTGCTGGGTACATATTAATGACACTCTTCCCTTAGAGCTTAGAAAAGTCTATATATTATATTTCTTTTAATTTTACATCAGATGGGTTTTGTTATAATAAAGCAAGTGTTCTACAAAATTCTGTCAGATGTGGAACAAATATTTGCAAAAAAATGCAAAAGCAATCTCACTTTTTCTATAGGTCATGGAGCTCCCTTTCCCCCTGAGAGCAGTCAGACTGACATCTGTCAGGGAAAGTGGAAACAGACATTTAGACACAGGATCCACTGGACTTGTGGTTGGGTTGGGTGACAGCCTTACGTGACATGCATATTTTTGAACCAGAGGGACTCTGGACCTCAAATATTGCATAGATGACTTTAGATGATCATGATTGCCATATTGATACAGGAGTGGTAGATCCCATGTAATATTCCTAAGCATCTTGAACATTACTCCCTTCACCAATAACATTAATTTCTACACACCTTTATTCTAATTAACATATTCTTTTGAGTAGGTTTTAATAATATTGTGACATGTAGCCATGCTAAAGGCAGTGATTCTTGATAGGCATAATTTAAATGCTCAGTAGCCTGGACTTAAATTAAAATCTACCCACAAATATTAAACTTTATCTACAGATATCACACTATGCTGAAGTATTTTCAAAGTAAATTACCTTGCAGCCATTATAAACAATTAATATTTTTGAACTCAGCACATCTATATGCAAATACTTATATTTGTTATTATATATGTGACCATACAGTTATAAGCAGAGACAAACCTAAACACATCACATTTGCATTATTAAATGTCTGCTTCAAATATTTTTTGCAAAATTAATGTTGCACAATTTTTATGATTATCTACATTTCTGACATGCTGCTTTTGTCCTTTAGCATTATATATTGAGCATTGTTTCCCTGCCAGAAATATTCTTCAAATGCAATATTTTTAAAAAGACTGTGTATGTGTAGATTTTCTTTATTAGATATTATACAACCCATCTCTTAAAATAAGAAAACGAATACCATTTATTGTAAATTTGTTATGTGTCAAACAGTGTTGGGAATTTTCAAACATCATATAATTTAATTTTCAAATTGAATTAAACTCACAGGACTTGTGTAATTTCCTAAGTCCATATTATAAGGTTGTTCAAACATCTTCAATTATGAGAGACACCCTTATTATACTAAACTGCTTTAAGAGCATTGGAAAAATTGATAATTCAGCAGTGACTATCAAATGCATACTTTATTCAAGGCAGTATTTTGGGACATTTTTACATATTTACTTATTTAATATTCACCCCAACCTATAGCTGAGAGCTTGTCAAAGCTTCTTTACAACCACTCTGTCCTTTGATCCTTGAATCAGACACCTGGGGTGGTCTCAGAGAGTCAAAGAGACTCAGAGCTCTGAGGTCTGCTGTCCCAGAATTCATCTAGTGCCCAACCATCTCCAAAAATAGGGACCAATGCCCGCTGAGATGACCAACTCCCCTGATGGCGTGGCTCTGACTACAAAAGCCCTTCCTTAATGTTAGAGAAAGAGTTGACAACAATGCCAGAAGATTGCCTGGAGTTCCGAGTGGCTTTTCCTTGTTGAAACCCAAACATTTTAGAGTTTGGCTTTCAACCTCAGATGTCTCAGTGTGACCAAACACCCTCTCTCCCTAGAGCAACTTTTTTCCATGACCAGAGGGACCCACTGTGACATAGAAGCTGGAATGCTGGCTCTGGAATGACACACATGTTTTGTGTCCGACCTGCTATTAAGTAGGAGTGGACAGCTCACTTTTTCTCGGTGAGTCTTGGTCTTCTCAGGCGTACTAGTAAGATGGGGATACTCATACTTTCCTTGTGATGTTCTTAAGTTGAGGGAAAATATATGTGATGTTCCCCAACAATGCTTAGAAAGCATTAGGTGCTTAATAACTAGTAGCTAACCTTTAGAGTTACTAATGTGAAAACCTTTGTCACTTATTCATTCCATAAATATTTATTGAGCATTGCTAGGTTTCAGGTTCTGTAACAGTTGCCCAAAGTCACTCGGTAGGTAATGGCAGAGGAATAGGTTTCAGGAATAAGATGGAGAATCTTCCCTTCCTTCATCTTCCTTGGAGAAGACCATCTACCTGATTCCCTTGAGGGTCTTGGATTAGTTTGTAGGGCTGCCATAATAAATTGTCACACACGGAGTGCCCTAAAACAACAGAAAACCTTTTTCCTCATAGTTCTACAGGCTAGCACCTGAAGTCAGGATGTCAACAAGGCCACTTCCCCTTGAAGGCTCCAGGAGAGAATCCTTCTTGGCCTTTACAGCTCCCGGGGGGCTCCCAATGCTCCTTGGCTCATGGCAGCAACATTACATTCTCCTTCTCAATCTTCACATGGCTTTCTTCCCTGTGTCTTTTTTTCTCTGTTGTCCCCTTTTGAGTCCTTTATAAGGACATCTTTCACTGGATTTAGAACCACCCTAATCCAGGATGGTTTCATTTTGAGACCCTTATCTCATTTATTTCTGTAAGGACTTTTATTCCAAATAGGGTCCCATTCCATGGTTCTAGGGGGACAGATCTGTTGGGAACAGCTATTCAACCCACTATACTAGTGTTACCCAATATCTGCCTTCTAGAAAATGGTATAACACTCTGCAAAGTTCAAGCATTTGTACTCAGAAGAGGGAGCAAAGAAATGAGGCCGATCATCATCATTATAATCAAGTCTTACACACTGGATTTTAAAAATGTTTTTATTTATTTTTTCATCACTATTTATCTCCCTATACCTTCTTCCGCCTCCACTCCCCCTGTCCTCCCCACATCACCACACTGTTGTTCATGTCCATGAGTTCTTTCCTTTTCTTCTTTTTTACTCAATCTACCTGATCCCCCCACAACATCCTCAGTCTGCCTGCTCTCTATCTATGAGTCTGTCTCTATTTTGCTTGTTAGTTCAGGCTTCGGTTGTGTTTGGGCATTTTGGGGGAAGTGGAGAGGGCAGCAATGTAAGGCAGTAAAAGCACCAAGACAGTGAAGTTGGTGGTCTTATTGCCTTGACTCCTTTGGGGCTGGGGTTCCCTCTACCAAAGACCCAACATTTATTTTATTAAAATATAGCTGGCACAAAATATTATATTAGTTTTAGGTGCACAACATAGTGATTCAACATTTATATACCTTATGATGTGATCACCACAATAAATCTAGTAACCATCTGTCAGCATACAAAGTTATTACTACATTATTGACCAGGTTCCCTGTGCTGTACATTACCTACCTCTGATTTATTTATTTTATAACTGGAAATGTGTGCCTCTTATTTCCCTTCACTTTTTTTACCCATCCCTCTCCACTCCTCTGGCAACCATCCATTTTTTTTTCTGTATCTATGAGTCTGTTTCTGTTTTGTTTTATTTGTCCAGCTGTTTTGTTTTATTTTCACATTCCACATATAAGTAAAATCATTTGTTATTTGTCTTTCTCTGTCTGACAACTTTTACTTATCATAATACCCTCTTGGTCTATCCATGTTGTCTCAAATGGCAAGAATTTATTCTATTTTATTGCTGAGTAATATTCTATGCTATACATGCACCACATCTTTATCCCTGTATCTATCAATAGACATCTGGATTTCCCCACATTTCTTGGTTATGTTAAGTAATGCTGCAATAAACATAAGGGTACATATATATTTTTTGAGTTAGTGTTTTTGTTTCTGTGGATAACTACCGTGAAGTGGAGTTGTTGGGTCACATGGTGGTTCTATTTTTAATTTACCGAGGACTCTCCAAACTGTTTCCATAGCGGTTGCACCAATTTACTCATCAGGTTGTCCTCTCCATGTAGTTATCTCTTTGGAAGCTGGCACCACATTCTCCTTGTCCCTTCAGACCCTCAGGTGACAGTGGCTTCCTATTGTTACCATCATGCAGAACAGAACTATTCTAGGTCTCCCTCCTTAAACATTGACCACATTATTGGAATGAGTCCCTTACTTAATTTCTCCTCAAACCTCCCTACTGGGATATGTCATCTTTTTGCCATTAGGACTCTGGCAGACATTCCAACCACAGGTGGCACCAGAAAAAGAGACCCTCAAAATAAGCTTCTGGGGTTAGGATGCTCAAATATTTAGAAACACTCATCCAGCCTCTTCTCAGTGGGAAAATGGAACTGGGGGAGTCTGTGTCCTGCAGAGACATGTGATTACAAAATCATCACCAGCAAGGCAGGAGGTGAAGTCCAAGTGTTAGCAAAGTACTGACAGAGCCAAGGAAACTGAACCCACAGGGACATGGCTCTGAGCTGCCTCCTCCATCCTACAGACACTCTCCCTCCTGGATTTTTAACTCAGATGATCAAAATCAAGCACTTTATTGCTTCAGTTATTATAGACTTGGGTTTCTGTTATTTGTTCCCCTTCCCCATATACACACCTTTATATGACAGAGGAAAAAAACTTAAAAATGTTGGCAAAGGATCAGAGGGATGTAAGTAAGGAAGGAAGGAAGAAGAACATAAAAAAGGGGTGAAAAGAGTTTCTGAAGCTCCCAGGGCTGATCAGTGGCAAATGTCAACCTGAACTCCTAAGCCCCCATCTGTCATTCTTTTCCACCCTCCACACCCACTCCTTTTAGTGAGTGTAGATTGCCCTGTAGATACTGTCATTTCAGTCTTGGCTTAAAACTTCCCTAGGGTTTTACAGCCTTAAACAAATAGCTGTAGAGCAGAAATTGAAATCCAAACTTGTCTTTTCCATTTGCTACTCTTCAAAGGACAGCTGGCTTCAGTGTAATTTCTCCATGTGGGCAGCATGCTCCCTGGTATAGCACATCAAACTTTAATCTCTGAATGTTGCTCTGTCTCTCTGGCTCTCACCATGAATACCCTCCCTGCCTCTGAAGGAGCACAGCAAGTGTTTAAGATCCTTTGATGATATGCCCCTTAATTGAATCCTTTGAAAATGAGAAATTATGAACCTTTCATGAGAAATATCCTGGGTAGTATCCCATAATGGTAATTGACAAGATCTGAGAAGAGTCTAAAGTCAGGTCTTCAAATCCATTGCTGCTCATAATTATTATAGGTGTGATCATTAATAAGCTCCATTTCCATTTCCCCACTTAGAAGAGGAATGGATGTTGGATTCTCTGACAAAATCGTGTCCATGAGTCAGGCAAAGAAGCTCTGAGCCAGCCTGGGACAACTCAGGGCAGCTGTAATGCAGCAGACACTCCCTCAGTGGTTGGAAGACCAGTTCTCAAATTTCAGGACTGCTTGTGACCATGGGCAGTCATAAAACTTCTGAGTTCAGCTTCCTCATCTGTAAAATGGGAATAAGTTAATTTTGGCAACCACATGAGGACTTTTTTCAGTTGAAAAAATGCTTTATTGATGCAAGTTATCATCTTCATCATATCATCACTGTGAGCCTGGTAATCATATATGGTAACATGGCTCTGGTTTCTGCTTTATTTTTTTGTTCAATTATTTTGATTTGATGTTGCTTCTGTTATATATTCTAATTCTAATTATATTAGGCATAGTGATTCAAAAAATTTCACCACGATTTGCTCTTCAATTATCCATCCCCCTTTTTATTTTACTCTTCCTTCATCATTCTCTTGGCCATCCTTTACTAGTATGTTCCCCATTCTTCTCCTGAAATGACCAAAATAATGTCTCAGCATCTTCACATTATCAAACATTGTTTTACTTAGCTTTACCTACAATGATCCTGTGTAACACACCACCCTGAACGCAGCGGTATACTTGACAATGATAAACAGATGTCTTGCTCACTTGTCTATGGGTTGGCTGGAGTGTGGCCAATCTAGGCTGGGCTCCAAGATATGAGTCACATTTAGATCTGCTCCACTGTCTCCCTTCTTCCCAAACCAGCAGATACTGAAGGCATGTTCTTCTCATTGTGAAAAGCAGGCATGCATATATAAACACATGTTATTCCATGGACCAAATACTGTTTGTAATGCCTCACTGATTAAATCAAGTTATGTGGTAAGCCCTGGGTCAAAGGGTGGGTGACAACCCATCACATGATAGAGCCAGCATCAATGGAGTGGCAAGGAAATGAGTATTTGCTGAACAAAGGTTTAATGCATCACAGACTATCTCATTTAAAAATCTATGCCTAACTGACACTAGTAGATTCCATTTTTATGCCTTCTAGGAATAACAAATTTTATATGATCTTCCTTTTTTAAAAAAAAATATTTTTTATTGCCTTTCAGAGAGGAAGGGAGAGGGAGAGAGAGACAGAAACATCAATGATGAGAGAGGACCATTGATTGCTTGCTTCCTGCCACAACCTGGGCACGTGCCCTTGACCGGAATTGAACCAGGGACCCTTCAGTCAGCAGCAGATGCTCCATGCACTGAGTCAAACCAGCCAGGGCAGTATATATGATCTTTCTTTAACACTTCTAGCATTTTTTCTTTTGAGAATTGCTCGCACGTGTTTTTCTGTGGGGGTATTTCTCATAGTGAATTGTTAGAGGACTTTATAAACTGAGGATATTAATTCTTTTCATGGGTCAAGGATAATTATTGTAGGATATCCCCTGCTTTTTAAGTTTGTGTGTTATACTTTAATATGCAAATATAAATTTCTGCTATGCTCAAATACATAAATTTTCAGTTTATAATTTCTGCCTTAGTTGCCATACTTAGAAAGACCTTCCTTACCACAGGATCATATACCTATATTTTCTTTTGGTTCTATTTGATTATTTGATTTGGTTTTCAGATATATATATATATATATTTTGTTCAAACTGAGGTTTGGGAAAATAACTATCTTGGTTATTACATACTAGTGGCCCGGTGCACAAAATTCATGCATGGGGTGGGGGTGTCCCTCAGCCTGGCCTGCACCCTTTCTAATCTGGGACTCCTCGGACATCCCTCTTGCAATCTGGGACCACTGGCTCCTATCCTGCCTGTCTGCCTGATTGCCCCTAACCACTCTGCCTGCAGGCCTTCACGCCCCCACGACTGCCCTCGCCAGCCTGCTCACCCCCAACTGCCCCCCCCACCAGTCTGCTCATACCCAACTGCCCCCCCTTTGCCACCCTGCTTGCCCCCAACTGCCCCCCCCCCACTGGCCTGCTCACCCCCAACTGCCCCCCTCGCTGGCTTGATTGCCCCCAACTGCCCTCCCACACAGGCCTGCTCACCCCCAACTGCCTCCCTTGCCAGCCTGCTTGTCCTCCACTGCCCCCACTCTGGGTCTGATCGCCCCCAACTCCCCCCCACTGCCAGCCTGCTCACCCCCAACTGGCTGTCCGGCTCTTCCCTAACTGCACCCCCTGCTGGCCTGATTGCTCTCAACTGCCCTCCCCTCCTGGCCTGATTGACCCTGAACACCTCTGCCTTGGCCCAGCCACCATGGCTTTGTCCAGAAGGACATCTGGAAGGTCTCCTGGTCTAATTAGCATATTACCCTTTTATTAGTATAGATATCTTAAGTTATATGGTCAAGCTGACTTGACTCTTTTTCCTCTAGTACAGGTTTGAGAATGGGATTATTTTATATTCCTAAATGAATAATCATGTTTTATGTTTAAGATGAGCCTTAAGGAAGAATTCACTCAAGGAGTGAATAGGCTGAATTGTGGATACTGTTAGGGGTGGTTAAGGGAGATTAGGTCACCCAGAGCCTTGGTGACCAACTGAACAAGGCAGGGCTGGTGCGAACGTGTGTGCCAGGACCTTTAGATGTTCACCAGAGCATGGGCATGCTATGGGCCCATGATGGAAGAGGTCAAGGGCTGAGTCCCAGTGCCATGGATTCAGGGCCATGGTGAGAAGTCCAACGTTTACTCCAGGTATGACGGGCAATTTCATCTTCACTGTGCTCTCTTTGTCCAAGGACCCTTCCAGCAGGGAGCAGGTTAAGGATCCAGCACCAGGAGCCACAGTCTATTCTGAGGAGCTGGCTCCTCTCTTCCTACTAAAAGAGAAAGAAGGAGCCCTCTGCTACCTGCTGGGCCACTCATCAGACCCCAGGCTTGGGTCTGGGCAGTGAGAACTCAGAGAAAAACTGCCAGGGTTTGGGGGAAGGGCAATAATCCATTTACTGCCCCAAGAAAGGAGGCCCATCCCTAGGGCAGTCAGTGAAGTCAGCGCATCATTCTGACTTCCAGAGAGCAAGAGGCCCACATCAAAATGAGGAAGAAAACTCTTGTGGGAGAAGTGGTGTCTTGATGTTCCCGGCATTAGATTGAATTAGATCAAAGTGCAATATCCAGGCTGAGCCCCTGAGGAGACGTTTCTATCAGGTCGAGCAGCTCCCAAAGAGGCAGGTTATTCTGTTCAGCAAGCTTCAGTTGATGGCTGCTCTGAGCTGACGGCTAAGCTGAGAGCTCGGGGCCCCAGGAGACACTAAACAACATTCCCCAGCCCAGGCATAAACATTCTGGTTGGTGAGACAGGTGCACATACAAGTCACACTGGGGATTGTGCTGAAATAGACACCTAATCACAGTGCTACAGGCATAAACAAGAGGGAGAGAATAAGATTGACTTGGACCAAGTAATCCAGGTTACCTTTCCAGGGGCATTGGCATTTAGGCAGGCCTAGATTTATTCTCAGGATGAAATCATAACACAGCCAGGGTTAGCTACCTCATTTGTGGGACTCAATGAAAAATGAAAAGATGAGCCCCTTGTTCAAAATTTAGGAAAATGAATACCATTAAAGATACTAAAACTAAAGCTTTTTATTTTTCCTGTGGTCTCTCTCTCTCTCAATTTGTCTTGGTGTTTTCATTTGCCATTTAATGTCATTCTTAGTAAATTAAAATTAAAAGATTAAATTATTATCATGGATTTTCCCATTCATTTTCATATTGTGCAATGCTCATGCTAAATGTAAATATAAGAGCATTTATCTCATATTTAGAATTGCTGAAATTTTCCACTTGCACTTCATAATTCTTAAGTACGCATGCATTTCATTCCTAGCACAACAGTGAAAATGATGCATGAAACCAGCTCAACTATTTTTCTTTCACTTATTCATATGCATACATTCAGCCAACACTCTTTGATTTCTGCTTACTGATAAGCATGGAAGGGCTGCCCTAATTTTTCCTTTCCTTCTATGTCATCATTTTCAGTGTAAATGGTTGGCTAACACAGGGAAGCAATGGCAGTAGGAAAGGATTGGCACAGTTCCTTGGACTTAGGTGTTCCTTTGAATGGCCTTGCCTTGTTTCTGAGCTTTAAGCAAGTTCTGGTTCAAACAGAAAATGTGATTCTGAGCTTCTAGTACCTTTACTTACTCCATCAAATATATATATATAACATGTTTACCTTCTGTTGGCTTTGTGTCTCATTGAGCTCCTGTGCCAGGTGACCCCACTGGCTTTCTGTTTTCTGGAGGTTTGCATTGCCACCTGCGAATAGGGCATGAGGAAGGGTGGGCAGACACACTGCATTCCTGTCCTCTGCTCACGGGCATGCCCTATTGGTCACTGGGCCTCACTTACAATACATAAATTCAAAGATAAAGTGACTGAGAATTCCAAGAAGGTGACCACAGAGCAGTGACCAAACGAGGTGCTCTTCTGAGAGCCACAGGCCATAGATTCATGAAGCTTGCTCTGACAGCAGCTACCTTTTCATTTTTTAACAATCACTTAAGTGATGAGTACTCTACATAAGTCACCTAACTCATTTTTACAGTAACCTTATATGTATCTCCATTACATAGATGAGAGAACTAAGGTTTGGGAAAATAACTATCTTGGTTGAGATCCAGCAGCCACCTGCTGTGTGACCCTGGGACCCAAGTCCTAGGCCTTGGCTCTCTCCCTGTGGGGTACAGTAGGCAGCAGAAGGACCTCCCAGGTAAAGTGAAAGGACTGTGAGCTTGGTGTGTGTACTTCTGCATGAGTCCATCAGAAAGGAATGGATGCATTTCTCATTTAATCAGCACCTTCTAGAATATGTGGATTAAACTAGCATTTCATCAATTTATTGGGCTAGAATGCAACTTTATTTTCTTCTTAGTATACCTGCCTTTGGAAATCACTCTATTCCCACTCTGAGAGAATCCCATTGATTCTGTGAGGTTCAGAGCAACAATGCTTGGCTTGTAATGTTACTGTGTAATCAAAGGAGAGAAGCAGGCAGAGGCCTTAGGGAAATTCTTAACACAAAAGAAGTGTGGTGTAAATAGTAGGTAATTTTTTATTACTGTTTCAAGAATAAGTCCGGCCAGTCAAAGCTTTCCCTGACACTTTAGGTGAAACTCATCATAAATTTTTTCTCTCTTTCTCTGGGATCATAAGTTATAATCATTAAGGAAGCCTGAAGCTTCTGAGCACCTGGGGGCCATCTGGCTGTTACATGGAGAGAGTTTGGTTAAGAATTAGGCCAAATAGAGAGACATACGGCTGAAAACGAAAATAAATAGAGGGAGAAATAGAGAGAGAGAGAGAGAGAGAGAGAGAGAGAGAGAGAACTGGATCACATTATTTGAACTCCTGTACCACACTTGAAGCTAATCCCCAGGGGTTCCCAGATACAATCTTTTGCTCTGTTAATTTATTTTGTCACCTGTCACTTATTAAAAAAGTTCTGATTAATGATGGAGGACACATTAATGTCTACACATGCAAAGTTAAATAGAGAGCTGTGGTTATTTACTCATCATTTATTAATAAGTCAATATTTTTTTCTTGCCAGCCATGTCCGTGGTATGTTCTGGGTGCTATGCATGCATAGTTCTCAGGGAAGTTTGAGACGCTAACATTCTACACTTGGACAATCACGTATCCCAGCTTGCCATGGCAAGAGCTGGTTTACACCAGTTGTCCTCTAATAATTATTAATAACATCCCTTTTACTCTCACAAAGTTGTTGATTTTGAAGACAAGTCATATGGTATCATATTATGATGGCCTTGTACACAGATGCAGTGGCAGCTTAAGGAAAAGACCACATAGAATACAAGTTCCATGAGGACAGACTTAACCTGCTCTGTTTCCTGCCCTGTTCTGCAACCAGGCCTGGTGCACAGCAGAGGCTCGTAAACACGTTTATGAATGAGTCTAATGCAGCCTTAGAGGTCGCTGCAAAGAAATTGCCTTAGATTTGAAATGTGAAGGCTTCTGGAGAGTTTTTGTGTGAGAACAGATAGAGAGAACAGCCATTGCAAAACTGGAAGAGTGTGAGGAAGCTTGCCTGGTTTGGGGGGCTAGACACAATCTGATGTTGCAGAACTACTTACAGTGAGATCTGGGAAACCACTGGAGGTGAAACCACCTGAACACAGACACCGGAACCTAGAGAGTTGGTCTGTTTTAGGAAAAGCATAAACTTTAATCTGAGTATAATGCAGGCTATAGGGGGTGTTTAAACAAGGGAGTACTTTGCATATTAAGGGAGATCTTTTTTGCTGCAGTAGTAAGAGAGCCCAGGGTAAGAAGCAGAGAGTCGGGAAGATGTGCCTGAAGACTTTGAGAATCAAAGATGATAATAATACAAAAGGCAGAATTCATTTGATTTCATGAAGTGTAATGCATTCAACTGAAAAAACAGTTAGAAATTGTCCTTTGATTTTTTTCCCAACATTAAGTTTATTATTTGTTTTACAGACTGTTAATGATAGTGAATGGTGTTTTTTTTAATACCCTTATTTGGCAAAATGAAATGATGCCAGTCTTGTTACACCAGGGACCCATACAATGTTACAGTTCTTACAGTTTCAGGGAAATTTTTACATACCTGTTCAATTCCTAACTTCATTTCCCCTGCCCCAAGGAAGAGTGGATACATCCTTGAACCCAGGAATTGGCAACAAGATTGTAAACAAGGAGATATATTTAAGGAGTAAATACCTCTGTGAAATAAAATGAATGGTCAATGGTCGGTTCCATATTGAGGTAGGATGACTCTACTTCAGTTATCTGGATACTTCAAGTGCAGGTATGAGTTTGTATTCTAGTCTGACTAGTGCAACTAATTCCCTTGGCTATCCATTTCTGTTTTCATCTGTAGCTATTTCCAGTGTTGAAATGATCATATTATTTTGTCTTGCTGAATATAAATATTTCCATCTCTTGGATGAGAAAGCAGAAAGGGGATATGTGAAGCCATGCTTAAACATATCATCAGGCAACATAGATTTTAGGAACAAGACATTCCCTTTCATATAACCGCCTGCCATTTGATATATATTGATTTATGAAAACGCTTGGGAGAATAGGGTTTGGTTTACATTTCTGAATAATTCCTTCACTCTTTAAAGAAAACATCTTTCAAAGATGCATGGCCCAGGGGCCATTATTCAGCTTTCAGATTCAGTTTCAGTCATCAGAGAGAGGTTGCTGCTGCTAAATCATCGGCTCTTAGGAGCTCTGTGTTGGGATCCTAAAGCTTTTTCAGAGCAAATAGGCAAGTTGCTGCTCACGGCACGCCCCCCCCCCCCCCCCCCCCCCGTGCCCTAGATATCTACCCTACCTATCTGCAAGTTCTCTAGTAAGGCAAAAAGGAACCATACTCGCTAAGCAGCCATTATTACTAAAAGCTGGAAGACCCACTTTGATGTGAATCAATCTTCCACCTAAGAATCTCCCCACCCTTGTCAATCACCTTTGGGAGTGGGAGATAGATTCCCAGTGTTTTTGTCTTGTGGTTCCTAATGTGTGGAGAACAGGGACCTGACACTTAAACTCATTATCTTGAAGACTATTACCCAGAAGGTCCCTGCAAAACATGTAAGACAATACAGAGAATGTTAAAAGAAAAAACAAAAACAAAAACAAACAAACAAACAAGAAACGTACAGGGACAGTTTTTCTTGTAAGTCAAATAAGACAGAACAATTGTGTAGCTGTATTGACGAAAATGGTATAAAGGAAAATAAGTCAGTTCCTAGTTAGGGTTAATACTAGGGAGGGGGGCAGAAAATAAGGGGCCCTTATAGAGGCTATGAGCACATCTGGAGGAGGCAGACATTCAGGGAGACCAAGCAGAGGACATGAGATAAAGTCCCAACCAGAAAGCAGAATCTATGTCCCATGGAATGTGGCAACAATATACAGGAGGCAGCCAACACAGGGGCCATCAGTGATCTGAGATGAAGTCATGGGGTGGGCTAACAGACAACTGACCTAGAGACCAATCAAAATCCTACATCCAAAGTCCAGAAAATAGGAAACTCTGTCATTATTAAAAGAAATAAAAGGTGTGAGGTCAGGGGACCAGTCCCAGGTCCTATGGGGCAGAGAAGAACCTAGCAGAGATACTGGTGTTGGGGAATGGGAAGTACAAGATTAGTTTCTAAGATGAGTGTCTGGACACACTCCAGGATTCTAATGGCCCCTTCAAATGGGTTCCCAAGCAGAGTTGCTATAAAACAGCTCTAGTTTCTGCTCACTGGTGCCTCAGGGCACCTCTATGGTACCTCCTCTGTCTGTTCTTCATACCAAGTTACTCCCCCTTGATTTCATTGTATAGGATCTTTCACTTTGCTGTCATTTTCACTTCTCTCCCTGACTCTTTTAATTTAATTCTTCCCAACCATAACCTACCGGGTCCCCTCTCACCTCCACCCTTTGCCACTAGACTCAAAGCTCCACAAGGCCAAGGGTTACTTCTGCATTTTCCACTGTTTTCTTTCCTGGTGTCCATGTAGTACCTCACAGAATTCCTGGTGCATAGTGATATTCAATAATATTTGTTGAATGGAAGAATGGGTGAATGACTATACAATTTGACATTATTCTTTGTACATTATTCTTTTCAATATATTTTCTTGAGAAACTACTATCTTAAGACTTTTCCAGCGTATTCCATTCATTATTCCCATTTAATTGGAGCAATCTCCTACGTGGTAGTGCCCTTGTTTTACAGATAAAGAGACACACTCAAAGGATTACTTAAGTTACCCAAGCTCAATGGTTTTCAGGATCCTTAAGGAGGCCAAGTTCTCCCTCCTCTTCAGTCCACTGCTGCTGGTAAGAAAAGGCTGTAAGTGATTTGACACCAAAAGCATAGGCAACAGAAGCAAAAGTGAACAAGTGGGTTCACATCAAATTTAAAAGCTTCTGCACAGACAAAAAAAACTAACAAAATGTAAAGGAACTTATGTCATGGAAGAAAATATTTGCAAACCACATATATGATGAGTTAATATCTGAAATATGTTTATAAAAATTCATACAACTCAATAACAAAAATAACCCAAGTAATTCGATTAATAAATGGGCAGAGGAACTAAATAAACGTTATTACCAAGAAGACATACAGATAGCCAACAGAAATATTAAAAATTGTTCAACATCTCTAATCATCAGGGAAATACAAATGAGACCCACAATGAGATACCATCTCACACTTGTCAGAGTGGCTATCATCAAAAAGACTAGAGACAACAAGTGCTGGCGAGGATGTGGAGAAAAGGGAACCCCTGGACTCTGTTGGTGGGAATGTAAATTGGTGCAGACTCTGTAGAAAACAGTGTGGAAGTTCATAAAAAATTAAAAATAGAACCACATGTTATCCATCAGTCTCACTTCTGTGTATACATCCAAAGGGAATGAAAACTAGATATTGAACAAATATCTGCACTCTGTTAATGGCATTAGTCACAATAATCAAGGTATAGAAACAACCCAAGTTTCCATCAATAGATGACTGGATAAAGAAAAATTAATACACACACCATATATATATATGTAAAGAAAGTCTTGCCATTTGTGACAGCATGGATGAACCCAGGGGACATTATACCAAGTGAAATAAGAATGACAGGGAAGGACAAATAACAGAGTAAAAAAGTGGTTGCTAGGGTCTGGGGCTGAGGAACTAAGGATTGGTTAGTGAAAGGGTACACACTTTCAGCTATAAGAAGAATAAAATCTGAGGACTTAATGCCAAACATGGTGACTATAGTCGATAACACTGTATTTTACAACAACAACAAAGACTGAGACTATGAGACACAATGTTAACCTGATGCGCCACACACACTCTAATGAGGTTCCTTCCATTGAGGAAATGCAGGAACCCTTACAGAAATATGGGGTTGTCCAAACATCTTTCCCCCTTGCTCCTAAGTCATCAGGATGAAGTCTTAGGAGTTAAATGTGAACCCAATCAGAGGGCGTGGCAGCATGTGAAAGTTAGTCCTGAAGGACTGATTCACTGGAACTTCCTGACTCCTCAGTGGGGATTGATGACTCAGGTGACTGCTTACCATTAACACCTCAAAGCCACTGAGGAAAGCCACATGCTGCCACAGGCTGCACAGCTTCCTCTGGGGGTGAGAATGTGGATGGCTCATGGTGTCTGGTCTTCAGTAATGTTCCTTCTCCATGATCGAGGCTGCTTTGAACTCTGTGGAAACTGACTGGAAACATTGCAAGAAAGATTGCCTATTTCCCATAAAATAAAGACACATCTTCTGCCATTAACATGACTACACTAAAAGCCTCTCTTTTTCCTAGTGTGTTAAAAATGTGTTGAATAAAATCTATCATAGAAAACAGAACATAATCAGCCTTACCTCATTTCTTAAAAACAAGGTGATATTTTTCCTCCTTTGGAGGGTTTCAAATACTTTTTCAACATTTAAAGTGATGTACAATCATCTGTGAAATCAGTTATGGACTCTCAGGGCATCATAAAGAAAAAGAAGTTCTGGGGCTATTTGTCATTTCAAGTATCCATATTATACAATTTATTTCAGGGTGTACCTTTTCAATTTTTAATTTTAACTATCAGGATGTAAAGTAGCCTTAAGCATAATTTTGGCTTAGATGTTATGGTTTATCATGAGAAATTATTTTAGTTTTAGTGTGATTTAATACCAGGATGATCCTATTAAACCTACTATCTTAAGCCAGTTGTATTTTATTTTTAGAATGATGGTTTGGCCTTTTATTTTGCTCAGGAATACAATTTTAGGCATGTGGCCTTCTAAAATAGTAGAAAGTCTAATTTACTTGCAAAAGATTCTTTGGCTTTATAAAAAAAGGTTTAGAAAAGAATAAGGATGAATATGGAAATGGTTGTGTTTCTAAATGTTTAGAACTGGAAGCAACCTTGGACTTATTTAGGTTGAAGCTCCTATTTTGTTGATGAGGTAAGAGGCTCAGATTGGTGTTAAGTAAGATCTTTGTGTCATGTGACTTGTTAATAGCTGTATGGTTCATCCAAGACCCGCTCATTCCAGACAAACTACACAGCAACCAGACCTACCTTTTTGATAAATGATGCACCTTTAGAACTATGGCCTCTCTGTGCACCTATTCAAAATTCCATTGGTCAGTTCATTTAACCCTGAGTGTTGGGGTTCTTTTTTAAGATGATCCAATTCTCACTCATGTAAACCACTCATTGGTCCAAGTTCTGGTCTCTAGAGAACCATAGAAAGTTTCATCCATGTACCAGTGACACTATTTTCATATTTAAAAAATGATACCACATGTTCAGGGGAACTATTTATTCACCACCTTCATGATTATTTTCAGCAGAAATGAACTCAAACACTCCTGGCTTCTGACACCATCCCAAACTCTCCCCACCCAAAGTCATCAAAAATAATTTTCCAAAGGAAGAGTGTGAATGAGAACAATACCCAGTGGCTTCAATCCTGCCTTCTCTCTGACCAGCCTGACTCAGAACAGATAAGCTCTGGTCTTTTCTCATCCAGGCCCTAAACTTAAAAAAAAATTTAAAAATTCCACATTCCTGTAGATAGAAGACTGAGTTTCCTCAGTGCTGCCTGGTACTGGGGAAGCAAGGGGGAGTAATTGTGTGATTCAGTATTGTGAAGCCTAGTGTTTCAAAACATCTTTTGCATGTCTTCCAACCACTTTCATTTCTATCTGAGTCATTGTGGCATCCCTGATGCTCGTGATCTTGTCATAGTATTCCCAGTCATTTAACCAACCCATCAATTAGAGAGGTGCAACAGCCAGAGTTTGAAGACCAAAAGGATCTGAAATATATGAGCATGAGGCTTTGGACAGGCACCACTGCCAGCGTCTCAGTGAAGGATGGAAATATAATCTACCATTTAGGGGACATTTCATAAGTTATTTCTTTTGTTCTTCAAAACAACCTACATTTGGAGAATAAATAGGTCTCAAGAGCTTAAATAACTCACAAAGATAAAGTAGGGCAGACTTGTGATTCCAAACAGGCTTTCTGATGCCAGATCATATGTGGGCTCCAGGACCAAGTTTCCTTGGATCCTAACTCGGTTCCACCATCTATTGGACAAAGAATATTTTTTAAATTATGTAATTACTTTATTTTTTTCTTTCTTTATTGATTAAGGTATTACATATGTGTCCTTATCCCCCCATTGCCTCCTCCCCTACTCATGCCCTCTCCCCCCTGGTGTCTGTGTCTATTGGTTATGCTAATATGCATTGCATACAAGTTCTTTGGTTGGACAAAGAATATTAAATAAGTAGTTTAACTTTTCAGTAATTCAGAGTCCTCACCTGTAAAATGGGTCATAAAATTTCATTGTTTAATGAAACAATCTAAGCACATAGCACAGTGACTAGTACAACGGAACAAGGCAAGTGTTAACTTTTATTACTTACTAGCACTTTATTCACCTGGTCACAATATAAAATTGTTTTTTTCTCCTTTTTTTATTTCTACTTCTGTCTCAGAAATTCTTCCTTCTCTGCTTCCTTCAATTCTTCTAAATGCTGAGCACCTGCTATGTACAATGTGATGTGTTAGACAATGGAGATGCAGAGGTGCATATAATATAGTACCAGGTCTTAAGATACTCACAGTCTAGAGAAAAGGAGGTCAGCAAAAAAATAAAAAATAAAATACACTGGATTGTAGCAAGTTCTGAATAGAGACTTCAATGATATGGAGGTTTAGCTTAGAAACATCAAGAAAGCTTCCAAAGGAATAAACTCTTGAGTAGGTTTTGAAAGAATGAATAGGAGTTTTTTATGTAGACAAAGGTGTTTACAACAAAGACAGACTTTTGTGCAAACTTGTGCAATCTTGGAGCAACATAGCAGGTTTCAGGGGATCTGAAAATGACTGGATAAAGCTGGAGTAGAGATTAGAAGTGCTGGGGCTACCGGAGATGAAGCAAGGCTCTGGGTTGTACTAAGCCCAGGGCATATAGGAGGATGATAAGTTGAGGTACCCCACTTCCACAGGTATCACACTATAGGTATTGCATTCTTAGGCATCCATGCCTCTGTAAAGGGGGCTGTTTTAGGGGAAACACACACACATGTGGGCCCATGCATAGATACTCAGTTTTTGATTTTACAAATAGTCTTTTGAAACTCATGACATATATGTTTTAAAATTCAATGTTTATTTATGATTTTTTTTAATTTTGGGGTTTCATAAATACTGAAAAACTTGGAACATAAAATAGCACCAAACCTAATAGATTGAAGAACATTTGGTGAAAAGGGTTACTTTTTGAACACTAAATTTTATAAAACTCTCATAGGCAGGAAAAAGAGTATAAAGAGAAGCAAAAGCTTATACATAGGTGAAGCCCCTAAAATGACCACATGGACCAATGGCTGGGGTCCTGGAGGGACATGTACAAAGTAAGCAGATAGCAGAGTTGATAGATGTGGATGAACAAAGACTATAAGCCCCTGCACTCATAGGATTAGCACAGCCCATTGCCCTGAAGTTTGAAGTGGAAATCAACCCAGAGACATGATTAAGGGCAGGCAGAAAATCTACAGCTTGGCTGAGAAAATTCTTAAATGTTTGGGTTTGTCCCACATTCATTAAAGTTAATGTTTCCTTGATGGAAGAGAGATAAATAAGATATAATAATAGAAATTAAGTTTACCTATTTAAACTTTTAAGTATAGTTTTGCCCATCTCCCCTCCTATATCACTGAACATGTAGGAACAACAGAAGAGATACACCTATGGCAATGGTGAAGAGGAAAACTTGGGGGAGACATGACAGATAGTGTTTGGATGAACTAATGGGTGGATGGGTGGATGCATGCATGGACTAATGGATGGCTGAATGGATGAATGGTGGACAAATGGATGGATGGATAAATTGATGAATAGATAGATGCATGCATGGGTGGATGGATGGATGATGAATGATGAATAAATGGGTGGATGGATGGATGGATGGATGGATGAATGTATAGATGGACAAATGGATAGATAGATGAGTCAATGGATGAATAATCAGAAAAAAATTTCACACCAGATTAAAAGCTATTTCCCCTGAGCACTTATACATAAATATCTGGCATGTATTGCCGGGAGCCAGTCCATCCTTGCTGCTTGACACAGTCGCTGCAGAGAAGAAACATCTGCACAGCATATGTTTCAAGGGAGCTGGCGTATATGGCATACTGTTCTTAATATGTTTGCTCCCTTTAGCACTATGTGTTTTAACCAAGGTCACCTCTCCGAGAAAGGTTGTTTTCCCAGGTAGGGATTTTTCCCTGAAGTTAAGGAGGGGATAAAACCTCTTAACTAAGTGCCAGGGGGGTAGTTAATCACTTTAACTACAAACAATCACCCTTAAGCTACATAATCTTTACTCCCTGGAATGGAGATAAGAAATGCCCTAACCTTTGCAACAGAAATTGACAGGATTAAAATCAACTGGTATAAATACAGATGTAACAAGACAACAAAAAAGAGAACCTAGAGAGAGAACCAAGAGACAGGACTTGGCTGGAGATCCTAGACAGAACCTAGAGACAGAACCTAGCGAGAGAACATGGCAAAAGATCCTGGACAGAACCTGGCTACAGATCTTGGCTGGAGAACCTAGACAGAACATGGCGACCGAACCTGGCTAGAACCTGGCTGGAGAACCTGGCTGGAGAAGCTGGATGGAGAACCTAGCAAGAGAACATGGCTACAGAACCTGGCTGGAGATCCTGACCAGAACTTGGCTGGATCCTAACCAGAACTTCGCTGGAGACCAGAACTTCGCTGGAGGTCCTGACCAGAACTTGGCTGGAGTTCCTGGCTAGAGATCCTGGCTAGGCTGCTGATCAACTGAACGCTGTCTCCATGTCATTCCTTCATCGCCGACTCCGTCCACACCTTTGGGGACCCCTGGACCCGCTGGGGTTGGACTCCAGCATTTGGCGCCTGAACAGGGACCCTTAGGTAAGCCCCCCATTCCCCTAGGTAAGCCCCACTCTCGGGACGGATAGGACTCCACCGTAGAAAGAGGGTAGATAGTCTTCGCTGACTCCGTCCACACCTTTGGGAACCCCTGGAAAAGGATTCCCCTAGGTAAGCCCCCCCATTGAGAAGCCCCACACTCGGGACGGATAGGACTCCACCAGGGTGCTATAGACCTCCCTATAGAGGATAAGTAGGGTAAGAAGGTGGATAGTACAGAACTTAGATTGAGAAGATGTGCCATACTGAGTCCAAAGAAAGAAGACTCTGTATTGATCTTTAGATTAAGAAGATGTGCCATACTGAGTCTAAAGAAAAAAGACTCTGTATTGATCTTTTAACACATATGCTTGCTAGCAGAGGAGTTAAGGTTACTCCCAGTCAGACGGAATGTTTTATACAAGAAGTATGTCCATGCTTTTCTGAGGAAGGAAAGGTGCCGGAAAGGTAAATGTAGAGGCATGGGAGAAGGTAGGCCCAAGGAGCCTTATCCTTAACCCCACTGCAGCCTTTCCACCCCGGAAAAGTGCAGGATTGGCAAGCTCTCCCTGGGGTGATAGATCAGGACTCAGGTAATAGCGGAAAGTGCCAATCCTATTCTTAAAATGGATACAAGAGAGCATTTGGGGTTTTTCTTTTTAATGCCTGCTTTGGATTGAGTAAATGCATTACGTGCATCACCACAATGGACCCAGAGAAGCTCCTTGTCTCATCGTTCCAAAGACTTAGAGTTGCCACGATGACAGAAAAGCGGAAAAAAGAAGAAAAGAAAGGCTATGCAAGGGACTGAGGTGCCAACATGGGGTCGGCTGAAGAAGTTAACAACTGAGGCCCAACAGATGGTAGAAAATCAAGAAGTGGAAGCTACTCTCTCAGCTAAGTCTGAGGACTCTGAGTAAATCAGCAAAAGAAACTTTCATTTAGCAGAAACTCACTTATTTTGTCAAATGGAAACACTTACTGACTGGAGCCTGAAAGGGACCTGATGTACTTTTAACCTGGGGGAGAGGAGATGCTTGTGTATTTCCACAGGATGCAGACTCACCTGTGTGGATTCCAGGCCATCTAATCTGACCTTATGTCACACCACCCTCCATCTCCACTTCATCCTCCTCCCCGGTATCATCCATATCGTCTGACCCAGAGGGCACAGCTGACTCCTCCCCAGACACCGACACCACCATCAAGCACGGCCCTGATGGACCCTTTGATGCAGCCCTTCAACTCGCTGACGCTTCGGGAAGCCCGTCGCCAATGACGCTGCCCGCTAGCCAGATCAACAAGGACAACCAAACCACCAACTTGAGAACAGCTGAAATCCCTTGACTAAAGAGGCCAGCAACCTTCTACAGGAACAAGGCTCCATGTGCGCTCCATCCACTATGTTTATAGCTATGCTCGCTATCATTGCTTGTCAGTCTTCTTCCGAGTCTTAAGCAACCCAATCAGAGAGGTGGCCGCTGATTTACATGCGCTATCATTTAAAAAATAAAAAAGGGGGAATTTGCCGGGAGCAGGTCCATCCTTGCTGCTTGACACAGTCGCTGCAGAGAAGAAACATCTGCACAGCATATGTTTCAAGGGAGCTGGCGTATATGGCATACTGTTCTTAATATGTTTGCTCCCTTTAGCACTATGTGTTTTAACCAAGGTCACCTCTCCGAGAAAGGTTGTTTTCCCAGGTAGGGATTTTTCCCTGAAGTTAAGGAGGGGATAAAACCTCTTAACTAAGTGCCAGGGGGGTAGTTAATCACTTTAACTACAAACAATCACCCTTAAGCTACATAATCTTTACTCCCTGGAATGGAGATAAGAAATGCCCTAACCTTTGCAATAGAAATTGACAGGATTAAAATCAACTGGTATAATACAGATGTAACAAGACAACAGAAAAGAGAACCTAGAGAGAGAACCAAGAGACAGGACTTGGCTGGAGATCCTAGACAGAACCTAGAGACAGAACCTAGCGAGAGAACATGGCAAAAGATCCTGGACAGAACCTGGCTACAGATCTTGGCTGGAGAACCTAGACAGAACATGGCGACCAAACCTGGCTAGAACCTGGCTGGAGAACCTGGCTGGAGAAGCTGGATGGAGAACCTAGCAAGAGAACATGGCTACAGAACTTGGCTGGATCCTAACCAGAACTTCGCTGGAGACCAGAACTTCGCTGGAGGTCCTGACCAGAACTTGGCTGGAGTTCCTGGCTAGAGATCCTGGCTAGGCTGCTGATCAACTGAACGCTGTCTCCATGTCATTCCTTCATCGCCGACTCCATCCACACCTTTGGGGACCCCTGGACCCGCTAGGGTTGGACCCCAGCATTTATGGTAAATTTCTACTTTTAAAACTTTTTTAAACTACTGAAAAGGAAACATATCTATGGTTATATAATATTTAAATGTCTCATAGAGCTGGAGATTTGGTGTGCTGAACAGCAGAACCTCTCAAACTTTCTGTCAGGTAAACCAACTGTGTTTTGTTTCTCCTCCAGTTTGTTTTTTCTTGTGTGTTTTTAAATTGATTTCAGAGAGGAAGGGAGAAGGAGAGAGATAGAAACATCAATGATGAGAGAGAATCATTGATCAGCTGCCTCCTGCATGCCCCCTGCATGCCCCCTAATGGGGGCAGAGCTTGAAACCCAGGCATGTGCCCTGACCGGGAATCCAACGGTGACCTCTTGGCTCACAGGTCAATGCTCAACCAATGAGCCACACTGGCTGGGCTCCAGTTTGTTTTTGTAAAATACAGTAAAGGAGAGGCACCCTCTGATCACACACATGGCTATCACAGCACTGTCACATTGCTCTGAACGTTTTTAAATCCTTTCTTCTAATTTCTCTACTTACCTCATTGCTGATCAGAGATAAACATTCAGGGATGAGCACAGACCCATGGACCAGCTCTGCTCTCAGTTTATCTCTGACTCTCCAAAATCACTGGCTGATGAAAGCTGAGGTCACCTCCAGCACTTTCCATGAACACCTATGCAGCATCCATTCTCCAATGAAGGGAGATGAACAACTATGGCTTGGAGCGGTCTTCCCATTTCACAGATGAGGACATGGAAAATCAGAGATGGAGTCATGGGATGGGTAGTCAACAGCAAATGAGCAGGAATATAGGACTCCTTGATTCACTGGTTTGTTCCATGAAAAAATGTTACTAGAAAATATTTATTTAATGCTGCTTAGTCTTTTCACAATACTCATTAAAACAGCAAATGAGAGTTCCAAGAAATCCTGCAGAAAAGACACTTGTTTGAATTGTTTCCCAGATATGTTTCACCAGGAATCAATAATATCCAAACATTGGAAAAGATCCTGCTACCTCATCTGTCTGATTGATAAATGGACATCACAGTACAACCTATGAAGATTCACCAGCTAGATCTAGAGGTCTCACCTTGGCGAGTGAACTAGACCACAGCACACTGGATTTTGCAAGTCCACTTTTTGATCATATCATACTGAGTAACAATAATGAGTGACGGTTGGATATCGCTCAAAAGTACTCAGAAAATGCCAATTTCTGAGGTTTCCTATCATAACTGGGAGAGTCTGACAACCAACCACTGTTCACTGGATCGAGGGACCTGGGATCCTGATGAAGCTATACCCTTTCTTGTAATTCCAGTGTTCCCTAGAGTTAATATTGTGTGTGTGCCTGTGAGTGTGTGCATGTGTGTGCATGTGAGTGTGTGTATAGACTATGAGTCAAAAGCGACTAAAGGAGGTAGCACTTGGGTCTCTAGATACAAGATGTCTTATCTGTGGTTAGTAGTTATTGGGTACAGTTTTTTGGGGCATGTAAAGCATGTGAGCTCTAAATCGCTAAACATGTTTATTTTAAGTATATTTTTTTAAAAATAGGATTGTGATAATTTGCGTTTAGTGTCATCAAATGGCCCCGGATTGCTGGGAAGAAGAAAACATCATGGAGACTACTTTAGGCTGAGCCATAGGGGCTGTGTTTGGCCCATTTATATAACAGACCCACTGTGGCTTTTCCAAGATGATATAGCAAGGGAAAGATAAAACTGGAACACGAACCCAGATTAACACTTGTCATTCCATCAGACACATGGTGTATATGCCATGCCTTACAATAGTACATTTTCTGGCATACCGATTTTACATTTTCAAGTGCTAAAGTGAAAACTTTATCTCCAAAGCTCCATAAAGGAATCCAGTAAAACAAATTTTGAAAGAGTAGTCATTCACCTTGCTCTCTGAAATGCACTGAGAACAATGGATTAATGACAGAACTAGATTAGGACGGGCAGATGGAAGGAAGAAAGGGAGGGAAGGTAAGGGAGAGGGTGGAAGAAAAGGATGGAATAATGGAGGGAGACAAGGGAAGGAGAGAGAAAAAGAAAAGAGACACATAGAGCTTGCCAATCTGAAACAATGTGCCACTTAACACCAGAAATACATTGCAAAATTAATTTTAAACGCTTTAAAAACTCACACCATAAGGTATCCATTTTGTCTTAACTGCACATTCATTCCCCCTCCTCTTTCTTTGTATTTACCTTTAACTTGAACTTTATTTGAGTATGAGGATAAAAGCAAACAAAGCCTCTTTTTCTTCTACCCCAGAACCCAGAACAGTGTGAGTTGCATGAAATTCATCTCATTGGCAACTTACAAAGGAAGAGGGCAAGACTTGACTCTGCTAAGTGGAGGCAGATTCTCAAAATACAAGTTGCCATAAGCTGTTGAATTTAACCTGCTAGAGGTCATTGTGCTTTGACCTCCATATCTTACTTTTTTACCATTGTCTGAACTTATCTTGTTCCTTTTCACATTGGCATCACTTGCATGCAAGGATGCTCAGCTCTCATAGCTTGTGGCACTGTTCAGAAACTAGCAAAATGATGTGTCACCTATGATTATCCACCTGCCTCAGGGAAGAAGTGCACAAACGAGAGCTTAGAGCTTAAAAACATTCATTAGAATTGGAGTCAATAAGAAGAGGTGTTTCTATATATGTCTTCCCAGCTGCTTAACTTCTAACAGGTGCCATTCCCACTATGACTTCAGTTTTCTTGTTGTAAACGTGGGAAGGGGACAAAGCTCATTATAAATTAAGTACCTACAATGCACCAAGAATGTAAACTACACCATCACATTTAATTCTCATGATAACTTTGTAGATGAGGAAAACAAACAAAAATATTCAAAAAGGAAGAGTATTGTGCCCAAAGTTACACTGCAATTAAGTATCAAAAGCCTTCCTCAAATGTGTGTCCAAGTGACTTCAAAGCCTGCAGTGTGTAAGATCCCACATAAAGGTTATCTTGACAACTGTCCAATGAGAGAGGTGATCCTAGTGGGCATTTCAAACCTCCTAAGTCCAAAACAGAACTCTAGATTTTTCCCTACAACACCTGTCCCAAAATTTCCAAGATCTTAATTGGTACCACCATACCCTTACTTAATCTCAAGTTCTGGAATACATCTTTGTCTCTTCTTGTCCCTCATCATCCACCTGTTCAACCTGCCAGCTGCTCCTCTGGACTTGAGCTTAATGACACTGTCCACCTTGCCATCTCCTATACCCCACCCTGAACAAAGCCATGCTCTACCTCACCCAAACCTTGCCCTCCTGCTGCTCTTCCTCTTCTCACACTGACATTACTTCTTCAACCTTTGACAATGATTGAAGATTGATGATGATGATGAAGATGATAGATAGATAGATAGATAGATATTGTAATTATAACAATCCATATCATTTCCCTGCTTGGAATCCATCACTGGATTCCCACTGTACTTTCAATGAACCAAAATTGTTACCATGGCCCTCAGAGTTCTACATGGTCCAGACTGCCTTCCCTCCAACTACCTTGCCCAGAACTTCTTCTCACTCCCTTTCTTTTTCTTAAACAGTTCAAGGTCACTTCTTTATGTCCTTTATGCAAACCTATCTTCTTGGAATAATCTTCCTTTACAGTCTTTCACAGTTTTCATTCCTTTCATCATTGAAGTTTCACCATAAAGGTCTCTTCTTCAGAGAGGTATCTGTTGGCCATGAATCAGTCCTTCACATCATCATAATTCGCATAATTTCTCATATTTTCTTGTTTACTTATGTTTTCTTTTAATTTATTTGACTATCTCTGGCTTTCCTCACTAGAATATGAATAAGGACTTTATCTTTTTTTTCTTTTAATTTGAAAAACACTTAGAACAGTGCATATGCAGCTTGGCTTCATTTGGTAATGTTATACATGTTCATCTCCTATAATTTAGTAATTTCACACCTAGGGCTCTATCTTAAATAACTCTTGTACATGCATACTAGGGTACATTTATAAGAATATTTAAGCAGCATTGTTCATAATGGCAAAAATTGCTAATGACTAAATTGTCCATGGATAAATAAATTTGGTATAGCCATTCAAAGGACTATTACATAGCAATGAAAATAAACTATGGTGTGGCAACCACATGGATGAATCACAATAATAATGTTGAGGGGGGAAATAAATCATAAAGCAATACATTCCATATAGATACATTTATAGAAAGTACAAAAGCATGGAAATGAAGAATTTCAAATTTTAGGGATGTATAAATACAGGGTGTCCCCCCAAATGTATATACACTTTAACAGCTGATAGCTCAATTGATGTTTATTTCTTTTTAGATTTTAACCCATTGGAATTAATAATTATTCACAGTGTGTATACATTTTGGGGGGACACTCTGTATTTGTTAAATACTTTTTCAAAACAATTGTACCAACTTGTTATCCCACAAACTATCATAGAGCTTATATTGAGCTATGTTTTTTTACCAACACTTGACAATGCAGATACCTTTAGTTTTGTCATCATAAATGTGAAATTATAGCTCATTTGAGGATTACTTTGAATTTCTCTGATTGCTAATGAGAATGACAATATTTTGTTCACTGCTTTATGACTGTTTACTATTATGAGAAATATACTTTTGTGCTTTTTTATTATCTATAGTGATTTTGCTAACGTCTTATTGATTTCACAGAGCAGTCATATATTTTGTGTATTAATCCTTTATGAGATGTGTTACAACTAACTTCTTTCTGTTTTGATTTGTCTTTTTAATTTTTCTATTTTGATCACAAACTTTTTAATTTAATGTATTTCTATTTGTCAATCTTTTTATTTTATTATTTTTTTTATTTTTTAAAAATATATTTTATTGATTTTTTACAGAGAGGAAGGGAAAGAGATAGAGAGTTAGAAACATCGATGAGAGAGAAACACCGATCAGCTGCCTCCTGCACACTCCCCGCCGGGGATGTGCCCACAGCCAAGGTACATGCCCTTGACCGGAATCGAACCTGGGACCCTTCAGTCCACAGGCCGATGCTTTATTCACTGAGCCAGACCAGTCAGGGCTATTTGTCAATCTTTTTAAAGTTGAATGTTTGATTCCTTGAGCATCTGTGTGTCCATTGTCATGTCCATTGACTGCTGACCTTCAATGTTGACGCTAAGGATCCAGTTATTCTACTCTCAGTTTCCCAAGGTTCTACTTAATGTCTTCTCATTCTAGTTAGTGTTCTAGAGTCTCAGTCCAGTGTCTCTGAGAGTGAACTTATCTTCATTTATCTTGGTTGAGTTTATTGGGCTTCAGTTTCTAAAATTTACATTTTCAACAATTCTTTAATGTCTTTAGTCAGTCTTACTGAAATTGTCTTGTTTCCGTTAACTGATTCTGATGCTGTCTAGGCTGTTCTATACCTAGATATTTTGTTCTCTCATATCTTCTCTTTGCTGAATACTGGTAATGTTTTTATACATTATCTTCCAGTTCATTAACTCTTTCTTTAGTTCTTAGTAATTATTTTTGCTTAGTACATAAATGTTATTTATAAATTTTAACAAACTAAAAACTTAGTTTTGATCACTAAAAGTTTGATTTAAATGTTTTTAAGGTCTCCTTTGCCATGTTTATAGTCGCTTGTTCCTTACTTATGTTTTCAAACATCTGCTTTATTTCTTACTTCATAAAATATGTTTGGAAATTCTGTATTTTGTAATTCTAAACCTGAAATCTTTGCAGGTATGGTCATCCTATTTGTAATGTTCACTCTTTCTCATGGTACTTTGTTAGGATGGTGTTTTTATACCTTTTAATTATTTTTATGAAGAGAGAGAAGGAGAACACACTGGAGTGTCTGTATTCCTTGGTCCCTTAGCTTCTTTGCGACAATCTGTGCTACTTCACTGAAATTTGGAGTTTAAGTCAGCTATCTGAGAGACATCAGCAATAGACCACTTGAATCAAAAGACTGAGGTTTTACAGTTAAATATCTGACCAGAACCCATGAAAAATATTGATTGTGAATTCTTAAGATGGAATTTTTCCTTTTCCCAGCCAAGGTCAAGATAGGCAATCCACTTCAGTGTGGGCTTTATTTAACACTTACCTTTTTAAGATCTCATCTTTATGAAGGCTTCCTATTAGAATCCCCACCTTGGGCAGGCCTTGGACTTTATTTCCTGTCTCCCTGGCAGACTTCAAAATGCAGACTCAAGGTCAGCTGAGAAAAGCTGACCTTAATACTCCCTCACTCTCAGGCTTCCCACCTTTATCTGCTTTGGGTCTTGGGATTATTTAACTCATGAAGCTCAGCACCCTTCCTCCCACTTCAATCAACACAACTCCTTTTTAAATTTTTTGTTTAGAAAAATGAACTGCATAAAATGTTTTTGCATTAAAATAATCTGCCAGTTAAGAAAAAATGAGGTGGAATGAAAACAAAGAAGAAAAGAAAGAAAAAGCACCCATTATATTATACTATTTATTTATTTATTTATTTTCATTTATCTTTATTGTTGAAAGTATTACATTTACCTCCTGAATTTTTAAAGCAACCCTATAATGCAAATATGTTAATCACTAAAATACACTTATGGGCATCAGTGTCAATGACTAGACAATCTTCTACCCTGGGACATAGGCATGTTGTATTTTGCATTTATTTGTCTGGTATTTGAGTTGTTTCCTCTTTTCTAATATTGTAAATGTTGCAATGATTGTATTTTTTCCAGGGAACATACATTTCTAATTATTAACAATTAGAGGCCCAATGCACGAAATTCATTCAAGAGTAGGCCTTCCTTCCCCCGGCTGCCAGCAACAGCTTCCCTCTGGCACCCGGGACCTGGGCTTCCCTCGCAACCCCTACATGGTCCGGAAGGTCATCCAAAGGACATCCGAAAGGACTTCTGGTCTAATTAGCATATTACACTTTTATTATTATAGATAGATTCTTAATAATCTATGAAACTTATTGCCATTTTGTAATTGTACCTACTGTGTGCTTTATTACTGATATACATTAAAGACATAAATTCAGTGAAAGATTGTTAAAAATTAAGTGCCTGTGAATGGATAATCAACAAATTGATTAAGATCATTATATACACATAATAATACATATTAAAATATGTGTTAATACATGTATATTAAATATGTGACTAATAGTATAATGACGTCAGTGAGAAGGAAGTGTGAGTGGCAGCTCTGTGTGGGTGAGTGTGTGTGAGTACATGTGAGTGCATGTGAGTGTGTGTGATTGCACGTAGGTAGATGCACTTGACCATGTTTGGGAGTAAATGTAGGTGTGAGTGACTGTGTGCATGTGTGTCCATATGTGTGTCAAAATGAAAAAGAGAGTGTTTAAGCCAAAGGTTTCTCAAAGCTGAGGTTATGGAACCGGTCAGAGGAGTAAATGTATAACCAACTGTGAAAAGTGAGTATTATTTTCTCTCCTACATTTGAGGAAATGAGAAGTCACTTGGGAAGATTTTTTAAACTACAGCTTCTCTCTACACCCTATTCTTAGAAATTCTGATTACAACTGGTTTGCAGCTCTTTGGGTGATCTGTGGGCTCTGTCAGGTTTGTGCTATGCTGAATATTTCCAGATGTCTGGATATTGATCAAGATGAACTTAGAAGCTGGTGAGTGAGAGGCTTTGTATTCAAACTCAGTTCCTGTCTGGAGCAGTGTTGGAAACTACAACCATAGCCAGACTGTAGATTCTGCTCTTACTCTGGATATCTAGTCATAATCAGAAAACATTGGCTTGAAACAACATCCTGCTTCATTGACAAAGAATTGCAAACAGTAGCCTGATAGCCTTCCCAGGTCTTGTGCAACAATAAAAAATATATACGAAAGAGGACTTAACTCCCAGACCTCCCAAACACACGTCCTCCATCCCCACCCCCCCAGATAAAAAGTGATTTCCATTTAAAAGGTATTTTGACATTGATTAGCTGAGACTAAAGCCCCACATAACTCAACTTCTTAAAAATGAAGTCAGAGCTAACAGCTCTTCCTGGATTCAGCCAAAGAACTGGTGAGCAGCATCTAAAGGAACATCTGTCTTTTCATATGTATGAACAGTTCTTATTAGAAATCCTATAGGATTCTTGAGGTTCTTTATGAAAGAAAATCTGTATGATCATTCTGAAGACCATCTGCTTTTGGTTTAGGATCCTCACCTAGCTGGGCTTCCTGGAGCGCTGGGTCCAAAAACATAAAAATAAAAATAAATAGCAAACATGCTGTGAAAACTCATACACTGCTGAGTCTTCCCCACCCCCACCCCATCACGGATTAATAATGTAGATGCCTTTCTTTTTCCCCAATTGAAATGTGGTTCAGAAAGAGCTGAAGTTTTTCCACTCCATTTAGACGATTTTCGTCTCTTTGAAGTAGTGCTACCTTGGAGTCAGAAACAATTTTTGGAGATCTAAAGCTCTGGCTATCAACAGCGGGAAACTTATTTTTATCAGCTCTTTTTTTCCCTCTCATTTGATATATTATTGGGCTCTTAAAATATCGGTTGAATACCATGCAAAGGAATATTTGTCAAGCTGTCAGCACCTTGTGATTAATATGAATGTGGCTGAGAAAAATAAAACCCAGGAAGCACAGTTGATATTATTTGGGTTTTGAAATCACTGGGGCATCAAAGTCTTTCTTGATGTTGCTGCAAAATGTTAGCAAAGCAATTACATTTTCCACTGTCTCTTCTAAGAGTGCCATCATGGGGAAAACTCGGCAACTTTGTGAGATACAGAGATGCCACTGGAGAAAGTTATTATTGAAAACTCAGAAAGCAATATCATAATAGAATTGAAGCGACCTCTTCATCTATGTAAAAAAGGCATCAGATGAAGAAAACCAGGGAAAATCTATTTTCCCCCTACATTCTAGTTAAGAGGTCATTTCCAATTGATTTGTCAGTGCTACGAGCCCACCCTTCTCCTGCCAAATGCCTGTAAGCATTGAAACAACATTTTCTAAGTAAGAAAGGGACATGACATTTTCCCACTCTCCCATGTATTCTTTTTAAAAATATAGTTTTATTGATTTCAGAGAGAAAGGGAGAGGGAAAGAGAGACATAAACATCAGTGATGAGAGAGAGTTGATCAGCTGCCTCCTGCAAGCCCCCCACTGGGGATCGAGCCCGAAACCTGGGCATATGACCTGACTAGGAATCAAACTATGAACTCCTGGTTCATAGGTTGACACACAACCATCTGGGCATCCCATCTATTCTTTCCTATGCCTTGTCTCATTCTCTATTTTCTGTTATTGAGCTGGCACCCCTTATTCCTCCAAGATATAAACTTAAAGCTAGAATACTGAAATAGGCAGATATCCTTCCTGTAATCATGAGCCTAAGATTTGGATAGGAAAGTAAGAATAACAAATTCTGCTCTCTACTGCTTGTTAATTGTGTGATATCAGGTGAGTTGATCATCTAGGTAGAATTTCAGCTCCCATATGAGGATGTACGCTCTATAGCATAATCCTGGTCCCCAAATGAACCCCAAGTGCATCACAAATATGGGTTACATATATCATAGAACACGATTTATAAGAACCAAAATTTGTATGCTGTATTTTTTTCTTGTGTATTACTGTTCTCTCTGAAATGAGATTTTTTAAGTCCCTCCAAGCAAAACACCAAATTTATGCTTTTCGTATTTTTCTAGAGCCCAGTTTTGAGCTAGGAACATAGCCTGTTAGCATTGATGCTTGTTGAGATGACTTGATTCAATAGTTGAAATAGCTACACTCACTCTTTCTTCATTGGCTCCTCTTGAAGCATTTCTGTTTGGTTTTCAACAGTGACCATATATATTCCCTGCCCCCCACCCAACAAAATTTAGTCAAGTAAGGCCAGATACAGCCACATCCTCTCATCTACTTCTGCTTTAGGCATTAATAAACACTAAAAAGGACATTTGACCTCAACGTAAATTCTGAACAACCCCTGAATGTACTGGAAGATGCTCTGCAAATGCAAATATGATGCTTATCCTACAAGACCACTTTTAGACCAAGCATTCCAGATTCTTATGCCTACCTGGTATGCTGGCTGAGGTACCCTGATTTTGGAAACTTAAGACTCATGTGCCAAGCACACCTCTGACGCTGCCACTTCCAGAAGGAAACAAAGGAGTAAAGCTGAGCTGGGGGCCATCCATGTTCTGATGGAAACAAATGACATTGAGATGAGACATGTGGATGACTAGGGAATCATATAAAATGTCTAGAAAATACAACATATTTTGTATGTGCAATCAAACCTTAAGGTAATGAGAAGGAGCCAGGAAAGGAGTCCTGAGATGCTTGTGCAACTCTATACCTAACAAGGGGTGGCAATCTTGGATGATTCCTTTGCTTTTGGATTATCACTGGGTAGGACAAGGATTTGGATAGGAAAGTAAAAAATACAGGAGATGCGATGATTTCAGGGGTCCTGCCAGCTGTGCCATTCTATTACAATACAAGTATGGATTTTACAGCAGACTGCATATTATTTTTTTCTGGCTGTGAGGGCACACCATTAATCCTCAGTTGCATGGCTCTATTGGTAGGAGGAAAGGATCATCAAATCAGAAAAAAAAAATCTAAGAATGTTAGAAGCTAGAAAAGAAAGAAAAACTAATTTGTCTGTTACAGTTCATTTCACATGTAGAGGGAGTTAAGATGGGAAAAGTATACCTCAGAAGGTAATTACATATTGTCTGCAATCAATAGAACACACCGGGGAGAGAAAAGCTACTTGTAATACACTCAGAATTAGGACCTTCACATTGCTGCTCGAATCGTCTTTGGTCACAGCAGCTGCAGCAACGCTGATGAAGCCCTAGCTTACTCTAAAGTTCCAACTCCAGTTCTGTCTTCTCTGCCGATCTCTACACTCCAACAGCTGAAAGCATTGGGTCCCAATCACCATTTAGATCCTATTCAAACATTGTGATCAGTCACAAAGTATGCTGGGACTCATTTGTCACTATTACTATTTATATATCGAAGGGTTAATTTGAAATATACAAATCAGTGAGGTTGTTCATAACTCCACCTGCTTGCATTATGAAATGATTGTAGGGTGAGAGAGGGGGTGATAGAATTATATTTAGTGGACTAATAGCTGTGCTTAGCACAGTATTCTCATAGGACTGTGGCACATGTGTGTGGGAGCTAGCATGTGTCACAGTGAGAAGAGCATGCCAGTCTCTGGGCTGATGGACAGGTACCTCCACTGCTACAGGTTCAGGAAAGACATCTCCTCTACTTGTAGTTGTCAAGTGTCACATTACCATGTTCCAGATGCCCAAGGTGGAAACCTCAGAGTCATCTTCACTTTCTCCATTGCGTAGGTCAGTGCTCTTGTGATTACAGGTGACAGGAACATAGTTCAAAAAAGCTTTGTAAAAGAGTGAATATATACTGGTCTGTGAACCTGAATTACAGCTTCTGAATCAGCTGGGTTGAGGATTCTAACAATATCATCAAGTGTTTCCTTCTCTTTTCCCCCTCTCTTGACTCTCATCTTCCTGGGCCAGCTTCATTCTCTCTATTGCTATTCATTTGGAGAATATGGAAAATGGTGGCTCTGGGGTTAAGTCATTCTTATATTTCCCATAAGAAAGACAGATTCCCATTCCAGTGGTTTCAGAAATCCTATGGCAGTCTCCACTAGCTGTACATGAGCACATGCCTGCCACTCAACCTCAACAAGATGGCATGCTCTATTCACCAACCTGGGTTTCATCTCTTCCCTCAATTTGTCCATGTGATTGGGAGCCTTACTAGTGCATGAGAGGAAGTTGCTGAGAAACAAGAAAGTGACAGATAATGGTACTTCCATATTTATTTTACATGGTAGATAATGAACTAATAGGCCTTAAGATTTTACATCTTAAATATCCATTGGTGCCCAGCCGAGTGTAGCTTAGCAGTTGAACGTTGACCCAGGAACCAAGAGGTTGCCGGTTTGATTCCTGGTCAGGGCACATGCCCAGGTTGCGGACTCGATCCCCAGTGTGGGGCATACAGGAGGCAGCCAATCAATGATTCTCTCTCATCATTGATGTTTCTATCTCTCTCTTCCTCTCCCTTCCTCTCTCACATCAATAAAAATATATATTTTTAAAAAATATCCATTGGTCATTTTCTTCTTCAAATTTCATTGCTATTGCCTGAGTTGAGGTTCTTATAATCTCTTATTTGTCAGTTACCATAGCTTGGTAACTGGTCTCCTGTATCTTTTCAATATCTGGTCTGTAACCTCGGCACTTTTCTTGACAACTCCCTACCAATTCCTTTTCATGTGCATTATCTTTGAGACATGCTAACCTATTAACCATTCTCCAAGCTCATTAATTTTTGATGACTATTCATAGACTATTCTGAACCTTTCCTCCTTGTCCACCTGTGGAAACCACTGCTTATATGTCAAAGATGGATGAGTGTCTATTTCCCTTCCCACATGCTCTTCTAGAAATGTTGCAACTCTGTCATCAAGAGAGAAGCCTACATTCCCTCCATTTGAATCTGGGTGGGCTTGTGATTCATTTATAACCCACAGAATGGGCAGAAGAGATTTCTGAGACTTCTGTGTATAGCTGATAAGAGATATACAGCTTCGGCATTGTTAGTGGGGAAACTTGCCTTTGGGGCTCTGAACTGCTATATGAGGAAGCTCAGCTACATAGAAAGGCCATGTGTAGGTGTTCCAGCTCTCTGCCCACATCAACTGCATGCCATCAGGGAACATGCCTCTTGATTACTCCAGGCTGTAGCCATCAAGTTATTCCAGTCTTCAAATCTTCCCAGCTGAGGCCCTATACACTGGGAAACTGAGACAAACCTTCCTCTATAAGATGACCAAATTCCTAAGGCACAGAATCAGTAAATGAATGAACTTCTCTTATCCCACCTTCCAATGCTCCTTCTCACTAAACAATCTACTTCTGGTTTCTCTCCTTTGCAATGATTTCCATCCTTCTATCTTGTTGCTCACACTCTTCTTTCACACTTTCACCTGGCTAAATATTTCTCATCATTCAGAATTAAGGGGATACTTCTTCCAGAGAATCTTTACAAAGTGAGTTAGGCAGCATCTTAATCTGAGTCTATTAGTGCACTCAGCAATTCAATAAGGCTATGTATTAATTTTCTAATTACAGCAACTTTCCAGGGAACCAGGGGCCAAATACTTTTAGCTCTTGTGCAGCTATGATATGCCCTAAATGCTGGAACCCATGTTAATATTCATTCAGTTGAGAAAAACTATCGTATTCCCATTTCTTTCAAGTACAATATCTTATTTAATGCCTCATAATCATCCTGAAAGATAGGTTATTAGAGCCATTGAAGAATCTCAGAGGACCTTGTGATAACCAAAATTATGTCTTTCCTTCTGATAATACAAAATCCTTCAGAAACACACAGAGCAAAAGTCGAATGAAATCATTACTTTGGCTTTAAGCGGAAAAAAACCTGGTTAGGATGGGCTGTTCACTTTTAAATTCTGTTTTGTTTGTTTTTTGTCAACTATTGACTGAGACTTTCACTCAATATGCGAACTGATCTGATGCTCTTCACCAAATTTATCACTAGCTAATCTGACAACTCAATGGACATAAGTTACCTAATGCACTTTTAAAAGTCAACTAATATTTCCACTGGCTTGCATGTTAGAAATTGAACTCTCCTTCCATAACACCCAAGTGTCTATATTTGTCTGAAAAGCTGAAAAATTGAATTTCATACCCATTTTGACTGAACCATTGCCATCATTCTTATCTCATTCTTCCCGTTACTATTTATTAAGGGCTAATCCTTTGCCAGGCACTGAGCTAAACATTGTGCAAGTGTTTCCTCATTTGGTTCTCATGGGAGAGAACCCAATTTATACCCATTTTATAGAGAATAAAACAAATTCCTAGAGCAATTCAATAAATCACTCAAGGATAGAGCCACGGGGTGTCTATGTTAGGGTTTTAATAAAGATCTCTCAGACCAGAAGTTATCCGCAAAGCTAGTAAGCTCCTCAAATTTGGCTCAAGTTTAACTACTCCATTAAAATTCCATATATTTTAGGACAGGAGGGGCTAGGACCCAGCACATAGAGAGGACTCAACAGATGCTCAGCAAATAAATGAAGCTACAGGAAAGTACCTCCTGTCTAACAGCATCCCTCACCACCTTGTATTTCTAAGGAGAGTCCTAGACTCTGGTGCTGTAAGCAGCTTATTTATGATCACGGTCTTGTTAGGTGGCTGAATGGGGATTAAAACAGATCTCCATCTAAATCCCTTGCACTTTTGAAAAGCAACTACCTACTCTCCCCAGGTATTGGAAGAACAAATGATGTGGAAAATTTGCTATGGAAGCCTCCTCAAAAAAGCATAATTGCCTATATAAATATAAAGCATGACGTTTATGACAATATTGCCTGCTTTTCCCAAAAGGTGTTTGCTCTGCCTAATCAAATGGATTATCCAGCTGCTGTTTGTGGCAGAGTGAAAGGAGGCTGGCCACCCAAAGTGGTGGAGAAATGTCTCCAAGTCAAACTCTTAGATTGCATTTTGGGACAAGGTTAGAGGGCACTACTGCAGCTGCCATATTTTAACCCGAGGCATCGCTCCCTCATAGACAGAGAGCTCTGCTCTGAAGCAGTGGTATGACTTCAGGCAAGTGACAGGTACTCCGTGAGACTGAATTTTCTCATTTCTAAGGGAGAGCAATGATATGCCTCTCACAGGCTTATTAGGTGATAACTGACAAGCCTAAGAGCAGGGCTGGCAGTCAGGCTGCTTGGGGTGGAGCCCAATTCTCCCGCTCATGAACTCTGCTCTGGGCACATTACTAACCCTTCCTGCACTTCATCTCAAGTGGGGATAATAACAGTGTGAAAGAACAGTGCCAGTCATAGCAGTATTAGAAGAATTAATGGGTGGAGAGCTCCAAGAACCATGTCAGCACAGCTCAGCTCTGATCTAGGTGCTCAAGGACTGCTGGCTCTGGAGGATTTAAAATGACCTTACATATCAGTGACACCTAGCGCAGCATGTGACACTACCCTAGATGCGGTGGCATTCAAAGTCCACATTCTGCGTATGTTGTCATGAGCCCTGTTTATTTCATCTTCACAACCATCCTCTGAGGCTGAGGCTGGGCATCCTCCTCTGCTGGGCTTACCTGTCACCCCTGCCAGATCTCAGGGGACCCCCAGCTCAGTTGAACCTTTACTCTGTCTGGCTGCCTGCTGTCTCCCTTAGGCTCCCGAGGGGGCATGACAACCAGAACTTAACTGTACACCTGAGCTCAACCTGAGCCTTCCTCACCCCTGCATCCTGCGGCTGTCTCATCCTGGGTGCGGGGGCAGTCTGTGCAGACACTATAAAGATCCCTTTAGCTAAGGG
Source organism: Myotis yumanensis (assembly GCF_028538775.1). Classification (NCBI taxonomy): domain Eukaryota; kingdom Metazoa; phylum Chordata; class Mammalia; order Chiroptera; family Vespertilionidae; genus Myotis; species Myotis yumanensis. The sequence goes on along the minus strand of NW_027223752.1, from coordinate 235,628,992 downwards.
TCTTGCATTCATTCCAAAATGGGTCCCTCTGAACACTGAGCTACAGACAGACCTGGCAGTGTGTTGGGTATTTTTTTGTTGCTGTTATATTTAATGTCACAGTTAAGTGAGATTGATAAATACTGCAGAGTTCTTTTTCTTCTTCAAGATACACAATTCATGCTAATATTTTACCTTCTGAAAAATCTGGCAGAAATCTTGCAGTATTTTCCAAACTTAAATGACTCATGGTTCCCATGTTGTTTTTTGTTGTTGTTGCAATAGCACTTATATAACTTACTTTATTTTTATTATTGAGACTATTACAGATATCCCCATTTTCCCGCCTCTGCTCACCTCTACCCAGCCCCACCCCCACCCCATTTCTGGACGTCACCACACATTTGTCTGTCTATGTGTTGTGTATATCTGTTTTTGGTTTTGGTTTTGGTTAATCTCTTCACCTTTTTTCATACAATCCTTCCACCCCCCTCCCCTCTGACAGCTGTCAGTCTGTTTCATGTATCCATGCCTCTGCTTCTATTTTGTTCACTATATTCCACATATAAGTGAGATCATATGGGATTGCCTTTTTCTGACTGGCTTATTTCACTTAGCATAATATTCTCCAGGTCCATAGCACGCACACACACACACACACACACACACACACACAAAACCCACATTTTTCATACTCATAAAAGTGTATAGGTACCATATATATAAATATATATGAAATATATATGAAATTGGAAAAATAATAAAAATTTGAGATGGATGACCCCACTCTAAGATTATCAATATGTTTGTGGAGGAAGTGATAAGGGTAGCACCAGATAAGGAAGGGCTTTAACTGCGTGTGGGGATCATTTTTTTTAATGGCTGTTTCATGACATCTGATTGTCCTATCTCAAGACTCTCCCACTTAATGGGGGTGGGGGAGGGAGGAGAAGACTCATGCAATACTTTAAACAATAAAGAATTTTTTTTAAAAGTTTGCTCTTTGTTTTAAAACATCATTTCCCAAGTTTACAGTGTCACATTAATATTCTCTTTTCTTCAAACACGATACTTCTGCAGGATCTGACGTGCAGGTCTCACAGATTTCCCCAGGGCTGCCCGAGAAGAAAAGATGGCCACGTTTACCAGCCTGCCACTTCTGCACAGTTTCTTCAGATGAAGGGCCCACAGGAATCGTTCCTGTCAGGTGAAGGTCACAGCCACGTTCTCACTGTCATTGATTCATGCAGTGACTTTCAGACTACAGTCACTGTCCCCTCTTCCTCCTGTGTGGTCCTTTCCAGTAGACGGACAGGATACTGAGTAAAGGGTCTGGCCAGAGCTCTCATCACCAGGAGTAGGATCAGGGTAGAAGATGCAGGATAAAGACTTGGGGTCACTCTCTTCCAGATTCTTCCTTTTTGGAACATCACAGAGAATATTGGATTGCTCTCACTTCCCCATGGAGCCCCTTTTGAGAAATGCCACCCTGGAGACCAACGAAGCTCAGGATTCTGCAAGCAACTTATGATGTGTCTTTTCTCTGACACCCACCACAGCATTCAGCACCTTCCAAATGGACAGCTCATGCAGCCCAGCTCTGCACTGTGGACTCAGGAGAATAGGACCAAGCACACCTCACAAAAAAACAGAACAAAACAAAACAAAAAAAGAACAAAACAATAATAAAAGATCCTTTTGCTCCTGCCACCAATATTGCATTATCTTTATGGGATCCATTTGTGTGTCTTGGGTTCTCCAATTACTATTGTATGTACGTCAGTTAATGAATGTCAGTCATTTTAACCAATTTCAGCAAATTTCTACAGTGAGTAAGACTTCCTCCAGAAGAAGGAGACCTTGGATTTTCCTCATTTGTTCATTCTTTTATTTATTAAAACTGTGTTATTATGTCAGGAACTGATGAATGGTTTATGAGGTTAAAAATGTAAAGAAAAAAAGAGGAAAGGAGTAAGGTGGGAAGGTCTGGGTAGGTAAATTGAGATCAAGTTCCCATGAAAAAATGAAGAGACTGCTAATAAGTCTGAAAGATGAAACCACAGTAGAAATTACCCATAAATGTATGGCAAGTGTTGCGAATATTTGTGTCTCCCCAAAGTTCAGACCCTGAAGCCCTAAATCCTCAATGCAATGATATTCAGAGGCAGGGCCTTTGGGAGATGATGATTATATCATGAGAATGGAACCCTCATGAATGGGTTGAGTGCCCTTAGAAGAAAGGGACACCACACAACTGGACCCAGGGTAAGGGTGGGAGGTGTTGCTACTAGCATCCAGTGAGTAAACTCTGATAAACACCCATTATAATGCACAAGACAGCCCTCCACAAAAAATTACCATCTAGCCCAAAAGGTCAACCATGCTGAGACTTAGAATCTCTGCTTAGCTTTCTCCACTGTGTAACTCATATTTTATTAACTTAATCACATTTCAGCAAAGGAAACCAACATTAGGGAAATCTTAATCAAAGGAAGAGATGTGGCCTAAGATTACATTGGCAGGCAATGACAATACAGTATTAAGATTTCTACTTTCACACTCTATATCTGAAATTAAAAATTATATTCTCATTAGGCAGCATATTTCACTGGTTTAAAAAGTGTATGAGGGGGGAAGAGGCTCTGAATAAGACAAGTCTGCACTCAAATTCTAGCTCTGACACTTGCTAGGTATAAGACTCTAGGAAAGTCCCTCAACCTCACTCCATATCCTCACCTATAATATCAGATTCATAATATCTACCTCAGAGAGTTATTTTAAGGATTATATGAATAATGTATTTAAAATACTGAGCATGTATGTCTAGAATATAATAAATACTAAATATTGCGTGTCTGTGTTTTTAAAAAAGAACCAAGAAAGAAAAGGACATGAGAGAGAGGGTATCTCTCCACCATATAAAGACACACTGAGAAACCAGCTATCTGCAAATCAGGAAGTGGGCCCTCACCAGACACAAAATCTGCCAGCATCTTGACCTTGGACTTCCAGCCTCCAGAACAGTGAGAAACAAATGTTGTTTAAGCCACCCAAACTTTGGCATGTTGTTTCAGCAGCCAGAGCTGACTATGACAACAGGGGACATGTAGCCCTGGGCATCTTTTGTTGTTCTTCCAGCCCTGTGAATGCAGGTCCAGAGCAAGGAAAGATTGAACTCAGAATGAAGTCATCTTTTGAGTATTTTCTAAATTTAATTATATCAATATATTTCATTCCGTTTGCATTATTACACCCCAAATAATTTTACATCCATTGCTCTGTATTTGGTTATCAAAAGTGCTGTGGACAAGGCTGATGCTATTAACACCCAAGGTCTTGCCATCTCAGTGGCACAGTCAAAACTGAGTCAAAATGCTCATCTCATCTTTACACCATGCTCATCCTCAATCTAAGTTGCTTATCTAGAATTGAATCCCAATCATGAACATACTACTACAGTCATATTAGGTGCATATAAAAACAAACATATAAATAAATTGAATTACTTGAATAAGGAAGCACTTATTCAAGTATCTTGAATTATTTAGAATGCTACCTTTTCCTCCTCTATGGAGACACAGCAATGACAATCTGCTAACTTTCCCATCAGAGCATGCCTCCTTGTTTGTTTTGCCCCAAAGCAGCACAAAACTGATTTTCTATTATCGTTTACTTTTTAACAGAGTGGGGAAATCCTCCTGTGAAATGCTCTGGAAAACAGGAATCGAAACTTCGATTAGTGGCAGGTTGATTTTATTTTGCGGTGATGTAAATGAATCTCTCCACATTCAGAAAGTCCTGTCCCCACAGGATCTTATCTTTTGGGTACTTCAAAGAATAGCTCCTAAGTCTGGGAAGCTGTGAAGATTCAGCATTAAACTCTGAAAAGTAATAGCTCTGGTTACATGCAATTATAAGTAGGTTTAGGGGTCACACTGGCTCTTTTCATAGTTTTATTTAGAATCAGAGTTTCAAGATACTAAGTACTTAGCATTTCACTTTGTCCTAAGTATGTATCTGCAGAAGGAATGCACCTCTCTTATTTCCCTGCCCCAACCCTCTCCCCATTTGGCTTACTCTTACTCATTCATTAAGTCATTGTTTAATTTTTCTTCCTTAGAAAAAAATTACTTTATACATTTTCCACCTCTCAACACTCAGCGGATATTATATACTGAACCCTTCCTTCATCCCCTGGTGTCCCTGTAGGTTCTGCACATACATCCTGTTAGCAGACATCACCCTGATCGCTAATTGTTCACTTAACTCTCTCCCAGCAGATGGTGCAGTCTGTGAGAACAGAAGTGAAGGCATTGGAACCTCTGTTATTTCCAGTGATTGACAGAATACTCGGTACCTAGTAAAGTCAGAACATATTTATTGATGGATGATGAATGAATGAGGGAATGAGGGAATGAATATCTCCTTTAATCTCCAGAACTACCATTCAAGATATATAACAGAGCTTAATGTTTTGAGATGTGAAAGATAAAGATAAGAAAGCTGAGCTCATAGAGTGATTATGCAAACAATAAATTGCAGGGATAAAATTAAAATTCAAGGTTTTCTTATTTCAAATCTGCCTCTACCTAGTAGCTGCAGATTAAACTTTGGGGAAAAAATATGGTTAAGATTGTAGATTCTTACACAATTACTGAAACCAGCAAATGTAGCTTGAAAGATACTCTCTCTATATATTTTTTTAATGGCACAAGGTTTGACAACCAAGAAAACTCTGGAAGAGGTGTCTAAGGAATAGTACTTCACTGAAATGAAGAAGCAATCTGAAAACTACCTAAGAGCCAAAGAAAACAACCCAGCAGGATTCAGAGGACTATGACCTAGTGTCTAAAAGAATGGGAAAGGATTGTGGATGGCAAAGCCAGAGCACTTCTGGGAAAAGGCCTGGTGATTTCAACGCAGCTTTGGTTTTGGGAATGAGTTATGGTTGATCGGGCCCTGATTTTGGCAGAGAAACTCTCCGATCCATAGGACCGGGGCTCCCATCCCAAGTCCAACAGACTACTCACCTGTCACATTTGCCAGGTGAGCTCTCCTGGAATATGTTTTTATTCTGCTTCCAAGATATTGAGTATTTAAATGAGATCCAGCTCCCTTACAACTGACTTTTCACCAGCTATTTTGAAGAATAGAATGACATTATAAAAAAAAAAAACAGAAATAAAATTAGCCCATAAAATAATGGTGAACTATCTGTATTTTGTCACTTCCCCAATATAGCCTTGAGACTATTAACTGTTAGTTTTATTTGGTATATAAAAGAAGGTACGGTCTTCATTTGTCTTCTCTGTCAGTAACATGAGTGTGCTAGGATGATGAGGGATGTGATGTTGGCACATTTGGAGTTGAATATCAGCTCTGCTATGTGAGGTTGAGCATGTCTCTTAGTTTCTCAGTCTTAGCATGAAGTATGGGAATCCTGTTTGCCCAGGTGACAAACAGGACTGAATGAGGCCACATATGATGACGATGCCTAAAGGTATTCTATGCAGGAGGACCACAGAGCTGTTGTTAGCTTTCCTATCTCAACACCGTATTTACCAGTTGTGTGACTTTGGGTCACTTACAAATCAATCTAACTCTCATTGATTCTCATCTATGAGACAGGAAAATAAAATATTGTCACCTATGGTTGTTGTGAAAAGTAAACAATTTAATATATGCAAAATTCTTAGAATTAGTAACATAACCAGTGCTCTCAAAGTAGTATTTTTTTCTTCATCTTTGACAGTTTCTTCAACCAGAAAAATAGGGATTAAAATGTTTATTACAAAAAGTAATTTTAAGAATTAGAGTTCCTGCCCTGGCCAGGTAGTTCAGTTTGTTGGAGTGTCGTTGTGATACACCAAGGTTAGGGGTTTGATACCCAGTGAAGGCAATACACAAATCAATGAATGCATAAATAAGTGGAACAACAAATCTGTATATCTCTCTCTCCCCCCACCCTCTCTCTCTCAAATCAATAAATAAATTTAAATTTTTTTTTTAAAGTTTGTATTTATATTGAAAAAAAGAATGAGTTCCTTACTAATCATGTTCTAAACTGCACAGAAGTGTTTGTTGTTGCTATCACGCCACAGCACCTGGTTCTGTGGTATGAAATGCTAATTCTCTCCCTGTCTTGTGCTTTTGTTAAAGAGAAAGAGACAGCGGCACTCACATCCAGTAACCTTAGGGTTCGTATTTCATCCCAACTGCTTGACAGGACAGTGCACATGGACTTAAGCAACCTGAGTGAAGGCCCATGCCTCTCATCCCTGCTCACTGGGGTGTGAGGTGCTACCTGCATTCAGAGGCAGACACGTCTCAGAAATCAAGAAAGTCTGAAAAGCTGACAGCTCTCCCGGGATCCCAGACCATTTCTGAGAAACCCGATGATTGCAGCGGAAATGAAATGGAGGTGAGTAATAAATGCAGGGAAGCGGCTGGTAGCTCCGTGGTCATAGAGAGTAGGTGGTTTTCCTTTATGTCACATTTATTTATATATGTTTTGAGGAAAATAACAATAAATGGTAGAGGGAACTACATTAGTTTGGAGCCAGAAAACCTGGGCTATAGGTCTGCATCTACCAATTGTATTTGTGTCATGGGGGCAACTCATGTGACATTCCTGGATCCCCATCACCTCCCTTAATATGTAAAATGGGGAAAATGGCTACCTCTCCAAAGTAAATGTTGTATATGATAATCATATTAAATCATTATCATTATTTACTAATTATTTATTGTTAACCATTATTCTATTTAACATAATTATGTTATATATTTGCTCATATTATATATTACATTTCTACTATTAATATCAATATTTACATAATTATACATTTATTATTCTATTTAAGATAATTATATAATATTTGTGTGACTCATTTGACACTGTGGTAAGTCCAGTTTGTGTGTTTCCCTGAGTATAAGCTGCATGAGGGCAAGTTCTGAGTCTGATTTGTTCACTCACTCTGAAATGAATCAATTAACTTATTTAGGGTAAACCAATTTCAAGTTTTTAGCAGTTTTCTGTGTATACCAGTAATGAGCTACTTACCATGCTATCACCCCTTCAGCAAAGTGGGTCTGGTAGGACCACTGCTTGCCAAGCTTCATAAGCAGCTCATTGTTAAACCTCCTTGATACTCATAACTTATCAATTTAAAAATATCATTTTCCACTTTAGCATTTTCATATTTACTACAATTAATTCCCCTCACAATCCTCAGCCATAAGCAAAATTATTACTTCTGTGTGTTAGTCTACTCTGGCTGCCATAACAAAATTCCATATAGACTGTGTGCCTAAAACAATAGAAATTCACTTTCCCAACTTCTGGAGGCTGGAAGTCAGTGATCAGGACGCCATCATGGTTGGGTTCTGGTGAGAGCTCTCTTCCTGACCTGCAGGCAACCACCTTCTTGCTGTGTCCTCACATCATGGAGAAAGAGAGAGCTCTAAGATTCTCTTCATAGAGAAGCACTAGTTTCATCATGAGCTCCACCATCACAACTTTTTCTAGCCCTAATTACTTTCCAAAGACCCCACCTCCAAATGCCATCACACTGGACTAAGACACTGGGGTTTAGGGTTTCAGCATGTGCATTTGTAAGGATACAAACATTGATCCACTGAGGAGTCTCAGGCTCAGAGAGAGAAACTTACTTGTCCAGGTGGGTTGATCAAGTGCAACCAGAAGGGAGCGAAAGTAGAACTTAACTGAATCCTTTCAATTCTAAATTCTACAATCTTGTCAGGGAAGCCAGCTCTCTATATCCCTCCCTGATAATATTCTATTATCCCCAATCCTACTTTTATTACTTCTTCCTGGTCTTCTTCCAATGAAATTAGATCAGTTTTCCTCAACTGAAGGTAATCTTTCCCCAGAGGAACACTTGGCAATGTCTGGAGTCATCTTTGCTGGTCACAACTCAGGGTAAGTGCTAAAGTCTGGGGCTGCTGCTGAATACCCCCCAACACACAAGACAGCTCCCCACCACAAAGAATCACCTAGCTCCAAATATCAATAGTGCCAAAGTAGAGAACCCTGACCTACATGAAACCCTCACTGCACATCTTGGTTTCAGGAGCTGGGCTTTCTGACTTGGCAGGTGGAGGTAATAGGATTTCTAACCATCCTCTGTGACCTGGATTCTCAGCTACTGTCCAGTATTAGGAGAAGCCCCAGGTCGGAGCTCTGATTTCAACTTAATCAGAATTGGAGTTGAACAACTTAATCCAATGTTGAAAATATCCATTCTTCAAAGTCCTATCTATAAAGTGAGATGTTAAGGCAGCTGTCTCTAAACTCTGGATGGCTAGGATGGTAAGAGAGAGAGAGAGAGAGAGAGAGCGAGAGAGAGAGAATTAATATGGGTAGGAGGGGAGTAATATTTAAAATAAAAAGAGGAGAAAAGAAGAAAATGTAAAAGAATGTAGATTTGGGAGGCAAGAGTTCTAATTCTTTTCCCACCAGTTACCATAAATACGGTGGACAAGTTCAAGTAGTAATAATATTATTTATTAAGAGTAATGCCAGTTAATAATACTATATAATTATATACATTCATAATACTTAAAATTTTATTTCTATATTTATAGAATTGTGAATTTATTATATTTAATATAATTATGATATACCATAGAATAAAAGCAACAGTAATGACAATAATATTTATTGAGCACTTATGTGTAAGAATCTTTATTTTAATGATGAGTCAGCTGAAGCTTAGAAATGTTAACTAATTTGTCAGGATCACATCTCCAGTAAAGATTGACAATACTGGGATTCAAATTCATGCCTGTTTACTCAGGAGCTCTCATTCTCTGCTCCCATTTGTGCTGAATATTTCACAGATGATGTTTGATAAAGAGTAGATTTGATCAAGGGTCCAGTCAGAAAGTATTGAGACCAGGAAATCATCAGCAAGCGGAATGTGTGAAGGGTCAAGGCAGCCGGGTCAAGGGGAGTTGCTGACGCATGCAAGGGCACGGGGGCTGTTATTATGTGACACTGACTGCCTGGTCAGGGATCGGGGGAAGGTGACCTGTGTGGAGAAAGGGAGCATGTAGGACCAGAAACTTTCAAAAGGACTTGATTAAATGTCCTAGTGGATTAAACAGCCCCTGCCGACAGGTCCACAGCAGTGAGAAACTCCAATGCTGTGTACTATAAATGCTCGATCAGTCTTTCTCCAGGGGGCGTTCTGTGTGACCAGCTCTTTACAGGACATCCAAGGTTATTTCCTACTCCCCTCTGACACTTCTCTCTCATCTTCAGAAAACGCTCTCTGAGTTGGACTCCTGGGTCTCTGGTTAATTAAACATCTAAGGGGTGACACTCCTAATAGGGCAGCACATTTCCTTTAAACCATGAGACCATTGTTCCCTCCCCACCAGGTACAGCTGGCCTAGAAAGAGCCCGCATTGTACCAAATGCTGGGCCTATTTATTAAGCAACCTATTTTCTGCTCCAGGTCAGCCAACAATGGATGCGCTGGCCCAGAAACAGCCATGATGTCTGTGTGGCGAAGGGAGTAAAGTCATCAGTGAAGCCATTATGACAAAAGGAAAAGGCAGCTTTGTGAAATAGGTGGAATTCAAGGGAGGGGGTGCTCACACACTGAGGAGTGCTATTGTCCTATTTATTGAATCCTAATGGGGTTGTGGGTCTTGACTCTCCTCCAGGAGGCCAGTCTACACTTAGTGCTCCCAGCTCACACTTAGTGCTCAGCATTGTCAGCTCTTAAAAAGTTGTAACGTCGTGACCTTGGTGGTGCTGAGGGGTGAACTGTGAAGACTTGGAATTCTCCTGGACCCACCTCACTAATACTTCTCCCTCTTCTGGTCCTTGACTGAAGGCTGCATCCATCCCTAGTGAACTTCCTCCTAAATTCTTTGGTAATCCCACCCAAACATCTACTTTCCTTCTCTCCTGTCATCACTGGCTTGCCTTATCTCCACCCGCATCCTCTTCTAATATCATCCATGTTGGTTCCTTCCCTGGAACACAATTTCCTGCTTGGATGTAATTAAGACAGATTGATAAGGACAAAATAATTTTGAGTATTTTTCTTAGTGCACTATGTAGAAGGCAATCATAACTTTTCATGTATTAAGTTGTGTTCAATCTTTTCACTGATAAAAATCCTATCATAGGTATAAACCCACCATGTATTTGCTTGTCTGGAGTCTAAAGACTTCCAGATGCAGAAAAAAAATATATATAGGGAATGCTTTTAAATCAAGAACTTCACACTGCACTAGGGGTAGTTCTTAGACTGTGTGATCTTAGGTGGGAAGGAAAGGCAGAGAATAAAGGGTGTGTTACCAAGCCAGTTATCACTGTGGGCAATGGAGCTTATATCCTTCGAGGAACTTTGAGTGAACCAGTGTAAAACAGGTGTTTCTGAGTTATCCAAACAAGGGTCGGGGAGCTGGAGCATGTATGCACCAACTCTTTGTTCATGGGTTACATGTGGGCAGTCCTCCCTGGTCCAACTGCCTGCCTCTGGGGAGAAAGCACTTGGGTGAGGACATGAAGGTGCTGGCCTTTGAAGCTGGTCTGGCATGCACTGAAAAGGTCAAGGCAAGGGGATATGGGCTGGCCACAGTGGCATTAGCCACAAATCCTCAATATAAATTATCTAGAAGAAAGAATCAACTTTTACTAAATTCTTCATGTAAAACAGACCTGTGTAAGTGCTTTATATGTTGTCTCCTGCAATTTAATCTTTACAATAGTTCTTGAAAAGTGCCATCAATATTCTCTTTCACTCTCAGAGCCCCAGAGCCCTTAACATTCCTTGATGCAATCACACAGTGAAGTTGGGGCAGACCTTGGGTTCATTTGCAGGAACCCAAAGCCCTTGATTTTTCCACATTCCAAGGAATCCAAGCACTAGTCTTTCTCCCACTCTAATAGAAATTGTTTCAAATCCATAGATTGAAAAGTGACTGGAGAAAAAGAACAAGAGGAGAGGTGGACAGCCCAGTGTGGGGCTGGAAGGAAGCTCTAGAATGTGGCACTTCAACTAGCTCATCTTTTCCTTAAAGAGGAGAAAATACCCCTTTAATGAGAGCCATGGATGCACGAAATTGCACGATGCTCTAGACCAGGGTGGGCAACTCCTGCATGCGTGCCAAAGATGGCACGCCAGTAGCTTTTGCTGGTACGCGAAACCCTCTCTTATAATCTTCCATTTACAATTTTTTCTTAATATCGACTTTTTTATTTTTCAGATAAATTCAGTGTAGGTGCATCTTAGATAAATAACTAATTTTACATAACAAGTTATCTTAAAGACCATAGACATGGATTGAGGAGAGAGGGGAAGAGCAATTTCTATGCCTCTGTCTTAACTCTCCCTGCCTTCCTAGATCCGACAAGTGTTTTGATTTCATCCACATACACTTGTGAATCTTTGTTCTCAGTGATGAATTTTGTTAAGTCTTGTAATAGGAGTAGCCTGACGGATGAAAGTAGTAGCTCGTGCGTATCTCTGAAGGTCACGAAATATAAACCTGATGTAAAATCTCTGTCATCAGTGATGTAGCAGCAAAAATACCACTGATAATAACAAACGGAGTCATAAAGTTTTCTGTCGGACTATCAGTGTACATGTATACATTAAAAAATAAATGTAGTTTTCATCATCATATACTGTGTTTTTGTCGCTTGAATGAATTTTATTATTTCTTCAAGGTTCTTCACATACGTACAACTTAAGAGATATCAAGTAGGTGTAACATGTTCTAAAAAAACTAGAGTTGGCACATAGAAGAATTTTGAGTCAGAGATTTTGCTGGTTTTGGCACGCACTCACAAAAAGTTTGCCCACCCCTGCTCTAGACACTAGCTAGGACAGAAAGAGATTGCTGCATGGACATCCACTTACAGAGGAAAAGAGAAGTGGTTTATTCCTACTCTGTCCCATCAGGATCAGCTGAAGGATGAACAAAGAAGAAGAAAGTTGTGTTTTTAGAAGGGGAGCTGGGAACAGGACAAAGAGCTGCAGTATGACTCTTAGCTCAGTCCATGAGCAAATTAACCAAAGGCCTCAGAGAAGAGGAGGCTGAAAGAGTGAAGCAAATCCATTGACAGGAGCTTCAGAGCTATGCGCCATCAAAAATGCCAGCTCTGTCTTCAGTGGCATGATGAATGTGCTGACATTTGATCAATGAGGGAGAAAGTGATAGGTCCTTCCTCCAAGGAGACTGGGAATCCCAAGCCCTAACTTATTTCCCACCCCTTAAACTCCAAGGGTATGCGTTCCAGCAAAAAACAAAAACAAAAACAACAAAAAAAACACACACACAAAGATCCTAGGAAGAAATAGAGTGAATTGCATCAAATGCATGGGAGTCAGTGCAGAGGTCTTCCTGTAATGATTAAGTCGTTGCACTTTCCAAACAACATTCACACAGAGCATGGGGATCCTTATTAGAACTGCAGAAGGGAACTTTATTCTCTCTCTCTCTCTCTTTCTCTCCTCCCGCCTCTCTCTCCATGAGGGATGGGGTTTGGGGGAGGGAGGAGAGACTTACAGAGTACAAGCAACGTGCCCAAAGCCACACACTCAGTGCAGCCTCCTTCCCTGATTCTCCCAAACTTGACCATCGTTTGAGCCCTAATTCTTTCTTCTATAAAGTGAGGGGATTGAAAAAATTGATTATCCATCCTTTATTTTTTTGATGTTTTATTACCAAAGAAAACATTGCACATATTTTTTCCAGCTTTATTGAGATCTACTTGACAACTAAAAATTGTATATATTGAAGGTGTACAGTGTGATTCTTTGGATATATGAATACATTGTGAAATGATTACCACATCAAGTTAATGAACACATCCATCACCTCATATAGCTACTGTGTGTGTGTGTGTGTGTGTGTGTGTGTGTGTGTGTGTGTGGAGAACACTTAACATCTACCCTCTTGGGAAATTTCAGGTATACAATACAATATTATAACTATAGTTGCTATGTTGGATTCCAGGTTTCAAAAACTTAGTCATCCTGCATAACTGAACCCCTTGACCAACATCCCCTATTTTCTCCACCCTCTAGCCCTTGGCAACCATTATTCTATTCTTTGCTTTTATATGTTTGACTTTTTTAGATTCAACATATTAATGAGATCATACAGTAATTGTCTTTCTGTGTCTGGCTTATTTCATTAGTACATAAGGATCAAACAACTAAATAACCCAGAAAACAATAATCCGATTAAAATATACAAACAACCTCGGTAAACAATTCTATAAAGAAGATATACAGATGGCCAACAGGTACATAAAAAGGTGCTCAACATCACCAATCATCAGAGAAAAGCAAATCTAAGCCACAGAGAGAGGTCACTGTATAGAACTTGATTGCATTTGCCAGGTAAACTTAAGGCTATTCTGAGTGAAATGAAAATAGAAGCTAGGAGTCCTACCTGAGCTTCTAAATTCTTACTCTAAAGTTGGACCTTCCAAGACAATCTGTCTTCCAGGAAAAAGTTGGAAATATTATCTTCTAGTAGATCACCAGATGTCCTGCCAATTATAAAATATCATAGTTTACCCTCCCTGCCATTAAGTATTTCACAAATATATTTTTTAGTTTGAACAATAGGAAATTGTTACAGAAAGCAAGATATTGGAGGAGCTGGAATCCCGATGTTTCCTACTGGTGCATAATCATCAGTCTCTTGAGGAACTGGCTGTTTATTCATGCTCAAAACCACCCAGTGGTTAAAATCTCCCTCATCACTCACCACAGTGAACAAGTTTTAAGTACTCAGAGAATAAAAGCTAATTGGAAAAATGCAAGGAATGGAGTTACTGAATCAATTCTGGGTTTCTTTCAACTGAATTGGAGAATCTAAGTGATTGCTAAAAAAAAAAAAAAAAAAAAAAAAAAAAAAAAAAAATCTTTGAGTTCCCTGAAAATTCATTCAGCATAGACATGAATAAAAAAGAAGAAGAAGAAGGAAGGATGGAAGAAAAAAATGGAAGATCATTTAAACAAATATGGGTTGTATTTTAGTAGAGTGATCAACTCATTATGGTGGCCCAACTGAAATAGTGGAATGTAAAAAAGAATTTGAAGGGCAAAAAAAGGGAAGGAAATTTCTCCATAAAAAAATCTGTATTGAACTGGACACATTGACAATGTTTCCATTTATCATTTCCTTTGAAAAATTACAAAGAGGAACTGATTTTTATTGAAATGATCCATGAATTATCAGGAAAGAAAAGAATGTGAGTTTTTGTGTGCTATAAATCTATGTCAAGAAAATGTATGTGAGCTCATGTTATAGATTAACATCGCTTTGTATGCTAATTGACTTACTCTCTTATGGGCCCCAAGAACAGAAGGATTATTCTATGTAATATGGAGGCGTAGGTGATTATCTCCAAAGTGTTCCCAGGCGCCCAGTAAGGGCAGTATTAGCTGTGCAGTATGAGCCCATCACTGGACAGAGCCTCGGTGCATGCCTGTCTCCCAGGTCCATGGCGCTGGGAAGAGTCATTCCCCCAGCAGACTCATTTTGCACTCCTTTTATTTCTCCTTCATTATTGCGAAGATAATAATAACATGGACAGTTCTGAAATGTGGCCCTGGAGACACTGAGGTGGCCTGAAATTATGTGCAAGATTTTTTGTGTTCTACCTGCATGGAGCAGACCTTGCCAATCTCGCATGGAAAACTCACCAGGAGAAACACAGTCTCCGTGGGAAAAATTGGTAAAGCGAGGTATGTTTTTACTAAAGTTCCACGAAGACACAAATAGGAGGCTATAACAAATAAATTCCAGTAAAACTTCCTACAAAAGATCCCAAAGCATCCACAACTTTCTATTCCCTCCTCTGTGTTTCTCCCCAAGTACTGTGGCCCAGGTCTCTGTCTCGCTGTGTCTCCGTCTATCTCTCTCTGCCTCTGTCTCTGTCTCACACACATGTCTCTCCTTCAAAACTCATCCTGCCACCCTGAGTTTTACCCAAACATCAAGGGAAGTGTAAGGATAAGGGGGAAAACTTTGAAATTTAACCATTTGCATTCACGTCCCAGATACACAGATCTCCTACTTATGGGATCTTGGGCAGTTATTCAAAGCTCTGTGCTGTGCATTGGTACTGCCATCTATGAAACAGGAATAATACAGATACCTTCATCACTGGTTATGAACATTAAATGATTTCATGCAGGTGAAGTACATAGGCCAGTGCCTGGTGTATAGCAAACAGCTAACAACTACAAGCCACCATGATGCTACCCAATTGATAAAGCATGCTTCCGAATTACTTCTTATCATTAATAGATCATATATATCAATTTACTATATTCACTATATTTTTTCTAAAACAAGAAAAAAATGCCAACTTTTGAAGATGCTGTGAATTAAATGAAGTAATTTCTGATGAATATTAATATTTAGAATATATCTCTCTTGCTAATTGAGTAACGCCCTTTGTTGACTATCTAGAAAATTCAGAAAAATAAAAAGTCACTCAATCACAAACCAAATATCAGGGTGATTATCTACATCAATCTGGGGGTCTAAATAGGAAAAGAGAAATGGGTGTATGTATTTATAGTGAGAAGCAAATGTAGTGCATTATTTACACAAATAAAGGAAGAGTAAAGAATCCAACCTGGGTTGGTAAGTCACCCTGAAGATTCGCACCTGGGGGTGGGAGGGCACGGGGCTGGAGTCACCTGGTGGAGCTGGGACCCTGAGGAACCTGCCCATTGGGAGCTGGAGGTTGTACACACTGGCAGATGTGCCAACTAAGTTGGGGGGGGGGGGTAGTTGGTGAGGAGCAAGAATATTCAGGAGTCTTCTTGTGTCTCACCATCCAGTTTGAGGACAGTGAGCCCCCTGGTGAATCATATGGAAAATCTGCTAAAATAGTAAAATAAATTAAAGTTGAAAGGTCAGGGAGATTGCTTTTATTCTTAATATAATTAATCATAATGCTTTATCTTTTTAAAGTATATATTTATATCAATTTGAAAAATATTAAAATTCAATTAAAATGGTTTAAAACAGGACCAGCCTTATAGGATTTTGTGAGAATGAATATGATAAAACATGTATAGTGCTTAGCATAATATAGACATTTAATGAATGATAGTCATTTTCACTGCTGTTCTTTACACAAACATCATTATAAAAACATTAATGCAGCTCTAAATATAATGAGAAAAATTCTACCTTCCAAACACATTATGTAGTGTTCATTTGTCTTTGTTCTCTTCCAATTTTCATTGCTACACGCACATAACTTTGCATAGCAAGAGTAATAATGTACACATATGTTTGTATTTTTGAACATCATGTTAACTAAACTTTTCATGTTTTAATAGCTATTTAGTCAGTGCTTTGTTTCCCACTTGGTCATTATGCTACAATAACTGGGTTATTGTTGGATGTTTCTGTATATTTTTCTGGCCATTAAAAATGATGCTGCAGTAAAGCTCTTTAAATATAGAGTTCTTTGGGTTTTAGATAATTTTCTTCATTTAAATTATCAGATGTGGGACTGCTACTTAAAGTTGTATGACTACATATATTTTTCTGATAATATAC
The DNA here is from genome assembly GCF_028538775.1 of Myotis yumanensis. NCBI lineage: Eukaryota > Metazoa > Chordata > Mammalia > Chiroptera > Vespertilionidae > Myotis > Myotis yumanensis. The sequence continues at coordinate 235,612,429 of NW_027223752.1, read as the reverse complement.
TTTCCAAAACACCTCTGACAACTTGCATCATCAACAATCTTAGCTCAGACTGCTACAAAAGAAATGCCATAGGCTGGGTGACTTCAACAGCAGACATTTCTTCCTCACAATTCAGGAGCCTGGAAATGCGAGACCAGACCGTGGTGTGGGATGGCTGGGTTCTGGAGAAGGCATCTTCCTGATTTACAGAGGGCCATCCTCCTGCTGTCTCCCACACGGAGTTGTAGCCGCAGGACGGGTCAGAATGGTCCTGTCCTGTTCACAAGATACTGAGAGCTTTTCAGAGACAGCTGACCAAGGCCAAAGTCATGCAGCAGAAGCAAGTGCAGAGGAGAGAACTTTGACCTCCAGCTGCAGCCAGAACTAAAGTCTCACGCCCCCTCCAAAACACAAGGACCCAAAGGATCAGAACATAACCTAAACTTGGACACCTGAACACTTTCAGATCTTCCAAGAAGATCTGTGGGGATGCTCCTTACCACAAATGGCCAAGCTCTAAGACTCGCCAATGAAACCGCCTCTCTACCACTTCCACAAACCTGTTTCCCCTAAACCTTCAAAAAGCCACCCCTGACCTTGGATTGGGGAGTTTGGATTTTTTCCAGTGCAAGCTGTACAATAAACAGCATTTGCTTTCACTGTGTCCTGGTGTCAGAACAGCTGTCTATCTGGAACACTGAGTGGACATACTCTTGTCTCTGTTACAGTGAGAGCGAGAGAGCTCTTCCCTCTCCTGTCTCTTCTCAAAGGGCACAGATTCCTTTCATGAGGACTCCCCCCTTGTGAACTAATCCCCCCAAAGACCTCACCTCCTGATACCATCACGTTGGGAATGAGGGCTTCAACATAATTTGGGCTTCACAAATATTTCATCCATAGCAGGGAGGTTCTGAAAGAAATACCAATCTTTCTGCATTTTTTTTCTCTCCTTTTTTAGCGACCCACTTTGGCTTGAAGATGGATCTTTTGTTCTGTCTTGATATCTGCTAGGTCTCCATGCTTCCCCCTGACTGTGTTGTCATTCCATGGCTTCTTCTTTCTGGAATGTCACTTTCTATCTTTCTATTTGTTTAATGTCACCTCCTCTATGAAGTCTTCCCTGATCAGCATCCCCTGATCAGCTTCTGCAGATTCACGCTTCAGCCCTCATGACATGTTTCAGTAAACCTTTTATATCTCTTTCTATGCTATTTGTCTTTTACATTAAACTTATTGTGGAGGCAATGGTTACAAGTATGCAATTCTATAACATATATTATCTGCATATTGCATTGTGTTTACTACCGGAAGTCAGCCATTCTTCTGTCACGTCACCATATATTGGACCCCCTTTGTTGTGTTTTTGTTACTATGTCCCTGTCCATTTTCCCAGATAGACTAAGAGTTCTTTGGAGGCAGGGAATTGTGCCTAATTAATCTTGTTATGCTATCCTTGTGACTCACAATAAATAAGTATTGATTTATTGATTAAAAATAAATAACATCGTTTTATTCATCCTGCTGACTTATTTTAAAAGAATGAAAATATGGAGAATGTATGTGTGTGTGTGTGTTTATGGGTGACTTTTTTTGTAAGGAAAAGAGCTGGAAAGATAATTTTCTAGGACATTGTATTTCAGTTCAGTTCATTTCCATGGAGGATGACAAAAAGTCAATTTCAATTCAACTTGGATCAATGTGCTGCAGATCTAATTTTAGTCGTCCCAGAGTTTTACACCGTGAGCCCCAAACTGTGAATTCTAGTTTCCTGGCATTCCTGTCCCCTTAGCGTCCTTCTCTCCCTGCTCCAGTTAGAGCCTGAGAAGTGGTGCATCTGTTTCGGGTTAGTTCATGCCTCTGTGGGGAGAGGTGTTCAGACCATTCTCTCTATCTCGGGCTGATCCTCCAGGACTGGGAAGCAGGAAGCCAATTCCTCACCGGGAACCTCAGCTTGACTTCATTCTCTCCCTCTGTTTCCGATGTCTTAACAACTGCACTCTCTCATCTCCTCCAGGGCATTTTCCGGTTTCAGAGGGAAATCGATACCTCAGGTGTCCTCAAGGGAAGCAAGATGGGGTAATGAGAAGAAGTTGGCCCAGAAAAAAAGAAACCTAAAATGAGAGATCTGGCCCCAAGGGAGTCTCAATTCAAATGGAAACAACATGCAGGGGAGCCCTCAGCTCCCTTGGATTCTTGGCTTCACCTGAGAACTGGGTACCGCCCTGAGGACTCGCTGGACATTTCCTGGAAGCTCGGGCCCCTCATAAGTAAAATAAGTGTGTTCCTCGGTTCCTAGGTGCCTCTCCAATGTGAAACCCTGCCATTTACAGATTTGCATCTTAGATGCATGTTTATAAAAAAAGTTTAAGTTCAAAGTTTGAGACCAGGGCAATGGGTGGATTAGAAAGGACGCAGGCTAGAGAACTCCAAAGGTCCGGTGTGAATGGGGACTCGGCTCTGCTCCCCACAGGTTGTGGAACCTTCAGGAGGCCTTGTGAACTCTCGGGAAAAGCCAGGAACAAGTCCTGCTCTGAAGGTCACGGGGGTGTACTGTGCCTTAAAGGGAGGAGAACGCCCTGGGAAAGCAGTGCTGTGTTACCCATGCCCACCGGGGATTCTTGGCCTTGACTGTCCGCTCGTCTCCATAAGCCAGGAGAGCGGGCCTCCCGTGTCGGGCTGTTTGCACAGCATCTTGTGTGGCAGCCAGGACAGCTGGGCCCTTAATAAATACTCTGGTAGAGGCTGCTGTGCCTGCGCCAACCGGCCAAATGGGCCACAGACGAGCTCGGGGCCTCCGCAGCACTTGGCACCATTTGGAAAACCCACCCCTTCCATTTCAGGACTCGGGACGTTTTTATAGCAGTTTCTGGAAGAATGGCACTATCGGGGGAAAATATGAAATATGCAGCATCTCCTTCCTCAAAACGCCACTTGGCCGTCACACCCTGTAATCCCTGTGGTGTGGGCCGGGCAGGCAGCTGTCACCGTGAAGCTGAAAGCCTGGAGAGGCTGCCTGATGTTGTTTTCATTCCTCTCTTTATCAACCGGCATAGAAATCAGATTAAGGTGAACCACGGCCAAATCAGGTTTTTGAATCATATAAATACATTGTTTGTAAATAAATTAAAGAGGTCTTGCCTGTCCCCAATTGAACTGGCCTTATTCTGAGGCCACTGGCCAGCAGGGCGATCAACTAATGGGGGGGGGGGTGGTCCTCACACACACATACACACATACACACACACACACACACACAGTGCACCTGGGAGCTTTGAGATACAAAGAGAAAAAGTGACCCAAGTCATAAAAAAACAGTCTGGCCCTGGCCGGGAAGCTCAGTTGGTTAGAGTGTCCTTCCAGTACACCGAAGTTGCGGGTTTGGTCACTGGTTTGGGCACATACAAGAATCAACCAATGAAAGCATAAACAAGTGGAACAACCAATCGATGTTGCCCTCTCTCTCTTCCTTCCTTTCTCTAAAATCAATGGATTAAAAAAGTTTTTTAAGAAAGCAAATTGTCTGCTACAATTTCCTTAATATAGTAGGTCTGAACAATATTTATTTATTTCATAATGTACAATAGTGGGAAAGTACTTTGCACATTTTAAAATCAGCTGCGGGCTCAAATTTTGTTTTTGGCACTTCCTGACTGTGGCCCCTAAAGAAAGCCATAACACCCTGGAAACATCATCTCTAAAACGCTGGGTGTCTGGTAGATGCTCAACAGTCTCTGATTTTCTTCCTTCCTTTGTGAAAGGAATGAACTTTGAACAGGAGATGGTTGAGTCCACGTGGTATTATGTGAGAACATGGAGAATGGGGAATGGGTTAAGATACTAAATAGCAAGTAAAGACCCACCCTGTAATAATAAAAGAAGTATGTGTGTGTGTGTGTGTGTGTGTGTATACATGTCAAGGATTGGGGATGAGGGGGAGAGAAAGTAGATGGAGTTCATACCTGCAGATTAATGTAATGAGGATTATAAATGAAATAAATGAGGAATAACTCAATGGTGGCAAATATTTGTAGTTCCCCAAAATACAGCCATGACTTGAGAACATGTAGAGATGACTATTCCACATGGATTCTTAAGGAATTAGTTATTTCTAGGTCAGGGTTATGTGAAGAGGAAACATACTTTTAAATTCAACAAAGCCTTTGGAAAGTTTTATAGAGTACAGTTTCAGAAAAATAGTAGTTATATACAGGAAGCAGAAAAATCAATAGGATTTGTACATTTGTTCAACAATAGTAAAAGAAAATAAAGCAAATTTCAATATATATTTACTTGGTGCCATATACTGTTATGAGAACTTGTACTATCTCATTTAATTATCTCTATAGTCATGTGAGGCAGGTCGGTACTAACACGAGGAAAATGAGGCCCATAGCAGGTTAGTCACTTACATATTGCAGACCAGGGCCAGAGCCAGTATTTGGACCCAAGTTTTCCAAGTCCATGACCTGTGTATCTCTTCACTGCACCCATGGCCTCTCCATTCTGTGCCTGAGTACTGCTCAATGGATCATGTTACAACAAGGAGGTGGCTATGAATTGAATTGTGTCCCCCTGAGATTAAAATGTGTGTGTGTGTGTGTGTGTGTGTGTGTGTGTGTCAATTTTTGAAATATGCTTTTGTTGATTTCAGAGAGAGAAAGAGAGAGGGAGAGAGGGAGAAAGAAACATCAATGATGAGAGAGAATCACTGAACCACTGCCTCTTGTATGCCCACTACTGGGGATGAAGCCCACAACCTGGGCATGTGCCCTAACCAGAATCGAACTGTGACCTCCTGGTTCATGGGTCAATGCTCAACCACTGAGGCACACCGGCGGGGCCAGATTAAACTGTTGAAAGCCCTAATCCCCAGGACCTCAGAGTGTGACCTTATTTAGTGTCTGTCTTTGTGTGTTTTTCAGTTTTCTTCTTGTGGTTGATTTCACATTTCATAGCATGATGGTCAGAGACTATTTCAATCTTCTTAAATTTATTGAGACTTGTTTGTGTTCTAACATCTGGTCTATCCTAGAAAATGTTCCATGAGAATGTGACGACAGGGTCTTCCTAGAGGTAATCAGGTTAAAATGAGATCATCAGGGTGAGCCCTGATGCAATATGACTGGTGTACTTATAAGATGGAGAAACGTGGCGACTAACACAGATACAAGGAGAAGGCTGTGCAAAGGTGAAGGGAGAGATTGATGTTCTACAAGCCAAGGAACACCCAGATTGCCAGCCAAGTACCAGGAGCTGGCAGGGGTGTGGAACAGACCCTCTCTGACAGCCTCTAAAGGATCCAAAGAAAACACCCCATAGAGATGCATTTCTTTTATATTCCTTCTGTGGCATAGAACTATACCTCTGAGAGCGATTTTGCAAAAAGAGGTGAGAGGTGACAGGTGCAAAAACAACTACTTTTGTGAAAAAAAAGAGAAAAGAAAATGAAATTTCAAGTCAATGGGAGTGTATGTCACAGAAATACATATTTCTACTTTGCTTTCGTTGCTGTTGTTTACCTAATCATGCTGCCATTGTGATTTTATCCCAGAATTAGAAAGAAAAGCAGCACCACTCTTTGCAGTCACCTGGCCACTAGAATTGGCCTTTGAATAAACCCATGAATGCCAGGGCTGGAAGCATGTGCAGCTGTCCCAGGGTTCATCAAAAGCACCGCCATCCTCCTTCTGCTTATCTATAAATTATACATACTGTATATTGTACCTGTGTGACATTGAATTTCTGCAGGTTAGCGCTCCTGGAAATACTTTTGACACTTGAATAAACTACTTTTGATCAGCTCAGAATACTTGGCTGGCAAGGAAGGGGACTGGGAAAAAATGAAGAGATGTTTCTCTGATTATGCGAAGCAAAGGGACGAGAGGGGTGCTATCTCTCTAATTATGAACAGAGCAGGGCAGGAGGACTGATCATAAAGGGACAGACAGAGAATGCGGTGAATGTGGGCTTTTCAGCCACTTCTGAAGGGAAGGAATTGCACAGGGCCTTTGTTGCAAACCAAGCCCGTCCCTCAGCAGAATGTAAAGTAGGCTAGGCGAGAAGACCAAGACAGTGAACAGGAGCCAGACATTGTCCTCAGAGCACTGAGCAATAATATGAACCATGGTAAACTGGGGAATTGTGATAAAAGCAGAAAAAAAAAACATTCTGTGCCAAAAAATATGCTTTTAGATTGATTTAGTGATGTTTGTAATGGTAGTGATAACATTGTAATTAATCTAGTTATTAATAATAGGAAAGGAGCAAAGGGAAGGCCAAATATTATAGGCATGTTATTTAGGCAGCTTTGCCAGGAAGCTGCAACTTTACACTCTCCATGGGTCCAACAAAGGGGAGATACACACATGCCCAGTAAAGCTGGGGTGCCCTCTTGCCTGTTAGTCACACCTGGGAACAGGTCAGTTGCCAGAATGGGCATGGCCACTGCAAGTGCACAGAAGTTTGGGATATTTAATCCCCTAAACAAAGGAGCTCGTGGTCTTGTTGCTGTTGTGGTCTTGTGCTCTCTTGGTCTCTTATGCACTTTGGACTCTAGTTGCAGGGGAGGGTGCTATTTTGGCTCTCCTGCATTTGCCCACATGGCCCGTGGCCCCACACACAATGAACTAATGGACTGTAACTAGCCTGATGCTGGACTGGATCTGGCTGCAACATGAAATGGAAACTGTGGACACTGGCTTTGTTTCTATCTTTACTGAATCTCCAGCTACACTTCTGTATCTCCAATGGGACTTTGAAGGCCCAAGGATGTAATTCCATACAGGAAAAATAACTCATCTTCATGTGGGAATCTCAGACATTCTTTTTCTCGAGATATCTTAAGAATCTCAACCCCAGCACCCAGTGGGGAAGAGGACAACCCAGTTTCTAAACAATAGCACCTAGTATCAAGCAAGCTGTTACTGGATTGACTGTTCTGCAGGATAATGATGAAAATTATAACATCATCCCATGGTGTGTGATGCAGAACGGCTCTCATGAGATGCTGGGCCCAAAGCCCTCATTCAGACAGCCATGGGTTCCAGTCACAGTTCTGCAGCTGACTAACTGGGGAGTCACTAGTATGTCTTTTAATCTCTATATAACTTGTTTCTTTCTCTGTGATATGAGGATCATACATTCTTTTTATGAGGATCTCAGTGCATGGGGCAACATTTTAATCCCTAGGTATAAAATAGATCTTCAATAAATATTCTTCTTTTTTTTTCCATTAGAAATTCTGGGAGTTTTGAGTCATCATTATCAATAAAGGTTTGTTGTGGATCGTTTGGTGCACTCTAGAGAGATGCTCATGTTTCTCAGCAGTATCTGTGACCCCAAATTTCATCCTATTTTTTAGGAGTCAGATGGCCTGGGTTTGAATCTCAGTTCCAATATTTGGGCAAATTATACTGTGACTTGGACACACTACTTAAACTATCCACACCCCCATTTTCTGTGTAACAGGGGTAATAAATATTAGGAGTATTAAATGGTGGAATATTTGTAAAATTCTGATAATCAGAAACTAGCATAAAGTGATTTTTATACAGTATTTGCCAAGTAAATGTGTTTTACAGTTTAAATAAGATGCGTCAATACTTCATTGACCAAAAGAATATTTACCTACCTCCCTCTCCCATGTATGTTGCCTCATTGTTACTAGTTCTTTTCCCTTTGGAAATGGAGAGCCCACTAGATGGGTGACCCCTGAGGTCTTTTGTATTGCTGAAGTCCGATGTGGTCTAAAAATACACAGAGTATATGCTCTAAACCGTAATGACATACCTAGTTCCCTAGCTGAGGAAAAGGTCAAATCTACATGTCATTATAATCCACCACACAACAAAATAGCCTTCCAGGGTTTTGTGAGAAGTACCATGGATTTTCTGAAGACGAGAGATTTGCTTCAATTTAGAAGAATTACGAATTCATTATCCCAGAAGAAGGATGATTGGGTAAAGGCACATCCATTTTCAGAGCCAACCTATTTGATGCAAACTAAAATTACTCTGTTCTGCTAGGACGGCCACAGAGGGCTTCTCAGAGGAGGTGGTACATACTTGGGATGACAATAGAGAAAGAAAAGGTCATGACTGCCAGCACTTAAGACATACTGGGTGTGAATGGGACAGCTCTCTTTGACACCAGCCTCAGCCTTTTCAATGACCTTGGGAAGGTCACTGTCACACTGGTGAACCTCCTTTCCACCTGGAAAGAGGGCTTGCACCACCTGCCCTCACAGGCTTGAAGAAAGAGCTGCTGGCGGGTCTCAGTGAAACAGCATAGGTGGGAATGCCTGGCATGTCCACACTCTGCCTCCCAGCCACCACTTCCAGACCAGGCTCTCATCTGATTCTTTATATGATCAATAAACAAGAAGAAATTGCCCATTATCCCACATGTACCAGGAGAGCAAAGAATGCTTTATTACATTTACCTGGTTCTCCTCTCATTATGTTTTTCTTCTGCAATGGCCACTGAGCTGTGTAACTACCGGTGGTTATGGGACAGACAATAAAGCTTATTAGCGTAATAGCCCTTGAGGAGCAGCGGGAGAGGCGGGTCCGGCAGTAAGTGCTCCCACAGAATCCCTGCGTTTTCATTGCAAAATTAGGCCATTGAAGGAGGGAGGGGGCCTGATTTTGTTTTGATTGACACCGTATTTTTAGCTCTAAGCCCAGAAGAAATTTGATAGAGGAATGATTGATTTCAATGTGCCACAGGGATGAAAGAAAGATGTTTGGCGCTTTTGAGGGGGAAAAAAAAGCAATCAAGATGCTATTTCTAAATATCATTGTCCTGCATGAGACCTGGACTTGTCTGTTGGTGACACAGGAGTCACACGAGTGATGGGACTTCGGACCTGCCAGGAAGAAGACATTCACATTTTCAAAGCCACTCTTGCATGCCAGGCAAGCCAGACCCTGGGACTCGGGAGATAAAAATAATCGCAGCAATTATGCGGATTGTGGTAATTGCTCTAGCAGAGGGAGTGCAGAGGAAGGAGATGCCTAAGAGAAGGATTTCCAGCCCCAGGTTTGAGGCTAAAAATTCATCCGAAGTCCCACGGGTGAGCTTCAGATGGTGGACATGGCAATAGCTGGTAATAAAATTATTCTGCAAACTTGGGTTTTGGGAAAATTGATGATTGCTATTGTTTTTCTAAAATCAAACAAAATTTGATACCAAGCACCTTCCTTGCTGGGCTGATGGAAAACTTAATGGTAGTCATATGGTCAACTCCTCACTGAGCAACATGAAACACACAGCTAGTCTTACAGGGAACTAGATACTGGAAAGGGTCTCTGTGCCCTTGAATCTTTGGTCCATGAAGGTCACTACAAGATATGCGTATTGTCCGAGGCCTGGACATCTTTTCAAAGTTATGTCTCTGTAGCTTCTGTGCCAAGTCTGGGTACTGGGGGTCTTTCCTGAGGCGGGGAGCCTGCTGCTCGGTGCCCAGCTTCCCTCGTATGAATGGTCACCACTCCCCACTGAAGTCTCCATTTTCCTCCAAGGTCTGCTTCTCATGGGACTATAGACCTCTGTTCACCTTCAGGTTTGTACATATTTTTCATCTGCAGAATCAACCTTTTCTGTGATTTATGTCTTGTATATGTCATGTTGTGTGCAGGTTCAAAGCTTCTCTAGGGTTCATATCTATGTAGGCACTCATTGGGTCAATCCTATCCACATCTTCATTGTTACCTGATGCTACCACAATGCTCTCGAAGGCAGCAGCATGGACCCACCATTCTTCAAACAGTGAGTGATTCTTCCTATTCTCCAACACCTTTGACAATGGTGGGAAAGATCAGAATTTTGTATGTATGTGAAGTGGTTTCTTAGTGGACATGTGCTTTTATTCCCTATTCACAGAAAGGTTATACATCTTGTTCATATGCTTAGTCACCATTAAGGTGTCTTTTCCATATATTGTCTATTTGTATTTTGTATCTATTTTCCCTTAATTTTTTAAAAAAGCATTTTCTTGTGAATTTATAAGAGCTTTACTTCATTGCAGAAAACAAATCATTTGATAGTTATATGTGTTGTCAATTTCTTCTCTCAGTCTTAATTAAACTATCATGATTTTAAAGTAGGCAAATTATTGTTTGGATTTTTTCTGTTTTGTTTTTTTAACAAATCTTTTCTTCCCCAAGGTCTTAAAGAGTTTCTCATGCAGTTTCTTCTAAAAATATTATATTATTGGCCCTTTAAAAATATGCCTGGTATTGATTTTCATTTATCCTTCCATTGCCAGCTCAATCTATTGCCATCTGCATCACATATATCATTATCATCAGGTAAAGGGCTCTTTTAGGGATCTCTAGTAATTCCATTTATTTGTCTTAAAGTGCCAATTGTTTTAAATACTGTGATTTTAGAAATCTTATATTTCATAGGTCACTTCTTCCCATCTTGTTCTTTCCTTCCAATTTTTTGGCTCTATATTTTCACATATAAATAATAGTGATTGTTTGATAACTTATATTAAAATTGTTGAAATTATATTGGATTAATAATTAATAATTAATTTGGGAGAATTGACATTTTTGTAATATTGAATCTTATATCCATAAATTTTTATATCTCTTCACTTAGTAATATACTCTTTAATGTCATTCAATAATCTAATCTAATAAAAGGCAAACATGCAAATTGACCATACCTTTGCTACACCTTAAGCCATGCCCACCAGCCCATCAGAGCAACTATATGCAAATTAACCCAACCAAGACAGCAGCCAGCAGCCACGGAGCTGAAGCGAGTAGGAGGCTTGGTTGCTCCAGTGATGGAGGAAGCCAAGCTTCCCAGCCGGCTCTGAGCTCCACTCAAGGCAACAAAGTTTCAATTATAGAAGGTAAATAAATCCCAGAATAAAAAAAGAAAAAGAAAAAAAGGAGAGGCTGGGAGCTTTCAATGCCGAGGGGCTTAGCCAGCCTGAAAACGGCCCTCAGCCCCTCACCCAGACTGGCCAGGCACCCCAGTGCGGGCCCCCACCCTAAAGGGAGTATGGCAGCCCGAAAACAGCCATCAGCCTCTCACCCAGGCTGGCCAAACCTCCATGGGGTGAGGGTCACCACTGGGGGGGGGTCTTGACCAGCCTTCAAACAGCCATCAGCCCCTCACCCAGGCTGGCCAGGCACCCCAGCGGGACCCCCACCCTGATCCAGGACACCCTTCAGGGCAAACCAGCCGGCCCCCACCCGTGCACCAGGCCTCTATCCTATATAATAAAAGGGTAATATGCAAACTGACCCTAACAGCAGAAAGACTGGGAATGACTGGTCACTATGACACACACTGACCACCAGGGGGCAGACACTCAATGCAGAAGCTGCCCCCTGGTGGTCAGTGCGCTCCCACAGGGGGAGCTCTGCTCAGCCACAAGCCAGGCTGATGGCTGCCAGTACAGCAGTGGTGGTGGGAGCCTCTCCCGCATCCTCAGCAGTGCTAAGGATGTCCGACTGCAGCTTAGGCCTGCTCCCCGCTGGCAAGTGGACATCCCCCGAGGGCTTCCCAGCTGCCAGAGTGATTCCCCAGGGAGCAGGCCTAAACCAGCAGGTGGTCATCCCCCAAGGGTTCCCAGACTGAGAGAGGGCACAGGCCAGGCTGAGGGACCCCCCTCCAGAGTTCACAAATTTTTGTGCACCAGGCCTCTAGTGTATTATAATTTTATCTATGATGGAATTCCACTTTATCATATTTCTTGTTCAGAATCTTAGAATTTGTTGTTATAGTGAATGGGTCTTTTCATTACAATCCCTAATTCATTATTACAAGGTATAGAAATGCCATTGATTTTTATAGCAAATCTTGTTTATAACAACCTAGATGGATCATTTTATTAGTATTGATAGTTTGTAGCTTTACCTACATTTTTTGTATATAATCCTGTCATTTCTAATTTTTATCATTCATATTTCTTTTTCTATTTTCTACATTAGATAGGTGTTTCATTTCTAAATATAAGTGATGCCTTCTAGAATTCTTAGTCAATTAATTTAAATGCCTCCAAATGACATCATTATGCACAATCTTTGCTAAAAGTTTTTAATAGATGTCAATTTAAATAATTCCTTTATTTTCTTAATAATTAAAAACTTTTATTTTTCAAATGTGGGAACTGAAGTTATTTTTCAAATACTTATCTGCATCTATTTCTCTTGTTACTTATTGATGTAATACAATGCATTAACTGATTTTCTGATGTTGAGCCATCCTTAAATTTCTGAGTTAAACTCAACTTGGTCAGGTTGTATTCATCTGTTTTTTGCTGGATTTGACATGTCATAATTTTTTTAAGGTTTTCACATTTATTAGATAGATCAATTTATAATTTTCTTTTTTGAAATGTGCTTGTGTGATTTAGTGATACAGATTGTACTCACCTAACAAAATGAGTTGGGGATTGCTGGTAAGACTTGTGTGAAACACCTTGCTATTCTTTTATTTGGGGACTAAAGGAGGGGTGTAGATTCTGGTTATAAATTCAATTTGTAGAATCTGAACTGAATTAGTCAGATTTTCTATTTCTTTTCCAGTCCATTGCAGGGTTTCTCTAAGTTTAATGCAGTTGACATTTGGGGCTGGGTAATTCTTTGTTTTTGAGGACTTTCCTGTACTTTATGGGATGTTTAGCAGCATCCCTGGGCTCTACATACTAAAGTCTAGTAGCAGCTTCCAATACCTACCCCCAGTTGTTACAAATAAAAATGTCTCCAGACATTGTCAAATGTTCCTTGGGAGGCAAACTTCCTCTGTTTGAGAACCATGGGCATGATCTGTACAATTAAAATATTTATCCAATAGAGTTGATATGGGAATTCAAAGAATTAAAACATATAAATTGCTTAGATACTTGTCTGATACAAAGAAAATGCTCAATAAATGTTTGTAGTTTCTATTTCCATTAGTGTTTTAAGATTGAGTTATTAAGGCTTTTTCTTTGGATGAGAAGAAAGTTTATCCCCAACCCCCAAACACTTTTTGAAATAACTTGATAGGCAAATTATTGACACTTTTTTTTTTGGCCTGGCAGATGGTAGAAATGGGAATCTGGTTAGTGTTTTGTCAGCGTTTCTTCATATTTATATTGATGGCGCATATAAAAGTCTCAATTCGAAGGGATCAGGGCTATAAACATGCAGAGGAGAGCCAATTCATCCTGGGAAGGATTCTCCCAAATGGAGACTCTTAACATGAGAAAATGGGCACTTTTAGACATTTGAATGGTGCGGTGGAACCCCTAGAGTGTGACTTATTTTCTTGAAAGGACAAAAGGCGAGCGTTAATGTCACATAAATCCTGGCCTGCTAACGCCGTGCCAACTGCATTGCTCCCCATTTCCTCATTGTGCTGTATTTTTGGAATTTCATAGATCTCCATGAAAAATAGTCTCTTTCCAACATGAGGTTAGTTTACAAAAACTGTGGTATGGGCAGGACCTCCTAGAAGGGAGTTACTATTCCCTGGAGGACACACGCTAGAGGAGAAACAGCATGATCCCTGAACCAGGCTTCAACTTTCTGCCCTGTCACTTCTCTCTGGAACCCTGGAAAAGTACTGAAACTTTATGAACCTCTATTTCCTCAGCTGTACAAAGGGGTCAGAATTACAATACATTTACTTCTGAAAATTCTGCCTATATGAGAGGGTGATGGGAACAGGATACTACTCTGTCTAAGAAGGTAGAATGGCTCATTGCGAGGGCCTTTCCTGTGGCTAGTGTCTCTCACGTTGTCTGGTGGTGATTAGGAAGAGGTTCTGAAAACCAGCGGCCTGGATGCTGTCTGGCTTTGCTGCCTCCTGGCTGTGTGGCCTTGGCCAGCCTCACCTGCCTGTGCACCTGGATCAGCTCTGAGGAAGCTCTTTTAGCTCCTCTTTTCCATTCCATTGTGAAGATTCAACAATTATACTGGGCCAGTTACGTAACTCCTAGAACAGCACCTAACACATGTAAGTACTGAACAAATCGGCTCTGTCATTATAATTATTATTTTTGTCACTATTCTCAATTGTGTCTGCCTCCATCATCACAATCTACATCTGAAGTAGGGCATGTATCCTTAATAACAAATTGCACTTGTTCTTTGAAATCATTTCACACAGGTTAAGGGCTTTTACTCTGCTTTCAAAGTTTAGGGACTTGCGTTCCTCAGGGGCAGTGTCTCTTGTGTGGCATCCCTTTGGGGGGATAAACAGCAGACCTCATCAGCCTCAGAGATTCAAAGAACAGAGAAGGACTCTGCATTCCCATTTCCATAAGATTCCATTAGTGAGACAGGAGTAGCTTGCCAGTTTCCCTTCTCTCCTCTCTGTCTTTCCCGCCAGGGGTTGGGAAAGCTGCAGAAGAAGGAGCCTGAAGACCTACACACTGTCATCCCAGGAAGATTGATGGGCTTCCTTTCTTGTCCCTAAAGCTCAGGCTGTCTCCCTCCTCAATGAGCTAAGCAGCCTTCGCTAGCTTCCAGGGGTTGGGAACAATGCCTGCATATCACAGAAGAGCCTTAGGGAGGGGCCTTTGTGGAAACTGGACATCTCCAGGCCTGGATGAGGAATTCAGTGTGGAGCCCCACTGGTTCCATGAAAAAGGCTGCTTGCTCCTCCAGCCTCCTGCCGGCAGCTGGCAGGGCATGTAGCTCCAGGTGCCCAGCAGAGTCCTGAGCAGGAGCCCTCTCCTACGTCAAGGGCTTTGGTCAGAGTTGCACAGGTCTTTTTGGGGTAATCCCTTTAGAAGAATTACATATTTAGCTTGCTAAGGGAGAGAGTGCAGCTGATATAGGAAGCATGGATTTGTTTTGGATATTTCCGAGTGCAAAGCATCACGTCATGAAAATGCACCCGCATATCTAACAAGACAATGCACATAAAGCCTTTTCTTTCTCCTTATCATTATAGATGATGACTTAAGTCACCATAATAGCAATCCTTAAATGCACATATTAAGACATTTCCTAGGAACACAAATGAGCGCATGTGTGATGGTGAAAATAGCGTGTGCATGTATGATAGGGTGAAAACAGCATAGAAATCTATGGTGGTGACACCAGTCAAGGATGTAGCGTCAGAATTCCCTGGGTCAAGCAACTGTCCCACCATAAGTGTTTCCTTCCTGAAGACCCCCCTTGCATAAATCTGGGGTGACATCTGGGGAATGCCCTAAGACCCAAGCAAGGGGATGGGTATGAGATGCTTAAAAACATACTGACCCTCATGTAGACTAATTGCTAGGATTATTCTAGATGACTATTTGCTGGTAGCTCAGTATTTGCTTTTGAAACTAGTAAGAAAGCAGGTAATCTGCTTCTCAACTGTGGGCCTCTGATCTGACATCCCTCCCCATAAGATTTACATCCTGGTCTTTAGCACCAAAAAATGGCTCTGTGGGCATCATGAAATGGGTATATTTCCAGAAAGTGTGTCACATATTCCATGCATATGAGTTCACTTGGCTGTTATAAGAAGTTTTATACACCTCAGAATTTTCAACAATTTACTCATTGGGAAATTCACCACAGGCCTCCTCCTCACTCCTCACACCTTGGCTTGATATCTCTGCATTTATTTTTATTTATTCAGGTGGTAGAAGCAAATCTTTAATAGGCTTGGTAAACAGATTTTTCCCGAATTAAAATCCTTGCTCATTAAGAAGAAAATTTCTAAAGAGACCTGAGGCAATTTACCCAACCAAATCCTTCTTAATCCTAACACATTTCTGAACACGGTTAAATTCAATTTGAATCTTCACATTTAGAGTATTACCAAGCTCCTAATTTTGTGACTTGTCTTCTAATGTGCCCCTGGAGAAGTGTCCAGTTCTTCTTTCTACATCTCCAGCGGTGTAATTTTCCACTCCTGGGCTGTCACCTTGTCCCAGGGATGATCTGAGCCTGTGTACTGATAAGGATATGTGCTCTTAGCCACCCAATCCCCATCTCTCCACTTATTTTCTTGGTTCTTTTCTGGTCTACTTGTGTGAGTTCAGGTCCTCTGAGAAGTAGCTCCAAATAAGGACCAAGAGATTTATCAGTGGAAACCCCTGTGAAGGGTAAAGGAGAGAAGGTAGGAGTTGTCGGGAAGAGCCTTCAGACTGTGATGTAGGTTTGACACCTGAGAAGGAAGGCAGAGAAGGAAGGAGATTGGGTAAGAGGAGTCTCAGACTTTAGCACCAGTCTATGAAAGTTTCAACTGAGCCAATGAGGAGTCTCCCAGCCAAAGAAGCATTTGACGTTCCACATGCAGCACTAGTGTCCTCCTTGGCTGTGAGTAGCTCTGGGGAGGCATGGCCTCAGCATAAACATGGGGATGGATCCACAGGTGCACCCACTGGGGCTGAAATTCAACATTTCTCCCAAAGCATATGATCTGAGCAGCACATTTTCATGGAAACTTCATCTATTCCTTGGGTTGGCCATTCTATCTCTCCCACACCACACCTGAAATGTGGTGTGAAGATTCTCTCTCCAGAATTGCACAGGAAGCCAATGAGGATGATCAGAAGCTAGGCTGCCATGGATTCTTTCACTATGGAGCTCTGGTCCTATCAATGTATCTCAAAGAGATTATCATCCCACACCCTCCAGAGCAGCACCTGCCCCGAATGGTCTGACTCTTCATAGAATAATTATGCAAGCAGGTTGTGTTTGCCTTTTTCATGCATGGAAAGAAAGAAAAATGGGAGAGGACTCAGGGAGGGAATGCAAAGGGATTAAATGTATTCATGTAGACCAAGGTGGCCATGGGATATTGATTTTGAAATGGTGGGAGCTCATCTCAAAACCTGTTAGATAAGAAAGACATTTTGTTCAGGAAAGGAAAAGTAACATGTATTGAATATCTGCCATGTGCCAGGGGTGAGGCTGGATGGTTCTGCAAGTACTTTTATCTTTAACTCTCACAACAAGTCTAAGAGGTAGGGGCTAGCATGGTGAAACAATGTAATGGCAATATGTAAACAAAGGATTAAACAGCCTAATTTTTCACTGGTGTTTATATACACAGGAAATTTTATAAGAACATTATAGATATAGTTAGTTACTTATAGATGTAACACGTTAGAGCCTACAAAACATCAGAGGTTATGCTATAGTTTGGGAGTCAGGGCACTTTTTCTCTAAAGGACGAAATAATAAACAAGTTGAGCTTTGTGAGATAGACTGTCTTTGTCACAACTACTCAAGTCTGTTGTTGTAGCACTAAGGCAGCTGTAGACAACGTATTAATGAATGGAAGTATCTGGGCCACAATCAACCTATTTACAGAACTAGGCAGTGGGCTGTGTTTGGCGCCCGGGCCACAGTTAGCTGACCTATGCTTTAGATAAAAAAGCACCATGGCTCAGCAAATTGAACCATGTGTCCTTGGTCATTTAGTAGTTACTAGTAGAGCCAATACTAAACTAAAGGCTCTTTTCTCCCTGAATGTAACAACTCCACTGCACCAACCTTCTTTTTAGGATCATCATCATCTTTATGAAAGGAAACGAGGTACTTAGTGAGGGGGACAAAGATAAGAATGAAAAGCAGGTGGTAGAAGGCCCTGAATGCCACACTGAGAAGATACTGGTGAGACTATGGGTTTATAAAAGTTTGTACATGAAGAATTGGGAATGCTAGAGGCCAGACATAGAAGGATACATTCTGAGGTGACTATCCTAGTCCTGAGAATGACCCTGAATAGTGAGGGACTGAAAAGGGGCTGCTGTGGAGGGCAGAGATGCAGGGTATAGACAGCATAGTGGAGGAAGACAGATTTGCTGGCTGTTGGGGAACAGGGAGTCACGGCTTGTGTGGGAGGGTGGCAGCATCAGGATAGGCCTGGTGGAATCAGAGAATTGTGGCTGCTTGTCTGTGTGACTGATACAATGGCAGCTCCATAAGCAAGACAGGACATTAAGTTACTGAGCCAGAAGAAAGGTAGGAGGCAAGGTAGATCATGAAATTGGTCTATCTTAAGGGATCATATACATTTTGCTTTAGATGTCAACAAACTGGAATTTATGGCTGCCTATAATGGGAGGTTGATGCTAGAGACAAGGCAAGGAATAGCAGTGGTTTGGTACAATATGATGGGGAAAGGGTGACCCAAAGACAGGGCAATGGGCTATCTGGTGGAAGCAGGAGAAACAAAAGACAAAGTATCAGGCAGAGATTGATGGAGAGCCAGGGGAGCCCAGCAGAGAGGAGACTGGAAGATGTTTGCAGGAGGAGCACCTCCTTCCACACATCCCCAGGTGGTCCTCTCATCCTTCCCACCCTCCTTCCACACCCCCAGGTGGTCCTCTTTCATACTCCTCACCTCCTTCCACACCCCCAGGTGGTCCTCTCTCATACTCCTCACCTCCTTCCACACCCCCGGGTGGTCTTCTCTCATCCTTCCTGACTGCACAGAAGCCTCACCTCCTCACCAGGAGGCCCACCCTACTGAGCTTAGGAGAAGAAAGCCACAGCTCTACTGAGCTTAGGGGAATAAAAGTCACCTTTATTTGAAGCTAAAGGAGTTTTCAGACATGCCACCCCAAATTTGCTCTCTATACATTGATGATTTTGAGCTGAAAAACAGCAAATGCCAGGAGAGGATTTCTCTAAACTTGCCTTATCTTCCTAAAGACTAATCTTCAAAAGGGCTCAGTGATCATAAATCCTCTTCCTAAGAGACCCATCAAACAGGAAGATAGACTCTGGTTACAGGAGAGAGACCAGAAGCAGACACTACATCCAGGCATACCATCACAAACTCTCAGACCCCCATCCATTCTTGTAAGGACCCACTCACCTTTCCTAAAATTCAAGATCTCTCCTCTAAGTGATCCACAACGCTCCTCCCCTTCCCCTATTAAGGTGATACATAAACTCTCAAATCTCACCACTTTTTCAGTAATTGTTTGTTCCTGTGATGCCTTCATGCATGTAATATTAAAAATTAATAAATTTGTAATATTTTCTCCTCAATGTGCCTGTTGTAAGTTTATTTTGTAGACCCAGCTACTGAACCTAGGAGGATAGATGGAAAGTCTTTCCTTCCCTACACACCTCTCCAAGTCCCCTGACACCTTACACCTGCACTCTGTACTTCTCCCCAGATCCATCCACACAAGGAGGAAGGGCTGCAAGACAGTCACCGATACTAGTGAATTGAGGACAGATGTAGGCCTTGATTTTTCAACCTCACTCCCCAGGGCACCAGGTAAGAAAATCACCTGGGAGTCTTCAGATGGAATTCAATGTGGGCACTGATGCTCGATTGTGAGGCGAATGCCTGGTTCTCAGTCAAGTCCAGAGGGAGGCGCAGAGGGTCATTTCCATGAGGGGAGGACCAAGCACATCTTGTTCTCACGGCATCGCTACACCCAGCCTAGTCCCAAATCCTGAGATACAGGAGATGCGGAATACGTCTTTGCTAAATAAATGAGCATATGTATGTGTGATTATCACACAGCATGGTAAGTATTATAACAGAGATGCCAAGTGCAATCAAAGCTTAGAAGAGGCAGCAATTTACTTCCCAGGGGAAGTGAAGGGAAGAAGTGCTGAAATAAAGAAAATGTTGAGCTGGATCTTGAAGAATGAATATGTGCTAATGAGATGAGAATCGTATCCTAGAATCTCAGTATGAATGTGCACATCTTGGGAAGTGAGGGGAGTCAAGGTCCAGGGATGGCCTACATCTTCTCCATGTGAACATGTGCAAGTATAATATGTTCTGAATAGCGTGATGAGCTCTCATGCTGTCCCACTCTGTCTTTGTCCATGTGACCACTCTGTACGTACAGTACAATAAGATGTTTTGAGAGAGAGAAAATAAATTCACATACATTTTATGTCAGTATATTGTTATAATTGCTGTTTTATTATTGTCGTTGTTAATGTCTTACTATGTTAACTTATAAATTAAACTTTACTATAGATAGGCATTTATAGGAAAAAATCATTGTATATATAGGGTTTGGTACTATCTGCAGTCTTAGGCATCCACTGGGGTCTTGGAATGTACCCCCTGTGGATAAGGGTGATGGCTGTATAAACTTTGGAGTCAAATTAACTGGAGTTGATGTTTGCCCTCCTGTTGTTTTGACTTGGTCAGTTATTTAAATTCTCTAAATCTCGGATCCTCGTTTGAAAGAGAATAACACACTCAACTCATGAGCTTGGTGGAAGATTACAATGACATAACTTAAGCACTTACACCATCCTACCTCCTTGTAGAAGTGGTTTCTTTCCTCCCTTCTCTCCTTACATTTGCTTTCCTGGTTCTGCCTCTGAACCATTTTCTCCCTAAAGCAACACATTTGAAGAAAAGGTGGTCCCTCAGCCATGTTACTTTGTGCACAGAAGTCCCCAGATGCAGCCCCCTGCAGAGTGAACTGTGTCTGTGTTTGAAAAGAGCTTTCTGTGACAGGTGGGTATGAGGTAGCTTTCAGAGATCCGGTGGCTGCAAGGTGGCAAGTGGCCAGCTTCCTGGCTCCTGCACCACGTCTCCTGTCCATCTCTCTCCATTCAGATTTCCTCACACCTGCAATTAGTGACTGGTGGTCGTGTAAAGCTCCTTGCCCCACTGAGCCTTCTACCTGTCTCTCACCAGAGATCTGAATGCTCCTTGGCTCAGATACAACTGGAATTCTTCCATTTTCTCAAGTTGCAGGCTGACAGCTAGGCTGAGAAACCAGGAAACACCAACAGCCACATTCTTTGTTATCTTGGGAACCAGCTGGAAGCATGTGACAGACTCCTCAGCGGTATGTTACCTTCCTAACATGAGCACCAAATGACTTTAGTTTTGCGTGTGTGTGTGTGTGTGTGTGCGCGTGTGCGCACGCACGTGAGTGCATGAATGGTGCATGTTTCTTATTTCACTTTACTATTCACGTAAATTACTGCATCCATCCTTATGAACATGCCCACCTTGATAGAAGAGTTAGTCTCATATATGTTTTTTATTACTAAGTCAATTCCAGATGTTCTGCATTCCAGTATCTGAAATTAAAGTGCACATTTGGGTCATACTTGTATTACTCAGTGTACCCTCAATTCTCACCATCAGCAATATGGTGGTGTAAAACAGTCCTTTATCTATACCTGAGATGATCATCTATGTGCACACACAGCCTCAGTGACTAACCTCACTACCCCCTGAGCTCCTCTCCCATCGGTACCGCTGAATGCTGGGCTGGAAAGTTGACCTTCAGAAGGTGTTGCTGTGTTTCCAGACAGAATCGGCCTAGATTTACCTTGATTGCTATAGGCTATGTGACAATGACCAAGTTAGTAAATCTTTCTCTGCCTCCCTTTCATTAGTTATTATATGACGGCAGACTTGTATCTACTTCAAAAGGCTGTTGAGAGGCTTTAACAGAACAAGACCCTCCAACAACATTGCCCAGTTCAAAGCAATCACTCCCTACCTGTCAACAGTTACCATCATTTTGCTGGAGAAAACTGAGGTCCAGCAAGGGAGAGATTTTTTCCCCCAGGTCACACTCCAAGTTAGAGGATGAACCTAAGCTAAGAAGTAGGTTTCAAATAATGGCCTTTAAATCCCTCTACACTGTGGCTGTGACACTTCTCTCACAGACTGAAAGAACCTCTGCCCTTATGAGATTCACCAAAGAATCCTTCATCCCGGAAATAAATCCACTCAAGCATGTGTGGTCTCTGACCTGGAAGAGAACAAGTCCAATGGTGGAGAAAGACAAATAAATACAGTTTCTACACTGCATTGCCAGCATGGTCAGTGTTGTCACAAAATATAGACGTGGAAATTGCATGTGGAGCTGCAGTGGTTCCTTCCAGTGCATAGGTTCATGTGAAACATGCACTGAAAAAGTCATGGAGGGCTGACACCTATGTGTGTCGGAATGTGCTAGAAGGAAGCCAATGTGATCAGGGGAGGGCGCTGTGAATCCACTCATCATGCATGCCTACAGGTACACATGCAGCAAATATTTATTGAGCTTTACATTTACCATCTTGGTCCAAGCTATCTTCATCTTTTATGTGGGGTTTTACAATGGCTCCTGAACAGGTGTACAAAACTTACTTCTAACGTATAACCTCATGGCCTCACCATATGACACCTGAACACCAACCCCCATAGGATCAAAAGACTCTACACTAGCTAGCTGCTGCTTTTCTTAGGCATCTCTCCCCCCATCCCCTCAGGGCCCCCTTCTTGCTGAGGTGCAGCCAGATGTCTTTTAGCTGTCACTAGAAATTCCACTTTTTTAGGACACCTGGTCTCCAAACAAGGTTATAACAGCACCATTATTATAAGCTCTGGTGGCACCATGAGCTTTACAAATTCCAAGCATGTTTTCAGGTTCCAGCTACAACTTCATTTGTGTGATTATTTTTATGCTGCTTTCATTTGTCATTGCTTCCCAAATGCCCAGCACCTTGAAAGGAACATAGCAGGTACTTCATGAAGTTTTAATGGTGGGATGAGCTCTGTGCCAGGTAAGGATAGTGGCCATAATAGCAGCTACGTATAGGAAAACTGATCAAATGAAATACATGTATTAAGGATAATGGGAGACAGGTTTTTTCCTAGTGGAGAAGGGAACTGCAAACAAGCAAAGAAAGAAAGCTAAATTCAACCCTGTGGTGCTATATTGGGATTGGAGTATTGTATTGAACTTATGCTTTTAAATATAAGTAGAAAAACATGGATGTCAATGTGTGTGTAAATATACATAAATAAATTCCTTAGCTTCATCCACTATGACAGCCTGGGATCATTAGCTCTGTACCTGGGAGAATAACTACTACCCTGGATCTTGCCTCTAATTATCATTTCCAAAGAAAGCAGCCAATGCAGTCGGGAAATATCTGATTCCATAGTGGAAACAAGGAAACTACAAGAGGAATCTAAGAATATAGGGGCATGTCAAAAGAGAAACAGGTTGATGGGGATCTCATTGGCCAAATCTGAAAAGAGGTGAGCATTCAAAATAATAATGATAGTAAAGGATTATAACTCATTGAATAAACTAGGGAACCACAAGTCCTACTGACAAAACTGTATACATAATATATAAATAAAAACTAGTTTAATGAAAAATGCAATAGTCTCAAAATAACTTCCCACAATATTATATAGTAACTTCAAGAAGAACACAGCATTGATTCTATGATATTATCGCCAAAAAATGCACGATCCAAATCACCAATGAATAAAAAATGAAGCCACGTTGAAGGACATTCTAAAAAATTATACTTAGTGGGTATTTAATTTGCTCTCATGGATTTAACTATCATCAGTTCTGTGATTTTTTTTTTTGGTAGCAATAAAAGCTGAATATTATGAACTTGCCACACAGCAGTTCATTGGATTAAAGTTTTTTCGTAATTGTTTGCACTCTGGGCCAAGATGAAAATGTTTCTGAACAAGAAAAATTCACCCTCAACCATTAAGTTACCACTTAGAATGCATTTAGAAATTAAATTTTGCAGTAGCCTTGAAAATGTTGGGTAATGAAGTCAACACAAAATCACTAAGTGAAACAGTGATATGTAAAACTTAGGCTGTGTTAAAGTCGTTTCAATGACAATTAATGTTGTTTAAATCACAGGTAATGTTGACCTGCTTCATAACTTCCTCTGGTACCAGAAATTAAAGTGAAGATCTCCACTCCCACACAAATCTGCAACGGAACTCTAACTACAATTCCAATAGTAGCAAGTGTAAAGAAAATTTTCATATTTAAAACCTGTTTAAATATTCACTTGAGGAGTTTCCCCCTAACCTTCCTGAAAGTGATTAATATTAATGTAGTGACATGTTAAAAGGCAGACACAGAAAAGAACCTGGCACAATTCTATGTGTGCCTTCCCCATGCTGACTGCGCTCACAGGTATGCTAGTATATTGAAGTCAATATTTGACAGTACCAAACTATAAAAAAAAATTGTTAAAGATAAAATGTGTAAAACCTTATTACAGATCAGCAGTAACAGATGGACAGTTACAATTGAGTTAGTGACTGGGAACTTTGAATCCCTATTAAGTGGTCTATCATGCCTCCCTCTCCCCCAAATTCCTTTATCCTCATTAGTAGATGTGTTTGTAGTACAACACAAACTTGTTCTCAACTATTACTCTATTTTGAATTCCATCAATATAAAAATTTTGGTAATTTGCCTTTTCTTTTGTTACATAATACCCTAATAATATCCTCAACTGAAAAATCTTAACCCACAACGCCTAAGGCCCGCAAAACTTAAAATCTATTACTACCTGATACTGTTGAATCAGTATTAAATTTCTTGGTTGTGACAAGTGATAGTGAAGCTCACAGAAGAAGTGATTTGCTCCTACAAGCTAAATGGTGAACTATTTAGGGATAAAGTATCATGATTGTCTGCAATTTAGTGTTAGATGGTTCAGCAAAGAAAAAGCAAATGTGACAAAAATGTGAGCAGTTTGTGTACCTACCTGAGGGGTTGATGTGTGTTCTACTCTTTCAAACTCTCCACAGTGTTAAAATTTGTCAAATACAATGAGGGAAGAAAAGAGGGCTTCTCTGACCATGCGATCTAAGTAACTCTGTCAGTCATTAAACAATTTCCTCATTTTATTTGTATGTTACTTACTGTAACAATTTTTAATTTATTTATTTGCCTATTGTCTATTCCTTTGAGATCAAATACGGTTGATGAGAGTAGGGACCTTGTCTGCTTCATTCTTTGCTCCATCCCAAGTAACTGGAAAAACACTGGCATATTATAGACATGCAATAACTTTGTTAAATAAATGAAAAAATATATAAAACGAGAAAATTAGACAACAAATGAACAAAAGAATGAATGCATCGCTCATAGACACTTGGAAACTAAAAGACAGCCCCGTCCTTCTGTCTTGCATACCCTCCAACCCCAAAATGAGCAGGAATATTGTTGATAGCTCCATGTTCTAGCCTCTGTTTCTGCCTTGCTATTCCTCCGGCTCTCCTCATATGTCCACACTGGCTCCTGACACCAGGCACCATTTCATCTGAGCCATTTTGGGTTGATGCTTAGGATTTCTACTATGTGAACTTTAATTTCTCCTACAGTTGGCCTCCTGCCCTTCCTATAAGCACCAATACTTCTCAGTTCCAGGCCCATATGATTAGTTCCCAGTCAAGGGTCACCCTGACTCAATCCCAATATCCATCCTCTACTGTGTCAATTTTTCTAACAACAATGCTGGTCTCATTTGATAAGCACCCAATAAGAACTGTGTGTATGTCACAGTTGATCCCCACTCCCTCCATTAAGGACTTGTAGAAATGAGAAGACTCCAGAGCTTCTGTTTTAAGCATTGCACTTGCATAAAGCACCATTATTGATTGGCGCCAGCACAGTAATTAGTGAATTAATCTCTTAGCAGCCTGGAGGGCACACAGATGGACAGAGCACAGACGCCAACCTGAAATGTCCGAGCACTGCAAAGTCATGTAGCTCCTCAGCCCCTCCCTCTCCCGGGATCCTGGTCTGTTACTGGAAAAAATGTTCATCATGGCATTGCTATGCACTGAGTCCAAGGATGGACTTGGGAGCCCCACCGCCTACCTTCAGACCCAGGTTCCTATTCACCGACTGTGAGACCTCGAACTGCTTCTGATTTCTCACCCATGAAGCAGGATTGTTGGGAGAATGTAATAAGGCTTCCCACAGAAATGGCCAAGAACATTGTCTGGCACATAAATGTTTGCTAGTGTATTATTTATCTGTATATTTATTATTCAAAGTCCTCTCCATGAGCTATAGGACCTTACACTGTCCTGCTCCAGTTGCCTCCTGGACTGACCAGCAACCACACTGCCACTTGCCATTCCTGGACCATGTCCACACATGGGAGCATCCCTCTCAGAGCCTTGCTCTACAGAACTTTCTGGTTGCTTCATTTAGGATTGGGTTCAAATATTATTTCTTCAAGTGTCTACCCTGAACATCTTATGGCAACCCATTCCATCTACCTTGAGAAACCACATCCTCATCTTTATCCCCCTTCCCTGCTTCATATTTTTCTTCATAGCATTCATTTCCTGTTATTACTGGCATTGTTTATTACTTATCATCTGTTCCCCAACAGAAAGTGATCGAGGCAGAAACTCTGTTTTGCCCACCATTATGTCTCAACACCCAGTACAATGCCAGGCACATAGCAGTTGCTCAATAAAGGGAAAATCGGCATATATTTTGATGAATGTTAAATTGATTGATAACCAGGTACAAGGACACGTGGTGTAATACAGTATTTTTCAGTCTCTTCTCAGCCGCGCACCATTGTGATTAACTTGACCATCATGGGGACCTCAAGAGAATCTGCTTAAACTTCTCCTGGGACAGGAGTCATACAGAAGTGCCCTCCGCACCCCAATAACCTCTGACCCAAGGAATACAGGGCCTATCTCCTGATGGCCCGGCAGGATGGGCAGATCGAGCCCAGTTTTGCTTCCCTCTGTTTGTGTTGAAGAAATTTTGTTGTTAAGAGTTCAGAAAACACCATGTCATGTTGCAATAGGCAATATGTCTTTCCTCACTCTGCATGTCCTTCACCAGAAAGTCTAAAATATCCCTTCCCTTCCTGACCCATCCACCACAGTAAGTTTCTCATAAACTTCCTGAGTCTTTGGGTTTCAAGTCTATGATGAGGACACTGGAGCCCCTGGCAGGATTATCATGAGAATTAGCGACACTATTCATAAGGTGCTTGCACAGAACAAGCTTCAACAAAGGGCTCCTGGCTGCCTCTTTCACCACATGCCCTGGGAACTCTTGGTGGCACTAACGTGGTCTGGAAATACAGCATTTCTCTCCTAAGCAAATGTTTTAACAGCAAAGAAAAAAAAAGTGCAACGAAAAGCTTCCTTGATAGCTTCTGATGTCACTTGGCCAGGTTGCCTTCATTAGTGACTATCTGGGACCTGGTCAATGTGTGTATTTTGCCACCTGCCGAGGCCCCACCTCTGTAGGCTGCAAAGGAAACCAGAGGCTGTAAGTGGTTAGAGTTTGTCTTGTATCCAAGTACTCTTGCAATATTGAGCCTGCTCATAATTGAATGTTGTGCTACCCAGGCTTGAATTATCAAAGAGTAGAAGGAATGCAGGGTCCAGGCGAAACGGCAGAAAATTATAGGAGGCACCTTCCTGGGTTGATTGCTTTTGTGTTTAATTGTATGTTAATGAGAAGTTCTGCCAGACAATTACCCACAGAAATAAACAGCAAAGGAAGAGCAAGAAGGAAAAGCAGCGCGTGAGTATCCGTGGCAGTCTTGAAGGGCAATTTACCAAATTAAAAGATGTAAAAACAAACCACACGGATACCTTCAGGGGATATCGTTGGTGCCGGTGCCTAGAAGTGCGAGCACACAGAAATACTACAAATTTTAAGAATTTGAGAACTAGGCGCCTACTATAGGTTCCCAGTTCAGCTGACGGGATGCAGGAAGCACACTCAGCTTGTGCTGGGGGCAGCGGGGCTGGCCTTCTTGGTCTCATTGTGGTTAATCAATGGCTTAAGGGGAAGAACGAACCCTAACATTCCTGTTATTAAGATCCATTGACTCACTGTTTCTTAATGATTAATATTCAAACCATTAGCATGGAGACATTTATACCTGGTTCACTCTGACCACCAGCACCATTCATCCGCACTCAGTGCTGGGGCTCTTTAGGACTCACTTATTCTCAGAACAGCTGTGCTCCAGCGCAGGCTGGGGCTGTTTGCTGAATCCCAGATGCCCTCTCACCTGCTGACCCCCTTACTCTGCATCTAAAATGCCCACTGGAGAGTCAGGACTGATGCCACCCCCTCATGGAGAGAGAAGCTTCTTCAGATCAGACAGTTGCCACCCCTCCGCTGAATCCCACCCCCTAGGGTGCTTCAGCCAGGGGATCCTTTATAATCCATCCTCTATTATAACTTACAATCCATCTTCTACTGTAACATACCCTCCGCTAGTGTGGGGGCTCCCAGAGAACCCAAGTCCTGCCATCTGTTCTCAGTACAGAGCCCAGCCCCCCCGAGGGCACCTAGCAGCTGCTCAGTCAATAGCTCTCTGGAAATAGAGCCAGATGTGCCATTCACTGCTGCAGCACAGAGATAGACCCGGTGAACCTACCTCCCCAAACCCAACCCTACCTCCCACGCTCTCAGCTCAGCAGGAAAAGACGAGAGAAATGCTGGAACTTTGACTCACCCACCACCAGGTCTGTCTTCTCCAACAGGATGGGCAGCTGCCGCGGTTATTCAGCCCATCACCACCCTCACACCTGGCCGTAGGGCTCTTTCACCTCAGATTCTTCCCCACCTATGGCCCCTTGATCCTGCTAATTGCTAGGATGTCCTTTCCCAACTCCTCTCATTGAGTTCCGCATGCAGTTAGGTTCTGCTCAAAAGCCTCCACTTTAAGTTTAAGGTTGACCCTGGATGAGGACTTTTCTCAAGTGGCTTTTTAGGAAGGGTCTTGGTAAAGAGAATTGGAGGGAGTGGAGGAGGCAGGAAAGGGAAGAGGAGGAAGCCAGACAAGACCAAGAGCTCAGGCGAAGCGTCCCAGAGGATTGGCGTCCATCTTGTCACAGAGGAGGACTTCTCATTGTGAGTTGTTTCTCTAAGTTGTTTTTGCCCAAGTGAGGGGATTGCGCTGCCCAGTGTCCCCTGCACCTGTTGTTGCTAGGGGCCCCAGGAAGAGCCCATTCCAGGCACCTCCTGTTCCCTGAGGGCAGGCCCTTGTGTGAGAAGTCAAAGAAGAGTTGAGGGGCTTTGTGGGCACAATAAATAAACAATCAAATAAATCAGTTAACGGACAAATACATGAGCATAAAAAGAATTAAAAGGCATCCAGTAGGGCCACCCACATTGCCTGCTGCAGGCTTATAGGCTCCTGTGTTCCTTCTGGACGTTTGACCACTGATGGGAGCCAGGTGTGGTGTGGCTAGTGAAGACCAACCCCCAGTGACCAGCAGAGCACTTGGCACACAAGTGCTCCAGCTTGGCTGTCAATGCCACCACCTCTGACCCCCTTAATGACTGTCCCATCCATTGTCTCTTTACTTGAACTTCCCATCTCTGCGGCCTTTTTCTTCCCAGAATATGAATATGTGCAAAGAGCCTTTTTATGTCTAAAACTAAAGAACATAAAGGACAAAGGAAGGGAGGGAGGAAGACAGAGACAGAACTCGTGCTAAGTTGATGGAAAGACTGACCCACGTTTCTCAACTTTCTCACCCCTGTGTCCTTCTCAGCTTCCTGCAATGAAGGCTGTTCCAACATCCAGGGAAGTGCTCTGCCTCCTATAAGGTCCCCTACTGCTAAGGCTGAACGAAGCTTTCCTGCTCTGCCACAGGGCCAAGTATTTGCTGCCTCTGTCCCTTCCTGAAGCTGCCCTGTGCCTTGTGTCCCAACACCACACTCCCCTGTTGGACTTCACTCTGCACTGTGGCCATGATAAACTTCAGGGCTGAGCCAAACGTCAGGAGCACAACCCGGAGGAGGAGGTGCTCCGTGAACAGTCCTGGTCCTTGATTTCTGGAAATGACCCATTTCTCTATTGGCACATCCTCCATGGCAGCCTCTGTCATGGCCCTTGGCAGCCCATACATTGATGCATTTGGATTGGATCTTTGCACACTTCTCAGGGATTTGGAAGACGTACATGCCTCATTGTCACTACCACACCAGGCATGCTGGACCTAGACCTATGCTGTGTTAATTAACTAAGAAAGTGACTAAGACAGTAGGGCAAAACTTGAACTCAGGGCTCTGGCTCTAGCCTCAAAGCTCTCTCCTATCCCTAAACCCACTCTCCCCCCACCCCTGACACTGAGGTGGCAGCAATATCGGAGCAGCATCCAGTTGCACATTCTGGATCTGAGACTGTGGGAGTGCCTCTACAGAGGGCAATTCCATGTGGTGACCAACCACCACAAACAATGCCATTTGGCAGTGTGACTTCTGATCACCAAAATCAAACAGTGCTGGCTAATCATTTCACATGCACAGGCCTCACTTGGTGCTCCTTGTCTCCGAGAAGGGGTGGTTTTCTTTCCCACCACCAGCTCAATGTTGCACTTTGAGAGTCTGCAGCCCCTGCACAGGCTTCAGAAGGATGGCCATGCTCATCAGTAGAAACTGGACTTGATCCAGGTGTCACATTGGTCTGGAGAATGGCTTCATTTATTCCTCTGGTTTAGACCTAACATTGAATGTAAAGTTCAGATTGTTTACAACAGGTCTGGGGATGGAGCCAAGACAGCAGCTATAAAGTAGAACATCTCCCAGGGGCAGCTGAATGCTAAGAAAGGATTCAGGCTCACCATATTCCAATCCACCTCTTGGAACCTATCCCCACCCTTCCTTTCCCCTGAACCCTCTTTGCACCCACTGCTTCAGCCAAAGAATCTACTTACTGGTTCAAATCAAACATTTGCACAGTGGCTGATATGAATATTATTATACAACTAGAGGCCAGGTGCAAAAAATTAGTGCACTCGCGGGGTGGGGGGGGGGGGGGGGCCTCAGCCCAACCTGTGCCCTCTCACAGTCTGGGAGTCCTCAGGGGATGTCCAACTGATGGCTTAGGTTAAGTCCTTGTGGGGAGTGGGCCTAAGCCGGCAGTCAGACATTCTTAGCACTGCCACAGAGGTGGGAGAGGCTCCCACCACCACCGCTGTGCTGGCCAGCTGTCAGCCCAGCTTCTGGCTGAGCAGCACTCCCCCTGCAGGAGCGCACTAACCACCAGGGGGAAGCTCCTGCATTGAGTGTCTGCCCCCTGTGGTGGTCATGCACATCATAGTGACTGGTCATTCCGCCATTCGGTCTATTTGTATATTAGCCTTTTATTATATAGGATTTCAGGTCTACAATAAGGTCATGTTTATTTGCTTTTACTTTCAATTATAATAAATCTTGATTCTAAGCCCCTGTTCACTGACTGGACTGATGGGAACATTTTTCTTACAGGGGTTGGTGCTAGGACACAGCAGGAGCTTTGCTGTGACCTATGGCTATGCTTGGCTCTCACTCCCCTGCCTCAGTTTCCTCCTTATTTCTCCTTGTAGGAATGACAAGTTCATTCCCTCTATATTTTCCCATCCTATTCCCGAAGGTCTGATTGTCTTAAAGAACCATTGTCTCATGCCGAAACCGGTTTGGCTCAGTGGATAGAGCGTCAGCCTGCGGACTGAAAGGTCCCAGGTTCGATTCCGGTCAAGGGCATGTACCTGGGTTGCGGGCACATTCCCAGTGGGAGATGTGCAGGAGGCAGCTAATCGGTGTTTCTCTCTCATCAATGTTTCTAACTCTCTATCTTTCTCCCTTCCTCTCTGTAAAAAATCAATAAAATATATTTTAAAAAGAACCATTGTCTCATGTCCAGCACCTGAAACAGTGCCTGGCATGCAGGAGGCAGTAAATAAGTGAGCAAAAATGATGGTACCGAGATGATACATTAGTGCTCTTTCACCTCTCTGTCAGTGGTGGGGAATGGTGCCACAGAGAGTCAGTCTAGGCACCATTCCCTGGGACTAACTCACAGATGCAGGGAAATAGAACCAACAGTAGAAGAAAGGCATTGTGATCTTGAAGTCTGTGTTCAGCCTCTTCATCACTATCCTACCAGGCCTGTGGAGGGAAGCAGGTCTGCTCTGTAAAGGGGTTCTTGTGAGGTAAAGTGGAGAACAGACTGGAAGTGCTGGGCCAAGGAAGACTTGTGAGGAAGGTATTTCACTAGGTCTGGGAAGAGGTGATGAGAATCTGCACTCAAGTCCTAACAGTGGGTAAGAAGAGGAAGGTGGCTGGATTTGGATTGTATTTCAGAGAGAGTTGGGGTTATGGGGTTGTAATTATATGTCAGCTGTAATACTCTGTGATTTACACAGGAATCCTATTGATGGGGTGGGAAGATGGAACATTCATTCCATCACCCTAGGATTCAGTGTCAGTCCTTCAGTGATCTGGTATCTCTGGCTATGCCCTTCCCAATGCCTCATCGCTCCCCTCTCCCCCAGAGGTGAGATAGGCTGGCTAGAGGGGTCTGGAGCTGAATATGGCCCCATCTCCTGGAGAAAAACTCATGAAAATGTGCCTCCCCCAAGGGTGTTGTCTCTGAAGCTGGAGCATTCCCAATCTCCAGCAGTTCCTCAGTTATAGCTAAAGTGTTCCCACCAGGCCAGAGCACAGCTTTGGCTCCTGGTATTGGCTGGACTGTCCAGTTTTGGGGGGAAGGGAGTGGTTTTTCCTATGAGCTTGATTATCTGTTGGATCTAAGAAGATGTTAATTTACAGTTGGCTGAGCCTCTTTCATTGTCATGGGGATGGAAGTTAAGATTTCCAAGTTCTCTACATGTCAAACCAGAAACCGGAAGCCTCTCTTTAAGTTTCTATGTTCAGTGTTGGCTCCCCCACTGGGATGGAAGCCCCATGAAAGCAGGGACTTTGTTCGGGCTCTATCCCCAGGGCTTGTAGAGTATGCCCCACATAGTAGGAGCTTAATGTGTATTGAATGAATTCATGAACTCTCACTCTGAAAAGACTACAAGGCTTGTGTGTGCAAGTGTGGGAGTGTGTGTGAGTGTGTGTATGTGTGTGTGAATGTGTGTGCCCCACACGTATGCTGGAATGGAATGACTGACAGTGCACTTTAGGCCAAGCTGGTTTGGTTTCTCCTTCCTTCTTTGTCTGGGTAGCTTTGCTTTTTTTATTATATTATTTTAACTAAATCAGCATATATATGTATTTCAGGTGTACAACATGATGTTTTGATATACATATACAGAGTGAGATGACTCCTCCTGCAGTGCAATGTCTAACCTTTGCCTCATGAGGTGGTTATGAAAAGGGATCCTCAAAAGAAGGAACCTTAAAACTGACTATATATCATTGGTTTCCAATAAATACCAGTCCCCTCACTGGGATCTTTTCCCAGTTAATGCTAATCCCTGGCAAACTGGCTTCTGTCTGGTTTCTGCCAGAGCCATGAACAGTGATTTTTGTCACTTCACATCACGTTTTCTCCGTTTGGGTAAGACAGGGAACTGGTTGGATTTACAACTATAAATAAGGGCATTGGACAGGCTACATTTACTTTCAGTTTCTTATTTGAATTGGGGTAACTATGTCCAGGCCAGTTAGGTGAATCTCTTTACATTGCTACTTAACTTGGCTTTAGTGGTCCATGATCAAAAGGTAATTTGGGTTGCAAATAAGGAGCCTATTTAGCAGAGTATTTGGGAATTTGAACTCACCCTGTTTCCTTCATTGTTTTACCCTCTGTATGATTTGAAAAACAGCAAACAATTGGGAAATGGTGTCAACATTCTGTGATTAACAGCTCCTTCCACAGGGGGCTGGCAAGGAATGAGGTGGCTGCTGATAGGGACAGCAGACGATTGTCTAAGCAATCAGAACCCTGGCCAAGGGGCTCCTGAGGGGACCCCAAGGGCCTGTGAAACCAGCTCTCCAGAAGGAGTTTCTGGCACCAACAGGACCTGAGCTGAAGAATCAAAAGGTGTGGATTCTACCCTAATAACAGGAGCCAACTTAGAAACCTTGACAGGTAATGAAATACGCACATCCGCCCAGGTGAACAGATGGCCTCCTTCATAGGACACAGTGCAATTGTCATTAAACAGACCCTCCGATTGTGTGAGAAGTAGGTACGCTCCAGCCTTGGCACCTTGGGAAGACAGGAGGGGCGAGGGGACAGGAAGGTTGTTTGCAGAACTGGATAGCTGTGGAGATAAGGCTGTCCTGGGTCTAGGGTTTCTAAGAAGTGGCGCCGTTGTGTATTCATTGCTGAAATGAAAAGCACCCTCACACCTGGCAGACATACAGGGCTCTGGGGATTTCCAGAAAGAGTATCAGAAAAAATTTCTGCATGCTTTGTTCCTAACATATGAAGTATTCAAACACTTTCTGGGTATTGACACATGAAAGGATATATTTTCCCATTAAAAGACTAAACATACCATTGAATCTATGTTTTAGTTTAATCCTCCCAGAGTCGGATTTCATCCTAACAGAATGCTGTGTATGTACTGTATGAAGTTTTTAGAAAACAGTATTGAACAGACAGTTCACCTGACCTTGGGTCAAACAGTGCTGAACACACTGAAACTCCCATTCCGCAGGGTTCCAGACTCTGCAGCACCCCAGACGTGGCATCTTCACCTTTGTTTGGTCTTCCTCACGCCCCTGTCCTCAGGTATGCATTGCATTCAATCCTGCAAACAGGAGCCGGAAGCAAAGCTGGCCCATCCTAACGGATGTATTGATGATAGAGTGTGGAAGGGGGGCCTCCTCAATGTCCCCGTTGAGAGTTTTTTCTCCTAAGCAAATACCATTCCTGCCTCCATACGTTCCTCTCCCAACTCTCCTGGGTGAAGGAAAGGGGGAGTGGACTAAATTCCCTAACTGGGAAATTGTGTGTGGGGTCACGGCGGGGCAGGAGGGAATCTGCTGGCCATGCTAGATTCTGACCTGTGCTTTCTCTTAGGAGCCAGCTGCCCACATAAGCTTATGCCCCCCCCTGCTTTTTGTGGTGCAAGCCTGAGCTGGCCCCGCTGCTCTCTGTGCTGCTGGGATAAGATGGGCAAACCTGCCACTCATCCCGGGGCTCAGTCAGCGGGTGAGATTGACTTACCCTCGAAGATCCGCCCTTCAGCTTGGTGTCCATTGTTCATAAAAGGATAGTTTTGTCTCCATTTTTACATTATTATTTCTCCAATTGTTCAGAGCTCAGGCAAAAAAGAAAGTGATTTATTGGGGACCTTTTCAGAAAGGTCAATAAAATAAACTAATATTTATTTATTAAAATAACCTTCAATAAAATAAACTAATATCCTCTGAAGGAGAGCTCAAGGGGAGGGGCTCATGTTTGCAGAGACCCTGCTACCTCCCAGACCCTTGGCATCCAGACTATCTCCACTCATCCTCACCCTGGTCTAACCAGGCAGGTTAGGAAAGGCCGGGGATGAACCCACTGGCTGGGGGGACTGATCCCAATTAGCCAAGAGAAGTGGCAGTAAAGAGGGCCAGGTCTAGTACCAGGAGGAATTCTCAGGGGCCCTTCTTCATACTCCCATGCCCAGTGGTAAAAGTTCATGGGAAACTGCAGTGGAAAACTACTAAAAAAGAGGCAGGACCATGGAGGATCCTGACCCTTCAGGAATTAAGGTTTGGGTTGCTCTGCAAGTTCAAAAATGCTGACCAGCTAAGGTCCTGGCTGAGGTCAAGGGAAACTCAGAATGGGTAATAAAAGAAAAGAGTTATGAATATTAACCATGACTTTGTGGCCAGTTACAGAAATAAGGGGTTGAGAAGCTAAGCATATGTTGTTCTTTGCTGGTGTGTGTACATGAGAGTGTGTCTACAAGTTTAAGGGTATATATGCACACATACACATACCTAACCTGATTTTTCTCCTCTCTCCTCTTTTACTTTATCATTTTATACTCATTTTATTGGAAGTTAAGTTTGTTATTTTATTTATTTAACCAACCTTATTGGAGGTTAACACAATGAACTCTTCAGGTAACAAAATATTCAGATAAGACCATGACAGAACTTGCAAAATAATTCACATAGTCCCCAGAAGGGGAACTGGGACTCTCCCCCACACATGGGTACAGGACCATTAGGACTTTCTGTCTCCTCATTTTGGGGGGAAGGTGGAAAAGTCTTTATTTGTAAAAAAAGAATAGCACTTTCTTAGCAGAGTTATAACATCGTTTCTGTTGCCATAAAAGTGTAAACGTGTGTGTGTGTGTATGTGTGTGTGTGTGTGTGTGTGTGTGTGTGTGTGTGTGTGTGTGCTGAGCCAGCCCCAGGGCTGACTGGGCCAATGATTAAGATCTTGCCTTTCAGCTCAAACCTGTCCTGCTGGCCTGAAACTTCCTGGTCTAGACAGTGAGGCTGGGATGGTAGCCACATTTTATCTGCCCTCTGCAGCCTGTGGGGCTCTGCCAACTGGAAGAACTAAGGCAGATGGGAAGACTAAAGAAGGAGAGATTTGCTCCTTCATTGGGTTTCTGTTCCAGTCAGTGCCACCCTAACAACAGCTCTGACTTTGGGAGTAGCAGTTTGCTCTCATAGCAACAGTTGGTTCTGATGTTCTCCTTTGTAGTTTTCCAATCACTAGTAAAAGCTGCTTCCTTGTGTCCTCCCCATCACCATCCTCTCCTGCACACAGATGGGCAGGCCCTCCCATGAGCTCTGGGGATGCCAGGACCAGGCAGTGCCCCTTCCTGAGGGACCAGGGCTGCCCCTCTGCTGGAGCCCTACCCCAGGGTGCACGTTCAACCAGCCTCTGCCCTTTGTCCACCTCCAACATGTATTCTTCCCTCTGTGCAGTTCACTTGCTCAATACCTAGCTCACAATTCTTTTCTTTTTAAATATGTTTTTATTGATTTCAGAGAGAGGAAGGGAGAGGGAGAGAATGACAGAAACATTAATGATGACAGAGAATCATGGATTGGTTGCCTCCTGCAAGGCTCTACTGGGGACCAAGCCTCAACTTAGGGCATGTGCCCTGACTGGGAATCGAACCTTGACTCCTGGTTCATGGGTTGATGCTCAACCACTGAGCTACACTGGCCAGGCACTAACAATTTTTATACTAATTTCTCTCTGTTGGAGTCACCAGTGTGGTTTCTCTCTCCTGCTTGACCCCTGACTGACACGTCCAGGCTTCCTTATCCTAATTTTACGATAAGGAAATGGAAGTTCACAGGCCCCAAATCCCAGAGTCCTAGAAGATTCCAGATTTGAACTTAGATATTCATGTATCCAAGGACCAGTCCTTTCCTCAGCTTTGCTCTCCAGAACCCACCGAAGGACAAGGCAGTTCTTTCCATTGGGCCATACAACCCTTCAAAGCTCAGCCTTGCATTCTCTGTGGTGCCAATGAGGGGCAGGTACTCAACAATGTTGCTAAGAGGGAACGAAGGAAGAAAGAAATGGAAGGAGGGAGAGAGAGAGAGAGAGAGAGAGAGAGAGAGAGAGAGAGAGAGAGAGAAATAAAAGTGCTTACAAAGAGAAAATAATAATAGAATGTAAAAATTGTGATGGTCTGAGAATGCATGGAATGTATAGACTTATCAACTCAGAAAAGGAATAACAGAGTTTGTTCGTAACATAAAGCTTCATAAATTCTGGAAAATTATCAATGCCCCCTGTATCTTCAATGTTGCTGCTCTCCCATTCTCCTACAGTAAGTGGACCTTTTATTATCTTCTCCACACATCATCTTTTCATATTCTTCTCATCATTTTGTCTTTAGTGCATGCTGAATATTTTTTTCAGACTGACGTCAATTCATTAATTCTTCAGCTCTGTTGAATCAGGAGTTTAAGCCATGGATTGAGGTTTTTTTGTTTTCTCTTTTTTTTTTAATATCAGGGGCTATATTTTTCATTTTGATTTGTATTTGTTTATTCTATTACATCACTCTAGTGCTTTCTTAATTTTAGTCATTTTAGCAATATTTATAGTCTATAGGCTCCTCACTTGCTCCACTGTTTGAAGTTTGGGGATCCTAATTCTGCTGGGGCCCTGGTGGATTTGCACTTGGGTTCCTTGACCTGAATGCACCGGCTTTGGGAGCTTTGGTTTTTCTTCTCTGTTCCTTCCCAGGGCCTAGGTCAGTGCCTGACTTATAACTGGTCTTGGTAAATATGTATTAAATGACTAAATATTGGACTGCTTCTGTGTGGGTTTTGTAATTTTGGTCTGTGAGCTCATGCTCAGCTGAATTTACATGGATATCTTGAGTGGCCTCCTGAAAGAAGGGCTTTGTGTTTGCTTTAGTCAAGTCCTTGGGATATCAGTCCAGGACCACATTTTAGTTTCATTTATTAGCTTAAAGGGATAAGATGAGTTTAATATTCAAATTTTCATGAGAGTTGTGGGAACAAAATCTCAGGAGAGTTCCCCTCCCTCCATGTAGTCAAAGATAGATAAGCTTTTTAAATAGCAGTCTCCCATGTTGATCTCTCTCTCTCTCTCTCTCTCTCTCTCTCTCTCTCTCTCTCTCATTTTCTCTTTTACAGTATTGGATTCCCTAGGTTTTAATTCCTTATCTATTTTTAGTCCCTGGTTTAATTTCTTAAGAATTCAAGTATGTGTTCAAAAGCTGCTTGTTATGATGTATCCAGTATATGTGAGTGGTATATAATCAGAGGATGTAAACTTATCTACGTGTTAGGTTGCTAGACATAACTTGATTAATATATAACTAACATATTATTAATATATAAGTAATCTGTTAGATTGCTTAACATTTCTTAACTAATTGCTTACCTATTGCTTAACTGATCTGTTAACTTGCTTAACATATAACTAATCTGGTATAGTGTTTAGACATATAACTTTGCTTAAGTTTTTATTGAAAATTATTAATGTGCTTAAAGTTTATTTTTATAGATTTTATACATAGTAGGCTTATATAGAGGAGGAAGTGGCCCTGCCCTCATACTTCCCTTCCCTCAAGCACTGTCTCCAAAGGCCAATAATTTCATCTATTTAGCCATTTCTTCTGGCATTTATCTCCATGTTTCTAAGCATAACCATTCCTGCTAAAATGTCAAATGTATTACCACAAAGCTGAAAAAGAAGAGATTTATGAGAAAACCAGGATTAAGGGCAGACCACTCAAAACCTGTGGATGTCAAAATGCAGACCATCAACAAAAATAATAACAAGCTTAATAAAAAGAATCACACAGCTAAATCTCTAGTGGCATTTGTGTCCAGCAGAGCAATCTTGGACCTTCTGAGGCCTCATACCCTGAGGCGCAAACATTCTCCCCCAAAGCATTGAAGCTCAAGGGCACCTGCTTCTAAAAGAGACCAGTTTCATCAAAATAAAATCCTTTCCCCAAATGTAGAATTCACCATCAATATTTTCTTTTCCTAACACGGAGACCTGCAGCTTCTTCACCAATACCTCCATAGTGTCCCCTCTCCCTTGAGTTAATGAAAACTGTAATGATTCTTTTTTAAAAATTTTATTTTATTAAAGTATTACAAATAGTAGCACATATGTCTCCTTTTTTTCCCCCATTGACCTCTCCCCGGCCTCCCCTAAAGCCATTAAAATGTCACTGTTTGCTCCCAATGAAGGCATTTTTGTAAAACTTTCCAGCTTTATGTTTCTTATTATCTTTACATGATGTGAATGCCCTTCTGTTACATTTTGAGAAACTTGCCTTTGATAGTTTTAAAATAGCTACTGAAAGAAATCATCCATGAACCAACAAGATCTCCACATACACGCACAGCAAATACCTAGAACCCAGTTCCCCTTGAAGACAGGTGCTGTAGCAGAACAGATGTTCCATGATTGGATTGCTGGCCTTTGATATTATCTCTTGGTGTCCTACCTTGAGAGATGAAAGGTTATGACCAGTCCCAACTTTAGACATAAATCTCCACTATCTCACCTTATCCACCCACTGCAATTTCAGCAACTGTTGTGGATAAGCTAGTATGAAGCATTTACAGTGTTTTGCCTATGTAAATTTTATCCATAATTGCTCTGTATCGTGCTTTTGTTACATTTCTTCTCAAATACAGCTAACTTTTTCAGGACTTAAAAAAAAAATGATTTGTTTCTCGATTTGGTTTATTGTTATTGTTCTTGTTTAAATCTGAACTATGAATAAAACACCTGACATCATGTGAAAAGGAAAAACACCCTCTGTGTGTTTTTTTAATCCTCACCCAAGGATATACTTTAAAAATGTGTATATATATATATATAGAGAGAGAGAGAGAGAGAGAGAGAGATCCATGTGAGAGAGAAGAGAAACATAGATCAATTGCCTACCTTATATATCCTAAACACCCAACCTGAGATGGAACCTGCAACCTGAGTATGTGCCTTGACCAGGAATTAAACCCATAACCTTTCGGTGTATGGAGTGATGCTTCAATCAGCTGAGTCACACTGACCAGGGCTCTATGTCTTTTTTCTCTATTTCTACTCTGCTACCCACAGCACCACACTCTTTTGACACCAGCAATTTTCCAAATCTCCCGTCACCATCTGGATGTCCTATAATTTAAATCAGTTCTGAGGCTA
Organism: Myotis yumanensis; assembly: GCF_028538775.1. Classification (NCBI taxonomy): domain Eukaryota; kingdom Metazoa; phylum Chordata; class Mammalia; order Chiroptera; family Vespertilionidae; genus Myotis; species Myotis yumanensis. The sequence continues at coordinate 235,572,383 of NW_027223752.1, read as the reverse complement.
TTGGGGAGTTAACATCAGGCCAATCAGATCCCACATGTTCAGAGCTCAGTCCCACGAGACAGCCTCTCCTCAACTTCCGATACCAACTCCGACTCCAGGTGCTTAGGGCCAGCTGGTCTTGAATCAGATGTTTCCATGACCCCTTCCTCAGGTTCAATAACTGGCTAGAGTGGCTCACGAAACTCAGGAAAAGAGTTTAATTGCTATTTACAAGTTTATTCTAAAGCGTTACAGCCCAGGAAGCACCAGATGGAAGAGCGGCGCATCAGCAGGCAATGTGGGACGGGGACAGAGCTTCCATGCCCCCTGCAGACCCACTCCCCTCCCAGGACCTCCAAGTGTCCAGCCCCAGAAGCTCTCTGACCCATGACATAGGATTTTCATGGAGGCTTTACTACAGACACAACGGATGAAACCATTGTTCATTGGCGAGTATTTCTACCTTCAGTCCCTCTTCCCTATCCAACGGAAGCAGGAGGGGCTGAAAGGTCTAATTCTCATTTGGAAACAAGCTCCCATCTAGTGGTTCAGGTTTGTTTTGAAGGAATTCAGGCAATTTTTAGCCAGATGTTTCATAGAAACCTCCTGCTAATTCTATACTTGCTTCTATCTTGTGATGTTTCCTGATTAGTCTGGAAGTTAACAATCCACCTAAAGGTGTGGGTATCAGACATGAAATTTATTTTTGTGATGCATCATCAGGTGTTGAGGACAAGTCTACAGGGAAGAAATTCATTATCTCCGCAGCCCATACCACTGGCCTTTTTTTTTTTTTTCAAAACTTCAGGAAGAGTATTTAATTCATCTTCTCGATAAATTATGGGAAACTCTTCAAGAGTAGTGAGTCAACTAAATCGAATAACAGAAATAGCATAAAATTCACTGACACATTTTTTTTCAGGAAATACCTGTATGGCTACTCCCTTCTGAAAATTCTCCCATGGATTATTTTCATGAAATGTAGCCTTTGATGGTAAACAACCCATCAGCCCCACAGCACAGACATGCATGCACTTTCTCAGGATTTTGCTAGCAGTCATATCTCAAGAGACTGTCAAAATAAAATGCAATTAACAGGGCAGAGTGTGTCACCAGCATATTAAGTGTGAGGTTACCAAATGAAAATGGATTCTGTAATTTTCCATTCTTTCTAAATTCCAGTATGTTTTTTGTCTTAATCCCAGCAGCTGCATAGAGAAAGTGGGATCATGGTGTAGCACCATCTCTGGGTGTCTCAGGACCCACGGTGCATCCTCAGCAGGGTGTGGTCCCCTTGCCTCAGTTTAAAATCCTCATCTTATTTTTGGCCCAGAGTAAGTACTCAAGCCCCCTTGTGTGCATTGTATGGCACATTTTAAGCATTTATTTTAGGCTTCTTGATGGCTTTTTACCTTTAGCAACTGGAGACTCACTTCTGCTATCTTTCAGAGAGTTTCTTCTTACCTGGTCACCTGCCTATTGGCCCTCGCATCTCCTGAGTGGCCTTGAGCTCCTCTTAGTGCCAAGGCAGAAAGCTGCACTGCCTTGGATATGTTCTTTGAAAGGAACAAATAGTCTGTGTATTGATTTCCTGGCACTGCATAACAGAATACTACAGGCTGGCAGCTTAAACAATAAGAAATTACGTTCTCATGGTTCTGGGAGATACAAGTCTGAGATTAAATTATTGGCAGGGCTGGTTTCTTCTGAAGCCTCGCTCATTGGCTTATGGTTATTATTTATCGTCAATTTTACTCAGTGTATTTAACTTTTTAAATAACATTCAATGAGATTTCATGGGGAAGATGTTACAAGGAACAAACTGTGAGAAGTACTGGCATCCTGTCCCGACTTGTTAGACTAAAGATCACTTGGAGTTGTGTTATAACCATTCTGATTCTCTGCTGGGGAATTAGGTTCACAAAAATTTTATAGCAACCCAAGTCAAACGATAGCATTTTAATAGGAAAAGTGACTGTGGGCACATCATCAAATGAGATCTCTTAAAGATGGCTACAATGCCAAGTGTGCATTTTTAGCCTGGCCTCATCTTGGACTTAACTCTTTCTAATCCCATTTGCCAGCATATCATGAATCTGACCACTTTTTACTACTGCCCTTGCTCTCCTCATGGTCCAGTTCTTCCTAACTGGTGTCTCTGTTTCCATCCTTTACCCCTTTAGTCAATTTTCATCAGAGAACCAGAGTGCTCCAGCTAAAGGCAGTCAGGCTCTACAGCTCCATTAGTCACCTACTCCATGAGTTCATTTCTTGCCTGAAATAGAAGCCAAAGTCCTTATGGTGGATTTGGTGATCCTAAACACTCTGCTCCAATTGACCTCTCTGCCCTCACTCCCAACCACTATTTTGCCTGCTCCACCACCCCAGCTAGCAGGCGCCTGTTTGCACACTCTGACCTCAGGCCTTTGCATATGCTTTCTCTCGTGGACCTTGAGAAAAAGAGACACTGACCATGAAGGGCTCCTGGTACCAAACTAGGTTCAAATTAAAACACACACATACACACACAGCCATTTCTACACAGGACCTCTTTCACAAGCTACACCATTGTTTGACACTCTCAAGCTTCAGGGAGAAGCCTGCACTGAACTGCCTGCCTGCACTGTGCTCCTGCCATCTGAGCCAGCCCTTACAAAGGGGTTCCTGGAATTGTATTTCAACCAATAGGACTATGGTTTCCCCCATCCAATCAGAGCTGTACAGTTATATCCCCATCAGCATCTTTACCAACCAATCAGAGATGTTCCATTTTAACCAACCAGGTAAGTGCCTTTGGACCAATGAAACTGCAAAGTTTCACTGGAGTTCTTGCTTGCATGAGGCCAGATCAATCAGGGGCTAGGGGCGGGGCCTTCTCTCTATAGAAGTCATTCAACCTCTGGCTCTGGGAGTGCACTTTTTCTTTCCACGGAAGACTGAAGACTGTATTTCCCTGGTTGGAGCTGAAATGCTGAAGATGCCTCACTGGAGCAGAACAGGGCAGGGCAGAGGCAACAGGAGCAGGCAGAGCAGACCAGAGCAAAGCAGAGCTGTCCAACTGGAGAGGTGCCTCACCTGAGGCCACTTCACAGCTTGCTGGTCCATAGCTGTGCTGCTTTAGGATTGAGCTATAACACTATTGAGCTGTTCCCCAGCCCTGCTCTCCTCACATCCCTGTGTATCACAACTGAGCTGTTTCCATTGAATAAAGTTTCTGTTTTCACTGTCCCCAAAATTGGGAATTCCTGTTGGCATTAAATTGTTGCCAACAACCATTGGTTGACACTCTCCAGCAACAACATTGCTCCCCAGAAACCTGTCCAGCTGGTTTCCTTACTTCCTGCAGGCTTTTTCTTAAATGTCTCCTTTTCAGTGGTGCCATTATAATACCGATTTAACATCACAGCACTCCAGCATACCTGATCTCATTTTCCTAAACTATTTTTCTCAATAGAAGCTTCGTGAAGTTATGCTTGTGTGGTTCATTGCTGTCTCCCTATTACCTAGAATAATGACAAGCACACTGTTAGTCAATAAATATTTTTTTAGTAAACACATTAATTTGGTTTGGATTACAAAGCTTCTTTCCATTCTATTACACTGTTTGTCTCACTATTAAATTCATTCATTAATCATTCATTTGCAAAAGGTGAATATCTATTATGTATCTATTACTCTGATTCCATAGCAGTAAGTGAAAAACAATCCTGAATGGAGTTTACTTGTCAAGTAAATTAAAATATATTTTTATGTTTTTTGTAAATTATTTTTCTACACTAACAACATCAATATTTTTTGTTTAAAATAAATTTACAGATCTCAGTGATAAGGTATAACCTCCTTGTCATGAAATTTGCTGGGAACTTTACATGCCTTCTTTAATTTAATCCTCTCAAAATCTATGAAACATGTAATATTATAATCCCCATTCAATAGATGAAAAGGAGAGGCAGAAAAATCTTTTCCCATAGTTTTCCTTTTTAATATTAATCTTTTTATTTATCTTTATTGTTGAAAGTATTACAGATGTCCCCTTTGTTTGTTTGTGTTTTTTCCCCATTGACCCCTTCCACCCAGTACCGCCCCTCCCAGGCCTTCATCACTCTGTTGTCTGTGTCCATGGGTTATGCATATCTCCATAGTTTCTCACAACCCAGACTTAAATTCAGATAATCTGTATTTAAAAGTCAAAACAGTTCCATTGTGCCTTTATTCTGGATATTTTTGAAAAATATATTAATGATAACAGCCCCCAAGCATTCAATCAGAAATATCTCTTTGAGCCCCTATTATTTTCCTAGACAAATGAGAGAGAAAATGTCATTGACTTCATGGGGTTTGTAGCAAGCATAGTGACAGAGTCAGAGAAATTAAAAAATAAATAAGTAAACAAACAAGTGAACAGATACACAAAATCTCCCCCCCTCAAAAAAAAAATCACAGAGTGATATGATAAAGAGTGATCCAGTGCTAACTTTAGAATGGGTGGTCTATAAATGTCTCTGAGAAGGTGACATTTAATTTGATATTCAAAGACCAAAGCAAGCATGCATGCTGTTCCCAGAAAGGACTTTGCAAGCACAAGGAATAGTTGGTGCAAAGTCCCAATATGGGAAATATAATCGACCCTCTCAAAAGGCAGGGCGAGACCAGTATAACTGGAAGAGGGTCTCTAAGGCAATGAGTGATACAAAATCATGGTGGAAAGATGGTCAGGAACTATGACACAGGCCTTTGTAAGGATGAACAAAAAGTTTGCATTTAATTCTAAGGACCTATGATGGACTTTAGAGAAGCAGAAGCAGAGAGACCTACTAGAAGACAACTGCCATAATCTGCTATGGGGATCAAAGTGGCTTGTTTGCAAATGAAAGCAGTGAGATGGGGACAGTATATATGCAATATGTTTGGTAAGTCCAGCTATAGGATTTGCTGAAAGAATGCAAGTTGGACAAAGGAAAAGAATAGGACTCAGAGAAGCTCCTAAGTTTGAGGTTTGGGCTCCCTGGTGGCTGGTGGTGTCTTGAATAGGCAAAAGTTTGGGGAAGAGTAGGGAGACATCTACCCACTAGCCAGCTGTGTTCAATGTATTCTGTTTGACCTTCCCAATGACTCTTCCTTATTTTTCATCAGTCTCTGTCTCCTGGGAGGTTGACCATAGCTCTTTGGGCCTCCTTTCCCAATTGCTTTTGGGTAATAGAAAGCTCCAGAATATCTGACAATAGAAGGCAAGTAAAAGCAGGGTCTACATTGCCCTGGCTCCTTGCCTGTGTGGCCTGCAATGGTTGACAGCATCTCTCTTCTCCAGCTCCTGGTAGGTGGTCCTCCCCGCAAGTGACTCTCTCCAGGTACTCCCTATAGTCCCTTCTTTTCTCCTCTTGTCCTTTCAGGCTTAGGATAAAAGTACTCCCCTAATTGCCAGCTCCAGGATACTCTTCCTTGTCCCTTCTTCTTGCTTTATCTGAACTTTGCCTACAACTTTGTAAGTAGTCCTTTTATTGAAAATATGTTAAATTACCTGGATTCTAATTTGTTTGATTGGCATGTGCCATCTCTTTGCTGCCAGGCTCTTGAAATACAAGAGTGAACTGGCAAAGCCAATAAACACTCAGATAGAGGAATGGGGAGCTACAGCAAGGGCCGAAGGCTGGAGTTCATGATCTGAGGGTCCTTTGTTGATAAAAGGCACTGAAGGTCATGGAACTGGGTTATCTCATCCAGGGAAAGTTTTCCTGAATCTTTAAGAGCTACTTTGCTACAGCTCAGTGCTTTCTGACCAGCCAGACAGTAAGCACACTGGCTGGTTCCCTCTTCTGCCTCCTCCCAGCTCCTCTAACAAAGGCTGTGACAAGCTATTAGCATCCTTCCCATTCCCAATTGCCATTTCCAGTCAAGTTTTACCAAAGCCATTATCTCTCTAATTTGCTCCCTGGGATGCTCACTCACACATGACTAGCACCAGCAAGTGGGATAGGGCCCTGCTTTTGTCTGCTTTCTGTTTTAAAATGTATTTTTCTTCTTGAGGGCGATGGTTGTATTGAAAACTATTCTGCGGGGGATGAAGAGTCTTCATCAGACTCATCCAGGATTCTGATAGAGCTCCACCGTTGAGGTCAGCTCCCCAGCAAAGTGAGATGATGGATCTGGTTTCAAGAGACCGAGTATTCAGATTCAGGTGTGAGCTGGCAGGCAGGCAATTAATGTTTTACACAGAGGTATTTGGGGTATTAATAACATGGAGAACATAAAAGGCAAGTAGAAATCCTCAGTGTTCCATTGAAAAGCAAACAGCTGAGAGCTGATTGCAAAAGGGCCAAAGCAGCTTCTGGGGGGCTCCGGATTAATTACCTGCGATCTATCTCCCTAATTACCACAGGAAGTGGTAGCTGGTATTATTTAATTGGCGCTCTTGTTATTTAAGTTCTTTTCTGTTCTGAAAAGCAATTAATGGATCTAGGAGAGGTAGGCTTATATTTTTAAGAGCTTCCTCAAGACTTCCCAGAAACTCAGTCCTACATAGTTTTCAAGGCCTGATTTATACCTCTGCCTAGCCTCCTCCAGGATGGATGCCTGGATTATTGCTAGCTGCCTCCTCTCCTCTGAGCTTGTGGTGAATGTCTCCTTAGAACTGTAGCATCTAGCACAGGACTTTCCACCTTTTGCCTGGCCTCCTTGGAATTCTAGGGTTCTTTGAACCCATAGTTTCAAACCACCAGTACGGATCTAGCTTGGTTTCTAAATAGGGGAATCTAAATGTAGGGTTCCAAAGATAACTCCTGAATGCATCCTTCTTCTTCAACAGCTACAGAAAACCATTTATTGTGGTTTTTATCATCCCCAAATTAACTCCCATTTTGAGATTTACCAAATCCAGAATGTTGAATGGTCAGGAACTGGCAGAAATCTCAGAGGTTGACTATCCCCCATCCCTCACTTTTCTAATGAGACAATGGAAACAAAGAAAGAGAAAAGTGCCCAGAGGTCCTGAGCTTGGTAGCAGAGCCTGGGTTCCAGACTCATGTTCTCCTCATCCCCATTATTTCTTCTACCCAAGGACCACCTGTTCATTGATATAATAATGTTTTTAAAAAGCTTTAATGTGCACACAACTCTCAGATTCTGATGCAGTGGATCCCAGCGAGGACTGAGATTCTGCATTTGTACAAACTCCCAGGTGATGCTGACACTGCTGGTCCACAGACCACTCTGTGAATAGCAGGGATTTAGAAAAGGCTCAGTGAGGTTCGTCATGATTCCTACAGGGGCCACCAATTGCATCAATTCATTTTCTCTACTTTTTCCAGAATCCCTTCCTCCATCTTTTGACATTAACACTTGTTTTTCATTAGGCCAGTCTCTCCACCTCCACCACACAGTCAGTCCAGGGGCACCTGGTCTGCCCAATTCTTTCCTATGTGGCAGGTCCAGGTGTGGGCTTGTGATCCAAGTGTTGGCTTGTGATCCAGAAATGGACTTGTGATCCAGGACTGGTCTTGTGATTTAGGACTCTGCTTGTGATTCATGTGTGGGCCTGTGGTCCACGTGTGGGATTGTACTTCAAGCCAATCAGTATGGTGTATGCCCTTGATCCACTGCTATCCTGGTTATATTAACAATGGGATATAACAGAGCCATGTAAATCAGAAATGTGACAAAGCTTGCTAGCATTGTTGACGAACAGGCATTCTTTCTTTGTTGGGCTTACTGAGCAAGAGACCCAGAAGCCACAGTGTTCTTTACAATGGTCTGCTGGAGAGGAATCCACTGTCTAGGAACACAGGTCTAGAGAGTGAGGACCTGTCTGCATCCAGATGACAGCACTGAATACCTGTTCCAGGTGTATGTGAAGCTGAGTCAACCCCCTGGATGTTTCTATTTCATGAGCCCATAAAAATCCTTTGTTTTGCTTAAGATGAGCTTCTGTTACTTGCAAGCAGAAGAGTCTTGATTAATATGGTTCCTATCAGGAAGGATTAGGAAAGGATACTATATAATAAAGAGCTGATATGCAAATGGTCATCATGCCCTCACATCATCAATGGCTCAGACACTCTACATTGGGGAGGGAAGAATGGGGCCCAGCCAGGCACAAATGAGCTCAAGAGAGAGGAATGGGGACCAGACAGGCTTCAGCCCAGGAGAGGGACAAGCTGCCCGTCCTGCGGTCCTGGGAAACCTGCGGCTGTGGCCCAGGAGAAGCTGCCTGCCCACAGTCCCCTGTGGCTGTGGCTGTGGCGAGCCCAGGCAAAGCTGGCCCAGGTCCTGGGTGCCTGTGGCCAACCAGAGGGAGGGAAGCTTGGGTCCCAGGTGTGGGGTGAGACAGAGGGGGTTAGGGATGATCAGGCAAGCAGGGGAGCGGTTAGGGGTGATCAGGCTGGTAAGGGAGCAGTTAGGGGTGATCAGGCAGGCAGGCAGAGGTGGTTAGGGGTGATAAGGCCAGCAGGGGAGCGGTTAGGGACGATCAGGCTGGTAAGGGAGCAGTTAGGGGTGATCAGGCAGGCAGGCAAGCGAGCGATTAGGAGCCAGTCATCTCAGATTGCGAGAGGCAGTCGGACATCCCCCGAGGAGTCCTGGATTGGAGAGGGTGAAGGCTGGGCTGAGGGACACCCCCCCACACACATGAATTTCATGCACAGAGACTCTAGTTACGTATAAGAAGTCAGAACTAGAGAAATGAAAATTGGCTAATAGCTGCCCAGCAATATCTGGTTACCTAGAAGTTCGAGATTCCCATGGCTCCCAGAAGACATCACTGAACCTTAGCTACTTGCACAAGCTCAAAACCAAAGGCTTCCACCTCCCTCACCCACTGAACTCTCTGTCTCTCTAGTCTGGAAGTGGGTGTTCTAGGGGACAGTTCCTCCACCCATGTGTCCTACACAGAAGTGCCATTACTTTACATGCCTTGAATTCTATCACAGCCTCTTTCTAGCACAGGACCATGGCGTAGGAACACTTGAGTGCAATGCCTGCCCTGTCTCTTGCACTCTACATGATCTGGAGGGTCAGCATCACATCTCAGAATTTCCCTGCCATTATCTGCAAGATGAAGCCAGGAGATCTAGCCTTGCCAAGCTGCTGTGTGGACCAAGTAAGATGCTCTGAACACAGTCTCTGCCTCCTCTTCCAATGTCATGATCTGGATTTTTTACTTCCTCCTCATATTCCCTTTCTGATCTTACATTCTCAGAGGAAACTCTTTTTCTTCTTTGGAGGTCTCTTCCTGGCTCCAGGATCTCTGGTTCAGACAAAGGAGAGACTATACACTTCTCCATCCCTCTCCATGGACCAAAATGTTAGGATTTCACTCTCACCATGCTCAGTGGTGATTAAGCAAACTCAAAATCAATATTGCAGGTCAAGTGAAGGGAGGCAGATCAGAAGGCTATAAAAATGTGTCTCTCCAAGGGAGCTAGGCTGATATTAGCTAGCACTCCCTCCTGGGAGTTCACTAGAGCCTCTACCTGGAGTGTGGGGGTCTGCTGGCTGCAGGGGCCCCTCCCTATGCATGCACACTGTCCACCCTTTGACAAAAAGATGTCCAGAGAATATTGGAAAATAATGAACACTTCTTTGGAAAACAGAGGGAGCTCACCAATAATCTTCAGCTAATATGCATAGGGATGCTGGGGCCACTGTCTGTTCTTCAACCCCCTTCACTGTCTGACCAGCCTCCAAACACTGTGCCAAAGGGCACTGAGGGGTAGGAGCTGGACAAATGTGTCCCAAGGGAAGTTTTCTTGCTCAACCACTCTCATTGCTTTTAGTTAAATCAATTTTATTGGGGTAACGCTGGTTAATAACATTATATAAATTTCAAGTATACAACTCTGTAACATAACAACTGTATACTCCATTGTGTTCTTGCTATTCAAAGTCTGGTTTCCTTCCATCACCTTGTATTTGACCCCCTTTATTCTCTTTGTCCTCTCTCTTGCCCCCTGCCCCTCAGGTGACTACCATTCTATTATTTGTATCTATGAGTTCTTTGTTTGTTTTGTTTGTTCATGTGTTGCTTTTTGCTTAATATCCCACATATGAGTGAAATGCATAGAAGCAGAGAATGGAATAGTGATTACCAGTGGTTGGGTGGGGGGTGGGAGTTATTATTTAGTCAGTGTAGTTTCAATTATGCAAGATGCATACATTCTAGAGATCTGTTTTTCAACATAGCACATCTATTTAACAGTGCTGTACTGTGCACTTAAAATTTTAAGTGGATAGATGTCATTTTAAGTATTCTTAACACACACACAGAGAGAGAGAGAGAGAGAGAAGCAAAAGCACGAGGGAAGTTTTGGAGAGGGTGGATATAACTATTACCTTGATAATATGGTGATGGTTTCATGGGTGTGTATGTCCAAATAAATCAACGCCTATACATTAAATATCTTTAATTCCTGGTATCTCAATTGTACCCAGATAAAGAATAATAAACTGCTTTCCCAATTGATCTCTGTTTTATTCTTGCTTCTCTCTAACCCACGTTTTCACATGGCAGCCAGAACACTGTTGTAAAATGTAAGTTAGATCCTGTGGCTTCCCTGCTTAAAACCCTCAAATGCTTTCCCCTTACTTGTTGTCAGATTCTAACTGTTCTGCAAGCCAGATTCAGTGCCTTTCTTCTAGCCCTTGAACATGGCAGCCTTGTTCACACCACAGATCTTGCATTTGCTATGTAAAATGCCCCTCCCCCCAATTCTGTATAATCCTCTTTTTCCTTAGTCAGGTCTTCTTGCTACTACTACTTGTCTTAATATGATGTCTCTGACCACCCTACACAACTCAGAAACCCCCACTATTATCTGTCACTTGTCTCTCTTGTGCTTTTTATCCTGGGTAGTGTTTGTCAATCTCAGATATGATTGTGTTTATTCACTCATTTATTTTTATTCTACCTCTTTTTTCCTCCTATTGTGCTTGTAATATAATAGATACTCAATAAATAATGCCTATGAATGAGTGAGTTAACTGTGTGGCCTTGCTTAAAACATTTACTTTCTCAGGACTTAGTGTCCACAATTATAAATTGAAGGCATTAGACAAGGAGAATCCTTGATATATAAAATCTCTATGCTATGGCCTGAATATGTCATTTGGGGTTTGGGAGAGAGGAAAATGGGGTTTCAGGATGTGACTTGGGATTGGTCTTTGAGGTACTAAAGATCTTATTGATGATATAAAACTGAGAAAAAAATGTTACAATATAGGAGGTGACTCTGATTAAGTCTATAATTATAGACTGACAGTGAATTCTGATTATAGAGAAAGCAAATGACATTCTAAACAGATGATTGTCTAGAAGACATCATGAAAAAATAAATATTTGAGCTGCATCATGAAGGATGAGTTAGATATGGACAGAAGTCACACACTCTTGCTTGATTTTGAGCCAATTCCCATTCATCTCTGGACTCAGGGTGCAGGCACAGGTTATCACGGTAAAGCACGGAGTCTGGCCAGATTGCATCTGGTCCATAGCTCTGCTATACAGCAGCTTTGTGACCTGTGTGATCAGCTGACCTCTTTGAACCTGTGTCCTCATCTGCAAAATGGGGTTAATGGTATCAATTACATAGACTCGGGAGAACTTGATTGAGTTTTATTACCAAGGCCAGCGGGTGTGTGGAACAATGACTCACTCCTACTAGGCCTTCATGAAATAGTAAAGAAAATACAAAATTAGTAACAACATAGACACATGTTTCAAATTTATTAGGCCATCATAAAATATTAAAGAAGTGGAAGCAGAGTGAGAGAACACAGGACTCAATGTTTCAGTCTCCATTCCTTGACTGCCTATCCATGTTGGGTATAGTATTGGTCCCTGGGCTACCTTGGAAGAGTATAGCCATTAAGGAAACCACACACAGCCTTTCTTCTCTCCTAGATTTAATATGTAGGCAGAGTGCAAAAGGAGAGGCACTAATCATGTTCAAAATTCTCAATAAGTTCTAAGACCTTCAGAAATGTCCAAGCATGGTGCTATCACTATGGCAAATGCTGTTTTTCTCATAAACTATTATTAAAAACCTAACACACTTGTGCCTCAGAAGTTTTCTCCCAAAAGGACTAGAAAAGGTGCCATACTATATTCTAACAAAGGACCATTGCTATTTCAGAATTCTTTTTCACTTAATCTCTTCCATCCACAATAGATGTTTTTCTTTTCTTAAAGATTTTTCAAGAAGAAAAGTTTCACTCACTTCATTAAAGTGACAGGTCAGCGCGACCAGGAATAGGGATTAGTCAATGAGGCTGGGCCATGCAAGTGTAGGGTCTGACCTGCCTGCTTTAAAAAAAATATATATATATATATATATATATATGTATGTATTTTGTTCAGCATGGACTTTTTGCCTTACTTTTGATTTATTAAAATTTTATTAAAATGTTAAAATAAAATATGAGGATATTTGTCTTATTACTTTGTTTCTTGGTACTGATTAAGTTTTGTTGCCATGGTGAGTGCCTCTCTTGCCTCACCCTTGCCTGGGGTATGCAAATGTGAAAAGGCCAAGTGCAACTGGGCTCCTTAAGATGGTTAGTAGCCAGTTGGTCTCCTACCGATAAGACTAAGAGCCAGTCTCTACTGAACAGACATTGCACTAGGCACATTTCATCTGATACCTCATTTCATCCCTGTGATAATTCCTTGAGGAAACAATACACTTCCACTTAGGAGATGAGGCACATAGTAGGCTTTCAAATATATGTGTTGAATTAATAACAATAATAATAGTGCCTCATTTTTCTTGAATGCCTACTCTGTGTCACGGATGATACTAAGTTATATATTCATCAACTCATGACAACTTTAAGATCATACATAAGGAAACTGATGTACCTGTTTAAGGTAATATAATAAAGAAATTAGGACTTGGACCCAGGTTGGGTTTCCAGGTAAAATATAGGAGGTCCAATTAAATTTGGATTTCAAACAAACAATGAGTTACTTGAAATAAGTATACATCCTTCTACTCAGTTATTTATTGTTTATGTAAAATTCAAAATTAACTGAGCACCCAGGATTTTGTTTTCTTTTTGCGTCTCTGTCTTTTCTCCTTGTTACAACTTTATTTTTAGTGGGGGTTTAGGTTCACAGCAAAATTGGAGGAAAAGAACAGAAATTTCCCACATGCTTCCTGTCCCCCAACATGCACAGCCTCCCCCACCGTCAGCATGCCCACCAGAATGTTGCAGTTGATGAATCACCATGGACACAGCACCCTCACCAGAGTGCCTAGTTTACATGAGGGCTCACACTTGGTGTCATGCATTCTGTGAGTTTGGACAAATGTATGATGACATGCATCCACCATTACAATATCACACAGAGTATTTTCCCTGAGTTCTCTGCGCTCCACCTGTTCATCCTTCCTCCCAACCCATAGTTTTGCTTTTGCCACAATATTATATAGCTGAGATCATACAGTAGGTAGCCTTTTTAGATTGGCTTCCTTCACCCAGCAATTCACGGTTAAGGCTCTTCCACATCAGTCGCAGTTGAACAACTCATTTCTTTTGAGTGCTGAATAATACCCTATTGTGTGGCTCTATCACAGTTTATCTCCTGAGGAACATTTTAGTTAACTATAAGTTTGGGCAAATAGAAATGAAACTTCTGTGAAGATCTGCATGCAGGTTTTTGTGTAGATAGAAATTTTTAAAACCTGCGTGTAAACACCAAACTGTCTTCCAAAGTGGCTGTGCCATTGTGCACTCCCAGCAGCAATGAATCAAAGCTCCCACTTAGTAACCACTCACCATGCACCAACCAAATTTATAGCACAATAAACCAACACATAACACATTTCTAGGTGTCCCTGACACACAGGGTCACTTACAAGTAGCTCAAATTATGACTTTTAGATAAACTAAGTGCCAAGAGCCTTCTGCACTCTCTCTTGTAAGCAATGCAGGATCCTCATCTTTGGCTTCCTTTATTATCCTCATCCATTTAATGGGGGAGCTGAGGCAAGAATGTCCAAACCTTTCCAAGCCAGTGTTGCTCAGTGGTTGGGCATTGACCTATGAACCAGGAGGTCCTGGTTAGATTCGTGGTCAGGACACATGCCCGGGTTGCAGGCTTGATTCCCTGTAGGGGGCATGCAGGAGGCAGCCAATCAATGATTCTCATCATTGATGTTTCTGTCTCTCTCTCCCTCTCCTTTACTCTCTGAAATATAAAAATATAAAAGTATATTAAAAATAAAAATAATGTCAAACTTCTGCCATGATACCATGACAGCTCGTGTCTTGAGTGGGAAGTGGTGCCCAGTCCCACCCCATGCCACTTCCTCCAGGAAACCTTTCCCAGCTGATTGCCCTGGCTGATTCCATGCACCACATCCACTCGCTCTGCAGTTATAATTGCCCTCCCCATACCGCTCTAGGATCATCTCTCCTGGAGGCTATAAGTTCCCCGAGGTGGTGGCTCTTGCTTGTTTACTACCATGGCAGCCAGTGCCTGGCATGTGGCCATTACTACCAAATGTCTGCTGAGTGAATCAGAGCATGACTACAGGGATGCTCAGGAGAGGCACCCAAGAAAAGGACGAGCGCCTGGGAAGGTTGATGGGCACTTAGGACCCGCTGATGTCTCTGCACATCTGGTCCTGGTGTAGGCATCTGACTGAGCTACTTGGAGGAAGCAGCTTAAAGGCACGATTCCTCCCTGGTCCACATCACTGACTCCACATGGCCATCTTCCAAGATCCGCAAGGGTTCCTCTGCGAACATCTCCCTCATGCTGAGTTAGAAACAGACATGGCAGTAACAGTCACAAAATAGCAAACGGTCTCCCCACTGCTGGCCATGCAGGGAGACTCCTTCAGGGCAGGTCTCAGAGAGAGCTCATCTGCCTTAGCTTGTATCCTTGGCCCATAAACAGAGTGTGGGGGAGAAAAATGGTGTGACTTCCCCTGGGACTGGCCAGTCTCTGAGGTGGCCGTGCAATTTCAGGATAAATCCCGTGCTCAGAGATCAAAAAGCACAAATGGCCAGACCTCTGTCTAAAACAGTCTAGAAGCCCCTTCCTTTCCTAGTGGCAGCCAGTGCCTGCTGAGTTTCTGAAAGAGCAGAACACTTTTTTTCTTTTGTTTGAGATGGAGGGGCAGAGAGAGAGAGTATACTCTTAATAACTAGCCCTTTTAGTCTCATAGCAATTGTTTGAAGCAAGTATGATCATTATAATCGCCATCTTACAGATGAGAAAGCTGAAGCACAGAGAGGTTAAGTAACATGTCCAAGGTCACCCAGTTAGTGGGATGGGACCCCAGCCAGGCAGACAATAGCACCACGCTGTTTCAAGGACATTCCCAAGCAGTCTCTTTATTGATGTTTTCAACATGTAATACCCACGACATCCTGGTGAGTTACTTACTAGGAGCGCAATTTTTGAGATGAGAATATTGAGAGTCAATGAAGTTAAAGAAATCATTCAAGACAATAAAATGAATTAGTGACAGAGTAAGAATTCAAACCCAGAAATAAGCCTGTAATCTTTTTGGTATTCCCACCCCTCCTCTGCATGGTGTGTGTGTGTGTGTGTGTGTGTGTGTGTGTGTGTGTGTGATTTCCCCCATTTGTGAACAGAACTATATTTATATTGAATGATCATGAATAATTCCTTCAAATCTAATAGTCTCTGACTCAATTATGAGCATGTATTCATTGATGCCTACTTTTGTGACATCCTGGGAGGAAATCAATAGGATGAATAGGGTTCCTGGCTCCCAGAAAAGTAACTCATGTCAGCATAATGTGAATGGCATAGCTGTCACATGACTCTAATGGGGTTGAACCCCAGAATCCAGGGACAGGATCAAGGCAGGACAACTACAGTGGATCATTCGCTCAGCTATTTAAGAAATGTCTCTTAGGGTCAAGCACTTTGCTAGGCACTAGGGGTAAAAATGACAAAATACACTAAAACCCTGCCTTCATAAAACTCAAAATATAGTGGAAGGCAAACAAGGAAATAGATAAGGATCCATTGTCCAGAATTGTTGGGGTGCGATTCCATGCATAGGCACCATATAAAGGCTCCCCTGAAAAGTTCAAACTAGGCCACTTCTATCCCTCAAAGATGAGTAACCAGGCCAGAGGTGGAAGTGGAAGGAGAGGAACAATCAACCAGCTTTCCAGGCCATGGGAGCATCACAGCCCAAGTCCTGGGGAGAAGCTGTGAGAGCCAAGGTTAGACATACAAGCACAGCCTGGGTCATGTAGGACTTTATATGCACCCAGCTCCACCACAGAGCTGGACTTTTGTTTTGTTATAAGGTGAGAATGATTGGCTGAGAAATAAAAGTAAAGATAATTGCCAGCAGACATGTAGTGCTTCTGTGACCTGGGGAAGTTACTTACCCTCTAATGACTCAGTTTCTCCATCTGTAGATGGTATAGTAATAAGACCCACCTCTCAGGATTCAAGGAGGGAATTCCTGGAGAGTTTAGCAGAGTGCATGAGCTTGCAGTCCCCAGAGCTGTTCTTTGTTTATAGTTGGAGAACCATTATTACCCTATTAAAATGGTGTGATCACTCATATTTTGCAGTTGAAAAATCTGAGAGCATCTGGAGACTGGAAAAGTATTGCACAATTGGAAAATGTTAGATCACGGGAAAATTGATAGGGATCCCCTATGTAGCTTCCTCTATGCCCTGTGTCTACAGAGATGACTTGCAGATGTGTTTCAGGTAGAAATGGAGGGCATAGTCATAGCTTTTTCTGGACCCCAAGATGCCTGAAGAGGTGCCAGGAAAGGGAACAGCCTATTTGGAATGAGGAAGCTTCAGGTTAGGGACCAAGCTGTAAGAAGGGCTGCGAGTACAGATAGGAACAGAAAGAAGCAAGTTCCAAGCATGTCTGAAAAGAAGCCATCAGATTCTGAGAGTCGGATATCTAAATAGTAATGCATGGCCCCAAGGACAACTCACCTAGTGCCCAGAAATTAAATGGAATAGGCTCTGAGGTCCTTGAGTGTCTTGATCTCATGCTATGGCTTCGTACAACTCCAGCAGTAGGCTTCTGTTACACTGTGTGCAGGTACCATGAATGAAATATAGATGAGTCATGTTATCAATGATGATGGTTGTGATGTGAACCTTATCAATCACTTCCCATGGGCCAGCCATCTTCCTCTGTGCTATACAAGTGTGAATCCCCATATTCACTGACCTTGAAGAGCTCACCAATGTCAAGGATTGAACAAGGACCTATGCAGAAAGAAGACCCGGGTCAGAGGGTCTCAGAGCCATGGCTCTAATATTCCCTGACACCCAGCCTAGTGTACCAGGACCCCACACCTGCCTGGTTATAGGGCCTCTGTTCATATACCTACTTGTCCTAGTGAGTATTCAATACACATTGCTTTACAGTGAGCTGGAGCTAATTTTGAGGAGCTGCATCCAATAGAATCTACCGGAAGCCTTACATTTTAACCTGAGCCAGCGCCTTAGCACACAGATCACAACTCTGGCCAGTTTGAACTTGATTGTAGAGGAGAGGCCAATATCTTTAAAGACAGAAATTACAAAATACTGTAAAGGAGGCAGCTTACACAGCAGAGATTTATTTTCTCACAGTTCTGAAAACTGGAAGTCCAAGATCAAGGTGTTGGCAGACATCCTTGGCTTGCAGATGTCTGCCTTCTCCTTGTGTCCGCACATGTTCCTTTTTCTGTGTGGACACATCCCTGGCCTTTCTTTGTGCATCAAAATATCAGTTCTTATAAGGACACCAGTTGTGTCAAATTAGGGTCCACCCTAACAACCGTATTTGCGTTGATCACCACTTTGAAGTCCTCATCTCTAAGTACAGTTACATTCTGAGGTCCTGGGGGTCAGGGCTTTAACATATGAATGGGGGGCACAAACTAAGCCCACAGCATTGGTTATGGAACTGTCCTGGGCATCAGTTTCCTTATCTGTAAAATGGAGAGCATACATTAAAGTTTGTAAAGAGATTAGGGCAGACCCAATACCTAGTAGATATAATGTAGATGTTTTCCAAGTAAGGAAAGTGAGAACATATATGAAGGAATGGTCAGGCCTGACTTAGTTGTTAGAAGAAGAGCTACTCATGGGTTCCAGTCCCCAAACCTGGACCTTAAATAAATACCTGCAACCATAATAGCTGTTGAACAAATTAATGACTCCGTTGAATCAGAGGGGCAAGTGACTCAGAATAGGGGGTGGTCAGGCTCACAGACTTGGAAGGAAGATCTGGGATTCTCTCTCATCTTAAGAGAAAATTGCTTTCCAAGGGGTGGTGATGTGCCCAGAGCACCACAGCTGGTAGAAGGCAGGACTGTGGCGAGATGTCTCGGGTCCTGCCTCTCAGGCCACTGCCGTTCTTGCCTGGCACCAAACACCTTCCAGGGAGCTGAGATTCTTAAACCACGTGAGTCCTCCCTTTGTCCCAAATCCCCATGAATACTAGACACGTCCAGGCCTGCGCGAGTGATTTTCAGCAATAATATTACTTTTTAAAATGTTGGCTTTGCATCTTTCACCTGGAGGCCCAGATTAATTATATGCATAAAAATCGGATAAAATTCTGGTCCCTGGAGACAGGATGTGTGCTGCGTAATGAGAATGGGTGAATCACAGCAGATGGGGAATAGCACAAGTCCGTGCACAAAAATATGAACCACAAGGGCAGATAAGTGACAAAACTGAACACAGAAGCCCGGGCTGGAAGAAGAGGTGTCTCAGAGTAATTGCCGGCTTTGGGACTCACTCTGACATCTGCTTGGATGCTGTTGCCACAAATATCCTGGAATTTATTCACCTTGCTATATTAATCAGAGGGCCAATGAATCATGCATGGATATTATTATTTAAAGTTATTTATTATACTTTGTTCTTAAAGCAAAAGGATCTTATTCCAAAGATGTGGGAATGTAAAATCTACACACAGACTTTATAATATGTCTGCTCAATTTAAAGTAATAATAAAATACAATTTTCTATTAAAAATACTTGCTTATTATAGAAAATTTAAAAAGCGCATTCAGAGGAAATTCTCCCATTTTTCCCTGTGTCTGTTTTATAGTCTTTGAGCACAGTATTTTAATTAATGCTCCATGATATCAGTATAGCATAATTATTCAATTTTCCCTATTATAAATTTTGGTAGTTTCCAGTTTTGAAGGGTAAGTATATGTGAGCTTAGTTTCATGCTCTGAATTAATTGTGTGGTTTTTTTTTCTTAAAAAGGGGGAACTAAGATTGTGAAAATCAGATATTTTTATAAGTTGCACATACTATGATTTCATTTATTGACAGTCATATTGTTGAAGTATATCATTAGCTAAATTACCTGAAAAAATCTTTAATAAATTTTCAGATGTTAGCACTTGAATCCAGCTATCAGTACACTTTGAAATCATACAAAAACTCAAATAATAATAAAACCGGAGGAGAAAAGGAAGAAGCATGAATTTGAGGCATACCAAGTCAGGTGAGACCCAAGGTGGTCAGGCACTGGGTGTGTGGATTTCAACCCTTGACTTCACTCTCTGGGCTTTGATTTTCCATCTGTAAACTGGGGATCACATGGCCTTCCCCCCACGGTGGTCAGAGCTGTCAATCATAAATTGGATGTAAAGCACACAGCCCAGGAGCTTGACCCAAGTTCATCCTTCCTTTTACCCAGTTAATGCAAACTCTAAGCGCCCCTTCTCCAGGAATATATAGACAATTACAGCTCAAAGTGCTATTTATTAACCTCCATTTTCTTACAGAATTATATAAAGTTTCCTTTCTAATTTGCATATACAAACACAATGTAAAATAGCTAATTGCATTTTTTTACTCATTGTATTTTAATTCACTACCTCAGAGATTCTGTCTGAGCCAATACCAAGAAAGTGCTATTATTGAACAATTATCACCTTCAACGTGTCAGGGTCCAGAGCAGTTCCAGCCAATGTGGCCACTCACAGTGCCCTTAATATGCTGGAGGTGGCCTTGTCTCTGGGTCCTCCAGGCTCATGCTGCTCCCCAGGTTTGCTGGTGACAGTCTCGGCTCTCTCACAGTTCAGCTCAACCCTTAGCATCTCAGTGAAGTTTCAGGCCTGCTAGAAATAATCACATTTTCCCCTATGCTGGAACTGCTCCACACACAGTTGCTGTTCCCAACACCAAACTCATTTTCGGGAACTCGTTCATTCTTGTCCATGTCCTTCACTCACCTGCAAGTGCTCGGTTTGAATAATTGAGCTTGTGATGGAGAAGCATAGGACTTTTATGGGAACCAAATTAGACCTTATTGTTTTGCATATTGGTTTGTAACAGGTCAAAACATTGCTAAGTCATCAAAAAATGCTTTTATTTATATTTCCTATAAGATAAGGGAAGAGGGTACTGCTTATGTAAAAGGATAGTATCTTTTTACACTGGCATTGTTTGGATACCTCTGCCAGGGAATGGTGTTAATGGAGTTTATAAGAGACCCCCATTTGCCCACCCATGGCACTGCTGTTGGGCAGTTTTCAAAACTCAACATTGCCCTGGAATGTCCTTACAACAGGACCCTGAAGCTGGGATGCCACATGCTTTCTCCCTCAAAAAAAAAAAAAAAAAGGAAGCTGGAGTGGATGTCACATTCTATGTTAATTTTTAATACAACTGAGTTGTATTTTGGGCTTTCATAATGTGCCCACTAGATTTATTAGATTTGAATTAATCACCAAGCCCTCCCCAACAATTCCCTAATTAATTCTACACAAGATCCTGTTTTGATCAATTTACAAACTTCATTGTATTGAGTTAATTAAGAAACTGAAGGCATGGGTTTTGTCATTACTACAGGCAGCGCCAATTGACCCCGGGTGATGTTTGACGCCCTGCTGTGAACCTAGAAAAATGAGGTCCTGACTGCTACGGGGATGGAAAACTGTGGATGATCTGGAGACAGAGTTGAAGCTGGCCGAGGAAAACAAGCTCATCATGACTTTTGACATGACTTTGAAAACTGAAAAGTGTCATTCCTGAGCAAGAGGAAGCACTCAACATTGGCTGTGCATTTTAACGGTGTGAAGTCTGTAATCTAAAACAGTGAAGCGTAGGCACTTTGTAATGAACATGATTTGCACTTGAAATCTTATTCTGGCCCTGGTTTTGATAAGTGGTTAGAGCACTGGCCCCTGGACCAACTGGTTGCGGGTTTGATTCCCAGTCAGGGCAAGTATCTTAGTTGCAGGTTCACCCCTGGCCTGTGTCTCTCTCAAATCCATGTTTCTCTCTCTCTCTCTCTCTCTCTCTCTCTCTCTCTCTCCTTTCCTCTCCTTTGCCCCTCCTCCCTTCCACTTTTTGTAAAAGTCAATGGGAAAAATATTCTCACTCCTCTGGTGAAGATTTTTAAAAAATCTCGTTATTCTATTACACTAGCTGTGTGACCTCAACTAAGTTACTAAGCCTCTCCTGAAGAGGTTCTTGGATGGCAAATGTCTATAATTTTGTCATAAGGTTTGGGGGAATATGAAATCATTTAGCACAGTCTTGGTCTATGGTTAGGGATAAAAACACTGGCAGTCATCGTTATCATCATTAGTGGATACTTTTCCAGTAATTGTCTCTTTAATGCTCAAAAAATTCTTAAAATATATAAGGAAATTTCCCCTTGTGCAGATGAAGAAACTAAGTCTAGAGCACAGGGATCATTCCTGACATCACCCAGCTAACAAGAAGTGAACACAGAATTCAAATTGGGGCCTCTCTGATCGACCTCCATTCTGTAACCAGGCTAATTTTTCCTCAAGGTGTATGGTACATGGGATAAATTTAACCTTCTGTGTATGAAAATTGATATCATTCTCTCACCCTTGAAATACAAGGTTTTCTGCTTAGATAGAAACATATTTATGGAGATATGTAAGTTGATTTGAAGACAGATGGTCTAAGTAAGCCACTGTATGGGTAACATGTGTGTATTAGTTTTCTATTGCCGTGTAACAAATTATCATAAAATTTAGCAGTTTACATCAAGCAGTATTTATTATCTCACAGTTTCTGTAGGTCAGGAATCTGGGCTTTTCTGATGACTGTAGGGTCTCACAGGGCCGGAATCTAGGTGCCCACTGGGAGGGGCTGGTGTCCTCCCAAGGCTCCCCTGGGGCAGGCTCAGCTTCCAGGCTCTCTCACAAAGGCTGTTGGCAGGTCTCAGGTTTGCACTAGTGGTTGGCTGAGGATTTCAGTTGCCTTACATTTGCACACTTTACAACATCATGTACATTCTCTTCAGGAGCAGTTAGTCATTCAAGAAGAAGGGAGTCACCAAGAAGTGAGGACCATTAGGGGACAACCTAGAACCTGCTTACTATATATTGTTTATAAGAAAAATTATGATATTTTTATGCAAATGAGTAAAGTATGGGAAAGCATTTATTGAACATACCATCTCCAAAAAAGAACTTCAGCTCAGAAAACAAGGCCTGCTGTCAGTTCCGCCTCTGGTGTTCACCTGCCTGGATAATAGGTTCTTCAAGTTACATTTCTAGCCATGCCCCCCTATTTCCCCTTCCTCCTGGCTTGGCGTGTGCTTCAAAGAAGCAATCACTCACACAGCCTCATTCCAGGAGAATTCTACTTCCATAAACAATCTTATATCTTTTACTTCTGAGTCTATTCATACCAGGCCTTCTGTTTAGAATGACTTTTCCTCATCACACCAGCCCATCCAATCTGTTCTGATTAACCTCACCTTTTATGTTACCCCACATTCCCCCAAAGGCCTAGTTCAAAGGCTGCTGTTTCCATAAGGCCATTCTCCAGTCAGAAGGGAATTCCTTCTCTGAAATAATTTCTTTGGCTCTCTACTATACCATTTATTCCACTTGGCTTTGACAAAGAGAACAAGAGACAGAAAAGGCTGTTTGCAGAGTTGGCATAGGTGGAGCCAAACATATGAAATGAACTAACCATTATCTGCCTTTTTTCATGAGATGATGAAGAGTAAAGAGTGCAGTAGCCAGTCTCCAAGAGGCTCTCCAATGAAGCTTTCCTGATGAGACTTATGCCCTTTTGTAGTTCCCTCCCACACTGAATCAACCCTGACCTAAGGAGATTCAGCACAGGTCAGGATGTGTGACTTATGGGGCTAGGTCAGGGGTCCTCAAACTACGGCCCGCGGGCCACATGCAAATACAAATATTGTATTTGTTCCCGTTTTGTTTTTTTACTTCAAAATAAGATATGTGCAGTGTGCATAGGAATTTGTTCATAGTTTTTTTTTAAACTATAGTCCGGCCCTCCAATAGTCTGAGGGACAGTGAACTGGCCCCCTGTTTAAAAAGTTTGAGGACCCCTGGGCTAGGTGCTAAAGGAGGTGATCACTTCTGCCTGAGTCTTTTGAATTTCTCCTTCTGGGGAAAGCAGCCACCTTGTTTTGAGGATATATCTAAGCAACTCTTTGGAAAGGACTGTGGGGGGAAAAAGAAGCCTCCCTCCAAGAGCCAGCACCACCTTGCCAGCCATGTGAGAGTCACCTTGGAAGTGAACCGCAGCTCAGTCAAGCCTTTCTGTAGCTCTAGCCAACATCTGACAGCCTTAGGAAACATGTAAACCAGGACCTCCAGCCAAGCTGACCCTCAATTCCTAATACAGAAATGTGGAGAGAAATACCTGTTTAGTGCTGTAAGCTACCATATTTTTGGGGACAATCTGTTATGCAGCAAAAGGAACCTAATGCACAGAGCTGAAGAAAGTTGCCCAAGGTCACACCATGGGTCATGTCAGAACTGGAGTTCTCCCTTGGCATCAATAGGGAGAGACAATCTCCTGCCTCCTTGTTCCTTCTCCAGTCACTCATTAGGCCCAACCACATTCAGTCTTGTCCAAGGATATCTCCAACCTCTGTCTGAAATTCTACCTCCTCTTTGAACTGTGATGAAGGGAAAAAGGGCACATTGGAATGTGTGGTATGGCACCACGGTGTAAGTCTCTGTGACTCCACATGAGCATCACAGGGACTTGAGATTTTGGGGAAGAACCATGAAAACCTTCTATTAAACATCCTCATTGTACATGCAACTCAGGTCTAGAGAATGACATGACTTTCCTAAATTTACACAGTTGCTTAATAATAGAATGCAGTATAAAAACCAGGTCTCCTATCAAAGTGCCTTTATTTTTGGTCAAATACAAATATTTGCAAACCTGTAACCCACCAAGGATCCCTTTGATTTACACCCTTCCCCTCCCTTTATTTTCATGTTTTGAAATACTTGAATTAACTGAAGTTTACATGTATTCAGTAGAAATAGTCTACATTATGTTATCATGGATCAATTTAAGGTTTTCATTGGGTGGATGTGTTATCAGATAGGAACCAGGACCAAGGTGGGTCTGCCCTGGAACGGTCTAGAATTGGGTTCTTCAGAGGTATTGTGGGAAAAGAATTTCAAGGACACTCATGTAGGACGAGTTTTAAGTGATAGTGGCAAGATTTGTTAGAGATAAAAGTGATGGTGCACTCTCGGAGAGACAGAGAATGGACAGGCTACCGGGTAACAGCTGCATAAATTCTGGAAAGGAAGTTACAGAGGCAGAGAGTCCTCTGTCGCTGCTCACTGCTCCCCTGGTTACAAGTCTCATGGGTACCCTTAGAATTTAGGAGAAAAGAAGGAAAAAAGTATGTGCCTGAGAGAAGGGAGGGCATGGGCATGCTCTAAGGAGGGGACACTCTTTGTTCTTTGTCTTGCTTCCACATATTTCTTGGGTTTGGGAAGAGACAGACTTTCTTGCAGACTATCCAATCCCTTTCCTGGATTTTCTGGGCCTGTGCTCTTTCCCTAGATGATATTTTCCCCTGACTTTCCAAGGCTAGTACTTCCCCTTTTAATGGTCACCATTTTAGTTCCTACTACACATGCCTCACAGTTGTTTTGTCACTTGGATTTTACTGTGCATGCACTTAGTAAAAGGAATTTCTCCCCACTGTTTCTTCCTCCTCTGTTAATCTGGTGGAACTGTGCCAGTTATTCCCGGGATGACTGTTCCATTTGTTTCTTCCTCTTTTGTTAATATCTAACTACCTACTCTAACAGGTGCACATGATGGATATAGTTGACTAGAAGCCCGGTGCACAAAAATGTGTGCACTGGGGGGGGAGGGAGGTCTCTCAGCCCGGCCTGTGCCCTCTCGCAGTCTGGGACCCTTTGGGGGATGACCACCTGCTGGCTTAGGCCTGCTTCCCGGGGGATTGGGCCTAAGATGGCAATCAGACATCCCTCTGGCAGCCCGGGAGCCCTCGGGGGATGTCCACTTGCCAGCAGGGAGCAGACCTAAACTGCAGTCAGACATCCTTAGCACTGCTGAGGAGGCAGGAGAGGGTCCCACCACCACTGCTGTACTGGCAGCCATCAGCCTGGCTTGTGGCTAAGCAGAGCTCCCCCATGTGGGAGCGCACTGACAACCAGAGGGCAGATCTTGCATTGAGCGTCTGCCCCTTGGTGGTCAGTGTGTGTCATAGTGACCAGTCATTCCCAGTCGTTCTGCTGTTAGGGTCAGTTTGCATATTACCCTTTTACTATATAGGATAGAAGCCTGGTGCATGGGTGGGGGCCGGCTGGTTTGCCTTGAATGGTGTCCTGGATCAGGGTTGGGGATCCCGCTCGGGTGCCTGGACAGCCTGGGTGAGGGGATGATGGCTGTGTGCAGTTGGTCACACCCCCTTCAGGGTCCCCACTGGGGTGCCTGGCCAGTCTGGGTGAGGGGCTGAGGGCCGTTTTCAGGCTGGCCAGCGACTGAAGCTCCCAGCCTCTCTTTTCTTTCTTTCTTTTTTTTTTTTTTTAATTCTGGGATTAATTTACCTTCTATAGTTGAAACATTGTTGCTGTCACTGGCACTCCCTGCTCTGAGGCGGCTGCTGGCTGAAAGCAGGTATCTGGGGTTTGTTTAGCTTCTATAATTGAAACATTGTTGCTTTCAGGCTCAGAGCCGGGCCGAGGCAGGCAGGGAACCTTGGCTTCCTCCATCACTGGAGCAAGCAAGCCTTATGCTCACTTCAGCTGT
Organism: Myotis yumanensis; assembly: GCF_028538775.1. Lineage (NCBI taxonomy): Eukaryota > Metazoa > Chordata > Mammalia > Chiroptera > Vespertilionidae > Myotis > Myotis yumanensis. The sequence goes on along the minus strand of NW_027223752.1, from coordinate 235,546,381 downwards.
GTGGCTGTCGGCCGCCATCTTTGTTAGCAGTTAATTTGCATATCACCCTGATTAGCCAATGGGAAGCATAGCGGAGGTATGGTTAATTACCCTTTTTGTCTTTTATTAGATAGGATGGGAGTCCAAACTGCTGTCTTTGGGGCTCCAATGTACTCAAGCTCAAGACTAAGAAGGTCAACCTTAGACCAATGATTGTTGCATCCTATTGGGTTTCCTACAACAGCATTTGATACTGTGACCCTGTTTTTGTTGCTTGAAAATTTCTTCATCCTTAGTTACCTGGAGGTCTTTCTCCCTACTTCTCCCATTTCTTATATTTATTTATTTTTTGATATTTTTTCTTAGTCTCCTGGCCTACATTCACTTCCTGTCAGCCACTTAATTGTTAGTGTAACCCACGGTGTTGCCCTTGACCCTTTTGTTTTTCTTACTCATGCATAAACAAGTTTCCTTTCTTATCTTCACTGAGAGCACTTAGCTTTTCATCAAAACAAGAGATAAGGGTCACTTTCTCTGGAGAGTGTTTTCTGCAGCTTTCCCCAGAGTAAATCTTTCCCACCTCTGTGCTAGTTCTTTACCCTTTACTTCCTTCTACCAAGGCTTTTATCACAGTCAGAAATTATCTCTCAACAGTACGTCTCTTCCACTAAAATTTGAGCTGCTCAAGGTTAGGGTCTTATTTATCTTGGTCTCAAAAATGCCCATCCAGGGGCCTAAAATCAAGCAAGGACTCAATAAGCACATGATGAATGGACCTGAACCAATATTGGGAACATCATGTAAATGCATTGTGCTGTGCCCTGTAAACAACTACGGCTTTTGTCTTCCCAGTTCAGGTCTATTTGCTGAAACAAGATCTCAAGGAGAACTAACACTTGCATCCTAAGTGGAATCCATTAAGACCATGGCAGACATTGAATTAAGCCTAAAGCTTAGTGGACAGGAAGAAATTCCACCTGAGGGATGGGCACTGGGGAAATCAAGGTTTGATTTCTGCACTGGGAGGAGGGAGGAGAGGAAGAGAATTTAGAGCCCCTCAAAGACTCCTAAATACAGTCCAGGAAATGCCTTTACTAAAAATTGGTGGTGTATAACATATTGATCAGTATCTACTCCCACCAATCGGATGAGATCCCTAGCCCTGGACTGCGCCAGTATTCTCCAAGTATATTCTACAGAACCTCAGTGCTAAAACAGGTTTCTTAGCAGGTAGGGTAGGGAATATGTGAATGTGTCGCTCTAGCTAGATAAATAATTTTTAGGAAACACAACACATAATATTCTCTTTTATTGTTTCACAAATCACATTTGCATGTGAAAGTTTTTGAGGGACTTCATTACCCTAGCATTCCTACCCCTGAAAGCCACCCTGAGCTTTGTACCCCAGGATTTTATAAAATGTCCCTGTATATTCCCACTGAACCCCTCTTTGGGCTTGAGTCTGTATGAGCTGTTTTTTTTTTGTTTGTTTGTTTGTTTGTTTTTATTTCCTTCAGCCAAAGAGGATCCCAAGTATTTTTGATACGTGGGATCAAAAATAGAAACTTTTAAGTTGAACAGGTGTTATCAAACACCTACATGTGTTAAGCCCTGTGTTATGTGTGACGGGGATTGAGAAAGTGTAATACAGGTATTGTCTTAGAAAGGCTCACTAATGGGACATACAGTCAGAGGTGCAGATTTCATTGGAACCTAGCAATTGCTTGATACTGTGTGTTAGTGAACAATTTACCTAATACATGATGGCTAAGGCAAAAAAAAAAGTGTTTTCTCATAGAGGTAGCTCTTATGATAGACCTTGCAGTTTCATTTTTCCAGGTATAGAAGTGCTGTAAGGATGTTCCTCACAGGAGGGACTGTATTTGCTGGGAGTCCCTATGTGAAGCAGTGACGAGTTTGGGGAGAGAAAAATAAATTGGAACTTGTAGATCAAGGAGACTAGTGCTAGGAGATGAACCCAGAGGAGTAATCGGTGAGCAGGGGAGCGAGGGCCCTTCTGCAGTGCAATTAAGATGTGAGGATGGCATCATGTCAAAGACAAAGCAAGTTCCAAGCAGGAGCATAGCACAGTCATATTTGCATGTTAGAAAGGCATTTTGGGTCTTTGTGTGTAAGAGGAGTTTAGTATAGACAAGAAAGAAGGCAGAGAAACCTGTTAAGAGGTGATGGCAGATAGTGGGGACAAAAAACAAAAAGCATGGAAATTAATCATATAATAATAGTTTAGAATTAATTAAGAATAAAGTGTTATTGACCAAAAAGTCCTTAGAGAGTTAATAGGTAGTTAGCCATTTCTTCCCAATTCTCATTTCTCCAAAGTACTTGCTTCCCAACAACCCTTCACCTTCAGCCTCCAACATGGTGTATCGGGCTAACGCAAGTCTAAACATTAACTGTATGGAGATACCAGGTCTCTGTGTTCCTCAGATGACACCACCACCAATGGTGCGGGGAAGTGGAAGTCAGGAGATAGGCTGTGGCCTGGTTTCCTGCAGGATGCAGACTCCTCCCGGCCCCACAGCCTCTGGGGAGGGAGGCTTCTCCCAACTGCAAAGAGTGTGTTGGAGTCGATCATTTGTTTCAAATATTTCCCATGGTGGATCTGCTTACCAAAGGAAAATGTTCTTTAAAACCAGGTGACAGTGGACGGGCTTTGGCTGAGGCAGAAGAGAGAAAGCCCCAACCCCTCCCGGGTTCTGCAATGGGCTCTGAGATGCTTGCACAGTAACTTAGAAGTTCTGGGAAACAATGTCAAAACCAGAGCATCTCAGAGGTCCGTTTAGCTTTTTCTATGTTTCACTATCTGCCTGAGCTGACCTCTGGCCTCCAGGGTATATTATTTGCCCCCCTGGTCTCACATGAGAAGGAAAGACATTCTAATTACAACTACCTTTTCCCAACATGTGTCTTGAATATGTCACAGCGAGTTCTCTATGAAGTAATTCAATTGAAGGAAGACCAATGCCCAGGTATGGAAACAATACCTCACTGGAAACTGAACCCTGAGCTGCCAGTCACCATGGATTTGACGTTGGGCCAAATTAGCAACTTTTCAACCTCAGTCAGCCTTCGCAAGTCTTGTATGAAAGTTCAAACCACGTGGGAGTTTGTGAAAGAGATTTATTCTACAAATGTCAATAGTTTTTATTTTAAAAAACCTGTCAGTGTTCACACATTCTATGATAAAATCAGACATCACAATGAAATTTTTACTAATAAAACAAGCAAACATTCACACTGCATATTAAATTAACATCCCGGCAAAATGGTCAATGTCCCACCATATGGTGAGGCGATGCTGCCACGGCATAATTGTATGAAAATTGCAGCAGAGATAGCGCTGAGTGGATAACACTGGTCCAGGAACGGTTTTCTCATTTTGCTGGAAGTGCTTTTCTATTCTCGCCACTGCACTTTCTCTGTTGCACTTGATAAGGGCAAATTGGCACCGAGGCTGGAGCCCAGCTGCGTGCAGCCCCACGGTCCTGCCTCCGACGGATGGAAGAGTTGAACAAATTGTTTTCCCTTCGTTCAGAGACACTTATCGAGGCCCAACAAGGAGGGTAATTCAGGCCACTTGCCAGGCAGAAAAGTCTCTCCAAATAGGCAGCACCAAGCCCCTCCCCTACCCCCAGCATAATGAAATTGTGAGATGTTGCAACCCTGGAGAAGAAGAAAAATGAACTTTCTGAAACAGATTGCATAATAAGGAATACCCAACAGAGTCATTTAGGGAAGTCTTTGAAAGAGCTATTCAGCTGTGGCCTTGTAACCTCCTCATGCACCAGGGCAGATCAGCTCACTGCACAGTATTCCGCCTGCTCTGTGGCTGTCCTTCCTCCCTCATACACTCAGCACCTCTCAGGTAACCTTTGTCAGAATTATGATTTCATTCATCTTTTCCAGATCTCCAAATTTCAGGATTGGAAATAACCTTAAAACGCAACAAAAAAATTATGAGTCCCACCCATAATCAGGATGACACAAGCTCCGTTGGGAGTCAGGCTGTTTTTTCACTTCATCTCTTGAGTATGCACATCCCCAATCCTATGACCACACTTAGACTTCTAGGCCTTCACTGCTTTCTTCCCATCTTTGCCTCCTCGAGTCATAGGCAGTTGATGCCACCGGGACATTATGTCCAGGTAGCCCGATGCCCATATTTTGTAGCAGAAAGAACTGAGGTACAGAGAGCATAGTATTTTTTTAAGTTTCTATAGCTATGAAGCAGATGATCTAGATCGGGGTGGGGAACATCTGGCCCACGGCCGGTATAAGACCCCCTAAATCATTTGGCCTGGCCCTGCCAAAGCAACCACAGGTAGGACTCAAAATTCAATAAATAGGAGCTTTATTCATAGCAACATAAATTTATATTAAGTGAACTATATTAAGTAGATGGTGTTATAAATATCTAAATGGCCCTTGGCAGAGAAAAGATTCCCCACCTCTGATATAGCTGATAAAGACAACAATAACAAACAGGGATATTGGGCTTCGATCTATTTTTTTTGGTCAATTTATCTGGCTGTATTTCATTTTCCATATAAAATGATCTATTCAAATTTGTGCCAGAGAAAGGGTCAGGAGTGATCCCCATTTTTCCCACATGACTTGAGATGCAACTTCCTCTTCCTGCCTCACTTTCTTCTGCTTCAAATTGGGAATGGAGGAATGCCTGCAGTACTTATATAAACACCTATGGTAAACCCGGTATAGAAAGCTTGTTGTTAGACTTAATGGTAGGTACCACTGGCTCCATTTTACAGGTGAACTAACTGAAGAACAAAGATATTAGGTGATCTGCTGAGTTCTTCAGTCAAAAGAGGGTAGAGCAGGGCAGGGACAAAAACCCAAGTCTATCTGAAGCTACAGTGCCCTGAGTAACCACAGAGAAGGCCCTGCCAGCAGAGGCCCACTGGCAGCAAGGCTTATACATTGTGGGAACTTTTCTCTGGGCACTTTTTTTCATAGGTAGCCACACCAAACCAAGCGATGGTGATCTGTTATTCTAAAGAAAGCCTTTGTTAACTGACCCTCAGAGTCAAAATCAGTCTTGAAAGATCGTATTTTCAATTGTCACTGTATGCTTGGCTCTCCCCAGGAACGGAATGTCCCTACAGACAAAGCTGAACAGCTATTGTCATACTCCCTAAGGTCCCCTTGGCCATTTTTGTGTCTACCAGCTTCTGGTGTGCCTCCGCTCTCAGTAGCAGAAATTGGGGGGCTGCCCTGAGGCCACCAGAGCCCTCTCTGCCTGCAGGGGCAAAAGCATGATGAGCCAAAGGTATCTGGGAATATATCCTCCCACCCTCCCACGGCTTAACCAATGATGAGTACAGGAGTATCATTATGAATACTCAGGCTCCCTCGCCCAGAGTCAGCAACTCTGGTACATGACCTCTGTGTCCAAGGCTCCCCTTTGGAACTGAAACAAAGCCACCCTCCAAGGTTGGTATCCCATACTTAAATTCTACACCTTGGTCTCATTTCCTTTCTCAACCTACTTTTCATGTCTATGTTTCATTTTTTTGCACATTATGTTTCTGGGAAACTGACTTAAGACACAGGAGCACCCTGCCCATTGTTCAACACGTGGTTGTTTCTCCTTACATTTAGTAAATTGTTTGTTCTTAGTTGACTAAAACCTGGACCCCCCATCACGCCCATCTAACAGAACTATTCTGCTATCCAAACTGACAATGCACACGCCTAATCCCCTTCCACCTGACTGGCCTTAAGATGGTTGAAGGCACTAACGGTGCCTTTCGTCTTCTTTTCTACAAATTACAGAGGGCATAAATGAGAACTTTGGTGTTGGCTCAGCACTCGAATGATGAAAAGCTAAAAATAAAGAGTTTCCACTGCTACTTCTTCAACTGTTATCTGGGAAAGAGAAGGAGAAAAAAAAATAGTCCTGCACTTTAACAGAGGACTTATAATCCATGTGTGTCCCCTTCCCAGGTCAGAGAACCAGCACTGCCTACCAATAATTAGGTGCTATTTATTGAGCTCTTACTATACAGTATATATTCTGAAGAATGAATGATCAGTTTACACATGTTATCTCATTGCATCTTCCAAAACCCTATTAGAATTTATTATTGTTATTCCTGGTTTAAAGAGAAGAAAGCAGAAGTACAGATAGGTTATGACACATACCTTATGTTCAAGAAAGTAACAGAGCTGAGATTTGAATCCAGGCAGTTTGACATCAGAGCCCACAGTCTGAACCATCACACATAATTGTGAATACCTTTTTCAAATAGGAACTCATATATACACATTGTTGTAATGCATTGAACTATCACACGTATTTATTGAATAGAGTTTGAGAGTACAGACTAGAGGCACCCCCAAATTTCACACAAGATCTTTGTTTGAGATTGAAAAATGGCCACATCTCAGCTCTTCCCTTCAAGAGACAAAATGCCTTGGCCAGTGACTCATTAACAAACAAAACCAAGCAGCAGTTCAAAGGTGCTTGCATATTGGGACATGTTCTCTCCTGCTGACCGTGGGACCCTGGGAGTGGCATGGAAGAGACATAAGCCATTGCAACTGAGTTCCCCTTAGACTGAACATCCTGCAACATCTGAATTAGGTCATCCTAGATCGGGGTTTTTTAACCTCACCACTACTAACATTTTGGACCAGATAATTTTTTGTTGTAGTACATTGTAGGATGTTAATCAGCATCCCTGGTCTTTATCCAATAAAACCCCACAGTTATGACAACCGAAAATTCATCAAGACATTGCAAAATGTCCTCTGGTGATGGAGGGTGTAAGTCATATCCAGTTTGAGAACCGGTGTTCTAGACTATCAAATCCCAATGATGCATTCCAGACCAGAGTGGTCACTCAGCTGGCTCACAGAAACAAATGATTGCATTAGCCATCAGGTTTTGAGACTGTTACTTGTCCAATACTAACTAACACAGTCTTTGCAACAGAGACAATATGTGCTCACCCATGCCCTTTCCTCTCCCTGGATTGCACAGAAAGACTACATTTCCATTCCTCTTTGTATTTAGATGAAGACCAATTAATTGAGTGCCTGCCAATTAAAATGTGAGCACAAGTGATATGTAATTCTGTCTTAAGCAATTAAAAGAGGATATATGTAATACTTTCAACAATAAAGATTTTTTTAAAAGTTGTATATGCTCTCTACAGTCCCTTTCTCCAATCAGCTTACCTAGAAGGAGAAAAACAACTCTAATATTAGCAGAGTTGATAGGTAGAAGCCTGAATGCCTGAGTCATCATTGGAGGGGAACTGCTCAGGAGAGCTGCTCAACCCTCATTGGCTGTCACATGGGTGAGAAACAAAGCTTTGACATCTTAGGCCACTGAGATTTGGGGTTTACTTGTTATCACAGCAAAGCCTACCCTCATTCTTCATTCCTGACACATGGCATGTCTTGGAAATGAGCTAAATGTATTTTTTTTTTAATTTGGGAGGAGAATCAGAATGTTTGAATTAGATCTGTCAGTGAATGAACAGATTTCCATCAGTATCTGTAGTTTCACATGTCAATGACCAGAGTAGCTATCTCAGCTCTTGGATTAATTCATTCAGTTAATTTTTATTAAGTGGCTACTAATTGCAGATGACCATACCTAGAATAGAGCCATGTAGATGAATAAGGCCTGGTCTCTGCCTCTGAGGAGACCACAGCCAACTGGGAAAGGTAGCTACATTAAAAGAAAACTCAGAAAACAAGGCAATTACTATCACGATGAACTTATAAACCATGTTCTAGGAGAACTGTAAAGAATCCATGAATAACTTCCTGGAGAAAACAGGAAAGGCTTCACAGGAGAAGTTATAGTATGCATGGATATATAGAAACAAACTAAGAATTTTAATAGGCAAAAAAGTAAAGCATGCAAAGGAAGTAATAGAAGAGCACCTGAGCAGGAGAATGAGCAGCTGCTTAATAAATGGGAATGTGAAACGTCTCTTGGCTTGGCAAATAATTGAGAAACCTATGTTCTGCTCACTTATTGCTGTTTTACAAACGAGCCCCAAACTTAATGGCTTACAAAAACAACTGCTTTGTTTTCTCTCATGATTTTGTGGGTGAGGAGTTTGGACAAGGCTTGGTTGGACAATTCTCCTGCTGCATGTGGTGCTAATGGAGGCCTTTCAGAGACATTTGTCTGGTGAATGGGATAGTGTGTGTGTAAAGTCCAAAATGACTTTACTCATATATCTGGTCTGCAGCTAGTCTTAACAGACATGGCTGGGATCAGCTGACACTGTTAACTTGAGGGCCAACATCTGGCATCTCTGATGGAGCAGATGGTCTTAGAGTAGGCAAACTCTTCAGATGGCTGGTTAGCGCTCGCAGAAAGAGTCTTCCAAGAGGCAGAAAATAGAAAATGCCAGTCCCTTAAGCCTGGAAACTGACACAGACTTGCTTTTCCATATTTTATGGTCACAGTAATCACAGAGCCTGACCAGACTGGAGAGAAGCCGTCAAAGCCCCACTCCCAATGGAAGGAGTGTCAAACACTGTGCAGGCAAGAGCCCGGGTCTTAGTTTCTCAGTCAAGGTGAAAGATGGTTCTTCCCTGATCAAGTCTATGGGCAGGAACATTAATACCAGTTTCTTCTTGACCCTCAGGGATAAACTTCCACTAAAGACCCTTGAGAGATAGAGTATGTTTTTTTAAAAAAATATATATTTTATTGATTTTTTACAGAGAGGAAGGAAGAGGGATAGAGAGTTAGAAACATCCATTAGAGAGAAACACCGATCAGCTGCCTCCTGCACACCCCCTACTGGGGATGTGCCCACAACCAAGGTACATGCCTTTGACTGGAATCAAACCTGGGACCCTTAAGTTCGAAGGCCAATGCTCTATCCACTGAGCCAAACCAGTTAGGGCTGGAGTATGTTTTAAAAATCCTTGTGGCACACCAGTTTAAAACCACTGCATCAGATGACAAGGTGTTGTGTTTAATTTTAGGCTAAACATATTACTCCAGAAGGTGCCAGAGGCAGTGGGAAGGTCATGCTATGAGTTTTGCTTTAGAATGGAGTGTTATTGGAACACAAACATACTCATTCATTTATGTATCCTCTATGGCTGCTTTCCCACTAACTGGCAACACAGATCCTATGACCCACAAAATAAGTAATATTTATTCTATGACCCCTTACAGAGAAAATTTGTCAACCTCTGCCTCAAAGATTAATTTGACAGCGATGGTCTTCTAACCTCTGACCTGTCCTTGGAGCGGGAGGGGCCAGATGATGAGTTGTGGGCTACAACAGCATCCGTTTGTGTGATGTCCTAAACATGATCATGGCAGGAAGCAATAGATGTGTGGAGAGGGAATTGACACAATCTGCGTCTAGTTAATAAAGGCAGTGTGCTTACTTAAGTGAGAGAGGAAGCTGAGAGGAGTGGAGGACACAGAGAAGGAGCTGGCAAAAAGACTGTTTCACCTCTGGGTAACAGAATACTATTAGCAAAAATGGCAGGAGGGAGAGGGGCATGGGTGGAAGAAGAAGCTGTTTTGGAGGGAGGAGGTGAATTTGTTTTTCTTGCCCTGTAATTGACGTCATTGCTTGGACATTGGCTAACATAACAGGTGCGATAGCCATGAGTTCCTTTTGAAACTCTATTCTATCCAAATAGAATAATTGTGTGCGGGGGCGGGGGGGGGGGGATTCAGCTTCACAATTTCCAGATGTTTAGTTCATTTCTCCTGATAACATGCACCTGATCCTCAGAGGGATTCTGCACTGATCTCTCAGAACAGCTAGCCTTTCATGGCTAGATCATGCTGGATTCTGCCTTGGATTTTTGCTCATGTTGCTCCCTTTGCCTATATGTCTCTGAGAAACCTCTTCTAACACCCAACTTTCCTGGTTAATTTCTACTGATCCCCTGGGTTTAAAAACCACTTCCTCCATGAAGTCTTCCTTGAATTAATGGGCTGAATTAGGTGCCACTGGATAATGCCCTGACAATGCACCATCTTTCCCTATGTTGTTCTATATGACTCAGCTGTTATTACTCTTTGCTGTTTCCTGCCTAGGTGATGAGCTATTAGGGGGCTGGGACTATGTAAATATATTTTTGTACCCTCTTCATATAATACAATGCTTATTAGCTGCTAAAATAAATTTTAAAATATGATGAATAATAAAAGCAAACTTTTTTATTTTGTTATATTTTTATTGATTTCAGAAAGAAAGGGAGAGGGAGAGAGATAGAAACATTAATGATGAGAGAGAATCATTGATCATCTGCCTCCTGCATGCCCCCTACTGGGGATTGAGCCTGCAACCCAGGCATGTGCCCTTGACTGGAATCAAACCCAGGACCCTTTAGTCCAAAGGCCAATGCTCTATCCACTGAGCCAAACCAGCTACAGCAAAGCAAATTTTATTGAGAACTTATAGCACCAAGAACTATACTAAAGGTTTTACATAAATTAGCTCAATCTTCAAATCAGCCCCCTTCAATAGATAGACCCACATTAGAGATGAGGGACCAAGGCCCAATGACACAGCCAGGCTTTAAATCTAACTCCATACACCCACATGATTTTCTATTAAATTAATCTGTCTTTGAATGGATACATGGACATGTGAAGGGAGGAGAGAACGAAGGAGGAAGAAAGGGAGGGAGGGTGAATTATTTGTTTTATAATAGAACAATTTTATAGTGTATTATCACCAATAATAGTGTTTCTATCAACAAGGAGGAATGCAATTGGCACTTGGGACATTATTCGAAATGCTTTACATATATCAACTCATTTACTCTGGCAACAATACCCTTTGTAGTGCATTAAATTATTATCATACTAGAGGCCTAATGCATGGAATTCATGCACTGTGGGGTCCCCTCAGCCCAGCCTGCACCCTTTCCAATCCGGGACCCCTAAGGGGATGTCCGACTGCTGGTTTAGGCCTGATCCCGAGAATTGGGCCTAAATCAGCAGTCAGACATCCCTCTCGAATTCCAAGACTGCTGACTCCTAACTGCTCACCTGCCTGCCTGCCTGATCGCCCCTAACTGTCCCCCCACCCCCGCTAGCCTGGTCACCCCCAACTGCCCTCCCCGCAGGCCTGGTTGCCCCTTACGGCCCCCCTGCTGGCCTGGTCACCCCCAACTGGCCCCCCTCCCTGCTGGCCTGGTTGCCCCCAACTGCCCCCCCCCCCCCCCAGGCCTGGTGGCCTCATACAGCCTGCTGTTCAGTCGTTTGGTTGTCCCTCACTAAACCCCCTGCCAGCCTTGTTGCCCAATACAGCCCCATGCAGCCCCACACAGCCTGCTGTTCAGTCATCCATCCAGTTGTTTCAGTTGTGATGGCCCCTGGCTCTTTATATATTAGGATTATACCCAGAGTTTGACCACTACACACCTCCCCAGCCATCACCTTACCTTCAGCCAAGCCACCATCATCTATTGCTTAATGATGGCTGCAACTTCCCTGTTTCTGAGCACCCAACCCTACAGTCTATTTTCCACCTACAAGCCAGAGGGATATTTGAAAATATAAGGTACTTCCTGTCAGTTGTTATTTCAAACCTCCCAGTGGTTCCTCATTTTACTCAAAGTACAAACCAGTTACCCCAGGCCTGCCAGGCCCTGACAATCTTATTCTTATCTCTGAATCCATCTTAATCTCCTCTTCCCCTTCCTCACTCAGCTTTAGTCACACTGGCCTCTCCTACTGCCCTCAAAGCTGCCAGGTATGGTCTGTCTGTGTATTTTCCATCCCCTTTGCATGGGATGCTGTTCTCACAAATATCTACATAACTTACTGCCACATCCCTCAGGGCTTTGCTCAGATGCCACCCTCTCGTTGAGGCCTTCCCAGACACGACTTCTTTTCCTACCCTTGCACTTGTCTACCCAGATAGCCTTATGATGTGCTGTGTAGTTTATTTATGACTTCATTTAGTTTTCCTCATTCTCCCAAATCCCAGTAGGTAGAGTTCAGAATTGTTGTCGATATATTTTCAACACCTCGAATAAAGTAGGCATTCACTAAACGGTTGTGGGAAGCATGCAAAAATAAACCTTCATGGTATAGGTGAGGACATTGAGAATCAATGTATTTAAAGGCCACCAGTTATGTGGCCCGGATATGAGTGTGTAGCCTCTCCTAACTACCTTCCGATGCAACAATGGCTTTGTGGATCATGGCTTTAAATCTGACAGACCCAGGACTGATCTCTGATCCAGACACTGTGTGACCTTGGACAAGCTCAGTTTCTCCATCTATAAAATGGTCACAATGGTCAACTTTACAGAGATGACATGCCTTTTAAGAAAACATATGCATAACAATGTTCACTGTTTATGATGCACCATAGGTCTGTGATAAGTAAATGTGGAAGGTTTACCATTATTATCATGATTATTATTATGACTATGATGGACAGGTGGAGCCCTGCACCACCCTGGGTTGAAGCTGAGGGTCTCGGGTGCACCAGTGGCACGGCTTCCCTGTGCTGCTGCAGAGGTAGATTCACTTCCCCAAAACTGTGGCCTGGGAGACCTGGGATGCTAATTCTTCTCATTTTCTGCTGGTGTCTGGTGTTTAGAATGGCAGGCTCATAGGAACACAGCCAATAGGGGTGACCATGTTTTGACTTTGACTTCAGGGGCCTTGAGAGAGGCTGCCTGACTTCCCCAAAAAGAATTTCTCATTCTGATCATTTTTCCAGGGATGAGCGTGAAGCCTTGTGGCACCTCTTGCTGTCTTGCCTTGAATTGCTCATTGGCAGTGGTAACAAAGGCTGTGGAATGTGGAAGAAATTTTAATGTTATCATGCAGCTAAATTTATCAAAAACAAAATTTGGTGCCAAACCCTCCTAGACTCTCAAGTCATTTTCTATATTCTATGAAGTCTTCTTATTGGGGCAGGGGAGTTGTAGTATTAAAGAAAATCCCCTTAAATAAGATTTTTAAGAGGTGAGGGGACAAGAAATAATGAAGTAAAATCAACAAATGAGCCCTGTTCTAATAAAAGAGTCTTCCTGAGGAATTGCTGGACCATCCAGGTCTCAGGAGCAAGGGGAGGCTCATTTACATAGACGTGATGAAGTCCGACCCCATTCTGCCCAAGACCAAGTGCTCTCTGATAACGGGGCTTAGTCCTGGGTTAATGATGCTCTTGTAGAATAATGTGCATGCATTAGAACATAAATGAACAAACACATAAAGGACTATTCATCTGGAAAGTAATTATTTTGGATATTGCACAAGCTGAGGTTGTTTACTCTTTTGTTAGTTGGTTGAGGGTGGGGAGTCAGTAAGGAGAAGGTTGGCATCCATCCTGCCTTCCCTAGAGGCAGAAAATGTGGCAGCTTCCTGAAGATCTGGCCACACCCAGACTCCCCCATCCTCCCCTCAACACAGTTAGGGGATCCAGACACATTTGCTGGTCTGCAGAGCTCCTGATGGGTCTTGGAGAAAAGCCTGTGGTGTGTAGCATGATGCCCTTGGCACATGTGAACATCACACTACAGATCCCTGTATAGTAGTCACCTCTTATCTGTGGGGGAGAATTTCCAAGGCCCCACGTGGATTCCTGAAACTGGGAATAGCAGTGAACCCTATATGTACTATTTTTTATCTATATATACATACCTGTAAACTTAAAGAAGCATTGTATGACTCCTCTTTGGCATATCCACATTTCAGGCATCGCTACTCTTATGCTTTGGAGTCATTTTCAAGTAAAATAGGGGGGACTTGAACACAAGCACTGCAATACCACAGTAGTGGATCTGATAACCTAGGGCAGTGGCCGGCAAACTGAGGTTCACGAGCCACATGCGGCTCTTTGGCCCCTTGATGTGGTTCTTCCACAAAATACCGACTTCTGTGCACGGGCCACAAAGTTTCAATCACACTGTACGTGCGCCCCCGCACATGGTATTTTGTGAAAGAGCCACACTCAGGGGGCCAAAAAGCCACATGTGGCTCATGAGCCGCAGTTTGCCGACCACTGAAGGGGGCTCCTAAGTGACCTGACATAGCGTAGGAGACACTGGACAGAGGGATGATTTGTATCCCAGATGGGATGAATCAGGAAAGAGATTTCATCATGCTATTCAGAACAGCATGCAATTTAAAACTTAGGGGGGTATGTATTTGAAATGGCAATGAGCTCAGGTTTTCCAGACCATGAAAAGAGGAGTGATGAGAGTGCAGGAGCCACATCATGAAGCCACTTTTCACAGGAGGAGTCTGGCTTTATCCTGATGGCAAAAAGAAGCCACCAGTCAAGGGAGTGCCTCGATCAGATCTGAGCTTTAGAATGATGTTCTGCTGGCTTGTGTGGGGAGAGTGGAAGGGCGGAGACAAGACTGTGAGTGTGAGGACTTTCATGCCTCGTTTCACTGTCCCCAATTGGCCTCTCCACCACCCCTCATCTCCTTGGCTACTCCCCGCACACCCTGGCTGGAGCTGGGTTGGATATGGGAGTTGTCAGAACTCTAAGGGCAGGAGAATGCTCGGCCACCAGTCAGACTTCTAGGCCAAGGTTTTTTTGATTCCAGAACTTGGACAAGCTCACCTCACAGCTGCCAGGACTTTAATAACTCCAGCTTTCCAGGGCAGGGGCCAATGCCTCAATGCAAATCAACTCTGCAGCTGGAGCATTGTGGACGAAAATCAGATGCTATTACCTCAGTTCAGTTGCTTCTCCTCTCCCAGCCTTGGTTTCCCCCTCTATAAAGTGTAAAAGTTAAGCTAGGATACCTAAAAGGCCGCTGCTAAGATTTGCAGAGTTTTGCACCATGTAAAAATGATTGATGGTATAGCTAATGCTTCTCAGTATGCTGTGCCTTGGCTAATAAAAAGAGTAATGATGCCAAGAACAAACAATCATTTGCATTTCTGAGCACCTACTATGTGCTAAGCATTGTGTTTATTGCACTACATATGTTATGTTCCTCAGAGAAGCTTTTCTTGACCACCTGGGTTGCCACATTCATCTAATATATCACTACTGAATTCATGCATGCATCTGCTTACTTGTATCTTTTTTGCCAGGCCTTTGTATTATTTACTGGCAAAGTTCTAGAATAAAGAGCAATTCCTGACACATAAGAAGTTCTCAATAAATGTGTTGATGAATTAATTCTGAGCAAGGTATTATCATTGCTGGATATGGGGACAGACTCAGAAGGCAAAGTCATCCAAGGTTACATATACTAGTATGTGAACTTGGAGTGGAGAAGCTGGATTCAAACCAGGTCTGGATTCCAAACCCCATGGAGTAGCCCCTCCATTGACCTGTTTTTCCTACTCCAGTCAGTTCACTCTCATATTTCCTAAATTCAATCTCCTAATTCTCAAGAGAATAAAAGGAGACATTTGGGGCTGGGTGTCTGTGTTTGGTTCAGGAAATATGAAAATGACAGCATGAATATGATAACAAGGAGAGACATTGGTAAAGCCGGGAAGCTCATTATCACCTTCCTTTGGCAGCTCAGAGCAAGCACTTGTCAATTCTCACTTAACACTTCTTTCATTTCCTCCTTTCAACTGGATTCAGGAGGAAGTGTCTATTGTTGCAAGAGGGAATCATTGACTCCATTTCCCTCTCCTTGAAGATGGAAGAAAGCACTCTGACCTGAAGAACTCCCTGAAGCG
Organism: Myotis yumanensis; assembly: GCF_028538775.1. NCBI lineage: Eukaryota > Metazoa > Chordata > Mammalia > Chiroptera > Vespertilionidae > Myotis > Myotis yumanensis. The sequence goes on along the minus strand of NW_027223752.1, from coordinate 235,530,738 downwards.
ATTAGTATCATTTCGTGCAGGGATTATAGAGGGCTGGACTGCAAACTTCTGAAGGCTGGAGAGACCCCTTGAACATTTGATTCTCTATTTCAAAAGAAATAAAAGAGACGGTAACTTAATTATCACTGATACTGCACAATTGAGCTCTGGTTTGGAGATCTAGGAGGGAAAACACCATTCTCTACTTGGTAGAACTGCAACTTTATACATAATTCTTTAACCATGTTCCCTGAATTCCATTGTCCCCATTTTGGGATTATACAAGAGAATTAGGCTATGTGCACAGAATGATACCCTGGGCCAGAGTGATCACTTGATGCAGTGGTTCTCAACCTTCTGGCCCTTTAAATACAGTTCCTCATGTTGTGACCCCCAACCATAAAATTATTTTCGTTGCTATTTCATAACTGTAATTTTGTTACTGTTATTAATCATAATGTAAATATCTGATATGCAGGATGGTCTTAGGCGACCCCTGTGAAAGGGTCGTTCGACTCCCAAAGGGGTCGCGACCCACAGGTTGAGAACCGCTGACTTGATGGCTAGCCATCCTCTGGGTTTGGCGCGGTTTGAGGACAGGTGGTCAGCCCAATCCAGAAGCAAGGCTAGAGCAGCCAAGTTTCAGACAGCTGTGGACCTGCTGCATGCAGATGTGCATTCTCTGTGCTCTTTGCTGTGAGTGAACTGTTTGATTAACGGGCAGCAGATGCGGTAGATTAATTGGAGGTAAAATGATAGCTGGAGTCAGTCAATTCTTAAATCATTCAACAGGTACAGCATGCGCAGCATCTGCATGGTTGCTCAGTGGTCCCATGCTCCTGGCATTGGCTACACGTGTAGTCTCCTCCCCTTGAGTGTGTGCTGGAACTGACACAGTCACTCACCTGCCACTAACAGAACAGGGCACGAGTTTTACTTCCTAGATGAGGTCATAAAGAAGAGTGACCTTCATTTCACTCGCTCTTGCTCTCATTCTCGCTCTGCTTACTCTTATGAAGCAAGCTGCCTATGGAGAAGTCCAAATTGCAGCAAAGTAAACATGGCCAGTATTCAATAATCAGCCTTCAGCCCAACCGTCCATAAAGTACTAAATCTTGCCAAAAGCCAAGTGAGTGAGCTTGGAAGCGGTTTATCCCACTGTCAAGACTTAAGATGACTCAGGCTGTTCTACCCAGCATGGGGACTACAGCCTGAGAGCGACCCTAAACCAAAGACCCAGCTAAGCTGTGTCTGGATTTTGGACCCACAGAAAATGTGTGATAATAAAATGTTGTTCTCTAAAGCCATTCAGTTTGTGGGTAATTTGCTATGCAGCAAAAGATAACTAACACAGGTCCTTTCCCACCAAAGGAATCACCCTAAGAACATTTGAGATCAATGAGAGTTCAGTAAACTGAAAAAATGGTAGGCATATATTCAGCAAAACCTGGGTTAAAAAAGACTTAATCAGAAAATATCCCACTAACCATAGCCATTATGGTTACTTAGAAGTCATTTCAACAAAAAATGTGCAGGGCTATTTGTGGAAAAATACAAAATATTATTGAAAACTTTAAAATAATACTTGAGTCATCAGCATAGAGCATATTTCTGGATGAGTAAAGACTGTAAACTATTATTTATTTCAAATAGCTTTAGAATAGAATGTAATTTCTATCAAAATTATGACAGAATGTCTGCTTAACTAGGAAAGATTAATCCAAATTTATCCTGTAAGGGAAAGGTATGTAAAAATAGCAGAAAATTGTTTTGAAAGAGAAGTCCATTGTGGAGAATTAATCTTATTAGTTACTAAAATGCTATAACGCTACAAATACCCAAAGTGTGTGTTTCTGATCGAGGCCTAAACAAACAGATGAACAAAATATACATATCAGAAATATAACTCCCAAATCTTAACCATTTTGTATTTAGTAAATAAATTTATCAGGCTATTCAGATTAGAGCACATATAAATTAAAACAAAGACACCTACAGTATATAAAAGACCATGTAAATTTATTGCTGAGAGATCACATTTGTAACAAACATAGAAAATGTAAATTTATTGCTGAGAGATCGTATTTGCAGCAAACATGGAAGAGGGTTGTTATCAATAATGAACAGATAGCACAAACGAATCAATAAAAAATGTACCTGACAGCTATAGAGAAATGAGAAGATATTATCTCTCCCATAGGGGCAATGTATTTGTTTAAAAGGCAATGTTAAGTTCCAACTCACCAACCAGCCAAGTTATGCAAAATGTAAATGATTACAATGAACTTTCATGGTTTACATAATATCAAATTTGCAAAGATTATTTTTTTCTTTTTACAGGTCAGTATGGAATGCTTTCAAGCACACTGAAAGATGAAAAAATCCCATGCATTGCTAATTTTTGTGTAGATTGTGGTGAGCCCTTGGGAGAGCAATCCAGCAATGTGCATCAGAAGCTTTATAAATATCCATAATATTTAATGTGATAGTTTCATTTCTGAAACATATCCTTAAAAAGAGAGTAGATATGAACATATTCATCATAGCATTATTTGCAATTACAAACATTTTGAAAGACTTTAAATGTCAACAAAGAGTGTTGATTACACATATCATTTATTTTTAGCCATAAGGATGATATTTAAATATGAATGCTATGCCATGAAAATTTTATCATAAATGACAACTAAAATAAAGTAGAACATGCAACTGACTATTGATGTTAGATGTGCATATATCCAGATATATTATAGATGCTATATCTTGAAGTGTAGCTGTAAAGCATATAAAACAGCAATACTAAGAGATTTACAGGTCCCCGGAATGGGCTGCAGTGGTCGGCAAACTGCGGCTCACGAGCCACATGTGGCTCTTTGGCCCCTTGAGTGTGGCTCTTCCACAAAATACTGACTTCTGCGCATGGGCCACGAAGTATCAATTGCACTGTACATGCGCGCCCGCACATGGTATTTTGTGGAAGAGCCACACTCAAGGGGCCAAAGAGCCGCATGTGGCTCGAGAGCCACAGTTTTCTGACCACTGGGCTAAGGCATTCAAATCCTCAGAACCCTACTGGACGAGTGCTGATAATACCTTGGACTCCACCGTATAGACATCAGGACATATAACCAAGGTCAAACAGCTGCTAGGCATGACTGAAATGTGAAAATTGTCTTCCTCAAATAAAAGTCCATACTCTTAACATATGCCTTTGGACCTATGACTTTTGAAGAAGTGAAATAAAATATACACTCAAATAATAATAATAATTCTGTATTTTTAGGAGACAGGATTAGGTCTGATTTATTATTATTATTGTTAATATCATCACTATTATTATTAGCATTTTAATCATCCTCTTCATCATTCTATCTTCTTGCATTTTCTCAGTTAATTTAATGCCCATGAATTCATTATTAATTATTTTGCATTTTTGGAAAATAAGCAAAATTAAGGGAAAAGTAATTTTTTAATGGCTTATTTTCTAGACATATGAGGAGATGAACAGAAAGTGTTGTTCTTGCTCTAACAAGCTCATAGGAGAGATGAGGTTTGCATGTGACTCTGGGGTCCAAGGTGAGGCAATGCCTTACACAGACTCATCCCACACTTCACTTTTCTTGCCGGCTTCACAAGCGAGAAGGTTGAACTAGATTACTGTTAGGCCACTTTCCAACTCTGACAACATTTGAATACCTTCCCAGGATTCAAACAGTGTCATGTAAATGCTAATACTTACTTCCTTTAATAGCATTCATGTTGTGCCCCAATAATCACTTCTATTTCTCTACAATAAACATAGGCATTTTAAGAAAATGTGTTGGGCCGAAACCGGTTTGGCTCAGTGGATAGAGCGTCGGCCTGCGGACTGAAAGGTCCCAGGTTTGATTCCGGTCAAGGGCATGTACCTGGGTTGCAGGCACGTCCCCAGTAGGGGATGTGCAGGAGGCAGCTGATAGATGTTTCTCTCTCATCGATGTTTCTAACTCTCTATCTCTCTCCCTTCCTCTCTGTGGAAAATCAATAAAATATATTAAAAAAAAAAAAAAAGAAAATGTGTTGGGGTTTCCTGTGCAAAGGTACTTTCTGTGAATTAAAACCCCAGTCACAGGAAGGGATGGGCCTCAGAGTATCCATTCATCTCCCCTCCACCTTAAGTGCCTATCGGGAAGCTCCCTGCAGGACCCTCTGTTCTGTCCTCACTGGGTGGCTGCTGCCAGGATGAATTATAGGGACTTCTAGGATGCAGCAGCTTCCTCGTCCTTCAACACATAGCACTGTGCTCCTACTAAGGACCACACATGATGTGCAGGGGCTGGAGGACTTTTCCAAATGGCAGACATTTGTGTGGGCTTCCTGCCTGTGAAACTCCCTCCGTGTTTTGCTGACACATCTCCCGGGAGTTGGATGGGCAGTGCTTCAAATCCCAGTTCCGCCACTTTGTCACCTGTGTGGTTCATGTTCCTCAGCACCCCTGAACACCAGGGAGCAATAGTCAGATATGTAAGACTCTTTATGAAAACTCACAGTCAATAAATAAACGGCTAGGTTGCATGTCTCTTGTACTTACTTATGTTGTCGGGCGTCACCTGAGCTTTGCAGTAACAAACCCACATGAATGACCCCAAAGGAGCTATCTCTTTTTTGGCATTTGATGGGATCATTTCCACTAAATTATTACTGTGAGTTCAAGGAATTTCCTTTCCTCTGCCTACATTTACTCTAAATGGGGCTTTCAATAAAATAGAAGCCCTAATGCAATCACTTATGCTCCGTTATGCCTGTTTCTGGATAGAGCGTGCAGAAAATACCAAATTGCAGAATAATGGACCCCAAGCAAGTTCACAAGGGGAGGCCTGCGCTCTGCTTTGACCATGTTCAGGAGACACTTGTGGGAAAATCCAAGTGCAGAGGCTGAGCGGACAACTGGAACTCTAGAGACCGACCTGGAGTTATCGGGACACAGATGGATGCTTTTGAAACTGGCAATGGAGATCAGCTGCAGGAAAATACACAAAGACAAAAGTATTCAGACAAAGAGTCTTGAGAAACTCCACCATTCAGCTGTGAGATGGAGGAAGGTTTGCACAGAACACAGGTGTAGAGAGAGTAATGAAAGAGTAATAAAAGAAATATGCCCCAGCCTCCAAAGAAAGACAGGATTTCAAGGGAATTTGGTTAATTGCATCAACCATTGAGAGTTCAAGTAAAATAAAGACGGAAAGCTGTTCCTTAAATGTTGCCACAGAGATGTTATCAGAGCCTGTGGTGGAAAACAACTGATCTTTTTCCCACACTGCACTCCTCTGTCTGGGGCCCTGTTCCTTCACCCTCACCCCTTTGTGCAGAACCTCCTTTTCTTCATCTGGATGGTTCTTCTAGGAGACGTCCCCTGGCAAAACTTCATCCATCTCCTGGCCACAGTTGCTCAAGTCAATGATGAGTCCCTGGCCCCAAACATGCCACAGGAATACTTAGCTGGCAACTGAATGTTAAACCAATATTCTATCGAAGCTTGGTTTCTATCTTAAATTGAGAAGAATCAAATCAAGATCATGTTGACTATGGCCATGTTTGCTCCATCTGGACCATAGGAAAGAGAAAATTTATCTGCATTAAGAAAAATGCATAGTGGTATGTGAGTGCATGTCCAACTTTTCCCATAGTTCTAGCTTCATTCTTGTCTTAGTTTCCATAAACGTGTGTCATTAAAATCAATCCTGCTTTTTGCCTCAGTTACTTCAAATTTGGTTTTGGTATTTGTAAAAAAATAGTATGTTGAACAAGTAAATGATTTATGCTCTGATAGTTAACACATGTTATAAAAATGTATTGCACTCTTTAATCTCCTTACATCCTTAAAGTAAACTTTTCATTAACTCCATATCATAGATGGGGAAATTGAGGCACATGGGGGTCAGGCACCTTGTCTAAAGTCATACAGCCAGTGGGCAGTAGAGCTAGGAATTAACACATATACTCTGGATGCACATTGCAAACGTAATGATTTTAAACTATATATATATATATATAGATATATATATATATATATATATATATATAATATATATATATATATATATTAGTTCCTGATTCTACAATTTGGCAAGTTGGGCTGGATTCCACCAGATAATTCTGCTTGGCTGAGCTGGCCTCACATATCTATCAGTGGTCAGTAGCCAGCTGGTGGTTTTCTGGGGCTGGATAGTGTAAGATGGCCAACCGTCATGTATGATGTCATCCAGAGTGATAAGGCAACTGGACTAGATGCTTTGTATCATCTAATAGGCTTGTCCAAGCTTGAGACATTCCAGAGCCTAAGAAAGGAAAGAGAGCAAGCCCTAACATGCAAACACTTTTCAAGTCTTGTCTCATGGGTGCTACAATTTTCTGACCAAAGCAAGCCACGTGGCCAAACCCAGAGTCAGAGTCACAGTTGAAGGGGTGTGCATCTGGTAGGTGTGAACAAGTCAGGGCCATTATTGAGATCAATCTACCCCAAGAGGCATTGTGACTGAATAGTGAAGAATAAGATGGAATAACTGTTTGAGATGATTATATATAGGTTTCAGGTCCCTTGTAGCTTTCAGTTAAAATAGAAGGCAGATTTGCTAGAAGTTCAACAATCCAAAAAGCATCATTTTGGGGGCATTTCAAATAAAATGTTGGTGGCTGATGCAGCCTTCATTTTCTTGGACTCCAATCATTTGTATCTCAGTGAAGAATTACAATGCTGAAAGGCCTCCCCTTTTGAAATCGGGGCAGCCCCCTGCCAGCAGTGTGCTCTGCTCAGCTCCCTAATGACTGTCATGCTGACGGAGGTTAAATATCTATGAAGAATGTGCTTACTATCACACAATCTAATTATTTTCTTTAAAAAATTTTATTGAATTTATTGGGGTGACATTGGTTAATAGAATGATATAGGTTTCAGGTGTACATCTCTATAATACGTCATCTGTGTATTGTATTGTGTGTTCACCACCTCAAGGCAAGTCTCGGTCCATCACATTTATCCCCTTTTACCCTCTACCTCCCCTCACCCTCCTTCCCCTCTGATAATCACTACACTATTGTATCTATGAGGGTTTTTTTTTTCCTTTGCTTAATCTCTTCACTATTTTTACCCAGCCCCCGCCCCACCACCGCAATATCCCTCGCCTCTGACAGTTGTCAGTCTGTTCCCTATATCTACGAGTCTGTTTCTATTTTGTTTATTATGTTCATTAGATTCCACATATAAGTGAAGTCATATGGTACTTGTCTTTTTTTGACTGACTTATTTCACTTAGCATAATACTTTCCAGGTCTATCCATACTGTAGCCAAAAGTAAGATTTCCTTCTAATTTTTAAACTCAGATTCTCTAATCTCATTGATATTTTAATAACCCATGGTTTTTTCCTACTCTCCTTTAGGTTTGTCAACAGGGGTAAAAGATTTTTCCATTCTCATTTATTTTGTAAAGAATCACATATTGGTGGGCTTGACTATTGCACAAAGGGTATTGCCAAGAATGGGGAGTGAAAGAAATTGACAAGAATCTATTTTCAGCCCTAACTGGTTTGGCTCAGTGGATATAGCGTCAGCCTGTGGACTGAAAGGTCCCAGGTTCGATTCCGGTCAAGGGCATGTACCTTGGTTGTGGACACATCCCCAGTAGGGGGTGTGTAAGAGGCAGCTGATCGATGTTTCTAACTCTTTATCCCTTTCTCTTCCTTTCTGTTAAAAGATCAATAAAATATATGTTTTTTAAAAATAATCTATTTTCAATCCAGTCAAAGAATCACTGGGTAGTGTAGCACAAATTGGTTGGTTTGCACAGAATAAGTAGTACTAGAGAAAGGATGTGTATAGTTCAGTTATGACATGAGGCCTACCTTTTCTCAGCATTGTGGCCTTTGGCAAATTAACCTCTCTGAGACTTATTTTCTTCATCACTATAATTAAAATAATTTGTATACCTGCTTCCATGTACTAGCTTCCTATTGCTGCTGAAAGAAATTACCATAAACTTAGTAGCTTAAAACAACACAGATTTATTGTTAAAGTTCAGGAGGTCAGTGTAAAATGGATTGGCAAAGGTAGTTCTTTCTGGATGCCCTAGAGGAGAATCCATTTTCCAGCCTTTCCAGCTTCTAGGGCTGCCCCCATCCCTTGGCTCTGGCCACACATCACTCCACCCTCCACTTCCAACATCACTTCTCTGACTCTGTCTGTCCTGCTCTCTCTTGTGAGGACCTTTGTGATTATACTGGGTAATCCGGAAAATATTCCCATCTCAAGATCTTTAACTTATTCACATCTCCAAGTCCTTTTTACCATGTAAGGCAACCTATTCATAAATTTGGGGGATTAAGACATGGACATCCTTAGGGGGCATTTTTGTGTCTACCATGTTCCATATGGTTGTTATAAAGATGATATCACCCTTGTAAAACACTGAACACAGGGCTTGGCACATAGTACAAGGTGAATAAACACTGCTGCTGCTCCAGCTGCTGCTTGTACGTTGTGTCTCTGTTATTCACTGAGTCCTCCTGCATCTGCAAGGGGCTGTCCCAGCTCCCTCGCATGGCCTGGAAGGTGCTCAGAGACTCCTCCTGACTCTTGATGTCTTGATCTTCATGTTCTTTCACCCAAATCTGATTATGGCCCATTTTACTCCCTTTCTTATCATCAGGCTTTCGTGCTTTTGCTTAAACTATCTTCTCCTTCAGAATACTCTTCCCATCTTTATTAGATGGTATAATTCCCATTAATTTTACAAAAGTTAGTTCAGGCATTACATTCTTCAGATAGTCACCCTGGAGCCTACACGTGACCCATTCCCTCTTCTCCAGCTGGTGCTTCCTCTGAGCTCTACAGACTCTGAGCTCTTTCTTCCCTTCCCTTTGTCATGGGACTCCCCACACTGACCTGTGATTGTCTAATAGGCATCTAGCGCCTCCCTGGACTCCATTTTCCTGAGGGCCCAGCAACTCTGCATTCCAAGTGCATTTCAAAGTTCAGTGCACAGTTATCCCTCAAGTAACACAACGTTGGTACTGTAAATACCCTCAAGGCCGTGGACGAGCTGTGTCACTCTCCAAGCTGTAGCTCTAGACCATCAAATGGCAGCAATGCTTTTAGCTAATGTCAGAGACTGCATCGGGGTCCTATACAGATTCACTGAGCTTCTTAATATTGAGACAAAAACCCAAAAGATGAAAACCAGGTGATGTAGGACATATGGACCCCAAAGATGTTGGCTGAGAGGCAAACTCACCTTCAGAATCGCTGGGAAAATGAGGAGGGTGAATGGTTTCAGACACAATTTAAGGCAGTATATGAATTCACAAGATGAGGCTGAGTACTCAACAGTAAGCCCTGTTTCACGCATAGGCAATCTTTGCCTCCAGTTGCCTATTGCCCCGTTGAGGAAAATAAATATACACACATTAAGATGGCAGGGAATCGTGCTGTGGTGGATGCAAAACAGTTACAACTTTAAAAGGGGCACTTTACACTCCAAAGGGGACCATTCTCTGAGAACTGCTGGAGCGTGAAGACGTGGGCTCCTGTGCCTGCCAGACAATGAACTCCATGAGGACAGGGCTGTCCCTGACTCTGTCTGCATTTCCCACATCGCTGAGCACAGGCCCTGGGAGCCCTTAGTAAAGAAAAGAAAACCACATTCTGCGTGTCTGCCTACTTCTAGGCTTGGGATGCTAACACGATTAATTCTCAGAGCAACCCAATGAAAGGGGGACTTTCATGGTGATTATTATAATCATGATAGTGATGATGACAATGATTCATGATGATGATGATGGTCTCCATTTTATAAATGGAAAAACAGGTCCAGAGATTCCTAGAGCTCACACTTTTGAATCACAGGCTCCCATGAAAAGTTCATTCCATGATAAACAGAAATCTGTTAAATCAGTGAACGTGTGGATCACCTCCCAAAGCCAAGTCCCAGACATCTCAACAATCTGTACTTCCATATCCGGGTCCTGGGGATTTTACAGGAGTTCATGCCAGCCTGAGAACAGATGAAGATGCCTAGGAGGAGGGGGAGGAGGTGTGCAACACCACTTGTTTCTCTAATGGTCCTGTGACACCAATATTTAATTTCTCACTGAGGGTATTTCCCATTGTGTCGCAGATTTCCCACAGAAATCGCTCATGCTTCTATTAGGGAGAGAGCAGAATGGGGCTCCGCAATTACAGTTGGTGGCTCCGTCAAGGGTGGACTGCTTCTGATGTCTATAACTCACTCCATCATCCCTCTTCCCCACCCTGTCCCGCAGGACAGGAGGCCAGTCCTCTCCTTGCCCTGTTTTCCGTGAGGAGAAGAGAGTCACCTGTCCTCATCTGTGTGTGTTCCTGGGCAAGTCATCTTCTTTATCTGAGCTTAGTATTTCTCATATGTGAAATAAGGACATGATGGTTTTGAGGATTAAATAGAATGGCTGGTTAAATGCCAGGTAGAAAACTCACTCTATCATGGTGGCATCTTGTAGATTTGGCTGATTTTGTCGTAGGCATTGGTCAATAGTGACATGAAGGGAAAACCATGGGCTTGGGGATAGTTCTGCACAAGGTCAAATGTTAGGTCTGTCACTTCCCAGATGGGTGACATTGTCCCCTGAGACTTCTTACTTGTCCCAAGGGAGCTATATTATGGCCAGTTCTCAACCTGGGCGCCCTCCACTTTCCACTGTGAGAAATAATGGCTCTTCCACCTGCAGGCTCAGCTCTTGACCAGGTTAGTACTCAGGGTCCAGCTCTGGGTCTGCTGGACCTGGGTCTGCTCTAACCTGCAGCCCACCAGGTACCGAAGTTACTGTATCACCTCGAGCAATTGGGCTCCTGTCAATTACAGAAGCCCCTTCTCCAGAGGCTGCAGCACTGTCCTGCCTTTACCATCTGAGGATGATTATTGATTGGTTAATGGGTACCAGTCACCGGGGTACAAAATTGGATCGAACATATCACCTGCCTTCAAGAAGATCTGATTTTAGGGGAGGAAAATAGGAAGGAGAAGTAGAAACAATTCATTGAGTGTTCACTGCAGTCCAGAGACACAGCTAGCACCTGATTCGAAGCCAGTTCTGATGCAAGGATCATTTTTAGAGCACAGTTGAGTTTCAGCACAATGGATACATCAGGAAACAATTTAAGCTGGATGCAAATTTTGCCCTTGCTTAGGAGAGTTTTGTCCGCAAGAAAACCTAGATAAACAAAGAACAGAGCATCCACATGAACAAAGCCAAGTAGGAAAACACGAAATGCGCACGCAAGACCTCACATGTCTCCTAGGGGCCCAGACTGCCCCATGTGGCAGGCGCCACACTCCCCGCCCATATCCACATTACAACTCTCCATCCAATTTTTTGGCACTCCTTCCACCACTTTGCAATCACTCACAAGCTACAAACTTCAGGTCTTTTGCAGGGTCAAGGGCCATATTTAGTGGACTACTTTATTTCTTCGCCACTTACTTACATGTAAAACTGCACCAGCTTTATGAAGTCCCTATCTTTTTCCTTAAAATATGTCAGTGATGAAGTTTTCAAGCTCTGTGCCAATAACTGCATCTTCCCCTGGAGCCCGGTCGTGCATAGTGGAATGATTTTTAGCCACTCAGATGTCACATTATAGCAGAATTGGCTGTACATAATCTCATTTCATTTAGCTTAATAGCTGTAGAAGCGTATTATGTCTGTATTTACTATGTGGCTGTTATTTTCACTAATTTACAGATGTGGGAACTGGGGCTCTAGTTGGTCTAGGTCACCATCTACTGCATGGTAGAGCTGAAATTAACCTCGCCAGCCTGATTCCCAAGTGTAGCCCTCAGCCATGCTGACTCCAGAACTGAAGACATTGGCCTCCTTATGACTCTGGAGATCCACGGCCATGGATGAAGGTGGGGATGGGATGTTAGAGATAAATAAACAGAAGTCGGTAGACCAGGAAACCCTTTGGAGAACTTTCATTAACATGCAGAAAAGTATAATAGGTAGAGGTATGAGATTATGGGATCTGTTGTTAAAATAAAGGGAAGTAAGCCTGTGTAAATGCTAAAAAGAGGAAGGAGACCGGAGTCAGCAGAGAAATAATGGTGGCTGGCAGAGCAAAATAATGCCACAGGAAGATGAAAACAGTTCAGGGCCATGCAATAGGCGCCGGGGAATGCTGGAGATTACCAGCACAGCACTGGGAAATCAGAGTGGGGCGTGGAGCAGATCCTTTCTCACAGTCCTGGGAAGGAAGCAACCCCACGAACCCCTGGGCCATGGACTTCTGGTCTCCAGAACTCTGAGACAATGAGTGTCTTGTTTAAGTGATTCATTGTACTTGGTTCTTGCAGCAAAGGAATTCAGCAGGAAGGATTCAACCCTAGCTCTATCTTGAAGCACAGAGCTCACCACCACCTGACAGTGGCTAGGAATGGAGAAGGACACACACACACACACACACACACACACACACACACACACACTTCCACACCCTTTAAATTACCGTATAACTCTCAAAGGACTACGAGTCAGGCCAGTGGTTAGCACATGTTAAGCTTTATTTTTATTCACAGTTACAACCAGTTTGACAATCTATTTTCCAATCAGTTAAGGAAGAGGTTAAAAGGAAGGGAAAAGAACATGTGCCAGGTACTATGCTTATGATTTACAGTTACATTTGCACCTGGCAGACTGCTCTATTTTTCCTGTTTATTTCAACATGCATGAGCTTCCACTATCATAACCTTCCTCTGAGAAAAACACTAGAATTCCAAAAGGAGTAGAAGTCCAAGGCAGTCAGAGGCCAGGTCTCCTTTACCTAAGTATACCTGTGGGGTCTCACTGCACTTTAGTGCTGCAGACAATCCCTATGATGACTCCCCAAGGCATGAACAGGAACATGAAAATAATTTTCCAAGAATCCTGTCTTAGATCACAAGAAAAGGTGCTTTATTGCTACAAAAGACATCATCAAAAATGTTATAATCCCAAACGTCAAAACTTAAATGAGCCAAGTTTTACCAATTCCAAAATATCTAGTCACTCAACAAAATATGACTGACTGGGATTCCAGACAGGAAGCACTGTGTTCACTCCTACGATATTACTTCAGCATAGCCACCCCGATAACAGCATAAGAAAACATAAGTTATAGAGACATAAACAGTATTCTCAGGAAAGTCTCATGCTCTGAGGTCTCCAAGATGCCAGAAAGAGCTGGTCCTCCAGTCCACTGGGCTATCTATACTAATAATAGAGGAATATGCAAATTGTCCAGGATGCCATCACAGTAACGACCAAACAGCAGGCTGCATGGAGCGACCAGGTTGGCAGGGGGTTAGTAAGGGACAACCAAATGACTGAACAACAGGCTGTGTGGAGTGACCAGGCCGGGGGTGGGGGGGCAGTTGGGGGTGACCAAGCCAGCAGGGGGGCAGTTAGGGGAGATCAGACAGGCAGGCAGGTGAGCAGTTAGGAGCCAGTGGTCCCGGATTGTGAGAAGGATGTCTAACTGCCGGTTCAGGCCCAATCCCCAGACTTAAACCGGCAGTTGGACATCTCCTGAGGGGTCCAAGATTGGAGAGGGTTCAGGCTGGGCTGAGATGACCCCCCCCCATGCACAAAATTGGTGCTCAGGGCCTCTAGTTCAAAAATAAAACATAATTGTTTTAATTATCTTTGACAAATGTTTCCTATGTGAAACATTTGGTAGAACCAATGGTAGCCAGGCTGGAGTGGCTCAGTGATTGAGCATTGACCTATGAGCCAGGAGGTCATGGTTCAATTCCCAGTCAGGGCACATGCCCAGGTTGCAGACTTGATCCCCCGTCTGAGGCATGCAGGAGGCAGCCGATCAATGATTGTCTTTCATCATTGATGTTTCTATATCTCTCTCCCTCTCCCTACCTCTCTGAAATCAATAAAAAAAAAATATTAAAAAAAGAACCAATGGTAAATGCAAATGAAACAGCAAAGACCATGTTGATCATGTGTCCTAGAGCTGTTTCTTGACATTGTTTGTAAGATTCGGAATGACCTTATCTCTGCCCCTATGAGCACACACGTCATTCTGATGAGTGACCTAGGCAGGGCCAGTAGGCCTTTCCCTGAGTTTCTTGAAGATTCCTTGCTCCAACCTGTGCTCTTTGCAAGTGAAATCTACGTAAAATCCATTCCAAAAGGATTTATTAATAGCCTGCTCCAGGGCAAGCAGCATTCTGGGAGTGGCTGACAGTTGGAGACAAGATAATGCTCACAGTGAGATGAACCTGGTGTTTGGGGAGTCAAGAACGAGGCTGGATTAGGGCAGGTAGGGGCAGATTGAGACAAGGTGCAGGAGCCTGCTGCATTCATTTTTTGCTGGGGCCATTGTAAAAACATACCTCAAATTGGGCAGCTTAAACAGCATAAATATTTGAGGTCCTACTCAGGTATGGAGTCTAGAACTCCAAAATCAAGGTGTCGGCAGGGTTGACTCCCTCTGACCACGGTGAGGGAAGGATCTATGGCAGGCCCCTCCCCCAGGCTGGTAGACAGCCTCTTCTGCCTACATCTTGTCACACAGTCTTCCCACCATGCTTGTCTGAATCCAAATTTTCCCTTTTGTTCCAGTCATACTGGGTTAGGCTCCCCCAGTGGCCTCATTTTAACTTGGTTTCCTCTGTAATGATCCTATCCCTAAATAAAGTCCCATTCGAAGGTACCCGAACTTTAACATATGGATTTGGGAGGACACAATTCAACCTACAGCACATAGTAAGGAGTATAGAAGTTGGTCTAGACTTAGCAGGGGTACACTGAGCACAAGTGCAGGATAATGATCTGTCGCTCAGATTGAGGGGTGAAGGGTAGACAGGAGCATATAGAGGAAGATGAGAGAGAAAGCTGTTGAGTCATCTTATATGAAACATGTTTAAAGCATGGATACAAGTGCTCTGTTTAGAAGCATTTATGATAATTATTTTTAGTGCTCACACAGGGAAGACCATTTGAAGGCATAGGGAGAAGATTCCTTGCTCCAACCTGTGCTCTTTGCAAGTGAAATCCACGTAAAATCCATTCCAAAAGGGTTTATTAATAGCCTGCTCCAGGGCAAACAACATTCTGGGAGTGGCTGACAGTTGGAGACAAGATAATGCTCATAGTGAGATGAACCTGGTGTTTGAGGAGTCAAGAACGAGCCATCTATAAGTCAAGGAGAGAGGCATTCAAAGAAATAGGCCCTGCTGGCACTGCGATCTCAGACTTCTAGCCTCCAGAACAGTGAGGAAATAAATTACTGTTGTTTAAGCCACTTGGTCTGTAGTGCTTTGTTATGACAACCTAGCAAACAAATTTGGCCTCTTCTCCCTTTTTCGCTTCATATCATTTCCCTTCTTTTTTGTATCTATCTCTGTGTCAAATGTTCCCTTTTCATGAGGTCATATAGTACCAAGGCCTTCCCTAATGACCTTACTTTAACCTGATTACCTGGGAACAAATCCAATCTCTGAATAAGATCACATTCTGAAGTATTAGGCATTAGGACTTCACCCATGTATTTGGCTGTCACACTTCAACCAATAACAGTTGCTACTTCAGGTTCAGGCACCTGTTAAAGTATTTTTTGTTTCAAGCAACTCAAATTGGTCAATAAAAATCAAAGGAGGGAGGACTTTCTTTTCCTTGTATATGAGGAATTGAGGAGAGTGGGCATGGATACTCTGAATGCCTGTGATCGACAGTCACCTTGGCTTTCCTTATGTGCTCACTTTGCTTCTATTCTAGAAAACCAACCCAACTATTTCTAGCTGGTATTGAGAGAGAAGACCTCTGGGTTCCTTTTAACTTTAACGTCCAGTGGTTCCAGTGGGATAAATCCGTGTTCATATTAGCGCTTTGCTGTGGGCATCCCACAAACGTCTTGCTCGTTACACGAGGACAATACAATTGTCCAAGAATACCAAGAATGGTATCTCAGGAAGCAGGTTTGGGCAGCAAGTGTGTGAACTATGCAGATGCCTGCGGGAGAGATTCATGTTTTGAGTCTGGCTACCATCCATCAGGAACGCCTGCTCTCATTGTTCCAGTTGTTGTGTGTGAAAGCTGGCAGCCAGGCTAGGCAACCAGAGCCAGGGTCAAGTCCTTGGTCTCTGAGCAATGTGTGGCCTGTGACCCTGTTCAAGCCAATTAAAATGAGTTCATGATTCCTGTCCCCGCTAGGATCCCATGAAAATGAAATGTGGTCATCGACATTTAGGAAATGTTAAAAACAAACTAAAACACACACACACCACCACTCCTAACACACACACACACACACACACACACACACACAAAATAGCAAAACAAAAAAATATGTATCCTTTCCCTACTGTGCAATTTACATGAAAGCCTCTGCTGAGGCCTCCAGGCATCACGAAGGCAGTGAAAAAGGAGAAACCCCCTTCCTTCCCTCCGCAGTCAATGTTCCCATCTGAATAGTCTGCAGTGAGGAAAGATCAGCATAATAAGCCATTTACACATTCATTTTTAACACCCGGGAAGCTGATTAATTTGTCACTGGATGAGTGTACTCACTGGTTAATGAATTGTATAACCTGGTTAAGTTCTGTACCTGTCCAATGAGGTTTTATTGTATGCGCATTCACTTGGCACAGACATTCATTGAGTAAATTTCACTCTATGAATATTTATTTAGCAGTTCCACTTTACCACATTTCAATGTATTTCATGCGTGGAGGTGAATTCTGATGTTCTGTGGAAACCCATAAGAACCTCGGGGCTGATGCCCACTCTCTCCAGACTGCAAAGCCAAGGGGAGGGCTCAGTGCCCAGAATCAGGGCCTGTAAAACACGGGCACAAAACCAAACCGCAGGCTAGTGAATAAATTGGCAAGCTGAGTGTTACAGGGATGAAAGAATGAACTTCCGCAGATGGGGACAAAGGTTGGGTTCTTTAACGGCAGATGCAACATATTGTTGTTTATGAACTTAAAAAAAAATCCTTACCTGATGTGTGAGAGAGACACATCAATGGATTTCCTCCTGCACGTACCCCAACCTGTGCCAGGGTACGTGCCTTTGACCAGGAATTGAACCCATGACCTTTTGGTGCATGGGCTGATGCTCTAACCACTGAGACAAACCGGTCAGGTCAAACTTTTCTATATATCACTCAGTTTACATGCATTTTGATAGACATCATTGCAAGTCAATATTGCCCACAGATTTTATTAAACATTGAACATGAATTAGCTCATGCAATCTTTACACTGCTAGTGGTGGTGTGATAGTCCTTTTATAAACATAAGTTGCAGATGAAATAAATTTCCAAATTCACTAAGCAGTGGGGAGGCCCAGGATGGCCCCATGAAGTCTGATCCAGCGTTCAAGTCATCATACTTTGTAAAAGAATGGGGACGGGCTTGGGGCAGAGTCCTTGGGTTTTGACTCAGCAACATAGGCCACCTGGAAGAAGAAAAAAAAAATAATGAGAGATTATTATGTGTCAGGCACTTTTTATGAATACCCAGGTTTTCCCTCAAAATAAGCTCTTAGAAGAGGTAGCATCATTCTCCTTTTACAGATGAGGAAACTGAGGCACAGGTACATGAAGTAATTTGCCAAAATTCAAAGAGCTAAGGAGTGATGGAGCCAGCATCTCAGGCTTACTGCCACTCAGCTAGAATCCCTTAGGGGTTGGGGGCTGAGGTGACATTCTCGCCCTAAGCAGAAGTGGTTCAGACGCAGGGACAAGTCTTGTTCAGAAAAGATATCCTGGGGTCCCTTCAGGAGCTGGGATGTCAGAAAGAAAGTCGAGGGCTGACACTTATGGATTCTTCTCAGGAGTCTGAAATAAGTATCTTTTTAGGTTATCTTTTAATTTATTTTTTGGAGGAAGACCTGTGTGGAAAAAAGTAAAATAGCATATCACCATCTGTAGAAAAGCCATTAGCACAAACGTATGGTTCATGAAAGCCACCAATAATATCACTAGCACAGTCCGGGGATACTCCACCCTAGCCGAAAACCCACTTCATTAGGATGCAGCCAATGCTAAGGGGCCACCCCAGCTTAGTGACATGAAGGACTCAAGGAGCATCATAGGCATATGCTTGTCAACATCAGAGCTCGTCTTTCCAAGAGACATGTTAAGAAGTGAGCTAGACTCATCTGTGTTGTTGCAAAATGTAAGATTTCCTTTTTCTATGGCTGAGTGATATTGCATTGTATAAATGTACCACAGCTTTTTTATCCACTCATCTACTGATGGGCACTTGAGCTGCTTCCAGAACTTGACCTGGAGAATCTTATGCTAGGTGAAATAAGCCAGTCAGAGAAAGAAACATACCACATGATTTCACTTATATGTGTAATCTACTGAACAAAATAAACTAACACACAAAATAGAAACAGGCTCATAGAGAACAGACTGACAGCTGTCAAAGGGAGGGGATGGGGGGCTGTGTGAAAAAGGTGAAGCGATTAACAAAAAAACAAAACAACACTCAAAGACAGATAATAGTATGGTGATTACCAGAGGGAAATGGGTTGGGGGTGATAGATGAGGGAAAAGGGGGATAATTGGTGAAGGAAAGAGACTTGACTTGGGGTGGTGAACACACAATATAATATACAGATGATGTGGTATAGAACTGTATACCTGAAACCTATATAATGTTATTAACTAATGTCACCCAATAAATCCAATTAAAAACATAAAAAAGGAAGTGAGCTAGATAACAAAAATTAAAATGTCTTGAGAAATGGTGACATATTCAACAAAATCACTATTAAAACAGTAATTCAATAAGGTACATTGTTCTTCAGAGACTAGTTTAATTCTCCCCAAACTCAGAGGAACAAGAACCAGCACCTCATGCTGCCTTTCACAGTGCAGCTCATCAAGGAGGGACAGCCCAGCGGGACTTCCCAGGTGCTCTGGCATGTTCCAACGAAGACCTTTAAAGACCAGATAAGCAAGGACAGAAGCGGTCAAAGGAAATTCTGTGTGACCTAATATTTGATTTCTCCACAATACCTGTATTTGATGGAGAGAATAATCCTTTTTACTTAAAACAACACCAACAAACAAAAGGGATAAAAACCTAAATCAGGGTCTACTAATGATACCCATCACAAATGGAACTTCCAGGCCTCCCTGGAATGAAACAGTGAAAAGTCCCTACCAGTTCTTGGAAAACCCAAAGAGCACTGAACACTTATCATTCTGGGCAGAGAAAAGTTGGTGTGGGTGACCCGCTGATGAAATTACCAGGCTCGCACATGCTCAATACCCATCCCAACCATTTGTTGAGGTGCTTCTTTCTGCATGTCTGCGAGGGGGCCCTTTACATCATCCTTTCTTTTAATCCTCACAAGGAGAAAGGGAGCATCACTCTCATTCTCCAGTTGGGAAAAACAGACACAGAGAGGGTAAGGAAATTGTCTAAGGTAACACAGCTCCCCAGCAGGAGAAATCCTCACCTATGTTACTCTGAAGATCATTCTATTCCCAGGATAGCACGCACTTCTTGTTTTCATTAAAAGGTGGCTTTAAACATTGTTTTTTAACTTTCACAGATGGGTTCAAATATAGGACGATTAGAAGTCGTTGAGAGCAGAGTGCACTTTGTTGAAGACCAGATTGTCATGAGAAAACGGACCTCCTTGACTCATTTTCTTTTTGGGAAAAGCAACTTCTGAAATAGGCTGTGACAGTAACTCTGGTTCTAGTTGGAACTTGACGATCAAGTTCAAGAGAAATTCTGGGAATGAGGCAAGCAAGCTAGGAAATCATACTGTTTCCCCTTGTTCATAGGACTATGTGGGAAAATGTCAAATCCAGGCAATGTTTCCCAACGGAACGCCCCCATTCTGTCCATCAGAAATCTCACGACAGGGGAGGACAAGAAGAAGCCATGACAGCAAGCGGGAATGTTTTACTCACTCTTGGGCAACAACCTCTACAAATAAATCAAAAGATGGGTCCAAATAGGGGTGGGAAGTGATGTTTATAAAAGGCTTTACGTATCAGCTGATGTCCTGTGTCCTTACATGTTAACTCAGACCTCCGAGTGACCCATGAGTTAGGAATGGATATTCTCATTGCTTTATGTAATTAAACAAAACCTTAGGGCAGTCACTGTGTCTGAAGTTTCACAGCTGGGTAATGTTGAAACCCATTTCCACTCACATCTGTCTAATATCGCTCAGAAGAGTGAGCACTGAGAGGGAGGAGGCATATGAGTCCTGTGTCCTCATGAGGAATGAAATTGGCTCAGTGGATAGTGTGTTGGCCTGCTGACTGAAGGGTCCTGGGTTCAATTCTTTTGCCTGGTTTGTGGGCTCAATCTCCAGTGTGGGGTATGCAGGAGGCAGCCATTCAATGATTCCCTCTCATCAATGATGTTTCTATCTCTCTTCCGCCTCTCTTCCTCTCTAAAATCAATAAAATCCTATATAATAAAAGCCTAATATGCAAATTGATGGAATGGCCGAACAACCTTTCACTATGACATGCACTGACCACCAGGGGGCAGACACTCAATGCAGGATCTGCCCACAGCTCATAGGTCCCAGGCCAGCCAAGGCGGGTGCCAGCGGGGGCGGGGGGGCACCCTGACCACCCCACCAGTTGCTCCACATATTGGCCCTGATCACCGGCCAGGCCTAGGGACCCTACCCATGCACAAATTTTGTGCATCAGGCCTCTAGTGTGTATATGTATGTATATGTGTGTGTATATATATATATATATATATATATATATATATATATATATATGAAAGTACCAGAGACATTTTGCTGGAGTTAAGTCTCAGGATATCAGATGTCTGACTTTAGGTCAGGCAAGAAGGATTCTAAGCATCATGCTTTCCTTAAGTGAGGATAAGTATCCCAAAGCAGTGTTCCTAGGCAAGTTAGGCTGGTCGGTAACGCACAGGCTGTGTAGTTTAGTGAATAAGCAGGCTATTATAAATACTGTGACAATGAGTATCTTTGGAAGTGAAAACTTACCGTGTTGCCCTTTGGAAAAATTTTCCTTCCTCAGATTTCACTCTCAGAATTAAACCTAGATACTAAGCATTTAAACAATAACCCATATCTGGTACCATGAAAATGTGCAAGAATTTGCGTATAACCACATCTTGGCCAGCAAGATGTTGTCATCCATGTCAACCCTGCTCATGTTTCAGTCCCAGCCTCACTGGCATTGTTTGTGGTCCTGTTTACTGCCAGATCGGTTACATAGATGATTGCTGAACCAGAAACTTACAATATCAACTGACAGAGAGTATTTTATTCCTGACTTTATGCCAGAGGGGCTGATGCTTGTAAAATATGAAGCTAGATCTCTCATTCTGTATATTTTATAATAATTCATTTTTTATTTTATATGTATAAAAATCTAGCATATATGTCTTAATAGTTTCATTGCTTTCAGTATCACTTTTATGGTATAACTACTACAATAGCACTTTAATGCAATCTTTGTTCATAAGCCCTTGCTTCAGGTATTGTCATTTCCTTACAAGAGAGTTATTGCAACAGAATTAGTCAGGGAAAGTCTCTAGTCACTGTTAAGGACCTTGATACATCTTGTTCAATTGCTTTCTAGAGTGTTCTTACCATTTGAACTTGAAGTTGTATGATCATGTCCTATTGATAAATCTTATCAGTGTTAAACAATGCATGCATGCAGATTATACATATAAATATTTAATAATTTGATAGGTGAAGCAGTCACTCATTTTTATTACAGTTAACTAAAAATATTTCTAGAGTGTCTGAGCAGTTATCTATATTTTTGCTTATCAATTATTTTACCTTTCAGTAGTATACCTTTAACTCTCCTGCTCCTAGATTTATGGTCCTGGAAGCAAAGTATCCTCACCTTGCTCAGGCATTTCTGAAATTTGACCACAGTGCCCCTCACTTTCTCACTTTCCAAAATGTGGAGAATAAAGGTCATGGGCACCACGAGGGAGGATGCCCAGCTTGCATCTGGTCTGTGGGTCAAGCCTGTCTGGTAGAGTTCCGATTCCAGCCCCTCTGGCTTTGTGTGTGGTTTTTCTCATACTTGATCGGTTATAGAAATTGTTACTGGCCCAAAGATTCCAGTTGTAAAGTACATTCCATTGTGCCAGATAGCATGCAAATGGGTCTGATGCTTGCAAAATATTCAAGCAAAATCCAATATCTATCATTCAGGGTCCCTGAAAGTGCCTATGACAAGGGGGTGTATATTCTAAAAGGCATACGCATCTAGAGACAACTTGAGATGCAGAAAAGAGAGATTTTCCTGTTGGAAATTTCTGTTCCAAGTCACTTAGTTATCTTCCCTCACCTCCTTGTCCTTAGCATCTAGGACCGTTGAGAAAGACAGTCTATGTGAAGTGACTTTCACAGTGTTTAGCATCTGCTCCATGCTTAGGGAGGGGTAACCTAGCCCAAGCCTTGCCACTGAATGACTGTGTGACCGCAAGTGAGTAACTCAACCTCTCTGAGATTCACTTGCCTGATATGTTGAATTTAGGTTCCTGCTGGGATGATGTTGACGAGCTCTGTGACCAAGTGGAGTCAAAAATACACAACCCACAATGTGAAACAGACTAGAGGGGAGAGGAGCTATGGGACCCGCATCATTTGTTCATCTGGCAGAGAGCTGGAGAGGATGCTTGAAAGAGACAGGAGACACCGAACCTCTGTATGGGATCCCATCCCAGTTCTTCCAGCCACAGAACCAGCCACAGAGCCACAGACAAATAGTCTTTGGAGAAAACACACTACAATTTTCTGCCAGGCTGTTTTCTGTACCCAGATTAAAAAAAAAAAAAAAAAAAAAAAAAGAAAAGAAAAGTCAGGAGTGCTTGGCCGGTGTGGCTCAGTGGTTGAGCATCAACCTATGAACCAGGAGGCCACAGTTCAATACACAGACAGGGAACATGCCTGGGTTTCAGGCTTGATCCCCAGTGTGGGGCTTGCAGAAGGCAGCCAATCAGTGATTCTTTCTCATTGATGTTTCTATCTCTCTATCCCTCTCCCTTCTTCTCTGAAATCAATTTTTTTAAAAAAGTCAGGAGTGTGTGCTCAGTGCAGCTGGGCTGCAGAGATAGTCCCAAGAATGGGGTTTAGAAGACAGAGAAGAGCGATAGCCATGGCCCTGATTACAGACTCACATGAGCTGTCTTTCCTATCACATCTTCCCAGCTCAGGCCTCACACTCACTCCTCTCTCTGGTAAGAAGCATCTTCCCCACTCTTCACAGGTCTGGCCCCTTCTCATAACGCAGACCTCGGCTCACCATGTGAGAATCAGGGGAAGTCAAATTCCAGAGGTGCTGTATCAGCTGGGCTCTGAGAGTTACATTGGCCACTGCTGAGTAGAAGAGAGAGGAAAATGTTTTTAGCAAGTCATAGAGGCATAAAAAAAATTATGACCTGTTTGGGAATCCACGCTACTGTGTCCAGCACTTCTGTGGCTTGAAATGTGGCCCAAAATGTAGAAGAGTAGAAAAGGGGGGCAGGGAAGTAAAGTTGGGCCCAGCTTGCAAAATGCAAAACCCAAAAAGTAAACTTGCCTTTCATCAATGGGCAGCCATCCAAGCACGAATCGGGTGACTCTCCTGTGCAGGTCACAGCCAGTGCAGAGGACCTGAACTCAGGGCACACACTGTCCAGCTACCGCTGTGGAGCGGGGCTCCAGCGTCATTCACCGGCCGTCCATATGGGAGTGCCTATCTTTTATTAACTGCCATTAATCTTAACCTAAAAAGTCGTTCATGTTTATTAATGACTGTCTATAGCACATCACAAGTGTGACATTTCAAAACTTGAGGTTGTTTGAATTACAAGCTTGCCAAAGACACAAAAAATTCCTCTGCGTTTGACACCCTTTAAAGTCTACCAGCCCCCTCCCCAGCTTCTGAGCAAGAGCTCAAGGGTTTTCAAACTCCAAAGGTTCTTCATAGGAAGAGAACCAAGCATGAAATATTCCAAATACTAGGTGCTGTTTTGCATATGATGAATGTGGCAAGGCCTTCAGCAGGAAAGACCCGCTAGCTCTCGTGGAGGTAGAGCCAAGTACAGAATGTGGTAGGATGGTGCAGGTGTTAAAAGGCTGCACGAGGGCCAGAGCGGAGCAAACTGGAAGACAGAGTCAGTGCCTCGTGGTGGGGAGAACATTGGCCACAACATGAGACAGTCCTTTGCTCAAACCCCAGCCTCAGTTTGCCCTCCTCTAAGGAACCATTGTCACGGTTCCAGGAGACAGAGTACACCAAAGACATTGAGTCTGTGTCTAAACAAGGTCACATGTACAATTCATAAAAAAATGATAGTGCCATCGAATCCCCCAGCCTGATGGCAAGGCCTCAGTTTCTCTCATCCTCTCAGTTTCACTTCTTTCCTGGGTCCCCAAAAGGTATATATTGTGTGCCCACAATTATCAGCTTGTTGTTACCACCTGCCAGTTGTTAATCTGGTTAAGTTTAGGTTGCCTCATACAACTTAAGGTTTCTGCCATAGCCACACCCCAGAATCTCAAAGACTTCGTAACCCCAAACTTGTCTCCAGCTCACACAAAGTCCACGGAGAGACAGGTGACTTCAGCACAGGTGTCCCCCATGCCACTTGTTCCCACTGTCTGTGTGACTGCTCCCCCTGGAATTCCATCAAATCCCTCCTAAAACCAGCACCCTCAGCTCCCCACTTCCATGCCTTCTCTCCTCTATGCAATCTCAGAAAACAAACTTTTAAACGCTATCTCTGCTTCTACAATGATAAGGCACAGCTTTCAAAACATCCTAAATCAATGTTGTCTCTAGCAGTCCCTTGCCAGGCCCCAGCTCAAGACCCTGGCAACCTGATGTAGCCACACCCCACACAGATATCAGGGTCACGTGTGGAGTGGAAAATGGGTCTGTGTTGCTGAACCCCTCTGCCTAACCTGTCCGGATGCAGGGGCGGACTGTCCAAGACCTGAGACTGGCAAATAGATGACTCTCAGGACAGAGGAAACATGTCCACAAAGGAATCCTCAGTTTTCTCCTCTGATAACATTGCCAAATGGTTACAGCTCAGAAGAGATTATTTTTCTGGCTTCTGCCCAGAACAACTTCAGACATTTAAGGTATTCCTTTCAGTTAGAACAGCCAGTTACTTAAAATCTTGGCACATGAAAAAGAGAAGAGAAAGGAAGAAAAGGGGAAAAGACAGACAGGAAAATGGAGGAAGGGAGGGAGGGAGAGAAGGAGAAAAACATGGAGAGGAGAAAAGACAAAACTTTTTTTTTTAACTTAGGAAAAGTTAAAATGTGTTAGAACTTACCAGGAACTTAAAGATCACCTAGTTCTGTGACCTTCGTCAGAGAAGGGAATCTGAGGCTCAGAGAGGGGAAGATACTTGTTTAAAGCCACAGAGCCAGCGAATAGATGAACTGAAATGTTGTGCAGCAGATTCTCAAGCCTGTCTTGTCCAAACAGCAGCTTAGATGAGAGGAAGATCTTGCTGGGCTTTATGGCTCCCAGTGTTAAACCAGAGACTCCAGCTGCCCACCTGTATAAATTGACTGCATTTCTGTGAAAAGAGAATATTGTTTGTTTAAGCATCTGGCCACCTTCCAGAGAATTGGGGCTCTGGAAAGGGTTTTGGGGGGTGGCAGTGAATGGAAGAGAGGTGGGAGAGGATCTTGGCTCTCCACTGAGGAATGCGTAGGAATCTCTTACAAGGAACTATTGAGAAATCCCTCCAGGATGGTCAAAAACAGCAAGTGCCCTCTTGTTGGCCAAAGATAACATACAGAGGTGAGCAAAAAGCCAATTAAATGCCCTACTTTGTTCCTCTCTTTTTTCTCCCAACCTTTTTCTCTTTCTTTCATAAGGTGATTTGTTTCTCAGGGTAAACCCCGAGATGATTAGAAATCCAAGCACCTATTTTACATGGAGTGTGTGGTGGAGCCCACAGTGTAGAGACTTTGTGTGTAACTGAGGTCTTTACCAACCCTGTCTTTTGTCTTCTGGTCACTAATTGGTAAGTGTGTGCTGTTCTGGACAGATACAGTAGATAGAGCGTGGAGCCGCGGGATTGGGATTCAGACTCTGTCCCTCTCTGACTGTGTGTCCCTGAGGAAGGTATTTGAAGCCTCTGAGTCTCATGTTCCACAGGTGACCGCAGGGAATCTGGAGGATGAAATATGAGATGCATTCCATCACCCTTTCTCTGTCAGTAAGAGATCTTCAAGGCTTGTCCTCCTTTTCTCCCTGGTGTCAATTTCCAGCACCAAATAAAAAGATGACCTATCCATTCGCTCGCTAAATTTTGATAGGATGAGCCAGGAACTGTTCTAGGCTCTGGGAATTCAGGAATGAACTGAAGACTGAACTCTCATGGAAATGGGATCCTAGGGGGAAAGAGCAATAAGTCAACACCAGAAAAACAAAACACTTCATGACAGAAAGAACTCTGTCTTCTGATTTAATGCTTCAATACCAGTCCCATGAACAGTGGCTGACACATAGTAGTTGCTCAGTTAATAACCATAGAATAATTGAACAATTTACATTTGGCACAATGAAATTGGAATAAGGGAGAACATTTAAAGAAACACATTTACAAATAAATATATATCATCAGTAATAATCAGTTGTTTGAAGAAAACTATAATAGAGGAAAGGAAATAGAAAGTTCTATGAAATTATGGGGTAGGGAAAGCCCCTGCTAGGGTGGTGGTATTTGAGTTTATTTCTAAGTTAAAGTGATGTAGCAATCATAGTGAATATCTAATAACCACATAATTAAGCAAGTCCAGTTCTTAGAGTTTTCCATGTGTTCAATTATTCAGCTCTCAAATTGCCCAGTGAAGAGGTGTCATTATCACTATCTTTAAAAAAAAATGTTTCTATTTATTTCAGAGATAGGAAGGGAGATGGAGAGAGAGATAGAAACATCAATGATGAGAGAGATTCATCAATCGTCTGCCTTCTGCATGCCCTGATCTACTGGGGATCAAGCCTGCAACCTAGGCATGTGCCCTGACCAGAAATCGAACTGTGACCTCCTGGTTCATGGATCAACACTCAACCACTGAGCCACACTGTGGGCTCCTCCAGGACAGTGACTGTGTCTGAGCCGCTTGTCCCTATTTTATACACATCAGATGCCTCATGTAATTTATTGAAAGAACATCCAAGAGTACATATTCTAGGATTTTGGGATACAGCCCAGAAGACACAAACTATGAAAAGGGAAGACAGGACAGAATGATTTGGGTAGGAAAGAAACTGAGAGAAGACAAGCCTGACCATACTGGCCCCATCTCTGAGAAACTTTGTACATACTGACCAGTATTCTTCACTGCTCTCCCCCTCTCTTGCCCCTGATAACCTCTAACTTACTCTTTGTCTCTGTGATTTTCCCATTCTAAATATGCCATATAATTGGAATCATATAATATCCATCGTTTTGTGTCTGGTTCATTTCAGTGAGCATAAGGTTTTAAAGTGCATCCATGTGGTGGCATGCATCGGAACAACATTCCTTTTCATGGTGAAGAACACTTCATTGCATGGATGTGCAATATTTGTCTCCTCAGTCATCTATTGGAGGACACTTGCCATGCTTCTACCTTTTGAAGATTGTAAATGAGAATAAGTTTAAATTTTAATAAATAGATGGGCATGGCTAAAATATCTCTTGAATTTGAAAACTTGTTTAAGTTTCTTTTCCCAAAATTGCCATAATCCCCATGGTGGGGAAGGGAATCTATGTAGGACATACATTGGGGGAGGGGAGAAACTGAATTTTAAAGGCAAAATTTTGTAAAAAATGAGAGAAATGACAGCTGATTGAAAAATAGTCTTTTTTTATGTCCTTATAAAACAGGAGCTTTCTTTACCAAAATGGGTACATTTTCAAATGATTAGTAATTTTTTTTCCTGTTCAAATTACCTCTGTTCTGTATTTGTCATGTGCAGAGAAGAAAGGAACAAAGAGACCGCTCAACCTTTCTTCTTCTTTTTATTTTTCTTCTCTATTTGAATATTTCAGAAAAACATAAAGATCTTTATCACCCAGACAATTGTCTCAAAAACTGTGTTTGTTGATGGCTTGAATTTATATAAAAGTTTTTTTAGAGGTAGACACAAAAAAAATCTCATTGACTTTGAATGTGTTGGCCTTGACATTCACAATGAACAGTGATAGCTGAAGAACTGTTCTAATACCTATAGTGAATTCCTATTCACAGACCCTCTAGATGTGCCCACAGAAAGTGCATTAAAAGAACAATGAGCGCGCATGACCGGTATTGCACAACTGTGTGCCTGGCTGTGCTCAGAGCCTGTACGATGCACAATATCGTCTTATTCCCATTTCATATATGAGCCAACTGACTCTCTGAAATGGTTAATCAAGTGTGTCCAGTGTTACCCACGTTTTAAGTGATAATGTCAAGATTCAAAGCCCAGCTTTCTCACTGGGAAGCAGATAAACAGATAAATAGAGAAAAAATGCAAATCACAGCTGAATTGGATACTTGAAGTGTAAATTAGAATAGGTACAGTCTTTAATTGTGTGGAAAATGTAAATTGCTACTAAAGATAGAACTTCCAAATTACGGAAAGTGGAAATGGAATCTGCCATGCTTCCTTTTTTGAGCGCTATATTCAGCTTTTAGCATGCAGTGTGAAAAGTCTCGGCAACACTCTTTCATGTTTGACAAATTATCTAAGAGGTCTGCCAGGGTTTGTGCCTACACAAGACAAAGCCTGCCAAGCTGACCTCAGTCTACAGTTTGTTCCAAGTGTACCTTTTTCTCATATGGTTTGGTTGGGCTATAACAAAATACAGGGAAAGCATCACATTGTCCTTGGCTGTATTCTACTTATGGGACAAAAGGTATTGGCAAAATCACTTACTCACTGCCACATGTGATCAAATGATTGGACTGAATATAGTCAATTGCCGTAGGTCAAAATAGTTGAAATTACACAGCAGCCCCAAGGACTTATAATAATGACAGCTTATATTAGTATAATGGACTCATGATAGCATACACCTGTAATAATTTCCTTTTTAAGTATGATCAAAGATCCATTCAGCAGGTGGTCTGTCCATTTTATTGTCAAGGAACAGCCAAGTGTAGCACCTAAAGAGGGCCCAACAGTGAACCACTCCTCCTGTGGTGTTCAGCTCCTCATGTGTTCCTTTCCTGCACTGAATCTGGGCTGGCCCCATCAAAACAATAGAATGTGGCAGTAGTCTCACTACGTATCACTTGCAACTTTTGCTTTGGTCTTTTGGGACATTCACCCTGGGGAAAGCCAGCTGCCATATCCAAAGTCCCACTAATGACACCAAGTCTGCATGCTGTGAGGAAGCCCAAATGGCCACATGGAAAGAGAAAGAAAGGATGATGCCTAGGCAGCCCCTAGGTGTTTCAGTCACCTCACATGAGGCATCAAACATGTAATCAGACGAGCCATCTTGGATCCCCAATCCACTCCAACCTTCAGACAACTTCAGTACTAGCCAGCATTTGGCTACAACCAGGCGAGCAGCCAAACAAGACCTGCCCAGCTGTTCTAAGCTCCCCACAGAAAACTATGAGAGATACTAGATTGGTACATTAAATCACCAAATTTTGGGTTAGTTTCTTACACAGCCACAACTAACTGGAAAACTAAGTCTATCCAGATTTTACAATGTTTTCCACTGCACAAAAAAACACTGGTAAATGAGGAATACGACTTTAATCAACACTATCAACTGGTATCTTCCGCAAGTAAAGAACTGTGAAGCCACTGGATTCTACCTGGGGAGCAAACTGTCTGGTGGGGAGTTAGATAGTGATTAGACAACAAACAATGCAATGTAGAAAGTATTATGAAGTAAATTCAGAGTTCTCATCTCTGAAATTCAGGGAGATTTAGACACTTTTTCAAGTTGACTATCTTAGATCAGATGCCCTAGAACAGTGATGGCGAAACTTTTGAGCTTGGTGTGCCAGCATTTTGAAAAACCCTAACTTAACTCTGGTGGGTGTCACAAATAGAATTTTTTTTTATATTTTCAACCATAGTAAAACAAAGACTTATATTTTTGATATTTATTTTATATATTTAAATGCCATTTAGCAAAGAAAAATCACCCCAAAAAATGAGTTCGCGTGTCACCTCTGACACGCGTGTCATAGGTTCGCCATCACTGCCCTAGAAGCAAAGCCTGAGGTGCAGATTTCTATATTCTTGGGAAAGTCATTTGCTGGGAAGGGGATTACAGAAGATATGGGCAAGGTAGTAGGGACACAGGATAAAGGAGAGGTCAGGCCTCAGCCTGATCCACGAGGAGCTCTGGAACATGGGTTGATGGATTGTATAATAGAGATTGTCCTGCCCAGAGACTAGGATGTTGGGCTGCTACCCCACAGCCCAACCCTTCATCTCATATCAATCTATCATTAGTCACAGGCAACCCCAAGGGAAATGGAGAGCATGGTGGGCATAACTTCTTAGGCATCTCCAAGTAAGGCAACTCCTGCTGACTAAAGGAAATTCCCCAGAAGACAGTGCAGCATAAGCCATTAGCTGCAAACTCTCCTGGTAGTGGGGTGGGAATACTTCCCTGGTAAATAAAATCTGGATGGGACACTTCCAGTAATGGCTTCAGTCCCATAATGGAAGTAGATGGGGAAACAAAGGTAGTAGGTGCCTGTTCTCTGGTTTAAAACCAGTTTGGATTTGTCTGCCGAAGTCCAAAACACTCTTAGGCACTAAGCCACATATACAATGAGTGTATAGTTTCTACCTACTGGAACGTATTTAGTTTTCCCCAAAACACAGTTAAGTAAATACCAGCCCATTAAGATAGACAAGAAAATTGAGATTCTAAGAATGTGAACCTTAAAGCCACATGGTCCATAATGAATCAGTAGAGTCAGGACTCACCCCCCAGGTCTCCTAGCTCTAACTGCTTTTCTCTCAAGTTACCTGACATGGGGGGAAATGGATCTTGATATGAGAGTGAGGAAACAAGACCATTTCCTACATCAAAACTTCAGTAAAGCAAATCAATCAGAGCATCTATAGCTTGGTCCTGTTTGTTGGCTATTTGAAGATGTGTTGGTTTGTTCCCTAGATCAAGTTCAGGCTTCCTCCATGAACTTCTTCCACTAAGAAACATGTTTTGTCAGGCACCAGTCATTGCCAGTCCCAGCCAGTCTTTTGCTTGAAGATGATGTGATCTGGTATAAACCTTTCTGTGCATCCCCACATCCTGGATGCCCATCATTTCCCTTATAGGCTTTGCCTAACAGGCAGATACTCATGCAAATCTTCTTCTTCCTCTTACCCATGACTGCATAGACTTTATTGCAGCAGGGCAAGGATTCTGGAGACTAAAGTCCAGTTCTAACAATCAGTGGCTCTGCCATCATGGGCAAAACCTTTAATCTCAGAGTTTGAGTTTCTGCCTCTAAAATTAGTACCATGCCATTTCCTATTTAGAACTGTCATGAGGATTAGAAACAACATATTTAAAATACCAAGCACATAGCTGGTGTGCAATAAATGATAGTTATTTTTATGTGACAGACACACCTGCACAGGAGACAGAATGCACGGGTGCTTGCTAAGTAAGCTACCACCATTTGGAAAGCAGGTGTCAAGGTCACAAATGTTTGATGGGTAGTAAGTTCTCATTGCGTTTAACCCATTTGCATTCCAAGTAGACATGTCTCTTGCCTGCATGTCCCCTAGCTCCTTCCCCTTTCCCATCACCACTGTCTTGATTCCTCTAGCTTTCCTTGTCCAGAATGTTCTGCTCTGGTTTCACCCACCACCCTCCATGCTCTGACTCACTAGCACATCCTTTAAGAAGCTTCTGCGTGGAAAGAGCAGGGTCCCTGTGGCTCATCAGTTCTAAGTGGTCTGGGTCATAGCTCTGCCAGGCAACCTTTGGGAAGATTGTTCACCTGTCACTACTCCTAAGTAATGGCATTATCAGTGACATCTCTGCCATTTCTCACCCGCTGCTTATGATCCTCTGTGCCACCATTCCCCATCTCTGGGCTAACTATTCCTCGGCATGAGTAGCAGTCCTGTCTTTCTTTGAAAGCAATAAGGGAGGTCCACTTCTTATACCTCACTTTCCTCCTCTCTACTGGTATAATGGGACTAGTTATTCCTAAATTAAATGAGAAAGTACTGGCCAGTTCACAATGTCATTTCCCCAATTTTCCTGACTTGTGTGTGTGTGTGTGTGTGTGGGTGGGTGTGTTTAACTTAAATGCAAGACAGTTAATAAGTATTAATTCCTATTGCTGCATTTTCCTTTATTCTTTAAGGGCTTAATAACACATTAAGTGCAGAGTAGGGGCTCCAAAGAAAAATACAATTTTAATGAACACCTGAACTCTTGGTCGTGATTTCTGATTCCCCTGTAAGCAGTAGGCACCCTGGGTACTGGTCTTTTCTTCCTACTCCTCCCTTTAGTCTCCTGGGACAGATGGAGCAAGCACCCTGCACTCAGAGACGCAGCATCGTTTTTGCTGAATGAGCAAATGTTCAGGCTGTGAGCTGATAACCACTTAACAGGATTTCACCTCTATCTGAATTCTGGAGGGAGGGCAGGGCAGGGCAGGAGCTGTCTTGACTCAGAAGCTTCAAATGCCCTGAATATTCTAAGTATAATAGCTGAGGATCCATTCAGCTGCTCTCAGCCACCTCTCCCAAAGGACCCCACCTGGAGGCCCCTAGGTTGCCCTGGGCCTGGACCAGTTTGGAGAAACCTCACTCTGTCCAGCTGGCATCTCTCTCTTTGTTAATAGAATTGGTATTAGGTGTGTTTGGGAAGGGACCAGGTTCCTGAGTCATGGCATTTGGACTGCTATGAAGGCAGGCACAGGTCAAGTGGAGGGCATCCTCTGAATTGGACAGTGTTCAGATGAGATCTAAGTGCCTGGTCTGTATCCATGGCTCTGAATCCTTGTACCTTCCTAGCAGACATAGCCAGTAGGACTCCAACCCCCTTCCCATGGTCCACCTCCATGAAAACATCTTTAGTTAAGACCAATTATTGAATTTATACCCACTGACCATTTTACACTGGGCCACCCCATCAGTTGTGCCAGCCCCATGTTCCTGGTGCTTAGTCCTTCCTTCCTCCATTCCTACCCAATACCTCTGCCCCAACACTCCATGCCTCAAGCATATCATCCCTATGAGCATACAGGCATTGATAGGTATTTTGCAAAAGCCATCCTCTTGGGAGTCGGAAATTCACACTAGGGTCTCCATGGTCGCCAAATTTCTGGGCAGCCTTGGAAACTCGATTTAACCTTTCTGGGCCTCTTGTTTCTTCAGCTCTTAAAAAGGGCGGGGGGGGGGGGCGGGGGGGTGAGGAAAGCCAGATCCAGTGATGTGCTGCAGAGGGAAGTGCTGTGCAGACTGCAGTGCAAAGGGAGGTCCTGCTACAAGGATTTCTGACCTGCCCTCTGGGGAGCTGGAGTCATTGACAACCTCAATGGGTTCTGAGGAAGAGGCAGGGCCTGGGGTGGGGCATGGGCCATGCAAAGGTCAAGCCCGGTGCAGATGCTGATACAGAACCAAGGTGACTGACGTCTCTGGTAGCACTCCTGAGAACGCAGGCTCATTCTTGCCCCTTCCCTGTGACTCACTCACACCTCCCAGGATGGAAGACCTTTGGCACCAGGGAAGGGATATGCCTGTTAAATAGGGAAGAACTGAACTCAGTCTGGGCCTTTTAGTCTGAGTTCAGAAAGAATTGTGTAGTGAGAAATGAAATGTGTGCTTTAGCTATGCAAGGACTCCAAGCCTGGCGGACTTACAGTCAGTGTGAACTTGGGCACGGTCTTTATCTTCTTCGTGCCTGTTTCCTCCGTTTTTGAACCTGCCATAATGATGCCTACACTCTCTGAGGTGGCTTGGGGCAACATGTCAATGAGGTCTTGTTTGTAGAAAATGATCAATAATGTCCATTTCACTCCCCTGCCTTAGTTATAAACTATGTCAGGAAATGGCTTTATTTTGCCTGATTATATTTTTCATTTTACCATAATGAATATGTTTTGCTTTCATGAGAAAAAACACACAATATATTTAACCCTGTGAAAGGCTAACTAAAGGAAGAGAGCAGAAAAAACTGAGGCTCCTCCAATGAACCAGCTATTTGGGGGCAGAAGTCAAAGTGAAATGGGGTTCTCACATCTGGGCACAGGTGGACAGGGCTCCTTCTGCACTACCCTCTGGTTTATGCTTTTCTTTCTTTTTCTTTTTCAATTTTAACCCTTGATGTTTACATTTCTCCCACCTTCAGAACTCCAAGGGGTGATTACTAAACATACACATATCTATGTCTCAAAGCATTTGGCATATGTGTCTACAAATGCATTGTGAGCTTTCAAGAGATAGCTAAACAGACACCACCTAAACAAAAGGCTTCCCCTTTAACCAGCTTTTCCCAGAATCTTCAAGTCGGGGACACACATAGATTTTACAATCCATCTTTTCTATTCTAAGTGGCTGTGCAGAGACCCATTGCCACCTGGGGCAGTTTACAGAGTCCCAAGGTCATTCTGAAGGCCAATGCTTTACATCACTTTATTGTAGGTTTCGCCCACCTTTATTGTAGGTTACACCCTTTGCTGAGACCAGTCTATATACAAGTACCCTCTGAGTCACAGGCATATCACAGGGAGCTTCTTCCTAGTTATTAATATTGCTTTGTCTACCTTGAGTTTACATGGAGTTAAAATCCACACTCAGGTATGTGCTGAAGTCAGGAGTGGGCAAAACTGCCTCTTCCAAAATAACAGGGGGTCTCAGTGAAGATAAATCTTACAGTGCAAGTAAAAAAAAGTAAATCTGATGACCACAGCAAGACAATCAAAATTAAAAAGAGCAACGAAGAAAAGAAAGGAGGAAAGACGAATGTAATATCCATCAAAACTTGTTTTTGTTTTTTTCAGTAACAAAGGAATATAGATTCTCCAATGGGTGCAACATGGACAGCTATTTTGAGTCAAGGGCAAGTTAATTATATTAAAAAAAGACAGCGTCTCCAGAATTTATTCTTATTTCTTTTTGCAGTGAAATCTTTTAGTTCCTTCATATAGAGACATATTACACAATGTTAACAACCATGAAAAACAATACAAAATGCCCTCAATTTAACAAGTAGAAAAATATAACTAGTATATATGGCAATTGTGAATCTAATACTGTACAGAAGTCATTTATGGGCCTTACAAATAAATTATAGCTTAAATGCCTTTTAAAACTTCTTCCCCCACCCTAGATGTACACCAGAACTTACAGTATCGGAAAGGTTCGGAGCCTAGCTTATTGCAAATCAGTGCCAGTCAAATGTTCTGCCCACGAGCTCAAAGAATTTCTTATTTGGCTCGTGGAAATATTCGTGCAGTTTATGGAGGAGTTTGGGGTCCACTTGGGGGTGTGCCCGGCCTTTGGACTCATGCAAGCAGCGATCCCGCCCGCTGTCCCGCAGGCAGTAGAAGCCCTTGGTTTTGTTAAAGTAGAAGTTTGAGGCGTTGATCTGCGGGGACAGCTTCAGGAACCTCTCCACCTTCTGGATCTCGGGGAAAGGGTCCCTGATGAGGCGGTCACCGTCCACGATGTGGATGCGGTGCAGCGGGAAGAAGCGCAGCCAGTTGCGCATGTGCACGTGGTAGAGGCTACGGTTGAGCGCCTTGTAGTCCACGTTGAGGCGGCCATCGCGCACCAGGAACTCCTCGATGGACGGGTAGGGCTTGTGCTTCTGCACGTGGTTGTACAGCACCTGCGTGTAGTCCGACAGCACGCGCTCCGAAGGGTCCCGCAGGATGAGCAGCAGCCGGAGGGCCGGGTTCATACCGTGGACCCGCTCAGGCACTTTGGGTGACGTGAAGTACGCGGGGGTCTTTTCCACGGTGAGCTGGTGGGGGGCGGAGAGGGGCATCTGGCTGAGGTACCAGCCCAGGCCTTGGCTGTAGTGCTCCTCCCAGTCGAAGAAGTGCACCTCGTTCTCGGCGGCCGCCACGTCGGGGTGCAGGCTGAGCATCTCCAGCAGCGCGCGGGTGCCGCCCTTGCGCACGCCGATGATGATGGTCTGCGGGAGCTGCCTGGCAGAGCCATTGGGGGCCGCGCCGTCCAGGGCCTGGTCCTGGAGGGTGGCTGCTTTCCACACCAGCTCCTGTGGTCCAGGTTCCGCCCAGGGCGCGCCGGGGCGGGAAGGCACTAGCTGGAGCTGTGCCACCAGCAGCGCCGCGCCCAGGAGCAGCGTGGCCATGCTGGACACCACGGGGGCTTCGCTAGGCCGGACGTCGCTGGGTCATGAAGCGCCACCGCAGGAAATGCCTCCTGGTCAGTGACACATGGGCGTAGCAGGCAGCCAATTACTAGGAAACAAAGAAAGGAAAATATTAACTCCAAATCCACAGGCTTCATGGAGTAGTCCACCTCCCTGGGGCTCTCTCAGGTTCCTGACCTGTAAAGCAGGGGCGGCAACATTTCTGTGCAGGATCAGGTCGGGATGGTTTAGGCTTAGGGACTACAGTCTCCATGGCAACTCCAAATATGCTGTCTTGCTCTAAAGCACCCATGGATGTCCTAATACAACTTTTTAAATATTATTTTTATTTTGTTTTCCAACAATGTATATGCTTAGTTGTATGTTTGCAAGAGGAGAGAGAGAGAGAGAGAGAGAGAGAGAGAGAGAGAGAGAGATTTGGCTCTGCGGCCCTAGTTTGCCAAACTCTGCTGTAAAGGAAAGGGTCGGAAAGGCCTTTTGCACTTCAACAAACACCTAGCCCCAGGCCTAGCAGTAGGTGATATAGGAGCAGACATTGTTCCTGCTCCCTGCCCACCCCTACAACCCTTCCATCATGGGGCTCCTGATCTAATAGGGCCAGGTGAACCTGTCGAAAGATTAATTAATCATTTAGTTCCAATTCTTCACCCCACTTCACCCCACCCTCCATCCAGTTCTTGCTGTGGCCTCATTGTCAGGGGACTTCCTCACAGTTTGGTTTGGTTTGGCCAATGGCCTGTGGTCAGTCCCCAGCCCAGGCAGTGAAAGGCCGCGTGTGTCTCCACTTGCCCTCCCGCCATGAGAAGAATGGGCCCTGGTAGCCCCTGCCTCCAGCAGGAAGAGGGGAGACAGGTGCAGCAGAGCCACCCCAGCTCATGAGTGAGAGAATACACTCTGGTGCTTTTCAGCCATTGAGTTTTGGGATGGCTTGTACAGCAACACTCATATGGCAAAGGTTAACAGATGCAACCTGACTGCAGGCATCGACATGATATATGTTATGATTACATTCTAGGCAGGGTCCCATGAGGGCATATGGTCATTCATTTGGCCTGAAACAGTTGGGGAGAGCTTCACAGCAGAGGAAATGTTTGACATGGGGTAGAGGGATAAACAGGTGAGGTTACTAGAAAGAGCAAAAAGCCTTCCTGTGTGTAAAGCCTTACTGTTTATAAAGTGGCCCTTCAGTCTGCTCAGGTGACTTGTCACCACACCCTACAGTGTAAGGTAGGAAGGCAGGACAGTTAGAGATGAGAGTCTTGCCCAAGGACACTAACATTCAGTCCATATCAAAATTCAGGGCCCAAATTAAAAGCTCAGGGCTCTCTTTCCACAAATTGCCTCCTTTACACCTTCTCTTCCCATCTGGGATTTATCATAGTTAGGCTTTAAAGTCCCTCAAGCACACAGGCACTGCTGGGTCAGATGGACAGATGGCATAGGGTTCCCAAAGGCAGACGAGTCATGGTTCATGTTTTCTGGGTGCTGATAAACAACAATCTAAAAGAGGAGGCAGCAAGCTATCCTTTAAGTAATTCCTGTCTAAACACAGTTAGGGATGGATGGCTTAGAGACAGACTGGGATTGGGGACTGGGATTGCCAGAACCAGTAAAAGTGTTCTCCATCAAGAGGACCCATCATCTTTAGACCAGGTTTAAAATTCACTTAGTTTAACTCTTGTCCAGAATGTGTAAACAGAGAACCACACCCAGGGCTTCCATTTTAATGATCAAACCAGTTGATCTATTTCCCTCAGATATCAACTGTCTGGGGAAAATGTATATGAAAGAACAAGCAATGAAATAGCCGGAAACCTCTGGAGAATCCCAGAATGCTGGAGAAGAGACTTGCAAGATTGGGTGGCATAACTGTTTGGGAAAAGGAAGGGAAATGTTTAAGGATGACTGGCCAGACAAGATGTTGTTCAAGGTTGGTGCTACTGATTGGATAAGCTCAATTTAATGGGCCATTTGCTTTAATCAATTGAACATTTCAGTGTGTTTCAGGCAAATTCCATTTCCTTCTCAACTGCTCATGTGGGTCAACAGAACGGGCCGGCTGTGCTTGCCTTGTACATGTTTTTATGTGTGTGCGCACATGTAGTGTGCTTGTATGAATTTGTGCCCGAATCCAGGCCCCAACCCTCCCCAACCCTGCTACGCCTGAGTGACAGAGTTGGAGACCAGATCTGCAAGTCATATTGTCTGACCATCCTTCCCACCCTGTTAGGAGGTATCCTGGTTAGCACCATGCACATCAGAGATCTTTCTCCTAAAGGGGAATTACCAGCAGTCCCAGGGAGAAGAAATGAAAATGTAGTTTGCCCTTTCAAAACAGAAATGAAAAATAAAAAATAAATAAACTGGGAAGTTAGTAGTTTACAAGCTCCTCATTTCTACTTCAAACTTTCTAAAAATGTAGTTTCTTATTGTAAGCCTTTCTTCTACAATCCAAAAATATTTAATATTCAAGCTATATGGAAAGTAAAAGCTTAGCTAAAGTCTCATACACACGGAGAGAGACAGAGAGGGAAACAGAGAGAGAGAAAAGCACATATA
This sequence comes from Myotis yumanensis, assembly GCF_028538775.1. Classification (NCBI taxonomy): domain Eukaryota; kingdom Metazoa; phylum Chordata; class Mammalia; order Chiroptera; family Vespertilionidae; genus Myotis; species Myotis yumanensis. The sequence continues at coordinate 235,491,885 of NW_027223752.1, read as the reverse complement.
TGTATTAGTATGGGCTATATGTAGAGAGAGCTATGTGTATAGCATGTGCATGTATGAAACTTTAGCCAATTAATATGTATACACATATATGTATATCATTTGTATATGTATGCACACACATATGTGCTGTATATGTAAATTTATATATGTAAATTTATATATATATATAATATATCACAAACACAGTGGCCATTAAGAGCCACAGTCTTTCTATAGTAGTCTTTCTGTAGTAGTCTGATAATTGTTCAGTGGCATAGACATAATTTCTGGGCCTCTTAGTAACACTCTTAGAAAAGCAAAGATCCCCACGCTCAGGTGAGCCTATAAGCCAGAACATCTGAGCCGAATGGATCCTGAGAGTGGGATTCTGAACATCAAGGCATAAAAGAGCCATTGAGCCACTGCCTTTCATTTTGTGGGTGAGGAGGCCCCAAGATGACTTGGCCAAGGTCACATGGAGAATCCAGGCTTGAACTTGTGGCTCCTGAGTTCCAGTTCTGTGTTCTATCTGCTATTTCTGCTGCCTCCCAAGCGTGGGGTCTCAACATCCACTAATGGCAATGGTTTTGCAGTCCTAAACCAAAAGACCCCCACAACCTACCCAGTAGTGACAACCCCCTGGCCACCAACTCCAACATCAGTTGATACACACAGGGTGAAACTCATTCCCTAGATCTATTCAGTAGAAGAGTCAAAGTACTTACACAAGTGATGGGGCTTGGAGTCCTTCTCTAGGTTTGACCTGAGTCCAAGTGACTTAACCTCTCCTAGTCTCAGTCTCCGCATCCATAGAATAGTAATAATCCCACCCATCTTCAATGGCTACCTTTGGACTGTGTATCAGTGAGATGTTGTGGGTCAATAAGCACCATCCAAAGAAATCCAATGTGAGCCACATATGCACTTTTTTCCCTTATCAAACAAAAACGGACTGAATTTACACTACTAGTACATATCTAACATTTTACCTACGTATTGACACGGGTGCCCATTTTTACCAATGCCTTCTCCCTTCCGTAATGCCAACCACAGCCTCCCCCACAGCAGGCACGCGGCATGTGAATTGTATAGATAAAAGTATACCACAGTTTTAGTTCATTCTCAGAAAAACTTAAATCTTCACTGGCAATCAAGAGGTGCTCATGAAGGTGAGAGTAACCCCTCCCTGAGGTGCCGGTAACCACTATTCATTTATGCGTCTCTGGTACTTAGTCAAATCCTGACCTGTGTCAAATCACGTATTGTTTCTACTTTTATTATAAATGAGGAAATGACCCACATGTGCACTTTAAAATTTTCCAGGAGCCACACTAAAAACAATGCAATTCAGTGCCGGCTCCTGGTCAGAGTCCAGCCCCCGCTGCTGTACCCTTCCAGGGCCTGGATGATTTCTGGACACAGTGGGTGCTGGAGATTCTATTTGCTGAATGGACATGTCAAATGCAATGGAAAGCAAAGCACATGTCCACAGGTCCAGAGAAAGACTTTTAACTCAGTGTAAGGGAAATCCAATAGTTTGTCTATAAAAACGACTGCATCAAAAGTGAGTTTTCCAGCCCCTGAAGAGTCAAACAGAAACCAGATGTTGAACGGCGGGCTCAGCATTTCTAATGGGAGTTGGACAGGGTCACCCGAGAGTCTAGAAAATATTTTAATTAAAAAAGGAGAGGAAGCAGTGAAATAACCCTTCAAAAATATTTTAATTTTGTCCTTAAGTCTTCTTATTCCATGATCCACACCATGACCTAGATTTCAAATGTAATTAACTACAATATATTCTCCAAGTCCCACCCCCTGAAGATTCATGATAGAATGAAATACCAAAGGTATTTCACAGGAGGGACATTCAGTGCGTTGGGAACAGTAGTGTTGGTGATCCCTCTTCAGGACACCTCCCCGGCCCTTGCACATGAGAGAGACACAGCTGTCACAGGCAAGAGTCTCCCCCAGAGAACAGGGATGAGCAAAGCACTCAACCACACATTCTTTAAGGGATTTAACAAAAGGGTTGGAAAGGAAAAGATTACTTACTGAGTGCCCATTGTGCCAGACGGTAAGCACTCATGTATACATGACCCCTTCGAATACTCGCAACAATACCAAGAGGTGGTTCTTCTCATTTTATTTTACATTTTTAAAAATATATATTTTTATTGATTTCAGAGAGAAAGGGAGAGGGAGAGAGAGATAGAAACATCAATGATGAGAGAGAATTACTGATCGGCTGCCTCCTGCATGTCCCCCACTGGTGATCGAGCCCACAACCCGGCATGTGTCCTTGACCAGAATCAAACCTGCAACCCTTCAATTCTCAGGTTGACACTTTATCCACTGAGCCAAACCAGCTAGGGCTTATTTTACATTTTTTAAGCAACAAGAAGATAGCATGCAGATGTGGAAAAACAAAGAAGCGTTTGCAATTGGACAGATCCAGGGTAGAATTCTTATAGCTGCCTGACCTCTGATAAGAAGCTTCTTAGCTGTCGGGGTTCAATGTGCAATTCTGCACAATGGGCTAATACCTACCTCCCATGGATGCTATCATGATTAAATAAGACTCTCCACATTGAATAAATATATCACAGTGCCTTTCTCCCCATGACAAATAGGAAAAGATACTATTCAGGTTGAATGACCTTCTCAAGGTCACAGACCCAGGAAGTATGAAAACTAAAATTCTGCAGGCCATCTCTAAACCCCGCTGCACCCCACCTGTGACTGGTGATGCCTCTGTGGGCAGGGGGAGTGCATTCTAGGCAGAGGCAGCTTAGCAATAGGCTGAGCTAGCAGGGAGGCCCAGAGCCTTTCTACTGCAGCGCAGGACTGCTTCTCTCCAGCTTCGCGGGTGCTGAGTGATCTCATTTTCTGGAATGCACTGAAACCTGGTTAAAGACAGTTCGAACAACGGAGCTGTCATTCCCCTATCCAACTGACTTCAAAGCAATCAACAGGATAAGATCATTTGTTCACTTTCAGAGTCACACACGTCTTCACTTTTGTCCTTGCACAACTACTGATGAACGCTTGGCAGGGGTGTCAAATGTTCCTCCTGGCAGGTCCTCTTGGAAACCGAGAAAGAGGAAACAGGTTTAGCTTGTGCCTGTCAGTCTGGGAAAGGACAGTGATATCTCAAGGCTCGCATAAATATTTATTTTCTAGAAATTGCCTACACATGCCACTTGTCAACAAATGCTGACATTCGCCTTTGTTTGGATTTACTGATGGTGATTGTTGTGCGGTAAGATGGGTGGAAAGGACGCACGGTCAGTCCCGGGAATGTTCGTAAGTTTTCCCGGGCCACGTTTACCATCTTGGACAAAGAAGGGTCTTGGCCCATTTTCCTCTTGGAAAGGGGGTGGACCCTCAGAATGCTCCTCCTCCAGCCTTCCCATGCTCCCCTGCATCCGCACAATGCTGGGGGCTTCCTCCCTATTTCAAAAGGGTGACTGGATATTGAGCATGACTCCCCAGGACTGAAGGAAGGAGGTACTCAGGAAAGCCAGGAAGGGCAGCGTGGTGTGGGGACAGGCGCAGGGATTTGGGGCCACCAGATATAACTGGCAATGTTGTTTCTGAGCCTCTGAGAACTCAAGGATGCACTGGGATGAGCAATGCGGCCTGTCCCACAGGGAGTTTGAGGTCAACCCACCCAGTCTTCTTCTGAAGCTTCCCTCCCAGGAGCTCAGCCCAATGCTTTCCAAACTCAGAGGCACACTCCAATCCCCTGGAGATCTACTTCCACATGCAGATTCAGATCTGAGAGGTTGGAGAGGCCTGGGTGTCTGTGTTCCTAACAAGCTCCCAGAGAATTTGGCTGCCCATCTGGGCCCTTGGATGGTGAGGGGCCCATGATCTTGCAACCTCTGGACCCAGCTGTGAGCTTGGAACCTCCAGGCCCAGCTGTGAGCCCGGAACCTCTGGGACTATCTGGATTTGGATTCTAATCACCTTGGCCTTGAGCAGGGTGGCTAATTTTCTTTTGGTTTTTGTTCTTACTGTTGTTTATTTTTAACTTCAGGATGAAAACAACTGCAGAAGACAAAATAGAGGGATCGGTCTGGCTTCAGAGGTGATGTTATCCCCAGAGCTGGGCAGAGGGGAGATGCTGGATTTCACAGAGGATTTGGGGCCCAAACCTGGCTCAAATCTCAGCTCTACTGCTGAAAATCCTGCAGGCAGCTCTGAAGCTCGCAGCCTGAGGTCGAATGCACTGGCCCCACATTCCAACTGCAAGGCTTCAATACAACAGGCTGAGGACATTAGCATATCGCCTGGCCCATGGCAAACCCTCAAATCCTGGGAGCTATTTTTGTCCCCAAAAAAGAAAGCTGTGTGGTATAAATGGGATCCAGGCATGATAATTAGTCAAACTCATTTGTTCACGATCCACAGCACTGCAGTGACTCAACCAGACGGAGGCTCCAGGAAGCAAGGACAGCATCACCGGGACAGGTGCAGGCTCTCTGTTTCTCAGGGGTGCACAGTCACTGGGTCCTCTGTGACTGCCCCGCCCCCTCAGGAATGATGGGCAGCCAGGTCTGTAAGTCTGGGAGGGAAAAGGAGGAGCAGCTACCTCTCCTCAATGTGTTTAATCTGCACTGCTGTGCACAGCAGGCAGCCTTGACCTAAATAAATCCTTCATTAGAGGCAGCGCACGTGGAGCTCCCTGACAGGAGGGTGGACGGGCCTCTTTTATTACTTGGTGCAGCTGAGTGGAAAGGGGGCTGTGCCAGTAGACAGGGAATGGGAGTGGCTGCCTCAGTGCACGCCAGTGTGCACAGCCTTCTGTTCCTGCTCCAGGTGAGACCTAACCTCCACACAGGTGCCCTCTGAATGTGGGAATCTCCTGGCTGGATTGGACAGTGACATCACTCTGTGGATGGGGAGCGCCCAGAAATCCCATACGTCTCCCCAGAAAGAACCAGGAAAGACACAAGGTGCATCAGATGCTGAAGGGCCACAAGCCATCTCCTTGTCCTGTCCAGATCCCTGCAGAAGGGAATACTGAGGCAGGCAGAGCACAGGAACCCCAAGGTCAAGTATGAGGCAGTGGAGCTGAATCAGAAACGAAGATCTCTGGATGCCCTTGCCACTGCACAAGACATGGAAGGCTGGGCTTCTTTTAAGTTGGGGTAGAAAATATTGAGTAACTTTTAGCTAAAAAATAAATACGTACAAACCAAACTATTCTTCCCCTGGAATGGCAAAGGTGGGGGAGGATTGGCCTCATTTCTGGGGCCAGCCTGTAGGGACTGAATGTTTGTGTTCTCCCAGATGCATGTGTATTTGGAGATGGGGGCTTTGGGAGGGACTCAGGGTTAGAGGAGGTCTTGAAGAGACACATGATGGGATTAGTGTCTTTCTAAGGCAGGGGTGGGAACCTTTATTCTGCCAAGGGCCATTTAGATCTTTATAACATCATTCAAAGACCATACAAAATTATCAACTTAAAAATTAGCCTGTTAAAACTAAAACCATTTCACCTAAGAACAGGTACGAGACAGGGATGCTCACTTTCACCATTCCTGTTCAACATATTACTGGAAGTGCCAGCCATAGCAATTAGACAAGAAGAAGAAATAAAAGATATAGATATAGAAATTGGAAAAGAAGATGTAAAACTGTCATTATCCGCAGATGATATAATACTGTACATAAAAAACACTAAAGACTCCATCAAAAAATCATTAGACTTAATAAATGAATTCGGCAATGTAGCAGGATACAAAACTAATGCTAAGAAATCTATGGCATTTTTATACACCAATGATGAACTTACAGAAAGAGAGATTTAAAAAACAATCCCATTTACTTTCAAACCAAAAACAATTAAAATACCTAGGAATAAACTTAACTAAGGAGGTAAAAGTCCTGTACTCGGAAAACTACAGAACACTGAAAAAAGAGATAGAGGAGGACATAAACAGATGGAAGAACATACCGTGTTCATGGATTGGTAGAATCAACATCATTAAAATGTCCATACTACCCAAAGCAATCTATAGATTCAATGGACTCCCCATTAAAATACCAACAGCATATTTCACAGACCAAGAAGGAACTCTCCAAAAATTCATCTGGAATAAAAAAGACCCGGAATAGCTGCAGCAATCCTGAGAAAGAAGAACAAAGTAGGAGGGATCTCAATACCAGATATCAAACTGTATTACAAAGCCACTGTTCTCAAAACTGCCTGGTACTGACACAAGAACCGACTTATAGACCAATGGAATAGAATAGAGAACCCAGAAATCGACCCAAACCACTATGCTCAATTAATATTGACAAAGGAGGCAAGAATATACAATGGAGTCAAGACAGTCTCTTCAATAAATGGTGTTGGGAATATTGGACAGAAACATGCAAAAAATGAAACTAGACCACTAACTTACACCATACACAAAAATAAACTCAAAATGGATAAAGGACTTAAACATAAGATGGGAAACCATAAAAGTATTAGAGGATTCCACAGGCAGCAAAATCTCAGACATATGCCCAAGCAATTTCTTCAATGATACAGCTCCTAGGGCAATGGAAACTACAAGAGAAAATAAACAAATGGAACTACATCAAAACAAAAAGCTCTGCACAGCAAAAGAAACCATCAACAAAACAATAAGAAAGCCTACTGCATGGGAGAACATATTTGCCAATGTTATCAACGATAAGGGTTCAATCTCCAACATTTACAGGGAACTCATACAACTTAACAAAAGGAAGATAAACAACCCAATCAAAAAATGGGCAATGGACCTAAATAGATACTTTTTGAAAGAGGACATAAGGAAGGCCAAAAGACATATAAAAACATGCTCAAAGTCACTAATAATTCGGGAGATGCAAATCAAAATGACAATGTGGTACCATCTCACACCTGTCAGAATGGTTATCATCAAAAAATCAACAAATGACGAGTGCTGGTGAGGATGCAGAGAAACAGGAACCCTTGTGCACTGCTGGTGGGAATGCAGACTGGTGCAGCCACTGTGGAGAACAGTATGGAGTTTCCTCAAAAAACTAAAAATGGAACTCCCATTTGACCCCACTTCTAGGAATATATCCCAAGAAACCAGAAACACCAATCAGAAAGGATATATGCACCCCTATATTCATAGCACCACAATTTACCATAGGTAAGATTTGGAAACAGCCTTCAACAGATGAGTGGATTAGAAAGCTATGGTACATCTACACAATGGAATACTACGCTGCAGTAAAAAAGAAGGAATTTTTACCATTTGCAACAGCATGGATAGAACTGGAAAGCATTATGCTAAGCGAAATAAACCAGTCAGAGAAAGATACATATCACATGATCTCACTCATTTGTGGAATATAATGAATAACATAAAGTGATGAACAAAATCAGATCCAGAGACAGAGAAGCATCGATCAGACCGTCAAACCTCAGAGGGAAGGTAGGGGAAGGTGGGGGTAAGGGAGAAAGATCAACCAAAGGACTTGTATACATGCATATAAGCCTAACCAATGGACACAGACACCAGGGGGGTGAGGGGATGAGTGGAGTGGGGGGGTTGGGGGGCAATGGGGGGGATAAGGATACACATGTAAGAATACACATGTAAGGATACATATGGAGAAAGGGGAACCTTCAAACAATGTCAGTGGGATTGTAAACTGGTGCAGCCATTACTGGCAAACAGTATGAAGTTTCCTCCAAAAACTAAATATTGAGCTTAATCAATATTTCTTAATCAATAAAGAAAAAAAGAAATTTAAAAAAAATTAGCCTGTTATATTTGGTCAAACATTTAATTGACCCACCCCTAATGCCTTGGCAGAGCCAGACCAAATGATTTCATGGGCCTTATATGGCCCTTGGACCCGACTTTCCCCACCCCTGTAAGGAGAGGAAGAGAGACCAGAGCTCTCTCTGCCCCAGGAGCACATCAGGAGATGACAACCACATGTGAGCCAGGTGAGAGCTCCCAGCAGGAGCGAAATTATTGGCATCTTGCTTTTTAACTTCCCAGACTGCAGAGCTGAAAAATCAACTGTTGCTGTTGAAGCCCCCAGTTTGTGGTATTTTGTTAGGGCTGCTGAGCAGACTAATACTCAGCCCTTAGAAGAAACAGTAAGTTTCTGCTGTGTACGTCTTTCCAGGGTGGTGCTCACCTGTCTCCTGGATTCCAGCAGATGACACCAACCGATGAAGCTGGTGTCCTGGGAGGGACTGCAGGCAGAGGCCGTGCATGTGCATGTGATCTGCCTAAAATGCCAGCTGCTGACAGCTCTGCAGATGCTCTTGGAGGTGAGGGACCAGTGCCCTCTGATGTTTTGCTTTTACAGATCCAACCATGGATATTTATGTGAAAACTCCTGATTTTTATGAATAGGATAAATGGGTATTAGTTGCCACATAAGGTGAACTTGAAAAAAATAAAAAGACTGGAGGGCAAGTCTGCAGAGATGCCTGAGGTCTATACTTTGCTCACATGTGATTGCTCAAACTTTTACATGGCACCATGATGTTTCTAAGACTGCACGACATTCCTGGGGATTCAGAGATAATGCAGCTGCTGTCCATAGGAGCACCCTGTAAAGTAGAAGACACACATGCAAGGAAACCAACCACCATGTGGGTGTGAGCAGCGATCCAGTCACAGGTACGTGAGAGCACAGAGGAGAGGATGGAGCTGGTGGAGGAGCAGAGCGGGCCTGCCTGGTCTGATTCCCTGGGAAAGGCCTCCAACGTTCAGGCATAATCTGGGCAGGGAGTCCCATGGGAACATGCATGCTAGTAGGTCTGCAGCAGGAGCAGGGCTGGGCGGGTGCCGGCACTCGGCTGTGCTGGGGTTGGCACTGGATACAGTCTCTGGGAGGCAGTGGGGATATGAGGCCGCACCAGCCAGCAGGGCCACGACCTGAGACTTAGGTACACAGTAGACTGTCAGAGTGGCTGTCCCCTCCCCCCCCAAAAAAATCAACCAATAACAGTGCCAACGAGGAGGAGGAGAAAGGGGAACCTTTAAACAATGTCAGTGGGATTGTAAACTGGTGCAGCCATTACTGGTAAACAGTATGAAGTTTCCTCCAAAAACTAAATATTGAGCTTCCATACAACCCAGCAGTTGCATTTCTGGATATTTATTAAAAAATAAAAATTAAAAAAATAACAAAAAAAACCCTCACATTAATTCAGAAATATATATGCACCTCTATGTTCTTTGCAGCAATATTTACAATAGTCCAAACACAGAAGCAACCTAGGTGTTCATCAATAGATGAATGGATAAAGATCTCATATTTCACACAGTGGAATATTACTCAGCCATAATAAAGAATGAAATCTTGCCATTTGCAACAACATGGATGGACCTAGAGCAGTGGTTCTCAACCTGTGGGTCGCGACCGCTTTGAGGATCGAACGACCCTTTCACAGGGGTTGCCTAAATACATCCGGCATATCAGATATTTACATTTTGATTCATAACAGTAGCAAAATTAAAGTTATGAAGTAGCAACGAAAATAATTTTATGGTTGGGGGTCACCACCACATGAGGAACTGTATTAAAGGGTCGTGGCATTAGGAAGGTTAAGAACCACTGACCTAGAGGGTATTAGGCTAAGTGACACAAGTCAGAGGGAGAAAGACAAATACCATCTGATTTCCCTTATATGAGGAATCTAACAAAACAAAACACATGAATAAAGTAAACAAAACAGAAACAGATCCATAGATACAGAGAACAAGCTGATGGTTGCCAAAAGGGTGGGGGATACAAGGCAGGGGTGAAAAAAAAAAAAAGAAAAAAAGAAGAAGAAAACAGTGGAGAGAAAAGCACCATGGCAACAAGACGAAGCACAAAGTCCTGCCCTTGAAGCCCAGCGATGCTGCGTACAGGCTGCAAGTTGGGGCAAGGTAATGGAAAATCGTGGCAACCACAGGTTTGGCCCAAGGGCTTCTGTTAGTCTTTCCTTTGGATATGTGTGTCCTTGTTTAACCTGATCATTTACAAAGAGACATTTCAGTGAGCCGTGAGTACTGACGCGTACGGTGAACAGCACGGGGGATGAAACACTGACTCACACATCCCTGCCTTGGAGGAGCTGACGGGAGACAGGCATGGAAGCAATGAAAACACAGATCGTATCTGGTCTTGGTGTTACATTGCCTGAATTTTATCCTTTTCGGAATTAACCGTTGCCATTCATGCCATAGCCCTGGATAAGGCCATGGCACATAGCGTTATCCTCCACCCCACACACATCCACACACGACTGTGATTTCTCTTTGTCCTTTACTTGAAAATTTATAAAAATAGTACTCAAGTTAAATATTCCTAAAGTCTTAAGCTCCAGGTTCTGCAAAAGGAATTAGCATTTCATTTCCCTCTGACACAAGCTTTAACTTATCCAGAATGAATTTACTTTAAACAGGGCTGCCTGCCTTATTATCTTACTCATCTTGCAATCTTTAAATGCCACCTAATCCATTCGGAACACCACTGGGTACTGCACTTGACACAGTCATCGCGGGGAGCTCCTGTTAACTTTTCTTACAGTTTCAATGTCATCCGATTAAATATAATACTACGTGTCAAGGTAAACCATCTCCAGACTGGTCAATTATTCTTTCTGGATGATTCATGCTTTATACTTTTAAAATAATACTTATTTATTATAACAAACTATTTGAAACAAGCTGGCCCATAAAGTACATTTGAGTAAGAAAAGGCAGCAGGTGAGGGCAATTCTAAACACAGGGGACTGTTCACCTCAGCAGGGCCGGTCGGCCTGGGAACCAGAGTGGTGGGGGCTCGGACACAGACAGAGGCAGCCTCCTCCTTCAAGACCACAACCATAGACATGACCCTGGAGCAGCGGCCTGCAAAGCCGGGGAAATCACCATGAGAGAGTTCTGGAAAGGACGGGACACAGGCTGACATTGACTTTACCCAGAGAACATTTTCTCAGGTCACTCTGACCCCTGAGTGGGGCAACAAAGCCTGGCTGCCCATCTGAGCTCCGGGAACCTGAGCCCAATTGCCCTCCATTCGGGGAAGACTGGTGTTTCTAGATATAATGATGGTATTTCCACTCCCAACTCCCAGGACCTGAGACCCTTCACCCTGTCACCACCTCAAGCCATAGTTCATTTGGCAATCGTGCCGAAGATCCTGGATCAGGCACAAGGTGGGGGGAGCCCTGGTTTGTCCTGCTCTGGAGCCAAGCCCACAGCATCCTAACCATGTCCCCTGAACGGTAAGGAGCCTCCCAGGACAATGGAAAATGCAGTGCCTGACTGCATCCACACCGGGCGAAGCTGAGATAAACACCCATAGCTCAGTGCCTACGCTCTTTTGCTGCTGGTTCCCCAAGGGTTGGTGGCAGGGCTGTGCTCACTCACTAAGCTGAAGAGTGAAGGTCACTGTGCCAGAGGGACTAGAACTTGCAACGCAGAGCAACTCTTAAAGCTCCAGGCTGGGACATACTTGAGCTTTCTTAACCACAATCACAGCCATGCTGACCTTCCCATAGGAAGGAATGTTCAGCCCTCGTCCATGCCCGGTGCCACGAAGCACACCATTACTTATCACGGGCTGGGGAGGAGGTGGATCGGGAGAGCATCCAAGACAGACCTGAAAGAACACCACATTCCAACCCGGAGGAGAAAGGGCACAGGTGCAGGATGCGAGGCGGAGGGAACAGCATGTGTAAAGGGTGGGAACGTCCACATTCCGGGCTTATCCTGGAACAAGGGGTGTTGGCCCTGAGGTCAGAATATGAGTTGTGTGCAAAGCAGGGAGGATGGGGAGAGATGATGCCTGGAAGATGAGGATGCAGCTGCCAGGCTGTGGGACTTGAATTCCATCGTGACTTTTACTATGAAACAAAGTAGGCAAAGATGAGCCGTTTTGAGCTCCCCCGAGTGCCTGCAGTGCTCTGTGTGAATCACCACATTTAATCCTGAGGACTCTACGGAAAAGACGGCACTGGGCCCTTAGAGTATTTTTTTCAACAAGTATTTCTTGGTGCCAGGCACTGGTTCAGGTTTGACCCAGGTTTGGGCGCTCTCGACTACGTCCCCATCCTCTTAGAATTTAATCTACTGAAACAGATTAAATAAGGGTATGAAAATATATAATTAGGCCTAGCCGGTTTGGCTCAGTGGATAGAACATTGGCCCATGGACTGAAGGGTCTGGGCTTTGATTCCAGTCAAGGGTTCAATTCGGTTGCAGGCTCGACCCTGGCCCTGGTAGGGGCGCATGTGGGAGGCAACCAATCGATGTGTCTCTTTCACATTAATGTTTCTCTCTCTGTCCACTCTCTCTAAAAATTAATTGAAAAATACCCTCGGGTTAAGGTTAACAAACAAACACTTTATATATATATGTAAATATATATATATATATATATATATATATGTAAATATATATATATATATATATATATTTAAAAATCATGAGGAATATGTGAGGTTTAGAGTGATTGTAACCTTTCCCAAGGGGATATGGTCATACAGTGGAGTATCTTAACTCAGATACCTTCTGGGTGAAGAGTCCTGATCCTGTAAATAATGGGGATCTGTGGGACATTCTGCATCAGGGGAAAGGTCAGGGGCCTGATGATGGTTTTCAAAGATCACTCAGGTCTGGAGGAGAGGTTATCAGAGAAATAAAGGGGTGGGCAAAAGTAGATTTACAGTTGTGAGTACATGAAAGAGTTTAGTCTTGTATTATTATTTACTAGAGGCCCGTTGCATGAAGAGATTTGTGCAATAGGCCTTCCTTCCCCTGGCTGCCGGCACTGGTTTTCCTCCGGTGCCCAGGACCCAGGTCTTAGCTTCGGCCGCAGTGGAGAAGTGAAACCTCTTCAGCCTTCAGTCTTCACTGCTCCGGCCGGAGCCTGCAGTCTTTGCTCTGCATCTGTGTATGCAAATTAACCGCCATCTTTGTTGGGTTAATTTGCATACTCTCCTGATTGGCTGGTGAGCGTAGCAGAAGGACGGTCAATTTACATGTTTGACTATTATTAGGAAAGATTAACTAGAGGGCCAGCGCATGAAATTCGTATGTGGGTATGGTCCCTAGGCCTGGCCTGCTATCAGGGCTATCTTCCCTGGCAGTCTGCAGCGGCCCCACCTCCTGCTACCACCCATCCCGGTTCCTCATTCGCCATCCGATGATCGGTGCCTGATGGCCTGGAAAAGGGACCAAGAGGTTGGCTGTTCCCGCCTGCTTGCCAGCCCTGCCCCAACTGCGGGTCGCCCTCTGTGTGTAGGGTGACCGGCAGGGCCTTGGCCTGGCGCCGCCTGCGTACTCCACCACCCAACTCCAGTTTCCCGTTTGCCATCAGGTGATCAAAGCCTGCTGGCCAGGGAAAGGGACCAAGAGATGGTCAGTGTGCCTCATAGTGACTGGTCCAGCAGTTGTTCTGGCTGTTCTGCCATTAGGGTGAACTTGCATATTGCCTTTTTATTATATAGGATTATTATATAGGCTAGAGGCCTGGCACCCAGATGGGAGCCCCAGATCAGAGTGGGTGTCCCCAATGGGGGGCAGGGCCAGCCAGGGCAAGGGTCATCAGGGGTTTTAATGCCAGCCACATCACTGATCGGAGTGGGGGTCCCTGCTAGGGGGCAGGGCCGGCGTGGGTGAGCAGCCATGGGCAGTTTGCAAACCAGCCACGCCCCCGATCAGGGTGGGGATCCCCCAGGGGAGCAGGGCCAGCCTGGGCGAGGGGCTGCCGGGGGTTTGCAGGCCAACCATGCCCCCAATTGGGGTGGGGTTCCCCGCTGCGGGGCAGGGCCAGCCTGAGCAAGGGGCTGGTAGCTCTGATCTCTGGTCATTCTGGTCATTCCACTGTTTTGGTCACTGGGCTTTTATTATATAGGATTATTGCATTATTTTCCATATGAACAACTGTAAACATACTTTTGCCCACAAGTTACAAAACTGAGGAGGAAAAAAAGGGAAACCAGAAGAATATGAAGTTGTATTTCAGCTGAGGCCAGTGATAACACAGACCTAAAGCTGAGCAGGATCCAGCACATTGCAGTGTACAAGCATGAATGTAAATAGTTGCTCAAGGGGACAGGGGATCATTTCAGGGTTGCTGTATTCCACTAATTGTCCTCTCCCACTATTTCAAATGTCTGTGTGCCTCAGTTTCCCCTTCTGTGATTTTAACCTGTGAGCATATGACCTAGTTTTTGGGTGATGGGACCTGCAGGCTTTTGAGAAAGATTTCCTTACCTGATGAAAAGAAAAGAGTCTCCCAACCTTGCTCTCTTCCTACCCTGGAGCAGATGAGGGAGGCTGCCGGGGCACACCATGGCCCTCTCTCCTGCTGGACAGCCAGCAGCCAGATGGACAGAGGGGACTAGAAGATACCCCACATCTGGATCTTTAATGGAATTCTTGATCTACTTTTCAAATAAACATCAGGTTTATCAGAGAGAAAAGCCAATGAGGACTACTAAGGGCTGTGTTATGGACACTCGGTACCAGGCTCTCAAACGGGTGTTTGGTGTACATTACAGCATGTGATTCTCCCAGCAAAAAATCATGAGGGAGTATAATACCATTCAGCAGGTAAGGCAACCAAGATTTGTGAAAACAAAGTCACTTCCCCAGTGCCAAATACCTCGAATGATACTCACCCTTTTGGAGTGGGGGCTGAGTCCCCAGGAACTCCTCCCTGCTCGGGGCCCAGGGATGCTCAGGCCTCCCAGAAACAGCCCTTTCCTGGCATGTGTGTGAGGATGGGGCTCAGGGATCAGGAGGGGGTCAGCACTTCACAGGGAGGAGTCAGGGAGGGAGAGATGATGGTGAATACGTGGAAAATGACAACCAAGCCAAAAGAAACAACCAATCGTCTGGAAGTCTGAGGAGAACAAGGGGCACCGTGGCCAATCCCAGCAGAAAATGGCACGCAGGTCCCTTGTCTTCAGCTGTTACTGGTGATGTTATGCCATGGAAGTACACTGCTTACATCCCATCCCATATTCTTCCCAGTTTCACTATTACAGACTCGGTGCCCTTCCCTCAAGGTCAGGGGTTTGACGTTGGAGTCCTGAGAAGCCTGGGGAAGGGGAGGGGGTGTGGACTTACTTAAATGACTGTATCAGAGGATGTAATGAGGAAATCCCAATGCAGGCCTTGCTACTAAATGTCACTGGATTTCCATGTTCTTCAAAACTTTGGTCGGCTTGGAGTAGTTTTCCCACCTGTCTTCTCTTCTGTTTTCTTTTGGTCCCTGCCCTCTTACCCTGGATCTCTCCCTCTCTCCCTCCCTTTCTCTCTCTGTTCTTTGTGTCTTTCATCCCTTTTCTACATTGCTCCTTCTAATCTTTTGATCCAGAAAATGAAAGCATGAGGTAGGCTTGAACGATATAAATGAAGACTAAGGACACAAAGGGCACAGGACTCAGACACTCTCCCACGAATATGATGAATTCCATGCATGAGTTCCAGTCTGTGGTCTCTGTGACATGACACCGAGTTTGCAATCTAGAGGCTGACATTGCTTCTGTCATCTCATTAGCAGCACCTTTTTCTTTTAATGCTGACTGTGATCCAGATGCTGTGTAAATGTCTGACATAACTTTGTTTTAATGCATTGCTAAGTGACTCTCTGCTATAATTTTAATTATGTCCATTCTGCAGATGTGGAAGCTGAGGCTCAAAGATGAGAAGTAACTCACCTCTTGTTATGTGGCTGAGAAGTCGCAAAGTGGACTCTACCAGATCTCTCAGGCTGGTGCAGCCTGCATGCTAACAATTAGACAGTTTTGCCTTCTTTCTGGTCCATATTCCACATGAATACATAGTTAGAAAGCAGCTCAGGTTACATGAGGGGTTAGTAATATTATATGCAACAAAAACTGGTTATTTCGGCAGAAGCCATATCTCACTACCGAAGAAAGTACAAAACTCTTCTTTGGAAAAGTCCGCATGCAACAAAAGTCTTGTTAACTTATCCCTCACCAGGTTCCTACCTGGAATGGAAACACGCCATTTCACAGCCACACTCAGAACAACAAACTCCAGCAGCCTTAGGGGAAACCTGGGACTCAACTTTACAACCTGAGGTCATGGACTTGGGAGGAGCCAGTCTGAAAGGCCCTCTAACAGCTTTATAAGCTTTGGGTTCAAGGAGGAGGGAGCAATTGCAGGTGTGAGTTTGCAAAGCACAAAGCTTCCCTTCAGCCAACTCACTGGGGCCCTTGTGTGAGCCTCGTCTTTCCACATCCGGCCCTCCAGAGATGAGGTGCTGCCTTAGCGGGCCAAACGCTGCCCTGGTGGCCTCACAGGTTTGAAATACCTTCTTCCCAGAGGGTGCTGGGAATAACCTGTGCATGCCTTCCAGACCTGGGAGAGAATCTGGCTCACTTATTAAAGGCACTGAACATTCTGATTTGGTCCACAATTCTTTTGCTTCTTTCAGCAAAAAGGTAAGATTGCCTTGCTCTGATCTGCTACATAGCTCATCAGAGCAAATGACCCTTCCTTTTCTCCTTCAACCAGACCCTGTCTAAGTCGTTTCACCTTCAAGATTACTGGACTCTATCCTCTCTAACTTCTTAGGGTTCTGGAACTTTCCCCAAAGTAATAGCTCTCAGAACTGTCACCACAAGAATAGGGATGTTTACCATGGCTGGTGTGGCTCAGTTGGTGGAGCATCGTCCTGTGCACTGAAAGGTCACCAGTTTGATCCAAGGTCAGGGCTCAATCCCAGGTCAGGTGCATTCCCAAGACAATCAATCAATGTTTCTCTCTCACATCTCTCTCTCTCTCTCTCTCTCTCTCTCTCTCTCTCAAAAATCAGTAAAAACATATTTTAAAAACTATTTTTTAAAAAGAATAGTGATGTTTAAGAAACTACAGGACTTTCCATTAAATTTAAATTTCAGAAAACAATAAGTAATGTCTTAATATTTATTGTCTTGGATAGACCTGTACTAAAACATTCTATGTTGTTGATCTGAAATTGAGATTGAACTGGGTGTCCCCTATATTTATTTGGTAAATCTAGCAACTCCTAAGTTTTCTTGAGCATTATGCTACCCACTTCATATTGGCAGCCCCCTTTAATCCTCATTAGAATGTAGAAAAAAATGAGGCCCTAGAAAGACTGTCTATTTCTCAGGAAGATACAGTCAGTAAGCAGGAGATGAAAAATTCTAACAGATGTGACTTTGAAAGCCATGTCTTTCCCCACATGAATAACTCCAAAATCTAATCGGAAACCTGTCATTGATACCTTCTCCTTCCTTCCCACTCAGGACGCAGAGAAAAATCTGGTTTAAGACATCATTTAAGGAAAGTGCAAGCAAGTTTTCCGGAGGAGGCGCTCAGCGCTTTCTCTCCGAGCCACTGAAGGGTTTCTTTTTCTGAGCACAGCTAGGCGAGCTTGCTTTTCATTTCAGCTGCATCTGCAATCCACCTTCCTCCCCTGTATTTTAACTGCTGATACAGGACTCTGATTTACTCTCCTAAAGGAAAGAGTGAGGACATTTACATAAAACCATCTACCGCGCGGTGTACCTAATCTGCAGGAATTCTCGGGGAAATTCAACAAGACACAAAATGCAGCACAGAAAGTGCTGAAATGGAAGTTCCTGATGAATAAAAGGACAAAGGGAAGTGTTTTAAATCTAAATATGTCTCTCCGCTTATAGAAAATGTGGGCCACTCGGTCCTCCCAGGATCTCAGGAGCCTCCACCTTGAGCTGACCTCTTGAGGCAGGTGGAGTCTCGGCCCTGGGTCCGGGGGTCTGCAGCCTTCGTTCTGAAGGTCTGAGAAAAGGCCTTCACTTCCAGACCTCAGTTTCCTTAAGCAAAACATGGAGAGGCTCCAAGCTTCCCTCTCCCTTGAAGGACTGAGTTGAGGAGGAAAAGGAGATGGACGGTGGGTATTATCACACTATATAAAAGTAAGGAATTGCCATTTTCATCCTTTTTATTCTTTTTTTCACTCTTCTTTCATTGGTTTCATTCTTTTCATAAGCAAAGTGCTTTTGCATGGCCAGAAACTACTCAGTGCAGGCTTGTGTGAATGGGCTGACTGCATTGGGAATCCCTGAAACAGACAAATGAGTTCTCAGGAAGGACTTGGGGACACCCCCAATTTTGACTCTGTTTCATCATCCTTCTTCAGCTTGTCTTTCCATGCCCCTCTCTTTCCTTAAATATTTCTTCCCTCTTTTTTTAAAAAAAATTATTTTTATTATTTCAGGGAGGAAGGGAGAGAGAGATAGAAATATCAGTGATGAGAGAGAATCATTGCTTGGCTGTCTCCTGCACGCCCCCTACTGGGGATCAAGCCCGCAACCCAGGCATGTACCATTGATTGGAACTGAACCCGGGATCTCGCAGGCTGACACTCTATCCACTGAGCCAAACCGGCTAGGGATATTTCTTCCCTCTTGAAGCCTTCCCAAATTCTCCCAGGCAGAAATGCATCCTCTTGTTTATTTTCTGAGCAACTAACTACTAGGAGCACAGACACAGTGTTCCAGAAGCTGGTGTCAGAAACAACACCCCGTCCACATCCGGCTCTCAGAGGGCACCTACTCTGAAGGGGGAGTGAGGGATAGTAGCCAGGGGACCCCATGAAGTAACAAGGTAAATACTATTGTACAAAGGCATGCCGAGGAAGAATGTGTTGCAATGAAAGAAAGCAGTGGTGACTGGAAGGGATGGGGTCTCAGGAAAGGTCTGCCCAATGACACAGGCAGCGGCCCAACCATTATGCACTGACCCCTCACAGGTAAAGCTCGCAGCTCATATGACTGCCACACTAGGCTGCAGGTCCCTCAAGAACAAGACTATGTTTCACCTCGTGCACAACCTCCCTGGCAACAACACTCAACAGCAACGCCCGGGGAAGAGCTGAGACAGGGTGTATCAGAGTTTCAAGGGCGCAAGTACCTTCCACACAGACAACACATTTTTTAAATACTTCATTTTCGTGATGCAAAAATGAAATTTCTTAATAAAAAAGTCTTTGCCAGGTAAAGAGATTAAAGCTTAAAAATATATCTTTACTAATGATAGGGTGCTGACTTCAAGTTGAGGAGCACATACCTAAACAATTCCTGGTACTAATTGGGTGCTTAGTTAAGAACATGATGAAGCTCTGGCCACTGTGACTCAGTTGGTTGGAGCATCCGCCCAAACACCAAAAGTTAGTGGGCTGAATTCCCAGTCAGAGCATATACCCAAGTTGCAGGTTCAATCCCCGGTCAGGGCAGGTAGGGGAGGCAACCAATAAATGTTTCTCTCTCACATCAATGTCTCTCCATCTCTCTATTCCCAAACTTCCGGTCTCTAAAATATATTTTTTTAAGTTATAAAAGATGCTGAATGTCAGAGTTCTGAAAGTCAAAATTCAATAGTAAAGACCTCCTTCCCACAGTCCTCACTCACCTTAGTAATCTACTTGTTTGGGATCATGTATTAATGTTTTCCATGCTGGTCTATCATTTCCTAGAGAGCTTGCCCTGTTGGTTTTGTTTATTAATGTATTCCAGCACTTAATCCAGTGACTGGCACATGTGCTCAATAATGTGCTCAATCATCAATCTCATTGAAATTAAGAGTATAGTCAGTTATCACCAGTTTACCCACAATAGCGACTCCCAGAACATAATCAAAGGTCCAAACTCCCACACCTGAAAACCTTTCCTGTGGGACCATGAAACTTGACTTTGGTTATATCGACTCAGAGACTGAACTCTGTGATCCCTAGTTTTACCCCAACCACCTGACCCTTCCTATGACCTCCCAGTGACTTACTGTTATCCGTGGCACATCACTATCTAACATGGGATAGATATTACTTATCCATCTCGCTCGTATCTGTCTCTTCCATGAGAAGATATGAACAAGGGCACCCCCTGTTTTAGTCCTTAGGGTGTCCCCAGTGAGCAGGACATCACTGGTACATGGTTGCAACTCAATAAACACATGTTAATAGAATACATTTGATCCTTGTAACTACTCATTAGGGCAGGGAAAGGAACACTGCACACATCTGTAAATGGGAAGGTTGCTCACTGGAACACAGTCTACACTGCATGCCCAGCACAATCTTGCCTTGATATTCTGGGTAACTGATTTCGCTAAGTCTCACATTGCAACCAATTTCTTCTCTAGCCCCCCAAACCAGAGGCTGCATATTGGGGGTCCTTGGGACAAATAGGAGGCCTACCTACATAGGTGTTTTGTTTGGCCCATTTGGTATTATTTTAAAATATTGAATTAGCTGCAGGTACTTGAAAGTCAGTAGGTTCTATGTAAAATTGTGAACTTACAGACTATCCTGAAAACACACACACACACACACACACACACACCAAATCTGGCAAAATGGGGCCTGAGGCCCCACTGGGAACCCCTGTGCTGGATCGGAGCCATAGCACCCCCTGTCCCCAGGCCCAGGCCCAGGCTCAAGCCCGGGCCTGTTTCCAAAGTTATTATTTGCTGGGCCACTGAAATGCATTTGAGTTTGCGACCCCTGCTGGAAAGCAACCAGAAAACACGCAACGCAGAGGAAAAAAACTAAAGAAAAAATGCCCACTGGGATCTATTTCCTTTACATTCAGGCTATTCCTTGGAAGAATAATGTATCCCTTTCTCTAGAACTCTCATGGTTCCACATAACTATTGACAAAGTATGGCCCCTAAGTATTATTCTAATGGCCCGAAAAAGCTAGGCGCTTATTCCCTGTGGGTAGAGGAAGCCAAGAATGCCTCACGCCAGAGGCAGGCCTGGAGATGAATCGTGAGAGGCTGGGCGTCCGCTCATGACAGCTCAGGCTAACGCAGAGAGAAAGCAAGTTTACTTGGAGACCAATTACCTCCAGGGATTGATGAGAGGCTGCAGGGCCAGGCTTGGAAAATGAGAAGGATGAGGGAACCTAGGCACGAAGGAACATGCCAGGATCACGCCACAGACCTGCACCCCTGGGACACCCCGAGACACCCCAGGACACCTGTGCGGCTGCACATGCCACTTGATTCATGACCCACGGTGGTCAGTAAGCACCCCACTGCCCTGTGTCCTTTAGCTCATCCCTCAAGGCTCCAGGTCCCAGGTGGGATCAGCCATTGCGCCCTGGCTCGGGGCCTGGAGATATGGACAAGGAGAAGGAGTCCACAGCCACTGGAAAGTCTCTCCCGGAAAGGAAGGCTGTGCCCCCTGAATAAGAGCGCTCCTTGGTTGCTGGGCACCTTCCAGGGCGCAAAAGTCCCCCTGGGTTAGGAGGACTCTTGGTGGCGGGGGGAGGGAGAGGGCGAGCCAGCACAGGTGCGGAATGAGAACAGGCAGCCCTGAACTTCAGTCTGGAACCCTTTGTACCTTCAGAACGTTCATTAACGTTTCTGATCTGCAGATTCCAAATCTTTAAAAATAGAAAGGATGCCATCTGCCTGCGCACAGCCCAGGGATGCCGTGAAGATGCAGTTCAAGCATCCGTTCGTGATTTCAGAAATACTATCAGACATCGATTAGGTGCCCGGCACGTAGCTATGTGCTGGGGACAAACTCTGAACAAGGCTGAAAAGGCCATCGAGAGCAAGTACTTTATGCCAGTGACAGATTTAGATAAGGGAGGCCTGGGTCATCTCCCCAAGCTGGTCATGTGTCACTTTCCTCCAATGGATACACTCATCTGCAACTTTCCTTCTTTTCTGATGAATCAGTAGCAGGCCCCTTCCTCCAAAAATATGTTATCTGAAGACATTCGAAGTGCATTAAGCTAAAGAGAAAAAGAAAAAACAAACCTCTAAAACATTTTATTCTGATCCTAAAACCAAGAAAGTAATGGCCTGAGAAGCAGTGGGGCCTGGTGCTGGTGGGTTTCAGGTAGAGAGCTCACAAGGAGATCCTGGCACCTTGCATGAAATCCTCTCCATTTAGATCATGTAATCCACACACACATGCAGACTACAGTGAGCATTGCAACAAACGAAATCAAGTTTGTAGGAAAGGCAAGTAGCCCTGCACATTTAGAAGCAGCAAAACGCTCTTCACATGTATGGTCTCACTTTCTCATAATAATCTGAGTTGCAGAGGAAGAATCCAAAGTTCTGAAGGAGGAAAAGCCATTTGCCAAGGATGTGGGGGAAAGAAGTGGCCTCCAAATTCAGCTAGCACCCTGGCATCTCCCCCCCTCCCCCCCCCCCCCCCACACACACACTGGAAAAGGGCAGCCATGGTAGACAGCACTGGGCCATTATTGCGATTTGAAAGAAGATCGACAGTTACCCCAAAGTGATGGGGAGCAACCCAGGTCTTCCCCAATACCAGCCGGAAAGTTATGGCTTCTACAAGAGCTGGAAAGTTCCTGCCCCTCCCATCAGCAGCTAGAAAGCAGTAACTCCTCACTCCTCCAGGACTGTCTCTCAGGGAGGTTCCCTGGCTGAGAGGCACGGCCTGGAACCTGGTGCCTGGGCCATGACCCTGGATCCAGGCTCAGTTCCATCGGGACATCAACACATGTTACTGTCTTCCCTCCATCCCCCCTCCAAACTCTAGCCTCAACAGAGAGAACATGACTCAGTACTCCAGGCTGGCAGGTGTCAGTCTGGGTGAATGCCGTGGTCTGGGAAAAGCAGGGGCACTGATCAGGCCTTTTCCCACCAGCCAGTCCATCTTCCTGGCCCCTTTCTAATCACCAGCACATTTTCATTCAAGACAAACATCTGCATTACCTTTCCTTTCAAGAGCTTGGGGGACTTCTCCAGCGAAAGAGTTTCTTCTTTTGGCAACGAAAGCACAAGCCCCAACTAGACTGTGGAGCCCAAGCACAGGGTTCCCAGACACCTACACTGTGCAAAGCACTGCTTTACCCACAGGACTGGAATCTTCACACCAGGCACACCCACGGAGCCTAGAGCCTGAGGGTTTCCTGCTCCCATCCACAAGCTCAAGGTACCACTTTCTCACCAGTTTTCCAAAACTGAAAAAAAATCTCCCATCTTAAAGTTACAGTGTCTTGCTCACCAGGCAGCCCGGGGCCTGGGTCTGCAGCCCAGAATAAATGCTCCAGAATCCTCAGGAAGGGACCCTCAGTCAAGCTACTGTTGTAATTCACTGCGGGCTTAGGGGTGCTTAGTCACAAAGTCCGCACCCTTGTCAAACTCCGCTGGCAGAGTTAGAGAGCCCTCCTGACTCCAGGAGAGGCTCCTTTCAGAGTTGCTCTCGCTCTGCCTGGCGCTGGGGGAAACCTTACGTAACAGCGTGGTCCATTTCAAAGTGCTATTTCTGCCGTCCTAGGGGAGGAACGCATCTAAGCCCTGGAAATACAAAGCATAGCGCAGAAGCGTCCCTCTCCTGGAATTTCACTAGGTCAGGCGGACGGTGATTGTTCCCAATTGTTACTGAGAAAGCAGAAAGCAGAATCAGCACTCCCGACCAGAAAGATGGGCTTTACAAACGCAGGGAGGCAGGAGTTGGGGTGTCTCCCCTCCTTTTATTTTTAAAGATGGAATTCCTGAAATTAACCTTTGAGTGGAAGTTGGTCATTGGGTTTCAACAAATTAAGGTAAGATTTGGCTGCAAAGCAAGAACTCACGAGCCAGATCGAGAGAAGCCTGCGTGCGCGCTGGCTGCTGCCACAGAAGCCCTGGATGGAAGCACCGCGCCTGGGCGCAGGGGGCGGGCTCCCCCGGTGGGCGAGCAGCGGGCGGCGCCGCGGAGCCAGCGGTACCGGCTTCCCAGCGCTCCGGCGGCTGCAGGAGGAGCGGGTGCACTGTCTGCTCCGTGATCCCTTGGCCGCTCCCGGCGGCTGCTCCCTGCAAGCCAGCGGACCGCTTCTGGGAGCGCAATTCAAAGACAGTGGATTTGGTCTCACCTCCCCGATCGCCCCCCTCCCCCAAAGCATCTTGGTGCAAGTACTGGATAAAAATAGCCGCGGATAAAGATGGGGGAGGAGCAAGACTCGTGCAAGGCGAGGCAAGGATGCGAGTGGTCGTGCAAAGTAGGGGGCCCGAGGAGGAGGGTTGCGCCCTCTCTCCGGATAGAGGGTCCCGCGGGTTCAAGGAGGTGCCTGGCGAGTCCATGAAGGGTAAGACACACAGCGCCAACCCAAACCGCGGCACCTAGCACGCCCTGTGCCCGGCTCCTGATCCCGCCGCTTCCCCAGCCCATCCCGGGCTCTCCCTTCTGTTCCCGGGCAGGTGGGGCCAGCAGGGGAGCAGCGCGCGGTCTGTCTCCAGGCTCCGGAGCGCACCTGGAGAAGTCAGCCTCCTCGAGGGCACCCATTCCTTGGAGCTGGGGCTCCGGCTCCCACCGCGGGTCGGCGCCCAGCCACCCCTCACCCTCATCCGCTGCCACCACCCAAGTTGCTTGAAATAGAAACAGAGGCAGAAAGAAAAAAAAGAGGGGGATGTAAAAAGTAACAGGAAAAATCAAGATAGTGTATAATGGCCATGTGGGGAAAGAGGCTACTTACTCTCAGGCCTGCAGCCCCAATCTCCCCGCTCCCAAGCATCCCCGCCCCTCGGAGATGCCCCTTCTCTTTTCCACTCCAACCGGACAAGGTTTCCCCACCCCAGGTGCTCCCTCGACCTCAGGACTGTTTGCTGACTGTATCCGCGCCCCAGTTCCCAGCTCGAGGGGTACCGGGTCGGCTGCGCTCTGCCCTCCGGCGGCTTTCCCTGATGGTCCTACGGAGCATCGGCTGCCAGGATGGAACCTCCCGCTCTGCGCTCTGCTAAGGCAAACACCATCCAATGCACGAATAGTCAGAAACCCGGAGACCTGCCAGCAAAGAATAAACTGTCCCTCCGGACTTGCAGAGCTGGGGGTGGGGGCCTCGGGGGGTAGGGCAGGAGGTGAGGAGGCTGGGAAAATCCCGTCTCTCCTTCCTTGTCCCCCTACATTCACTACACTTGCTCCAGCTCCGACTCACCTTGAGCCCTGAGCTGGCACTAAGTCCGGGACTCCAGGTCGGAGCACCTGGAGCGCCCGGAGTCTTGCCACTCACCTGAGCTGCGCTGCGGTCCAGCAGGTCCGGCCCCCGAAGTCGGCTCTCGGGCTGGGCCATGGGCAGTGCCGTCGAGCAGCGGTGGCCGGCGGAGCGAGGTTCGGGACACCCCGGGATAGGCAGGAGAGAAGGGGCGCGGGCACCCAGAGACACGGCTGGCTGTGGCGTCCTCTCGCTGTAGCCCGCGCGCCAGCGACTTTGCAGGCAGGAGGCTCGGAGCTGAGTCCCTCCGAGGGGAGGAGCAGGAGGAGGAGCAGGAGCAGGAGGAGGGGACGCAGGAGGCCGGGCCCTAGGGGAGAGTGCGTTGGGCAGAGGAAGATCGCGAGCGCCCACTGCTGCCAGGCGCGCTCTGGTGCTGCCCGAGTCCGGCCCGCTGGGTGCTGGGCTGTCCGCTCAGCGCTGGTGCCTTGGGACCAGTCCCTGCGCTCGGCATCAATCAGCAGGTATAGGAGGCATTGGCCCCGCCCCCATGGAGCGAGGGCTTATGGAGTTGCAGTCCCAGGGGGAGGGAACCAGCACTGCCGGGAGGGTGGGGCCGGTGGAGGGTGGCGTGACTGTGCCTTCGCTGCTAAACTGGCGTGTCGGGTTCACTCCCTCACCCTGCTGGGAAAGGGCAGGTCCGAACCCCGAGGCCACCTCTTCCCCACTCTCCAGTTCCGCTGGGTCCCCGGGACCCGCGCCCCTTCCTAATGGGTCTGCACCGCGTTTTCCCTGCCTGGTCGGTGACCCACCTTAGGCTCCGATTCTCCCTGCACCGCCTGGGAAGCAGAGGGAGACATCCTCTCCGGCTCACCGCGGGGCCTGGCTGGGACGTCCACCGCAAGGCTGCCTGAGCCGGGATCCTAGTGAGGAGCGGGCTCTCCAGCGCTCCTGTCGCCATTGAACACGCCCTCCCCCTCCTCTCCCTCTCCCTCCGGTTCGGCGTGGGTCGGTGGGTGAGGATCTTCCAGGAGAGCTCAGAGAATTCAGCTCTGCCTGGCTAGTGCGCGGGATTGCAGCCTCAGCTCTGACATGGAGTGGGGTCTCCTTGCCCCTCCCCCGTTCCTGTAGGTGGGAGTTTTCTATGAGAATGACTAGCATTCAGTAGTTCACCTGCACAGGGAAGATTTCCAGGGGCTAGGGGTTGGGATCTCCTTGGAGAAGCGGGGCTGCCTGCTTACCCGCTTACCCAACGCAAAGTAAGTCACTGCTCAGGCAGGTCATCAAACTTGTTTTTAAAAAATTCCAAAGAAAGATCAAAATACAACAGTATATTTTTTTAGGTGAGATTCCATATCTGAAATAGTGGAAGATAAATAGTTGGAAGAATTCAAATATGTCACTTGAGTTTTGAAAGTCTTTCATTAACTTTGCTTAGTTTAAAAAACACTCTCCCATCTAAGGCATGGTTCCCATCCTGTTAGGTAGGAAGTTACCTGAGTAGCTGGGGTGGGGCCTGCCCTGGCCTGCTATCAGCTATCAGACCAACATCGCCTCTCTATGGGAGGCCCCGCACCCAGCAGACACAAGTTCAGAGGAAAATGACATGACCTCCATGTCCTTACGAAGGCCCTGGACTAATCATAATAAAATTTACATTGAGGTTTTGACACACACGCACACCTTGTGGGTTTTCCCGTATGCATTATGGGTAAGGACACGAGCAGGAGGAATATTGTGACAGAGCCTTTTCCTGTCAATCATCCCTGAATGCAAATCAAAGTCTCCACCCAGAAAATACCTCATTTAAACCATGCAAGCAGGAGTTCAGGGCCATTGAACAAAAAACAAAAAAACAAAATGGGATCAAATACAATATTTGTATTTGCATGTGGCCCGTGGGCCATAGTTTGAGGACCCCTGACCTGCACTCTGCTTGCCTCTTTGCTACTATTGTATTCAAGGACATTGTTGCATTTGTCAGTAGGTTCAACACTGGACAGGAACTTAGTTAGACAGGAATCACTTTTTAGGACGAAAAATAGAATCTCCTCCTTACCTATGACGTTGTAGGGAACATCACTGGCCTAACTCTTTAAATTGGTACCTGATAACTTGTGTCTTTTCAGGAAAGAATGGAGGATCTAATACTAAAGATCTCCATCGGCTACCTGGGAAACGGGACTCTTTGACTCTACCCTTACTAGACTGGCTACCCTTTCAGAAAGCAAAGCAATGACCAGCATTTTCTGGCTGATAAAGCCAAAGCCAGAAGCATCCGTGAGGCCAAGGCCAAGACTTATTTTGAAAAATAAAATTTTAGGGGTTTTAATGTCTTTGGCTACTTCTTTGAGCCAGGCTAATGTTGACATGCCACATATACAATCCTACATAATAAAGAGGTAAAATGCAAATTAGCCCTCACAAGATGGTTGCCTATGACCAGGGCGGCAGGGGGGTTAGTGAGGGACGACCAAACGATTGAATAGCAGGCTGCGTGGGGCGACCAGGCTGGCAGGGGGGGCAGTTAGCGGTGACCAGGCCAGTGTGGGGGGGGTGCAGTTGGGGGTGACCAGGCCAGCAGGGGGGGCAGTTGGGGGCAATTAGGCCAGAAGTGGGGGGGAAGTTGGGGGATGACCAGGCTGGCAGAGGGGGGCAGTTGGAGGCAACCTGGCTGGCGGGTGGGGGGGGCAGTCAGGGGTGACCATGGAGAACAGGCAGGTGAGCGATTAGGAGCCAAGTGGTCCAGGACTGGGAGAGGGATGTCTGACTGCCGGTTTAGGATCAAGCCTAAACCAGCAGTCGGACATCCCCTGAGGGGTCCCAGATTGGAGAGGGTGCAGGCTGGGCTGAGGGAGACCGCCCCCCTGCATGAATTTCATGCACTGGGCCTCTAGTCTATATAATAAAAGCCTAAGCAACCATTATGGCAGAACAACCAGAACGACTGTTCTCTATAATGCGCACCGCCCACCAGGGGGCAGATGATCAATGCAGGAGCTGCCCCCTGGTGATCAGTGTGCTCCCACAGGGGGATCTCTGCTCAGTCAGAAGCCAGGCTCACAGCTGGGAGCACAGCAGCAGTAGCAGGAGCCTCTCCCACCTCTACAGCAGCACTAAGGAGCAGTGAGCAGGCAGGTGGTAAGGAGCAAGGGGTCCCGAACTGCGAATTTCATGCACTGGGCCTCTAGTGTTATATAACACACACATACATATATACATACATATATACATACGAATTTATATATATATATATATATATATGTGTGTGTATATGTATGAATTTTTTAAGGTCAACTTAAAGCCCCACTTTGAAAAGCCTTAGCATTTCAATTTACATTACTTTTAAAAGATGTGCTTTTTCCCACATTCTATGAAGCTGTGTAAAACCATGTACGAGGTTGTGTGGGTCAAATGGTAGTCGAAGATAAGCCCTTGCCAATTACTGGTGTCCTTAAGCTCCTACCAGCAGCTAAGCCCAGTGCAGATCATGAGCTCTTCAAAATAAGGAGCTGCTTTGATGTCCTAAGTCGCTATGATTATTTTTTCCACGAGAGTTCAAAGTGCTTTTGTGCTCAGAGTCTGAATCTCACAGTTCATTTGCCAGATGCAAAGGGAGGCGGGCCATGTGATATGTACTCAGGGAGTCAAAAGCAGGTTAATAAATCTGCTTCGTTCCCCACTGCAAGTCCCCAAAAGGAGCTAGAACCCAGGTCTCAGCCCTAAGTCTCTGTGGGAAGCTTCACTTGCAAGAAGTCACTCTGAGCAGATCTGGCAAGTGACAAGAATTTGAGGACTGAACTTTGAGCTTCTCTCATTTTTTCATTTCAGCCAACATTCATTGATCAAGGATCAATGGTCTTATGGTTTGATAAACAAGACAATTTTAATTGGCTCTTTTGTTCTTATTTAGTTTTATGTCTCTGCCAAGACATTTGTCATTTCTCCCAAACACCCTCCCTTGACCTCTTCTGGGCGTGAGTTAGATCTCGTGACAGGCATTTACATATCACCAAAGCTCAGCTCTGTTATAACATGAACATTGTATTAAAAATGTCTGCTTAAAGATCTGTCTTCCCCACTAGATTAGAAGAGCTTTGAGTGTAGGCACCATAATTTAGTTATCGCTCCAAAATTTTGCATGATGTCTGAAACATAGTATACTCTCAAAAGAGGGGGTGGGCTTCTAAATGAACTTTCCTCCAGGAGTCATGGCTTATGGTTTAGGTCAGACATAGTGGTAGTCAACTGGAAAAGGGGCCGTCACTCCTCGGTGTTTGGCCCAAGACCCTCTTCCTCAGTGTCACCAACTGGAAAATCAAAGGGTTTTAGTAGATGACCTCTAAGCTGCTTATATTCTAACATAGCAAAGTCTTTATTGAGCACCTAGTACATGGTCTACACTATGCCAGGTCCTATGGAAAGTGAAGACATCACCACTGCCCTAAGGGAGCAGACAATTGCATCTCAAGGGGAAGCCAGATTAAAACCCACAACCTATTACTACCCAAACTCACTGACATCAGTTCAGTTGCAAATTGCATTCTGCAGAAAACAAAGGCTGAAAGGGTAAAATGGAAACAAAGCAGCTGACCAAGGAGTTTGGTCAATCATCAGTCATCACACCAGCGGACAGGTATTCAAGGCTCTTGTGCCAGGCACTGTGCAAGATGGATTACATGGGTTGCACGTTCTGTCCTTGCACCGACCTTCTTAGAAGGTATGATTTCTTTATGTAGCAAAAATGGAACATGGAAGTTTAAAGTCATGACGTCAGTGAGTGGGAGTAATTCCGGCACCATTGGCAATTTATCCAAGGTAGCTGCCCTTCCAGTGAAAACTAAACTCCTTGTTTAGTGCTCTCTGTATTTGAGTGGCTTGCTTATGTTTTCTTTTTGGTTGTTGTCTTTTCCCCTAAGTATATGGTGGAAGAGGGAGGCCAGGAGAAAGGGAGGTGGGAAGGGAGAGGGAAGCGCTTGCTCTTTGGGGAGATGTCCAGGATCCACAGCCCCTCTGCCTGCCGGGACTCCATGTGATTTCATCTGTAACTCCTGTATGTGGGGCTCGCCTGGAAAGCCTTTCCTCCCATAATGGCCGTTTGAATCTTTCAGGTTAATAGCATGAATATTGAGCAGTCCAGTGGGATTCTTCATAAACAGAGGAAATTGGGATCAGGTTAAAAATCCAATTTTAATAAACTTTCCAAGTCCTGATTTAGATGGTGCACTAATGGCTCTTCCTGCTGAATCACCTGAAAAGTCAAGTGGGTTTTTAAAAGGCCCGTGTTGTATGGGAAGCTTGATGGGTATTGTCGAATGGTAATTGTGCTTCCCTGTCTTCGTAGAAGAGATTGTGTGTAAAACTGATGGGAGCAGCTATGAAATGCTGCTGTACATAGAATGGGTTGTGTGGAGGGTAGGGCATTGGTTTTGAAAGATATTTTTCACTCCTTTGACCAAAACAAAGAGAGCATGATTACACTGTGTGAACGTGGTATCCTCAAATAACTCCCCTAATTTTATGGTACTGAGGTTTAGAATTCTTTCTATTTCTTTTGATTTGCTAATTCCTAGAGCAGTGGGCTTGTGAGGGGGAAAAAAATGAGGGTCATATTCCCCAAACATGTGGTTTGTGAAGGATTGTGGTTCATCCCAACTCAGCTCACCCATCCCATGCCTCCTCCCACCAGCCCCGCCCTACTACCCCAAATTCACCTGTATGTCTTTGAAAAGAATCCAGCCCTTTACAATTAATAGATTGTCTTATGTTTTTCTGAAAATGGCATTTTTCTCCCCATTATGACGCCAATCTACTCCTGGCACATGTAGTTATTGGGTGGAATTATAACCTTTCTCCGTGTGGGACCTATCCTTCAACAAAATTGATAAGTTAACTAAAAATTACATATCATGACTGCATTGGTGTAAAGATGAAATATTATTCTTATTTCTTTAAATATTTTCTGAGACCTAGAAGCTCATTTTCCTTCTGATTTCAAAAGGAATTAAAATATTTTGGAGAGCCCCTGAAATTACCTTGGGTTCCTCTGACATCTGATGGAGAGGTCAGCCCTGCGTAGATGAGATGTTACAGAGAATGAATGCTTCACTGATTCAGGTGAGGTGTGTATGATAAATGCAATTTCATAGCCATGTCTCACAGTCTGTTTCTTGTGTTGGATAAACAACTCTAGACAACACATGGCTTTGATTTCTGATCACGTGTCTCACTTTGCCCCAAATTACACAGCTCGGTGCTGCAAGAATTGCAATATTGCAGGCCCAAAGTGGCCCTGCTGAGCACGGGATGCCATTATAAGGAAATTGTGGCACACTCTTTGCTTCCAAGTTTGCTAGGAATAAAACGGACTGATGCTTTGATGAGCAGGTCTTGATACTTTTGTCTTTTAGTCTTTATTCAAGAATACTGGAAGGTTCACACTCTTCGGAAAAAGAGAGAGAGATTTTTCTCTCTCCAGTCACAGCCCCATCAGTTCCATTGAAACACTTACTGGGTGTGTCTTTTATAGCAGCCCTGTGTAGGTATATGGGCAAAGATTTATAAAAATAAATTGAATATATAAAATGATTTATTTTATTAATTTTAATAAAATGTAATCCCTTACCTGAAAGAGCTCACAGACATGCAAGAACAGAAAAATTACAATTCTGCCCAATAATCATTACGAACTCCTTGTCCTCTCTATACTAGGAAGATCCAAGGAGCATTTGGACTGTGGTTCTCACACTCTCGTGTCTACCCTAAACTCTCAGCTTCAAGTGCATATGATTTTTCTAGCAGCTCTCTCCTCTTGGAGTCCCCACTAAAGTCCTCTGGGGTTTGGCCTTATCGTCCTTGAAAATCAACAGTATTCCCTTCCCCTTTCTAAGCCTTGGTTTCATTCCAGATTTAAAATAGAGCCAAAGCTCTGAGAACTCTCTCTTTCCCCATTTTTGATACATTTGTCTTATGAAAGGGTTTACAATGACACCCATAGGAGCTACCTATATATAGTGTTTTTTCCTTTATGGTAGTAATACATATTTCACAGAATGCCTTGAAGCTCAGACAACATAGCTCTTAAATGAAAAAAAAAATAGCATTTTATATTTAAAGTGATCAAGTTATTTATTGTAGCCCTAGCCGGTTTGGCTCAGTAGATAGAACATCTACCTGTGCATGAGAAGGTCCTAGGTTTGATTCCTGGTCAGGGCACATGCCCGAGTTTCCGGCTCAATCCCCAGTAGGGACCATGCAGGAGGCAGCCGATCAATGACTCTCTCTGATCATTGATGCTTCTGTCTCTCTCTTCCTCTCCCTTTCTCTCTGAAATCAATAAAAATATATTAAAAATATTTATTGTAAATGTATGTAAAGATGGCTACAGTATTCTTCTGTGCTCAGTCCTCAGTGATGTGTGTGAAATCCAGCTTCTCTTTGCACAGAGCTGAAGTGCACCATTGTTCTGAATGGCATTATGAGTACACTGAACGTCCTTGGGCTTTCCGCTGTTGATGGCATTTGGGTGTTTCCAACTTAGGACCTTCCCAAGTCATGCTTCTGTGAAGACCCTGTGCACGTTTTTGGTGCACAGGTGCAGATGCTTACATTGGCTCTATACTTGGGGGTGGGATTGTTGCTTTGCAGGACTTGCAAATGCCTCATATGAGTGGTTAATGCCGAAGTGTTTTCAGAAGAGGTTAAACCAGCACACTCTCACCAGTAGCATGGGAGTTCCCATCTCTCTGCTTCTTCCCCAGAACTTGGAAGCATTTCCTGTTTTGTTTTAGGCACTCTGTTAAGTATGTAGCCTAAGTCATTTGGACTTTTGTGTGAATGAAGTTGAGCACCTTTTCCTGTGTGTAAAGATTATTGGGTTATCCTCTTTCATGAAGTGCTTATTTATGTATTTTGCCTATTTTTGTATTGAGTTGTTTATCTTTTTGTTATTGATTAATAGAAGACCTTGACATATTGGGGCAAGTTCCTGTGCTTCCATATCCTATATAATAAAGAGCTAATATACTAATTAGACCAAACAGCAGAATGACCATCCGGACATCCTTCCAGACAACCATCCAGATGACCTTCTGGACAAAGCAGGAACTGTGAGGCCCGGCCAAAGCAGCTGGGGCTGCGAGGGCCAAACCCCTTGCATGAATTTCGTGCATCGGGCCTGTAGTTCTTATATATAAAATGGGAAGAAGAATAATGCCTATCCCACATAATGTTGTTATAAGGGTTATATGAGTCAATACATGTAAAAGCTTAGAACTGTGCGTGGCCCACAGTAAGGGCTCAGTAAACATTTCTGTGGTGGTTAGCCAAGATCACAGTGCTAGCAGGTTGTGGACTCTCAAGAGGTCTAACTTCCATCTACCAGACTTCATCTTGGACAAAGCAACTTTACCCTTCCAGAAGGACAGGAACTCACCGCAGCCACCCCTAAAGGTGTCCAACCAGGGCCCTCAGGGTAGCTTTACAGAGAAATACTGCTGTGATTTTCTTATCACCTCACTACTTTTAAAGTAATAAACCTGTTCTTTTCCTCTGAGGAGATCAAGGTGGTGGCATTCAAATTAAAAATGACTGAAGAAGCACCCAGCTCACAGCCACTGCATGGAGCACTTGGCATTTGGCCTATTCATTCCCAAAGTTTTAACAGAATGATGTTGAACCAGTAGGTTAACAAAAACAAAACCTCTCTGAACTCAGATATAAAGTGCATTAAAAATTAAAGGATGTGCAATGTGATCAATGAAGTGTTTTAGGCTAAGTGTCCCTCTCTGCCCCATCCAACTTCCCTTGGTTCGCCAGCCACGCTTAGGAAAACAGGGACCATTTTTCTTTTTCCCTGTTGGGAATTGCTTTGCTCCCCATGGCCAAGGCAGCAATGATTTCTTAAAAGCAAACAAATAAACTGTAATCAGCTGGCTTTTCTCCCTCCATGTGTGAAATTTTCACAAATACATTAAATAAACTCTCTTTTGAGGAGGGAAGCGTGAGGAGAACCATAATTTCCTCCTTTACAACCTCAAATGACAATCTTTCATTTATTATTCCTCAGGGAGAACAGCCACTAATATCGCCCTTCTAGGTCCCTTAATGAAATTCAGTTTCTTATATTCCTTTCTTGATTTACTCTCTTTCCTTCCTGGATTAACCTAGTCGTGCATCGTTGTAATTTCTCAACTGTTAAATTTCATTTGCCTCATTTAAATGTCTATAGAGTTCCCTTCCCCAGTGGAAATTTGGTATATTTTTTCACTTCTCTCTTGAGGCAAGAAAACCGGCCCACTTAGATCAGAGCTAGCTAACTTACAGACCTTCACACTGAAATGTATTATCCCATTAATAAGTATACAGGCATGGGCACAACTATACACCTACTTAGTATGACAACTGTAAACTTACACAACTGCAAACCTACTTTTGCCAACCACTGTATGTGTCAACAGTGATTTTACAAAGGAGAATGGTTGGCCCAAGAGTGTAGAGAAAATGATCTTCTCCTTCCTTGAAGCCTCTTGAAAGAGTTATGTCTTTCACAAATCGTGTCCTCTTAACTCCCACTCCCAGGGTATTGTAGGAAACTGTTATTTTCTGGTTATATGTTCTTGTTTCCCTGTAGGGGGTTATTCAGCCTCACCTATCTCTGTATAGTGCCTCCCTGTGGCATCTCTCTGTCCATTGATGGGGTTGGTGTTGTGACATGCTTCAGTCAATGAAATGTGAGCAGGTCAACATTATCTGAGAGGAAACATTCTAAGACCTAACAAATTTCCACCAGCTTTATTTCTCTTGTTCCATTTGAAGTCCCTTCATCCTGATTCCCAGGATGAGAATACACATGGAGCCACAGGAGCCCAGCAGTGGCCTCCTACTTGCCACATGAACAAGAAGCAAATGTCTGAGGCTTGAGGCTCGTTGGTTACTTCCCATCTTCCATCGAAATTTCTTTGTTCACTTGTCTTGTTCAAGGGACCTTCCTAGAAGACAGGGATGCACCTTCTTTTATGAGTATCTGTCTAGTTCAGTGCTTGGAAGGCAGTAGGAACTGATCAATGTTTGTTGAGTAACTAAATGACTCGATGAAGACCTCCAGTGACTAATATCTATCCTTCACTAAGGCAGCTCTGCCTACTGGGGGATTTTTGTCATCCTGAGCAGAAATCTGATCCTACCAGGCTTCCATTATGGGTATTGGTCCTGTTTCTTGGGCTCACATAAAAACTCGAATACCTCATTTCTAAGACAGCTCTTTAGAGTTTTAAAATAATGCTACTACTCACTTCAGAAGTTTGCCTTTACAGATTAAATATTTCTGTCCTCACCATTTTGTTACCTTCCATGGTTTTAGCCTCCTCCACCTCCTGGGGACTCTCCTTCAGAAGTGTTCTAATTTGCCCATGTCTCTTCTTGAATGTGGGATATGAAATTAGCTCCAGCCTCCATGTAGGGTCAGAGCACCACAAATTAGAAAGGGTCATCTCCTCTGGACTAATCCTCTGTCTGGACTAATTACACTGAGTCTAACATAGCCTTTGCTATTTTGGGCAGCCACTTCTCAAGGCTGACTCATATGCAGTCAACCAAATCCCTTAAGCCTTATTCACAAGCCTTTATTACCAAGCTCTGCCTCAACTTGTGCAATAGGTTTAGGGGCCTCCATTGCACATTCTAACATTTTTCCTTGTTAAATTTTCCACCTCATTTCACTTGGTTCATTGGTCCTGTCTATTTTGGAAAGAAAGGCTTTATTTCTGGGAATGGTCATTCAACTACAAGCCAACAGACAGGAAAAACAACATTGTCCCATCAACACTGGCATGACTAGTGAGCCTCATCATCAGTTCAGGAGCATGTACTTGACTGTATCGCATACTACGGTGTCTTTGCTTCATTTCTCCAGGGGAACAGAAGAGTAGCATTGAGATCTAACACCAACAAGCATCTTTATTTATGTGTGACAGACTTGGCTCCCATGATATCCACCACCTAGTATTCATGCCTTTGCTAATTCCCTTTACTTGAGTGTGGCTGTGTCCCCTAACTTGTCTCAATCTACTAGAATATGGCAAAGGTGGTAGGACGGGTGTGATTGCATGTGCATGGTTACATCACATGAGATTGTCGCATTGTTGGGTGAGGAGACTCTCCTTGCTGGCTGTGAAGAAGTCATGCATGTTGTGAGCTGCCCTATGGAGGAAAGCAAGGAACCAAGAGCAGCTTTTAAGTGACAGTCAGCAAGACACTGAGGTCCTCAGTCTTACAGCTTGCAAGAAGTGGATTCTGCCAATAGTCACATGGACCTGGAAGGGGTTCCTTCCTCAGTCAAACCTTGAAGTGAGGTTTCAGCCCTGGCCAACTCCTTGATTGCCACTTTCAGATGAGACTCTGAAGCAGAGAGCCCAACCAATTCAGGCCTGGACTCCTGATCCACAGACACGGTGGTACAATAAATGTATGGTGTTGTAAGCAGCTAGGTTTGTTGCAAATTATTACTCAGAAACATGTAATTAATATTCCATGAAATCAGATGATCGAAACCAAATTCAGTTGGAATCCAATGACATCATGAAGCCCAGAAAACACACCCATTGTCTCTTTTTTGAAGGTTGGGTCAACTTATAGAACCTTAGATGACTCATGTACCACCCCACCAGAATGTTAAAAGACCACCTAATATCCCAATCTCAGACAATAGAGATTTATTTCTTAGTGTTTGTCCAGAATGACCTTCTGCCCATCTATCTCATTCAATGGTCCAGCTCCCTTCTTTTCTTGCATTTTGGATCCCTTGGTTCTATACCCAGGCCTGAGTATTTTGTTCCTGCCCTCCCAGCCTCCAAACTTTGATACTCTATTGAATCAGGGTTCCAAGTCTTGATCTCTCCCACACTCTCATTGGGAGGCATTTCCATCTTGGTTCTGTTATACCTGTATCTTCCAGGTCTGTTTCTACCAGACCACTTGCCAAAGGAGAAGCACCTAATGTTCTTGGCCTTTTAATGGTGAAAAGCCTCCAGCCTATAATGTGATCTTCGACACAACAATAGATATTGGTGATGTCAGTGGGGTCACCTCAAGATTTTGTTATTTCCACTGGGGTTCTTTTCTGCTTTGAACACCATCCTTGTCATTGCCACAATCACAATAAAATTCTGTGCACATCTTCACATGTAAAAAGAAACTTGTAAGTACCAGTAGCTAAGTCTTACGTCACTTGCATACATGTACTGATGGACCACTGGTGAATGGCCTCAGGCCATGGTTTGTAGTTCCTGGGAAAGTGATAGAAGTCATAAGGCTCGCTGAAATCCTGCTTGTCATTCTGATGGCTCAGAGACTGGACACCGGGGCCTGAGGGAGAAGCTGATGACTCGGCCTTTGTGTTTTGACCAGACAGGCTATTTTTACATGCAGCTGAGCTGCAGAGACAGAAAGGGCTCCTGGATTCCCTTAGTTCTAATGCACTTTAAATGCTATGTATTTATAGAGAGAGAGAACCCAGGAGCCCAGGTCCTGCTCACTCAGGCTTGTTCTTTAAAATCAAAAGGACCTTTGAGCTGGGTACATGGGTCTCCTCTTAGACTTGACCTTTCTGGTTCAGACAATTTCCCTTAATGTATTACTGCTGAGGCAAAACATATGCTACGAGCAACTTGAATCACACCCAGGGGAAGCCCTAGATTTATAGAGAGATCAGAAATAGGACTAAGCTAACGACTATTCAAACCCTGAATCTTATCAACAGAACAACAGAAACTCGGAAAGGTGGTATGCCTAGATCTAATTTATGCAGTGAACTAATGGTAGCATCAAGATTTGATTTCAGGCGAAGTAGCCATGCTTTCCTTTGAAAGTCCATAAAGAAATGAAAGGCCAGAGAGGATAGTCAATCACTCCAAATACTTGGAGGAGAGGTGACGTAGAACAAAGGATGCTGGCCCTGAGAAAACAGGCATCAGAGCCAAAGATGGAAATTCTCTATCTCTGTCTAGACTCTGAGGAGTCTGGATAACTGGTAGGGATGAAAATAGTACCTGCTAAGCCCGGGGAGACCAGGGTCTAGGAGGAGAAGTCAGGCATGGAATCTGTCTCCAGGGCCTCCGTGTTGGATGGCAGCCTCTTAGTCCAAGTTTTGATATTATAGGACTGTTTATTTTCTTGTTTCTTCTCCTGAGCACTTAGTAAAAGGCCTATTGATTTCCATTATTTCTAATTCCAGCCTCACCTTGACTGTGCAGTGGAGGAGTTAAAGGAAAGGTCTTTTCTGTCTGGGCCAGTGTGTGAATAAGATTACCTCCCTGAGAGGCCACTGGATGGTGATGGTGGGAACCAGAGGGGGATGCAAAGAAAAAAGAATCAGAGAAAATGGAGCCAGAGCCTTAGCATCGGCTGTTTCTTCCTCCAAGATAATCTGGTTCAAATGCCAACCTTAGAGGGACTCTTCAGTTATTTGTTTATTTCTTTTTTTAAAAAAATAATTTTATTGATTTTTTACAGAGAGGAAGGGAGAGAGATAGAGAGTTAGAAACATCGATGAGAGAGAAACATCGATCAGCTGCCTCCTGCACATCCCCCACTGGGGATGTGCCCGCAACCCAGGCACATGCCCTCGACCGGAATCGAACCTGGGACCCTTCAGTCCACAGGCCGACGCTCTAGCCACTGAGCCAAACCGGTTTCGGCATTTGTTTATTTCTTTATCTATTTTTTCTTGCAATCCATTTAGGACCTAGAATAAAGGCCTCCTCTATCACCTTCTCCACAACTTGCCATCTACTCTCACATTCCCTCCTCTGCGTCCCCATTACCTTCAGTTGGACAGAGATACTCGTACTCATACGTGGCCTTGAGTCAGTGTTAGCTGTAAATGGGCTGTCCATCCTTCCAGACGAGAATCTTTTTCAAGGCAGGGAGATTATCTCTCTTATTGCATATCATCCCCCTTCTCTAGTTCCGACCCCAAGTGGCTGAAATAGGGATCTGAAGGCAGCAGATGGTTGGGATCGACAGTCTAACTGCCTCCTTGGCATCTCATTTAAAGTGTCTCTCAGATATTTCAGACATATGTTCAGAGTGGAATTCTTTATTTTCCACTCTATGGTGTAGAGACTGAATAGAGATTGTGTGTCATTGATCTAGTCAACATTGGTCAAATGGAATTTTGTTATTTTTTAACTTAAAAATGAATGGAAATAGAAGTTCTAATATTTTTCCCCCTGAATCTCAATTGGCTCATCTTGGTTCCTCTCTAAAGAGGCCTTTTTTAAGCCCCCTTAAAAAAACAGTGTTTGCATTTGCCAAAATCATAGATGATTGCCTGCTCTGGGCTAGTAGGAGTCTGATATTTTTTTAAAAAAATTCAGAAATGCAACAGAAATCCCAGGCTTCAAGGAGACTTGGACAATAAAATGTTTTTCTCCTTTATATCCAATGCAATGTTACATATCAGTTAGCTAGTATTCACCTAATCCCTCCCCTCTGTGGATGAGGCTTTTAAAATAAGGTCCTGGCATACCTGGACACTGCCCAACAATTCTCACACCATTGTTTATGGGGAGAAAAACAAGAAGATTTTACTGAAACCAGTGACTACATCAAAGTATTTGGGAGGCAAAAAAAATGAATTTTAACAAGGGACATATATAACTATTTCTTCATTGGAGTGACTTCAATGGGCAGATCTCTCTATGTTCCTGAGTAGCAAAGATAAATGACATGACAGCACAATTTCTGGACCGATATTTGGTACAGAGATTCGTGATGTACCTGCTCAAGGTCTACCAGCATGCATTGGGCCCCAAGGGAGAGATGTAATTATCTTGATGTATTTATTAATTTCATGTTTCTTTTGCTCCCCAAAGAAAGTATTTACTTATGTAATGAGTTTTGGTCAGCTTTGGTGTTATACAAGGGAATGTGAGCCAGGATCTCCCAGGCTCTTTTAGTCAAAATGTGATGCGGGCACCAGCAGCAACGGTATCTGGCAGCTTATTAGAAATACAGATGCTCCTAAGTAAAAAAATAAACTGATGAACGGAGTGGATCCAGAGACTCAAAGCATGGAACAAAGTGCAGAATCTCAGAGGGAAGGTGGGGGAGGGTGTGTGATGGGTGGGTGGGAAGTAATCAACAAAAGACCTTGTATGCATAATCCATGGACACCGATAATAGAGTGCTGAAGACCTGGGGTGGGGAGCGGGGAGAGAAGAGAGAGCAGGTGCAGGCTGGAGGGGGTCAATGGGAGGGAAAGGGGGACATATGTAATACTTTCAACAGTAAAGAATAATTTAAAAATAAATAGAAAAATAAATAGAAGCTCTAGAGTAGTGCAAATGAATGAAAAAAAAATTAGAGGGCAGAAAGAAATACAGATTCTCAGGCTTCACCCAGACCTACTGATCACAACCTACATTTTCAACCAGACCTCCAGATGATTCATGTAAACACTAAACTTTGAGAAGCATTGTTCTAGAACTGTGAATATTTGGCCTCATTAATACCTAGCTTTCTGTTGTTATCACCGATCCCAATGCTGCTGATAATAATCTTGGCATTTGTCTATTATTTAACAAAAAAA
Organism: Myotis yumanensis; assembly: GCF_028538775.1. Taxonomy (NCBI): domain Eukaryota; kingdom Metazoa; phylum Chordata; class Mammalia; order Chiroptera; family Vespertilionidae; genus Myotis; species Myotis yumanensis. The sequence continues at coordinate 235,451,410 of NW_027223752.1, read as the reverse complement.
TAGTTAATAAAAATTTTAAGCTTAGAAATCATTTAGTGAACCCAGTAACAAGGAAACAACTAATTCAAACATGGGCAAGATTTGAAGATAAATTTCACTGGAGAAAAATATGGCAAGTAAGGACATGAAAAGATGCTCAGCATCATTAGTCATAAGAATGCAAATTAAAACCAGAGTTAGAATTGCAGTAAAAATAAAAATAGTGATAATACTTGCCAGTGCTAAGTGTTGGTGAGGCTCTGCTTCCTTAGACTAAGTACGCTCTGGTACAATGCAGATGGGAATGCCAACTAGTCCAGTCACTTTGAATAGCAGTTGGACAACATCTTAGAAAGTTAAGTACACACTCATCATATTATTCATAGCAATCCTATCCTTAGGTATTTACCCGAGGAAGTAAGTAAAGTTATGGCACACAGAAACTGGCATTTAAATCTTCACAGCACTTCCATTAGTAATCACCAAAACCTGGAAACAACCCAAATGTCCTCTAACTGGACACATAGTGGTGCATCCATAGAAGAGAATGCTACAAGCACAAGGAGGAACACATTACTGATACACACAAGCACATGGACCCATCTAAAACACGTTATACATTATGCAAATGAATGAAGCTATAGGGATGAAGAGCTGATAGTGGTGACCATGGTTACAGGGTAGGTGGAGTCTTTGAACACAAAGCACCTATGTTTGGAAGGAGCTGTTTCATATCCTGATTGTGGTGGCGGTTACACCACCCCAGGCTTGTGTCAAATCTCATAAAACTGTACATAAAAAAGAGTCCTTTCATGTATGCATATTTACAAAATAAATTTACCAAAAAAAAAGTACTGTTTGCAATGTATATGCTTCACTTTCCTGCCATTCCAAAGAGAAATGGCTTAACCAAAAGCATCCCACAAGGCAGTGTGGTGAATGGTGTGCATGATGGATGACAGCTATGGCAGCAATTGGTGGCCCTTCACCCCTCACCACCCTCCCACCCACACTGATGTGGAGGATGCAGACTGCTTGCATTGTTTTCCTCCCCCCTTTGCTGAGCTGTGTTCTCCTCTCCTGTATATAGGCACGACCTGTGACACAGGACAAACAGGAGGGAAACAGGGCAATTTGCATACTCTGCTTGCACTGCTGTGTCCTGACCTTGCTTTCTTGAGTTGTATGAGAATAGAAACAAAGAAACGCCTCTAATTCATTTTGAAGGCGTGTCCTGGGACACCAGAATGAATAACACAGGCCAGGAAGGCTTGCATGCCTCACATCCCATGCAGCTCTCTGCTGAGGGGCCTGAGGGCACAGCACCTGGACCCACAGTCCTTAGCTCAGGACCCTTATCTCAGGTAAGCGGGGCCTTTCTGGTTGGATCTCTTTCTGACAGGTGTACAGGGACTGATGAGAGCCTGGCCCAGGGGCTAGTGACTGCTTCTCATCAATGGAATTCATTTTCATAATTGAAATGCTACATAATCTGGTGGCTAGAGCACCGAATTGGAGACCCAGAGAACTGGGATTTTGTAAGGACATTGCTGCCTTAGGCTAGCACCTTAGCAGCTTAATGCCTGGAGGAACTCAAGCAGTATCATGATTGGTAATCCTATATAATAAAAGGCTAATATGCAAATTGTCCCCATGAGCGGGAGTTCGACTGACTGGGAGTTAGACATGCACTGACCACCAGGGGGCAGTGCAGAACATAGTGGGAATCGGTGATGCGGTGCTGGCAGTGGGTGGCAGTGGAGGCGTTGCCAGCCCCAGTGGGACCCAAGGAGAGCGGGACCGTGGCAGGGTGGTGGAGCAGGTGAGCGAGCGGCACTAGGCCAAGGCAGGTGTGAGTTGGGGCCCTGATCGCCCTGCTGGTCACCCCACAGATCAGCCCTGATCGCCAGCCAGGCCTAGGGACCCTACCCAAGCACGAATTTCATGCACCAAGACTCTAGTTGGTAACAAAAGTGCAATTTACACAAGTTTAAGTTTATATTGTGTTTTCACTAAGTCTCACCCTTTCAATCTCCATTTCAGAGGGAAAAACTGGCTGAGGGGTCAGCATTTGGTTCCCAGGACTGAGGGTGCTCAGGGCTCTCTGTCCTTCCCTCCATGTTGCTCCTATAAAGACTCTCAGTCCACGAAGAAGATTTGATCCTGGACCTAATTCACTCCAGAACCACAGAATTTGAGACACGGCCTTTTTTTTTTTAGCCAAAAAAAAATACAGAGTGTCCCCCCAAAATGTATACACACTGTAAAACCGACAGCTCAATTTTGAAACTGAAATGTATTTTAATAAGCACTGCTTTTATAATTATTCAAAGTGTGTGGATACATTTTTGGGGGACACCCTACATACACTGTAGATGAGTTAAGTAAGGTCCAGAGAGGGGAAAAGAGTGGGTAAAGGTTATTCAGCCTAAAAGTTACATACTTGGGCAATTAGACCTTAAGTTCAAGAAACAGCACTCTACGGAGCCTAAATGAGTGCATGTTTGCCAAAAACATACACGCACACACACACGTATACATATGTACAAATCCTATATAATAAAAGGGTAATATGCAAATCGACCAATGGCAGAACGACCAGTCGCTATGATGCACACCAACAACCAGGGGCAGACGCTCAACACAGGAGCTGCCCCCTGATGGTCACTGCGCTCCCACAGTAGGAGTGCCGTTCAGCCAGAACCCCAGAAGCCGGGCTCATGGCTGGCAAGCACAGCAGGAGCCTCTCCCACCTCTGCTGCACCCCTAAGGATGACAGCACTATAAGGATGGCAGTGCTAAGGATGTCTGACTGATGGCTTAGCCGGCTCCCCATGGGAGAGGGCCTAAGCCCTCAGTTGGATATCCCCTGAAGGCTCCTGGACTGCAAGAGGGCACAGGCCAGGCTGAGGGACCCCCGCTCCCAACCCCCAGTGCACGAATCTTATGCACTCAGCCTCTAGTATATACATATTCATGGAGCTGGAGGTGAGGCATTTGGTCAAGTCTCACCTATGATATATGTGGAAAACTTGACAGGTTACCCCGTTTGTTTATCTGAACAATATTATCCTCTTGCAATGTGACAAACAACATTAAAATCCATTTACCTTTGGTTCCTCCAAGCAGTCAGAGTGGAGAGAAGCTGAGACATTTAGTGCCTGCCTCGAGTGGTGAACACTGAGTACACACACCCCTTGGTTCCTCCGAGACCATGAAAATGAGCATTTGGTCTTTACAGGAGGGAAATGCCCCTTGGGCATCAGCAACACACCCCCTGAATGACAACAAGACTGCATTTTACTCCCAGGACAGAGGAAGGCCGAGCCCTACCCTAGAATCTATCCAGTCAGCCTCATTGCACCAAGCACCAGCCCTTGACGCTCTTAGCTCTTAACTGCTTTCTATGGTTTTCAGTAATTTTACTGTTGTCATCATTTAAAAAATAAATATAATTGGTGCTCTCTACAGGGATTGAATAGGAAGAAGTCATGTTGTTTTGGCCACAGATAGGAAGAGCATAAGGGAGCCAGAGAAAGAGTGGGAGAGTGAGAGCGAATTACTGGGAAGGAAGGAAATAACTGACTATGAAAACCATCCAAGGAGCTGCAGGTGAGGAAGTTATAAGAAAACACCTTTTCTCTACAGAGGAAAGAAGTGGGTCTAAGCATGTGTGGGTTGCCCCTCACCCTCCAGGCGCTGCTGATTGCACTGCAGCCTCTGCCCCGGCCTCCCCCTGCTGCCCCAGGCCTCTCAATGGCACACCCAGTGTCGCTCTGGTGGTCCTGCCCTGGGAGACCTTCTCCAGGCCCACAGGAAGGAGCTGAAAGAGACCCATGGTCACCTTCTCAAAGGAACGCCCTGCAGCTTGGGAACATCCTCCCTGCTGTGGTTTTTGAAAGCGAAGGAGGCCTCATTCCCTTACCTGGAAGGTGGCCCTCTTCCTGTGATCCTGGGGACCTAAAACATGACAGGGCCTTCACATTAGAGAAGCCTGTATTCCCATCCATGATTTCTGTTAAGCCTCACGTTCAAGTTTAGTTAGTTAGGAAAGGGGTGAGGGAAGGGCATTCAGGAGCCAGACGAGATGGTGGTGAGCTACCTAATGTGCCCGGGTCAGTGTCGGGAAGGGAAAGTGAGGCTCCAGGAGGAAGAGGTGGTGGCAACAGGCCTTCTCTTCCCTCAGATTCAAGGAGTTCAGATCCCACAGGCATATGGCTGGGTGGGGGGAGGGGGGAGGGCATGCCAGAAATTTCACCTTTTAGGGGTTTTGAAAAAAATATTTTTCTCCCCTCTTGGACCACACCATTGGGCCTTTCCATCACTGTGACAGTTTAGCCAAATCCCGCAATCACAGGCCCGAGGATAAAAACCAAAAGAACACCCAGGAGCATGCTTAGTCCCCACTCTGCCACTAATTAGCTTTGTGGTTTTAGGCAAATGGCTTCCCCTTCTGGGCCTCTGCTTTTACTTTTATTATTTTATTTTCAAAGGTATTGAAACTGATCAGCAGTCACCAAGGTCACCCCTGCCCCCTCCCACCTCCCCCTTGCTGTGAGATCTGGTTTTTCAAGTGAAATCTGAGCTGGGACTCCAGTATGTGGGACCAACACAGGGAAGCAGCTCCCCTTGGCATGGCTGGCTGAGCAAAGGGCAGAGCACCAGTCAGCTGGGCTTCTTGCCCAGATCAGGCCCCTCCCCCACCCCTGCCAGGGACAGGTTAAGGCATAGCCACAGCTTCCTGGGACATCCCCCAAAGGAGTGTGGAAATGCCCGGGCATTTTATGCACAAGGGTCTCTAACATTCTGCAAGTCAATTCCGGAAGTGAAAGGAGATCATGTAAGGGAAAGTACCCAGGAAAAGGGAAAGTATATTGTTTTGTGACTATGACTACTGTTATCTTGGGACCAGTGGAGAGCCCTTGATCCTCACTTTCAGGGCATGTGTGCTGCTGGCCTGGCATGGCATGGGGGCGAACAAAACCCAAGTGCCATTTCTGGAAGGCAGCTTTGTTCTCCTCCATGAGAACTGCAGTCTGAAAGGGTGTTGAGCAACTCAGGAAAGATGAGGGAGAGGGAGAGAGAGAGAGAGAGAGAGAGAGAGAGATTGCTCTCTGAATGGTTTTTCTTAATCAAGCCTTTCTCCTCATCTGAAAGTGAAACCCAGAAGCCAGGGAACCCCCATGGCTGTGGGTAGTCTCCAGGCTGCCACCCCTACATTGTCCTCGCAGACAGCTTGCTGGGACTTGCCAGTTCAGTGGGGTGACCTGGAAGGATGACAGAGAGGAGAACCTCCTAGACTGGCTCATCCCACTGGGCTCCTACCCTTACAGGTGGGGTTCACGCATTCACTCACTCACTCAATCAGGAATCAGACAGAGTCCACCCACTGGAGAACCTATATTACCCTTTTTCCAGATTCACCAACCTGTGAGTTCCCACCAGAAAGAGCAAGATTATACAGGTTGTGCCTGGCTGGTATGGTTGAGCTTCTACCTATGAACCAGGAGGTCACGGGTCAATTCCCAATCAGGGCACATGCCTGGGTTGTGGGCTCCATCTCCCAGTGTGGGGTGTGCAGAAGGCAGCCGATCAATGATTCTCTCTCATCATTGATATTTCTATCTCTTTCCCTCTCCCTTCCTCTCTGAAATCAATAAAAATATATTTTAAAAAAGAAAAGATTGCACAGGCAGCTCCATCTCTGAACATCCATTACAAGGACAGTCAGGACCCCTCAAAGCCTGCCTTTCCCCTGGTCTGGGCCCGAGGTCCCCGCTGTGCTTCCACAGCACTGTGCTGACTAGTGACAGCCATGTCCACTGCAGTGGGACTTCTTGGAGAATGGAGCCCGGGGCTCTGTGGTCCACAGCCCTGGTCCCAGAGGGCTGAGCAGAACACCTGACACCTGGGACGTGTCCCATCAGGACTGACTGGAGGAATTTAACAGCACTCACCACACCACTCTAGGGTCTATAGTTACTAGTCTGTCTTCCTCCTCTAGTTACTTGTCTGTCTTTCTGCTCCTGAAGCTGGGGCCTCCCCTCCTTCTGTCTGCCATCCATGAACTGTTCCTTCTTGCGGTGAAAGAAGTGAGCCCGATCTGGGACTCCAGGACCCTGCCGTGTCTTGCAGGGAGTAGTAACCTGTTTCAGTTTCCTCGGATCTAAACGTGACAATGAAGACAATTGCACATCCACGGCTATGAAAAAAAAGCTCAGAAAGAACTCAGGTGATCAGCCTGAGACAATCAGCAAACGATGGGCTCACGGTAATTGCTTGCTATTCATGGAAATGCCAATTTGTTTAAACGTCTGAAGCTCATTGAATTGCTGCAAATGCGTGCTCTTAGTCTGGATAGACTTTTTCCAGATTCGGCAATTTTAATGGTTTCCCATGTTTGTTTTATCATCTCCTCTCTCTCTCTCTCTTTCTCTCTCTCTCTCTGACACATTTTACGTAGACCCATATATCTACATACATGTATGTATGTGCACATTATAAATTCTAAAATGATTATTTGTTTTTTTGAATCATTTGAAAATAGGTGACATCATTCTTCCCTTTTAATAGTTAATATTTCAATTCCTAAGACTAAAAATATTCTCTATAGTCAATAATATTGTAATAACTACGAATGGTGCCAGGTGGGTACTAGACCTATGGGGGGCTCATTGTAAGTTATATAAAAGTCTAACCGTTGTGCTGTACACCTGAAACTGATATTGAAGGTCAACTGAACTCGAAAACAATTTTTTAAAAAGGAAAAGAATATCGTCTTAACCACAATACCATAACATTTAGGAAATTTAACACTGTTACAATACTTTTATCTAACGTACCTTCCAATATTCCATATTTGTCAAATGTCCCAATAATGCCCTTTACAGAATCTGGTCCATACAGTAGTCACGTCTGTTTAATCTCTTTTAATCTGGACTGTTCTCCGTCTTTCGGACTTCCCTGCACTGACCCGGAAGCATGCAGGCTCCTCACAGTGCTCCTTCAGCCCGGGTTTGTTTGGTTTCTCTCATAATTAGATGCAGGTGATGTGCCTCCCAGCCGCAAAGCTGGTCCTTGACCGTGTTTCCTTCCCTGCGTCACGGGGCAGGTGATTCCCATCCGCTCCTCAAAGCTGAGGCTAATTCTGATCACACAAATGCCATCGCTTTCACCTCCGTATCGTTACTGCCTCCCCCCTTTCAACTCACACCAGTCTGTGGGGAGAACCTTGGAGACCACGCACATATCCTGCTCCTCGGCCAGTGTTCCCCTAGCCCTGACGTCCATGGATGAATCTCGCCCAGCTGGTCCTCACGGGATGGATCTGCATGGCGACTTCGCTCTTCCACCACACTCGCAGGTTTTTATCATGGACTTTTTACTCTGCAAGTAGCCAAAGCCATGCATCTAAGGCACTTTATTCTATTGTCAGAAGGAGAGCAGGGCCTCGTGTGCTGGGAGAACTCAGGCTGGAGAGGGAGAAGCTCCGAGAAAGGCCACGAAGCACTGGACATTGAGCAGAAGTGACAATGTGCAGAGAGAGAGCCTGGCACCTTGCAGGCAAAGGCCGGTCACCCCCATCCCACTCCGGCCACATCTACATGGTTGGCTGAGCCCAGTCTCAGTCCCGTGGAGCCGGTGTGTTCTTCCGTAAAACCGTGACCATCTGCTGACCGCACAGCATTTGCCTGGGTTTTAACAGACATTGGATGTAAAGTGCCAGGCCCGCTGCTTAACATCATGTAAGTGCTTATTAAGTGTCTCCATTCCCCCTCCCCTTCTCTGCCTGTTGTTCAGATATTGCCATGGAAACTCACCCCCCTGCTTTCACGGAGGTCCCTTTAAAAATTTTGCAATTACTCTAAAAGCTCAATTCTTTTTCCATCTGAAATGAGAAATTCTAAAGGTAATGATATATTACATTTTCTGCTAAAAGTAAACTAAATGCAGGGTTAAAGCTGATTCTGAACTCAGCTAGGAAGTCTCAGAGAGGCTTCCATTTCCAAATTGTTTCCATTATTTTGGGTCAATTAAATGTAACTATTTAATTATTTGGCGTGATAATGATAATGATATTCCCATTTTATTATTTTCCCTGAAATACAATAATAATAACTGCTACTTTAAAAATTGAATGGGCAGCAGTTGCTAGACCTTTTTCTGGGTGCTTAACAGTCATTACTCTGACCCTCTCCGCTGCCTTGCTCTGTTGGTGTTCTCTGCACTTTATAGATGAAGACACTGCAGTTCAGAGTGTCTGTGAGATCTGCCAAAGGTCTGCTGGCTGCAAAGTGGCAGGCCAGGGAGTAATTTTACTGCTTCCAGAACATATATACTTGGCACTCCACGTCACTCCTGGACCATGATTTCAGTATGCTGAACAGTCCATGCTGTCCATGTGCCTCTTCTGAACTTGGCCTAGCATAGAACCGAATGCCGTCAATCATGTAATTGAGACAGAGGTGGTTATTGCTTACCAAATATTCCATGTGTTCCCCTCATTTCCCACTCTCCCTTGCACTTGCGTTGAGGCCAGGTGACTCTTACGAATTGGAAGCAGAATGACCTCCAGGCTGAGGCAGTTACCAGCCAGCATGTTTCTTCCTGCTCATTCTCCCTGTGTGAAGTGACCTTAGGAGAAACATATTAAGGTGGCTATATTATAAGATGAAGAGAGCTTAAATCTGTGAGTTCCTAGATGGAGAAGCATCCAAAGCAAACCACAATAGATTTTATGTACGGAAGAAATGGACTTCTACTGTGTGAAGCCATCATGATTGGAAAGCTTATTTGTTACTGCAGCACAACCCAGCTCAACGTGACTGATACAAAAGTGACTCCTTTTTGGTGACCAATTATCATGGGAGGTATAAAAATCTCATTATTTTGAGTGCCAAGGAGGCTAGGTGATGTCATTTACCATCATCAAAATGAAAATTCAGTGGCATGGCCTCTGTCTGTAATTGTGTTTAGGCAAATCTAGCATTGTCTTATTATTTTCAAAGGGGGGAAGAGGAAAAGGGAAATAATCTTTTTCTTTTCTTAAAACAAAATGAGATTTTGCTTAAGCTGAATAAATAAATCCTCTTCTCCAACTCAGAAGGATAGAGGAAAAATACCCGCACAAGAGGCGGGTATTCACTCGGGAGCACATATTTTAAATAAGGTTCCCACAAAAGCATCTGCAAACATCAGAATCTAAAAGAAAGAATCACAACTAATGAGATGTGGCCTGATTAGAGAAAATCCTTTTTAAATCACTGTGGGTTTTCACTTTTGCCCCGGAAGACTAGGCTTTGTCTGAATCTTATTAAGAAGAGAGCGATGCCGAGATAACGAGGACTGATAGGGAATAAACACGACTTGGCCTGATTCAGCTGCAAAAATCACATGTTTTGAAAGATTATTATGAGTGACTTTCAAATTTGTGTAATTCTTTTATAAACTAAGTTTTTGTTGGACTATGAAAATGTTTTTCAATTTCCCTAGATGGAAAATGGCAAAAGAGGTTAATTAAAAGTCAACCAGAGATACTTAAGCACTTACGCCTGTAATTTCTCCAGCTTCAAACTTAAATAGCTTAAACTGTAAAATAGCTGACAATTATGATTCATGCCTTTACCCTTTCAACATTGTGGGGTTCTTTTTTTTGTTGTTTCCTTGGTTTGATTGAAAATTCTATCCTAAAAGATTGCAGAATCCTAGGTGTTTACAACCATGCCCCATGTGAATGAACAAATGTGGCTACGTTTGCAAGCAGAGAGGGTTTATTCCCATCCCTTGAACACTAATTGCAGGTTCAACAGTCTGGCCCTGGCTCTAGATGTCCCATCCCACCACTTCCCCTCTCTCTCTGTTGTATTATCCAGCTGTTATCCCTCTATCAAGACCCTACTCATTCTGCACCATCCAGTTCAAACCATTCTTGACATGGGCTGCCTTTCTGATTGAGATGGTCTCTCCATTTTTTATTTTCTATTATATTCTTTAGGTAACCCTCTCAGTTTGCATTTTTTTTATTGTATTGTTCATCATCTAGTCTACCCAGTACCTAGCTTAGGACTGGTAGCAGAAGGTCCTGTCAAGGACCTGCCTACATTCAAGGCAGAAGGTCCCATGCCCTGCCTACATTCAAGGTCTATCTTCAACTCTGTCTCCATTGGGAGTTACTCTTTCTATGAAGAGGATCTGCTCCAGCCCAGCAACAAGATCAGTATACCAAGCCCAAGGTCAGCCGAAGGCCCTTGGAATGGAGAGAGACAGAGAACCCAAGAACTTCAATGACAGAGAGAGACCTCTAGCCGGAGTTTACAAGTGAGCAGGAGACATTTTAAGAGTGTACGGTAGAAAAACAAAATCTTTATTAAAATGTGAAGGGAACTTTGAGCATGTATTGAAGAAAGTTTAAGGATTTTCTGAAGTTACTAAGACTATAAGAAATTCTATTCATTGCGGACAAGCCGATCATGTGACACAGCAGGAAAGCTTGGCTTTGCTGCCAAAACACCTTTCAGAATTTGAAAACTTGGAGGCCCAATGTTCTCTCCAGGCTCTGAGTCATTTTACATAATCCCCTCCTCCTGGAACCACCCTTCCCTTCGCCAGGACAACTTAATCTTTACCAGGAGAACTTCACACATCTTAAATATCACCTCTTCTTGTGAGAAGCAGAGCGTGATCTTTTCCCATCTTCTCCATCTTAAGCTAAGTTTCTTCCATCATATGCATCCTGTACTTCCTGCACCTTGTCTAACACCTCCCTGCAATGCCTTACTTAATTATTCCCCTTCGCTGATGTGGGTGGGCTCTCTGAAGACAGGAACCAAGCCTCATCCCTATTTGCCCAGCACAGTGTGCCTCGACACAGCAGGCACTCCAAAAATATTTGTTCAAAAAAGACAAAAAGTCCCAAAATGTAGGCAATGAAGAGGAAAAATCCAGGCAAGCCAGAGTTTCCTCTTGCAGTTACACCTGGCCAAAATGGTTCATATTATGAAGAGAATGACATTTACACAAGAAAGTTACTGTGCAGTATTTATAGTACAATGCATTCATTTAAAAAATAGTAGAGTTCTCATTTGTAATTTAATTATAGTCATTTTTCACAAACATGGGATGTTATCTTAAAGTATTTTTGTTCAAGAATCCAAGCAAAGCCCTAACTGGTTTGGCTCAGTGGATAGAGCGTCAGCCTGCGGACTGAAGGGTCCCAGGTTCGATTCCGGTCAAGGGCATGTACCTTGGTTGCGAGAACATCCCCAGTAGGGGGTGTGCAGGAGGCAGTTGATTGATGTTTCCCTCTCATCGATGTTTCTAACTCTCTATCCCTCTCCTTTCCTCTCTGTAAAAAAAAAAAAAAATCAATGAAATATATTTAAAGAAAAAAAAAAAAGAATCCAAGCAAAGAAACGTATAGAGAGATGTTTAGATTCTGTGGGTCACACCTGATCATTGATGTCAAATTTGTCTCCAGAATGGAGGCTGCTACTGAAGTGTTCACCTTTGCTAAGGCAGCCATGATTAAAACTTGCTAATATTATTAACACAAACTTATGGTTGTTGAGTACTTATTTTGTGCCAGGAACTGGACTAAATAATTTGCATTAATTATCAGAGATCACAACCTCTTTATGTGGTCAGCATTATTATTATCCTAATTCATTAATTTATATACAAGACATTTATTGGGTTTCTGCCACATAAAAGATATTGAAATAGGTATTAGGAATCCAATAGGGAATACAATAAGTATAAATTTTTCCTCCTGAAAATAAGAGGTGTGAAATGAAAATCAATTATGCTTGATTTTAAGAGCTAAGAGAAGGATAGTAGGGAAAGGAAAAGGAGGCACTGGGTGTGCAATTCTGCATACAGAACTTAGGAAAGATGTCACTGACAAGGGATATGTGAGCAGAGATGTGAAGGAGGTAAGAGAGCCCTTCAGTTATCGGGGGAAGAAAATTTATAGACAAAGGACTGTCACACGTGAAGTCCTGAGGTAGGGACAGGTTTCAGTATTTGGGGATCAGCAGTGAAGTCCATGTGGTTAGAATAAAAGAAATGAGTGAACAAGAGGGAAAAACTGTGGAGAAGGGGCCAGATAACATGGGGTCTTACAAGTTATTTTGAGAATTAAGTCTTTATTTTTAAATTTTTGTTGAAATATATATCTCATTGTATAAATTTAAGATATGCAACATTTATAGACTATAATATAATTGCCGTTGTACACTTCTTTTATGCTACATAATCATTTTTGTATGTGTGGTTGGAATAATAAGATCTAGTCTCTTAGCAAGTTTGATGATATAATACAATACTCTAGTCTCTATTCATTAACTGTACATTAAATCTCCAGAATTTATTTACTATTAGTTGGAAGTTTATGCCTTTAAATACATCTGTCCTGTTCTACCACTCCCTCAGTCTCTATAACCAGCATTCTATTCTGTTTTTGAGTTTGGCTTTTTAGATTCCACACATAAGTGATATCATACAGCATTTGTCTTTCTAAAGGGTACTCCAACTGCTGTGTGAAAAAGTTTGAATAGGTCAAGGGTAGAGATACGAAGTCCAAATAGGAGGCTATTGCAATAATCTATATAAGAGGACATGACTAGTGGCTTGAAATGATGTTGTCCTGGTGCAGCAGATGAGAACTAGTGAGGTACTGTATGCATTTTTAGGTGGAACCCACAGGATTTGCTGATGCATTAGTGTGGGCTATGAGAGAAATCAAGGATGACTCTAGCATATTTGCTCTTGGCAACTATAGATATAGAGTAATTATTGAGATGAGAAAGATAGGAAAAGGGATAGGCTTAGGAAAAAGATCAGAGTATGGACTTGAACACTTAAGCCTTAAATTCCTATTGAATAGCCAATGGGGATGTTGAGTAGGGATTAGGCACATGTGTCTGAGGTCAGAAGACTGCTGGTGGTTGGAATCACAAATTTGAGTCTTCAACATTGAAGTGACATTAATACTCAATACACTCAGTGGGCTTATGCAGGAAATGAATATAGATAGCAGTGATTCAAGGCCTCAGACCTGGGGCAGCATGGCATTTAGGTACTGTGTCCATTCACAGAAGTAGATAACTCAGAACCCATAGGAGGCTTTGAAAGATAAAGAGAGAGGAAGCAGGATTGGGCAAGGAAAGCCTTCCGACCACAAAACAGATCTGGAACCTCCTAAAGGGAATAGTCTGGAGGAAGCAGGACTGGCTAGCGTGAGACTGACATGACGCAGCTTTGACAGTTGTGGTCAGGCTAAGGTGAAGATCCAAAGCCACTGTGATTGTAACTTTCGCAATTTAAAGTGCGACAGCAAAATTAGCACAGATTTGTTTTTCCTTCTGCATGATGTTATGGATAGAAGATTTGTTGTTACCATAGATCCGAGAGAGCTCAGCATGTGGCTTTGTGTTTCCTTATTAAGTGGAGAACTTTCTTTTTTTTTTTTGAAAGGAAGCATGTTTCAGCTTCTCTTTGGCAAATCCAAATAGTGGGCATCAGGACTCTTCCACTTTCGGGGCAATTATGAGGTAAAAACAACAAGGACATCATACCAACAAGGACAGTTGATATGATGACAAAGCAGGCTACTAAGTGAACGATGGATAGGGGTGTGACAGCATGGAGATTCAGTGAGGGATGATTCACATCCAGGGCGAGAGTGCTGGAGATTTTATCACACCACTTAGAGCAGCAATTTAAAACTTATGAACTGTTTATTTCTAGAATTTTTCGTTTATATGTTCCAACTCCAGTTGGCTGTGGATAACTAAAACCAAGGCAGGTGAAACCACAGGTAAGGGGACTACTGTAGTGAGGAGTGAGGAGTAGAGAATGATGGGAACCTCCGAATTAGACGTGGATTTAGATTTGGCCCTACTGCGGCCTAGCTATGTGACCTTGGGCAAGTGATATAAACTTGCTAAGCTCTGCTGTCCTCAGCTGAGAATGGGGACAATAATTACTCATCCTCTTGCAGCTGCTGTGAGCATCAGTAACAGAACACACACAAAGTTTGTCTCGGTGGAAACTGGGTAAGTGCTCATTTTTCTGTATCCTCTCAGAAGATTGGAACAGCTCAGTGAATGTGACTTGCTGTTTTAGCCAAATTAAATTAAATTTTAAACCCTCCTTATAGTCCTTAATTTTATTTCTTTTCCTTCCAAAAGCATCCAGGGCGAGGCCCAGCTGGCATCCTGACGGAAATCCCCAGTCTCTCTGGCAGAGACAGAATTCCTGCGACGGATCAGGGCTGCGAGAAAGGTTTCATTTTTACAGCCCGGTGAGCAGCCCATTTTGCTCCTCTTGTTTGCTTTTATCTTGAGGTCGAAGAAATGACGCAATACATTATCACAAGTGGCTGCCCTTCACTCCCTGAACATCTGTGTTCGCAGCACCTGTCGGCTGAGACGGGAGGCTGCGTCTTGCTATCTGCTCTCTTTCCTGCCGGCTCCTTTGAAACATGCTGCTCTTATTTGGACTACTTCTGCCAAATAGCGACAAGTTAAGGGGAATTTAGGGAAAAAAAATCTTTTTTTTCCATCTGGAGAGAACACTGAGATGTTTATTAATCACCTTCTCTTTTGCTAATTTTCTTTGATTTTTTAAAAACTTTTTAATTGAATTTATTGGGGTAACATTAGTTAATACAATTTATATATATTTCAGGTGTACATCTGTATATTGTATGGTGTGATCACCACCCCAAATCAAGTCTCCCTCCTTCCATCACCATTTATCCCCCCTGTTCCCCTATACCCTCTTCTATCTGTCCTATCTCCTTCCCTGAGATTTGGGCTTCATTTGTTACAACTGCATAGTCTAGACTAACTCAGTAATTATTTCAATTAGACTTTCTACACTGCCTTAGAAATATAAAATGCATATATTTTCGTAAACATTTTGTAAGGCTAGCATCATGGTAAGTTGTAAAATTCTCTTCCACCCTTTCCTTTGTACATTTCCCTCACTCCTTCTCTATTTCAATTGGTTTGACAGTTTGTTGTTCTCACTGTTGAGTCAGTCACTGGGCCAAGATACAGATGCTAATTAACTTGTGCTAAGGTGTCAGCTTACCAGTGTGTGTCCCACCCTAAAGTACTGGCTTCAGGCAAAGCATAGAGACCCTTAGGTCAATTCCCTCTGCAGGAACCTAGAGCCCTTGTGAGCTGTGGAGTATCACTCACTGCCTCAGCCCCACTCAACTGAGATGTCTCCTGAGTGAAGACTGGAATGCAGATTCAGCCCCAGGATATACTACTGCAAGGAGGGGTGCCCATGTGCGACATCTTAGAGACAGTAGGTGACAGGATGTTGTACTCATGCCTGTTCCCTATATGTCCCTGCCCCACCCTGTTCCACATACCTGCATTGCACTGAAATTCCCTTAAGCTAATTGAAGTGTCATAAGAATCTCTATTGATAGTTAGATGCCAATGCTGCGTAGTTACTCCACTGGTATTTTTTTTTTAATCCACAGTTTGCATATATATGTGTGTGTATATATGTATATATATATGCAAATATTTTTATGATAAGTTTCTTTGTCATGAAAGATTAAATTAAAGCACCTCATTGATCGTGCAAAACAAAATGAAACCAGCATGCAGTTGTCTGTGTCTATGCGTTTATTAGTATTATTATTAGTTTCTTTATTAATCCCTTCACGTCAAACTAAAAAGGTTTTGCACAGCAAAGGAAACCATCAACAAAATAAAAAGGGAGCCCACTGAATGGGAGAACATATTTGCCAATGATACATTTGATAAAGGGCTAATATCCAAAATTTATAAAGAACTTATAAGACTCAACACCAAAAACTCCCACAAATAATCCAATTAAAAATGGGCAAAAGACTGCCTTAACCTGTGGGTCAGTTGGTTGTTGCTAGAACATCACCCAGGAGAGAATTTTGACATTTCTGCCCTAACATCAAGTCCTATGGCTTTTACACATTTTTGTTTTGTGTCAATTAGGCATCTAATCTCCTTCTATTGTCTACTTTTTAATCCTTTAACCTGTTCACATTGTAGTCAACTGAGTTTTTCCAAAAACTCATCTGAGAGAACCCTGGAATTTGGGGTTGAGGCTGAAGCAGCCCCACTGTACATCAGAGACAGAAAGGTTGGGCACAAGATAAGGAAACAATTTTCAAGAGGAGTTTAATAAAAGAAAAAAAAATAGTCCATTGAACTGTTTCAGAAAAACAACACTGTAAGAACTTCATGATCCATACTGAAGCAACCATATAACACTGGAACAGAAACTCGGTGAAATTCAAGATGAGCATCCCAGTGGATTCCAAGCACACCTCCCACAGGTAGTCCACACACAATGTGGGGGAAGGGGCAAGACTGGAGATGCTTCACTTCAAAAGAATGATGTTTAAATCACTGAAAACAAATGTCCAAACTCACTCAGAAAGCTCACTGACACAGAAAATGAAACTTAGTTGAATTACATGTTGGTAAAACAAAAATCAAATTTACTAATCACTGTAGGAAATTGATCTGATGCACCAGAGTTAATGCTGTTTTCTTTATTATCACAAGGTAAACAGGCACATAAAATAAATTAAACAAGAAATTACCTAGAATTAAAACAAGGATTTGGTGGATGTGATATATACTTTAGAAAGCATAAACATTACAGGTTCCCCCACTTGTCCCATCCTTCAAGTTAAATGGTTCCTCAGGAGGAAGCGACAACTTTATCCTTGACAACTTTAGCCTCATATACCATGTTCCTGATTTTCCTACCTCAACACACAGCCACTGTGCCCCTTGGTGTACTCTTTGAGATGCTCCTCTTAATCTGATCTCCAATTACTGACTTTATTCATTGCCTGCGGGCACTGATTCTGTGAGTACTTATGTTATTTTTTCAAAAATCTCTAGCTGGATCTCAAGGTGCCATATTGGCTCCAGAATAAAGATTACTTTAAGACCAGAGAAAGGTTCTTTTTTCTTTATTAAATTATTTAAGAGATCTATTCTATTGGAAAATAAAATTCTTACTGAATTAAGTAGCTTGCTGATCTACAGTATTTTTCACATGTATCTAGATCACAGATATTATGTTTCTCAATTCCCTTGAATAGTATATATTGCAATCATCATCTCAGGTAAAGAAAATGAAAGTTAAATTTGCTTAAAATGCAAATTCTCACTTATTCAGCCATTCATCAGGCATGTAATGACTAGCTATTGATCAGCTAATGGATGCTAGGCACGATGCTGCATAATGGCTGTGTATAAAATTCTGGATTGGAAATTATTTCCCCCTCATAACTTTGAAGTCCTTTCTCTATTGTTTTCTGGGCATCCAGTGTTCCTGATGTTTCTGAAGATGCCCTGGCCTTTATTCCTTTGTAGATAACCTATTTTTGTTTCTATAAGATTATAGCCCCTTTGTTTAGTCATTAGTGTTCTGAAATTTCTTTTTTCTTAAAATTGTATTTTATTGGGATAAGAAGACTTAACAGGAATTGATAGTTCTCTGGGATACTTTTTGATATCATATAAATAAAACTGCTGTGAACATTGACTTAAGGTTTTTGTGTAAATTTCTCTTGAATAAATAAGGAGGAGTAAGATCCTTGGGTCACCTGGCAATTGCATGTTAGATTTTATATGATATTGCCAACTAGTTTTCCAAAGTGAAGTACCTTTTTTTTTTTTATTTTCTCACCAGCTATTAGTATTTTCATTTTTATTCATTTATCATCAAATGCTAGCCATTCTAGTGTATGTGTAGTTGTATCTCATGACTTGGAGCCTTCCCTTTGAGGATTCACATTTCCTTCAGTTCAGGAAACTTGCATTATTTCCCTAGCAACTCTTCTTCAGGATTCCTTTTAGTCCAAAGCTGGGCCCACTAGATGGTCTCTCATCGTTTCTCTCAAATTTTTCTTTATCTTTTTAGCTCTGGTCTCTGTGCCATTTATTTGACTGTCTCTACAACCCATGTAGACTTTTTTCCACTCATTGCATCTGCCATTTTTTTCCTGATCTCTCAAGAACGCTTTCTTATTATCTTCTGTTTTCTTTTTCATGGCAACTGATTCTTGTTTCTTGAAAGCAGTGTGTCCTTAGATTTCTGTCAGAATGCTAATTAGCATCTGTTTCTTGCCTAGAACAATCTATTTCTCCTAGGGTCTGTTTTTCACAATTAGTTCATCTTGGTCTTTCCCCATCATGATTTCTTCACATTTCAGTTTTGTTTTGTTTTTTCTGTGCTGTGTAGTCACATTTAGGAATTAGGCAAAATAATGTTTTCTGGAAGTTCTGCGAGCAAGTGGGTAAGGCGTGTTGACCCAGTCTTTCCTTCACATTGCCGCCTTTCTCCTCACTGTGGCATGTGAAGCAGAACCAGCACTCTGGCTTGGGTTTCCCACTGTCCAGCTATAGAAGGAAAATGATGCATTTAATATATATTAAGAATTAATGATGTGCATAACCACTTTCTAATTATAATAAAAAATTAACACTTACTCAGTGCTTATACTCTGCCTGGCCCTCTTAGAACTTTTTATGTCTTCATTTAATTCCATGACAACTCTGTCAGGGAAGCCTGTTGCTGTCACCTCTGTTCAAAAATGGAAAGATTGAGGAACAGAGAGGTTAACTAATTTGCCTAAGTTTGCACAGCTAAGAAGTGACAAAGCTGGGTTTAAAACACAGCAGTTTGTGTTCAGAGTCTTTGATCCTGAACAGTATGCTCTTGACTCTCAGACATGGACTTTCTCCCCAAATCCTTCCAGCAAATCTCTGAGCTGGACATTGTCAGTGCCACTTTACAAAAGAGAATTTCGGGACCCAGACAAGTTCAATGACAAATATTCCACAGAGCTCATGAGTGGAAACTGTCTGACTTCAAAACTAATAGCATATTGCACCAGATTTGTCCAAAGAATAATAATTGTAGGCATTTACAAATAAAGACTTCTTGATAGCAAAATCAATGTTTATTTGAAGCAGGGTAACCTTTGAACCCGATATTTTGGTTTAAATGGTAGAAACAAACAACTCCATTACTAATGATCTGCGCAGACTGTCACTTTTACTTTAGAACCAGCAATTAAGATTCAAAATATCAATTATGTTGTTTCTCAATAACACAACGGATCAATAACCTTCATTTTGTGTTCTTCTTAATTACTGCGTGGGGGTTTCTGCAGAAACATTCTGAACCAGATCTTGCATATTAATCTCAGCACATGGTTCTCATGCCTCACAATGGAGCAATCAGACCTTGATTAATGTTAGCATTAAACTAACTGCTATCTAATCAGTTGACAAAATGCTGGTTTTGACTCTAGTTTCCGTGGTCTGTTTGTTTCCGATGCTTCTGATTGATGTTTGCTGTGGGGAAGAATAAAGAAATAAGACATACATTATTCATGGAAGTGACTGGAAGGATTTTTGTGATATTCCCTCTGCTCTGACAGAATGACAGAGCAGTAACTCCAGGCCTAAGTGGAAACCACCACTCTCCCCATCCTGATATTTTTTGAGGAAAAGAGAATTTAAACCAATCATCCCATAAGTAAAATGTCCTTCAAAAATTTCACATCATAGAAAATGATATCATCAGCCACCAAATTGCCCCTGAAAACACACACACACACACACACACACACACAGACACAGACACAGAAAGTATACCAGATTCCTTCAGATCCTTGGATCATGCTTTCTCCCTTACTTAAAAATGGTGCCTCCTATCATTTTCCTCATCTATTTCCTCTGCCTGGAATGTTCTTCCTCCACTGGTTTGCCTGGAAATTCCTATTTATCTTCAAGTCTGAGCTCAGAACTATTTTCAGGGATGTCTTTCTGATCCTCTAGACAAGACCATCACTATTCCATAGGACACTGTGCTCTGAAGGAAATGCTTCATAATCTGTACTGTCCAGTCCAGTAGACATGAGCTACATGTGACTGCCAAGCACTTGCAAAGTGACTAGTGCAATTGAGGGGCTGAGTTCTTGGTTTTATTTATAAAATAATTTTAATGATTTATGTAGCCACACATGAGTAGTGATCATTGCAGCAGAAGAATGACTCTAGATAGGCCTATTGTGAGACCTACTTTTGTTACAGCCTTTAAAAAAATGGCATCATGATTCATTTATATGGACATTCATCCTGCTGGTCTACCAGCACATGGAGAACAGGGCTGTGTGTTTCCCTGTATGGTTCTACCATAGTGTCATAGGTATTCTCTGAATGTTGAATGAAAAGGTGAAAGGAAGCAGCATATTCCAGTAGGAAATGCAACATATGAAGATAAAATTATAAGGGCTTTGAAATCAGACACTCCTGACTTGGAGTCCAGGATCTTTCTCTTAATTGGTGAATGATAGAGGCAAGTTGCCTCTTCTGAGTGTAACTTTCTCACCTATTTAATGAGGATCATACATAATTTCCTCTCCTTATGTTTGTTGGGTAGAATTAAAGGAGCTATGGTATATGAATCATATACAAGTTAATGAGTTAACATCAATCCTCGTTTAAGATTACTCACTATGTATTTAACTACTTATGTATTTTGTTCTAAAGCATATTTCTATTACCTGAAGTTCAAAATTCTAACGACAGAAATATTTGAAAAATCCACCCCAGTAATAGCAGATTGTAATATATACAAAGGACTGAAAAAACACGTTTGATAGGACTACAGCTGGTAAGTTGCAGACCCAAGTAAGCACAGGTGTGTTCCCAACTTCAATGCAACCAAGTTCACCTCTACGTGGGTAAAAGTGTTTGCAGCAGCATGCCAAGTGACAGGTGGTGAGCTAGACCAGCATGACTAATGGTGAAGAAAAGAGAAAGGCAGTGGGAGGGGGGCTGTTGGTGGAAACAGAGTAACTTGTTATTCACTGGGAAAAATGCAGTGTCAAGAAGTAAAGGGTCTTGGCTGACATCAGCGCTCTGGATCAATTGAAGCAGTTTTTTTGGGGGTGAGCTGCAGCCAGAAACAATTGTCCACCTTTGTCATCACTTTGTATGCCTACGCACAAAATGAAGCAAAGGCTGCAATCCGCAGAAGGGAACGAGGCCACAACTACCAAACAGCATTAGTCTTGGTTGTATGTAGAGAGACAGCAGCTATGAAAATGCTGCAATGATGTACATAAACAAACACCCTGATGCATGCATAGAAATAACCTCAGCTCCAAACGAAAACCACAAATTCATCCCAGTACACTCCAGGGGCCCACTGGGAAGCATCGCTTCCTCCATCTCCAAACCAGATTACTACTTGAATTGAAGCAGAGTCAGGTTTAGAAAACCTGTTGCCATTCATCTAATCCAGGCACTTTGATAGTAGAGTAACCTTAGTAACTCTAACTCTCACTAATTGTTGAGCTTGAAAGTTTCCAGTATGCAAAATATGCAAAACTGCAAAGCTATACTTTCAGCTTTCAGGTTTTCCTTTTTTTCCCCCCTTCTATTCTGTGACATTTCTCTTCCATTAAAAATCTCTTTTCCTGTGGATCAAGGTTCATCATATAATGATTAAGTCCGTTTCTTTATTGCTATTTTATTTCCTTACTAAAGGCCCAGCGCACAATTAAATCGTGTGCGTGTAGGGTCCCCTAGGCCTAGCCTGCCATCAGGGCCATGTCCACTGCCCGGAAATGACGCCTCTCACGCTCTGCAGATGCTGCCTGTGCCCTGGGGGGGGGGGGGGGGGGGGGGGGGGGGGGGCGGCCGCCCTGAGAGATGCTCCAGCACCTCCTGGTGACCGGCTGTTTGGTTGTTCGCCATTACAGTGTCACAACCACAGGCCTTTTATGATATAGATTTGTTATTTGAGGGATTTTTTTTTTCACTTGCATGCAATTAAAACAGAGTTTGAAAGCATCATAATTATTGCAACTGAAGTCAGTTCAACCAAAATATTAATGAAAGCATTAATTATCTTTCATATTGGAAGCTCTGCTAGGTGCTGAGAAGCATTCTCAGTGAATAAGATTCTATTTCCATCTGCATCAGGCAGAATTTATAGGTACTACCATCAGGAATCCATGCTGTACTCCTGGGAACCTGTGAATGTGAGATACCATACCTGTGATTGTGTTATATATGGCAAAGTTGACCCTAAAAAAAGTCATGGTATCTTGCTTGACTTGATGTAATTATATGAGTCTCTAAAAGCAAGGAACTTTCTCAGCCTGGCAGAAGAAAACAGAAGGAGGGTCAGAGAGTTTCAAAGCATAAGAAGGAGTTGAATTGATGCAGAATTATTGGCTTTGAAGATGGAGGAAGCCACATTAGAAGGCATGTGAGAGGCTCCTAGGAGCAAGCAGTGGACCTCAGCTGACAGTCAGCAAGGAGACAGAAAACTCAGTCCTACAACACAGAACTAGCTCAAACAGTTCCTACCAGTGGCTCCCAACCTTTTTTGGCCATGCCCCACCTAAGCATCTCTAAAATCCTGATGTGCTCCCTGTGACGTATAATTCTTATTATTCAAAAGTGAACTCTTATTCACGTGGAAGAATCCTAAAAGGCCATTAACTTGGTCTAAACAAGCTTCCAAAGAACATGGCATCCATGAAAGAGATAAATAAAAGAACCAAAGGACAGTTGAAGTACTGAGGAAGAAACCACTAAGAAATTGTTAAAAAAAATAATATGAAGTGATATGAAAAAGTAGCAAATAAAGTTTCAAAACATATAATAGAGAACTGAAATGCATAGATATGTCACAATATATACTTAGATACTGTATATGAGGTTCCTAGAACCATAAGAAATGCAAAAAATTCAATTCATAACTCATTCTCGAATTGCCCCCCTTAAAAATCAAATTACCCTCCCCTCCCCCGGCCTGTGCCCTATGTTGGGAACCAATGGTTCCTATCCTGTTTCCAACAAGATACTGAGTTGCTTTTCAGAGAAAACAGACAAAAAATACAAGTTATCTTAAGAGGACAGAATTTGGACTTCCAGTTACTCCCAGAACTAAAGTCTCACCCTGCCACATGGAACCAAAGGAGAGAAAAGTAAACAGAACTTTAATGCTGAAAACCTTTCAGAAGCGAAGGGTCCATTGTCCAGGAGATCCGGTGCCAAAATCCCTCACCATATCTTACCACATGGCCACATTCCAAAGCTCTCCAATTGTGGATTATAATGAACAACATAAACTGATGAACAAAACAGATCCAGAGACAGAGAAGCATGATCAGATGCTCAAATCTCAGAGGGAAGGTAGGGGAGGGTGGAGGTGAGGGGGAGAAATCAACCAAAGGACTTGTATGCATGCATATACGCATAACCAATGGATGCAGACAATAGGGGGTGAGGGTGAGGGCAGGATTAGTTGGGGGGGGGTGGTTAAGGGGGAGATAAGGACACATTTGTAATACCTTAATAAAGAGAAAAAATACTTTAGCCCCCCCCCCCCCCCCAAAAAAAAAAGGAAAAAAAGAGATAAAAATCAAAACAAAACCAAAAACCTGCTGGGCCAGTGTGTCCACATACCAGCCTAGTCCCACTACGGGGCTGGGAAGATATTTGAGCCTTGCCTCTTGTCGCCTGGCCAGTTGACTTCACAATAAAGCCTTTTTTCTTTTCTTTTCTTTTTTTAAATATATTTTTATTGATTTCTGAGAAGAAGGGAGAGGGAGAAAGAAATAGAAACACCAGTGATGAGAAAGAATCACTGATCAGCTGCCTCCTGCATATCCCCTAATGGGGATCAAGCCCAAAACCTGAGTATTTGCCTATGAGCCATGACCTCCTGGTTCATAGGTCGATGCTCAACCATTGAGCCATGCAGGCAGAGAGCCTTTTCTATTTTCAAAAGCGGATGTTATCAGATTGGCTTCTATGCTCATTGGTGCAGTGAGCCCTTGCTCAGTCACAAGGTTATAATGAGTCCAGCATGCGTAAGTCAGGAAGTTGAAGAGTGAAGAGAAGGGTGCCTTCTCCTTACAGGATGGACAGAGGTCTGCCCTTGAGTAGCTTATAGATTGTTCAGGAAGTCAGATATTAGACAAGTAACTGTGCTAATAATTATTTATAGTTGTGTTAAGTCTTCAGAAGGAGAAACAAACTTTTGGAAAGTGTATGGTCAGGCAGGAAGCAGATTGGGCTTTAGCTTGGGAAATAATTATTAAGGGAGGAATCCTAGGATGGGGATGAATTTGATGATGGTGACAAAGGACCCTCAGGGGGGGGGGGCGAGAAGCAAAGACTCAGAAGAGAGGGATGACCAATGGGTAAAGACAGGGAAGGGCTGTAGCCATGAACTCACCATGCCCAGTGTCCCTGTGGGAAAGAAGGCCATCTGAGCAGGCAGCCAGAGCCCTGACATTTGTCACTGTGGAGCCGAGCTGATACAGGGCCTGCCGCCTCTCTGAACAGCAGGCGTGGCATCATGCCACACAGCCTGTCTGGGGACAGCCTTGCAGTCCTGCTGGCTGCTACTTCCAGGGGCTGGCTTCCTGTGTCGTTTCTGCAATGGCAGAGGCAGTGGGAAATTCAGGCAGTGGGGACACTGGGATCTCAGGGTGGAAGGCCATCTGGCAAGGAAAGCAGATCAGACAGAGAAAGTCTTAAAGTGGCAGTGTTCATTCACTGGGCACACATTCAATGAAAGCCTGCTAAGGACAAGCCTATGCCAGGGTCACGGATGCGGGCGGTCCCTAAGAGAGGTGTTTGCTTTCTGTAGTGGGCTGTATTACGCCTGTCCTTCAAATAGAGGCCATCTCTGGAATCTGTGAAGGTGAAACTATTTGGATGAAATTCAGATAAAAATATTGGGATGAGATCCTTCTGGATTGAGGGCGGGCTCGAAATCCAATGACTGGTGTGTCCTTAGAAGAGAGCAGAGAGGATGATGTGAAACATGGACACAGAATCGGCCCTGTAAAGATGGGCAGAGACTAGAGTGACACATCTCTAAGCCCAGGGGCATCAAGATTGCCCGCAGCCACCAGAAGCTGGACAGATCCATCAAACGCACTTTGCTGGCACCTTGATATCAGACCATTGGCTTCGGGAACTGTGAGACAATACATTTCTGCTATTTGCAGTTGCCCAGTGTGGTAATTTGTTACAACAGCCTAGGAAAGTCACACGGCCTCTAAGCTTACCTTCTAGTTAATGGAGGCAGCAAATAAGCAAGTAAATAAGTGGCAACATGTGCACAGATCTATATGGAGTTGTATTTAAGAGCTAATCAGGGGGAAGTAAGAAAGGAAGAGGTGGGAGGGAGGCACTGCTTGTAATGAGACATTCAGGGAAGGTCCCCTGAAAAGGTGATATTTGAGAAGCCACCTGCAGGGTGAAGGTAATAGTTCTGGGGAAGACATTCTAGGAGGAAGTGCCAGCGTTGACAAACATCCTGAGCGGGAGAGGTCATGATATGTTCAAGGGATGGAAAGGAGAGTGGGGCCAGGGCCCAAGAGGAGGCTGGAGACAGCTGCCAGGCCTTTGAAGGCCATGGTGTGGAGTCTGCATTTTATTCTTTTTTTTTTGTTGTTATTGTTAACCCTCAACCGAGGATATTGTTTCCATTGATTTTTAGAGAGAGTGGAAGGGAGGGAAGGAGAGAGAGAGAGCCAGAGAGAGAGAGATGATACATTGCCTTTCCTAGGTGTCCCAACCAGGGATCAAACCCAGGACCCAGGTATGTGCCCTGACTGGGAATCTCAATAGGCAATCCTAGGTGCACAGTACAAAGTTCAACCAATTGTAACTGAACCACTCTGGCTGGGCTGCGTTTTCTTCTTTAGAGCAAAGGGAATAGGACTGAAATGGAGAGGAGAGGGGAGCAGAGAGCCTGAAGGTTAAGTTCAGGAATGTCCTGACAATACAGATTCAGCATTCAAAGAGCCAGCCGGAGGCCCAGAAAGGCCTTATGTTCCCAGAGCCTGACTCAGTGGACCCCAAATCAGACACCCTCCATATGCCTCTCACTGGTCCAACTGGACTTGAGGGATGAAGGTGGATTTGTTTGGGTCCACAAAACCCAGAGCTTTCCTATTTACACAGCCCACGCTGAAACATGTTCATTCCCTGTCTAAGCGCTCTTGAGGTTGTAATTCTTATCTTTCTTTTTAAAATATATTTTTATTGATTTCAGAGAGAGGAAAGGAGAGAGAGATAGAAACATCGATGAGAGAGAATCATTCTTTGGCTGCCTCCTGCAAGCCCCAACTGGGTATTGAACCCACAACCTAGGAATGTGCCCTCGACCAGAGTGGAACCCAGGACCTTTCAGTCCACAGGCCGACACTCTATCCACTGAGCAAAAACAGCTAGGGCTGTAATTATTATCTTTATTGCTGCCCCTGAAAGGAGAAGTAAATCATTATGTGTGTGTGTGTTGGCTCCCCCCCACCCACACCCCCTTTCAGTTAATCGAGTTACTTTCCTGTAATTTTTTTTGCAAAGTAAATTTCCAACTACCTTTAACCACAAGTGAGTCATCACGTTGGGCTTTTCAGTGTTCTGCGAAGTCATTTGTCATAGATGCTGCCGATAATAGTTAGCTTAGGCTAAGTGTTTCCTTGTTCGGAGTATTTATCACATCCTGTACTTGCCAGGCCTGTGAAAATAAAAGGCAGCGAGGGTGTGAACCTGTTCGTAGGAAGCACAAGATAATGAATGGGAAAGAGCTGGCAATTTGCAAAGGCCCCTGTTGCTGAGAGCGGTTATTATTTGCATTAAATCACTTCTTGTGAAAGGGGCAAGACAAAGTGTATCAGGTTCACAGGTACGATGGGGGCCATGTAGGAGGGAGATGGGGATTTCAGGTCTGGGAACCAAGGTTTTCTCTGACCTTGGGTGGATCACTTACACTCTCCCCAACTCAGGCTCCTTGCCTGGACAGTGCAACCTGGAACCTCTACCCCACAGGGCTGTGGTGAAAGTTAACAGAATCCTGTCTGTGGAACACTAGCCAGATGCCTGGGCTACAGAAACTCCAATTTGGCTTCTTCTCACACAAGAACCCTGCCTATAAGGGACTCTCCAAAGCAACAGCTGGATTCAGCTGCGATCACGTCATACCTCATGTCCTTGGTCTCGGATCTCGGATGGGTTTGCCAATTGGGGCCTCCTATCTGGCTCACAAAATACCCATTTCCAAAAGCACTCTTTCAGATTTGGTATCTCTCATTGTGATGGCCTTGTTTCTCATTTGGGTCTATCCTAATACAATTTGTTTTAGGGAGTAACTTTTGACACTAAGTTCATGACACTGGTATCCAAGATCCATCCAACTCTTTGTCCAGCCTAATACTCTTTATCTATGAACTGACCTTCGGTGGAACATTCCATTACACTTGGAAGAATATTCTAATAACCCCCAGATTCTTGCCATGGCCCACAGACCCTAGGCACGTCAGCCCTGACAACCCTACGCATATCAGCTCTGACTACGCTCTGTTGGATTTCTCTTGCAATCTCCCTTCCCACTTTTCATCTGGCTCTAGCAACACAGGCCTTCCTGTTGCTCCCTGGCCCCATCCATGTCTCTTCCACCTCAGCCCACCTGCACATGTCCTCTCCCTGCCGGGAACTTGGCCTTTGAGTCTCTGCACAGCTTATACTTTTATTAGTTGCTCATCTTTGCCCAGATGCTACTCCCTTAAAGAAGCCTTTCCTCCATTACTTCCCATTCTCTCAGTCTGTTCTATTTGCCTTCACTGCCTTTACCATTGCATCATATGCTAGCTATATATTTTGCTTGGCTTGTCCCATGAATATGAGCAATATAATGGGAAGGATCTCCTTTGTTTTGCTTGGCCCCATATCCCCAGCCCTAGAAAAGTGCCTGACCCATAGCGTGTATTTTTTAAATATGTGATGAATGGACGAATGAATAACCATACTAACCTTCAGAAAGAACACTGTCATGGTACTTGGACAAAGGGCATGGGGCTGGTCCCTTCCTCGAATTTTCTCTTTAGATGATAACCTCTTGTCTCTATCAGGATGAAAATGTTATTCCCACTTTACAAATAAGAGAGAGAAAAAAAAAAGAGGCTCAAAGGTTAGGATATTTAGATAAAAAGGATGGCAAATAAAGTACCTCAGTTTCTCTAACAGCAAGTGTCCAGTGAGAGCTTGTTGAATAAATGAACACTTAATTGGTTATACAATTCAGGTTAGAAAACTATGTTCAATGTTCTTCTTGCTGTGTTTATTGTTTATTATTATTAACATTATCATTGTCACTCTCGTTCATAGTTTGTCAAATGAATTTGGATTTGTTTGTTTCAAGGATGCCTGACTGTAAGAATTTATATCACAAAAATTCCTTTAAGCAAAGGCACATGAGCTTCTCCCTGGCCATCTGACCCCTCATTCTCTCTAGACTATGGCAGGAATTGGAGGGGAGCAGAGCGTACATAATGACTCAATGAAGAGGACCTTGAGTTGAAAAGTGAAAGCCCACTGGGCACAAAGTGACCCAAGGTGACCAGGGAAGGCTGGGGCTGTTCTTAGCAAATATGTGGTCATTCTAGTTAGAGAGGCATGAGGTGGAAAGTCACAAAAGCATGGACTTTATGGTCAGGAGGATCAGGATTCAGTCCCAGACTCCTTGAACTTGAGACAGTAGGCAAATATCATAACCATTCCAAGGCTTTTTTAGTAATGAGGATATAACACCTACTTTGTACACCTGTGGTGAGGATTAAATTAAATCACACATGTAGAGAACCCAGTGGAATGTCAGCCTCACAGTTCACACCGAGCCCACTGTAGAGACTATTATTACATAGTCCTGCACTCTCCTTGTTCCGATGAAAGAGCTAAGGCTCTAAAGAGTTATATGACTTGGCCAAGATTTTATATGAGGCAGAACTGGCACAAAATTCAAGGTCCAGACCTAGCCAGGTTTGCTCAGTGGTTAGAATGTCAGCCCTTGGTTTGAAGGGTCATAGGTTCCATTCTGGTCAAGGGCAGGTACCTTGGGTTTCAGGCTCAATTCCCAGTCCCTGTTGGGGCATGTGTAGGAGCCAACTAATTGATGTGTCTCTCTCACATTGATGTTTCTCTCTGTCTGTCTCTCCCCCTTCCATCCACCCTCTCTAAAAATCAATGGAAAAAAATATCCTAGGGTGATAATGAACAAAAAAAAAAAAAGTTAAGGTCTACAGAATTCCCTCAAGTTCTCTGTCTATCATAAGTCTCTTGTCTTTTATTGCTTTATTTATTACATGTCACTAACACATTTCTTGATATACAGTAGGTGCTGTGAAATGATCCTGTGCTCACAACACCAACCTTTACATTTGGGTTCTACTTATTCAATCAACAAAGATTTACTAGACTCATACTAGCTCCCGAACCCTGAACTATAGCCAGGGGATAGCATGTTGGTGAATAATAGATAGGTGCCCTTGCCTTCAAAAATTGTATACTTCATTCCCAAATTAGTACAAGACAGATTGTTTCAGATGCTGGTTTTTCCACAGTCTCTGGGAAATAGAAAATGAATATGTTTGATTTAGCAGTTGTCAGTTCACTGCTTTTATTCCAAGAACAGTTTTGATTCCAATTTCTGGCCTTACAGTGTCACTGAACAGAGGTAATTCTTACACATACAATAAGATGAAACACATGGTTTCTTTCTTTTGATGGATCTTGTACATAACAATTTTTAAAATCTATTTTGGGGTAAAACATCTTTTGTTTTGTGCTATTTTTTTGTATAATGTTTTAAAGAAAAGAGCAAGTATGGCATGTAAACAGGAAGCTTTGTTTCCATATTTCAAATGGTTCATAAAAACATTTAGCTCTTGTCAGAGAAGCTGGAGGGCTCCCTAATTACCATCAAGTGTTCTTTCTTGAGCTATAAGATCTAAGACAGAATAAACATGATAAGCTGAGCCTGTCCATTCAAAAAGAGGTGGGTGGTAAACAGATGTGTGGCAAGTACCTACTATGTGCAAGAAAATGTTCTAGGTATTGGTGCCAACTAGACCTGATCTTTTCCTTCAAAGACCAGAAAATAAACATGAAACCAAAACTAAATTAAAACACCAAGTCCTGAAAAGTGCTATGACAAAGAGATAATTGCTCTGGTTACTAAAGAATGACCAAGTTAGCCAGTGGAGGGCGGCTTAGAGTTGACATTTGTGTTAGGACCTGAATGATGGGAAGAAGACAGTAATATGAGGGAGAATATTCCAAATAAAAGGTATAGCAGATACAAAGATGCTGAAATGCATGCACTTAGTGAGCTGGAAGCTTCCACCATGGTTGGAGCCTAGAGGTGAGTGAGAGTGTGGACAGAGATGAAGCTCATGAGGGAGGCAGGGACACATCACAAAAGACCTTGTGGGCCACAGCAAAGAGCTGGGGCATTGTGTCATGCAGGGAAGGCCCCCCTGACTGCTCCTGTGTGGATAGTAGCCTATAAGACAACTCATGGAGGTAAGGACCCCAGTGAGGAGGATGATGCTGGATTTGGGGGAGGGATGGTGCTGACCTGGATTTAGGGTTCAATTATAAAGTTGAAAAGATGGGACTTGGGGAGCATTGTGGAAGAAGAGCTCACAAAGCTTGCTGATGGATTAGATTGGGGTAAAAGAAATAAATCAAGACTTGCTCCTAGTTCTGGGTTTAGTAAGTAGGTTGATACTGGTGCCCTTTGCTGAGATTGGCAGACTGAGGTGAGAAGAGGTTTTGGTAGGAGTGGTGGTGATGTGGGGAAACATGTGTTCTGTTCTGGGCCAAGCTAGGTGTTAGATCCTGTTAGATTGCTAAGCAGAGATGCTGAGTAGGCACTTATGCACATGAGCCTAGGTCTCAGGGAAGTTATCAGAGCTAGAAATTCAAAATTGAGAACCTTCCTGTAGCTATGATATTTGAAAACAGGACAGTGCACACTCACCTAAGAAAAGTGTAGCCGAGAAAGGTAAAGGTTTGGGGACAGAATCCTAGGCCCTCCAGAATTTAAGGATCTGGCAAAGAGAGAAGAGAGCATAAAAAGTTAAAAAAAGAAAGGTAATTTAGGAGAACAACTATGTATGAGAAATATTCTTTCATAAATTTCCTTCCCAACTGGTCCTTATAAAATCCTGTGTTCTTATTTGTCCCCTTGGCAGCTTGCTGGACATATCTCTTGTTGTTGCTGCTCCAACCTTGGCTACTTCAATTTAGTGTCCAGATCTCTACTTGTAGCCTGTTTCCAACTTCACTGATAGTCTTACAAACTGCTGGGATCCGCTCTGACTTGGGATCTACTTCTTAGGTACTCTGGAGATCTGTGAGTTTAAGATACATTGTCAGGGCTCAAATCACAGGCTTTTAAATATGGAATGAGAGAAAATATATACACAAAACACTTTTTGTGAAAGTTGAAAATTCTATGGTTATATTCATTCATTATTCCATTCAACAGTCTCCATGTATACTTTGGGAAAAACAGGAACTGTGGTTTTAATCTTAGGTACTGCTCAAACTCTAGTATCAGAAGAGAGAGGTAATTATCATAGGTGAGGGGTCATAGATCTCTGACAGAAAGATCTGGAACATAAATGTTCTATGGTACCTGAAATAGATTGGTATAGTTATTTGTCCACATGTGTCTCCATTTTCTAGACTATTAGTTTATTTTAGGGTAGGAGACATATTAATAATATAACAATATAATCATAAAAAATAATAGCACAGCTAACATTAATTGAGGATTACCTCTTGGTTAGGCACTGTGCAATGCAGAGTTCTATTTAATCCTCAAAACAAACTTAAGAGGCAGCTGTTATTATTATCTCTATTTTTCAAATGAGTAAAGAGAGGCTTATAAAGTTGACCATTCCCAAGGTCATATAGCAAGTAAGTGGACAAACTACAAGTTGAACTTAGATTTCTTGACTCCAAGTGATTTAAACATTGGTTTAAAATATAGGCTTAGAGTCAAACAAATATTTGTAGCTTGTTAACAATGCAAAGATGATTCAGCAGGTCTAAGGTGGGGCTTGAAAGTCTGCATTTCTACATAACTCCCACGTGATGCTGATGCTCCTGGCCCATGCACCACTCTTTGAGTAGCCAGATTCTAAGGATCTGGGGTGTACAACCATATTTACCTTGCTATGGGTATTCAGCAAATGCACGTTGAGGGAATGAACATAGGGAGGTGGGGAAGTAGATGTTTTTCCTTCTGCTTAGGGAAACTGGGACCTAAGGGTACAATCTGAACTTGACATTTCTTAACTCCCAAGTGAGGAAGGAGACATTTCAGTTCTGCTTTTTCGGTTGGGTTATTATGTTGTAGGTGGCAGGGAATGGCACCAGTTGTCTGATTGGTGAGGTACTTGGGTTCTGGGTAAATTACAGAGGTAGAAAAAGTAATTCCCAGAACAGTGGTTCTCAACCTTGGCTGCACATTAGAATCACCTGGGAATCTTTTTAAAATCCTGATTTCTGGGCCTCATCCTCTGGAAATTCTGTTTCTTTGTTATGCGGTGGAGCCACAACATTAATAACAAAGAAACAGAATTTCCGGAGGATGAGGCCCAGAAATCAGGATTTTAAAAAGATTCCCAGGTGATTCTAATGTGCAGCCAAGGTTGAGAACCACTGTCCTAGAAGAAATGGGCTTAGGAAACAAGTTATGCAGGTAAAGGAAGGGCCCTTGGAGCTTGGGAGTGAGTAAGCTAATGGTAAGTTCTCCAGGGGGGTGAGGAGTGATGAGGTGGGAAAAGAGAAAGGCAAGGGCAAGTCCAGGGAGGGAGAACACACTGGGTTCTCCATCCTAAGGGTTTTAAGGGTAGAGATTTTAGGGGAGGTCTTAGGGAAGGATCTTAATAGAATATTCAATAGCCTTCCAGGTATGTCCATTCAGGTTTGTGATCTCCACTGATTGATTGGCTGGCACCAGGGCAGGGGGTCATTATTCTATGCAGCTGATCCTGAGGTCAGCGTGGAGTTGATTGTCTGATTTTGTTACTTCTTTGGTCCAGGAGCTGAAATACAACTGAAGTCTTGATGTTATCTCTAGGGAGGAAAGGTCAGGAGGTCCAAGCCCAAAGACCAGCAATATGCTAGGGGAGGAAAGGTCATCCTGGGGGCAAGGTCCCACCCTACAATTGATTGTCCATTGCTATGCACCTGGGGGCTTTCCACACTGATGACTTTCTGTACCTGGTCTGTAGTCATTACTCTACTCACGTCTGTCTAACTGCCTATAGCAATTAGGGTTGAGTAAAAATACATTTCAATCACATTTTGGCTAAAATAAATCTAGACATAAAAGAAGTTCTGAATTGGGTTAAGAATCTTCCAGTTTGTACCTTTGTGTATAAGGTCAAGGGAACTTTGCCCAGCTTTCTCAGGCTTCACCATAAATTACATTTTGTGTGTATTCACGTGGCGATTTTCTTCCTGCAGTATTTTCTCTCCGTTAGACCTAAATTCCTTACAGCCTTATCTCCTTCCCCTTCATGCTGCTGATAGCATAGGCTAAGGTTTAATGCTTTGCAAAGGGAGGACTCAGAAGCACAGATAATTTAAATGATTTGCACAAGGGCACAGAGGGAGTTAGAGGTGAAGGAAGGAAGTAAAACTCATGACCCTGACTCCAGGCCCACAATTCTATCTACCAACCATACTGTTCTCTCTGTGCGATATGCATTCTTTCTCAAGGAAATGGAATACTGATCAAAGAGATAGAATTTACACCTTAAAAAGTTTTGGGGAAAAAAAGGTTTCTGAAGAATAGGTAATAACAAAACTTTACTATACTCTCCCATGAATTCAAATTTTCTACTATGTCATTGTGGCTGAACTTCAAAGAGACCTTTCAGTTTTCATCTGTCCATTTACCCACTGATAGCCTTCATCTTTTTCCATGCTTCTAATTGCGGTCATGGAGTTTAGCTCCTTTTTTAAATGTTTAATTAAATTTATTAGGGTGACATTGGTTAATTGCACCCCTATGTTCATTGCATCATTATTCACAGTGTCCAAGATATGGAAACAACCAAAGTGTCTTTCAGTTAGAAGGGTAGTAGCAGATTCACCAAACCCACTGTCAACTTAAGAGGACTGGATAAAGATGTGGTAAATATACACAATGGAATACTACTCAGCCATAAGAAAGATGAAAGACTGTCATTTACAACAACCTGGATGGACCTTGTGAACATTATAAGTGAAATAAGTCAGATAGAAAAAATCAAGAACCATATGATTTAACTCATATGTGCCATGACGTTTAAAAGAGACAGCACAGCCCTAGCCGGCTTGGCTCAGTGGATAGAGCATCAGCCTGCGGACTGAAGGGTCCCAGGTTCGATTCCCGCCGAGGGCACATGCCTGGGTTGCGGGCTCGTTCCCCAGTAGGGGGTGTGCAGGAGGCAGCCAATCAATGATTCTCTCTCATCATTGATGTTTCTATCTCTCTCTCCTTCTCCCTTCCTCTCTGAAATCAATAAAGAAATATATTTAAAAGAGGCAGCACAAACAAATGGAAGACATTCTAATTTGAATATATATATATATATATAGAACCTGTGTACCCAGCATGTCAAATAAGTCATTTTTTTTTTATCCCATTCTAATAGCCTAAATACTCAGACTATATCTAAGTTGTACCCATAGTTTCTTCTGTTATAGCATCTACTCCTGGTTTTGTTCTTGGCCCACAATCTCATTTCATTATTGGCTCAAGACAAAATATGGAACTGGAGGCTGGATCATTGAAGTCATTCTGAATGTAGCACTGTGCCTCTTCTATATGCCTCTTCCTTGCTCTTCTCCCTGACATTATTCATGAATAACTATGTTTGCAGCTTTCTGGTAGGGATGGAGATTGAGGGAGCATCTCTCCTCTACTGAGTCACAACAGTCAGAACCTGAACACTCTCATTGGTTACACAGATCAGTCAGGGGTAGGTGGACCTGGAGATCAAGAGCAAAACTAGCCCCAACAGAGACTGTCAAGGATAGTAGCAGATTCACCAAACCCATTGTCAGCTTTGTAGAAGCAATAATAAAGATTAATGTCAGGAGTCAGGTAAGTGCAGGAATAAGTCTGGAGGCATGAATGGAAGAGGACTCAAGGCAAAGGCATCTGCCTCCTCAAGTGTGAGAGGACCAGAGCTCCTTTGTATTGGGGATGGAACGGTTGTACCAGGCTGGGTTAGCCTGCAATGGACACACAGCATCTCAGTAGGTGCCAGGTCATGTTTCTCTACTACATTGTAAACTCTTGAAATAGGGGGATATAATTATGTTGTATTC
The DNA here is from genome assembly GCF_028538775.1 of Myotis yumanensis. Lineage (NCBI taxonomy): Eukaryota > Metazoa > Chordata > Mammalia > Chiroptera > Vespertilionidae > Myotis > Myotis yumanensis. The sequence continues at coordinate 235,416,188 of NW_027223752.1, read as the reverse complement.
GCTGCATAAACAAGCAAGGTTCTTAGAACAAAGGGAACTTAATGTATGATGCATTTTGTTCTCTCTCACCTAAGAAACATACTTTTCTATTAAGAGAAGATTACAACCAATGGATGCAGACATCAGGGTGGTGAGGGCATGAATGGGAGTGGGGTGGGGGGCGCGGGCAATGGGGGGATAAGGACACATATATAATACCTTAATCAATAAAGAAAAACATATAGAAGATTACAAGACATGACCCTCACTGAAAAGAAGGGTTCTATCGGTAAACTTTATATGATAATTGATTTCAGGTAGTAGTTGATGTGTGATTTCTAAAATCCACCTTCCCTGGTTTGACTATAGCCCTACCACTTGTTAGAATCTGCAAATGACTTAACTTATTTGAGCTTCAGTTTCCTCCTTTCTGAAATTAGAGTTTGATAACTTTGTCATTTAGATTGTTCTGAGGTCTTCCATAAGGATGACTTAGCTTTCTCCCTTGGTTTCTGGCCTGGATAAGTACCTCCATTTGAAGCACCAGGCAGCTCTGATGCGAAACTTGTATTTTTAGAGGCAATCTGATGTTGTCAAAAGGGCCAGACTTCAGCATCAGACAGTTATGGTTGCAAAATCTGCTTCTTATCAGGGATATGGCTGTGAGTGACTTAACTTGTCTAAACCACAGTCTCACAAATGCAAAACAGAGATAATGATACATCACAGGCTTACTGAGAGGCTATGGAGAGTTTGTTGGAAGAATGAAATCCCCTTAAATAAAATCTAGCACATAAAATTTGTAGCTCAAGACCTGGAACATAGCAGCTTCCTGTTTAATGTTCATTTTCCTCCATCAAGATAAATAGGGAGACATAAGCAGAGATAGATTATTCAGCCTAAAGCTATTGAGTTTTTTTTGTGGTGTTTTTTTTTTTTTTTTTCTTTTTTTTTGTGATGCTGGTTTTGTAACTAGGCCTGGTTGACATATGATATATTTTTGCTAATCCTATTGTATGGAGTGTGTTTTTCTTTTTACTGAGAAACCCTGTGTCTCATCCTGGAATCTCTTCTTCCTAGCACCATAACCTTTTGGAGTTCCCAGGGGATTTGACTTTCAGTGGAGAGTAACCCATGACCCACGAGGTGATGTAATCAGAGTGTTCTAGGAAACACCACACATGTGGTAAGTCCTGCAATAATGTCAACAAGGGATTCCAAGGAAAGGGAAAAAGGGATTAAACAGAAGGAAGTGATGGATTTCCTTTGAACCAATTTTTAGTGGTTAAGTAATGAGTCATGCAAATAGAGACGTATTTTAAACGACACATGAGGGACACCTCCCTACTCAACCTGTTTCCCCATGTGGAGCTGTCAACACAAATCAGAACTCAGACGGTCTGCTAAGGCAACAGGCTGGCTGTGGCATCTTTCTGGTTTTGACAACAGCAAGATGGTCAGGGACTTCAGTTGCGCCTGCCATTTAGAAAGCCTCCTGGCCTCCGCCTCATTTCAGAACCTTTTCCTTGTGACTAATGCACAGTTTTCTTTAATCTCTGGAAACCTCTGATCAATTACCTGCTATTGAAGCCAATCAAAGAAGCTGAGATGTGGAATTTAATGAGCTTTCTGAAGGTTGTACACAGTATCAGTCAGCAAAGAATCCTGAAGAGAAACTCAGGGCAGAGCTAATAGACACGGACAGAGTAAAAACAAGGTGATATCCAGGTGGTACCAAAGATGTGAGCAGGTACCCAGAGGAGAGGTGGACTCTGCCCACCACAGGAAAACCAGAGGGTCCTTTGCTTGGATCCTTAGGGAATCCACCTTTCCCTCTGAACAATGAACTTCTCTTGTTGATATGTGTTAGTGTTCTTAAGGCACTTCTCACTTTACACATATTTGTATTTAGCTCAGTACAGGACCTCATAAGCCCTCTGCTTAACCTCACTGGAGAATTAATGCATGGAACATGTGAAGATTTGAGGATGAAGATTAAACCATCAAGTCTGTGAAGATTTTGGCCAAAACCAAGCAAAAATAAATGGAACTAAAGGAAAAAGGGTTAACTGGGATCCATGGGAGTTCACACTCTAATCCTTGGGAGTTCAACCATCAACCTAAGGGTCAAATGAGATCTGCTTGAACTGGACAAGGGCTCCACCTGAGCTTCTTAGTACATGAAACACTTTTCCTAATTAACCAGCCTACACAAACCCAGAGGTTAGCAGGACTTAACCACCTGTCCAGATCCAGAGGTTAGCAGGACCTAACCACATGTCCAGATATGGAATCTCACTGACGCCTCAGACAAGAGGCCGTGGATCAATGAGTAATTGTCAGGGAAGCTGAATGCTTCATCTGGAACTGCTCAACTTGACTTTGAAAAGTCTGGAAACAAAAGGAACAAGAAGGATTTTGACAAGAGAGAGGCAGGGTGGTGCAGGAGAAAGTACAGTGTCTGTGTTAGAAGCAGACAGCCCATGGATTACTCTTGGCTGTGGATTACTCTTTTTGCCTGTAACTCCTAAGTGTTGTGCCATGTAATCCCTCTGCTCTGATTATATCTTGTTATTGTGCAGAGTAATTTTTTGGCTTCGGATGACCATGAATATGCTTGATATTGTCAATAAGAATCACTTGTGAGTAAGATCACTTTGCAACAGACTGCCCAATAGTGACACTTTATATTGGATGGGGACAAATACCCATTTTCATACTGCTTATTGTAGTATTCAAACGGGAAGGGCAGTGAGAAATACAATTGGCATCCCTTCATGCTGTTAGCTTAAGCAGCTAGCTAGGAGTTAACAAAAGAGAATGATCTAGACTGGCTAGCCTGATTGAATTTGGAAGTAACACTTAATCAGGCTTAAGCCTAGAAGTTACAGTTTCATCAGTCACTGCAGCGATTAGCTGAATCCCCACCAATGGGATTAATACCCTTCTGTACCCCTGAGTAGGGAGGTAGGACTGGCTTTCCAATCTCCCTGGGGACAGCCAGTCCATTTCCCCAGACTATGGGAAGGATGAATAAACAATAAAAGGCAAAATCCTATGCTGGGTGCATGTGCAGTAGAAGCAAAGATGGTCCAGGGTGAAATAAGCACCTGTGAGGTAGAAACGAGATGATACAAGTAACCAGTGCTTCTTGATTGATGTATTTAGGATAAACATTTGATATTTTATTGTGCCAGGAGCTATCAGAAGGACCAAGAATTAAACCTGAAAAAATTCTGTTGTTGAAAGTTGGGACAATTTGAGCATTAAACAAAATAATGAATGCAATTCATTGAGACATACTGAGTAATTAAAACCTTGCGTTTATTATAATAATTTTTCCCATTAAAAAAAATTCACTTTCCTACTACCACATACCTCTCCCCTCCAAAATAAAACAAAACTAATTGTAGAATGTTGAATGAAACCAGGTCACCAAGCCATTATTTAGAAATTTGGCAATTTATCAATAATTATGAATTTATCTCACTTTTACTGTGTTTAACTATATATAAATATTCCTGTATGGCAAAGAAAAGTTTTCCAAAAAACAATTCAAGCTAAAACATGGATAAAAATATCCTATACAATAAAGAGCTAATATGCAAATGGTCGTTACACCCTCGCTCCCTAGCGCCCTTGCGCTGGGGCCAGGAAACTGAGAGTGGGCTGGGGGACCTGAGGCTGTGCCCCCCACCCTGTGGGGCTTGACGAGGGAGGCGCCAGCCAGATCTGAGTCTGGTGCAATTTAGAAGCAAGTGCGGGTGGGTGAGGAGTTAACTCTGGTGAGGACTTAACTCTGGGTCCCGCGGCGTGCCCCAGGCTCTGACAGGAGGGAGATTTTCATATATATTTTACTAATTTTCTTTCATCTCTGACACTTCTATTATAGAGAAAGGGCAAATAGCAATATTAAAATATTTTCTCTGATTAATTCCTTTTAATGTGCACAAATTCCATGCACTGGGCCACTAGTAAGATTATAAAATTAATGTTTGCAAACTATAATTAAATAATCAGGATAAAGCCAATAGATGAAAGACTGATGGGGAACTTCACATTGAAGGAATCATTAATTGCCGGGGTCCAACCCCAGTGGTCCAGGGGTTCCCAAAGGTATGGACGGAGTCGGCGAAGAACGTTTTACATGGAGACAGCGTTCAGAACTCTCTAGCTCTCTCTAGTCTCCGTGGATCTTCCTGTGCCTGGCTGAGGCCACAGAGAAAGATCCTGAGGCAAACTGAGCCTTTATTTTTATAGTCAGAGTTAAACAAGGTAGTGGTTACCAAAGTTACACTGTTCTTGTGAGTTTCACTTGTTTACACTGTTCTTGTTGCACTTCCCTCAGCCCATTAGCTTCCCAGGTAAGATCTAGGGAGCATTATAAGGTCAAGCCTAATTATGCTTAAGAGGACTGTGCCCTCTAAGCTGGGACTTGTTTGTGACTTTGCCAACAGGTCAGTCTGAGGTTTAACCCTATAGCGGCTCCCCACATGTCACCCTTCTTTTACTTTTATGCTACTATAATGAAAGTTTAACTTAAGCATCAAGAACAAAAAGCTACCATAATGACAGTAAAACTTAAGCATCAAGAACAAAAAGCTACCATAATGAAAGTAATACTTCAGCATCAAGAACAAAACTCTGGCTATTAAAATAATAACAAAAAATGACAATGCAAAACCCAAAACATTTTAAAACTTAAGCATAACATTTTTAAAAATAGTAAGAATAATAAAACAATGGCAATGCAAAACAGCAATAAGTGAGTTTCTGCTAAATGAAAGTTTCTTTTGCTGATTTACTCAGAGTCCTCGGACTTGGCTGAGAAAGTAGCTTCCACTTCTTGCTTTTCTACCATCTGCTGGGCCTCAGTTGTTAACTTCTTCAGCTGACCCCATGTTGGCACCTCGGTCCCTTGCGTAGCCTTCATCATCTTCCTTTTCCGCTTTACTGTCATCTGGGCAACTCTCAGTCTTTGGAATGATGGGACAAGGAGCTTCTCTGGGTCCATTGTGGTGACGCTCATAATGCTCTGGTGCCCAAATTGGCTGCACTGCTCCTTCTGGAAAGATACAAACACAACCTCTTCCCCACATCATTGCTGAATCTGGTAAAATTCTTATCTGGTTTTGCATCCTTCCACTGGGCTAAGTCAGCAGAGGCTATTGTACAGGAGGCCCGATGCCTTTTGGCTGCTGTATAACACTCTGCATCGTATTTTTTAAAAATTTAACATATAACATTCTTCTCCCCCTTTTTTGTTTTTATAGAAAAGGTTTATATTGATGGAATTCTGACCATATCTAAACATATATACTCCTCTGTATTCACAACTTCCCACTTCAACTCAAAAAGCCGCAGCTTCACATTTCTACCGTGAATTGGCTCCACCCCCGAGCCTCAGTACCTCAAAACAAAATCCCAACTTTGAGTCAAACTGTTCGTTTTTCCTTTTATGTCAAGAGCTAACTTTGATGTGTTAAAACTAAAGTAAAATGCATTTACTCAATCCAAAACAGGCATTAAAAAGAAAAACCCCAAATGCTCTCCTGTATCCATTTTAAGAGTAGGATTGGTGCTTTCCGCTATTACCTGAGTCCTGATCTATCACCCCACGGAGAGTTTGCCAATCCTGCACTTTCCCGGGGTGGAAAGGCTGCAGTGGGGTTAAGGATAAGGCTCCTTGGGCCTACCTTCTCCCATGCCTCTACATTTACCTTTCTGGCACCTTTCCTTCCTCAGAAAAGCATGGACATACTTCTGTATAAAACATTCTGTCTGACTGGGAGTAACCTTAACTCCTCTGCTAGCAAGCATGTGTTAAAAGATCAATACAGAGTATTTTTCCTTTAGACTTCAGTATGGCACATCTTCTCAATCTAAGTTCTGTACTATCCACCTTCTTACCCTACTTATCCTCTATAGGGGGTTCTGCAGCACCCTGGTGGAGTCCTATCCGTCCCGAGTGTGGGGGTTCTCAATGGGGGGCGGGGGGATGCTTACCTAGGGGAATCCTATTCGGGCCTGTCCGGGCGCCATATGCTGGGGTCCAGCCCCGGTGGTCCAGGGGTTCCCAAAGGTGTGGACGGAGTCGGCGAAGAATGTTTTACACGGAGACAACATTCAGAACTCTCTAGCTATCTCTAGTCTCCGTGGATCTTCCTGTGCCTGGCTGAGGCCATAGAGAAAGATCTTGAGGCAAGCTGAGCCTTTATTTTTATAGTCAGAGTTAAACAAGGTAGTGGTTACCAAAGTTACACTGTTCTTGTGAGTTTCACTTGTTTACACTGTTCTTGTTGCACTTCCCTAAGCCCATTAGCTTCCCAGGTAAGATCTAGGGAGCATTATAAGGTCAAGCCTAATTATGCTTAAGAGGACTGTGCCCTCTAAGCTGGGACTTGTTTGTGACTTTGCCAACAGGTCAGTCTGAGGTTTAACCCTATAGCGGCTCCCCACAATTAATTACCCTTGAATCCATAGGTCAAGTTTAGCAACACTGAACTTGGCTTATCTCATTATTGTGGGCAATATGAAGGGCACATATATTTTGTGAGATACTTTTGCCTAGAGAAGTTGAATTCTAATCTAACCAGAGTCCAGAAATGACTTACATTTATATGAAAAAGATTTTTAAAAAGTTAAATATCATAATATGGATGAAAAAGGGGTCACATACTAAACCTGACAAGCTTAGTGGAGGCCTGCATGGAGGGTCTTACAAACTCAGAGACTGAAAGTAACCACATAGGATGATTTGAAAATAAACCTTTCTTTTTGTTTAAATATATTTTTATTGATTTCAGAGAAGAAGAGAGAGAGAGAAACATCAATGATAAGATCGGCTGCCTCTTGCATGCCTGACACTGGGGATTGAGCCCACAACTGGCATGTCCCCTGACCAGGAATCAAACCATGACCACCTGGTTCATAGGTTAATGCTCAACTACTTAGCCATCCGGTCAGGCTGAAAAGAAAGATTTCTAAGTAAAAACAAGTCACAGTGAAAAGTCATATCCTAAGCCTATAGCTCCCTTGACAAAGTTCAATCTTTATCTTAAGTGAGCCTATTGTCTTTTTGCACCTAAGATAACAAACCTTTGAAACGTCAGAGTACTGTAATCTTTTCCCCAGAAACCTCAGGACACACCTACCACAGTAGAGCACAGATCACAGAACCCATCCTTGTTACCTTGCTCCCTGAATGCTAACTCTATGTGCTATAAATGTTAATTATTAACTGTCTTATACCCACTAATATAAAAGAGGTATGTGTCTCTCCATTGTACTTTTTCTCCAATCCCAGAAATGTCCCCACTTTGCTTTTCCACACCCCCTTCATCTAGCACCGATGGATTTCATAAACTCTCTTTACATCTCCTCCTTTGACTCTAATGAAGAAAATAAGCTGTGACACCACCATTTTCCAGAGCATTTTCTCAAAAGGAGGGGTTAAACAGATACATGTAATAAATAGATCTTGACTTCTGATTTTGTGGATGTATTTGGTGGAAGTGTTTTGCAAAAGGAAAGAAGAAAGAAAGAAAGAAAGAAAGAAAGAAAGAAAGAAAGAAAGAAAGAAAGAAAGAAAGAAAGAAAGAAAGGAAGGAAGAAAGAAAGAAAGAAAGAAAGAAAGAAAGAAAGAAAGGGAGGAAGGAAGGAGGAAAGAAAGAAAGAGAGAAAGAAATGGAGAAAGGAAGAAAGAAAGAAAGAAAGAAAGAAAGAAAGAAAGAAAGAAAGAAAGAAAGAAAGAAGAAAGAAAGAAAGAAAGAAAGAAAGAAAGAAAGAAGAAAGAAAGAAAAAAAGAAGAAAGAAAGAAAGAAAGAAAGAAAGAAAGAAAGAAAGAAAGAAAGAAAGAAAGAAAGAGAGGAAGGAAGGAGGAAAGAAAGAGAGAAAGAAACGGAGAAAGAAAGAAAGGAAGGAGGAAGGAAGGAAGGAGGAAGGAAGGAGAGAGAGAGAGAGAGAGAGAGAGAGAGAGAGAGAGAGAGAGAAAGAAAGAAAGAAAGAAGGAAAAGAAAAGAAAAGAAAGAAAGAAAGAGAGGAAGGAAGGAGGAAAGAAAGAAAGAAAGAAATGGGAAAGAAAGAAAGGAAGAAAGAAAGAAGTGTAAAAAAAGCATTCATTATAGATATAAGTAGATAAATTTGATTATGACCTGGTAAATGGTCATAACAAGGAATTAATGATAATTTTGTTAGGTATTATAATAGCATTTAATTGTTTTGTGGGGTTATGTCCATATTTGTTAGAGAGACACACTAAAGAATGAAATGGAGTCATGGATTTGCTTGACTATATTACTGCAAACCAATTTTCAAAAGGACATATGTATTACTCAATTATGGAAAACAACTGAAATTTATTGTATCTGGGCAGTAAATATGTAGATTTATTAGAAAATTCACTTCACTTTTGTATATGTTTAAATATTCTTTAATAAATCTTAAAATAATGAGTAATGCTGGAGCTCTGGTGTTGCTTCTATGTTTTAAAAATGGTGAATTATTATAGTTTTGGCCATGGATGCAGAAGTTGGCTGTTCTCTTAGAAGTGATAGGACCTCAAGGGACCACATCCAGGCACCTTTTTTGCATCTCTATGTGTCCCTTTCATTAATTCCCTACATAAGAAAGCTAGCAAGAATCTTAACTAGTAAGGATCTTAATATAATATCTGATTTTGAAGGATTACAAAATATATATACTAGAGGCCCAGTGCATGAAATTCGTGCATGGGGTGGGGGGTCTCTCAGCCTGGCCTGCACCCTCTCACAGTCGGAACTGCTGACTCCTAACCACTCGCCTGCCTGTCTGCCTGATCACCCCTAACCACTCTCTTACCTGCCTAATCACCCCTAACCACTCACCTGCCTGCCTGATCACCCCTAACTGCTTTCCAGCCTGCCTGATTGCCCCTAACCGCCTCTGATTCAGCCCCCGCTTCTGTGGATTCATCTGGAATGATGTCTGGAAGATCGTTTGGCTATCTGGTCTAATTAGAATATTATGCTTTTATTATTATAGAAATATATTTCATTATTTATTTCAGAGAGGAGGGGAGAAGGCGAGGGAGAGAAAGATAGAAACATCAATGATGAAAGAGAATCATTGATCGGCTGCCTCTGCATTCCCTACCCTGGGGATCGAGCCCAAAACCCAGACATGTGCCCTGACTGAAAATTGTACTGTGACCTCCTGGTTCATAGGTCAACACTCAACCACTCACCAGCTGGACCAATAATTGATTTTGAATTCTAGCTCTGTCCATATCTCTATGAACACTGGGCGTCCTAGCATCTAAAATGACAAAACACACCTGGCTGGTGTACTCAATTGTTAGCATCAACCCATGGACCAGGAGGTCACCATTCAATTCCCAGTAGGGCACATACCTGGATTGTGGGCTTGATCCCCAGTGTGGGGCATGCAGGAGGCAGCCAATCAATGATTCTCTGTCATCATTGATGTTTCTATCCATCTTTCCCTCTCCTTCTTCTCTTTGAAATCGATTAAAAATATTAAAATGACAAAACATGTATAGTCTGAGGTTGCTGGACATATTAAAGGTGCTGTGTATGAAGCATGCATATAGGGTGTGGCACAGGTCAGATGATCTTTTCTTATTTTCAGCAGAGTCCTAACCAATACCTTGATTCTTACCAGTCACAGGATTGAAAAAAGCAACCACATGACAAGGGATTGCCCACATGATTTTTATTGGAAACAATGCATGTACCTACCCCTGCTTTTGGCAATACATCCAGAAGTCCAATAAAGATAATTTTGGAAACAAACTTGGTTTCTATCAATTTAAAAGGGATTACAATCTCTAGAAAAATCAATGCAGTTTTTGAAATGAATTTAAAAAGCAACAACACAGAGAGTGTTCAATATAGACATGTAAAATAATAAACAGCACAAAAACACCCATGGGCTTTTTCTAAGACTGTCAGTATCATTATTAATCAAAAGAAAATTTGAAAATCAGTAAATAAAAAGAACTCAGAAAGGGCACATGTTTTCTATTTACGTTTGAAATAGACCCTTTGAGGGAAGTATCAGCCCCATTTCTCCTAATTAACCTGGGGCTTTGCTTGGGCTTGCCCGAGGGGGGTCCTCTTTTACCTGGGCACCAAACGCCGTTTCTTTGAACTTGGCTCAGCAAGATGGATGTTATCCTCAGACCTGGCTCTGAAAGGAGCTATTTTTAGGAACCTGCATTATATTCTGTAGCTGTTGTTATTGCTAAGACTCATGGGCCCATTTTCTAAGAAACTTCTCAGTGACAGCAATTTTGGGGAGGCACATGTTTCATGCACAAGGTTTGTCCACCTCTGCCCAGGCCCCTATAAGGCCAGGGGTTATTTGTTTTGTTTCCTCTTTTAAAAAAGAATTATTTGAGAGAGAGACAGAGAGAGAGGAGAGGAGAGGAGAGAGAGAGAGAGAGAGAGAGAGAGAGAGAGAGAGATATTTGTTGTTGCACCTATTTATGCATTCATCATTGGTTGCTTCTTGTCCATGCCCTGACCAGAGATCTAACCTGTCATCTTGGCATATGGGGAATAATACGCTAACCAACTAAGCTACCAGCCAGGGGCTTGTCCCTTTTGAAGGAGAACACTGGACTCTTCTCACTTCTTCAGGAAGAATTGGGTTTGTGAATTCCTCATCCTTAGTTAAATGGGCTCTGAAGTCATATATTTAGAATAAACTTATCTCAAGGATTTGACCATCTTTCTTTTACTTCCCTTCTCAGCCTCATCTTTGCAGCTCTTGTAGGGATATGCTTCCCTCCAGCTTTACAAAGTTATGAGCTCAGAGCCCCTTCAGAGATGTTCCTATGGTGTACCAAACCTCTCCTCTCCCATTCGCCCAGCTGCCTTTTACTCATCCTAAGGCAGGGGTCCTCAAACTACGGCCCATGGGCCACGTGCAAATACAAATATTGTATTTGTTCCTGTTTTGTTTTTTTACTTCAAAATAAGATATGTGCAGTGTGCATAGGAATTTGTTCATAGTTTTTTTTTAAACTACAGTCTGGCCCTCCAATGGTCTGAGGGACAGAGAACTGGCCCCCTATTTAAAAAGTTTGAGGACCCCTGTCCTAAGGTATCCATCTCCCAAACCCCCTCTTCTGGGAAGCCTTTTGTGTGAGCTTCCTGTGACTGCTGAAACAAATATTGCAGACTTGGTGGTTTAAAACAACATGTTTATTCTCTTACAGCTCTGGAGGTCAGAGGTCTGAAATCAGTGTCACTGAGCCCATGTCAAGGTGGTAGGGGCCATGTCCCTGCAGGTCCTAGAGGAGAATGTGTTCCTCATCCCTCAGAGCTTCTGGGGGCTGCAGTCCTTGGCTGTGATCACATCTCTCCAATCTTTAAGGTTAGCATCTTCAAATGTCTCTCTTTGGTTCACCTTTACATAACCTTCTTTTATGTGTCTTCATGTCAGATCTCCCTTTGCTTCCCTTAAGGTTGCCTGTGATTGTATGTAAGGCATACTTGGATCATAGAGAATAATCTCTCCATCTAAAGATCCTAACTTACATCTGCAAAGACGCTGTAGCAAAATAAAGTAACATTTGTAGGCTCCAGGCTTAGGGCCAATATATTTCAGAGGGCATTGTCCAGCCTGGTATACTTTCCTCGTTCTTTTTCTCCAACTCTAGCTCTGCTTCCCAGGTTAAATTATGAACCTCTTATCTGAGTGCTTATTTAAAACTTTGTATTTAACTTTATCATGGAACATATGATGCTGATAACGATGATGATGATGATGATGATGATGATGATGTTGATGTTAATGAGAGCTAAGATATATCAATTGCCTACAGTATGTAGGACACTACTCTAAGGATTTCACAAATATCATATCAATTAATTCCTACAACAATTTTAAGAAGCAGTTGCAACGTTCATCCCTGTTTTTCAGATCATGGAACTCATGTACCATATTTCATAAGTGGACTTGCTGAAATATGAACCTGGGAAGTTTGATTCAGAGCATGGGTAGTGTTGCACCATGGGTACCGATTCACCCGCTGTCTCCCCAGGTCACTGTAGGGTCCTGGAAGCCAGCCAGTATCTTCAGCTTCTGCACCCAGCTAATGCTCAAGGATGCTTGGGAAATAAACGTACAAACAGATACTAAACTGGCTCTGCCCTTAACCAGATCTGGGCCTCAGACAAGTGTGCAAGCCTCTCCAAACCTTAACCATGTAATTAGGATGTTGGCATTTGGGTGACTATTAGGATCCCTACTGTTTTCTGAGGAGATCATTTCAGAAGTCCATTTGAAGTCTAAACTCTGGCTATTAGATTAGGGCAACTAATTCACTTGGCTCATGTTGCTGAAAACACTGAACCCACATTCATTCCAGGGTGTGGCTAATGGTTTCTCACGCTGGGGGAGTTCACTTTTGAAGTAGAAGTCATTCCAGAATGACCATGTCCCAAAACCTTTGGAGGAATTCCAAAAGTATTGATAACATCTGTTTGCCCAAGGTGGGCAAGTTACCTTTACTGCCAGTGGGAGAGACGTTTGCCTTTTTGGACTCTCTCAAAAGACTGTATTTTATTCATTTATTGCCTGTCATGCCCACAGCATAACGACACAGAATCCGTCCACCTGGGTGACCTAACCACGTAATTTGTGAGTACCATTATCTCAGTGCTCAGATTTGAGGGCCCAGGTCACACACCTATATACAATTTTTTTCCAATGGGTTCATGAACTGGGACTCAAATACATTTAGAATGTAACTTCAGATATGAAAGTGGCACACATATTGAGTGCCTTCTCCACAAGTCACTTCATAAAGCATTTCTAACATGCTGGGCTGTGAACCTTCTAGACATTCATAACTATCAACTGATATTAAAGGGAGATGTTGATGAAGCTATCAAGAGCATTGCATTGTGCTGCCTTTGTCCCTGAGAGCCCTCAGAAACCTCTTCAGTGAGAATAATCATCATGGGAGCATGAGCCAAATAAAAGTCTTCCAACTCAGAACAGAGTTGCATGTGATTAACTTTCATTATCATCAAATGTGTATTATGGTCGCATCCCCAGCGACATGTGGCTGAGAGAGGGGCTCTTTTATGGGCAAAACTGCCTTGTGTTGTTGTTGTCATTGTTGTAGTTTTGGTTTGGGTGCCTGGTAAGAGGTGGCGGCTGCTCACTGCTCAGACGCTGCTTTCTATGGTGGACATAGCACAGCCCGTGGAGCCCGAGAAGTAAGCATTCAAATCCCAGATAGCGCTGATTAGAAGTATGGTCATGGGCAAGCTGCCTACCCTCTCCTCCTGCAAAATAAGGCAAACAGTGCAAGGGTCAGTGGAGACAGAGGTGGGAAACGAGGTGATGACCAGGGGAAGGAGCTCATAGGGCCGCCATTCCCGGGCTGAGGTTCTGTGATAGGCTCTGGAGGGAGAAATGTTTTGAGAAAACCCTCTCCCCAAACCCACAGAGAAAGTGACTCTCTTCACTGTTGATTTAGGCATTGGTTCCAGATCTGTATTTGTATTTTTTAATGTTTATTTGATATATAAGTCACATACAATAGAGTTTATCTTTTTAGAATGCACAGTTAAATGATGTTTAAATATTTACAAAATGGTGCATTGATCATCACTGATTTCATAATATTTTCATCACTCCATAAAGGAACCCCATACTCCTTAGCAGTTAGTCTGTATTCCAGACCTCCGTTCATTCCTTGGCAGCCACTAATCTACTTTCTATCTCTGTAGATTTGCCTGCCTATTTGGGGTGTTTCCTATAAATGCAGTTATTTAATAAGTGGCCTTTTGTGTCTGGCTTTTCTATTAGCATAATGTTTCAAAGTTCAGCTACTTTATACCATTTGTTAAAACTTCATTCCTTTTTTAAAGAATATTCATTTATTTACTTTTAAAATATATTTTTATTGATTTCAGAGAGGAAGGGAGAGATAGAAACATCAATGATGAGAGAGAATCATTGATTGGCTGCCTCCTGCATGCCGCCTACTGAAGATCGAGCTGGAAAGTCAGACCCTTGACTTGAGTAGAACTCAGGACTCTTGAGTCTGCAGGCCGATGCTCTATCCATTGAGCCAAACCAGCTAGAACAAAACTTCATTCCTTTTTATGACCAAATAATATTCTATTGTATGCATATACCACATTTAATTTATCCATCCATTTGGCTATTATATATAATACTGCTATGAACATTTCTGTACACATTTTTTTATAGACATACATTTTAAATTATCTTGGTTATACCTAAGGATGGAATGGCTCAATCATAGGTCATAGTAATAAGAAGAGTGGCCCCACAGAGATCCACTATACCCTAATTCTTGAACCTGTGAGTAAGTTATATGGCAAAGAAAAATTAAGTTTGCAGGTGAGATTGAGGCTGCTTATCAGCTGATTTAATTCGAGGGAGGTGATTCTGGATTCCTGGAAAGAGACAGATGCAATGGCAAGGCTCCTTCAAAAAGGAAGAGGGAGATGGAATAAAAGTGTCTGAGGAAGATGTGATATGAAAGATTGGACACAGAGATGCAGGGTTGCTGCCTCTATAGATAGAGAAAAGGGACCATAAGCTAAGTGGCCTCTAGGCTCTCCCCTGGAGTCTCCATAAGGAAGGCAGCCCTGTCCACAACTTGGTCCCGTCCCAAGGAGACTGGTGTCAGACTTCAGCCTCCAAAACAGCAAGATAATCAGGGTGCGCTGTTTTAAGCCCCTGAGTTGTAGGAGCTTTGGTTAGTCTCTCATTGATATGCTGGTGGCAGCTATGACAAGTGACTATGACTGATTGTTTTTACCAAGTTCCTTGTGGGTAGGCTGCTCCCACAAGGTCAAATAAAGGCAAGTTCTGAGATTGGAGCTTTTCAGAGAGTTTCTAGACAAAATCAAACACAGATAATTTTCCAGAGAAGGGTTTTGGAGACGTCAAACCTATTCGTCCCCCACCCCCTCATGTGGTTTGAAGGCTGCTGGCCTCCACAGATACCTCAGCTGCAACGCTGTTGGCCATCAAGAGCTGGGGGACGGCCATGTAGGAAGACAACCTGAAATGCCACAGGCATCTGTTCTTACTGGACCCAGCCATTTTCTTGAATAAACACTGTTTTGATTATTGAAAGCCCATGTGTTAAAAAGGTAGGATTGACAGTTGTTGCCACTGTCCTCACTGCTTTCTAGAGGAGATCTTCAAAGCCCTTCTATTCCAGAAGCTGAGCTCCTCTTTTTCTGGATTTTCATGCTGGAGAGCTGGACAGATCAACAATGGGACACCATGTTATGGGAAGTGAAATCAGTCAGTCAGAGAAAGAGAAATAACATGATTTCACTTATATGTGGACTCTATAGAACAGTAGAAACACAAATATAAAAGAAACAGACTCATAGACACAGAAAACAGATTGATAATTGGCAGAGGAGTGGAGGGTGGGGGAACTGGATGGAAAAACTGAAGGGATTGAGAAGTACAGATTGATAGTTACAAAACTGTCATGGGGACATAAAGTACAGCATAGGCAGTGGTCGGCAAACTCATTAGTCAACAGAGCCAAATATCAACAGTAAGACTGAAATTTCTCTTGAGAGCCAAATTTTTTAAACTTAAACTATATAGGTAGGTACATTGCTATTAACTTAATTAGGGTACTTCTGAGGCTTAGGAAAAGCCACACTCAAGGGGCCAAAGAGCCACATGTGGCTCACGAGCCGCAGTTTGTGGACCACGGGCATAGGGAATATAGTCAATACCATTATGATAAGTATGTATGGGCCCAGGTGGATAATGGAAGTATCAGGGGGAACAATTTGTAAAGTATATGATTGTCCAACCGCTATGCTGTACACTTGAAACTAATGAAAATAATATTGAAAAATAAATAAAAAATAAATGGGACCCAAGTCTTGCCCCTTCAAGCATGTTTTTCTCAAAGTGCATCTGTGTAGCCTAATGCTAATCCCTGTTTCCGGAGTCTTACTGGTTCGTGTTTAGTATCTGGATCTTCCTGCTTCCTTCTCCAGAGTCTGCAACCCAAAGGACACAGCCCCTTCCCTGGCCACACCTGTGTTCACTGGCCTCTGGGTGATGGTGCCCTGGGTGGCAGGCACATTAGCTCCTTTTAAAGAGTCCCCTTAAAGCTCTGGGCTAGCCTTCGGTGAGATCTAAAAGTTTCTAGAAAGTCCTTCTTCAATAGTTCCCACCTGTTCTGTTAAGCAACTATACTTGACCTCTGGAATCTCCTTTATCTGCACTGCACTCTTTGAGCCAGAAAAATCTGGCTCACATTCTGGATCTTATATCATCTAGCTTAAAAAAATCTTTATTATTATTACATATGTCCCCTTCCCCTCCCCCCCATTGACCCCTCAAGTCTGCCCCACCCAACACCCCAGGCCTTCACCACCCAATTGTCTGTGTCAGCTAGCTTTTTGATGTTGGACTGTTCGTCCTTCCCAGGGAACGATAAGCAAGTAGCAATAAAATAGAGTCACAAGGCTATTTGCATATTACATAAGATAATTTATTGGAAAGTACCTTCCCAGTCCCTAGTTTCCATGTGAGGTGCCCAAATTATTTTAGTCTGCAGGAATCCACACACCTCAAAATTCATTTTGCTACAGCTGCTTTTCTTCAACTATTATTCTTGAGTCCTCTCTAGATTGTTATCAGTTTTTGTTGTTTTTGTTAACCCTCACCTGAGGATATGTTTCCATTGATTTTTAGTGAGAAGAGGGGTAGAAATAGAGAGAGGGAAACATCAATGTGAGAGAGACACATCAATTGTTTGCCTCCTGCACGTGCCCCAAGAGGGGCCAGGAATTGAGCCTGCAACTGGAATTGAACCCATGACTCTTCAGTCTGCAGACTGGAACTCTGTCCACTGAGCCAAACCAGCTAGGGCTGGTTATCAGTTTATAAAGAGTACCTTTTGTGATAAGTTTAAAGACAATTTTAAAATAATTTCAGTCATTGTAGGTCATTTGGAGAACTATTTTATGATGACAACCTCCAAGCAATTTCCTTCCACATGTTTGTTTCATTTTTATTGTGTTGCCATCAACTAGTAGCACCTTAATTGTGGAAAAATAACCAAAGTAGAATTTAACATGGAAAAGATGCATTTAATTTAAATAAAAAACAAATGCTATCACAACTTATAATTGTAAGTTGAACAGAGACAAATGTTGGAATAATTAAATTATTAAATCACATCAAGGTGATAAAAACAGAACACACACCACACACACACACACACACACACACACACACACACACACTTTGCCAAAGCATACATCGCTTTCAGTTTCAGCAAAATAACATCAACTGACATGTGAGTCTGATCTTGATCATTTGGGTTATAATGGTTTCATAGTTTTGTTTGTGATCACTTTGTAAATATTTTCTAGGTTTTATCCTGGTGTAAGAGCTATAAGCATAAGGCGATTATACTGAGTTCATGTGTACCCATATTTCAATTACATTATAAGAGAAATTTTCAGCCAACACTAGGGTGTCCCGTGAGAATGCTTTCCTTGCAGGTGGAACCTGGGCATTCCTCAAGTTGGAGAAAGGCTTCCCTGGCTTGCAGAAGCCAGGCCAGGCTCTTAGGAGCTGCAGAGGGGGTGCCATGCAGGCAGGGATGTCTCTGCAGGCCACAGGGACGAAATAAAGAGATAAGAGAGACCCTCTTACCAGGAAGGATGAAAAGCAGCTATTACCAAAAGATACATAAAACTCTTGGGAAGAAACTCATTAAAAATAATGAGGAGAGGGTGGTTTCCTGGGCAGGGAATCAGTAAATGAAGGGTCCCATTTTCAAGAATGCAGTCCTGGGAGAAGGAAGGCAGTGTGGGTTTAAAATTCTGTTTCTACGCCCTGTCATTCGGCAGGTCCACCTGGGTCATAGCTTCATGTTCCTAAGCCTCAGTTTCTTCAGGTTTCAAATGCCTGCTCCACAGCTGTGTGATGTGGGTCAAATAACACTGCAGACATGAAAGAACTTGTGAGAAGCAAGGCTTGTGTGTATGATAGTGATGCTGCTATATTTTATTTTCTTAGATGTTTATAAAGGATCCCTGGAAGTTTTTCTAATTCTTTTACAATTGAACATCTCAGCAGGGACATAAAAAGCCCTAGAAAGCTCAAGGTCAGTGAAACAAGCCATTTCTGCCTCTAATCTAGGCTGCGATCTTGCCAAATGTGAAGTTTTAATTCCTTTAAAAACAAGCCCCTGAGTTGTTTGCACTTTGAGTTGTATGTACTATGAACCAAGAAGTCATGGTTCAATTCCAGGTCAGGGCACATGCCCAGGTTGTGGGCTCAATCTCCAGTAGGGGATGCGTAGGAGACAGCCAATCAATGATTCCCTCTCATCATTGATGTTTCTATCTGTCTCTCCCTCTAAATCAGTAAAAAAATATATAAAAGAAACACAAGCCCTGACCAGTTTGGCTCAGTGGATAGAGTGTCGCCCTGCGGGCTGAAGGGTCCTGGGTTCGATTCCGGCCAAGGGCATGTACCTTGGTTGCAGGCACATCCCTAGTCGGGGGTATGCAAGAAGCAGCTGATCGATGTTTCTCTCTCATCGATGTTTCTAACTCTCTATCCCCTTCCCTTCCTCTCTGTGAAAAATCAATAAAATATATTTTTAAAAAAAGAAACACAAAAACAAAACCTTAGAGAGATAGAGTTAGGCCAGATCTTGACTAATGAGGAATTTTGGTTTTTTAAAATAGATTTTCTTTTTGTTAATCACAAAGTTTCTTTGACAATTGAAAAACCACCACATTTTATGGGATTTTAATTCTATCCCATGAGTCTAAAGGCATATCCTTATGCCAATACCAAATTGTTTTAATTATTAACTTTGTAGTAAGATCTGAAATTGGAAAACACGAGTCCTCTGACTTTGTTCTTCTCTTCCTTTGGTTGTTTGGGGTCCCTTGCAATTCCACAGAATTTGAGAATGAAATTTTCCATTTCTGTCAAAAATGGGGGTTGGGGGGAGTAATTAGAATCTTGATGGGAATTCCATTGAATCTCTAAGTCTTCCTACCCAAGAATACAGATGTCTTTTCATGTATTTAGTTCTTTTAATTTCTTCCTGTAATGTTTTACTGTGAATAGATATAATTTTACTTCTTTCCAGTTTGTATGTATTTTATCTTTTTACTCTCAAGTTTCTCTGGTTAGAACTTTTGGTACAAAATATATACCAGTGGTAAAACTGGGCAACCTGTCTTTGCCTGAACATAAGTGGAACTTTTTTAGTGTCTCCACTGAATGTGATGCTGGCTGTGTTTTTTCATAAATGCCTCTTCTCATGTTGAAGTTCCCCTTTTCCTACTTTTCAACTTTGTTTTATTAATATGCATTACACTGATTGATGTTCTTAATAAAGAAAAAAACCTCACATTTATCATATGTGTGCATACATAAGTTTATGAATACATTCACCAGCATAAGCATCAGGACCCTCCACAGAGACACACACAAATATGTGCTTACACTGCCTCCATCCTTCTCTGCCTCCTCTACACACACACACACCCACACACACACACACCCTCTGTTCACTCTTGAATGGACCTAGTTCCCATCAGTCACAGTGACCTGACTCTCATGATCAGATTCCAGCCTGCTTTCTGAGTAAGAGGCAAATATATCCTGATTGCCCATCTCATAGCATTTATCTCCACCAGAGATGCCTGGCATCCCATGCTTTACGTCATCCCTAGGAAACATTTTGGGAGCCACAACAAAAGGTTTCAAAGTCAGTTATGCTTAGAATTGAACTATGACCTTGGGCAAGTAACTTGATCTTTCTGAGCCATAGTTTCCTCAATTGTGAGACCAAGATAGTGAGACTGCCTCCTGGGCATGAAAGCCTTACGTACAATGATGTAGGAGTTTCCTCTATGCCCTTTGGTTCTCTTTGAAGGTGATTTTTTAAAAGAACGATGCGTACATGTGGACAGTAAAAGACACGGAAATCGTAGAAGAATCAGGGGTGAATCTTCATGGAGACCAGTGTGGGGACAGAACTCATTCAAAAGGGCCCCAGGACCCTCAGCTGCAGACACTCTTGCTCATTTGTGAGGACCTTGGTTCCTCTCCCTGCTCATCCTCTCAGTTCTCATCTCTCCAGCATTGGACTTTCTTTGCTTGCCACATTTACTGCTGATTTCTCATGGTCTCCCTGGACATGACTTTAGCTAAAGGCTTCCTCTCAGCTTCTGGCCCCATTATAATAGCTATGGTCTCTCCATGTTGCCAAATCCAACATTTGTGAGAGAGAGATTTGATGTCGACTCATCTTTTTCACACAGGGAAGGACATATGACTCTGGCTCTGGAGTCCAACCGGCCTCAGATAAAAATCCAGCTCCAGCATTTATTAACTCTGTGACCTTTAGCAATTTGCTAAACTCTCAGAATCCCGATTTTCTCATAGTCATGTGGATATAATTACGGTGCTTAACCCCCACTGCAATGTAGTGAGGAAATAATTGGATAATGTCCGGCAAGTGCTCAGTCTAGTACCTGGTGTATATTGAGCCATAAAGAAGCGTTAACTACTATTAGTGTCAGTTCTGGCCATCGACCAGAGTTCAACCTAAGAATGGGTTGCCTTTTTTTGTCATGTGCTCATCCTTGGCCATTCAGTCACAACCACTGCACAGCAGGGGTCAGAGGTCATTTCCTGAGACAGGTATCATCAAGCCAGGCTTTCTGTAGCTACATCTACTCAAGAGATTATGGGATTTTCATTTCCTTTAATGCTACATAAAGATAAAAGGCAATGCAATAAACTCAATATATGCATGGATGACTGTCAAATGACTTTGGAAAAATCCATTAATATTCAAAAAATTTAAAAAAACAACCTTCTGTTTGCCCTCACATATCCACCACCAACAGAAAAGAGCCATCTGAGGACTATTAAGAAGGAGACATCCACAGGCTGTTATGGATACTCTAACCATACCTAGGGACTGGGTAGGAGAGGGTGGAGCTTTCTGGAGGTGATCGCATATGGTTTGGAGAGTGAATAAAACATAATCATGTTAATAAATTTGATAACAGGTACAGTGGTCCTTTCCAGGGAGAAGATGACATGCTCCAATGTACCCAGATTATTGGCAGATACACACCTACATGTTCAAAATGGGAATACCCATCCCACACCCCAGTTTTCCTCAAAAAGGTAAATGACAACCTGCTGATTTTAGTTTCTCAACAGATATATCTCCTTCAACAGGCAATTGGGGTTCAAAATCAGGAAAATCTGGGTATTGTGAACAATTGCTGCTTTGAAAAATTTACTAAGTACTTGCCAAGAGCCCATTGGCATTGACTTAACCAATCCTTACCTATTATTTTATAGGTTCTATAAAAGGAAGCTTTCCCCCAAAATTCTTGATCTAGGATGCAGTTACAACAGAACCCAGGCTGCTTCAAAACAGCTTTGAAATATTTCTGCGCTTTTCAAAAGCTCAGAAGACTTTCTTCCATGGCGCTCCTCTGAAGTCTCCCAGGACTGAGGTCCCCTCTGGGACAGCTCTGCACATGAGGGTGGCCAGAGCCGTGTGGTCTGTGGCAGGTGGAGCAATGCCTCTGTGCTCTGGGGATTAGGATGTAACAAGTGTCTCAGAGCAGTCGTGCTGGGCTCTCAACAGGAACCTATCAAACAAGTATGCTTTCATGATTTATGCAAACATTGAAAGACACAGAAGCAAAAAGAGAATAATTTAACAACTATCTGTGTACCTGTCTTTCTTAATTTAACAGGTATTGACATTTATATTTGCTTCACCCATTGTTGTTAATAATATAATATTAACATGAGGTAAATATTTGCTGCTTAGTCCCATCCTAGATCATCCCCTCCTTTCTTAGAAACAACGATTAGGATGAATTCCATGTGTAATTTGTCAGTCAAATATTTATGCCTCAAATCCATAAACCATATGCTGATGTTTTTAAGATTTTATACAAACATCAGTATTCCAATGTTTATTTTTTTCTGTAATTAGCTTAGATTTCATTCAACGTGATGATGTTTTGTAAAGGTCTATGTTGATGTATATAAATCTAGTTTATTTGTTTTAATTGCTGAATTGTATTCCACTGATGGATGTTTAAGATGGGTTTTTAGTTTTGCCTTCCATATCTGCCTTCTAAGGAACCGGCACAGATCCAGATGAAGGAAATAACAGCTAACACCTGATACTGAGACATTCATGGATCCTTCAGGATAAAGGCTACTTTTTTCTCCTCTTTTTTTCTTTATTTCACACAAGGTGTTTGTTGTATATTGACAACAACTCATTTGACATTTCTATATATGTCTAAACCCCAGGGAATATCATAGAAGTAAATTTCTGTGGTCAGTCCCTTCAATTTACCAAACTTTTCATGCATGCCAACAGCCAGCAGAAGAGAGGAGCAGAATACCTAGATTCTATGGTAATGCCTCAGAAGGGCCCCTCTTCTTCATGGCCCGTTTAATTGTCCTTTCTCCCCCAACAGAAAGTCCCATGCACAAAATCACTTTTAAAAACACTCCATATCTCTTTCATTTCTAAAAATGAGAATCATACAATTGATCATGTAATATTTTTGCCCTGGCCACCAGGAAACTCAGACCCATATTTGTTGCTCAATCACTGTGGTAAAATTGTTGCTTTGGTGCTGAAGGTTTACCTTGGCTTCAATGGCAGTTTTACAACATATTTCAAAGTGACTCAACTCATTGGTAAAAAGAGGCCATACTTTGTGTGACCACATAATTATTGTGCAAACTAGACACTTTTTAAAAAGTATTTTTTATTGATTTTTAGAAAGGGAGGAGAGGGAGAGAGAGATAAACAATGTGATAACAAAACATCAATTGGCTGCCTTTTACACAGGGGATGGAGCCCGCAACCCAGGCATATGCCCTGACTAGGAATTGAATTGGCAACCTTTCAGTGCAAAGGACAATGCCTAACCAACTGAGCCCTACCAGCCAGGACAAACTAGACACTTTTAAAAATGAAAGTTGACAACAACAAAAGTAGTTAATATTATCTATACTAATAATAGAGGAATATGCAAATTGTCTGGGATGCCATCACAGTAACAGTAACGACCGATAAGGCCAGCAGGGGGATTAGTGAGGGATGACCAAATGACTGAACAGCAGGCTGCGTGGGGTGACCAG
Organism: Myotis yumanensis; assembly: GCF_028538775.1. NCBI lineage: Eukaryota > Metazoa > Chordata > Mammalia > Chiroptera > Vespertilionidae > Myotis > Myotis yumanensis. The sequence goes on along the minus strand of NW_027223752.1, from coordinate 235,392,998 downwards.
GCTGGCAGGGGCGTTAATAAGGGACGACCAAACAACTGAACAGCAGACTGTGTGGGGCAACCAGGCTGGCAGGGGGGTAGCTGGGGGTGACCAGGCCAGTGAGGAAGGGTAATTGGGGTGACCAGGCTGGCAGGAGGGCAGTTGGTGGCAACCAGGCCAGCAAGGGGGGACAGTTAGGGATGACCAGGCTGGTATAGGGGGGTGGTTGGGGGGTGACCTCGCCAGCAGATGGGGGAGCAGTTAGGAGCCAGTGGCCCCGGATTGTGAGAGGGATGTTCGACTGCCAGTTTAGGCAGTCAGACATCCCCTAAGGTGTCCCGGATGGAGAGGGTGCAGGCTGGGCTGAGGGGACCCCCCCCCCCCCCCCCCTGCACGAATTTTGTGCACCAGGCTGGCTTGGGACTTCCCCCCACTCCCCCCCTATGTGTGAATTTCATTCACTGGGTCTCTAGTGCCTTATATAAAGTGAGTAACCTTTTTGTTGCTCCATGAGACAAATATTCATCTTCAGGGATGGGCTTGCTTACATGGCTTCTATCTTTTGAGGAAGATGCTGGTGCTTTTTGTGTGGGTTTGGGTCTTTGGGCTGCAACATCACTTTGGCCCCTTCCAAACTCATAGTAAGCACTGCATGTGATCTTGAAATTTTTCCCTCCTTAATATATACGTAGTTTTATTCCACTATTGGAATAAAGGAAACACACAGGCCAAACATCATCATGGTCAATGATGATAATAACAAAGCACCTGTAGTGATCTTTTCAAAGCTGGTCACTTAATCTGAAGAACACTTGTCATTTATTCAAGGCTTCATATGTCAGGCACCATGCTGGGTATGTTGCCTATATATCTCGTTATGCGTTGTGCTCCTCAACCCAGGTCTCTGATATAGATATTTATTTCCTGGTTTCACAGAGGAGAAGTCTGGGCTCAGAACAGAAGAGTCACTTCTTCAGGACGCACAGCATGTGTGGTGGAATGGAAATATCACTTGGACATTTTCTTCCAGGGCCAGTGCTTATGACCACGAAGCTCTTTTCAATCAGTAGAGTAAGTATCATTAAAAAAGTTCAAACCAGTGATGTTCCTTATCAGCATTTCCATTGACTCAATCACTTAGAGTCTATGTTGCTTTTTTTATTTTTTTTATTTTTTAGTAATTATCAGCTGAGGAATTGTAACTTGAAAAGAGACTAGACAATTCCAAAGAGTCCAAGCTGGGGTCGGGGGGGGGGGGGGGGGGGAGGGGGATGTCTGCATGTGTCTCTACATGTTTCTTCGTGTACAAGCACATTTCTGGAGATGGTATCCAGCGTCCACGTGGTGACCCAGGCTCTGCAATTAGACAGATGTTGATGGAAGTTCCTGTCAGACACCTCAATATGTTTGACCTTGAGGGAGGCATTTACCTGCAACTGAATAATAGAGATGAAGATAAAACCTTTCTCAGAGGATTGCTATGAGGCCTGAGACAAAAGACTAAATGTCACAATGGTTGGCCTGTGCTAAATGCCAGGTCCACGCCGAACACTATGACCAGCACAGTCATTGTTTGTCTCTCTGTAGATGAGCAGAGAGAGGTCTGTGGCCATGGGGCTCACATGGCTGTGTGAGGGGCACCTGTGGGAGTGGGAGCTACCTCTCTTCTGTAAGAGTGCAGGAAGGGCACCGGCAGGCCCCTCTCTTTGCGTCCGGTGTGAAGCATCGCAGCTTTGTCCCACTGAGCTGGGACTCCAACAGGTAGATCCAGGCTCATGGGCACTCGTCAGGAGTGCATGCTGACTTCCAAGACTGTGGATTCATGGGAAGAGTAAGAAAATTGGCTTCACAAAGACCTGGTCCCATTTCCAGCTCTGTTACTTACTGTCTCTGGAACTTTAGGCCCATGATCCTACCTCTGTGAATTCCTGTGTCTTATCAGCAGAATAGAATGGTAATATTGATCATGAAGCCCATCCACAGTTAAACATGACTGTGCATTCATAGAATCCATGGCAGATACCCACATGCATTTCAATCACTCAACAAATAAGCATCATGCTCCTACCATGTCCCAGGCACTGCACTAGTCTCCTTGGGGAACAGCTGGGAAGGGATGCCAGGCTCTCTTGGAAACTGGAATTACCAGAATGCAGTAAATGTAAACAAAGGGGAAATGAAAAGTTTCCCATCTCCCTTCATCACTCTGAGTAGGAGAGCATCATAACTTGTGGTGGCTTTGGCCTCCTCTGTTTGGGCTCTGCTCCACAGGTGGCTGAAGCTCCGAGGGCCTTAGGCAAGTGGTAAGCTTCACACCAGGAAGTTGCCGAGGTAGCTTCATGCATGAGGGAGTCCTGAGCTGGGAGAGGCGCGGGGAGCACTACAAAGAGAGTGCCTCTGTGGGAGCACTTGGGGAGCTGCCAGATTTCTAATGGGAAATGAATCTTCCCTTAATTGAAGAAGGAAATGGTGCTTTCCTCACGAAAGAGGAGGGACAGGCTGTTGTTGGCTGTGGTTACTGGCACTACTGCTCTGACTGGGAGGCAGACTGGGTGAGGGTCAAAGTGACAGACACAGGTGCAGCCTTAGAGAGCCTCCTAGGCTAGGGGAAATGGCAGGAAAGTGCATTCTCCCAGAAGAATGAACCAGGAGAGGTGTCCCAGCACAGCCCACACATGCCATGTACAGGACAGGCCAGTGGCTGCAGCGAATGTGGGACCAGCACTTTTTATCCTTACATCCTGGATGTGGCAGGGAGGCTGGAGGTCAGGAGCCCTCTCTGCCTCTCTGTGTCCCTGGATTCTGCTGCAGTTAGATCGGGGCCTGTGTCACAGGGCTTTGCCCAATGAGATGTGCACGGAAGTCACTAATTAGATCCCTTGGACACCTTAGGATCCAACTCATGTTCTCAGCCTCAGGGATCGAGCAGGAAACACAACCAGCATACATTTCTGCCCTCACCGGGCTTGTATATTCTGAGGTGGAGTAGGAGGCAGACAATGAACATGATGAACAAGTAAAGTGAATAGTAAATTATATGAATAAGTAAAATATATAAAAATGCATGGATATAATTTCTCTATAATGTATTAAATATAACTAAAAATATAAATGTTTATATAAAAATTTGCTAAATATATAGAAAACTATATATATATGTGTGCATATATTATGTATATACATAGCTTTAATCATATTTGTATATATCACAAAATATAAAGATAGCAATGACTGCTAAGTGAAAAATAAATAAAGTCAGGAGGACCAGAAATGTTGGGAGTTCAATTTTAAAGATGGCGTCCATGGATGCCGCATAGAAAAAGTAAAATGTGAGTAAAGAGATGAAGGAAGAGAGGATACTAACCATACAGATATCTGAAAAAAGGACACTCTTTGGTTTTCACAGAATGCAAGGAGGCAGTGGCTAGAATAGATGGAGGGAATTACTAGGGGAAGAGCCCAGAGAGGGGACAGAGTCTGTCTGAGTCACCTGTGGACACTTAAAGGTTGTTGGCAATAGTGTGAAGGGCATGGGGAAGCCAGCACATCAGGCGTGAGATGTTGCGAACACACTGAAAGGCATGAGGAGGGTGGGAGCTGGAACGAACAGGAAGGCACTCGTGGTGGATTTTCCAATGTTTTAGGTAGTACATAAGGCTGGCTTGGATGAGGAGGTGGGATTGGAGATGGGAGATATGACTAGGTCTGAATATATTTTGAAGGTCAAGCCAGTAGGATTTGCTGGTGCATAAAAGGTGGGGAGTGAGAACAAGAGAGGAGTCAAGGTTGATTCAGAAAGCTTTGCCTGAGAAGCTGGAAGAATGAGATTGCCATTACTGAGACGGGGAAGGCAATAGGAGTATGCTTGCGGGATCAAAAGGTCATGGTTGAGATGTCCAATGGATGTCCAAATGCATGCACTTCTGAAGTTTAAGGAAGAGGCCCAGGTGGAAGAGGCGCAGTTAAAAGCCATCAGTGTACAGATAGTACTTGAAGCCATAACTCAATGGCATCACTTATCCTTCTGTATATAACGTGTTTGAGCCACGGGTGCAGAGGCAGAAAGGGCATGAGTCACCTCAAAGGACAGGAATTTATGAATGGAGAATGGCCTCAGAAACAGCCCACTTTCTGGGGGAATTTTTCTGGACGTCTCAGCAGATCCCAAAGAAGTGACATTTGAGTTCCACGAAGCTTGAGGCATGAAGGAACCTCAAGGTGTTAGAAGTTTGCTAAACTATCCCATTGGTTTATTTAGTCTTAATGACTAACCTATACTAATCTATTGCTAATGAGAGTGGGCTCCTTATCTTTGTTTTTCATTAACATCTATGATCCATTCCAGCCACTCACTACAATGGATTTTAAACATTTTTATTGGAATATAATATAGCATACAATTCACCTTTTTAAAGGGTATCATTCAATCTATCTCAGTATATTAACAGGGCTGTGCAACCATTACCGCAATGTAATTTTAGAACATTTTTGTCTCCCTTAGAATAAATTCCATAGCCATTAACAGTCATTTTCCTTGCCAGCCCTAGGCAACCAGTAATCTACCTTCCATCTTTATAGATTTGGACATTTCATAAAAATGTAGTCATATAGTATGTGGGCTTTTGTGACTCACTTAACATATTTTTTCAAGGTTCACCCATGTTGTAGCAGGTATTAGTACATTATTTATTTTTATTGCCAAGTAATATTTCACTGAATGAATATCCCACATTTTATTTATCCATTCATCAGTTGATGGACATTTGGGTTGTTTCTACTTTTTGATCATTATGAATAATGCTGTTATGAACACTTGAGTACAAGTTTTTATGTAGATGTTTGCTTCCTTTCTGTTGGATATACACCTACAAAGTAATTGTAGGGTTGCATGGTAATTATGATTAACATTTCAAGGAACTGCCAATCTTGCTTTTCAAAGTGGCTGCATCATTTTGCATTCCCAGCAACAGTGTATGAGTGTTCCCATTCCTCCACATGCTCACCAATATTTAACTATGTCTTTTTGACTGTAGTCAGACAGTTGATAAGAAGGGGTATCCCTTTAGTGTTTTATTTGCATTTTAATAACTTATGTCAAGAACATTTTTATGTAGGTATTTATATTTAAATCCATTCCCATTTTTAAATTCTTTTACTGGTTATTACTGAATTGAGGAGTTCTTCATATATTCTACTTAAAAGTTTCTTATCTGATATATTGGAACCTGGCTAGGCTGCTGATCAACTGAACGCTGTCTCCTTGTCATTCCTTCTTCGCCGACTCCATCCACACCTTTGGGAACCCCTGGACCAGGTGGGGCTGGACCCCAACAATATATAGTTTGCAAATATTTTCTCCTATTCTGTGAATTGCCTTATCACTTCTTAATGTTGTTATTTGTATCACAAAGGCTTTTTGTTATCTTTAATTTTGATGATTTGCAATTTATTCCTTCATTTGTTGCTCTTGTACCTAAGAAATGATAGTACCTAAAACATCTTCATAACTTAAGGTTCTGAAGATTTACACCTATGTTTTATTTTTATTTATTTTATTTTTTGGTTATTTTTCTGTTGATTTTTAGAGAGAGTGGAAGAGGGGGGGAGAGACAGAGAGATAGAAATATCTATGTGAGAGAGAGACATCGATTGTTTCCCACATGTGCCCCAACAAGACCGAGGATCCAACCTGCGACCAAGGTAAATGCCCTTGACTGCAATCAAACCCATAGCCTTTTAGTCCTCAGGCCAACACTATCCACTGACCCAAACCAGCTAGGGCTACACCTATGTTTTAGTTTAATGATTTTATGGCTGTTATTTTTCTATTTAAACCTACAGTAAATTTTGGGTTAAGTTTTGTGTGTGTTGTGAGATAGGGGTGTAACTTAACGTTCCTGCACATGTCCCAGAACCATCTGTCGAAAATACTGTTCTTTCTCTATTGGACTCTCTCTGCACCCTTGTTGAAAGTCAACTGAGTATGAATGGAAGGATTTATTTCTTGACACTCAATTTTATTCTATTAGCTATGTTAATCCTCTACCTCACTACACTGTCTAGATTACTTTAGGTTTGTAGTCAATTTTTAAATCAGAAAGTGTTGATCCCCCAACTGTGTTATTTAAGTTTGTTTTGGATGTTCTCAGTATCTTGTGATTTCATATTAATTTTAGGATAGAGTTGTCAATCCACACATCTCCCCTTCTTAGATTTGAGAAGGATGAAGGCTGTCTAGAAGTAAGGAGGTAAGACATAGACAACTTAGAGAATCACCCAAAGAATATTTCACGGCTCACCACCCACAATTAGCAAATAATATTTGTCATAGCCACTTCATATTAAAAATGTCAATATAAATAATACTGAAGATGACTTAGCAACTACCATTCACATCCCTTAACTCTTCTTGCATGTCATTGCTCTCCCCATCACCTTGCTTAGCAGCAGCTGTGGCATGAACATTTTATGTCTTATTCCCTGTCCATGGTCTTATATGATTACATTATATTAAGCTAGGGGCCTCATACTCAAAATTCATGCACTGGGGGGATGGTCTCTCAGCCTGGCCTGCGCCCTCTCACAGTCTGGGACCCCTCAGGGATGTCCGTGGGGAGCAGGCCTAAGCCAGCAGTTGGATGTCCCCCTCGCAGTCTGGGAGCCCTCACTCCTTACTGCTTGCCTGCTGGCTGCTCCTTAGTGCTGCCACAGAGGCAGGAGAGGCTCCCCCTACCACCGCTGTGCTTGCCAGTCATGAACCTGGCTTCTGGCTGAGCAGAGCTCCTCCTGTGGGAGCGCACTGACCACCAGGGGGTGGCTCCTGCATTGAGCATCTGCCCCCTGGTGGTCAGTGCACGTCATAGCGACCAGTCCTTCCACCGGTCCTTCCCCTGCTCAGTCAATTTGCATATTAAGCTTTTATTATATAGGATGAGTGTTAGAGTGGAGACTTTAAAAATCATTCTTTTTTTTTCAAACTGTCTTTAATTCTTGATGTTTTCTTTTTTTAAAGATGAAAATATTTTGTGGCTTTGTAAAAACAAATAATTTAATGAACAATTAAGAGCCAGACTTATCCATAACAACAAGGTGATTTCCAAAGTTGAAAAAGTCTGAGTATAATCCGGACTTGAATAGGAGAACATCTAAATAGAGTCATACAAATAGAGAGACTGCTGAAAATTCCTGACTCTCTGTGTGTCCTTTAGCCCAACATCATTATGACACATTATGGATTGATTATCCTAAAATGCCTGCTGTGATCTCAGTCAATACAAAGTGTGAATTACTTAGGAAAAAGGTCTTGTTTTTTTCTTACAGAGGGCACAAGGCAGCATGAGTTTTCTTCCCAGTAAAAAACAAACAAACAAATAAACAAACAAGTTAACAAAAGAATCTGATAGAAAACATATGTATTACATTTTTATTTAATTTTCCCTTTTATTTTGTCTTTGCATACTCAACTGGAAGTAGAAATTTGGTACACATTTCCTTGGTTTGAAGATAGATCTGATTGCCTTGATGGTTTTAGTATAATTGACCTTGGGCATCCGGCTGTTGCTTTGGTTAATCAAACAAAGGAGAATGAATTTTTTATCAAGCAATCTTGAACTTGTGGAAATTCTGAATGTAGAAGGAAGAGCTTTGAGGGTATGTTATTGACCTGACAGACTCTCTCCCCTGTATATTATAGTATTCATTTCCTCTGAACAAGAACATTCTTCTACATAATTATAATAATCTCATCAAAATCAGAAATGCAACCTTGATACAATATTACCATCTAATTTTCAAATTCCATTAAAGTATTTTAACTGTCCCAGTAGTGCTCTTTTTCGTGAAAGGGTATAATTCAGAATCACATGTTGCCTCTAGTTGTCAGATCTCTTCAACCTATTTTACAGTGGAGCATTCATCATTCTTTCCTTGAAGTTCATGTTCTTGACATTTTTTTTTATTGCAGGCCAGTTATTTTCACAATGTGCCTCAATTTGGATATGTCTAATAGTGCTTCCTGTTCAGATTCATATTGCACATTTTTAGCAGGAATATCTCAAAATTGATGTTGGTTCTTTTCAATGTATCAGGAAAAGCTTGTTTTATGCAAGATGGCTCCATAAAGCTCTTCTACCCCACAAGCTGCTCTTACACTGTTTTGTTGATGCTCTTCCTATTGTATGTGAGATCTATGTTCTTTTCCCTTGATATGTGGGCCTGTGGCTATGGAGGAATTGATGCTATATAACATCCAAGGTCAACTCATCAAAGGCAATGCAGCTTCCTCGTGGTCTGTTTGGGATGCTCACTCTTGGAGTTCAGTCTCCATGCCTGGGGAAGCAGAGGAAAACCACATGAAGTGGCTGTGGATTCTGTCTGAGAGCCACAGTGGAGACCCCAGGTGACAATGAGCATTAACTTCCAGTGCCCCAATAATGTCCTTTGTAGGTAAGTCTCCAGCTAAGTCCAATGTGCCAAGAAGGATGGAGTGATCAATTGTGTCACTTTGTCCAGAGATTCTAAGCTGATGATTGAATTTGAATTTGAGCTCTGCTAGCCTGGGGATGACACGTCACTCTGACAATTGCAGTTTTATTGTAGTGGTAGTAACATAATGTTCTCTGACATGGGTTCAAGACAGAATAGAAGGTGGGGAAGTGAAAGTAGAGGCAGATATGTAATTCTATGCCTCAGATCATTGTATTCATCATCAGCTATGTTGAAATGAACAAAAATGATGATGAGGAAAGATGGTGACCAGGTGTCAAATTCTTCAGTGAGTGAAGAGGGATAGGTGATTATGATTGATATGTGCTACAATAGAGCTAAAGGAGATAAAATGTGATGACATGAATTTTCATGAAGAATAGTGAATATTATGACAGACAGGAGGAATGGTGTCTTAAAGCAGAAATGAGAAACAAGTAGAAGTTCTGTCCCTCATTCATACCCTGCAGTACATTGGCTATGGGAGAAAAGAAGGAAATCCATAAGGGAAGCCCAGTTCAATGAGCAAAAGAGCTCATGCATCAGGAGTGGCCAGGGAGGCTACCTCCCAAAGGGTAGGGAGGCTACCTCCCAAAGGGTAGAGAGGGCATTGTAACCAAGACTATTGGCTACAAACCCAAGCTTTTACCATACATCATGTCATCTCTCCATAAGTGGCTATAAGGACAATATTCATAATTACAATAATACATCTCCTTTACAGAGAGCAGATCAACTATCATTTTCTACAAAAGGCCAGGTGGCAAATAGTTTAGGCTCTGTGAGCCATATGGTCTCTGTCACAGTCACTCAGTTCTGCCCTTGTGGTACTAAGGCAGTCCTAGGTGGAATGTGAATGGATAGGCATGGCTGTGTTTCCTCATGATAATCAACTTCCTTTATGAAAATGGGTGGCCGGTTCAATTTGTCCTCTGAGCTGTTGTTCGCTGACCTGCGATACACTGCAGATTCTGATGCTCTCATGCCGTTCGCTTATCTAAACTTCCCAGCCACTGTGGCCCAGGTTTGGGAAGAGAGGGACTTGTCTGCTCTCCCACAGGGATGTCTAAGAGGCTGGACTGCCTTACCGTGCTGGGGACACTTTGTGAGCAGAACAGTAATAATGCCCCACTCTCCATCTCTCAGTGGATTCCTTGAGGTCAATGCTCTGTCATTTACATTTGCATGGCCGAGTGCCTTGGACATGATGGGTGTGAAATGAATGACTGTTCAGGGGGTTGCTGAAAATATGCCCAGGTTAGAGCCAAGTGCTGCTTCTGGCCGTGCTTCTTGGTCAAATTCATTCAACCCCACAGATGGCACTTAATCTGAATTTATTGCACATGTAATAGTGCACCGAGTTATAAACCATGATCTGTGCCCTCAAGAAGGTCACAGGGCGATGACAGGCTGTGCGGCAGAGAAATGGATGAGAAAGAGTGGGAGAGCGGACCATTTGCTGTCGACCTTTTATTGAGCTGGCCCTTTCATTCTCCACTACCTAGGAAATACCTCTATGTTATGGTTGGGGGATTTGGGTCTCAGAGGTTAAGGTACCTGCTCAGGGTCGCACACCTGGTTAACAGTCTGTCAACAGGTCGGGCTTCATGAAGCTGGAATCATTAGGGCAGGCTGCCCACATGAGCTGGCATCACAGTGGGTAGACTTGGCTCATGTTCATCAGAGGAGGATATATATATATATCGGCTACCACTTTATAATGGGTAATAGGTGTCTGAAGAAGGTTGTTTGGTATTTGCTGAAACAGTGAACAAAAATATTTTGTGTTAGTCCCGTTTGGGTTGCTATAACAAAATACCACAGACTGGGGAGCTTAAAAACAAAATAAATGTATTTCTTATGGTTCCACAGGCTGGAAGTCTGAGATCAGGTCATCAGAGTGGTCAGATCAGGACCCTCTTCCCTGCTGCTTACTTCTTGTAGCCTCACGTGGTGGAAGGGGCTGGTGCTATCTGAACTCTTTTATTAGGAGTACTAATCTTATTCTTGAAGGGTCCACCCTTTTGTCCTACCTACTTCTTAAAAGCCTACCTACTAATACCATCACCTTTGGGGTTTAGAATTTCAACATCTGAATTTTTTCTTGCATGTTAGTCTTGAGGGATAGATGGAATTTTCATCTGTGAATGAGGATGAAGAACATTACTCATGGTTAAGGAAGTAACTGGGAATAAACTTGAGCATATGACAACTAACATAAGGAGCTGAACAGCTTAAAAAATAAATAAATATTCATTCCTTTGCTTGTTCATTAGCATAATAAATCCAGATTGATCACCCACATCATAGCACATCGGGACAGACCTGGAAGGCAGGCTCTCTTCTTCATACACAGGTGAAGAAGCACATTTTCAGGGATTTGCCTGCAAACCCAAGTGTGCAAAGGCAGGTGGCAGAGATGGAATTAAAGCCCAGGACTTCGGATTCCATGTCCATTAATACAATGCAGGGGGCTACTGCAGAAATTCATGTGAGAGGTAGGATAACCAAAAAGTAGGCCAGGCAATGGATAAAAACTCTCTTTTGAATGACCACAGTCTTAGTATTTTTAAATATTATGCACCCAGATAAGCAAAAGATAGAATAAATTAATACAGTAATTTCTCAACTTGGAAGAACATCATGTATCTTTGAGCTGCCACTATCTTGAAGTTTGTCAAGAGAACAGTAAACAAATAAAATCATTTTTATTTATGGAAGAATATTCCAGTTCCTCCCTCAAAGAACACATCACTCTTATGTGCATTTTTCACATGCAGAGTAACTTTTTCTGTGGGTGTGTGTCTAAGGAATGTGACATTATGACAGCACATTAAGGGAACACAAAGTCTACTATTGATGAAGAAGACAGAAGATAAAAACTAAGTAACATCAAGAAGAACCCCCAAATCCTAGTATACAGAACCACTCAGGACACGTATGAGTAACCTATCTACCACAGACCTATCCTTTTTAAAGTTTGTTCATAAACCATCATTCAAAAAGTATAGTGTTTTATGAATGCTGTTTAATAGATGATCAGAAAATTTAAAATAACTTCTATCAAGTATGGTTGCTACTATCAACGCCCATGACTAAAACAAATGCACACATCCACTCACACATTTATGCTGATGAGCAAATCATGGGGATATTCTAGAGTCCAACATGGTAGCCACTAGCCACATGTGGACATTGAGCACTTAAAATGTAGCTAATTTAGACTGAGATGTGCCTAAGTATAAAATACACATTGGACGTTGAAGTTTTAGTACAAAGAATGTAAAAAGATATTATTTATACTTTTTATATTAATTACATGTGGAAATGGCAATATTATTAATATATTAGATTTTAAAAATTCCTTGTTTCATTTTACTTATTAAAATGTGACTACTAGAAAGTTTAAAACAATACCTGTGTTTTGAATTATATTTCTATTGGACGATGCTGGTTAGACCAATGGCTGTTTTAAGGAACGCACAGCCTTGCTGGTACTGATATTTAATGCATCCAAAGGTTAGTGAGTAAGGCCATACACTGCCATACTCCAAGGTACACATATTATTATTAGAGACTGGGCAATCTTTGTTTTGTTTTGTTTTTTAATTAAAATACCTCTTCAACCTAATTAAGGTCAAGGTATGTGGCTTTGTTTGTTTTGTTTTTTGGTCAAGGCTTTCAAAATTTTCCTTTCTTTCTAAGCAGAAATCCAATAATTTTGCCTTTCTTTTCAATATACTCTTAGAATAACAATAACAAATTATAATGCTACAAAATACCCTTTTAAAAAACATGCCTGCTAGGCACAATAACTGGAATAGGCATTTAACATTTATTATAAATGAAAAGTGTAAACTCCTCTTGTAGAAGTCAAAGCTCCTTGAGACTTAGACTATATGTATAACATGGAAGGCCTGCAAACAATTATTGCATAGGAAATATTTGCTGGACATGTGGATATGCATTGCATATGCATAGAGATTTCAAACCTTAGAGTGTGTGCAATGGAACAAGCCACCTGCCTGGAATATGCAGGTCCAAGGGCAAACATACCACCTCTTCCCAGAAAGCACACATTTTCCTTAATGGTAGGTAATTTATGCTCCATATTTATATCAAAGTAAAAATAAAAGTATTGTGGGACAGAATGTTAAAATCTCATGAATTTTATAGACAGAACAAATAAAGGACTTCAAAGGAATATCATCCATTGTAGACATTTCAAGGCTGTGTTCTCAGCCTCTCACACCATCACTCCTCACCCACCAGCTGATCCCCATCTATACTTTGGTGGAAAGTTTCCTGGAACTATTCAAAGAAAGCCATCATCATTCTCATATTATGGAACCCACTGAGGGCAGGCACCCCATGGGGTCCTGACTTCCTGCCCACCCCACCTCACACTCCAATGGCTTATCAAAACAATGGGTTTCAAAAGCTCTCTTCCTTTGGGGTGTGGTGGGATAGAGAGTTCACATCGTCCATCCTCCTGATAAAACACTAACATTTGCACCATGATGTCACAATATAAAACCCTGAGTCCTCAAGATTAGCAATTAAATTCTCAATATTCTCACATTCTCCTTGAGAGCCTTGCCACCTCCCTTGGCAATGCCCAACTGCCCTCCAGAGGTAATACTCTGTTTTAGCCCCAATATCATTTTGTGTGTGCGTCTTCCTTAAAAAGACCTTGGCTCAGCTGGTTGGCCCATCAGGAAGAGGATGTATGTAAATTTCTTTCTTATAGTGGTAGCCAATGGGGTGGCTTCAGTTCAAGTAGCACCTTGGGGTCTTTTCCTTCCCTAACTCATCACCCCCTGTGAAGGGGGGAGCTGCTTTCTGATTGGGGAGTTTGGGAGATGAAGCTCAGTAGCCCTGCATAGCCCCCTCTCCTCTACATTTTGGACATATGTGTCCAGGTCTCTTCCCAGAGTGGCCCATCTGTACCAGTATCTGTGGGTGGGGGTCTGTCTAATTCCAGGGGAAGTGTCAACAAGTTCACCTGGGCACAGGTTAGAGTTCATGTCCTCTACCCTGGTTTAATCAGCAATAAAGCTGACAAATTCTTATGTCTTTATTATGCTTACTTCCAAACTCAGGAGGGGAAGAGGTTATTATTTGTGGGTTCCTGAGTTTCCACTGTACTTTGATTATAGCATCAGGAAGTGCCAAAGAGGAGCAAACATAGTGTCATTACATCAGTAACTGGGTTTTTAACAAACACCTACTTTGTTTCTACTTGGAGTCTTAGGCTACTGTCTTGCGGGCTTCTTTTATGCCAAGGAGGTATTGACTCTTGCTAGTTGGAAGATACTTAAGGTTCCATGGAAAACCCACCTTTAAGTCAAACTCTCTTGACATTGCCATTCCAGAGCCAGTTTTCTGTCTTGGCCTTGCCTTTGCCCACATGACTCACACCTCTCCTGGGAAAACATATCCACGTGGCTGGAGTCCAAAAAGGTGATAGCTTCAAGATGGTGGGTGCTTGGACCACAGCAGAGATGGAGGAAGAGATGAGAGACATAAGGAGCTTTCTCATTCTTAGAAGGTCATCTTAAAGCTAACTTGAAATCTTATTCTTGTGCTTATCTTCCTTCTTCTCCCACCAAAAGAAGTCTGAATGGATAGTATTTCCAAAAGGGTTCATGGATGAGCTTCCACTATCTATTGTAAATCTTAAGAGCCATTCCAGTGGTTTCATTATCTCATGGAGTCCAAAACCCTCAAAAGTTGAAAACAATTTGGAAAATTCTTTGTCCAAGATAGAGATAAAAAAGAACACCTGTGAATGGGAACACAGAATCCTTGGCTAGCAGCCCCATTGGGTAACAAGTGAAGACTGCATCATACCACGTGAGTGCTCCATTCAGAAGGTTAGTAGAGATCACCTTCTTGGATGGGCCATTTTGTGGCAGCTCTGTCTGCTGTCTCCCTGACAGTATGGTCAGGGCCAATGAAGGGATGATATATCCTGTGACTTTCAATTTCTCCCAACCATAATCATAACATTAAATAAAATGGAGAACTCATACCTTGCATTAAGGTAACATTAACATTTCTACTGAGTTTCCATTTTTTTTTTTTAGCATGATGCTAAAATTCTTTCTGTGATTCTTGATGACTATATCTTTGTATGATTTAATATTTTGCTAAAAATTTCATCTAAGCATAAATGCAGAAAACATTTAGCAAATGAATATGGAAAATGTGAATAAATCCTCACTTGAAAATAATCAAGGTAGAAAAGAACAGTCTTGTTAATAGGACAGAGTGTTTGTTTAGAGAAATATTTTATAAAATGCAACCATAATTTTTGTGAGGTTGTAAATGAGGATGAAAATCAAATCTAAGGAATTAGATGGAATAATTTGAAATGTATAACTGCTCCAAATTGTTCTAGATTAAAATCTCAGAAAAACATGCACCTTAATCTTTCTGCACAAAATACCCTCCACCACCACATTTTTTGTCACTCTACTTCTCCCATTTTTAAAATTTCATACGGTATCATTAGCTTATTTTGATGTACAGTTCTATGGATTTCAACTCATATATAGATTTCTTTGACCACCACCAAAGTCAGGATTCAGAATAGTTCCAACCCCTGAAAAACTCCCTCATCTTACCCTTTCATTGTCACACTCTCCTCCTCCCTGAGAGCTGATAAGCATTGATATGTCCTTTTCACTTAATTTTTAGAATTAAAAATAATACAAATTACTTCTAAAAATTCTTAAAAGGGCACAGGCTAGAAACTGAAGCATGAGCAGGCTTTTAAAAAGATTAGGTCAATTTTGCAACTCTTGTTCCAGCTTGTCTCAAGTGGAAATAATCTTTCCCAATTTCTGACAAGAATACTCCACAGAAAGTTCCATTGTAGGTGTGTAGGAGGGAGGTTAATTCATGACACATGAAGGATGACTTAGGCGGTGTCAGGTCTTACTTCTTTTGCAGAGCCAATTGCAAGAACCGCCAAGATTAATTATTAGATAGTTAGGAACTTATAAAATAATAATATGCAGAACTCATATGCAGACAAATATTTATACACAAAGAGATCCGGTGAAAGAATTAAAAAGTGGAAAGAACCCACACGCCCAACAAAAGTGTATGCCATTAATAAAATATGATACTTATAGATGATAAAATACTTTGCAGAAATTAAAATAGTCTTCAAGTATTCCATGAGATAGGAAAGTGCTCAAGATATAATGTCAGGTGAAGGAAGCCTGTAGTTTGTGGAGTAGAAACAGAGGCAGTACATATAAGATGCATGGCCAGTGGTGATTTTCCTGGAGGACTTATAAATAAGTATTATTTTGTTTTTTATACCATTTTTCTTTTTCAAATATAATATAATAACCATTCTTACATTTATTGTCAGATATAAATTAATAGCTAGTAGTCTGATATTTTGAGCATTTATTGTGGGTGTGATGGCTTTTTTTGATGTGTCAACTAGTCTAGACTTCAGTCCCCAAGTATTCATTCAAACTCTAATTTCAATGTTGCTAGGCAGATATTTTTTGTATGTGATTAAAGTGCATAATCAGTTGACTTTAAATAAGGTCATTTCCCCTAGCTAGTCTGGGTGGGCTTTACTTAATCAATTGAAAGACTTAGAGCAGAATTGAAGCTTCCCTGAAAAAGAAAAGATTCTTCTATGGACAGCATCTTCTGTTCCTGTCTGGGAGATCCAGCTGCCCTTTCTGGCTACATCACTCTCTCTTCTAAGTCTTTGTTCAAGTGACACCTTCTAATGATCCTCTTGACCCACCACTGAAAATTACAGTTCCAGGCCTATCATCCCAACCTGCCCCTTCCACTCTCAGTATTCCTACAGTCAGCTGCATAATAAACCCTCAGTGTGTTTTTATTATTCAGGGACTCACACAGAAGTGGCTTTATACACAATGCTTCTTCAAGAAGTCTTTTCTATCTTCAAACCCACTTTGAGGTATGGGATGACGAATTTAATGGCTTTTAGCTCACATGAAGATAATGAGATGATTGGGGATCATTTTGTCTCTGTGAAGTGCTATCTAAATGCCTCATAATAATGGACAATTATCTTCTGTCTCTCTTGACTCCTGTAAAAAATAAAACATTAACTACCCACCATGGAACAGGGTATGTAGCCATCTGGTTGACCAGAGAGATTGCTTTCAGAAAGTGGGGAGCTGCCCTATTCCATGATATGTAGATATCTAAGATTCATATTCTTTTCTACCAGAGTTCACCTTAGCAAAGTTTTTGACCATTTTCCACAACCAAACTTTAATAAAAATTATATATGAAATGTGAAGTCATTGCCTGCATTCTTTTTTTTTTCTGATCCATGAAGAAAACCATATGTCATTTAGAATTTCATAGCCAAACAATAGTGTCTGTGTGTCCGTGCACACGCAGAATGCTTTTCAAAGAACTACCATGTTTTCCTTCATATAGTCATCATCCTTGGGAGCCATTGGCATCTTTGAAGCCATTTTGTCTAACCGCTTTATTGCTAAAATGCAAACCTAAAACCCAGAGCAGTTGCATGGCTTGTGTGAGGTGTGAATGGCAGTGTTGATGGTCAGTCACCTACTGTCTCTGCAGCATGACAGCCTCTTAAGGTCCCTCCTCCTCAGGTCTTTGAACAAAGGACAGGCAAGGGATCCTTTAATAGTTAGTCTATTTGAAACAATGGTCGTGTTAAAATAACAAGTGGGCGGCAGAAACTGGCTTGGGTTCTGATGGCAAAATAAAGCAGGAGTGAGTTTAGCCTTCCATGCTCAGTAACCATTGATCACGGGCATTCTGTTACACAGGCACTTTCTGCTGGGGCTTGATACAGTTCTTCCCAAGGCTCTCATTATGAAAAGTCAACTGTTGTCCTGAGATTGCATATTTGCATACATTGGCTCTATTGGATCTTGTTCCTGATTAAAGGGCCCTTTGTTGGAAATTCTCAGGGAAGGCGACGGCTGCTGAAGGCTTCATAATCATTTTTTTTATGCACCAAGAAAGGCAGAAGAAGCTTCAAACCATAATCATTTCTCTAAACATAGACAGGCTGTAAATTGTGACTGATACAAATTAAACGATGCTCCTCAGTAATTATATTTTAGAGATTGTGCACCACATATCCAAACACAACTTTAAACTCAGAAAACTATAATTGCATGTTTAGTGCCTAGCCCTCATTGTATGTTTTGTTTTGTGTGAGTTACTCCAAGGAAATTGATTTCCTGGGCACATCTGAACAGGTCCATTAGGCCATTGACATGACTTTCACTACATTATTATTATTCTCATCATGTCAATTATATTCTTCTGGAGGTAGAGGTAGAGCTTCATGCCATCATTAAAAGAAGTAACCAAGTTCTCCCACATGTGTTTCCAATCTGCAGCCTCCTTTCTATCATCACCGTCATGACCATTGTTGAGGCCTTAGCTATCTTCTCTCTGGACAATTATCTCTGTCTCCAATTGGACCCCATATCTGTAGTCTCATGCTCTGTGGCAGTTTTAAAATCAAGCCCTCTGCTCTGTCCTCTCATTCTGTAACCCCTCCTGTGTCCTCTCTGAACTCCACACTCCTGCCATATTGAATAGGCTCTATTGCCTAAGGGTCCATCATCTCTCTAGTCCCTGTGGTTTTCACTCAGTGTAGGAAGCTCTTTCCTTCTCCTTTTCTTCAATAACTTGTACTAATTCTTTAGGTTTCACCTCAGGTATTGTTTCCTCCAGAAGGTCTTCCTTGACTGCTCAAGTACAAATTAGGTTTCTCTCCTAGGCATGACCACAGCTCTCTATGCCTGTCCCATCATATTGCTGCCTGTTGGGTTCTATTTGAATTGCTCATACACTTATTTGCCTTCCCCAAGATGCATCATGAGAGCAGTGGCCTTGTCTATCTTATTAATCCCGGTCACTTCAGCACCATGGACACTTTGTGCCCTGTACAAACTTGGGAATTATTTAGTAAATAAGTAAATCAAGTCTCAACCCCTACCCCTATGCCCAACTAGATGTACAGTATTTATTTAATGAATAAATACAGGAAACCAATGAGGGCCACACATCTCTGATGAAAGGAGGCTGGCTGGGGTCACGGAGTTTCAAATATATGGATGCCACAAGGCAGAGGATTATGACATACTCGATACACACAGTTAGCTGAATAAGGATGCTTGCTCAGGGAAATGGTAAGAGAGCGGATTTTCAAGGTTAGGGTGGAAACAAATTATGGGCAAAGGCAATTGCAGGGTGTTCTGCAGAAGAGGAGGAGTCAGGTGAAATGGCTACTTGTCTTTAGATCATGGTCTGAACTCATTAGCAGCTTGTGCCGAGTCCTTCATGAGCTGACACCTGCTTTTCTCTCCAGCTCCACTTTCTTTCACTCTTCTGGTAGCTCTTTATCATCCACATCACTTTCCTGTTTATTATCACCTACACAGACACCCACCCTGTGGACGAGTTTGTGACTCAGACGCAGGAACGTGAGCACTTTTGTTCTCTCATTGTTCCCCACCTTGGTGCAGGCTGCTTCTGCTGAGACATGCTCCAGCCCTCCCTCTGCCTCCCCTGCACTCCAGGACCTCCCTAAGGTCACATACTCCTGCCAGATTCAGGCCTTGGGCATCCTTTATCAGATCTCTGTGCACCCCCAACTCTCCAACGCAGCTCTTTGCTCAGGGCACATAGCATGCTGGGATGATGATAGAGTTTTTGCATTCACAACCAAAGCCAGAGCTGCTCTTATACCTGTGTCCACTCAGGTATAAGAGGGTGCCACCCCGAGAGCAACAGGGGAGCCTGATGCACAGGAGGTGTCTGATGAGGCTGCTTATCGGGATGAGGAAGGGCTAGCAGAGATTCCAGAAATTGATCTGATTAGGATATTCCCGATGAACACAGGTGGGTGAGGCCAGTTCTGGTGGACATGGGTTAATAAAGGTCTACCTTAGGATGGTGTCAGTGGACTAAAAGGACAAATGGATTCAAGAGTCATAAAATATTTTAAACATTGGCAGAACACAAGAGACTCCTTATTTCACTTTTGGGAAATCTCTTCTCCTGTGGTGGAGGTTCAGGGCTTTGTAATACACCCATCTCATTGCATCTAAGCTTTCACATCCTGTAACACCTCTGTGGGACAATTGAGAGAAGCACACGGGGACTTGAGGACCCTGGCTCAGCCCCGGGAGGACAGCCTGGCTGCAAAGCTGTTAGCCGAGCTGGCTTGCGCTGCGGAACAGATGAGCTTCTCAAAGATTCAAGTTTGGTTCAAAATTCACAACTCGTGAGTTCCAAATGGTTCTAAATTTGACTGAATGCATTTTTCCCAAGCCGTGTGCCACCAAGCAAGACTCAGTGACTTCATCGCGTTAGGAAAACAAAGGGCCGTTAGTGCCTCTCTGCGGAAATAAACTTGATGAGGACAAAGGAGTGCGCTGCAAAGACAGCAGCAGCAGACCCTTAATTTTGTACATTTTCCACTCAAACAGCTTTCTCTGGCATCGGGAACAAGCCATTCGGGGAAAGCACACCGCCAGTTACCAGCTTACTTATAAACAAAGTGGCACTAAGTGAGTTATCTTTCAGCTTTGTTGAACAAGCAAATTATATAGTAAATTAAATCACATTTTACTGTTCAGTTGGTGTGGTGCAAATTAAGGCATGCACTTTGATTCAACCTTGCGTCTTCTGCATATTTCATAGCCTGAAAGCTTCAGTGTCAGTATGGGACAATTGCACAGAGGCCTTGTGGCGATTCTGTTTGCTGGTTGTGTTTACAAGCTCTTTGCAATCAGCCTGTCTGAATCGGGTTGGCCTGACCCCCAAATATCATGCTTTGTTTGAGCAGAATTTTTAGCTTCTGGTTAATTATTTAAGTGAATAATGCCTTCCTTTTTGTGTGTGTGTGTCCTCTGAGACACCTAACCAAAGTCTCCACAAAGGTAGCCACACTGTTGCTAAGTCTAAACAATTGCACAAAGAGTGAATTCCTGGAGACAAGCAACTGGTCTCCAGGGAGGGAGGCTAGCTAGATTCCTTTGGGTGAAGCAGTAGAATGAAAAGGGACCAGGGACCATTCCCTGAGCTTGAAGGACCTGGGTTAGAATTTTCAGCTGTGTGAGGCGGGGCATGTTAATTGCTTTGAGGTTCATTTGCTAAAATGAGGTTATGGATGGTGTACAAAATTTCTTATGTTCCAAATTCAGTGCACAGTAACTTGTCAATAAATTTAATTTTTCTTCTTTTATCAGGATTTTGGCTTAATAATGATTGTTGCTTGAAGAATCAGAAGCACCTGCTCTGAGCATCCTTCCTCTTCCCCAAAGTCCATGTTTCAGAATGTCAGGAGTGGTTCAGTTGGTGTTATTATGACAAACAGAGGAAAGAAAGAGAATAGAGAACCGTGACCTCAGGCTTGTCAGTGTGAGGCCCAATGACACTCTTTATAGACACTTTTCTGTGAAAAGGCCGCCTAGGTCAGTCCACGTGCTGGCATTTCTGACACATGGGTGAGTGGAGATAGGCTGTTAATTTATTTGAATGGATGTGGGGCAGTGGTGCTTTGAAACAAAAGCACTCTGCCAGGATGCTCTATCACAAAAATCAGAAGGAACTAACAAAACCTCAGAGAATCCAGTAGGCATGGCAGCATCCACTTCAACTCTGTAGTCATCCTTAACCTTCTCTCTGTTCCACTCTGGTGATGGGACAGACATTTAACTCTACCCTTGCCATCCTGAGATTTGCAGCCCACTTTCCTAGAAATCAGTGTAGGCTACTTGAATATTTTTATGCAGACATTCTCCAATATTCCTGGGTTTGGTATTAACTAGTGTTATGGGGCATCTATTTTGTTGTATTATATAATTATTAGAGGCCCAGTGCACAAAATTTGTGCACAGGTATGGTCCCTAGGCCTGGTCTGCGATCAGGGCCATCTTCCCCAGCTGCCCACAGCCGCCCCCGCCCCCACCATGGGTCACTCTCTGTGTGTGGGGCAACCGGCAGGGCAGGGGCCTTGGCCTGGCACTGCCCACATCCTCCGCCACCCACCCCCAGTTCCCCATTCGCCATCAGGTGATTGGAGCCTGCCGGCTGGGGAAAGGGACCAAGAGGTGGTCAGTGAGCCTCATAGTGACTGGTCTAGTGGTCATTCTGGTCATTCCGCCTTTAGGGTCAATTTTCATATTACCCTTTTATTATATAGAAATAGAGGCCTTGTGCACAGGTGGAGACTGGCTGGCCTGCCCTGATGGGGGTCCCCAGATCCAGGTGGGGGTCCCCACTGGGGGGCAGGGCTGGCCTGGGCAAGGGGCGCTGGTGGTTTGCAAGCCAGTCATGCTTCCATGGGGGTGGAGGTCCCTGATGGGGGCGGGGCCAGCCTGGGCAAGGAGCTGCCAGCAGTTTGCAGGCTGGCCACACCCCTGATGAGGGTGGAGGTCCCCGTTGGGGGCAGGGCCAGCCTGGGCGAGGGGCCGCAGTGTTCTGGTCTTTGGTCGTTCCAGTCGTGATGGCATTACAGTTGCTGGCTATATATATATATATATATTTACATTATATTATTTAATTTTGTTTACTTTAAAGGTCTTAACTTTTCCAAAACTTAAAAATTTTAATCCACAAAAGATAAGTGTAGAGCCAGGTTTCCTGTGACCTATTGTGACTCCAGAGGCCTAGACTTCTATGGCAAGAGAAACCCTGTTACAAGTGTTAAAACCGGAAAAGACTGTGTCCACACCTACTTCCACATTTTATGTTACACTTGGATTGAGTCACCATGGATGTAGAGCACAGTATGCCTGTCAAGAGAAAGGGAACCCAATGTAATTGTCAATATCCAACCATTTCCTTGACCTACAAATATGCTGATATCATGTGATTTATTTATGAAGTTAATAGAATCTTTATTGTGCATGGTGAGGTGCTAGTATAGCCTTCAAACATTACATAATCTTGCAAGGTATGTGTTTGTTAAAATTCACTCCAACAAAATTTCTTCCTAGGTGTCTCAATTCCATCCACCCTTCTCCATCTCTACTGTCCCTCACTATCCCAACCAATTGTGACAATGACTTTTTAACTGGACTATTGTCATGTACTTGGGTCCGTTGCTAAGCAATTCAATATGCCTGAGTAAACTTCTAATCTGTAAATCTAATTGCATATCTTCCTCTGTTTAAAACCCTTTATTATCTTCCCAGTCTCGTAGGGTAAGCACCAAACTCCTTGAAATGGTCCTCATGGTTCTCACTCTGCCATCTATAATCTCTGCCAGCCTGGATTCATACCTTATTCCTAATGGTGGCCACATGGGCTTCCTTTAACTCTCATGCTCTTCATACTCTTCCCCATTCCTAAGTCCTTTCCAGATGTTATTCCATTGGGCCAGAAATCCCCTCCCCCCATCTCCTCTTTATTGACTCATTATCATTAATATTTATAGGCTCAATCCAAGCTGCTCTTTGCCTGGAAATCTGTTTTGAACTCTTGAACCAGATCCGAACCACTTGCAAAAGCTCCTCAGGAACAGTGTACCTTTCTTTGTAGCAATTGCCTCATTGGCCCTTTTACTCTTGGCTGCGTAATTATTTGATGAGGAGCTACTTCACTACATAACCTATAGGAAGCAAAACATGTCTGATGTTCCTGTCCATTGGATCTCAGCATGGATGATACTGAATAAATATCTGTGGACAATATAAATGAACAAACAAAACTGAACCAGGCTCATAGATACAGAGAACAGACTGATGGTTGGCAGAGGGGAGGGGTTTGGGGAATCTGGGTAAGAAAAGGTGAAGGGATTGAGAAGTTCAGTTTGTTAGCTATAAAATAGTCATGGAGATATAAAGTTCAGCATAGGGAATTTAATCAACAATATTATGATATCTATGTATGGTGTCAAGTGGGTACTTGAAATAGTGAGGGGACCACTTTATAAAATTTATGATTGCCTAACCACTATGCTGTACACCTGAAACCAATATAAACTAATGTTGAATGCAAACTGCAATTAAAAAAAAAACATTTGAAAAACAAAAATTGGTTAATGTACAAGAGAATGATCAATGGAAGGAAAAGGGATTACTGCTTTTTGGAGAACTCTGGAATATTATCTGTTATCCAGGCTTTTTATTCCCACTCACTTTCATGGTAATAGATGTCTGTATTTGCTTTTTATCTATGTAAAGCTTTGGCCAACAACAGCAGGAAGTGGGAGAAATAACCACAATTATGAAATACACCAGGAGAATCAGGATTTCCCAAAAGTAGCACTCATTCCCACTTCTCATCTCAGTCAGGGAGCTTGGTGGTTACGCTGACCTTGTCCTGCTGTAAGGATTTCTATAATATGCCTATTGCAAGACAGCTGAGCTGTTGAGAGTGAATTCAGAGTCCTGTTAATTCAATAGCTTCTCTCTGTGGCTCCTTGGAGGAAAGATAAATGACTTGGCATTAGCAACAGGAAGTTCCTTCATTAACTAGGAAGGTGTTTTGTTTTGATTTGATTTTTCCCCAAACCAGCTTAATTTGCCTAGTTGTGGTTTGAGGTTCTCTTTTGTCTTGTCTTGTTATGTAAACTTCAGAAACCATCCATTCTGACTTGCATCCTCTGCTTTTCTAAGAACCACCAAGAACATGTTGAGCAGCCTTAACTATGGCAAGAGAAGAACTCGACAGCTGGCAAATGTGATGTCTGAAAACTTTAATTTCTATTAATAATGGCAAAAAAATAATAAAGTGAGAATAAGTACCTAAGTTTTAAAAATAAGGGAATGGGGCCAGAGAGCATTCAAAAACAAACAAACAAAAACCTCCTCAACACATAGCTGAAACCAATGGGAACTCAGGACTTGTGACCTTTCTGCCTCTCCTTTGCATTCACATCACTGTACCAACTCCAGATTTCATATTTCCACTTAGTACTTTCCCATTAACTCGTGTTTGTCTTATTGAATACATGGCACTCCCTGTTCTAATTGGGAATGAATATAAAGTGCTTTCCATTGTAGTTAGGAGTTCAGGACTTCCACCCTATAACCAGAATATAATTTATTTTCCTCAGGTTCATCTCCCCCAATCCTCATTGCAGCAGCTTGTACATTTCTTTTCATTCATTTTAATGATAATAAAAACATTAACGATAAATACCATTTGGGAAACATCTAGGCTCTAGGCATTTTGCATATATTATGCTAATTACATGAACATTCACTGGGTACCTATTATGCTGAAGATTACTGAGTGCTATAGACTGAATGTTTATGTCCCCCCAGATTCTTATGTTGCAGCCCTAATCCTCAATGTGATGGTGCTTGGAGGTGGGGCCTTTGGGCAATGGGTGATTAGATCACATAGGTAGAGCCTCCCACAAATGGGGTTAGTGCCCTTATAAGAACTGACACTAAGGAGATGATTAGTCTTCCCACCATGTGAGGATACAGCAAGAAGGCAGCTGTCTACAAACCAGAAAAAGGGTCCTCACAGGGCATGAAATTGGCTGACATCTTGATCTTGAACTTCTCAGTCTACAGAAGTGAGTCATCCCATCTATGGTATTTTGGTTATAGCAGCCTGACCTGACTAAGACACTGGTTTGCCATAATTAACAGAGCAGGGGCTCTTCATGCAAGAATTTTAAAGGCTCTTGGGGACCAGATGGCCTGTTCTTATTCCTAGCACAAGTCAATGATATGGCTCTTATTACCCCTTTCCTCCCCGCCTTTTGCTCATGATGGAACTGAGGCTCACAGAGATGAAATGTGTAGATTCAGGATCCACGATACGCTGAGATTTCACTCCATATCTTTCAGATCCCCAAGCTCCTCTATGTCATGATGGCACTTACTAAAACTTTAGGCCAACCATGTGCCAGGCAAAAATAAATGTTACACTCAATGGTTTCGAGCATCTCACAGTCAGAGGAAAGTGGAGTAATTAAGAAGGATCGTTAGCATTCCCAGTGTATCTAGGTCTGTTGGTTTTCCTGAGACATGGGACTTCCTTCAATGAAATCAACAAAATCCCAGGGAAATTAGAATAACAGACAATTATGATAACAAAGAGAAATGAGAAAAGTAGGAAATTCTAAGTAGTCTATCTAGACCAGAAGGAACTTGATGTGCTTTATTATTGGACACTATAAAACAAATTTATCCTGAAGGCTTTGCAATATTTTCACTAGTATACCCATAACTGAGCATTCATGACACTCAAAAATTCTAAGGGAAAATTCTAAGGTATTACCGTGAATGCTATTAATAGCAAAGCAGGGAGAACTTCCGATCTGTATCCCAATCCTGAGTGTACCTGGTAAGTTGGAGGCATAAGATTGAAGAAATAAATGGAGCATGTCATCGTCGTTTCTGTGTCATCATGAGTGACAGACTGAAGGAAGAAGACTAGAGATGAAAAAAAAAATGAGATGAGAGCTCTTTCAAGGTATCTCAAGATTTTTATAAAGAAGTGTAACCATTCTTCATTCATTTAATGCGCATTACTTTCTTCAATACTCTGAGCTTAATACTATGAACACAGCATGGAGATATATTCCCTATCTTCAAGAGCAGATAGAGGGACAGCAGCATTTAATGAATAATTATAAAGTAGAGCAGTAGGTGCTAAAACCGAATCAGTATTTATAGAATATCACCCATATTCACAGTTCTGCATATTTTACAATAAAAGCCTGACACTGATCCTCAAAGGAAGGAAAGTTAG
This sequence comes from Myotis yumanensis, assembly GCF_028538775.1. NCBI lineage: Eukaryota > Metazoa > Chordata > Mammalia > Chiroptera > Vespertilionidae > Myotis > Myotis yumanensis. Next base: position 235,366,808 of record NW_027223752.1, on the reverse strand, counting down.
TTGGAAAACAACTTTACTTTCTTGAATAAAATAGAAAATGACACAGATAATATGCAATTATATATAGTGAATAAAGCAAGGGCCAGGACTTCTGTGTGTAACAGAAATATTTACATATACTATTATCACATACAGGGTGGGGCAACAGTAGGTATACAGTTGTTTGTACGGAAAATGAGCCAATATTTAATAAATAATAATACAAGAATAAACTCTGTGTTTCTTGTACTCAGGACTGTAAACTTACTTTTGCTACACCCTGTATATTATCTACATGAGTGTGTGTGTTCCTCAGAAAAAAATTATCAGAAAAAATCTCCTCCTTACTGGCTGGTCCTATAAGGAAATGTCTCACTTCATACAATAAGCCTAGAAGTTGAGAAGACACCGGCTGGGAAGGTCAGGGCTCCATCATAACTTTGTTTACTTTTCCCTCTTAGTCTACTTGGTCTTCATGTTTGCTCTCCTCATGGTTATAAAACAGCTGCCAGTTCTGTTATTCTCTAGGAAAACTTCTGTATGTTTCTTAAAGCTGCCATAATAGAGTACCTCAAATTAGATGGCTTTAAAAAAACAGAAATTTATTGCCTTGCAGTTTTGGAGGCTACAAGTTTGAAATCAAGGTGTCAACAGGGTCATGCTCCCTCTGAAATCTGTAGGAAAATCCTTGCATCTTCTTTTTTCTAGTGATTTGCCAGAATCTTTGGTACTCCTTGGCTTACTGTCACATTGCTCCGATCCCTGCCTCCATTGTCACATGGTGCTCTCCCTGTGGGTCTCTAACTCTACATGATTGTCTTCCCATGAGGATACCAGCCATATTGAATTAGGGGCCAGCTCTACTCCAGTGTGACCTTATCTTAACTAATCACATGCTATTTCCAAACAAGGTCACATTCTAAGGTACTGGGATTAGGAATTCAACATGTTTTTTTGGAGGGGTAGGGGCCATGATTCAATCCATAACATTTTCCTCTACCGCAGAACATAAATGTTTCCCTAGGAAACAGAAGTGTGGATGGTCTCTATTCTTTCCCATATTTGGGAACACTGGGGTGAGGCATCTGTCAAGAACTATGAAGGATCTGAGATTTTGCTCTACTTGCAAACTAAGAAGTTAGTCTGTTACAGTTTCATGGAAACTTGCAGAAGACACAAAACTTCTTTGTCAAAGACAATAGATAATGTATTACTCACTACAATATCAGTAGCCAGAGTAATATTTTGACACTGGCTACCTGAACCCCAGTTCCCAAAAAGCAACAGAATCAGGAGAAGGAGTTGCCTTGTTTTGTAGTAGGATGTGTTCCAAAAAAGAAACCTAAGGAAGTCCCAATTTTATTGAAAGCAGGCTGCTAGAAAACCAGTTCAATCTTTCCCATAGAAAATATGTTGTCTTTATTACCCTGGCCAGCAGACAAATCCACTCCAGATGGAGACACTGTCTCTATTACAAGTCTGTATATTTATGCAAATATCCTGGAAATGGTAGTCTTGTACAAAAATCCAGTTTATGTCTTTGCGCAGATGATGTTCAGAAATGTGAGAAAACCATGGACAATTGTCACCTAACAAGTTAGATCTTCCTCAACTATGATTTTTCTATCATACGGTATTTTTAATTTTAGAAGTCTAGTGATCCAATGGCAGGTTTATGTTCTCTAGATCTGTATAGTGCAACCAGTAGGCAGTGATGACTTGATTTTGCTTAGTAACCAGAAAAGTTTTCTCAGGCCCTTAAGATCCAGGTATCTGAATTAAAAATCTACATTTAAAATCTTTTTGAAATATGTTTATCAAAATACTGAATTATGAATTTAAAATATACCATGCTTAATATGTGTATCAAAGAACTAATGAGTCATTACAACAGATTCATTAGTCTTTGTATTGACACATAATTGATGTCTATTGGCTGAATAAATCAATGACTAGATTACAACTAAATCTAATTCAGGGTTTTGATTCAGTTTGAACTCTTTCCAGACAACCTAAAATTTTAGACATTATATCATTTGTGTGGCAATTTAATTTAAAATACTTTAGTATAAACAATATAATACATGTACATGTACATGCAAATTAACTCTAATCTGTACCTAGTGGCAGTTAAATTGCTTTAGATGCACTGGCTCAGAAACCAATAGTACATAGTAGCTATTTACAAGTGCTTCAGATGTCATTATTAAAATTTATATGAGGGCCCATTAGTTTGCATAGGACAGTTAGAAATAGTTTTTCCCTAGTGAAATGAACGGTGCTCAAATACAAGGCTGACTGGATAGGCTTCAGGAGCGGCAGTGCCCTTGCAAAAGTGAGGGATAAAGCCTAGCAAACCAGAGACATGTTGCCGATCATTTTCAGAACATCTATATCCAGAGCTCCCTTTGCCATCCCACATACTAGACGTCTCTATTGCTTCATGTGACCAGAGAGATGGTGAGATGGTTTAATCCTCTTGAAAATTATTGATGCATTAGCCTTGGAATGAACATTTAGAAGAATTTGGCATAAAGTTTGGTTTTGTGTTAACACACTGCATTGCTGTTAAGTTGTTAGGAAAGGGATGTACAGTTTCCACCTCTTCCTAACTCCAGATGGCCACCAATATTTAGCAAGTTTAAATGTTTAGCAATATTTACCTAAAAATCAGGACGATGACTAAATGAACAGTTTGCAGCAACACGTCTATTCGCCATCTCTTTCAGCCATTCATATGACAATAGTCAAAGTCTTTCCACATGGCACTAGTTTTGTATTCACAGGCTTAAGCTATACTGGATTTTCACAGTCCTCATGGACAAGTTCCTAGAATGTCCTAGCAAGAACATTCTGCCTACTACCAAGCAACTGAATGAAGCTCCCCTTCCAAGTTCCTCTGTCTGGGTTACAGCTATTTTTCTCTCACTGATAGTTATGCATTCATTCGTTTGTTAGTTCTCCAAATATTTTTTTAATGTTCTAATAATAAAAATGTGTCAGGTAATGGGTTAAGTGATAAATAAGATCTATGTGAGACAAGTGTGCACTACACAAATGCAGAAAACAAGAGACAGAGACTAAGATATAAAGGAAAAATCAACCATCAATTTATCTTTTGCCTCATTTCTATTATTTTAGTCAGAAAAAAACAATTTCCTCTTGAAAAAATTATTTCCCTTCTCCCTGCCCTCATCTAATGTCATCTTAAATTTGTATAACATGCTAAATATGACCAGCCTGTAACTTTAACATACTTGCTTATTTTACAGGTTCCACGTCATTTTCCAGTTCAAAAGTATGCATTGTTTGTAGATGAATGCTTTCCTGTGCTCCTTAAATGAAGTGTAATTGTAAAAGTTTCTTAAGATCACATATTGGAAAATACCAGCCATATTCATGTTTTCATTAGGAAACTGAGGCCTAGAGAATTTAGCTCCTTCTTTCATCCAATATAAATTTCTTCTCTGTAATTGCACATTTTCTTCCTAGTGTATTGGTAAGTTCTTATTTAAAAGCTTTCTCTCTCTCTCTCTCTCTCTCTCTCTCTCTCTCTCTCACACACACACACACACACAGACACACACACACACACACACACACACACACTTTATTAGTCACACCAGGGCAGGGATTGGTGGAAGAAATGGCTCTGTTTCATAGAGCTTAGAATTGTCTGAGTCTTTAACTGCGATGCAGTTATGTCTGAAATAGGATGACAACCAAGGTACTATTTTTACTAAAGCATATGGTCTCCATTCCCACTTCATTATCATTTGAGCTTGAGCTCTTTTTTTGTTTTTTAATCCTCACCCAAGGATATTTTTCCATTGATTTTTAGAGAGAGTGAAAAGGATGGGGAGAGACAGAGAAATATTTATGTGAGAGAGACGACACATCAATTGGTTGTCTCCCACATGTGCCCCTACCAGGGCCATGGACTGAGCCTGCAACCGAGGTACATGCCCTTGGCTGGAATTGAACCCAGGACTCTTCAGTCTGCGAGCTGATGCTCTATCCACTGAAACAAACTGGCTAGGGCTGATCTTGATCTCTTTTGAAACATCTTTTCAAAATATTTCTCACAAGCAATCAGAATATACCATGGATATTATTGCATGTGCTTATGTATGTATAGTTTTAGTAGTTTGTAAATATATTATTACATATGTGTAGTGTATAGTTATATATTATATTTCACTGAAACATATATTCATATAATAACTGCAACACATACATATATACAAAGATATCAATAGTTTTGAAGTTACATGTTAATCAGCCATGACTATTTTCTTAATATAAATTTCTAGAATAAAATCAAGTCAAAGAGAAAAATAAAAATAAAAACAAAGTGAATCATTGATACGTATCTCCATAGGTAGTAGAATACCTGTTTTCTTGACACTTTGTATCAATCTATTTTTTAAAAAATCTATGCAGTTTGCTACGAAAAAGAAATCTCACTTTGTATTGGTTTGATTTACAGGACATTGAATTTCTTTTAGGGCATTACATTTATTTTCTTATGCTCATGGCCTTTTCCCATTTGACTACTTATCCATTTAGTTAGTTTTGATAACTATTTAACTTTCATATTCATGTTTTAAGAATAATTTTTTTAGACATGTAGCTTTCAAGTGTGTTCCCAATGTTAGACACATGGCATTGTAAAAAGAAATATGAACTTAGAATGTGACAGGCAGTTCACGACACATGGATTTTGCCAATAAAAGGAAACAACAATTTTTTTAAATAATCCAATAACAGTAAGTGTAAAAAAACCCCAAATCTCCAAAATTCTGTTTACAGTTGAATGATAGTCTAGTTTGGCAATAACATATTGGGAAGTCACTACATTGTATTTGAGAACATATTTTGACTTTTTTTTAATCATCTTAGAAACAATCTGTCCCCTCCCCTGAGCCTCCATTTCTTCAATGTAGAGGGTTTGGATTCAGTTACTAGTATCCTTAATGTCTATTTGGCTTTTACTTTCTATTCATCTTTGTTATTTAGCGTTACACAGGATGATCTCACTTTTTCAGGTAGATCCTCAGTCTGTACAATGTGTTCAACAAGTAGTCATTGAACACTGTGCTGTACACTGTTCTAGGAATTGGATATAGATTAATAAACAGTCTCTCTCAAAAACCTAATAGGTGAGTCTGTTACTAAGAATCACTTTTAACACTTCAGTGAAATTTCCTACTCCAAACTCATGCTGTGAGGTCCATTTCTTTCCTACTTACTCTATGAAGCATTTCCTTGATTCTACTTCACTGAAAATTATCTCCCACTTTATGTTCTGTTCTCAGTTTGTTTATAGGTTTCCCTGATTGGGCGGGTGGAGGGACACTGGGCCATGTATAAAATAAATTACATGCCTTTGTCCAGAACTGTGCTGAACCTTCCTTTAGGTCTCCCCTGTCCCTGGCACAGCCTGCTAGCTGATTGCTATCCTATCCTCTCCTGGTCACAGAACCAGGCCATAGCGTGCCCCTTTCCTTGCATTTAGGTGGGGCTACAAGACAGACTTCACTCTGATGGAAGATGGAGGATGTGATACGGTGTGTCTAGGTCTGGTCCATGGGAACATCCCACCCATGGCCTTTCCTGTTCTTGGAAGGAAGCAGAACTGTCATCATCTCAGGTCTCTGAATCACTGTAAGCAGCAAGGCCCTACCGATGGTTGAGATCAGTAAGTGCTAATGGGGAAGAGGACCTGAAAAATTCTACTTCCTGGCAGGGCAAGTTGGGTTATTTACAGCCTTCCCATAACATAAACTTTTACTCACTTGCTCACCTTCTTAATGCTCACTAACATGTAAGCAGACTTTCTCACCCATTTTCCAAATTGATTCTCTTAGCTAAAGTGCTAGATTTCAACCAGGTCTATTCAGTCTTCTCCTCTCTCCCACAAACATACACTTAATCAAGAAACACAATGACTAGAGTCCTTGATATTTCAATGATCATTCCACAAACTATTAAAGTACTTGAGCAAAATAACTTTCAAATTTTAGAAGAATATATTTTTTTAACAACACATCTGATTTATCAAACCCAAAAAAACTAGGCTCCTCTAATCTAGTATATTGCTAACAGATAAAGTGGCCATGTTAAGACAGCACCTACTTAGTATGCTTCTGTCTTTACCTATTTTATGCTTTAGCATCTTGTTTTCTTCTCTGGACAGTCTGTCAACACCATCGCTCTCAACCTCCTGAGCACAGCTAACCAGTCTGGTTCTTGTCAGAAATCACATGTGATGACGTGAAAAGCAGTCTAGACTTCCATAAAGCACAATGTACATAACTAGAAAAACTTTCTCCACCCAATAAATGTCATATATGAAAATAACAATATGCACCAAAATTATATCATAATGAGTGTTGGGAACTGAAAGTGGTAGTTGAGGTCATAAAATTTTTTCTTGCCACCTTTTCCCCCCTTCTTACTTAGCTAGGGAACCTGAGCCCCAGAAGACCCTGATGGATTGTCTAAGATCTCTTAATAATGGCTGGGAAGCAAATCAAGTTAATGCCTGTGATTAAACCTGTGATTCCATGGTAAGGACAGGGTATATGAAATACTTGTCAATTTTCTAGTTATAGTAAATATACTATATCTAATTATTTAAAAAAATTCTTTATTAGTTAAGGTATTACAAATGTGTCCTCATCCCCCCCCATTAACCCCCGTTCTCCCCCCTCCCCCCCCCCACTCATGCTCTCTATTATCCATGTCCATTGGTTTGGTTTATATGCATGCATACAAGTCCTTTGATTGATCTCTTCCCCTTCTAATTCTTACAACATTTCCATGAGGAGCTATTATTATCTTCATTTAAAAACTGAAGAAATTGAGGCTGAGGACTTGTTGATGTTAAGAAATGTATATAGTTATTAAGCAAGTTGTTCAGTTGGGATTTAGCTTTGGATCTTTCTATACCCCAAAGCTCCTGCATTTCTCTCTGACATGTGGTCAGAACCGGTTCCATAAAGAACCACATTGTCTTAGTTATTAAGAAAGAATGGCCGAAACCGGTTTGGCTCAGTGGATAGAGCGTCGGCCTGCGGACTGAGAGGTCCCGGGTTCGATTCCGGTCAAGGGCATGTACCTGGGTTGCGGGCACATCCCTGGTGGGGGATGTGCAGGAGGCGGCTGGTCAATGTTTCAACTCTCTATCTCTCTCCCTTCCTCTCTGTGAAAAATCAATAAAATATATTTAAAAAAAAAAAAAGAAAGAATGAAGTCTCAGGTAGTTTTTCCTGTAGTTTCAAAATACTAAACTTTTCCCTCATTCTAATTTAATCTTCTAATTTATTCATTTTATTGATTGTTGTTAGCAGAAGTCAATAACAATCTTTTACATCAAGAAACTCTAAATGGTCTAAATGAGGAGAAAGACATATATTAACTGTAGCATTAAATGTTCAGCTCACAGTAACTTTGGATTCTGGATTCTGTTCTTTTGAAATTAAGTGCTTATTTCTCTCTCTTTTTATCAGTCATGAGAGTTTTGTCAGGTTGAAATCAAATGTGAGATTATTCTTTGTAATCAAAGCAAGTATTCAAATGGTAGTTCTTGAATTTGTTTTTATTTACCCATTTATTTATTCATTGATTGCTTTATTTCTCCCTAACAAGGTACAGTGTAATGTATAGCATGTGCTTCACTATCCTGAGTGACTGCCTGCCTATCTTGTCACTTAGGAGATACATGGTCTTGAGAAAATAGTTGAGATACTTTGGGCCTCAGTCTCCTCAGTCCTTTGGAAAGTAGGGCCTCCATTTCCTCCTAAGTGAATGGCGCACCACTTGCTGGACTCCAAAACTGTCCAGAGAATGAGGTGAACTCATTGATCTGAATGCAACTGGAGAACTCTGAACTGCTAAGAAATGCTTTGCTTTTTAATAGGTGTTTCACAAGTTCATTTCAAAAGAGCATAGATATATTTCGGGGCAATGTCCTGACCATACCCTATGACTTGTGGCAGAAAACTGCCCTGACAGAATAAGGCCTCTTCTCAAAAAAAAAAAAAAAGGGAATTTGGAAAATGTTAGGGAGTGCAGAATTTATCTAGATTTGTTGTTGGTATAAATTGGAATATTGCAAATGCAAAAAACAGACAGTGTACAGGAAAAGTGTGTATGTGTGTGCATGTGCATGCGTGTGTGTTTATGAATACCTAACCAAGAATATTAGGAAAGAGTGAAGTGTGCCCCATTGATGATCATCACACTATGCCTTTCATTGACCTTGTTCTGAGCAGGTTTGTCTCTACAGACTGATTAGCTGGTAGAACTTCAAATGTTAAGGTCAACTAAGAAATAAAATTTTCTCACACTTGCATTTTACAGATGTAGAATGAGAACTAGAGCAAGATTGTTTTTCCTTCAAAGCACTTAACATAATATGGTAAAACAGTATTGTGTATATTTCTTTAATACATGTCTTCCCCATTGGGTTACCTGGACCACAAAGGCAGTGCCCTACTTGTTTTGCCACCAATGTCTCTGTGACTGACCTCTAGAGTTTCCTGGCCTGTAGTAAAAATTTATTCAATTAGTGAGTAGATTCAATCCTCTAATGAAGATCATTAAACTTGAGTCTTACAATAAACAATGTCCTCAAATATAGATCTTTATTATTGCCTCCAATAAAATCACACCTACAGTAACATAGAAATGTACAGAATTGGAGAAAAAAAAGTACCTTCTAGAAATTTAAAGTAATATTCTATTTCCTGACCATTCCTGCAATAGTGATGCAGTAAATTATTTTTATAAACCTGATCCTGAGATAATCATCATAGTAATATTAGTAATAGTTTCTTTTGTAAAATGAGTCAATATTCCATGGAAGTATTTTTGAGGATTTGTTTCATTAAAATAATTCAAACAAAACAAAACACAATGTGGTTTGGGTCTCTCTCAACTTTAGAGAGATTCTTTAAATGAATGGGTATGAATGGATGAGTGAAGTGACTTGATCTCTCACTCAGAGCCACGCTTCATATCTGACTCCTAATCCAGATTCTAAATGTCTGGCAGCCATTGGCAGGGAATCACAGTGCACAGCTCTTTCTGCATGAGTCACTCCCCCACCCTTCATAACTTGGACAACTTCCTAGTCATTCTGCAGGTCTCGACGGAGACATAACCTTTTCCAGGAAACCCTCCCAAATGCATCTTTCCTTCATTCTTGCTTATGTGATTGCAAGGGTAGAGACCTTATCTGTTTTTTTCATCTCTTTCTCCCAATGTCTAACACAGTGAATAGAGGCAGTGAGATTGTCAACTTGTTGAATTATTTAATTCTGTACAACCTACATAAGCATGCACAGAGTTGGCCATGATAGATGCTTGTTGAAAGTGGTCTATTTTACAATAATTTCTTTATCCTGGGTTCTCTTATGTTTTCCTATACTGCTGCAAGTATAGAAATTGAGAAGAGAGGCAAGCAATCACTATATATATATATATATATATATATATATATATATATATATATATATATTAACCCTCCTTCCAGGCCAGTGGTATTAGTCTGGACATGGTGGTGAAAGTAGGGAGAAGTTTACCTTACTTCAATGGACTTGCCTGGACATGAGCTCCATGACTCTACTCTGGGTTATCATTTGTGTCGCCCGGAACTTTTCTTTGTTCTGTCCTCAGTTTCCTCACTACCTCTTGTGAGGATAGCTGATATCACTCAGACCAAAGTGTGTGGCATTGTGACATGGTCACTATCCTCTTTTCATTGTCTAATGGCCTCTCATGGCTAACACATCACTTGGTTTCTTACCCAACTCTGAAAATACACTCATGTTTAATCAATAGTGAAGTCAACATTTATTGAGTACCTACTATATGTTAAGCACTATTCCAACTACGGCAGTGAATAGCACTCCTCTCCTTCACAGAGCTTATGTTTTAGTGCTTAGTTAAACATAATATTTTGTAAAAATGTCTATGATTTATTATTGCAATTAATGTGGCATATATCACTGGTGTTATTTACTGCTCCTGTTTTCATTTCAATGATATAATGTCCCAATGTTCATCAGGTATGGGGAGTCTTCTGTTTCAAAATAAAGTGCATCCCTCATCAGCCTCAGGTTGTGAATGAGGATTTGGCTCAACCTCTTGTTGTTAGTTTTATCTCCATGGGTTTGAAATGGGCATGTTACATGATTCTAGCCAATGACACAATAAAGAGAGGTCCACCAGGGGGATCTGGGAAGGCTTGCTTTATTCTTAAAATGGGACACAAGCCAAGGATGCTTGTTTTTCCCTATCTAGACATTATCATTGTGTGTAAAATCTGGAACTGGAACATCTATCCTGGGACAATGGGGGCAAACCTCGCTGAAGATATCAGACAGAAGGAAAGAAAGAATATATGTTCTTGGTGATGACATTGGGATGCTAAATACACTTCCCATGGGGCTGGCTGCCATACTGCCAATTGCTTGTTTTGAAAGATATATACTGTTCTCCACTTTTTAGTTGGCTTTCTGTTGCTTACAGATGAAACTGACCTCCCCACAGTTGTGGGTGATAGAACTCCGTTTGTGTTGTGCACAGTAGAGAATCGCAGGGGTCAGGAACCTTTGTCTATGAAGGGCCACATAGTGAATACTTTTGACTTCATGGATCTTATGGATTCTCACATCTACTCAACTCTGGTGGTATAGGTATAAAGCAACCACAGGTAACATGCAAATGTGCAGCCATGACTGTGTTCCAATAAACTTGATTTACAAAACCAAGGCCTGAACTGGATGTGGCCTCAAGACAATAGCTTCCCAACCCTAGTATACTAGTAATGGGAAGCCCATGGATTTTTGGAATTGTACAAAATATGCTTGGAGCATATCTCTGTTATTCTTGCTCTGTTTTATGGCATATATTTAAGCATATGAATTTTATATATTTAGTTGTCTACATTATCTGTTTTCCCCACTAGTATGCAAGATCCATAGGGAATGGTTTTGCTTCTCCTATATACTGTTATATTCCCAGCACTCAAAAGAGTGTTTAATTACTTAATAATTATGTGTGATTGAGATTCTTAATTGCATTGCTATTCCTGCAAGGGGAGAGGTCACCATGGCACCCTAATAGAGACTTTCACGAAAAATTCTCCATGAAAATTAGCTAATTGCAGATGAATGCAGTCTCCTTTAGTCTACTGCCACAATTATCAAAGTCTCAAATATCTGTCATCCAGGTAAATGCTATTGGTCACTGTCCCAGTACATGACTCATATTAATGTAACATAACTTAGCATAACATATAATATATCTATACATAGATGCCTTGGAGGGCAGGATCAATTTTGTATTACAAATAGTATCTTCAAACTGTATGAAATTCAAAAAGTGCTTGCTGAAGCTCAGTTTATTAAATAGTGGGTCTATATACTTAATTAACCTAAAAATTAAAAGATGAATTAAAAAGCAATAGACCTTATTTAAGCCCCTTTGTAGGCCCAAAATTCTTATGGGCATTGTAAACCTATCCTAGCCTCCTCCTGAGGGATGCTTGTTCATAGCATTTTACCCATAGAGACATAGATTCTCAGAGAGGTTGTCATTTACATACAGGTTACAGGAGTGGAACTGGGACCCAGTTACTGGCCTTTCTCTCTAAAGCATGGGCTCTTTGGAGAAGAAATACTTAGTAGTAATTACTAAGCCAACTTTGAAGACCTGGGTTTCAAGGGAGAGCACTCATAAAAATTGGTTTCTTGTGCTTTTCTCCTTGTCCCCCTATTCACTCAGAGGATTTTTAGAATACTTAGCTCCTGCCAGTCATCTCACCTGGCTTTTGATCAGACCTTTGATAGACAGACCCCCAAATGGGAGGCAGAATTGACAAACTTTCATTATTTTTTCAACAAGAGCAAATGGATCAGTTCAAATAAAGTACACATGTTACAAAGAACTCATGGAAAACTTTTGTAAAGTAAAACAAGGTCAATGACTTTCTAAGTACTAATTCTTTGGTTACTGGACAAGTTTCTAATTCCAGCCTTTTGTTGTTGCATTCTGTGGACTAACTTAGAGAATTCAAGAAGTTCTACTTATACCTGGACAATGGGAGGAAACTGACACATAGAGGTGCCCGCTCAGATCTAGCACCAGAGTAAGAGTCCACCCATATGAAGTCGTCCACACTTCCACACCCTTGATTTAGGCTTGTTTACTGAATTATTTATATCCTCTGTATCTTCATCTTAAAAAGCAAAATAATACTTTTTGCCTCTCATAAGTTCCTCCAACCACAGCCTATTTTTTCTGCTTTGTTTTATAGCAAAGGTCTTCAACAAATTTATTTGCCAAATTCATTTTCTCACTTCCTGATCTCTCTTTATCTTGCCAACACTGTTATCTGAAGCTGCTCTTGCAAAGGTCATTAATAATCTCCATCTTGCTGAGGCTAAAAGTCAATTCTCCAACTCTCTTTGCACTCAGCCTCTCACATAACCAGTCGTTCTTTAAATTCTTCTTCACTTGGTTTTCAGAATCCCACACTCTCTTGTTTCTCCTCCTTCAGTGACCCCTTCTCTGGGTTCTTAGCTTGGTTCTCTTTGTCTTTTCTCCATTGAGACTGAAAGTCGGCCAGCCTCCTTTCAACATAAGCTTTCCTTTGTGGGGGTCTTATCCAACCCATAGCTTTACAGGCCTATTATGTGCCAATAACTTGAACTCTGACCCTTTTCATTGGGCTCTAGGTACAACATCTCCCCTTGACATCTATCTAATAAAGCTCTTGACTCATAGATTTCTCCTTCTCCAACTACCTCCTCATCTTGGTAAATACCAACATAATTCACTCATTTTCTCTTCTCTTTTCCTCATATTATACTATCTACCTATTTTCAGGTTTTCTTGGTTCAAAATATAGAGCAAATTTGGGCACCTTTCATCATCCCTTTTGCTACCACTCAAGTCCCTCTAATACAAGATTATTATTCCAGAATCATATCTTTACATTTTCTATTGGTTCTGTAAGTTCTCATCACACCAACTTCCACAGAGGTTATACCCTTGCCTCATTCAGAGATCCCACATCCTTATAGACCAGTGATGGCGAACCTTTTGAGCTCGGCGTGTCAGCATTTTGAAAAACCCTAACTTAACTCTGGTGCCGTGTCACATACAGAAATTTTTTGATATTTGCAACCATAGTAAAACAAAGACTTATATTTTTGATATTTATTTTATATATTTAAATGACATTTAACAAAGAAAAATCAAACAAAAAAATGAGTTTGCGTGTCACCTCTGACACGCATGTCACAGGTTCACCATCACTGTTATAGACCATCAACAGCCATTTCAACCCCTACTCCCCCTAAGTGTGGTCTCCTATCACTCTCAGTCACTTTTCTCTGGTTTATTTTTCTTCAAAACACTTACCTCTGTCTGACATGATGTGATTAATTAGTTTGTTTATTTATGTATTTATTTATTTTTTGTTGTCTGTTTCTCTCAGTAGAAGACGAAGTTTCCCAAAACAGAAATATCATTTTTATTGGCTTATTTATTCTTTCCTTTTATATATACTTTGTATAATTGTGCAGCTTTTTGGCCAGTGCCTAGAAATGGATCTGACCTACATTAACCATTCAATAAAGATTAGTTGCATTAACGAAGCTTTCACACTGAGTTCTTGTTTTTGCATATTGCTTCTGAAGTTTCTAAGTTGCTCCTTCATACGATTGTCATATAATGGTAATAGTTAACCTTTATTACTTGGTATTGAATGTTGGGCATTGTGCTAAGGATGTTAATCAGCATGATCTTATATGTTGGGTTTACTCTAGATACAAGTGACACTCACCCTGATGAAAGGAAGTGGGAGTGGTGTGACGCAGTAATGTCTCCATCTGGCATTGTTGACACAAGACAGCCCTTTGGAGCCTTCTATGCCAGCCTGGCATTACCATCTCTGCTGTCTCTTCTGAGGAGCTGAGTGATTAGCACATTCTATGCTGATGCTGGGCCATTGGTTGGCAGCAGGTTGCTGCTGCCTGGCCTGAGCCAGGTGGTCAGCTCCGATGCTCTTTTTTCTGCACTGGTCAGGCCCTGGAAGTCCTTCCCAGAGTCTCTCCCTGTATGCAGAGGCAGCTTGGGGAGCTGGGACCCACATTTAGGGATCTCTGCCCCATTTGTAGGTAATTTGCCAGCAAGTGCAAATGGCAGCTCAGAAGTGGTTTCAGACTCTTTGCTAACCTGTGCCCTCAGTGGACAGGTGCTTTCACATTCATTGCCTTATTAATCTTATATGAACCTCACATCAGTCTTGAGAATTAGGTGTGAGGATTTCTAATTCACAGGTGAAAGAAACTGTGCCATGCTCAAGGCCAGAAGTGACAGTGGTGGAAGTCAGTCATTTCTCATCCCTGGCCTGATTTCTCCCTTCCCTCAAAATGCATGCACACACATATGCACAGACTACGTACAAACATTGTTCTAGCCATAATGGCCATTTTTAACTTCTCTTGTCCTGCTTGGATCTGCATCTCTACTTCCTCTCCTGAGAGAGCAGCCTTTCTCTCAAAGTTTGCTTTCTCTGGCCCCTTCTCTGATTACAGTCTCTGTTCCAAAGACCCTTATACTCCCACTATTTTAACTCTATCAGTCAGATCTCTTGGTGTTGTAAAAGACAGAAACCCGATTCCAACTAGTTTAGCCAAAAGGCCCTAGGTTCTCCTGACTTTAGGCATTGCTGGATCCAGAAGCTCAAATGATTGTGCAAAGTTTCCCCTGACTCTCTCCCTGTAACAATGCTTCCCGATGTGTATCGGCTCCGTTATCCAACAGACTTTCCCCCTGTGGGAGGAAAGAGGACTTCAGTCTTCCTTGTTTCTGCATCTTATGTATAATCCTCGAGGAGTTTTGATAGATCCAGAAGAAAAACAATGTGTATGTGCATAAATCAAAGATATTCTGGTTCCTGATGTTCATGTATGAACATGAATTCTGGGAGCAGGGATGGATCAGACCCATCTGAGCCATGTGATGGTAAAGGTTCCAGGAAAGAAAATATATGCCCAGAATACACAGTTATCCCACATTTGTGTTGCTTTTTTCTTGTTTTATGTCTGTCTCCCTAACATTTTCTCTGTTAGTTCTATGAAGGAAGGAACTGGTGCTCTTGCTTACCCCTCTAATGCAAATGCCTAGCACACTGACTGACACACATTGAAAACTTAACACATATTTCAAAATGAGTCAATTAAAACAATTATGACAATATACTAAGTTGATTGTTCTTAATTACAAAACTCCTGTGTTGTGCTGACATGACACAAATGGGGTCCTCAACTCTCATGATCCGGCTGCCAAGCCAGCCCTAACTCTCCTGCTTGCTGGAAAGTTCTCTGGTGCCTAATATTAGACCCATTTATTGAGACTTACTTCCATTACCTCTCACACTGTTTATCTCTCACTCTGATTCTATTAACTCCACCCGCCTGCGCAATGGGCTTCCTCAGACAGCTACAGTCATTACCTGGACCTGGTGTGTCTATCCTCATCTCGGGATTAGGACAAAAGACAGAACAAAGGCAACAAAGATAATAAAACAAAAACAACAACACAAAACAGCTAGTATTCTTATAGTTTACAAAGCAGTTTTCTACAACCAATCTTATTTGATATTTACTGTGAATATTGTAATTTTATTACCAGTTTAGAGATAAGCAAAGTGAGAGTAGGCTGTCTTCTTACCAACCCAATCCATGCCTTGGCAGTAATTCTGTCTGTGTTCACAATCAGCCTATGACATTCATAGGGCAGAAAGATTTAGATGAGACTTTAATGATTATAAGAAAGTGTTCTGCCCCCTTTTATAACAACCATCTGTCTAGGAAAATATTGTTTAATTACTTAAGATAATAAAATTGAGAGATAGAGAGGATTAGACAATTGCCTTAGGTATTGGCCAGATCTCAGCCTTGGCTTTGAATTTTAACTTGCCAGCTGCTCTCCTTGTGTTTCTATGGCTCAAGGTCTATCTCCTTTGAGTCCAGGCCCATCACCCTTCAATAGGCAGCTACCCAGGTCATGATCACTACATTCAGCATGTTTCACAATCTTCTTGTTTCACGGGTGTGTCCTGGTGACATGAAGGTGACCTCAGATGTAGATGCAGTGTGACTATGACATTCTCCGGTTTTCTCAAGATGATTTAGCTGTGGCTCATTGAGAATGAACCATGCTGGTTAGGTGTGTCAGAAGGACTGGTGCCTGTGCCAACAATTTTCACCTTGCCGAGGTTGACACCATGGGTGACCTCTTTGTGGTGAGCAATAGAAATGCATTCCTCAGAATTCCAGTTTCTGGGTAGGGACTAAAGACTAGGTAATGCATCCTCAAGGGAGCTCCCTGATGTAGAAACTCCACAAAGTTTAAGACACTTACTCATAGTCTTGTATTTATTAAGAGCAGAACTGGGTTCTGAACCCGGATCTTTCCAACTCTAGAATCTCTGCTTTTGCCCATACACAATGCACACTAATCTGAGAGCTTTGGGGATATGAAAAACACACATAGAGTCCAGGTTGATTCACTTATTCAATATTCTCAAGTTTACTGAAAAACTTTAGTTAGTTGCCTATACTATGTGAAGCCATATATCTTTGGGTGGGGTGGGGTAAAAGAGTGAGAAGTACTGCTATTGTTCCTCTCAGAGCAGCATTAGGACATGTGCAGATATTATTCCCTGTGTTCAGAACAATGTTAGCTATTTTCCTAAGGACCTCATTGACCCTGCAGCCAGTAATTTCCTGACTCTGAAACCCCTTGGGGCTAGGCCATTCAGGCAAGCCCGAGGTGGCCTAGGGATAGAATGGGGATGCCTGCTTGCTTGGATTTATGTCCTTCCAAGCAGGAATTGTGAAAGTGCTGGCGCCAAGAATTAAGGAAGGGGAGGAAAAGGTCTTTCTTTTGTGCTCAGTGTGTTTTTAATAATGTGTCGGTCATTCAGTCCATGGGAACGTGTTGGCAGGGCATGTGTACTGAGAGTGCGGCTAGGCTGAGGGGACAGGCACCAGAGGTTTAGAGAAACAGGATCTTCCTCAGGTTTGTTTTCAGGAGATGCGGATGTGGAAAGCATATCTGGCCTAGAGTCAAACAGTCACAGAGTTTTTCGTGTTTGCCTCTACCACAAAACTCTCTCTGAGCTACAAATTCCTGATGGGATTGATATGGAGACAAGGCACTGCCTGGGACAATGGGGATAAAAATACTAATCTCTCAGGCTCATTGGATGATTAAGCAGAAAACACAGTAGGTGATCCTTGTTACTTCTACCCCTGAATAGAAAACTCAAGATAACATTGGACAGATAAAATCAACAGACCTGAAATCAGAAAGAAAAACTTCAGAGGTGTGGTTCAGTTGATTGAGCATCATCCTGTGCACAAAAAAGGTCACCAGTTTAATTCCCAATCAGGGCATACACCCAGATTGTGGGTTTGATCTCTGGTGAGGGTGGGTATAGGAGGCAGTCAATCGAGGTTTATCTCTCACATCAATGTTTCTCTCTCTCCCTCACCCTTACACTCTCTCTAAAATCAATAGAAATATATAAGAAAAATATATTTAATCTGAGTAAGCTTTTGTGGTTTAACCTCCTGGTATATAGGGAAATAGAGGTGAAAAGTGGGATTCAGAGAAGCTAAAGAGATTAAGAAAAATGTCAGGGCAATGTTGGAACAGAAGGGAGAAAAGAAAGAATCAAATGATTGTATTTTCAACAATTTGTGTTAAGCAAATTTTTATAGTATCCTATCTAATAATAGAGAAACATGGTAATTAACTGTACCTCTGACACACTTCCCATTGGCTAATCAGGGCAATATGCAAATTAACTGCCAACCAAGATGGTGGCCGGCAGCCAGGCAGCTGAAGCGAACAGGAGGCTTGCTTGCTCCAGTGATGGAGGAAGCCAAGGTTCCCCACCTGCTGCTGCTGGCCTCTGAGCTGCACTCTAAGAAACAATGTTTCAATTATAGAAGCTAAACAAACCCCAGAAACCTGCTTTCAGTGAGCCAGGCCTCAGAGCTGGAATTGCAACAGTGTTTCAATTATAGAAGCCAAACAAACACAGATACCTGCTTTCAGCAGCCGAGGCCTCAAGCTGGAGCTGAGCCTTAGAGCTAAAGCCAGCTCTCAGCTCCAGTGACAGCCATAGAAGGTAAATAAATCCCAGAATTTTAAATAAAGAGAAAAAAAGGAGAGGTTGGGAGCTTCAGTCACCCGCCAGCCTGAAAACGGCCCTCAGCCCCTCACCCAGACTGGCCAGGCACCCCAGTTTGGACCCCCACCCTGGAGGGGGTGTGACCAGCTGCAAACAGCCATCAGCCTCTCATCCAGGCTGGCCAGGCACCCAAGTGGGACCCCCACCCTGATCTGGGACACCCTTCAGGGCAAACCAGCCGGCCCGCACCCATGCACCAGGCCTCTATCCTATATAGTAAAAGGGTAATATGCAAACTGACCCTAACAGCAGAACCACTGGGAATGACTGGTCACTATGACACACACTGACCACCAGGGGGCAGACGCTCAATGCAGGAACTGCCCTTTGGTGGTCAGGGCGCTCTCACATGGGAGGAGCTCTGCTCAGCCACAAGCCAGGCTGATGGCTGCCAGTACATCGGTGGTGGTGGGAGCCTCTCCTGCCTCCTCAACAGCGCTAAGGATGTCCGACTGCAGTTTAGGCCTGCTCCCCACTGGCAAGTGGACATCCCCCGAGGGCTGCCGGGCTGCCAGAGGGATGTCTGATTGCCATCTTAGGCCCAATCCCCCGGGGAGCAGGCCTAAGCCAGCAGGTGGTCATCCCCTGAGGGGTCCCAGACTGTGAGAGGGCACAGGCTGGGCTGAGGGATGCCCCCTCCTCACCCCCCCCGAGTGCACAAATTTTTGTGCACCGGGCCTCTAGTATATACATAATCTTCATAGAACTTGTATAGTGAGTTTTGCTCTACTTAACCTTGTTGTTACAGGTATAGAGAGGTAAAATATAGGTTTCTTATAGTGTGAGTCACATATCTTTCATCAAAATCATCTGAATTGCTTGTTAGCAGTGGATCTTGAATCTTCCTTCAGTCCAACTGAATCATTTCAGTACCTCTTATGGTAAAACCAGGAATATGTATTTTTACAAGTTCCCTGGGTGATTCTTACATACATCATGCTTAGAGAACCAATGTTTGAGTTATTGCTTGCACATTGGGAATCACCTGAGGACCTTGAAACATACTCATGCCTATGACCTACCCCAGAGATAATGATTAAATTACTATTAAATCACTAGGGGTGGGCATTGAGATTTGTGAAGGCTTGACAGGCCAACACTCTATCCACTGAGCAAAAACGGCTAGGGCCACTTATTATTTTTGACAGTTACTATTCCAGTGCAGTTAATGTTGACAGATAAAATGCAGACACATGGTTAAATTTGAATTTAAGATAAAAAATAATATTTTTAACTGTTGTACTTATTGCATTGAACATGATCATCCTGAAAATATTATTTGGCAAATCTGGAAACTTTTAAGTCAAGAGTTGGTGTCTCTAAAGCCAAAGCCCAGTGCTTCTTATGCTATGGTATTGCCCTTTCTCAGTTTTGAAGGATCAGCAAAATTCAGGCGGGCCAGACTTATTGCTAAAAATCTCATCCACAGATGCCTCTCAACAAAAGCTAATTCATATACAAATACTGCTGGAAACATTATGTAAAGTGAGAGTCCCTTGACAAGTCCCTTACCTCCTGTATTCATTTTCTATCTGTGGCTATAACAAATGATCACACTTAGCAGCTTAAATCAACACACACTTCCTATATCACAGTTCTGGGTCAGAAGTCCAACAGATCTCATTGAGATAAAGTTAAGATGTCTGGGGGTCCTAGGGGAGAATTTGTTGCCTTGACCTTTGCAATTTCTAGAGGCCCCCACAGTCTGGGCTCTTGGCCTTCTTTCTCCACCTTCAAATCAGCAATGGTACATCTCTCTGAGCATTCTGCTATGGTCACGTCTCCCTATGACCACATCTAAGAAAGGTTCTTCCATTGTAAGGATTATATTTGATTCACCTTGATTATCAGAATACTCTCCTTATCTGAAGATCCTAATTTATTCACATCTTCAAAGCCCTTTTTGGCATATAAAGAGATGTAGCCAAAGGGTCTAAGATAAAATAAAATACAAATATATCTTTGTGAGAGGGTGTTATTCTGCCTACCATACCTCCTAGTTTATTTATTTTATGAATTCAATTTTTTAAAAATGAATTTCTCTGAAAGCAAAGACAATTTTATATAAGGATGTTATAAGGATGTGTGTGTTATAAAGATGTGTAACGTACTATATGCCCAAAAGTTGTTGTTATTTTTTTAATGTTTTAGCAGAATCACTGGGGGAAAGAAAGGTTGAAAAGATGGTGATTTATTTTAGTCAACACACACTTAAATAGTGCTTACCTTGTGCTAGGTGCTATTCTAAGTACTTCAAAAATGTTAACTCACTTAATTCTCATGTATCAGCCCAAGAAACTAAGTGTTAGTATTGCTATTCCCATTTTACAGATGAAAAATGAGGTCCAGGGAAGTTTATAACGTACCCAAGTTTATCCATTAGGAAGTGGTGGGGCTAAAACCCAAAACATTTTGGACATTCTCCTGTCCTTTAAAACTTTGTTACACTCACTGCATCCAGTGAAAAACTGAACAGGACTCAATGAATACCCACTTATAGAATAACATTTTGAAATTTCTACAACCTTTAGTTTGAAAAAGTATGAACTTGAGTATCAGTAATAGCATTTCTTAAACACTATTTAGTAAGGGATATGTGAAGTTGAAATGTTGAGTCTTAGTTTAATGAAACATTTTTTTGAGATTATTATTTTTATTATTTTATTGGAGACATTGATTCTGAAAGTTACACAGGTTTTAAGTGTACAATTCTATGACATATCATCTGCATATTGCATTGTGTGTCCACCACCCAAATTCAAACCTCCTTCTGTCACCATACACTGGACCCCCTCTACCCTTCACTAATCCTGACTCCCCTGTCCCTCTTGCAACCAGCATACTGTTGTCTGCATCTATGAGTTTTTGTTTGTTTGCTTTTTGCTTTCAGTTTCATATCCCACGTATAATTGAAGTCATATGGTTCTTGACTTTTTCAAGGTCTGATTTATTTCACATAGCATGATATTCTCAAGATCCATTCATGTTATCACAAATGGCAGTATTTTTTCTTTTCTTATGGCTGAGTAGTATTCCATTGTATGTATGCACCACATCTTCTTCATCCAATCATCTATTGCAGGACACTTCGGTTGTTTCCATGTCTTGGCCACCATGAATACTGCTGCAATGAACATAGGGGCGCATATATCTTTGCAAGTAAATGGTTTCAAATATTTCAGGTAGATACCCAGAAGAAGTGCTGCTGGGTTATATGGTAACTCTATTCTTAATTTTCGAGACACCCTCATATTGTTTCCCATAGTGGTTGTACTAGTTTAAATTCCAGCAGTGAATGAGGGTTCCTTTTTCTCCACAACCTCTCCAACACTTGTTATTGCTTGTCTAGTTGATAATAGCCATTCTAACAGATGTGAGGTGGTATTTCAGAAAAATAATTAAACATTTAATTTTTTTTAGGATTTGGTTAGGTTATCATTATGCAGGACTCTGTGAATCTGAGTACAAAAAATGAAGGGCCATGAAAGGCTCAGCCATATTCTCAGTTAGGGACCAGAGTATGGGCTTTGAAGTCCCAAGTGATTGTCAGATCATTAAAAATGCTTAGGGGTACTGCAGTTTCTGTTCGGGGGGAGGGGGGGTGTCAGTTTTTTTTGGAGAGACAGTAAAGCTAAAATTCAATATTAACCTAATCTTCGCTCTTCAGAAACACCCAGAAGTTCAATAAAGGACTTCTGTTCCCATCACTTCTCTCTGTAATTGCAATATGCATCTTCAATGCCTATTTACATTTCTACTTATTGCACTGTGTGCATTTAAGCAAGACATCAAAAATCTCTTTCAGGACAGGTGTTCCAAGTTAAATTCATTCCCTCCAACATCATTTTTGTTGGAAAGGCACCAATGAAAAGAAATTGAAAGCAGAAACACTGGATCAATGTCTCAATACCAAGTCTTCTTCATTATCATTGGAGAACCTGGTATTCATTTAAGTAAAAAAAAAACCCCAAATCAATGAGTAACAAGTTCAATAGTTAAAGTTAAGGTTGCTTCTCTTTCTGCCATATTGCTTATTGCCTGTCTTGGGTACATTTCATTTGCCCCACTGAATTCACTCTCCACCCTCGTCCACTCTGGTCAGCATCCTGTGAAACCATCTGTGTAAACTGCATCAAATTGGCTTCTTATTTTTTAGGTTCTCATTGGATTTGTTCAATGAGATATACTAACAAAAACTGGAAGTGAAAGGAAAGAAAGGTGGGGAGTTTTCCTGTGGTTCCCTCTCTGGCCAGAAGCAGGTTGATAATGACCATGTTTCTCTTTGTGAAGCAGTAGTTCCTTTGGGAGACCCTCTCCTATGGCTTCAGCTTTCACTGGGTTTCCATACCTGTCCTTCATCCCTGCCCACTGTGTGGACTGAAGTACCTATTTTTATCATCAAGGTTTATTCAGATGAAATATAGAACATAAGAGGAAAAACAATCCCTCCCTCACTGAGACAAAAGATAAACAAATTAAAAAGAAAATATGGCACATGGTGACCAATGTTATGATTAAAACAAAAAGGGATAGTGAATGCTGGGGCAGAGAAGGTGTGCCTATTTTCAAATGATATTTAGGGACAGCATGAGTGACATTTGAGTAAGATTTGAAGGAGGTGAAGAAGCAGCCATAACATTATGGGAGACAATGGCAGTCCTGGTGGAAAGAAGAACATAGAGAAAGCACAAAGACAAGTGCATTCTTGAGGCACCCATAAAACGGAGAGGTTAGTGTGGCTGGAGAAGTGTGAAGCACGGGGTAGTGGATATCAGAAAGTTAGTGGGGGCAGTTCATGTAGGGACTTACAGATTATTCTAAACAATTTGGCTGTTTATTTTGATTGATGAGAACCTCTTGAAGAACTTGTTCTGAGGAATTATGTGACCTGATTTACTTTCTAAAATAGTCTCTCTCACTATTTTCTACAGAGCATTCTTGGTTGATGTGTAAAGAAAGATGAGTAATTGGGAATTATTGCAATAATCCAGAGAGAGATCATGATGGTTCAGGTCAAGGAGTGGAGGTTGTAAAAAATGGTTAGAATCTGGATTGATAAAGAAGGAGGACCCAGCCAGTATGTCGCAGTGGTTGAGTGCCGACCTATGAACCTGAAGGTCATGGTTTGATTCCCGGTCAGGGCACATACCCAGGTTGCGGGCTCCATCCCCAGTAGGGGGTATGCAGGAGGCAGCTGATCAATGATTCTCTCTCATCATTGATGTTCTATCTCTCTCTCCCTCTCCCTTCCTCTCTGAAATCAATAAAAATATTTTTAAAACGGAGAAACCTAAAGAATTTTGTATTAGTCAAGATTCTTCAGAGAAGCAAAATTAATAGGTTTTATCATCTATCTATCATCTATCTGCCTATGTTCAAGAGATTTATTTTGAGGAACTGGCTCCTGTTGTAGAGGCTAAGAAGTCCCGTGGTATGTCATGTGCAAGTTGGAAGCCCAGGAAAACACGTGGTACATTTTCAATCTGACTCTAAAGGCTTGAGAATCAGGAGAATCAATGGTCAAAACTCAAGTCCAAGTCCAAAGGCCTAAGAATCAGAAGAACAAATGAAGTAAGTTCCTGTCCACATGCAGAAGAAAACTGATATCCCAGCTCACAAATGATCAGGCTGAGAATGTCTGAAAGGTGAAACAAAAGAGTTAAGAATGGCTCTGAAATTGTTGACCTGGCCAATTGGAGAAAAAAGTCACTACTAATTGAAATGAATGTCTTAGGCACAGATGGGATGGGGATGGGCAATAGCAGGAAGTAAGTTTTATATATGTCATATTAGAAATGTCTCTTCAGCTTCCTAGTGGAGAAGTCAAGTAGACAGTTGGACCTACAAGCCAGGGTTCAATGGAGTGATCCTGGCTAGAGCTGCACATTTGAGATTTACCAGAGCAGGGATGGTGTATGACGCCATGCATCTGGATGTTATCACCTAGAAAGCAAGTCCAGATAGAGAAAGCACAAGGTATGGAGCTTGTTTAGATGTCTTGAGAATAAGGAGGAATAAACCAAGTCAACTGTGGTGAGGTTGTCCAGAAGGAAACCAAGAGAATGTGGTTTCAAGGAAACTGAATGAAGAAAGTATGACCAAATGGAGTGAGAGATCTTGTGTATAAAGTGCTCATAATTCAAGCCAGATGGACTAAGAATTGAGCATTAAATTAGCAATATGGAGGTCCTTGAAGAATGAAACAGAAACAATGTCTGTGGAGAAGCAGGCTGGTCAATATAATGGGTTTAATTCAAGAGGAAATAAGAGAAAATAATTTGGAATGAGTGAATGTCAACCACTCATTGAAAATTTAACTGTAAATGAGACAGAAATGGGGTGCTAACTGGATATAGAATTGAGTGAGGGTTTTATTTGTTAAATGGAAAAATACATCACATATAATTTTACTCAGACTGATCTAGACTAAAGGGAAAATTAATAATGCAAAAAAGAAAGGAAACAATTCCCAGTTATCTTCTTGAGTAGACAAAAAGAGTAGACATTAACAGTAGGCAAGAGAGCACCTGGATCATTGAACCTGGTCCTAGGAAAAACAGAATTGAATTATTTAAAGCCTTCTCAGCAGATTAATATAGGTCAATGATAAAAGATGATTCATATCCACTTATGATGTACATACAGCTATTCAGGAATATTTCTGCTGAGTAAAAAGATGTATGCATTCATTTGTCTAAGAGGATACAAATTAAATATGCAGATCCATGACTCATCGGGAAACTCTCTGGCTGGAGGCTTTGTTCTCAGTTAACTAGGACCATGAATTTAGGAAACTTTTTTTTACATTTTGAACTGTAATCTGTTTATCTGTATTAATTACCCACTGAGCTCAGATCTTCCTTCATAGGCCTCATGATGGCACTTCCCATGATTTATGACAACTGTCATGTGCTCTCAAGTATTGTCTGCTTCAGATGAACCATCTGCATTTTCTCAAATATTTTTTATTTATTTTCATTTTGAGACTCTCCACAAATTTGGACATCCTCCTCTGACCATTTGCCTGCCTGCCAACATCATTTCTGACGTGTGATTCTTGGAGATGACAGGAGGTTCCAGTCTTAATCTGAGCATCTTGATTTAACATAACTCTCATTGCTTTTTCCCTGGTCTCTGCATTTCCATTAATGTGGCCTAATGTTACATTCAGTCTCTTGATAGTCATTTTAGGCTGATAGCTCATATTTCTCATATTGGAGCCATAGTTATCTGTTCAGAGAACATTACCTAAGTCCTAGACCTGCGTTATCTCATGTAACACTTCAATCACCTGTGTAGTATGTAAAATTAGTATCATTTTACAGAAGAGGTAAGTGATACTTAGAAAGCCTCTGGGGTGTGCCCAAATCCTACAGCTAGTCATCAACCTCAACTTGGTAACATCCCAGGTCTGTCCAGAAGCCTGGCTTTTGACATTGTTTCAGGATGAACCCAAATCAAATGATTGTAGGGCAGTTATGGGAGAGACAAGAAGAGATATGCAATGTGGTTATGGGACAGATGAGACAAGCTGATTCTGTTTAATAGGATTATGGTTATTCCAGAAATCCTGAAGGCGAGGAGCTCATCCCTTCTCATTGGTGCAAGTAGCATTTTCTGTAGGGATTCGAGGGCTGCAGTGAACCAGGAAGTGGTTTCATTGGAGGGAAGTATCTGGTTAGTTAGTTAGTCATGGCTTTCTTCTTAAAGCCCAAGACAACACCCTGGTTTCAGTGAGCCCTCTTCCCACCCAAGGGTGTGTGTGAGAAAAGGAGCTCAAGACCTATCAGTCACTACTCATGGGAAGAGTTTTGGCCTCAAATATCTGCTGAAAGGAAGACTTTAAAATGACATTTTAAAGATGAGTTTCATAAATTGGTAATGAACTTGATAGTACTGTAACCAGAGTATCAGTGAAAAAAATAGGATTATTAAAGCAAGTAGTCACCAAATGCCCAAACAGAGATAATGAGAACAAAAGAGGGTTCTAGTATTACTACCATAATAAAAACATTGTGATTTAGCCTAAAAAAACAAACCATTAAACATTTGGAGTTTCAAAAATAATAATTATTATTATACACAGTAGACATCTTGTAGCCAATCTATCCCCAATACGTAATTTACCCGACCAATCACCCATCTCTGGCAGCTTTCTTCATTTCTCCCATTCTTTCTTTTTCTTTTTGCTGTCTAACCCTCACTGAGGACATGTTTTTTAATTAATTAATTTTTTAATCAATCAGTTGCCTCCCATAGTTGCCCTGACCAGAGATATAATTTGCAACCTGTGTATGTGCCCT
Organism: Myotis yumanensis; assembly: GCF_028538775.1. Taxonomy (NCBI): domain Eukaryota; kingdom Metazoa; phylum Chordata; class Mammalia; order Chiroptera; family Vespertilionidae; genus Myotis; species Myotis yumanensis. Next base: position 235,340,240 of record NW_027223752.1, on the reverse strand, counting down.
GAACCAGAATTAAGTATGCAACTTTTTTGTGTGTGTAAAGAATGAGGCTCCAGCCAACTGAGCCACTGGCCAGGGCCAGTTCTCCCATTCTTAATCCCACCTGTGAGCCTCACCAGGGTGGCAGGGAACCTCAGGGCAACATTATAAAAATCACTGGAAATTATCCCTTGCATCACAATGGCCTTGTCAAAATGACTATAGGGCCCATTTTGCTGTGAAAGGGGACTATAGCTCAATACAGACCTCTGGGTCAGAGCACTTGGAAGTAGATGGAGACTCCCAACAGAAATTAAGGTACTCACTGGTGAGGCCTGAGTGCAAGTCACCAGGCACAGGTCCCCAGGTAAAGACCAGAGGTGCAACATCAACAAGCAAAGTCACTTGGCAGGGCGGAGTGATAACAGGCTTTAAATCCTGCTCAGCTTGATCACAGGACAGGTGATAATGATAGGTGCTTAGGCAAAGGAGAAGGTGAGGCAAGAGAATCTTCACATTTTTTGCCACCTCACTCCATTGCCTCCCACACCCTTGTTCCAACCAGGCCTACTGGCTGCTGAATGTTCCCTGAGGGCACCCGCACTGGGCCATCTCTGTGTTAGGACTCATGGAAATGGCCTTTCCCATTCTATATCAGAGTGAACTTTCACTGGGCAGCCCAGCTCCAAGCCACATTCATCGTGAATCCTTTTTGAATCCCTTGACACAGAATGAGTCCGGGTCCCACTTGTCCCACAAATGCCTTGTGCGTTCCCCCTGCCTCGCCTTCAGCTGCATTGCAGTCACTGGCACAAAACTCTGCCTCCATCATGTGGTTTGGGAGAAGCCTGGAGTCATGGAGAAACTGAATTTGGGGGCAGACCTGGGATGTCATTAGGTGTGTGCCACTTCTTACACTTACTGCACAAGTTGTTTGCCCTTGCTATACTTTCCTCATCTTTAGAGTAAGAATGAGACAATGCATGTTGAGTGCATAAGATCACGCATGGCATGAAGATAGAAGACGTGATTTTCACAAAATGTGAGCCCTTTTTTCCTCATCTTGATCAAGCCTCCTTTGTGCACTTTGGTCCACCCCAGATCAGGGCACCTTATTACACTTTTATGTGTCCCTTTGAGACGATCATCGAGCCTGTCTGAGAGGATTCTCTGTCATTGGAGGTCGTCAGGCTTACCTAGACTGGATGCCTTGTTTAGATGTCTGTGTTCATAAGGAATAAAAATTGGGAGTAGAAAGTGACCCTGTGATTCTAGAATCAGCACTGGCCTGGTGGCTTTGCCATCCTTGAGACTGAGGTTTGAGGGGTAGACAAAGGGTGAAGATGATGTCTCATGCAATGACATTTCAGGTTGGAGGTCCTTTTGGGTAACCAAATGGAAAGGTTTAGTTGGCAATTGGATATATAATTCTCAAGTTCAAGGTTGGCTATAAGGAATACCAGAAAGCAATGGGTTTCCTCAGAGGGAGCATGTGTAAAGAAAAGAAGGAATGTGAGGAAGTAGAATTCTGAGACCTATGAAACCTTCAAGAGCAGGGAGAGGAGAAGCATCACATGGGAAGTGATCCAGGCATTCGGTGCCTTCTCTAGATGTTATTTAGTCACAGCACCCTTTGGAAGCAGTGTCATGAACCAATTTATAGATAAGAAAATATTGCCTCTGAAATCTCATGGGGCTTTCCCTGGGTCATAGAGCGAATAGACCTGGCATTTACCTCTGCCATCAACAGAACAACAGTGACAATCTTTGTGTTTCCATTTATCCAGCTGTTTCCGCTCCAGGACACCAGCTTGGACTGTCAGAAAGTTGTTCCTCATATTGACCTGAAAGCTGAAAATCTCTCACTTCTTAAAATATTTTTTCTTTCCCTCTCCCCTGAAAGGAGGCAATTTTTTTCCAGAATGAGAGACTATATTCTTAACTTAGAAGCAGAGAATTCCTGAAGGTACAAATGGGCTGGTGATATAAATGAATAGGCAGCATACATGTAGCACATATGCAGCCCAACTCCTCTGTCCAGCTCCTCTGCACCAGCTTCAGCCCACTCTCCATGGCCATCAATATTTCCTGTGGTTATTTCAGGTAGACACCATGCCCCTTCCATCAGAGAGCCCTTGTACCATCTATCCCAATTATGGAGAAGAATGGCATGCAGTCAGAAATCACAGATTTTGAATTGGACAGATGTATTCAAACTCAGATCCACTACTAGTGTCTGTGTAACCATGGGAGCATATGCAAGCCTCAGTAAAACTTATTTTTCCCATCCTGGAAATGGAGAAATAACCTATAATTAAGTGGCATTGTATTAACAATCATGTTTACAAATCTACTAGTGCAGGTCTGGCACAGAGTTTTCACCCAGGAAACACAAACCCATTTTTTAAAAAGCCAATTGTACAAATCTGAGAATCAGTAATTCCAGAGACGGAATGATTCATTTTCACTTTTTATTCCAAAAACTGAGGCCACAAGCAGCCTAATAATGGAATGAAAACCCCGAATGAGTCCTGCATAGATGCTGCTACACTTCTTGTGATTCTAATAGTTGGAGCTCTGAGATGTGAGGAGGCTTTGATGGAGGCAAATGAGGGAAAGTAACAGGAAATGGAGGTGTATAATGTTTTCTGGAAATCGCTTGCTTAAAAGAGAAGAAATTCAAGGTTAATTAGAGTTATATCCTGAAAGTCAGGGCACTGGAAAACTAAAAACTCTCTAAACACAAATTTATTGAGCACGTATTTCAATTAGCCTTCATAGGATGGTAAAAATGGAAGGTCCTGTAAAAGATCATCAAAATATTGCTAAGGTGTCCTCATTTGGGCCATTCCTGACAATTTGGGTGAAATAATTCTTCATTATCTTAAAATGTTCCTCCATTGTAGGATGGTTAACTTCCTTATCTCCACCCACTAAATGTCACTATAACAATAAAAATACCTCCTCACTTCCTATGTGCCCCCTGGGACTCAGGAGCATACCCATTTGAGGATGGTGATCTCTCTGATCCTTATTTTTCAGATAAGAGAAGAAGTTTCAGAAAAGGCAAGTATCTTACAGGTATTTCCTCTTGCTCTTAATTCTTCAACCAGGGAGTTTTTCAATTTCACGGCTACATTCCCTATTAGTAAGTACCTTGAATTATTAAGTCCTTCTAGCAAACCCAACTGCTCTCTGTGAGAATCAGAAGTTAAAAACTTGGTGGAAAGAAACTCTGTCTGAGTCCGTCTGATCCAACCTCCTCATTCAGCTAATGAAGAAATGAAGCACAGAGAAAAGAATGACTTGGTGGCTGAAATGCAGGCTCTGGGGGAATCGTGATAACTCACACTGTTACCTGTGAGTGGATACCTCCGTGAGGTTGGTTCATTACAGAGTGTTAATGTTGGAATTGACATTGAGATCAGAGAAAGAGAGGTCCTGGGTGACTGCATGACTTTATTCTGGAGGGCAGGGTTGGGGATGTGGTTGGCGTAGTGGGAGGGGGTTGCAGAGAAAGTAGAGCTGATACCAAATTGATATCCAAATCCCAAAATTGGTATACACCTCTATTTCCTGTTACTTTCCCTTATTTGCCTCCATCAAAGCCTCATCACATCCAGGAAAAGGTTCCCTGGAAACTTTCTCATTATTCATTGATGAATAATGTCCTTTCAGAAGTTGAGGCAGGGTCTCTGGCAATCAAACATACATCCATTGACTCAATATTAGCAATAGTAGCTATGGTAGCTGTCATTTGTGGATACCTTACTGTGCACCAGGCACATAGCCTTTCCTAGTCTGTGTGTTCTCACTCTATCCATCTTACAGCACCATTTTTATGAGTAAACCAAGGTTAAAGGAAGTTTAGTAATTGTCTGCAGTCACCCAGATGATACCAGCAGAATTGGATTCAGCAAATACATATAGAATTTTTTTTATGTCACTCTCTGTGACACATATTGGGGATATGCAGATAAATAAGAAAGACACTTGATTTTGAGGCCCTCAGACCCATGGGGAAGGATACTATGAAGCAGATATTTTGAGAGTAGATTGAGGGCTCTCACTAAACTAGCGCTGAGAAAGAAGAGGTGTCATCTACATTGTTTTGTGGTGGAAGGAGACTTCAGGGACATTTTCTTAGAGGACTCCTAAACTAGCTTAGACTTGAAGAATAAGTGGACATTTCATGGAGGATAAGGGAATAAGGACAGTGAGATCATGGTACAAGTAACAAGTAAGAACTTCTTAGGATGTGCAAAGGCCCAGAAGCCAGAAACCAAACAGTTTTAATGCCTAAAGTGGGAGCTGAGTGTTTCTGGAGAGGACTTAAGATATTTTGCCCTGTCCAGGTGACTGCAGGATCAACAGCCTTCGGGGATAAAGGAGAGACAGCAGCATGGTGGTATGGAAGGACCCAGGGCTCCAGGGTCAGGCAGCTTGGTTGTGAATCACTAAGGTGTTAGGCTTCCCTATACTCTTTGAACATCTGGGAGCTAGAACATCTCACAAAGAGGCCATGGGAGTGGTCAAAGCAGGGCATTCCATTCCCCTAATTTGACCCCTTCTTATTTGGGCTTTTTTTTTTTTTTTTTTTTGCTCTTTTAAAATTGTTTCTCTTCCTCTGCTCTCTCTTACTTTAGTCCTTTTTCTGACTATTTTGTTTCCACTCCTGAATCTCTCTGGGTGTCTATTCCTCCATTCTTATGTCCTATCAGGGTTTAAGCACTGGCCCTGCCACTTTCTGTGTGATCACCAGAAGTCACCAACTCTCCGGTCTCAGTTTCCTGAGGTATAAATTGGGAGTCTCTCTCATGGTGTGAGATAGGACACATTTGAGATGTGAAAGCTTGGTGCAAACTGGGATGGGCCACACAAATATCTTTGGTTATCACTGTCATTATCCTGAATTTATCATTCAGGATAAGGACATATCTCAGAGTTCCTAGGTTTTGTGGTTTCCTCTGAGTAACTTGGCAGGGTGGGGGTGAGGGGGGAGTAGTTATTTGCATTTAAATACAAGTCTAAATCCCTCCTGTCCAAAAGTGGTAATGAGTAGCCAAAATGAGTTCTACATTTTCTAATTTTAAAAGGCCGTTTTATGGAAATGAGGTTATTTGTGCTACATGGTATGTTCTTGTTTCAATGCAAATGCCAAAGAGTGTGATTTATTCAGAAGACACCAGGGAGGAAAGCCAGGGACCTGTCAGCACATTACCTGCAAAGCCCCTCACGAGGAGGGAGAGGAAGTACCCATCGTGGGCATTCCATATTTTCACGGCTGAGCTCCAGTAATCCCGGATGGGGGGTGTGGCAAACCCAGAAGAAATGGGATCTCATTGTCAGAGACTCAATGGTGGCTGATTGATATGTACAGTCCAGTATACTTTTGTGAATGGGAGTCTTAGGCTGTGTTTAGAGTCACTGTTCTCGGAATCAGAGTGTGTAAAACCAATTTACATGTTCAATGACATCGTTCAAAGGGCATTGTTTAACGTAGGCTGCCATGTTCGTTTTGGGAGTCCTTGACTACAGACACCCATCTCTTGCAGCCATGGCAGGCAGGAAGGGCTGTCATTATTGGGCATATGTGACTTTGAGGCCATTAATAAAGAGCCTACAAAGCCCACAGTTACTCCTTGGCCTGGATCGCACACTCTGTGTGTATGTGGGTTGGGGAAGAGGATGGGCTGGGAACAGCTGTAGTAGAAAGGTTCCCTGGAAACTTTTTCATTATTCATTGATGAATAATGCCCTTTCAGATGTAGAATAATCCCCAGGGAAGAAGAAAAGCCTACAAAAATGCAAAATGCTAATGATGCTTTTCCCATGAAGTGTAAATAAGCACAGATTTACTTATTTTTTTTACACACACAAAAAAAGAAATTAAAAAAAGGGGGGGTGGGTAAAACAAAAACAACTTCCCCTGGGAACCAATTTGAAGTATATCTTGTGTGACATTGTCGAAGTCATTTCAGCTCTAGCGGTTTTAGTTTTCCATTTTTTAATAGTAAAATGAGGAGGTAGTGCTAGTGATGTTCAAAGCAAAGCAGCAGAACCCCTTTCTTTTTGAATGAGAAGTGGAACCCAATGAATAAAATGGAGAGAACTACTATTTTACTAGTAACATTAATTCAATAAAATTCATAATGCATGCGTATTGTAAAGTCAATCTGTGGGAACAAAGAGGTAATTCTAATAAGTGCAATGACTAGATATTTGCACCCCTTCAGACAAATTTTGGTAAACATTAGAATGGATAACATGGCTAATGAGATAAAAATATCACTCCGTATTCTCACCCCAAATATAAATGTTTGGATCTGCACGCTTAGGTGACCTACAAAGAAAGGTTTGCCCAGGTCTGTGCAGCAAAGAGCTGCAAAGCAGTTGTGAAATGCCTCCGGAACTCATTGTGTTTCCAAGAATCTGACACATGTGCTTGCTCTACCTGGGATGTCTTCTCTTCTCCCTCAATGTTCTACAAACTCACATTCCCATTAATCATCCTGATCTGAATCCCAGCCTCAGCATCCTTACAGCTGTATCTTTGTGTCAACTTAAAAATCTTCCCTTTTTAGGGTCATCAGCTAGTGTGCCAGAGAGTTGTGTTAATGAAAAAAAAAAATTCCTGGTGACACCTATCCCAGCTTAGAGGGATAGATTGCTGAGATGCTTTGGTGATGCCTGTCGCTGGCCTGGTGCAGGTCCCAGTGGAGCTTGGGCAAGACTTTGGCCAACCTAGACTAGGGTGAGACAAATGTAAAGGGAAGTGGGGTCATGAAGAGAGGTCCATTGAAGAGAATTTAAAAACAATTGTGAAAAGTCAAAAAAGCACATTGTATTTAAAGTAATGAGAGATCTAAAACCAAGTTGATTATATGATGAGACTGTATGCTGGGGAGAAATTGATTATACTTTGGGAGGAGTGGGGAAGCATAGACTTATGGGGCCTGTGAATATTAGATAAAGAGGGTGATATGAGCTGAAAATAGAAATGTCCATTTTTAAATCGCTCTGTGAATGGAATAAGGAGATGGAGAGAAGCTCATCGTTTACCTTAGACAGTCTATAAAAGCTAAGACGAGAGGAATGCGTGTTGACAGGATTAATGAGTCCTCTCCCCTCCAGTCCCTTTTCTCTTCGACTCAAGCAAGGATCCTTATGTGTCCAGGGCACTGAGTCCTGAGGAATGAGAAGAGTCTCTGACCTTGTCACAATGTATTCCTGTCTGGATCAGGGCATGGCTGTTTATCTTGTGAGGTAATCTCTGGACCGGGTGTGGACATTTCTTTATTTGTGAATGTTGGTGACTACATCCTTTCAGAGACAACTCCCTAAAGATGTCATTCTCTGAACTGAGAAAGAGTTGTTTTCACACACAGGACTGAAAGTTCAGAGACTGTCCAGAAGGGTTTAAGTAAATCAGAATCCACTGTCAATTAAAATGACGACCTGTCCACTTAAATCCATGAGCCCATAAACAAGCACCGGGTTTGTGTTAATTAAACACACACACACACACACACACACACACACACACACACCAATATTAGCTATCCTCCCCTAGTGTAAAAGTCACCTAGATTCTAGAATGCAGTTATATTAATTGTGAGGGTTTTTTGTTTGTTTGTTTGCTTGCTTTACAAAGACAGGAGCTGGTTCCTTTTTTAGCAACATACCACTGGCATCTATTGAGGCCTTAACATTCATGCTTTGACAAACATACTTTTAATCTTTAAAAAAAATGAAAAAGGCCAACCCCTGTGATATTGGAGTTAATATTCCCACTTTTTAGACTAAGACTGGACCTTTGAAATTGTTTTATTTGTATCTTCAGAAATAAATATAAAATCAATGCTACTTAATGCTAACTTTATTATAGTTCAGAACAAATGCTTTTCTTTCTGTTCTCAGAACACATTTGGGGACTGACTTTAATTCTCTCTTTAGCAAACACTGTTCTTTTTAAAATATATATATATATATATATTTTTATTTATTTCAGAGAGAAATGGAGAGAGAGAAAAATCAATGATGAGAGAGAATCATTGATTGGCTGCCTCCTGCAAGCCCCCTACTAGGGATTGAGCCAGCAACCCAGGCATGTGCCCAGACTTGGAATTGAACTGTGGTCTCCTGGTTCAGAGGTCAATGCTTAACCATTGAGCAACACTGGCCTGGCACAAACACTGTTTCCTGATGCCTGAAATCCTTTTCTCTGTCTTTCTGAACTCACTCATATGCCAAGGGTAAGCTGGGTTGTCACCTTACAAAAGTTGCCTCTGTCTACCCAGGGATACATGCTCTCCTTCATCGTTTGACTCTTGGAGATGTACTGGAAACCTGTCACTTCCTACAATGTATGTATAGTGACTTGGACATGTGCATAGCTGTTGTCTGTCCAAATAGAGACCAAGCTACACCTACTGTTAAGGATTGAACTGCATCCTCCACCCTCCTCCAAATTCTAATGTTGAAGTCTTCACCTCCAGTATCTCAGAATACAATCTTATTTGGAAATAGGGTTGTTGCAGTCAGGAGCTAAGTGAAGAAGAGGTTGTGCTGGGAGTAAGATGAGTCCCTAATTAAGTAAACTGATTGGTGTCCTTATAAAAAGAGGAAATCTGGAAACTAACATGCACACAAGAAGAATGCCATTTGAACATGAAGTCAGAGATTAGGGTGATGCATCTATGAGCTAAGCAACACCAAACGTTCTCAGCAAACCATCAGAACCTTAGGAGAGGGAGTTGGAGCAATTTCTCCCTCACAGTCTGCAAAAGGAATCAACCTACCCTGATCTCAAGTCTTTGGTCCCCAGAACTGAAGGACAATACACTTCTATTGTTTAAGGTCTTCAGTTTGCAGTACTTATGGCTGCAACCCTCAAAAACTAACACACTTACCATCAAAATCTTGCAAATTATGCATTGGTATTATATTGGAATTCAGGAAAACGGCATATTCTAGTAAAATCTGTGACACAAGCCAGCTATTGTCACCCTGTCTCTCTGAACCTTAATATTATCCCCTTAAAATTGTAACAGTAACAGTGCATATTTTTTTTCTGTTTTTTTTCCAAATTGAATAAGATCACACATAAAAGACTTTTAAGTTATAAAGCATCTTACAAATGTTAGCTATGACCATTTTTGTAGACACCTCACAAATCGTTGTTGATGGATTGAATAAAAGGAAATTAAATGTGCCTGGTACTATCATTAACAATGACTGAAAACACACAGATCCTGAAAAAAATCCCCATTTAGAGAAGGCTATTTTATGCAACTACTCACAAGTAGTGTGTCTAAAAGGCTCCGGGTCTTATTTGTTTACTAGAGGCCTGGTGCACAAATTCCTGCATGAGTGGGGTCCCTTAGCCTGGCTGGTGATCGGGGGGCCAATGGGTACCTGCTTGCCAGGGTGAGGGGCCGCGGGAGGTTGGCAGGCCAGTGATGGGGGGGTGGTGGTGGAGGCACAGGAGTTTCCTATCAGGGTGATCAGAGCTGGCCGGCCAGAGGAAAGGGCTGCAGGAGCTTGGCCAGCTGGGGGGAGGGGCCTCAGGAAGTTCCAACTGGCACAATAGGGGCCAGCTAGCCTGGGGGAGGGACCCCGGGAGGTTGGCTGTAGGAGTGCGCTGACCACCAGGGGGCAGCTCCTGCATTGAGCATCTGCCCCTGGGTGGTCAGTGCGCATCATAGCAAGTGGTTGTTATGGTAGTTCCGGTCCTTTGGTCGTAATGGTTGCTTAGGCTTAGATAGATAGATAGATAGATAGATAGATAGATAGATAGATAGATAGATACTGCATGATCTCAATGTTGATACTGTACCAGTAAGTATGGCCCTTTGATTAGCAGCATCTGTGTCCTTAGGGTACTTGCTGGAAATGCAGAATCCCAGGCCTCAGCCCAGACATGCTGCATCAGAGTGTGCACTTAACAAGGTGGTCAGGTGATTTATATGTCTGCCAGAATTTGAGAACTGCTCTAAAATCCATGTTGTATGCAATTCATCTTCCTAGAACATAAAGCAATGCAGTAACTGCTAAGCTTTCCTTCAACCATGACATGCAATTTTGGGAAACCCCAAGCTTTAGAATTTGACAGATCTGATTTTTAATCCCATGACATGACCCCAAAGTACATGATTTATCTCATGACACCTCAGTCTCCTAGCCTGTAACAGAGAGATGATAGCGTTTAAGTGCATAGTTCTAGAAGAAGACTAGAGATAATGCATGCAAACCCATAGGCACATATCAGGGACTCAAATAATGTCTGGGATTCTGCATTGCTAACAAGTGCCCGTTCTGGTCCTACATTTCTGATTATTTAATCACTGTAGAGCAAGAAATCAGATTTTCCAGGGGGGTCGGGGATCTCAAAGGTGCCAAGGACTTTTATTTGTAAATTTCCTCTAGAGCGAGGTACTATTATGACCTGGGGAGCTAGAGAGATTTGATGCTCACTGTGAATGTGTCAATGTCCTTGAGAAGAAGCCTTCCTTCGAGAGATGTAGCCATTCTTGAGATCTCGCATATGTTGCACCAACACCTCCTCCCTCTCAGATGTCATGCCCTCCCACCACCCAGCCAAAGGCAGCGCTCACACACAGAGATCTCCCTCTTCTCTATGCAACCAGGTCAGGCGTCATTGAGCAGCTGCACTTCATGCCTGCAGAGACTGTTGTCACTAGACTTCGTTATTTTGATCCGTTGAGCGTCTTTTCAATGCCAACAAAAGTCAATACCTTCTTCTGGGAGAAGCCATCAGAGCATTGGTAATGAGCTGTGCAAGAAGCTCTGTCATCGGCATACACTCTGGGGAAACAGAGGCACTTTGTTCTCATAGCTCACATGGTGTGACCCGCTCGCTGTGTGCAATGTTAATATTTTGCTTCGTGCTTGGTGCCGGGTGCCACTGCCAACACTGAGAGAGCTTTGGGGGAGTTTGCTGTACATTTTGTGAAATCTGCATGGAGCTGGGCCAGATGTCAATGTGTGAATCAGAGAGCTTCTCCAGAATTCGTGACTGTTCACTTGATTCTTTAGCTGTTCCATAAAAGCTCAAACATGTATATTTGGAAGAATGATGCTTGTGTTTTTGTCCTCAGTCAGATGATATTGCAGGGCACATGGATGTGGAGGGTGGTCAATGATTAGTTTCTCTCCCTAACTGCAGGGAGACCCCACACCAGGCCAAGTATCTTCTTCACATCCAGTAGCTTCGCTCACCTTCCCAAAATAAGTACTTTAAAATTTCCCAGTGAGTCCAGAGGCACTGTTCTATTCTGTCCTGCTGTTTTAGAGATTTGGCAATTCTCTCTTTATTATTTTCTTTTTTGTTTATTTGTTTATTTGTCTGTTTTGTTAATCCTCACAGTAGGATATTTTTTCCATTGATTTTTTTTAGACAGAGTGAAAGGGAGGGGGAGAGACAGAAAGAGAAAAATCGATGTGATAGAGACACATCGATGGGTTGCATCCCAGATGGGGATCAAACCTGAAACCATGGTACATGCTCTTGACAAGACTCAAACCCAGGACCCTTTGGTCCTAGCAACCATGCTTTGTCCACTGAGCCAAACTGACTAGGGCCTTTTTTTTAAATTTTTCAACATTTCACTGAGGTAAAGGCAATCTCTGTATTTATTAACTATCATATAAATAAATACATTTATATATAAGTAAGTGGTAAATAGATACATTTATTTATTGAATATTTATTATATATAATTATTTATTTTTTCTATAATGTATAAACATTACATGCAATATTTATATTTTGCAATATATAGATACATATAATTATATCTATTCTACAATATAAATAGATAATAAAATTATATAATATAAATGTATTATTTACTTATATGTTATAGTATAAAACATAAAACACTGACCCAGTACATGGCAAATGTTTGGCTCGCCTTTCTCTCCCAACCTTTTATAAGCGTGTTTTAATAAATTCCCCACATGGGGCACATATTTTTTCACCCAATTTGGGGAAATGGTCATTTTTGGTAAAAGGAAAGGCAGCCTGGATTGGAGGTGCTGAGACGAAAAGTAGAGATGTCCTCCAAAGAGAGATGGCCCCGGAGCAGGTCCAGAGAAGGTAGCGGGGTGAACTGCAGCTTTTGTTGTTTTTAACTACTAAGAAGTACAGTTCAATAGCAGAGCATGATGACTAAATCCCATCACAATTGAAAACAGGCAGCTGATCTAGGTTACCATCAGTGTGACAGAGGCAATGGGGGGAAGCTATGAAAATAAGAAGCATAACTTTAATAATAAGAATCCATGCATTTGTAAAGTTCTTCGGCTATTTAAAACCAAATTCAGATATATATGGAAGTGCAGTGTTGTCTGTAAATTGCTTGAAAATCTATCTAAAAATAAGATGTGCCCAAGGCTCCCTGTTCTCTGACTTCTTAGTGAGCCAAAGCAGCCCAGCCTAGGCCCATTTCCCACCTAGTCCCTCTCCTGTTTCTTCTATCTGAGGCCCTTTCTTGTTTCACTCTTCCTAGCTTTAATAAATGTTCTTTCAAAATCCTGAATAAATGAATGAATGAATGAATAAATAAATAAATAAAGTAAAATGGATTGGTGAATAGAGTGATGGATAGATGGTGTATATAATTAAGCGAGTGTAGTTCACAGACTTCCACTATACAGGTATATGGCTGTCTACCATAAATTTCTTTCAGCTTTGCTACATGGTTTAAATTTTCACAATTAAAATGTTAGAAAAAAGTGATGTCACAGACTTGACCGGTGCAGCTACCTCTGCCCTCTTGAGACCTGGCCATTATATTCTTCATTTTTTTCCAGAGGAAATTGAGGCTCCAATAAGTGATGCATATGATAAAAGGTGTGTCTAATCTATTGGGACATGGCGTTTGGGTTGAAGAAGTGAAATCCCAACTCTGGTTCCCAGCACAAGGTCCAAATACTTGGGTTGCTTGAGTGGAGTCAGTTCTGGCTTTGGAACTGGTCTATGTCCCATTCCCATCTTTATTATTATTTTTTTATGTTTGTTGTTAGTCCTCACCTGAGGATATTTTTTCCATTGATTTTTATTTAATTAATTAATTTATTTTTTTTATAGATTTCAGAGAGGAAGGGAGAGAGAGAGAGAGAGATAGAAACATCAATGATGAGAGAGAATCATTGATTGCCTCCTGCACACCTCTTTCTGGGGATCAAGCCCGCAACCTGGGCATGTGCCCTTGACCAGAATTGAACCCAGAACCCTTCAGTCCACAGGCTGATGCTCTATTCACTGAGCCAAACCGGCTAGGGCTCCATTGATTTTTGGAGAGTGGAAGGGAAAGGAAGAGACAGAGAGAGAGAAACATCCATGTGAGAGAGACACATCTACTGGTTGCCTCCTCCATGTGCCCCAAGCAGGGTTGAGGTTCAAACCTGCCTCCCAGGTACATGTCATTGACTGGAACTGAACCCGTGACCCTTCAGTCTTCCTGCTGATTCTCTATCCACTGAGCCAAACCGGCTAAGGTCCAATTCCATATTTATACTGTCTGTATGATCAACAGTGACATCTTCTGTGCTCTCAGCTTCTGTGTTCTCATCTGTCATAAGGTCGAACAATGCCTGTCTCATAAGGTTGCCTGTGAATATGAAACAGGATAATCTATGTAAATCGAGGTAAGCTACATACTACATTAAAACCCAGAGTGTATCTGGTCCCTCCATTTTCAAAGCAGCCCAAGGCAATCGGAAATGAAGATAATTTAGGAGAAGACGCTAATATTCTTGGATTTTGCATTTCCAAAGCAAATATGGACTTCTCTTTATTACTAAGATCGTTCACTCTACAGAAGGAGGCCATTGTTTTGTATTTTTGCCAGTAGATGAAATGACTAATCATGCCATTTTTGCATTTTAACCTTTTTAGTCACATTTGCATTATTTCTGCTCCCTAAATCTGTGGGTTTAGCACTTTATTGTTCAGTATCAACAGCAGGTTTCTCTTCCTCTGTTTTCATTTCTGTTTAAATTATTCTCCATGATTTTTAATAAAAATGTTAATTAAGATCGCATCCAAAGCTGACCTCATGTTGCTTTATTACTCAGCATGCTAAGCTTCTCCCTCTGTCCCCTCCAGGCACCACTGCCTGTAGCTAAAGGTGATGGAACTTCTCGTTTTTATCAAGGATTTTGTTTAACCTCTTTGTCAGGTCTTGGTTCCAAAGACTAGAATTTTATTTGTGGTAAATGGGAAAAGAAATCTGTACAAAATTTGCAACATTGGCTCAAAATTGCCGACGTAAATAACCTAGAACTGCGTCATCCCTTAAATTGCCTTCATCTGCTGAACACGCAGCCTATTTCTATTTCTCTCTCCACGATCTGTTTCCCTCTTTGATCCTCAGCCTTCGTGGTTTTTCCCTCCACAGTTCATCCTCTCCCACCTTCACTTCCCACTCAGACATTTTCAACATGGGTCAGAAACACCTGGGGACCTGGATGAACTGATTTAAATGAGGGCTTCTCTGTCAGGGTTGCACATTGACACACTCTGTGGAGTATATAACCTGGGACTACCGATGCCCAGATATGCTGATTGGATTTAACTGGGTGGTGGGCATCCTTAGTAATTGAAAAGCTTTCCAGGTAATTCTCATAGCAGGCCAGGTGGCTAGCCACTGAGAGAGTGAATCACATTTCTTACAAGTGGGAGGGGACAGACAGTGTATCGCAGGGGATCATTTTAAGCAAGCATCCCCCACCCCCACGTATTTCATATTTCCAATATATATGAAACCGACTGCCCTTGATTATTTCTAAGATAAGAAAATAAGAGTATTTACATGATAACATTGTTGTGAGGATCAAGTGTTTAAAAATACATGTCAGTAACTTAGAATACGTGTTAATAGTAACCCTTGTTATTGTCATTATTGCTTCCTCCCTTATGCTTTGAAACCTTTTTATTTATCTGAGGAAAATACTCTCAGAGGGGCTAATTGACCCAAGGTTATAACCAATCAATGGCACAACAAGCAAGTGAACTCAGGACTTCTGTCACATAATCCGCTCCTTATTCCCATCACAATATGCCATTTATTGGCTTTGAATAGTAAATTGCAGTATAAAGCAACCCCCTGACATTGGCTATTGTGAGCAACTGCAAGAAATAGAACATTTCAATACAAAGGGTCATCTCTTTCATGTCTCTGCACCTTAGCTCATGCTATGACTGGTACGGCTTTCACTGTTTAGCAAAACTTTTCTTTGGGGTTCATTTTAAATGTTCCCTCCTATATGGCCTCTTTTCTGGTATTCCAGCTAATCTTTCCTTTCTATGATCCCATAGCACCCTCTAAATATCTTACACATACCTATTATATATTTTATCTCCCCTACTTCCCTTTTCCTCGAAGGGGCCTCATTTTATAAAATGTACATGTTAACAACTCAAAATATTTATTGACACTGTGCCCAAACATGGTAATGAATACATTTTTGTTGAATGAGTGAATGAATGAATGGACAAAATGGCTGGTTGGATAAACTTCTGAGTAAATAATGGAATGCATTTTTGTTCTTGGGTTTGGTCTTTAGTTATACAAACTCAGTTACCTAGAGTCATAAGGTAGAGCCTTTCAGAGACCCAAGCTACTCACACTTAGACATTGTATTGGCCTATGGTGTTTTTAACCACTTAGTTCTCACTATTTATACAACCAACCTACTCTGAATTCAGGGGATGAAAAGATAGTGCCCTTAGAATTGCTGAGAGGGACAGTTGGTAAGAATCAGTTGGCTAGTGATATGGAAGAGGTAGTCTAGACTGGATTGTAAGGGCCCTTGTGTATTGAGTTCCTGTTATGTGCCAGACATTCTTTAAGGAATCGAGGACCCAGCAGTGAGTGTGTTGGATGAGCTCTGTCTTAGAACTTATGCTAGAATGGGAGGGGACAGACAGTGAAAGGTAAATCTAGACATTGGGATTCTTTTGAAATTGTGATTCATACTATAAAGGAATAAACAGGGCAATACCAAGAAAGTGATAGATGCTGGGTTACGAGTACTTTAGAGCAGGCACTGTGGGGACCATTTCTCTGGAGATGTGACATGAAACCTGAAAGGTAAAGAGGAACCATCCCTGTGAAGAACCAAGGAAAGAACATGCCTGGAAGAGGGAATATTTTACAATGTAATGCATCATATTTTGCATTATAATGAATTCACAAATACAAAGGCCATGGATGGTGTATGTGAGAGAAAGAAGACAAGCAAGTTTGAACAGTGAAGGTAGAGAGAGAGGGGCAGGAGGTGGTAAGCTTTTGCAGACCTGGTGAACTCAGTAAGGACTTCGGGTTTGAGTGTGGGATGATGAGCCTTGGGGTGCCTGAAGCAGAGAGGTAACATGAACATTTTTAGAATACTGCTACGATGGCTCCATAGAAAATGCACTGTTGGGAATAACTGTGGACGAAGAGAGCCCAGGTGTAAGGCTTTCATTGTTGTCCAGGTGAGAGGTGATGACAGCATGGACAATATTATTTTCCTGGACTGCTCTGAGAAAGGTGAAAAGTGGCTGTGAGGTGACACCAGTATCTCCCTCCAGGCTGCGTGAAGAGTAAGGATGACATAAAAATTAGCACATTGCTAGGAAGTGGCAGGAAACAAATGCCTGGTATCTAGGTTTATTTCAGTACGCTGTCATTTGCAATGATCTTGCTCTACTAGACTGAGCCAATTGGACAGGCAACACCACATTTTTAATAGATAAACTGGAATGCTGAGAATATAGGTATCTTTGATCAAGGTTACTCATCTAATCTGTAATATTACTTAAAACTTGAATCCAGTCTGGACCCCACATTCAATATTCATTTCACTACCTCACAGTTCCCTAAGATAACATACATTTCAGGCTGGTGTTTGGAAGGTTGAGGGTCAGGCTGTCAAATGTGGTCAATAGGCTACTTCAATAAAAATTCTTAAATTTGAATTCACTCAATAATCACAAAGGCCAATGGTGAGTAGTGCTAAGGGCTTGTGACCAAAGCAGGTGAACTCAGATATGCCACACAGCCTGTCCACTATACCTTTTCTTGTAATCACAGCACAATGTAAATTAATTAATAATTCAGGAAATTAATAATTAAGGAAAAGATAAGGTTCTCAGAGCATAGTGGTATTCAATATGGAAGAAGACAAATGGTAAAGTTCTAATATTCTGGCTTACAGAGTCTACAAATGATAATGCAGAATAAAAAAATCTACCGTGTCCTGGTGAAATCCTATCATCTCACAAGGCAATTGGCTGACTTATTCTGGTGCATAACATTGTTGCTTTCAGGGGTCCTGAAATGTCAACATTAGAGGTGGGGAGTAGGTGCAGCATTCATTGTCAAAGAGCACATGCATTCAGTCCATGGAGCTATTTGCTGAGATTAATGGTGATCACTTCATAGTCCTGAACACTTTGCATCTGGCTAAAGCCAGCTTTCATGTTGAACATAGTAAGGACTGGTCATTTCCGTTGGCTAGTGTGTTCATTGGAGTACTGCTAACAGCCTGAAAACTCACCTCGGTTTTAAAAGGTGATGGCAGAATATCATTGAATGTTTTCTTTTAGAAAAATTATTTGATTTTATTGTTTCTATTTGCCATGGCGGTACTTACGTAGAAACTAAATCAGGATGCATTATAAAATATTTGTTTTAAGCTTCTTGAATTACTGTATGTGTGGTACAGGGTGCTCACACACAGGGATGGGTGGTCCTGTTGAGCCCATCCAGGCTACAAAAATGATCTATGATACCTTACATGCCCAACATGAGTAATGAGCATGTAGAAATAATGCTACTTTAAGAAAAGAAGGCAGAATGCTACAACGATGATGTCATTATTTAATATATGCATACAGACACGTATATGTTACATATACATTATTTTTTATTCTACTCTGTTATGACAGCAGCTGCACCTGTTTCTGAATAAAGGCACACTTGGGGGAAAATGCTATTATGAAGTAAGTTAAAATACAAGGAGTAGATTTCTTGTTATTGAAATGAACCTACCACCCACACAACCAATAAAGCTGAATAAGTATTTAATGAGCTCCTTAAAGCCACCTACAAGCTGATGAGATATTACAGCTTTTCTGGTATCACCTCAAGGAGAAGCAGGACCCTGATGAGCTAAGAGAGTTGGGAAGCCCCTCTGCCCCTGAAAGTGCCATCCCTGAACAGTTACAGCATCTGTTCCATGGCCTGTACATGCCACGGTGTGTCCTCCTAACCTACAATTTTGAGAAATAAAGGCAAGACAGAAAAGACATAATGATATCATGGTGCTATTCTATTTCTATAAAGTTAGGAACGAGACCCAACTAAACTATACTTTTAGGGAGCAGATAGGTAGTAAAATTATTAAGAAAGCAAATGGGATTATCATAGTATTAGAATGGTGCTTACTTCTGAGGAGAGAAAGAAAGTGATGGGAGAGAAGGTCCCTAAAGCTTTGGAATGCTGGCCATGGTGTGCTGGGTAATACTTACCTAGTTGCATGGATGTTCACTTTCTATATGTTGATCAAACTGCATACTTATTTTATGCTATCTAATCTAATAAAAGAGAAACATGCAAATTGACCATACCTCTGCTACACACACAAGCCACGCCCACAAGCCAATCAGGAGCAAATATGCAAATTAACCCAACTAAGATGGCGGTGGCCACGGAGCTGGAGTGAGCAAGCTTGGGTTGCCCCCTGCGATGGAGGAAACCAAGCTTCCCACCTGCCCTGGCCGGCCCTGGGCTACGCTTAAGGCTACAAAGTTTCAATTATAGAAGATAAATAATGCTAAGGATGTCCGACTGCAGCTTAGGCCTGCTCCCCTGGCAAGTGGACATCCTCCGAGGGCTCCCGGGCTGCCAGAGGGGTGTCTGACTTCCAGCTTAGGCCTGATCCCCCAGGGAGTGGGCCTAAGACAGCAGGTGGACATCCCCAGAGGGGTCCCAGACTGCGAGAAGGCACAGGCCGGGCTGAGGGAGCCCCCGAGTGCACAGATTTTTGTGCACCAGGCCTCTAGTTTCTCTATATGCATCATATTTTACATTGTCATAAATTAACAAATACAGTAAGAGTTAGGGACTCCAAGGCCAGGGTATAGGACAGTGATGGCGAACCTCTGACACGCAAAATCATTGTTTTGGTTGATTTTTCTTTGTTAAATGGCATTTAAATATATAAAATAAATATCAAAAATATAAATCTTTGTTTTACTATGGTTGCAAATATCAAAAAATTTCTATATGTGACATGGCACCAGAGTTAAGTTAGGGTTTTTCAAAATGCTGACACACTGAGCTCAAAAGGTTCGCCATCACTGGTATAGGAGGTCATCAATCTTCTTAGTTGTTCAGGTTAAAAAGGAAGTCCTACAACTTTTCCCTGCCACAGTGACACTGACATGAGCAGACACTTGGCAGAGCATCGGCCTCAGACAGAAACCCTTTATCTAAACCGGGATTTATAAAATATGGAAACATGCATGCAAGTGGAAAAAACATCCTGCCATGTTCCAAGGATTGTTATTCCTAGTTTCCCTTTCTTTCAGTCCTTATTTTTATCCTCTGTTCCAATGGGATATAAATCGATTTTCTGAGTGGCTTTTGGACTCAGAGTGTGTTCCTTGGTTGATTTCATTATGTGTCCTGGGATTAGAGATTAAAAGCCACAGAGGTATTTATTCTAATGAAACACAATCTGTCTGTTCTTACTTTGAAATTAATTTCATGGATTCATAGATCTCTCAATTGTCAGCACTGAAAGGGCCTTATTTAATAAAAAGGATGAGAAAGAGAAATTAGGAGTCCGAGTTTCCAGTTCACCCACTAACTGGTGGGAGTCCAGTCCTGGAGGCCGGGTCACAAACCTCTGCTGGCTTAACAGAGAGAACTGTCTTTGTTATATTTTTTCCCCTGGTCATTAATTTTCACATGAATCAAGAGCACTTTCTCATTGTATTTTCTAGATGATGACAGTTTAAAATGCTTAGTTTTTACTTTTCCTTGGTAAAAATCTTTCTGCATCCGAAATGTGCCTACTGAAAAAAAGTAACCTAATTAACGACCTCTGCATTATTCAGCTCTTCAACTGCTGGGAAATTCTGCTCACCAAGGGAAATAATCAGATGATTCATTAACAGAAAATAAATAATGAATACAACCTAAAACAAATTCACATATATTACAGAAGTGTTTGGGAAAATGATTTCAGTTCCAAATGCCAGTTTCCACAGGTGAAATGACAAATGGGCCAGTTAGGCAGACCCATGCCTTCCCCATATAGGAGTTGTCCACAGAAACCCCCTCCCTCCCAAGATTTCAATAAAACCCACATGGCAGCACTGGGGACAAACAGCACATGATCATTATAAAGATGGGTCACGGTCTGAAGTTCCTCTATCCAGGTTCCTCCAACCCATCCTTCAGTTTTTACTGACCTCCTGAAATTTACTTTGACCTTCATGCCTCTGCATGAATATAATCCTATCTAATAATAGGCAAAGATTCAAATTGACCGTACCTTCGCTACACCCACTATTGGCTAATCAGAGCGATATGCAAATTAACTGCCAACAAAGATGGCGGTTAATTTGCATACATAGGCGCGATGTGGTGGAGCGAAGAGTGAAGGCGGCTCCGGCCGGAGCAACGAGGGCTTGAAGGCGGCTCCGGCTGGAGCAAAGGCCTGGGTCCCCGGTGCCAGAGGAAAACTGGTGCCGGCAGCCAGGGGAAGGGAAGGCCTATTGCACGAATCTTTTTGTGCAACAGACCTCTAGTCCTATATAATAAAAGGCTAATATGCAAATCTAAATCTATCGAACAGTGGAATGACTGGTCGCTATGATTCACACTGACCACCAGGGGGTAGACGCTCAATGCAGGAGCTGCCCCCTGGTGGTCAGTGCATTCCCACAGCTGGCGAGGGCAGTGAGCCCAAGCCATCAGTTGGACATCCCCCAAGGGCTCCTGAACTGCGAGAGGGTGCAGGCCGGGCTGAGGGACTCCCCCCTCCCTGAGTGCATGAATTTCATGCACCGGGCCTCTAGTACAATATAATTTCACACAACACTCATGCATTTTTCTGGACCTGCAGACTTGAATGCAGGAGCCACATGTATGAATCTTTGTGATGGAATTCCTGAACACACTAGGTGCTCCAGGATGTGTGTTGAGTAAAGAAACAACAGGATAAATATTCAGTGAGAGGTTGACTTGTCCCATCAGCGTACAATTTCAAATGGGCCCTCCATTGGAAGGACCCTGCCCCACCTAAGTACCGGCAGTTATTGAAGTTGCTGTTTTCTTTCCTGAATGATCCTGGTAACAGTAATATAAGCCCCAGAGCTGAGGAATTGTCATTTCTAGACTTAGGCTGCATGAGAACAAAGCCAAAGCAAACACACTGGAGTTGTTTTAGACTCATATGTCCACAGGAAGAGAGAGAAATGATTGATTCCCTTGGTGTCATCATTGGAGCGCCTGGATGCAGCCACCTCTGAGCCAGAGGCACCACTGGGCTTTTCAGTTACACAGGACAACATTTTCCTGGGTGACTTTAACCAGTCTGAGCTGTGTTTCTGTTCTGTCACACCAAAAGAATCCTGATTCAGAGACAGAAATATCAGGGATGGGGACTTAGCCCACAGTTGAGTATTTTTCTCCTTCCAGAGTTGAGAGGAGCTTTGTGCAACACAGAAATCACTATGTAAGGTTCTGTGGAAGAGTAGACATGGGAAAGTCTAAGGCTCTAGATGCATTCTATTTTGGGGTTTAAAGCAGAGAAAATGCTCTTCTTTGCCACATATAAATATAGTTCTAAATCTGAGGCCCTGGATTTCCCGTTATTTAAGTGCAATGGGGAGATGGCAAATGAGACAAAGATAGGCTCTCTCCTTAAAAGAAATCTCAAAGACATGGAGCACCATTTCTATTTTCATCAGCGTATTAAATGCTGTCCTCTCTGAAAACAATCTGTAAATGCATATAATTATAAATTCAAACTTAATTGGCAATGACATACTTGACTATTTAAAATGAATGACTTGAAAAACATTTCAAATTATGATCCCCAGATATGTAGGTAAAATGATAAGGAAACACAAGGTATGCAAGGTGGATCCTCACGTATTTTTAAGATTTTAGAGAAGACAGAGACCTCACAAATTTATTTTCTTTACTCCTTTCTCATCCACCAGAACTTAGTCAATACCAGGCACAGAAGAAATGTTCAGTTCAAAAAAAAAAAGTTAATGTCCATCAGGAGAGCATGACAGAGGATAGGGCTGTCATGAGTGGAGAAGATTGGGGAGGGGGGTATAGTCACGTGCTCTCCTCTGGGAGTGCTGAAATTAAGACACCTATTAGAAATCTGAGGGGAGGAGAAGAATAAACAATCAGACAAGAAGCTGGAATGTCATGGACACACTAGGCAAGAATGCAGCGTTGGAATTCCCTGTGACGTAGATGGCCTGTGAGGTGGATGACACCACTGAGACAGGGTGTGTGGATGAGAAAAGACAGAGCTGGGAACCAAGGCCTTTTATTTAAAGGAAACCAAGACATTTTTCTTTCCTTACTAGCACCAAACGCAGTCTCCTTTCCTTTTCCCAGGTTTAACTACTAGTAGGAATTTAGTATACTCCTGTGTGCCTTTCAAGTCCATTTAAAGCAAAACAACTATGCAATATTTCATAATATGAAATCTTTCTGAAGGATAATATCAAAATGTAGGTGCATATTATCACCACTTAAGAATTAAAACTTTCTGCCCAGTCAGTGTGGCTCAGTGGTTGAGCATAGACCTATGAACCAAAAGATCCCTTGTTAGATTCCTGGTCAGGGCACATGCCCAGAAAGTAGACTCAATCCCCAGTAGGGGGTTGTGGGAGGCAGCTGATCGATGTATCTCTCTCATTGATGTTTCTTTCTCTCTATCCCTCCCCCTTCCTCTTTCTCTAAAATCAATAAAAACATAATCTTTAAAAAAAAATTAAAACTTTCCTCCCAGAAAGGTTAGACAGCCTACCATACAATGAGACAATCTGGGTTTGCTTTCAACCTTTTCCAATGTTCTATATGCTATTACTCACCAGGAGGAGCAGATCTTCAGGACCCCATTGCTATAGTTTTCTAGTCAAACACGACATTTTCTTAGTCATTCTGCCTGCAATTTCTCTGAGATGTGATTTGAAGGATGGATGGATTCTGCTTTGCTGGCTCAGTTTTCACAAATTGTACTTACAGTGTTCTCAGTTAGCTGATGCTGCAACCACCGCAGAACTAGAGGTGTGACACAACAGGGATTTGATTGATCTTATAGTATTGTGGGCTGGATAGATGCTTCTTGTCAGATCTCTGCTGAACTCTCATGCTGGAGTCTGGAGCTGGGATGGTCTCAGTTGCAGTCCTGGCAGCTGGTTGGCTGGCAGCTGGGATGCCTTTGTTCTCTTCCACATGGCTTCCCCTCCTCCGGAAGCTGGCTTGGGCTCTTTCTTATGGCAAACTTAGGATTCCAAGAACAATAAGTGGGTTAACCCCAACTCATGGATGCTTTAAACTTCCACTTGAGTTATTGGGCCAATACCGCATTTAGTAAAGCAAGTCATGTGGCCAAGTCAATTCCATGAGGTGGAGAAGCACACTGCACTCGGCCACATGGCAAAATGGACTGTATTCTGGCACAGGGAAACGTGGTGGTGAGTCTTGCAATCCATCACAATTAGGTTTGCTATTTGTGTTTCATTTGCCATTTCACACATTCTAGAAATAATGCAGTTGTGATAATCCTTTATCACGTGTCAGAAATGTGGAGATGGCTTTCTTCAGAACGTCTTCTGTGGGGGTGTTGCCAACCTTTCTGGCTTTACTTAGACAAAAAGCACTTGCATGGCTTCGTGCTGATGGGAAATCTTGCCCTCATGATCCAGAAACCATTTGTTTCCTGTGTCACCTCAAATGTCTCCATCCTTTCATCCCATTCCCTGCCAAATATCACAACAGGAATTAAAATACGTCTGCTTCCTGTCTCACTGTGCTTCTGTGATTTTGCTGACTTAGGCTCATTTAGGTACAGCCTTAGAGTTGTAGTTAAATACCTTCTCTAATAATAGTGTTAAAGTAAAAGCCTCCCGCACGTCCCCTACTGGGGATCAAGCCTGCAACCCAGGCACGTGCCCTTGACCGGAATCGAACCTGGGACCTTTCAGTCCACAGGCAGACGCTCTAGCCACTGAGCAAAACCAGTTAGGGCAACATGGGTTATATTTTGAATTATGATACTTTCTTGATTATTCTGCAATTCTCATTTATGCAAGTCCTCATTAACCAGAACCTCATTCTGTATTGCTATAAGACATCAACAACATATGCTGTATATTTTATAAATGCCAGGAAATTTATGTGTGCTTTATCCTTAGTATGTCCACTTGCAAGGAAGCTACATCTAAGAAGATATATCATTTGTTTTAAAACCAAAGTTAGGGTTTCAAATTCAGCCTTGCCAATTAATGTCTACACAAACCTATGTGAGCTTCACACATTTACTCTCTAAATGAATGCCGTTATGTTAACATCTCAATTATTACTGTAAACGTGAAATGAGATCATGTGAATGGGAAAGCTTTGTGAGGTTATGCATGTATAAGAACATTCGCAGTCCTGAGAGTCAGTGTGCCTCAGAACTGTGGAGACCTCTAGCTTTTATTATCTGTAGAGTTTATAATCAGCCCAGCAACTTTCTTATTTGAGTGAAACAGGGAGGAAAAAAACAAAAACAAAAAGAAATGTGCTACTCATTTTTATCTCCAAGATTAACTGTATAAACCTTTTGGGCACATAAAGCCTGCCATACACCGGGGACACTAATGATTTACATGCTATAGAAGTTATCTCTGAAATTAATGGAACTCTATTTTTTAAGTGTTTTTTCAATAAAATGAAACATCAATTTTTTAGTCCTTGGACTAGAGTAATTTCCATTAAATGTCTTCACAGTAGGTTTCTAATTCTGCATTCCTTTTGTGGCTGGAGAAATTAGTGGGTCAAATTCCCCAGCACAAGTGTGATGTGGGGGTACCATTGAAACAAGCATTTTCAGAAGCCCCCACAGGAGAATGAGATGTGGTAAAAGACTTTATTTGTGTGGAGTTACATTTCTCGGTTGCAAAGTCCCATGTCCCTTAAACCAGTCCTGAAAGAGGTGCAGTTGGGGTTTCAGCAGAGCCAAAAGGGGGCCAGTGTCCAGAGCTTCCATTACATGTTGCAACCGGGTTCAGTACATTTAGTCCAGATTTAGTCTAGTAATCCATTGTGTGGAGTCCACGTAGCCATGAGCCGCATGGGTGAATGAAAGGGAATGTGGCCCCTGCAACTGGAGAGCCAGGTGTCAGGCAGCATGAGGAGTGAGAAAGAGAGAAAAAGAGAGAGAGAAAAGCTCCATTGTCCAGAAGTTTAAATACTGCGCCCTTGCAGTGACCATGCCTATTATGGCCACTGACTTGTTCCCAGGTGTAACTGACAGGTAACCTCCTTCCCATGTCACTTAGATCTTACTGAGCATGTGTCCAAAATGCCTTTATCCAGTTTCTTCCCACATCGGTCAGTGGAGAACAGACTTAAAGAGTGTTAAATTAGCAAAGCTGTATAAACGACATGCCTATATTACCTAGTCTTCCCTTTACTCCTTTCCCCTTCAATAATAACTAGATTATTACAATGGTATCACTTTGAGGCAAGATTTATATCCAGACACTTGGTCATGGGTGAAGAACTAAACTGGGAAATATACACATGTTCATGTTTAATCACATACCTTTTTTTTTTTTTACCCCACAGACCAAAGGGGGTGAATGAATGATTACCTCACAGATAGACCATATGGTTTTCTTCACACTGATTTCTCATTTACATTGGATCTGAGCCTGGGCGTGAACAGGTAATCCTCCACCCCAGCATGTACCCAGCACAAGCATGTTCCTTCACATTAACCATTCATGAGCATCTCTCCAAAGATAACTTGAATTATTCACATGCAAGTACATGTTCAGTAACTTGGTGACTGTGAATGTTTAGCATGGTCTGATAAGGAGGTACACTCTGGCAGTTCAAGAATCAAAGATAAAATACATTTCAAACCTAAAACATCATCTGTGGAAGAAGAAAAGGAGTTTAGGTTTCTGCTATCAATGACTAAAGATGGCATCTTTGCCTCATTTTAAAGAATATAAAATTATTATTTCCCATAGTAGCTGATCTATATATGTATTATATATATCCTATATAATAAAGAGGTAATATGAAAATTAACCATCACACCCTTGCAAAAGATGGCCACCACAAGATGGCTTGCAGGGGAGGGCAGTTGTGGGTGATCAGGCCTGCAGGGGATGGCAGTTAGGGGCAACCAGGCCTGTAGGGGAGGGCAGTTGGGGGGTGATCAGGCCTGCAGGGGATGGCAGTTAGGGGCAACCAGGCCTGCAGGGGAGGGCAATTGGGGTGACCGGACCAGCAGGGGAGGGCAGTTGGGGGCAATCGGGCCAGCAGGGGAGCAGTTAGGTGTCGATCAGGCTGGCAGGGAAGTGGTTAGGGGGTGATCAGGCTGACAGGCAGAAGTGGTAAGGGGCAATCAGGCAGGCAGGCAGTTGAGCAGTTAGGAGCCAGCAGTCCCAGATTGTGAGAGGGATGTCCGACTGCGAGTTTAGGATCAGGCCTAAACCGGCAGTCAGGCATCCCCTGAGGAGTCCCAGATTGGAGAGGGTGCAGGCTGGGCTGAGGGAAACCCCTCCCCCCCAGTGCATTAATTTCATGCACTGGGCCTCTAGAATATATATATATATATATATATATATATATATATATAGAGAGAGAGAGAGAGAGAGAGAGAGAGAGCACATTTTTATACATCTTAATAACTTTGGTTAATATGATCCTCTGTGTACCTTTTTAAAAACAAACTAGTGAACAAACAAAAATCTATCCCTTATTTTCAAACTAGCAGCTCTATACTATTTTATGAGTCTGGCAACAAAGATCATAAAGCTAGTAAGAGAGAGAGAAAATAATTTTGCCTGCACACACTACTGAAAAATTACTGCTAAGCCTTATTTTCCCCCAAAAGCAGTAATTTAATAACTTCAATTAAACTTTCAATGAACTGCAGTTGAGAGCCTTCCTGAAGGCCTTTTCACCGTGGCGTGTCATAGAACAGCTTTTCTTTTGCCTTTTTCTTTCTTTCCTTTTTCTTTTTTTTCTCTTTCCAGAAAAGAAGCAAATGACGTGGTTGGCGTTCAGTGAAAGAGGCATGTCCTTACCTGCAACAGGCTCCTTTATTTCTCATACAATTATTTTTGTAATCACCGTATTTTTGGGAAAGGTGTTATATTCTTAGTAACAACCATTGCGTTGGAAAACTAATTATAGATCCCCATTCTTTTAGTCATTTCAGCTGTGAGTTCTATTTATAAAATCATTTTTTTTTTTTTTTTTTTTTTGCCAGAGGGGGAAAACAAGGACTTCTAGCTGCATGCTTCATTTTTAGGGAAATAAATACAGAAAGATTGAGACTTGTAATTTCACAAACATGTAAAGAATTTAGAAGCTCTCAAGAGTTGAACCAAATGCATTCTTATTGAAATTAGGCAACACAATGAGGAACTTTACCAGCTACCTGGTGCTGACACAAGACTGAAAAGAAGCAGCAAGGGAGGAATGCATGTCTCTCACTGATGCTATCATTTGAGGGAGGCAGCACACCTGTGCTGGGCCCCATCTTCAGAGAGATGAACTGAGTCCTCCTGACCGAGGTGTGTCTGCAGAGTACCTGCACTCCATCAAGCCCCTTGTGAGTCCATCTGCAAACTGCAGGTTTGCTCTTCATGTAACTTCCTCTTTATAAATCTGAAGCGCTACAGCCAAACCCAGGTGTCCACCCGTTATTAAAAAGCACTTTGTCAAATTATGCAGTTTTTTTGAATGAGACATTTTTCCCTTACATGAGACTGTGCCTCTTCAACCAAATGAATCCCACCTACAGTGATCAGCACGATGGGGCAGAAGGTTTTGTCTAACACAGTTAAGCGTGTGCATTCATGAATTCTGAGCAAAACAATGATTGCTTTCACAGCCGGGGATTTCTAAAACTCGTTACTCGGAGTATTTTGTGTATAAGCCAATAATTGAATCTTTTTATCAACTTATTGAAGCAAGATTTTATTGAATTCTCCTAGAACAGTTATTGTGCATGATGATGCGAGGACTGCCTTTTATTGTCTGCAATGTTGCATACAATTTTTAAGACATTTTTGAGAGCAATTTGAGGTTTATAAAAAAATTGAGCAGAAGGTATGATTTCCCATATACCTGCTGCCCCCCTCACACGCACAGACTCCCCCATTATCAACACCTGTCACCAGAGTGAGACCTATGGTACCTATACATGTACCAAAAATGTACATATATTGATACATCATGATCACCCAGAATTCATAGATTTCTTAGGTTTCCCTCTTGATGACCTTCATAAAACATCTGCTATATATGTTCTAAATGCATATTTCTAAGTGAAGAAACCTTTAAATGCATATTTCTAAGTGAAGAAAGCCAATCATAAAAGGTTCCAGTCCACAAAATTCCAATAATATGATGTTCTAGTAAAGGCAAAATTATAGAGAAAATAAGACCAGTAGTTACCTTGGGTTGGAGGGAGGGTAAGAGGGATAAATAGGTGGATCACAGGACATTTTTAAGGCAGTAAAACTACTCTATGGGTTACTATAAGGGTATATCCTATCTAATAAAAGAGAAACATGGTAATTAGCCATACCTCCGCTACCCTTCCCATTGGCTAATCAGGGCGATATGCAAAATAACTGCCAGCCAAGATGGCGGCCAGCAGCCAGGCAGCTTGAAGTGAACATGAGGCTTGCTTGCTTCAGTGACAGAGGAAGCCAACGTTCCCTGCCTGCCGCTGCCGGCCTCTGAGCTTGCAGTTTGAAACATTGCTACAAATATAGAAGCTAAACAAAACCCCAGAAACCTGCTTTCAGCCAGCCGGGATCTCAGAGCTGGAGTTGAAACAGTGTTTCGATTATAGAATCCAAACAAACCAGATACCTGCTTTCAGCAGCCGAGGCCTCAGAGCTGGAGCCAAGCCTCAGAGCTAAAGCTGGCCCAGAACAAACAAAAAAAAAGAAAAAAAGGAGCGGTTGGGAGCTTCAGTCACCCGCCAGCCTGAAAATAGCCCTCAGCCCCTCACGCAGACTGGCCAGGCACCCCAGTGGGGACCCCCACTCTGAAGGGGGTGTGACCAGCAGCAAACAGCCATCAGCCCCTCACCCAGGCTGGCCAGGCACCCAAGCAGGACCCCCACCCTGATCCAGGACACCCTTCAGGGCAAACCAGCCGGCCCCCACCCATACACCAGGCCTCTATCCTAGATAGTAAAAGGGTAATATGCCTCCCTGCACCAGGATCAGTGTGACAGGGGGCAGCGCCCAAACCCCCTGATTACCCTGCGGCACTGTGTGTGACAGGGGGTGGGGCCACAACCTCCCTATCCACCCTGCTCTGTTCATGACAGGAGAAGGCGCCCCAACCCCCTGATCAGCCCTGCTCTGTGCCTGATAGGGGGGAGCTCCCCAACCCCCTGATAGCCCTGCGGCTCTGTGTGTGACAGGGTGTGGCGCCCCAACCCCCTGATCTGCCCTGCTCTGTGTGTGACAGGGGGCGGTGCCCCAACTCCCCTATCAGCCCTACTCTGTGAGTGACAGGGGGGAGCTCCTCAACCCCTTAATTGGCCCTGCTCTGTGCATGACAGGGGGGAGCTCCCCAACCCCCTGATGGGCTCTGCTCTGTGCATGACAGGGGGCGGCGCCCCAACTCCCCAATCAGCCCTGCTCTGAGCCCGACCAGGGGCTGCACCTTGGGATTGGGCCTGCCCTCTACCACCCAGGAGCAGGCCTAAGCCAGCAGTTCGTTATCTCCCGAGGGGTCCCAGACTGCGAGAGGGCACAGGCTGGGCTGAGGGACCTCCCCTCCCCTCCGAGTGCACAAATTTTTGTGCGCCAGGCCTCTAGTATATATATAAAAACCCAGGGTCTATAACGACTGACCAAAGGCTTGACCGAACACCTGATGTCAGTCCTGCAGTCAGTGCTGAGTTACCATGGTGACTCAGTAGTGACTGCTGCCGCTGAAGGCACAGCGACCCAGCACTGACTGCTGAGGGGGCTGTGAATCTGTGGATCAGGCCCGGAGAGAAGCCCAGAGAGAGAGGCAAGGTCTGCTCCACACCCTCTGTGCCAGCTGTTGATCAACCATTACCTCTCTCTTTCTCTCTGGTCTTCACCAGCAGCTGCGCCTCTATTTCTCTCTGGGTCTCTGCAGGGGCTCCTGATCAGCCCAGGCTCTCTGAGCAGGCCCAGAGATAGGCCCGGAAATGCTGACTGGAATAGAAACCGACCAATCAGAACCAAATCTGGGTGAACTGTGAGGTGCCAATTGCTGCCTAGGAGGTGGAGCTTTTGATGTTGACTGGCATTAAAACTGATCAATCAGAACCTAATCTGGGTGAACTGCAAAGGCAGAACATAAGGTGGGAGCTGAGGAGGGGTTTTAAGGGGAACAACTGTTTGGTGTAAGGTGTAAGAAAGTGGTTTAATTTTTTAATGACTGGTTTGGCAGTATAGTGCATATGGCTGGCTATCAGTCCAGATATAGAGATTATGCATTTTTGTCTGCCAAGAGCATCTCCTCCTGCTGAAAAAAGGCTCCCCCCTGCCATTTAAGCAATCTTATCCTATGTAATTTATCTATACTAATAAAAGGGTAATATGCTAATTAGACCAGGTCGACCAGCCATCTTCCAGACGTCTGACTTCCTTCCAGACAAAACCATGGTTGTGGGGGCCTAGGCAGAGGCAGTTAGGGGTGATCAGGCCAGCAGGGGAAGCAGTTGGGGGTGATCAGGCAGGCAGAGGTAGTGAAGGGTGATCAGGCAAGCAGAGGGGTTAGGGACAATCAGGCAGGCAGGCAAGTGGTTAGGGGCAAACAGGCAGATAGGAAGGTGAGCAGTTAGGAGCCAGCAGTCCCAGATTGTAAGAGAAATGTCTGACTAGATGTCTGGCAGTAGAACATCCTCTGAGGAGTCCTGTATTGCGAAAGTGTCTAGGCCAGGCTGAGGGAGCCCCGTCCCCCACACCTGTGCACGAATTTCATGCACCGGGCCTCTAGTGTGTTAATAATAGGAAAAACTCTCTATCTGCAGTGATAGAAGTGAGGGGTTATAGAATGCTATACTTTCCTTCAATTTTTCTGTGTCTGAAATTGCTCTAAGAAAACCAGTTATGTTCACCAAACTCTACCAAATAATTCACCAAAAAAATAAAACAAAAAAAACCACAACAGACAAATAAATCAGGCATGCCATTATGATCTGAAGTTTGAATGGTCCTTGGAGAATTCTCATATCATTTGTAAAAGTCTTACATGTTTAGGAAAGTGAAGAAGGAATTAAAATTCTGGTCTCTACACATCAGTAACATTGCTTTTGGTTTTTCCCAAGAAATAAATATTGTATATTTCTCAGGCCACTATTCATTTCTAACATTTAATTAAATATGACCTTGTCTTATTTATTAGAATATAGGTATCCTAAAACCAAGAACTATGTTTTTTCTGCAGTTCATTTCAGAGTATCCTGCATGTAGTGAGTCTTTGTTATACATATTATTCTATAATTGGTTCATTAATCAATGGGGTGCCTCTATCTAGGCATGCTTCTGTGCTCACTTCCTTTCAGACCCACTACTTGTGCTTTGGATCAGCTGAGTAAAAAGGAAGTGTTTGGATAAAGAAAGCTTTGTGATTGTCTCAGAATGGCTATGAAAAGTGGGGAGAGTAGAGCAGAAAGAGCAAGTCAAGTAGAATGTGACCCAGTCTCTCCTCCTCTCTCTGTGACAATTAACTCCCATGAGCCTCAGTCTCCTCTTCTATAAAATGGGTAATTATTAAAGCAGACATGTCATCCTGCTCACAGCACATTGGGTCATTCTTAGTTCTTTATCTTTGTACCCTTCTTTTAGCTGATCTAAGAGCTTCAAATCTTGCACCCGAGTTCTTGCCAAACCAGTTAAATAAGTTTATTTTGATTCTGCATCTCAGTTTAAGCTTCTCTTTCTAAAGGAACAAGCCCCAGAGTGGAAGGCTTGCTATTTATAAACAATGTGACTTTCCTTTTTTCCAAAGAGACTCTATTATTAGCTTTAGCAATATCACCAAAATTTTGTATCTGTTATAATAAACTTATGTGGCAGAGATTTTTTTTTGGACTAAAAATGAAATGCAAAAATATTTTCTGAAGAATAGAACCTTGCATTTTTAATTGTTCCTAAAGTGGTTTAAAAGAACTTAGACAAGTAGGTATCTACTGGAATGTTCGATCTGGGAGTGGAACTTAACAAATGAGCTCATCCAACTCCTCTATCAAAAGACCTGGAGACTGACTATAGAAAGAACCAATGCTCAAGGTCAGACAGCTACCTAAAATCAGAACTGAGGTGAATACCCAGGTACAGTAGTCTGTTATAAAGTAGATATAAGTTGGAATACATATTAGTGTTGCTTTGAAATTTTGTTTCCATGTGGACAAGGAAGTAATAGTACATGGGTTCCAGCCATGTCAGGTAGTTCTATCTTTATAGACATTCTCTGTTCTTCTGCTGGACTCAGTTTTCTGCTTGCACTATATGGGAAGGTGTGGACCAGTCTGGATGTATCAATGCCGCAAATACACTCTCAGGCTGTATCCCTCTCTGTATTCTTTTTTGCCCATCACTGCTAAGTGAAACTTTTTACCATCATTTGAATGGGCATTCTAAGACTTACGTTTGAAGTTAGAGAGAGGAAGGCTGCTCTAGCCAAACCAGACAAGTCTAGGACTTCACAGGTTCTTCTGAACTCACTCTACCCTACCTGCTGCTTGAGACAAAGACTCAGGTGTTGGTAAAGGGTCACGCTGCCTTTTATTTGCCTTCTTATTCTCCCTGCAGAGAACAGAAGTGGTTGACAAGTCAGAAAATTATATTCCTAAACCCTGTGGACAAAATTTTCCACCATCTTAACAGGATGCCAAGCTTACATTGAATCCCCAAAAAGGATCCCCAATAAGGAAAACATAATGTACCAGACACTATTTGAGCTGTGCTATATACAATCATCCTAATCTTCAATAACCCTGCAAGCAGATAAAGCCTGATATTAAAGAGTGAAATCCTAGGTCATTAGACTCTCAAGTCTTCTTACTTCCTGACATTAATAAATGAGAATAAAGGCTGGCTCTGAACAAAATAATAAATTTTATTTATCATTTAACCATCACCACCAATGACAACCCCAATAAAAACTCATAAAGATGGCATTACTTATTTTCAGTTGTGGAAATTGAGGTCCATGGAAATGATATGAGGTGCTCAGAGGCCAAAAGGTTACTCCTGACATAGTGGAGTCTAAACCTCAGGGATGGCAATTTCCGATATAGGTCTTTCCATAACAGCAAGGCTCTATATTTGGCTTGAGAAATGATTGATGTTCCCTTTGAGAAAATGCTTTTTAAAGATACACACGTTTGTTCCCGTGTGTGCGTGCAGTTCTGGGAATGCGCTAGAAATAGGGTCATTAAGTGGAGCCTCTAGGAGCCAACTCAGGCGAAAGAAGGAAATGGTTTAGATTCTCCATCCTGACCTTGCTATGGCCTGGAATAAGTAGTAGCAGCTTTCTCTAGTGACCTGAGAAAACAATCAGAAGGAGGGGCTGTGAGGAAGGTGTCCTGAATCCCAAAGCTGATCAGATGGGAAGTTCATGAGCAGGGTAGGTAGAGGAAGCCAAGGGCTACCAAGTGGTGTGACTGGAGGAAGTACCAGCTGTGGTCAATAAAGGTGATGTATTCCAAGTCCATTACTTTAAAGTCAGTGGAATCCACACTGCTTCTTCTATCTGGAGTGCAGAAAATAGATTTATTAATTAAAGGACCCACCCAAGTAAAATGTGAAGCTTTACTCATTCCCTAGTTAGCTACTTCTTTGCATATCTTTGCATAATAATGCATATCATTCTGTAATATAAGTACAATACTTAACTTCTCATGCTCTGTATTTGGATTCTGCCAGGGAAGCAGGCCTACTCTGAGTAATGTGAGGAAAAGGATTTACTATAGGAGTGAAACCATACATAAATGTGGGAAATGGTGAAGAAATCTAGGAAGATTGTTGCCTCAGTATTGGAAGTAGATCTAAAGTTGCTGAAGGTCAGCGAAGCCAGCAACTGGATTGAAGAGCTAGAAGTAAAACTGAAAGCAGCAGAAAAAAAAACTGGAATCTGTAAAGAAAGTCAGAATATGCTCTAACCGGTTTGACTCAGTGGATGGAGTGTCAGCCTGTGGACTCAAGGGTCCCAGGTTCGATTCTGGTCAAGAGCCTGTACCTTGGTTATGGGCACATCCCCAGTAGGGAGTGTGCAGGAGGCAGCTGATCGATGTTTCTCTCTCAGCGATGTTTCTAACTCTCTATCCCTCTCCCTTCCTCTCTGTAAAAAAAAAATCAATAAAATATATTTTTAAAAAGTCAGAATACATGAGGACACCCTGAAAGCTACACCTGTCACTAGCTGCAGCCTCAACAAGGCAGGTGGCCTACAAAAGAAACCGATGTCTTTGCCACAAGGTTAGAGGCTCACCTGGTTCAAGACTTGGAGAAGCTAAAAGAGAAAATCCAACTGGAGGCAGAGGAGCAGTAATTGTAAAACAAAATTAAGGCTCTGCTTTTGTCCCAATGCTAGTGATTCATCAGCTTATCAGCAGCAATATGCAAAAGTTGCACTGGTGTTTGTAACCTTAAACCAATATTGGAAAAATAATAACTGAGGTTTCACTTCCACATTCCAAATCATGCTCCATTTTTCTTGTATAAAACCCTAACCTGGACTCATACAGGAAGGGAATTCTGGAAAGGCCCAACTTAACTCCATAGCTATAAGGCCAAAAGCCATCTTAGACTGCCCCACCCTCATCCCCTGTTGGAGATCCTGCAGGACTTATTCACTTTTTTTTGGTAAGACCTTAAAGTGCATAATCTTGTGTCTGTAATAGAGTGAGAACTTGTAAATGTTAAAAGAATGACCGGCCCCCAAATTCTTTGACATATAGTGGTGCCTACATACCCCCTGCTTGAATCTGGGATCTATTTATGCTTGATCAATAGAGGATGACATAAGCAACCCTGTGCCAGTTTCTGGGTTCAGGGCCTAAGGAAAAGGCACCTTCCAAGTCCTACTTATTAGAACATTTGCTCTTAGGGCCCAGCCATTCCATGAGTAAGCCCAAGCTATGTGGTGGGACCAAGTATAGTTGATCAAGCTATCAGCTGCAGCCAGCATCAGCTGTCAGACATGTGAGTGTGGAGGCCTTTGCAATGATACAGAATTCTGAGGGATTATAATAAAATAGTTCTGAGGCACAATGTGAAAACATTCTTGTGGAATCTTGGTAGTAAATAAATGTGTTTTTTAATTTTGGAGTAGTTCTCACAATTGAGGTTGAATACCAGACTGTAGAGGTCTTTGAAGAAGACCCCAACATTCTTTAATGCTCTTCTCATTGACAGGTGGGGTCAATGACTCTTCCCATAAACTAAGCTCTGTGCCTGTTCTAATAGTTTACAGGAAAAAGGATACTTTGCCAGTTTTCAGGTCCAGGCTGTAAGAAACAGGCCACTTTCACTTCCTGCTTTTGAGAGGATTGCTCCCATAACCCAGGCAACATGGGAGGGAGCCCAGATGACACAGCAAAGTCATGGGTAGGTGTTCCAGTCGACAGGCCAGCCAGGCTCCCAGGCAATGACCAGCATCAACCACCAGACAAGTGAGTGAGGACACCTTTGGCATAATTCTTTTCCTACCCACTGTCTAGTTGTAACCACACAAGAATCAAAAATCACGAAGCTAGGCCTAGTTAAGCCCCAGAATTCTGATAGATAATTAAAAAAATGATTATTGTTTTAAGCCTTAGGTTCTGGCAAGACATTACTGTAGATAGCTGAAATAACATTTAACAATGGTTGATGAATGGAGAAATAATTAATGATAAACTTGGGAAAAGTTTGATTACTAATCATATTTTACCAGTATGAAGTATTTTGATATTTGAAGTAATGACCTAGTGAGGAATGTGAGTGCTCAAGGGTTCAACAAAGTATTTTTCTAGGACACAGAGTTAAGTTACTTTCTTTGATTTTCCATTTCAATCTTCTTTCTACTATATCATTAAGTAGCACTCATCATGAAATAAAGCACTGATTCAGAATTTATCTGTCATTATCACTGTAGCAATATAGACTGCCTTTCCATTTTCAATGTTGATAATGCAATTTGGATGCAGTAGGAAACAAATAACATGAGTGAATAGCTAGACTTGTAGAATAACCATTAGGTTAATAGATACAAAAATAATTTATATAGCTCATTATCATTTTTCTCTTTTTAGTTTAAACCAAGTCAGGATAATCAATGTCTTTTTCATTTCTTTTTCCAGGCTGCAACACTTAAAATATGGTGCATCCTTAAAGGACTCAGTCTTATATTTAGGGATCAAACAAACAAGCATGCTATAGGTTCATTCAGTGCCATTCACAGGAAGGTATATTGGAAGGCAGAAGTAGGAAACTGTTATTCTAGGTCATAGGTTGGCACATTTAGTTTCTGTAATAAGACAGATAGCAATTAATTTAAACTTCACAGGCTATATAATCTCTGTTGTGCTCAGCTCTGATGTTGTAGTGTGAAAGCTGCCTAGACATTATGAACATGAATAAATGTGCCGTGTTCCATTCAAACTTCATGAACAAAAGCAGGGGGCCCACTGGATTCTGTCTGCCAGTTGTCATCTGTTGACTCTTGTTCTAGACCTTGAGTTGTGATTGGTTAGTTGTGGGATCCATGGATTACTCATGTGGCAGCTCTGAGCTTCCTTTTGATTTTCTATAAAATGGGAATGATAATAGCAGTCTCCCTGACCTGACCAGTGTGAGGAGAAGCTAAAGAAAACACCTATGGGCTTTCATTGAAATCTCTAATGTGCAGAGAGATGTTAAGTTAGGTGCCATGATTATATTGTTTTCTAAGTCTCCTGGCTCTGTTCTCTTAGCTCTATTCTGGACTTTTCCTGAGAAGCTGTAGTTATTCCTTCTCACTGGAGCTGGAGAGAAGTGTGTTGGGGTCCTGTTGGTCTCAGTATATCGAACAGTCATCTTCACTCTGTGGCTCATGGTATTTTATAAGTTGTCCTTCCTTGACCCTACTATCTAAGTTAGCTGTCACCACTGTCCTCAATATATCATGCTTCCTCTTTTTTTGCATTTTTTATTGATTCCAGAGAGATAAGTGGAGATAGAAAGATAGATAGATAGAGAGAAAGAGAGAGAGACATCAATGATAAGAATAATTGGTTGGCTGCCTCCTGCACACCCCCTACAGGGAATCAAGCCTGCAACCAGGCATGTGCCCTAACTGGAATTGAACTGTGACCTCCTGGTTCACCGGTCAATGTTCAACCATTGAGCCATACCAGCTATGATATTTCTTCTTTATGATACTTATCACAAGCTAAAATTATCTTGTCTTTTTTAAATATCTTTGCCTCATAAATATCTGTCAGTTCCATTATGATGTGAATTTATTTAATTTTTGATGTGTTTAGTAGTATCTCCTCAGCATTTAGGAATACACTTGCTCTATATAATGAGTTTAATGCACATTTGTTGAATGAATGAAATGCACAGTATTATCTCACGCTATGTGCAAATGTCAAAGTGCTGTGTGCCCAGTCTGACCACTATAGTGTTCAGGATCTGGATTAGAAATTTAACTTTTATATCATTCAACAAAGTACAGATATCTATTACAATAAGTAAGATTTTATGAAGACATTGGAAGAAGTTGAGACTACTTTAACTATTGAGTAAGGACTGCATACCACACATTTAATTTGAGCATAATCATTCACAACACATTTTATGTAAAATATTGTAGAATTTCAATATTCACTTGCATTTTCTTCCTTAGCTGAGTGTGATTTTGGGAATTGCATTTCCTCTTGTCTGAATAAACATTTCTCCTTTCATCATTCCAGGTATGTTTATTCATGTCCATGTGCTCTGGGCTTCTCTATACTAGAGATGGTCGCCTGCTTATTTCAGGCCTTAAATTAGTCTATTTACAGAAAGTGTCCCATTTCTGCTTCTTTGGTTATTATAGTTCACTTTTACAAGAGCACGCTTGGTCAGGTGCATGTCTGCAGAGATTGTCCACCAACACGGTCTTTGCCAACGGCTTGGTGTATTGTGGTTATCAATCTGTGTTCCCCCCTCTGTGTTCATGATGCTGCTTAGGAATAGGACTGAGGTTCAATGGCACTCTTTTTTCTTGGACACACACTTGCCAAACTGAAAGCAGATTGCCTTTTTCAGAGAAACATAGGCCCCCTCAGCTTGGTATAACCCTCTCAAACACTCATTCTGGCTAAAAGCAGGTCGGATTAGATTTTTACTCAGAATGCATTTTGGCACCAGGAATATGCAGGCACTAAATTCCCAGCATTCATTACATTCTTACTGAACCTAACACGGGTGTATTTTATTTTTTTTAAAGGACACTGAAAAATAGTGACAAGGGGCAGTTTCAGGGCCAATTCTTTTAAAAGCTGGTCCTAAAGGCTGATTAGGTACAGAGCTTCAGCAAATATAGAGAAAATCCACCCCCTTAGTGTCTTCTCCATCTTTAAATGTAGATGATCCAGATCAAAGTCAACCCTTTAGGGCCTCATCTATACTAATAAAAGGGTAATATGCTAATTAGACAGGAAGACCTTCCTGGAGACCTTCCGGATGTCCTTCTGAACAAAGCCATGGTGGTGTGGCTGAGGCAGAGGTGGTTAGGGGTGATCAGGCAGGCAGGCAGACGAGCGGTTAGGAGCCAGCAGTCACAGATTGCGAGAGGAATGTCCTACTGCTGGTTTAGGCCTGATCCTTGTGATATTGGGCCTATATCGGCAGTCAGACATCCCCCTAGGGGTCCCATATTGGAGAGGGTGCAAGTTGGGCTGAGGGACACCACCCTCCCATGCACGAATTTCATGCACCGGGCCACTAGTATTTAATAACTATGGTGGAAAGGCACTAAGTTTAACATTGATGATCCGTGAGCACCATAGGGTTAGAGAATGTAACAAAAATTATTGTGTCTATTTTCTATGTGCTATTTTCCTCCTCCTCTTTGTTCCTGAATTAATCTGGCAACACTCTCTGTAGGAGACAAAGTGTGAGAGTTTGTTTGGTCTGGCCTTGACAAGATTTTAAAACCTTCCTAAGGATTTTGAATGATGTCTTGAAGGGTGACTGGTAATCAGTGACCTATTTTAGGCAGTAAATTACTTTGTCAAATTTACAATTGAAAAGCAACTTCTGGCTATAGTGTGGGAGATGAATTGGAGTGTGCTGAGATGAAAAACAAGGAAAAGATTCCAAAACCTGCTGCATCTATCTCTAAGAGCCATAGTAACTGAAATAGGGAACGAGGGTTTTGTGAAGGAGGGTGAGAAGAGAGATGAGGTTCTGGGTAGACCTTTTAGAGGTGACTTTGAGCAGGGTTTGGTGCCTTTCTTGGTCTGACCTCTGGTTATTATGTTTCCCACTTTTATCCCTACCCACCAAAGCTCTAGCACCCCAAGGTGGGAAGACATATAGCAAAAGCCAAACAGATCATAATCTAAGTCTGATGTCACAAAAATGTAAATTGTCTGGAGTCTTGGCTTGTCCAGAAGACCTCAGTTAGATATGCCCTGGCTAATCATTACTAGTGAGACTCACAGTAGGCAAGGGAATCACAGAGGCTCACATCCTCTCAGCAGGCAAGTCCTCTCACACTGTGAGTTAAATATGGCACCTGCTGGGAGGACAAGTGGAGCCAAGGTTGGCGCTGGGCACTTCTGCCAAGTCCTAAATTTAACCCTACCTTTTAGGGTCCTATGCCTCCTTTCCCCTGACAGTCATTGGAGGTCTGCAACAGAATGGGACAAGGGCAGGGTAAAAACTGAGCCCCATTTCTCAAGGAAGTGGACATGCAGATGGCTATAAAGGACCTGAGGACTCAGCTCAGAGAGAGGGTTGTAATCCAAAGGTGGAAAGTGCCTGAGTGACTTGATTCCAAATAATGACTGGAAGGCTCATCCCATGGTTTGCTACTTTGATTACAACCAAAAGCTTTGAATCTTTAATTTGTAAACATGAAGGTCTTGCATCATACATATATTTGACTTACATGTTTCAGCCATGCATGTTGGCAAATAATGACATTATAATAATAATGGTGTTGCTACTAATAATAATGAAGAAGGAGGGAAAACATAACAAGGAGAGTGCAGGTGGCTCTGCCCCTGTTTCTCCACTCCCCTGACTATTTTCTTTATTGCACATGATGAAGTGGGAGACAGAAATGTGCCTTTGCCCAGTTGGGTTTGATTCTTACATTACATATTCATACTTTCCCCAACACATGTTCCTTAGGAGCAAGTCAACAATGTCTTCTGTGCTCAAGAAAAGAAGAAGCAATCTGCCTGCACATGGGAGGGAAAGCTGGGTGTGTTAAGTGAATGAGATAATAATCTTAGTCTTCAGCAGAGGACTTGCCCAAAGGATTTTGGAGAATGATTTGATGCAATTTTAAGTGTTGACTTCAGAACTAACTGTTATTAAAACCTGATTAGTAGCCTTCTGCATGTCTGTTACTAGGGTGCCTTTCATGTTTTGTAATACAGCAGATTCTCATGAAGTCTGAGTTAGAGCAGATAATACTACTTCCATTTTGAGAACAATGAGACTCAGGGAGGTAAGGGAATTTTCAACCAATTGGTACTCATCAGAACTGAGGCCAAGACCAGGATTTCATGGAAGTACTTTCTCTCCCTGCCTGAAGCTTTGCTCCAGAATCTTGTAGAATCTTGCTTCTCAGTCCTGGAGGTTTTTTTCCCCACTTGCATGATTGTGCTTAGGTTTCCACCTCCCAGGGGCATGCTTTCCCTGGGAAAACCAACCCATGGGTCCCATACATGCTGAATTACCAGAATGGGTATTGAGGAGTTCTCAGTTAGAAACTTACATCCTTATTTCAGAAACTAACTCCATGAAGCCAGAGTGTCCAGGGTTAATAGTAAAAGAGCTAAATACCAGTAAAATAATAGTAAAAGAGCTAAGATGGTGCTCCTGTCCCAGGATC
Organism: Myotis yumanensis; assembly: GCF_028538775.1. NCBI lineage: Eukaryota > Metazoa > Chordata > Mammalia > Chiroptera > Vespertilionidae > Myotis > Myotis yumanensis. The sequence goes on along the minus strand of NW_027223752.1, from coordinate 235,298,895 downwards.
TCTCTCTGATTAGCTTGTGGGGTCTTGGGAAATTCATCTGTCTCTCAGTTCCTCCCTGGTACAAGGAAAAATAAAGTCTCCTGTACCAGCTCATAAATTGATGTGCTATCTAAATGAGGAAGCACGTGTGAACTTGTTTGTGAGTGTGAGGTGTCATAAAGAGAAAGATCTAGGCACAAGTAAACGACAACCACACAGCATCTTATACCCTGGACGGGGACTCTTCCCCAGTTCCCTTCTGCAGAGTTCCATGTCTCAACACCAGAAAGAAGAATTCACAGCTATGTCCCCATGGCCACCAGGGAGGAAAGACATAACTCCTTTCTAGAACCTACCTTGCCATTCATTCATTTCATCCATCATATATCATTCATCCATCATATATTTTTTCCCTTTATTGAATAAGATATTACAAATGTGTCCTTACCCCCCAATGTCCCCTCATCCCCTCAATCCTGCCCTCACCCTCACCCCCTGTTGTCCACATCCATCACTTATCCTTATATGCATGCATACAAGTCCTTTGGTTGATCTTTCCCCCTCCCCCCCACCTTCCCCTGCTTTCCCTTCGAGTTTTGAGCATACATTTAATGACAATCTATTTTCTTAAAAATTATAGCTATAGGATTGAAAAACAGGTTTCTGCCTCAAAGGATGGAATCTAGTAGGGATAGAGTCTGCATATAAATAAGCACTTTCAGGACAGTTTAATATGTACATTTGTGGGTGGGTGTGGGTGCATGCACTCCTTAAGAACAGGCTCTTATGAGATGATAGGACAAAGCTAACCAAATTGGCAAGGCTTTCCTGAGAAGGCCACCCACCTGTTGGATCTGCAGACAAAATAATATAGTCCAGACAGAACAAGGGAAAGTATTCACAGGAGAACAAATTCCTGCTGTCTCTTTATGATTAGTGAATATGCTTCAGCAACAGGTAGGCATTTTCTGTGCATGATGATACTGGATTCTCACCAGGAAGTGTCCACAGTTTATAGGAAACAGAACAGAGACCCCTTCAGGTAAAGTTATCTTGCCTGATCACTCAGCTGGTGAAATGCCAGGATGTGTAACCTGGTCTATCTAAAGTCCAAGTGCATGTAATTACCATTATGATCCTATATGTCCAAGCAGAGCCTCCAGTAGTGTTTTGTTTAGAAGCAAACATAAAATGTTCAAGCTGAAAATCACACAATTCTGTCTGCTTCGAAACCTCCTGCCCATAATTCCTCCGCGGCTCTGGAAACACATCTGCAAATGCCATGATCTAAGAGCCATCCTCTGGAGATCATGTTACTATTTTGCTAGATCTGTCATAACAAAGTACTACAAACTGGGTGGCTTTAACACAGACATGCATTGTCTCACAGTCCTGGCGGCTGGACCTCTGAGGCCAGGGCATTGGCAGGGTCTGTTCCTTTGGAGAGCTCTGAGGAAAAATCTGGGCCAAGGCCCTACCCCATCTTCTGCTGGTTGGCTGGCATGTTTTGGCATTTTTTGGTTTGTAGAGGCATCCCCCCGATCTCTTTTCCTTCTTCACATGCCATTCTCCCTGTATGTTTATCTTGGTGTCCAAATTTCCCTTTTTTCAAGGACCAATCATATTGTCTTAGAACCCCCCTTACTCCAGTGTGACCTCGTGACTAAGTACATCTGTACTGATCCTAATTCCAAATGCAGTCGCAGTCAGAGGTGTGGGCTCAGCACTTCAACTTGTGAATGTTGTGAGGACACAATTCAATCTGTAACAGTCATCGAGAATCATTGAGGCATGTAATGCACGGGGAGAATGTGTAAGAAATAACTGTGTTTTGAGAGACAGATAAGGGTGTATTGTGGAGAGCTTGTCTCTGCAGGACAAGGAGAAAGCTACGTGTCCTATGCTGGTGCCACCTCCTCCACCAGAGTACAAGGCTACCCTTAAACGAAAGAGCGGCCTTGTTTATTCCCACCCATGGCATCATGAGGACCCATGCAGGAGAACTAGACTGGCAGCAATTATGCATAATTGACTAAGCATGAACCTGGCTGCTGGCATGCTCTCCCCTCTGCATATAGGGCCCTCACCAGGGTTCCGATCCAGGAATCCACCTGCCGGGCCCGGCCAGGGCCACCTGTGTACATTGAATCATTCATTAGCAGGTGTTCTATCTGCTTGCAGAACACAAGTGTCTTGGGCAAGTAGGAACTCACCGCGGGGATGCGGCATGGTGCCTCCAGTAAAGCTGCAAGTGAGAGAGACATCAATCAGGTTTAGGAGTGGGGGTGGAGAGAATGAATGAGCTTCAGTTGGAGTGACACCCCAGCTTTGTATTGCCAGGAAAGCACCCCATAATACTGTCAGCTTCTGTCTCCCTCAGAAGGCCTTGCTTCCAAGTTGGATTGGAGGCACTATCATTATCTTCAGAACAGACTCTCACAGTTTTCTTTTGCAGACAGTTGCATACTGGGGCTAATTTTAGATAGTACCAACTTGGAGTTATTTTGGGTACCAGAAGTTTACATTTAGGTCTGTTAAAAAAGCACAACCTGCACTTGTGTTTGTCTGTCAGAGAGAGAGAGAGAGAGAGAGAGAGAGAGAGAGAGAGAGAGAGACTCACCAACCTTCATAATAACTCTGAATGTGAGGTATTTCAGAAAATTGTTCAATGGATTGTTACTTTTATGCCAGAATTAAAATGGAACTTTAAACCAGGAAGAACTTACAGACAAACAGCTGCGCTCATTCGCTTTTCACTCCATTCTTTCTACCGGTGATTTTCTTAATTGTGATGTCTGTTTACCCTATAGATTTTTGGGGTTATGTTTTTGCCAAACTTGACTTTCTAAGCTTTATTTTTAGTCATTGTAAAAGACGCGTTGATTGAGCATGATACATTCCCGTCTCTGTGGCAGTTCTGGAGGTTAGCTCAATGTCAGAGAGATTAGAAAACAGAGGCTCACAGAAGGGACTTACTTCACTGAAGGCCACTGGCAGAAGGGGACATCAGGACCCATGCTTCTTTGCTTCCAGGCTGGTGCTGCTTCATGGGGACTCGTGGTTCTGGACTCTCTGCATTCAGAGACCTGGTGTGCCTGCCAGCTGAAGGGCAGAGCTGAGTAAGCACACTCAATGAGTGGAATCTTCAGGGCCCCTGAGAAGGTGAAAATAGACATCCCAGCCCCACTCAACCAAATCAGGATTTATGGGGAAGAGGGCTGAGGATGGGGTTTTCTGCCCACATACCAAAGAAGATGGATGGCTCAGGAGGTGATACACTGACTACAGAAGGATCAGTAGACTCAAAGCCAGAAAGCCAGGATTTTTGCTCTGGCTCTGTCATTAGCTATGTATATGTTTTGAAGGGAGATGGTTCATCTCTCCAGGTCTTGCATCTGGATTTGTAAAAAGAGAACCAAAAAATCATTTGGTCATAAGGATAGCATGAGATCAAATTTCTGAAAGTGTTTCACAGCCTGTGATAAAGTGCAAATGATATCTGTTAGTATTCCTAAAAGGGCAGACTTACTTTTGCTTATTGGATCACATTTTTCCCCTCCAATAAGTTCCACCTTTCCAATAAAGTGCTCACATGGAGAAAAACAAAAAGTCTTGACTTAAACATGGAGTAAGAATAACATTTAGGAATGGTTTCATTCTGGATTGGAAATTATTTGCTATGGTTCCATAGTTTCTATGTCTGTTATTCTCTCTCAGTGATTTAACTTTTTATAAAGAATTAATTAAATTAAAAATCAAACTACTTGAACTTTGCACATATTTTAAATATCCATCAAAGCAAATAAAACCTATAGATATTTTTTCTTAATGCTGCTGCCAACCACAGCCTTATTAACTAGAGTCCCAGTCACCTGAGAAGTTGGGGGACTCTTGTTCAAAGCCCATCTTCCCACCTCAGTGCAGGCAGAAGTTTTTAAAAGGAGCGGGGGGGGGAATAGAATAAAGAAATCAAGGGGGAGGGGTTAAAAGGTCTCTATGTGCAAGCCAGCACAGTCTGTTTTGATAAGGATCTCAAAACCAGTCAAGTGGCCCACAAGCCTAAGATAGTTACTGCCTAGTGTTCAATTTGGGTAGAATTGACATATTACAATATTGAGTCTTCTAACCCATGATCATGGTGTATTTCTCTAATTCTTAGATATATATTGGTTATTCTCATCAATATTTGTAGTTCTTAGCACATGACTCCTGCACATATTTTGATTAATTTTAACATAATATTTTCTTATCCTTTGATGCTTATCACTAGCCCAGGAAAAGATGAAAATTCTAAATTCAAAGTATGACTTATACTAATTATATATATACTAGAGGCCTGGTGCACAAAAATTTGTGCACTCGGGGGGAGAGGGGGTCCCTTAGCCCGGCCTGTGCCCTCTCAAAGTCTGGGACCCCTCGGGAGATAATGACCTGCTGGCTTAGGCCTGCTCCTGGGTGGCAGAGGGCACACCCAATCCCTAGGTGCAGCCCCTGGTCAGGCTCAGAGCAGGGCCGATTGGGGAGTTGGGGCACTGCCCCCTGTCATGCACAGAGCAGGGCGGATCGGGAGGTTGTGATTCCACCCTCAGTCACGCTCAGGGTAGGGCCGATTGGGGGGTTTGGGCACTGCCCCCTGTCACACTCAAGGCAGGGTCGATAGGGAGGTTGCAGCGCCACCCCCTGTCACGCACAGAGCAGGGCCAATCAGGGGGTTGGGGCGCTGCCTCCTGTCACGCACAGAGCAGGGTCAATCAGGGGGTTGGGGCGCTGCCCCCTGTCATGCACAGAGCAGGGCCAATCAGGGGGTTGAGGTGCCGCCACTGTCACACTAAGGGCAGGGCCTATGGGGAGGTTATGGCTCTACCCTGTCACACACAGAGCAGGGCCCATGGCGGGGGGGAGGAGGGATTTGGGGTGCCGCACCCTGTCACACACAGAGCAGGGCCTGTCGGGGGGGGTGGTTGGGGCGCTCCACCCTGTCACACACAGAGCCACAGGGCGATCAGGAGGTTGAGGAGCTCCCCCCTATCAGGCACAGAGCAGGGCTGATCAGGGGGTTGGGCGCCTTCCCCTGTCACGAACAGAGCAGGGCAGATAGGGAGGTTGTGGCCCCGCCCCCTGTCACACACAGAGCCACAGGGTGATCAGGGGGTTTGGTCGCTGCCCCGTCACGCTGATCCCGGTGCTGGGAGGCATATTACCCTTTTACTATATAGGATAGAGGCCTGGTGCACAGGTGGGGGCCAGCTGGTTTGCCCTGAAGGGTGTCCTGGATCAGGGTGGGGGTCCCCACTGGGGTGCCTGGACAGCCTGGATGAGGGGCTGAGGGCCGTTTTCAGGCTGGCGGGTGACTGAAGCTCCCAACCTGTCCTTTTCTTCTTTTTTTTTAATTCTGGGCCAGCTTTAGTTCTGAGGCCTTGGCTGTATTTGAAACAATGTTGCGGTCCCACTGGCTGAAGCCTGGCTGACTAAAGCAGGTTTCTGGGGTTTTGTTTAGCTTCTATATTTGTTACAATGTTTCTTAGCAAGCAGCTGAGAGGCTGGCAGCAGGCGGGGAACCTGGCTTCCTCCATCACTGGAGCAAGCAAGCCTCCCTGTTCGCGTCAGCTGCCTGGCTGCCAGCCACCATCTTGGTTGGCAGTTAATTTGCATATCTCAGTGATTAGCCAATGGGAAGGGTAGCGGCCGTATGGCTAATTACCATGTTTCTCTTTTATTAGATAGGATTGCTTTATCACCATTGTAAAGTTGAAAAATCGTCAGCGTCAGTCAAGAACTGTCTATACAGAGAAATAAGATTGATTTTTCTATATATATTTTGTATTCTATGACCTTGTTAAAATCATTTATAAAGTAGCTTTTTGCAAACTCTTTGGGTTTTCTATGTAGACATTTATGCTGTATGCCAAAAGAGATAGATTTATTTTTGTTTTCCAATTGGTATGTCTTTTCATTTTATATTTCTGATTTAATGAATTTGGTTAAAACACCCATTGAATAGGTGTTTATAGGATTGAGAAAGCAGACACCTTTGCCTTGTTTCAGTCTTATGGGGAAAACATTCAGTTTTCACCATTAAAAATTATATTAGTTATAGAGGTTTTTTTAGATGACTTTTATCAGAATAGAATTGAAAATATTAATTCTCTAAATGTTTGGTATATTTGCCAGTGAAGCATCTGAGAAATGGGAATTTTTAAAAAAATGAGTCTACTTGCCATAGAGCTCAAATAAAAATAATTTGAGAATGAAAAATTCTCACCTTGATTGACTTGACTTAGGGCTTTTACCCAATCTTGGAATTATTGCCATGGGCAGTTGATTACACTGACAGGCTTAGCATAGGAAATGTTCCTTCCTGTAATGGAGCAGGTCTCCCTTAAAAGACTAAGACAAATTCAACCACTGATGAAGTTGACATGAAGCCAATAAGCCAAAAAAGACTAACTGACACTCATTAACTCCAGGAACACAATTTCTCAAGCAGTTCCAAGAAGGATAAAGGAAGGTAGCTTAGATTTTTCAGTTTCCAATCAAAGCCACCAAAAGGTTCAAAGAAGGTTTTATAGAGGTGAGTCTATGGTGAGTACAGTAGACTGAGGCTATGGATTTCAGAATGCAAAAGTGCTTGTTTGGACAAAAGGAAAGAAAATGAATGAAGAGTGAAAACAAAAGAGCCCATTTCTTCTGTAAATCTTTCAGTGATTTTGCAACAATGAGGACTTTTTCTCCTGGGAGACAGGTTCCTAACAGGGAACATGAAGAGAAAAATAAACTAAAAGAAGAAAACAACAGAAAACAAAATAACCTTAAGGTTCTGAGATATATCCTCATTCTTGACTCTGTTTTATATCTTAATTGTAGTTGGTTTTATTTCTTTTTTCACACAACAAGTTTTCTGGGAAAAGATACAGCTTTTTACAATGCAGGCACTCAATCAATATTCACTAGAGAGCATGTGGCTCTAAGCTTTCTTTCACAGTAATTTTGCAATTTTTTTTTTTTAGAAATAAGCCATTGTCATGTAACTAAAGGCAAAATTTGGGAGTAAAATAGATAATTTAAGCAGGGAATAATGACAAAAATAATTCAGAAAGAATTCTAAATCATGGCATTTGGCATTGGAGAATACATGTCATTTCTGGTCATAATTTGGTCTTAATTAAGACTAAATAACCCAATAATTTTGAAGATTCATAGACATAGTCTAATCCCTAAACCTTTTTATGATGCTATTATCTTCTCTTCCAGCAGGACCATCAACATTAGCACACTAGATATAAAATGCCACAGGTAGGGAAGACAACTGTCCCTGGGAATAAGACATAGGGTCGAGATACAGAAGAACCAATATCTGTAGCTCATTGGAAATATTGTTCCCCAAATGAGACAATGAACAAAGGTGACTCTTCCCATAAAAATTCAGAGAAAGGGGCACAATGTCACTGACTATGAGGCGGATAGAAATATGACAATCCCAAAGGATTTAAGGTTTTCTTCTCCTTTCCCATTTTCAAAAATGCCAAATGTCAAGCATAGGTTATAGGGTGAAAGAAACAACCTAGAACATAGAGCTGAGAACCTACTATAGAAGGAAGTAGGCAGGTCATAGACGGGCTCAAGGAAGTAGTCGGTGGTCCTCAATGGAGGAAGTATGAGAAAAACAGGGCTCAAGGAAGAGAAACTCATCAGATAGAAATTTTAAAAAAATGCTTTAGATGATCTTGAGTGTGGTTGTCTAGCCTGTGCCAGGAAAATTACATATTTGATACTGATTTTAAAATATATTTTTTAATTGATTTCAAAGAGGAAGGGAGAGGGAGATAGAGATAGAAACGTCAATGATGAAAGAGAATCATTGATTGGCTGCCTCCTGCACACTCCCAATAGGGAGTGAGCCCACAACCCGGGCATGTGCTTTTACCTGGATTCAAACCATAACCTCTTCATTCATAGATTGACACTCAACCACTAAACCACACCAACCAGGAATTGATACTTATTTTTTTAAAAATCTTGAAATTTATATCAGAAAAAGAAATAGCATACATTGTTGGTGATTAGCTTAAAATTCTAAAGTAAGAAACTAGATCCCTGAGGACTGCAGTGAGGCAACTATTGTTTAATTAAAAAAAAAGAAAGAAAGAAAAGAAAAGACCAAAGCTAAATGGAAAATATTAAAAGCTTATAATTTGACACAAGTATTTAGCACCATGCTTATTGCAGAGAATTAATCAGATAAAAATTGTTGAATAACTACATAAATTGGTACTTAAGTAAAAGGCAAGAATTAATTAAAAAACACACAAATAAATACTAGTTCATAAAAGTTGATTCGGGGTAAATTAAAGTTATTACTACTTTTGACAAGGTTGTCAGACTTAGAAATAAGTACATATTTCTTATCTAAATTTATCATTGGCAAAAATCTCATGGTCCCATTATGTTCAAGATACAGAAATGTGAGATATATAGCAGTACAATAATTTAATTCATAGGTGATTGCATAACTCATAAAGAAAAAATGAATGGATCAATGTCAAACCCAATAGAGGTTCTTGAAAGGGCGAGGGCTATGCCCTCCATCTTGCCTGTATCCTCCATGTTGGGGCCACGTGCGGCCTTCTTCCCGGAGGCCCAGGCCTCTGCTGGCCACGCCCGGGATTTTAACTAACCAATGACAATCAAGGGAAGTGCGCGCCATAGATATGACCACATCCTGTGTGACAGGACCCGGCTTGCGCCTGGCCAATCGGCAGAGCACAGTCCTTTCTCCTCCCCTTACTCCGACCCCCCCCTATATAACCGGTCTCTGGGCGGGGTTGGCTCTCTCTTGGCCACTTGGCTAGCCGATGTGTCGGTGAGTCTGGTGGATGGAGAGCTCAAGTTAGCTTGAAATACAGATTCTTATGCTTTTGCATCGGATTGGATGGCTCCCTGATGTGGTTTCTTGGGAATCTTGAAATCTGGGCATAACAGTTCTTAGTGGTGCAGCTAAGGGTCTTGTTTTTAACCTTGTTTATTCCACATTTTAATTAAATGCTGATCTGATTACAGATACATGAATAGTTGTAGATGATGATAGAATTAAGATTCTCCAAGATCCTGACAATGTCTGGTAAGGAAAGAAGGAAGGAAGGAAGGAAGGAAGGAAGGAAGGAAGGAAGGAAGGAAGGAAGGAAGGAAGGAAGGAAAAAAGAGAGAAAGGAAGGAAAATTTCTTTTTATTTTTAATTATAAAGAGTAATTCATGAGGTCTTGTTGGGCTCCCTCACTCCCTTGCATCTTAATTATCTCTTTCAGATGTCTGAGAAATACATCACCATGAACATAAATGACAATTAGACTTATGCATACTTTTCATTATTTTTTAAAATAATATAATCTGCCCCAATTTACTTTTTTTTGTGTGGCTCACTGATGATTTCTCTTCTAAAAGAACATGTTGGCATAGCCCCTTCTCTCCTTTTTTTGATTAAAAGTTGAAGATAAGCTTAAGAAGTCAGCTATTTGCTATATTTTCTCTGACAAAGCCTTCCTTCCTTGATGTATTAAATCCAAATATAATATGTCAATTAGAAGCATCCCCATTTCAAGACTGCCATCTTAAAATATAGATTTCTCTTTATTTTATGCCTTTATTTTACTCATTTATTCATTTCTTTGATGATTAACCAAGTACCAACTTTGTGTTGGAAAGAGTAAAATTAATAAGGTAGTTTTTGTCCTTTATAAAATAATAATTGATAAGGGTGGGAACTCAGAAACATTAGTAAAGAATTATAATACAATATGATGAGTTAAATAATAGAGATAAACATGGGAGTTATTGGGAAAAGGAGGGAACAGAAGGGTCTCAGGGAAAAAAACCACAAATAGAGCAGCAAAATTTTTGATACAAGTTAAAAATTAAATTAAAAAATTAAAAAACAGAACAAAACTGTAAAAGAGGTAGAATTGGGGAAAAGGATTTTGTGATTGCATTAAAAAGCATCTCATTCTCTTGCAGCAGTGATTTTCTACCTTTCTCATTTCATGGTACATGTAAGCTAATTACTAAAATTCTCTAGCACACCAAAATATCATATTTTTTGCGTACCTGACAAAAAATAGGTATAATTTTGACTCATTCTCACAGGATAGCTATTGTGTTTGATCTTGTCTTTTTTTTTATCTGACAATATAAGTACTGGAGGCTAAAGCAAACAGAAGTTAGCATATTAATGCAAAAAGACCTGTTGGAAGGCCAATGGACTTTGATATTCATCAGGGCTGAAAATCAGCATAATAGTGCCCTGCTGTGGGCTCAATGACTCAAGGCAATTTCCTAACCTGATAATACACATGCTGTTTACCAAACTTTACCTTTGATCTGCCTGTATGCATTGCTAAAGGGCAAATGTGTAGTCAAGTAAATAAAAAGCGGAAGGCCAGAAATCTGTGTACCTCTTCAAGAAAGAAGGTCTCCACCTGCCCCCCCATTTCTTCTAAAGTCATATTTCTTGTATAGCATTTTCATTTGTGTGTTGGCCCCTCCTTCAGAAACTGAACCCCGCTGCAAAGGTTGCGGCAATAAGGAAAAAGATATCAGCGCCCCTGACTAAATAGTTAAGTATTGCATGTTTTAAAATTCTTGCAGCACACTGGTTGAAAATCACTGTCTTGGAGAGATAAAGGATCAACCACCCACCTCTGGTTTCTTCATCACAAAGCAATGTAACTTGCAGACTGTAGAACAAAAATCTTAGGCAGCACTCTCTCTAGTAGTGAATCTACAAATTACCCCTCTGCACTTTCCAAAATTGTAAGGACATGAGTAAGATTGTGCACATGAAAGTACCCATTACTTAAACAAGCACTTAATAGCTGTTGAATCTTGTAAGAATAAATACACCGGTACTGTAGGAATATAAGTAAGCAATTCCAACAATTCAAAAACTGTAGCTATAAGATTTCACCTTAGGAGAAGTGGCACCAGATAGAAAACACACATGCAAAGATATTTAGGGACCTGGACATCTACAAAAAAAGCAAAGGATCTGGAACAGGAAAGGCCCAATTTTGATTCCCAGCTAATTTACTTGCTGTGGATGCTGATGAGTCATTTCAGCAACCTATGTCTTAGTGTCTTTAACTGGTACACTTGGATTGACCATATGTCCCGGTTTGCCTGGCACAGTTTTGATTTATGTTAGTTGTCAGGTAATTGTTAATAACATTTTATTTCTCTCCCTAAAGAGCCCATTTGGGTTATAAATTACATGGTAGCCTGAGTTATATGATGTAAGGGCAAAACTTCTTTTTTCTTTTTTTTAATTTTGATGGGGAGAATTCAATGAGCATGGGGCAGTTGTTCTGTAGTGTGACTTAGATGCTTGGCCCTCGCTTTCTGTGTTTTACACATAAACTTTGCCTTTAGGGTTCATCTCCCCAATGACTCTGATCAGTGTCTTACTCTGTCTTCAATGTGCTATATTAAGAATGAATGGAGAGGTTATGAATTGTGGATCGTCTCATAAAATTATTAAAGTGAACTTTGTCCAGAAAATAATAAAGTCCTCCTGAATCACACATGTCTTTGCAAACTCTGGCCTCTTGAGATCCTTAAATTTATCTTTTTTACATCTTTCATAAATAATTATGAAACATTGACATTTCCACTAAAATCTAAAAGTACATATGGAAAGGAAAATATTCCCAGGATAATGAATGCCCTGTATCTTGGATTTGGGTTAAGCTGGGCATCCCCACAGCTGCACATTCAGTTCCTCTAAAACAGTGGTTCTCAACCTTCCTAATGCCGCCACCCTTTAATACAGTTCCTCATGTTGTGGTGACCCCCAATTTCATTGTTACAAATTGAACATAATTAAAGCATAGTGATTTATCACAGAAACAATATGTAATTATATATGTGTTTTCCGATGGTCTTAGATGACCCCTGTGAAAGGGTCGTTCGACCCCCAAAGGGGTCGCGACCCACAGGTTGAGAACTGCTGCTCTAAAACCACACATATGAAACGACCTTAATATTCTAATAATGACTGGTGGAGTAAATTATAGAGCATCCGTTCAATGGGACACACTCCAGTCACAAAAAAATGATGGTATACAGCTATGTTTAGTGACATGAAAAATTGTTCATAACATATTATCAACTGACAACATGCAGATGCTGAGAAGCAGGTGTGACATTATAGTCAAATTAAGTAAAATTATATCATACGTAGTTTGTGTGTTCATTGGGATACAAAAATGTCTGAAATGCTCATCAAAATATTAATCGTTGCCGTAGCCGGTTTTGCTCAGTGGGTAGAGCGTCGGTCTGCGGACTGAAGGGTCCCAGGTTCGGTTCCGGTCAAGGGCATGTACCTTGGTTGCGGGCACATCCCCAGTAGGGGGTGTGCAGGAGGCAGCTGGTCGATGTTTCTCTCTCATCGATGTTTCTAACTCTCTATCCCTCTTCCTTCCTCTCTGTGAAAAAATCAATAAAATATATTTAAAAAAAATATATATTAATCGTGGTTAACTCTGGGTGGGGTGACTTAAAAGGACTCTTATTTCCTTTATTTTTTAAGTAATACATATTTTTCCTTTTAGTAAAAGCATAAAAATATAGTTTACATAAAATTACAAAATGAATATTTCTTAAACCATAGTCTCAGAAGTTAGAAGAAATTGCAAATGATGAAAAGAGAAACAAAAAATAGCTAAATAGCTAGAACCTGAACACATCTAGAAAGCTTGCTCCCAACAGAAGTGAGCCTTTTAGCCATTCCAGTTTTCATAGCCAGTCCTACCCCAACCAAGAAAAACTCAAGAGAACCTAAACACTAACACCAGGGTTCTTGCAGATGCCGCCTCAAAGATGATCACAGGGCCCCTTGCCTCCTGGTAGTAATGTCATGTATAAACCTGTCCCATTGAGCATACTCTGGACCTGGTGACTCCTAATTAAAAGAATGTGGCTAAAGTGATGTGTGTGAGGCAGAGAGTTGGTCCTAGCATGTCATCACCCTCCCTCTCTCTCTCTCTCTCTCACCCTCTCTCACTTTGGGGGAAGCCAGCTGCCATGTCATGAAAACATTTGGCAGTCTAATGAGAAGCCTAGGGGGTAAGGAACTGAGGTCTCAAAGAACAAGGGAGACTCTGAGACCTCCAACAACTTCAGCCCTAGCCAACAGCCTGATGCAATCTCATGAGAGATCCTGAGCCAGAACCACCCAGCTAGTTTGATCCAGGGTTCCTGATCCACTGAAGCAGAATGGGATAATAAATGCTTGTTGGCATGAAATGGTAAGGTTTTGGCATAATTTTTTTCCAAAACAATGGATCACTAATTCATTCCCAAGCACACTTGACAAGATTTCTGCCTTAGAAGCATGTACTTAAGGAATCCTAATCTCAGCCGCCTGTTGCTTACATGCTAGGCTCCCTCCCTCCCTCACTGATAAAGGTTTCCTTGCATTGGCTGGTATGTTTTTTCATTGTTAATCATATTTCTTGTTCCTGGCACTAGGTACCTAAGTCATCTATCTACAGCACATGTGACAGATGATTTTGGTTGAAAGCTTGCCTGAAATTGGGATTCCAGATACACTCCCCATTCTGACTGCTGACCGGTTTACCTCAGGGCGGCTTCCTCTAGTGTTGGTCCATCATCCAAGTTTCTCTTCCACTTCTCCTCCTATTGCTGAGAGCTCAGCATGGGAAGCACAGCTCTGCCTGGGATATGAGCCCAAGGATTATGAGGCACTTGTTAGTCATGGGAAATGCTGATGATTTAGTATTAAATGTCAAAACAAATAGGAAAGCACTTCCATTTTGGTTATGATGGATAATGGATATTGGACGTATTCTTTGTCTGGAAAAGCAATAACAATTTCAAAAACTAGGTATAGTCTATGAAAATGTTTCCAGGCCTTGGAAACAGAGCTCACAGGGCTGTGGTCCATAAGTGCAGTAAAACACAAGCACAAAACAAAGCAGATGAGAACAATAATAAACAAATAGCAACATGATAGACTTGAATCCAGTCATAGTAATATTTATATTATATGCAAATGGACTAAATATGCCACTAAAAGGCAAACATTATAGCCTAAATAAATAAACAAGACCTAAGACTGTGCTGTTTACATGAAACAAACTTTAAATAGAAAGACATAAATAGCTTAAGAATGGAAAAAGATACCTTGAAAACTCTAATGATAAGACAACTGGCATGGCTATAGTATTATCAAAGTTGACTTTAATTCAAGGAGTGTTAGTAGTAATATAAGAAATTTTAAATGCATCTAATAATAGAGCTTTACAATACATGAATAAATACTAATAAAACTAAAGACACTAATTAAAAAATAACAATTGCAGTTTGAAATTTTAACATTTCTCTCCCAGTAATTGACAGAGTAGACAAAATATCACTAAAAATCTAGAAGAACTGAAAAAGGTAATTAAATAACTTAACCTAATTGATACTTACAGAATACCCCCAAAGTGTAGAATACACAGTGTTTTTAAGTGTTATAAATATTCACCAAGGTAGTCCATGTCCTGTAGCATAAAACAAGTCAACGCAATTTTAACAAAGTAAATTATACCCAGTCTGTCCATATGAAATGGTAATGAAAGCCAATTTAAAATATTTGGAAAACATAGGAAAGTATTTAGTAATTAGAAATATCTAAATCACCCATGGATTAAAGAAATAATTTGTAATATTTAACATTATTTAGTATTAAAATAATACTAAATATAAAATAATAAAAGATAAAAGTTTTAAAATAGTACATACAAAATAGTTGCTAATATTATGCAATGGATGTTTATAATAAAAGAGAAATTTATCAGAAGTAGCTAAGCACTAGTGAGAAGGAAATCTATAGCTTCAAATTATTTTATTATTATTAATATATTCTTTATTGATTTCAGAGAGGAAGAGAGGGGAAGAGAGATAGAAACATCAATGCTGAGAGAGAATCATTGACTGGCTGCCTCCTGCATGCCCCACAATGGGGATCAAACCTGCAACCCAGACACCCTGATCAGGAGTCAACCAATGACCTCCTGGTTCATAGGTCAACACTCAACTACTGAGCCATGCTGGCCCAGCTAGCTTCAAATCTATACTAATAAAAAGGTAATGTGCTAATTAGACTGGCCATCTTATGGATATCTGACTTCCTTCTGGACAAAGCCATGGTTGTGGGGGCCAAGGCAGAGGCAGTCAAGGGTGATCAGGCTGGCAGGGGAGAGCAGTTAGGGGTCATATCAGGTTGGCAGGGGGATAGGGGTGACCAGGGCAGCAGGGTAGGGCAGTTGGGGGCATTAGGCAGTGAGACAGGTAAGTGGTTAGGAGCCAGTGGTCCTGGATTGTGAGAGGGATGTCCCTGCAGGATCGGGCCTAAACCGGCAGTCGGATATCCCCCAAGGGGTACCAGATTGAAGAGCATGCAAGCCGGGCTGAGCCCCCCCTCCCCATACACAAATTTTTGTGCACTGGGCTTCTAGTAATTTTATAAGAGAAGAGCATAGGTTTAAAGTTAATAATCTAAGCTTAAGCATTAAGAAGCTCAAAAAATAAGAGCAAACTTAAGTAAAGAAAGGAAATAATACAGATAAAGCAGAGATGCATAAAAAAGAATAAACTATAAAGTCAACAAAAGCAAAAAATAATTCTTTAAGCAGTAAGATTAGTACCTGCTTAATTAGACAGATCAAGAAAGAAAGCCCTAGCTAGTTTGGCTCAGTGGATGGAGCATCATCCTGGGAACTAAAGGATCCCATGTTCAATTCAGGTCAAGGCCATGTACCTTGGTTGCAGGCTCCTCCCTGGTCCAGGAACTGGTCAGGGCTCGTGCAGCAGACAGTCAATCAATGTGTTTAACTCACATCAATTTTTCTCTCTGTCTTTCCCTCTCTTTTCTACTCTCTAAAAATCAATGGAAAAATATCCTCAATTGAGGATTAACAACAACAAAAAAGAAATAAAAATTAAATTACCAATACCAGGAAAGAAGGAGAGGATGTCACCAATAGAATCTGACCAATATGAAAAGAATCATAAGAAATGATTACAAAACTCTTTATGCTAATAAATTCTTCAGTTAAAATAAAATGGAAGATTTCCTTTAAGACACATATTACCAAAACTGTCTCAATAACAAATAGATATGAATAGCCCTTTATTTATTAGAGAAAGTTAATTTGTATTTGATTTTCCACAGAGGAAATTACAGGCATAAATGGCTTCATTGGTGAACTCTAGCAAGCATTTAAAGTACTATATAGCCCAGCTGATATTGCTCAGTGGTTGTGCATTGGCCTATGATGGTCATGGTTCATTTCCTAGTCAGGGCACATGCCAAGGCTGAGGACTCGATCCTCAGTAGGGGACATGCAGGAGGCAGCTGATCGATGATTCTCTCTCATCATTGATGTTACTATCTCTCTCTCTCTCTCCCTTCCTCTCTAAAATCAATACAAATATATTTTTAAAGCACTGTACATATTCTTTCAGAAAACTGAGAAGGAATTCTTTTCCAACTCATTTTATGAGGCATCATTATTAAGGCACTAAAACCAGGCAAACAAATGACAAGGAACAAAAACTCAAGACTGATATCAGTAATGAATGAACACAAAAATATTTAACAAAATAATTATTTCTTTCAATATATAAAAATGATAATACATTATGATTAGGGCAGATTTATTCAAATCAAACAAGATTTGTTAAACATGACTAAATAAATTAATATACTTCACCATTATTGACAGATAAAGTAACAACTCTACACAGTCGTCTCCAGGATATAGTGAAAAATAACAAATTGGATTTTATAAAAAATTAGAAAATAGATAAGATGGCGGCGTAGGTAAACACCGGAGACCGCTGCCGCAAACAACCATTTCAAAAATACAACTAAAAGACTGAACGGACATCACCCAGAACCACAGGAAGGCTGGCTGAAGAGAGACTCTACAACTAGAAGGAAAGAGAACAGCAAATCGAGGCTCAGAGGCGGCGCAGTGTGGAAAATACAAAGGTACCAAGGTGCGCGCGCAAAGCAGGCTGGTGGCTGAGGGCGCGGTTGTCGTTTTCTGTCGGGAGTGAGTCTCAGACTCTGGGCTCCAGATCCGGGCGAGTCTCTAGGGACCCAGACTCAAACGGGAGAAGCGGGATTATCCGGCATCAGTTGGAACCTGAGGGCAGCTTTCTCTCCGAAGTTTGCAGCGGCTGCCGGGGTTCTGAGAAGCAGAGCCTCTGGGAACCGGACTGAGCGTGGCCATAACTGCTCCCTCCGCCCGCCCTGTTGATCCCGCCCCGCCCAAACCCTGCGCACAGCCATTTGCCGATCGCCTCAGGCAAAGGCTGGATTAGCGCCTCCCCAGAAGGCAGACGTTTTCCATACAGCTGATTCCTATAGCCAGTCGGCCTGGTGGTCAAACCCCTCTAGTGTTAACTACAACAATTAAGGCTTGGCTAGAACAAGACTGCGCACAGAGACCACAAGGGGGTGCACCAAGAAAGCATAAAAGATGCGGAGACAAAAAAACATGACAGAAATGGAGGATATGGAGCTAAGAATCGCAATTTTGAGGGCTTGCCATAAATTTGTGCAGAACCTCACGAAAACTAATGAGACCCTCGATGCTACGATAAAGAAATTAGAAAGTAAGCATACACGGACTGAAATAAAGAATATTATACCCAATAGCAGACCAGAGGAGCACAAGAATCAAACCAAAGATTCGACAAAAAACACCCAATTGGAAAAGCAAAATGAAAAAAGAATCCGAAAGTGTGAAGATAGTGTAAGGAGCCTCTGGGACAGCTTTAAGCGGTCTAATATCAGAATTATTGGAGTGCCAGAAGATGAGAGACAGCAAGATATTGAAAACCTATTTCAAGAAATAATGGCAGAAAACTTCCCCCATCTGGAGAAAGAAATGGACTTACAGGTCCAAGAAGCGCAGAGAACCCCAAACAAAAGGAATCCAAAGAGGACCACACCAAGACACATCATCATTAAAATGCCAAGAGCAAAAGACAAAGAGAAAATCTTAAAAGCAGCAAGAGAAAGAGGCTCAATTACCTACAAGGGAATACCCATACGACTGTCAGCTGATTTCTCAACAGAAACTTTGCAGGCCAGAAGGGAATGGCAAGATTTTATAAAAAATTAAACTCCTCATTTCATCAAAGGACTGTCTTATACAAAAAAGTAAAGGCAGATCACAGACTGAAAGATAACATCATTTGCATAAATATCTGATAAAGGATTTTTATCAGAATAAAGAATTTCTACAACTAAAAAAAATAAGTTAAAATGGAGATATATTGCCAAAACCGGTTTGGCTCAGTGGATAGAGCGTCGGCCTGCGGACTGAAAGGTCCCAGGTTCGATTCCGGTCAAGGGCAAGTACCTGGGTTGCGGGCACATCCCCAGTAGGAGATGTGCAGGAGGCAGCTGATCGATCTTTCTAACTCTCTATCTCTCTCCTTTCCTCTCTGTAAAAAATCAATAAAATATATTTAAAAAAAAAAAAAAAAAAGGGAGATATAAATTGGTCTATATACACATTTAAATTTTTTTTCTAAAGTGCTGACCATAGTTAGTCATCAAAGAAATGCAAATTTAAGCTACAAAAAGATACCACACATGTCCATAAGATTAGCTAAAACCACTACACCAGTGTTGGCCATGCTGAGGAGCAATCAGAATTCTTGAGTATGGTTTTTGAGAGTATAAAATAGCACTGCCTCCATCTTGCAAACCTTTTTGATAGTTTCTTACAAAGTTAAATATATAACTATGCAATGATGGAAGCATCCCACTCCTGTGCATATACCTAAGGGAAATAAAACACAGATGCCACAATAAAACTTTTAAAAGAATAATCAGAGCATCTTTATTCAGAATAGAAATAAAACATAAAATTAATTCCAATATCATTAATAGTATAGTGTATACATAAATTGCAGTATGTTCATGCAATCAAATATAACTCATCAATATATACAAACAACTACTGATACATGAATGAATATTAAACAACTACTGAAATGACATGAATGAATATTAAAAAATCCACATTATGTTGAGCCAATAAAGGCAAAACAAAAAGAAAGAGTACATATTGTAACGTTTCATTCTACTAGAGGCAAAACTTAATCTATGGTGGTAGGAACAGGTTGGACTTTCTTGGGGATCTTTCTGGATTGTTGCAAATGTTCTCTCTCTTGATGGGGTGAGGGTTACATGAGTATATGAGTATGTGAAAATATATAGAATGTCCATTTATGTCTTGTGTATGTCACTGTAGGTAATCGTATTAGCTCAGGCTGCCAAAACAGAATTACCATACGCTGTGTGGTTTAAACAACAGATATTTATCGTCTCACATTTCTGGAGGCTAGAAGTCCAAGATCAAGGGGCCATCAGAGTTGGTTTTTGGTGAGAGCTCTCTTCCTGGTTTGTAGATGTCTGTCTTCTCGCTGTGTCTTCTCATGACCTGTGTGCATGTAAAGATTGTTGTACCTCTTTCTCTTCTTATAAGGACAGTGGTCCTATCAAATTAGGTCCCCAGTTATGACCTCATTTAACTTTAATTACCCCCTTATAGGCCCAATCTCCAAGCAGTCACACTGGTCACATTGGGTGTTAGTGCTTCAACATGTAAATGGGTGAAGGGTGGCAATTTAGTCCACAACATTAACTTATAGATTTAAAAATTTTAAAAAAGAAACCAATATAATAGGACTGGGAAAGCTATATTTATTTTCTTTGGGAATTTTTATTTCTAGTGATATAAAGACTTCATGCTATTCAGGGTCACATTTCTATAAACAAGTATAATAAAAATGTTCTGAAGTATTAACCAAAGGAAGCAGATGTAATGGCCTGGAATTCAACACAAGAGAGCTGTTTGGATTACACTGGCCTTACTGGCAATAATATTTAGTTAGGAAAGTGGTCAGGTATGAGGTAGCTTCCCTTGAAATAAGGCTTTTCATTTGGCAAGACTAATGCCACTAAAAATAATAATTCTCATCAATCCATTTGTCCTTCTGACATTATAGACTCTAGGATGGGGTAACTAACCAGTGGTCGGCAAACTCATTAGTCAGCAGAGCCAAATATCAACAGTACTTCTTCAAATTAGACTTGCCCAGGCTGAAAACCGACTTCTGCGCATGGGCCACGAAAGTTTCAATTGCACTGTATGTGGTATTTTGTGGAAGAGCCACACTCAAGGGGCCAAAAAGCCACATGTGGCTCGAAAGCAGCAGTTTGCCGACCACGGTCCTAGAGTGATTTTCCAAGATTCCACATCAATTACCCTTCTCCACATCATACACATGTGATAAATTACTACTTGATAAAATCCAATTCAATTCCAGAGCCAAAGTTGCATAGGAAATAAGCGCCTGAGGGCTAGAAAAATTTGAGAAATTCAACATATTAGTGCTTATTATTTTTCCTTCTTCTTCATAGGGATCACTGTAGAAATCCATGGCAAATGCCTTCCCGGGATCCCCACCATGAACCTCTGTGCTGCACCTGAAAAAGGCAAGACCTTTCCTTCTATTTTTGCACTAAACACATTTTTAGCATGTTCCCTGGCAAGCACTGTGCTGAGTGCTAGAGATAAGAGACAGGTATGTTCTCTGCCAGGAGAAGACTCAGGTCTACAAGGATCGTTCTATGGGGTGTGGTGGGAACGTGGGAAAACAGATGAGGAAACTCTGCTGGGGGCTGACAAGGAGAGCAGATGTGTGAGTGCTGGCTCTTCGAGTAAATCACTTTAATTTGCCAGTAGACATAGAGTGAAGAATTCCACGAACAGGAAAAAGCAAGAAATATTGCAGGGCCTAGAAAGAGCCTGGCACATGCTGTCGAACTCAGTGGATCCGTATGTCTTTGTGGCCCAGAAGAAAAGGTTGGAGAGGAAAGGTAGATTAGGATGGCACTTGCAGCCCAATGGGCAAACAAATTGGAATTGCATAGCAAATAGAAACAGTGGGGTGTCCACACTGCTGGCAGACAGGGGTATTCTGGACCACACAGGGAGCTGTACAAGCTCTTGTTGGAATTAACTGAGAAAGGTCATAATAGGTGGCATTTAATTAAAAATGCTATGTCAACCTCACAAGCAGTTAACTTTTTTGTAAATTATCACCACTTCTAGGTGAGATTAAATATAGCTCTCTTTTGCATTGAGATAACCAGCTAATCCATTTTATATGCAAATTATATACAGTTAAGATTAACTCTGCCAGGCTACATTATTATTGCCCAGTTATCTCACATTTAAGACTTATTATGTAGCCTTGCAAAGTTGTGCAGACATTTTAGGGGTAACTTCAATTGCTAATGAGTTCAGTTCTTTTTATTCTTTTCAGTCAGTTTTCTCTTATCATCAGCCATCTGATCATACCAACTACAAATTCCAAACCTAGATCTGCTGGTTGCCTGACATTTTCTAGAGCCCACCTGTGACTGGCTCCAAACTCTCGGGCCTGATGCTTCAAAAGGCCAATATTCAAAATGTCAGACTTTGGAGTAAGGAAAGGCTTACTGGTCTAGAAATTTCCAGCTCAAGAAAATGGGGACCTTAATGGTTTCTCAAATCTATCTTTTGAGAGCCCAGAATTCAGGCTTTTTTTATATCAGGGAAGGGAAAATGGAAGAGACAAGAGGTGACTGAGAACCACATATATCTGGGAGCACAAAAATCTCTCAACCTCTTTGTTTCCACTCTATGAGCACTGCTAATCTGAATCCAGTTTTGAGGCTCCTGCAAATCTTAGGTAAATAGGCATTATTTTGTACATATTTCCCTCACCTCTTTCTTAGAGGTGCATTCTGGCAAAGGGCAGTCTTTCCAAAATCTCAAGCCCCAAGGAGAATTTGTCTAATAATTAGCACATCTGTAGCTGGCACTATTAACCCAGAGGCTCTGGGAAAAATGAAGACTAGAATTAAGAGAGAGTCAGAAAGACCAAGCCCAGCACTCTGCACCCACCCACAGGCACTTTCTCCCCGGTTCTCCACAAAAGCAATAGAATTAGTATCACTGTTTCCCTCTCTCTCTCTCTCTCTCTCTTTCTCTCTCTCATCCTTGGGTGATTCTAATGTGCAGCCAGAGTTGATACCTACTTTAATAGATGTTATTATGCTGAGCTGATGCATGCTCTTTTTTTTGAATACTCATACAAGGATATGTTTCTAATTTTAGAGAGGGGGCGAGGAAGGGAGAGGGGTTTTCCCCACCTGTGTTCTCGTCAGTCTCCTAAGAAAGATTTCAAACACGTGATAGACAGCTGTGTTGGAGCAACGTAAGAGAATTTATTAAGAAAGCAAGGCAAGCAAATGTATTAAAAATACATTCGGCATAAAGCACAAGTGTGCACCCAGCTAATTTGAGTGTGCACACAGTGGGGATTTGAGGGGTTTTATACCTTTCTTCCTGTAGGTTTCAAGGTTCCTCTACCCAATATAGTGGGTAGAAGATTAGATTTCAAAGTATCTTTTTACATTGTTGTGGCTTTCCCTGAGATGTTTGTACGTATACCTGGTTATCTTGTTTGACAAGTCCTAAGATGGCTGACTTCTTTGTTCAGTGGGTGAGATACGATTCTCCCTTTTTTCCATCTGCCTTTCCCCCTCCTGCTTTAGCAGTTCCAGGGTGATTTAAGCTATGTATTTTCTGGTTAGAGAGGAGACCTTTTAACCATTTGCTTTCAAGCGTCCTTAATTGGGGAAGATAAAGTGTTATGATTCACCAGCTGGCTGCAAGCTGCCCAAACTGTTTGTCCTTGGTTAATGTTCTTGTCTCAGTTTCCCTATTCCACTAGCCCTGGCTTACTGGCCTGTCTCAATACCATCTTTAATTATGGGCTTCTGAAATGCCATTTGACTTCCTAACTACATGGAAGCCACAATAAAGTAGCTCTTCCATTTGTCTTTTTTTGGTTTATGTGTTTGCTTTTACTTCGTCTTTAAGTAAATGCATGGGGAGGAATTGTTATTTTACTTGACTATAAACTTGATTTTTATTTCTGGTGTTATATGAAATCAAAGGCCAGGTAGAGTACAATAAAGAATAAAAATGTGAAAATAAAAAAGGGAAGTACCAAGGCTGGGTGAATTTTAGATGCTTGCCTGAGGGAATATACATCCTGCTCCTATGAGAATCCAGGTGTTTGAGCATCCTTGTCTGCAAGACACTGGGTCCTGAGAATAAAGATGCAAACCATTCTGTCAAGAGTAGTAAGATCCCATATGCACAAGGGTGTGAAGGAATCTAGATTCTTCACTGTGGTGCTCAATTTATTTTAGATCCAACTCTCTTAGTGCCTCCATATTAATAATTTTATATTGAGAAAGGATGAAACAAGTTCACTTTCCTCAGCAGGATATTTCCCATCTGGCCCTTGTCTATTCCAGCATCTGATCTCCCACCCCTCCCCAGTGTGTGCAGTACCCTCCCTGACAAGGAAAGACTGGTAACCCTCCAGCCTCTGCCTGCATGGTCCCCCAACCGCCCTACCATCTCTGCTCCCTTCGCCTGATAAAAATCCACTGTGTGTGGTTATTCAGGTCATTTGTCAACTAATTAAAAATACACCTTTGATTCTGTCCTGGTATAGCGATGGCACTAGGTGGGGTGACCTGCTGACCTGGTTTGCCGGGGACTGAGAAGTTCCCAGTTTTCTAGACTTTCAGTGCTAAAGGTGGAAAGACTCCTGGGTATACAGTGGTTCCTCTGAGATCTAGAGGACTTTTTCTCTA
Organism: Myotis yumanensis; assembly: GCF_028538775.1. Classification (NCBI taxonomy): domain Eukaryota; kingdom Metazoa; phylum Chordata; class Mammalia; order Chiroptera; family Vespertilionidae; genus Myotis; species Myotis yumanensis. Next base: position 235,275,113 of record NW_027223752.1, on the reverse strand, counting down.
AGTATAACATCATAAAATTCAATTCTTAGTTCTTACTGTGTGTAGTAATCATAAAATACATCATATTTTAAAAATTTCTTTATCTTTTAAAATAACGATTTTGGTCCAAATAAATCATAAATAATATTCCCAGGAAACATAAAAGCAGTCAGTCATATAAATCTTTTCCAAATTTATGGAGAAAGCTAAGTTAAGTTTTCTCAATTTTGAAAATTTCCCCCTAACCTTTTTTCTAATAAGGTTAGCTCTTAAGATATATCAAAAAATTGAATGTACATAGAGTTAAGTAAGCAGCCGTCATCAACAACAAAAATAGTAGAAAACTTCATTGGAAAGACACCCTCCCATTACCTCCTCCCTAGATCCTGTTATGTTTTTCACATTGCATTCGGTGTGATAATCACATTTTCTGATAGTAAACACTTACTCATATGAACTTAAATATATGATAAAATCATCATATCACAGTACTCTATGGAGACCCTAATTACCAAGAGTGTAATCTCATGAATGCCTTAGTAATTCACTGAACTAAAATCCCCCATGGCGGTAGTGGTTTAGAGTATGCAGTGTGCTTACTCTAAATCAGGGCTGTCCTAACTAATGAGTCCCTCATGATAGTCCCAATATGCACAACTTTAAACGTTAAGGAACAAAGACACCCAGAAGGTTTGTAGTATGACAAAACTTGAGAGGAGGGAAAGTGGTCCCTGAAGGATGTTCTTTTTTTCAAATGGTGGCCACCAAAGTGTCTCCATGTTGCTAGCTATATCATAAACACACATAAACATGTGTACTCCCAACCTGTTGTTCAGGCGTGAGCTAATATTCTGTGCCACATACTATGCAATTCACAGTCAATATTTTCAGGTATCTTCTGTGTCTAGTGTAGTGTGTAAAAGTACAACAAAGATTCAGTGACAGTACACGGAGTTCAAGTCTTTCAATATTAGCACCTGCTATACCATCCTATGCAGAGAAAAAAACACAAGGTGATGGGGAGTCATTAAGCTTGAAAGCTCTAAGGGAAATGTGAGTGATGGAGACATCAAGGGAAGATGAAAAGGTAGAAAGTGGAAGTAGAACAACCAAAGAAAGATGACTGTAATAAGTAAGATATGATAAGGGTATGGACAGAATCAGTGGAAGTGGGCCGAAAAAAGTGGGAGCAGATTTGAATGAGTTTTTGGTGATAAAGCCAACACGTTTTCTGCCAGATAAAATGTGGAAAAGTGGACTTTGATATAAATTTCTAAGTAAGGAAGAGGTTTTTAAAAGAGAAAGGAGTTTGTGGGAAAGGAAAGCTGGATTTTTGAGACAATTGATTTTGAGGTGCCTGGGGGACATTTGGGTAGAGCTACCGTGGAAAATCAGAAATGACTTTCCAGTAAGAGAGCCACTGATTGGAAGGCTTTAGGATTTATCCCTCCTCTTGTCTTCTTCCATTCTCTTTCTGAGTTAGGACTTTCTTGCACTAGTCACATAGCTGAGATGATATCAGTTCTTCCTCTCCCATTGAACATTGAGGTGAGACACTCAGAAATGAAACACACTGTGAGGTTGGGAGCTGAAGAAGGGTGGCTGTGGCCATGTCTCCAGTTTCCTTGGCATCATATGTGTCCCGGCACTATTTTGAACAGCCCTCTTTCTCTTTTAATAAAAGACTTGTTCTTGGTTATTCATCCTTACCCTTATCATTGCCATCATCATCATCATCATCATCATCATCATCATCATCTTTGTGACATTGATATTTTTTACTTTATATAGTGTCTAAGAGTTTAAAAACATTTTCACATGTTTTATTTTGATCCTTACAGTAATCCTGTAGGGCAGGTTGGAGCAAATTTTGCTCCCATTTTTATTTATTTATTTTTAAAATATATTTTCATTGATTTCAGAGAGGAAGGGAAAGGGAGTGAGAGAGATAGAAACATCAATGATGAGAAAGAATCATTGATTGGCTGCCTCCTGCACGCCTTACACTGGGGATTGAGCCTGCAACCTGGGCATATGCCCTGACCAGGGATTGAATCGTGACCTCCTGGTTCATAGGTTGATGCTCAACCACTGAGCCAGGCTGGCCAGGCTGCTCCCATTTTTAAAAATAAAGAAACTGGGTTTTAGGTAGCTGTACAGTCACATGAATGCTCAGCAGGGAAGCAGGGCTTGAATCCATGTTTCTGAGTGCCCAACTGTGAGCTTTTCTCACCGTATCATGTTACTTTGTTAACGTGATAGTATCGTGACTTTCTGACTTATGATCTCATGGGGTAAAAATTTGAAAACAAAACCAATGCGAGTTCATCTGGCAAAGCAAGGCAAATACTAATAAGAACATTTTAAGAGACCTGCCCTTAGTTCACAAATTCACATTTCTATGCCCAGATGTTTCCTCTTGCCTACAATGCCCTCTTCCTGCTTATTGGCCTGAAGGCTGAAGTCAGCAATTTTTCTTTACCCTCTCTGCCTGGATAGGGCAATAGAAAAAATTTTTTAAATCCTCAAAAAGGCATCCTATTGAAAAGGACATCCTATGAGAGGAAACGCATTTTTTTTTTTTTTAGCAAGGAAACAAAACTTTGGAGTTGGCACTGAGAGATATGACCAACGTGTATCTATGTTTTTTTCCTGGTTTACAGGACATAACTACTAACATTCCTTTGTTTAAATTTCACTCCATAAGTTAGGGAGACTGGTGACAAGGACCAGGGAAACTGGTTCTCCTATCACTTCTGCACTGCAAACTTTCCCCATGTGAGCACCCATGTGCTCCCAGTTGAAATTATGGTCCCAAATGTGTGTGATATGGTACTTTTTGAAGATAAGTACATCCTGCTTGCCCCAGAGATGGGTTTCATCTCATGTTGAACTGGGAAAAATCTGAGATCAATTTTGACCTTCAAAAGACCTAGAGCTATTTGACATTGAACACAACCTTTGTTCTCAGTGAGTCTTCGTTTCCTCATTCAGGGCTCACCAACCTCACTATGTTAGGCCTGGCTGGCCATTCCTGTCCTTTGTGACTAACTACTCAGCTCAGCTGTTATAGCTCCAAGCAGTCATAGTTCAGATTTAAATGAATGAGGGTGGCTATGTTTTAATAAAACTTTATTTCTAAAAGGAGGTGGCAGGCTGGATTTGGTCCATGGAACATAGTATACTGCCCCTTTACGGGGAAAAATATTTACTTCACATGGTTGTTCTAAGCATTGCATTGACTAAGGAATGCAAAGTTTTTGATAAAAGATCTGCTGTCAAAAATTACAACTCATTTCTTCTGTCTTCCTTCCTAATTATTTTTGAATGGACACAGCAAGGGGGCCCTTATAAAATAGAACAATGTAGGTGATACTTCATATCTGTAGCAAGCATTTTTTGAGGTTATTTCCTTTTCATTTTAATACTTTGGGAGAAAAAAAAGGGACCTGAAGAAATTGAGTTATTAATCCAAGAAACTTATGAAGAAATCTGAGCTCTAGTCAGTGTCATTTCCCCCAACCCCCATTTATTCTTTTAGAAATGCTAATTAAAAACAGTCCTTTTAGTGAAATTCAGAGCAGGTATATAGAGAAGTATGTGGTTAGGGCCAAAGGTCCAGGCAACAGCTCTGGGTCTTTATTTGAATAACAATAACAATGAAGACTCAGACACACAGTCATTTATTTTAAGCTTGACCTCTTGTGCCTGTATTTCATGTCCTTCTCTGCCCAATGCCATGAGCAGTCTCTCTCTACCTGACCCTTCATTTCTCTGAGTCGGTGTATTGTTCTTTAAAACTTGTCCTCTTGACCTCAGTTTTTCAATTATGTTTTTAGTGCTCTTACACATTTCATTTGTGTGTGTGTGTGTGTGTGTATGTGTGTGTGTATGTTTCCCCAAGTACCTTTACGGTACTGATGCAAAAGATGAAATACCATCATGCACTAAAATATGATAAATTGGAGTAAACACACCAAGTTTGCAGTCAAATGATCCCAGTTCAAGGTCTGAGTTTTCACTGTTTATTTAAGCGACCTTGAGCAGACTACTTGATCTAGAAATATCTCAGGCTTCTCATCTGGGAGTCAGGATAGGGACTGTGATTCTTTCTACTTCCCTATATCTCTTGTGTGAATAAAACAGTGAAGGGGAAAATAAGGCATTTTGGGAGGCTAGCTATCTGAATCTGTGCCAGTGACCTGCATTCTGACACATACTCTTGCTTGCTGATGTACTCCATTCTTATCTGTGATGCTTGTCCTACCTTACAGAATCTGTTTCCCAGAACACTCCCATTTTACAGAGGCCATAAGCCATGAACCATATACAACCCCTCAGGGAGATGGCAGCGTTGGCGCCAGACAGGCCTCTGAGTGTAATCTTACTTCTCCCATCCCAACTCCGAGGGGGCTGCAAAGCCCACGTAAAGTCTGAAAGGCTGATCCATATTTGGGGGACAAAGAAGCTAAGGGTATAAAGGGAAAGCTTCATCTATATTCATCACTCAGGATTTGGAGACTGACTCCCCTGAGTCACGGCACTAGTGCATCTGCAAATAAAGGCTACTTTTCTGAATATCCTCTGAGTGCCTGGCTCATTAATTCTCCCTCGCTGCCTGGCAGCTTATCTGCAACAACAGGAAATTGCGGGTAACTTATTACTCAACTATAACTATTATTAACATCACAATACTAGCCGTAATTTAAATAGCACTTATTGTGGGTCAGAAAGTATATTAGGAATTGTTCATAAATTAATTACTAATCTCCATAACAAATGTATGAAACAAGTAGTTTTCTACTTATTTTACAGATGAAAGCACTAGGAGCCCAGTGGTGAGGTAATGTGACCAAGTCTCATAGTAAATGGATGAGCTGCCTTTGAAACTCTAGAATTTTGAACTCCAACATTCTTTCTTTTAACTTGAAATAAACATAAAAAGTTTATATCTTCTTTATCAAACCGGAGAAGACATAAGCATTCCGTGTTGGACTCACACAATACTTTACAGTTAAAATTTAAAATTAGTGCCATAAAAAATATTTTCCTTTTTTTCAGATTTTATTCTTAAGAAATTAAATAAGTATATATACAAATAATTTACAAATAAGTATTTTCAAGATCACAAAGACATGTTTTGGATCACAATTTTAAAATATAAGTTTATTATAAATGGTTAGATGAAACAGAAAACATAAGTAAGATTATTGAAATTTGAATAATAAAATCCAAGAGTTAGAGATAATAGTGACAGAGCATGACAAAGATAAAGAGAAAAAACTTTCTCCCAAAGAATAAAGAATATTTGTTTTTAGGCATATTTATAAACTAGTGGCCAGGTGCATGAAATTTGTGCATAGGGGGAGTGTGGTGTCCCTCAGCCCAGCGTGCACCCTCTCCAATCTGGTATTCCTCTCTCAGTCCAAGACTGCTGCCTTCTAACTGCCCCCCTGCCAGCCTGATCACCCCCAACCGCCCCCCTACCAGCCTGATTGTCCCCAACTGCACCCCCCCCCCACCACCAGCCTGCTTGCCCCTAACCACCTCTGCCACGGCCCTGCCACCATGGCTTTGTCCGGAAGGATGTCCAGTCTCCCAAAAGGTCTCCCACTCTAATTAGCATATTACCCTTTTATTAGTATAGATATTGGTCACAAGCTACACTATAAAGTAAGCTTCTTTTATGTTCTAAAGATAAAAATCTCATGAATCATGTCTTCTACTCACAATAAAAATATAATTAGAAAATAAAAGAAAACTAAAATATATTATTTTAAAATCTATTGAGATAAAGACAAAATATCAATGAAAATTACAAAGTATATTGATTATAATTACCATGCAAACACAGTCTATCACACTTTTCAGTGTGCACCTGAAATAATGGTATCAAAGAATAACATGCATCCTTAAGTGTACTGGAAAAGAAGAAGGAGAAGGAGAAGGAGGAGGAGGAGGAGGAGAAGGAGGAGGAGGAGGAGGAGGAGGAGGAGGAGGAGGAGGAGGAGGAGGAGAAAGAGAAGGAGAAGGAGGAGAGGAAGAGGAGAAGAAGAAGAAGAAGAAGAAGAAGAAGAAGAAGAAGAAGAAGAAGAAGAAGAAGAAGAAGAATGAAGAAGAGGAGGTGGAGGTGGAGAAGGAGGAGGAGAAGAAGAAGAAGAAGAAGAAGAAGAAGAAGAAGAAGAAGAAGAAGAAGAAGAAGAAGAAGAAGAATGAAGAAGAGGAGGTGGAGGTGGAGAAGGAGGAGGAGGAGGAGGAGGAGGAGGAGGAGGAGGAGGCAGAAGAAAAGCTAGAGTTCTGAGTTTCTCCAGAGTACAGAGAGCAACTCTTTCCATAGTCATAGGGGGAAATAGCAGAGTGCAAGGCATTGTGGTCACATTTTATGTTTGATGATCAGTAGTTGAGGGAGCTTCTTAGTGTTCCAAGCATTGAACTGACCTTATTTCTGGGTATATTGTTGATAGTTCTGAACCCTTGTTTTTGTTTTGTTCTATTTTTTTAAAGGCACTTCTGAAGGCAGCAAAACTAAGCAAACTGATGAATGTTACCAGGTAGAGGTAGTGAAAGCAAACCCTTCCCAAAATGGGATGAGTGGGCTATGACTTAGTTGCCGATCCTGTCTAGAAGAAATAAGGCTGAAGTCAACATATTCTAAAAGTATATATATTCCAAGATGTGGCACATTCCTTTGACTTGAAATACAATTTCTGGCTGGTTCTGCTTTCTCAAGAGGCAAACCATTTTGTCCTCTGATTTATTTATGGGTTGTTTCTCATGCCAAGGAAAAGCTCAGTGTGTCTGGAAAACAAGGTTGCCTGGATGAATTTGTCCAGCAATAAACTATAGTTACGATTTGTCTGGCATATAACTTACAGGTATTATGTCAATATACATAATAAGCATGTACGTTGTAGGTATCTTACATGGTTACTCTATGTCAAGCATGTCAAACTCATGGCCCATGGGCCACATGCAGCCCACAATGAATATTTTTGTGACCCAGCCAATATAAGAAATGCTTTATTTTATTTTTTTAAAATATATTTTATTGATTTTTTACAGAGAGGAAGGGAGAGAGATAGAGAGTTAGAAACATCGATGAGAGAGAAACATCGACCAGCTGCCTCCTGCACATCTCCCACTGAGGATGTGCCCACAACCCAGGTACATGCCCTTGACCGGAATCGAACCCGGGACCCCTCAGTCCGCAGGCCGACGCTCTATCCACTGAGCCAAACCGGTTTCGGCATAAGAAATGTTTTAATAAAAATTTCATAACTTAATTTTTACAATATCCTGTCACACATAATTATTAAAAACAAACTGCCTTTCCGATCCGCCATCTGCAGTGGGGTTGCCGCCAAGATGCAGATTTTCGTGAAAACCCTCACGGGGAAGACCATCACTCTCGAGGTTGAACCCTCGGATACGATAGAAAATGTCAAGGCCAAGATCCAGGATAAGGAAGGAATTCCTCCTGATCAGCAAAGACTGATCTTTGCTGGCAAGCAACTGGAAGACGGGCGCACTTTGTCTGACTACAACATTCAAAAGGAGTCCACGCTTCATCTTGTGTTGAGACTTCGTGGTGGTGCCAAGAAAAGGAAGAAGTCGTACACCACTCCCAAGAAGAACAAGCATAAGAGAAAGAAGGTCAAGCTGGCTGTCCTGAAGTACTACAAAGTGGATGAGAATGGCAAAATCAGTCGCCTTCGTCGGGAGTGCCCTTCAGATGAATGTGGTGCTGGAGTTTTTGTGGCCAACCACTTTGACAGACATTATTGTGGCAAATGTTGTCTGACCTATTGCTTCAACAAACCAGAAGACAAGTAATTGTATTTGAGTTAATAAAAGACATGAACTAAAAAACAAACAAACAACAAAAAAAAAACTACAGTGTTCGATACTGACTGATTACTATAATCGTGTTGCATTCATTTCTCTTATGCGCAGGTGCACCATTTCTCTCCAGGAATACTAGCAGTGAATATTTTAGCAGCCGATGGCCGCGTCATTAGTCTTGTACTGACTTGTTTGGTGTGCGCAACAGGAAATGTTTCACTTTCAGAGAACAAGAAAAATAGGTTTATTTGCTTATTAATTTGTGCAGTTATTCAGTGTCTGGTAAGTTAATGTTCAAGAAAAAATATTAATTTCTATTAAAATGTTCTATTATTTTATGTTAACGATTACTCATTTATTTCAGCTTTTTGTATTCAGCATGCCTCTATTGAAATAAACCTACGTTTCTATGAAAATTGAAGCTTTTGGTTTTTTGTGGCCCACACAAACTTGAACCTTATTTATTTGGTCTGAGTTAGCCTTTGAGTTTGACATGCTTGCTCTCTATGTATAAAGTAACAATGTCTTCAAATGTGTTCTTTCTCTTGAGAGCAGTGTCCACATCTTACTCATTGTACTGGCAAGAGCCTAGAATTTTTTGTCATTTTTCCTTCTGTATTTGTACCTTTCCTACACACTATGTAATTGATTTCCAAATGAACATCATGGATTCAAAGGAGGACCGCCTTATTTTAAAATCAGAATGGTAATCCGAGCATAGCACTTGATGTGGTAGGTTGCCAAGGAGAGTTCTATTCTAGAGCACTCGATGCCTGTTCCTGGCAGTCCTATTATCTGAGAATCTTTGGCCCTAATTGCTGGGCCTTTAGAATCCTCATTTCAGCGATATTCAATTTTTGATGGCTTGTTAAAATCCTTTGATTGCTGGACCTGTTTAAATACTTTCTGTGGCAACGGTATCATCTGAAAACTACACTGTAAGCGTTGAGCACTCCATCCATCACAGCGTGCATTGCTGGACACAACTCTGAGTCATTAAGCAAGTAATTGTGCTTTTAGATTGTGTTACACTTAACTTTTGTTCTGGGTCCTTTAGACACATCTTAACTTAATACGTTACATTTCAAGTAATCTCCCAACCTCTTAGAGGATGAATGATATTCAAATATGTAAGAACAGGTCTGCAAGGGGGAAATGCAGACATTTACAAAAATGCAAACTTGAGAACAGACGTCCTGTTTGTGCAGGGAGTGTCGATTTGCTGAAATGCATATGCATTGTGAAAAGAGATTAGCGGTGTTTGTTGATAATGTCCATGATAATTTGGCATCTGCATATTTTTCTAGTTAAAGAAATAATCCTAGAGTGCTAATTTACTCTAATGGCATAGACACCACTTGGCTTCAGAAAAACAGAAAACTGAGCTAAGGTCTATTGCTTATTTATGGGGTGTAATGTACAGCATTCAGCAGCATTGTTCACTGAAGTTTACAAAAAGTATTCAAACAAATATAAAGAATGAGCCCTTGGTGCCAGAGCTCTTGCCCCCAAAAGGCAATTTCACTTGAATTACAGATGATATCCATATGAATTTTCTATCAACATTTGGAAAAACACTCAGCCTTTTCTTTGTCTTCTATAACATTTGTCCATTTTATTTGTATTCTATCATTCCCTAAATCAAAACCTTTTTCAATTATTTGTTTATAAATCTTTCTCTCCCACTAGAAGGATGTGAGGTTGGCAAGCATATCACATTTTTTCTAAATACTTAGGGTCTAGTCTAAAGGCATTTAAGCATTATGTTAATAATATATGTGTTGAATTAATTGGATTGCTTTCTCTTTCATAAAGGTCAAATAATAATTCAACTTTTTATTTTCTTTTTCTGCAGGTTGCAAAGCATATCAATTCATTTTCCACAAAAATAGCATTTGATTATATAGCATTGTCCTTTAGCTCTTTTACTAATTATTCAATTGATTAGTCTGTGGATGAAAGGGGCCACATGCTAACCTGACAAGCTCAGGGAAGGCCTACATAGCAGTTTTACAAACTCAGAGACCTAAAGTAACCACAAAAGATGGTCTGAAATTAAACTTTAACCAAAATCAGTTATGGTGGATAGTTACATACTAGGTCAGTATTTTCACCGACAAGGTCAACCTTTACCTTAACTGAGCCAATTTGTCTTTTTGCATCTATAATAACACTAGAGGCCCTGTGCAAGAAATCTGTGCATGAGGGTTGTCCCCCTCAGCCTAGCCTGCACCCTCTATAATCTAGGACCCCTTGGGGGATGTCCAACTGCCAGTTTAGGACCGATCCCTGTGGGACTGGTCCTAAACCAGCAGTCAGGCATCCCTCTCACAATCCTGGAAAACTGGCTCCTAATTGCTCACCAGCCTGCCTGCCTGCCTGCCTGCCTGATTGCCCCTAATTTCCCCCCCGACAGCCTGATCACCCCTCACTGCCTCTGAGTGCCGGCCTGATCATCCCTCACTGCCTCTGCATGCCGGCCTGGTCGCCCTAACTGATCCCTGCTGCTGGCCAGGTCGCCCCCAATTTCCCCTTTCCTGCTGGCCTGGTCACCCTAACTGTCCCCCCTGACGGCCTGGTCACTCCCAACTGCCCCCATCTGCTGATCTGGTTGCCCCCAACTGCCCCCGCCACCAGCTTGGTCACCCCCAACTGCCCCCCTCTGTTGGTCTGGTTGCCCCCAACTGCCCCCCCCCTACACCAGCCTAGTCTCCCCTCACTTCCCCCATGCCAGCCTAATTGCCCCCAGCTGCCATCCCTGCTGGCCTGGTCGCCCCCAACTTCACCCCCTGCCGTCCTGGTTGCCCCTCACCTGTTGGCCTGGTCACCCCATGCAGCCTGCTGTTCAGTCATTTGGTCATCCCTCACTAATACCCCCTGCCTGCCTGATTGTAGGCAGCCATCTTGGGAGGGTATGATTGCTAATTTGCATATTACCTCTTTATTATACAGGATACCCTTGAAATGTCAGGGTAACTTGTAACTACCCTTTTTCTGGACCTCTTGGGCACAACCTAATGTACCTGGGCACCAGGACAGATACCACAAATTCCTTCATTGTTATCATGTTCATTGTTCCTGCACCCTGCACCCACTTAAGAACCTGGTATGTGTCTATCATTTTGCTTTTTATCCAACCCCAGAGATTCTCGCCGCCCCCCCCCCCCCCCCGACTTTGCTTTCTCCCACTTCTCTGGTCTATCACCAGTAGATTTTATGTAACCTACCCATGTCCCTTCCTTTGATTGCAAAGTATAAATATAAATGTAACCTGCCATTCTCCAGAGCATTATCCTAATCCATTGAGATTCTGCTTCCTGGCTATTGTGGACAGATTGGCTCAAATAAACTCACAAAAATTTTATGTTAAAAATTCATTCATTCATTTATCTAATTATCAAATATTTCAATGTTTTAATTTTAACGATAGGTGATGCATCTGTCATATAATTTTTAATTCTCCTAAATTCCTAGTCCTGTGCTAAGTACTTACACTAATGATGTAAATTTGGGCAAGGTATTTAATAGCCTTTTGCCTCAGTTTACACTGTTATTAAATGGAAATTCAATAGCATATTGTATTTATGCTGAAGATTAAATGAGTCCTGTAAGTAAAGTGTAGCCACAGAAAAAATACTATGTAATTTGTTTGTTGTTATATTAGCTGACCAATAAAATCATGCTACCATGCCTGAGAACACACTTCCTGTCAGGAGAAAAAAAGCATTTTAATTAATTTTTTAAAAAGATTTTATCTAATTTCATAAAAGGCATTTTTATAATAATTAGAAAAGAATTCAAAAGATAAAAACTATATAAATCAAGGTGATTTATTTATTCATTTTGTTGTTATTCCTTGCCTGAGGATATTTTTCCATTGATTTTTAGGGAGAGTGGAAGAGAGAGGGAAAGATAGGGAGAAACATCGATGTGAGAGAAACACATTGATTGGTTGCCTCCTGCACATGCCCCGACCAGGGCCTGGCCCAGAAAAGCCTGCAACCAAGGTATGTACCCTTGACCAGAATCAAACCCGGGACCCTTTGGTCCACAAGTCGACACTCTATTCACTGTGCCAAACTAGACTCAGGTGATATATTTAAACAGTTCTGAGTAATAAATTAATGAATAAATTAGTTAAATAACTTACCTATTTTTCTTAAATGTACCATATAAAGTAGGTTGTCTGTGAATATGTTTAGTGAATATATTAGAATATGTTGACTGAAATATTTAACTCTGAAACATTTAAGTCATTATTTTTTAGACTTTTCTTCTATTTTATGTTTTGGGTAGGTTTGTTTACCTGAATTTCACAACTCCTAACCACAGGTGTTTTTTAGTACCTTTAAATTATTCTAGGATAACCAAAATAAACAGTGAAGTCTCAGATGTATTCATTTGAGTCATAGACATAATTTTGGACTTTCCTTATTAATTTATATATTTTTTTCAATTAATTTAGTTCCTATCTTTAAAATATCTAACTATAATATAGTTGGCAAAATATAGAGCTAGCAGGGAGTTTGAAAGTCCAGCCTCAGGTCCTAGGTCTGCGACTTCCTCACAGTGTTGACTTTGAGAAGTCATTTGAGTTCCCTGGACCCTAGTGTCCTCATTTGAAAAAACGATGTGCAGAAAAAATACAAAGTGTGCCTCACAGTGTTCGGTACAGTCGGTGCTCTATGAAGATTACTTCCATCACCCTGAGACTTTCCTTCTTGGAGCTGTAATTTATCCATTCAAAGCAGAACAATGATTTTTTTTGTTATTTTTATTGAACATTCCGGCATTTATTTTTTCATAGAATCTTTATAATCAGTGTCATTGGCAGCTGCACTTTATTAAAATTAAAAGCATGCAAATTGCTTGAAAAACAACTCATTATATGTTCCTTGTGGCACTCTAATCATCATTGCCAAGGCCCTGCAACCCGATCATACATATTTTTCTTGAATATTTCTATTTTTCAGGAACTTTCTTCTGTAGAGTGTGTATTTTAATTCTATTCATCTCTGCTAAAATCTGAAATTATTCTCCCTTAGTTTCCGCCCACCAACTCCACCCTGACTGTTCAGGTATCCACATAAAAAGTATGATATCTCTTCCAACATCAGTCTTCCTACATCCTCTGGCCTGCTGACCCCCTTCATCTCTTTACCTCTCAGGAGAAGCCTATTGTTTTGCTCTAAGGTTTGGAGCTAGTTATTTACTACCTTTGGACTCTCAGTTTATTCAGCTAAAAGTACAGAAAAGTCTATCTACTTTTCTTGATAGTGATGAATAAATAAAATAATATATGCTATTTAACATATATGAGCAACTATTGCATGTCAGACATTAGTCTTGAAATCAGGGATATAACAATAAACTTAATACACAAATGTCCTGCTTCATGAACTTACTTTCTTATAGGAAGGCAGAGAATACAAAACCTACAGCATGGTATAAAAAAATAAGCAAAATAGCCCTGGCTGGTTTTGCTCAGTGGATAGAGTGTCGGCTTGTGTACTGAAGGGTCCCAGGTCTGATTCCGGTCAAAGGCACATGATCAGGTTGCAGGCTTGATCCCTAGTAGGGGGCATGCAGGAGGCAGACGATCAATGATTCTCTTTCATCATTGATATTTCTATCTCTCTCTCTCTCTCTTTTCCTCTCTGAAATCAATAAAAATTTATTTTTTTTTAAATAAGCAAAATAGATAGGTCAGTAGGTAGTGACAAGTACTAAGAAGTAAAACAGAGTAGTAGGCTAAATCAAACCTTGGGACAAAGGGTGTTACAATTTAGGTAGGATATTCAGGGAAGATTTATGAGACAAGTAATATTTGAAGAGATCTAGAGGACTGGGAATGAGCTAGATGGATTTTGGGAGAAATAAAATTTTAGGCAATTGGAATGGCAAGCATGGAGACCTTGAGGTAGGATCTTGGCAACATCACCTCTCCTTAGTGAAAGTCAATAAAGATTGATATATATTTTCCTCTACAATGTGTTAAATTTAACCCAGTGGCCCAGTGGTCACAAAACTTCCATTAATCATGCTTAATTATTAAATCTAGGTCATGATTCTCAAAACATTTTGCTATGTATTTTCTTTATTTTTAATAATTTATACATATACTAGAGGCCCAGTGCATGAAATACATGCTGGGGGGGGGGGGGTTCCCCTCAGACATGCCTGCACCCTCTCCAATCTGGGACCCCTTGGGGGATGTCCCCCTGTGGGATTGAGCCTAAACAGGCAGTTGGACATCCCTCTCACAATCCAGGACTGCTGGCTCCTAACCACTCACCTGTTAGCCTGCCTGATTGCCCCTAACTGCTTCTGCCTGCCAGCCTGATCACCCCCTAACTGCTCCCCTGCCAGCCTGATTGATGCCTAACTGCTCCCCTGCTGGCCTGATTGGCCCCAACTGCCTCCTCTGCTGGCCTGGTCACCCCCAGCTGCCCTCCCCTGCCAGCCATCTTGTGGTGGCCATCTTGTGTCAGCCATTTTGTGATGACATCATGTGTGATGCTACCTAGGCTTTTATTATATAGGATACTACTTTGCCAATATATTATGTAAGCTCTTCAATAAAACCAAAACAAAATAGAAATAAACATGATGGAAAACAAATATATAAATAGGAATTATAATATTTTCTTCTATACTCAGAAATATCTTCTTATATTCTCTAAATCATTGGTTCTCAACCTGTGGGTAGCGACCCCTTTGGCAGTCAAATGACCCTTTCTCAGAGGTCGCCTAAAATCATCCTGCATATCAGATATTTACATTATGATTCATAACATTAGCAACATTACAGTTATGAAGTAGCAATGAAAATAATTTTATACTTGGGTCACAACCTGAGGAATTGTATTTAAAGGGCCAGAAGGTTGAGAACCACTGCTCTAAATGTAAAATTATAGCCCCCTGGATATAGTAAAAATATTTTACTACCTTTATATTTTTCCATCTTTTCATTTTTATAAACTTTTTTTACATGTTTTATTTTCTTAAAGTTTTTCAGAATTAATTATTAGAAATAGAGTAACTGAAATTTTAGCAGAGATTTCCCAGGGTAAATTTTTCCATTCTTTACTTTTTCCCCTGAAACATCAAATACACTACTATGTAAGGAGTGAATGTTACCTTCAAATCAGAATTTGTGAATTAGACAATTAACACATCAAACATTCCTCCTGCTTATTGAACTCCATGTGCATGAGCAATGAGTGGTACAAAAGGGACTTGCTTTCTCTTTATGATCCTGGGGAATAGAATTAGAGGCAAACTTGATATTTCTCTAGCCAGATTATTTGATGGCAGGTATTTTGAACTCTCATGTTTCAGAGAGAGGGACAAACTAAGAAGGAGCCTAATTTTACCTAAGGTCACCTTTTGAATCAGTAATAAAATGCAGATATGTGAGGAACTGATTGGAGTTTTAGCTCCTAAAAGAAATAGTTTAATGGAAGTTACTGTAGAAGAAAGTTAGAAGATTTTAAAGGAGTGACTTCTGATTATCCTGATATAAGATAAATAGAAGAACTTTGCTCAGAAAATTAGTAACATTCTATGAATTTTAAAAAAAGCAGTAAAACTGAGATTTTGCATATTTATATTTTAATTCTAGGACTATTTCATGCTAAAATTACATGTTTTCACTTGTAATTTTGCACCACAATCTCCACGACTTTTAAAAAATGCAACTTTTCTAATTTCTTTGTTTGGTTTTGAGATTCCTAAATTTTAGTTGAACTTCCCTTTTAAAACATTTCCTAGTGCAAGCATGGGACCTGAGATGGTTTTGGAAGTCTTTGTGTTCTCTTCTCGAAGTCGATCCAGTAAAAGTAGTCCCTTGAATCTTTCGGGGAGAAAGAACAGGTAGGTTATCATCATAACCTTAGTGTCAAAGGGAATTTTGATCCTATGTTAAGTGCTGATGTTTTTGGTGTTAACTGCTGAGCATTAAGAAGTTCTGTTCTCTCTGCCAAAGGCTATTAATGTCAAGTTCTTGCCAGCCTGCCTGATGTTGAGAAGCTTATGTAAGGGGGTAACCCTAGTGCTTCCATATCCAGACCAAATCTGCTAAATCTGCTATTTAAAGTGAGGGGATGTGCTGGTCCTATATGGCTCACTGGTTAAGCATCAATCTGGGAACCAGGAGGTCATGGTTTGATTCCTATTCAGGGGACATGCCCAGGTTGTGGGCTTGATCCCCACTGTGGGGCGTGCAGGACACAGCCAATTTTCGATTCTGTCTCTTTATTGGTGTTTCTATCTCCCTTTCCCACTCCCTTCCTCTCGGAAACCAATAAAAAAAGATGTATTAAAATAAAATAAAGTGAGGTGATGTGGTAAAGACACAAATGTTCTACCCAACAGTGAAATGTTGTCTGACATAATGAGCTGAGGTGAGGTAATCACCTGGGCCCAGCTGCCCACCTCCCTGAACCTCAAGGCAAGAGGCTCTTAGAAGTGCTGTTAGAGCATCCCCAGGCTGAACTTAGATTGACCTGACTTGGAACCCATCCCCTAAAGCAATCACTCTGGCAGTGCCGACGATGTTCCATGACAGTCTAGACCAGCATGGAACTACCAGGGCTCAGTGATGAAAAAAAAAAAAAATGGGTGTGAAGCCATGCAAATCAACCATTAATGCAGCTTAACCTGGTTATGTTTCCTGATACTTCAAATAAGTGAACCATTTGCTTAATTCAACATGCAAATCTAGCTCCATTGCTTACAAATAAAATTGTGGCAGAGGTCTGAAGGCTTATCTCGTCTCATCTTCAACACAAATCTCTGCTCTAATCATTGTAAATCATCTCTACCTTCGTTGTGTCTCATGCTTTATCATCCCTGCTTGTGCTAAAACCTTTTTTCTTCCTGAAACCCCTATTATGCCTATCCTACATCCTTCTCCACCTACATCCCCAGACTTACTCCACAAAAAAAAAGATTTAAAACAAATAAATTTTAAACACAAAACACATACAAGCACACACACACACACAAAAAAAAAAAACAAACAAAAACTATCACATCTCTCTGGTTATTATTATTTCCCCTAATATCAGAATCAATAATTCTTTCATGAGCTCCCTCACACCCCAGAATTCCCTCTCTGATTACACTAACCACATCATAAAGTATATTTTCTTGCCTGGCCCTACTAGATTAGTACATGAATCATAGATATTTTAATTAAAAATGGTAGAATTCAAACTTGCAGTGTCTTATTAGAACAGGAAAACAATTGGGAGGACCCAGGGACTCCAGAACTTCCAGAGGCCTCTCTGTATATCTCTGGTCTCTGCTGGGTTTGCATGTCTGTCTCATGCTCTCCTTTGCCAGATTCGCTGAGATGTAGGAGAGTTGCTAACTCCCACGCCAAATGCCATGCAGCTATCACTACTGATTCCCTGTCCTTGGTTCCACTTTGAAAATCCCTGAGAGGTCTTTTGAGAATGGTCAGTGGGGTGTGGATCATATTAAAAGGACATGGCTATTGAAAATTCTACACCATGCATTTGAGACAGTAGCGGGCACATGATATGCAGTCAGTATAGGAATGAATTCAAAAGGGACATCATCACACTGATACTATCTAGGGCTTAAACAATGAAAAACGTTTCCCATTCCCAGCTCATCCAATAGTTCCCCGTCGGTGTATCAGCTCAGTGCTCCTTTGGAGAGTCCTTAGGAATAATTGACTTTTCCAGACTTCAGCTCCTTGAATTTTCATCCTTATAAAAAAGGTATTTATATGATGGGTATGTGGACTAAAGGCACAATTTCAGATTAATAACCCAAAGCTTTCTAATGGGATCATACTATAGTTATTATTTTTTTCAAAGCTGTATTTTTTTTTTTGATATTTTTCTCCACAGTCAACAAAAGGTTGAAGAAATCAAAGGCCAGCTTGGATATAGAAACACAACTCTACTGCAGGGCAAAAACAAAACCCTAATTCTTGTCACAATATTCATGAGTGCTTATTAATTATGGAGATTTGCAATGCTTTTTATCTAAATGATCTTGGCCATGAAATTAAAGAAAACACAAATTACTTTCCATTAACGGTAAGATAGCACAAATAAAAGACTAAGTTTGAAATAATTAGGACAGGTTTCACATGTTTGCCCTGCACTCAACTTGTGATATTTTTTTTTTTATTTGTTGAACTTCTGTGATGCCATGTTCCCACTCATACAATGAGGGCTTTAATATTTTTCCTACCTAAGTCAAAGGAATAGCATGAGAACAACATTCATTTTATTCAGTCTTAATGCTTCTATAAACATAGTCTGGATCTCTTATGTTAAAATTATTTTTATTTTTTTGCTCATCCTCAAGCAAAGGTGGTTCCAAAACCTCTTTATGGGAGGAGCTCAGAGAGAGGAGACATGCTTTTGGACCAAGATTGAGGGAATTTGCCTTGAGGCTCTATTTGCATATCAAGCACATTGTTGTAACTCAGAGTGGGAGTTAGAGATAAAAATACAGCAAAGTGCTGTAATCATGTCTCTACGAAGTCTATCAAAATATAAGTACATCAAAGGAAGTTTCTGGGTGACCTGAAGGAGATTTGAGGGGCATGGCTAAAGCCCCAAAGCCTTCTTCAGGACCAGAGACCCCTTTTCCCTGCAGCTCCTGCTCCAAATTTCTGGGCTCTATCCCTACAAAACTTCTGGAAATAGTTGTTATATTTCTGATGCTCATTTTCTTTTTTTCACTTCAGAACAATGATGCCTTTTCCAATGTAAGTATCGTGTTACCTTATCAGTTTCATGAAACAGATGACCTTTGACACAGACCTTGAAGGAAATGTGAAATTTGTCTTGGAATAGAAGTGGAATTGGGCCCACCAGAGAGTGCTGTTTGTGGATGTAAAACCACCGAATCTGGATTCTCTGACAGGGATAGAGAACAAGGTTGATATATATGTTCTATAGATACCATGATCAGGTATGAAATACAACAGGGATGACAATTATCTTGTCATTATGAATAACAACACTTTTTTTTGAGACTAATCATATGCCAGCCACATTTCTAAGGACTTTACATTTATTTACTGGTTGTTAATTATTGGAGCAACCTTAGGACATAGGGATACATCTGTTATCTCCATTTTACAGATGAGGAAACTGAGGAGTAAAGTAATTATTTAACTTGGATAAGGACTTGTAGCTCAGAAGAGGCAGAGCCAGGACTTCAGCCCTGGTACTCTGGCTTCCGAATCTATAGTCTTAACACTTGCAATTACAAATGTGAAGCTAAAATGATGCTTTTTTATATATGATAAACCAAACAAAAAGAATAAAGGCTTAATGATGGTAGGAAACTCATTGGATGGCACTCTAGTCTGTATCGAAGCCTGGACTAGACTCTACAAGACTAAAGGCCGGGGGCTTCTTCTGCTGCCTGGAGAGGTTGTGTCGGTATTTTTATAGTAAAAAAAAATGGGGAATTAATATTGACAGAATTAAGAAAAATATGTTTACGCTACAAGAGGTGAGAGTGTTGCTTTCTTTGGTATTGATCAGACCAGAGAGAGAGGTGCCAAGATTTAGTTTTGCTTGTTTCACTCTCAAAATACATCACCTGGAGCCTGAGGATAATGTGTTCAAAGGCTTGGGTGAACAGAAAGGCATTGTTGATGAGGATGGCTCAGGCAGTTCCATGCTTTTTTAGTGAGTATGGTGCATGAGGTTGTACAGTCACAAAGACATCCTGCCATGAACACCCTCATGGGAACTGGCTTGACTTCCTCCAGGACTTGATCTACAGTGAACCATACATAGGGAATATTTTTTTTTTTAATTTTTGAGAGTACAGTTATTAAAGCTGGGGACAGTGAAACAAGGAAGGGCTTAAGGTAGAAGCAGCAATAGGAGAGTAGGTGATGCTTTGCTTTGGCTCCCTAGAAACCTTATAGGAAAGAAGTCAGCCACCCAGCAGGGCTGCTGTTCACTCGCTAAAACATTAGAGAAATGGGGGCCTTGGAGACGGGTTCAGAGGGCAAACCAGGGACCAGCTGGTGCAGTCTACTGCTCCCCTGTTTTTGAGTTTCTTATAGTTTAAGAGAGAAAAGTAAAGATGCATGTCTGAGAGGGAAGACAGGTGTGGACATGCGCCAAAGAAAGCCCACCTATATAGAAAATGTTGATGAAATGGACTCAGGGTTTATTTCTCACTGAAAGGCAGATTGAGTTGATGTCAAACATAGAAATTAAATTAATTCAGTTTCATTCCCAGCATTGCTTCAATTGAGCCTGACACATAGGGACAATTGATGCTGACTCAGCTATTTCCAGATGGAAAGAGCACATCCCACACCATGCTGGCCTAATGCCAACCCAGCTTCTCTCCTTACTGCCCCATCAATAAAGGACATCTATTACAGACGATAAGGCTCCACTCACTTTGGGCCCTTTTCCTTCCCTGAAAGTTCCTGAAATCCCCCCTTTATCTATGAAGATTAGTACAGAAGAAATAATTCTCAAAAATAAACTAGGTAATCAATAGATGGAAGCAAAATTCACCTTTATTAAGGACACATCAGAGACTGGAGGATGTATTTCATCTGTCCAGGCAGGCATTCACTTCTTACTGTTGGCCTCCTCCTTGCATTACAAATACTTACTCCTTCATCTACAGGTGTTACTAGACCCCTATGAGCCTCTGTCCCCAGAAGAGAAAACTATATAATGTAAGATAAAAGAACAGAAGAGAACTCAGATTGTTCCAAAAAGAAGTTGTGCCAAGTCTGTACAGTTTATTTATTTTTTCCAAATGACTCCCAGATTAGTCATTAACTTCTCCATGATGCAGTGAGCAACGGACCAGAGAGAAGCTGGTAGTGTTCCACGGACTGGTCTCACTTAGAAAGGAAGGATACATGAGGAACGGGGCGGGGGGCGGGGGGAGTGCTTCCCTTCACCTCCTCCCTCCACATTGTGTCCTCTTAGTACAGCATTCTCCCTCTCCAGGGAGGAGAGCAACCCTTTAAGCAGCCGCTTCTTCCTTCACCCCAATGGGGCCCCTCTCCCACTGCTGACACTGCTCCTTGAGGGTCCCTTCAGGAGTAGCTATGAGTGGTCCTGTCTTGCCTGATCCCCACCCAAAGACTCTGAAATGGGTCGGAAGAGCACATTAGTTAAATCAACTCCAAGCCTGAAATTTTAATCTCTAATTGATTTTCCCCATCCACATTTTCCTACCCAACACATTGCCCAACAAAGCCTGTTATGAAATCTGTTTTGAGCTTGACTGATACCACAATTATACTCCAATAACAACATATCAATAGAGAGATGGCCCAGATTTGAATATAAACACTCTGTTACTATAACATTGCCCGGGAATCATTAAAATGAGGAGATTAAATTCTTTTGTAAGTTGAAGTTTAAATATATAAATGTCCATGGAATTAGGTCCAAAATCTAATTTTCTTAGGCTTTTGAGTTAAAATTCCAAAGATTGCAAAGTTTTCCCCACTTTTCGTTTTAGTCCATGTAGGCTTGGTTGGAAGGATTCTCATCGTGGGTGTAGAGACAGTGTTCCTTTAGCATTTGAGGATGGGGTTCTTTCTCATTGAAAGGAATCTATTTCCTCCTTCATGGCCTCAGAATGGTATTTGTTTAACATCCAGTCTCTGATGTCCCTCACTATTTTAAAGATTCTCAGGAGTTACTATGAAAAGCAAGATAACACAGCACTGGCATCATATCCCCAGAACTGGAGCAATTCTGTTCCTAAAACAGTTATCTCAGATGAAAGTATTTCCCAGCCAATCCTTTGTGTTGCCAAAGACCACAGCAGAGAATCATTATTATACTGAAAAAAAAAAAAAAAATGATGGCTATCTTGGTTGGGACCTTGCTGGGATACATGGCAATTTATGCCAATTTTCTGATATCTAAGACTTGGAATTTAAACTCACATGGGAAGCTCTCTCAGCAAGAGGCTAATCTTGGCACTATTTACTATATCAATAAAATCCACTTAGGAAAACTGCCTGATAGGCCTGACTGGTACTTTCCTTGCTTTCCCACATTGGTACTGAGCATCATGATCCAGGCAAATAGTGCTTTGTTGAGTGGGGGTCTCAAGAACTAACATGGAAGCCACCACACTCTCTCTATGAGAAGGCATTTCAGTCCTACTATTAAACCTATTCCTCTTTCACTTATATTTTTTAATTTTTAAGACAAAAATTATTACTTCTTAGGATTTCTTCCCTTAGAAGTAAGCAATACAGAGCTGGCTAGATACCAGATGGTGGAGAGGCTGGGAGGTGAGTGGCTTGATGCTGATACCATGGAAAAGCTAGTTCTAGCCCTGGAATACCGCCCCTGCCTTGGCCTTGAATCCTTATTGCATTTGGGGGCAAGCATTTGTGTCTCCTACCTCGAGCTGGTGTCAACCACTTAAAGCCAGAATGTCCATTGTGCTCTGCTACACATCGCAATTGGCTCCCTTTCAGACCAAATACAGCATATATTCTTCACCCATTAATGCCTGAAAGTTCTCTAGTTATGTGGTTGGCAAACTGCGGCTAGCGAGCCACATGCGGCTTTTTGGCCCCTTGAGTATGGCTCTTCCTAAGCCTTGGGAGTACCCTAATTATGTTAATAACAATGTACCTACCTATATAGTTTAAGTTTAAAAAATTTGGCTCTCAAAAGAAATTTCGATCATTTTACTGTTGATATTTGGCTCTGTTGACTAATGAGTTTGGCAACCACTGCTCTAGTTGATGAACTAGTGTGGACAATCAAATTCTTTCAGTGTTCACTTTTTACCAAAGCTTCTGAGGAAAGCCCCTATGAGACATGGTCCATGCTCTTCACACATATAAACTAAGTACAAGGCAAGGTCAATGTGCTGGAACCTGCACTCTGAGGTAGTCCACAAATTTGTCAGGGTTTGGGAAGACCCCCAGGGCATTTGTTGGGGCATTCTTTTAGATAAACCGTGCAGAGTTATAGTCTCTGTCACCATAAGCTGTAGTAACCTGCTAAGGTCAAACTACTGCAAAGGGTCAAAGGATCAAAGCCTCTTACTCAAGCCACACATTCATAAAGTTAATTTTACAACTGAACAATCAGTTGCATTGTGCAATGCAGGTTGCAACTCACTAACATCATCTTTTCAAAGCATGCCCAGAGCCCAGGACATTCCATGCATAAATTATCTTACCTAATTTTCTACCTTGCTTATTTGTCAAGGTCCACAGTTCACACATGAGATTTACTTGAAAAGAGCTAAATAAACAATATTCCTCTTTGCCATGACCTGGGTCATGAACTAACTGAGAAATAGTGACTAGGAGCCAAAGGATTCCTTATATTGATAATAAAAAGTAGGGGAGGGCAAGACTTGCATATGTGGGAAAACATGGGAATTAGCCACACAGACTGCTCCAACTGTAGGTTACCAGATATTACCTGCAGTAATATCACAGCATGAAGAGACAAGAAAAGTGGGGTTTTCTGGGGTCAACTCTTTCCCAAGAGGATAAAAAGAGAGCAAAACATGCTCTCATAATATAACTCATTACTAGAGGCCCGGTGCACAAAAATTTGTGCACTCGGGGGGGGGCGAAGCGGGGGGTCCCTCAGCCCGGCCTGTGCCCTCTCGCAGTCTGGGACCCCTCGGGAGATAATGACCTGCTGGCTTAGGCCTGCTCCCGGGTGGCAGAGGGCAGGCCCAATCCCTAGGTGCAGCCCCTGGTCGGGCTCAGAGCAGGGCCGATTGGGGAGTTGGGGCGCCGCCCCCTGTCATGCACAGAGCAGGGCGGATTGGAAGGTTGCGATGCCACCCTCAGTCACGCTCAGGGTGGGGCCGATTGGGGGGTTGGGGCACTGCCCCCTGTCACACTCAAGGCAGGGCCGATGGGGAGGTTATGGTTCTACCCTGTCATGCACAGAGCAGGGCCTGTGGGGGGGGGGGAGGTTGGGGCACCACACCCTGTCACACACAGAGCCGCAGGACGATCAGGGGGTTTGGTCGCTGCCCCCTGTCACGCTGATCCGGTGCCAGGAGGCCTCGCTGCTCCACTGATCCCGGTGCTGGGAGGCATATTACCCTTTTACTATATAGGATAGAGGCCTGGGGGCCAGCTGGTTTGCCCTGAAGGGTGTCCTGGATCAGGGTGGGGGTCCCCACTGGGGTGCCTGGCCAGTCTGGGTGAGGGGCTGAGGGCTGTTTTCCTGAAGCGAGTGACTGAAGCTTCCAACGGCTCCTTGTTTTCTTTTTTCTTTTTTTTTTATTCTGGGCCAGCTTTAGTTCTGAGGCCTCGCCACTGAAAACATCGATACAATGTTGCTAAAGCCCGGCTGGCTGAAAGCCGGTTTCTGGGCTTTTGTTTATCTTCTATGTTTGCAACATAGTTTCTTAGAGTTGTAGCTCAGAGGCCGGCAGCGCAGGCGGGGAACGTTGGAGTCCTCCATCACTGAAGCAAGCAAGCCTCATCTTTGCTTCCAGCTGCCTGGCTGCCGGCCGCCATCTTGGCTGACAGTTAATTTGCATATACTCACTGATTAGCCAATGAAAAGGGTAGCGGTCGTATGCTAATTACCATGTTTCTCTTTTATTAGTGTAGATTATTAGACTAGTGGCCTGGTGCATGAAATTCATGCATGGGGGAGGAAGGATGTGTCCCTCAGCCCGGCCTGCACCCTCTCCAATCCGGGACCCCTGCCAGCCTGATTGCCCCTAACCACTCCCCTACCAGCCTGATTGACACCTAACTGTTCCCCCGCTGGCCTGATCACCCCCAACTGCCCTCCCCTGCTGGCCCCATCGCTCCCAACTGTCCTCCCCTGCCTGCCCGATCGTCCACAACTGCCCTCCCCTGCCAGCCCAATTGCCCACAATTGCCCTCCCCTGTCAGCCTGATCACCCCAACTGCCCTCCCCTGCCATGACCTGCCTCCTCCATGTGAGTAGGCGGAGACGCTGGGACTAGCCTCCTCCATGCTGCACAGAGCTGCAGGAACCCCCAAGCCTCACTATGCAGAGTGGCTGCTGGGCCCCATATCCGCTCTGGGCATGGACATTTGTGGAGGCCATCTTATGCCAGCCATCTTGTGATGACATCATCACACACGAGGACCATCTAGGCTTTTATTAGTATTAGTATAGATTGTTATTATTATAATGACAATGAACTTTAGCCACCACAATTCAATTGGGTTATTTGGTTGCATTTCAACTATGTTGTCACCTGACTCTTGTTATCAGTGGAATTGAACAGTAAGCAATCCCAGCTCCTTATATTTTCTGTTTCTTATAAAGGTCCATTGATCTGTTTTTCCAAAGTTGCTAGCCTTTAAGTTCCTATATCTACCAAACATCATTTATTCACCAGTAATAGCTAATAACTTGTCTCCTATCTTTTCTTTCTTTCTTTCTTTCTTTCTTTCTTTCTTTCTTTCTTTCTTTCTTTCTTTCTTTCTTTCTTCCTTTCTTTCTCTCTTTCTTTCTTTCTTTCTCTCTTTCTTTCTTTCTTCCTTTCTTTCTTTCTTTCTTCTATCATCTATCTATCTATCTATCTATCTATCTATCTATCATCTATCTATCATCTATCTATTACAATAGCCAGGCTTTAATTAATAATCACTAACTACTTTAATTGTGGCAATATTTTCTATTTATTTAGTGCCTATTTTTTTCTGTACATTCATGTAAAATATTATTCTTTTTACCAAAGTCCTACAAATTGGGATTATTAAACCTACATAACTATGGAGAAAAACTGCATCAGAGAAAATGAGTAACTTGAGTTCATTCAGCAGGTAAGCAGTGTGGAGCCAAAGTACACCTTCTCTCTGATCCACGGCACTGCCTCCACATAGCTGGAACATGCTAGGAGGGGAAACTCTGCATATTATTCATGCCAATGACCACACTTTATAGAAGGGAAAGCTAGGCTAATGATGTTATGAGCAAACATTATTTAATAAACAATATTACTCAATCTGCAAATGAGTTAACTAAAAAACTTTATATCAAATACTTGAGAACATAGAAAAACCTCCATCTGAGATCTCTGGTAGCAACTATTGGGACCTATCAGAGATTGCTTTAAAAAATTTTCATATTTACTGTTATTTATTTCATGTTCATTCAAGAATTGCACTCTTGTAAGAGGTTTTACTGGCTCCTAAGGACACACCAGTTAAAGGTTTAAGAACTCAGGTTCCCAGTGAGACCTAGGATGGTAAATATATCATAAATGTACATTTATTAGGACCAACAAGCCACTAGTCTCATTTTCAAGGCACACTGGTTGCACACAGGAATGTCCACTTTGCTTCTACGAGGTGCTCAGAGAAGGCTGGCAGGGGGAGGTCTTCATTTGAGCTGAATTTATAAGGTTTAGCAGGATTATCCTAGGTAAGAAAATAGAAATAGATGGGGGGATGCTAGGATTTAGGAACACACTATGTAAGGGGAAAGACGTGGGATTTTCTGAGGAAGAATAAGGAATCTGCAATTGGAACATAAAGCATGAGAGGAGAAGTAGAAGGCTATAGAATTAAATAAGGAGATATCAATTAATGCAGGAAACCCATTTAGGAGGCAATTAGGAGCCTCTGCAGGTTGTACACAGGAACAATTCATGATCATATATGCCTTGCCATCTGTTGCTTGTGTGTCCAATATTTCTGACAATATGAATATTGTCTGGATTCATATCTCAGCTTTATCACTTATTAGTCTTGTGACCTTTGGCCAGTTATTTAACTACTCTCTGATCAGTAAAACAGGGTTAGTGATAAAACTTACAGAGTAAGATTTCTTCTGAGTATTAAATTAGGCAGTGTATGTAAAGCACTTATTATAGTGGTTGGCACATCCCATAATGCTAGCCATCGTTATTCATAAAATGATTTTAACATAAGGAAACTAAAGCACAGAGTTGTGTGACTTTCTCAAGATTAAGCAGCTAAATGGTAGAGGTAGGATTTGAACCAAGAAAGTATGGTTTTGTGAACCATGCATTTAATCACTATTCAATGTTTCCTCTTTAAACATGGTATGACTTGGGCTTCTACCTTACTACAATAAAATCTTGCTTTACAAAATGTGACAATCTCAACTATATTATCAAATACTAGAGGCTCAGTGCATGAATTCATGCATCAGCAGGGCCCCTTGGTCCGGCCTATGGGATCTGGCCAAAACCGGCTCTCTGACACCCCCCTAGTGGTGCAGGATTGTGAGAGGGCTCTGGCCAGGCTGAGGGACCCCACCGGTGCATGATCCGGACCAGGGAGGGACGTGGGAGGTTGGCCAGCTGGGGAGTGACCAATGGAGGGCTCCAGGGCGTGCCCAGCCCATATCGCTCAGTCCTGATAGGCCAGACCCCAGCAGCAATCTAACCTACCAGTTGGAGCATCTGCCCCATGGTGGTCAGTGCACATCATAGAGACTGGTTGACCGGTTGACTGCCTCCTGGTGGTCAGTGCATGTCATAGTGAGCCATTGAGCAGCCTTAGCATATCATTAGCATATTACACTTTGATTGGTTGAATGGATGACTGGACTACCAGAAAACTGGACACTTAGCATATTAGGCTTTTATTATATAGGACTAGAAGCCAGTTGCAGGAGGATTCCTGCAAGAATAGGGCTTCCTCAGGCCAATCGCCCCCCCAAGACCCTCCGTCCAGGGCTGCACACGGGGGTCCTGGCTGGGGGCGGGGCTTAGGCTGCCCATTCACTCCGCCAAGCCCTTCCGCCCAGGGCTGCACACGGGGGTCCTGCCTGCCCAGGGCCGCATACGGGGTTCCCGGCTGAGGGCGGGGCATAGGTGGCACACGGGGGCCTGGATGGCGGCTTGAGCTGGCCCGCCCTGCCTGCAGTATGCAAATTAGCCGCCATATTTGTGGTGGTTAATTTGCATATCTCACTGATTAACCAATGGGGAGTGTAGCGAAGGTACGGTCAATTACCATGGTTGTCTATTATTAGATTAGATTATTTGTCAATGACTGAATTCTACTGATTTATCCAATCATCTACCCCATACTTTTAAGAATATCTGTTTTAACCAATGCCTATTTTATATAGATGTATGTTTTATAGATATAGATATATAACATTTTACTATATATAAGCATATACCAATATATAAGCATATAAATATTTTACTACATATGATAACTGTTTTATATATATATATATAAAACATAGAGACTGGTTATATATATATATATAATACAATGTTTCATCTATGTGGTTGTTCATTGCTTTTGAAATGCCATCGATCTATGGTGTTGAGTTGTATCTATTTTGCGATAAATTTAAAATCATGGAAAAAAAAACAGACCAATGCAGCTGTTCACTTCCTCCAGTGACTTGTCTCCATCTGTTGTCATCAATCCCTTAGAATCTCTGCCAATAATTGAATGTCCTTTTGTAAAGATGGCTTTACTCCTGGGTTCACCCTCATCACAGAGGAAAATACACTGTAGTGATGAGACACAAAGCAGAGAATCATCAAAATGGCCAAATTAAACTTTGACTGTTTCTCATCCTCAATAGTGTAGGACTCTTTCTTCTCTGCTAGAAAATCAGTGGGTCCTGTTAAGCAATCACTTGCTACCTGCTAAGATCGGAACCTGGCTCGGACCCAACATTTATGCTGACAACTCTGCTCCCATTTGATCCTCCTGTCAGAGACATGTAGAAATTTTTGAGTGTCCCATGCTTTCTAATTGCCCTGAGTTTTTAATGTACTGTTCTATGCACTTGAAACATCCCCTCCTCCCCAAATCTGTCTCCTTTGGAAATCTCACATATTTGGCAAGCCTTCACAGACAGTCCCTATGTATTGTTTTTCTAGGGCTATTGTAACAAAGTACCACAGACTGGGGGTTTACATAACAGAACTGTATTGTTTTAGAAGTCCAAATCAAGGTGTCATCAGGATTGGTCTCTTCTGAGACCTCTCTCCTTAGCTTGTAGATGGCCTCCCCCCACCTCCCCCCTATATTTTCTCATGATCTTCCTTCTATGTGTCTCTGTGTCCTGATCTCCTTTTCCTATACGGACACCAGTCACATTGGACTAGGTCACACTCTTATTTTACCTTAATTCTGTCTTTAAAAAACAGTCACATTCTGAGGTACTAGGGGTTAGGATTTCAACATCTGGATTGAGGCAGCACGCTTCAGCCCATAACACCTTTCAACCTTGGTGAGGTCCCTTCTCCCCTTCTCCTGAGACACCTGGCAAGCAATGAATGTCTCTCTCAAGTTCGGTGTACCAGTGTTGTTTTTCTGTGTAAACTTATTATCTCCTGAAGATGGAGGATCTTTTATTGGCCCTCTTTTCTCAATTATATAGCATGCTTTCTTATAGTGTATGATATATATATATATATATATATATATATATATATATATATATATAACAGGTGAATGATTCAGGGGAAAGGTGGAAATGTAAGTTAATTATAAATATAAGTCTATCTATCTATCTATCTATCTATCATCATCTATCCACCTTTTGCCATTTAGAAAACTTGATGTCTATCAGATCTTTTATATTTGAAAAATTATTAGATTTTGATTTTTATCAACTTTTAAAACAACATTTAGATTCTATTCTTGCTTAAGTTATTTTTCCCTTTCCTTTCATATTTCCAGGTATTTTAAATAGGATCCCATTTTGTGCAATTA
This sequence comes from Myotis yumanensis, assembly GCF_028538775.1. Taxonomy (NCBI): domain Eukaryota; kingdom Metazoa; phylum Chordata; class Mammalia; order Chiroptera; family Vespertilionidae; genus Myotis; species Myotis yumanensis. Next base: position 235,245,598 of record NW_027223752.1, on the reverse strand, counting down.
GCAACTGTTAATATATGGCTATGAGGCATCGTGCCTTAAATGATTTTCCACATGAGCCATGACTTACCCTGATTCTTAAACATGAGGACATGTGGGGTGCAGGTAGGTGATCGAGAAAAATAATCCCTGTCTGGTTTCTGAAAAGCACAGTGTGATCCTAATTGAATACAGCTTTAAGAAAAGGAGCCATCAAATTGTATGATTTCTAAACTGCTTCTATTTATTTGACTTCGCCCATCACCAGGGGACCTTCTAAGGAGGTAGAAAGGACTAGGAAATAAACAACAAAAAGTGGGACATGAAGCCTGGGATGAGTGTGGTGGAGGAGGAGAGACAGAGAGGACACCTGATGGATGGTATCTTTGATGGGGCTGAAAATCACCTGTGCTACCATCCGCTGCTCTGCCTGCCCGGGTAATGTTTGTTTCAGGTGTTGAATGAACTTCTGAGGGATCAATAGCCTGTGGCAGACAAGGTTGAAAAATTTCCCTTGATTCAGTCAAGTGTTTAATTCCTCGTTAAGCCTGGTGATGTAGATCCTTTGTGACTAGCATGGTCATTAAATATCCACTCACCTGTGTTGACAAATTGTAAGAAATTCCATTCTCTTAGACCTCTGAACTCTGCCTGGGGTTAGCACTTCATCAGGGCTGATAATCTGTAAGAAATTACCTTTGCAACTTTCCAACTGGTAAATCCATGTAGTTAACCTGTTGCAGACTCAGAAGGGTATGTTTTAGAGAAAACCTTTCTCCTCAAAACATTACATTTTGTATACATACAGGCACATACACACAAAGCATGTATTCAATTATTAAACATGTATTATGTGACCAGTTTGTATCCAACATTGAATTAAGTTTTTAATACACAAAGATAAAACATTTAGATCTGGATGAGTCCAAATGTGAGAAGCATATGTGTGATCAGATGTGTGAAACTGGTTTCTTTGTCCAAGCTGGGCTTGGAAAAGTAAACCAAAAAACAGCTTTATTCTTCCTTCCATGGTTCTTTCTCACCCATTCTCTGGGATCATGCTTTCTCTATGTATGTTTGACAGTTTAGAAAAGATTCCGTAGCTCTTCATTGTTCCACCGCCCTTTTGGCTTTAAAAATCCACTCTGGTTTAATCAAATAACTCCAGTTTAGGTCAATAAACATTTAATGAACTCTCAGCCAGTGGAAAGTCTGGATCTGACTCAGCCTTAGACGTTAGCGAGGGTCAAAGTTGGCTTTGTCTCTCTTCTCTTTCAGCGCACACTGTTCAGCTGCTGTTCCAATGGTATCAGAGGGGCAGGCAATTGGAGGGACATGGCTAGCAAGATTGTCAGTGAGCATTATTGACCTTATGGTGTCAAATGTCCTTATAATGGCTCTTTCTCTCATTGAGTACTTTTGTGGGTTTCTCAGAGATCCTCCTCCTGGGAACTCATCTGCAGTTTCCTTTGTTTGGGTGTTGCTTCTCTTCCAGCTGGGTCTTTGTTGCATTGCTCCCCCCTTTGGTCTCATATCAGAGAAGGACAAGTCCTGAGCTGTCTTTCACTTTTAGACATTTCCCAGCCAGAATCAAGTGCAACTCTGTGTTCTGCTAACTCTAAAACACCTGTGGCAAGCTCTCTGGGAGGTCCCTTTGTAGCTACGACTTTCCTCAGCTGAGATCAGTGATGGGCACAGAGGACATCAATGGTGTCCTTCAGAACAGTGCTGTCTTCTAGACCATTTCCTGCTCAAGTACATCCTTGACAAGGTGCACCTTCTGCTTGGAGTAGGTGTTGATGAGAAATGATTCCTTTGTTTACAATTGAATACATTCAACTATTAGAATCATTTTCTATAGATTAGATGCTGGTTCCTTACATTTCAAACCTTATTTCTCCTCCCCTATCTACTTGCTTCTGGTGCTGGGCTTCAAAAGACATGTATATGTCATTGTATGACCCCTGGCTCTGCCCCTTTGTATCATAATGTACACCAGGCTTAAAAGCCCTGAAAGTCCTTTCTGTACTTGGAAAGCTAATAAATAACAAAACTTGGAAGTGACTATGAATTTCAAAAATACATTCTGCTAAGATCCCTACTTTAACTTCCCTATAGCCAGATCCCAAAACACCTGTGACCATGCCAATGCTATTCACCATAAAGTTTGAGTTGCAGAGGAATGAAATAATAGATAATATATTTTACATTTGAAAATTTACAAAAACAGGAATATGTGCTCCCTAACACAAACGTGGATGATATAGCCTACCACACACCTAGGACATATAGTATAGGGTGTCCCAAAATTCATGCAAGATTTGAAATTCAATTCAATTGCAAATCTTGCGTGAATTTTTGGACACCCTATATATATAGCCTATTGCTCTAGGCCAGTGGTTCTCAACCTGTGGGTCGTGACCCCTTTGGCTGTTGAACGACCCTTTCACAGGGGTTGCCTAAGACCATCCTGCATATCACATATTTACATTACGATTCATCACAGTAGGAACATTACAGTTATGAAGTAGCAATGAAAATAATTTTATGGTTGGGTCACAACATGAGGAACTGTATTTAAAGGGCCGGAAGGTTGAGAACCACTGCTCTAGGCTACAAGCTTTTATGGCACGTTACTACACTGACTACTGCAGGCAGCATGTCTAAATGGGAAAGGTACAGTAAAATACATTTCAAAAGATACAAAATAATACACTTCTATAGGGTAGTTGCCATGAATGGAGCCTGCGGGACAGGAAGTTGCTCTGGGCGAGTCAGTGAGTGAGCAGCAATTGATTTGAAGGCATAGGAAACACTGTGCACTGCTGTAGACTTTATAACACTGTCCCACAAGCCTCCTCCTGCTTTCTCAGATAAGGTCAGAACTAAAACAAGGAAGCTGTCAGTACTGCTCCATGAACAGGGGTGCGGGCTGGACTGATTGGAAAAACCGAGAAAAACCAGCTGGTGAGGCGTGAGTCACTGTAACAGTGACTGTCAGGAGAAGGTGAAAGGTGGCCTGGGGGTCAGTAGGAATCAGAGATCAGGATGGAGACATACAGAGACATGGGGTTGTCATGGCAACGTGGTTTGGCTGAGGTGTGTGGGAGCAGTGGCAGATTAAGAAACTTTGAGGTATTCATTAAAAAAAGAGGTGCTGAACGTGGAGAGGGTGTAGAACTGAGGACTCACTACTTTGACTATAGAAATTGGCTTTTGGTCCCCTTGGCCCTATCAGGCACAGAGGGCTCTCTCTGGCATTGAACTGATAGAAGAAACAAGACTCATCTGTGCTTTCTATCACTACAACCTGAAAATATTTCCAAAGTGCAGGGCAGGCTGCTCCCCATGCTGTGAATGCCGCATCCATTTGGGGGCTAGGATTCAGGATCTGAAGAAAGGGCCACCCACAAATGAAAACACTAGATAAGAAATGTGAATTTAGAAGGCATGGGGAGCCAGGCGGAAAACTTCCCTCTAGTGGAGAAGCTCCCTGGAACTGGGTCCCGTCTGCCTTTTATTCACTTGAATACACATTTGCCCTTTAGGAATGCATAAAGGTATATGAAAGGTAAAGTTTGGTAAACAGTAAAAGGATTATCAGTTTATGGGATTGCCTTGAGTCATTTGGCCAATAGCAGGGCAATATAATGCTGATTTTCAGCCCTGCTGAATATGGCATTAATATGCTAACTACTGTTGGTCTTAGCCTCCAGCACCATGATGCAGAACGCTGGCCCTTAATACCTGTTACTACTCCTGTGGACCTGTGTCCTCACACAGGATCTAGGTCCTCAATGGAGGACAGGCAGCACTGTGCTCTGCGGGCCTCAAGCTGGGTCTGGGAGGCTCTGGCTCCCTCTGAATGTGTAACACTGGAGAGGTGGGGTCCTGGAAGCTGAAACTGGCCAGTGGCTGACAGACTGGGCTGTAATTTGTGCACTCAGAATAGAGGTGCTGTGAGCAAGAGGGAACCTGTTGCCAAGCCCCAGGGACACTGCTCCCATCAGAGGAAAATTCCTCCTGAACCACAAATCCTTCTATTTCTTATGATGGACATTCAGCTCCATCATAACCTTTAGGACCACTGTCATATATGCAGTCCAACATTGACCAAGATATCATTATGCATCACGTGGCCCTAAAATACGTACCACAAATACAAGCTGCATATGTATTGTTAAATTTTCTTCAGGTCACATTGAAAAAATAAAGAGAACTAGGTAAAATTAATTTTACTAATATATCTAATTTAATACAAAATATAAAAAAGTTATTACTTCTAAATAATGAATTTAAATATTATTAGATACTTTGCATTCTATTTTTTAAAAATAATTTTAAAAATCAAAGGTGTATTTTACACTTGCAACACTTCTCAATTTGAACAAGTAACATTTCAAATGCTCAATAGCCACACACACACAGAAGCTGCAATATCAGAAAACACAGATCTGTGATTTACTCCAACAGGGAATTCTAAGGTATATTTATCCAACCCACTAGTATCATCTTCAGAGTTGTATTTGGTTGCATTGAGGGAACCAAAATGTTCTCCTGCATGGGTTAAAGGGGACTTTTCAGACAACTTAGTTATAAAGATGGGTCAAAGTTTTATTATAAGCTTGCATGAGGGATGAAAAATAAGGATTAATGTGCCAGTTCAAGGATTTACTCCTAGATATTTTATAGGTCAAAAGAAAGAACAGGTAACCCTGTGGGATTTTCTATAAATACAGATAGTCATGTTAGATACAGAAAGAAAAGAAATATTCTTAAAGGTCATTGGATTCTTGACTGACAATTAGCTGAGTCAACTGGGTGGGTAAAGCATGCAATGTGGGCGGTGAGAAATAGTTTGGGCCACAGGATTATACACCACGCTTAGGCATCTGGAATTCATGAGTAGCTCACATCCAAAGAAGTACAGCTGACTGAATAAGACATTGTGATAAATCCAGAAAGGAAATATTGAGATTACTATCCAAGTGTCAGCATCCTGATTTCCAAAGCCTTCAAGACTTTGTTGTTGTTGGTTTTTACTGAATCATGGCAACTGAATAAAAATGAATACAATTTTCATATACAGATTTTGGATAATATGTATTATTCACCAACTTCCCAATATTTTGGGATATTCTTATAAGAGCTTGAATTTCTTATGATCCCTTTTAAATTTTATATTCTATTTCTACTCAATTCTTAATATTTCTCCTACATTGTTTCTTGTAGCTTTCCCCTTTATTGTGTCAAATATTTTTTAAAAACCTTTGGTATTTATTTTTTCAAGGCAATCCTCTGACATGGTCATTGCTTTAAGTAGAATTTAATTGAAATGGGGGGGGGGGGGACGGTAATGCCAATTATATAACAGCAAAGAGTCAGTCAACAAATAACCCTATGTAATAAAAGCATAGTATGCACATAGTCCCCTTGTCCAGGAGTTGTCCGGGCATTCGAACCAGGTGCAGGGCTGGCCGGGGGAAGGAAGGGAGGCCCCAGCCTGCAGCCGGCAGCCAGCAGCCATTAGGGACCCTACCAGTGCATGAATTTCATGCACCTGGCCTCTAGTCTATAATAATTAGGCATTAGATTGCATTATACAATTGAGCTCATTATCTTTTTTTTGTTATTCTTCCAAAGTCACTGCCTCTTATCTTGAACTTGGCCTTTTTACTCTATCACAAACTCGTGCATCTTTTTTATTTCTGGAAATCTTTACTGCTTTCTTCCTTGCCTGCCTGTGTGTAGAAAGCCTGTTTTAATGCAAAGCAGCCAAGTTCTCCTTATCCTAAGCCCAGGTCAACTGGGTCTCAGCCCAAAGACTTTCTTTCCACACCAAATGTTCATCAGTGAGCTTTGCTAAGCCACAGCTATACGCTCCCCTGGGAGTAGTGTGCTTGAGCCATAAACCATTTCTCCTGCCCACATTTTATCACTTGCAAACTTTTCAACTGTCTCCGAAATAATTCCAGGAAATGTGATGTACAATGCCAACTAAAATAAAGGGATAGACTCCTCCCAACAGATAAAGGGCTCCGGTGACAGCTGAACACAACAGGCACTCCTCCCACACCTACAGCCAAGGGTACAATGTGAAAAATAAGCAGTGGAGGTCTCCTCTGCAGGAGCCCGATGAGATCATTCTAAGTTGTCCCAGTAAATGCAAATAATAATGTAAAAGTATTGCATTTGCCAAGAAATTATCTGAATGCTTTCTAGTTAATGACAGGTTCTGGTCCACTTTCTCTAAAAAATATCTCAAAAAGACACCTTCCACTTAAACACACACACACACACACACACACACACACACACACACACACTCTCCCATACAAAACTATGTAATTAAATCATTCCTTCAAACGAGTTTACCTCCAGAAGAGAGGTACAGTCTGTTGTCGGTGGAATAGTCTGGGTGGAGACGTTTTCCGTGGCTGGTTTGTACCCGTGTGAGAAAATGCAGTTTAGACTGGCAGGTACATCCAAATGCAGTCATTCTGCTTCTGTGTTCCCAGTGGGGAGCCACTTCGCCAGGTGCTGTGAGCCCACATTGCCTCTAAATGGAGGGCCATTGAAACAAGGGGCTCCTTGGGGCTGCCTCCTCCGCTCAGGCTCATGCTAAGTTCAAACTCCGTACCATTACCAATTCAGCATCTTCCCTTTGCAGCTGAGCTCTCTGGGAGCTAAACATAAATACTGTGTGAAGGGCCTGGCATGTATTTTGGTTACCAGTCTTCTTTAAAAGAAAGAAGAAAACAAATAAGACCTTCTTTCAACCTATTCATCCAGAACATGTCTTTGTAAATTTACATTAGTCTAAAATGCCCCTACCCATCTTTGGTATTTTATTGTCACCTAAGATAATATAAAATATGAAACTGTTTCAAAAATTCTTTGCTTTAAGTTGAGATGTTTTGTTGGAGTTTATCAGACAAGACTAAAGAGTTTCCTGCATTGGAACAAAAGAGTGATGTACAGCAGGTAAATATCTCTAAAACTCATGGCATTTCTGCTTTGAGATGGGTAGAAATTGGCTGCGGTGTTTAATTAAAAAAAAAAAATTACAGCATTTAGCATTTGTTGCATTAACAAAAATCATTTAACAAGCTAGAATAACCCCACAATTTTATTAGTTAGAAAGAAGACAGCAGAGTGGGAAAAATATAATTAACATTTGGTGTTAAGATAATTTACCCAGGTACTATAATAGGCACTTGACATATTTAGTCATTTAATCCTCACAAAAACCTAATGACATAGCAGTTATGTGCCCACTTCACAGATAAGGTAAATAAATCCTTAAATGTGAAATTCTACAGAAGTTGTATAGGAACTTTACATTTTGGTAATTTGGGGAACTATTTGGCTCCATGGGCATTAAATAGAGCCCTCAGGAGAGGAATAAATATAAGAAAGAGAGTGAATGTGCTGGCAATATTGATATGTCATTTTGTAGCCAAAGAGGGTGATCAGAAAAAGACTTCCTATGCATTTGCTCAAAACATGTTGTAAACTTTCCATTTGGCCCTGACTTCAGACACAGAATAGAAGCCACAGAGAAGCATAAATCCTTCTATGTTCGAATCAAACTGAGTCACTGATTCCAGGTGTTACCAAATAGGAGAAGGCCTTATCTCCCCTGTTGTTAGTGGGGGTGGATTTCTTGTGATATCCAGAGAAAATGAATTTTCTGAAGCTTGCACAGGAGGATATGGAAAAAAGCGTTATTTCTGTGGAATTACACCCTTGGGTTTCCAAAGTCCCATTTCCCTTTGTCCCTGCGTAGAAGTGTAGCTGGGGCTTTAACAGAGCTAAAATCAGAGCCAGTGGTCAAAGTTTCCTTTCCATGTTGGAGCCAGGGCCATTCGCTCATGAAGATAGCTTGTGTTTCCCTGCCACAGTCCGTCAGTCCATTGTATATGGGGGTCTATGTGGCCGCGGGCCATATGGGCGAATTCAAGGAAGCCAAGAGAGCGGCCACAAGTCACAAGAGCAGCAAAAGAGAGAATGCCTTTGTTAAGGGGATTATGTATTCCTAAATTTCACACACTTGCAGTAGCCACTGATCTCTGTTGTGTGATTGACAGGCAAGTACTTTCCCTATGTCACCCCAACTTTACTGGACATGTATCTATCTTCCCTTTGTTGAATACCTTCCCCCAGTGATCTGTAGAGAACTGGCAGTGGTTCCCTGGGGAGTGTGAAATTGAAGCTGCCCAAATGACACACATATAATATCTGGCCTCCCCCTTTGCTCCTTTCCTATTATTAATAATTAGTTAATTACAACGCTATCACAGACAGTGTACCTGGCTTCTCCACTAGCCATCTTCGTTAGTCTTGGCTGCAAAAGCTTTGGGAAGTTTTGAGGTAATCAGTTAACTCTTAAAGAACCCAGACTTTGCCATGAGTTTTCACTGGTTGCATAGGGAGGAGTGAGCCCCAAAAGCAGTTCTCAAAATGAACAGCTTCAGAAATAATTTTGGCAATTACATCTCTGTTGGTAACAATGTACAACTCCCTCTATAGGGACAGTTACTAAAGGAATCACATTCATTTGAATATAGATGCTAAAAATCTCATGTCTTCAAAAACGATAGGAAGATAAATATAGATATTTCTGATTATATAAAGTTATCTTACCATATACAATGTATTAGGCCGAATACCTGAAATGTGTGCGTGTGTGTGTGTGTGTGTGTGTGTGTGTGAGAGAGAGAGAGAGAGAGAGAGAAAGAAAGAGAGAAAGAGAGAGAGAAGAGAATGTGTGTATGTATGTGTATCTAGGAGCCAAATGGATATAATTCCTACAATTCCAGCAATGGAGATATATTATATCAGATATCTATTAATTTGACACCATAGCCCAAGGGTAGGAAATGAATGGAAGCCATAGCTCTGGGGAAAAATATTTTAAAACTTCTGTTTAAAATAGAAAGTGAGATGATCAATTAAGGTGCCAGAGGTTCAAGACGTTAATTGAGATCCAGTCTACTAAGAGTTTCAATGTCAAAGTAATATTTTAATTATCAACCTAATGCAACTTTCATCTGTTTAATATTTACTGCCAAGGACAAGCAGTGTATAATTTTGTCCCATTAAGATATATCAATTCAGGAATCAGAGTATGTTATAGTCCAGCAAAGATCGCTGCCTATAGACAGGACCTAACTTGGCTATTTGGTTTATATTTTCAAATAGCAATTTTACTAGCAATGTTCCCTTTTTAAAAAATTATTTTTTAAAAAATAAATAATTAAAAAATATGTACTCAATTTCCATAAAGAAAAACAAGGCATGCAACAAAAACATGGAATTAATGAGGGTGAAGATTTGGATGCCATAAAGCAATCAACCACTACCATGTCATTTATTTTTGTGCCTGATTTAAACTACTAATATGTTATGTTCACTTCAAGTGAGTAAATTGACTTTTTAAAATTTAAGTTTATTGAGGCAAAATGTACATGAAATTAAATTTACTCATTTTAAGTGTTCCATATGTTTTGACAGATGTATATACCTGTGCAACCATTACCATTACAGAGTACATATACACATATACTTAAATACACATGCTACACAATACATTTAGACATTATATATGTATTAATATACATATATACATATATCATTACTTAAATATTCATATATACATTATATATTATTTATATATAGCTGTTTTTAAATATAAAATGTGTTTATGTATGCCACATATAAGACTTGTTTACATTACATATTTAGTTATACAATCTACACTAATAAAAGAGAAACATGGTAATTGGCGTACGACCGCTACACTTTTCATTGGCTAATCAGTGAGTATATGCAAATTAACTGTCAGCCAAGATGGCGGCAGCAGCCAGGCCGGGATCAGCGGAGCCGAGGGGCCTCCGGGACCCGGGATCAGCGGAGCCGAGGGGCCTCCCGGCCCCGGGATCATCGGCTCCGAGGGGCCTCCCGGCCCCGGGATCAGCGGGGCCGAGGGGCCTCCCGGCCCCGGGATCAGCAGGGCCGAGAGGCCTCCCGGCCGCCTGGATCAGCGGCCGAGAGGCCTCCCGGCCCCCTGGATCAACGGAGCCGAGAGGCCTCCCGGCCCCGGGATCAGCGGAGCCGAGGGGCCTCCGGGACCTGGGATCAGCGGAGCCGAGGGGCCTCCCGGCCCCGGGATCAGCTGGGCCGAGGGGCCTCCCGGCCCCGGGATCAGCGGGGCCGAGAGGCCTCCCGGCCGCCTGGATCAGCGGCCGAGAGGCCTCCCGGCCCCAGGATCAACGGGGCGGAGAGGCCTCCCGGCCGCCCCGATCAGCGGGGCCGAGAGGCCTCCCGGCCCCGGGATCAGCGGGGCCGAGGGGCCTCCCGGCCCCGGGATCAGCGGGGCTGAGGGGCCTCCCGGCCCCGGGATCAACGGGGCGGAGAGGCCTCCCGGCCGCCCGGATCAACGGGGCCGAGGGGCCTCCCGGCCCCGGGATCAGCGGGGCCGAGGGGCCTCCCGGCCCCGGGATCAGCGGGGCCGAGGGGCCTCCCGGCCCCAGGATCAAGGGAGTCGAGAGGCCTCCCAGCCGCCTGGATCAGCGGAGCTGAGAGGCCTCCCGCCCCAGGATCTGAGGAGCCTGATGGAAGCCCTGTGTGTTCATGCACCCTGGGGGTGCAGAGGTCCTTTCCTAGGCAGAGGCCTATGGCAAAAATTTCGACTCTAAGAAGCAGCCTACGGCCTGGAAGGAGGCTCCCCTGACCTCAGTGCTGGAGAAGACCATTAAGCAGAAAACTAAAGAAACCGATTTTACATCATTTCCCAGGTGGAGAATAGTTGGCATGTAAGCCCCTGACCAGTGCCCAGCCTCTCCTCTGTCAGTCTATCTCACTCTTAGGTACCATGTTCTTTGTTCTGTCTTAACTGCAACTCATTTTTAAACTAGATTGCTTTTAAAAGAAGACTAAATAAAGTTTCCCTTAAGTTATTTAGGTGGTGCTGGGGCTGCTGGGGCTGCTGGGGGCCTGATAGAAGACACAAACATGCAATGGGGGGCCTGTACCCAGCAGCCCCAAGGCCCGCCACCTTGGTGCTGGGGCTGCTGGGGGTATCAGAGACACAAACCCGCAGGCCCGGCACCCAGCAGACCCAAGGCCTTCGTGGCAGAACTAAGGAGCAGCAAGCCAAGCCGTAGGAAGCAGCAAGCAGGTGGGCAGTAACAAGGGAGGGGTCCCGGACTGCAAGAGGGCACATGCTGGGCTAAGGGACGCCCCACCCATCCCCAGTGCACGAATTTCGTGCACCGGGCCTCTAGTGTGTAATAAAAGCCTAGTTTCCAAGTGGCCCTTTGAAACACATTTAATTGGAAATCAGACAACCTGAATGACGGTGTTTGAGGAAGTCTGACAAACAGGCCCATCCTGTATAGCCAAATCCTGCCACCTCGAGAGAAAAGAAAGAACGGGTGAAAAAGAGAGAGTGCTGAGCTCAATCCATCCCCTGCCAGTTTGCAAGAACCAATTCTATCCATCCCTTCTCAACTTCTCATTCAATTTATCCATGAGGTGGCCTGAAATAGTCTCAGGTGGGTTATTTATGCCACAGCACTCTGCAGATGCTTCAATCTGGGCTTTTTTTGTTTATTTCCCTTGGCGGGTTACTTGTTGAGTATTTACCAGAACACCCTTATTTAAAAACCAAAATATTACTGTTGTTACTGATAAAGACAGTGTTAGTAAAGTGGGCTTCAAAAGCCTTAACTTTGCACACAGACTTCCCATTCCCATCCAGGGTGCTGGGTTCCCTAATGAGTTCACTACACAGCCCAGAGCTGTAAAAACTCGTGCTCTGCACAGAGAAAAAGAAGGCCTGCTCCAGAGGAAAAGAAGAGGGGCATCTTGTCTGTATGTGACCTGGTTTTGCTTACACATGCACCAAATAGATATGCAACCCATCTCCCAAGAAAGGAAGGCGAGGGGGTCCATGAGGGGCCAGGTATTGTATGCTGATGGAGCCCCACACCTGAAGGGAACTATCCCAGGTGGGCAAGAACCCTCCCACCCTCCAGTGCACCCCAGTGCTGGAGCCAGGCCAGTGTTGTTTCTCTATTGTTCTTGGGCCCATCGTCAATGCTTTCATAGGAGCAGTCTCCACTTCTTTAAAATAAATTTTTTTCAATTGCCTCTAATAACGGCTCAAACTGCTGCCTGAGTGCCACATTTCTATTATGTTCAATTCTAGGTTTCTACTTCTGTAGTGCACTGCAATTAAAGTTCAAAGCCTACTTTGGTGCATTTATAAATCCTAAAGAACTGATTTCTTCCACTCTGCAGCCCCACTTTTCAACGGGTCCCTTTTGAAAGCTTTTAACAGAGGGCAAATGGGAAGCGTGGCCCGACCTTCTTTTTTTATGGGACCGGAGTAGGAATAAACAGATAGGCTGTTCTATAGAAATAATGGATATGTTTTGGAGTAAAGCTCTGTTTTCCCTTCTGAGTGGATGGCTAGTAACAGCGCCTTTCTACCTGAAGGGATCTCTAGGTGCAGATTCCGGCTGATCTGATATTTTTCAGTGATTGTTCAGCAGGTTGGAGGCCCTCTGGGGTGGACATGATTGTGGGTCTCCTGTGATTCTATGTCTTTCATAGTCCTCATCATTCCGTACTGTAGCTTGTTTCTCACTAACCTGTGGGTTCCTGGAGGGCAGGGTTTGTGTCTGTCATTGATATCGCTAATGTCCAGTTGAGTGCTTGGCATGGCACGCATTTGCAGCGTGGACTGGATGGCTCAGTGGTGAGGGGCCCTGTGGTGAGTAAAGATTGCTCCTTAGTCCTTCTTACCATGTGGCCTAGAATACATATGCACACCAGGACTAAGCCACCTGGTGTCCCTGCCTAGAGATCCAGGCGCTTCGGGAGGAAATCTAAGCACATGAACTCAAACAAAAAAGAACCAGTGTGTGTTTAATCAAAGGGAACCTTCTGATTCCAACTCAGTTCCCTATTCTCATAGAGCATTTTGTATCCTATTAATGGAATTACCTCCAACATCTGGAGAAAAACCAGGATTCAAATGAGCACCTTCACGATGACTGATGTGGTAATTGTCGTGTTTGATCTCCATAAGTGCAGGGAATCCCCTAGGCAGGAGGCAGGACCTCTTTGCCTGGCAAGAACTGCTGATGTTTGTATCTGCTATCAAGTGAGAGCAACCAGAGGCAACATAATGATTAGCAAGACTAAATTTTAATTATCAAAAGAAAGCCAATTTTGAAGAGAAAGCAATTTATGTAACTAGAAGCAGTGTTCAGTAATAAAGTAATTTATTTATGAAATGACTCAATAAGTATTTGTAGATCTCCTTCTCTATGTCAGCACTGTTTAAAAGGGTGGGGGATACTATATAGATGGCTATTTGGATGCAGGTTGGTCAAGGTGAGCAGACCACTTGTGTTTGCTAACTAGTGCTTATGAAGTTAGGATCCTATCTTCCCCCAGAGATTGGGAGACAGGAACTACCCTTCTTGATAATTACATTTCAAAGGTATGGCTTCTGGGATCTTGAGGTCTCCTGCCTGCATTCTAGGCACATAGGTGTATGGAGTGTCTTCATAAATGGAATCTACACTAATAAAAGAGAAAGATGCAAATTGACCATACCTTCACGATGCCCACCAGCCAATTAGGAGTGAGTATGCAAATTAACCCAACAATGGGTTAATTTGAATACACAGGTGCCGAGTGGCCAGGGGATGGGTGGGACACTTGCGTCATCACCATGGCGACGACGAAGGTGTTCCACACTGCCCCAGCCGCTCCAGGCCTCTGGGCAGCGTGGGAAGGCAGAAAGGCAGCTCCAGGTCTGAACAAAGGGAGAAAGGCAGCTCCGGGCCGGAGCAAAGGTGAAAGGAAGCTCTGGATAGAGCGAAGGCGGTGCCGGCAACCAGGGGAAGGAAGGCCCATTCTTGCTCAAATCTTCATGCATCGTGTCTCTAGTACTTCTATAAAGAAACAAGTGAAATAAGAAATGAATTTTAGTGATGTTCCAGAATACTAAACATCTATAATAATAAAAGCGTAATATACTAATTAGACCAGACAGCCTAACGACCTTCTGGACGTCATTCCGGATGTCCCTCCAGACGAAGCTGTGGTGGTGGGGGCCAAGGCAGAAGTGGTTAGGGGTGATCAGGCAGGCAGGCGAGTGGTTAGGGGTGATTAGGCAGGCAGGCAAGCAGTTAGGGGCATCAGGCAGACATGCAGAGTGGTTAGGGGCGATCAGGCAGGCAAGCAGAGGGGTTTGGGCGATCAGGCAGGCAGGCAGGACAGCGGTTAGGAACCAACAGTCCAGGATTGCAAGAGGGATGTCCTGAACTGGCAGGCTGGGCTGAGGAGCCTCCCCCTCCATGCACAAATTTCATGCACAGGGCCTCTAGTATAAATATGATTATCTAAGAATCCCTACTGCAGAGGAACTGAAGTCTATTGTTGTAAATCTTTTGTAACTAGATATGTGCTCTTACATAGATTAGCACAAGTATTATTTTAATCTTCAAGACACTACTAAAATACACACACTCACACACACAACAAAACAGGTAATGCTGCCTCCAAAGTCCCTGACTTTGTACATGGCCTTATTTTCCTCCTGGTGGAATTTTCTCTTTTATCTTCAAAGGAAAGGGATGTGGACTTTGGATCCACATTCAGCTCAGATAATCAAGGGTGGACCTAACCATGGTAGAGGAAACATAACAAACTCTGGGCTACATATCAAAATATTTATTGCCATCTGAGTTGGGTGAAGGCATGGTGGCTTTATCACCTATTCCAGGTTTCCTATGACTCTAAAGGAGGAAGCTGGCTATGGAATCAACTGTCATGATTACCCCCCCCCCCCTTTTTTTTGTCCCACAGCAGTTCTGAACCTGTGGGTTGCAAACAATGAAAATACATCCTGCATATCAGATATTTACATTACAATTCATAACGGTAGCAAAATTACAGTTATGAAGTAGCAATGAAAATAATTTTATGTTTGAGGGTCACCACAACATGAGGAACTGTATTAAAGGGTCGCGGCATTAGGAAGGTTGAGAACCACTGCAAGTGAGCTAACCAGACATGCTACTTCTATTTTGAAGAGCTCACTGTATGATTTACTATATATTGAGGTCATCAGAATACATAACCTAGAAGCACTGAATAGAGAAAAAATATTTATTGAGTACCTCCTATACTCCAAACACAGTGTTGGGTGTGGTTGAAGCTACACATTTTAATACAATATATTTTTTTTAATTACATTTGTGGGGATGAATTGGTTAACTGGATCATATAACTTTCAGTTGTAGATTTCTATGATATAAGATCTGTATATTGTACTGTGTGCCCACCACCCAAAGTCAAATCATCTTCTGTCACCATATATTAGGCCCCCTCACTTCATACCCCCCACCTCCTTAAAACAATGTTTCTTATAGTCAAGATATAACCCATCTTATTGAAGAGACGTGATATACAAATAGAAAATTGCAATTGAATTTGACATTTGATTCATGTCCAAGAAAAGACAGATAACACATTCTCTGGAAATTTAGAAGAGGTTTTAGTCACTGGTGGGGAGTGGTGATTGTTATCTATCAAAGGACGAATAATTTGCTGAAAACTGATCATTGGCCTACATTTTAATAGAATCTGTGGTGCCACATATCATTTATTTGTAATTGAAATTTAGAAACAAAATCATACAAACAGCAATTTACAATTAAAAAATGGTAAGAAAAGAAATAAAAATTAGATCAATAAAATTGAAAACAAGAAAACAATAGAGAAAATAAACATAATCAAAATATCTTTCTTTAAAAATCTCAATAAAATTTATAAACCTTTGTAGCAAAACTACCCCAAGGGGAAAAATAGAGAGAAGACACTAGTTGCCAATATCAGAAGTGAGACAGAGGGAGACCAAGATGGCGGCGTAGGTAAACACCGGAGACCACTGCCGCAAACAACCATTTCAAAAATACAACTAAAAGACTGAACGGACATCACCCAGAACCACAGGAAGGCTGGCTGAAGAGAGACTCTACAACTAGAAGGAAAGAGAACAGCAAATCGAGGCTCAGAGGCGGCGCAGTGTGGAAAATACAAAGGTACCGAGGTGCACGCACAAAGCGGGCTGGTGGCTGAGGGCGCGGTTGTCGTTTTCGGTCGGGAGTGAGTCTCAGACTCTGGGCTCCAGATCCGGGCAAGTCTCTAGGGACCCAGACTCAAACGGGAGAAGCGGGATTATCCGGCATCAGTTGGAACCTGAGGGCAGCTTTCTCTCCGAGGTTTGCAGCGGCTGCCGGGGTTCTGAGAAGCAGAGCCTCTGGGAACGGGACTGAGTGTGGCCATAACTGCTCCCTCCGCCCGCCCTGTTGATCCCGCCCCGCCCAAACTCTGCGCACAGCCATTTGCCGATCGCCTCAGGCAAAGGCTGGATTAGCGCCTCCCCAGAAGGCAGACGTTTTCCACACAGCTGATTTCCACAGCCAGTCGACCTGGGGGTCAAATCCCTCTAGTGTTAACTACAACAATTAAGGCTTGGCTAGAACAAGACTGCGCACAGAGACCACAAGGGGGTGCACCAAGAAAGCATAAAAGATGCGGAGACAAAAAAACATGACAGAAATGGAGGATATGGAGCTAAGAATCGCAATTTTGAGGGCTTGCCATAAATTTGTGCAGAGACTCACGAAAACTAATGAGACCCTCGATGCTACGATAAAGAAATTAGAAAGTAAGCATACACGGACTGAAATAAAGAATATTATACCCAATAGCAGACCAGAGGAGTACAATAATCAAACCAAAGATTCGACAAAAAACACCCAATTGGAAAAGCAAAATGAAAAAAGAATCCGAAAGTGTGAAGATAGTGTAAGGAGCCTCAGGGACAGTTTTAAGCGGTCTAATATCAGAGTCATTGGAGTCCCAGAAGATGAGAGACAGCAAGATATTGAAAACCTATTTCAAGAAATAATGGCAGAAAACTTCCCCCACCTGGTGAAAGAAATGGACTTACAGGTCCAAGAAGCGCAGAGAACCCCAAACAAAAGGAATCCAAAGAGGACCACACCAAGACACATCATCATTAAAATGCCAAGAGCAAAAGACAAAGAGAAAATCTTAAAAGCAGCAAGAGAAAGAGGCTCAATTACCTACAAGGGAATACCCATACGACTGTCAGCTGATTTCTCAACAGAAACTTTGCAGGCCAGAAGGGAATGGCAAGAAATATTCAAAGTGCTGAATACCAAGAACCTACAACCAAGATTACTTTATCCAGCAAAGCTATCATTCAGAATTGAAGGTCAGATAAAGAGCTTCACAGATAAGGAAAAGCTAAAGGAGTTCATCACCGCCAAACCAGTATTATATGAAATGCTGAAAGGTATCCTTTAAGAAGAGGAAGAAGAAGAAAAAGGTAAAGATACAAATTATGAACAACAAACATGCATCTATCAACAAATGAATCTAAGAATCAAGTGAATAAATAACCTGATGTACAGAATGAACTGGTGATTATAATAGAATCAGGGACATAGAAAGGGAATAGACTGACTATTCTTGGGGGAAAAAGGGGTGTGGGAGATGCGGGAAGTGACTGGACAAAAATCATGCACCTATGGATGAACACAGTGGGTGGGGAGTGAGGGTGGAGGGTGGGGTGGGAGCTGGAAGGAGGGGAGTTATGGGGGGAAAAAAGAGGAACAAATGTAATAATCTGAACAATAAAGATTTAATTTAAAAAAAAAAAAATATCAGAAGTGAAAGAGGAAATCATCACTATTGATCTCAGGGACATTAAAAGAATACAGTGGGGCCTTGACTTACGAGTTTAATACGTTCTGTGATGGAGCTCGTAATTCAAATTACTCGTATGTCAAATCAACAGTGAACGAGTGAGACACATGATCCTGGGCTGATGTTGTGGCATTCACTGTGATGTTCACTGCGCCAACTAGTGTTGGGGTATCTGAAGCTGGCTCATAACCCAAATTTTAGCTCGCAACTCAAAGCAAAAAATTGGCTGAGAGACGGCTCATATATTGAAAAACTCGTCAGTCAGGACACTCGTAAGTCAAGGCCCCACTGTAGTCTAAAGTCTATGCTCAAAAATATGAAAACATATTTGAAATGAATAGGTTTCTTGGAAGGCATAAACTACCAAAATTCACAAAAGGAATAGAGATCATCTGAATTAGCCTAAAAATCTTAATGAAATTATATCAGTAATTAATAACCTCAAGAAAACACACATCAGACCATACTTTTTCATCAGTAAATTTTACCAAATATTTAAAAAAGAAAATATACCAATTTTTTATATTCTTTTCCAGAAAATTGAATTAGCAAGATCATATCCTTATTCTTTTTATGAGACCAGTATTTCACCACCTTCCAGGATTTTCAAAAATCAAATTAGCATTCTAAACCAAAGTAGGAGGGTGTAAGGCAGTGGTTCTCAACCTGTAGGTCATGACCCCTTTGGGGGTTGAACAATCCTTTCACAGGGGTCACCTAAGACCATTGGAAAACACATATATAATTACATATTGTTTTTGTGATTAATCACTATGCTTTACTTATGTTCAATTTGTAACAATGAAAATACATCCTGCATATCAGATACTTACATTAGGATTCATAACAGTAGCAAAATTACAGTTATGAAAAAGCAACGAAAATAATTTTATGGTTGGGGGTCACCACAACATGAGAAACTGTATTAAAGGGTCGCAGCATTAGGAAGATTGAGAACCACTGGTGTAAGGAGTGTCAAAAGGCCAAAACCCCCAGGATCCACTCTTGCTTACACCTGCTCTGAATACTCTTCAAACACAGGGGCCAGTTTGTGTAGGGCCTGGATGGCCCTGCAGCTTTGGGTAAAGAAGCCCTTGCATCCCCACCATTGCATCTCACTGTGAAAGAGAGAAGCTGACAGTTGGAAGCTTAGTTTTTTGTCCTTTGTGGTTTTGAGACAAATTGTTTCTTCATAAAACCCTATTGAACTTGCCATGAAAAGTAGAGAAAATAGGAATGGTCTTGGACCAGAAGATTTACCATCTGAACATATTCATTCTGCTAGTTAAATATTCATCACCAAAGTCTATGGAGAGTCTACTTGTCAAGGCCATTGAAACACAGAAATCATGACTCATTCATAGTTGAAATAGGTAGCCCATCCCAACATCAGCAAAGGGGCAATCTACAAAGACAGATCTAATCTCTTCTATCCGTTTTTTTTTTCTCCCTCCAACAAATGAAGCATTTTGGGACATAACCCATTGTTCTCATAAAGATATCTGAAATGCAAGTCTTGACTTTCCTGCAGATGTTAAAAAGCTTATTTATCTTTCTTTTTTTCTTCAGCTTAATGAACACCTGTTCCCTGAGTCCTGAGTCTGTAAGTTATAAGATTTAGTCCCATTTCCTTCCAAATTTTAGACTTCACATTCATATCAGAGGAGAAAAATGGACAAATAGAATCCTTGGGCTCAAGGTGTAGAAAGATTATCAATTACTATCTTATGTCTCAAGTGAATTCCCAAGCACAGTTTTTAACCATTGTGAAAAAATATATTTACTGTAAGACAACTTTGAAATGGAGTATTTTTTTACAAGACCTTAAGTATTATGGCTATTTTTGTTCTTTAGTAATAGTCTTACATTCCAAAGAAATCTTTTGGTGCTATAAGAATGCATGAACAATATAAAACTAAGTGAAAAAATACAAATTACCTTTTTCCACTGTGCTCAGTTTAAATAAAAAATGTGTTGCAGAAAAAGAGCAGCACATTATACTTCTATTGTTTTACGTGCTGCTGTGAAATCCTACTTGTATAATTTAGAACACATGACACATAATTGACAGAGAGATATAAAACAGGCTGATAATAAGGGAAATCACTAACAGAAGAGGAAATAGAGAAATCTCTCTCTCAAGCCTGTCGAGACACTCCTTTACTTAGCATTAAGAGACTCCTTGTGATAATGCCAAGAGTTTTGAAATAAACAAGCTTCAAATTGTAAAAAAGTAGATGGTAGGTAATCTAATAAAGAATGTAGACGACAGAGAGAGAGAGAGAGAGAGAGAGAGAAAAGAGTGAATATTGTAAGCAAATAGTGAAAATAATTTTTCTAAATGTACTAGTCCTCTCATCTTTAAAAATATTGGGGGTAAATATTTATTGACTGTGATAGTAGCAGCACTAGGCAGCACAATAAAGCATGTAACATTTATTCTAAGAACATTTATAGAACACCTACTATGTGTCAGGATCTCTCTAGACCTTGATAATGCAATGGAGAAAACTTGAATAAAAATACAAGTCAACTAGGTAATGTATGAAAGTACAA
The DNA here is from genome assembly GCF_028538775.1 of Myotis yumanensis. Taxonomy (NCBI): domain Eukaryota; kingdom Metazoa; phylum Chordata; class Mammalia; order Chiroptera; family Vespertilionidae; genus Myotis; species Myotis yumanensis. Next base: position 235,225,243 of record NW_027223752.1, on the reverse strand, counting down.
TCAACCCAAATCCTCTAGATACTTCCAGTTACTACTTCTTCCCCATTAACTTCTGCCCCTTAAAAAGAATCCTGTAAGACATTTTAGTAAATTGAAAACAGTTACTCAAATACTTGTCCACCAAGTTTCACAGTAGCTCTATTCAAAATATTCAAAAGGTAGTACTGACTCCAATGTCCATTGACAAATGAAAGGGCAAACGGAATGGTTTACAATAGAGTATTACCCATTCATATATAATAAGGAACTCAGCACTGACACATGCTATGACATAAAGTTAAACAACATTATAAGTGAAAGAATCCAGGCACCCAAGGCTATATATTGTATCATTTCACTTATATGAAATGTCCAGGATAGGTTAATTCCTAGGAATGGAAAGCATATTGGTGGTAGCCAGGGGCTCAAGGTGCAATGAGGACTGGGGAGATCACTTAATGGGTAAGTATGGTTTGGGGAGAAAAGAAAACATTCTGCAAATTGATAGAGGTGGTGGTGACACAAACTGTGAATAAGCGACTGCTGCTGAATGGTACCCTTTAAAATGGTTGGTATTATGTGAACTATACCTCAATAAAACATCTATTAAAAATAATGATGTCAGCCTAAGGCCTGGATGAGCTGAGAATAGAAATTGCTTTGCTTTCTAAAGTAGATATTCCACATTGATTTGATTGGGGCAACTGTCAAGATGGCAGAAATCACTGAAACAGCCAAGTCTGGTTGGGTAACCATGTCTAGACGTAGTCCCAGCCTGGGGTTTCTTTACTTCAAAATCATTACCATGGGGTTTTTTTTTTAGGATTTTGGACTTGTCCCTCGGTTGGCTAAATTTGCATGGCAAGGAGCCAGGAGACAGCAATTCAGTTCTAATTTATTTGAAGTCTTCAGCTTAAATCAAAGCTTGGAAGAAAAGTAATCATTTCCAAGAGAGAAATAGGCTATAACATAATTTGGGAGACCTTCAAATAGCTGGTTTGATAAAAATTAATAAACGATCCATCCTACATACTAATTGGCCATTAAAAAGTCACTGCTAAGACTGTCTTTATCCACATAAATGGGGTCATCAATTGTTATTTTTTCTTAATGTGTAAACTCATAATGTCTGTAAAGCAGACATAGTCACCTCCCTCATAGGGACTGAGGGTATCTAATCTAATAATAGACAAACAGGGTAATTGACCATACCTTTGCTACACCTCCCATTGGCTAATCAGCACGATATGCAAATTAACTGCCAACAAAGATGGAGGTTAATTTGCATATGTAGGCTCCAAGCGGAGGAGTGAAGACTGAAGTGAGCCGGAGCAGCGAAGACGAGGATGGAAGGCGGCTCTGGCCAGAGCGAAGGCCTGGGTCCCGGGTGTTGAAGGAAAACCGGTGCCCGCAGCCAGGAGAAGGGAAGGCCTATTGCACGAATCTCTTTGTGCAACAGGCCTCAAGTATATAAAATGATTAAGTTCTTAGAAAGGACATAGATAAAAGGATACTTGAACTCTAGGTTCTCTGAGAGATAACAAATAACAGAGGGGAGAAATCATAAAGTCAGATACAACTTAGAAAAATAAAGAAAAACTAGGCCATACACTATTGATTGTTACATCTTATTTATGTAAATGTGTTGTTTGTTCATTTGTGTGGATATTTTTTCCATTGATTTCTAGAGAGAGTGGAAGAGAAGAAGGAAGGGAGGAAAGAGAGAATCATTGAGGTGAAAGAGACACATCTATTGGTTGCCTCCTGCACACGCCTCCACCACAACTGGGGAACCTGCAACCGAAGTATGTACTTTTGATAGTGAATTGAACCCGCCATCCTTTGGTCTACAGGCCAGAACACTAACCACTGAGAAACCGGCCAGGGCTTATTTATATAAATTTTACCATAACTAGCTAAAAATTGTTTCTAAAATGCATTAGTACAAATTAATAAAACATATAGTCTATAAAAAATGAAAACTAAAACAAAAGAAAGATGTTCAAATTTTGATCCTAGGCACCTGGAAAAATTAATCTCTTCTTTTTGGGGATACTCTTACCTTTGCATCATATTAAATATTTTGAGGTTTGTAATTTTTAAATATTTCCAAATGAATCTGTCATTCATTCTTATCTTTTTAATTCCATGTGATAATTTTATTGAGGATTCTCCAGAAAAGCAGAGTCAATGAGCAATTACACATATGTGTATATAGATAGATAGAGGTACTCATATATATGTATAAATAGGAGGATTTTATTATAGGAGTTGGCTCACTTATTATAGGTGATTGTGCAGGCCAGGAAGTCCAGCAATCTCAGGTCTGCAAGCTGGGGAACCAGGGGAGCTGGTGATGACCTCCGATCTAAGCCTGGGCAAGCTGATTCCAGGGCAGAGAAGCTGGGTGCCCCACCTCAAGCTGAAAGAGTGACTTTTCCCTTCCTCTACCTTTTTGTTCTATTTGGACCCTCAGTGGATTGGATGATGCCACTGCAGTGGTGAGGGCATCAGTCTTTATTCAGCCTGCCAGTGCAAATGCCAGTGTCTTCCTGAAATACTCTCACAGACATGTCCAGACATAAAGCTTCCCAGCTACCTGGGCATCCCTTAGCCTCATCAGTTCAGGTAGACACATAAAATTAACAACTGGAGTAGGTAAACAACCTTTATTTGGAAATTTAAAAGGCAGTGCTAAAACGTGTTATGATTCATGTACATCACACCATGTATTGCTACAGTTTATAACACATTCATTTATTTTGTCTGTAAACCAGGAGTATGAGCTTCCTTCACACAGATTTTGTAAATATTATAATGATGATGAAGTGCTTGGGAAATGACACATATCATTAATTCTACTGCAATGCTACAAAAAAAAAAAACAAGTGTGATTTCTAGAGTGATATTGAATATTATATCAGTTAACTGTGGCTGTGTTACTAATTACCCCCAAACTCAGCCACTGAGAACAAGTATTTATTATTTTGCAGAATCTATGGATCAGAGATTTTGGGATGACTCAGCTGGGTGCTTCTGGCTGAGGATTTCTCATGGGCCCACGGTCATCCTGAGCCTTGAAGAGGTTCTGCTTCTGCAGCTGTTGGAAGGCCTGGGGAGGCCCTTTCCGTTCACTCAGCTGGTAGAAGCCTCAGAAGATCTTCAGAGTTGACTGCTGTGGACCTCTGGACAGAGCTTTCTCATAACAGGCACCTGGCTTCCCCCAGAACTAGTGGCCTAAGACAGAGTACCCGACATAGATGCCTCCATCTTCTACAATCTAATCTTTGAGGTGGGAATCACCATTTATGTCATATTCTGTTCATGAGGAGTGAGTCACTAAGTCCAACGCACACTCAAGAAAAGGGCTGATTTCATAAGTGTGACTATCAGAAGACAGACGTCATCGGAACTTTCTTGAAGATTGCCTACCACAAAGAGTGAATGGGTGCTATCGAGTCTCATAACTCATACTGAGATAAGCCTGGGCTTTGAAAGTTGATCAGGCCACTAACTTCTGAAAAATGGGGTCATTTTTTTTAAACTCATAGGCCTACATTTTATTGTTGTTGTTATAAAATAGCACAACCATACAAATCTCACACATTTGTTGGGGGAAATCAAATGATGATCTTCAAGGCAGATGCCATGTAGTGATGGCAGAGGGCTGTCCTAGGCAATCACCAACAAACACTAGAAAGGCATCTGCTTGCTTAAATTCCTTAAATGCTCCTGGTATGTACACATCAGAATTCTCAGGAGAAGGAAGACACAAAGCTAACCTGGCCATTTGATATTGACTGCAGAATTCATATGCCTTAAGAGGCATCATTCTTTGATTTTGTCTCAAAGTCGGCCTTCAATCTCCATCTCATTTAGCTGCTGAGGCATTTCAGACTATTGGTTACTTACTGGTAGAAAGATGCACCATACATATACACATGCTAATAAATCCCCATATGTTAAGGCAAATGTATTAAAGACATAGATGCTAGTGGATTCTCTGTGCATGAATCATCATTAAGCACTTAGAAAAAACAACTGAATTTGTACTAAATCACCCTTAAATTCAGACCTTTCTAAATTCTATTAATGGGAATGTTTATAAATTCTACATCTGCAAAGACCTGTCTTCCTCTACATGAAGATGTGCTAAGGAAATGAGAGAAGAAACCTAGTTTTTATGTAGCAATGAAGTCAATTTAATAAGTAGGTGTCATTTTCCTTGAAGAATATTTCTGCCTCTAACTTCTCCCTATCATCAAAATCACCGTGCTTGGGATTCTCTTGAATCCTGTGTTTCTACTTCCGTTTGTTTTGATGAACCAACTTCCAAGCAGCAGCCTTGTTCTTAACTGAGTTGATGCTTACAGGAACCATACTTCTTTTCCAGGAACATCAAGGATTGTTACTGGGTACCCAATCTATGCCTTGCTCAGCCTTTTGTAAGAATACACCTTGCCCAAGTGCACAGAGCCTGTGATGCTGACTTATCTGGACTAAAAATCTCTGGGGCTGATTGCTGGTGAACCTGCAGGTGAGGCTTGGGTTAGGGAGATTTTTCTGCTTTCATTATTATCCTAGAAGTCCGATGCATGAAATTCATGCCTCGGCTGCCTCGGCCGGCCCTCGCAACCCCTCACAGCCCCGACTGGCCCTCGCAGCCCCAGCTTTGTCCTGAAAGTCATCTGGAAAGTTGTTCAGCTGTTCGGTCTAATTAGCATATTAGCTCTTTATTATATAGGATTGATCCAACTGCACCCACAGGCAAGAGCACCTAAAGAAACTTGGTTTCCTTTGTTTATGTATCTCTCTCTCCAGAATCCAAGTCTTCTGCCTCAAAGTTTGTGCTAATTCCTCTCTAGATCCCCCATGATGGTCACTTAAGAAGGGCTCAGTAAATGGTTTATTGAATGCATGTATGTATTGACAAAAACAGCAGATGGATAACAGAAGTACACTGAGCATTGTGAACGAAGGAAGAGCATGGTAGGAGGCATACGTAAGGCGCACAAAGACTTCTGTGCGGACCAAAGAGAAAACGATGAGCACCACCTGCCTACCATGCAGAGTTTTGTGAAGATCAACTAAAATAACATGGGAATGAGTGATTCTCATAAAAAAGTAAAAATCTGTTTCATTTTTGAATATCAATAATTCCTGGAGTTTCTCAACTAGAATTTCCCAGTGTAACCAAAAGCATTCTGACAAAAACAAGGACAGAATAACAACTGACATGAAGCCATGTTCAAAAGCTACATTGATTTTTATTACTTAATTATTTCCCATTAATCAACACACACATGTTTGGAAATATGTTATAGTGTTTATAAGTTATCCAGTTAGAGAACTTGACAAAGGGCATGCGTACCATATAGTCTCTGTCTTCCTGAAGCATTGACTTTATGGTGAGAAAGGTTCACAAGAGGAAGAGGAAGAAGAAGGAGAAGGAGAAGGAGAAGGAGAAGGAGAAGGAGAAGGAGAAGGAGAAGGAGAAGGAGAAAAGGAGGAGAAGAAAGAGGAGAAAGAGGGACAAAATTAGTAGCAGTGAGCAATCATTTGCATGTGTTAATGAATTTATAGGGATAAACTCACGGTTACCTTGTAGTGTTTATGTCTCTAATTTACATTGGGAGAAGGCAAGTTGAGTGACCAGGTAAACAAGTTTAAATAACTTGACCCAGGTCAGGAATGGAATCAGGATATAGGAAAATGGTCCCAGGCTATCTGAATCTCAGAGCCTGGACGTATGTTATGCTCATTTTACAGATTGCTCTTAATGTCATTGTGTGACTGAGAAATGGAAGCTCAACATTTTCCAAGTTTAAAAAAGGTGTGAGGTGGGAGAGATAGTCACAGGCATGGTTCCCAGGGGCACTGGAGACCAGGGCCCTTCCCTGTGGTTACATCTACTCTCCTGCCAGAGCTATTTTCTTTATTTTGCCAATGGTCTGGTCATAGGGTCAGTGCTGACCACCCCTTTCAATCCCGTGGTCTTTACAGTTTTAATGACCACATGACAAAAAAGGAGTGCTCTTTGCAGTAGAAAACTTGCAGGTTTTGAAATAAAAATGTGCTTTAAATGTTGTCTAAACTGTTTAGTAGCTTTGTGACCTGAAAAAGTTATTTATGTTTTCTATGCTTCCACTTGCTCAGTTCATTTATTCAACCATATTTTTCTGGTGCCAGTTCCAGAAAGCTGCCTTTAAATAAAGCGGGGCCTTACCATCAGGGAAAGTTATCCTCGTGGGGCATATAAATAATAAAGAATACATTCCAAGTAGAGACTGTATAAAGTAAAGCAGGGCAGGGGAGGGGGTGGAACTTGAAAATAAGGTGGCCATACAGACTTGTAGCCAAAATGCTATTATTTTATCTTGTGTTGAATATGCAACGTCAATAAGCCATGGATTATGCATCTTCCTCGGTTTCCAGACTTGGGGACCACCCTGTAGAGTGGCCAGCTAGGATCTTTCTGGGCAGATGACAGAGTCTTGAATGAACAGAGACTGTGAATTATGTGATTATGTTGGGGAGGAGGGAAGCAACCGGCAGAGGAAACAATAAATGCACAAACACTAGGGTTTTTGCAAATGCCCCCTTACTAGATAGTGGGCAGGCTGTGGAGTGGGGAGAAGACTGGGGTGTGAGGTCCAGCAGGTGGACATGGTTAGAAAATGGCCTTTTAGTCTGTGCATTATGAGAAGTCACCTACGTATTTTGAGTGGGGAACTGACATGGTTTTATTTTCTTTTTAAAATGTGACATTTTACATGGAGATATTTGAGATTTAATTTGTGAGCTGCCTACAGCCCTCATTGGAGATAAAGTATGAAAAAAACACACCAGGCCCCTATACTGGCACAAAACCGATTTCCACAAATGTTAGTTCTTGCCTGCCTCCTTCCCTCACTGTGCACTGAGGCAGCATTCTCAGAAGGGCGACTCTCAGGGCTGCTGTTTCCTTAGAAAATGATTCACTTGTTTTTGTTCTCTGGACGACAGCTGGGCCTGGGCCTCAGAGAGTGGTCTTTAAATGCCATCTCTGGGGAAGCTGGCAAATACAGGGCCAGGCTAAGAACTAAAGTTGAAGGGGGATTTGATCCAAGTGGGAGACAGATAATGAGAGGATTAACTCGGGTCAAGGGAAGTAAAATCAAGGGAGAAAAATAGACAGGAAGTGGATGCTTATTGGAATGACAAGTGGCCTAAGGTCACCTTTCCTGCTGCAGATAGCAGAGGTCAATGCAGGGGCCTCTGCAGCAGGCAGGAGGATTTCCTGGAACTCCACATCTCCCAGGAGAAGGCAGGAGGGGGTTCCAGTGCTGAGCTCAGAGAGGCCAGCTCAGGCTTGCAAACAGCTGATGAATGGCAAAACCCGCTTCAGATCTGATAAAAACATCCTCATGGGAGCCGGCGGCTTATACATTTGCTGCCAAAGGGAAACTCTAGCTCAGTTGATTGCGAACTGGATCAAGCCAAACTCCACAAGCAGACCGAATTTTCAAAAGTGATTGTACTTAGGTAAGGACATTGCTTAGATCAGGGTTTGCAAATTCAATTATCCTTTCATTTATTCTTTGAGAACCTTCCATGTGCCAAGGACTCCTTTAGGTGCTGGGAACCAACTAATGATTGAAATCTCTACTTTCTTAGAATGGAATTTATTATATACTTTAGGGGAGACAGGACAGACAATAAACAGAGAACATGCTGAATATAAAACATGTCAGATGGTAATATAAGCAGGAAAAGTATGAAGGGAACTAAGAGGATGAGTGGTGCCAGTGTGAGGGGTAAGTGGGGAGGAGATGAGGAAAGTGCTATCTGAGGAGGTGGTGACCCAGCCAGGGAGGGTGAGGGTTAGCCCCAAGCTAACTTGGGGAAAACATTTTCCTGGCAGAGGGGAGAGTAGGAAAGGACAAGACAGTGGAACTCACATGAGCATAGGAAGGAAGTGTCGTTGAGGTCACAATAGGGAGGGCCCAGACCCTGCAGGCCAGGTAGTCCAGGTAAGGTGACTGGGGAGATAGGAATCCACAGGAGAATTATGTGTAGAGAAGTGACATGACCAGATCTGAACCTGTTGTAAAGGAGCCATTTGTTGAGATTAGAAAGACTCTGGAAGCAAGTTGGGGTGCTGGCGTTGAGGGGAGATCAGCAGCACATGTTTGGATTTATTGAGTTTGGCATGCTACTAGACAGCAAAGCAGATGTCTTCTGGAGGCCAAGTGGAATCCAGGGGATTTTTCTTATGCTGATTCTCATAGGTAGATACGGGCTGATTGGCATTTTGTCGGGTGTAGGATTCAGAAGATTCCTATTGACTCAGAAGGAGAAAGACTCAATGAACTGGCAATGCTGACCATGACTGCAATGGTGGAGATTATGTGAAATCAAAATCCCCATTTTATCCTGATGCCCTGTCTTGAATGAAGTCAGTCTTACCATTCTTTAACAAGTGCCATGAAGGATTTTTTATTTAACACCATGGATACCTAGGAGAAAGGATTGTGCTTACATCACCCAACAAGGCTCCCACTCATTTACATTGAATCAATAGGCAAAAAGCTAGAGGTGCTAGAGATCATTATGGAAGACACAGACACCTTGTCCATCCTTTATGTTTGAGTCTGTGACTTCTCTCTCCCTTTCCAAACTGCAGGAGGCGTAGAGAAAGAGGCATAGAGAAGAGTGGACCGTGCTTCCATCTATATCCCAGGCCATTGGAACTTCAAGTCAAGCCTGTATTGGAGAGAAGAAAGCAAGCTTAGAATTATTAACCTTTACTGAGAACATGATTCTGCTTTTATTTCTATCATAGAGTTTGCTCTGCTCAAACCCATTAAACTAGAAAAGCAAGTGAGAGAAACGGGAGATGGAGAAGGGACACAAATGAGCAGATGAACAGGATGTTAGGCATCTGATTGGAACCAGTTCACGGAGGGTCCAGCCTCTCCAGGTTATGGGAAGTCATTTTGATCCTGTCAGCTCCAAAGTTCCAGATGGAAATAACCAAAGAAGCAACTTTAGAAATATACCAGCAATTATGAAGAAACCTGACGTTGAAGTTCTACCTTTATCTCACTAAGAAATGGGCCAAATTTTTTGTGATGATTAATTGTCTCAATGCTAAAAGCTGGATTGACATTCCTGTGAAGAAAAGGCATTATTCATATAATTCATACAATCCAATGCAAGTTGCTGAATGAATGCAAAATAAAAGGTGAATACAAAACGCTGTGGGGGATTGAAGATGTAGGTGATGGAGGTCAGAGGGGGATTAGGGATCTGTCTGCTCTGCTATAATTTGAAGGAAATAATCATCTACATCAGCAGCAGTGATAGCAAAGGAAGGCAAGGGAAGGGAAGGGAAGGGAAGGGAAGGGAAGGGAAGGGAAGGGGAGGGAAGGGGAGGGGAGGGGAGGGGAGGGGAGGGGAGGGGAGGGGAGGGGAGGGGAAGGGAGGGCAACAGTGGAAAAACTTTGATGGTGGTAGACAGGAGTGTACAACATGGCTTTTGTACATGGGATATAAATACACAACCAGACTTGCCCCTTGAAAGCGTCTTTCCTCAGTCCTCCAGCCAGCCCGCGTGCTGCTGGAGACCTCTGAGTTCTGTAGGGAAGGAACTTTGCACATTCTCAAACAGCCTATTTTTAGCGAGCATGAGTAATTACTCCAGATGGCTGTTCAAATCTGTTGGCATTGTTTCTACTGTACTTTCTTTGTTTAGAAACCCATTTTGTTTGATTTCAAAGAGACGTAAAAAGATGCAATCGTCGTCATATTTAGCATCGATCTCTTCCATGAGCTTTCTGGAAAACTTCCACTGAGAGAAGGTTAACTGAGATGCGGATGGAAGATTTTTAATAAATCAGTTTGGCAATAGAGTCCGAGAGTTTCTTCCATAAGAACAATTTTTTAACTTTCAGTGGTTGCTGCCTGTGTGTGTGTATGTGTGTGTGTGTGTGTGTGTGTGTGTGTGATTGCAGATATATACTCCTTTTCCCGTTGCCTTAATTTTATTTTTTTATGAATTTAAGATTATTTAGGATAATGTTATGAGGGTGATTCAATAGAATCACTGGTCTTTTTATTTTTTGCTACAAATGAAAATATGGTGGTTTTTTTTCTCTCCTACTTTTTCTTTCCTTCTTTTGTTCTTGCCTCTCCTTCCCTCCCTTGGTCCTTCTTCCTCCTTCTCTCTCTGTCTAGGCTAGACTCTCTCTCTCTAGACTAGACTCTATCTAGCCTCTCTCTTTTTCTCTTTCTTCTTTCATTGGCCTACCTACTATTTTTATTGATTTGTTCATTCTTTATAAACTTTTATTTTCCATATACTCTGATTAATAAACCATGCAATATATATAATTTTAGAGAAAGGAAGAGAGAGCGATAGAGAGAAACATAGATGAGAAAGAAACATCCATCAGCTGCCTTCTGCATGCCTCCTACTGGGGATCCAGCCAGCAACCCAGGCATATGCCTTGACCAGGAATCGGTTATTATAATAGAGGATGAATTTTCAATACCAGACCTGCCTTTAAAGCAATGCTTCTCAACCAGGATCTACGTGGATCCACTAAGTCATCTCCACTCATAGGATCCTTCCCTTGTCTGATGGTTACACATCTAAAAAAACATATCTTCCAAGAGCATAGTAGCAAATTAAGTTTATTTTAAAAATCGATATGAGCTGTAAGTGGTTTTCAAATGTTCATGCACTTGGATTTACATCTTCACCTAGGGATGTTGTTGAAAGGGTTTAGAAGCAGTAAAAAGAAATCACAATAGGATTGTGACAGATGATATTAGATGAATGAAAGACTAACAAGCTCTACACGTAGAGGAGGAAAAATCACACAGCAATTTGGAGACATTTAATGCAAGAACAAGGCATTCTACAGTCCTCAAAAAATCTGAAGATTGTAACAAACTGTGTTTATAATCAGGGACTTGAATCTATAATAAAGTGTTGCTGTATAATTCTTATCAGAAATGGTTCTTTAGAAAGGAGATAAAAATGTAAGCTAACAATTGCAAAGAAAGCCATCTATCAACTCTATTATTCAGCATTTTTTCCTAAAAATGTTAGAAAAGTATAAAGAAAAAAGCAATATGGTATATTTATTATAGGTTAAAAAAGATCATCTTTATGATTTGGATAAATGCTATTTATTGGATATGATAAGGATGTTTATTAGAAAAACCCAATATATCCAGCTTTAAGAAAATATGAGTTACTAAATAATAATAGTGAAATGGTTAAACTTAGAGCAAAAATTAAACTTCTCTTGTTACATTTCTTTTGTTTCCTATGCTACATATTTCTTTGTTACCAAATATAAGTAAATTCTAGATACAGTGGAAACAAAACTGTGACTTATTAAGAATAAATTGATCTAGAAATCTTTAGGGACTATATACAGTATATAACTCCCCCACCCTGTGCCCCAATCCCACACTGGCCTTCAGTTCATGAGAAGCTGAACACTCCGTTCCTCCCCTGCCTGAACGCTTTTCTAGAGCCTGGCCCCTTCTCGTGGCTCAGAGAATGAAATTAGGCCAGGCAGGTAGGAAGGGACCCATCTACTAGGGCCAATTAGATGTTATTCTACTAGCAACAACACCTTACTGAAGTGTTTTACATGGGGAAGGTGACAGGATGGATTCACTGTATTAAGAGATCCCTTGGCTGCTCTGTGGAAAAGGAATTGTCAGGGACAAGAACACAGGAAAGATGAAGAGTTAGGAAGTACCACATTGGAGCAGGCAAGAAATGACTGTGACATAATAAAGTAACACTAACATTTTCTACCTATGTTATTGGCAAACAGATAGTGAAATGGGGATACATATATATGCATATATGGATATATTTATAAACGTTTGAATTTGTGCATACATTATCATTACATTTAATAGATTTATATAATTATTTAGCAATATTTATAGAAGCCCTAATAAACAGTTCCATATATGTTGACCCAAAAATTTAACTTCATAAAAATATTCTAGTAAAATAATGGAATTGCTCCCCAAATATGTAATACCATAATTTCATCTCAGATCTATGTACAATATGTAACAATGGAAATGGCTGAACTAATTTTTAGGGAAAATTGGTAAAGAAATCATTCTTTGTTCATTTCAGAGCATGATCACTCAGAAGTCATTAAAAATTATTTGCAAACCTCCACTTAATGAAGTAAAATAGATATTAGTGATCAATTTTGTTAATACATATGTCTATACATATATGTGGAAAGCATGGAATATTTTAAAATTTGACATTAATTATAATTTATGAATATGAAATTACCTAGTTTTTATATACATATTTGTATTTTATGCTTCCACCATGTAAGAAAATAATCATTTCTACAACTTATTTTAAAAGAGACCAATAAAAACAACAAGCTGTGTTTATTAAATGGTATACAATCATTAAAAGCATATGACATTGCCATCGCAACTATGTGCATTTTATAGATATTATAAACTTTTATAATGACCAGCCTTCACAAATAAATACGCTTACAGTATTGGGAAACTGACTGAGATAAGGACATTGCCTTCATAGCTGAATAACCATCAATGGTTTCTGAGATCAATAAGGTCTCCTTAATATTTGCCTATGTGGACTCTTCCATCATCATCTCAGTGCACAGAGCTATGAGAACACCACTGAGCTATACCTGTAGTTTCCTCAAAGACCAGGCTGGATAACCCAGGACTCCAGCCCACTACTATCAGCTGGTAAACTCCTCTGCTTTATTTTAACTCAGTTCTAAAATTCCTTACTTCAGAAAGTTTTATGATTTGATTAAGAAAGAGTTAGGCATCACCCCTAAGGGCTCTCATAGCCCCTTATTGCCCTTAACCACAGACCACAGCGCTGTGTGTGTCTGTCCTCTGTTAGACCATGAACCCCTCGGAGGGGAGGTGTCTGCATCAATTCCTGGTTCAGAGACTAGGGCACAACAGGTGAATGGAAAGAATGAAAAATCACCCTAGTATTATAAATATTTACATATAAATATATATATATATATATGTATGTATGCATCTGATATTATTATAGGAATGACTAGTTTATAAATTACTCTTTAAAACAAATAAATAAAAATGTATTCAACATCCTATGTAATTAGGGAGTTGCAGATTAAAACAATGAGATACCACAACGCATCTACTAGAATGAAAAGAAAACAACAGAAAATACCAAATGTTGGTGAGGATGCAGAGCAACAGAAATTCTCATTCACTGCTGGTGGGGATGCCAATGGTACAGCCCATGTGGAAGACAGTTTAGCAGTTCCTTGCAAATCTAAGCATGCTCTTACAGTGCAATCCAGGAATCAGCTCCTTTATATTTACCCAAATGTGTTGAAAATTTATGTCCACATAAATCCTGCACACAAATATTTACAGCCCTTTATTCATAATTGCCCAAAAGTGTGAGCAACCAAGAGGTACTTTAAAAGATTAATGGAAAAACAAACGTTGGTACATCCATACACTGGAATAATATTTCAGCGATATAAAATAAATGAGCCATCAAGTCATGAAAAGACATGGAGGGACCTTGAATGCACATTACGTAGTTAGAGACGCCAGCCTGAAAAGGCTATACTATATGATTCCAAAGATATGACATTCTGGAAAAGGAAAAACTGTGGAGACAGTAGCAAGATTAGAGGTGTCCAAGGATTTGGGGGTAGGGGACACAGAATGAATAAATGAAGCCCAGGAGATCTTTAGGGCTGTGAACTACTCTGTATGACACACTAAGGGTGGATACATGACATTGTATATTTGTCAAAAGCCATAGAACTGTGCAGAGTGTGAACCTTAATGTAAACTATAAACTATAGTGCATCAATATTGGTTCATCAGTTCTAACAAATGTACAACACTCACGCAAGATGTTAATGATAGGGGAAATCTGAGGAGAATTGGGGTATTGAGGACTCTTTGTTCTGTTTGCTCAATTTTGTAAAATTAAAACTGCTCCCAACAATAAAGTCTTATTTTTTTTTTTAAATGGATTTACTAATTTTTGTTCTAAAGCTGTCTCGACTTTACCATTACTTCCAATCAGAATGTGAGTGATATTTTAACTGAATACAGGGTTGGGGATGAGCTGTTCTTGATAGTGACTGCTACTAGAGTGCTCTGCAGCCTGAAAAATTACATGTCCTGAGGTAGACTACGTGCAATTAGGCGCTTAACAATCGGTGTCTATTGCTCCTTTGTGTAAATCCCTCCAATGATTTCCCATTGCGCGTAGAATAAAAGACAGCTCACCAGGTCTTGCAAAAGCTGGCCACCTTCTACTTGCCATTGCTCAGTGATCTGCACCTACATCAGCCTCTGCCCTTCTTCCTCCCCCGGCCCATGGAAGCCTCACACTTGCTCTTTCTAGCTCTTAGAAAAATCTCCCATCACTCTGTTCTCGCCTTTTCAGTTATGAATATAGACAAGAATGACAATTATTTTCTCTCTACCCTCCCAATACCTCCTGCCTGGTGCCATGCACTATCTCCAACACTACCCCATTGCTTTTTCTTCCTTGTCCTTATCTTTGGTCAAACATTTCACTGATATGTGAGGCTGGCCACTGGAAGGTAAGCTCCCTCAAAAGCAGAAGTTTCGTTTGTCTTTTCACCGCTGTTCACCCAATGCCTAGGATAGTGCCTGACATACAGTGGGTGCTCAGTACTTCACTGTAGAGTGAAGAACCGAGAAATATATGGAAATGAGGTCAATTTGACATAGCATGGAAGCTGGAATCCTGGTTAGGTGATCCTGGGTCCAATTCTCAATCTGGCCACACATAGTTAAAGAAGCTCATGCGACATATGTCCACTCTCCAAGCCTCAACTTCCTCTTGTGTAAAATGAGGCTTTCAGAATACATGAAGCCCAAAGTCTCTTTTAACTCTGAAATCCTACACTCTTTATGATGCAAAGTGATTGAGGTTCCACTAGAGAGCCGCTAATTCGATATATTCTATTACAGGGCAATTTCCGTGATGATATATGTCTGTTCAGCATACTGGGACCACCTTTCAGAGTGACATTGTCACACATCTGGTCAAATAAATTAATGTTCCCATCTGGATCGATGCTTCTGGCAGGAACACCGAGTACTGATGCCACACGATCCCTCCATCATAAAACAGAAAGTGTGTGAGGATTTCGCAGCATCAGGCAAAGACAACGTTGGCTTCCCATTTTCCTGTTTGTTTGTTTGTTTTTTGTTTTTTCATAGAGCCATTCACTAACCTACACTTGACATTCCGTCATAAAAAGGGACACACAATCTCACATGTCTTCACAGGGCTGCATGTGTATTTTGCTCTATCCTGTTTCTATGGAAAACATCAGCATGTACCAGGTTGATCATTATTTTAGGTAAAATATATTACAATAAACAATGTCTGCAATTTGAGACTCTGGTGGATATTCTTGTTGGGCAAAGGGGAGATAGCATGTAATACTAGTTGCCACTGGCTCCAGGAACAGGCAGTCTTCCTCTGGTTCCGCTGTCTGGGGTGTGTGCAGACGTCCCACCAAGAGAACATGGACCCATTTCCTTACCCTCACAAAGGTGAGTTCTGCCAGTAACTGGTCATAGCTCACAATCTCCTACTCTCACATGTGTCTGCTTCTTGCTTCAGATTTCAGCTGAATTGCTCTTGATGGACTTGAGTCAGCACTTCAACACTGTCACAGCTCTGACACTCTGCCCTTCACTGTCTGGCTGGAAGTCAGATGTTTTGTGGCAGATGAGTCACTGGCAGCACTAATGGACACTTCAGAAAGACAGGGCTGTCTGCCGAAGAGCCCCAGAAAGCCCACGCACCAGAGTGATCAACGACGTGTAGGGACCTTTCCAACAATGATGTGAGATCATACTGTTCTCTCTCAACCAGAGCCCAGGAAGGAGCATACTAATGGTAAAAACACGACAGGATTTTATTGAAGGTAAAGGACTAGCTATGAATTCAAAGTCTACTTAAATCATTTAGATTTTCCAAATAGAAATAAGAACTAGAAACTCATACTTGGAGATAAATAGTGCATTACATGTGTTGACATATATCTGTGCTTGGTAAACATTAGTTTTTTTCTTTATCATTAAATAAAATTCATACTCTATTTGCTTAACTTCAAGCAGCCATGGTTGGCCGATGTGCACACATGGGTGAGTGAAGCCCTGTCTTCTCACTTCATGGAACTCAGTGTATTGGAGGAGTCACAAATGCAAACGTGCTTGGAGATTCTGTGGAATTCATTCCAAGGAGAGGTGTGGAAGGCCAGTGCTAAGAGCCCAGGTATGTGAGATTAATTTGAATAAAAAATTAGAAAGAAACATTAGAAGAGATTATTTTTGAGCTGAATTTTGCAGAACCTAAGATGATAGGGAGCCAAAAAGCTTAAAGAACAATATGAGTTAAGACTTGATGGTGGAAAATTTAGACTTTAGCTTTAAGCTACCTATAGTAGAGAAGACAACCAGAATACCTGATATCTCTACCAATAGCAGGGAAGCTATTGATAGGAGTTAGGTAAGCCTAGGAGGTAAAGAAGAGCTAGATCATGGGTGAGGGGAGCGGGGGAGGTAATTAATGCTGAGCTATGACTTTCTGGTTTATTCTACAAGTGAGAGACAACTAAACATAAGATGTTTTCTTGTTTGTTTATTGGCATAATGGTGGAAGTAACTTCAGTTTGAGAGAGAAAACTTTATATTTAAAAACTGACCACAGAACAGCACATGTGCATGCACACACACATACCACATCACAGACACACAAGCAGTTAGTGAGGCCTGTTTATTAAATTAATTTATTGTACTAGTATTTATTATTATTGGAATGTATGCTGTCTACTGTCACAATCCGAGCAGCGCTAGCTATCTGTTTCTAAATGAACACAAGCTGGCATGTACGTCATCAATGATGAAGGTTTGCTTAGTGAATTGAAGAATATAATTTGTAGTGGATATGAGCTCTGTGGCCAGGAAGAGAAGGTATTGTGGAATGAGTTGAGAGAGCAAGCACGGGTGTTAGCAGGAAGTCATCATGGTAGGTAGAAAGCAGAGCCAGGTCATGCTGACGGAGCCCCATGATGGGGTGAGGACAGGCAGGGAGCAGATCGTGCCTGGAATCTTCTGTATGCTTCTTTAACTGATATGGTTGACTCATCATGATCTCAGGCCAGTCACGGGTAGGAATGGGGCTCCTCAGGTCTTGGAAGGTGGAACTTTGGTGACATGGAGGACTAACTGGAGGTGAGAGCTATTTGTATTCTGGTGAGGAAAGTGCTGGAGGTGAGGAGTGTGCTGGGGATGAGAGTGTGCTGGAGGTGAGAGTGTGCTGGGGATGAGAGTGTGCTGGAGGTGAGGAGTGTGCTGGGGATGAGAGTGTGCTGGAGGTGAGAGTGTGCTGGGGATGAGAGTGTGCTGGAGGTGAGAGTGTGCTGGGGATGAGAGTGTGCTGGGGATGAGAGTGTGTGGAAGTGAGAGTGTGCTGGGGATGAGAGTGTGCTGGAGGTGAGAGTGTGCTGGGGATGAGAGTGTGCTGGAGGTGAGGAGTGTGCTAGAGATGAGTGTGCTGGAGGTGAGAGTGTGCTGGGGATGAGAGTGTGCTGGAGGTGAGGAGTGTGCTAGAGATGAGTGTGCTGGAGGTGAGAGTGTGCTGGAGGTGAGAGTGTGCTGGGGATGAGAGTGTGCTGGAGGTGAGGAGTGTGCTAGAGATGAGTGTGCTGGAGGTGAGAGTGTGCTGGAGGTGAGAGTGTGCTGGGGATGAGAGTGTGCTGGAGGTGAGGAGTGTGCTGGAGGTGAGAGTGTGCTGGAGGTGAGGAGTGTGCTGGAGGTGAGAGTGCTGGAGGTGAGAGTGTGCTGGAGGTGAGGAGTGTGCTGGAGGTGAGTGTGTGCTAGAGATGAGTGTGCTGGAGGTGGGAGTGTGCTGGAGGTGAGGAGTGTGCTGGAGGTGAGAGTGCTGGAGGTGGGAGTGTGCTGGAGGTGAGGAGTAAAGAGGGATGAGGCTGGACACTTGAGCAAAGGCCAAATAATAAAGGGTTGACCCACATAATTGAATTTTACCATATAGGTCCAAAAGAGCTGTTACGTTAATCAATGAGTGGGGTTTCTTTGGGGAAATCCCTGTATTGTAGAAAAAAAACATTAAATGAGAAAGCAAATAATAAAGTTGTGGGAATGCATTTAATGGCAACTTTCCTTCAAAGCATGAGGTGTAGAGAGAGGGGAGAAGGGTTTCTCACTGGATGAGGGCAGAGGTGTTTTCACCCGGTGACCTTGGGTGTTGCTGCTGGCCTTGATAGAACACTGGTATTATTGCAGAGCTGCGCTGCACTGCTCTAGGAGTGGCACCGCAGTGTTTATATCTACAAGGAAAGGAGAGATGGAAGTGCACTGGGTTCAGAGAAGAGGGGGGAAGCTGTTGACACAAAGAGCTTCCAGTCCGAGGTCTTAGAGAGGGTCCTCCCATCAGGGCACAGACTGACTGAAGTGAAGGAAAGTGTTTCTGGATTTGAGGACAAAAAGGAATTGAGGAGTCAAATGTTACAACGTCTCACAGGTCATAACATCCAGCCTTTGCCAAAGTAAATGTCATATTTGTTCAGGATTTTCACATTGTTTAATGGCAGCTCAGATATTGGCATCCTAAGCCCTGACTCCAGTGTGTTTTCTTATGCAGCAAATATTTGCTACGCTTCTTTGGAACTTTTCTAGACATGACAAATACAGGGAACAAAGCCGAGTCCCTGCCCTCCTGGAGTTGACATTCGCATTGTGAAGGAAAATAATGAACAACACAGGTACTTACAGGAAAGAATTTTTTAAAAAGACAAGGGATGACTAACAGTGGCACTGTTTTATATAGGAATTGGAAAGATTATTTGATTATTTTCTGCTCCAACATAGTAAAAAGATGATCTTTTTTAAAATTCCTTTAAGAAGTGGTTTAGAATTAACATTCTGAGCAGAGAAAACCTGGATAAAGTTGGCAATGTATTTGATTGATCAGATACTCTTCTTATGCTGGAGAATATAATAATTTATAATTTTAAATGTATTTCTGTGATATTTTAAAGTCTGCCTTTCATACTCAAATGAGCTTTGTATATTCATTATTATGCACCGTTCCTTAGTAAGCTGACAATAAACAGCCGGAGGAATGGATGAATGCATGTCTGAATGAATGATAGAAATAATGTGAGTATCACCAGCATCAGTTATTCCATGATAGTTAGAGCACAATAAAGGCCACATTTTTAAGAAATTAAAACATAATAAAATTCAGTTCTATTTCACTACATTGTCCAGGAAAATGAGAAAGGACCATTGTTTATGCTGTGATAATACATTGCTGAGGGCTCAGGGCTTGGTATCTCCCCTCCCTTTTCCCTACCTTGACCATAAAGACCTCCACTTGGGTTCTCAGAGCTTCAGTGCTCAGCCCTTGTCAGAATCATCCACATGGTCATGTTGGCCCAATCAGGGCCAAAGGTACTTAGTTACAGGTCCTTCACTGTCATTCCTCAGAAATTCCCAAGGCATTCCCAAATTGGAGTGAGTCTACTCCTTTTTTCTCTTTATTTTATTTTTTCCCATCACCACTTAACCCCCTATACCCTCTTCCTATACTCTCTTCCGCCTCCACGCATCTCCCTCCCTCCAGCAATCACTGCACTGCTGTCCATGTCCATGTGGGTGTTTTTTGTTTTTTGTTTTTCATTTTTGTTCAGTCCCTCCATTCTGCCCAACACCCCCCACCCTCCCACCCCCACCAGAGCTGTCTGCCTGCCCCCTATCTATGAGTCTGTCTCCATTTGCTTGTTAGTTCAGTTTGTTCATTAGATTCCACATAAGTGTGAGGTCATACAGGACTTGCCTTTCTCTGACTGGCTTATTTCATGCAGCATAGTGCTCTCCAGGTCCATCCTTGCTGTTGCAAACGGTACTGTTACCTTCTTTTTGATGACCGAGTAGTAATGCATTGTGTAAATGTACCACAGCTGTTTTATGTCTACCTTTAAAACTACATATTTCCTTTTCTGAGACAACAAAATCTAATGTTATTAAAAGAATCTAAGGTTACCCCAGCAGAACGTGTATTCTTGCTTTGAACAAACAAGAAAGAAAAGAGGATAGCAGCTAATCAAAAGAAGAGGTTCTTCCCCTCTTGCTGGTGAGCTGGGCTGGGGCTGGAGAAAAGGCATGCTCCCCCCTCCATCTCCTACCCCACCCTGCCCCCTGGCCATAGCAGCTGCCTATTGCCCCATTTAAGTGATTTATACTTCAATAGCTAACCTAATCACAGAGAAGATGTATGACTTTTGTAATTCCAAATAAATGTAATAAAGTTGAAGGAACCAAGATAGTGCTGAAAAGCAATCCAGTGTTATGTTAAATTAACACTTTTTATAATTTGTGACATACAGAAACATTCAAATTATATTCCTTTGTCTAAGTAAACAATGACATTAAATTAGACAAAAATAGAACACGGTGGTATGTTTGGGGTAAAGTAGAAGGGTTTAGCTCGGTTCGCCCTTTTTGGCAGGGGACAAACATATCACTTCGAAACGGATGTGCATTTCATTTCAAATAAAAAAGGAAAATTGATCATGTGAAATGTGGTGCCCATTGCTTCTGTGAAGCTATTGCACTTTAGAAACTTTTCCTAAGGCAGTAATTTAGCTGTACTACAAAGACGGATGTACCAAGATGTTCATCTCAAGTGTGTTAATCACAGCACAGAAACGAGCTAAATGTGCATCAATACTGGATAGGTTATATAAATGATGGTTATTCTACTAATGGGGTACTCTGAAGCCGGAACAAAATTTGAAGTGTGTTTGTTCCTTATATTGATTTGGGACGAATCCCATAACATATTTTTTAGTGAAAAAGCAATGGGATAATCTGCTTTATGTAAAATTACTGATGTATGTAAGAGAGAGAGAGAGAGAGAGAGAGAGAGAGAAACAGTGCAAACAAGAGTCTGTTCCAGAAAGATACCAAGCAGTCTGGAAGAGAACATTAGTGTTTGATGTCCCAGGTATACTGAAATAGGTCATCTGTAATTTTGTGTCATTAAAGGAGTTTCTGGAATTAACAGTTCACTGCTAATATAGCCACCAAAATGTTAATGTTTTTCTCACATTGGTTTGGATTGAATTGTGTTGCCCTCTCCCCTCAAGGTTATATGTTGAATCCCTAACCTCTAATGTCATGGTATTTGGAAGTGGGAGGTAATTAGGTTTAGATGTGGTCATGAGGGTGGGGCCCCATGATGGAATCAGTGCCCTTATAGGAAGAGACACCAGAGAGCTTTCTTCCCCTCTCTGTATACCGTGTGAGGACACAGCAACGAGGTGGCCATCTGCAAGACAGAAGAAGAGTCCTCACGGGGACCCTTGATCTTGGACTTCTCATTTTCCAAAAAATGTGAGCCACCCAGTCTTTGGTATCTGTATGGCAGCCGGAGCTGACTAAGACATGTGTTAAACAACATTCTACTCATTTATTGCCATGTAACAAATTACTCCAAAACTTAGTTGCTTAAACACCCAAACTTTATGATCACACAGTTGTTGTGGTTCAAGGACTCAGAAGACACTTAAATGGATGGTTCTGGCTCAGACTGAGGTCTCCATGTCTGAAGTCATGTGATGCCTTGACTGTGCCTGAAGGATCAATTTCCTAGGTCATGGGTGTGGTCATTTGTGAGAACCCTCCATTCTTTGCTGGCTGTCAGCCAGGGTTCTCCTATACTCACCAAATAAGCATCTCCTCAAACATGATGTCTTTCTTCCCCAGAGTAATTTAAAAGAGAGAAATAGAACCTACAAATAGAACCTTTTGCTAGCTGTCTCATCAGACTAATATATCATGGAAGAGGACTACACAAGGGCATAAATATCAGGAGTCAAGGATCATTTGAAGCCAACTTGCAGCATAAATACTACACACACACACAAAAAGATCACTGTCTTTTTTCACTTGTTTTCTATATTACATTTGTATTGTATTAGTGTTTACTACAAGAAAGCTTATTATCTATACAATCAAGAAATACATCAAAATTATTTCACAAATACTTAAATATGTAAAAAACAAAGCTAACAATTTTAAAAAATTGATTTTAATTGATTAGGTATTGAAGTTATTCTCTCAGCATTTTGGAGATATTAGCCCAAACTCTGGATTGTGTTGCTGTTGCCTATTGTAAATCTGTTGTCAGGATTATTGTCATTTTTTAGTATACAATAAATTTGTCACAGTACGGATGCTTTTAATATCGGCTCATTGTCTTCAGTATTCTCGAGTTCTGTCACAAGGCACCAAGATACAGACTATTTTCATAGTTATCATTCTTTATATTTAGAAAAATATCTTTGATCAGATTTGCACAATTCTCAGCTATTATGTCACTAAATATTTCCTTTACCTCATTCTCTCTCTGACACTTTAAATATGGGCATGCTACACTTTCTTATCTATCCTTTCTACCCTGAATCTTTATTTCATATAATCTACCTACCTATTTATCAGTGCTGTACTTTGAGTTTAAAAACGAATTAAAATTGATTTTTTTTATTTAGTCTCACCTGATGCTAAACATACATTGGACTTTTTATTTCAATAGTTTATTTTTTTATTTACAAATGTTCCATTTGGATCTTTTTAATATTTGTCTAGAATTTTTGATGGTCACTTAGTCATTTATTTTTACTTCCAAGTTACTTATTTAGCTTTTAAACACAGTAGTAAGTCTATATTTTTTATTTGATAATTCCAATATCTGAACTCCTGAGGGAGGCTTAAATATGTTGTTTTGAATTTTTTCCGTATATTGTCAGTCATTATTATCAAGTTCTTTACATGCTTGGCAATTTTTTACTGTGATCTCATATTTTGTTGAAGTTAATAAATAAGAAACAAATAAAACTGTCTTAAGAAGTAGGAATTTAAGGTAAAATAATAAATATAAATTTAAAGATATCGTACACATAATTATTAAGGTATCTCACATACAAACTTTCCAAAATATTAGGTAAACAACAAAGTAAAAAAAAAAGAAAATATAAAAGAAACACCTCATAATGACATATTTTAAAAGGGTATACAAACAGAATACATAATAAACTCACAAAACTAAATTTTAGCAAATATGTATTTCCATAATATAAACAAAACTAAATTATAAGATAAAAATTTATTTTATAATAAAGCAAAACCCATCTTTATAATGATTATAATGGATACACATAAATTAAGTAATTACAATTAAAAAAATCAATACATGCGCAATTTGATTTCTAACAATATGTTAGGCTGGATTCTCTGCAAAACTATTGCTAAAATATAACTAGTTCATACAAAAGTTATAAAAGTGTAATTTCTAAGGTATTTCTTGGCTCATTAGAAATTAAAATCTATAAGGGAAAAAATAAAAAATAAATTAATTCTATATAATGAAAGGTTAATCTGCAAATCGACCAGATGGTGGAATGACCAGTCGCTATGATGCACACTGACCACCAGGGGGCAGACACTTAATGCAGGAGCTGCCCCCAGGTGGTCATTGCACTCCCACAGAAGCTGGGCTTATGGCTGGAGAGCACAGTGGCAGTGGTGGGAGCCTCTCCCACCTCCGTGGCAGCGCTAAGGGTGTCAGACTGCTGGCTTAGGCCCGCATGGGGAACCAGACATCCCCTAAGGGCTCCCGGACGGCGAGAAGGCGCAGGCCAGACTGAGAGAACCCCTCTGAGTGCATGAATTTCATGCACTGGGCTTCTAGTTAATTAAGAAAGGAAGAAAAAAAGACCAAGAGAAAGAAAAACAAGGATGATAGCAACAGTAACCCAGAAAGAGAAACAAGGACAAGGAGAGGCAGACAAACATGACAGGATCTCCTTAAGTGCAAGCACTGCTGTGAGCATCTAATCTACTCTGGGCCAAGTAGGAAGGTGAACTTGAGATTTTTCAATTAAGCCTGGGACCCTCAAGAGGGATAAAGTAGCTTCTGGGTGACATCAGCATGTAAGACCCAGCAGAAGCAAATCAAATCTTCTGGTAAAAAACAATAAATAAATAAATAAACAAACAAACAAATAAATAAATAAATAAAGGCTAAGTAAATAAGTAACCCTTTGGTAAGATTCAACAGAAACATCTGACACAAATGAATTTAAAAAGGAAACCGTGAACATAGATCTAGCAAGTTAAAACAAGAAAATAAAAACTAAAATAATTTATGAATTACTGTTTGCCAATATGTTTAAAACTTAGAGGAAATTCTAGAAATTATAAGTTACTGACACACACATACAAAATAGAAAGCCTGAAAAGCACTATAATCATTAAAGAAATCACATTAGTAGTTAACTAAAATTACACAGAAAAAAAAAAGACAAATGGGTAATAAACATACACCGCAAAGAAAACCAATATGAAATATTATGCTCCACTTCATTAGTAAGCAGGGAAATCTAAATTGAGACCACAATTAGATATCATTTTACAACATGAGACTGACAAAAAATTAATGTTTGATAATATCAAATATTAGCTGTGAATATGCATTAAATGGAACCTTAGCACACTGCTGGTGGGATTGTAAATTAATACAAGCATTTTGAAAAACAATTGGGAGTTATATTATAAACTTTAATGGTTGCTACAAACCAGCAGTCCCATTTATAGAAAAACCTTGTAGAGAACTTTTGTATACCAACAGACAAAGCAAACATATTTATAGCAGTACGGCTCTTACTTGCAAGAAACTACTAACCACCCAATGTGTGGAACAATTATAATTTTGAATTTTTGAAACATAAGTAGATGATCTAGAAAATAAAATAAAAATTACAACTCCAAAAAGTATCATAATAATAATACAACCTTCAAAAAACACGAGAAAATGCAGGCTGAGATGATGGCCTGAATTGTTCAATGGCCCCTGTCAAAATCCGGGAAGGTCTGTCTGATTTACTGAACTGACAGGTGTGTCCTTTAGTCACTGTTCTTCCAAGGAAAACAGATAGGGCCCCTGTGACCTTGGGGATTCTGGGGCACTTTCCAACTCTCCTTTCCCATTAATTGTGCTTTTGACAGTAAGCTGCTTATTTGATATTCATTATTTTTCTAGCACTGCACAGTAAATTAAAATGACTTTTTAATAAGATAGTCCCTATTGCCAGAAAATGAGGTATTTGGGGGACTTCTTCAGAACATACAGTTGCTTTAACTGATAGAGCAGAACAATTCTCATGAGTTCTCTGTGTGGGAAAATATTCATTTGTACAGTTGAGTGTTTTTATGTCCAGGGTTAAAAATGGGTCTCAGGTACATGTTAGTCATTATAAAATTCCCTCCCCACTCCCAAATCTGGTCATGGGGGAAAATCCAGCTTTAACCTGGTCCACATTTAACTTGAAATCAGTGACAAATATTTTCCTCCCCTAAAACAAGTTTTTCCTCACCAAATGTAGTGTGAAAAGTTAAAGCCGAGAGAGTTTTTTCTCCTTTCCTTTTTACTGAAAGGCATTTCAATAATTGATGTTGAAAAGTTTCATGAACCAGGGTCCAAACCCCCTTTTGTTTTATGAGAATTAAAGAGCAAAGTGAATGGTACAGTAACTCTGCTTGGAAGTACAGAGGTTTGGGGAGAGATGAGGAAATGGAATACAGGATGGTGAGGTTATAAAACTGGGAGAAATATAGAACAATTTCTCTCTTTAGATTTCTGCCCATTTGAGAGGGTAGAAACAGTCATAATGTCAGCCAAGTCTCCAAGATCAGGTGGTTCAAAGTTCACCCACCTGGGTTTGAAATGCTCTCATCTATTTGTGATTCTCCAAAAGAGAATAAGAAGGAATATTGAATTGATATAAGAGAATGGCTCAAAAATGGGAGAATTATCCTTCATGCCTATAAAAACAAGTATGTCCAATAGAACCTGTGACGATTCTTCAGTACCAAAGACTTCTTTTGTGTCTGTAAGAACTCATGCAAGGGAGAAGCTTGTTATAATACCCAGGACCCAGATCAGGCACTCCCCTCCCCCCATTTACAGTGTAGTGACATTGGCCTTTGGCCTCAACCAGCACAATACATAGTTTTGTGAATGTTGATTAAAGATATTTTCTTTTAGAACCTTGGGACTTCAAAAGAATTGAGCCTCTTCAGAACCCTGGCTTTAAATGTCACCTGGCTCATTCCTTGGGAATCATCTTTTATGTCAATTCTGCAAAATTGCATGTAACTTTATCAATATTTTTTTTAAAAAGATAGTTCTGCTAATTTGATTTTGAATTATAAATGTCAAGTGTTCTGTTGTGGGGGGTTTATGTTTTATTATACTTTGTTACAAAAGAAAATTGTGTATTTTTAGGATGTTTTTGTGAGTAAATTTAATGTACTGAAAATAAAAAAGAAGAAAATTTGAAAGGTAATCTACATGACAATAAGGCATACTCATATACAAGACGTGGTGGTTTTCTTTCATCTTGGGGCCTCCTCTAAATGTACCACATTTTGAAGCTGAAAAGAGCCCTAGAAGTCATCTGAACAACTCTTTTCATTTTATATAAAAGAAACTGAAATTCAGAATAAGGAATTATTCCAGGTCATCACTCAGTCACTGGGTGGAGCACAGAGGTGACAGTATCCAGACTTCCTCACCCCCAGCATTCTTACTCCCACCCCTACAGCACTGGTCCCTCAACCCACTGGAAGGGCACCATAGTACATTGAAAATATCACAGTTCACTAATGGTTTTGGTTCCCAGGTTCCCCGACCATCTATCTTTATCTCAAATACAGAAAAATCCTTCCTTCTTACCTACTTTGTATAATGGATTTGTGAACAAGGATTTATTAGAAGGAAAGATACTAGGGTTAATATTTTTTAACAGAATTCCTAATGACACAAGAAATTGCCGATATACTAGTACAGAGAGTTGACCTAAAGAAAAAAAAAAGAAGAAACACAAAAACAGAACGGTAAAAGGGCAATATGGTTCAAGTTAAAAATGCATTTGGAAGTCTTAAAACTTAGGTAAAAGATGCCTGTAGCTGTCAAATGTGAACTTAAATTCCTTTCTTTTAGTGAGCTAACTTTACCATAATCTCGTTAGCTTGGTTCTTTACTAATTTACTGATTATTTCATTCCTCTTTAAATTCCTGTAAATCAGAACACAGCCTCACTTCCTGTAGGCCCAGATTGTCCTCAGCAACTCATCCCAGGCCCATCTATCCTGACTATTCTCTTTAATTATCAAATGTATGCACTAGAATTTAATGGTATTTATCTGGAAGTAGGATTGTCCTTTCTTTTTCTGCATTTAAAAAATTCAAATACTGTTGACCTACAATTTATATTAATTTCAGATGTACAACACAGCAAACAAACATTTATATACCTTATCTTACACTATTACCCATCTGACACCATACATAGTTATTACAATGTCATTGACTTTATTCTCTATGCTGCACTTTACATACCATGACTGCTTTTATTATTATCAATTTGTACATCTTAACCCTTGCCCATTTTTCACCCATCTACTCAACATACCTCCTGTACAGCAAACATCAATTTATTTTCTGTATCTCTGAGTTTGTTTCTGTTTTGTTTGTTCATTTATTTATTATTTTAGATTCCACATATAAGTGAAATCATATGGTATTTGCTTTTCTCTGTCTGCTTATTTCACTCAGCATAATATCCTCTGGGTCCATCCATGTTGTTATAAATGGCAAGATTCGATTCATTATTATGGCTGAGTAATATTCCATTGCATAAATGTACATAGTTTTTTTTAATCCACTAATCTATTGATGGGCACTTGGGCTTCCATAATTTAGCTATTGTAAATAATGCTGCAATGAACTCTCCATCCCCCACCCACCTATCCCACCCACCCCAAACCTCACTCTAAAGTGTACTATTCAATGTGTCTTCTCATTTGGGGGGATTTCCCTATACTAGCTCAGGAAGAAAAGGGAACTTTCATGACTACCCTTTAATCGCAATCACTGTCAGTGTGTTTTATCTAAGGATTAGAAGGAAAGTTGTATAGTTACTTATGTAGTGGGGTACCGCTGAGAAGTAGTCACTATCCTTTTGTCCCCTGCCCCTTACTTCCATTCACTGTATCCATTGTCTCAGAGAAATTTGTTCTCTAAGAACAAAATAATTCAATTATTGGCTTTGGCATTCCTAAAGCCAGCATCTGGCTCATACAATAGAATCAAAGTTGTTCCTGAGCAAGCTTTTCTTCTTTTGCCCAAGAAAGAAATAAAACCTTTGCAGAAAAAGGTCAGAGATCCACAGGGTCAGGCTTTGCTGGAGAGTCTGCAGGTGGGTCTTGTCTTATTTATACCCCAGGGTGCAACTCTACAGGTGGGAGAGCATGATGGGACCCCGAGATGAGATGAGGGATCTGAAGGTAGAAAGCACAAATGCCACCTTGTCACCTGTAGTTCTCACTGAAGTGTCCTTACCGTCACAGCCCGGGGACGGCAGGCTGAGGCAAGGAGGCAGCTATCCTTAGAATCCTGCATTCGCAGAAAGTGCAGCATCACGGACAGCTGGCTTGTCCACGTCTTTGGGGAAGGTGCAAACCTGAGCTGAGAAGGGGAGTCTGTGGCCTTTCAGGGCTCTGTGATCAGGACAAGGTTATCCTGCTGAGAATGTCAACGTGCATTGGACGGGAGAGCAGATGGAAACACAGACACCCCAGGTGATGGCTGCATGAATCACTGAAGCAGAGAAAGCAGCAGACAGCACTGCTCACCTCAGCAGGTGCCAGGTGAGAAAATGTGACAACTGCAGGCCAGATCCATGCTCCTCCCCCAGGCCGTGATGCTACTTGGGAATTTTGATTAAGTTAATTCCTTCCTTTCATCTACTAAACATTTTAGATGAAATCATGGATTACAGGGAAGTAAGGATACGTAGTATTGAGTTTTTCTTGAAATCAGTTTCTGACCTGGAAAAAAGAGAACAAGCTGAAATTTAAAATAATAAGGTTCCGGTATTGACAGCACTGAGCTTGATCATCACAGACAGTTTCACCTATGCATTTACTTGGGATTTGATGATTATGGTTGTAACTGAGGCTGGAAGACTAGATCAGCATTTACACCAGGTCTGAGAATCTCCTAGCAGAACATGAACTTAAAAGATCAACTCCAGCCCGGCTGGCATGGCTCAGTGGTTGATCATCGACCTATGAACCAGGAGGTCATGGTTTAATTCCTGGTCAGGGCACATGCCTGAGTTGTGGGCTTGACCCCCAGTGTGGGGTGGGGTGTGCAGGAGGCAGCCCATCAATGATTCTCTCTCATCATTGATGTTTCTAATCTCTCTCTCTCTCTCTCTCTCTCTCTCTCTCTCTCTTTCTCTTTCCCTTCAGCTCTGAAATCAATAAAAATATATTTTTAAAAAAGATCAACACTAAATTCTCATTACAGAGACTGAAACATCAGTCCAATAAGGCATTTGAATGGCTGGGGAGAATAAGTAGATCCATCCCAGGGCCTGACACAAATGCTTCCTCCCTTGACCCATAGTTAATTTTCTCCAGTAATCTGGATGGTGTTCAGAGGAGGCTCTAACTCAGGATATTGGCCAGGAAGAGTGATTTGCCTCCTCAATATACTGGATACATTTAAACCACATTTGCATAAGCTTCAAATGCCGTGGGTGCGTGTGCTCTATATAAATTACTAACACTAAATGAAGACTTTGGAAGAATGTCAGTGCATCTAATCAGCACTCAGACCACTAGAATCTAGGTTCTGGACCTTCGCCTTTTTAAAATACAAACTATAAGAATTGTAAGATTTGTCTGTGGCTGACAATGAGCCAGTATATACAGTAGTCCCCCCTTATCTTCAGGAAATATGTTCCAAGACCCCTAGTGGGTGCCTGAAACCTGGGATAATACCAAATACTTTATATACTACTAGAGGCCCGGTGCACAAAAATTTGTGCACTTGGGAGGGAGGGGGGACCCTCAGCCTGGCCTGTGCCTTCTCCCAGTCTGGGACCCCTCAGGAGATAACGACCTGCTGGCTTAGGCCTGCTCCCGGGTGGCAGAGGGCAGGCCCAATCCCTAGGTGCAGCCCCTGGTCGGGCTCAGAGCAGGGCTGATTGGGGAGTTGGGGTGCCACCCCCTGTCATGCACAGAGCAGGGCAGATCGGGAGGTTGTGATGCCAACCTCACTCATGCTCAGGATAGGGCCGATTGGGGGGTTGGGGCACTGCCCCCTGTCACACTTAAGACAGGGTCGATAGGGAGGTTGCGGCGCCACCCCCTGTCATGCACAGAGCAGGGCCTATTAGGGGGGTTGGGGCTCCATACCCTGTCATGCACAGAGCAGGGTTGATCAGGGGGTTGTGGAGCTCCCCCCGTCACTCACAGAGTAGGGCCAATAGGGGAGTTGGGGCGCCACCCTCTATCACCCACAGAGCAGGGCTGATCAGGGGTTTGGGGTGCCGCCACTGTCACACTCAGGGCAGGGCTGATGGGGAGGTTATGGCTCTACCCCGTCACACACAGAGCAGGGCCCGTGGCGCGGGGGGGGGGGGGGGGGGGGTTGGGGCGCCACACCCTGTCACACACAGAGCAGGGCCAATCAGTGGGTTGGGGAGCTCCCCCCTATCAGGCACAGAGCAGGGCTGATCAGGGGGTTGGGCGCTGCCCTCTGTCACACTGATCCTGGTGCCAGGAGGCCTTGTTGCTTCGCTGATCCTGGTGCTGGGAGGCATATTACCCTTTTACTATATAGGATAGAGGCCTGGTGCATGAGTGGGGGCCAGCTGGTTTGCCCTGAAGGGTGTCCTGGATCAGGGTAGAGGTCCCACTTGGGTGCCTGGCCAGCCTGGGTGAGGGGCTGATGACTGTATGCAGCTGGTCACACCCCCTTCAGGGTGGGGGTCCCCACTGGGGTGCCTGGCCAGTCTGGGTGAGGGGCTGAGGGCTGTTTTCAGGCTGGCGGGTGACTGAAGCTCCCAACTGCTCCTTTTTTTCTTTTTTTTTTATTCTAGGTCAGCTTTAGCTCTGAGGCTTGGCTCCAGCTCTGAGGCCTCAGCTGCTGAAAGCAGGTATCTGGTTTGTTTGGGTTCTATAATCGAAACACTGTTTCAACTCCAGCTCTGAGATCCTGGCTGGCTGAAAGCAGGTTTCTGGGGTTTTGTTTAACTTCTATATTTGTAACAATGTTTCAAACTGCAAGCTCAGAGGCCGGCAGCGGCAGGCGGGGAACGTTGGCTTCCTCCGTCACTGAAGCAAGCAAGCCTCATGTTCTCTTCAAGCTGCCTGGCTGCCAGCCACCATCTTGGCTGGCAGTTAATTTGCATATCGCCCTGATTAGCCAATGGGGAGGGTAGCGGAGGTACGGCTAATTACCATGTTTCTGTTTTATTAGATAGGACTAGAGACCTGATCCATGAAATTTGTGTAAGAATAGGCTTTCCTTTCCCCAGATGCTGGCACCGGCTTCCCTCCAGCACCCAGGACCTGGGCTTCCCTCCAGCCCAGCACCCAGGACCCAGGCTTCCCTCACAGAGGGAGGCCCCGCCCACCCTCTACAGCCCGCTGGTTGGTGGCCTGGTCCTCCCTCTGTGGGGTGATCATGAGGCGATGGCTGGGCCCCCAACCAATCACATCACACCCACCTTGTCTGGCTTGGCACCAGTGGGTGTCATAGCATGGTCCCAGATGGTCATCTGGATGGTTATCCCGATGGCTGTTCTGCTGTTTGGTCGTTTGGTTGATTTGCATATTACACTTTTATTATATAGGATGTTTTTTCCTGTATATACATACACTTAGGGCTTCTCTTTGGCCTATCCAAATTGCCAGAATCACTACCTTTGTGCTTTGGAATCATTATTAAGTAAAATAAGAATAATTTGAACACAAAAACTATGATACTGGGACAGTGGATCCAGTAACTGAGATGGTTACTGAGTAACTAATGTGTGGGGAGTATGTACAGTGTACCTGCACTGGGCAAAAGATAATTCATGTCCCAGTGGGGATGGAGTGTAATTGTGAGAAAGTTCATTGAGCTACTTAAAACAGCATGCAATTTAGAACTTATGAATTATTTATGTCTGACACTTTCCATTTGATATTTTTGGACCACATTGACCATGGCTATTGAATACACAGAAAGAGAAACTGTGAATAAGGGAGGACTGTTGTACCTGGTGTCTTGTTTAGTAAGTATAAAGGAGCAGTTGACCTTCTCAGGTTATACATGTAGACACTGAGGCTCAGTGAAATTGTCACAAGCTAATAAGTGACAGAGCCAGGATTTGAATCGAAGTCTGGTGAATGGAATGGGGTCCCTGAACAGGGCTCCTCCACAGTTGTCTTCTGTCTGCAAGCAGCTGCAGGCTCTCAGGAATCCTGTAAATGTAATTATTGACTCTTCCAGACAAAGCCTAGGGTTTGGATTCTGAAACCTTGGTTCTGCCACTCACTCCCTTTATGATTATAACACGATACCTAACCTCCCAGAATTTAAGCCACAGGTTCATTAATTCATGCAAATCTTATTCTGTGCTTACTAGAGGCCTGGTGCATGAAATTTGTGCACCAGACGGGGGGGGGGGGGGGGGTGTCCCTCAGCCTGGCCTGCACCCTCTCCAATCCAGGACATCCCTCTCACTATCTGGGACAACTGGCTCCTAACTGCTCACCTGCCTGCCTGATTGCCCCTAACCCCTCTGCATGCCTGCCTGATGCCCCTAACTGCTCCCCTGCCTGCCTGATTGCTGCTAACCACCTCTGCCTGCCTGTCTGATTGCCCCTAACTGCTCTCCCCTGACAGCCTGATTGCCCCTAAGTGCTCTCTCCTGTTGGCCTGATTGCCCCTAACTGCTCTCCCCTGCCAATCTGATCACCCCTAACTGCCTCTGCCTCAGCTCCTGCCACCATGGCTTTGTCTGGAAGGACGTCCAGAAGGACGTCTGGAAGATGTCTGGTCTATCTGGTCTGATTAGCATATTATCCTTTTATAAGTATAGATTCTGTGATGGACACCACCTGGTGCTAACTACATGACCCCAGAGAGGGAAAATAATAGCATGGCCCCACCTTCCTTGTTTTCTAATAGGTAGAATGTGACTTATGTTTGATGCCATGCTCACCTCAGAGGTCTTCTGCATGGACTGAATGAGATATGATAAATGCTTCATAAAACATAAGGTAGATATATAACTCTTAATAGTTATTATGAGTACAAGTTACTCAAGGGCAGAGAGGAACATCCCATATGTGTTTCTTTATTTCCTAACCCTTTGGGGATGTTTTTGTGTTTTATATATATATCCCTAAAAAGGCCTTAAGTTCTTTAGACAAGTTCAATAGAAACTGAACTTATTTCAAGAAACTGCAAAGCAGGTTGTTTCTTCTCAATGTATTTAGATATTAGTTTTCCTTTTGTCTGAAATGCATTAAAGTGTCGTCTCCAGAAGTGCTGGCAAAAATGTAGATTTCTCAGCTGGGAGTATATATGATTTTAGTGCAGGAAACAGAAGCCACTAAAGTATTTACCAGGAAAGGATTCAATTCCAGGAATTAGGTCTTGAGAAAACTGGAAAGCCTGAGGGCGAAGTTCTAGAGCTATACCAATCTCGACCACTAGGGGAGCTGCCACCTCTATGAGCACCACAGGGGCTCACCCTGAAGGGGTTGCACACCAGTAAGCAGGGGATTGGTCACTGGCAGGGAAGTACTGGAATTTGGAGGTTATCTGAGGAAACTCCCAGGGGCTGCAGATTCCCAACCCTCAGGAAGCTGGGAACCCAACATGAAAATCTGCTTGAGAAGACCTCATGGATCCACTGGCTTGTGAGTCAGCACTCACAGCCTCGGCCACAGGATGATAGCCTGAGTCCCACTCCTGCCTCCCCATTACCTCCTGAATTCACCAAGAACCCTAGCAGCAAGGGAGGCTGCGCAAAGTAAGTTTACAGCTTTCCAACCTTTCCAATTTGAAAGGAGGTGGAATGAGTGGTGAATGAGAGAACCCTGAATTTTTCTTTTGCCATTTCCAGTTTTAGTTTTGCTGTGTAGACTGTGTGAGGCTCAACCTTTGTCTCTCCCTCTATGCATAGGAAACATTCACCTTTCCCATTACACCAGATTGTTATATAGGGCCCAAGAATTCTACACATGTTAATATGTTTGTAAAAGCCCACAAAAAATGAAAAGTTGTCAGGTTGTTTTGCTTGCTTGTTTTTTGTGGTTTTAGCCTTATTTTGTGTTTGCATATGCATGGGAATTTTTTTTTCTACTTGGATGTAAGTGGATACATACATTGCCTTTTTTCTCTTTATTCTATGCAGATTAGAAAAGCTCTCAAAGATCAAAAGCCACCTGAGGAGCAAAATAAGCCAGTCGGAGAAAGATAAATATCACATGATCTCACTCATATGTGGGATATAATGATCAACATAATTTGATGAACAAGAATAGATCCAGAGACAAATGGTAGGGGAGGCGGGGTTAGAGAGCAACCAAAGGACTTGTATGCATGCATATTAGCATAACCAAGGGACACAGACACTGGGGTGGTGGGGGCTTGCCTAGGGTGGGAATGGCTG
Source organism: Myotis yumanensis (assembly GCF_028538775.1). NCBI lineage: Eukaryota > Metazoa > Chordata > Mammalia > Chiroptera > Vespertilionidae > Myotis > Myotis yumanensis. The sequence goes on along the minus strand of NW_027223752.1, from coordinate 235,190,585 downwards.
GAGGTGGGGTCAATTGGGGGAAGGGAGACATATGTAGAACGTTAGACAATTAAAAATAATAATAAAAAAGCCACCTGAGGAGAACTGGTGGGGAAGAATGGGAAATCTCACATTAATGCAAAGAAAAACTTCATAAAGGAAGACTGCCTGCCCAGCTCTGTGTCCACCATGGCACCGAGCACCGTCCCTAGGACCTAATACGCAGAAACAATCAGAGAGCCATTTTGGTATATTGTGATAAGAAGATTCAAACTCTGGTGTCACCTCTCCTTAGTGGTTGGTTATATAAGTACCTTACATGATAAGGGTCAGATTTCTTATTTACACATGGGATAGCAATGTTTTCCTTCACTGAATTTTTATGGGGGATGGCTGGAATAAGAAGACAGTAGTAAAGGGATTTGAAAGTCCAGTACTAATCACATATAAGGAAATATTACTGTTCGCTGTAAAAATTGGCATGAGAACACCAAATCACTGGGGGAGGGCTGGGGGAAAGAAGGGAGCTGTTTAAAAGAGAAAGGAAGGCATGTTAGGGGCAGACTGCCCATTTTTTTCTCAAGTGAAATCCTTGAATAATAGTTATTGGCTCGCCTGGATCCATCTGAGACCCCTTAGAAAATAAAGAGGAGAGAGGTGGAGAGGAAAGAGCACTTATGAGACCTCTTCAGTGCCTGGGACTGTAATTGCATAACTAATCTTTTATTCCCAAAATAGATGCATGAGGTAGGTATAATTATCTTTTTTTTTTTGGTTGCAAAAATGAAGGCTTCGAAATGATAAGTGGTGTGAGGTCACTGAAGCAGTGAGTGGTAGAGTCAGCATTGACCAAGATTTATCTGACCTGGATGCTGGGGTCCTTTGTATCACACAGCACTGCCTCAGGTTACCCAAATGATCTCATTTCAGAGAGCCGAAATATCTTAGCAAATGCTCCAAAAGTATTTTCTGAAGGAAGATGCTAAATTTTCCTCCAGAGTGGAAATAGTGTAGTGGGCGTTTGGGAGAGCTTTGAGGCAGGCCACCTGGCCCTGAATTCTGGCTCTTGCACTTACCAGTGGTGTAGCCTTGAACAGCTAGTCATGCACTCACTCTATGCCTCAGTTTCTTTATTTCTAACCTCAGGTTTAATTTAGTAACTATCCCATAGGAATATTTTGAGGATTAAGTGAGTCAGTACACAGAAAGTCCTGAGGACAGGGCTTGTCGAATTGTGAACCCTCAATAAATGTTTGATACTATTATAAAAAATAACAAGGAAAAGACTGAGTGACAGGATGAGCCCTAATTCCAGCCTTCAGCATCCTTTATTCAGCTCTTGCTAACAAAACTACTTTACAGAGAACCCCTGAGCTTTAAAATCAGCCAAATAGCTCAGAGAAATCCAGCCACACTGAGAAATGTTAAATGACCCATGACTAGAGACAAGAATGGATCCACTCACTGACATTCACAAGCTCACATTAAGAAACTTCACATTCGTTTGCTGGGTACTAAAGGGGAAGACTAGAAAACACAAATAAAAATAAAATGCAATAAATCCAGTAATAATAGTCTTTAGTTTATTTTGTTTGTTAATTTGTTTTTTAATTACAGTTGACATACAATATTATTTTAATTTCAGGTGTACAACATAGTGATTAGACATTTATATAACTTGATAAGTGATCACCCCAATAAATCAAGTACCCAAAAGGTAAGAGGGACTAAGAATAGTCTTTGAAAGGAGATAAGTAACCATCATAAGGAGATTCATACTTATTGAAGGCCAGCACATGCCATAAAATAATGTATACATTCTCCTTTAACCCACACACCAACTGTATAAAGTGCCAATGGTTATTCACTACTTCACAAATGGATTCAATGTGGCTGGAAAAGTTAAGCAATTTGTCAATGGTCGTGAAGTTATCCAACTGAAGTGCTAAATCCTTGGCATATGTCACTTAGATGACAAAGCCCACTCTTCCCATTATACTTCCATATCATAATGGATATTCTTTCACACAATAGATTTACAAGATGATTCTCAAACAAAAGAAACATAATTTTATGGTAAAATTTGTGTTTAAATCCCAATAATTTTTTTCTATTAGAGATTTATGCTCCCTAACCCAGGTTTAGCAACATGCCATCAGTTTTATATGTAAAGTTTTACTGGAACATGGCCATGCCCTTTCTGCTGGTATAATCCATGGTGGCTGTAGTACTATGAAGGCAAAGTTGAGAGAGTTGAGTTTCAAAGGAGAGCAAATAATCTGCAAAGTCTAAAACATGTTCTATCTGATGCTTTCCTATGAAAGTTTGTTAACCTGTGCTCTAGACTTTTCAAGGATCTGACTTGGCTAAGGTATTTTTGGAAAAATAAGTATAACTCATCTTTCCACATCTGTGCATGTACCTCCCCTTGATTTATGTAACATTTCTTGAGATTCCACATGTCAAACCTTGGGGAATGCCACTCTGAACTGTGGTGCTTATGGTAAGAGATCAGTATACTTCTTCAGGACCTACTAGTAGATACAATTCATAGCCCAGTGCTTCTCACATTCCAGGCAGAATTTTAAAGTTCAGTTAAAAAAATTCAACTGTTTCTAAACATGAGTTACAGATATGTTTGAGAAACTAGAGGATTTCACTAAGACAACAACTCCCCAGGACAGTTTAACACAGCCTTAGAGTTTCAAGATATTCTAGTTCTATATTATAAAGAAATAATATGCAAATGGTCATTGTGCCCTCGCACCCTTGTGCCAGGGCCAGGGTACATGAGGCTGTGACACCTGCCCTACAGGGCTTGATGTGGGTGGGGCTGGCCGGGTCTGGGTCTCTCACTATTTCGAGGCATGTGCCGGTGAGCGGGAACTTGACTCTGGGTCCCGCAGCATGCCCCAGACTCTGACAGGAGAGGGATTTTCATATACATTTTCTAATTTTCTTACATCTCTAACACTTCTGTTATAGAGAAAGGGCAAATATCAACATTAAAATATTTCCTCTAATTAATTCTCTTTTAATGCACACGAATTTTGTGCACCAGGCCACTAGTAGGGCTATACTTCCTGTTAGTAATTGAATATTCTGGAAATTTAAGTCCTTGGGTCCCCATCAAGGTCTTAATAATTGAAAATCATCATCAAAATAACTTGAAAAATTTCTAAAAGCTGTTTTCAAATAAAATAATAGTAATTCTAATTGATCACTCCAACTTGTAGCAAAATTTCCCCTAGTTGTCAAATTTGGAATTCAATAAATGAATAAATTAATTAAAAATAAAATAATAAAGGGACAGTAAAACAATAGATAGCTGAGAAGTAGCTCTGGAATTTACAGAATAGAACAAAGTTAAAGTCCGGATTTATCACAGTTACAAAGGAATCATTGGAAATGTGACCCATGATCTTTTGCAGCCTGTGTTGATATCTCTTGGAGTAGGGACTCCATCTAGAAAAAAATACAATTGCAGCTCAGTCAACATTTCTATCTCACTTTCACTTACAAATTTGCTAACTAGCGATAAACCAAACTGATGGGTTAAGATGACTTTGTTCTGATTAATTTTACGGTGATTCTGAGGGCCTCGGTTTTAAATGAATTGTTTGAATACTAAATTATGCAGCTTTATGATCCAGGAGATAAGCAGCAGCTCTAAAGATGCCTCTGAGACTTAAAAGAGACAGCATTAGAAGCTCATTATTGCCGGCACATTTAACATGGTTAAAGCAGGGGAAAATAGCCATTAAGTTAATGTAATAGTTAAACTACATTAATTTAAAAAACTGCCCAGTGAAACACTTACGGCAGAGGATCTATTCTTTGCCCCTTATGTGGAGACGTTCTTTAAAAATAAAATAAAATGAAAGGCATTTCAAGTTCCTCCTCCCTCTTCAAGTCACTTGCAGTTTGAAATTCCAGGCTTTTTCTGTGGTGGATGTACTGAGGAATTCGCTCAGTCCTGCCATGCAAGAACAACAAAGGAGGGTCTGGTCCCATTGGTGACCCATGGTCCCTAAGGTTCCATGTTGAGCTTGTTGGTCAATTAAAAGAAAGAAACATCATTCCCTGTGTTCTAAGGGGAAAACCACAGTGAATAGGGAATGTAAGTATTGGGAATATTTACTTGAGATGTCAATAAAAATTAGGTTAGAAAATACTCAATGATAATTCCCAAGTGACCAGTCAGCATGACACTGTATCCATTCTCTCTCACCTTGAAAAAAAATTCCGGCTTTAGCCATGGATGGTTTTTCCTCTATTTGACTTCATATCATTGAATCTCCCTCCCTCAGTCGCCTTTCTAACTGTTCTTGCTTTTAATTGTTTTGTTTGTTTTGTTTTCTTGAAAAATAGCCCACTGTCTTTTTAAAAATTACTACAAATAGTAAAATGATGCACAATTGTTATCATCAATGTTATGTCTGGTAATTTTGCCAAAGGGTACATTTGTTCACAATCCTTCAATTCTGTCCTCTTTTCTTTTAATTTTATTTTTTAACTAGAGGCCTGATGCACAAAATTTGTGCAGGGGCTCGGCCCCCGCCACCGCACCTTCATCCAGAAGGTCGTCTGGAAGGACACCCAGTCCAATTAGCATATTATGCTTTTATTATTATAGATTATAGTTTGCATGCTATATTATTCTGTATCAGTTTCAGGTTTACAGCATAGTGCTTAGACTATTCTATAACTACCAATCTGTAATTCTCAGTGCCTTCATTCTTTTCACCCAGACCCCAATATCCTCCCCTCTGACAACCATCAGTCTATTCTGTGTATTTGTGAGTCCCTTTCTATTTTGTTAGTTTATTTTTCTCTTTAGACCTCACATATAAGTAAAACCATAAGGTCTTTGTCTTTCTCTGACTTACTTCATTTAGCACAACTGTGTTCTCTTTATATTTGGATTTCCGAAGTTCATTCTGCTTACCCTTCACCACTTCATGAGAATATGAGCCTGAATACTTACCAAAACTAATTGTCTAAAAGCTTAATAAATAAGTAAAAATAAAAACTCATGTTGTTACCATTTATATCCCAGTTTCCTCGATCCTAATTCTCCCTTAAATTGAGTAGCACCAATATTCTCTTGGTCAAATCTATATGTATGCATGTATTTAATGAAATCAGCTCGATTCTTTCCTCCCTCTTCCCTTTTACGTGGTCTCAATCACAGAGACATGGATTTTAGACTATGAGATTTTTCTGAAAGTTCTACTAATGGTAACCAAGAATCATAAACCAAAGCCCAGGAAGATCCTGCCAACGACAGGTAGGATGGGGTTGGCTGATGAACATAACTCTGGACTACATCCATACTTCATTCTGACCTGAAAAAACATGGCTTCTCAGGACAAAGGCATCGATGTGCTGTAGCTCAACTTTACTTTCTGCCTCTTATTTAGAGATGTAGGGACTGTGCTGACTAGGCAAAGGAAAGCCACCTTTTTCTATAGGTGGGGATGAAGGATGATTCTCCAACCTAATAGGTCAATGCAGATGTTCTCTTCCTTCCTCTCTGCTCCTTTCTCTTTTCATCATGTTCTATTCTTTGACATCCAATGATACATTCAATTCTGGATACATAAAATATCGGGGATTCAAGGATGAATTCCATATCCTGAAGAAAGTTGACCTTTTGATGTAGAGGATTAGAGGTCTGGCGCGGTGCATGGAGTAGGATATTGCATTTATTACAGCACACCCGGAAAGTGGACAAGAGTCATGGTTTGAGTCCTGTTCTTTGCAGGTTTCAATTTTTAGATACCCTTTGGAAGACTACTAAATATGCTAATTCTCTGCTCCCCTCCAGGATTCGGCATCTTTGAATCTGCAGTCGTACCCTTCTCACATAATTCAGATGTTGGACAGTAGGTGTTTGCTTGAGTGATACCTTAAGAAACACTAACTTAACAAAAGATAAATCTTACTTCCATATAGAGAAGAACAGATGAGTGTGAGATAGGCAATGGAGAATCACTATCCTACTCTTTGGTTTCTCATCAATATAAGACTGTTGGCCAATGCCTAACTGGACATTGAAGAAAGTAGGTGTGTAGTGACTAACCACATGACTTAAGTTAGAAATAAGTCATGGTTGAGATAGTGAATGCAAAATATATTTCCATGTCATTATTGATTGACTAACAGGTTTTATTACAGGTGAACGTTCAACATAGTTATTTTCAAAATAGGTTTGCAAATATAAAATCCTTTTTAAGAATAAAATAACATCTATTTATAATATTCACATATAGTAGAACACAGTAAAATAATTGTTTATATTCATTGTTTGGTTAAAAAGAAAATAAATTGGCCATTAATATATATTTGTTATTTGAATTAGTTAGTTTCTTCTTCATATCTGCCTATAACACCAGTTACAGGTAATTATTTTCTGGGGAAAAATTCAAAAAAATTGTCTTTAACACTTTTCATAAAATCCATGTAATTATCTTTAAGTTTTACATTATGGTTAATAAATTGGAAATTGTTGACACTTTAAATTAATTATTTTTTGTAGAACAGACTATTTTTAATTAAGTAAACTGTGAAGATGCCAAGTTAAAAATAACTTTATTAAATTGAATATATTTTCATTTCTAAATTTTATTATTTAAATATTTTAGCTTAAATGTATTTATCTTCAAAGGTATGGTCTTTTCCCCCTCAGTCAGAATTCATTTATTTGACTGATATTTTTATTAGAAACTAGTCAACTAAGTTGTTCCTATATCATTTTTTACACTAAATTTAACTGCAGCAAAATTGTAGGCCACCTTAACTTCATCCCATTGGATAAAGAATATAAATTCATCCAATATAATAGAGACACTTCATCTCAACATTCTTCCCTAGGTTGAAATATATAGAATATAATTAATTATTTAATGTCAAAGTTAAATATTGAACTCATCAGTTATTTTGCTCAATCCTTCCCTTCCTGTTGTAAAAATAAATTTAAGGTTTTCTAGTTTGCAAGGTAAAAATGGGTTCAAGGCCTCAGTAGTTGAAGTTTGTAATTTTAAGTTCCCGATTATTAAATACTGTGATAAAATTTTTAATTTATTTTGAAAACCATACAGAGAAAGTCAAAGAATCTGTTTCAAACATCTTCACTTTCTCCTTAGGATACTTAGAATGAGTTATAAAGTGGATCCCAAGATTTCCAGAATCAGATTGGAGATGAGCAGCAGAGAGACACCATATGTACTATCCTTAAGCATATAGTTGTTTTATTTCACACCAGCCTTACATAAAAATTTTTGTAGTACAACTACTCCAAATGCATATATGTAAGACTATTTGTACTTTTTTTTAACAAGCACAGATTTAATTTTGTTTGGTAAAATGTTGCTGTTGGGATGCAAGTTTAATTTACAGGTGTCACACAGACAGTGCCAACCACATTTCTGTACTGTAGTTGTGCAAATTAAGTAACAGCATTGTTCTACTATGATGTGGCATCTTACCAAAATTTATATTAATATCATCATCATGAAAACATAATCTCAGTTTTATCATTGATTTTTTAAATAAATTTATAAAAGCATTTACAAAATTGTCAAATGTTTCTTCTTAAATATATATATATATATAATCAAAAGCTTCACTTGATTCTGTGAGACAGATGAAATCCATTGAATTAGATAGCAGCCAAGGTAAACCAAAGGGAATGAAACAGTGATCAGGTGGCCTGTTTCTACAAATCTATGTTCATTTACATGAACAATATGTCTAATCAGTCAACAAAACAACCAACCAAACAAAAAAATTAAACAAAGACACATCTTCACTCAGAATCAACTATTAATAGCATCAGAGACCGAGGTCATTCCAAGTCGGTGGTTTGAGTGCAGGCAATCATAGTATCACCTGCTTCACAGAGAGGAGTCTAAATGGCTCTCACTTATAACCCCAAAAGACTTGGGGGATGTTTCTGTGTTTCTTCATCCTTAAAATGCTTGCACATTTAGAACAAATATTCCATTTCTCCTAATTACAATGACACTCAGAATATTGGACATGGAATGAACTATTTATTGCAGTTGAGTTTGATTCCAAGTCCTTTACGTTAGTTTAGGTGTAATGATACTCAAGTCCAGAAATAGAAAATGATTTCCCCAAGATGGCACAGCATCTTAGTGGCAGATCTGAACTATGCTGTGTGGATAAACTAGCTCCAAAATTTTCCCATGAAGAATGACAATTAGATCTCCCCAAGTAGGTCTCAAATAGACTGCAAATTAGAAAATGACGTCTACAGTCCCTTTGATGAATGGCTAAAACCCATTATATCAAGCAAATGATTAAAAGAAAAGTTGCCCAAGTGATTTAATAACCTGACTCTCTATTTTCTACCTGTCAAAATGTCAGAATTTTGACCCAGAATGCAGCATGATTTATTTTTGATGTCAATAAGCCCTGAGTTATATTTGGGAAGAGATGAGGAAAAAAATTATATATAACTAGAGGCCTGGTGCACAAAATTTGTGCACAGGTAGGGTCCCTAGGCCTGGCCGGCAATCAGGGCCAATCAGGGCCTTCCAGCTGCTGGCCTAGGCCTTCCTTCATTCCGTGTCACCCCCTGGTGGTCAGTGCACATCATAGCAAGCGATTGAACTCCTGGTCTCCCAGTCGAACTCCTGAGGGGACACTTTGCATATTAGCTATATATATATATATATATTAACTCTAATGTTTTTTATTTTCCTTAAGAACATAGTAAATCCCAATTAATAAGACATTCATGCAACCTCACAACCTAGCCTCAACTGGCATTTGTTCATTATTTTTTTTTAAATATTTTTTATTGACTTTTTACAGAGAGGAAGGGAGAGGGACAGAGAGTTAGAAACATCGATGAGAGAGAAACATCGATCAGCTGCCTCCTGCACATTCCCTACTGAGTATGTGACTGCAACCAAGGTACATGCCCTAGACCAGAATCGAACCTGGGACTCTTGAGTCTGCAGGCCGATGCTCTATTTACTGAGCGAAACTGGTTAGGGCATTTCTTCATTATTTTTCATATTCTTTCTTATTTTCCCAACCTTCCCATATTACTTCTGAAACTTTACTTGTAAAGTTTACTTGAAACTTTACTTGTAAATTCTTCATTGTCTCTATAGGAAAATCATGAGCATTGAATGAGTGTCATTAAGTACAGGTACTTCTCAAACATTTTAATGCTTTAAAAAAATTTGCTCCGAGTCCCTATAATCTAACACTTTTTAAATGTAATTTATTGCTATATTTTGTGTCTAGCTTCTCACTTTGTTTTCTAATTTCAATCATTAGGTTTCTGCCTTAAACCCTGAATATAAGTGCATCACTGGTCCACTCATGGTTTCTATCTGTTTGCATCTGGGGTTGAGTGTCACTAACTGCCTTCAGACTCACTGCTCTCTATTTCCTTTCATCTCCTGTCTTTCAAATGATAAAGAGCATTACATCAGTTAGCAGCAAAAGGATGTGGGCCAGACATCTGGATTTACCAGTTCCAGGTGACATGATCTAAAGAAAACTGTAACTTCTTTTGAGTATTGGCTGAAGATACTGGATGTTATATGCAACATATGCAAGAATGGACTATAAACACTAGAGTGCTCTGCAGAAGGATGGGGAGAATTGGCACCACCTTTCTCTGTTGGATTCCCTGCTCAAGCTCTCCCTTATCGATCAGATCATTTGGACCTCCCCCACCGCCTGCTGGGCCTTCCCCATAGGCCTGCTGCCAGGCTCAGCACATAAGCCACCCGCCTGGCCTGACTCTCTATCATAAGCTCCAAGAGCTACTTGGAGAGCTCCCAGATGCAGTCAGAGACCTCACTCACATTTCAAAGTGTCAGAAGCCAATTCAAACTCCTGTGAGAGAAAATGGGAAATGTTAGCTCGCGGATATGAGAATTCCTGCCAGTGGTCTGGCTTTAGACATCACGATATCTAGGAGCTTTAAAGGATTTAATTCTTCTCCAACTATTGGTTCTGATGGATTAATACAGTGACAGAAGGGAAGACACTTTAACTGGTAAAAGGATATACAGTACTTTTATATGTAAGATCAACAGAAAAGGTTATTATTTTCTATCTCAAGAGCTGCAGGAAAAGCTATGGAATAGAATCCTTTTTGGAATGTTTTGTGTTGAGCATTCTGTCCTTTGTGGCCAAGGGATAGACATGCTTGCTACCCACACTGAAGTCCTGTGCCCCTTCTGGGGCTGAGTTACATGGGAATAAGCCCATCCGAATGACTTGGTCTAAGAGAGGTGGAGGAGAAGTCACAATGAGTAAATATAGAGCAATGGAGGCAGAATAGAATGCATGTGCCCCAGGGAGGCAAAAATGATAATATTCATGAGACCAGGTTTGCTTTGCTCAGCTGTCACTCATTTCCTCCTGTGACTATTCCATCCAAATGTCCCAAATATGCCATAAACTTTATCTGACCGCAGGTGCTGCCCCACTCTTTCTCCTGACCTTATTTTAGATGTGTGCTTTTTTAGAATGTTTTTTTTTTTATAGAGTAAAGACCAAGAAGAAGAAACTTCACTCTAAGTCAGTGACTTAAAAAGGAGGAAGGTGAGTTTAAAGTTATCATGGTCTTAAATTATTAAAGAAATGATATTAAAATTAAGACTTTGCAATTCAAAGGATTTTCTAAGTGCTAATCTGAAAGTCTTTGTGAGCTGGCCATTTAAATGACTCAAGTAGATTAATATTGCTAAGGACTGGCGACCTGCAGTTTGCATCTGTCACTACTTCTGGATAAAATTTTTTAAAGGGACTGCATACTGTGTCACTTAGAATAAGTCACTTTTACTTTCTGAGTCTCTGTTTAATTCATTTTAGAAGGAAGGTTTTAGATGTGATTATTTATTCAACAACAAAAACTGTTAGCCACTTACTAACTGCCAGACACTGGAAACATTCTAAGAAAAGAGTCCCTTGATCTGGGTTTTGAAAGATGAGGATGTATTTGTCAAAATGACAAAGATGGGGTCAGGGATTGTGTTTCTGGCAAAAGCCACTTTATAGACAAAGGCATGGATTGTGAAGCAACCTAACAATTTTGAATGAAATCCAGGACATGAGGAAGCCAAGGCTGAGATTAGTCCTTTATGGTCTTGCATTTTGCAAGTTGCCTCTCAAATTCAAATGTAAGGTACATAGTTCAGGTTAACATGAGAACTAGGGCACCTTACCTGTAAGAGGAAATGTTCCTGATGTCATGCACATCTGTGTTATCTGATTTAGGCTGGATGAGAATTTGGGTTCTAGTTCTCACTGTGGGCAGAGTAAACTTTTGCACCCAGTGATATTAGACTCTTGGGCTTGGGCAATTGTCCATGAGAATAATGCTTCTTATTTTTTCTACTAAAACAAAAAAATCATAATTAAAAATAAGCAGATAGAAGTGGGTCTAAACACAATCCAGGGCCTGGACTCCCGCCCAGGTGACCCGCAGTCTAAAGAGGAACCACTTAGCCTAGATCAGCCAAACCACCGTTGACATAAATATCCATGGACAGAAGAACAAAAGCTTGTTTTTAAAGTACTGAAATTTGGGACATTTTGTTCTGCAACATTATTGTGCTAATAGCCAGCTTAGATTAATTAGGATATCTACTGTATTTCTCCCTCCACTCCTTTCTTTTTCTTCCAATCCAAAAGGACCAGGGTATTTTTAAGTAAAACAGGGTACAGTTAAGTAAAACTCAATGAATGGACAGTTCCTAAGAAATAATCCTATAGTTAATTATTTGCCAATTCACACATGCCCAGATATATCAGTCGGTCCTGTGTTGAGGGGCACCAGGGACAAAGAAATCTCTTAGAAAATAATGCACATGAATGAAAGTGTCGTTAGCAAGAGCACTTGCTTGCTCAGTGACAATAGTCAGAAGAAGAGTAGAGGGGTCAATTTATTCTCTGGCTCCATCTCTCTCCCATTGAGCGGAGGCTGTATTGACTCTGAGGACTTTTTTGCTCATGGCAGCAAAGCTCTGTGGTCTATATAACTGGATATAAAACAGGGATTGGTAGATTATATTTTAAAAACTTCATTCTGTTCCAAGTTTCAATCTTCAGAACTCTGCTTCCAGATCTTGCTGTCTATGAACCAGAAAGTGGGCTCCCACCAGATTCCCAATCTACCAGTATCTTGATCTTGGACTTCCCAGTCTCCAGAACCATGAGAAATAAATGTTAGTCATTAAAGCCACTCAGCTTATGGAATTCTCATTATAGTGGCCCAAACAGAATAAGACACTTCAAGTACTGGAAAGTTGAAAGGGAAAAAAAAAGTGACAAGGAAGGAACGTTTTAGTGAATGTTGAACCTAATGTGTGTTTGAACACTTGTGGTGATTGGAAACATTTTAAAACAATTGTGTTTTGAGAGGTCAGCCACTTTGGGATTCATATTCTTAACTGAGTATAAATCTGACTCACTGAAAAATGCCTGTTTTTAACTCTATCTTTGAGAGTCACAGAGAGCAACTGTTTAATTCCTTTTACATACAGCTATCTATCTTATATAATAAGAGAGGAATATGCTAATTAGCCATTATGCCCTGAGCCGTAACGACCAAGGGCGTCAGGACCAAATCATGGATTAGTGGGAGGGTGGGCCAGCGAGGTACAAGAGGGCTGTGGAGAGATACAGGAGCGGGCAGGGCAGCAAGCTATGAGGGGGGGTAAGAGGGGGAGCTACAGGAGGGCGTGGCAGTGGACAGAGAGCTTCAGGAGAGTGGCAGCAACCTACTGGCGCACGGATTTGTGCGCAGGGCTATTAGTATATAGATAAAAGCCTAAGTGACCGGTTATGACGTGCACTGACCACCAGGGGACTGACACTCAACACACAGGATTGGGCTCCCTGCTGTCTGGATTGAGCCTGCGAGGATTGGGCTGAAACAAGCTCTCCCAAATCCCCTGAGGAGTCCAGGATTGCAAGAGGATGCAGGCCGGGTTCAAGGACCCCACTGGTGCACAAATCTGTGCACTGGGCCTCCAGTTCATATATAATGACAATAAAACATTCCCATAAGTGATCATCTACATTTCTGAATTGGCATAAGTTAGAACATCGTCTTTATGCATGAATCCCTGGTCAGTGAAGAAAAAAAAAAGACCTATAGCTGTTTTCTTTCCCAACTCCTACATGTTTGATGGATTCATTTCCCAACATGTTTCTCCCCAGGCTGTACACTGAAACCACACTGAACAACAAAATCGCCATCTCTGAGCCCTCTCTGTCCCCTTCAACTTTTGTGCCATAAATATGACAGTGTCCTTAGCCTATAGGGCCCTTCTCAACATCCCTGGATGTCAAAGGTCTACTTATTATTAAAAGCTTACTTAAAATAGTAGCTAACAGGCAACAAAACATGAAAGCATGGACTTTGGGGTCAGACAGGGTTTAAGTTTGCCAATTATAACCTAGGAAATGTTGAGCAAATTATTTATCTTCTCTACGTGTCCAAGCCCATAGCTCAGGTTAATGTTCATTTCTTTTCCATACATAAACTCTTCCCTCAGGTCATCTCATGCTTGTCCCCTGATTTAGATAACTTCAATAGGCTGAAAACCCTATGAGACAAACATCTGGACTTGCAAATATATATATTCACTGGCCTAATTTGGACACCTTTAGTTTTATATTTCAAGCAATATGTCCAAATTATTTTTAAAAAGCAAAATAAACAAACAAAAAACTCTATGTCCACAATTTTTCTTAACAGTAAATGAAACTTTCATGAATCCAATAGTTTAAGCCTAAAATCCACAAGTTAGCCCTCACTGGTTTGGCTCAGTGGATAGAGCATTGGCCTGCAGACTGAAGGGTCCCAGGTTCTATTCCGGCCAAGGGCACATGCCTGGGTTTTGATGTACTGGAGGCAGCCGATCAATGATTCTCATCATTGATGTTTCTCTCTCTCTCTCTCCCCCTCTCCCTTCTTCTCTGAAATCAATAAAAAAATATATTTTTAAAAAATAAAATCCACAATTTATCCATTTTTCTCTTCCTCTCATATCCAATCTAACACAAACCCTGTTTCTGGAACCTGCCAAGTCTCTGAGCCCACTACCCCAGTTCTAGGTGACATCATCTCTCTCCTGGGCCACCCTGCATCTTGACTGGTTTCCCTGCCTCTACCCTTCCTCTCTATTGTCCATACAAAAGCATAACAGCTAAAAAAATTTCTTTAAAAGAATGGCCCACCTGGTGTTGCTGAGTGGTTGAGCATCAACCTATGAACCAGGAGGTTATGGTTCGATTCTCGTTCAGGGCACCTGCCTGGGTTGCGGGCTCAACCCCCCAGTGTGGGGTGTGTAGAAGGCAGCCAATCAATGATTTTCTCTCATCATTGATGATTCTATCTTTCTCTTTCCCTTCCTCTCTGAAATCTATAAGAATAGATTTTTTAAAATATTTTTAATAAAATAAAAGAATGAAATATCCACACTGATTTAAAACTTTTAATGCCTCCCTATCTATACTAATAAAAGGGTAATATGCTAATTAGACCGGGTTAACCAGACATCTTCTGCACATCCGACTTCCGTCCTGACAAAGCCATGGTGACAGGGGCTGAAGCAGAGGAGGTTAGAGGTGGCCAGGCCAGCAGGGTGGCAGTTAGGGGGAGGCCAGGACAGCAGGGGGGGCAGTTAGGGGGTGATCAGGCTGGCAGAAGACAGTTAGGGGGTGATCAGGCCAGCAAGCAGAGACAGTTAGGGGTGATCAGGCAGGCAGGTAGAGTGGTTAGGGGCAATCAGGCAGGCAGGCAGGTGAGCGGTTAGGAGCCAGTGGTCCCAGATTATGGGAGGGATGTCGGACTACCAGTTTTGGACATACTTTGAGGGGTCCCAGATTGGAGAGGGTGCAGGCTGGGCTGAGGGACCCCCCACCCATGCACGAATTTCATGCACCAGGCCTCTAGTTACTGGAAATAAAATCTGAAATTTTGCCATCACCTACATAGTTCTGCAGCATCTGGCCCCTACCCACCACCTGTCTGAACTCGTCCCCCTCACACACCTCCTTGTTCACAACTTCAGCCATTTTTGTCCCTGTGGTGCCACCTCTCTTTTTTCTAAGTCTTTACTCCCATGTCTTCCTCTGGAACGCCTTCCGCAGAACCACCCCATAGCTCCTTATTTCCAGCCTTGTGTTTAACGCTATTCACAGCTATCTGCTACTTGCATATTTAATCTTTTATGATCTGTTTGCACCACTAGAATAATAGTAGATTGAGAATAGAGGTTTTGCATGTTCTCTTCCTAGATATGTTCCAAGCGTCAAGTAGAGTGCTTGCCAGATAGTGGGTCCCAATATCCCAAATCCCAGGAGATCCCAATGAAGTATTTGTCCTCAGGTGAATGTACAAACTTCAGGTTTGTCCCTGCCAATAAGGATACAGACGGTCACTCCCTCAAGATGCACAGTGAGCTAAGTGAGATAATGTTGCATATTAAACTATTTTACGTTCATATTGTCTTTCATTTCCCTTTTCAGTGATTGACATCATTTCTGGGAGCTAGCCATGCAGAGTTTAGGCAACCTGGCTGCTACTTTTAGTAAAATGGGAAGCCACTGCAAGATTTTGAGCAAAGACTTGGCATGAACTGATTTAATGTTTCATGGCTCAGGCTGCTGTGTTGAGAATGGACTGCAGGGGGCGAGAGTGAGAGCCCCAGACCTATAAGAGCAATGTTTGCAGGAAACGAAGGTGAAGATGCTCAGACCAGGCAACAGTGGCAGGATTCTAGATATGTTTAGAATGTTGTGCCAAAGGAATTCCTGCAAAATTGAATCCGGGACATGAAATGGGAATCAGAGTTGATACTCAGGGTTTTGGTATAAGCACTTGGAAGTAAGGAATAGCCATCATGAAAGATGGACAAGATGATGGGTGGAGCAGATATGGGGGGATCATAGGTCTTTCCTTCCACATCATATCTAACAAGTCATGATCCATAATAAAACGAACAATAACCAAAGTAATAAAATCATCTAACATTCACTAAACACATATTATTTTTCCGTTTTTTGCTACACATTTTACTGGAATGACCTCATTCAATGCCGATAATAAATCACAGTCTTATTATCTACATGTTTACAGATAAAAAAAACCAAGGCCAGTAAGATAAAGTAACTTACTCAAGGTGACACAGTTATTTTCTAACAAAGATGGGGTGCAACACCAAACATTTTAATTTCAAAGTCTGAAATCTTGACAACTATGATAAATAAATATGCATATAAAACTCTCCTACATGTTTCTAAATTTCTTCTGTTGTTGTTTATGTTCCTACCCCTTCATCATTCTATGACACAGCAAATGTAATAGCTTCCTCTCTGTTATCCCTTTCTCTAATGTTGCCATTTTGCCTATAACCAGAGCAGACATCTTTACAAATATTTTCAGATTAATTACATCATTTCTTGGCTTAAATCCTTTAATGCTTCCAGATTATCTATAGAATAAAATAAAACTATATTACCAATTTACTCAGACTGTAGCTGACACAGTTGGCTGTTCATGTAACAACCAGTGTCCAGGTTGGCGAAGTGTCCAGGCCTAGGATGCGAAGCTCAGTCTGTCGCTGACTGCCTTATAAGTGCATCCATAGTTGCCTGCGACTAGTTCAGGGGAGAACATGGAACCCTGCTCTTGCTAATGAAACAGGAGCAGGGTTGTCAGATGAAATAGTGCTCCATTAAATCCTAATTTCAGATAAATAACAAAGTTAGCTATCTTTTGTGTATGTTCTGAATATTACTCTAAATATCATCTATTGCTTATCTGGAATTAATATTTAACTGAACATTTTAAAAATGTCTAAATTTGGCAACCATAAATAAAAGGAGAAATCTACTGGGGACTTAGGAAAATATTTTATCTCCTTACAAAAGAGAGAGAGAGAGAGAGAGAGAGAGAGAGAGAGAGAGAGAGTTGTTTATGGAATGCCCTTTGCTCTCAGTCTCTCCCTTTATATCTGGAACACTGTTCTGGGAGCACTCTAATGATGCTTGTTGCTACGGCAGCCATCCTGCAACACTAAGAATGTCAGCCAATCCAGTGCCCTTATGTCTTTTGAGCTATTGAACTCGATCTGGAGCTACTCACTTCCAGACACTAGTTAGAAGCCTATATTACTTAAGACCTCATTAGGTGAACTGTCTATTACTTGTCACTATGGCATCTTAAATGATGAATGCATTTTATGATCTAGTCTCTATTTATCCTTAGTCTTACTTTCACCACCAACAACTACAGGAGTGTCCCTTTGAGTCCTTTAAAAATATTTGTAATCTCTGAACTTGTTACATTCACTCACCTGGACTCTTACAAAAGATGAAATGTGTTTACCTCCAATAACATATATCTTGATCCACCACCAACCTAGGAGTGTGGGCAGCCTCTTGAGACTGAAAAAGGCACGAAAATGAATTCTCACCGAGGACCTCCAGAAAGAACATCTGCCAACACCTTGATTTTAGCTTCCTGAGACCTCTTCAAACTCCTGACCTCCTGAGCTGTAAAATAATACATTGGTGTTGTGTTGAGTGTCTGAGTGTGTGGCAATGCACTACATGAGCAACAGGAAACTGATATTCATGGGTCTGAGCTGAGGCTGCTCTAGGAGAGTAGGTTTTGGGAAAAGTAGTAAGAATGCTCGCCTATCTGCAGAGCTCACAGAGTCCTTCACACGGTGCAAAGTAAGGATGCCATTAATGGAGGTCTCATTAAAAGGGTCAGTCTGGCTGGTGGATGAAAAATGGATTAAAAGATCCCAGGAGACCTGTTCCAAAGGCATTAGAGGGGTCCATGCCAGAAGTGATGGCATGACCTAGGTGTGGCAGTGGTGACAGAAAGGCAGCCACATTGAGAGGTATTTAAAGACTATAAGTACCTGAATTTAGAGGAGAGATGTGCTATAATGGAGAAGAAGGTGCTATTTGTGACATCTGGCTTTCTGCCTGGAGGAAATGGGTAGATGGAATTAGCATTTGTGGAAAGAGAGAAAGATAAACTGTATAAATGTTGATAGAGCTGGGAATTAGCCTGTGGATAAATGCTCAATGGGTACCTGGTAGGTGAGTCTGGACTTTAGATGATCAATGAAGTCCAGGGACACAGAGTTGGCAAACAGATGGTGTTTGAGAGCATCAGGGTGGATGACAACACCTATGGAAAGAATACAGAGTAAGAAGAGGAATCATCTCAGATTGAAAATGGCAGCCTTTAAAAGTCATGTACAGCCGAAACCGGTTTGGCTCAGTGGATAGAGCATCGGCCTGCGGACTGAGAGGTCCCGGGTTCGATTCTGGTCAAGGGCATGTACCTGGGTTGCAGGCACATCCCCAGTGGGGGATGTGCAGGAGGCAGCTGATCGATGTTTCTCTCTCATCGATGTTTCTAACTCTCTATCTCTCTCCCTTCCTCTCTGTAAAAAAATCAATAAAATATATTTAAAAAAAAAAAAAGTCATGTACAATAGGGTAGATGCCAACAACCCACAGGACACACTCACACTGCTGCCTGGTTTTGTAAACAAACAAACAACAACAACAACCAAAAAACCACAATACTGCCCCAGCTGGTTTGGCTCAGTGAATTGTCCACCTGCAGACTGAAAGGTCCCGGGTTTGATTATGGTCAAAGGTACATGCGCTCAGGTTGTGGACTCTCTCTCCCTCTCCTTTCCTCTCTTAAATAATAAAAAATAAATAAAGAAAAGAAAAAGAAAACGGTATTGATGCACAGCATCCCTCCTTTTTCCTACATGTTGTCTATGGCTACTTTGCCCTACAGTAGAAGAACTGAATCGTTAAAGCAGAGACTCTCTAGCCCACAAAGCCTAAAATATTTACCACCTGGCCTTCCACAGAAAAAATGTGCAAACACTGATGGTAATATGGAGTAAGCAAAGGGAACATAGGAATGTGCAATGATAAAATGAAACCCCTTTGTAACTAGTTCACTGATGTCTACTTCAGAATTGATTTGACCCCTTTTCCCTGCTCCCCTGTTCTCAAGGTGCTCTCAAGCTACCACCAGTATTGTCACTTTATTCTAATTATTCTGTTACTCATCATTCTCCCCTATAAAACAAGGGCTTCCTGGGGGACAGAGATTGCATCATTTTTATGTCTGCATCCATGGAGCCTAACACAGCGCCCATATCACATGGTAGTCGTTTAGGCCACATTTGCTTACTAAATAAATTCACACTGCAAGGTTAGTCATAATAAACCAATAAATCCTTATTTATCGGAGGATTTTTGGAAAGCTTGCCTTTCTTGACTGATAGCAAGAGAAAATTTAGTAGGACTCATGTTCAGTGCTGGTAAAATAAGATAAAGTGTTAAGCCATTACAAATAATTTGTTTAATAATAATGAAGAAAGATTACACAGACATTCTCATGATTATATGTGATTGTTTTCTTCTCCAAAGCTTGCCTCCTGGTCAGTTGGTGAAGCATTCAGGCTTTTGGGAAACTTTCCAACCCTGAAGGGAGGATTTGGGCATTTTTCCAAGGGAAACATTTTTTCTGAAGAAAATAAAGACATTTTGAGGTAAAAAAAAATCATGCATACGTGAAATAATATTTTGAATGCTGTAGTTATAATTGATACTTTTACCAGAAATGTGTGAATCTAACACTCAAAATATAGAATGTGTAAATTAGGATTCAGCAGAAGTAACCTGTCCTGTTTAAAATTTCAAATCACACACAGATTTATGTTTTATACAGGTGCACCTACTTTGAGTCAACCTGCAACAGATATTTTTGAAAAGTACTCACTTTCCAGATTTTTTTCTTTCAATTAAAAATCCCTTGTTTTAGAGTTTGTTTAGTTATTGAACTCTCCAATGCTGTAAGAGTGAGATTAGAGGTAGAATTCTTGGCTACTCATGTAGCTTCTCAAATTCATGGTTGCAGCAAGCAGGGCAGTCTAGTCTCAATGGGTGTTCCTGGATATAAGTAAGGAACATTTCCCTAGCATACATACCATTGCTTTTTGAAACTATTTCTCCAGGGCTGATTTTATGGGAGTTCCTTCAGGCACTCTATGAGTATGTAGTCTGAAATAAGTTGTCACAGCCCCTTAGCACTGCCCCTGTTCCCATTGCATACTGTGCTTCTCCTTATCATTGCATTTATATCAAATTTAATTTTCTTCTGTAACTCTATTTGTACCCATTATTTACACTACGGTGTCGGGTGAATTTCCCGCCAAAATATAAGATGGCGCGGGCAATTATTTAGGTTTCCCGCGCAAAATCAGGGATTTTTATGATACCTATTACCCCAATGGGTATGAAACGGTTCGCATACGCAGGTAGGTATCTTTGTGAACGGCAAACAAACAAATATTTGGTAATACGCAGTTACAATCGGCCCGAGTTTACACGTTTCCCGCACTCCACCGCAAATCTATATGAACCGAGTTAAGACGGCTCCCGCGGAGTACGCGCAATTCACGCGAGCCGACTTAACTCGTTTCCCGCACTCCAAGTGTTTACATTGCATAACAACCTCAAAACCCCATTGGCATGCAACAGTAAGTGTTTAGCTGGCTCACCATCTACAGGGTTTATCTGATCTGCAGTGGACTCACTCATACATTTGTGGTCAGCTTCAGGTAGACCAGGAGGCTGTGCTGATCCCGACTGGGGATTGACCACCTGTCAGCTTTTCTAGAATGGCCTTTGCCAAGTAACCAGAATGACGCATCTCTGTTCCATGTGTTCTATAGTCTAACATGAGCAGGCAATCTCAGGCATACTCTCATGTCCATGGTAGAAGAATGAGAAAGAACAAGTCCAATCAAATAAGCACATTTCAATTCTCTCCTCCTATTGCTTTTAGATAATTTGACCAAAGCTTGTGACAAAGCAGATTTTAGAGCCATTTCCATCCAGGAGAATAGGAGGGAACTGCAGGATCACATGGCAAAGGGCAGGAATGCAGAAAGGAGCGAATAATTAATATAATCAGAAAACTGCAGAGCCCCACTAATGATGAGATCATCAAAGACAGATAATGTATTTAAGCATAAATTTCAGAGCCAAATTACCTGGGTACAAATCCCTGTCTGCATGTAATAGCTGTGCAACTTTGGATGAGTTACTTATCCCCTCTGTGCCTTTATTTTCTCATTTATAACATGGAGATAACTATACATCACATATGTGTTATTACATGTAAATTTCTTACAATAGTGCATGACACAAAAATGATGAATAAATTTAGTTATTATTAATAGTATTTTTGGCTTAAGAATTGAGTCTCAAGAATTAGATTTTGAATTAAATTGTAGTTGATATGTAAGAGTTGGAGTGTGGATAGGATAAAGCTGTCTGTCCATGCCAAATCCTGATTTTAGTAGCTAAGCATAATGAAAGATTGAATCCTACTCATATAACAGGGTAGGTGTTTTTTTCTGATCAAGGGCATCTTTCCTCCATGCATCTAACCTAGCGCCTAGCCCAAATAAATGCGTAGTGAAAACTGATCTCAGTTTCTGCTAGAGGTAATATTGCCATTAAACAGCTAGATATTCTTGCAGACAATGGTTCTGTAAAGGACACTGTATGTAGTCCCCCTTATCTGTGGTTTGGCTTCCACAGTTTCAGTGACTCACAGTCAATAGTGGTCCAAAAGTATTAAATAGAAAATTCCAGAAACAAACAATTCATAAGTTTTAAATTGCATGCATTTCTGAGTAGGGGGATGAAATCTCTTGCTGTCCTGCTCCATTCTGCCCATGACATGAATCATCTCTTTGCCTAACCACTTAGCAGCTCTCTAGGTTATCAGAGAGATGGAGATGAACCACATTCATGAAGCTTTTATTATAGTACTAGTATATTGTTCTAATTTATTATTTGTTATTATTGTCATCTCTATGCCTAATTTATAAATCAAAGTTTATCATAGATATGTATGTATAGGAAAATCATAGTATATACAAAGTTTGGTACTATCTGTGGTTTCAGGCATTCACAGGGATCTTGGAATGCATTCCTCATGGATAAGGGGATGGACTCTAATAGAATATAAAGATTCTCATTTAGAAATAACTTCACACCCAATTGCTGGGGGGACTTTCCAGCAGGCAACCCTAAGCTGTCAGCCCTCCCTGGGCACTGTTTCATCTGAAGAGAGCTGATTGCCCAAGGTCACACCCTCTCTGAGGTTTTCAGCTTTCAGTGTTTCTTCAAAAAAGGAGTATAAGGCCTGGCCCTCCTACACTCACACAGACTAGCTATCAAGTGTTGTCCCACCTGCAGAACTCTTTGTGGGGCTGGCTGAGTCTGTATCACAGCTTAAATTCTCCATCTTTGATTCTTCTTTTATTTTCCTTCCACAGGTGATTTCCAATAACCCTCCTGAATTTAAACCTCCATCTCTGAGTCAGCTTTCTGGAGAAAACCATCTATGAAAGGTTGTAAGAAAACTCAGTAAACCGTTTTGAGTGAAAATCTGAAAGTTCCCTCAACGCTACAAGCAACTAGTTTGAGGAATGAGCTTTTTTTAAACCTAAAATGTTTGCCTTGTCATGAAAAATGTTTCCTTAAAATAGATTTTGTATATTATATTTTACTAGAGGCCTGGTGCACGAAATTTGTGCATGGGGGGAAGGGGGTCCCTTAGCCCAGCCTTCACCCTCTCCAATATGGGACTGTTGGCTCCCAACCGCTCACCTGCCTGCCTGCCTGATCACCCCCTAACTACTCCTCTGCCAGGCTGATTGACTCCTAACTGCTCCCCTGCCAGCCCGATTGCCCCTAACTGCCCTCCCTTGCCAGCCTGGTCACCCCTAAGTGCCCTCCCCTGCAGGTCTGGTCCCCCCCAACTGCCCTCTCCTGCTGGTCTGATCACCCACAACTGCCCTCCCCTGCTGGCCATCGTGTAGCAGCTATCTTGTGTCCACATGGGGGCAGCCATCTTTGACCACATGGGGGCGGCCATCTTGTGTGTTGGAGTGATGGTCAATTTGCATATTTCCTCTTTATTATATAGGATTGTATAATCATTTTTTAAAATTTATCTTTATTGCTGAGAGTATTGTAGATGTCCCCGTCTTTTTCCCATTGACTCCTTCCACCCCACCCCTGCCCCTCCCAGGCCTACAGCACATTATTGTCTGTGTTCATGGCCTATGCACATCCTATATAATAAAAGCCTAGGTGGCATCACAACCTTGTACGATGTCATCAAAGATGGTTGCCAGAAGATGGCCACATGCACAGCAGAGGCGGAGCCTGGTGGCCGCTCTGTGTGGTGAAGACTGGGGGTCCCGCGGCTCTGTGCTACGTGGAGGAGGCTGGTCCCGGCGTCTTTGCCGCCTTGCATGAAGGAGACGGGTCGTGGCAGGGGAGGGCAGTTGTGGGTGATCAGGCCAGCAGGGGAGCGGTTAGGAACCAGCGGTCCCAGATTGTGAGAGAGTTGTCCAACTGCCAGTTTAGGCCCAATTCCACAGGCATCAGGCCTAAACTGTCAATTGGACATCCCCCGAGGGGTCCCAGATTGAAGAGCGTGCAGGCCAGGTTGAGGGACACCCCCCCCCCCCCCCCGCATGAATTTTGTGCACTGGGCCTCTAGTAGGCATATATCTTCCCTGGTTAATCTCTCCCACTATCCCTCCACTCCTGCCTTCCCTCTGAAATTCATCAGTCTGTTCTATGCTTCTATTTCTCTGGATCTATTTTGTTCATCAGTTTATTTTGTTCATTAGATTCCATAATGAGTGAGAGCATGTGATACTTAACTTTCTCTGACTGGCTTAAATTCACTTAGCATAACTTAATCTTGATTCCTTTCCCTCTCATAGTTCATAGGGAACACCTTATCATTCTTGGTCTATATTCACAGAAAATAGGGACATGACTTTTTTTAAAAGAAATTCAAGTTATTATTTTGTTTTACCTGTTTGGAAACTCAAATGTTGCCTTCTTGAATTCTATTTGTGATGGGGATAAATGCTCATCCCAAGTAGTATATTATTTGTGTTCTTTTCTGATGAGATTTGCTGGCAAAGGCTGAAATGACTTCATTGAGCGGTTAGTTGTTGGGTCAATATGATTCTGCTTTTTGAAACAGAAATAAGGTGTAGTTTGGAAACCAATAGTTGAATGGCTTTTTGTTTTTGTTTTTTCCCTGGGTGTTTGTAGTTATTCTCTTACTGTATTTTTATTTCAAAAGGGCGAATGACTTAAAGAGAAGTTCTAAAATAATTTTTGGTTTGTTAAAAGGAAGTTTCTAAAATAAAATATTTTCTCTCTCACAGAGGCAGGCCTAACTACTATTACTTCTCAAGCAGCTGCTGTGGGCTGGAGATTCTTGGCTAGACCTGCCACATGGGTGTCCAAGTCTTGGACAATTGAATTGACTCAGATCTTTGGAAGAGGGTCGAGACAAAGAGGTTATCTACAACTTTTGAGAGGCCAATTCAGAGCTATCTACCAAGTCCTAGCTGGTTTGGCTCAGTGGATAGAGCATTGGCCTGTGGACTGAAGGAGCCCAGATTGGATTTTAGTCAAGGGCACATGCCTGGGTTGAGGGCTTGATCTCAGTAGGGGGTGTGCAGGAGGCAGCCGATCAATAATTCTCTCTCTTCATTGATGTCTCTGTCTCTCTCTCTTCCTCTCTGAAACCAATAAAAATATATTAAAAAACAAGCAAACAAATAAAAAAGCAGAGCCATCTACCAAAACAATGTTCATAAACATTGTCTAAGTTCTATACGTTAGTAAGTAGCAATATTAGCATATCATTTACAAACTTAGTAGTAAACAGTATAATAAACAGAAAAAATATTTGAAGAATTTGCTCTTAGGGAACATTTTTTTGTTGTTGTTGTGTTTTTTTAAATCTTTGAGACCAAACTGCTTTTTTCAACTCCTTGTGTATGGTGGGCATGTGCTGAATAAATTGGTGACTGGCTGTACTAACTAACAAGCAATGAATATAGGGTTTTCACTCATGAAACATTTTTTACCCTCAATGATTTTTTTTCAGAGGTATAAAATTGTGCAGAGGCATTGAAATCAAAACACTAAAATAATGACAGTCTTGAGGCTGCCTTGCATATAAGAAAATCCTTAGCTATTGAAAGTAGCAACATTTTTAAAAAGGGAATTGAAAACAAGGAAGAATGGGCAGCAACATTGGACTTATAAAAGCAAGATAATATAATATACAAGCACTTAAGCAAGCAATTATGCTGAATCACAAAAAGCCATTTGGACCTGCTACTTGAGAATGCTATTTCATGGTGACCTTTGTGTTAGAAAATGTAGCTCCTGGCAATCTTACATGTGAAAATTGTAAATGTTAAGTGGAAAGGCCGGGAGGAGTAAGCAGTTCCCTCTGGGCTTGTCTTTGGATTTCCATTGCTGGATGCTGCATATCCAAGTGTATTGAGAGATAACCACCAGTACCCTGTGGCTCCTAGAAACCCTGAAGTCCATTTTCAGGGCCCCACACCCCCACCATGACATCAATGTGATAGTCTCAAAGCACAAATTCAATCATTCTTTGCACTGAATGAAGTCCTTCATAGATTCCTCATCACCTGCAGGGTAAATGTGAAACTCCTTAGCGTGGTGCAAAAGATGCATCCAAATTTGATCCATTTCTTTTTATGCTCTAATGATACCAAATCTCTTATAATGTAATCAGAACCCAAATTCAACTGCCGGTGCCACAAAAACCAAATTCATAAGGTACTGGTGAAAAAGGGAAGTGGTCTATTCAAGTGCTAGTCACTTGAGGAGATGGGGAATTGTTGTTCCAAAGCTCGTCTCAACATCTCAGTGCAGACAGAGGTTTATATAAGGAAGAAGAGGCAAAGCAGAATAAAGAAATCAAGGGTGGGGGGGGGCAGTTGTAAAGTTCTCTGCATGCAGGCCAACTCAGTCCATTATAATAAGGATTTCAAAAATGGTGAAGTGCCTGACTGGTGTGGCTCAGGGGTTGAGCACAAACCTATGAACCAATAGATCACCAGTTCTATTCCCAGTCAGGGCACATGCCAAGGTTGTGGGTTCGAACCCCAGTGGGGGGGCATGCAGGAGGTGGCCGATAAACATTTCTTATTGATGTTTCTGTATCTCTATCCTTCTCCCTTACTTTCTCTCTAAAATCAATACAAAAAAAATTAAAGAAAAAGAAAGAAAATGATGAAGTTATGATCTGGTGTGCATTATCCTGGTCTTCATTATCCTCGTTCTTCATCATCCTGATTCTATGGTTGAAGGTCAGCAAATCTCCTGGCACTGTAATGACTAAAAGTCAGACTCTATCTTCTGAAGTAAGTTCCTAGGATCCTGATACAAACATGCTGTTTATCTATATGCTACATATTAGTCAGAGTTGGCATTTACAGGAAAAATTTGAAAAGAATGGTGGGGTGAGTTATAACTCCCCACTGTTACAATAGTTTTACCAGGCCATCATTCATTCCCCATCCTTCTGGTGAAAACCTTCTATGATTTTTTGAAGAAAATAAACCACCAACTACTGTGTTTTGGGGGAGACTATTTATCTCAGTATCCTGCCTGTCCTACCCCCAAGATAAGAATGTGGCCTAAGTAGGCCACCCAGCTTGGTTCAAGGTGGGCTCCTGAGAGCCAAGTCATCTCGAAAGCCAGGGCATGGTTTTTGTGAAACATAGAATGTTTATTTTTTTTAGTTTGGCAGCCATTCAAATTCAGGCTTAGAACTCAAAACTATACAGTTGTAAGTATGCAAAACAGAGTTTATTCTTGTAGCATTATTTATTATTTTCCATATGAACAACTGTAAACCTATTTTTGCCTATCCCTGTGTTTTTCACATGAAGTGATCCTGTTTGCTTGAGAATAAAGCCTAATAGTGAGGGAAATACAGAGAGAGAGAGAGAGAGAGAGAGAGAGAGAGAGAGAAGATGATAAGTAGATAGATGATAGATAGATAGATAGATAGATAGATAGATAGATAGATAGATAATAGATGATAGAATCTCTGACATTACATGAGTCTCTGTATTCCATCGTACTTAAAGGCAGGTTCTTCCTCAGATGTTCTTAAATGTGATTCAATAAAATATCTTGTGAGTTTAACCTAGTTAAACTTATCTCTTAACTAGTATCTGTATAATCCCTAATATCTTTTATAATATTTAGCTCAGAGAAGTTGTGGGATCTACTTGCTGTTTGGAATGCTTTTCTTTGATTATTTGATCAACTTCTATTTGTTCCTCAAATTCCCAGTTCAAATATCAACACTTCTGAGGTTCTTTCCCCTTCATGCCCTCCACCTGAGCTGAGTTCATTGTCCCTCCTCAGTGCTACCTCTGTCTCCTACTTCCTCTTTTACTGGCCACATTAAAACACATTAATGGTATCTTTGCTCATGTGTCATTTTCTCCCACTTCTTTGGGAAAGCTTTTAAAGTAAAGGTTGTGACATTTTCCCTTCCCATCATTTTTATTCCTACAGCCTCACAGAAAGCAAGTGTTAATTAAAGGTTCGATGATTTGAAATTTGGACTCTATTGAATTATGCATTAATTTATATTTATAATTTATATTTATATCAGGTCTCATGAAGTTACCTAATGTGCAATGGCACATGCTAAGCACTGAATATGCATAATGAAAACAATATTTTGGGTATGAGTCCTGCTGTTTTATCCACCATATGAATCAGCTAACTAAAGGTCAGAGGAAGTAAGCCATTTATCCAAGGTCCCCCAGATAGATGATGGAAGACCCAGGATTTAAACTCAAAGTATCAGATGCTAGATACTGGCTCTTTAAAATTATGCTATTGTGCATTTTGTATGAGCAGGAGCCCTTGAGATTTAGTGAAGATAACCAGGATATAGGCAAACTACCTCAATAACATCAAGTGACACATGTTTTGCTGGCCCCAAAGAGGATATAACTCTCTGTCAGGGGACATGGGAGTATATTCATTTTCTATTATAACAAGTTATCACAAACTTAGCAGCTTACAACACTATTTATCATCTCACAGCTCTGTAAGTCCGACATCCAGGCAAGTCTCAGCTAGGTTCTCTGCTAACAGTCTCACACTCAAGGTGCTAGCTAGGCTGAGCTCTTATCCAGAGCCTCTGGGGGAAAATCTGATTCCATGCACATCAGTGGTTGGAAAAATCTAGTTTCTGGATTTTTTTTGGTTTGTTTGTTTGTGTTAATCCTCACCCAAAGATATGTTTTTCGTGGATTTTAAGACAGTGTAGAAGGAAGGGAGGGAGGGAGAGAATTAGAGGCAGAGAAAGAGAACCATCAATGTGAGAGAGACACATCAATTGGTTACCTCCTGTATGTGCTCCAGTGGGGGCTGGAGATCGAACCCGCAGCCCTTTGGTGTGCCCTTTCGTGTGCTGGCCGATGCTCTAACACTGGCCATGGCAAAAGCCAGTGTCTTATAAAGGTAAAACACAGTTCCAAGTCTTCTTGCTGGCTCTTGGATGGGGGCCACCCATCAGCTCCTACAGGTCACTGGCCATTTCTTACCACATGATTCCATTCATTTTCAAAGCCAGTAATGAAGAATACCTCCAAGACCCTTCTCACCTTTCAAATATCTTTGTCCTGAAGGATTTTAGTCCCGTTGAAGGATTTATCTGATTAGATTGGGTCCACGAAGGATACACGTTTTATCTTAAGGTCAACTGATTTGGGAACTTAATTACATCTGCGAAATCCTTCACAGCAGCACCTAGATTAGTGCTTGATTGGATTACCAGGAGGAAGTGTGTGTACACCAGAGACTGGGAATCTTAGAGATCATGTAATTATGTGGAGTAATGCATCATTTTATGAGAATGAATTTATTCTTTTCTATTGAAAATTATCTGCTCTCAGACCTCTTCGGTGACCTATGCTTCCTCAGAAATCACTGACAGAATCTGCATTTTTTCTTAGTGCCAGATGATACAAATGAAAGTCCTGCTCTGTCATCAGACTCTGTCACCAGACTATGACCAGAAATTAGCATTCCCTTTTGAATGGTAGGCAGCGGTGACATAAAGAGCCATGCTGCCAACCAGCTGTGTGACCTTGAGAAAGCTGCTTAACCTCTCCAGAAGTCATTTTCTGTAATGTGTGCACATAAATAGATATTATTAGCTCCCCCTAAAAAAGAAGTGACATAAAGAAATGACCAGATATTAATGATTTGAAGAAAAAAAAACCACAGATAAGTGGAGGAAATGTAGGTGTCTAGCCTGGAGAAGAAAATCTGAGTAAGGACATTAGGAAGCACCATGATGAAATTGAAAGACAAGATCATTAATTTCAGGAGCATTGGTTCCCCAACAACCTCATTTTAGCACAAGGATTTCCTCCCACTGGGACGAACATGCTTCCTGGAGTCATTGAAATAAAGTGAAAACTGCAGCCTTTATTGTGAGACATCCTCATAGAGCTCAAAGAGTGATCCTCCTGCTTCCAAGGAACAAGTTTTTTCCAAATTCATCAACAACCCAAAATTCAGTGATCTTTCCCAGCATGTTTACTTCCTACTATATTAATGAGCAGAAGGATAAAATGACTCTGTGCATGTGAATTTCTTAATCTAATTACTTTGAACCATTACATAGATTTCAGAGGCAAACCACCTATGAACTTTTTTATGATTTTCAGTTATTCTTTTAGTCATCCTCTCATCCTGCATGTAGCTTTCTGCACGTAAGCTACCTTGTTCATTCACATAGCTTTCATGACTTCTCTGCCTTCTACTTAATACACATGGTGGGCCACACCAAAATGATACTAAAACAACTTCACTTAGACTATGATTACTAATAAAAAATATGATTGAACTTAGCATGGAGACAAATGCTCTTTCGGAAATTTCCAACAGGAATAAAGAAATATTACTTATTTCTAACATGGTGACAATTCTAATTTAATGTGTATACTGTTCCCCTTGGCATTGCATGCTAATTTTATTACACTTTTGTTCAATTGATTTATAGACATGGATAAGAGAAAAGTAGGTTCACTTAATTTGCACAAGATCAAAAAGACAGATGTTTAGAAACAATAATATGATTCTACCTTGAACTACTTACAGTTTCATAAGTGAGGTGAATCTATCTATCTATCTATCTATCTATCTATCTATCTAACAATCTATCTGTATATGTATATAATATATGTAAACTAAAATACATATATGTACATAAGATATATGCACCCATATGCATATATTTGATATACATATATTTTATGTATATCAGAGGGAAACCACCTATGAACAGATTCATGCACCAGTGGGGTCCCTTGGCCTAACCTGCGGGGATCTGGCTGAAACTGGCTCTTTGACATCCCCTGAGGGGTCCTGTATTGCAAGAGGGTGGTTCTTGGGTGACATACCCCGGAATCGGGCTCCCTCCTCTCTGGTTCCAGTTGCATCACAGCTGCCAAATCACCACATCTCAGCAGTTCCTGCATTGAGCATCTGCCCCCTGATGGTCATTGTGCATCATAGCTACCAGATAATTGGCCAGTCAGCTGGTCGGTTGGTCACTTAGGCTTTTACATATATAGACTAGAGGCCCGATGCATGAAATCGTGCATGGGTAGGTCCCTAGGCCTGGCTGGCGATAAGGGCCAATCTGTGGGATGACCGATGGGGCAATCGGGGGGGCCCCCACTGGCACCCGCCTTGGCCTTGGCATCACCCACTCGCCAGCCCCGCCCCCTGCCACCGCCGCTGGTTGCCTCCCTCTGCAAGGCAACTGGCGGGGTGATTGGTGCCAGCAGGGGCACCCACCTTGGCTGGCCTGGAGCCTACAGGCTGGGGGAAGCTCCTGTGTTGAGCATCTGCCCCCTGGTGGTCAGTGCACGTCAGAGCAACCAGTCATTCCACCGGTTGATTTGCATATTAGGCTTTTATTATATAGGACTAGAGGCCCAGTGCACAATTTGTGCACTGGGGGGGGCACCCCCTCAGCCCGACCTGTGCCCTCTCACAGTCTGGGACCCCTAGGGGGATGTCCGGCTTGTTTCGTTCCCACCTCCCTCCATCC
This sequence comes from Myotis yumanensis, assembly GCF_028538775.1. NCBI lineage: Eukaryota > Metazoa > Chordata > Mammalia > Chiroptera > Vespertilionidae > Myotis > Myotis yumanensis. Next base: position 235,159,516 of record NW_027223752.1, on the reverse strand, counting down.
CCTGGCCCGGCTTGTTTCATTTTGTTTTGTTCCCGCCTCCCTCTGCCCCCCAGACCGGCTTGTTTCATTCCCACCTCCCTCCTCCCCCCAGCCCAGCTTGTTTAGCCCCTGCCTCCCTCCACTGCCTGGCTTGCTTTGCTCCCAGCCAGTATATGCAAATTAACCACCATCTTTGGTGAAGGTTAATTTGCATATCATGCTGATTAGCCAATGGGAGGTGTAGTGAAGGTACGGTCAATTACCATGTTTGGCTATTATTAGATAGGATATCTATAGTAGAATAGGCTAAACTTTGGTCTATTCTGGCTTGGGTGATCACTTGAATTGAGTTGATATCAAGTATTTTCTGGGAAAGAATGTATGTTTAACATAAGTGTCTTATTTTGAATTTTCCTATAAGCTGAGGCTAAGACAAAGTTTCAAGTGTAAATTTTTAATTTAAGAATTTAAAAAATCCCTGATAAGTAAATGTGAATAACAAAACACTTGAAGGGAAGCCAGGATTTCAGGATGCACTATCAGACTAGTTCAAGGGTGGGCAAACTTTTTGACTCGAGGGCCACAATGGGTTCTTAAACTGGACCGGAGGGCTGTAACAAAAGTATGGATGGAGTGTTTGTGTGAACTAATATAAATTCGAAGTAAACATCATTACATAAAAGGGTCTGGTCTTTTTATTTTTTAGTTTTATTCATTTCAAATGGCCAGATCTGGCCCGCGGGCCATAGTTTGCCCACGGCTGGACCAGCTGCTCTAGAGTTTAATCATACTGGGTAAACCCTGGAAGCTAGGGTATAGCACATACCTCAAAGTTATCCTACCTGAGGGTCAAGGAAACTGGGTATTTATACACCAGGTCTTGTCAGTATATGGGCAAGGACTGCCTCATAAGGTCAGTGGGTTGACTCCCCACTGGCTACAGAAAACTCTCAGGCCAAAAAATGCAAGAACTGGCCTTTGGAGGTTAGGCAGGTGTTTGTGCTAAAGTGGCAAGGGCACCATAATATGAGCAGGACACCAAAATCAAGAAGAGTCAGAGCATGAGTTTGATGCATCTTTTTATAATGAAAATAATCAGGCACTGGAAAACATATCCAGAGTGCTGGCAGGAGGATATACTTAAGAGCTCAGAGTCAAGACAAAGAAGGAGAAAGATGTGACTGGTGACAAGAAAGGAGCACCCAAGCTCTAACTGGCTTGGCTCAGTGGATAGAGCGTTGGTCTGTGTACTGAAGGGTCCCAGGTTTGATTCCAGTCAAAAGCACATGCCTGAGTTGCAGGCTCAATACCCAGTAGGGGGCATGCAGTTAGCAGCCAATCAATGATTTTCTCTCATCATTGATGTTTCTATCTCTCTCTCCCCCTTCCTTCCTCTCTGAAATCAATAAAAAATATATTTAAAAAAAAAAAAAAAGAAAAGAGCACCCAAGGCTTTGGCTATGTTACCTATCTTCTTTTTTTTTTTTTTGGTTTTGTTTTGTTTATATTTTTATTGATTACCAAGAGAAAGGGAGAGGGAGAGAGAGAGAGAGAAACATCAATGATGAGAGAGAATCATTGATTGGCTGACTCCTGCACATTTCCTACTGGGGATCGAGCCTGCAACCCAGGCATGTGCCCTGACTGGGAATCAAACTGTGACCTCCTGGTTCATAGGTCAATGCTCAACCTCTGAGCCACACGTCCAGGCTCTATCTATCTTCATAAACAGGCATCCACCATTTGAACAAGTATGGTTGACATAGCCAAATAACTAAAGAAAAGATAGGACTATTTCAAGTATTTTTATCTTTCTCTGATCAATCAGTCCACCTTCCTGGAATATAGGTTTTCCTGATGGCTGCCTTTTGAATGATCTACCCAAGAGTAAACATTAAATTTTCATTTGTCCTGACCTCACTTGCCTTCTAATTGATTTTTTTTCTCTTTATGACCAAAACACACTCTAGTTGCTCTTCTCTTTGACATAACATGTTTTTGGTTAGATGTTTCTGTCTTTGTCCTGCAGAATGGTGACTGTGGCCTTCCATGGCTAGAACATTCCTGTGAATCCTTTGGGCACATTGCCTAGCACTTGGGCACCCTAGGTCATAATCCCCTTTGCTCTTTTGTTCTATGGTAGGATAAAGAGTGCAGAGCATGTTGGACAGAAGTCTGTTTTGGGTGCTTAGCCCAGACATGGGAGTGAATCCCATCTCATCTGAGATTGTGATCCATAGAAAGACTGGAAAAATATTAAGCATATACCTGAAGGATTCCAAGGCTGGAGCCATGTCTGACTGCCCAGATGGGAGTGATGTATGGTTTTCTTCCATTGAGATAAAAGTATTTAATGTCTTCTCTGATCACACCAAGCACTGGGAATTTAGAATGTAAAAAGAATACTGAAGGGGAAGGTAAAGAAGACACCCAACAAGGGAAAGTTGCAATAGGGATCATGACAGAAGTGAGGAGAAGTAGATTATTAGTGTACATTGTAAATATGGAAGCCCCAGATTTGTGGCTTTACTAGTTGCTTCTGCCTTTTTGTCCAAAACAGTGAGCAGTGTGTAGCCCTTTCTCGAGTCAGGACACTCTCCTCCCACTCCACTTGAATCTGTTAATAAGTATTAAGATTTCAGAAACCTACTATTAGCTTCACATGGGCCAAATGTTCAATCATAACTAAACTAGGCTATTCACGCAAGAAAAATATAAAAATTGTTTTCCAGAGACATAGAAGAATCGAACAGACCATTACATCTCAGAGAGAAGTGGGGGGAGGTGGGGTAAGAGACCAAAACACTTGTATGCATGCATATAAGCAAAACCAAAGGACACAGACATTAGGGGGGTGAGGGCCTTGCTGGGAGGTGGGAACAGCTGGGGAGAGCTCAATGGAAGAAAAAGGAGACATATGTAATACGTTCAAAAACAAACAAACAAACAAATAAATAATAAAAACTATTTTATCCTATACCTTCACTTCTCTGCATTCCACCCCCACTAATTCCTTATTCTTTGTGTTCAGAGCAAACCCATGACCTTCTCTCCTCTAATGTGGACAACCTCAAAAAATCTCAGTGTTTGATTAATAATTTCCTTTGGAATATTTCTACTTCATCTTTCTGTTCTGTCATGTTTTATGTATCTTTGAGGGAATCCGAAATTTCCTTGTGATGTGAAATCTTTCTATTCTAAGGTCTTTCATCAGTTGGAAGTAGGCTCAGCTACAAGGGACAGAAAAATCAAAATAAGCTAGTTTAAGCAAACTAATATGTTTATCTCATTACAGTCTGAAGGTAAGTATCCAAACCAAGTTTGATGGCTCTTCTTTCTGGCAAATGGTTACACCATCAGGTGCTGTCATTTTAAGGTAGCTTCAGGGTTAGAAATGGATGCAGATCCCCACCCTTTGAGACTACATTTCAGCCAACATGAAGGTGAAAAGGACAGAGGACAAGCCCTCTCTTTAAAGATACATCCCCAAAGGTGCATTCACCATATCTACATACATCCAATTGGCCAGAATTCAGTTACAGAGCCACATAACTGATGTGAACAATGAAAGAAAAATCTGGATTTTTTTGGGTGGGGGCAGTGGATTATCATGTGTCCACCTAAAATAATGTGTGCTCTCTCTAAGGGAGAAGTGGACAGTGGAGATTGTTCAGTGTTTGCAGTCCCAGACCCATTTCAAAGACACCATGGAAATATTTCCAATTAGAAGAGATCAGATTACTAGTAAAGGAGATTTGCTCTACTTTTCTATCTTGAAATAAATAGAGGAAGAGATAATATCAACAACTCAGAATGCAAAACACAGTAATAAGAAAATAAACAACCCAATAAGGAATTGGTAAATGATGTGAGCAGATACTTCACTAAAGAAAGCATAAGAAAGGCAAATATATACTAGTACATGAAAATATGTTCATCCAAATTAGTCATTAAGGAAACAAAAATTAAAGCTGCAATGAGATAACAAAATGAAACAAATAAAAACCTGACAATACTAAATGGTGGCAAGGTTGTGGATCAACTAGAATTCTCACACATTGCAGATACAGATGCAAAATGGAACAGTGGCTTTGGGATATAATGTAACAGTTTCTCCTAAAGTTAAACATACACTTCACATGCAACCCAGAAATTCCACTTTCAGGAAAAATCTAAAAATTAAAAATAAAAATTAAGTTCACATGAAAACCTGCATAGGAATGTTCATGAAAGATTTTTTTTCATATTTACCAAAAACTGAAAACAAATAAAATATCACTGAATTAGTGAATATGTCTTTCTATTCCTGAACACCCTTGGGTTTTGTTCTCTAGTATTCATTTTGCTACTTATTCACACAAAAACCTTCTACATTTTATTTATGTTCTGAAAATAAGGATGGTTTGTCTTTGTCCTGCTGAGACTATACTGGTAAACTCTTTGAAGGGAGAACCACTTTTGCTATTGCAATTTGTTCCAATTAAATCAGATGATATTACACTGATAATAAATATATAGAAGATGGTGCCATGTTGCTCAAACTCAAAAAAGGGTGGCTCTTGAAAAGTCATTATTCAACAAATGTTATTGGTCATTTATAATTTTTTTTTCCCCTTGGGTTGGGACTGGGGTTCAAATACACATAGGTGGTGAGATCTTAAGTATGCCTGGTTAAGCCATTAAATCTAAGGGAGGTTTGCATCAAGCAGTTTTATGGAAAGAAAAAAAATGACAAGATAAACTCCATCCCCGAGAAGAAATCCCAGTGCTTTTCATATCAGACCTTTGGCTTGATTTAATGCATTCAAGAATACAAATTTCTCATCTGCTGTGTAAATATGCTGAGAATCTGTGAGGTTTTGCCAGCCATAATTTGAGTTGATTAACCTCATGAGCTAGGAGAAAACAGACTGAGTTGTCTCTAAGAATACAAAGTTGTAAGAAGGAAATAGGAATGAAAAAGCAGCCATTTGTAAGCCAGGGGAGAGTCCTCAAAATAAACCAAACCTGTGACCCCTTGACCTTGGACTCCTAGCCTCCAGAACTGTTACTGGGAGAAAGTAAATTTCTGTTGTTTAAATCCCTAATATGTGAGATTTTGTTTTGGCAGCCACTGGCAACTAATACAGGGTTATTATTGTTATTTCCCAATCAACTAAGAAGAATCCGCCTACAATACAAGATACTCATTATAAATACACTAGAGGCCTGGTGCATGAAATTTGTGCACTGGAGGGGGGTTGCCCCAGCCTGGCCTGTGCCCTCTCCAGTCCGGGATCCCTCTCACAATCCAGAACCACTGGCTCCTAACCACTCACATGACTGTCTGCCTGATGCCCCTGACTGCCTAACTGCTCTCCCCTCCTGGCCTGATCATCCCTAACTGCCTCACTGCTCTCCTCTCCTGGCCTGATTCCCCTAACTGCCTAACTGCTCTCCCCTGCCAGCCTGATCCCCCTAACTGCCTCACTGCTCTCCCCTGCTGATATGAACCCCCTAACTGCCTAACTGCCTACTTCTCCCTTCTCTCGTAGTGCCAGCCTTCTCCCTTCTTCCTTCTCCCTTTTGCCTTCTCCTGTGGATCCTTCTCCCACCGCCTCTGCAAAAGGGACCGCAGCGCTGGACTGGCCCCCACAGCAGCCGTGGCTGTAGGCCCTCAGCCCTTGCAGTCACTGTGGCTTTGTCTGGAAGGACACCTGAAAGGACATCCGGGAGATATCCAGTCTAATTAGCATATTACCCTTTTATTAGTATAGATAGGTCTATGAGTATATCCAAATACACACCCCATGAAACTATCTCAGCAATCACATTTAAAACATTGCCATCCTGCCCAGAGTTTCCTGTTGCCTATTTACAGTCAATCCTCTTCCCACAGCAACCAGGCAACCATTGATGTGTTCTTTGACACTAGAAATTACCTTTACCTGCTCTAGAATCTAATGTAAATGGAATGGCATGATATGTATGCTTCAGTGTCTGGTTTCTTTCTTTCACTCAGCATGCAGTCCTGAAAAGTCCCTATGTTTTCTGAAGGTGTCAGCTGCTTTTTTTTTTAATCTCCCCACCCCCTCCATTATTTATGGTTGCATTCAACTATTGAAGAACATTTGGGTTGATCTCTAGTTTTTGGCCAATTTGAAAAAAAAAAGGGCAATGAGCATTCACGTATATGTCTTTGCATGGGCATATGTTTTATTTCTTCTTGGGAAATGTATAGGATAATATGGCATTTGTATATTTTCCAAAGTAGTTATACCAGTTGGCATTCCCATCAGTAATATAGGGTGAGTGTTACAAATGCCCCACATGCTTTGGGGAAGGTTTTGAGTATTATTTAAGTTGTTTACTTGTGGCAACGGTGCAGGATTATTTCTAAAAGGCACTTGTCCTTTCCATCATTCACATGATACTTTTGATGTCTAATATGACTTATGTCTGACTGGGTGAGATGCTGTGACTTTATAATATAAAAATTCAGGCAGGTTTTGGCAACCAGACCTAGAGTTTTTCCTATTTTATAGTGATCAAAAAACAATCTAAAAGGCTTTCCAGAGGGCTTTGAAGATGATGTGTGCATGCAGTGGGGTGAAACTTTCTATGGCCAAGCTGTCCCTGGGCCCTGGTAAACAGAACCGCACACCCTGCAGGGGCAGCGCTAGACAAGCGTAATGGGATCCTTTTCTCCTCCAATGTCCCTCCAGCAATTATGACTCATCAACACTAGCATCAGACCATCTGGTAGAGTACAGATACTCACAAAGTTCAGCTCTAATGTTGTAGAACGTGCAAAAAAAAGGGGTTTGGGAACTTACAGTTTCTAAGTTGCTAACTGACCAAATTGTCCTATATTTTAACTTCTGTATATGTTCTAAACTTCACTATGCATGACTATAATTTCTTTTTTAAATAATCAATTACATTTTAACAAAATCTTTTAAAGATAAAATATATTTACCCAAATATTTATGATGTCTGGTGCTCTTCATTTCTTTGGGTAAATTTATGTTTTTCACTGGGTGCTATTTTCCCTCTTCTTGAATGGCTTCCTTTAAGTCTTTGTGGAGTGCAGGTCTGCTAGTGATAGATTTCAACAGATTATTTTTGGCATAAAATTAATTTAATCTACTATACTGTACACCTGATACTCATACAAATAATATTGAATGTAAACTGTAATTGAAAAATATAAAAATATTAAATTAGAAAAAGGATTTAGTTTATTTTCATTTTTGTTTGATATTTTCAATAGAATTAGTATTCAAGTAGATAAGCTTATTCCACCTATTAAATACTGTCCTACCTAATAAAGAGGAAATATGCTAATTGGCCCTCACACCATTGCAAAGTTGGCAGCACCCACAGCCAATAAGGAGGAGACATGCTAATTGACTGCCATGCCTTCAAAGATGGCAGCGCCCACAGCCACAAGATGGTGACGCCCAGTCTCCTCAGCCCTACCGGGGCAGCAGGAACTCAGCAAGGCAAGACCCACTCCGCATGTCTGCCTCTTGAGTCCCCCAGTCTCCTCAGTCCCCCAGCCACCTAGGGCCGGCCCAAGGTGCAGGCAAGCCTCAGATGGCAACTGTCCACCCACCCAGGGCTGCCAGAGGCTCAGATAACCAGGGCCGGCCGAGGCTTGTGCTGCCGGCAGTGGCAGCAGCAGAGGTGTGATGAGGCATCGCCTTGCCCTGATCACCAGGTCACCTCCCACCCCTAAGGGCTCCTGGACTATGAGAGGGGGCAGGCCAGGCTGAGGGACACCCCCCTCCAGTACATGAATTTTCATGCACTGGGCCTCTAGTTAAATATGTTGTTCTATTATATTCTAGCTTTTGTTGTTTATAAAAGTGGGTGAGTCAATATTATTTAGAGAAACAGACACAATGGGATGTGTGTATATATAGAGAAAAAATGTTTATAATAAGGAATTGACTCATTATAGAGACTGGCAATTCTAAATCTGTAATGTAGGTTGGGGCGCTTGAGATACAAGAAAGCTAATGGTGCATGTGAAGTCTGAAGGCCACTGCTGAAGATCCCCCCTTGCTCAGGGAGGCCAGTCTTGTTCTGTTGGGGCCTTAAGCTGATGAAATGCGGCCCACCTACCTTATAAATTGGTTAACTCAGGATCACCAATTTTAAATGTTAATATCCCAAAACACCCTCAAGTTGCCACAGAAAATTAACTGTTACAGAAGGTCACTTTTTTTTTTTTTTTTTTTTTACAGAGAGGAAGGGAGAGGGATAGAGAGTTAGAAACATCAATGAGAGAGAAGCATCGATCAGCTGCCTCCTGTAAACTCCCCACTGGGGATGTGCCTGCAACCAAGGTGCATGCCCTTGGCCAGAATCAAACCTGAGACCCTTCAGTCCCCAGGTCGACGCTCTATCCTGTGAGCCAAACTGGCTAGGGCCAGAAGGTCACTCTTACCTTTGTTTCATTTAATGTACTATGCCTTTTCTCTCTAATTGTTCTTAAGATTATTTTGTTATCACTGCTATTCAGCATTTTCAGTACAATGTGGTACTGTGTGGCTCACTCTGTGTTTATCATACTTGGGGTTCATTTCATGCTCAGATCAGCTTATTAGATGTGTGTTTTATAACTTTCATTCAATTTAAAAAAACATATTTCTTAAAATATGTGTTTCTTCCCTCCTCTGATAGATTTCTTAATGTCATTCCACATGTCATTGAATCTGTGTTCATTGTGTTTCATTTATTTCTCTCCTCTAGCTTTTGAAAGTTGTTCTTGAAGTACCTTCAAGGTCATCAATGTGCCCTCCCCCCTAAGCTGTATTTAGGCTCATCCAGTAATGTTTTTTATTCTAAATATTGCCTTTGTGTCCTTATAATTTCCATCTGATTCATTTTTGTATCTTCCATGTCTTTTCTCAATATGTGTATGTTTTAATTTATATGCATAGCATATTTATAATGCCTATCTTGGAGTTCTTGCCCACTATTTCCATCATGGGTATCACCGGTGAGTCTGCTTTTATTGACTGGCTATAAGTCCAATTTTTATGCTTATTTACATGAAATAATTTCTGATTAGATACACAGCATTGTAAATGATGTATATTTGAATATTAGGAAATAACTTCTCTTCAATGAACGTACTAAACTTTATTTTAGTAGGCACTTATGTTATAGTGATGTGGTTTAATCTTTGCAGCCTTGATTTTAAGCTTTGTTATGACAGCTCTAAGTAGCCTTTACTCTGTCCGTGTTTATTTCTACTTCCAAAGTATGAACCTTCTTAAAGCTCCACTGAATGCCTCAGGTTTTCAGTGAGACCTGTCCACTCAGAAACACTAATATTTTCCAGTCCTTGGCAGTCTCTGGGAATTCTTCAGCTGATACTTCTCTCCCTGGCATTTTCAAATTACATTCTATACAGGTGCAGATTATTGTTCAACAGAACAATTTGCAGGACCCCTGTGCAGATTTTCAGAGGTTGTATGCTCATGTATATGTGTGTGTGCATGTGTGCATACATAGCTCTCTCTTTTACAAGTACTCTGCCCACAAATTCTAATTACTTCAGATTCCTAGAACTCTATTTTTCATCTTTCTTCTAACTGGGATTGTTGTTCCCTATACCACATTCTTGAAAGCGCCCCTAGGCAGAAATGCTGGGCAATTCATCTTGTTTGTGGCTGTTTTCTTTGTACTAACAATCCAGCATTGCCTGTGTCCATGGTAAAAAATAAAATAAAATAAAATAAAACAAAAACTAATAGTTTCATACATCTGGTCTAGTTTTCTAGTTACTTAGGGAAGGAGGGTCAGTCTAGAACCAGTTACTCCAACATGGCTAAAAGGGTATGTTTGTCAAGTTTCTTTATATTATTTTAAAATTTTAGTTGAATAAATAAATTCTCCTTCTAACTGTACATCCTTTCTGGTTTTGCATTTCAGGAAGGAAGTGTCTCAGCACTCTATAACAGTCACCATTTGGAAAATTCTTAACCTGCACCAAGAATAATGCTAAATATTTAACATATATTTTATATATGGTCATTGCCATAAAGGAAGGTACTGTCATCCCATTTTTCAAATGAGGTAAATGATTAGGCAGATGAAATAATTTGAAAACCAAGCAAGAGTCAAACTAAGTTTTCTTGATCTCCTACCCAACTCTCAAAAAGTATGCTGACCCAGCTCTATGAAATGGTTCAGACACTCAATGCAGCCCTCTGGAAGAACAGCAAAGGGAGACCCAGACTGAGAGGAGCAGCCACTGAAAGAGAGAGAAGTAAACATGTAGGAGGAAGATACACTACTTGAGTCCTGGAACATCCAAAACAGGAGGACACACAGTGTCTTGAAGAACACCAGGAAGAGGTTCTTTGCTAGGCTCCTCAAGATCCATGTTTCAGAAACATGATAGCAAGTTCAGCACAGAAATCTGCAGAACAAACTTCTTGAGCTGAAATCCATTTGTGAGGAGTGCATTCCATTGGCTCAGGCTCTTCCCCAGTCAGTCCCTTGATAGATGCCCCGTGGGCTAAGATTGCTCAGCACACATGGTAAATGTACCAATAGCCAGAGTTGATGCACAAGAAAGAAATAAGATTTTAAAAATACAGGACATGGAAGGAAATGGAAACTGACAAGTTTTAAATAGATGAAAACATCTGATCTGGGCTTCTGACCAGTGACCTGGGCTCTCCATTGCAATTAAAAAAAAAAAAAATTTAACCATAAGGTTTTCAATGTTACTGAGACAGCATGCCTTTTCTGTGAAGGGCCAGATGGTCAATATTTCAGGTTTCACACAACATAAGGTCTCTCTCTATAGTACCTACCTCTGTATTTGAAGCAGAGACAATAATAAATGAGTATATATGACTGTGTTCTAATAAAACTTTATTTATAAAATCAAGTGGTGGTCCTGTGGAGCCAGAGTTTCCCTAAACCTGCTCTAAGAGAAACCATATGCTTAGATCGCTCCCTCCCCTTAGAAATGGTAAATGCATTCTGTCCAAACAACCTCCTGTTGGGATATTTCTAGAGACTGAATTAAAGGCTGTAGTTTATAAATTATACTAGTGGCCTGGTGCATGAAATTCGTGCACATTAAAAGAGAATTAATTAGAGGAAATATTTTAATATTGCTATTTGCCCTTTCTCTATAATAGAAGTGTCAGAGATGAAAGAAAATTAGTAAAATGCATATGAAAATCTCCCTCCTGTCAGAGTCTGGGGTGCGCCACGGGACCCAGAGTCAAGTCCCCGCCCACCCATGTGCACCTCAAAATTATGCGAGACCCAGACCCAGCTGGCCACACCCCCATCAAGCCCCACAGGGTGGGGTCGCAGCCTCAGGTCCCCCAGCCCTGGCTCGAGGGCATGAGGGCATGACAACCATTTGCATATTAGCTCTTTATTATATAAGATTTTATTATTATTATTTTGCTGTTGTTGTTGTTGTTGTTGTTGTTGTTGTTAATCCTCACCCAAGGATATTTTCCCATTGATTTTTAGAGAGAGTAGAAGGGAGAGTGTGAGACAGAGAGAAACACCTATGTGAGAGAGACACATCAATTGGTTGCCTCCTGCATGCACCCCAACCAGAGCTAGGGAAACTGCAACTAAGGGGAACCTACAACCAAGATACGTACCCTTGACCAGAATTGAACCTGAGACCTTTTGGTCCGAAGGCTGAGGCTCTATTCGCCAAGCCAAATCGGCTAGGGCTGTAGTTTATAAATTTTAGAAACCTGACATAGCTTTCCCAACATCTTGGCAAAGGTAAAATATGAAAAAAATATTTTCTACTCTCCTTTTCCCAAATACCACTAGTTCTTTGGCATGATATGTATTAATACCAAATATTGGGTTCTGGAAATACAATTTTGCTCCTTTGTCTGGAGATCATCTTATTTTTAAGTTTTATCATAAGGGCTTCATTGTAGTAATAATTTTGAATGTGTTATAACCTCATTTGACTTTAAAAGTAAGACTTGGCATTGAATTAAAACAACTTATTTTAGTGTGAGGGAAATGCTGCCATTCCAGGAAGCAGCCACTCAACCTTCAGGAGCTCCACCCTCCTGCTGAATCTAAGCAAAAACAATTTTTGAACCTTTAGCAGAAAAGACAAAGACATTTAACTTGGGGCTTTAATGAAAAGTATTTGGAAATCTTTTGACTTTAGCATACTAACTTACAAGGGGATTTAATCTTTAGATATTAATGTGTTAATAGAAATTTCATAAGGAACAGTGGGGGGGATAAAAAGGGCACTTATGTAATACCCTTTGTAATAATACCCTTTGTAATACTTTTAGCAAAAATAAAAAAAAAATAGAAAAGCCAAAATTTCAAAACTTTAATAAAAAATTGAAAAAAAAAAGAAATTTCATAAGAACATGGATTTATATTAAAATTTAGAGCATCTCTATGCTGAGATATCAAAATAGTATTATTTGATTTCAGTAAAGAACCTCTAAAAGCTGATATTGAAAAAGTGGGTAAACATTATTTTTAAGATGGGCTATAGGATGGCAGTTAAATGTTCACCTTTGGGCTTTAAAAATGGTCTTAAAAATGGTTTTTATTCCCCAGTGGGTGTGAGCTCTGGATATTCACTGTGGTTCCAGGTTGACAATGCAGTGACCGCCTTTCCTTCTCTGTTTCCTACCTCTAACCCCTTACTAGTATTATCTTTACCCACCAAATCAACTGTGTGCCCTCAAATTTTTATTTCAGAGTCTGGTTTAGGGGCGACACAAAATAAGACAATAAATATTGGTTGAATGAACAGAGATATGTGAAAAAACAAACATTGCTTTTCTTTTTTGTGGGAGATACTGGGTAAGAAAGTCAGAGGCGGGTAACAGTTACTATAAGGTCCTTCTCTCTGTTCCTTTACATCCACACTCTCCGTGCCCTCGACCAGCTCTGTAGGCTTATCTTGGTTTTATCTCTACAGTGTTCCTCTAACTTTCCTCTCTGTTTCTCAAATGCCTGTTCAAGCTATTCCTAAAAGAATCATTCAGAATGAAAGATCAGATCATCAACTTTAATAGCAGCTATTCAGTCCCTTCTTTAACTAACACATGCTAAGCATCTCCTTAGTGCCAGGCCCTGGTCAAATATTTGGAATATATCTTAGAACCAATGCAATTCAAGACGTCCTTTTGGGGTCAAATGGCCCAAATCCTGGGTGGAAAAACCAGAATGATTCACCTAATAATATGCACTGTGATAAATAAGAGATGGTTTCCCACCTACTAAAATACACATTCTCTTCAGAACCTTTCCTGGTATTCACTCCAAAACAAATCTCTTTGGCAAGCAAAAATAAACAACTAAATCATCACTCCAAGATAACTTGATTTTTGTTGTTGTTGTTAATCCTCACCCAAGGATATTTTTCCATTGATTTTTAGAGAGAGTGGAAGGGAGGGGGAGAGAAAGAAAGAAACATTGATGTGAAAAACACACATAGACTGTGGTCAAATCCCGCATGCAAGTTGACTGGGGCCAGGAATTGAGCCTGCAACAAAGGTAAGTTCCCTTGACCAGTTGAACCTGGGACCCTTCTGTCCATAGGCCAATGCTCTATCCACTGAGACAAGCCAGCCCAGGCCAAGCTAACTTGATTTTGATGTTTATTCAAAGATATTCACATGACCTGATTAATTAGAAGTACCATACAACAAAATCTATCCTGGAAACACATTTCCCTTCAACCCCCTTAGGGAATGCACTCTAGGCCTTCTCAGGGGCCCCCTCCCCCCAGGTACTCATTTCTTCTTTCTTTGAATCACACATGCTTTGATTAAAATAAATCCTTTGGGAATATTTCTCAAGAAGATTTCCCCCAGGTTTATATAGGTTATTTAATAAGTGCAATTAATTATTGTTTTATGGCTGGATGAAAGGATCTTTTATTTATTCTTTCCTCAGACATTTCTCTTGGTTTCAGCAGATGATCTGAATTACTTTTTTTTCCCCAAAGGAGAAGAAAATGGGCTTTGATAAAGGTCAGGAAAAGAGAGTTGGAGGGAGGGAAATTCATTTATTATCTCCCTTGTCACTTTTGGTTGCCTTTTGAAAAATAAAAATCTGTTGGAATGAAGAATTTTAAAATAACATGTGTTCATGCTGAAAACATACGTTGCATTAGCAAAAGGTTCTTTATTCTTTACGTTTTCCTCAGGAATTTTCTGTGCTAGGCAGAGGTGATGGCTTGAAAGTATGCATAGTGAGCAGCTCTTTTAAAAACCAATTGCTGAGCTGTTTTATATAAGCTAAATTTGACTCAGAAGAAGATGTTTGTTCACTGTATCTGTACATATTTTTCTTTATGTTTTTATTACCCCGTCTTATTATATGGATGGATGCATAGGAAAATCTACATCTGGGAAACTATTTTTTTTTTTTTTTTTTGGTATCCTGCTTTACCCCAAACAGAAATGAATCATTGTATATTCTCAGAGGTAAGTCATTTACATAGTAGGAGGTTCATCTCAATCCACAAGCAATAATGAGTGTGGAATTAAAAGCATTATATGGATGTAGCTAATTCCTTTGCAAGATAATGGATATTGAATTAAACATGTATTGTGAGGAAGAAGATTCATCTATGGGTTATTCTTGTCACTCAGGTTTGTTTGTTTTTTATCTGAAGCTGTCTTTCCCTTCGGGGGCATACCCAGGCTAACACAGTTCAAGGGAAGTAGAGTTTAAGCAGATGGTAGTAGCCTTAATATGATGGGGATTAAGAGGTAAGATTTTTGGACTCTCAGAGCTGCTGAAACTCAGGGAAGATATGCTTCTGAAACAGGAGCACCAAAGTCTGTATATACATCCATCTCAACTCTTATCTGCTTCCAGAAATGCATGTGTGCAGACAGTGAATCCAAAGAACCCGCCTGAACGCAACATCTAGTGGATGAAAGAGTTTAGCATAATTAGCAAAAGCTGTCCAGTGCTTGAGCTACTTGACAAACCCCTCATATTTCCATTGAAAGGAAGGGCCATGATGTAGGAGTAAGGGCATCACAGAACTTTGCAGTAAAATCTAGGACTGAGTGACTTTAAGAAAGAAAGCATAAGGTGTAGTGGTTGGCTCTGCAACCAGACTGAGCTCAAATCCTAGCTTACTAGCTGAGCGACCTTGGCCCAGTTGCTTAAACTCTGTGTTTTGGTTTCTTTATCTGTAAATGAGGAAGAAGAGTAACAATGTCTACTTCATAAAGGCATTGGACATATTTTGTAATTTAATGAATATGAAGCTCTAACAATAGTGATGACATAAAGCCAGCCATCATACATATTATTACTTTTATTCTTGTAGGGCACCCTATTCACAATGATTAACACAATTTAATTGGATAATACTGATAAGGAGGAATTTTACCAATAATTGCAACTCTAATGTGTTGAATTTTAATTTTTTCCCTATGTACTATATCACTTATAAGGTGTCCTGAATGCTATGTGCTTTCTTTCAGCTTATAGGAACAACTGGGAGAGATTTGGTCTTGAATACACTTTTTCCAACTCATATTAATGCTTGTAATTTCTTTAATAGAAACTACCACTTGTGATATTTCATAGAAAATGAAGTCCCAGTAACTTAAATCTAAGTCATGGTCACCAGGGTCAAAAGCTTCATGACATTGAACAAGTGACATTAGCTGTGTCTCAGTTTCTTTATTTGCAATGATAAAACAAACTTGAATAACTTATTTCTAAAAGGGGATAAGATGGATGCTATAGACTCATTAACTGCTGATCCCCTTTCCCTTCCTTTCCCTTCCCTTCCCTTCCCTTCCCTTCCCTTCCCTTCCCTTCCCTTCCCTTCCCTTCCCTTCCCTCCCCTTCCCTCCCCTTCCCTCCCCTTCCCTTTCCTTTCTTCCTGGAAAAAGTTGCCTGATTGCAGTTGATATTCACATATAAATGATCCATGCTGGATTATTCCTGAAGGCCAAAATACGTTTACTCATAATAGACTGCATGGGTATTAACTTCCTAAAGGTAAAAGGAGAAGTTGCTTGGGAAATGGAAGCAGAAAAGGCACACACACACACCTGCCATCGTCTAGAGAAGGGTTTTTGAGAACAGACTCTGAATTCAGAGTTCTGGGATCCTGGTCCCTGCCCTACAGCTGCATAAGCCTGAGTAATTTCTTTAAACCTCTGATAGAGTTTGCTTATCTGCAAAGTAAAGATAATAGTATCGCCTGCATACAAAGTTTTGTGTAATGTAGATAACTTAGTGAGTATAAAATGGTGAGCAGGGAATCTGGGACATGCTATGTGTGCAGCCCCTCTTAGCTATTATTAACAGTGCACGTGTCTTTCCCGCTCTGTGTACACAGCCAGGCTGCAGAAAGGGGCCAAATGGTGAATCCACAAAGGGAATTGTCATCCATATGTTTCTCTGGCACTATCTAGAGGAAGAATTCCCAATCAGCCATCTGAGGCTCTCATCTGAACTTAACCCTTGCGAAAACTTCACTACAGTGAAAAAGATTTTTTTCAATTACACTTGACATTCAATATTATTTTATATTAGTTTCATGTGTATACATAGTGGTTAGACATTATATAGTTTATGAAGTGATCCCCTGATAAGCTTACTATCCACTGGCACCATACATAGTTATTACAATACTAGAGGCCCGGTGCATGAAATTCATGAACTCTGGGAAAGGGGGGTTCCCTCAGCCCAGACAACCCTCTCGCAGTCTGGGAGCCCTTGGGGGATGTCCAACTGCCGGCAGTTGGACATTCTTAGTGCTGCCACGGATGCTGGAAAGACCGCTACACTTGCCAGCCATGAGCCCGGCTCAGGACTTCTGGCTGAGCGGTGCTCCCCCTGTGGGAGTGCACTGACCACCAGGGGGCAGCTCCTGTGTTGAGCGTCTGCTACCTGGTGGTCAGTGTGGGTCATAGCAACCAGTTGGTCCAATGTTTGGTCGATTTGCATATTAGCCTTTTATCATATAGGATTATGACTATATTTCCTATGCTATACTTTATATCACTGTGACTATTTTGTGACTACCAACTTGAACTTCTTAATCTCTTCACCTTTTTCACCAGTCCCTCAACCCCGCTTCCTTCTGGCAACTATCAGTTTGTTCTCTGTACCTATGAATCTGTTTCTATTTTGTTTGTTTATTTTGTTCTTTAGATTCTACATATAAATAAAATCATGTTATTTGCATTTTTCTGTCATGTTTATTTCACTTAGAGTAATATCCTCTAGGTTTACCCATGTTGACACAAATGGCAAGATTTTATTCTTCGTTATGGCTGAGTAATATTCCATTGTGTATATATATCATGTCTTTTTATACATTTGTCTATTGCTTAGGTTGCTTCTGTATTTTGGATAGTGTAAATAAAGCTGCAATGAACAGAGGGGTGCATACATACAAAGAAATCCAAAGCACTCTGTTAACAGATGAGTTAAAACCTGAATCTGTGTTCTAGACCTTCTCCAATTCTACCAGCTCATAGTAAATGCTGCTTGAATGAAGGAATGAATGTGTTTCTGACCTGGCTGTTCACAATTCTCTTGCATTCTAATAACAGTATAAATTTTCAAAGCACTTATATCATATCATATATCCTTGAAACTGCCTTTCAACACAGGCCTGAGCATGCATTGTTATTGCTGTAATATTTATGGGAATAGTACCTACAGCAACAGAGATAATACCTACTGAGTGCTTATTATGTGTGACACATTTGTCTCAATATATTGGATGCATAATTCATTTAACAGTACCCTATGAAGCAGGTACTGTCACTACTCCCTTTTACCAATAAAGAAACTGAACCATAATGGGGTTAAGAAACTCAAGTAGGAAAACTAGGATTCTGAGCATGAGCCATTGAGTTCCAGAGAGCAAGTGCTCACCACTAAATCAGAAAGATCACTATGTTGAGAGGAAATAGGAACATTACCTTTTAATTATTTTTAAATCACATTTTGAAACAGGGGAAAATTAATAAGTATATTGAGTAAAATGGGTGATATGTAATGAATGCATTAATTTAATGGTGTCCCTTTATAGAAACAATAACCAGTTAGAAAATAGAATAAAAAGATCACATTTCAAGCAACAGCAGGAGGAACAAACAATTAAATACCTTTGAAACTTCAGGGGTTCAGAAAACACATGAATGAAATTTAGGACTCCATTGAGGAACGGAATAGGGGACATGAATGGATGGAAGTACATAATTTGTCATTGGATGGGAAGAGTCAAAATTGTTAAAATGATATTTCTTTCTAAACTAATCAACAAACAATTTGATCCGGTAAAAAAGAAAAAAAAATAATTATATTTATTTCTCTGAAACTAGGTGATTTGATTTATCAAAAAATGAAATTCAATTGAGCACATTCAAAGAGCAAATTGGCTTTATTCAATGATTTATGAGTCAGGCAGCATTCCATCTGGAAAATGGAGAAGAGCTTGGAGGAGCTCTACAAAACGGAGGCTTTTATGGGCAGAAAGTGGGAGAGACAGAGAAGAGCAGATTGTCTTGGGCAAGGGTACCTTCCTTATGGGATGAAAGGTGGATTGCCTTACTAGTGTGGACCAGGAGATTCCAGAATAATCAGTGAAGATTGCATTCCTGGGAGAGGCTGCAAATGCAATCAGGTTAGCTCTAAAGTCTTAGTTTGCTGACGTGGGCTTAGCATAAGTAACTCCATTTTGGGCCTGTTGTCTCTCTCTTTTTTTTTTTTTTAAACAGATTCTAATGTTTCTATGAGGAAAAAAAAACTATATATGACATTAACATTTTAGAGTTTGGAAGGGGAAAAAGTTGTGAGAGAAGATAAGCCTATTAATTGTCAAAATGTGTGATAAAAATCCTGAAGTAAGAATAATTTTATATTGCAGACTTAGAGACATAATTTCAATTTCTAAAGCATTTCTAAATAAGTAGGAGACTTGGAGATAAAGACGGATAACGTGGAAATGAGGAGCTGCCTTTTGGGGTGGAGAGTGTTTTAAAATAAATAAACAAATAGAAACTAATTAAACATCAGAATCCCAGTATCTCTTATTCTTTCTGTATTTCTTGCATGAAAAAATACCCAGATAAATAGAATAGTTAAAAATTAAAGAATTAAACATCAAAGGAGTTAAGAGAAAAATGGAATAAGTATTAAAAATATTGATGGGAAAGGCCTCTCAGACCATAAGGGCCAAAATGTATGAAAATAATACTGATTACATAAAAATATGAAATATTCTATATATCCAAAAACATAAGTCAAAAAGAAAAGTTAAATGGGAGAAAGTACTTACCACATATATCATTCTGTTAATCAGCTCAGGGTACCATAATAAAACATCTGGGGAGGGGTGTTAAACAACAGACATTTATTCATTGCAGTTCTCAAGGTTAGAAAGTTCAAGATTAAGGTGTCAGCCAATATAGATCCTGCCTTCCTCCTGGCTTATAGAAGACCACCTCTCCCCCACTTTTTTTTAAATTGAACTTATTGGGGTGACACTGGTTAACAACATTATACAGGTTTTAGGTACACAATTCCACAACACATTATCCATACACTGTTTTGGGTGTGCACTACCACAAGAAAGGCTGCCTTTTTACTAGATCCTCACATGGCCTTTTCTGGACACATGCACTTGGAGATGAAGAGAGAGAGGATTTTGTATCTCTTCTTATAAAAGCACAGATCTCATCATAAAGACCCCACCCTCATGCCCTTATCACAACCTAATTACTTTCCAAAGACCTCACCTCCAAATACTATCACATTGGGGGTTAGGGCTTCAACATATGAATTTTGAGGGGACAAAATTTGAATTTAATCCATAACAAGGTTAATTTCCTTTAAAATCTACCAAAAATAAGTTTTCAACAGCCCTACATAAAATGTGTTGAGCATCTCAAATGTGAATTCATTGAGAAAAAAGGAAAATTAAAATGGCCCAGACTGTGATGCTTAATGATTGAGCATCAACCCATGAGTCAGGAAGTCACCAGTTTGATTCCTGGTCTGGACACATGCCGGTGTTGTAGGCTCCATCTCCAGTAGGGGGCATGCAGGAAGCAGCCGGTCCATGTTTCTCTCTCATCCATATTTCTATTCCTCTATCCGTCTTCCTCCCTCTCTCTCTAAAATCAATAAAAAAACATGTTTAAAAAATTAAAATGTCATATAAATATGTTAAAGAATGTTAATCCACTTAAAAGAACTCAAAGTGAGAGAAGTTTCAGCCTCACTCTGAGTCAAACCTTCATAATGTTCAGTTTCAAATTAAAACCCCTATCTATTGATTTTAATTTTCATGCTAAATACCCAGTTTCAAGATTATAATGAAACACCAGGATCATAACTGGTCAGTGATTTTATCAGTTGTCTATCACTACAGAAACAACCACACTACAACTGAATTGTTTATTTCTCACAGTTCTGTGGGTTGGCTGATCTCAAATGGGCAGTCATTCTACTGGTCCTTTCTGGGACCCCAGGGACTAAGATGGCCTCATCACTTGTCCATGTTTGATGTGGGCTTTGGCTGAGCATCTCTAGCCACATTGCTTCATTATTGAGAGACCCAACCTGGGCTTCTTTATATGTGTCAGAGCAGGTCAGTTTCAGAGTGCTGAATTTCCACTGGCCAATCTGTCTCAGATGGTAGAACCTGGAAACAGTGTGGGAGGGAAGGGCTGAAGGCGGACATCCTTAGAAGGAGCCTGTTGGAAACCCCACCACCCTGCTTTGGATGGGAAGCATCTGTCAGAGGAGCTTCGAAACAGACAACCCAGGGCAGGCCTGTTTTTATCAATAAAGTTTTATTGAAACTTTGAAACATAGCCACACCCATTTATGTAAGTATTATTTATGGAGGGCCTGCAGTTGTCACAAAGACCATCTGGCTCACAAAGCCTAGGATATCAACATCTGGCTCTTTACAGAGAATGGTGCAGACCGAGGGGGGCCAGGAGATGGTGTTCCATTTCTGCATCCCAGAGCTTTATACCAAATTTGCATACAGGAGTGATCCACCCCCACACTAAACCCCACCCAGCCTCCTTTTTTTTTCTTTTTTTTTTTTTTCAAATACCATATCTCATTCTGGTTCCATTCACAGGCACTACTGTTTTTAAATGTTATTATAACATCTTTATTTCACTAGGCTTTATAGTCTTAAAGCTATGCACCATGTAAATTACAGTCACAGGATTCTGGGATCACTTTACAGGGAGATGCTTCCAGGTATTCCCCAGGGCCATGTGACTGCCTGTCCTAATTGTGAACGGGGCTGTTAACTTTGGAGCCACAGACAAACACAATGAGAGAGCACTTTGCTCAAAGATTGGCTTTGATGTTTTGCATTAAGCTGCCTCTAAATAGCAATAAGGCTTCAGCAAATTAATTGCCTTCTTTCAATTTTGCTCTGGGCTCTAGTAGACAAGATGCGTTTAGAGGAGAGTTCCTGAGATCTTCCAAAAAGTCGAAAGGCTCCCCCTGCTTTCCTGGAGTGCTCTGCGGACAACATAGTGACTGGGAACTAGAAAAATGCAAAAAGCATTTGTCTCTTTATGACAACAGTTTACTCCAGTATTTTACTTCACATTAAATCATCAACTCAATAAAGCACACATAACCCCACTCCACTACACATTACAATTTAGTAAGAACGAATTTCTTTGTCAGCTGCATAATTTTTTCCTAATTATTTTAACCTAAATGCATTCTTCTATTTTAAACCATCTTTTTGCTGGTGCAGTTCCTTCTGCTTAGAAAGCTCTTTCCTTTCTTCCCATTTGGTGATAAGCAAGACCTACCTAGCACCTTCCTCTCCTCTGAATTCATTTTTGTGCCCACACAGGTACCTGTAGAAAAGGCAGCCTAAGATAGCACTCTGGCTCTGCCATTCATTTCCTTGTAATCTTGGGCAAATTAAACTCCTGGACCCTTGGTTTTCTATTTACAAAATAGAAAAATACTAGCTAACTTTTGCAGCTGTGGAGATTAACAAGAATATATTCAAAGCGACAACAATAGCAAAGCATGGCTTTTGTGAGAACTAAGGTAGAAAACGTTGGTGACTTTCTAGCTCTGTCTTTTATTGATTGATTGATTGATTGATTGATTGAAATTTTATAACATTTTCCCATGTGTCTACTTTATGCTATAGATGAAAAGGGGCCACATGCTAACCTGACCAGTTCAGAGAAAGCTGCTTGGCAGTCTTGCAAACTCAGAGACCTAAAGTAACCACAAAGGATGGTCTGAAATTAAAACTTTAACTAAAAGCAGTTTATAATGGCAGGTCATGTCTTAGGCCAGTAGCTTCCCCGATAAAGGTCAGATAAAGGTCAATCTTTAGCTTCAGGAGCCTATTGTCTTTTTGTATCTAAGATAACATACCTGTGAATGTCAGGGTAACTTGTAACTTCCCTTTTTCCAGACCCCTCAGGGCACAATCAAATGTGCAGGGGTGTCCAGGACAGCTAGCACAAATTCCTTCACTGTTATTGTTATCTTGTTAATTGTTGACTGTTATCTATCCTGTACCCACCTAAGTAAAAGAAGTAGCTGTCTATCATTTTACTTTTTATCCAATCCCAGAGGTTTCTCCTGCCTCCCTCATCTATCACCAAATGGATTTCTTGTAACTCACTTAAGTCTCCTCCTTTGATTGTAATGTATGAAAAAAGGAGAAAAGCTGCCATTCTCTGGAGCATTACCCAATACAATGAGATTCTGCTTCCCAGTAATTGTCGACAGTTTGGCTCAAATAAACTCACAAAATTCTTTACAGGTTTAGATGTTTTTACATTAACAATTCTCATAACTGACACCTGAGCAGGTGAGCTATATTATAGGTTCTAAGTTGTTTATGGAGGTAAGAAGGTAGGAGGAACGGGGAAGGAGGGCGAGAAGAGGGGAGGGAGGAATGAGGATTGTTTGGCTCTGGAAGAAGGAATTTGTGGATTATTAATGCAACTGCACAGAAAATTGTGCCTCTGTTGAAACAGAACTGCAGTTGTCAAAGGAAACTCTAGACTGATCAATATTTTAAGGGAATAGATGAATGATTCTGAAGAAACTTCTAAATGACTTCCCAACCTTCCTAAAATTCTAAGACTCAATCATCTATTTTAAAAGCCCTCTCCCCCTGCCATAGTTGAGTACTTTTAAAAATATTTGGTGGGGATGATGGAATAAGTATTCAACCAATTGGCAGCCAAAATGGAAAAGTCATTCTTATTCAGGGCAGAGGCTGCATCAAAGCCCAGGAAAGTGGACCTGGCATTTAACATGCAACCTGTCTTCTGTTTGAATTCCCACCTCACCCCCTGTTTCAATAGCCCTTCTATGTTGGACCACCTGCAAAAGCTTCCTGAGCAGAGGTCAGTCTGAACTGCTCAAAATACTGACCCCTGCTGGGCCCTACGGTGTCTCCAGTTTAACTTTCTCTACTCAGCGTGTGAACACGGAGTTGCTGTCATTTGTGATCTCCGCTTAGCTCCTCTAGAGGCCTTTAAGTGAGGTTGTTGGGCTCACAGACCTTAGTTTCTTCTGCTCTGCTGAATTCTTTCTTTTGCTACACTGCTATTTGGCCCATGACTCCCATTCCTTCTTCTGACGTCTTTCACCATTTGGGCACCAACCGTGCCTACTCAGCATGACCTTCACCGCCAGTGCTGCCTGTGCCTTTTATATGTTCAGCTCTCAAACTGGTGTTTTCTGCTGGGTTCAGACCTGAGCCTAGAATCTCAGTCTCATAACAGTCATTCTGGACTTTGCTTAGTGTCAATATGGTGACCACATGATTTGTTGTCCAAACTGGGAGACCTTTAAGATAAAATGAATAATGATTTTGTCAAGAAAATGTGTGTAAAACAAATCTATCTGGGAAAAGGCAAATTGTCCCTTTTGCTCCACTTTCCAGACCTGCCCTGTATTTCCCACCTAGTATATTTCCTGGCTATCTGGATATTATACATTCCACCTACCAGGCAGGTACACAAAGGGGAAGTTCCACATAACCAATTGCAAAGTGCACCCAACAGATCCCAGTTAGGAAAACAAAATCTATCCTAGGTTTAAACAGAGGCGATTGAACGCAGGGAATTACTTTTTTAAAATTAACTTTTATTACAGTGACAGCAATTGATAAAATTATATAGATTTCAAGTGTATAATTCTTTTAAAAATACGTTTCTATTGATTATAGAGAAAGCGGAATGAAGTTGAAAAAGAGAGAGAAACATGTGAGAAAGAAACATCTATTAGTTGCCTCCCACATGCACCTCAACCAGGGATTGAACCCACAGCTTGGTTATATGCCCTGACCAGGAACTGAACCAATGACCTTTGGATGATGCAATGATGCACAACCAACTGTCCCATCCTCCTAACCAAAAGTACATGTTGTGAGATTGAGCAAAACTGAATACATAGGCTCTTATGAGATGGTATAAAATGTCTCCTTTGTGTAGCAGAAGAAATAAGACCACTAACAAGCTGTAGATGAGCACAATGAATTGATAGAAAATTTGTACTTTAGTCTCTGATCTTCTACTTCCTACGTGATCTTTGACAAGTTAGTCTATATTTTCTTGACTCCTTTCTCTATTCAATCTTCTACAGAATTATAGACACAGACTAGAAAATCTCTGAAGTCTTTTCAATATATATATATATATATATATATATATATATATAGCCAGTGTCCGTGATGACAAGCATGACCAAATGACCCATCACCATGAGGTGCATTGAACACCTCTCGGTCCCTCCCCTGCGGCCCACAGGCTCTAATGGCAGGTGGGCTGGGCTGCAAGCAGAGGCGGGCTACTGCATGCGATTTTACATGGTGGGCCTCTATTATATAATATATTTTATATATATATATATATATATATATATATATATATATATATAATCTTCCAGAGGCAGAATTAGAGTAAAATTGTTCTTACTTTGAATAGTTCTAAACTTTGAATGACAAAATACATTGCTTGTATAATTTAAAATAGGATTTCAATTCTGATAATGGCAGAGTAGATTTTATCAAAATAAATTATCCACGTGCACCAATTCTGAATTCTAGGGAAACAATTTAAAAACTATTTTAAAGCAACAGAGAGTGCATAAATGTAAACAGAGACAGGAGTAAAGTCAGTTATTGAAAGAAGGGAAACCCACTCATTGACATCCAGGTTCATACAGTTTTGCTCCAAAGGCACTTCCTCACTGCCCTGGTGAAGGGTGACAAGAAAGCAAGCACAGGTAGACGGTGCTATTGTCCAGGAAGGAGATAAGAGGTAATAGAGTGAAAATTGGGGTGGGAGCCAATTCCAGAAAGAAAGGAGCCACATTGGGGTCATTCCAATATGTGATATGGGAAGGGCTCCTGAGACCTTTGCTGACTGCAGAACTCCGCAAGAGTGGGGAGATTCAGTGGCAAAGGACAGCTGAGAGCCAGAGGAACCTGAGAAGGAGGCTCAGGTGTTGCCTACTAAAGTGGTGACAGTTTGAAATTTAAGTCTCTCCTGGGAGCATGGGAAACACCTTGGGCTTTCCACTGACTTGCTTAACAAAACATAAATGCAACCTTCCACAAGTTCACGTTGATCAGCTTGTAATTTTATTGATTTCTATAACATTTTAACACTTCAAAGCAAGATAACAAAATTAATAGTCTGTGAAGTGTATTCTCACAATATCCAGTACACAATAAAAAAAACAAAACAGTAGATATACAAGGAAGAAGAAAAATGTGACATGTTGTCAAGAAAAAGGGATGGGCCATTGATTTATACAATAGCTTTGGTGTATCCAAGAAAGGGAGAGATGTTAGGGGTTGCCTGGGTGCAGAGTTGGGTGAGAGGAGGGTGAGTGTAATAAAAAATAAGCAACACAAGGGATTCCTGTGGTGCTGGGACAGTTTTCATCTGGACTGTGTACATTAGTAGAAACAAATGTACCACTCTAGAGGATAATGGGGAATTTGTGCATGTATGGAGGCAATGGATATATGAGAAATCTGTATATATGTAAAATTAAATATTATTCAGCCTGAAAAGGGAAGGCAATTATGATGTGTGCTACAAATGTGATGAAACATGAGGATTTTATGCTAAGTGAAATAAGCCAGTCACAATAAAATAAATACTGTATGATTCATTTTATATGAGATATCTGAACTAATCAAATACAAACAAAAAGTAGGATGGTGGTGGCCAGGGGCTAGGAGGAATGGGAGATAAGCACTTGTTTAATGCATATACACAGATTTTTAAGGTTCAAAAGTTCTGGAGATTGATTATGCACAATGGGAATAGACCTAACAATATTGAACTGTACACAAAAAAATGGCAAAGTTGGTAAATTTCATTAATGTATTTTACCACAATTTAAAAAACAAACAAACATGAAAGCAGGAAAGAAAGAAAACCACAGACTATGATAGATATTAACAGTATATTTCTTTCAAAAGACTTCCTCTGGATCATACAAGAAATTATATAAATTTAAAAAAATAAAAGAAAACACAATGATAAAAATGGTCAAACATCTTCAAATTTCACTTCCTCGAAAAGAATGTAGGAATGCCCAATAAGCACATAAAAATGTGCTCAACATAATTAGTCAACTGCAAAATGCAAATTAAAACCATAATAAGATACTATTTCACACCTACTAGAATGCTGGCAAGGACGTGGAGCAAATTTTATTTCACTCACACTGATTTAAGACCCACTCAGAGAAATAGCAAGCTGTTTTTTGTTCTAAATTTGGGAGACAGAAATTTAATCTGATGGAAATCATTGGTCAGATTAAAGCACCAACTCACTTCAGTTTTCCACCTTCCCTCTGGCAGCATTTCTAAGGCGAAAGTGATAAGATCCTCTTCTCAGTCCTGGCAGCTTTGATAATGAACTGTCCCCACACCTCTGTCTGGGTAAGCCAGCAACCCCCTTTCCACTGGCTTTCCTCTGCTAGATAACCCTGAGGTGATTCGGGAAGAATGAGGAAGCTTTATTTGGTCATAATCATGGATTTGGATGTGTTGCTATGAACTCAGTCAGGTAAAATCCGGGCATGAAAAATATTCATCTGTGTGTCAGATACTCTGATAGGGACCAAACACACATTCGTTTGGTTTTATCACAAGTCTATGAGGTAGAGAGGTTTAAATGCTTTCCCTGAGATCACCAAGCTAGTAAGGGCCAAGCTGAAATTTCAGCAGAGCTGAGGGAATGAGGGAAAAATTTTTTTTTCTCAAAAAACCCCTAATTTTTTTGAGAAATTATTTTGAGATACAATTCAGATACCATCATAGTTGCCCTTTGAAAGTGTCCCAAGCAGTGACCTTTAATCACAAAGATGTACAGCCATCACCACTCTCTAATATCAAATTATTTCTGTTACCCCAAAAAGAAACCTCACGCCCATTAGCAGGCATTCTTCATTGTCCCCTTGCCCTAGACCTTGGCAATCATTAATAGACATTCTCTTGCTATCCCCATGAGAATCTAAGTTCCACCAGGAAATGTCTGACCTTATTTCAAGGTGATCCTACTCCTACTCCTGCAACATAAGAGGCACTCGATGAATGCTTTTTGAATGAATAAATGAACTATTGACTAATATCAGCAAAGCAGTGAAGTAGAGACTTCTAGAACAGAGACTACTTGGAGCAAGAGGTAGTAGGAAGGTAAGGAAATGCCTCAGTGATTTCTGGAGCCTCTTTTTCCTAATTATCAAGCCAGATTAAATTTTTATTTATGTTCAATTTTTAAATTTTTTATTTGTTAATCCTTTTCGAGGTATAATTTGCAAAGAAAAAAATGTATGTATTTAAAGTATACAATATGGTATTTTGATATAGGAGTATTTTGTTTAATGATTTCCACAATCAAGCTAATTAGTATACCACCTCACATAGTTGCCATTTGTGTGTGTGTGTATTTGTGTGTATGTGAAGAAGATAAAAAGAGAAGCTAATGAATAAAAGTTTATTTAGTTTGTAACTTGAAGCTAGTCTACACATAAATGGTGTCTCTACCATATATTTCCTAATCAATGCCTCAATGCCCTTGATCTGACATAGATTGGATGTGGGTAGAACAAATACAGCATCATTCATTTTGGGCAACCAGGGTAACTTCTACCCTGCTCTTAAGTTTTTTATAATAAGAGACAAGAAACTATCATGTTTTTTAGCATTAAAGACAGAGTCATGGAATGGAAAGGTAAAAGTATGGTTTAATCTAGAATTCATTTCAGTATTTTTTCATGGTAAGCTATATGGTCACATTAAAATATTGGTTTATATATTTTCCATCTTAATTAAAATATATTAACTATTATTATTCACTAAGGTACTAATAAGTCATTAGAATTTTTAAATTAAACATTATTGTTTTAAAAAAAGGAAATTGGGGATAGGATGCTATTATTTTCCAGACGAAGAGAAGAAAGGTCACATTTGAGTATGGTTAAGAAGGAGCATTGAGTCAAAGCTCATGAAGTTGAAGATTAAATGAAGCCCAGAACTATTGGCAGGCTGTAGAAGGCCCAAGAAATGATTGTGAAGAACACTACAGCTCTTCTTGAAAAACAGAAGACTTGCTTAACCTAACATCTGAAAAGTCCCCCACTGACATGTTCTGCAGATGGATTGAAGGCAAGACTCTCTCTCTCTCTCTCTCTCTCTCTCGCTCTCTCTCTCTCTCTCTCTCTCTCTATATATATATATATATATATGCTTAAGCGACTGTTAGACTGTTTGACCTTTTGACCAGTAGCTATGACATGCACTGACCACCAGGGGGCAGACGCTCAATGCACAGGCATGGAAACATGGAACAGACTGATGAATCTCAGAGGGAAGGGGGTAGGGGGAGGGTGGGAAGAGATTAACCAAAGATCTTATATGCATTCTAGAGGCCTGGAAAAAACTTGGATGAGCTTACAAGTTGGGTGAGGGTGGGGTCTTAGGGAATCACCAGGATGGAATAAACAGTATGAGCCAAGTTTATGGAGGCTCAGATATGGCACTTGCCTGGCAGCTCTGTGTTTGTGGGGTGTCTAAGCAAAGATGTGTGTGTGTGTGTGTGTGTGTGTGTGTGTGTGTGTGTGTAATGAGCTCTTTGTGCTTCTGGCAGAACACACGATTTTGAGTGTTGGTAGTATCATCTGTTAAATAAACATATATTTGTATCAATTTTTGCATCCTTAACACAACACTATCCTTCACACAATACTATCTTCCACATTTTTTTAACAAAACAGCCTTCTGTGACTTATCATTTCAGCCAGTTTAAAATAATTGCTTCTGCCATTTTAAAAAATGAAATGCTGTAAGAACTTACATGTACTTAAATATCTATTGAATTAAGATGTAATTAATTTCTAAAAATGACTTTCTAAGGGGATTTGCTGGTGAGATTTTAAGGTTTTAATTTTAACTTAAATATTCAGCTGGGAAATAGTTTTCTCTATTTCTGTAAGAATTTTTTATCCCATCATTGCAACCATCTTGCACTCTTACATGGCTTCTGCACTCTTTTGTTGAAGTAATCTTAACCCGCAAATGTGGTTAATCAATATGTGTGGCAAGCGCAATGATGAGGAGCATGAGGAGTGAGCAGAGACATGGGTAATCGAGAGACAGAGGAGGGAGCGTTGGAAGCTGAGCCCTGACATAAACACAGGAGTTAGCAGACAGATGGAAGACAGGTGGGGTTTGGTTGACAAGAAGAGCATTATAGGCAGAGGGGGGAAATAATTCATATACCTGGAGATGAGAAAGAGCAAGGACCATTGAAAGTGACATGACCAGGAGTATCTGAGGTTTAGGTTTTATTTATTTTTATTTTTTAATCTTTATTGTTGAAAGTATTACCTATGTCCCCTTTGTCTCCCATTGACTCCTTCTAGCCCACCCCAGTCTTATAATGGGAACAATTGGCCAACATCCTAAGGAATCTTAGACTTGGTTCTAAGAACCAGAGGAAGGTGTTGAAGATTTTGGTGTGGCAGATGCAGCCACCGGTTTGTAAATATACAAGAACATACACGGAGTTTAATATGAAAAACACATTGGAAGGAAACATGGCAAGATTGGGATCTGTATAGCTTTAAATACCAGAAAATGCCAAAGATGTCAAAGTGGGCCTCCAGTCCAGCCTTTCTTCCACCAACAGTGAGTTACTCTCCTTTTGGATGTCCGGTGGACACCTCAAACCTAATATGCCCACAATTTGACTCTTAAAGTTTCCCCTAACCCTGTCCCCCCTCAATCTTTTCCATTTTAACTATGGCAGCTGTAACCCCTTTTTTTTCTTTCCTTTTTTGCTGTAGCCAACAACTTGGCTGTAGCCAACAACACATCCAATATATCAGAAACTCCTTCAGTCTTTACTTTCGAAGTACCTTCAGAACCTGATCACTTGTTACCACTTCCAAGCTACCACCCATGTTCTCATGCCTGGATGGTTACAGGAGTTTTCCAACTGATCTCCCTGCCTCCATCCTTATCCACCCTGCATCTATCTTCAGCATGGCACCAAGCAAGATTATTCTAAAACATGAATGCCAAAATGTCACTCCTCCACAGTTGTTTCACAATTGTGCTAGCTGGGCGTTGAGAGCAGCCCTGTCCAGTATCTCTATAAGAGGTGATGAAGTACCTATTTTGAGAACGAAGAAAGATATATTGGAGTTGAAAATGATGGATGATGAGGAGGAGAGTTGGAGGGTTCCATGAGAGAACTGAAGGTCCAGGTGAGTTAGCATATATTACCGATTTCATCTCATGCAATCCTGTCATTGCTCATTAACATCCAGATATAGGGAATTGAAATCTTCTACTGCGAAAGTTCCTTCCCAAGTCAAGATTTTGGCCAGGACTTTCCTTCTGCCTGAACAACTTAGACTATTCTATCTAAATTAGGTGCCAGCCTGTGGTTCTTTATCATATTGTTTTTCTTTACTACCTTCATATTTCTAAAAATTTGAAATCACTCATTTTTTTTTATTTCTGTCTTTTATATATACTGAAATGCCATGATAAAAAAGAACATTATGACTACACAAAAACAAAAATTAATTTTAGGCTCTGAAAATTAAAAGTAAATAAGTAGAAGTTAATCAAAGTTAATAAAAATAGAAAATAAAAAATTTACCTGATACTATATGTATCAAAAATAAATTCAAGGTGTTTTTTTGGTAAACTTTAATGCATTAGATACAGTGTTGAGTATTCAATTCCAAGAAAATGAAACTAGATACCTTCAGAAAATAAGAAATAAGAGGAATAAAACAGCAGCTGCTGTGGAGAGTGAATATCATTGTCAAATAGTGTTGAACTCTATGCTGTAAAATTTGAAAACCCCAATGAAAAAGTTTCATTTTTGCTCAGAAGGTATATATTTCCCAAATTGTCTCCACAACGAGTAGAAAATCTGAATAAACAAATAATTATGAAAGAAGTTGTAAATATTTTCAAAGACTTTCTTCTTAAAAATGCTCCAGGGGACTCCCAAGCAAAACAAAGAAATGAATACAATTGATTTGGTCTTGTTCGTTTTTTTTTTTTTTTTCTCTCTCAATTGCTTATTGAAATGAATAATGGGATCTAAAAATAGTCAGAAACCTGCATCAGTACTATAAACCTCTAAATAATGCTCTTCATGTCCTTAAAACTTTGATTTTTAAAAATATAGTGAAGAAGGAATGTGAATAAATGCAGAAAAATACCAACTATAATAAGATCAGGGTGGGTGCTGGCAACAAAACTGGAGTGTAGGACAGATAGCTGTGCTATGCCTGGAATTAACCTTAGAGGGAGGGGTGAGGGACTGGGAAGTGGTAGGGTGCATGTTTTGATGGCTTTAACTGTTCTGAGAAGAAGTCTTAGTGCTAGAGTCATATTGACAATGAGTTTGCGGTGGGACTTGTTCAACAATTCTAATTGGTGTGGGCAACCTTATTCCTACCTGGCCTTAAGGAAAAGCATCTTCTTTTATTGCTGCTGATGAAGTCAGTCATACCAGGCAGATGGTAAAGGCATACCAATTTCTGGCCAATCCACTAAACAGACACACACACACAAAAATACTTGAACAAAAAGTTGAAGGTCTGTATTCCAACTTGCCTTGCCTCCTCAATCCACCTTCATTCCCAGACTTCACAACAGGCTAATTGAAATATTTGAAAAGGGCATTAATTTTATCACAACTTTTCTTCCTACATTATTCTTTAAGATTTAGATATAAGAACACTGTTTGTGAGAACTCATTTGGTTGTTAGTATTGGAAACACAATGATAAATATCTTTTTACTTAAAGGTTTTTAAATTGCTTTTTAGAGAGAGTGGAAGAGAGAGGAAAAGGGAGAGAGAAACATCAATGTGAGAGTGAAACATGGATAGGCTGCCTCCTCCATGCCCCCTACCTTGGATTGGGTCCACAAACTGGGCATGTTCCCTGACCGGGAATTGAACTGGAGACCCTTCAGTGCATGGGAAGATGATGCCAACCAACTGAGCAACATTGGAACATTGGCCAGGGCTGCAGTGATCAATATCTTAATGAAAAAATAAACATGTTATACATGATCTGTAACTCAAAAAAGCATAGACAAACTGGTTTTAGTAGGGTGGGGTGGAGATGGTGGGAGCTCAAATAATAGTGCAGACACTCACTGTTTCTTTCATCTCTTTGCATCTTTATGTTTGTCTTCTTCGTGAGTTGTCTTTTACTTTCTGCAGACAGATTTCTCCATTTGGCTGGGGAAAATGACCACAAGAAACCTCCAAATGGATGTTCTAAAAAAACAAATAAGCAGGAAAAATACCATAGAAAATTTCTAATTTAGCAGGATGTAAATATCATACTATTTTTGGAAGTAATATCCAATTTAGCTTATACCTTATGAGCCTGCACTCACACCACCACTTCTGTGTACTACATAGAGTAGGAATGGAGTTGAGCTAAGCCAGTCACCATCTTCTGGAGCAAGTCTGCAAGGACAGGTTGTAGTTCAGTGATCACATGAGCAGGGAGCCAACTCAGCTCCTCTGTGCAGAGGTTGGGGGAACTTGGTAGGCACCTTGGGAACGAGAAATTTCAACCTTTTAAGCATTTAGACGCATTCATAATGCAGAAGCCATCTTGGAGAAGAGAAGAAAATGGTTAGAAACTGGAAAGATTAGTAATTTTACCTAAAGGTCTAGTAATTATAAATCACACTATATTTACAGATTGGAGTAAAATTAGTGATTTTATGTCTTTGTTACTAGCAGTTGGAGCCTCAGGAAGACATTCAGATTTATAGCAGAATATGAAGAAACTATATTTCCTATACTCAACTGTATTATAACATGAGAAAATCTTTGTCTTTTTATTCATCTACAAAACTAAAATAAATAGTTATAAAAGAGCATAGCATGAAATTAGTAAATATTGCATGAAAATGAAACCATTTTATTAAATGATTATTGACAAACTATTTTAAATGAAAATTGCTTCAGGACATAGCAGATTGAATAGCTAAGAATAGGAAAGTTGTAAAGAAAATAAACAAATAAATTTCTCAGAATTCTAAAAAAAGAATGAGAAAAATAAAAATTAAGGAAAAATAAAAAACATGGATCTGAGTCAGATCATAGATTATGAAAAATTTATTCAAGAATATGAAAGAGTGCTCAAATATTAGGAGAGAGAAAATGATAACAATAGACACAGAAGGTATTTAAAGTATAAGTGTATTCAAAGCTATGCTAATAAGTTTGTTAATCTCAAGAAAATGAATAATTCTCAGCAAGATATTAATTATGTAAATTGACCCAAGAAAGTTGAAAAATTGACTAGATCAATGAAAAGAAGACAATTTAAGACTCTCAAAAATATGTCTGCTTTAGGCAGTGTTTTACAGGTAAATGCTTTCAAACATTCAAGCAGCAAATTATTTATGTGCAACACAGATTGTTCCTAATCATAACAAAAAAACAGGTAAAGCTTGCAAGTACATTTTTGAAACCAGCTAAATTATTGTACCTGAATCAAAAAAGACAGCATAAAAGATAAAGCTTCACTCTGTTCTCACTTATGACTTTAAATGGAGAAACTTTAAATAAAAACTAGCAAAATGCAATTGGTAGACATTTTAAAAATAAAGCTCCAAATGCCAGCTTAGTAGTACGTCCCAGGAATAAAGATGTGTTTAATGTTAGGGATTTATTGACTTAATATATGATTTCACTTGATCAAATTAGAAAAAAATCATTCTGAAATAAGTTTTTATAATATTACACATACAAGCAATAATCTATAATAATGATCCATAATAATCCATAATTTTTAAAAGTTCAGTACTAAGCAATGTGACCAAGCAAGATTTCTACATGCAATGAAGTTATAAGAAAAAAAACTCTAGGAGTTCAGGATTTTAAACTTTGAAGTTAAAGGTATGCAATTGAAATCACAGACATATTGCACCAATCCTGGTTTTGGCACTGCTGTCTTCCTGTCTTTAGGTTATTACTGACCCCCAGGAGACCAAATGCAGCCTGATCTCTTTCTTGGCACTGGGGTGTGGAATCACTGTTATTTGTGACTATGTTAAAATAACTAGGAATTGGGGTTTTAAAATGTGTAAGCTTTGTTGAAAGATATTTATAGTATTATGTTGATGAATTTAAGCCATAGGTTTGAGTGTCATGTGGATTTTTCATTATTATTATTGTGGTTGTTGTGCATAGGTTTTCTGACCATAATCCTTGGTCAAAAACTAAAGGACTGTATTTGGGCTTAGTAATAATTTAGCTGAAATGGCAATAACCTTTCAAAACAAGTCACACTGCTAGGTGAAAATAAAAATCCTTATAGTAAACTCAAGTTTATTTTGGAATAAGTCTAGGTATAGACAATAGACCTTGTGTGTATAACTTCTAAACATCTCATAGTACTTTAAATTTTATGGTGAATATTAGCATGGGTTGCCTCTACTGAGGCACAATGGTTAGTCAGGGTAGGATGAGGAAATTAGACATGAAAAAATGAAGTGATTACTGTGAGATAACACACCTACTAAGTGCCAGAAGAGAAACTGGAACCAGGTCTTCTGAGCCCTTGTCTAGTTATGAGAAACAACTCAAGATAGGATGTCTGTTGATGGCCACACCATCCCACTACACTCCAGGAGTCAGGGAGTCAACACTACACTGTTACAGGACATAGGTTGTCATTCAGTGTGGTGGAGAGTACCCCTTACTTTGCATTTTGCTTCAATCACTATAACTTTTTTATAACACAGTGTACAATGCAATCTCTTTTATTTCTCTCAAATGCATTTAATCTGGAAGACTCCTCTCTGCCATTTTGGCTATGCCCATACATCCCTGTCCCTTTGGAATTCAACTACCAATAAGCCATAAATTATACACAGGTAAAAACAAGAGCATATTGACTTTCATCCAGAAAATGAGTAATTTCTGATGTTGTGACTTGAATTGTTTCCTCCCCCAAAATGTTGAACTCTTAATTAACCCCTGGTGCCTACGAATGTGCCTTATTTTGGAAAAGGGTCTCTACAGATGTAATCTAGTTAAAGTGAGGTCATGCTGGAGTAAGGTGAGCTCTTAATTCAAGATGACTGGTGTCCCTATATGTAGAGATAAAGAGATAGAAACATACATTGAGAATACCATGTAATGAGTTGATGGGGGCAAAGATTGGAGTGGTAAGTATACAAACCGAGGAACTTCAAAGACTGGTAGCAACTACCTGAAGTGAAGAGTAAAGCATTGAACAGACTCTCCCCTTGGGGTCTTAGAAGAGAGCATGGCCCTGCTGATACCTTCATGTTGGAGTTCTAGCTTCCATAACTATGAGAGAGTAAACTTCTGTTGTTTAATCTAACCAGTTTGTAGAAATGTGTTATGGCAGTCTTAGGAAATGAACACCCATAGTGTTGAACAATCCACACCTGCCACTTTATGATTGGGTTTCCTGAGCTTGTCACAGAATTTCACTACTATATTCTCACAAACTTATCTCTCTAGGGACTCAGGTCTTTCTCAGTGTGGCCCTCCATGGAAACTGACTCCACACTCTCTACGCTTAACTTGACCCACAATGACCCTTACCCTTGGCAGAAATTACATTTCTAGTGATCAGCAATTTCAGCTTCCCATGAAAATAGTTTCCTACAAGAAGTGGGTAAGCCAAGAGGCATTTATATCACTTTTCATCCAGGGAATGAAGTTGTCCACTACAGAATACCAAGGCAGTCTGAGGAGGACTCATCTTTCATAAGAGAGTTTTCCCTTTATCATTAAAAGCAATGGGTTGATTATTAAATTCTTTCTGGGATGATAAATATCCATAGGCCAACAATTTTATTGAGGATGGGAAGGGGGTGTTTGTTCCAATGGGGGCTTTGTGGATGGAGTGATACCTTTCATTTCCTAGCGGTGATTTGTGCTTCCAAGACCAAAACAAAACAAAAATGAGATCAACAACCTTTTACCTTTCATTTACCCCAAATTCAATTATATCTGCTTCCCTTTCCATATAACTTTGAGTAGGGTTTGGGGTCGCTATTTTAACAATGGCGACTTTTACTGAAAGAGGTGAAAAAACAGATGGAATAGAAGGACATTGAACAGAAGAATGGCACCGTTAGACTCATACATTATCAAAATTATGAGGCACATAGTGCTTACTGAAATTTTAGGGCACAAATAGATGCGGGAATAAAGAAGCAAAGAAAGAAATATACATAGACTCACATCATCTTTCCAGTCCCTTGCTTTTGTTTGGTTCTGTTGTGTTTTTCTTTTTTATTTTGTTTCAATATCATCCCACCTACATGCTAAGTCCAAATCCTTAGGTTGTTATTCAGGCCTCAGATGACCTGGCTGACCTCTCAGCTCCATCTTCAGAATCCTCTACCTGGAAAGACACACTTCTGTGACTCGAAACTGCAGGCATCTGTAGTCTCCTCCCAGGGACTTGCATTCTGCCATGCATCTGCCATTTCTGGAAAAGTTTGTCTTCATCCCACTGACTTCTATCTATCCTTCACCTCAGGGAACATCAACTCCTGAAATCTTGCTTGCCTTTTAGCTTCCAAACTGTGCTGTGTGTAGCAGAGAAGAAGAAAAGGAAGATTGCATGTTCTATTGCAACTTTCAGAAGATCACGTGTTACTACCAATGAGCGTGAACACTTTTCCTTACACTTATTAACATGGATTTCTTTGAAAATTTCTACACTTGTATTTCCCCCATTTATTTTCTTTTGCAGTGCCCACTAATTTCCATGAACTCATAGGACTTATTCATATCTTAGATATATTTGCACCTAATGTTTCAAGTATATTGCAAATACTTTTTAAGTTTCCAGTTTATCATTTCATATATCTATAAAAATTTTTGCATTAATTTTATTTATTTTTTGTGGTAGAGTGGTTATTTGTTATGCATAATCTCATCATCTATTTATCCAAGAATGTTACAATTTAACTTGTTAGTATTATTTTTTAGAATAAATTGATTGTGGTGACATTAGTTAATCAAATTACTAGTATATAGGTCTCAAGTGCACAGTTTTATGATACATCATCTGTGTATTGTGCTGTGTGCCCACCATTTAACCCAAAGTCAAATCTTGTTCCATCATCATGTATTTGACCCCTTTACCCTTTACTACTACCACTCCATTTCCTCTGGTAAACACCATACTGTTGTCTGTGTCTATGAGCTTTATTTTTTTTATTTGTTCATTTGTTGCTTTCAGCTTTATATCCCACTGGAAAAATTTAATATGGTGAAATTTACAGATATTTTCTTCCACAGAATAGATTTATTTTAAACTTTAAAATTATTTTAATTTTATTTTGCCATTTACATTAGCTTGTTACTCCATTTTACATTCATGCTGGTATATGGTTTGGAGGACATGATCATGTATAAGAATTTTAACAAGTTTTATGGACCTTACTTCACCAGATGGGATAAAATGTCAGGGTTAAAAGC
The DNA here is from genome assembly GCF_028538775.1 of Myotis yumanensis. NCBI lineage: Eukaryota > Metazoa > Chordata > Mammalia > Chiroptera > Vespertilionidae > Myotis > Myotis yumanensis. Next base: position 235,121,502 of record NW_027223752.1, on the reverse strand, counting down.
TGTTCCATCATAAAACTTTGTTTCTATTCTTTCAATACCTAAAAAAATAGCATACATGTTGAAATGAGCAATCCCAGATGTCTCAGCAGCTTGTACCATTTTCATATATATTTTTTTACTATTTTCATATATTTTGATTCCACCATTCTGTTAGTCAACATTAATGCTATGTGAGCAGACTTGATTCACCTCTTTGATGACATGAGGGTCCACCTATAATGTCCATGAACAAATGACATAAAATATCTATTCTTCAAATGGGGTCCATGGACCCTGGTTGACCAGTCTCGGTCTCATTCAGAAACGTTGCTGACCCTATAGATTCATGGGCCTTGTATAGCATTATTGAAACAGAAGCTTTGCAATTTGAGATCTAGCCCTAAGCAGACTTAAATACCAGGGTTCTCTAACCCTCACTCTGATTTTAGTGAGAAAGAACTCATTTTTGCTTTGATTATATTTCTGAAAGTCTAGCAATTATTCTGCCTTAAACCTTAAAGAACATGTGTCAGGGCTTGTCACCTGCATGCATCCTGGCATTTGGTCTCAACCACAGGACTAATTAGAGTAGAGATAACTTCCCCAACCAGCTAGTGTTTCAGATATCAGAAATGTTTCCAGCGCCACTACCATAAAACCTTACCAAGCACTATACATTTTTCTTTCGGTGCTTTGAAGAAAATACCAAATGAGGTGTTCCACAGAGTTTTGAGAGATCACAGCATTATTGAAGGGACTCATTCTTGCTTGGATATCCATTATCAGGAAATTACTTTGCAATTTTACTTGTGTTATTACACTTACCCATTATTTCAATTCTTTGTGGTGTTTTATTTTTGCCAGTGAGGAAAACAAGGGTGTGGAAGATTTAGTCACTTGGCCATTCACAAACTAGCCAGCATCAGAGTCAGAGTTCAAACTGAGACTTCTGGACCCAAACCTATGCCACACTCTCCACCACAACTTCCTGGGGTGCATCTTATGGGATATATATAATATATATCTTATGGGATCTATATTATATATTCTATATAATAAAAGGGTAATATGCAAATTGATCTTAACAGCAGAATGACTGGGAATGACTGGTCACTATGACACACACTGACCACCAGGGGACAGAAGCTCAATGCAAGAGCTGCCCCCTGGTGGTCAGTGTGCTTCCACAGGAGGAGCTCTGCTCAGCCACAAGCCAGGCTGCTGGCTGCCAGCACAGCGGTGGTGGCGGGAGCCTCTCCTGCCTCCTCAGCAGCGCTAAGGATGTCCAACTGCAGCTTAGGCCTGCTCTCCGCTGGCAAGTGGACATCCCCCGAGGGTTCCCAGGCTGCCAGAGGGATGTCTGACTACCAGCTTAGGCCCGATTCCCTGGGGAACGGACCTAAGCCAGCAGTTGGATATCCCCCGAGGGGTCCCAAACTGTGAGAGGGCACAGGCTGGGCTGAGGGACCCCCCCCCCCCCCCCCACTGAGTGCACAAATTTTTGTGCACTGGGCCTCATTTATATATATATATATATATATATATATATATATATATATATATAATTTCAGAGAGGTAGGCAGAGGGAGAGAGAGAGAGAAACATTAATGATGAGAGAATCATTGATTGGCTACCTCCTGCATGTCCCCTAGAAGGGATTGAGCCCACAATCTGGGCATGCGCACTGACTTAGAATCAAACCATGACCTCCTCATTCATAGGTCAACACTCAACCATTGAGCAACACCAGCTAGGCTTGTGTGTTATTTTTTTAGATGTACCAATGGTCTGCTGTGAATCAGGTGTTAGGAGATCATGCAGAAGTCAAGGACTGAGAGAGAGCAGAATGCATCTGTAAGCAGTTGGGACTGGAGACCAGCCTTGTTTCTCTGGAATATCTCAGATCCTCCGGGAAGGCAAGCAGCCATCAATCCTCACTCATGTCCTCATGGTCCCAGTGATACTTCTTTGCTATTCCAAGTTACTGTTAAGGCGACTCCATCCCTCTTCATTATTATCACCCACAGAAATTCCAAAGTATTTCCCAATGATTCAAAAACTTTCACGCCCAAACTAACATATTTAAAAAAAGAACACAAAGCATTTTACAATGTAATAAATAATATTCATATGTAATTTTATAGTTTACCAAGAGCTTTCATATGTTACTTTGTTTAGTTCTCACACTGACCTGTTGAAGTTATTACTATTCTCATCTATTTCCATATTACATAAAAAAACTGAAATTAAAAATATTTTTGTACTCTCTCTAGGTCAATGAAGTGACCTAAGATCAGATATTGTTTCTCCTGCTTTAAAGCCTTTGCTCTGTGCAATTTCCTCTGCAGTCTCTGCCCTTTCTGCTACAACTTACTCACCAGTTGTTCAATGATGGAAGGGATATTCTTATCTTTTATAATAGGTGAAAGGTTGTGGTATTCCTGGGAAGGAGTGAATGGTAGAAATGCAGGGTAAAAAGGGTTATTGCAGGGTTGGAGAGCAAAATGCGGTGCGAACAATCTTTGCACAGACAGCTGCCACCTTCAGCTGAGGCAGAGCCATCACTGTGATGTCAGAGCTGTTCAGTGGAAATAACTATAATCAAAACCAACACACAAAATCATCACTCACAAACACAACTGCTGTTGGAGTTAAAAAGGAGAGCATTGTGCCTACCAACCAACCAATCAGAGGCCGTGATGGAATGAGAACTTTCAATTCGAAAATGAGTCTCAGAATGTTTTAATATTTGTTTCTTGTTTTAAAGAAATACATAATTTTAGTTCTTTAGGTTTGTTTGTTTGTTTATGTAAACTTTTTTGCTACAATATTAACTTTATTATTATTTTAAAATTGGAAAGTGCAATCCAACATCACATATGTTAATTTTCAATTTGGGACATAAAAATCTCTATTTAATATATATTTTATTGATTTCAGAGAAGAAGGGAGAGGGAGAGAGAATTAGAAACATCAATGATGAGAGAATCACTGATCAGCTACCTCCTGTATGCCCCCCACTGGGGATCAAGACTGCAACCCGGCATATGCCTGTGACCATACTCCAAACCGGGACCCTTCAGTCCACAGGCCAACACTCTAGCCACTGAGCGAAACTGGCTAGGCAAGATCTCTATTTAAATGGACCTACCAGTCATATAGTTTCCATTAAATTGTATATATTTAACATAAAGTCAATATTTAATGTCTATGAGATGTTTCATATCTTTGATTTCTCTTAATAATGTATTTCTTAAAGGTCTCCAAAAATCTCTAACCCTATGTAAAGATTTTTAAATATATATCTATATATATCTATATATCTATATATCTATATATCTATATATCTATATATCTATATATATATATATATATATATATATACACACACTAGAGGCCCATTGCATGAATTTATGCATGGGTGGGGTCTGGCCAGCCAACCCATTTGGGGCTGATTGGGCCAGGCCAACTGGGGGGAGGGGCCAGCTTGCCCTGCCCCTTGGTTGAACTCCCGGTCAAACTCCTGGTCAAGGGGACAATTTGCATATTAGCCTTTTATTATATAGGATATATATATATATATATATATATATACACACACACACATATATTACATAGGATATATATGTGTATATGTATATGTATATGTATATGTATGTGTGTGTATATATATATATGACACATCTAACTTTAAAATATTTTTAAATGTTTTAATTAATTAAATTTATTGGGGTGATATTGGTTGGTAAGATTATACAGATTTCAAGTGTACATTTCCATGATACATAATCTGCACATTGCATTCTGTGTCCATTAGCCAAAACCAAATCATCTTCCATCACCATATATTTGGCCCCCTTTAATGTTGCCTGAATTTATCTAGCTGCTATAATTTAATCAGAATTAAATGAGATCAGCATTTAGTTCAAATTGACACAAGGAGACACTCATCTGAAAAAGAAAGTATATTAGTTAATATGTGATAAGCTCTCAGAAAAATGCCTATTGTGTAGAAAGTGGCCTATATTTGTGGCTCTTATTTGTGTTGATACTATGCTTATTACTATTATAATTTTTAGCTATTCTTTTTATTTCTCTATACACCAAGCTCTAGTTACTATAGGCCACTTGTCCTTTTATTTTTTTTAATAAATCTTGTATCTATTTAAAGTATACAATGTGATATTTTGAAACACATATACAGGCCTAGCTGGTTTGGCTCAGTGGATAGAGTGTCAGCCTGTGAACTGAAGGGTCCCAGATTCAATTCCCGTCAAGGGAACATGCCTCAGCTGTGGGCTCAATTCCCAGTAGAGGGCATGCAGGAGGCAGCCAATCAATGATTCTCTCTCATCATTGATGTTTCTCTCTCTCTCTCTCTCTCTCTCTCTCTCTCTCCCTTTCCCTTCTGAAGTATGGTAGCAATCATCTCAGGTAGAAACTGTAGTCTTTAACCCTGCTGTTTGGCTTCTGTACTTATTTGCTTTGTTTAACAATAGAAAAGTTACTTTGATTCTCTGAATTATATAAATCATCCCATTCGATTGAATAGCTTATTGATTGTAATGTGAATACCCCATTGGTTGTGGTCATACTGGTTTTAGAAAGCACATTCTTCTGTACCTGGGAACTAGGACAGCAAATTGCCTCAGTGGCTACAGATAATGCGCTCCCATTGACTCAGTGGTCCCAAGACCCGAGGGCTCTAGATAATGTGTTTCTGTCAACTTAGTGGTCCGAAGACCCAAAACTATAATTAATCTTTGTAGATAACTAATTGGCTCAATTTCGCTTCTGTAACTGCTTTGTGCAAACCAGGGTCCTCATTCCAAACCCTGGGATGTAATCAATACCTTTGTGCTCTTTGCCTATATAAATCTGGTGTTGGGGCTGGGGAGGAAACTACGAGATTTGGGAAAGCGAAATGCCCCCTCGTAGTCCCGGATTTGCAATAAATGTGACTCCTTAATTCCACTTCTTGAGGCATCCTTGTGTGATTAGTGGGGTACATTACAACACTTCCTCTCTGAAATCAATTAAAACATATTTTTAAAAAAGAAATGCATATACAGTAAAATGATTATTATCACTAAGCTAAGTATTATATCCATCTTCTTACATATTCACCATTGGTGTGTGTGTGTATGTGTGTAGATTTCCAAACCATAAATGATTTAAACAATAATTACTCATGAGGTTTTATAACTTACTGGGGATATTCACTAATATTATCTGCTCCTCTCCATGAATGCTTGATACCATTGCTATATTAGCTGAGTGGAAATCAACACAGACAGGCCAAGTGAATTTTACAAGGTCTCCAGACAGTAGGTTAGAGAGCTGGTTGGGAATGTGTGTCTCTTTATTGAACTCTAATGCTTTTCTCACTATATTAGACTGTCTCAAAACCTCAGCTCTAAAACCTTTGAGCTACACTATCTCTGCCTTTCCACTCAAAGATAATCCTCCTGGACAGAGAAGATGAACATCATGATTGAGAAGCTCTTTTCTCTCTCCTACATGCTATAATATTGAATCTTTGTCCTCATCCAGTATGTCTCTCTCATTTCTGTGCTCCTTATTAAAAATTAAAAAAAGGATTATTTTGTGGTCCACTTTGTTTTTATAGGTTTATATTATACTTTTTATTCTTTTCATTCTGAATTTTATTCTTATTTCAGTCTGCTTTACATAGCTCAAATGATTTTATATTTGAAAGCCCCCCCAAAATTAATATAGTAGTCAAATGCTTTTTAAAAAAGTATATATATATATATTTCAGAGAGGAAGGCAGATGAAGAGAGAGGAAACATCAATGATGAGAGAGAATCACTAATCTGCTGCTTCTGCATGCTTCCCACTGGGAATCCAGCCCTCAACCTGGGCATGTGCCCTGACCAGGAATCAAACCCTGACCCCCTGGTTCATAGATTGATGATCAACCACTGAGCCACGCCCGCTGGGCAGTAGTCAAATGCTTTTAAAGATAAAATTAATCCATTCACTCATTCAACACCCATGAGTCCCAACTGTAAGTGTGGCAGTGAGGAGCAGGCAGCAGTAACTCAGTATTTTCTCAAGAATCTCACCATTTATCATAGGAGGTCAGGTTCATGCTCCCAGGTAGCTGTAGTGCAAGCTACAGGGCCACCCTTCAAGTACCATGAGATTTCTCCCACAGAGAGGGCTGGACACTGGGATTGGTCAAGTGAAGGGTGAAAGCCCATCGATATGCAAATGAAGGGGAATATATTCCAGACAGAGAGAACAGGATTAGAAAAGACAAGAAGAAAAGAATTGAGCATGAACAGAATACCACAAAAGCTCTGTTTAACAAGGCACAGGGGAGGCAAGGATAGAAAACATTCTTTAAAAAGTAAGAATGAGACTGGATTCTGGAGGAAATTGAATGCTTGCCTAAGACATAGGCATTTTGTCAACAATAGAAAACCATCCTTTCTGAGAAAAAGGATGCAGTAATAATTACCCTCCCACCCCCAAGAAATATATCCAATTTTACAGAATGGTTTATCATCCAATTGGGTTGGAATGCACAAATGGTACTCTAAATCCAAGGTTCATTGTGGAGAACCAATTCATTTATTCTAATGAGCACTTATTTTGATGGTATAATAGGATATGGTAATATGATAATACATTACATTTTTCAATTCTCTAGAACAACATAGACATAGCCAACAATACTTGCATGAGAAAAGGAGGTTCAAACAGCTCTTTTTGTCTCCAAGACATAGTTTGAAGGTATAATAATTGTAGGACTATTCCTTTGAAATGTTTCTACTGTCTTATTGCCTCTCTCCGTAAGACCACAAGTTACTTTAGAGCAGGAGCATGTCCTAAAGCCCTTTGTTGCCCCTGCATTAACCAGGTGTGTAGTATAGGTATGTGCTCATTGAATATAAAATATCTGTCAGCACAATTCTGAGCCAGCCCTCACCCCGTTCAGATTATATTAAGAAAAGAGCATTGCCAATACAATCTATGAGTTTAAAAGTTGTAATAAAATGGGAATAAGTGTAGTCTATACCATTTAAGCATAAAATACATGTGACTTCATATGTATTGTGTGTGTTTATGATTTTTCTATATTTCTCTTAAATACTATTGTACTTAACTTCAGCATTTTAGAATTTTGAACAGGTTTGCATATATGTTCTATCATTTATTTCTTGTATACTTTTTAAATTAAATTTATTGGGGTGATACAGAAAACAGTATGAAGCTTCCTCAAAAAATTAAGAATAAAGTTACCATATAACCCAGCAAACCTCTCTTCTGGGTATCTATCCCCAAATTTTCAAAACATTAATTCATAAAGATATATGTATCTTTATGTTCATCACAGCATTATTCAAGGTGACCAAGACATGAAAACAACCAGTGTCCTTCAATAGAAGTTTGGATAAAGAAGATGTGATACATGTTTATGATGGAATACTTCTCAACCATTTACTTTATTTTTTATTTATTTATTTATTTTATTTGATTATTTTTCCATTGATCTTTTAGAGAGTGGGAGAGGGAAAGACAGAGAGAAACATTGATGTGAGACAAACATATGGATTGGTTGCCTCCTGCATGCACCTCGACCAGGGCCCAGGCCAGGGAGAAGCCTTCAACCAAGGTACATGCCCTTGACCAGAATCAAACCTTGGATCCTTTGGTCCGAAGGCCGATGCTCTAACCACTGAGCCAAAGCGGCTAGGGCCATTTATTTATTAAATGTAGCTTTAGTTCTCTGAAAAACTGAGGGGATTACCTCCCTCCCCCACAGATGCATGGCTCTCCCATTATCAACACCCGCTACCAGAGAGGTACATTTGTTACAATTGATGAACCTACATTGACACATCATAATCACCTATTGTCCAAAGTTTACATTAGGGTCACTGACCCTCTGCGCCCCACCTATTCTTCCCTCACCCCGACCTTGGGCAACCACTGATCTCTTTACTGTCTGCATAGCTTCCTTCTGGTTAATGGTTGCGTATTCCATGAGTCATCTACCAATGGTGGAGTTTAGGGCTGATTGTATTTATTCTTTTGCACATTTGCTAATTTTTAAAATACAATTGTCATTATACAACTCATATTAAGAAAAAAAATGCTTTGGAAATAAATGCTCTATGATTTTTTTTTTTTGCAAGTACCTGTGGATTTCAATGAATAAGAAATATTTGAATAGGAAAAGAAAAACACTAAAACAATAGGGTGGAAGTTAGTCACTTCTTTCCTACTGTGAAATGGAAGTGAACCCAAAACGCAGAGGGAACCCCAGGGGGCTTTCCTTGTTCAGCATGGAAATGAGAGAGATGAAAGGGAGTGAATAGGTCTTTTCAATGATTTCAAAACAAAGAGTCAGGAAAGACAGAAAACAAAGTCACAAATATACATTATTACAAAGTCACAAATATACATTATTCATTGAATTAAAGTGGAAGAGAGAGGGTTTTAGAGTCATTGTTTCTAGCCCCCCCCCCCACCCCCCCCACCCCCCCTCTGTGGAGAAAGGTAATTCTTGGTAATGAACAGATTCTCCCCTGAGGAGATAATTGAGCTATTGAACCATCAGAGAAAGATGGGCCACTGGTGCGGATTCAGCCTCAGGGAAGTGTATGGGAAGCACAGTGTATGAGAAGCACTTTAAAACTGCAAAGTGGAAGTGTTCAATTTAGGGATGGAAGTAGCTATCTTGCCGCTCACTTAATTACAAAAATCATGTGGTATGGACTTGGACATGGTGGATAAGGTAGATCCAGGCAAGCCAAGAGACTGCCTATAGAATATGTAATTAAATTGTGGGAGGTGGCAGATGCTATCGGGCTTCCACTTGTTACAAGGTAAACAAAAGAATAATGCAATGATGACTATAAAAAATAAAATGTTAAATTGCCTTTTGTTTTTTGTCCACAGAAAATGGAAAGTCATCTGAAGCAATATCTGCCTTTTATTCCCTTTTTGCTGTTTCTTGCTTATATAACTATTTCTTTATTTGGGTTTATAAAGGATTGAGCAGCAGGGCGGTTAAAATTGCACACATTGTAATGCAATTGTTGAAAAATAGAAACAGTTTACAAAGTAAAAGACAATTTAACTGGTAAAAGGGGAAAACATCTTTCGAAGCTAATGTTATAAGAAATGAAATTTGATGACTTTGACTCTTCAGTGATGGAGTTTGCAGATCGAATGAGCAGGCTGCACTGAAATGCTAAAACCAAAATCCCATTGATGTGAGGACACTTTAATTGGCTCTTTAAGAGGCGAGAGGGAAACAAATGGAATTTGAAGGGTGTCATTGGGACTTAAGAACAGCATAGGAAACAAATATATATATATATTTTTCTTCTTAGATGAGGTTGAAAATGCATGAATGCATTTTTCATCATGATAGGATGAACAAAAATTGGGCTTTAGGTTCAGACAGACTGTAGTTCAAGTCCTGATTCTGGTACTTAGCAGTGGAAACTAAAACAAACCACATAACCTCTTTGAGCCCGTGTCCCAATTTGCAGAAGGAGTATAGTGAGAGGCCACTTGCAAGATTGTAAGGATTAAAGAAGATAACCCACTTCTACAACATAGTACAGTTTATCCAATAACTCAAAGGTCATTCAATAAATACTAATGCCTAGTCTTATTTCTAGACACTTAACTCTTTTTTTTATTGTCATGGAACACATTGTAAAAAAAGAGAAACTAGTCTATACATAAAAAGACAAATTAGGCTCTTTCTGATTAATTTGGTCACAGATCTGGAATTAGTTTCAATATGCAACTCTACACAGCTAAGAGGGCAGAGATCCCACCCAATAGAGAAAAGGATAAAGGGTTTCTGAGCCTTAAACACTCCTGAGCATCAGACAAGCACACTTCCTTCTTGTTCATCCCATGGCATATCTCTTATTATCCCAAAGATGGCTACAGCCTTCCTAATATTTTTTATTACATGAAGTGTATTTTAATTAAAAGAAAATGACTAGATGGAGGAATATTGAGAAAACACAAAGGACCCTAAGAAATAACATTGAAAGGAAACTCATATTCAGAAACCACTAATCTACCTTATTTTATATTTCTGTGAAGTTATTTTTTTCTATGCATATATATTTGTTTTAAAAAATACAATCTCATGGGAAATATTTTTGATAGGTGGCCTTTTCTTGCTTATCAATGTCAATTACATTTTCCTGAATGAGTCCATTTTCCATATGGTGGCTTTAATGGATATCCATTTTTATAAGGTCAGCTGGAGGTCATATCTTCTCAATGTCCTCCTTGAGCACTGAGCTGTAAGCATGGCAGCCATGGTGCTAGAGAAACAAAGTCTGAATTTCTTGGCTTTCAAGACAACCAGGGCTTGAGGAGCTAAGACCCCATTGAAAAGAAGAGAGGTGACTCCATATTCTGCATTGTTTATTCCTTAAAATATTTATTAGTTTCCAAATGGCATGTGTAAGAGGCAAATAAATCAAATTGGCAGTAATTGACAACCAGGGCTAAAAACCCACCAGAAATCTCTGTCGGCTCATTGTGCCGGGTAGGGCCCTATTGTACATGCCAGGATTTCAGTTAAGGAACCCAAACTAGACCAGGTGACCCAACACTTAAATTCATCTCCAAATCATGTCAGTCTCTGATTGGGTCCAAGCTATCTGCCTGGTAGTCTCTATTGGAGAAAGTTGAGTCCTTTGTGATTTAACAACACCGTCCTGTGAGTCTAACAGTGTTTCATCTCCAATATTGATATCAAATATTCAATAAAATTACCAGGTTTGTCAAGAGACCAAATAGTCAAATCCAGTAGGGGAAAAACAAATATGTTTATGAATGGAGATTTTAATAACATAAATTAACTCTAATAAAAAATTAATCAAATAGACAAAAATAAGAGAAAGAACAATGACATGGTGGATTTGGCTGCCAAATATGCCACCTTCTAGTATTTCTGACTTCCACATGGTGGGAGAAACAAACAGTAAAAGAAAACTATGGTACAGACAAGTTTCTGCCGTCATTAAAATCTAAGTACAGTGTACCTGCCCAACAGTGAGCATGCCACAGGTCATGTCCTTCTCATCCACCAGGGGGCAGTGAAGGATGGAAGAGGTGAGCTAGGATGGGAAGCAGCGCAGTGATCCTTACATAACAATGTTTGAGCTGCCTCTGCACACAACTTCAGTTTCTAAACTTTTCTTGTTGTTGAAATCGCATACTCTATCATGCAATGGAAAATATAACTATCAACTTTCATCTCTAGAATTAGGTCACCTCTAAAGTTGCACGTGCCAGGTGAGTAATCTGGGCTACTGCGTGGCCTGATGGTGAGCCCACAGTTCTCCATCATTCCCAGCACTCTGCAAAATTCTCCATGTGTCACGCCAATGCCCTGCCACCTAGCTTGTCCTACATCCTGCGTTAATGGTGATCTTTAACATAATAATGGCAAAAGTATTGAGCATTCAGATCAATTTATTATTATTATTATTACTAGAGGTCCGATGCACAAAATTTGTGCATGGGTAGTATCCCTAGGCCTGGCCAGCCATCAAGGCTGATCTGTGGGGAGAACGGTGGGGCAATTGGGGGGACCCCCCCACTGGCGCTGCCTGGCGCCAATCTCTCATCCACCCTGCCCCCTGCTGCTGCCAGGAGGTAACCGGCAGGGTGATTGGGGGCAACGCTGGCCCGCTCACCAGCCAGCCCCATCCCCCAGCACCGCCCGTTTGCCTGCCGGCCATGCCCCCCACCAGAGCTACCAGTCGCCTCCCTCTGCAGGGTGACCGGTGGGGTGATCGGGGCCCCCCTGCTGGAACCTGCCTTGGCTGGCCTGGAACCTGCGGGCTGGGGTCAGCTCCTACATTGAGCATCTGCCCCCTGGTGGTCAGTGCACATCATAGCAACCAGCCATTCCACCGATTGTTAGGCTTTACCGTCTACTGGCATATTAGGTTTTTATTACATAGGATTACTATTATCTTTTAGTGTAATCACCTCATGTCCTCTTCACTAAAACCTGATGATAACTAAACATGTCCTCCATTAACAGTCACGTGAGGCTTAGGGAGAAAATTTTCCAGGTCCCCGAAACTAGGAAACCTGGGAACTTGGAGCAAGAGGCTGGAAGGGAAGAACGTGGGAAGGTGGCTGCATCTCCTGGGACATCTCAGCAGCTCTCCACATCTTTGTGGCCATGAAAAATAAAGCAAACAAACAAGATTCAGTTCCGAGGGTCCTGCCTGAGACATGGCATGGGCAGAATTTGAATATCACACATGGACTTCAGATGAGAAAATGCAAGGCTCAGATGTGCAAAAGGGACATATCTCTGCTTGGAAACTCAGGTCCCCAAAGAGATCAGTTAGAAGGGGCCATGCTCCATGGGAAACTGTGAGAGGTAATTCTTGAATGAAGGCAGCGCACAAAAACTCAGCAAACGCACAGAGGAGTGAGGCTAATTCTCTATAATAATAGGTAACACATTTGATGCTAAAGAAGATTAAGGGAGTATTGCAGCCACTATTGCTTAAAAAAGAAGGGTTTTTAAACAACCAGAGCAGCATGGAACTAAAAAAAAGTAAAAAGCACAGCAGCAGACATTATCTCTGTGGGACAGAGGAATTAACATGGTGAAGAGCCGGGTAAGATGAACCAGATGCACGTGCTCTCTGACTACATCAGTGTGACCCCTGCTGTCTGTAGGATAGGTTCTATGAAGAAATAACTCAGGACCACAGATGTCCACAAAGCTCGCCTGCAAGACCATTTTACAGCAAATTGAATGGTGTTCCATTCATTGCGAAGCTATTTTTAACGGGGTTTTATTTTTCACTTGAGAGCAATGATTGTAGTGACTGATATTTTATTTTAGCGGGATCTCCACTTCTGTGTAATATTAGGAGGATGCAGTGCCCAGCCTCCAGGTATGAACACAGAAAGAGCGGTGTCCTTTTTCCCCAAGACCTTTAGCAGGCAGGCAGGGGCAGATGCCCGAGCTTTATTCAAATCCTGTTTCTACTGGAACTTCAGACTTGTAAACTGCGGTTCAAAGATGAGAGATGTGTACTAGTAGAGGGTGGTTAAAGGATTGTTTATTGACCTTGTCCAGTTTTGGTTACCACTCATTGCAGAAATGTGCACAGTGGAAGTATTCTGACTAAAATGTTTTAGCTAAAGACAGTGAGTTGTTTGGTTTCCTACATCTTGTCTTTCTGTAGCTGAGTTTTGCTCCTATCATTTTCCATGAATGTTCTTCCAGCACGGAGACAATTAATTCATAGTTTGGATTAAGGATAGCAGATTTGATTTCTGTGGTTTTTATTCCCAAGTCATGAGGAATACAGAAATAAATATCAATGATATAATATTAATATTGTATGAAAGGGTCAGTACTCACAATTGAGTAAATTTTTCTGCCATTGTTAGCTTAGTGGTTTTCTTAGCCAGGGGCAACCATTGTTTGTTTTTATATTGAAGACATATTTGCTATCTTTGATTTTCCTTTATGCCTCCCAATTGTGAATTCCCTCATCCTATGCATTGCTTGGCCTGACACTGAATCACAAGAATGGGCAGCTGACATCCTAACTGGGTGCTCAGTTGGTTCAAGCATCCTCTCAATACCTCAAGGTTGCAGGTTGGATCCCCAGTCATGGCACATACAAGAATCAACCAATGAATGCATAAATAAATGGAACAACAAATTGATGTCTTTCTTTCTCTCTCTTCTTTCCTCTCTCTCTAAATCAATCAATAAATTTTTAAAATTAAAAAAAGAATGGGCAGCTGACATTGATTGTCCAATAAATATTTTCATGTACCCTCACGAAGTTTTAAATAATCAGGAATCCACCCATTTATCGAATCATTACTTTTTTTCTTATAATAAAACATTTTGGACATGGATTCCTATCAGCACATATAGACTTCTCTAATTCCTTTTCATAGTAAAAGCAAGTTTTCAAATTGTTGTTTGTCACTTAACTTTATTTTTGTAATTCAATTTTTTTCTATAAAAATAATTTAAAAAATTGTATGTTTAATAGATCAAAACATTTTCTTTTTAAAAATATATTTTTATTGATTTCAGAGGGAAAGGGAGAGGGAGAAAGAGATAGAAACATCAATGATGAGAGAGAATCATTGATCAGCTCCCTCCTGCATGTCCCCTACTGGGGATTGAGCCCACAACCTGGGCATGTGCCCTTGACTGGAATCAGACCCAGGACCCATCAGTCCGCATGCCGATGCTCTATTCACTGAGCCAAACTGGTTAGGGCAAAAACATTTTCTTTATGATTTCTGGATTTTATGACTTGCATGTAAGCCTCCTATAGTCTTATATATTTTCTTCTTTTTCCTGTTTTTAACAATTCTGCTTTTGTCATATAGTAAGTGTACAGATTTTGATTATATATTTGCTCTCTCATTCTCTCTATCTCTGTCTCTGTCTCTCTCTTTCTCTGTATCTCTCTCTATATATGTATACATATTTATATATTACATTTATTCATATGGAAAATATATAATAATTAAAAAAATAATAATAGAAGAATTAACTGTGTTTTGCAGACTCAGAACTGTAAACCCACTTTTGACCAACCTTCTATATATAACATTGAGTTATTCATCAATTTGTACTCAAGTGCCAAGCTATTTTTATTGTGTGAAGTTTCACTACATGGTAGGGCTAGACTCTGATTAAACTTTTTTTTACACTTTAAATTACATTGGCTATATTTCTTCAGAAGTTTGATTGACTAATTTATTATACTGCTGGGGCTTTGGCTTTTTATTTTTGGAGTTATTCTTTTTTTTTTGAGGACTTTTCAATTTATTCAATGGTAATAGGACTGCTTACGTTTTCTTTTCCATTATATAAATCTTATAATTTATTTTTTTCCAGGAAAATTACTTCTTTACTCATGTGTTCTCCTTAACCTGCATAGATTTGATTAAACTAGTCATACAATTTCTTCTATAGCTGTGTTTATTTCTCTATCATCATTCCTGATATTGCATATTTATAGCTTATTATCTTAATTAGCCTAGTTTGTATGTTTCCCCTAAAGAAGCACGCTAGCTGACACTGGCCCAACTGCCATATGCTAGATATTCATTTTCCCAGCTAATGGCTGTATCTTGCCTCTGTAGCCTGCTTCGCTGGCCAGAAATATTAGAGTTATCATCTTTAGAAAACAGCCTTGAACAATGACTGAGAGTAATGGCGCATAACCCCTCCAGCTCTCTGGCCCCTCTGCAGGGAGAGGAGGAGTTAACCCAGAGTGGTGGGCTCCATGCTGGTTCCCAAAGTTGGTGAAGCTGCAAATGCCCACTTAATTGATTTATTTTTCTTTTTTCTTTTTTTTTTTTTTTTTTTAGTTTACTTCCCCTCTCTCTTACTGGGATTTTCTTCACCTCATACCTAGACTAATAGCATTACATTCTTTATCTCAGGAATTTTTAGTATCTTTATTATCAATAGTCAACACTCTAGGCAGGGAGATTTTTAGGGCCACAAAACCGCATCTATTATATAAAACCCTATTATTTCTTTTAGTTCTATGCTTTCCTTTATACTTTTATAATATAATTTTACATAATCAAATAATACATTTATTGCTTTATGTTTTTGAACTTTATATAAATAGAATCACACATTTTGTAATCTATCTTCCTTTATTGTTGAACATTGTGTTCTTGACATTCATCAATGTTATTGGGTGTATTTCTTTTTATTTTCACCGAAAATTCTATTGAATGAATATAGCACAATGTATTTTTCTTCATTTGCTGTTGATGAACATGCAGGTTGTTTCTGCTTCATTGATTAATTTATTTATTTTGTATCATTATTAACTAGTAGAGGCCCAGTGCACAGATTCATGAACCAGTGGGGTCCCTCGGCTTGGCCTGTGGCTCTCTGACATCCCCCGAGGGGTCCCGGATTGAAAGAGGGTGCAGGCCAGGAAGAAGGACCCCACAGGTGCATGATTGGGGCCAGGGAGGGACTGCAGGAGGGCTCCAGGGCGTGTCCGGCCCATCTCGCCCAATCCCCAGCAGCAAGGTAACATACCAGTCAGAGAATTTGCCCCCTGATGGTCAGTGCGGGTCATAGCTACTGGTTGAATAGTCGAATGGTTGAATGGTCACTTAGGCTTTTACATATATAGATCTTGCTAGAAATATCCCATAAATGTTTCACAAAGTGTCTATTACATGTTTTATTATATGTATGTCTAAATGTTTCTCTAGTATATTAAACCAGTCAGTGAAGACTAGGTTATGCTACAGTAATAAATAACGTTTAAATCTCAACAGCTTCCATCGAAACGTCTTTTGATTTCCTTTAGTTTTGGTACTATTTGTCTGTCCATAGTTGGCTGTGACTCTGCTGTAACTTGCTTTAACCCAGGACCCAAGTTGATAGAGTAGCCCCTACTTAAAAAACATTGCCAACCTAATAGCAAAACAAACAAACAAAATTCAACATGCTGGCACTTCAAGCTTGTATTTTGAAATTACACAGGGCCATTCTACTCGTGTTCCATTGGTAAAAGTCTATCTCTTGGTGAAGCCTCAGGAAGTGATATTTTTCTCTAGGAGGCATTTGAATTTGAATTTTCCTGAGTAGAGGATGAGTGAAGAAGGTTCCAACTTTCAGTTTCCCTTCCCATGTTATCCTTGTGCAGATCATTGCTCGTTTTTCTTTTTAATTTTGTTGATATTTTAATATTATTGGTAATTGTTGTTCTCAACTGAAAGTTTTATGTGGTGCAATCTTTTTTCTCCAAGAGTGTGGTTTATATTTTCATTTTCTTTATAGTACTGTAAGATACCACACACAGAAATTCCTTATTTAATGAGCCTCAATTCATCAAAAATTCCTATTACTTGTGCTTTATGTGTTTTGTTTAAAAAAATCATTACTTTCCTCAAAAATTGTTAGCCAATATAATGGAGTGATTGTATACCCTGAAGGACCATGCTACTACAAAACAACTAAGGCCTGGATCAAACATGCAGAGGCATGGAAACATGTTTCTCAGAGGGCAGGGGTTGGAGGGGTAGGAAGAGAATAACCAAAACTTATATGCATAATGCATAGCCCACGGACACAGACAATAGTGTGGTGAAAGCCTGGAGTGTGACAGGATCTGGGTGGAGGAGGACAATGTGGGGGAAAGGAAGGGGTAGACATCTGTAATAATCTCAACAATAAAGATTAAAAAAAAATAAAACAGAAATAGTCATGAATGAAATATTAAGAAAATAAAATAACTAGTTATAAGAGATTTAAAAAACACACACCAGGACATCACCTTCCACGTGAGATGAAGATGTTATCAGGATATGATTACTCCTGCCTAAAACTAAAAACAAAACAACAACAACAAACAACAAAAAACTAAAACAAAAAAACAAAACAAAACATTGGAAATACAGTAAAATAGAGAAAGTATCTGTTTGTAGGCAGCAGAAGTCATCTGAGGCAATGAGAACTGGGAAGAGAATGGGGGAATCGAGTAAGTGAGTTGACTGGTACAGACATCCTGAGAACCTCTTGATTCTGAACTAGGAAAATAGAGAGGAAATGTGGACTTGGCACTCATCAAGGTCTACTGCTCATCAACAGAGATACCCACAGAGTTTTTGACAGGGATTCAGAAAGCCTAAAAAATATGGCTTACTTTTCATAAATAAAATTGGAGAATTCTAGAGTTGCATGTGGTGAGAGGCTGAAAAGTTGGTAAGAATCACAGCAGACATTTTTCAGAGGATCTGGGCATGAACGTCCAGATCGGAGGCAGATCAGGGGGTGTGGAGTAAACCTGTCAAGTTCCAGTCAGCAAAGTCTCTGATGGAACTGAAGTAACCAGACGTGATTTGTCTCCCTGATAGAGAAAAGGGTTAAACATTTTTTTGGGAAAATATATCATAATCTAAGGCTTTTGTACTTATTTTCAAAGGGAAAATGAGGTGAGGTAAATCAATTACAAAAAGCAATTTAGTAGCTGAATCAAGAAATCATAAGCACCTGAAGAAAGAATAGAAATATTTGAGGATAGTTTGTATTTCATTTATGCTCTGTGGTTGTTTTTCCTTCCTTTTATGTTCCTAGTTTTTGTACAGACATATGGGATTGCTGCTGGGCACAAGTCATCCATAAAATGTAATATTCTCCATTTATTAAGCATTTACTAGGCTGGATGCTCTATAGTTATTTTATCCTTTAATCTACACTAAATTCCAAGAATAACAGATTGGCACTCAGCCCCTCCTCCATTTAAAAGATGGTGAGATTATAAAAATTGGTGTGAGAGCAGAGCTTTCCCTGGTGTACACAGAATTAGCTTCAGTCCTTTCTGAATCCAAATCTGACAGTAAAATTTGTTTCAGATAAGGAATGTGTTACACTGCAGCATTTGCATTTCCTACCCATAGAGCACTTAGGAAGCACTTAGGAAATACATACCTTTGTAAATTTTTAATTTTTTGAAATAACTGTTAACTGGATTGAATTTTTTGTTTGTTTGTTTTTGATCGATACAATGTAACTTCCTGGGTTGTGAAATTGGTGGAGGACAGAATTGGGCTGTAGGCTGTCCTGCAATGCATTGAAAAATTATCAAATGGGTTGTTTCTCATTATTCAGGCACCTACTGAGAGAAATAATGAACCCCATGAAAGTAAGACTTTGCCAACTCACAAGGTCAATCTGAGGTACTCAATAATTTAGTACAAGAATGGATGCCCAACTCTGAGAATTTGTGCTCCAAACAGATTGGAAACTTCCTCCTGGGGAAGCACATGGGGTATGAGATAGTTTGGAGCTGCAGGTATGGAGCGATGATCTGATGAAGGCAGCTCCAAGTCATGGCCTATTGAATTCCTTGCGTATGACCACTTCTGTCTTTACCCATGAACAGAAACAAATGAACGTGTCAAGGTAAGGTAATTGTGCACATTTAGCAGAGAGCATATTGAAATCAATCATTTCCTTTCATGTGACAGTGTAGCCTAAGAGTCTTTGGGTCAACTTTCCTGCTTGATCAATTTCTTTTTGATAGATGGTAAGCTTTTACAGTGAAGTATCATGACAATAAAGGAGACATTTACTGATGTGTTTAATATGACCTGTGCTAGAAATGATGCTGATACAATGACAACCTGCCGGATTGGATCAAGAGAAGGGCTTAGAAGTGATAGACTAATCTGAATGTTCCCTCAAGAACTCCCAGATTTCAAGGATGCTTCCACAGTCTCATCTTCATGAGGAATTGCAGGGTTATTGGGAAGGTAGGGTGAAACATAGTTTGTGGATGATAGTTCCACAGTGTATCCCTTCTCCCTTCTCTCTGTGCAATAGATACCCAAGGTGTAGATGCTCATTCTCAGAGTCTTATGCAGAAAATCAGCATTCTCGATGTCTATGATGGTGCCATTGTGGTCAGAGGGGCAGTTTTGTTTTTTCCATAAGGCCCAGAAGCTCCTCCTGTCTACATTTCTAGGAATATTCTATTCTACAATTTATTTCCTTCATAATCCCCCTAATCAGGCTACCCATTGGAAATTATTAAAAAGCTACTGAAATTAGGTGAATGGGAGAAAAATAGGTGCAGTGAGCCCAGTGATATACAGGATTGGGAAAAAGTAGGCTTATAGTTGTTTGTATGGAAAATAACACAATAATAAATAAATAATAATACAAGAATAGACTGTTTTGCATACCCAACTGCAAACTTACTTTTGTCCCACCCTATATTGATGATACTAGTAAGGTTGAGTCATGGCTCCTCCTGCTGGAGATACTTGGGAAGAGAAATTTAAGTGAGAAGGTTAGAATCGGGGTATGAGGGAGAAGAAAGAACAAACTGAAAGAGATATAAAGTTATAAAGACTAAGTTAAAATGTGACTGGAACAAGGACACAGAAGTGCATTTAGAATGGTTCAGTCACTGAGAAGGCATAATATGACCTATGGAGCTATGGAATACCAAACAGAAACAACCAGGATATCAGTTTGCTACATAGAGGCTATGAACACTTGGGAAACTAGGCAACTTTTGCCAGAAAGTAATAGAAGTTAGCAGTGTTGGTAGAGAGATGTTCTTGGAAAGCAAAATACCAGTGTCCAAACCTGGGCTTCACACAGTCTATAGATTTTCATCTAGAAATTAGGAATGATAGTAACTACCTAACTGAGTTGTTGAAAGTTTTAAATAGTGCCTATTATGTAATAAACAGTCAACATATATTAACTATATTATTTGCTTTAGATTCTCTAAGCATACATTTCTTATGAATGGCAATGTTTGTTCGGCCCAACTTGAAGGATAGTTCAGAAAAATCACATGATGTGATGAATAAGAAAGCTTTCAGACTCAGGGAATTATAATTTCTGGGTATATAAGCACATATTGTTCAGCTAAACCTATTTTGCACTATTAAATAAGAAAGCAGGAAAAGGAATCAGGTACTACTCTTCTGTATCCTCTATTAAATATGTTCATTTTCATTTTATTAAAGACCAGCATCTCCTACTTAAATCTTTACATTTGAGTTGTGTGAAATTGGTCCAATAGTGCTTTCACAGAGTTAAAACTCACTAGAAAATCCCATGTGCTGGTTGGGAGCTTCTGTTTCTGAATAGTGTAGGAGAAAAGTTTTGATAAAAATTCTCTTTGTGAAAACATCAAGTTACTCCTCAAAGTGCCCTAGTTGCATATTGTAATGATGGGAAGACGCTTGCAGCGTTCATGATAATTGCTGATATAAAGCAAGTGCATATCCCGTGCCAGGTCGGTACCCTCATCCTTTCATATTTTTAGCGGATCTATTTCTCATATAGAATATTCTCATTACACAGATATGTAAATAGTGCATGAATCAGTAAGTGATTGGCACCAGACTA
Source organism: Myotis yumanensis (assembly GCF_028538775.1). Classification (NCBI taxonomy): domain Eukaryota; kingdom Metazoa; phylum Chordata; class Mammalia; order Chiroptera; family Vespertilionidae; genus Myotis; species Myotis yumanensis. Next base: position 235,100,591 of record NW_027223752.1, on the reverse strand, counting down.
TAGACTTACTGGGCGGGCATTAGGTCCAAGTTTGTCTGGATCCAATCCTGTCTCCTGAGACAGATTTTCATGATGTCCATGGCGATGCTGGTTCCTGTGGCCTCCCTGTCTCCATTTCCCAGTTTTCCTCTTTGTCTGTAGAAACATAGACCCAAAGAATTACATTCAATTAATTAACATGTAGAATTTGAAAGAAGCAAGGCATTTAGTAAATACCTACTATGCCTTTTTTCTTCCCTCTTTTTTTTGAAAGAAACTTGTCATTCTACAAAGTTTGCAAAAACAGAGCAAGGACTTTTATTTTCCAAACTGTTTGGGAACATGTTGCTGATATGCCCCATCACCCTCACTTTATTGTGTATTTCTTGCAATACAAGGAGTTCTCTTAAATAATCTGATAGGACCATAAACCTCAGGAAATTAACATTGGCATTACTGCCATCTAATCTTCAGACCCTGTTCAAGTTTTGCCAATAAACCCAATAATACCCTGCATAGCAAAACGAGTCTGTCTGGCTTCACCCACTGAATTTAGTTGTTTCTCTTCAGTCTCATTAGACATGAAGCTATTTCTCAGCTTTCCTTGACTCTCATGACCTTTCTCTCCACTTCTGAAGACGATAGGTCAGCTTTGTGTGGAGTTGTTTCTTTTTAAGGATCCCACCCTTTGGGTTTGTCTAATATTCCCTCAGAATTAGATTCAGTCAATGTACCTTTAACAGGGATATCACAGAGATTGTGCTGTGTTCCCCTCCCAACCTATTCTGTGGCATACAATTTTGATTTTGAACCATTACTGGTGATGTTAACTTTGATCGTTTGATGAATGTAGTCTCTGCTGAAAAGTTATGCTTTAAAACTTCCTTTTAATAAATAAGAATCTTGTGGGGAGGTACTTGGGTCACCATGCCTTAATGGGAGTTTAATTAACCCCCAAGTTCATCTCATTTTTGCCTCAAATGCTGTAAGGTAGATTTTATTGTTAAAAATGAAGAAACATGTTTAAAGAGAGTTGGTGTCTTTCCCAGTGTCAGGTGGCCACTAAACAGTCTGTGATATTGTGAACCACCGATGTCACTGAGATGATGAAAGATGGCCTACCCTGAAAAAAATAATTCTTATTACCAGTTGGAAGGGGCTGGGCAGAGAGGAAGAACAGTGTTGTTGATAGAAGAGAAATTTCCCCTTAATTCCTGAGAGCATAACAGAGAGTCAGAAATGGGTCTTTTCAATGCCCTGGCTCTTTGAAACCAAGAAGTAAGAACCATGATTAAAAGGAAGAGTTGGGAAGTACATGAAATATGACTTGGGAGAGCTGCATTTCAGCAAAGTCTCTACCACCATCTGATTATGAGATCTTGGGAAGGCAGACAACTTCGATGGAAATCTTTAAGTAGTATTATGAAAGTGTATACAAACCAAGAAGATGTTCAAGAAACTGTGGCTTTGTTACTATTTATTGAAATAAATAGTATCTCATCAAAATTGGAACATGCTGTCATAATAGATGGATGTCCTGTAGCAGAGTGATTAAAAATAAACAGTTGAGCCCTAACTGGTTTGGCTCAGTGGATAGAGTCGACCTGCAGATCAAAGGGTCCCGAGTTCAAAGGCACGTACCTTGGTTGCAGGCTCCTCCCTGACCCAGGCCCTGGTCAGAGCTCTTGTAGGAAGTAATCAATCGATGTGTTTCTTTCACATTGATGTTTCTCTCTGTCTTTCCCCCTCTCTAAAAATCAATGGAAAAATGACCTCGGATGAGGATTAATTAAAAAAAAGAAAGAAAAGAATATGCAGTTGAGAGTCAAAATGAAGTCATAGGGACTTGGGAAAGTACAATGTACTTGAAACATATAAGCACCTGCCATATAATAAATGTTATTACCTATTTTTTATTACATCTTTAGGTGAAACTTGATTATCTTTAATATTTTTGTAAGAATTAGAAAATCTACATATGCAACTATTGTCACTTGACAACACCCACATTCAAAAATCCTGAAAAGCAATCACTCTGTGTCTATGTGATTTTGAATCTTCATAAATCCAAGTAAAGCCACACCATGGTTGAAGTTCTCTGGTATAAAGAAAAGCAACAATAAAAGCTGAGAGCAGACACAGGGATCTAGTTGTTCAATATAAAAAGCCTGTTTGTGCATCCCACAGAACAATTGCCTCATATGGAGTTATCCTTCACTCCCAACCCTCTGACCTTGAAACAAAGCAATCTACAAACACATAAACAAAGAGCTTAGGTACATATCTAAGATTTTTATCTTTCATTTTTCTCAAAACCTACGGAAAGGGTATGGGTTTTTTGAAAATGCTTGCTTGTGAACTATTAAAGAAATCTGTAAATTTTAAATTAGTAAGACAACCTGCTCTAAGTAAGGAGACAGAGAGAAAGCCCTTGAGTTCAATGAGCTGATTTTCTGGAAACCAAACCAAAACTGTGTCAAAGAGAGTGCATTCTTGACAACTGCAGAAACCATTTTAAAGTGAAAACATTCAAATGGAATTTTAACTCAAGAAGTTCACACCCAAGAGTTTTCTGCTCTGCTTTTAGAAAGAAATTTATATATATATATATATATATATATATATATATATATATATCACACACACATTGATTTGTCATGTACTTCCAACAAATAACTAACATTTATTGAAAATCTGCTATGTTTAGAAGCCTGAATAGATGGTGAAAGTATTAAAACATATCCTGTATGATACCACTCATATGTGGAATCTAAAAATCCAAAATGGTAAAAATAGAATAAAAAGGTGATTACCTGGCCCTGGGAGTGATGGGGAAATAGAAAAGGTGTTTAAGGGTACAGACTTGCAACTAATAGTAAATAAGTCACACACTTTAGTGAATATACCAGTAGAATTGTGTTACAATCCTCACACTTGCTAGAGACTAGATCATAATTATTCCAATCACAAAAAAGTGCTAATTATGTGATATGATAGAGGTGCTAAACTATGGCTACAATAGCAATCATGTTAAAATATATAAATATATCAAATCAACACGTTGTAACACCTTACATTTATAAAATGTTATGTGTAAAATACATTTCAGTTTAAAAATCAAGAATAAATCATTCAGTGGAGCAGATTTTAAGGATGCGGGAGTCAGTGATAAACCCATAGGAAATGATGGCAATAATCACTCTTAAATCTCACTCCAGTTAATAAAATCATCTCCATCTTCATGGTCACTCTCTTTATTATGGCCACCACCAACCCTCACAATAACAAAAAACTGGCTTCTGGCTTACATGGTCGCAAATCTTACTTCCTCCGTGTCCACACCTTAAATCCATGTGTCTTTGGAAAGCTGTGGCCTACAATCCCCTTTGGGGATGCAGCCTCCCCCCTTTTTGCTCCCGTAGCACCATTGAGCCACTCCTTTAGAGACTCTCATTTTCTGCGTCACAATACATATTTTTTACTCGTCTCTCTTTCCCAGAATCTCATTAATTCCCTGAAGGGAAGAACTGTGATGGTCAGTGATTCCTATTCCAGAAGAATTTCTAGGCTATATCAAGTACATAATAAGTGAGTTTTGACTAAATGAACTACCATGTAAGTGTTAGAACTGGGACTAAAATCTTGTAATTGAAATCTCGAGTTTACTATCCCTCATACAATGCAGTTGTCTCAACCATGCTAGACTTAAGGGCAAGATTGCAAGACACACAGAATTTTAAAACCCCATATTATATTATACAAATGCAAGGCTGCATTTATTATTAGACTCGAATGACACACACTGTGTCTGGTATAAGTGAAGTCAAGGGGGATGCAGAAGGAATCTGGGTTTTGGAATTAAAGTGACAGCAGTTTGCTCCATCACTCACTAATTATGTAGCATTTGCGAGGCAGTAAAATTAATTTAAACCTTGGTTTCTTTATCTGCAACACCCATAATTTCTCCCTCAGAGCATTCATGTGACAAAAAAAAAAGGAAAAATTCAAGCTAAACTTCTTGGCTCAGTGCACAAAAAACAGCAGGTGACCAAGATCTTTGTGTTTGCCGACTTTCTCCGTTTTGGCAGTGGTAAAAGAGGACTGAGGATTTTTTTTTTTTTTTGGTCTTTTCTACGCATGTGCTCTTTTCCCTGAAATCACCAGTCTCTTCACTGCTTCTGCTCTATTTTATATTTTTGTTCAGAGCCAAAATTAAATACTTTGCCACGAATATTGAGGCCTGTTAATAAACCGATGCATACTCTTTTTGGAGGATTCAAAGTTCTCTGCAAAATCCTCCAACTTTTATCCATGATGATTTTCAATCCCAACTCTCCAACCCTACTGACTCTCACCAGAGTGACATGCTCCTCTCTCTTCTTCGACCCACCGAAGGATTCTCAAGTAGAGGGTATAGTTTGGCTTTTGGTACAAACTGAATTCTAGCCTAGTATTATAAATATTGTGCTTTTTATTGTTTTTAATTATAGGGTGTTGTTATTGTTCTTTAAATAAGCATAGGATTTGAAGTCAAAACACCTGGGCATGTCTCCTGGCTCTATGCTAAGTATATCCACTTGATATTTTAGTGTGTAACATTTGAGCTTCTGTGTACCCATCTGCTGCAATAAGAATAATGATGTTTAAATCAGAGGTTGTTCCGACAACTCAAAGAGAGGACATTCTTGAAAATGCCTCAAGTACTTGGTTAGCCATAAACATGAGTGGAATCTTATTTATGGTGTACTTCCTGTAGACAGTAATCTGTGTACTAACTACAAATCCAATTCCATCCTCTACTTCATACAAACACCTGAGTCTTGATGTTTTGGAGAGACGTGAATCATCAGTGGTCTCTGTTACACCTGTTCCATGGAACCCAGAAGTCTGGCTTGAAGCTCACAACTTATGGGGAGATGAATATAAGCCAGGAAATGGCCGGAGGTGAAAGTTTTATTCTCCTTTATCATCTCTTAGTATAGGGAATGATGTATCCATGTGTTTATGCATTTACAGGTACAAAGAGTGGTATCATGTAAGCAGTGGTTATCTTGCAGGTCATTTCTCCCAGCATCATGGGAGTTCTATTGAAGATGGCACTTTGTGAAATTAGCCCAAAGCAGCTTGCCCCAGGCAGCTGCTATCATGCAGCTTACATCTTCCCCTTTACTGCCACCATCTGTGAAGAGAATGCACTAGATTCTTTAAAGATATTAATATTTCTAGAAACATGTACTACCTGACCTTCTCATAAAGGGAAAATGCTGTCTTTTCTAGGACAAATATTTGACAGCTGGTTTGGATTATCAATGAAGCTTGAGAAAGCCTTGGATAAAATTTGACTGAAGACAAGGGTCATTTTCCTAGCCAAGGAGTGAAGTGGGTCTATTTATTTTTCTCAAATACATCCCTTAATGAGAAAAAATAAGCTTTGTTGGGTAAATTCCAGCCAGGAAAATAGTAGATATTTTTTTTAGTTACTTAGTCCTTAGCTCCTAGAAGATGTAGGGCATGGATGTATCTCCTTTATTATCCACTTTTATTTTCAAATATAATATGCTATATTCTTTAACATATCTAACACATAACCTCTCGTAAATTCAGCAAATGTACCTCTTGATATTAAAGTAAATATATACACTGCATTAACATATATCAACATGCATATACACATGTACATAGACTTGACTATAAATCAGTGCCAAATATTGTAGGATATATGCAAGCTTGTAATAAACATGTTGCTGCCCCTCAGATTTCAGTGAGTTACTGGTGTACCACAAATTGTGATTTAAGTAAATTTAGGAGAAGTTACTTTTAAAATAGCCAAATAAAATGAAAATTGCCAACTCACTCTGCTTTCAAAGTAATTGTTGGGTCTAATGATACCTTCCCATGATCCCTTACCTTTATAAGCACAAAACTAAATAACTAAAATAAGTAGTAAAAAATAAATATTTTTTAAAAACCCATTTTATTGCATTGTCAAAGACTCTATTTTCCTGTATGTGTCTTACTGACACTCTTAAAATTATTTCACTTATCATGGATATGCAAAATGAACAAAAAATAAAACAAATAGGCTAAAGCAAACAATAATGATAACAAAAGCACTTTCATACATAAGGTAGATTGTGCAGTAAATAGATGTAAATAATCACATGAAAATATTAATGTTTCCTATCCTCTACTTCGCCAGTTCCCACCTATATATCAAGGTCCCCTCCTGTGTTATCTTCTCCTGAAAATGTCCTTGGTCACCTAGTGATGCTATTTTAAATTTTTAATTCCTTTTCTTTTTTCTTTTCTCTGTGTAAGCATTAGTGTTTATTCTTCAGGTGAGGCAGTGCTAAAACATAGGGTATAAGCCGAAACAAGCGGAGGAATTGGACTTGTGGCAGAGGATACAGGATCAGACTCTTGTCTCTACAATGTCTCCCTTCCTCCTTTTCATCCTCCAGATGCTCCCTGAGACACCACCTGAGAAATTTAGGATTACACAGAGCACAATATAAATAATCTGTTTATGTAAACTACTCACAGTTGGGTTTAGTTTTCTCTAATCCCAGTGGATTTATCACATGATGTCATCCAGTTTCAATCCTATATTATAGTTATTTATAACCAAGTCTATCTTTTCCAGGAAAGAAGGAAGGATTTATGTGTGATTAATTTTTTTATATTTTAACTTTTATATTACATTGTATATTGTATACTAGTGATGCAGCGTGCGAAATCGCGCGAGACCCAGACCCATGGGAAATCATGCGAGACCCGGGATCCCAGACCCTGCTGCACCATGGGATTCCCCCGAGTCCCACTAATGCCACAGGATTCCCCTGAGTCCCACCATACCACGGGTCCCAGAGTCAAGTCTCCGCCCACCCGCACGCACCTCGCTGCACATGCAGCCCCACCCACCCAGCCCCACCCACAGCCTCCTGGTGACCAGTTTTTGGTCATTAAGGCGTTAGGGCCACTGGGTTTTTATAATATAGATTATATTTTTATATTTTATAATGCAAAACGCACAAAAATAATACACTTTGTAGATGTCCAAACAATACTTGCTTACTAATCAGTGCTAGTGTGAATGAGGTACATCCATATTGAATAGATATGTTTTTGGTGGAATTCTATCATGGAGGGTGTTGTATATGCTATTAATATATCAAGGGTGAATTCTTTAGGCAATGAAAATACATTGGAGTGAGTGATATAAGACAGCTGTGCTTTAGGAAATTATAAAAAAAACTAGAGGCCCGATGCATGAAGATTCGTGCAAGAATGGGCCTTCCTTCCCCTGGCTGCCAGCACCACCTTCGCTCTGGCCTGGAGCCGCCTTTTTGCCTTTGTTTCAGCCCAGAGCTGCCTTTCCACCTTCCCATGTTGCCCAGAGGCCAGGAGTGGCTGGGGCAGTGCGAAACGCCTGTGTCCTGCCCTGCCCCTGGCCGCTCAGCACCTGCATATGCAAATTAACCCACCATCTTTGTTGGGTTGATTTGCATACTCATTCCTGATTGGCTGGTGGGTGTTGTGAAGGTATGGTCAATTTGTGTCTTTCTCTTTTATTAGTGTAGATAAGGTCTTTAGAAACTCAAAGTAATGGCTAAAGAAAGCCAGATAAGTAGAGTCATTATTTCTATCCATACACCTATTAAAATACGTAAATAGCTCCAAATCAAAATTGTGTATGGCACATATTCAACAACCAGATTCTTTTCTTTCTCAGTTTACCCATCATATAGCCAATAATAATCTCTCTGCTACCTACTGCAGAGAAGCTCCAAGGTTAAGGTGACAATGTATGTGAAAGCTCTCTAGAAATGAGAAAGCACTAGATGATGTAAGGGATTATTACATTAGTTTAAGTATCTATTTGTCAGATTCATAAAACTCTAACATACATGAAGAGTTAAACTATTTTACAGGCATGATACAAATTACAGGTTCAACTTTCTATAGAACTCTTCTGTAAAAATGACACAGGCTATAAGTTAAGATTTAGAAAGTAGGTTAGCTTCTCCCAGAAATAGACATTAGGTCACAGAAGAAAAAGTTACCACAAGAAACAAAAATAAACTAATATATATATATATATATATATATATATATATATATATATATACAAACTAATATATATATATATATGTATATATATATATATATATATATATATATATGATTACTCAAGAGAAGTAACTATAATAATCAACAAAATATAGAGCAATTTGAATGAAAGGATTTAATAAATCAAAATAAGGAGGCTATTTTCAACCCAAGCAGGCAAATATACCCCAGAAAGGTCCCAGAAAGGTTCTCTTGATGCTATCAGTGAAAAGAAAGTATTATGCATTTAATGAACTAAATTGTAACTTATTTGGTATAGACTCTGTTATTATTGAGGATAAAATGCGATTAGACTGAGAATCTGGCTCCATTTTCATGGGCATACAGAAGAAATGGTCTCACTTTAGATCACCTGCCTGGTTTGTTAGACAAAATTAACTCTAGGCCATACAAGGACAGATGCACAAGCTATAAGACCTTAAGAAAAAACTTCTTAAACAGATCTTCAATGTATACCTCTGTGGAATTGAGAATCATTTCTTAAGCTACTTCACAAAATTTCTGCTGCAAATATACATGGATACAAATGATTATACATAATTATCTAAAATTCTTAACTTGGTGTACAACATATCAATACATTCAGTGGCTGTTACTTTTCCAATTATGTCAACCTATGTATCCAGGTGGAATAAAATGATACTAGATAGACCCGATGTTTAGAGTTTTAGAAGATTTTCTCATTATATTTCTCTGATTAAAATGTTGTCCCACATGTCAAATGCCCAAAGTCTGCCCTTAATTTAAAGCCTCATGAAATTCTAGGGCTTTAATGAAGCTACCATTAACTGCTCCATCTGGACATAATTGCTTCCTCCGTTAGGCTTTCATACACATTTTTTTTTCTAAAAATCTCTTGTTACTTCCCCCCTGCATGAAGAGAAGCGTGATGGTGTTAAAGGTAGCACAGACTTGCCTCAATGACTTGGCTCCATCACACGCCAGCTGTTAGTTCCTGGACAAGCAGCATGGCCTCCTTGCACTTCTGCCTTTCCAGCCCTACAAAGATGGCCCAGATATCTACCTCATTGTCATATAAAATCACATTCACAGAGTATGTGGAACATATCCTTGTATTGACTAGGAAATCTTCCCCATAGAAAGAGCCAAATATAATATCCTTGTGCCTTTCCTTATTGTATTTACTAATTGCTCACTCCATTCTTTTGCCCCAAACCAAAAACATTGTAAAAATTTTACTTTATACAGTGGGGCCTTGACTTACGAGTTTAATTCGTTCCGTGATAGAGCTTGTAACTCAAATTACTCGTATGTCAAATCAAAAGTGAACAAGTGAGACACGTGATGCTGGGCTGATGTTGTGGCATTCACTGTGATGTTCGCTGTGCCAACTAGTGGTGGGGTATCTGAAGCTGGCTCGTAACCCGAATTTTAGCTCTCAACTCAAAGCAAAAAATCAGCCGAGAGACAGCTCATATCTCGAAAAACTCGTTAGTCGGGACACTCGTAAGTCAAGGCCCCACTGTATTTGTGTTCTTGGTAACCCCACCAGAGACCAAAGTTAGCAAATTAATTTAATCAGAGAAGCCCTCACTGTATTACTCTATAATTTATGTAAAATATAATCATGTTATCTATAGCTAATATTTATGTATATCAGATACTCTATTAAATGTCTATGTTATGTTAAATTATTAACAGCCTTGCCCTGGCCAGTATTGCACACTGGTTAGAGTGTCTGCCTGTGAACCAAAGGGTCTCAATTTGATTCCCAGTCAAGGGCATATTTCTGTGTTGAAGTTTCAATTTTTGGCTCCAGTCCATTGCAAGAAGCAACCAATCAATGTATCTCTCTCACATTGATATTTTTTCTCTCTCTTCCCCTTCTTACCCCTCTTCCACTCTCTGTGAAAATCAATGGAAAAAATATCCTTGGGTGAGGATTAAAAACAAAAGATTATCAGCAACCTTATGAATGTATTATTTGTTCCATAATTAACAGGTAAGAAAACTGAGGCTTGGAAGGACTCGCCTTGAACAAGGTTTGTGTGGATATTTACACACAGAGGTCTGATTATGAAGAGCACTATACTATGGTGTGAATACTTTTGTTATTTTTAAATAATCTATTGGTTTCCCATTTTTGATAACTGAGAGAATTTCCTTTGTGCTTCCAGAAATTTTCTGATTGGCCGTTGGATATCCTTTATTTATCTTCCTCCCAAAGTGTAGACTATGTCTGAAATTACCTGTAGCTCCCAATTAGATTGATTTACCAGTAGGAAAAATAAATGACAATTGGTACTAATCAGTATCTTGTGAGTTTGTCTGGTATGAACCTCTTTAAGAATCTAAATGATTAGATGCTAAAGAACCATATACACTGAGTGGCGAGATTATTATGACCACCCCATCAGTACTTCGTTGGGTCACCTTTTGCCTTCAATACTGTGGCGATTCTTCTTGGCATTGACTCCACGAGATGTTGAAAGGTGATGGGAGGAATCTGACACCATGCCAGATGAATAGCACTGTCCAGTTCTGTGAGATTTGATGGTTGTAGAATCAGCTGCCTGATGGCTTTTAACTTCGTCCCACAAATGCTCAATTGTATTGAGATCTGGTGATTGTGGGGGCCACCTAAGCAAGGTAAAGTCTCCCTCATGTTCTTGAAACCACTCCTGCACAATACGAGCACTGTGGCATGGCACATTATCTTGTTGGAAGAAGCCATCTCCATTGGGATACACCATCAACATGATAAGATGAACTTGATCAGCAATGATACTTAGGCATGTTATGCTATTCAGACGTTGTTCCACACGTTAATTCGTGCCCCAAACCATAACACTGCCCCCACCAACTTGAAGGGTTGTACTCATGCATGTGGGGTGCATGCTTTCATGCTGTTTCGCCAAATTCTCACTCTGCCATCTGCCTGATGCAACTGGAAACGTGATTCATCGGACCACATGACTTTTTTCCAATGCTCGACTGTCCAATCCTTGTGTTCCTGTGTGAATTGGAGATGTTTTATCTTGGTAACTGCAGACAGCAAAGGTGTCTAACAGGCCTTCGGCTTCCATATCCATATGATGCAGTGTACAGCTAATTTGCCTAGAAACGTCAGATGGTCATAATAATCTGGCCACTCAGTGTATATCTCCCTAAAAAGTTAGCCTTAATACCAAAGGTAATTGGAAGCATTTTTAGGATTTTAGATTTGATTGTTTCTTAAAGTTGATTAGAACTGAAAGTTTGACCAGAGTAGGAGCTCCATAACCTTTGTTGTATAGATGAATAAAAAAGTATAACAATTGGATGTACTAACAATTTTTTGAAAGTTGCAATGCCACAGGTGGTTTATGTACATTATATTATTTAATTTGATCACCAACCCTGTGAAATAATTACCATCATTTCACTTTATGTATGAAGAAATATTCTCATCTACGGTAAAGCAACCAATCATCCTAGTCCTGACATCTTTGGTCTACAACTTATTGAAGACTGGGTTGCTTCTGAGGTCGCTGGGCAAGTCAGAAACTATCCCTGCTATAAAGCTTGAAAAGCAAAATAAGGCAGTCATATTTCTTAAAACTGATTTGGTAATCAGATACTTCTTACTTAAAGCTACAAATGGAAATATTTTCATGTGACTGTGACCTAGCAGGTTTTAGTCCCAGGTCATTAGGTAGCAATAATCTTATTTACCTTAATGCTAACATATTCCCCTAGAGCAGGGGCACCTTGAAAAGAACATTAAAAGTTGGCTTCATGAATGAAAAGGGATTGCCTGTGGGAAAGGTTCTCCATATGCTGTATACTTAGCAGATCTGCGTGGTTAAGAAAGAGTAATCATGCTGAATGTTGAGGTGACAGCGTAGTCTCAGGATCACATTTGTATGCATTAAACATCTGGACTATGACAGGGTAAATCTTCAAATAGTTGTTCCGGCAAATTAGGCAATGTGGTTACATGAAAAGGGCGCTGGGCTTTGGCCATCATCCTGGAACCGCCATGAGCTATTCCTGGGACCTTGAGATAGTTACTCCATCCATTCGTGTGTGTTTTTTGTTTGTTTTTTTCATCTGCAAATTGAGGAGGGTCAATTGGATACTTGCTGAGGATCCTTGTGGCTATGTGTCTAATGATCCATTTAGTGTAGATTCTAAAGTAATAAGTACACTCCCACCTCGTCATCCTTTATTAAGATGATTCCTATGCCTACATCATTTATTAAAATTACTGTTTTAAACCTGGCAAAATTTTGAAAACCTATTTTTATTTGGTTAACAATAACTGACTTAAATGTCTATGTCCTTGCACATATGCTTCCTTCAGAGATTTTCTAAGATTAACCAGTAATGCCAACAGACAAGTCTAATATGGGAGGCCACTGTTTCATAAATATTTACACCCTAAATAACTTGGATAGTGCCTGACTCATCATGTTCAGTCTGTTTTATATTGTAAAAATATTCTTAGTATAACCAAAACAACCATCTTGACAAATGGGTTTAATGAAAAAATAAATAAAATGATTTAGATCATCTGCAGTTTAGCTTGGGAAATATTCCCACTCTTCTCTGCTGCCTACTTTTAGCCACCTCTTTTAATATTTCTCCTGGTCTCCATTTTCCTTTGGTATTACCTCCTTTTCAACATTCAACCCAATTTGAATATGAAACTACATTTTTAGACTGCGCACTGATGCTTGGACCTAGATCCCTCTCAGGATGTTACTTCTGATAATGGCGCTTAGGTTATAGGTCTCACTTTCATGGGAGATGGTGGTCATCTTCCAAGCCTTTCTTAGGTCTCTGGAATTTCATTAAAATGGAATTTCACCACTCTCAAAGAAAATAAAACTGAAAGGATAATAATCTAGAGACTCACCAGGGATGAAGAATGTCAGGGTGAAGAGTAGAAAATGATCAATTGTGGTCAAAGAAAGACTCAAAGGAGTAACATTGGTGCTAAAACCTCAATGATGAAAAGAATTAATTCTTATAAAATCTAGAGGCAAAGAAAGAGTGAGAACTGAGTGGCTGAGAAAGGCATGTGTTTGGAAGACATGGGAAATAGAAAGAGAGCCAGTGCAGCAAAATATAGCAAGCATGGAGGGTATGATTTAAAACCAAGTGAAAGTGTAGATAAAGGCCAGTCCCCTGAGACCTATAAAGGGCCTAGAAGTCTTCAGTATTTATTATAGGTATATTGAGAATTTAGGCAATGGGGAATCTTAAGATAAAGACCAAGGATTGGGGGCTTCTAGTGACGACTTTGTATTTGCTATTTATTAGGGCCATAGGACATTGTTAGTCGATACCCACCTCCCTGCTATAGAATATATTGATGTCCAGTAATAAAGTTGATCTATTCCTCTTGATAAGAATAGTAAGGGTTGCCATTTGTCTAAACTTGTATATAATTATGAAATTTGGTTCTGTGGACAGTTTTTCTCCTCATCTGTAGGCTATAGAATCAAAATACAGAACACATTCTGGTAAGTTATTGGTAAGCTCTGCACCAGAATTCTCTTTTTATCCCTTAGTACATGGTGCTCTGATTATGAGTTTAAAGGTAACAACATGGGCCTGACCAGCATGGCTCAGTGGTGGAGCATTGACATATGACTAAGAAGTCACAGCTCGATTCCTGGATAGGGCACAAGCCCGGGTTGCAGGCTCAATCCCCTGTGCTGGGCATGCAGGAGGCAGCTGATCAATGGTTCTCTCTCATCACTGATGTTTCTCTCTCTCTCTCTCTCTCTCTCTTTCTCTCTCTCTCCCTTCCTCTCTGAAATCAATTAAAAATATGTGTGTTTTTTTAAAGCTAAGAACATGAAAGACATGAGCCCAGAGATTGAAAGCTTAATTTAGCATGTACCTTTAACAGGAATCTTAACCGGTGACCTCTTGGTTCATGTCTTGGTGCTCAACTACTAGGCCATATTGCTGGGTGAGTTGTATAGTAGTAGCTCATGAGCTCCTGTTTTTGGCAAGCTGACCCCCAAAGAGATCCACATTTTAATTGCTAGATCATGTGACTTTGCTGATGTGATTAAATTAAAGACCTTGAGATATAGAGATTACCCATGCGGGTTCAATGTAGTGACAAGGTTAAGCAGACAGAGAGTCACCAGATAAAAAAATGTGACAATAGAAATAGGGGTCAGAGAGTGAGAGAATGATGTGAAGATACTATGCTAATGGCTTTGAAGATGGAGGAAGGGGCTGCAGGTCAAGGCATGAAGGTGGTCGTGAGGAGCTGGGAAACGCCAAGGAGTGGATTATCTACAGGAGTTTTTAAAGGAGCTTGCCTAGATGACACTTTAACTTTAGCCCAATAAGACTGATTTGATTTTCTGACCCATGGAAATATCAGATAAAAAATTTGCATTGTTTAAACATCAAATTTGATATAATTTTCTACAGTGGCAATAGGAAGTTAATTCAGTGTCATTTCGCTCCTGTTCAGCCTATTATTTCGTTCTGTCCACATGTTTTGACAGCTGATCTTGAAGGACAGTGATATCACATCACTTTTATTTTGTATTCATTTTATTATTCTCTATTGTAAACTCTAACATTTTAATAACATACTTTCTTTTTCCCGGTATAGCTTGTTGCAGCCTAAGGGATGAGAAGCTGGCAGTGGGCTGTGGCATGGAGGTCCTTTGCTCTAAAATAGATTGTTCCAGAAGGAATGTCATAAGGAATTGAGACTGACACTCAGAACCATTGTGCTGACTCTCGCCAGTAGATGTGAGTGTTGGGCTGATGGCTCAAGAGTCAGTTATTCACTCTAAGGCCAATTTAATAACAGGAGGTAGGATGCCAGAAATGAGTTGAAGTTTCAAGGAAACCAATGGAGAGAGAGGGAATTTCCAGTTATGTGGCCTGGGAAGCTGGATGGTGGTTATAGCACAGAGAGAAAAAATGCATAGGACAAAAGACTAAGGACCAGGTTGCAACAAGGAATTCAACTGAAGGAAATAATAAGAGAAGTGGTCTCTGGGTTGAGACCAAGAATGAAATCCTTTGGTAAAAAAAGTAATTAACATATCTGTCCTTTATGAATATACTAGAGGCCCAGTGCACAAAATTTGTGCATGGGTAGGGTCTCTAGGCCTGGCCGTCAATCAGGGCCGATCTGTGGGGTGACCAGCAGGGCGATCAGGGCCCCTCCCCACTGACTGGCACCCACCTTGACTGGCCTAGGGACAGCTCCTGCATTGAGCATCTGCCCCGTGGTTATCAGTGCAGGTCACAGCAACTGGTCGTTCTACCTGTCGTTTGGCCGTTTGGTCAATTTGCATATTAGGTTTTTATTATATAGGAGATATATATGTACACACACACACACACACACATACACACACACACAAACACACACACATGTTTTAATTCAAGGAGGCTAAGACTCTTAATAGCATATGGTAAATAATTGGCCCCTCAAAACCTAGAACTCTCTGCTGTCTTACTGTTGTAACTTTACAAGCACACATCCTCACTGGATTAAATGCAGTGCACCTTCTTCTGGATTTGCATTCAGTAAAGTTTAAAGCTAATACTAATGTGTTATAGTGAATAATCCTATAATTAACCAAATGTCTGGTTATTGCATTAGCAATCCATGCATAAAACTGCTGACCTCTCAAAGAAAAATGAGATATTAGCCAAAAAGTGCAGCTGCCATAGGTTAAGTCATAGCTGGAATAATTGAGTTTCTGAATCATGATGTTTAGATCAAAGAGTGAAATCTTCCAATTCAATCCAATTTTGGTGGAAATGTATGGGTTTTTGATCAATACCAATTAAACATAAACACCCTACATAATTTAATCTGTTTCTCAGTGGGTCAGACATTCATTTCATGAAGTTGTTGGTGCCAGCAATTCAATTAAAGGAAGGGAAAGAAAGAAGAATGCATTGCAATAAACTTCAGTATTTGAAATAGCTTAATAAAATGAACTTAATCTCAAAAGTGTGTTCCCGTCCAATGTGCAAGTTTTAATTACTCCATTTTGTATTAGAAGAACTTGTTAAAAATGTCTAATTGCCACTTCCCACTGAATGATGTGCTTGAATTGCTGGGCCTTGCCTGTCTGGAAAGCACTTTGGGCTGTATTTATAGATCGTACAGGAAGAGCTGCAGAGGACTGAGAGTGGCGATTAGTCCTGAATGCCTAGATGTCAGGAGAGGAGCAGAATTGAGGGCGGGAAGGCGCAGAAGCAGAGAGAAGGCAAATGGAGAGAATTGCCATTGGAAAGCAGGAAGCATAGGGTCAGTGTCCAATAAATAATACATCTTCTTTTTGTCTTTCTAGAAGCCAGGTCTAATTAGCTAAGAGAGATGGAAATAATTCTGACATGCAAAGCAAAGGAATGGTGGGGTGCTTTTTTATAAGTATGCTTTCTTCTTTCTTATGTGTTCATTTCTATTTTTTACATATTAAAAAAGAATCAAAGGCAAATAAAAATAAATCACCCACAACCCCAGGACCCTAACATGCCAATATAATTATGCTTTCTTATTATGAGACTAGAGGCCCGGTGCATGAAATTCATGCATGGGTGGGGGTCCCTCAACCCAGCCTGCAATGATGCAAGCATTCTGTGCCCAGCCAGGCCAGAGGCCCGGGTTTGAAATGCTTGCCTAGTCGCTGGGGCAACAAAGCAAGCATTCTGCCAGGCTGCTCACGCTGTCCGCTCTCAGAAGCTGCCCCCCCAAGACTGGAGGATTCTGGAGGGGCTGAGAGGACTGAGCACCACCATCTTGTGGCTATGGGCACCACCATCTTTTGTGATGGAGTGACGGTTAATTTGCATATCATCCTTTTATTACATAGGACTAGAGGCCTGGTGTAGAAAATTTGTGCACGGGGGGCAGGGGGGGGGTCGCCTAAGCCTGACCTGCACCCTCTCCAAATCGGGAGCCCTCAGGGGATGTCCTACTGACAGCTTGGGCCTGCTCCCGGTAGTTCTCTGCTCTCTGCGGGGCCTGCTTGCTCCACACCATGGGAATGGGCAAGCAGGCAGTGCTGGGTGCTGCTTGTGGGCCTCACTTGCCTGCTCCCAGGTTGCCGCGGCGACTGCCAAGCAGGCCTTGCTGAGTGCTGCCTGTGAGCGCACTTGCCTGCTGGGCTCACGTTGCTGGGGTGACACCGCCAGCAGCCTGCCCAAGCAGCGATGGGCGCCACCATCTTTGTTGTGGAGTGACGGTCAATTTGCATATTGCTGTTTTATTAGGTAGGATTACATATTCATAGATAATAATTCAGAAGAATTGAAATAAAAGCAGAGGGCAATAATAATGTATCACACAAAGATGAAACCTGTTTGAATAAGGTATTTAGGACCTTGAATGCCAGAGGCCAGTCCATCCTTGCTGCTTGACACAGTCGCTGCAGGGAAGAAACATTTGCACAGCATATGTTTCGAGGGACCTGGCATACTGTTCTTAATATGTTTGCTCCCCTTCTTAGCGCTATGTGTTCTAACCAGGGCCACCTACTTGAGAAAGGTTGTTTCCCCAGGTGGGGATTTTTCCCTGGAGTTAGGGATTAACAGGACTAAGGAAGGGAATAAATCAGTAAAACCCCTTAACTAAGTGCCAGGCGAGTAGTTAATCACCTTAACTATGAACAATCATGCTTAAGCTACATAATCTTTACTTAGGATAATCTCCTTCAGTTACTTCCTTGTAGCTTGACAGAACAGTAGAGTAGTGACCTTCTAATAGAGATAACAAATGCCCTAACCTTTGGAATAGAATGGATAGGATTAAAAATCAACAGAACTAGATGGAGATGGGACTTTTGGCAAAGGTGAGATAAGAAACTATGGACATGAAACAAGGAACTGTAGAAGGTCAAGGGAGGACCCAAAACATACCATGATGTGACTATAGAGGCATGCTTATAGGATCAAATGGTATAAATACAGATGTAACAGGGGAATAAAGAGAGAACCTGGCTATGCTGATCATCTGAATGCTGTCTCTGTGTCCTTCATTCTTCGCCGACTCCATCCACACCTTTGGGAACCCCTGGACTGCTGGGTCTGGACCCCAGAACTTGAACTGCTTCTTTATTGTTCATGACCTTCATGAAAACACTGTGGCATAGACTGAGGCAGCAGCCATCACCCCAAGAAATGCTGGGAGACACCACAGGGTGGGGTCAAGGCTAAGGCTTTGTTGTTACTTCTGAGGGTGGGCTCAGCAAACCATGCAAGAGTGATCCTCAGGAAACAGCATTCTGAAATTGAGGAACCATCTATACTTATAATGAACAGAGGTGGAGCAATCACTATGCAAGAAACATATCCATGTCCTTACAGAAGTGACCAAGCCTGCTAGTCTAGTTATCCTGATTAACGGAAATCAGAGTTTAAAGTGAGAGACCAAGGATACAGCTTAACTGCTGTGCTGAACAATCCATAAGGGACAGGTTAGTATGACAGAGCCTTGGCTTTAAGACCAGCAATGTTGGGTATTGTGTGACTAATGTACTACATGCAAGCTGAGGACTGGCCTAGGGAGATCTGAGCTGATTCACTGCAATATATATATATATATATATATATATATATATATATATATATATATATATATTTCTGAGAGGAGAGGAGAGGGAAAGAAAGATGGAAACATCAATAATGAGAGAAAATCATTGATAGGCTACCTCCTGCACACCCCCTAATGGGAATGGAGCTCGCAATCCTGGCACATGCCCTGACCCTGACCGGGAATCGAACCATGGCCTCCTGGTCGATGCTCAACCACTGAGCAACACCAGCAGGGCCCACTGAATGTTCTTACTAGTGACAGCAATCTCTTTTTCCTGGTAGAGGTTGTGGGGAGCCAGCACGGCCATGACATACTCAGCCCTAGGGCGCCTTATGTGCCATGCCAGCTCAGCCTGGTTCAGTGACTCTGAGTGGGGGTGGTGAAAGGTTTAGAAAAGACACACATGAGAATGAAAGCTGGGTCTTGGTGGGACGCTGCCCCTCTGATGGACAGCGCCAGTGCCCACAAGCCGTGTCTTTATTTTATAGCAGATGCCACGAGGCAAAGTAAGGGAGTGATCAAGATGTTTACAACATTCTCATTGGATTTAACCCTACTCAACTACATGCACCTGAACTCTAACACTCATGCACATGGGGCCACTTGTTCGGACCATAGGTTCAAGCTTACAGCTATAGCTGTTGGCTAATTGTGCTGGGAGGGCTCTGCCATTTAAACTGGGACTTGCACGTGGCAATGAGAGGACTGCGCCCTCTCAGTAGTCCAAGGCTTGAACCTGTCCAAAACACTCTGGCCATGCCCCAGAAGAGGTAAACTCTATGAGGGCAGGAAGTTTTGTTTGTTTTGTTCACTGCATTATCCCTAATGACTAGAACAATGGCTGCAATGTAGTATTTACTCAATAATTATGTGCTTAAAGAATTGACTCATTAATTAGGCTGAAATATGTTGAGTGTCAGATCACTAGATACCCAGTAAAGTATGGGATCATAGGGCAAGCTCAGCAGATGAAATGAGATGAGCTGGCTTCTCACATCCTTTGTTCAGTAGGTGTAAGGGCATGAAACCATTAGCTCATTTCTCTCAGCCCTAGACTTCTCATTCATCAAGAAGAACTCTGAGTCCAGTCTGGCAGCTCATATTCTGTGCCTGGTGCCATCCCTTGGGCTCTGCGGGTCATCAGACACTTACTTAACCTGTGCTTCCTCATGCTCCATTTCCCCCTGTGTGACATGTGTACTAATCATGTGTGCCTCAAAGGGTTGTTATAAGGATGAAATGAGTTGGTACATGTTAGGAACTTTTGATAACATGCATTATCTGTTGCAGATAGGCACTCAAGAAATCACAGTTCTTCATATTTTTAGTAAGTCTGTTTATAATTAATTATATTTTTGAGAAACACAGTTTATGCAGATAGGCTCCCTGTAAAATTCTGTGCCTTTCTAAGCTTGCCATTTTTGCATGGTTATTTTATTGTTGGTTTTAAAACTGGATAAAGGTTTTTAAGTAAGCAGGAAGGTATTTCTCCACCTGCATTATTTTATCTCCCATTACCAAGTGCAATTTCTAGCACATAGGAGGTATTTAATAGATATTTACTGATGAATTAGTAAAAGGTAGTGAGAAGATGAACTTTGATAATGGTTATAAAATACTTCAATAAAGCCCTATTTTTAAATTATTGGTCAATTACAGATGACATACAATATTATATTAGTCTCAGGTATAAGACATAGGGATTAGACATTTATTATCTTTTATGACACCACTTTCTTAGTGTTTGGAATCTTGTAGACCAATAAGATTTTTTTTCTCTTTAACAGTCTCTCAGCCATGGTAATAGGAATAAGTATATTTATTGCTGTTTGAAAGAGAGTCTTATTAAAAAGAAAAAAATATATATATATGTATATATATATATATATACATATATATATTCACATGGCAAAAAGTAAACAATACATAGTTTTACTTTTGAGATATGAAGTCCATTTAAAACGACAGGAGGACAGTGATGCATATAGTGAGGAGAGACATGGTCCAGTTTAGTATTTATTCATGTATTCTATTCATGAATTCAACAGGTACTTGTTACACAGATAGTTCTGGTTCTAAGCTGTGCACTTTAGCTGCAAAAATAACAAGCCCCAAAAGCTTAAAGTAATGGCAAATTAATGCAATGACAGACATGAACACTTACATGAATGATATTACAGGGATAGAGAAACAAAAAGCATGTTCTAGTCTGCTTAAAGGGATGCTGGGGAAAACTTCACTCAGATCTTAAGTTAAGATTAAAGAATGAGTATAAAATTTCTAGGAGTTCAAATTGGGTTGGATATTCCCAACAGAGTGAACAATATCTGAAAAAATTACAAATGTATGAAATCATGGCATCTATGAGGAACTATATATAGGTCAAGTTAACTGAAATGTAAATAGGAGGTGAGAATGTGTTAGTGAGTGACATCTAGTCAGTACTACAAAGCTTTTTCCTTTTATTTTTTTTTTAAGAAGTATAGACAGGAGTTCCAAGTACAAAATCAACAATGATTGGATTCTTTTTAAAAAATATATATTTTTGTTGATTTCAGAGAGGAAGTGAGAAGGAGAGAGAGAGATAGAAACATTAATGATGAGAGAGAATAATTGATTGGTTGCCTCCTGTACACCTCCTACTGGGGATCGAGCCCACAACCTGGGCATATGCCCTTGACTGATATTGAAGCTGGGACCCTTCAGTCCACAGGCTGACACTCTATCCACTGAGCCAAACCAGCTAGGGAAGTACTACAAAACTCTTGAAGGTTTTTTAAATTGAAAATAATAGTGCTTGCCTACTAGAAGGGCATAATACTGTGAGTATGAAGGATACGTTTATTTCGATTTTACAAGTTATAAATCGTTGATGGTGGAAGCATAAGAAGTAAGACAAGGGGTACTGTTGAAGGTTAGATATTTCAGGAGATAGACATCTAAGCAAAGGGATGGCAGTGAAGACGGAGAAGGGAGGGAACAGAAGCAAAACTGATACGACTTGGTAACTGGTTGGATACAGGGAACAGAGCTTATGAGATTGTGATCTGTTATAAATAAAATCCTCTCTGGGCAAAGAGAATATAAATCTTCCATGGGGACTTACCTTCTACGTTTTCTTCTTAAAGGGCAGTAACCCCATCATGGGGATCCCACCTCATGACCTCATCTAAACCTAATTATGTCCCAAAAGCCCCGCCTCCAAATACCATCACACTGGGGGATCAAATTTAAACATGAATATTGAGGGGACACAAGCATATGTAATACTTTCAGCCCAAAGCCATGACTCATTGTTGTCAATGTGCATAATCTTTTGTTTGCTTGGTTGGTTTGTGCTTGAAGTTCCCGTGCCCTTTGGGAAAAGTCTCTGTACATCAATTTGGTGGGAAATAATTACTGACACTATCTCTCCATTAATGCCTCTCTTGTAGAAACTCAAGTACAAGGTTTTTCCTACCCAACCATAATCACAGCTAATTTTTGGACCTTACATCTTGGATAAAGTATTATGAGCACAGGGGCAGTTTCAGGAGGCAAGACTCATTATAGTGCCCGTAACAATGTCGGTATGGCCCCAACTGAACGTATATGGCTTTGGCTGTGGTTTCTGCTCCAATGTGGAGATCCTTTGATCAATGTCCACAATTTCCAAGTCTTATGTTTTAGCTTCCCATTAGTCCTGTGAGCTCCCAATATTCTTCCTCTAAATTCTGTTCTTGCTTACCTGATAAGATAACCTGATTTGATCTGGTCCTCTTTCATTTCAGATACCCAAATGTGCTCTCATTTTCTGGAAACTCCCATTGATTGATGCCCAGAGTGTAACAGCCTTTGTATCATATTCTTATCATAGTGAATGAATGAAACAAAACCAACTTTCCCCTTATCTTAATTTTAACATTACAGCACTGATTTCATATCAGTGCAGTCTTATTCCCACTGCCTGCCATTAATCTGCTTTTTCTTTATTATGATTTTAGAGGGCCTTAATAGCACTCAAATTCTAAATTTTTGACCTTTATCTTTTCCTTTCTTTACTATATAACATGCCTTTCTGGATGGCCTCTTTGGATCTTTTCCCAAAGCTATGCTGACTGGTCATGTGATATAAACAATCTGATCTGTAAGACTTTCAGCCTTGGGCAGCAACCCAATAAAAATAATATACACTTAAGATTGGGACAATACAGTAGTCTATTTCTTCACACATTCTTGGGCTAGGCCAGACCCAGAAAATGCATGGCTTTGAAACCTGATGGTGGTAGTCTAATCTGTACAAATGGTCAGTTGATTCTGAAGAGTGAAGTTCCTAGTGAGCATGGACTTCTGTGACTCTTTGGCCTGAGGTCCCTGAGGGGTCAAGTTTAAACATGAATTTTGATGGAACACAATAATTCAGCCCAAAGCAATGCCTCATTGTTGTCCATGAGATTATGATATACCCTCCCCTAATAATGAAATTCAATGGGTTAATATTTACTAAAGACTGGCTATGTGCCAGGCATTGCCCTTTGTGATTGTATTTAGCCATGAGAAATACAGACCAGACCTTACACTCATTGACCTTCTACTCTAATAAAGGACAGAACTGCCAGAACAGCCTGGCTAGCATGGCTCAGTGGTTGAGTATCTATCTATGAAACAGGAGGTCACAGTTCGATTCTGGTCAAGGGCACATGCTCAGGTTGCAGGCGTGATCCCCAGTAGGGGGCGTGCAGAAGGCAGCAATCAATGATTTCTCTCATCATTGATGTTTCTATCTTCCTCTCTTCTCCTTTCCTCTCTGAAATAAATAAAAATAGTTTTGAAAAATAAAGGAGAGAATGAAGAACCTAATAAATGAATAATATGAATTTAGTTAGTGTCAAGTGATAGGGAGAAAGTAAAACCTGGCAATAGAGTAAAACATGATTTAGGAGAGAGCAAAAGTTATTTAGTCTAGAGAGGTATGGCCACCCAAGAGGCAACATTTGAACAAGAATTTGAATTTTCAAGAGAAACCCACCATCCCCAAACAGAAGTATTTCCTATGTACATGCAAAGACTGTAACACAGGTAATAGTTTATTGTTCTTTTTCAATAACAGAGCCCTTATAGCTGGATAATTAAGAGCGAGGCAGCCCTTAAAACCAGATAAAACCAGAATTGTTTTCCTGCCCTTCTCTAAGAAAGCATTAATAGGCTCTCCCATCCAGACTTGTGCAACATCTTAGGCAGTTTCGTGAGGTTCACATGGCACCTTTGAATGATTGGCACAACTGGCAGAAGTCCAAGGTAGAAACCCACCACCTCCTCAATAGGGGAGGCCAGAGAGGGAAATGCTGGAGACCAATTCCAACATGTCATAATTTCAAGAGTTTCATCAAAAGGTTGATGAGACTTGGGGACTCAACAGGGTTGAGTCACACAGGTAGTCACCTGTTGGGAATGGCTGAAGGCATTTCCCCAAACCTGAATAGGAAACTGATTGTAGCTGCCAGACAAAGGGCATCTTAATCTACATGTTATTGCCTCCTACTGGCCAAACACCTGAACAGCCGTAGGCTATTTCCCCCATTCTGACAATGGACTCTGTACCAAACCCTGACCCTTTGAAGTGTATATCTCTGCCTCGCCTCAGGACAAATTGTGTTAATAAAAAGCATGGGGTCCTGGGGACAGAGAGAACCTAAGACCTTAGACTTAAGATCTTGGATCTTAGCTCCTTTAGCTAAGCTCCTCTGACCCCCAATGCCTTTCAAAATTATATCTCATCTCTGGACTCTTTATTAGTCCCCAGATTCCTATTTAATCTACAAATGGCCTTCTCCAGATTCCTGAACCCTTCTTGATGCTGAGACAAGAACCCCAGGCAGGGAAATGTAATGATTATGTTTCAGAATTCTAATTTCTAGCTTAGGACTTAGCTTAGGCATGATCCCAGTGGCCGTGGAAAATCCCAAAAAGAACCTGTTGGAGCCCAGCTGGCTTGGCTTAGTGGTTGAATGTCAACCTATGAACCAGGATGGTCACGGCTCCATTTATGGTTAAGGCACAGGCCTAGGTTGTGGGCTTGATCCCCAGTGTGCAGCGTGCAGGAGGCAGCCAATCAATGATTCTCTCACATGATTGATGACATCCCTTCCTCTTTGAGATCAATAAAAATACATTGAAAAAAGAGAAGAACCTGTTGGACTCATTTGTCCAGCTCAGCTCTTCTTGTCAGAAACATCTGATGATGAAGGAGAACATCTCAGAATGAATACAACTAGATTTGGCTTCCTCCATATAATCTAACCACACCCGTGACCATACCTGTAATGTGTGATGGCATCATCTCCCTTGATTTTTTTTGTTCTTTGTGTCAGACATTTTCTTAGTATATCTTGTGTTTTCTCATTTAATTGCGATAACTATTAGATTGTTTTTAACTTACATTGTATACTAGTAGATGAGTAAACTGAAACATGAAGTGATGGTTTATTTTTTCTCTAAGTCACACAACTTATAAAGGACAAAGCAAGATTTTATTTCAGTCCTTTCTTTGAAATATATGTTCTTGTTAATGTACTCTTAAGCTTTATTTTCAAAGGAAGGCTTTTTTTTTTTTAGGTAAAATAAAAAGTTTACATAGGCATTCATGTGAGGCATAGGGATGTAAATTCTGGCTCTTTTTTCACATACACTTATTTGCATTTTCCGAATGTGCCTAGTTATTTCTATTTAAGTTCTGCCACTGGAGAAAAATCACAGTTTGCCTTTTGTACCAAGCTGCAGAGCCGGCTCATTTTACTACATTTTTGTCTTCTCAGAGAGACTATGCAACTGGAATTTCATCTCTATCAATTGTCGCCTGCCAACTCTCAGAGACTGCTGACGGTGGATCAATTTTAATTTACAGCCGATCTGGAAAGGCCATTTAAGTAGTGGTAATTAAGAAGCAAAATATGGGACTGGAAATGTAGCAAAATGTGGACAGTTTTAAACTAATGAACTGCTTGAAGTCCTTGCTCTGCAAAGCCAAGCTGTTGGATGTGGAGTTTCTCTGCAATATGTGTCATTATTTTGGCAGAGTTAAGGAACATCATTAGGTTCCCAGTATCACAGTAGGTTACACCCATCTGAAATGCTATTCTTCCCTACCTTTGCACTTCCTTTTAATAATGCTCATCTCACTTGTATCCCTTTTTCACTATTTGTATTCCCTGTAACTCTATGGAGTAGAACCCAGGTCCACCACATTTGCCCATGTACTCACACACATAGAATGCATTTGGGCTTATGGTTGGTGCTTAATAAGCATTTTCTTCAATCATGGAATGACAAAATAAGTATATGAATAAAGGGAACTGTCCCATGTATATAGGTAAAGGTATCCCCATATTCAGGGGTGCATCCCTGAGTCGTTAAATGGAACAGCAAACAAAAATCATGTTTGAGGATTTTATTTCGGACTCTACAAGTCCCAGCATTTCAATTCCAGGTTTTAAAGCTAGTGTGTTTGTCCATTTGTATTAATTCTAAACCTCGGATGACCTTTAGACTTTATCTCACCTCTGTCCGCATCTTCTCATCTGCACCTGCACCTACCTTCTTCTTGGGATTGAACCCCTGGCCAGTCTTTGTCGTGGGCTTCCCAAGGACAAAGACCATCTCATTTCATGATATTGTAACCACTCAATATAAATCAACTGTTAGACACGCAGTAAATAGTGGTTTAACTGAATTTCCACCTTTCTCATGACAGATGGTGAAATGTTCTAAGTCAAGAACCATAGTGTTGAAACTCCAGCTGCTTTTATCTTTCTTTTTCTTCTCCCCTCCCCCCCCCACCCCCCCCCCCCCCCCCCCCCCGTTGCACTTTGAACAAAAGATGCAGGAAGCTATTATAAAGTCATTCTTACAGAACATACTGGAGGGCAAAAGGTTTCAATTGTAGGGAGAGTTTCAATTTTTGAGAATGCACATGTAAACTGGGGATAAAACTGTAACCTTCTTGCACAAAAGGAAGTGAAGTCTGTATACAGTATTAGATTCCTGGAACTTCATTAGACTGTCTTGCATTTCAGAAGCATTTTCTGCCCTAAGTAAATATGTTTTTAAATAAGGCTGCTCTACCTAGTCATTTTATGTCTTTAGTATTAGATTCTTGATCTAATATTGAAAGATCCAATTTTTTTGTTGTTGTTCTAAAATTCAGTGATGAGCCCAGCCAGGAGTTTACAGTTCGATTCCTGGTCAGGACACATGCCTGGATTGTGGGCTCGATCCCCAGTAGGGGGTGTGCAGGAGGCAGCAGATCAATGATTCTCTCTTATTGATGTTTCTACCTCTATTCCTCTCCCTTTGTTTCTAAAAACAATAAAATATATTTAAAAACAATAAAATAATATCCAGGGATGAACATGTTTCTTAGATTTGATAATGGATATGGCTTCTCCAGGTAACTTAGGTAACTTGACATGATTTACATACATTACAGTTACTTTCCCTCACACTTGTCATCTGGGTAAATCCATTCACTAGTCAATCTCACCTCACAGCCTGGGCATTGACATACTAGGCTGACGATGGTCCAATAGGGGATTGGAAACTTGTCTGTCTCCTTCCTGCAAACATCCTCCTTCATGCCAGCAAATTTTCCTGATACCCTTAATGAGATGAGTTTTATTTTGTTTCCTATAGAATTATTTATTTACATCTCTCGTATAATCATAACCCAAATTCTATTATTTGCACACAAAGCTATTCTAATAATCAGTAGTAAAATATTTAAGGGGAAAATCATGTTCTTTGATTCGAAACTAATGCTAATATATTACTTGACATAGATTCATATTCTGTAAAAGGAATGGATGAATGAGTGAATGAATAAAAGATCTGCAAAATACCGCAGTGTTGAATTTACAGTGTATTCTATGGAATATTTCCATTTTGACTCCTGACTTTGAAAAGAGTTGGTTTGATGTAAATGGATTTAATTCTAATCAAGTTTAATTGTTGTAAATAGTGTTAATCAATGAATTCAATATCATGTCTTCTTGTATCTATTTGTGTGACTTATTTTGTTTTCTTTTTTTATCCATATGACTTTATATGTAAATGGGGAAAAAGTACTATAGCTTAGATAATGCCTTAGTAATTTAGAAACTAACACTTCCCTCCTGGACCATCCATGTTATGTGACCCAGAGGGCAGACAAAATGGAAAGGGACGCAACATTTCTTTTCCCCAATATGCCTCTCCAGCATTGAGATGTTTTGAATTATTTATTATGTTTACTCAGAAGGAAAAAGATAGAGGTTTTCAATTCCTATAATGAGTAGAACAAAGTGCAAAGATCAAATAAAGTCAAGGAAAAAAATCCAATAAATAATGAAAGAGTCATGTAAATTAGCATTTGTTTTTGGAATGCTGTACATTGTAAAGTCATGGATTATGTTTATAGAAGCTTCAGGAATGAATAAAAATCCTCTCATTTCAGGTGCATTACTTCATTTTCCTTTACTATAGTTTTGTGGACCAGTCAGTGCCACAAAGTGTCCGGAATCTCACTGCCTTCAAGGTGGGCTTTGGGATATAGTTCTGGAAATTCTATCCTACTTATGTAAAAAAACATGAATATGTTTAGGCAACATACCAAAGGTCACTGGTACCCAAATTTAAGGCATGTCCGGAACAAATAGCAGAAAACACAACTTTTAACCAGGTCTGGGGCAAAGTTGTGAGAAAGGAGGTTATTGTTTTATATATCTAAAAAACAAAACAAAACAAAAGCCGGTGAAAATGAATGGAACTGGAGAACATTATGCTAAGTGAAATAAGCCAGTCAGAGAAAGATAAATATCACATGATCTCACTCATTTTTGGAATATAATGAACAATATAAACTGATGAACAAAAACAGATCCAGAGACAGAGAAGCATTAATCAGACCATCAAACCTCAGAGGGAAGGTAGGGGAGGGTGGGGGTAAGGGAGAGAGATCAACCAAAGGACTTATATGCAAGCATGTAGGCCTAACCAATGGACACAGACAACAGGGGGTGAGGCATGAGTGGGGGGGGGGGGGGGTAACGTGGGGATAAAGACACATATGTAATAACTTAATCAATAAAAAATTTTGAAAAAACATGGTCATTCTCTATTGTCAAATATTATCATGGAAAAAAGATATGTCCATCTGATACCAACACCCCTGGAAAATGGCTAGTAATTGCATAAATATCAAAGGGTAAGAACCTTACCTCTAAGCAATAAATAACACTGTGTTACTCCTTCTGCCTAGCTGCTGTGGGTCAGTGGTTGAGCATCGACCTATGAACCAGGAGCTCACAGCTTGATTCCAGGTCAGGGCACATGCCAGAGTTACAGGCTCAATCCACAAATTAAAAAATAATTAAATTGTAGAAGTTTATTATAAATTTAGGAAATCAAGCCCTTATCAGATACATGGTTTGCAAATATTTTCTCCCAAATTTTAGGTTGTCTTTTTATTGTTTGTTTGTTTATTTATTTATTTATTTTAGGGAGCAGAAAGGAAAGAGAGAGAAATATGAATAAGAGAGAGAAACATGATTTAGTTTCATCCCCAATGCACCCCAACTGGGGATTAAACCTGAAACCTGGGTATGTGCCCTGACCGGGAATGGACCCCACCACCATTTGGTGTACATGATAATGCCCAATCCAACTGAGCCACACCACCCAGGTGTAATTATGAATTTTTGAAGAAGAGAAAGATGTCGCTTCTCATTTTATATACTACATAAAAGAATTCTGATTTAAATTCCAACAATGTGGTAAAAATGTGGAAAGAATGCAGACTTCTCAGGGTCAAAAGACCTGAGATTGAGCTCAGAGTTTGCTAGGAATTTATAACATAGTCATGGGAAAATTATATCTACACTTCTTCGACGCATTAATAACATCTCTGCAAAATGTTCTTACTCTTAGCCAGTTTTATAAATTAAAACACAAAGGCAAATGATTGACAAGTGCCAAACAGCCAGGAAACGGTGGCGAAGATTCTAAGCTTGGATGGTCTTACCTACTCTAGAACCTTTCTTTCTCTCTCTCTCTATTTCTCTCTCTTTTTGTAATTGTGGTAAATTTTATTAAACAAAAGTTTGCCATTTTGATTATTTTAACTGTAAAATTCAGTTACATTAATTATACTAGTAATATTGTGTAACCATCATCACTATTTCTTAAAAGCTGTCATCACCCAAACAGAAAATCTGTGCCCATTAAGCGATGTCACCACATCCTTCCCCCAGTCTATGGTGACCTCTAATCTATTTTCCATGTCTATGTACCTTTCTAGACATTTCTTACAAGTGTAATCATACAATATTTGTCCTCATGTCTGGTCTATTTTCCTTAGCATAATAATGTTTTCAAGGCTCATTCATGCTGTAGCACAAATCAGGACTTAATATATAGATGAATATTTTAATAGCTGAATAATATTCCATTGTTTAAATATACAGAGGCACACTTAACCACCACACTAAGCTATACTGTAACATGTAAAGGAGTAGTGATAGTTGTTAACTTTCAGAAAGGTTACACAAATTAAATATGATAATGGAAGTCAAAATATTCTACAAAGCACTATACATATTTTAAATACTATTGGTTCTGAAACAGTGTTCCTTAGTTAAACCTTATTCCTCCTATCCTAATATATAGAGACCATATCTGACATTAAAGAGAGTTATGACCTTGAATCACACTATTTTAAATAACCATTTTTTTAAAAACAGAAGACTACAGTAAGGTATTGGGGAAGGGGGTTACCTCTGTTTTTAAGAAATATCCTAAGTTACATCCTGATTCTGCTTGCCAAACAATATTTTACTTGAGCCATTTACTAAATCTGCCTGAGCCTCAGTTTCTTGCTGTGCTGAAAAGTTAGGGAATGGATAGATGATGTCCAAAACAACATCAGCTTTAATGTTTTGTAGGCTCATCTAAGGCATAACTGAGATGAACTATGGAAATATTAATGGCTAGAGTCAAACTTTTAGAAAGAAAAATTAAATTATTTTGGAAATGGGTCCTGTGACATAGGGCTTTCTGGAGAACACTGGAGTAATTAACAGAAATCTATTGAGAAAGGAGTAATTTTGGACTATTCCCAAATAGGGGCTGTTGAGACTTTCTGTGGCTAATAGGCAATTGCCTTAACTGAAGCACTTTATGTATTAATTAATCTTCAAACTCCCTCTATAGAATGAAACATTAATGAGAAAATCAATTTATCAACAGATATCCAGTAAAAGACAATGTGAGTTGCTCAAGGCTATGGAGTAAGTCATGGTTCAGGCTTGAGTGTGAAGGCAGACCTCCCAGCCAGACCTGGGCCATTGAGGTTCTGCACAAAATATGATTTTATGACTACAACTTATAGGTGCTACAGACCTCATTGAGGATCTTGAGGCCAGTACGACTCAGTTCAATTTTCCTTCAAATTCTATTTCCCACAAAATCAGCCTTGTCTTCCTTTCCTCTGTCTTATTGAGCCACTAGTTTCCACTGGCTATGCTATTAGGTGGTGAGTATACCAAGATAGATAAATCACAGCAAGAGTCCTGCCCTTGGGTAGTTTGCTGTCTGAAGAGAGAGAGAACCAGACATGTAAAAAGCCAATCC
This sequence comes from Myotis yumanensis, assembly GCF_028538775.1. Taxonomy (NCBI): domain Eukaryota; kingdom Metazoa; phylum Chordata; class Mammalia; order Chiroptera; family Vespertilionidae; genus Myotis; species Myotis yumanensis. Next base: position 235,069,303 of record NW_027223752.1, on the reverse strand, counting down.
TATCTAATAATAGAGAAACATGGTAATTAACCATAACTTCGTTACCCTCCCCATTGGCTAATCAGTGAGATATACAAATTAATTGCCAACCAAGATGGCGGCTGGCAGCCAGGCAGCTGAAGCTAACAGGAGGCTTGCTTGCTCCAGTGATGGAGGAAGCCAAGGTTCCCCGCCTGCCGCTGCCGACCTCTGAGCTGCACTCTAAGAAACAATGTTGCAATTATAGAAGCTAAACAAACCCCAGAAACCTGCTTTCAGCCAGCCAGGCCTCAGAGCTGGAGTTGCAACAGTGTTTCAATTATAGAAGCCAAACAAAGCCCAGATATCTGCTTTCAGCAGCCGAGGTCTCAGAGCTGGAGCCGAGCCTCAGAGCTAAAACCGGCTCTCAGTTCCAGTGACAGCCATAGAAGGTAAATAAATCCCAGAATAAAAAAGAAAAAAAGAAAAAAAGGAGAGGTTTGGAGCTTTAGTCACCCGCCAGCCTGAAAATGGCCCTCAGCCGCTCACCCAGACTGGCCAGGCACCCCAGTGGGGACCCCCACCCTGAAGGGGGTGTGACCAGCTGCAAACAGCCATCATCCCCTCATCCAGGCTAGACAGTCACCCAAGCAGGACCTCCACCCTGATCCAGGACACCATTCAGGGCAAACCAGCAGGCTCCCACTTGTGCACCAGGCCTCTATCCTATATAGTAAAAGGGTAATATGCAAACTAACCCTAACAACAGAAGGACTGGGAATGACTGGTCACTATGACACACACTGACCACCAGGGTGCAGACGCTCAATGCAGGAGCTGCCCTCTGGTGGTCAGTGTGCTCTCACATGGGAGGAGCTCTGCTCAGCCACAAGCCAGGCTGATGGCTGCCAGTACAGCGGTGGTGGTGGGAGCCTCTCCTGCCTCCTCAGCAGCACTAAGGATGTCCGACTGCAGTTTAGGCCTGCTCCCCGCTGGCGAGTGTACATCTCCCGAGGGCTGCCGGGTTGCCAGAGGGATGTCTGATTGCCATCTTAGGCCCAATCCCCTGGGGAGCGGGCCTAAGCCAGAAAGTGGTCATCCCCTGAGGGGTCCCAGACTGTGAGAGGGCACAGGCCGGGCTGAGGGACCCCCCTCCTCCCCATGTGCACAAATTTTTGTGCACTGGGCCTCTAGTCCTATATAATAAAGAGGTAATATGCAAATTAACTGTCACACCCTCACACAAGATGACTGCCACAAGATGGCTGGCAGGGGATGGCAGTTAGGGGAGACCAGGCCAGCAGGGGAAGGTAGTTAGGGGTGACCAGCCTGGCAGGGGAGAGCAGTTGGGGTGACTGGGCCAGTAGGGGAAGACAGTTGGGGGTGATCAGGCCAGCAAGGGAAGGCAGTTGGGGGTGACTGGGCAGGCAGGGGAGGGCACTTGGGGGCAATCGGGGTGGCAGGAGAGCAGTTAGGCATAAATCAGGCCAGCAGGGAAGTGGTGAGGTGGTGAGGTGGTGATCAGGCGGGCAGGCAGAATTGGTTAGGGGCAATCAGGCAGGCAGTCAGGTGAGTGGTTGGGAGCCAGCAGTCCCGGATTGTGAGAGGGATGTCTGACTGCTGGTTTAGGCCCAATCCCACAGGGCCTAAACCTGCAGTTGGACATCCCCCGAGGGGTCCCAGATTGGAGAGGGTGCAGGCTGGGCTGAGGGACACCCCCCTCCAGTGCACGAATTTTGTGCACCAGGCCTCTAGTTACAAATATAGTGTTATCACTTTTGAATGGAGGTAGGGATAAAGAGATCAACAAACCAGGAGAGGAAATTTGCTTTTCAAAATAAGTGATCAATGATCACTATTAAGTGGCAGTCACATGTGGCAAACTCAAATTTAAGGAACTACATACCTGCACCAAATGAATCTTATTTCTGGACTAATTGTGCTCAATTATCTTGACTGATCTGCTTTGTCTACTTGTCAGCTCTTTGACTTCCTGACACTGAGATCCCTGGCACTACCCAGATTGCCCAGATGAGCAATCCCTGATCTAGGACCATAGAAGGTACTTATGCCAAAGAGAGGGATCATCAGGGTATCCTGGAAAACAGGGTTGGCAGAGAGCGCCTCTGTAGGAAGTATGCGCCTGAGGAGACAGGTGTGTCTGTTACCTACTGCTGCACAGCAGACTACCCAAAGCTTTGTGACCTAAAAAAAACCCAACCATTTTATCATATTTCCTGCTTCTGTGTATCAGGAACTGTAGCAGGATTCAGCTGGGCAGCCTTCTACTCCATGTGACATTAGCTGGGTCATTCTGTGAGTTTTATGGGGTGGCTTCACTGTCATGACTGTGCCTTAGAAGGGACGCTGGAAGGCAGGGCTCAGCTGTGTCCATCACCCTCACCATGAAATGCTCTTCCACAGGCCATCTCCAACAGGGCAGTGTGGGGACTCAGGGCTCCCCGAGACCATGGCACAGCCACAGGTTCTCCTATAGGCCAAGCTTGGATCCTGTAGAATGTCATGCTCTCTGTTCTCTGTTGCTCAAAACAGTCTCAGGTCTGCCCAGATTCAAGGGGGGAGTGGCATAGAGTTTATCTTTTGATAAAAGGAGTGACAAATGATGTGGCCAACTTATATCTACCACCACTACAGACTTACATAGGCACTCTTTATCCACCCAGAACCTTCCACCCAGCAGGAAGGGAGAGTATTAGGCTTTTTAGGACTGTGTCTATATTTTCAAATCAAGTGTCTAAAAGTCGTGAGTGGGGCAAAAATAATAACACATTAAAATGGGCCCAAATGTCTACAGAATGCACAAAATTTCTTTGTATTCATCTGTGATGGGGTTAACTGCTATTATTAAACCTCTTCTGCATGTCACACTTTTTATCTGCATCGCTTCATAGAGTCCTCACAACAACCATTTTGAGAGAGGCACTTTATCTTCACCTTGCATGTGAGGAAACCTATTGAGAAGCACACATGTTGCTGTCCCAGAGCACAGTGAGGACTCTGGAGGTGAGGTTCTTTCTTTTTTGTTGTGTTGTTGCTAATCCTCACCCGAAGATATTTTTCTATTGATTTTTTAGAGAGAGTGGAATGGAGGGCAAGAGACAGAGAGAAACATCCATGTGAGAGAGACACATTGATTGATTGCTTCTTGCACCCCAACCAGAGCAGGGGAACATGAAACCAAGGTACATGCCCTTGACCAGAATTGAACCTGGGATCCTCCAGTCCATGGGCTGACGCTCTATCCAATAAGCCAAACTGGGGAGGGCTGGAGGTGAGGTTCTTTGAGGTCATGGTCCCTGGTCTTTCCATGAAGTTACACTGTCATCTCAGAGTCCCATGAGACCCATGTGCTACCAGGACAGGGGTCATTATTCCTATTTTACACATAAGATAGCCCAGCCTTATGAGGAGCAGTTTCCACAACACTACACAGCTGAAGAGTAAAGGCCTAGGGACTTGAACCCATCCATTTTTAAGCTCCAGAAATTGCAGAGCAAGAGGAAGGTGGTAAAATGTCCAGGTGTTAGCATACACCATTTCCTTGCAATCATTTCAACTGTGTTAAACAATACCCAAACTGAGTGTAACCTTTTATCATTTTTATGCTTATGACTGTTTGCTAATGGGAAATGTAAATCCTTTGCAATTTACAGCAGATTTCACATTAGTGGCAGCATTCCCATAGTTTCGTTATCTGAGTTTGTCTTAAACATTTATTACTAATTTGACACCAGTGTTGTTCTAATTAAAGTTCATTCTCCTACATGAAATACAGTATTATAGGAAGCAGTGAGAACATTTTCTTTCTAGTTAGATTGTCAGATATATCACGGGTGGTTTACAATAAATGTTGGAAGTAATTTTATTTGTTTAGGAAACCATCCTTTCCATCATTCTAACTTCATATTATCTCCCTGCATTTTTCCAGCTAATTCTTGTGCTGCATTAAAAGCCTTTTTATACAATGGTTTTTTGTTTAGGCATGATTGTTAATTAAAATAAGGGTTCAAATAGCTTAATTGTCTGACAGAAGATGTTAGAATTTTCCAAGCATGACCTATACATTTAGCATAAAATTACAAAACTTTCATATTTAAAAAAAAGGATAGGTTTTAAGGTAAAACTAGGTCATCCTAAAACTCTTTTAACATACGCACAAGCTAAAAAAGCTCTACTCCTTTACTGACCCCCCCTTGGCTCCACTTCCTAAGCACATATTCCAAGGGCCCCTTTTCCATCATTCCCACTTCCTCACTTCAGGTCATTGGTTGCTTCTCAAACTGTACATTAGGATCACCTTGGAAGTTTAAATGTAATATTGGTGCCTGAGTTGGCCCCCAGACACTCTGACTTAATTGGTATGGAATGGAGCCAGAGAATGTGGGGTTCTAATTCTTTCGTGGGTGATGTTGACGTCACTGTTCCAGGAACAAAACATTGAGAACCACCTTTCTCATTTCTTGCTCCTTGATGCTACTTGATATATGTCCCACGGAACAAAAGCAGCATTACTGCCACCTGGCAGCTCGTTGGAAAGGCAGAATTTAGGTCCTTGTTCTACTGAATCACATTCTGCATTTTAACAACACTCCCAGGGGGTCTGAGTGAACAGTAAAGTGTGGGAAGAGCTCAAATGAATGCCTTAGCCATCTGTCACCTGGACTATTTACCGTTTCTTTGATGCTTATTCCTACCCGCCTCCAACCTGTTCTTCACATTCCTCTCAACTTATCTTCCTAACATGCATAGACAACCATGGCAATGATCATAAGTTTAACTTGATGGAAATGCTTCATATCCTCCCTAAGATGGCATTTAAACTCCTTTCTTCATCCTGTAAGATCTGCCTTCTGCCACCCATTCCCCATCCCCAGACACTAGCTTGCCATGAACACAGCCAAGCACTTAGATGTTCTTCATAAGATGCTCCCTCTGCAGGCAACAGTCTCCTGACATTGCCTAATGCCTGTGTGCTGTGGCACTCTGGCTGAGAAATGCAGCCACACAATTGTTGAAGTAAGAAGACAGTGAGGTAGAAAGATAGTCGCTGATGAAGATAAGCGCTGCCTTGTGAATCTGAGCTCTGTCTTTATCTGTCCAATGCCCTTACATTGTTTATTAATGTGCACAATGGGGTTAATGAGAGAACTGTCTTATTTATTTATGTTTTTATTAAAGTATTAGAGGCCCAGTGCACAAAAATTCATGCACTCAGGGGGGTCCCTCAGCTCAGCCTGCACCCTCTCACAGTCTGGGAGCCCTTGGGGGATGTCCTACTGACAGCTTAGGCCTGCTCCTCTGTGGGAGGCGACCAGTGGGGCGATCAGGGACAGTGCTGGCCAGCGAGCTGCCAGCCCCATCCCCCATCGCCATCCTCTCCCTCTGTCCCCTGTCACCAGCCTTGGCTGGCCTGTCATCGCCCACTCTCTGGCCCAACCCCCTGCCAACTGGTCATTTTACCTTTCAGTTGATTTGCATGTTAGGCTTTTATTATATAGGAGGTTGATATACAGTATTATTTTAGTTTCAAGTGCACAACATAATGACTCAACATTTCTTGTGAGCACCACAAGTCTAATAACAATGTTTTTATGATATTATAGACTATATTCCTTTTGCTGTACATTGTGTTCCTGTAACTTATTTAGTTTATAAATGAAAGTTTGTATCATATATTTTTCCCCTTCACCCTTTTCAATACCCTAATCCTTTTCCCCTTTGGCAACCATCAGTTTAAATCAGTTTGTTCTCTGTATTTGTGAGTCTGTTTCTTTTTTGTTTTGTTTGTTCATTTGTTTTGTTTTATAGATTTCATATTGTATTTGTCTTTCTCTACCTGACCTATGTTACTTAGCATAACACCATCTAAGTTTATTCAAGTTGCCGCAAATGGCAAGGCTCCATCCTTTTTATTACTGAATAGTGCTCCATTGTGTATATACGCTACACCTTCTTTATTAATTAGGCTATTGATGGACACCTAGTTTACTTCCATAACTTGGCTATTAATAGATAATGCTGTGATGAACATAAGGGTGCATATATCTTTTTAAACTACTGTTTTTATTATTTCTTTTAAAATATATTTTTATTGATTTCAGAGAGGAAGGAAGAGGGAGATAGATAGAAACATCAATGATGAAAGTCAATCATTGATCGGCTGTCTCCTGCTCGATTCCCAGTCAGGGATTGAGCCTGCAACCCAGACATGTGCCCTGACCAGGAATCAAACTGAGACCTCTTTTTTTAAAAATACATTTTATTGAATTTTTACAGAGAGGAAGGGAGAGGGATAGAGAGTCAGAAACATCAATGAGAAATATCGATCATCTGACTCCAGCACACTCCCTTCTAGGGACGTGCCCACAACCAAGTTGCATGCCCTCGACTGGAATCGAACCTGGGACCCTTCAGTCTGCAGGCCAATGCTCTATCCACCGAGCTAAACTGGTTAGGTGAGACCTCTTGATTCATAGGTCAATGTTCAACCACTGAGCCACACCGGCCTGGATGTTTTCATCTTTAGGTAAATATCCAGAAGTGAAATTGCAGGGTCACATGGTAGATCTATTTTTAATTTTTTGAGGAACCTCCACACTGTTTTTGATAGTGACTGCACCAATTTGCAGTCCTACCAACAGTGCAGGAGGGTTCTAGTGAGATGTTGTACATAAAACACTGATGGCCACCTGACCTGCACAGAGTAGGTGCTTCATTAGTGTTGGTGTGTCTTTCCACCTAGCACAGCAGTAGATTTACAGAGAGCACTTAATCACAGAAATGTGCTTGATGTACTGCCAATCAAAGGAGGATGCATAAAAGCAAGAGTAAGACACTGACCACACCTACAAGCAGTTTCTTAAAATTTTCTTTTTTAACCTCTAAGTGATGAGTTCAAAATACCTTTTGATGAAATTCTGCACTGACCCAATTCCTCTGCACTTAATATAAAATGAAAAATGACTGGATTAAGGAGGAACTTCTTTTCTAGGAACCAAACGAAAAAGAAGAATGCCCTTTCCTTTCAATTCTGTTTTGAAAAATCTGCAGAGCACTTAAAATATTTTATATTTCATATTAAATATTTCAGTTACATTGGAAAAGTGCATAATCCCAGTGAATGGTCCGCAATTAAAATATTTAACTGAAGAAAAATGGTATCTTTTTTTTTCCTCTACTGAAATGGAAAGTTATTTAATTTTTGATTATATAGCATTACCTAGGACTCCCACAAAGGCCTGCCCTACATTAGAAATATTGCATTGTATAAAAAGTCTTTTATTTCTAGCTCTCAAATTGTAAATAATATATAAGCATTGCTTAAATTGGTAAAATAAAAAAATGAATCATTCCTTTTTAATAGTCCATATGAATAATTACTGGATCAATAGTTCACAGCAACCTGCAATTACATGTATTTAATAATTCAGTCAAATGGCCACATTTTATATTTGAAGACTATTAAAGTAATAGTATGCATCAGACAAAGCCTTGGAGGACATTCAGAAAATTTGGAAGAACAGGAAAGCTACAATCATAGTCTCAACTGCCAGCAAACCTCAAGAATGTGGGATGTGCAGGAGTTGGCCTAATGGCTGCTGCAAACTCTACCATGGCTGCCCGCTCCACTGTCTGCCTCAGCTTCCACAGGGGCATGTTGGCTTTTCCTTTTCTCCCTCTCCAGACCTGTGAAAGTGCCTCTTTGTTTGTTTGTTTGTTTTGTTAATCTTCACCTGGGGATATTTTTCCATTTATTATTATTTTTTTTTGAAAGAAAGTGGAAGGGAGGGGGAGAGACAGAGAGAAAAAGATCCATGTGAGAGAGACATTGATTGGTTGCCTCCCACGCATGCCCTGACTGGGGCCTACAACCTAGGTATGTGCCCTTGACCTGAATGGAACCCGGGATCCTTCAGACAGCAGGCCAATGCTCTATACTTTGAGCAAACCTGCTAGGGCTGAAAGTGCCTCTCATTGGTGGACTTCTAGGGACCTGATTGCAAAGGAGTCTGGGAAATGTATTTTTGAGAACTCAAGGCCTTGCATTTCTAGGAAAGCTGAGGAGGGCAATAATGGGAAAATACCAACCATATCTGGCATACATATATATTTAAATAAATACATATATACTTATTTTCTGTGTTCCTTACAAAACATAAGCTACATGAAGTGAGGACTACATCAATTTTCCCCAAGGACACAGTCCCAAACATAGAATAGTAGCTGAAATTCAGCACTCAAACATTGTTTTATCAAATGAAGAGGTGAGTGAGTGAGTGAGTGAGTGAGTGAATTGTGGAGCCCGAAGCTGGTATTCCAGCCTTTATCTGTACTTCACCTTTAGGTGAGTTAGGTTCAAGACAGAGGCCAACCCTCTGCTTGGAAGCTTGCAGCCACCATTTCTACCCTAGAGATGCCATCATGGCCTCACAACCGCACACATTACTCAGTGGGTGAGAGCAAGATCTAAGAAGGCTAGACAGGGTGCTGGATTGAGAGCCTAAAGACTTCAGCTTCTCACTGCTTTATATTCTGATAGCTGGGGGGACTTATAGAAGACAATTTACTTCCCTGGCCTCATTTTTATTTTCTGAAAAATGGAGATGATGATTGACACCATGCTTAGCTCACAGGGCTGTTGGGAAGATCAGTTAAGACCATGTATTTTGCTGCTCATTCACTCGTTCATTCATCAAACATTTACCACACCCTTACTCTATCCCAGGGATAGCATCAGAGACGGGTATACTGAAGTGTATAAGACAGCAGCCCTGCATCTGCAATGTAGACTGAATTCATGAAGCTGTATAAGTAGTCAATGAAGTGAACCCAATAAGAGATGGAATGAGAAGAGTAACCTCAAAACTCAAAGTAGCACAGAGGATGGGTGATTTCTCTACTGAAGGAGTCAGCTACTCTTCACAAGTGTGCTGGCGTTTCAGCAGGTTCTGCCGGCTAAGCCATGTATGGTCAAGTGGAGAACCAGAAGGAGCTGTATTTCATATACATAGTATTAGATAGTACACTAGCTATAATAATAAAAGCATAATATGCTAATTAGACCAGATGTCCTTCCAGATGAAGCTGGGGCTGTGAAGGAAGCCCGGGTCCTGGGTGCCTGCCAGCGGCCAGAGGGAAGCTGGTGCCCACAGCCAAGGGAAGAAAGGCCTACTCTTGCATGAATTTATTGCATTGGGCCTCTAGTTACAAATAATATGTAATGTTGGACATCATTTCATGTGCTTATTTGCCATCTAATTTTTGGTGAATGTTTGTTATATATTCTTTGTCAGATATGAGTTTTGCAAATATCATATCCCAGTATATGTCTACTCCTTTATTCTCTTAATGGTGTCTTTCACAGAAAAGACGTTTTAAGTTTGTTTAAGTTTGATTTATCTTTTTTATTCTCTTGTAGATTATTTTTTTCATGCAGTATCTAAGGTATCTTCACTTAGTCTAAAGATCACAAAGCTTTAGCTTTGGGCTTTATAGTCAAATCCATAACCAATTTTGAGTTGCATTTTTGTATAAGATAAAAATGTAGGTCAAGCTTTTTTATTGAAAGTTGGGCATATGGTTTTTAAATACTTTAAGCACTATATATTAAAAAGACTGCATTTCCCCATTGAACTCCCGTTTTATCTTTGACCAAAATCAATTGACCTTAAGTATGGGGTCTGTTCCTGGAGTCTCTATACTACTTCATGGATCTATGTATCTGTCCTTTCATTAATACAGCATGGCCTTGATTATTGTAGATTTACAGTGTCTTGTCATCAGGGAGTATGAATCCTCCAAGTATTTTTTATTTCAAAATATTTTTAGTTATTTCCAACCTTTGATTTTCCCTATAAACTTTATAATAAGCTGGTTGATAACTACAAAAAAATCCTGCTGGGCTTTTAATTGAGCTTTTATTAAATCTATGGATCAGTTTGGGGAGAACTGACATCTCAATGCTATGTCTTCAAATTCATGAACTCTACTTAGGTCAACATTGATTTCTTTCATCAGTGTATTATAGATTTCATTGAATGGATTTTGCTAGTCTTTCCATGTATGTCATGCTTTTTGATGCTATTTTTAAATTTTATTTCCACTTTTCCATTGGTAGTATAGAAACATACAATTGATTCTTACATTGATGTTTAATACTATAAACACATTAAATATATTTAGTTTGAGAATCTTTTCTGTTCATTTTCTGAGATTATTTTCATTCAGGAAATAATGCCATCTGTGAATAGATACAATTTCTTTTTCTTTTGCTATATATATATATATATATATATATATATATATATATATATAATCTGTATATTTACTTATTAGCCTTTTGCCCTGTCTTGAACCTCTGATTTTGTATTGAATTAGAGATTAGAGTGTTAAGGACAAACTTCCTTTTTTAATTTTAGAAAAGGAGTAGTCAGTCTTTTATCATTAAATAATATTATATTAATGTCCCCTTGTTATTTCTTATTGCTAAGGCTACAATATGAGTAGATGTTGAATCTGGGAGAGTCAAGAGCATGTTGTCTCTTAGAATCTTTGGAGGGAGTGTGGTCCCACTGGCACCTGGATTTTAGACTTCTGTTCTCTCAAAACAGTGAGAGAATAAGTTTCTGTTAAGTCCCCCGGTTTCTGATAAATTGCTATGGCAGCCACAGGAAACCGATACACATCCTCTGAAGTTATGGTACCATCTGTGCAAATTCATGATTTGACTGCAAAGCCTTTGCTCTTACCACTATATGATGGTACCTCTTCAGGTTCAGCTTTCATAGCACAGGTTTGAGTGGCAGCCATGTAGCTTTCTGTGGGAGACAGAACTTGTACAAAATGAGGTAATTTTCTCTTCTCACCATGTTTACGTATCCATTGATATTTATCTGACAGACACTGTGCTGAGCAGCGTGAGTATAACACATGAGAAAGACATGGTCGATGCTCATGGGGCTGTCAGTTTAGTGGTGAGAACAGACCACAAATCAATCTTCTGATAAATGTCTAGTTAGCAATAATAACATACACTGTAAAGGAACAAAGCAGTGAGAATGATATAACACATTGGACTATGGATAACACATTTAGAAATACCCAGTGTTGTTAAGAATTTTAGATTTATCCTTCTATTTGAAAGTATTCTTTGAGTGGAAGCCAGCTTGACCTAATAGTCTGAATTGAGATTGGTTTGTGTAGAGGGAATGCTGGAGGCACAGGTTAGGAGCCATTTATTTTTCATTTTATTGCAACTAGGAAGAGGCAAATCGCATAGCCCAGCCTTAAAATATCTGGGCATTTCCAACTGTGAGTTATTTAAACTGTGCATGAGAGCAGCTTAATAATAGTTTGGTGGACAGTGTTTCAGGTAGAATATCTGATATAAAGGAAACCAGAGACATACTTTGTCAGAGGTTATCAGATGCCCTTGGGCTATCCCCACGGTAGGCAAAAATCTTGCTGCTTTTAGATCTTTCTTCCTCATGGTTTCCATAGTGATCTTCCTAAAGCAGAAATGTCATTAGGTTTCACTCCTGATTAAAATTTCTCACTGTCCACCCACTGCCTCTGAGAGAGAGTCCAGCTCCTTTGCCTGACACAGGAGGATCCTCCTGTGCTTGCGTGCTTCTGCCTCTAGCTGCACCTTCTGCAGCCCATCTCATCATCCTCACTCCAGCAAGGTACGTGCCATTGATCAGAATTGAACCTGGGACCCTTTGGTCCACAGGCTGACACTCTAACTACAGAGATAAACTGGCTAGGGCTTACCAGTTTTCAATAAAAGTGGGGAAACAGTGAAATGTGACTTTTGAGGTTTGGTTTGAAGTGGTCTGAGAATTCTAAAATTAACCTTTTTCCACCTTATCATGGGGAGTAGGCCTAAGCCGGCAGGTGGACATCCTCCAAGGGATCTTGGACTGCAAAAGGGTGCAGGCTGGGATGAGGGACACTCCCCACCCCCAAGTGCACAAATTTTCATGCATTGGGCTTCTAGTGTGTAATAATAGCAATTATATACCTTATATACATGGGCTTTAACCTGTGTAAGCAAAGGTGCTATGTAAATGGTTATATTAGTGCTTTACTCAGTTATCTTGTGCTCATGTAACTAATTACCCCAACGTTAGTGGCCTGAATGATAAAAATTTGTTACTTTGTACTTTCTGAGCATCAGATATCTAAGAAAAGGTTAACTGAGTATTTCTGTTTCGGGGTCTTTCATATGGTTTCAGTCAAGATATTGGCCAGGTCTCTGCAGATACCCAAACCTTGACTGAAGCTGGAGGATCCATACTCAAGGTGGCTCATTGGATGTTGGCCAGAGGCCTCAGTTCCTCACCACATGCACCATGTAAGTGTCCTCATGGCTTGGTGACTAGCTTTCTCTGGTGAGAATTATCCAAGAGAGCAAGAAACAAGGCACATAGGTAGGTACTAGAAATATTGTGGAGGGACACCTTACACCATGGAATACTATGCAGCAGTAAAAAAGAAGGACTGCTTACCCTTTGAGAGAGCATGGAGGGGCCTGGAGAGTATTATGCTAAGCAAAATAAGCCAATCTGAGAAAGACAAATATCAAATGATTTCACTCATATGTTAAATCTAATGAACAAAATTAACTGATGAACAAAATAGATACAGAGACATGGAAACAAGGAGTAGACTGTCAAATCTCAGAGGAAAAGCAGGGGTGGGTGGGAGGGTGAGAATAGATCAATCAAAGAACTTGCATGCATATATGCATGACCCATGGACACAGAAATAGTGTGGTGAAGGCCTGGGGCAGGGGACAGGGATGGACTAGAAGGGGTCAATGGGGAAAAAAGAAGGACATATGTAATACTTTCAACAATTAAGATATATATATATATATGATTGTCTAACCACTATTCTATACACCTGACATCAATACAAATTAATATTGAATGTCAACTGTAAAAAAGAAAATTTAAAAAAAGAAAAAGAAAATAACAATAAAAGAAGAAGCAAAGCACATTGTTTTTTGTTTGTGTGATTTTTCCCCCCTAGTCTCAGAGATTATACTCCATGACTTCCACAATATCGTATTGATTACACAGATCAGTCCTACCAATGGGAGAAGACATTACCACAAGGCAAGATCATCGGGGGCCACCTTAAAGATGAGATACCAATAATGTTTTATACAGGAATCCCTATGTGACCTGAGGATGGAGAGATCTCTTTCTGCCTTAACCTATTTGCCTTTTCCCAAGAACATCTGTCTATTAATAGGAAGTAAGGGGTATTAAAGCAAAGGATTTGAGCACCAATGTCTAAGGAGAAACTAATTAGAGGGAATTAATGGCAGTCAAGGATTCTGGTTCACATTGAACACGAAATTTGGATTTTCAGAGAGTAACAACTCAGATCAAACCTGCGGTTCTACTTAATTTTTTTAATGAAAGAGCAAGACTTTTTACCTCCCTCCATTTTACTGTTTCGTTTCTTTCACTAAATCCAGGTCATATATAATTTTAGAAATGTTTATCAGCTTATAAACTGGTTAGAGAAAGAGAAACTTCATAGAGACTTCATTTTAAGTATGGTAAGTTAATAAGGAAACTTTCTCCAAAGAAAGTTTTAGACAGGATTAATATTTAAGAACATCTCTTGTTAAATGCACTTGTTTTATGCATTTTTTTTCTTTTTGGGGGCCAATGAATGGCCTTTAATTTATTGCAAAGAGAGCAGCTGAGTTTTCAGAAGAGGCACAATTTCTAAAACAGGAAAACACTGTGTCTATTAAAAGAAAGCTATTTAACACATTAATCTTTTTTATTAAGAGTATTTCTGTACTAAAAAGAACACTCTGCTATAGGAGAAAAGGCTAAATGTCTAAATCTTGCTCTAATGGCAATAAAAGGTATTCTTTATATTAACAACCCTAAGGTTATTTTTATGTGCATATAATGGCTGTGCTGATCTGTTTTCAGGACATAATCAGATTTTCCACTCACTAAGGCATCTTATTCATGTGAATTTACTGCATACATTTAGAAATATATCAGCAGTGAATACCTCCTAAATTGCCAAGTATGATACTGAAAACATGAGCCTAAATTAGAAGGCAAGCTAAATATGGAGGTGGCTGGAGTGAACGTGCTTACCTGCCATGACTGGAATAGCAGGCAGGGCCTTGGATTCACATCAGGATGCTTGGGGTCTGGTGCCTACCTTTTTTCAACAATCCTGTGACTGTGACCTTGAGGAAAAAATACAACCTTGGTGAGTCTCTGAATTCTCCTTTAAAAGTAGAGTTGGGAGGCCTCCTAACCCCATCTGTAATGAGTACTAAGATATGAAAGATAAACTCTTCTGGCAGAGATAAATGTATGAGTAACATATTTCATTGATGAAATAAATAAATAATTTATTCACAAAATTGACCACATATTCATTGAAATCTGGTATCAGTCATACATTGCTAGGGTATGATGCTACAGTAGTAAGCAAGGTGGGTTACGCTGCCAGCCTTCTGGCATGTATGGTAGAGTGAAAAGTGAGAAAAGAATCTTGATATTGGAACAGAATGTGATGAGTGCCATGATTGGTGAGTACAGCATCAGTAAATCATGCATAGGGCTTAGAGCAGGGGTCCTCAAACTACAGCCCGTAGGCCACATGCAAATACAAATATTGTATTTGTTCCCGTTTTGTTTTTTTGCTTCAAAATAAGATATGTGCAGTGTGAATAGGAATTTGTTCAGTTTTTTAAAAAAAACTATAGTCTGGCCCTCCAACGGTCTGAGGGACAGTGAACTGGCCCCCTGTTTAAAAAGTTTGAGGACCCCTGGCTTGGAGGATCTCAGCACACTTAGGAGGGCCAGGGAAGGCCCAACACCTACCCACAAATAGTGGAAGTCAGTAATTACAGTTAATTGCCATGGGATTGTCTCTGCATGATCTGCAAAATAAAGTCTTTTCAGACTGGGGAGAATTGTTTTTATTGAAACACCTTGTTGTGCAAAGCTTCCCAGATGTAAATGGTGGGAAAATGACCAAGAGAGAACATAAATGTAGGTGTCTTTAAACACCCAAGACTGATGGGCTCTGAGAAAGAGCATGAACACATAATTCATCAAGACAACAAAGATATGTAGCTACACGAGGTCTAGAAAGAAATAAACCTTTTATATAAAGCCAAAGAAAGGATTGAGACAACCGTGTCTGGTACCCTCCATGTGTACAGCCCCCTTCAGTGTGCATTGCCACCCATGCTCTCCTTAAGCCTTCAGCAATAAAATTGAGGGCAGGTTACTTCCATTATTGTTTGTTAAATGAGGGTACTAAGCCTTTCTGAAGTGAAGCATTTGCAGACGATAAACAATTCACAAGTTCCCAAGGTGACTGTTGAGCTTCTCTTCAAACTCCTGATTTTTAAAATATCCTACATTTTCCAACAGGTTCAGCTTAGAGTTTCATTTCATAACTAGATAAAAATGAAGGCCAATATCACTGTGAAACACATTGCCTTATTTCCTCTTCAATTGTTTATTTCCTAAAATGACTTTTCTATAATAAATACTCTTTCATAAGAAAGCCGGTGACTAGCTGGTGGAATACCCTACCATGAGAAGCATGAAAAGTATTTCTTGCATGTACATGACATACAAAACTTCTTGTGTGATAGACCATTTAGTTCTGAAAACTAAAGAGGCCTTATCATTCCCACGTTATAGATGAGGAAATGTGAACCCTAAAGAAACTAAATCATTTGTTTGAGATAGTGGGGCCACACTTCAGTACAGTTTTGTGGGCTCCCATAGACTATACACTTTAGATGAATAGGTTCAAGTTATGTCTGTATGATAGGAGGATTTTGGTTCAACATTTTAAAATTTTCTTTGTAATTATTAAAAAGTAGATTGCTAAGATTTTTAACTGAAATTTAAGACTGTTACTTACCAGGGAAGTAGTCAGTCATTTCTTTCTGATTCTCAGTTTATGAACTTCAAGCTTTATTTTAAGGATTACATAATATAAAGTATACATGATGTCTTATGTAGAGCATGAACATAGGTATACAACTGATAGGAACCATTGTTCATTTTTAAAGTATTTGAGCATTTATCATTATATTTATTTCTCATTTCCATTTTGCCAGGTAGGCCCTCCTGGAGAACATCATGATTAAGTGACTCCGATCTGACTTTAAAGCTGGACAAACCTTACTTAAATCCAGTCCTACCACCTAATACCTAAATGGCCTTGGACTCCATCTCACATCTGTAAAATGGGATTAACTATAACTTCTTACTCATCAAGTTGGATTAATCACTGAATAAGGCAATACAGGCAAACTGCCAGGTGACCTATTCAAGATGTAAATACTCAGTAAATGTTTGATCATGGATTAATTATATCTGCCAGATAAGAGAATTGTGATTTGATGACGAGATTAAACAAAACAGCTTCGATCTTGGAACTGGCTAAGAGTAGAGCCAGGATTCTGAAGCTGGTCTATTGACCCAAGATTTGTCTCATTCATGACTCAGTTATCCTTTGTGATAGTCCCTGCTTCATCCTTACCAAGCTGTCTGTTCTGTCCATCATTCAGCATAATGCACACGGATACTTTCTAAGAGAGAATTACTTCCTGCCTAAAAGCACTTGTGAGAACCAACTAGGTGCCAACCACTGTGCTTGGCGCCTCGTACCAAACAGAGAATAAGACACCTCTACCCTGAAGATCGCTCAGCCCCACGGTGCAAAGAGGGGAGCAACCAGTCACACGCCTGTGGCATGTGTTCTTGAAAGTTAAGCTATAGAAATGACTGGAATTTTTTGTCAAAACCAGCTGAATATCAGCAATTTCATAGGCTTCAATCTTTTTATTTCTAAATTATAGTTTACATTTAATTTCATTGTGTAATAGTTTCAGATGTACAGCACAATAGTCACAGGTTTTAATCTTCTACATGAGGTGTATCCTGGGGTCTACAGGGTAGAGTGTTGAAAACTATGACTAGTACAATGGTTATTCTGACATAATTATAGAAACAGACATGAGGAACCACAGAAGTGGGCTTGAGTTAATCAAATGTGAAGAAAGCAGGAGGGGTTGATCCAAATTATTTTCTATCTTCTTCATAACAGTTGTGGAGTGATTCATCACCAATAGAGGTGTACTCAGCCAATTGACTGAATACACGGAGAGACAGGAGAACATATATGTGAATGAGTGTGTGTGTGTATATATGTGTGTGAGAGAGAGAGAGACATACAGAAATGGAGAGAGAGAGACAGAGAAACACAGAGAGGGAGAGACTGAGTATACTGCATTATTGAGCTCATGAATACAGGAATTCTTTGGGATATTGCTCCCAGTGAGAACTGCAAGTCTGTTGATTAATTTACTTTTTATATAAGAGCTATTTTTGAAAACTGCTTGAGGATTCAAAGGAAATGCAAATGACTGGTTGGAAACATTTTAAGTGCCTGGGAAAGAAAAAAGGTGGAAGGGGGATTATTCTGTTTTATGGGTGTTGATATAATGCCTCTTTGTGTCCTGCTTAAGGGTTTTAAATAGCTTAAAATGATTTATTTTCATATCAGTATGATATTGAGGACATTTTATTCATTAAATGTTTATTCATTCAATATTGAAATCCATGGGGACACAATGGCTATACCTAGGTATAAGCATGTATCATAGAGATTTAGCTGTTTAGGCAGAAAAAAATGTTTGTGTAAGGAAGATGGTATTTCATATCTAGAGAAAACTGGGCAGAGAGCCAGGAAATGTGGGCTTTAACCATTAACACTAATAAAGGGACAGCAACCAACAGTTCGCAAACACCGCCTATGTGATGTCAGGTGCTCTGTTGGGAGACTTATCTCACCCATTAACTCTTGTTAACTCTCTATAGCAAGTGCAATCACTATTTTTCAGGTAATCAGGTTCCAGTTTATCTGTATGCTGAGTCCATGGCAGAGTGTAGAACCCTTACAAAGGTCTTTATTAAAATGTTTTTGTGAGTGTGTTTTATTTTATTTTATTTTATTTTTCTTTATTCATTAAGGTATTACAAATGTGTCCTTAACCCCCTTTGACCTCCCACCCCCCAATCCTGCCCTCACCCTCACCCATGTTTTTTGAGTCAATTAGCGAGTAATTCAGTGAATGAATAAATAAGCAAAAGCTAGATTTTGGTGCATCATAAGCCAAAGGAGTCTGGAAGAAGAACCTGTTGAAATTGAAAACTATTCTGAAAGTAAAGGAGTTATCAAGGCTTAAATTAAGAAAATTACAGAATTAAAATGGCTAAGTTATTTGCATTTTTTATTGCTTTATAATTTGCAAAGCAAGCTCACACACATCATCTCTTTGAGTCTTCCCAATAACCTTATGAGGCTAAGATTTTCCTTTTCTTCATGAAAACAAAGCACAAAAAGATGCATGCCTTTCCGAAGTTCATGCAGCTAGTTTATAATTATCTCATTCATATTAGACTCCAAGAATTATCATGGAATAGAATGCCTATGTCAAAATAAACTTCCGGTCTTCGTCATCTTATATCAAATTTGCTTATGAGGTCATTTTTTAAAATTTATTTTTATTGTTGAAATTATTACAGATGGCTCCCTTCTCTCCCATTGAACCACTCCATCCTCCCATCCCTTAGGCCTTCACCACATTATTGTTTGTGTCCATGAGTTATGCATATATACCTATAAATTCTTTGATTTTTTTTAATGGAGATAGCTTCTAACATTCCAAGAAATGTGAGAAGCCAAATAAAAGATCTATGCTTGAATGGTTGGGTGGAAGGGAGAGAAGTAAACATGAAAATAAGAGTATTTTGGGAAGAGAAGATTGATGAGTCCAATTTGCGGCATGTTGAGCTTGAATTACTGATGGGTTATGCAGATGGAGCTGCCCAGCAGGAACATGAACATGTAGTCCAGATAATTAGGAGAAGACTCAGGGTTGAAATAAAAATATTGGATTGTAATCATCAAAGTGACAAAATGAGAAATTCTGCAAAGAATATGTGAAATTTACAAGGGAGAATGCACAGAAGAAAATCTGATAGTTTTATTGAATTTTATACCAACCACATGTTACTATTATCCTATCTAATAAAGAGAGAATATCTAAATTGACCATCACACCATCACAAAAATGGTGGCACCCATAGCCACAAGATGGCAGTGCCCAGTCCCTCAGCCCTGCCGGAGTCTAACAGTCCTTTCAGCTCAGCCTGGAGGGTTTCAGGTGCACAGTGTGGCCAGACCCGCCCTCAGCCCCCAGCCGCCCAGGGCCGGCCCGAGGCTCAGGCAAGCCTTGGATGTCGGCTGCCCCAGCTGATGCCTAAGGCTCAGGCAAGCGTTGGATGTTGGCTTACCAGCCACTCAGGGCCTGCCGAAGCTCAGGTAAACCAGGGCCAGCCAAGGCTTGCACTGCTGGCAGTGGCAGCAGCAGAGGTGTGATGGGGGCGTTGCCTTCCCCTGATTGCCAGGTCACATCCCAGACTGTGAGAGGAGGCAGGCCAGGCTGAGGGACCCCCCTCCAGTGCATGAGTTTTCATGCACCAGACCTCTAGTCTATAATATAAACTCAGACCATTAATGTTGGTAAAAGATTAAAATTTAGTGTGGCACGCAGATAAATCTTGATGTGTCCATGCATGTGTGTACATATATGTGTGTGTCATCAGAAAGAACATGATTTCATTCATTGTAATAAGTGACATTGTGTGATACCAGTGGATTGCATTATATCCCAATTGGTTTCCTTTAGGCAGCTGAAATACTGCTTTACCACTGAAACAAATGTAGGGCTGCCCATTGAATTTCCTCCCAAGCTTTAAAAGTTGTTTCCTCTAGTGATAAAGTATGCCTCAGACATCAGCAGGTAACTGATAATCTGCTGTGAGTTGTTTGTTTTCTTAAGCACTTTATTATTTTTTTAATCTTTAATTTCTTTATTGGTTAAGGTATTACAAATGTGTCCTCATCCCCCCGTTAACCCCCAACTTCCCCCTCCCCACTCATTCTCTCATCCCCCTGTTGTCCGTATCCATTGGTTTGGCTTATATGCATGCATACAAGTCCTTTAGTTGATCTCTTCCCCTTATCCCCACCCTCCCCTACTTTCCCTCTGGGGATTGATAGTCTGATCACTGTTTCTCTGTCTTTGGATCTGTCCCTGTTCATCAGTCTATGTTGTTCTCTATATTCCACAAATGAGTGAGATCATGTGGTATTTATCTTTCTCTGATTGGCTTATTTCACTTAGCATAATGCTCTCCAGTTCCATTCATGCTGTTGCAAATGGCAAGAGTTCCTTCTTTTTTACTGCAGCGTAGTATTCCATTGTGTAGATGTACCACTGCTTTTTAATCCACTCATCTGCTGATGGGCACTTAGGCTGTTTCCAGATCTTAGCTATGGTGAATTGAGCTGCTATGAACATAGGGGTGGATATATCCTTTCTGATTGGTGTTTCTGGCTTCTTGGGGTATATTCCTAGAAGTAGGATTACTGGGTCAAATGGGAGTTCCATTTTTAGTTTTTTGAGGAAACTCCATACTGTTCTCCACAGTGGCTGCACCAGTCTGCATTCCCACCAGCAGTGCAGAAGGGTTCCTTTTTCTCCACATCCTCTCCAATGCTGTGAGTTTTTTAGAGAAAATTTCAATCAAAAGCTCATAGAGCAAGAGACTTCTCAGAGGATTTATAGTTAACCAACCCCTTGTTGACTAAATCCATCTCTCTCATTTTTCCCTAGGTTGATTTATATTAAATTAGCCTTTTTCATTGCCCCCCTGTTCTTTTAAACAATGCTGAATTACAGGTGAACTAGGACTGCCACAAGAAATCTTAAGAGAACAAATAGTTGCCTCACAACTAAGTGCTACTCATAGGAGTGTATTTAAACATTTCTCTTCTGCTGCTGGAGGTCATTTGTTCTGCTAGAAGGTTGATTCACACATGTTGGTGTTTTAGAAACTGTCCTTTTTTTTTTTTTTTTGATTAGCAGGAAGAGGATGTGACTAAGAGGAAAAGTCAGAAGTATGGGCAAGAATTACTTAGTCCCTTATCAGCCATTATAGAGCATGAAGTTATCAGTGAGAAAAGGTTGGACCTCATCATTAATCCATTATTGCATTATTTCCCAAACTCATATCCTGTAGATCCTAATTCTACAAGACAAATCCCTCCAAAAAAATGTTCTTCTTTTTGACTAAGTCCAAAATTACTGATTATTCTTCTTGCTTTTGAGCTTTTCAAAGCATATTAACATTTAGATATTTTAGAAAAATCCTACAGAAACTTTATTTTACTTTGTATAATCCAGTGATCCCCAAATCTATTTGACCATGGAATCCATTCTCAACTTATCACTTATGAATACATAGCATTTCTGGTGTGTGAACCAAACCAGCTTGAGAAACATGACTAGTCTCTAAGCTGTGAACCTTTTCAGAGATGTGGACGTTTTCAGAGAATACACATTACCATCTTGCATCTCCAGATATTGGTAAAGTGCCTGGTAGAGCATATATATTTTCAACAATTAAACTAATTAGGAAGAGAAAAGTTTTCTAAATATGCTATCTGTGTTTTCTTTTTTGTATAATGCATTTAATTATAAGTGTGTATAATTTAGCATTTGATGGAGGTTGTGTTTAATAATATAGTCTAAAGTTTTTGCAAACTAAACAGTTTGGTTAATGAGGGGAATCAGCAAGGTTACCCTGAACATTTTTATCATAAAGATAGTTGAAGTTATATGACAGAGCAGAAAAGAGGGTGGGGACAGACGGATAAGAACCAAACTTGATGAGTTCAAAGAGCAGCAGCTTCTGGCAGCCAAATAAATTGGGATTTTGGATTAATTCAGAACTGCGCTACCATCATTGTCTGGTTTCTAGGTGAATCCACATATATAAAAAATATTTTTAGTCATTGTCACCACTCCCCAAAGAATATTTTTCAGAAAGGACTGGGCAAAAGTAGGTTCACAGTTGTGAGTATGCAAAACACAGATTTTATTCTTGAGTTATTATTCTTTAATTATTGCATTATTTTCCATAGGAACAACTGTAAACTTTTGCCCCACCCTATATTAAACCCCCTTTACACAGCTGTGGTGTCTGTTCATTGGATGTGAACACACAGCTCTTTGTTGAAAAACTTAACCTGAACGAATTCTTCTTCAGTTTAAAGAATCATCTGTGTTGTAATGATGTAAGAATCAGAAGGCAAGGAGAAGGCAAGGTTCTATTTTAATGCTAAAATGCTCAATGCCATTTATGCTTAGATTTTTCCCTTGAAGTACCTTGGGTTTTGAAAAACAAATGAAAGGTACTTGTGTGCAATGGATTTCTTGGTAGCAAAGGACCCTATTAAGAAGGCTCTGTCACTTATTCTCAACTGCATTCACAAAATAAATTTTCCCCTAAAGAGATTTCAATGCAATTTTTTATCTCTGTGGCCTCTGACATTCACATCACTGTTGGTTTATACTTTGTTTCACCAGGCTTTCTACCTCCATCTATCATCTCCTCCCACTTCTATTTTTTATTAACTTTATTCAGGATCATTTTAGTTAAAGTATGTATGACATTAAGAAATATGTACAGGAAGTTTCTTAAGGGAATCAACATTTATTGAGTATGCCATGTTTCTTATGTATTGCCTTACAGTCTCATTTAATCCTCACAAAAATCTTATGAAGCATTTAAAAGAGGATTAACACCTAGCATGAGTTCAAGAACTGCTACACAGCAGCACTAAGATTGACCATAGCTCTGTCTCATACTTTTATAAGCATATGCTATTTTGCGTACATGGCAAGTACTTTTTTGAGAAAACATTTATTCCTCCCTTCATAGCAATAACATTGGTTCAAAGAAGTCTAGGTGGATCTTATCCCTAACTCCTTTGCTCCCCAGGAAATGTCTCAGAGACCTGGAAGTAGTGTATTAGTGTATGGTCCAAGGCGAGGTACATGGACCTGACCCAATGAACCAGAGTCCACCCCTGGATGATTAGGGAAAATGTGAATCAAAACCATGAGATACTAACCACACTAGCTATAATGGCTACTACAAAAAGTTAACTAATAACAAGTGTTGGTGAGGATATGAAGAAAGGGGAACTCTACATATTGTTGGGAGGATTGTAAGCTGGTGCAACCAATGTAGACAATAGTATAGAGACTCATCAAAAAATTTAAAAAAATAGAAAAACCATATGCTCCAGCAGTTCCACTACTGGGTATTTATCTAAATGAAACAAAAACACTAACTCAAAAAGATATATGCACCCCTAAGATTATTGCAGTATTATTTACAACTAGAGGCCCAGTGAACGACATTTGTGCACTAGAGGTCTCCTCAGCCCGGCCTGCGCACTCTTGTAGTCCGGGACCCCTAGGGAGATGTCCAACTGCCAGCTTAGGCCTGCGGCAGAGGCGAGAGAGGCTCCCACCATCGCCGCTGTGCTCGCCAGCCATCAACCCGGCTTCTGGCTTAGTGGCGCTCCCCCTGTGGGAGGGCACTGACCACCAGGGGCAGCTCCTGTGTTGAGCGTTTGTCCCCTGGTGGTCAGTGTGCATCATAGTGACCAGTTGTTCCACCATTTGGACAATTTGCGTAGTAGCCTTTTATCATATACTAGAGGCCCAGTTCATGAAAATTATGCACTGTATGGTCCCTAGGCCTGACCGGTGATCAGGGCCATCTTCCCCAGCTGCCCGCAGCCAGCCCTGCCCTCCACTGCCACTCACCCCCAGTTCCCCGTTCTCCATCGGGTGATCAGAACCTGATGGCCAGGGGAAGGGACCGAGAGGTAGGCCATTCCCACCCACTCACCAGCCCCGTCCCCGCCATGGGTCACCCTCTGTGTGTGGGGCTACTGGCAGGGCAGGAGTCTTGGTTTGATGTCACCTGCGTCCCTTGCCACCCACCCCCAGTTCCACATTTGCCATTAGGCGATTGGAGCCTGCTGGCTGGGAAAGGAACAGAGAGGTGGTCAGTGTGCCCCATAGTGACTGGTCAAGCAGTTGTTCTGGTTGTTCTGCTGTTAGGGTCAATTTGCATATTACCCTTTTATTATATTGGAGGATAGTCAAGATATAGAAGCAGCCTAGGTGACCATGGATAGATAAAGGAATAAAGCAGATTTTGATAGCTGTCTGAACAGTTGGACATTGGCCTCTAAATTCAGTAAATGTGGAGGCAGTACTTGGATACTCCTGAGTATCCCATTCTAATTTTGCTCTGAGGGCATGTTAAAAGAGAGACTACAACAAGAGGTCTTAAGTCAGTTCACCACTGAGAATACCATTCTAGGGACAAAGAACCCAAGTGGTAGTTGCTAAAGGAAACCCAATCTACACAGGCATTGACAACCCTCTAACTGAGACAGTGTATAATAAAAAATGATTTTAAATTTTAACTCCTTTAAATTTTAACTCACAAGAGCAATTTGATTTTGAACTTTTAACACCTGTCAACTTTAACACCTTTGGACTTACAGTGCAACAGGGAATAATCTTTGAACTTTAATTTCTCCTTGGGAAATTTTGTAATTACAGGCAGTTTATATTTAAATTTGGGGTATACCCATTCTTTTGCATTTTATTGTCTGAGTATCTTTTTGCATTTTTATTGTAGATTCCTTAATTGCTTTATTTCATCTCAGGAAGATCTGTTAATATACTGTACTGGACAATGCAGCTGGATGTGAATTGGGATGAGCAATAGAATAAGAAATGAATAAAGAATAAGGCATGGAAGGCATGGAACTAATGTCCTATATGACAGAGCTGAGGGATTCATGGGACTAATGTCTTGTATGACAGAGCTGAGAGCCTTCTGGGGACAAATGTAAACTACACACTGGACATTTCAGAAAGGGGATCAGCATGGTGCAGTGGGTGTTGTTTTTCCATCAATTACCCACTGGTCAAAATACATACCTGGAAGTCCAGCAACCCAAGGCGTGTTCTACTGTTCTACCCTCCTCTCATCTTTGCCATTTTTCTCTCCCTTCCTCTCTCATTGTTTCTTTTTCTCCCTCTCTTCTCTCTCTCCCTCTCCCAACCCCCCACCACCTCACTCCTTGATTGTTCAGAATTCTGAGAAGAAAAAGTAGTACCATTTATAGTGCAGCCTCAGACTCCAACAATTTTGAATGTTGTTCAGTTTTAATAACTTTCAGAGTCCAATTCAAAACTGCTAGAATCAAAGGATATTCTTTTTTTTTTTTTTTTTTTTTTTTTTTTTTTTTTTTTTTTTTTTTTTTTATTTTCCTCTTAAAGTATTACAAAGGGTATTACATAAGTTAGAATCAAAGGATATTCTTTAAAATTGACAAAAAATATTTTTAAGCATAAGATGTCACTTTACCAAAATGAGTATAGAATCTGTTTGGCATAGTATTTTTAAAGTGAGTTTGCTCAATCACATTCATAAAGTACACCATAGTAGGAGACACTAAACTGCCTTTTACCAGCTCTCTGATTTGGAGCAATTAAGTTGATTCCATAGAACCACCTCCAAAAAAGAGGAATGCCAGTATCTGAGGGGACGAAGGCCAAAGAGTTAGATCAGATTGTGTTTTTAAGTTATGTTCAAGGTAAAAACCTAGAGTTTATTTATACCATATTACAGCCCATTAGTACACATCAATAATAATAAAAGTATAATATGCTAATTAGACCAGATGGCCTTCTGGACATCCTTCTAGATGACCTTGTGGACAAAGCAAGAGCTGTGAGGGAAGCCCGGGTCCCAGGTGCAAGAGGGAAGCCAGTGCTGGCTCTTGCACAAATTTTGTGCATCAGGCCTCTAGTGTAAACATATATGTATACTAGAGGCCCAGTGCATGAAATTTGTGCATGGGGGGGGGGTGTCCCTCAGCCTGGACTGCACCTCTCGCAATTTGGGATGCTGCATGCACCAGTGACCATGCTTTTTATACAGGTGAAAGGCATCTTGCTATTGTATGGGCAGCGACACTTTTTTGCCCTGATTATAAAAAGTAATACATAACATGATCCTTCTGAGGCAGTAGTACCATTTTCCCCATCTTATGAGTGGAAAGACTGAAGCAGAGAGAAGTTAAGTAATTGGCTTTGTCACACAGTTATAAGTGTCAGAATCAGGGCTGACAAATGTGCAAGCCAGAGTCCATGCATGTCATCACTGCATCATCCTGTTTTTTCAGTGTTAGAGTGCCTTGTCAGATTTTAATTTTTAAATCTAAGAGACTGTTCCCAATATATAGGGTAGGGTCCCTAGGCCTGGATGGCGATCAGGGCTGATCTGTGGGGCAACTGGTGGGCGGGGTGATCAGGGGGTCCCCTGCTGGCACCTGCCTTGGCTGGCGGCTTGGTGCCACCTACTGGCCGGTCCAGCACCCTGCCTCTGCCGCTGGTCACCTCCCTCTGGGGAGGGGGGACAAATGCTCAATGTAGGACCTGCCCCCAACCCAGGACAGCTCCTGCGTTGAGCGTCTGCTGCCTGGTGGTCAGTGTGAGTCATAGCGACCGGTAATTCTGCATATTCAGGTTTAATTATATAGGATATTTTTCATTTTAAATAGGGTAGCTTTGTCCAACAGAAATAGAGTAATAATTTAATGTTTTCTAGGAGTGTTGTTAAAAATAAAAAGAAACAGTTATTAATGTAATAGTATATTTAATTGAAATATAACACATCAATATGCAATAGACATAAAAAATTACAATGATATTTAGATGCTTCTTTTTAATCTGCTTGTAAAATACAGTGTGTGCTTTGTACCTACAACACATCTCCATTGGACCAAACACAGCTCCGTGGTTCAGTGGTCACATGTGGCTTCTGTACTGGATGGCACAGCACAGAGTAAAGAGAGTAGCAATCTAAGGAAATTAGGGCAATTTGAGCAACATACGTGATATTTTAGAATTGATGGCATGAACTAAACTCCCATGGTCAATCAGGTATGCCCAAATCATAGAACACATAAAATGTTAGACCTGTGAGAAACTTGAGAGATCATGTGATCTAAACCTTTCTGTTTTAGTGTGGAAATTATGCCTGAGAGAGGATGCATGACTTATGAAGGCCACGCCGGGAATAGAGAACAGGACTGGGACCCAAGCCAGCCTCCTGTTTTCCCCTTGAGGGTGCATTGTGCAGGATGGCACTAGGATGCTCCCACCTTCAGACCCTGTCAGGGTATTGAACCTCCTATTCTGTGAGCAAGGAAGGCCAGAAGCCCATGGAGTCCCCACAGGTTGCTGGGTGCTTATTTACTCTCACATCTCTTAGCATTTTGTGCATGTTATAATAATAAATAGTCATCTTAGAAATGAAAATATTGAGATTTTTCTCCTAATATGTGTTACTCTACAATGTATATCTTGTAGGAAGGATAGCCCAGCTTCATCATCCAGAAGTCAAACACCATGAACACCCCACTTGCATAATTGAGTAGTAACGCCTTTTGCACCTCCAGGTTTTAAAATCTTCCACCTGGCAACCTCATTGTTACATTGCCATCAACCTGTGCATTTCATTTTTCCTGCAGATTAGATTTGCAAATAAGAACTGCGGATTCCCTCTCCATCCTAAATAATCCTTCTCACATATTGCATGATATTCCATTGAGCCAGATTTTAAAATGTGGAAATTAAAACTCAACAACAGAAAGTCATAAACACCGTCTTTCATCTTGAGAATTATAGTGATATGTGGCATTACGTGAAGTGTGAATGTTGACAGACCGTCATAAGGAGGATTACGGGGTGAAACGTCGGATGGAATGAAGAGGTTGTAATTGTGGGTTACATGTCTATAATGAATGATACTCATGTAGGAATATACAGGAACTCTGAGTTGTAATGCAGATAGAATCTCTTACCTGAGCAAATTGGGATGATTAAGTCCTTAAATGACCAGGAGCCACTTCTGAGCAACACCTCAGTCTTAATGTTTGACCTTAGGCAAGTCACTTACCCACCTGGTGACTATTTTCCTAGCTTCAAAATAATGCTCATAATCTATATTCAGCTGGATAATGTTTACAGATGTCTTTGAGAAACTTGGATGAAAGGTCCCATTTACATATAAAGCAGTGTTATTATTCAAATCCCCCCTCTGCTGACTTCTGTGCAGCAGGTGTATTAAAGGAGAACAAAAAAGAAAGAGAAACAGAAAATTGGCTCCTTAAATCATGGAAATGAGATTGTCCCAAATCAGTTCATTTTGAATGGAAGAAGGAACATTATGCTGCATTTATTAACCATTTCCTAACAGACTTCACTTTGGTTGAGAAGCCGAGCAAGATTGATCCATAGTCCTTTCTGATAGTGACAAGCAAATCTGATGTAAGAATGAAGCTCTTAAAATTCTGGGCATAATCCTCCTAAAATTGCTTCTACTCCATGCATTTATCGGCACTACTGGGAAAATTTAAGACTCTGAATTCACCATTTTAACCTCAAGTTTTAATGTGTTTATTCTTATGTGTATGTGAATATTTGCAGCTAAGTTATTATTAATGCTATTGTCTCCTATTTATTGAATAGGTTCAATGAGTCCTTGCCCAATTATAATTCTTATTGATTAATAATGATATATGATATAACCTTTGAATGAAAGTATTTGTGAAATAAATACTTTTTAAGTGTTCTTTAAAATATTTAAGATTGACAAGAAAGAGATGGGTGGGGCTAAATAAAAACTACCTTTGAAACCCTAAGGCAGCGGTCAGCAAACTGCGGCTTGCGAGCCACATGCAGCTCTTTGGCCCCTTGAGTGTGGCTCTTCCACAAAATACCATGTGCGGGTGCACATGTACAGTGCAATTGAAACTTTGTGGCCCATGAGCAGAAGTCGGTATTTTGTGGAAGAACCACATTCAAGGGGCCAAAGAGCC
This sequence comes from Myotis yumanensis, assembly GCF_028538775.1. Taxonomy (NCBI): domain Eukaryota; kingdom Metazoa; phylum Chordata; class Mammalia; order Chiroptera; family Vespertilionidae; genus Myotis; species Myotis yumanensis. Next base: position 235,040,413 of record NW_027223752.1, on the reverse strand, counting down.
GCATGTGGCTCGCGAGCTGCAGTTTGCCAACCACTGCCCTAAGGCATGGATTATGCTCAAGTTTTTCCTGCAAAATTTATTTGATGAGGCCCCAAGGCTTTGATACAGCATACTTGTCAATCTCTTTACCTCTAAAATAAAGAATCTCCACCCAGCATCTAAGATCTGTTCTAGGTCTTACATTCTGCAATTGCTTGCTTTTTAGCATCTTCATTGTTGTTGCTGTGAATTTATGTCCTATTTTACCCATTTTTGCATCCCTGCTGTATTAGCTCCTAACTCCCTTGTAATGACCCTATGAGATAGGTATTACTCCCTTCATGGTAGCAGATGTGGATAACAAGTAGGGCGTGGTTAGGTTACCTGGTCATGATTCCACTGGATAAGCCGCAGAAGGAAAAAAATTTAACTAGCTCTAAGTGACTCTTAAGCATATAATATCCCCATTATATTAAACTAGGCTATCTCTTAAAAATAGCATTGAACTTCATATTTCTCTTACTGTGTATATCTGTTTGCTGTCACTCATCTTGCCTGTTTTGAAACAATGAAACACGTACAGATAAAATTTGGTAGAATAGGAATTTTTCTTTTGAATAATTTTTTTCTGTAAAGATCTTGGCCTGCCTGAATAATTGCTAATGAAATTAATGTCATCCTGCTCACCCCTAAAAGTGCCTGACATTTTTTCTTTGTGACTAATTATTGTACAGACGGCACTTTAATTGCACGATGTAGGAGGTACTTTCTATAAATGCTTAACATTACAAAGGGACATGATCTGCAATCTTCAGATCATTAAACTTGCTACCAGGAATAAGCATGCTTTGGGGACCAATGACATTTGTCAAAAGAAGTCCATGTGTTCTGTGGAGGACAGGGGACCATGCCCAGGAAAGGCAGCCTGAAAATTGTCCTATGCTGAGTGTCTTCAATTATTTACTAGTAGGGAGATATGGGCAATCTAGGCCTTCTCCAGGGAAATGGCTATTCAAAGAACAAGACACATAAAATCACTGAGTGAACTGAAATCGATGCCTAAAATAAAGTCCCCAGGACAATTTTCAGGTAGTTTGCAAACATCACAAAATAAAAGCTGAGAAAGCCAATGGAAGATGACCTGACTAGGAATTCCAGCGTGGTTATTTATCACTTGTCCACAGTCTCTCCCTCACTAACATAAGCTCTGTGAGATCAAGAGCTTCTCATGCAGCCTTAGCTGGTTTGGCTCAGTGGATAGAGTGTCAGCCTGCATACCAAAGGGTCCCAGGTTTGATTCTGGTCAAGGGCACATAGTTTGGTTGCAGGCTCCTCCCCGGCCCAGTCCCTGGTCAGGGCTTGTGCTGGAGGCAACCAATAGATGTGTTTCTCTCACATCAATATTTCTCTCTGTCTTTTCCCCTCTCTTCTACTTTCCCTAAACATTAATGGAAAAATATCCTAGGGTGGGGATTAACTAAAGAGAGAGAGAGAGAGAGAGAGAGAGAGAGAGAGAGAGAGAGATTCTCACACATATTCTTAGATATGACTCTTAAGAATACCTCCAACTCTTTGGCAAGAGGTCAACAAAATTCTCACCCAATAATTATCCTCCCTTTTTTGATTTTGAGGTTAGTGTTGTTGGTAGGATCAAAAGGTTTAGCTAAGTGGAAGAAGACAAGTTTAATTAAATCCTGTGAAGAAATTATAATGAAAGATGAAAGAAACACAAAAGAATTTCAGGGTAACACTTTGGAATCAGTTGATGTAGGAGAGTGTTGGTGTTGCTGTCTACATGGAGATTCAAAAACTGAAAATGTAAGAAGATAATGTCAGCTGATATGGAATAAGCTGTAGAGAAGGTCAGCTCTGTTCTCACTTTTCCACTAACTAGAGTAAGGTTAGCAGTGGGAAGAAAAGACACCAGCTACTGCTTCTGGTCCTGCCACTTAAAATACAAGTGGTCTTGCTGAAGTCAGTCCCCAGAGTTCCAGTTTGTTTATAAGTAAATGGGGGCGTTCTATGTAAAACAAATATATGTGAAAACTTAAATGAGATATGAGTTAAGGGCATACTTATTTTGGAAACTAATAAGACACTATGTATGAAATTGCTTTTAGAAATGTAACAAGCTCGAAGTGCATTGCCATCATTAGCTCAGAGTTGCTCATTCTTAACTGAAGTTCTACCATGGATTGGAGGACTTTGTAATATTTTGTTCTCCAGGAAGTATTGATTACCTTCAAGAATGGCTATCTGTATTTAGAATCCTTAAAGTGGGCTTTATTGCGGCTACCCAAGGCTGGCATTAGCTTTTGTTTAATATGCATTATGACAGCAGACTTTCTTTCCAATTTGAAAGGACTCTTACAACAGAACAACATTGCCTGGAGAAGTCTGGATGGTCATCAGAGAGATATGCTCATGAGGCTGGTAATTTGGAAATGTCCTTGATTTCCAGAAAAAGACTTAGTTTTATTGGTTTATAGAGTCAGCAGTGTACCTGAAACTGGATGGGCTTTATTGGAATAACCCATTCTAATTTCTTTACTTACACAATAAGTTTGTATATAAACCAGAACACCAGTTTGATAATTTATGTTGAGAAATATGTCAAGTGGGTTATAAAATATTATTTACTGGTCAATGTGTTTGTCCTCCATGAAAAAGAGAACACAAGGCTTCATAAAATGAAATACCTACTCTAGTGAGTGGGCAGGCCATTGTGTGAGAGAAAGGGATCAGTGTGAACTTGAATTTTAATCTAGAGAGAAATGAGAGTTGGAAAGGTTAGTGCACAGATTCCCAGGCAGCTTCCACAGCTTGAGTGAGTTTGAAATCCCTGGCTCTGAGTTCTGCCTGCTAGAAATGTATTCTCAAAGCTTATCATCCAAAGCAAGGGCACAGGGAGCTCGGTTTAAAGGTCGGGGGAAGCAAAACCACTCACAGATTACTCCTTACACCTTAAGATCCACCTTAAATTTCATCTCCTTTATTTGGACTGAGCCTTGTCATAACTTGTCAAATTTATCTATGTACTAGAGGCCTGGTACATGAAAATTAGTGCACTCGGCCGGGGAGGGGGAATCTCTCAGCCCGGCCTGCACCCACTTACAATCCAGGAACCCTTAAGTAGGATCCCTAGGCCTGGCTTGAGATCATTGGGGCTTTCCTTCCTCCTGCTGAAGGCAGCTGGCCTCACCCCCTCTGCTGCCACTGCTTGCCATCTGTGCAGCGCTGCCCACACCTCCCCTGCCACAGGTGGCTTCCCTCTGCAGGTGACAGGCGTGGGGTACGATGGCTTGACTGGCCTGGGCCTCTCTCTGCAAGCGATTGCTGGCCAGCTGCACACCTGCCACAGAGTAGCCACGGGTGGCCTGGGCCTCCCTCTTTCTTTGCTGGGGGGTGGGGCCAGCCCTTTGAGGGGCCATCTGCCTATCTGACCACCCCTAACCACTCTCCTGCCTACCTAATCCCCCTAACCGCTGGCCTTCCTCCCTGATTGCCCCTAGCAGCTTGCTTGGGGGCAAGGCCAGCCTGGTGAGTGGCTGTGGTGGTTCTGGTCTCTGGTCTTTCTGGTGGTTACACTTATGGAGGCTGACCTTTTATTATATAGGATATACCTGTCATTATTATTGAAGTAAGAGCTGTTTTAGAGGGAGAAGTTGTTTTACTCACACTTTTATTACTGGGACAATTCTGGACACCTCAAAATGCGACAAGTATTACTTGTAAAGTGAATGAGTGATGAATATCAATGGAGCGGTGTTCATCATTATACCCATCATGCATAAAAGGGATTCAGAGTATTATTATATAATATTTGGAGAATAGAAAAATGTCTATTTATAGAAAACCTGATCCTAAATAAAGTTCAGTGAGCACCTATATGCTCTAACTGCTTATGTGAATTATCACCTAGCAGCATTTACTTACATTAGGCATCATATCTCTATATTGTAGGGGCTCAGCTAGATCAGGTAACTTAAAATGACTTTAATTTTAGGTATATCCTTCCACTGTACTGATTAATTATTTAAGATAGGCTAAGATTATTCTTGAATAACCTTAGAAAACCTTATTTTTCACAAGTCCATCATGGATTGAGTAACCCTCCCTGGCAGCTATGTTCTGTGTGATGACTCATATCTTGTGTGTCAGCCATCTAGGCACACAGCCTCCAGTCAAAGCACAAGTGAAGAAATAGCTAGGAGAATGGTGGGGGCTTCTCCTCATCTCAATTCATATTGATTGAAGCCACTTGCACCCAGATTGTATTAGCCTGAGCAAGACATGCAACTGTGCCCAGCTACAAAGTGCTGATTGGTATTGTTCATTTTCTCTGGCCAGATGGAAAGACTATCAAATAAGGTGGGTGTCTTCCCTATCCAATTTAATATTAAACTAACAGTTCTGACTTTATGGGAATAGGGTCCTTGTAGACTTGAGAGGCTAAGCAGTTCATTAAACAATAATTAAATGAAACTTTATTGATTATCTGCTATGTGTCAGATCCTGTTTTACCTTATGGAGAGTCCATGGTGAGCAAAGCATAGACATTCACTGCAGTCCTGGAACTTGCATTCCAAAATGACAAGCAAACACACACACACACACACACACACATTTTTATAATGTAATATTGTTTAAATTGAAGAAGTACAGGTAGGCACTTGCAGAGAATTCTATAGAATTATGCGACACACAGTTCCTTGGTAACTAACTTAGATCAGGTAGTCAGCAAAGATCTGTTTAAGGGGGTGATATTTAAACTGACATCTGGACGACATGAAGGAGTAACCATCCTGGACAGGAAAAGGTTAGCCCGGAGTTTTGCTACAGAAGTAAGCTCTTGGTGGCATCAGAGCAAAAAGTGGGTCACTGTGGACTGGCAGAGTGAGAGAGGAGAACCATGAGGTTAGAATTTGTAGGAGCAGAGACAGATCAGCTCAGACATGTGTTTTAAGGCAGGGAGAAGAGTTTTAAGTATGATGGGAAACCACTGGGGAGCCATGAGCTGGAGGGTGACACAATCTGACTTATGCTGACGATGGGCACAGTGCCATCTCGCAAGCCTTGTGCATCCCTGAACCCCCAAAATAGAAGCTACAATGACAGACATCTGTTTGAGAGCCAGAGGCAATATCAGAGTTGAAAGGTGCTAAGCTCCACTCGCCTTCAATGAGGCTGTCAGAGAAATACATTGTCACTGAAAAATGCCAGGGTTGGCAAAAATCTAGGCTTGTCTGAAAAGCTAAGAGAAAATCGCAGGTGTGTAAAATGCAGCCCTAGTAATAGCAACTCCAGCTGTCATGTAAACTGGTGGTACACATCTGGCCACCAGGCTGAGGTATGAAGTCTCAGAACATTTTTACATGAATGGGAATTGAGTCAAGGTGAGTCAAGGTCATGGGGATGGCTGACCTCTATTGGTCCAGCCTTGGAATGAGATGGGGAGAGGAAGGTTAAGTGGGAGGCATTGTAGGAAGACGTTTTCATGCTCCTCAGAGGTGGGAACGTCAGCCAGCAGAGGCAGATGGAAAATTCTGCTCCACGTGGGCTGTCAGAACTGCTTCCTGAAAAAAGCTGTCACTGCAGATGATTTCTTATGTAGATAGATGCAGTGATGTAAAAAGTAAGATGGTTTGGGACATTTATTTCAAACCTTGTTTTCTGGGGCCCTAAAGGTCAAAGAAAGTGCCTCAGGAGCTGCCATGGTCATGCTATAAGGAAAAGAAAGGACATCAGAGGCCCTTGCTCTAGTTCATCCAAAGCTTCTCCCATGTGTTACATATTAACAATGGCGGGGTTCCACATGAATTTTTACTTGAAAGAAATGTCCCCACTGCTAAAAAGTATGCCTTGAATACAAGAAAAGAAAACTTAGAGACACAAGGTAGAAAACTATATAAATCACATACATCCATGTGATATTTTATGCTACTTTATTGGATGCTTATGCGAACCCCAGTGGACAATGGTTAAGATCACATAGCCAATAAGTGTTCAAGATGGGATTCAGGACTGGCTCTCTGACCCTGAAGACCACACGTCCCTTATGTGTTATTCTGCTATGTCATGCATAATGACCCCATATCCTCCATTCACTTATTTTGTGACGTCCAGTAGATGCCATCTTCTTTGAACCTCAGTTTCATCATCTATGAAAGAGGAATGTAGGTAGAACTTAATAAAGCCAATCTCATTATTTTGAGGTTCAAGTGATACAGTAGGCTTAGGGGAAGAAACTAGCATAAGCCACGTATTGAGCTGGACACATTTACATACATTGGGTCATATAATCATCACTGAAATCTTATGAGGTGGCTGGTGATGCTCAGGTAAGGAAATTGGGTACAGAAAGTTTAGACTAATCACTTGAGCTCAAGCAGCCAGGAATTATGCTGACACTCTGACCCGAATCTCAGTCCATTCATGTGAACAGACCTTTGCCCACTTACCATAAATTTAAAGGGTTGAACATCATAAATTAAGTTAAAAAACACATATATTGTATGTTCCTATATTGACAAAAGAAAAGCTTATGTGTAGTTTCTATATGATTGTAAGTCAACGGTAGTCCAAAAATATCAAAAAAGACCAAGTTTATTTATTATTGTGCATATCTGGGTGTTATATGAATGGAAAGATAATTTTTGGTTAGTTTGATTAAAGGGAGACAAAAATAATCTATAATAATAAAAGCATAACATACTAATTAGACCAGATACCTAGACAACCTTCCAGATGAAGCCGGGCCTGGGAGGGCTGAGCCCCTTGCATGAATTTTATGCATTGGGCCTATAGTTTATAAATGATTATTTATTTATTCCATAATTTAATTACCTTTATTTCAGTAATATCACCATGCTGTATAACCAAATTTTTAAATGTTTTTAAATTTTGACAGTGATTTCCTAGCTAACTAAAAATAAAATGTAAATAAAATAAAAGGTTAGTAAATATTAATAAATGTTCATATGAAATGTAATTTTAATATACTTAAAAAGAAAAAATATAATTATTTTTATGTAATATAAAATAATATTTTTGTCTTTAAATATTCAAACTGATCAAAGAATAAAATGCACATTTAAGTAATGTACATTTAAATAATGTACATTTAAATAATGAATATTATTTTATGTCAATATTCTAAAGAATTAGTATTGCTTATTTTTAAGTTAATTTCTATTGAATACTTTTTAAAATAAAACTTCTCAATTTTACCCTTTAATGTGCATCTAGTTGCCAATTAACCAATACCAATCTTCACACATATTGTTTCTAGACCAACACATTTATAAATGTAAGGGGGATATAAGGTATTTGCAATTGCAGATTTTTCCTTAGTTGCTATATGTGGCTACCATGTGCAAACCCTAAGCTAGTGATGTACAGAGCATTTGCTGTGGCTTGGGCAGTGTGACTTGTGAGAGTGGATGTTTGCATGTTGAGTTACAGGTCCCACAAGGCTGGTCCTGAAAGAGCTGGATTCCAGGTTACTGAGGTGTCTATGTGCTAAAACAACAACAACAACAGCAACAACAACAACAATAAATACATTCATACACATAAATAAACATACATATATATATATATATAAGATAGTCTTTCTTCTTTGTTTATGTATATGTGTACGTGTTTCATAATGTGAGTGAGCATCTGGTTAGGAATCAAAAAGCTTCTTCGGTAAAGAATCACACAGTAAATGTTGGTTTTGTGGGAGCAGTGCCTCTAGTGCAGCTATTCAATGCTGCCGCTGTAGTGCAAAGCCACCACAGACAACATGCAGATGAGTGCAGTGGGCACCACTTGATTTCGTCCCCCTCAGGCCCTTGACCTTGCACTAAAGGCTGGCATCCCAAAAGGAGTCTCCTTCCCAGGCCCAACTGGGTTCTGCATGTGGCTGTGCCTGTAATCAGAAAAGTGGTTCACAGATATAAACTGCTTAATTCAATAACTGGCTGGAATGAGTCTCATTTTATTGATTTACTATTGGAGAGCAGAGCGCAGTGGAAAATTTACATAATTGTCTTTTATCAGACAGGATGCTTGACCAAGTTTTATACACATTGGACTTAACTGAGAAAATTTGTACCGATCTTAAGTGACCAGTTGTTCTAAAACTCTATTATGGTGGGTCTCCTGCTTAAATGCATGCTTATTAATTTCTATTTGGTGTCTTTATTGATATTGGGGATAAGAGAGACATCTGAGCATGGAGCATGTCCACTTATCTGAGAGCAAGGATGGTAAGAACATCAGCACCACCACCAATAATAATAGTTTAACAATAAATTATCATGAGGTCCTCATTATGAGCCTTGCATATAAAAACTCATGTAGTAAGAGAAAAATCAATCTGTAATTTTCCAGTGAAAATGTATACCCCACAGCATCCTTAGGAGCCCACTCTGTGGAATATAGGGTGTAATGGAGACAAAAGGCCAGGGTCCAATCACTCCATTGATACTTACTTGCCTATAAAACCAGTGATTACTTTGAAAGTTAGATAAATGTTTAACCAGTATGTTGTATACCTGTATGTCAACAATATTGTATTGTCCCCAGTAGTTAACTTGTGTGATTGAAAAAAACAAACAAAAAAACATTAAAAGAGAACAGTATTATAAAAACAATTGCAATGTTGTAGAAAAGAAATCAGATTTTTAAAAAATATATTTTATTGACTTTTTACAGAGAGGAAGGGAGAGGGATAGAGAGTTAGAAACATCGATGAGAGAGAAACATCGACCAGCTGCCTCCTGCACACCTCCTACTGGGGATGCGCCCGCAACCAAGGTACATGCCCTTGACCGGAATCGAACCTGGGACCTTTCAGTCCGCAGGCCGACTCTCTATCCACTGAGCCAAACCGATTTGGCAAGAAATCAGATTTATAAAGCACATTTTTTAAAAAGTACAAGTACCACATAAATATTAACTAATTACTATTTTCATTCAATAGTACAGAAAGCCTAGAAATTTATTTTTAATAATTTTCTAAATGTCTTTTCTCTATGCTTTCTTTCACACTGAGAATCAAGAAGCCAGTGGTTATGGAAAAACAAAATAGAACGCATCCAGAATCTTATGATCATAGAAACAATCTCATGGCTTCAGCAACCAGACTTTGAGTTTGTGTGTTTTTTTAAAGTGTAGTTTGTTTCCGGTACTGTTTTTAAAATGTGGCCTTTCAATACGTTTTGGCATTAGCTTGCAACATACACTTACCCTGGGAGTTAATATATGTAAAATTGGTTCCAAGCTTAGAGACAATTCCTGCTGATGTAAAGGTAATATATGGTGCTTGTTGTTGGGAATGTGTGTGCAGGTGCACTGTGTGCAATTGACATTAGCATTAATCACAGATTGGAATTTGGCAGATGCTAGATTTTATAGCAAGTGTAATCTAGTATTACTGCGAAAAGCAGTTATAAAACTTCTGATTTTTTTTGAGGGATAGTTAGAATATAATTAGAATTATAAGCATGAGGATGTGTGTGTATTTGTTACATTTAACTTTTCTCTGTCTCTTTATAGGACTCCCATCAATCAGTACTCACATCCTAACTTTATAGTTTTCTTTTCATATCCAGATTAGGAAATGTGTTTTCTAGCCCTAGATTCCCTCAATATCCACAATGCTAGGAGCTCCCTAAGGCCAAACGTTGGGTTGTTCATTTCCACATATCTGTGTCCCCAGCAGCTCACTTGTGTTATTCTCAAGAAGGATATTATCTTCCTGACTGAGATCTATTAGGGATTGTTCCCATGAAGTCTCATAAAGTGGGTGCTACTTAATTTTTACAGACTTTCTCTTGACATAGTGCTCCCCAAAATGCAATATCACATTTTTATAACTCTTTTGTATTATCCACAGAAGACTGACAAATGACATATCAAATGACAAAATCAGGGGTCCATGCAAAATTCATCCACTCAGCAAATACTTATTGAACATCTAGTATATGAAAGGGCTTAAGAGACACAGCAGGGAGCCAACACGAGTTTTCCACCAACAGGGATCACAGTTGATGTAAGAGATCCGAAACTATTTGGCATAAGAATGGAAAACTCTAAATAAGAGCTGCCAAATTCATAGAACTGTCTATGTGCTAGGAATTATTCTAAGTGTTTTATATGTACTAATTAGTTTACTCCTTCAAACAACCCTATTATAATTTTACAAAAGATGAAACACATGTACAGAGAAGTTAGGTAACTTACTTTACATAGTGTGAACTTGATTTAACCACATTTTTAACCCATGTGGTTTAGCTCCAGGGCCCGCACAGTTACTGACTTACTGTATTTTGTCTCATTCATGCCATTATTTGCTTCAAAATGTAAGGCAAAGCTTCAGTCAGATAAATAACCTGTGTATTTGTTTTTATGTTTATTATTTCCCACAACCAAGGTTTTAATGTATCACAGCAGCAAAGAGTTCAAGATGATACTACTTGTTAAGAATGTACAGTCTGAATACTCTTCTATTTTATGTCATATAGAACCATATGCTATGGATGTCAACTGGGTGAAAGGCAGGGCAACATACTCATAAAAACTGAAACACAGGAATTCTGTGCCAAAAAATAGTTATCACACATACTCCTGAGGTTCAGCCTGAGGTTAGCAGGACCAGAATTTCTCTCAGTTCTTGGACAGCTCCCAGACAAGAGCAAATAGTTGAATGGAGAATTGTCTAAACCAATATTAAATAAGGCCAGCAGAGCAGTAAATTGTACAGTATACCATGCATTAAATACCTAATTGGAAGTTACTGAATAGTCTAATCATCTTTTAAAAAAATCTGTTTGTAAAATGTGCTGGGGAAAAAAAACCCCATGAGTTGACCATTTGTTGAGGTTACAGGAAATCAGCCATACATTTTGATTTTTATCAGAGTGGATGACCCTCAGCGATGCATCCTGAATACATTTTTACAAATCTATTGATTTGGCATGTAGAAAGTATTTTCTGTTAGTACAAATACTGCAGAATTTGTACGCACAAATCAATAAAGAAGTCTATGGAATACTACTTGGCTGTAAAAATTAAAAAAAAAAAGAAATCTTAGCCTTTGTGACAGCATGGATGGACCTGGAGAGTTTTATTCTAAGTGAAATAAGCCAGTCAGAGAAGACAAATACCATATGTGCAATCTAATGAAGAAAATAAACTAAAAAAAAAATAGAAATAGACTCATAGATACAGAGAACAGACTGATAGCTGTTAGAGGAGAGGGAGGTTAGGGGGATGGGTAAAAAAGGTGAAAGGATTAAGCAAAACAAAACCCAAAAAACTTCATATACACAGACAACATTATGGTGATTATCAGAGTGAAAGGGGAGTGGGGGAGGTAGAAAAGGGTAAAGGTGGGATAAATGGTGATGGAAGAAGACTTGAGTTGGGGTGGTGAGCACACAATCTATAATAATAGAAGCATAATATGCTAATTAGACCAGACAGCCAAAAGACCTTCCAGACATCATTCCGGATGTCCTTCCTGACGAAGCTGTGGGGGCAGGGGCTGAGGCAGAGGCAGTTAGGGGAGATTAGTGGTTAGGGGTGATCAGGCAGGCAGGCAGAGTGGTTAGGGGCAATCAGGCTGGCTGGCAAGTGGTTAGGGGCAATCAGACAGGCAGGCAGAGGGGTTAGGGGTGATCCGGTAGGCAGGTGAGTGGTTAGGGGAGATCAGGCAGGCAGGCAGGTGAGCGGTAAGGAGCCAGTGGTCCCGGATTGCGAGAGGGTGCAGGCCGGGCTGATGGACCCCCCCGCCTGTGCATGAATTTCATCACCAGGCCTCTAGTATAATATATAGATGATGTATTATAGAATTGTACACCTGAAACATGTAATCTTGTTAACCATTTAACAGATTAAATTTAATAAAAATTATACAAAAGAAGTACTAATATATGTGCATGTATATATAATGCACATATATATCAAAACAAGAGAAATATCCTAACAGAAAAATGGCAAAGATGGGAAATTAACAGAGGAGAAAATATAAATGATAAAAGAAAATAACACACAAAAGAAAAAAAATGCTTTTCTCACCAGCAATCAGTAAAATGCAAATTTAAATAAATATGATCTCATCTCACCCTTACAAAAAATACAGGTATTAATATTTTTAACAAGGAGCTTTGCAAGAATGAAGAAAAATAAAAATTCATGTTATTAACAAATTGTTACAACCACTTTAGAGAGCCATTGGAAAAGGGCTGGTAGCTTGTAGTGTCGTATAATCTCAATGAGTAGTATGCATCTTGATGGTATTATAGCGAAACACCCACATATGTACAAAAGAAAAGAATGCTCCATTGAAGAACTGATTGTAATAACCAAAGTGGAATAAAGTGTTTCTCAGAAGGAGGATAAATGAATAAATCATGGCTTATTCATATAATCATTCTATAGAGCAGTTGAAATAGATTATATTTATATGTATCAATATAGCTATATCTCAAAAACATAAAAGAGAGCATAAAGCGGTATGACTCCACTTATGTAAATTTTAAAGCACACAAAACAACAAATATATTTATGATTCTTTTTCAATTGGGCTCCCTGAGAGCACAGTCTGAGGAGGAGGGCTGTGTGCGAACCATTCAGCAGAGATTGTCGTAGGAAGATGTAAGGAAGTAAGAAAAGCAAAATAGAGCAGAATGCAAAGCCAAGTCCCAATGTGGTTGAAATTGAGGACTCAGCCCATCCTATGGAGTCTGGAACTGGAATGGCTCTTCAGAGTTACTCCATATTGAAACAAGGGGGCTGAGGATGTACATCTCTACATCAGCCAGCCATTGGCCATGGCCAGGTAGCCCTTAGCTGGAAGCAATGCTAAGCCTGGGGTACAGCTCTGAGCCATCGCAGCTAATGTCAGCAGTTGACGGATGAGTGTGTTAGACCTGAGGAGGGGACCTGGATGCAATACTGCGGTATCCACTTTGCTGTCATTCATATAAATGCAATAAGAGTACGGCACACACATGCACAGGAATGATGCACATGGGCTTGTGGGTAGCAGTTTCCTACGGGGAGGGAGACACAGAAAGGAAAAGGATGAGGGCCAAGCTTCAGATGGATCTGCAATGTTTCATTCATTAAAAAATATGATGTAGAAGCAAATGTAAAGATATTTTACCTTATTGGTGTACCTGTGTCCATTATATTATATTCTGTATCTTCAAAACGTTTCAAATATTTTCAATCCAGTCATATTGGAGGGTGATAAAATGACATTCAAAAAGTGCCCAAAAAGTGGTCTAAAATAAAGCAAAATTTTTTTTTCTATTTTTAATTTAAAAAGCAAAAGCTTTGGTCATGATGTGATGGTTGTTTTCAAAGCATAATTGAAATTACAGTTGACCTGGTACCTTTACAAAAGTCATTTAGATTATATACATACCCTAAAATTTATTTTAACTTAAAAGGTATATATACCCAGTTAGATGTTGATTTTTTTAAAATTTAAGACAATGACTTCTCCTTTGAGAACACGCCTACAGATGGTCGATCTTTAGAGTGTTTTAGTGCTCACCTGCTGTAGACTGAAAAAATTCATAGGTTGAAGCACTAACCCTCAACATAATGGTCCTTTGATATGGGGCTTTGGGGAGGTAGTTAGGGTTAAAGAAAGTCATGAGAGCAGGGCTGTCCTGAAAAGATTTGCAGCTTTATAAGAGGAGAAAAAGAAATCAGAGCTCTCTCTCCAGCATGTTGGGACAAAGGGGAAGGAGATAATTTGAGGCACAAAGAAAGCTTTTATCAGATACAACCATGCTGGCACCTTGCTCTCAGAATCTCAGCCTCCAGAACTCTGAGAAGTTAAATCTGTTGTTTAAGCCATTTAGTCTATAGTATTTTGTTATTCAGAGCTGACCAATTGACCGCCCACACAAATGCAGAGACCAGAATTCAACTAGATGTGGTTCATTGGGAAGTGATTGGTAGGAAAGCAGAGACCAGAGACAGGGAATGGAAGGCAGACATAAAATGGTTAGTTATGAGCAAGTTACCAATGTGGGTCAGTGGATTGTGAGCCCACAGGAGAAGTCTAGTTGACAAGTCAGTGTGTCTCTTGCGGCTGAATAAAATTTTGCTATCATTTGTTAGGGTGGGTTAACTGAACTCTTTGGATTTCTCATTCTTTTAAGTTCTGTGATTGAAAAATATCACTGTTATTATTTTCCATGAACATGTCCTTCAGCTCCACTGAAATGTGTTAGGGAGGTAACTAAATTTACTAGTAGACTTTGTGCTTCTTAGAGGTAACATTTGGGACAAATCAAGCATTTTGTGTTGGCTGAGCCATATTAACATTATGAATTGTTCTACTTTCCTGCCAAATTTAAAGCCTTAAAAATCATCACATATTCCTGGGGACACACTTTGTAAAGGTTCTAAAAGCAACCAGTATGGGCTGTTCAAAGACAGAATATAATTATTTTCAGGTCATCGTTGACCACCTCAGAGAGTTGGGCACTTTTTACAAATTTCTATGGTAGCAGATATTTAACTATATGTATCCACCCCTTTTATGAGATGACTAATAGTGTCAGCTTTGATAGTTGTCAACTTTTCTCTCCCTACCTCAACACAGAACTTGGTACAAACCATAGATATTCAAGAAATACTTATTTAATTTTGACCATGATTAGAAGAAGGTCTGGAGAGCCAGGGAATCACTAGCTCATTTATAGCATTTTATTTGAGATATTAAAATACAAAAGCAAATATTTTTTGCAGCGGTTAGATACGATAGCAACATGGATGGGCTGTTCATTCAAGGACTGCCTAGACAAGATGTCTTTGTCTGATGCTTACTGCTCAGGTCTCCTTGAAATGGAGTCATTTTTTTCTGCATTTTTCAAAACTGGCTTTAGAGAAAGACCTTTTTCATGGTAACAGAGAGTGCTGAAATTTATTCCACTCTAAAGATGATTTCCTCAAAAGTTTTACTGCATTTTAAAAATTATGGGCATTTTAGAAATCTTCTCATTTGATCAATTTTTTTTTTTAATACTAGAGGCCTGATGCTCAAGAGGCTCGGCCCCCGCTGCCACCATGGCAGCCTCAGTCCCCGGCCGCCACAGCTTCATCTGGAAGGTTGTCTGGAAGGACATCTGGAAGGATGTAGGTCTAACTAGCATATTAAGTGTTTATTATTATAGATATTTATTGATTTCAGAGAGGAAGGAAGAGGGAGAGAGAGATAGAAACGTCAATGAGAGAGAGTCATTGATCAGCTGCCTTCTGCACACCACCTACTGGGGATCTAGCCTGCAACCCAGGCATGTGCCCTTGACCAGAATCGAACTTGGGACCCTTCAATCTGCAGGCCAACACTCTATCCACTGAGCCAAACCGCCTAGGATGATCGTGCTTTGCTTGTTTGTTTTATTTTCCCTAATCCATGTCCATCATCCTTTACTGAATTTATTTATTCATGGAAATGGTTCACATATTCTAGACTGAGAGCAATGTGTGTTCTCTATTCCTATGAGAATACAGAATAGGTTCAATTTACAGTTTAACTTAAACATCAGCATTAAGTGCTCTTTTTTGATTCTGAATAGTAGTAAATTGCAAGGACCCAGGCAGACCCCTATAGTGGCAAAACACATTTTACAATAATGGAAGAAATTTATATCTTTTAGATGTTAAAAATATAGATGCATGAAACACTGATTTGACATAATATATGCACCTCTATGTTCATTGCAGCATTATTTACAATAGCCAAGATTTGGAAGCAGCCCAAGTGCACATCAGTAGGTGAGTGGATAAAAAAGCTGTGGTACATTCACACCATGGAATACTACTTGGCCATAAAAAATAAGGAAATTTTATCCTTTGTGACAGCATGGATGGACCTGGAGAACATTATGCTAAGTGAAATAAGTCAGTCAGAGAAAGACAAGTACCATATGATTTAACTCATGTGTGGAATCTAATGAACACACTGAACTACTAAGCAAAATAAAGACAGACTCAGATAAAGAACAGGCAGATAGTTGTCAGGGGTCAGAGGTTGGTGGGTGTGTGAAGGGATTAAGCAAAAAAGAAAAAAAAAATAACTCATTGATATGGACAATAGTCTGGTTATTGTGGGGTTAGAGGGGTGGAGGTGGAAGAGAGTATAGGGGGGATTAATGGTGATGGAAGAAATAAAATAATAACAAATAATAAAAATTAAAAAACGAATAACATGAAAAAAAGAAAACAAATGGAGTAAATATTAGACTAAAATCAAAAGCATTTCCATTTTGAATAACTGGTCTTTGAAAAATAAATATCAATAATTCAATGGAAAAAGAAAATATGATGCAATGGTGAAGCACTAAATTAAAAATTCCAGCCATTTCACCATTTCAAAATATTTTAGACCAAATCTCTATATGAATCCAGGTGGCAAATAGACATGCTAATTCTTTACCAAAACAACACCAAAAACTGCATGGTTCATAAATGTAGATATCTTTGCATCACACCAACCAAATCTATATAGAAAACTGCTAAAATTCAATGGGAAAATATTTGTGCATACAAAATATTAATAAATTCACCACTTGCTTTGGCTGCTGTGGCAACCTTCCAACTTGTTTTCAAACATAAAATATCTTTCTCTTTGCTGTGACCTCTGTACTGTGACTCAGGTCTTCTTTCTCAAACAATAAAACGACAAGAGAAACTGTTTTCTTTATTGAGAAACAAGAACATCAACAATACAAATACAAAAATCAGGTAACCACACATGAACTCTTGACTGGCAGAGTCCTTCACACATAACCTCTCAGGATTTCCAGCAATGTGAAGTGCATTTAAAGCAAAATATAATGAAAGGTCAGTATTTCTTCCAGTGTTTGTTAAGTTTTCTTCACATGCTGTATCTGAACTTGGATGTGCTTGAAATTTCAGCTTTCCCACTTCCCTTTCAAATGAAAATAGAAATACCCATCTATAATAATACAAGCATAATATGCTAATTAGGCCAGACTGATTTCTGGACAGCCTTCTGGAAGAAGCCAGGGCTGCAAGGGAAGCCTGGGTCCCAGGTGCCAGAAGGAAGCCGGTGCTGGCAGGAAGGGGAAGGAAGGTCTACTCTTGCACGGGCCTCTAGTGATATCATAGTGATCATTTTCTTGGTTCAAAGCTGAATTAAAATTTCCAATGGGGCATATTTGGTAACTGAAACAATATCCTAAATTTTTTTTCATTAAAAGTTCAAAGAATTAGAGAAGATATAATTTGTGATAAATTGTAATATCTATACATTAAATAAAATAGTCGTCACTTTTGACAATCTATACTAATAAAAGGGTAATATGCTAATTAGACCGGGAGACCTTCCGGACAACCTTCTGGACCTCCTTACAGACAAAGCCATGGCTGGGAGGGCCAAGGCAAACTGCCATGGCTGGGAGGGCCCATCGCAGGGCCCTAGCCGAGTGGGCAGGGCCTCCCTCTGCACAGCATTGATCACAGAGCCCGGGGAAGGGTGGACAGGCAGGCCGGGGAGCAGTTGGGGCTGAGCAGACCAGCGGGGGGGGGGGGGGGGGGGGAGGGGGGGCAGTTGGGGGTGAACAGGCTGGCAGGGGGGACGGTTGGGGTCAAGCAGGCTGGCAAGGGGGGAAGTTGGGGGCGAGCAGGCTGGAAGGCAGAGTGGTTAGGAGCGATCAGGCAGGCAGGCAGGTGAGCGGTTAGTAGCCAGAGGTCCCGGATTGCGAGAGGGATGTCTGACTGTTGGTTTAGGCCCGATCCCACAGGGACCCGACCTAAACCGGCAGTCAGACATACCCTGAAGGGTCCCAGATGGGAGAGGGTGCAGGCCAGGCTGAGGGAAACTACCCCCCTCCCATGTGCTTTAATTTCGTGCATGGGCCACTAGTTGTATATAAGTTGCTGAAAATATTTAGCCACTAATCTGGAAACTTGTATCAAGGGAAAATTTTTTTTTTTAATTAATAAAGATGAAATAAAAATGTTTTTCAGACAAACCGACACTAAAAGAATCTGTTGGCACTAAACTGGAAGAAATACTAAAGGATTTCCTTTAGGCAAAGTCAAATAGAAAGTTGGAGCTGCAGGCCGACATTGAATACAAAGGGAGAGGAAACGTGTGTGCATCTAAATAAATGTTTACTTCATAATAAAGTCAGAGAAATAATAACTATAATGTTTCATATCTCTACATGATTAAAATACTTAATGTCATTTAAGAGGTACCTATAAGTAAATACACGCTTACATGTTTTTATACACATGGCAGCATTCTTAATCTTTCTGTTCTTTGCTTTTGGAGAAAGGACATTGTAAGATTATTGTTATCTAAACTTTAAAACAAAACATAACACCTTCTTTGAAAGAAGCATTGTATTCCATCACACCCATGGGCCACACTTGATTTAAGAAGATCCCAACTGAAGAACACTGGTTAGATGAACAGTGACTCATCCTACCTGTTGCACTTACCTGTGGGTTGATATCTCTAGAGAATGACCTCGAAATATAAATGTGCAGGCCAGTTAAGATTTTGATATGTTTTCTAGAGTAATTGTCAGAGTTCACAAAGCCACTGACAAATTTAAGTGTTTCTGAACACTCTCAATAGCGTAATTACCAAGCATTTTAACATGGATCATGAAAATTACATCTCACAGTATGCTCCTTATAATTAAAGCTGAAAATGTTTCCATATTTTTAAAAACCACTTTTTAAAATCTGTGCAGTGTTTATAGTTTTTGCTGATTTTTCCTACGGAGTGTTGGTCTTGCTCTCATTTGTTTGCGAGTGCCCATTACATATTAAATTAAAGAAATTGGTCTGCGATTAAACTCAACTGTGCAAGAGTAATTGTACCTTCCCCCCCAGTTTGTTGTTTGACGTTTAATATTTTATGTTTTTATTTTTTTGTGATGAGTATTTTTTTAATTTTAGGTTATGTATAATTGTGCTTACAATTTTTTCTTTTAAAATTTTGAGGATCACTGTTAGAACTTTTCCCACTTCAAATACTTTTTTAATCTAATACTTTTTAGATTATTTATTTATTTTTCTTAATTTAAATTTTTGCATGAGGTACGAGGTAAAAAATTTAATTTAAGAACTTTTCTCAGGTGACTACCCAGATCTCTCAATAAAAATTTTTAAATAACCTATCTTTTCTTCCCGGATTCAAAATGGCATAACTTCATATACTAAATTTTTATCAGTATTTTATATGCTGCTGGAATTTTCCTGTCATTTCACTGATCTAGGTCTACTTCTGTGACAGTAATATACTATGCATTTCTGTATCCTTATGAAAAGTGTAATTACCAGATATTCCCTCATTACTTTTTTTCAAATATTTTTTCTGAATATTTATAATTACTTGATTTTTCCATTTGAAATTAAGAATATGTTTAATTATTCTAAGAAAATCTGGTAGTATTTTTATTAGGTCACAAAATGCATAGTTTTTAAATGAGAATTGACATATTCAGTATATTGTGTCTTTAAATTATAAAACATAGTCTGCTTTTCTATTCTGCTGGAAAATTTTTGTGTCTTTCAGAGATATTTAAAGATTTACTTACATAGTTTTTACACAACTTTTTGTTACTATTTTGTGAGGGAATGTTTTATTTTATAATATCTGCATATTATATTTATTATAACATACTTCATATTATATGTATTAAATTATTTTGATATTTTACTCTCTACAGTTAAGTTCTAAAAGATTGAGTTTAAAATGTAAAAAAAGGAAACTTTTTTTTTTTTTACTTTATAGAGTATTTGCTTTTCTTTTCTTTTTTTAATAGATTTTATTGATTTTTTACAGAGAAGAAGGAAGAGGGACAGAGAGTCAGAAACATCAATGAGAGAGATCGATCAGCTGCCTCCTGCACGCCCCCCACTGGGGATGTGCCCGCAACCAAGGCACATGCCCTTGACCAGAATCGAACCTGGGACCCTTGAGTCCAAAGGCCGACGCTCTATCCACTGAGCCACACCAGTTCGGTGAGTATTTGCTTTTCAAAGCTTGTATGAAGGGCTTTCACAGTGACTTACTGCTATAACTTTGGTGTGATTGAAGAACAACACAAATACCACATACCCTAGTGATGGTGCTGTGTTTAGGGGAGAGGATCAGGGGAAGGGAGCAAAATACAGGTGGAAGAGTGGATGTTGATTTAAATAAGGTAAAATCCCCTGGACAGCCTCTGAAACTGCCTTGAAGTAAGCACATCACATGCAGCTTCAAATGCATCCATCAATAGTCAATACTCTCACCAATGGGACCGAGTCTGGAAAAGAAGAGCTTGATTGATTCCTTGTAATAAGGACAGAGCACTCTCGTGAGCATCTGAGGACCACTCCATGGATTTTTCCATGAAGAGAGATGACCTACATTTTCTGGACCTAGAGAAAATGTAGGCAAGTAGACCTGGTAGGTGGTCTGAGCAGGGTTATTACTGTTAGTGAGGCCTCAAGCTGAACCCTAATTTTGTACAATGTGAGACTATAGCCATATATCAACTACACACACATACACACATACTCATGTGCAACTTACAGATTGTGGAATCAGTTTCCTCCTTTGGCACCAAAAGAAATAGGAGCATTTGTAGAATTGAATTGGGTCTCTTTTTTTCTGATTGCTCTCACCTTTCCTTTCACTATGTTCATACTCACTTCCAACTGCCATTATTTGCATATGTTCCTGAGGTCTCCTTTTGTTCCTGAAATTGCAGGATGCTACTCTGTTTGTAGAAATTAAAAACCCATGGGAACAGTCATCCGCCAATGTCTGTTATAAGTTGATGTGCAGGAATTCCAGCTTCTTTATCCCTTCAGTAGAAATATGTCTTAGGTGTACCCATTCCCAGAGTTTCCCAGCAAAATTACACTTCAGTTGGCCACTACCCACTATGATAGTGGGATTTAGGATGCATCCTTTATTAGTCAGCTCAGGCTGCCATAACCAAATACCACAGGTGGAACCACTTAAACAATAAACATTTCCTCACAGTTTTGGAGGCAAAAAGTCTGAGAGTGACATCAGGGTTGGTTTCTAGTGATGGTTGTCTTCCTGGCTTGCAACTAACCATCTGGCTGTGTAATCAAATGGCCTCTATTTTGTGCATAGAGAGAGAGAGAGAGAGAGAGAGAGAGAGAGAAAATGTGTTCCTCTTCTTATAAGAACCCCAGTCTTATGAGATTATAGCCTCACCCTTATTTCCTAATTTAACTTTAGTTGCCTCTATAAAGTCCCTATCTCTATATATTCTCACCTGGAGTTAGAGTTTTGACCTATGAATTTTTGGGGTAACCAATTCAGTACATAACCCACCTTTTAAAAGCTATGTTCTCTTCTATGCATCACATCCTGACCCCCAAGTTTACCCCTCCAAAAATTATACTTTTACTGAAAATATTGTCTAAAAATATTTATGGTAGAACTTAGCTAAGACATTGACCTAAATGACTACAACAGTTTCTAGGGTCAAGATGGGGGTCTGGTCATATGAAAAATGTAAGAATCAAAAGTTCACCTATGAGATACTGGACATAAGAGTTTTTGTTTTAATCTGTCTTATTTTCTATCTGTATGTATATGTAACTATTTTTCTATCTATCATCTTTCTATTTTTATGAGGTTACTTTTGCAAACATCAAAGCCACACAGAATTCTCAAAGATGGTTTCCTTCAAAAAGAATCTTTGTAAATAAATTATAGGCAGGAGGTTGAAGTTTCCAACTGTTATTAAGACTCCATTCAGAGAAAATTTTGATTTTTTCCGTTTTGATGGCAGAACCTCAGCAGGGTTCCAAGGCACTGGGTTTTGCAGAGCCAAATTATTATTTAAGTCAGATTTTTTTCTGAAGGCCCACCAAGAATCCTCAACATTGAGAAGGGGCAATTCTCAGTCCAATTAGGGGAAGTAAGAAGCACTTGTGTCCCTGATGGCCATGCAGAGATGGAATTACACCAGGGGTGGGGGAGGAAGAAAGAAGATGGAAGTCCAGTGTACTGCTGATGAGTTTCTAAGGAAACATTCTTCATGAATCTTGCATATGAAACTGAAAAGTGACATGTCTAATTAGGGCCTTGTGACTAGGAATGAAAGGAAACCTGAAGTTCACAAGAATCTTTTCAGGACACCCTGAGGTCATGAGGCTCCTAAGTTTTCCCAGTGAACTTTGTTGGGAAATCTGTGAGCTGAGGTTCTGAAGACAAAAATCTAAGGCATAGATCTGCTAATTAGTCTCATGGCTCAAAGCCATACCTCTTCTTGGGCTTCAATTTCCTTGTGTGTAATTTAAACTAATTTCCTCAAGCAATTGGAAGAGATACCAGATGAGAGTAGTTAGAGAAGATAAAAAAGATACACCTGAAATCTTTAGATGGGAGCTGCAATAAATGAGTCCGTGAAAAATTGTTAATGATGTTGTTGATATGCATTATTATTTAATGTTTGAAAACTAGCCTTATCTGAGGAAGACACATCATCTCTGTGGCATCATTCCAATAATGCATAATCTCAATTTAACCATGAGAAAAGGCAAGTCCATATTGAGCGGAGTTCAACAAAACAACTGACCAGTACACTTCAAAACATCTCAAGGTCATGGAAGACAAGGAAAAACCTCTTACTCATAGGGGCTTAGTAACATCACCACCACCCTCGATATGATCAGAACTCCAAAATTTCAAAAACTGAAGTTGCCATATGAAAATCCATTTTCCCTAGGTAAGCCTCGGTTTTCCCTCTTGTAAAATTAATTACTTTTATTCAAAGTTGTTTAAGTGTCATTTCTATCGTTCCAAAATTATTTACTGCTAATGAATGATTAATACCACCGAGCTGGGGTGCAGGGATGTACTAATTTGAGCTACTGCTTTAAAGAATCCATAAATAAGCAGCATGGAAGAGAAATAAGGGCAGGAAGAAATGGATCACCTGGGGGATATTGACGATCCATTTGAAAAGTTTTCATTTTAATGAAAATGTCCTGTTTCAACCCATGATACATTTAACCTCAGACATTCAACTTTCCAAGTGTTCATGGTTACGATGGTCCTATGCCAGACTGTGAAACAGAATGGAAATCTGTGTGAAGATTCTGTTTCAGGAATACAAGTGAGAAGAGAGATTAGAAATAAAAAGTGCCAAGGAAAGACAACTGCTTCACTGTTTTGCTTTTTTATTTTTAAGAAAATAGTGCGCTTAGGTGAAAAATATATTTTTAGCACTCCTTGCATTTTCCATAGTCTTTCACTGAATGTCTAACAACTGAAGATGTGAAAAGTCTGAATTAATGTGCCACGGCCCACTTTTAGAGCAGTGATGTTTCAGTTCTATATCAGGAACACAGCTGCCTTTTTCTCATGGAAATGCGATTTCCACATTGTAAAAAAAAGTCTGGCAACTTTAGAAGAGAATATATAGAGTATTTATAAGTGAATGGTGCTCTTAGGATGGAAATACTTTTATTAGGGGACAACATGCTTTTCAGATATCTAATCTAAAAATAAAGATTCTAATTTTCAAATCACAAAGATGTGTCTCAACAAGTTGGCCACAGTCGTAGTGAGAACTTATGATTTCTTTCTATTGACTATTTATGCCTAAAACATGTAAAGGTGATAATAGGTAAGTTAATTTGTGTTTGTACAGGGGGCATGCATGATTTTTGAATACTCATTTTATTCATGCTACAATAAACTATTATTTTTGCTGAGTGGGTGTTTATCAAGATTATTCTATTGAACTAAAGAAATAAATTTTTAAAATATATTTTATTGATTTTTTACAGAGAGGAAGGGAGAGGGATAGAGAGTTAGAAACATCAATGAGAGAGAAACATCGATCAGCTGCCTCCTGCACACCTCCCACTGGGGATATGCCCGCAACCAAGGTTCATGCCCTTGACCAGAATCAAACCTGGGACCTTTCAGTCGGCAGGCCGATGCTCTATCCACTGAGCCAAACTGGTCAGGGCAAGAAATAATTTTTGTAAAAATTAAAACTCATTATTTAAGATACCATTTAAAAAGCCAGAAGATATGCAAAAGGATAAAAATAAACAACCCAAATATGGGAAAGCAAAGGAGAGAAAACATGGGGAGAGGGGAAGAGGTGTTACCCCTAGAAGGACATCCTGCAGATTTCAGGGTACATGAAATGCTAGTGATTGACACACATACCAGGTATTATTTATTAGATGTACTGTTACTGATTGAATTGTGGTTGGCAGAGTTGGAGGCATATCAGTTTAAATCAAAAGACCTGGTTTTGTTGTTTTGTGTTTTTTTGTTTTGTTTTTTTGATTTTTTCTCTTTATTGAATAAGATATTACAAGTGTGTCCTTATCCCCCCAATGTCCCCTCATCCCCCCAATCCTGCCCTCACCCTCACCCCCTGTTGTCCACATCCATCACTTATGCTGACCTGATTTTCAATCAAGTTATGTTGTTAATGGACTTTGAAGTGAATCAGAAAAAAAAAATACATTTTGATGCTCATTTATCCCCCCAAAAAACTGAAATGCTTTGAATTTTCATGACCTAAGGTCTTACCATGGCTGGATAAAATATAAGGATATATCACATGAGTTGCTTTATAATAAGTATGCTGAAAGAGTCATCAGCTTATAAAATTGTGACATTTATTCAACACATAGTAATGGACCATCCACTCGCTTCCAGGCACTGTCCTAAATGGGGATACAGAGAAGCATACAACAGTCATTGCTCTCATAAAGCTTCCATTGTGGCTGGGAGAAACACGGACAATAAACACATTAATAAATAGACCTGTCACTTTATAACCATTATGAAAAAAATCAAAGAGGGGGAAGTTAAGACACCCAGATAAGAGAAGGCCTGTACCATTTATTAAATGCTTTATTAATGTGAAGTCACTTAATATACCTTTTTGTCTAATCCTAATGTTCACAAAAATTAATATTATTTTCATTTTACACAAGGCAGGACTGAGAAAACATACTTTTTTTTTAATTTAATGAATTTTCACAATGCAGAAAAGCAGAGTGGAAATTTATACTGGTATTTTGCCACATTACAGAGTACCATTAACCTCCCAAGTACTGGGAATAATTTTTCTCCACAGAAAGCAATTCCCTGACCCTTAACCTCATTACGTTTACAATGGCAGTTGCCATTCCAGCAGATACCCACCAGGAAGCTAAGAATTGCTTTTGAAAACACCTTCATAAATCAGTCCTCCTTGTCAAGGAACACAGCACATGTCCAGGAGGGTTAATTGATGTAACAGTCAACAGATATTTAGAAGTCTGAGCTCCAGTACCAAGCACTGCTCCAGACAAGGAGGTACTTCCATGCACACACTGACTATGGTTTCTGCCTCACTGCGCATGGTATCTATCAGCAGATAAGCACAAGATAATAGGCAAGAAAAAAACAACACAAAAACAACAACAACACAACACAAAACAAAACAAAACAAAAAAACAAACCATGTTGGAGACGATCATCATGAAACTGTGGTGCGTTGTGTGTGTTATGGAAGGATATGAGAGGTGTCTCTCACCTGAATGTGAGGATCAAGATCATAGGAGTTAAAATTAATAAAAATCTATTTGTGTTTAAACATTTCAGATACTTTTATATCTGTTGCTCAACCAGTGTTGATCCAGAACATTCCAGTCGACTTCTAAGATGTGCAAGATAATGGAAAGAATATAGCATCAAGTTCAACAACTCTTAACTGGTATTGTCTGGCCTGGTCCTTGAGTAAATAATTTATTTTCTTAAATCACAGGTTCTTCATTCACTTTATGATGCTAGTAGTACACACTCATCATTCTTTTAAACATTGTTGGAAGTGGGTAGTGGGGAAATAAATGGATATGAAAGAACTTTGTAAGACATGATGTTTTTATGTGATTATAATTCACCATGAAGGCCAGCAAGTGCCATTTGATCAATGCAGGATATTTATGAATGAAGAGAAAACTACTCTGTAAGTATATATTCCATGATATATACCAAATACGTGGTGGTGAGTGAGAAAGCAATGTGGGAGATGTTATTCCAGAGCAGACATTATGGGATGGATTGAGTTGGATGGGCTTCAAATGTAGGGCACACAGATGGTGCCAAGATGACAACTACCAGAAGCATTTATGAGGACAAACTAATTTGGTCTGTGCCATGAGCCAAGGGCAGTTTTTTCTTCTTGTAACTTTCCAGAGCCCTTCCACTTGACCTCAGGACAATTTGGACAATTTCATTGACAGGTAAGTCATAGTTAATTAGAAATGTAAGCTTTTACCTTTTTTTTTTAATGTTCTATGTAACTTAATAAATGTTTGGACTCACCTTTTGAGGTGTGGATACTGAATCACCGTGGAAAACATACCATTAATTATTAATATAAATAGTGTAGAAGCCTTAACTGTACAACTTAACATTGGATACGTGCTTATTATATGCCATCCTGTCTTAGATCAGACTGCTGAAACCAATATAACCTAGGTGGTTAAAAAAACAGACATTTTTTTCTCACAGTTCTGGAGGCTGGGAAATCCAAGATCAAGGTGCTGGCAGATTATGTGTCTGGTAAGGGCCCCTTTCTGGTTCACAGATAACCATCTTCTCATGGGTATCTCCAAATGGTGAGAAAGGGTGAGAGTTCTGTGGGGCATCTTATAAGAGCACTAATCACATTCATGAGGGCTTCTCCCTCATGACCTTCCAAAGGCCCTGTCTTCTAATATCATCTCATTGAGGTTTAGGATTTAAACTTATAAATTTGGGAACAGGGGACAGACATTCCATCCATAATATAAAACCTCTGTTTTCTTAGTTTGGTTTCCCCTAGGAGCAGACACTGAGACCAGATTTGAGGGTAAGTGGTTTAATTAGGAGATGATTGTAGGAAACGTATGTTATGGAAATTGAAAGTCGAGGCAAGGAATGAGAGCTAGCCTGTGAAAATATCTTGTGAGCAAATGACTGTGTGGGCTGAATGTCCCTGGGGAACTTTTAAGACAATGTAAACATGGGCATTAGAGGTGTCCTACTGGAGGGACAGTGAGTGGGGCATTTAAATGCCAGCTGTTGAGGAAGGAAACATGTAACTGCCCATGTTCAGGCAGAACAGGCTCAGGAGCCAGTTAAACCATTGGGAGAGGAACAACAGGTGCTGGGATTAGAGGCTCTAAATTACAATGTGTTAATAACCTACAATAGTTTTTTTTTTTTTATGTTAACAGAAACAAGTCCTTTTCTAAAGCAAATGATTGCAAAGATCTACTCACTTTTTCTCCCTAATGTTCTTAAATATTTGTTGCAGTGTGTTGATGTTGCCATCTTTGTGTGTACATGTGTGGAACATTGACATGGAGCTTGCCTGATATACAGAAACTTTGGGAAAATTTTACTCTTAAACATCCCATCATCCATTCCTAAGATGCTAGTGAACATTATGAGTTCAATAAACTCTCTTTGGCCGAAATAAGCTGAATTGGAATTCAACACTGGATCTCAAGAAACACATGTCTTTCAAGAAGAAGGAAGAATTCAAATATTTTAGAATACTAGAGGCCAAGTGCCTGAGATTCAGGCACTGGAGGGGGTCCCTCAGCCTGGCCTGTGCCTTCTCACAGTTCTGGAGCCCTTGGGGGATGTTTGCCTCCTCACAGGGAGTGAGCGGGCCTAAGCCATCAGGCAGACATCCTTAGAGCTCCTGTGAAGGCGGGAGAGGTTCCCTCCACGGCCACTGCACTCATCAGCCTTGAGCTGGCTTCTGGCTGAGCGGCACTCCCCCTGTGGGAGCGCACTGACCACCAGGAGGCAGCTCCTGCATTGAGTGTCTGCCCCCTGGTGGTCAGTGCGCTTCATAGCAACTGGTCATTCCACTGTTTGGTAAATTTGCATATTACCCTTTTATTATATAGGATAAGCATATGAAAGATATGGAGGAAAAGAAAATCATTCCAGGTAATAAAATTTGAGATGAAGATATTTGTGGGAGCAGGACACTGTAAAGTGCCTTCTAAGAAAAATGAACAAAACAGTTTTATAGAATGGAATTTATAAGAGATATAGAATTTTAGGTCACAATGCTATATTGAGGCCAGATTGTGGGGTCTTCTCAATACCAGGCTTTGAATTTTACCTCTTCCCTTAAGACCTAGAAGAGAGATTTCTCATAAATAAAAAGTCAGCACTTACCTTCTGGCAGTCATCATAGCAGAATTATTGGTTCTGTCACACCAGCCCCAAACTTGTCTTTTGAGTGTGTTTGTTTTTACTTATTTTATATAACAATCCAGTTCATTAAAAACAAAGAGAAAACAACCAAATCAGAAGCTAAAACCCCTACATAAATCCATTCCTTAAATAGTAACAATTTAATACACCTACCAGATAAATAAACACAACCTATATAATAAAGAGCTAATATGCAAATGGTTGTCACACCCTCATGCCGTTACACCTTAACGGCTCAGACACTCAACACTGGGAAGAGAGGAATGGTGACCAGCCAGGCTGCAGCCTGGGAGAGGGACAAGTCGTCTGCCCGCCCCATGGTCCCAGGTGCCAGTGGCTGTGCCTGCGGCCTGGGAGAGGGAAAAGCCACCTGCCCAACAGTCCCTGGCGCTTGCAGCTGCGGCCCAGGCAAAGCCGCCCACCCATGGTCCCCTGTGGCTGTGGCCAGCCCAGGTGAAGCTGACCCAGGTCCTGGGTGCCTGCGGCTGGCTGGAGGAGGGAATTCTGGGTCCTGGACGTGGGACAAGGCAGAGGCAGTTAGGGGCAATCAGGCCAGCAGGGGAGCAGTTAGGGGCAATCAGGCAGGCAGGCAGAGGGGTTAGGGGTGATCAGGCAGGCAGGCAGGCAGTCGAGCAGTTAGGAACCAGTGGTCCCAGATTGCAAGAGGCAGTTGATCATCACCCAAGGGGTCCCAGATTGGACAGGGTGCAGGCCAGGCTGAGGGACCCCCCACCCCATGCACGAATTTCATGCACTGGGCCTCTAGTATACATATAACACACACAGTTTTAGTAAACAAGCTACTTCTTTATGATTCAACATTTATTTACTTGGGAAATATGATTATATTTATCTTTTAAAACTTATCAATTTAACTCATTACATTTATTTGTATACATATTGGTGAAAAATACTAAAATTACTAAATACATAGTAAAATAATATAAAACATGATATATGTGTCTGTTAAAACACATACATATTTGTGCATATACATATCTTATATGTACATATACATGTATTTATACATACATATGTATTTTTAAATTTTATTTTATTGCTTAAAGTATTATAAAGAGTAGTACATATCATGCATATGTATTTTAATAAAATTCGAATTATTCCACACTTATGGGACTGAAACTTGCATTTGTTTTTTAACACATACTCACACAATATCATATCAAATTCTTCTTAATGGATCAAAAATATGGATTCACTCAGCTGCTTTTCCTATTGTTGAAAATACAAGCTTTTCCCTTAATGTGTTTTGAGTCACTTTTATTTTATAAAATCATAACATTTTTTGGCTAATAAATAGAATGTGAATATAGTTATATTTGCTTTCCAAACCTCTGGTCCAAATTGTGCCTCCAACACTGAACTTTCTGGCCAACATTCCATCTGAGCAAATGTCCAAACAAGTTCTGAAGCCCAACCCTCATCTGCTTATCCACTAACCACATTTTAAAAAATTATGCACTTGGTTTGTGCCAGAACCTGCTCATGTTGTTAAGAGTTAAGCATATTTAAGATCTAATCCCTGCTCTCAAAGATTTTGGCAACAGCCAATTGAGAACATACAGTAATGAATTCTACTGTGGTTTCAAATGACTTCATGAAGACTGAGTTTGTCATTGATACAACCTAGGCTCATTTCCCCTGTAATTCAGACAGGTCTCAGGTGTTTGGAGGACTGCTCGTGGGTGTGCACATCACATGCACTTTATGTGATTGACAGACTCAGGAGTTCTTTTGTTAAAGAAAATCACCCAAATCACCCTAAAACCGAGATCTGCAAGGAGCATAATGATTGGTTTGAGGCAAATAAGTAAGAGTCTCAGCAGAGGAGAAAACCTAAAGTTGGAAAAAATTGAGTCTCTGTAGAGTTGAGTGTCAAGACCAATGTTACAAATCCTTGTTTTCAATCCCACTTCCACTATAGTTCAGCTGTGGAACTACTGAAGAGGTATTGGATCTCCTTGTGCCTCATTTTTTTTCCAGGCCTAGATTTATAACTTTAAAGTTGCATGCTTCATGGAATTGTTGTAAGGAATAAATGATGGCATGCATGTCAAGCACTAATCAACAGTGTCCCATCAAAATGAAGGATCAAAATATAGAAAGCTCAATAAATTAAATAAATAAGTTTAATGAATTTTAGCTACTGTAGAATTAGTATTTACTATATTCATGATCTTCTATATCATATTTGATTTTTAACTCAAATGGGCAAAATTATTTTAAAAGCAAGTTTAAGTAAAAAGAGTTCATGTATGATAATCTATAGGAACCCTTGGGGGTCAATCAGAACTTATCAAGGTTAAAGTGATTTCTTCCTTGACAATTGTGTCAGGAGTCTCCAAAAATACCTCCAGATTCAATGATCTCCTAGGAGAATTCACAAGAATCAGTATATAATTATACTCATGACAATGATTTATTATAACAAAAAGATACAAAGCAAAATTAGCAAAGGGTAAATGCCTGTGATATAAAGTCCAAAGGAACCAGGTTCAACTTTCCAAGAGTCTTATGGTGGAGCCACATAGGATATATTTAATACCTCAAGCAGTGAATCATGACAACAGCTGTGAAATGTTGTCCACCAGGGAAGCTCAATCCAGGCTCATTACCAGTGTTCATATTAGCAGTTGGTCATGCAGGCACCTCTGCCGCACCATGTACCACAATTCCAGACCCCCAAGGCCAAGCAACTATTTAGCATAAGCAATAGTGTTTGCACAAACAGTTTAGGCACAAAGAGCTGCATTTATCAGTTCTGCGAATGGTAGGAATTCTAAGTTCCCAGATACCACCAAGGGCCAATTTCACAAGGAGGCCTTTCTAAGGTTAGCAGGCTCAAGTATAGTGAATAAAATATTTTCTTCATAGCAATGAACAATGAAATGTCATCAGTGAAAGCACAATCGCATAGCCTGTAACAGCAAAGCCACAAGGAAGCTAGTGATGTTTGCACCAGAAGTGGGGGTATCTGACACATAGTATGTGCATGTACTGTATAATAGTTATTTTCCAAACCTATTCTATTACACTGATAGGAGGTAGGCTCCACATTGGGAAATCAACACCAGGGCCAGGCATCAGTACTCTAAGTAGTGAAAATTTTTTTAATAAAACATCATTTTTTTTGTTTGTCAATCCTCACCTGAGGATATTTTCCATTGATTTTTAGGGAGAGTGGAAGCGAGGGAAAGACAGAAACATTGACGTGAGAGAAACACATCTATTGGTTGCCCCCTTTAGGAGCCCCAACCAGGGCCAGGGCTGGGGAAGAACCTGCAACCGAGGTAAGTGCCCTTGACCAGAATTGAACCCAGACCCTTTGGTCCACAGGCCGACATTTTATCCACTGAGCCAAGGTGGCTAGGGTAACTCGTGAGCATTTTGAAACCCCATAGCAACAGTTTCTTCATGATGTTGACAGTTGTGGAGTAGGAGGGAGGGGCACTTTACTAACTTTTTTTTTTTTTGCCTCTGACACTGACAACTTCAGCCTAGGATTCATCAGTAGAGATGGCATGTGGGTACCAAAGCAGTGAC
Source organism: Myotis yumanensis (assembly GCF_028538775.1). Lineage (NCBI taxonomy): Eukaryota > Metazoa > Chordata > Mammalia > Chiroptera > Vespertilionidae > Myotis > Myotis yumanensis. The sequence goes on along the minus strand of NW_027223752.1, from coordinate 235,008,603 downwards.
AGTGGTGACTGTGATAGGTATCTTTACTGATCAGAGACAAAGTCACAGTTGGACACATGGAAAGAAGGAAAATGATGGCAACAGTTTGGCAGCTAAGAATAAGAATAATTTGAACCAATTCATTAGAAGCTCTAAGACCAGATAAGAGATACCTGAGGTCGAGCTCCCTGCCTTCATGGAGTTTACATTCTAGTAAACAAAAAGTTTAAACTTTCCCTGAGTTTGCTAATTAGATATTTTATACATGTGAAAAACACCGAGGGTGATCACTGAATCTTTCCACTGGAGAAATGTTGTCTATTTAAGATGGAAGGGTTGTAGAATAAGCTTCAAATAAAATAAAAATAATATCCTGCTCTCATTTCACTGTGTTAACTCTGTATAAAAATATTTACTTAACTCTATAAAAACAAAAACACTGGAGGAGTTTGGCAAGACTTGGTCTCAAATGGGTCCATTCAGTCCAGCAGTGACCAATAAAATTACTCAATCTGTCAATTAAGTTATTGGATATGTGTCTAGTACTTATTCTAAGCATTGAAATACAACTTTTATTTAACTGCCTACTCTAGATAGTGCCACAAATCTGTAATTTATGATATGAATTATGTTCTTCCCTTTGAGAAATTGGGACAGTTTCTCACCTTTATGGCTCCTGGCACTTCTCCCTTCTTCTGGGATTCCTCAATGTGTGATGACAGCTGCTCACATTGGCCAGTTCTTCAGCATCCAAAGAAGTGACTCTTGGCTCCGTTGTATAAATCAGTGCATGAGTGCAGACTTTCTGTAACGAGGTATTCGGAGCCATCACATCCAATGACAATCCTTATCTACGGCTACCAGTGAACTTTATCATTAATATCTCCATATAACTTTGATTCATCTAAGAGTGAATTTGTATCGTTCACAGGAGGATTTTTCTTAATTCTCTATTTGCCATCATGGCCATGTAATTTGTTTCGGCCTCATAGTATCTGTTGCTGAGGTGGGAATGACCAGGCAAGGACCATATAATTCACATGTGACAAGCTAAAATAGGTTGTGGACAGATTTTTACAAGGACGCTGTCAAACATAATTGGAAGCAATGTGGCAGAGCTGTTGATTCTTGGGAAGTGACATTTGCAAAGAGGCTACTTGTCAATCTCAAGCCTCATGGCTCTGCTGGAGCAAGAAAAGACAACACTTCCTATAAGCAAAAAAGACAAGGGCTTTTAAGGGGGGGTGGGGGCTGGGAAGCAGTAGACACTTAGAGGTCAATCACGGTAGGCACACAGAACAAAGGTCACATATTCATCATGTCTATGGACACAGACATTCCCATCACTGCAATTTTGGGATTGGTAAAATGAGTATTTAGCAACTGACTTTCAAATGACTTATAATCATGCACACGTGCACACAAAGGTCTTTGGTGTATAATTTTGGATAATAATTGGGAAAACTCCAAATTATACTGAGAAGTCCTAGACAGGTCATAAGACCTGAGTGCTTTAGCTGGTTTTTCTAGTTACAGTGGGATCTTGGGCAAGTCAGTTCACCTCTTTGCTTCTCAGTATTTTTACTTATAAAGTGAGGGAATTGGATACAATATATAAAGTGTCCCCCTGACTTATTTTTAGTTCTAATATTTTAATAAATATTTTAAGCAGCTATATTTAGTAAACATATCTAAATTATAGAATATCATATAAGTTGTACCTATGTTTACTATCCCTTTTCAAAATAAGACATGGTCATTGAAGCTTCTATGATTCAGAATGAAAAAAGAAAGAAAGAAATAAGCCAAAGGGAGGAAAAAGATGCAACAAGTAAACACAAAAAGAAAGTTAAATTTTGAAAATTATTACTATGGAATTACCTGGATCCCAGTAAGAACTTTATATATATGTGCTGGTTTTAAATGATGTTGAGACCAATAGGATATGTTAAATGCTAGAATAAAACAACATGTTTGAAAGTTTATGAATGTGAGTTGTGTTAAACTCAGACTAGAGCCTTCTTTTGTTTTGGATGCATTATTACTGCTAAAATAATGTTGAAGCTTCTATAAGTACAACTAGCAAATGATGCCCTCAAAACATATGAAACTCTCAGTGGATGAATTATCATCAATGGCAGGATACACACAAGATGGCAGACTGAGCCCACTTCCTTGTCCCCCTCCTTACCTCAATACTCACCCAAAAGCAGTCAAAATGCAAGGATGCAATGACATTTTTGGATATTTGTAGTGAAAATAATATTACTAGCAACCACTCAAGTGTATGTAGCACTTATCCTTAGCAGATCTAGGACTCATGGACTCTCTTTTGTGCTAATAAGTCCTTTGCTTAGTTTAATATTTGTCCACCCCACTGGCTAGTTGTTTTTTAGCCAAATATATTTATGTAACCTTAAATACTCTCATGCTGATGATCCTTTTAAACAGGGGTATGTTCAATTCCCTCATTTGTTTGTTATGCTTGGGTTGAGCTTCTAAGGTAGCAATATTCATTGTTTGCTTCAAACTAGTTAGACTAATGGCCACAAGTCCTAGCTCTATTCCGACCATACCTTGGTTAGGTATGACTGCTGAAAATTACTCGTCAGGTGACACTCTGCTCCCTCCTAACTGGAAGAAGGAGGATTCAAGGGGAAGGAAGGTTGCAGAGACAGGGAAAAAATGTGAGGGGGAGGCTCAAAAGTGAAATGTGAACTTAACACCATGAAGTGTTTATGACCACATCAATGTTGAGATTAGAGGTGATTGAGGTTTTTCATAAAGGAATTTCCTACACAAAACTCCATCACACAGTACTTAATGTAATTTGATTTGATCTGTTTCACATATTTAACAAATAAGAAAAACAAACAAAAAGTCATAGATAGACAACAGTATTGTGGTTACCGGAGGAAAGGTTGGGGGGTGGAATAGTAAAGAGTAAAGGGGGTCAAATATATGGTGATGGAAGATTTGACTTTGGATGTTGGGCACACAATGCAATATACATATGATGTACTATAGAATTGTACAATTGAAACCTATATAATTTTATTAACCAATGTCACCCCAATTAATTTAATTAAAATAAATAAAATAAAAATTTAGGAACACACAAAACTGTTTCTTCATTATTTCCTGATGTGGGCACCTATTAGTTTTCACAGTGTCCATTAAAAAAAAGATTAGTACTTACACTAACTGCTCAATGTGTAACAGGGCACTGGAAAATATTCCTTCCGGTGTGTTGATCAGTAGAAAGTGCAGGTTCACATACTCCACACAGCTTTCTAAAGACTTTTCAGAAGCACTACTTGCCCTAAATGACATCTATTGGAGCCTTAGAGGTAGTTATTTCTAGCTTGAGTCTATCCTTCAGGCCTAAACAGACACACATAAAACATGTTCTCCAATCCAATTCTTAAAGAAAAATACATGTATCACCAGACACTTGAGGAATATCAAGCTCAAAAGGTAGGATCAAAATAAAAAAATATTAAAAAAACAGAAATTCAAACCAAAGGAAACAGATAAGTCATGGACAAAACCAAAATTAAGACACATACATATTGTTTTTAATAGAAATGGAATCATGTTATGTATGGTTTGCAATCTTTTATTTATTTTCTCTTAACATTTATGAATGGACAATTAGACTATGCTGCAGGATCCAAGGATTGGCTACTAGTTACTTCTTCTGTGTCAGAAAGGTATATCTTCTATCCTATTCCTTCTCAGCCATTAATTTCAATCTCATGGGTTCCTATATATCCTAGAAATTGAGTGCTTTGAGGTCAGGTGTCCAACTTTGACTTCCCAAGTCGTCATTTTTTTGTTGTTAATCCTTACCAGAGGATATTTTTCCATTGATTTTTAGAGAGACTGGAATGGAGGGGGAGAGACAGAGAGAAAGAAATGTCAATGTGAGAGAGACACATCAATTGGTTGCCTTTTGCACTTCCCTGACCAGGGCCAGGGATGAGCTTGCAATCAAGGTATGTGCCCTTGACCGGAATCTAACCCTGGACCCTTCAGTTCACAAGCCAATGCTCCATCCACTGAGCCAAACCAGCTAGGGCCCCAGTGGTCATTTTTTGATTAAGAATCAGAATAAGTTTGCCTTCCTCACTAGAGGGAAGGATATCCTATATAATAAAAGGATAATATGCAAATTGACCCTAACGGTGGAATGACCAGGAGCGACCAGTTGCTATGACGCACACTGACCACCAGGAGGAAGACGTTCAACTCAGGAGCTGCCCCCGGTGGTCAGTGTGCTTCCACAGGGGGAGCACTGCTCAGCCTCTCCCGCCTCCACAGCAGCGCTAGGGATGTCCAACTAAGCCTTTAGTCGAACATCCCCCAAGGGCTCCCGGGCTGGCAGAGGGATGTCTGACTGCCAGCTTAGGCTTGATCCCCCAGGGAGTGGGCCTAAGCTGACAGGTGGACATCCCCTGAGGGGTCCTGGACTGCAAGAGAGAGCAAGTTGGGCTGAGGACCTCCCCTCCCCCCCACCAAGTGCACAAAATTTCATGCACCTGGCCTCTAGTATACTTCATGAAGAGAAATTATCGTTTGTAAGATCATATATTGTACTCTGTTTTAAAACACTCAATAAAAAAATAATTGGCAAGCTCAGTCAGCCAAGCATGACACTCTTAAATATTTGATTTTTAATTTTTTTTTCTTCAATCCTTGTCCTCTCTCTATCATTATGCCCGGGTAATCAATACTAACAGCCTGTGTGTATTATTGTGCATAATGTCTTATGCTTGTATAATCACAGACAAGCATACTCATTGAGTTTCTTGTTAACACTTCTGCAAAAATGCTACATTATTTATACACCATTGGTACTGTCAAATATTGTCTATAATGTAATAAAAATGATCCTGCACTGTGGAAAAGACTGTAGTTGCTACGTTCTTCTGAGAAGGCAATTTTGGGGCATTTTTTAAAAATACATATGTCCATTAATGTAGTAATTCTAACTCTAGGTCTGTGTTCTAAAAAAAACCACTTACGTGTGGATATAAAGATGAGAGAAAGTGCAAGCATGTCAATTATAGCATTGCTTCAATAGTGAAAACTGTCTAGTAGAAGTATTTTATAAGTCCCTCCATTGAAGAATGGTTAAATAAGTTATGACTATCCATAAGATGAGACTCTATTCAGCCAGAGCCAACTTCTACATTAGATTCAGTAGGCATAGTAATGCCTAGGGCCCACACAAATGTTTTAATTTCTTTGAGTGTCAGAAAAAAAATGAATATAGTAACAATTCTATAATTATTTCAGCCTGGGTTATATTCATTTTTATACTAACATAGTTATAAAAGGTTATTTTTAATATATTTTTTTACTGTAGAAGGGGCCCATGAAGGCAAAAATTTACTGAAGCCCATAAAAGTCATACTTCAGCTGCATATTCAGCTATTAAAAGAAATGATATGTATTTTATATGTTACAAGGTTAAGAATTCCAAGGTAACTTGTTAAGTTCAAACAGTAATATTTTGAGTAATATGAATAGTATTCCACAAATTACTTTAAAAGATAGTACTATACTTTTATATGTAAAGTGTATAAATACAGAAACCATTTGGAAGAATTGTATCTAGTTTAAAATAAGAGATATTTTTACTAAGAAAAGTGGTTTGGGAGTATGTATGTGAAGAGGACTTTAAATTTCATCTTTATATTCTTGGATATTTATTGAATTATATTAGAACAAGGATGTAGATTTGAAGTATCTACAACTGTATTATAAAATACAGTTTTGTTTTCTAAAATGTACTGCTCTGGTTCATTTAGTGCATAACAAATTAAATCACAACTTGGTGGCTTAAAGCAACAGTTCTTACTATATCCTCAAATTCTGAAGTTCAGCAACTTGGACAAAGTATATATATATATATATATATATATATATATATATATATATATACATATCCTCACCCAAGGATATGTTTTTATTGATTTACAGAGAGAGAAGGAAAAAGAGAGAGAGAGAGAGAGAGAAACATCAATGTGAGAGAGAAGCATTGATTGGTTGCCTCCTGTACATGCCCCAACAGCAGATCAAACCTGTGACCTAGGTATGTGTCCTGACTGGGAATCAAACCCACAATCTTTTTGGGGTATGGGAGGATGCTCCAACCAAATGAGCAACCTGGACAAGGCTTCAGAGATATCTTATCTCTGCACCATGATGTCTGGGGTCTCAGTTTGAAGTAACTAATGCCAGGTGCCTGGGCTGCGATGAATTGAGAGCCAGGTCTGCTGACTACAGTGCATACATGTGATCAACCATGTCACTTGGCATTCTCATAGAATAGCAGCCTCAGGGAACTGGGGCTGTCTAAATACAGCTGGGATTTTAAGTGTGTGTGTTTCAATGGATACAGCAAAAATGCCATCACCTTTTATAATCAAATAGCATTATTGCTTTTGCCATACTCAAAGCAATCATAAATGCTTGCTGATTCCAAATCTTGATGTTCACACTCTAAATGACCTTGTGCAATGTTGCCATGGCTAATCATTAGTTACTTCAAACTGAGGCCCCAGCCATCATGGAGCAGAGATAAGATCTCTCTGAAGCCTTGGCCAGGTTGCCATGGCCTTCTTTTCTAGGTACAACCTGCCACACTCTGCCTTCTGGTCATGAAAATTTATGTTCTGTCAGCAGACAACATACATACATGCCCTCCACTAAGACTCCCAAATTTCCATCCCATTAGGGCATCAGCTATATGTCCAGAATCCCATCATCAAAATCTGGTCCATGTTCAGATGAAACTGCTCTGATTACAGTTTTTATTAAGTTAGAAATCTGCAAACTAAACAGCAAAGAAAACAATAAACAGAATGAATAGGCAACCCACAGAACAGGAGAAAGTATTTTCAAACCATCTATCTGATGAGGGGCTCTTTTCCAAAATATATATGGAACTTCTATGACTCCTTAGAAAACAAAACAAAAACAAACAAACAAACAAACACAAAAAGGACAAATGACCCAAGTAAAAAATGGGCAAAGGGCTTAATAGCATCTGTCCACAGAAGACATATAAATGACCAACAAGCACATGAAAATATGTTTGATATCACTATTCATCTGGGAAATGAACATCAAAACCATTATAAGATTCAACTCATACCTGTTAGGATGTCTATTGTCAAAAAACAAAACAAAACAAGAGCTAAATATAGGTGAGGAGAAACTGAGGCTCTTATACAGTGTTGTTGGGAATGTAAAATAGTGCAGCCATTGTGGAAACCAATGTAAAGGTTCCTCAAAAAATAAAACGACCATGTGATATAGCAATCCCACTTTTGGATATATATCCAAAAGAATTGAATTTAGGGTCTAGAAGAGATATCTGCATGCTCATGTTTATGGAGTCACTATTCGAAATAACCAAGATATAGAAACAACCCAAATAAATGACCATCAACTAACAAATAGGTTAAAAAATGTATAAACATACAACGGAATATTATTCAGCCTTTAAAAAAAAGAAGACAATCCTACCACTTGTGAGGACATTATGCTAACTGAAATAAGAACAAATACTACATAATTCCACTTATAAAATATCTAAAATATTCAGACTTATATAAGCAGTATAATAAAATAGTGCTTTCCAGAGGATGAGGAAGTGGGGGAATTTCTAACCAATGGATATAATAGTACAGTTTTGTAAAATAATAAAATTTAGAGATCTGTTGTATATCATAGAGCCTATAGTAAACATTTTGATGTGATGCATCTAAAAGAATGTTAAAAGGGTTGATTTCATGTTAAGTGTTCTTACACACACACACACACACACACACACACACACACACACACAGCACAAAAGGACACAGGAAGCTTTGGGTAGTAATAGATATATTTATTAAATTGTCTGTGGTATTGTGGGTGTCCACATATGTCCAAATGCATTATATTGTATATGTTAAATATGTGCATATTTTTAGGTCAATTATATTTCAATAAAGTTATAAAATATGTGAATCAAACTGCTGAAATGCAAAAAATAAACTATATAAGCTAAAGAGACAGAAGGTTGTCTGTGCCCACATGCACAGGCAGAAATCTACACAATTCATTGGTAAGACAGACACAAGACAACTCTTTAGACATTTCTCCTTAGGAGGGCTCAAAGTAGGAGACATTAGACAATAAAAACATTCTAAAATCCAAGCAGGCGCATGTGGCTGACTCTTGATTAGGGTCTGGGCTGCTCCTTGTTCATTGTTATGCTTGGCTATCAGCTCTGCCTTCTGCGATTTTGGTCCACATTTCTGAACCAATTTTCTACTTATTTAAGATATGAGACATGGTGTCACTGAGCAGCCTGTGTCCTGCCTATAAAAATTTGGGTTTTTTAAGGACTTTTATATGGTCTGGTCCTTGTAATCCTTTTCTCTTAAAAACTTTTTTGGCCTTCCTGTGTATCCATTTATAGTCAACTCCACTAGAACAAAAAACAAACAAAAATAAATAAACACATCCATAAATCTCTTGGGAACAGTCCTTCTCCTCGCTGCTGCTTGTGAGATTGCTGGGGACCCCTAAGATTCTCAGAAGCTCTACAGTTACACAGAGACCATTGCAAGTCACACTGTCCAGAGCCTTAGGTCTTTGTTTATTTGAAAAGGTCTTTGATTTTTCCCCCTTTATTGATTAAGGTATTACAACTGTGTCCTTATTCCCCTATTGCTCCCCCCCCCCAATCCTGCCCTCACCCTCACCCACCCCCTGTTGTCTGCATCCATTGGTTATTCTTATATGCATGCATACAAGTCCTTTGGTTGATCTCTTCCCTTTACCTTTGAGGTTCCACCTTATATATTTCTGTAGCCTTAAGAAGGATTTTTAAAAATTATATGAGGGTTTTATTTTTGTTGTTGTTAATCCTCACCTGAGGATATTTTTTCCATTGATTTTTAGAAAGAGTGGAAGGGAGAGGAAGAGACAGAGAGACAGACACATCCATGTGAGAGAGACATCCATTGGTTGCCTTCTGCACTGGCCACTGAGGCTTTGGATCAAGCCTGTAAATGAGATAAGTAACTTGGGACCCTTCAGTCCACAGGCTGAAGCTCTATACACTGAGCCAAACTGGCTAAGGCAGAAGATGTTTACAATAATAATGTTGGCTTCATATTTTTCCTGATATTAGCCCTTTTATCAGTTGATTTTTGGTTTTGTTTTTGCTTTGCCTTGTTTTTCTCTTTTAGAACCCAGGAAATCCTGGTTTCTTCATAGTTCCCATATATTTTGCTTGAAAATTAAGTTTCTTTTTAACTCCCTTCTATCTAAATTTTAGCCAATATGAGTCAAATAAATCAGCTATCTTTTTCCATATTCTGACTGGAGTTATCTTAGCCAAATCCGTCAGTTAATTAAGAATATTTCTATATCCCACACCACCCCAGGAAAGAATGTAATAAACTTTACACTACTGCACAACAAGAATTACCTTGTTTCCAGCCCCCGTAACATTTTTTTCCCTAAACTCCAAGCCTTCTCTAACATTTTTCTCAAGGTCCTTCCAGATTCTGCTCACTGTGTGACGGATAGTCAATGCCACTTGTGTTTTGCTGTAGTGATTATTGTTATTTTATGTGGGTTTTTATATGGTTGTTGTTTGTTTTATGGAAACATCCCATTTTTAGGACCAAATTCTATTTTGTTTCCTTTTTCCATAAAAAAAGACCCCAAATTTAGAAGTTTACAACTCATGTTTATTTATATGGATTTGTGGGGGGACGGGAGGGGGGAGGGGGAGAGTGCTATCTGAATTCCTGACTAAAGTGTGTGATATTGAGGATCACAATGGGAAGTCTCAAAAGCTAATGGGAGATGACTTGAGGCTGAAGGGAGCATGACCTAAGGTTTATGCCCTCACCTTTCAGGTGCCTGGCCTGGGAAGGTTGAGGACCAGTACTGCTGCTCAGAGCACCTATGCTTGCCCTCCAGGGGGATTGGCCTTCTCACAGCATGATGGTCCAGGGTAGTGGACTGTTTCCACTCAACTCACAGTTATTCTAAGAACAAGGTAAAGTTGCATCACCTTTTATGATCTATCCTCAGATGTGACACAGCATCATGTCTGGTATTCTTTAACAGCTTAAGAACTTGCAAGCCCCCCTTGATTTAAGAGAGTGGACAAAGACCTCACCCTTGGATGAAAGCAGTGGCATAAGATTATTCAAGATGGGAAGTGTTGTGACCATCATTGGGAAGTACACCATGCCACAATTATCAGAGAAGTGTCAGTCAATACTAACGTACAAAAGATTAAAAGTTTCAGAAAATCCATAAAAATTCTTGTCAAACCAACCTTTTATTTATTCTTAAAAATCACCAATTATATAAAAATACAATTAAATCTCCCATTATCTTCTGTGTGAAGAGATTAATTGATTATAACATAGTGGCTTATAGATGCATTATGTATAAAAATATATTCCATTGACGGCTATATCTTGCTCATAAGAATCAACTTAGTTTTAGTGTCATCTCTGGGAACCTTTTGCTGGCTCCCTACACCCCTCCCTCACCCAGCAGGGTTTTGTGTCCTTTTATTATGTTCCCAGGACACACCATACTTCTATCTGGAAGCAGGCATCATTTGGAATTTGAAATAACAAATTACCCCATCTCTTTCATTTACTCTACTGTGAAATTGCTGAGGACTGAATTGGACTTTTATCATTGAATTCCCAGTGTTTACACAGTGCTTAGAATATAACACTGTGATTGCTCACCTCAAAGAATAACTATTCTTTACATTTACACATTCTTGTAGTTTACACACATGCTGTGTAATTTGCTACTTGACATGTTAAGAAATGATATCCCCTTTTCACAAATGAGTAAACTGAAGCCCAGATAGGTTTTATAACTTGTCCATTATCACTGGGCACAGGGTAGCTGAGGAGGAAATCAAATGCAGAATTCCTCTATCTAGACTCATTATCTTCACATTCTCCCCTTTCTAAATCTGAATGACTTAGAGATGTTAACTGGCAATGAAGCTACCTAACAGACTCTGACACAATTTTTATTGTGATATATTATGACTTTTATAAAGCAACATTGATATATTTATTTACCTTGCAAAAACTGCCTATAGAGTGTCAAAGTAGATATACACTAACTTTAATTTCTTCCAAATTACAGTAGCTGAATCTCAAGTCTTAAGATTACATAAAGATTATAATTACATTGGAAAGTCTCCAATCTTATAGAATTGAAAATAAGATTATATAAATGCACATTCCAAATAAGATATACTTATTCTTATACCACTCTTTAAATATGTTAGTGTGATATATTAAAGTATGCATAGAGAAATAAGCACTAATGCATTAGTTATTCAAATACTTTTATATAAAATTAAAATTATATATTCAGTTATTTCTTAGTTTAACTGCTTATGTAATTTATTGAGAAATTAAATTAATGTGTTCATTATCATTGATGCTTTCTTGATATTCCAGTAATGATAGGAAAACCCAGAAATCAGAGAAAGAGGTATTATGAGCTTATTTGTTTTTCCCCTGTCCCTTGTCTAGGTTCATCCTCCTTAAATGCTAATTAGTGAAGCAAAGGGTACCCTGGAGGGGTTTCCTTGGTTTAATCTCCCCCTATTTTTAGCTATTTCAATATAACAACTTTTTGATCTTTCAGAAGTTCCATTTTCTCTTCTGGAAAGTGGGCTAAGAAAACCTACCATTAATATTTTGCATAGATGAGTGTTATGGGCTGAATTTTGCCACTTTCCACCTGACCTTCCCCCCCAAAACAAGCAAACAAACAACCATGTGATGATTACTAACCTTTAGTAATGTGGAATATGACAGCAACTAAAGATTGGGTTTTAAAGAGGTAATTAAGTTTGACTGAGGTCACTAGGGTGGGCCCTGATATAATGGCACAGGGTTTCTTTAAAGAAAAGGAGATTAGGACACAGGCCTGCACAGAGGGAAGACCCTATGAGGACATAAAGAGAAGATGACCCCCTTCAAGCCCAAAAGAGAGGCCTCCCAAGAAGCCAGCGCGATTGACACCTGGATCTCAAATGTCAGGCTGCAGGCCGGATAAAACATTTCTGTTCTTTAAGCCACTCAGTGTGTGGTACTTTGGTAGCAGCTCTGGCAAACTTATACAATGATGTATCCTAAGTTTATGTTTACAGAGATAATATCACATCAGTGATGCAAAAGGCAATTTTTCTTCCATTCTTTCACTTTCTGAGCTGGCATAGTCTTGGAATTCCATGGACAGAACCGCCATCGTTATTTCGTGCAGATCCCCATGCCAAGTGTTCTTCATCTTTTTAAGGTCATGGTAACTGAAAAGAAAATGTTTGTCTTATAATGTTTCTTAAATTAAAATCTATCAATTCCAGGTCCCACTAGGATCCTTCCCATCTAACAACGTTAGTGTTTGCCTGCGTGAGATTGCCAGTGAAAGTGATGCATGCCTCTTACTCTAATAGGCAGATTTACCTCTTGGTGAGCGTGCATATATCCTCCAAATGTTAATGGGTCTTATACATCTCCCTTACCAGGGAGACTATAATCTCACCTGCTGGATGCAGATGCACAATGAAGGAAAGCCACCTTTCATGCTGGTCACTTCATTTACTTTCCGCATTTCCAGGGCACGCACACAGGCCTTTCCAAAAGCCAGGTGGCGCGCGCTGCCCCACGACAGAAATGATTGCTTTCCCACTGTCTCACTTGAGTAATGAGCTAATAGAAAACCAAGTTATGGATCTCCAGAACCAGGACAATAATAAAATCATAATGATATTGTTAGCAATCTGGCCCCAGTGCCGGTTCCCTCTCCCAGAGAAACACTGTCAGGTAAATAGAAAAACTCATCAATCACAAAAATCGCACGAGAACCAAGCCAACTGGCTCACATTCACACACAGTATTGCTGGTGAGACAAAATTTCACTGCTTGGGAGCAGTTTCTCTTAGAAAAATCCAATTAGCACACTAATTGATGTTGCTGACCTTTTCTGGATAGATCCTGGGAAATATGAATTTGTGTGACTTCCACAAGGTCATAGGGACAACAAGAGGGAAGGCCAAGGTTGGAGCTCAGTTCTGACATCAAGCCTGTGTTGTCTCTAGCACTTACATCTTAAGCTTTAGGTGTCTGGTAAGTGGCTGGACCCAAGGTTTTGCCACCTCAGAAGTTATAAAGACAAATAAATAAGTATATATGGAGAGCTGTGAAAGAATCCATTTACCCAGCTAAAGTTAACTGCTAATCCCTTGAGTCTTAAACATTATCTCACCCTTTATAGCTGTGTAATCAATACCAACAGACAATGATAATTATTTAGTGTGAAGAACAAGAGGAAACCAGATCCTCAAGTTTCAAATAATAGATGCTGCCTACCATACTAACTCTCTGTGGGGCGTGAACTCTTAGGAAATGTGCACTCTATCACTAATTGTGTTCCTGTTGTTGTTTTACCCCAAAACTATTGCATCTAACCACTTAGATTTGTAGATTAGATGTCCTGAAATAGTAGATTCATAATTAAATGACTCCCAAAATGAATAGGTCAAATGTTTCCTTCTTCAACATGACTACCAATGAAAACAAGCCATGCTAGGAGTGTTTGGCTTTTTAAAAACATAGCCAGCCCTGACCTGTTTGGCTCAGTGGATAGAGCGTCGGCCTTTGGGCTGAAGGGTCCCGGGATCGATACTGGTCAAGGGCATGTACCTTTGGTTGCGGCCATATCCCTGGTGGGGGTGGGGGGTGCAGGAGGCAGCTGATTGATGTTCCTCTCTCATCGATGTTTCTAACGCTCTATCCTTCTCCCTTCCTCTCTGTAAAAAATCAATAAAATATATTTAAAAACAAAACAAAACATAGCCAATTCTAGAAAAAAATATATTGATACCTCTGTAATAAGTAATTTTAAAAAGCAATTGATAGCTCCTATAAATACCTCAAAAGTGAGAATTATATTCAACAAATTTTTATCAAATGTCTTCTCCATGACACAATATTCTACCTACTTAGGTTACAGCTATGAACAAAAGTTCTATGTCTTCATGGTCTAGACCAAAAAGTTAGACAATAATAAAATAAAGAAGAAAAAAATATAGAATGTTGTGAATCAAAATGAATCAGGGAAGTTTAATAGGAACAAATGTGCTGATGGTGATAGAACAGTGATTTTTCTACTTTAAAACAGGGGTCAGGGAAAACCTCACCACTGAAGTGATATTTGGGAAAAGATCTCAAAGAGAAAGACATCAAGCTATGTCAACATCTGAACCAAGAATGATGTGCTTGGTGTACCCTAAAATTTGTAAAAGAATTAGTATGATTGGAAGGGAGGAGAGAGGAAAGAAGGGAGTAACAAGAAATGGGTGGGAGTTTGACAGGAAATGAGATCGTTTGAGTTCCTATGAGCTGAGCATTAGGACTCTGGATGCCATTATGGACAGAAAAGTAATATGGTTCACATGTTAAAAGTATTACTCTGCCTCTGTGTAAATATAGACTACATGAGACAAATTGAGACATAGAAGACCAATTAAAACACTAATATCCCCCAGGCAAGAGATGGTGGTGGCTTGAACAGGGCAGCAGTCATATTGGCAAGGAATGGTTTCAAAACATATTATGAAGGCAGAACCGATAGGGTTTCTCAACAGATTGAATGTGAGTTATAAAAGAGAGGAGCTGAAAAAACACCAAGTTTCTGCCTGACTAGAAGAATGAAGTTGTTATTTGTTGAGACCAGAAAGACTGGGGGGTGGGGAGGTGGGTTGAGGGAGGAGAGTAATATTCTCACAAGGTATTTTGAGTCGATGGGTCTAGGGGTTACAAAAAGTTTGGGTAAAACTAGGGTGGGTTAGTTTAAAAAAAAGTTTTATTGGCTTATGTTGATGTTCTTCTCCAAAAACCTTTCTTGGAGTAAATTATGTTTAAGCAAAGATCTAAAAGATAAGTAGGATTTGGGAAAGTGAAGAGGAGGGCATGGTAAGGGTTCTGTGGAATAAGCCTAGCAGATTCCAGGCTCAGGAACAGGATAAACCACAGCACATTAAATCCAGCTGGCTACAGCAATTGTTTTGAAAGGATGAATTTGTCTCAACACAACTGATATATTTGGAAATAATTTGAGTGTAAATGAATTTTGCCTTTGCTTATGTGTTATTTTGTCTGTGAGAAGCACTGGTAAATGCAGAAAACTGTACTTGAACTGAGCTGTGTAGAAATATAAAAATTGTGCATGTGTAATACCTCCAACATCCACCAGCCACCTTGGTCCCCCCCATGTGCCATGAACCCCTGCCACTCTTTCCACACTGAGCATGACAACTTTTCTTCTGATTTCAGGTAACTCTCTTTACACCACTTTGCACTTGTTCACAATCTGCTCCCTTCTGATTCTCACATCCAACAACACAATTCAGCTCTTTTCAAGGTCCACTTTTGTTGCATCATTTAAGCATCCTATATAATTAAAGCCCAGTGACCAAACAGCAGAACGACCAGAATGACCAGTCGACCAGTTGCTATGACGTGCACTGACCACCAGGGTGCAGATGCTCAATGCAGGAGCTGCCTCCTGGTAGTCAGTCAGTGTGCTACCACAGTGGGAGTGCCACTCAGCTGACCAGAATGAGCGGCTGCTCCTGCTGTGAACCCCGGGCCGACAGGCAGGAACCTGGGCTGTGATCCATTGCCTCCTCACCCTAGCTCCTCCTCCTTGCTCCCTGCCACCTCCTGCGGATACCCACACGCCGTGCAGTGCTGCCCCAGAGGCTGGGAGGTGGGTTCATGGCTGCCATGGGACTGATACCTACTCCACTGCCTCTCAGTGCTATTTTCCCTGGGCCGGGCCCCAAACGGGTCCCCTGAAGAGGCGAGTGCTCCGGCTCTAAGGAAGATTCAGGACCAGGGAGCAGCTGCTCAGAGGGTAGGTCCACAGCCACTCGGCTGACCATAATGAGTGGCGCTCCCACAGCAGGCTGATCCCTGCAGGCCATGGCCCCCACCAGTGCACGAATCTCATGCACAGGGCCTCTAGTTTCTTAATATTTTAGTAGGTGTAAACTATGTTCCCATTTTTACTATGTTTGTATCTTCTTTGTATGAGTCTCACAAATGAAAGTTGTGAGGTTGCTCTGCTCCTGACTCCATAAACCTTATGGTTTTCATTGAATAATTTTGTAGAGTGCCATGATTTTTAGGGATGGGTACATCGTGTTAGAGCAGAAATGACTATAACTGAAATAAATCCAGGCACTTTGGGAACAAAGAGTGGTATAGGGGGCAAGGATAAACCTTGAGGAAAAGGAGGAGTTGGAAGATCCAGTGGGGAGCTGTGAATGTTCATGTTATCTAGGGTCTTGTAAACCAACAGAAGTTGGAGTATAAGCCTGACTCTTGGCTTTCCTTTGTGTAGTGTAATTGCCTGAATTGAGTTTTGATTGTGAGGCATCCACTTGTCTATCTTGAATAAACACACATTGCCAGCCATAGGATGAGACAAATGGCCAGGCCCACCTGCCCTCACTAAGTATTCTTTGTTTTAGAGATCTTGGTTTTTTTCAATAAATGACCATTTAAGGCACTTTTTCTTTCTCTTCCCACACTTTAAATTCCCACCAATTAAGAGTGATCCCCTGAAATCCTACTCCCTGCCCTCCACTTCAACAAAAGCAGAACCCCAAGCCTCTTACACTCTCCCCCTTCTACCTGTGACCTCACTGTGTGGCCCAGGTGTGCTTTGTAATTTCCAGGTTATGTAAGTAATAAACCTGTATGTTCTCAAAGTTTTCTGATGTTTATTGCCAAAGGATACCTTGCAAGCATAGTGAGACCCACCAGGGCTGGTTCAGCCACATGGTAGTTATTGAGAGACTGGAGCCAGCACAAGATCATTGTTTAGATTTTGTCATAGGATCAATTATAAACTATGATGGAGAGTGTTATTATATTTTAGAAAGATTGCTTAAAGTGTAGGAATAGGTAGAAGGAGACTGAGACTCTAGTCAAGAAGTTGAGTTATTATCCACATAATGAGGATAATAATAATACCCAGCTATAAATTTGTTATTTGCTAAAACACCTTTATAGTGCTTATACAAGATTGGCATCTGGTAAGTACTGAATAGTGCTTATATGCATATAGTTATTATTATTCCAAAATTTTTCTTTTAAAATTTATCTTTATTGTTGAAAGTATTACACAGATGTCACCCTTTCTCCCCCGATTGACTCCTTCTAGCTCCTGCCTCCCCCCAGCCCCCCAGGCCTTCACCACACTATTGTCTGTGTCCATGGGTCATGCATAAATGCATATAAGTTTTTTGGTTACTTTCTTCCCACCCACCTCATGCATTGCATCATCCTTAAAATAACCTCTGAAGGGGATTTTATAGTTTTAATTTTTTGAATGAGGAAGTGAAGGGTCAAGGCAGTTAATCAATTTGCTCAAAGCCATTACCAAGTGACAATAGGTCCTCTAGCCAAGGGTTCAGCCTTCATATACACTATTCTACACTCTACCCCAGGGCACAGAGGGATTCAAACAGGAGATATGCAGGAGAAGAACACCCCTCACAGTGGTTCTGGCAACTGCTTTAAATTCCTTCTCAGGCTTTCGTTTCCCTGAGCAACCAACCCTATCGCAAGCATCCAGTGAGATCTGCAGCCCCAAACTCCACTACATCATCTTTAGGTTTCATAAAATTAGACTTCGTGAAGTTCTTTAGGGAAAGTTTCTTAATCCTTCAGTCAGCATCACTCTACCATGTTAATTAGCTCTGAGTGGAATTGGCTGCGGAATGAAGATGCCAGAACAGTGTGGTTTTAGCCCACACTTTATAAATCCCAAATCACATGCCTTGAGATCTAGCCTCTGCCTATTTAAGAAATCAAAGATGTTTCCCCCCCGTTTTTTCATACTCAAGACTGGAATACATGGGAAACATTGAAAATCCCATCACCTTTTAAGTCTCTGAATGAAAGTGTCCCAAAATTTTAGAAAGACCTCAAAGCACCGATTCAGTATTCAATTATTCGGTCTTGTCTTACTTAAGAAGAAATTACTTTCTGGGAAACTCTCAAACCTCCCATTTCACATTGCAAACAATTTTCTCTCCCTTTTTCCTAAAGTGCAACAGTATATTTTGATTCTCTAGATCTGTTCCCTGAGCAAGTCCGAGTGTAAAAATAGTTTTACTGGACTCAGGAAAATGACTCTGATCAGAAATGTGGTCTGATGGCAGGAGGTCAGGTGTGTTTCTACAGAGGGCTATACCTCAGACATACTATTTGTTTTTATTATTCTCACAGTAATTCTAGGGAATACTTAGAGACTAATTTCTTCTGCCACAACATTCTATTATTTGTTGATTATTCTCAGGTAAGTTAATTACTAGCAAAAAGATAATGAAAATCCTGAAGCTCACAATTTGAGTGGATGGGAGCAGCTCAAGCATAGTAGGATTTTAAGTGTTTCAATTTCTTTCCATTTTTGAAGACCATGAAGCAGTGATTCTCAACCTTCCTAATGCCTCGACCCTTTAAACACAGTTCCTCATGTTGTGGTGACCCCCAATTTCATTGTTACAAATTGAACATAATTAAAGCATAGTGATTAATCACAAAAACAATATGTAATTATATATGTGTTTTCCGATGGTCTTAGGCGACCCCTGTGAAAGGGTCATTCGACCCCCAAAGGGGTCGCGACCCACAGGTTGAGAACCGCTGCCATGAAGAGTTATCACCTCTCCTTCCACCTGGTGCCTGGAACATTAGGAATTAATGCAGGGGAAAATCATCAGGCTACAGCACCTTTTTGCCAGGTGTCAAAGGCCACCTTTTCAATGATTCAGGAATAAAGCTTAGGAAAGTTTTATTTCTTGCTATGTTTGCTTGATTTATTACTGAAGATTGTTATATTGGGCCTAAGGGGGATTCATTCAAACAAAATTAAACATATACAGATAACAGTTGAACAACAGATGATTATGAGAATGGGGATGACCACTGTGCCACTCATGTCTAGTTCAGGGAATGTCATTTGAACTCAAGTCTGCAATGGGACCAGGGACAGGGACCAGAGGATCTGATAGGACTTCTATGTTGCTGTAGCCTAGAAGGGAAGGTGGAGTAGATGACATGAGACCAGGGAAGCAGGATGAGGTTGGGACATGCAGGGTCCTATCAGCCTCACTGCAATGGGCAATAGGGAATTATTAGGTATTTTAAAATATAGAGAAAATGAGTACATTAACTACTTTAGAGATCACTTTTGACTTTTATAAAGATAAATGCTTGAAGAGGGAAATGAATCAATAAGGGGAAACCAATTTAAAAGTATAGTCTAGAAAAATACGTTTATAATGCATGATGGTTTCCTAGGGCTGCTGGTACAAAGTACCACAAACTGTGCACCTGCCGTTGTCCACAGGGTCACTCCACTGCTTAGCGAGAACACTGCCCTGGAGGCACATGTTAAGGGTGCTGCTGTCCTGGACCCTCAGTGTGCTTCAGACACAACACAGGCTAAGTGCCCTGCTGACCTGGAAGCCTGACCACCGTGCTGTTGATGAGTTGTGTTGACCCATGTCTTTGTTTTTTATAATTACTTCATCTTTGATTGCACTGTCTCACCCACCATCCTTGGCCTCCACTCCCAAGATGAGGCAGGAACAGAAGAAGGTGATGGGCCAGAACTATGTGAGGAAAATGCTCTCAAAGTCATCCCACCCCTTTGATTCTTGTTGGTTGCATTTGAATTATATCCTGGCAATCGGTCTCTTCCTTAGGATGATTCTCACCCAGGAAGGCTTTTCTCATATGAACAGAAACCACATTATTTCAAAGGCTCTCCAGGATGGTGCTAGACCACCTGAAAAACTCAACCTAAATTCCAACTGAAGAAGAAAAGAGATAGAAAAAAGATAACACTGTATAATTTGAGGAATGAGCAGGTGTTTTGTTTTAAAGTCAGAGTAATTTGGAATTGAATCCTGGTCCATCTGCTTGTTAACTGTGAGCCATTTTAAAATGAAGGAAATACTGAACTGGGTATCTGTGAAATAGAAGGTGCAATAATATAACTAAGGTACCCAGAAATGTGGCTGGATCATACAATGATATTGAATATAATGTTCTTTTCATTATTTAGCCAAATTAATTAGCTCAGTGTCCTGTTCTTAAAGATACACACATTGGTGTTACTAGTGCTGGTGAGTAATTTACCTGTCTGGACTGGGAGGTCAAGGAGCAGAGGTGAGTGTGGTAGAAACCGTGGTACAAATTGGAGCCTCAATAAATATACTTTCTCATAATGAGCACAGTGAGCATGACTCTAATTAATATGCCAATTTTAATATAGAGGTATATGCCTATAAGATAATCCTGTGTCACCTTTCACTAAAATAAAAGTTATATATACTTAATAAGTACAGATAACATTATCCAGAGGTAGCAGATAAAAATAAATCTGAAATAAGCCTGAAAAAAAATGTAATTGTGAACATAGATCTGTCAACCATGAACTAAATGAATGTGAGGTTAAAATAAGCTTTTGTTCAATATTGTGTTTTGTGTACAAAACTGATAGTATCCATAACATTTCCCATGAATAAAGCCTTTTATGCTTTAGAAATGAATATCTACCTTTAAGGTAGGGATATAACTATCTATTTTACAGTTGATGAAAGTGAAGCTAACAAAACCTTAAAAATTGAACCAAATTAAATTAAGACAAGAACACAAGTCTTTTTCTTTTTTGGTTCATGCTTCTGTATTTTATTAATGTATGACATTAATAAACCTTAATAAGAAGAAGTGATGTTAAAATGCTAATCAATTATTTTGGAATATTTAGACCATAAGGAAAATATACCATATCTGTTTTCCCTGCTACTTTATCCCCAGCTCCAAGCACAGTGCCCAGTATGTATACTCTTAATAACTATTTGCTGAATTGATGAAATAATGAGACTGTTCCTAGGTCAGCTTGTGAGACATGGAGCCTGAATTTCAGCAGTTATTAGAATAACCTGTAAGTTATGCAAACGTTTAAAAACCTGATTTCAAGTGGCAATGGTTTGAGAGTAGGTCAGTTTGAACTTTTAAGTAAAATGTGTGTATACATGTGTATGTGTGTGCACGGGTGTATGTATGTGTGCATGTGTATGTGTGCACATGCAGACTGAAAGAGTATGGGTATTATAAAGCTAAGAGGAAGTACCTGTGGTCATGGAAAATATAACAGAAAGCAAGTTTAACGTAAATATAATTGCCGTGATCTAATTTTAAAATTATTTTAGGAATTTTAGTCTACAAGACTTCTTGCATGTTTTGGAGATCATGTAGTAAGACAGACATCAAGGAGTCAATAAACTCTGCCCCATAGGTGAAATTGGCCCGCTGACTATTATTGTAAATGAAGTTTTATTGGAACACAGCCGTGTTCATTCAGTTATGTCTTGTCTATGGCCGTTGTCACAGTAAGGTGGTAGAACAGAGTAGTTGCAGCAGACATTATGTGATCCACAAAGGCTCAACTATTTACATCAAAATATGTTTGCTGACACCCAATTTCATCCACACCCTTTATTTTACAGATGAAGAGCCTGAGCCTTTGATGGACAACAGAAGCTGCTCCAAAATACCTGATCTTTGAGGTGGGCTGGAACTGGAACTCAAATCCCTTAACTGCCCTTCCTTGGCATCTTCCTTTATTAAAATGCATCCTATCATCCTATTCTAAAGAGGTACACAGAGTCACAGACAAGTTATCTTACTTTGTTATAAAACATGCCTATTTTATTTCCTATATAAGGTTTGTATTATCTATGCAAAGACCAGAATCTTCCAGCTGCTTTGCAACATCTGCCACCCAAGAGCACCTGGGACCAGTAAACCCCCAGTGGGTGTTGCAACACCCTTTACTGGGTTTATAAAAGCTAAGTTGAAAACTCTCACAAAATCACAAAATTTTATAGAAAATTGATCTGAAAACGTGAGGCTTCAGCAATAACTCAAAGGCCAATTTTACTAATATGCCAGCTGAATAATATCCTTCAGTGGATGTTCCATAAACATAAACAAATGGATATATGTTACTCAATGGTGGGATTTAAAGAACGGGAATGGAATGTCTAGACCTCTTCCTCGCCCCCCTACCCCCCATAATGTAAAAATATGGTAGAGATTTCGGTGTTAATGAGGACACCAGATGCCAGAGTTGGTGTCTGAGTCATTTTATGGGTGGAGAGTGGGAACCGGCTGGACCAGTAAAGTCTAATGAAGCCAAGATGGTGGAACTCTTACTGAACCTGTGTGGGAAATGCACAAGTCCCAGAAGAATACATGATTGCGAACAAGTTGACAATGAGCCCAAAAGCCAAATAGGGAAGTAGGTTATCTTGAAAGTGAAAGAAAATCCAAGAAAGCAATTAAATATTGATGAAAAGAACCAAGAGCTGGGGTTAGAAGGTGAATGGGGGAGAAGGTCAGGAGCCTGATTAAAGTTTGGTCATGCAAAAAATCTTTTTAAATGTTTTGCTCAGAAACAAACAGAAAAGCAGTGGTCACATTGACAAAGCACAGCTCAGTGAATTCCAGATCCCTTTTGAATAACAGCATTTCCACAGCCTCAGAAATGCAGGAACACCTGGAAACTGTGCTCTGGAGAGTGTGTGAGACATGTTTGCCTTTATTATCTAATTTAATTTTCATGAAAACTCTGTCAGGAGGATTGTTATTATTTCAAACCTACAACAGAGGAAATTGTAAGTCAGAGAGATTCTGCTGCTTAGTGCTCCAGAACTGATAAACTCATAGAGGGCGCCTGTTGTTTGAAATCAGGTTTGTATAAATTGAAGCCTGCATTAGCTGCCTTCCACCTGGCGTTTGTCTGTGACTCCAATGCAAAGTGAACCAGTTTTAGCCAAGGAAGCAAAGAGGTGAAAGTTCTCTGCTTAGTCTTGAAGGTGTAAAAATATATGAAGTTCAAAGCTGGCAAAAATAAGTATGAGGTTACTGGGTGTGAGAAAGTGTAAAGAGGGTCCATGTTATTCCAGGAGGAAGGTCTAGCATCCAATTGGTAGAAGTGGAGGAGAAGCTCTTCCCACTTCCCATGCTTCCATCTTTCTCCTAGTCCAGGAGGAAAGCATAGGAAAACCAGCTTTCCTCCTGGAAATGTTTTGCTGGCCTACATATGTCCCCGCGTCTTCCCTTGGTTGGTGAGGGAGGAAAAAGTTTCATCAGGCTTCTAAGATGATGAGTTCACCATGGGAATCAAGAATGTACAGTAAAGTTCCTTTGTAGGCTCCTATATTAGATATCTCAGCTACAATTTAATGCGTATATATAGCAAAAGAGGTTTATATTAAGGAATAAACTCATGATTGTGGAGGTTTGGCCAGTCAAAAGTCTGCTGGGGGAGGCTGGAGATTCAGTTCAAATCCAAAGGCAGTCTGTTGACTAGCCAGGAAAAGGGGGCGTGCAGGGGAAGAAAAGAAAACATTGCAGCTGAAGTCTAAAGGCAATCTTCTGGAAGAACGATTCCTTCTTGCTTAGGGAAGGTCAACCTTTTTTTTTCTGCTTAAGTCTTCAGCCGATTGGATGAGACTCACCCACATTATGGAGGGCAAGTTGGTTTACTAAATCTCCATTTATATTGATAAACATTTTATCCAAAAAGACATATCAGAAACACCTAGAATAATGCTTGACAAAATATCTGGGCACTGTGGCCCAGCCAAGGAGACATAATGTTAACTACCACAGTCTTTTATCTCAGGCGTGTTCTCATGCATGTGGTATTCTGATTTTCCCAGCACTTCCACGGGCTGAGTGAATAATTTTTATTCGCTCAGACAAGGTGCATTGAAAGTCTGTTGGCTCATTTAAGACTGTGTGCTCATCAGCTTTATTAGCAATAAAGATAATATTTTAACTCATTTTCTTATTTCTCACAAATGGGACCTAATTTTAGTAGAAGAACCACAGAGTGCTGTTATACGTGGGTGCATGGGCTCAGAGCTTAAGAATGAGGGACAGAGTATGCTCATAAAATTTAGATGCTGAAGGTTTTGGCTGAGCCAAGATGAAATGCTTTAGGATCTAAGCTTTAGCAAGCTCAGATTGCTAGTGTGTTTTTTTTTTTGTTGTTGTTGTTTTTATTTTTATTTTCAGTTTGATGGGTCTCAGCTACTACTATTTGATGTTAGTTACAGACATGTAGCAATATTTTAAAAGTTGGGGGCCTGAGAGATGCCCCATTGGCTCCCACTAAGCACCATCCCAGGGTCCCTAGCATTGAGATCACTGTAGCTGACCTTGACCTGACTTACACAGGGGCTGAGTCAGGGAGCAGGTAATAAAGAAAACATTTGGACCCAGTTAAGATTTCTCAGTAAAGAGATAGTAGTTGAAATGAGACCATTTTTTCTCCCAGTGACTTTGTTAAGTTAGGATTTGATTGCAATTAGTTTCAGCATAAGCTACAGAGCATGAGGTCCAGCCTTCACATTCATAGAGACCGAGGACACATACTCTGAAAAACATATTAGATTACAAAGATGCAGACTCATAAAAAATGAGAGTGGATTTTACTAATAAATAAATGACGAGGAATAAGTCTTTACAGACACTTATGCTATAGCCTTAGATTGAGATGGAGAAGAACTAAATGAAACAATTGCCAACTTAAAAATTTAAAGAGAAATAAAAAACATTAAAAATTCTTGTGCCTGTAGCATTCACTCCATCACTAGAGATGGAGTTTTTTCTAATCGAATTGGTTAAAACATTATGTTCTGACCTTCTATCATAATAGGAGCAGTGGAGAATAGATTATGTATTAGAGAAGACAATTTGTTTGTGGAGGAAGAGGGGGCAGTTTCATAAGGTAGAGTTTGGGTCATGGAGATCAGTCTGGGAAGATGTAAAAGGGGAATAAAGATTTGGTTGAGGACAGAAATGTGTCATTGTTGATACCCAAGCATAGATGATGATGTCTATGTCCAAGCATACGTTAGAAAAGGTTTTGTTCCAGAGAGCACACGACAGAGACCCCCAGAGGGAAACCAGATACAGGAAATACTTAAGACTTTTAAGACGTATGTCATAATACAGATAAATACAAATGCATGTGGTTTCACTTATATAGAGAATCTAAGGAACAAAATAAACGAACAAACAAAAATAAAAACAAAAACCAGGCTTATAGATAGAACAGACAGATGGTTGCCAGATGGAAAGGGGGTTGCGGGGCTGGATGAAAAGGTGAAGGGATTAAGAAGTACAAATTGGTAGTTACAAAAGAGTCATGGGATGTAAAGTACAGCGTAGGGAATACAGGCAATAATGTTGTAATAACTCTGTATGGTGCCAGGTGGGTACTAGAATATCAAGGATATCACTTCGTAAATTATATAAATGTCTAACTACTATGTTGTACACCTGAACCTAATATAAAATAATATTGAATGTCAACTGTAATTGAAAAAATTATAATAAAAAAGCAATGTCATACCAAAAGGGAAAACGTCCATAAAAAATCAGAACAGCTGTATAAAATGGTGACGGCCAGTTTGCACTGATTGGCAAAGGAAAGGTCAAGAAGGAGGTCGTTGGCTACTCAAAACCATTTAGCTTGAATTACAAACAGCTCAGTGTGGTTCCGAATGCAGCTATCCCATTCCCTTGGTAGAGATGGGTACCCTAGGGAAGGCACAGGAAACCAGTTTCATGCCAAAGGGACCAAGCAGAACAATGATAAGTTGAACAGGCCTGGTTTAGATGTCGATCTGAAAGGAGAATGCTGCCTGTTCAGGGTCATTCTATTTAGAGAGGTGAAAGAGGAAAGAATCGTTTTGGACAATGTATGCTTTCTGCCAGATCCTCAAAGCATGTACTTTGCATCTCTCATTATGACAAAAACCTTCAGAGGATTTCTGTGCCTCAAAAGAAAGAGAAATGGAAGAAAAGATGGTTCTCCAACCCAATCAATGTGTTAGCATAATAAAGAAAGGAGCCAACAGAAAGAATAGTTAAAGTGGACTGAAATATTGACCCTTCCCTTAAAGGATCATGGGGAAAAGAAAATGAGATGGAAATAGGACATCAGGGTTCCATCTTGTTCTACTGAAAAAGGTGTAGCAGAAATGTCACTTGAAACGTGAGATGCTCAAAAAGGCAAGGTCTTGAGGAATTCACAGTAAAGTTATTGATTCTTATGTGAAAGGCTGAAAAAATGGAAAATTAAAATGTTCACTTAGCCACCCTCAGTGGCTTTTGTTCAGGATTCTGCAGAGAGTAATCCTCAAATAGAAACAGTGACCAAGAGGAAGGTGTCCCTATCGGGTGGTTTCCCATATTTCTTGGAGATTCCAAGGACAAAGACCAGGGCAAAGAGTCTGTGGGATGAGCCTGCTGGACATGGAGGCTGGGTCACCCTGAGGCTCATATTCAGTGCAAAACCAGGGCACCAGAAGTCCAGCTTTTGGAGGGAAATGAACTTCAGGAGCCTTACATGTGAAGTGAAGGGAGAACAATGTGGTGATTGCAGCTTCCAACATCCTTTGCAAGGAATCAGGAATATCCCTGGTGTCACTATGCAAAATTCCCCCAATTTGCAAAATATTACAATATTTTATATATTTTCTGAGGCTTTAACAGTGGAAAGGTGCTTACATGCAAATTGGGGGAATTTTGCATATAATATTACAATATTATAACCATTTTAACAGTAGAAATAGTTATAATTAATACCCCTCTCAGTGGGCAATTTCACCTAATAGAGTTTAAGTTCACAGCTTCACTTTCTGGATGCTTAGCAAAGACAGGTGAACTGTTATCCTGGTGAGGCAGAAGGCAAGAAATATTCTGTGTTCAGAGTCCCTTCACTACTGAGTTTCATTGGGTTCTTTGATGGGTACCAGTAATGTGGTTCTGCATTGCACCACATAGTGGATTTAAGACACTTACTTAGTGGTTAAAATGTTTTCCTTTTTTTTTTAAGTGTGGATGCAGGTCATGGAGTTATTTATACTTTTTAGATCACACTATATTGAAATACTACTTGCTTTTTATTTTATTTCTGTAATGTCCCTTTTTTATCTCCAGTCCCCACTCTTATTTTTCTTCTTCCCCTAGGCATCCATGAAAATGCATTTGGTATCTCTCTGCAGTTACATGTTGTTCTTTCATTTTATATGAATGAGTGAGGTCTGTCCTGGTGGCTTTATTTATTATGGCATCCCATCCTCCACCGCCAACATATTTTCTGCCTCCTGCTTAGCTTTGTATATTTGTTCTTCCTGGCCTTCGTCAACATCAAACACATGTATGTTGTACTTACGTAGCTTTTAAATTTCTTTGCTTCTCCCAATTAATGAAAGTTCTGTTAGTGAGGGAATTTGTGTCTGTTGTGACCATTGCTGTGTCCTTAGATTCTGTCATAGGACCTGTCACAGAGTAGACACTCAGTAAATATTTGCAAAAGGAGTGAATAAGTGAATTTGTGAAATGGTGTTGGGAATATATATTATTCTGAATATGCATTTTTCTTGTGTTTAGTCAATGTTGAATGTGTGGGAACAGTCATGAGGAAATCTATAATGTTCTATTGACACCTGAACTCTTACAGGAGAGAGTTGCTTTTGAATTAATTCACTTTTGAACACTGGGAGGCAGATATATCCTTCTGGTCTTCCGAATAAGACTGGACCAGAAGGAAGAGTGGATAAAGCATGGTACTGTAATTTAACCAAAAAGATAAAGGACATGAGGTGTTCAAGTGTTATATCTTTTCTGAGGCTTTAACAGTGGAAAGGTGTTTACATGCAAATTGGGGGAATTTTGCGTAGAGAATACTGCATTAAACGAGTGCTGTAAAGCTGTCATGTGGAGTGACTGCTTAACTGCTGAAGCGTTATGTGTCGGACAGAGTAGCTGTGCCTAATTGAACAAAGACAGCTTTGTGTTTTGAGGTACAACAGGGTTTTAGAATGCATTCAAATTAACACTCTGTCTTATTTAGCCTCAGAGGAGGAGAAGGTAAGATAAAACTGACCACCAGTAATTTCAGAAGGAAAAATAAAGGAATAGTGCCTGGAAGTGAGAGAAAAGACTCATGAATAATGCAGAAGGACTGCCCTAAGAACGGATTGCTCTAGTCTCCTGAGGGGGACAGCCCCATGTCTGGTCAGCCATAGCATTAACTGATAAGACCAACAGTTTACGGAACAGAACATAAATGAGAAGGTTACCAAGGAGCACTTACCTCTCCTTGCTCCTGTTTCCACAAAGCAAAGGAGTCATCTACTCTCCTGTAGGAGAAATAGCCTTTTTTTTCTTCTCTTTAAGGCCTCCCTACTTACTTTTCTTGTTAATGATGTGTCTTGTTGTTATGTTGAGAGAGAGAAAGAGAGAGAGAGAGCACATTTGTAGCTCAGCCCCTTTCTTGCTATCTTTTTATTAATAAGTGGCCCATTCATCCCCAAGTGACACATATTTCTCTATTGATCCCATAATGTAAATATGCTTGAAAAACTGTAGCATTATGGGCAAGGTTCTTTTTCAGAGGGGGAACATATTAGAAGATTGTGGCCAGGTGTCAAGCATATTTTTTAGAATTCTACTTATCAGTCACATAACTAATAGCATTATCTCCATTTTTTCTTCTAGTTCTCAATGGGTTCCAAACTCCAAAAAGAAAGAGTGGTATTGATTGGCTTTCTAAAACCTTAGCATATTCCGAAATAGATTTTGACCTAATATATGGAAGTTCTTTTGATCATTACTAGTATTTGGGAGATGTTTGCAAAGAATGAGGGGGCTGCTTCATAATATATTGCTATTCCCTATCAAGAGAGACTAACCCACCCCATCTTGTTGAGTGAGTCTTTTCCCTTAGAAAATATTGGAGGTATTAAAAGATTAAAACTGGTTCCGACATTGGTGTAGAAATTTAGAGTTTACAAAAGGCTTTAAGATGCATCACTGTCCATAGTATGAAATAATGTGTATTTATTTTTATATTTATGTACCCAATTCCTTTAAGATGATATATTATTCTAATTTAGATGTTCAAGTGCATCATCTTCAAAGTGGACTCTTGAGAGTTGACTCAATTTTATGAAGCAATAAAAATAACAGTTTGAAACTGTAAATTAATTCTAGATATTAGTTTTTATTACCAAAAGTGGTAATAGTACAAAGTTAAATATGTTGTCATTACTCAATATTTTGGAATATCCTCCTAAGGTCTGCAGCATGCTTGGAAATGTTTCTTACAATGAGAAATTGTTAACTCTGGGGAACTGATTTTATTTTAATTTTAATTTCAAGTCTTCACTGCAGGTATTCTCTGGCCAAATGTTACAAATAAGGTGAGTGGTCAATGAAGATAATATATTTTTTAATACATTAAGAAGTATGTTTCTTGTTTATTTGCTTCATATATACACTTTTTATTTGTAGGGATCAGGATTCTGCCTCAGATCGCTTTGGGAGTGGCATTATAAAATGAATTTAAGCCGAAACCAGTTTGGCTCAGTGGATAGAGCGTCAGCCTGCGGACTGAAGGGTCCCAGGTTCGATTCCGGTCAAGGGCATGTACCTGGGTTGCGGGCACATCCCCAGTAGGGGATGTGCAGGAGGCAGCTGATCGATGTTTCTCTCTCATCAATGTTTCTAACTCTCTATCTCTCTCCCTTCCTCTCTGTAAAAAATCAATAAAATATATTAAAAAAAATAAAAATAAAATGAATTTAAATGCAGAAAACAGTTTTGTAATGAATCTATATATATAAAAGCCAAGCGACCCGAATGCTGGAACGCCCGGAACAACTGGAATGACTGGTTGCTTTGACATGTACTGAGGCCCCGATCGGCCCTCCTACCCCATTTGGGAGCGGGGCTGGCCGGCCAACCGCCCACAGCCCCTGGCCCTGGCAGGCCTGGCCCCTGACCATCCCCCTTCACCCAATCAGGAGCGGGACCTGCCAGCCAACCTCCTGGGCCCCGTCCCTGTCAGCCCAGCCCTGATCAGGCCCTGATCAGGGGTGGGGCTGGTGGCAAACCTCCCACAGCCTCTCCCCAAACGGGCCCAACCCCAGTTGGCCCCAATTGGGGTGGGCCAGCTGGACCCCATCCATGCACAAATTCATGCACTGGGCCTCTAGTAATAATATAAAAAACAAGACATATTTGAATTTTGGCTTCAACACTTTAATTAATACATGGGTCACTGAAACTTGCTTAAGCTACTTCTAAGTCATGGATTTGTTATTGGTAAAAATTAGTATAATAATATAGAATATCTAGGTGTTTGTAGTAAGAATGGCATAAAATCATGAGTGGAATATACCTAGAACAAAGTAAAT
Organism: Myotis yumanensis; assembly: GCF_028538775.1. Lineage (NCBI taxonomy): Eukaryota > Metazoa > Chordata > Mammalia > Chiroptera > Vespertilionidae > Myotis > Myotis yumanensis. The sequence goes on along the minus strand of NW_027223752.1, from coordinate 234,978,188 downwards.
GCTCAATAAATGGTAAAAATTAGCCCTGGCAGGATGGCATAATTGATTGCATTGTTGACCCATACACCAAAAAGTTGCAAATTCAATTCTTAGTTAGGGCATATACCTGGGTTTCGGGTTGGGTTCCCAGTAGGGACAAGTATTAGAGGTAAGACCGATGTTTCTCTCTCATATAAATATTGTTATCTTACATAGATGTTTCTCTCTCTCTCTTTTCCTTCCCTGTTCTAAAAAAAAAAAATCAATAAAAACATATTCTTGGGTGAAGATTAAATAAAAAAGTATATAAATAAATTAATAAAGGGTAAAAATTATATATGCATAACCATGCACTCTCTCAGTCTGCTAAGGGATCTCTTAACAAAGCACATCCTATTTTAATAAATATATTCTATTCTCTTGATGACAAAGTCAAAATCATTACAACAGAATCATGTCCCAGAGGCAGAAAGAAAACAACTTACAGTCAGGTAGCTGACTTTTGGTACTGTGTCCTTAAAACCTAACAGACTTCACTTGGGGATAGGTATTTAAATTCTTTAAAAGAGGCTGAGCTCTAGCATGACAATACAGAATCAACATTCCCTGGAGCTATACTTTGTGCTCACTGGTTCTCTCCTGTCACCCTGCCCTTTGGTATTCTCCTCTAGCTTTGCCTCCCAGCTTGAATTTCATACTGGCCAGACTCCAGACTAGAAGCGAGTAGCCCCTGACAATCCACCAAGGCCTTTCTAGGTGGAGGATTGTATTATGCCTTTCCTTTGGCTTCACTGCTCTTCTTCAGGAGTGAAGGCTCAGAAACCATGTTTCCAGGAGATTTCAAGAGGAATTTAACACTTTGGACCTTGACCTTATCTATGACCCCGGGTCTTTAGCAGCATCTAAAATCTAACTCTGATGTCATCATTTATATCTGGTGCCAACATTTGGGAACCCTTCTGAGAAAAAAGCACTTAAAAGAGATAAAACATAAGAATGTTTAGAGAAATACTAATTATCCTGAAGTAGAAGGTCCTCAGTGAGAGACAGAGACCGTCTACATCACAGAGCACATGGCTAATGGTGGGCCAGCCAACTGAGCAGGAAGTTCACAGTAACCATAGCAAAGGTAAACAACTCCTTACATTTCATCCAATCATAAATAAAAATTAAAAAAACAAAAACAAAAACATTAAACCTTTCTTTAAGACTTCCTTCCAAGAAGATCCACCCACTCTATCACATACTGACACAAACATATTTGGAGGAGAACTGTTGACACCTAAATCATAAGCTTCACATGGACTTTTGATTTAAACAAAATATTTATGTGGTAATTCATTATAAAAAAAACATTTCACTGCTAATGAAAATGATAGGGATAATTTTTACCCAGGCAAAACATTCCATCCTGAGCATCCAAGTAGTTTCTTAGAAATAGGTTATTAGCCAACTATAAAATAATTTCTAAGTTTTCAGTTTTCTACATTTGACTAAGAGTTCTATTCTCTGGGGATCAATTACTGACAGAGAACATGAACTTAACAGTATTGTTTAATTGGTTAATTTGGTTAAGTGATAGTTGGGATAGATAAATGGATGAATAAATGGACAGATGAAAGGCAAAATATTATGGTGTGGGTTTTAGAATACTTATACTGTTAAACAAATCAAGGTTAGCATTCTGGCTGATTCATTTCTTAGCTGCCCTGAATTTTAGGGTTCTCCTCTGTAAAATGCATATAATAAATGGACTTACACCTAGTACTGTTGTGACTATAAAATAAGATAATGCATAAAATATTTATTATAGTCCTGTCACAAAGTAGGGTGATCTATCATTTTTCTGTTAACTTATCATCATCCTCTTTCAGGTTCTCTTTCATTAATAGACTACAATAGCAGTTATAGACTAGAAAATAATGTTATTATAGCTGTACTCTAGTAGTAGTTTGCTTCATGACTATAGCCAAGTCACCTAATTATTCTGAAAAGTCCAAGATCAAGATGCCACCAAATTTGATGTCTGGTGAAGAACTACCTCATGGCTCATAGGCAGCTTCTCTTCTTGTTCTGCCCTCAGGTGGTGCAACAGATAAAAGAGTTCCTAGGGCTTCTTTTATAGGAACACTAATCACATTCATGGGGGCACCACATCTCAAAGGCCACACTTCCTAACACCATCACATTGGGGATTAGGTTACATCATATGCATGTCAGGGAGACACAAACAGTGCCCACTGTAGTCATCATTTGAAGAAATTAGGATGAATGCTAATGGTCCATACTCTTCCTAATCTTTTAAACCACTCTTCAACATAATGTGCCTGGGTGTAGATGAGGTCTACATATTCATCTCCACTCTGATTTCCTCTCTGAGATTAGGACTTTTCTAAATATAATGTTCTCTTTAATATAGCCATTTATACAATTCTCTAAAAGCTCAAATTTAACATGATTAAAATGGCATATAGCCTCCTTAAATCATACCTCATCTCTACACTTTTTTTTCTTTATTTCCTACTTTAGTTAATAGCAGCCCAATTTACCAAGGATATTAAGACAAAAACCTGCAAGAGAGCACATCTCTCTTTCTCTCTCTTTTATTCTCCACAATCTGACATTACTGGTATGCTCATACTGCTTTTGGAATTTCTACATTTACACCATCAGTGCCCAGGACTCTAGTTTAGAATTTAACTGTTCATCAATTATTTAAACAGACTAATATGTCTTTTTTTTCCTCTATGAATAACCTTGGCATACAAGTGCCAGACAAAACACCGCCGCTACCATCATTGCCCTAGGTCAAGGAAACAGACTGTAGTCCTGTTGTTCTATGATGAGAATCTAATTTTAGGAAAGATGAGCTTCTTTCTCTGTTGCTCACGATTCATCTCTATGCCAAGCTGAGTGCCCAGAAATACACACTAAGCCTTGATTAGGCAAACAGGAAAACTGGCATATGCGTTGGGTAGACAAATTCAATAAGGATGAAACATTTCAGATAGAAGAGGAACGACTAGACCTGAAGAAACCTCATGATCTAAAGACATTTGCTGTAGAATCTTTCCTGTCATTTGCGATGTACAGGTTCATGAAGGAGCAACTAGTAAAGTCACTTACTTGTCTGAATATTTCAAACCCAGGGTTTCCTGGGGCTGTTTCTTTCTTCTTCCCTTTGTCTCCCACAGAAAGGAAAGGGTTGAGCATAGGATAAATAGTCAGTAAATTTGTTGAACTGAACAGAAATTATGAGTTACTTTTTAAACAGAAAACACATTGTAACTATAATTTATCTGAAATGCCATGAGTAAATTTCTTTGGGCATTCAACACTTCAAACTGGTAATTTACTTGTCATGCAAATCAGTGAATTCATATTGTTTCAGCAATACACTTTCAAAAGTCAAATCACCAAGGTAACTTGAAGGAATATGATTATCATCAGAGACCTGGTACATGATTTCTTTTAGCACCTTAAAAAAAAGCCAGGAACTAGAATCTGTCGTGTCAGAAAGGGATACAATGCTTATAAACACACACACTCGTGCACACACACACGCACACACACACATAATTAGTTCTTGTGGTTTTAGTCAAGGTAAAAGAAATGCTTTTAGCGTTGACATTCTCCTTTGCACTAAAGAAATGCTTCCATAAACTCATTGTACATTTTCAATATGTTTGATTATGGACAAAATTAAACAAAAAAGAATGAATTTTAGAATCTCTTCCTTTAAAAAAATATATATATTTTATTGATTTTTTTTTACAGAGAGGAAGGGAGAGGGATAGAGAGTTAGAAACATTGATGAGAGAGAAATATCGATCAGTTGCCTCCTGCACACCTCCCACTGGGGATGTGCCCGCAGCCAAGGTACATGCCCCTGACCGGAATAGAACCTGGGACCCTTCAGTCCTCAGGCCGACGCTTTAGCCACTGAGCCAAACCAGTTAAGGCATCTCTTCCTTTTAATTCATTATTTTTGTGGCCCACTAAAAGACTATGTGACTCACACAAATCAACGTCACTGCAGAGACTGAGAAGAGGAATTCTGTGGTGCTCACAAGATGTTGGGGGTTGGCTCCTCTATTTCCACTGTGTTACACAAGAGATGGGCAATGGGAATCAAAGACACAGTTCAAAAGCCTGAGAAAAAAGGGAGAAGAGACATATAGGTGAAAAAGTCTTGCCTAAAACTAAATAAGCTGACCTGATAAGCAAGACCTTCTTTCATCACTAAAATTATAAAACTTCATCTCTCTCTCTCTCTTTTTTTTAATCTGAAAATTCATCCAGGGAGAAACCTTACTGATGCTTCTTGTAGCTTCTCATTCACAGGGAGGACAGTGAATTGGATAAGACAGTCCCAATAGCATGAGGTGCTTCCTTGAGCTCCAGTTTATCCAGAAATGATACAAATCGCAGAATACATGTTCCTATAAAAAGACTAAGGCATTCCCAGCCAGTGTGGCTCAGTGGTTGAGCCTTGACCTATGAACCAGGAAGTCATGGTCAGAGCACATGCCCAGGTTTAAACCTTGACCCCCAGTAGGGGGTATGCAGGGGGAAGCCGATCAATGATTCTCTCTCATCATTAATGTTTCTATCCCTCTTTCCCTCTCTCTTCCTCTCTCTGAAATCAATTAAATCTGTTTTAATAAGAGATTAGGACAAACGCAAATCCAGACATGGACTCATGGCCTCTTGTGTTGCCGTTTTATCGATGGCAACAATATGATAAAGTACAATAGACTCTACTGAGAAAAGTCAGAATCTCTGCTGGACCTGATCATCCTGTGGTCTCCCTCTCATGTCCTTCCAGGTCATGGAAGGTATAAGTAATAAAAAAAAACAAGCTGCTGATCCCCTAAAATCTAACACGAGATTTATAGGCCATCTAGATAAATATGAAGGAAACCCAGAGGGGGAAAAAAAACAACCCTCACAGTATATGTTCACAACATTTAAAAGGAAACCTGACTTCTCTGAGCCATGGGGATAGTGATGACCTACACAGATAAACTTCTCTCTCCTAATGGGGCTCATGGTCTAATAGAGAGAAGGCAGAAATTGGTCACATATATGATATGCCAGGGAGTGATGGGTGAGGAGAATGGACATGAACCAGAGAAGAAGAAAGTGGAGGGATGGGAAGGTAGTTAGCTATATTTTCTAATGAGCCATGTGGAGATTTGGTTCCGGGAATTAGGGAATACCAGGGCATCTTGGAATTCTTGGGGAGACTAGATTGATCTGGGAGAGGACAGAAGTAGATTAAGTCATGGTGATCCCAAGGTGGGAGTGGAGTGAGGCTTTAGTGGAGAGAGGTTTGTCAGGGGATGTAGACTCCTGGGGCCACTGCTTTCCTCACAGTTATGATGTGGGAGTGAGGGAGGCAGTACTTTGTCTTATTTTCTCTAGGGCATATGGAGGGCTGAGCTACCCTTTTGACCTCTGGGCAAGCCAAACCCTGGTATTATTCCTGACTCCTCCCAATAGAAACACTGACAGTAGAGGAGGGGAGGTCCTAACTGGAAAAGCAGAAACACTTGTTCTCTCCTTTGTTGGTAGCAGATAGAGGCAGGGGACAAGTACAGAGAAGATATCCCCCTTCATTCTGATGATGGTGGGAGCTGTTTTTAGCTCCATAAATTGATTTTAATTTTAAAAACTTTAAAAAACATACAAAACATTGAAAAAACACACTTTTGCTCTTAAGGAAATCAAATAATGCATCTATTTGTAAGTTAAAATAATAACAAGAGGACCTCAGATAGATATAAAGACAGGTGTTTTTCAGCCTTTTTTTCACCAATTGAATGCTACACTCCCTCATAAAGTAGCCTCTTTCTGTTCTTAACCCATATCAATACATTTCTTACTGCAAGTTGTATGTATATCTGTGTGCACCTGTGTGTATGTGGTGCATGTGTTCTATACAAAACTTCTAGCTGCCATTGTGATTAATATGTCCTGAGAATGCTACCCCCTCAAACCAACCCATCCTGCTTTCCCTGAATGTCACCCCCACATCTGAAACACCTTCCTCTGAAACTGACTTCCCCCAATCATCTAAGTGAAAATGATGCTCAGATACAAATGCTATCTGGAATTTCACTGCCATCTCCATTCCTGAGTCCACCTACTAAAATTAATGTTTTCCTTCTCAGTGCACTCAAAGAACTTCCTTTGCATTTACATTGTGGATGCCTTCAGAATTGGCATCCTTTATATCTAACTAGAGGCCCGGTGCATGAAATCCGTGTGGGGTGGGGAGGGGGCGGTGGAGTTACTCAGCCCAGCCTGAACCCTCTCGCAATCTGAGACATGTAGTTGGGATCAGGCCTAAACCGGCAGTCGGACATCCCTCTCGCAATCCTGACTGCTGGCTCCTAAGCACTGGCTTGCCTGCCTGATCACCCCTAAACACTCTGCATGCCTGACTGATTGCCCCTAAGCACTTGCTTGCCTGCCTGATTTCCCCTAACCATTCACCTGCCTGCCTGATCGCCCCTAACCACCTCTGCCTTGGCCCCCGCTGCCATGTCTTTGTCCAGAAGGACATCTGGAATGATGTCTGGAAGGTCATTTGGCTGTCCAGTCTAATTAGCATATTACACTTTTATTATTATAGATTGGGTCAACATGTGCATCCCCCTCTTGGTGGTGAGACCTTGAGGACAGCCAGGGTACTTCCAACATCTCTGCTCTCCCTGTGTGTTTAGCAGAGTGCCTGGTGGATGAGTTGCTTGTTCACTGCCTGATATGTAAATTTGGGTTAACTAAAATGCATCAGCCTCCAAAATTTCTAAAATAACTTCATCCAAAAAAGTTTATCTTTATTTCATTATGAAATCAACTGAGTCATCAAATAAAATTTGCAAAACAGAAATATATGGGTAGGGAGAAGAAGTCTCCCAAAGTCTGAATTATACAGTGGTAACATACTTATTTAGATTCATTTTTCCAAACAATTTTAACATGATTATAATCATACTTTATATACAGTAGTTATCCTGCTGTTTTCCTTAATAAGGGAAATGCTTGTAATTTATGACATCCTCTCCAAAGGCACTCAGTTTAAATCCTGTATAATTTTCCATTGAGTATATATACTATAATTTGTTTAATCATTCCAATCTTGTTGGTCATTTAATTTGTTTTAAATTTGTTAGTATAATAATTAACTATGTTAAATGCTTTTGAATGTAATGGCATTTTTATATTTTCAATTATGTCTTTTAGATATAGTTCCAGAAATGTAATGGTTGGATCTAAGTTTATTGTTTGTATTATTTTATTAATAATATATCTAAAAGGCTTTTCATAAAGGTTGTACCAATTTGTTCATGTACAATTTATTTTATATCACCCTTACCTGGTATCCAGGATGAGATAATGATGATAATTGTGATGATGATGATGATGATGATGATGATAGTAAGATGTATGGTTTTTATACTGGTGATTTTAATGTATTAATATTTTAGCACCAAAATATGACAGAATCATCGAAGCAGGTTTATTATCCATTTTTCAGTTTTGGTTTAATTTAATACTAGAGAAATGAGTTTGATTTAAAGATATGAAATGAGTAAGAAGAAAATAAAGAGCAAGAGATGAAGGAAGAGGAGATAATAAAGTTAAGAAGAATGTCTTGTTATTCTTCTGGCATCTTTTAGAATATTTATGATTCTTTATTATTATAAGCTTACATTTTATCTATAATTTTTTGGAAAACATAATTATAAAATAATCCCTTCGATGCATTTTATTATGACCATGGCATTTAGAAAATTGGCATAGCATAATCCATTAACCACTCCAGAGAATGAAAGGAACTCTTTAATAATAGCTTTTGTCTTTAGATGATGTATTATAGAATTTTACACCTGAAACCTATATAATTTTATTAACCAACTAGAGGCCCAGTGCACAAAATTTATGCGTGGGGAGGGGGGCATCCCCTCAGCCCAGCCTGCACCCTCTTCAATCTGGGACCCCTTGGGGGATGTCCGACTGCAGTCGAACATCCCTCTCACAATCCTGGACCCCTGGCTTCTAATCATTCACCTGCCTGCCTGCCTGGTCACCCTTAACTGCCCGCCCCCCCCACCTGCAGGCCTGATCGCCCCTCACTGCTTCCCACTGCCAGCCTGGTAGCTCTTAACTGGCCCCCGCTGCCAGCCAGGTTGCCACCAACTGCTCTCCTGCTGGCCTAGTTACCTCTTACCGCCCCCCCTGCTGGCCTGGTCACTCCCAACTGTCCTCTTCTGCTGGCCAGGTCACCTCTAACTGCCACCCCCCTGCTGGTTTGGTCAGCCCCAACTGCCCCACCTGCTGGCCTGGTTGCCCCACGCAGCCTGCTGTTCAGTTGTTTGGTCATCCCTCATTAACCCCCCTGATGGCCTGGTCATAGGCAGCCATCTTTTGAGGGTGTGAGGGTTAATTTACATATTACCTCTTTATTATATATCACCCAAATAAATTCAATTAATAAAATACCTACAAAGAAAACAACTTACTGTTAAATGTTAATTCTTTACATTTCTAAACTATTTGTTAAACAATTGGGGAATAGCAGTTTGATTAATCTGAAGATGAATGCAGTAAATGTTACAAGTTTTAACACCATTTACATCCAAGTCTGCCTATTCTAAATCTTTTGTTCTGGAGAAATAAGAGATCTTGCCCTATGCTTCTTGGACATTCATGACCAAGGAAATATTACAGCTCAGAAATTACCTGGATGCCTTTCACCATTTCCTCTCCCAGTCCTGGCCCACTCTCATTTGACAGACCAGGGAAATAGAATAACTTTCCAAATTTAAGCGTTCTTGCTTTTCTCATGCACTTCTATAATTTATGCTCTCAACTTCCAAAAGTTAGTTATTTTTTCAAATTTATTTTAATCTTACTAGTCTACTCATTTTCTTCTGTAATTTAAAAGATTAATATCCAGGGACATTTTAATTATTCTTTGAAAAGTTCACAGAAATGAATGAGAAGAAAGTTGAGAAAAGCAAAAAAGTAGAAAGGAAGTAGGACAATATCAAAATGTGCTGGATGATCCCAAATGCCTGGCCTATTTGGCCCTCAGTAATCTTGGCTAAAGAGGAATTGGAAAAATAAATATGAGGCTTAGAAGGACAGACCTAAATAGGGAGTGAACTTTGAAGGAAGTCACCAAAAAGGCAAATTCCGGAGTTTTGGTGGTGGGAAAACAAAAATTTTTTTGCCTTGTCTTGATATTGATCTGATTGTTTATGAGTTTCAAGGATTTCTTTTGGAACAAAGCTCTAGCCTGGAGCTGGAGGTATGAAAGAGTGATCTTCGAGAAAATTGGCAAGACTCGTGGAAAAAGCCATCTCCTCCAGTTGTCATTAACTCAGGGTAGATTTCGAGTTTTAGAAGGGAGCTTGTTGCTGATAAAAATGTAAAACAGAGTTGGCCATTGGAAGTGTGGAGAGTGGGTTATAATGCCTTTAGTAAAATGGGTAGATTTTAGAAGCTACTACAGAGTGAGTATGTGTATAATCTCCCTGTACCTAAATGACATAAGCAGGAAGGTTAATTCCAGATACCTCAGGCTTGCAATTGGGGTATGAAGAGGAACAGTACTGGAGTACTACAAAAATCTCAATTTTATGTTATGATCTAAGAATTTTTATATATTGAAACACTAACCTTCTATGTGATGGTCTTGCAAATGGGGTGATAATTAGGTTTATATGAGGTAGTTAGCGTGGGGCTTCTATGAGGGTGGGGCCCCCCATATTGGGGTTAGTGTCCTTATAAGAGAGACACCAGAGGTAAACATAACTAGTTTATTTAATGATCATTATCAGCAACCTTTCATGTTCTCTTTCAGCCACCCAAACAGTAATTACTATCCTGACTTGTACTTTCATTGCTCAACCTTTGACCATGTTTAAAGTTCATTAAGTAGAATATAAATGGTGAATTTTGTTCAACATCAGGTTTGTTAGATTCATCCTTGTCACTTTGTTTACTGTGGTTATTTTTATTTGTTTGTTTCATATTTGTGGCTGGGTAATGCTCCAATATGAGAATATATAACCATTATTTACATATTATTTTATGTTCATTTCAGTTGTTTCCAGAGGCACTGTTACTAATAGCACTAATAAATATAAGAACAATATTCTGTTGAACAAATACCTCAGATGAGTAAAAGACCATACATTGTTTCAACCTCCCTAGAAACCAACACTCAGTTTTCCCAAAGCTATTTCACCAATAAGTATGATATTTGTTGTCATTTGTTGTTTGTTTACTCCTTTTTGAAGATATTTTTATTACATTAAAGAAATAATGTGTTTCAAGCAGTCTGAAGAGGAAGAGAGAATGAAAGTATATGCACACATTAATTTCCTTGGTGCAGAAATAGCATAACACTTTTATTTTGTATTCCATTGGCTGGTATGGTTTCGATAGACCTGGTGCAGGGGAGAAAATGCAAATAAAAAACAACAACAAGTCAACAAAATGAGTGTTAGACTCTCACAAGGATTATAGGATAAGCACCGCTGCAGGTTGCTGAGGTGAGGGGCTGGGGAAGACTGAAAAAGCATAAAAAATGAGTTGAGTCAAATGATAGTTAATAAGGAAGTAGTGAAGATTTTTGAAAAAAGAAGTAACATGATCAGAGCTGATTTTTTAAAAATTAATTCCACAGTAATATTTTATATGAATTGGGACTGAGATAGACAGAAACCAAGTACCTCTATGTTCCTTATGTAGTATTTCTTAGGTGCCAGCTACTTTTAGCCACTATGATAGGAACTTTCTACCATTTAACCTTTATAACAACTCTGATGGTCAGATATTGTTGTTTTTGTGTTGTGTTTTGTTTTAGTAATTAGAATTGGAACAAAGTACATTATCTGGAAGCACTAGTTAGATTACCCTGCTGATGAACAGTTAAATAGTTAAGATCTCATGACCAATGTCCAAAGGAGATCTAATTAAGCATTTGCGTGCACTGGTCAGATAGGGAATGAAAATGTGTAAAATAGTGACAGAGACAAAGCAGCAATAAAAAAGAGCAGGGTTGTCAAAATGGGGTAGAAAGTGGGTTTTCAGGCTCCCAGTCCAGTGATCTTTCCATTTTACGACACATCCCTTAAGCAACTCCTGGGGTCAGTTCCAATCCCATTGCTTTATGATGCTAGAGTTGCAAACGGATTTATGTCAGTTCAGTAGCAATTATTCAGAATGTGTTTGGCCGCTGAAATTTTCCTGTGGTCTGCAGGACTGCACGATGCTCATTTAAGGAGTAATCCATCAACATGGATGAATCAAGACGACAGGAACATAAAATCAAATTGGAAAGCGGTCAATGTAATAGTCCAACTGTTTCATTAAAAAATCAGATTTCCTTCCGAGGGACTTTTAAATTCCTTTTTCCAATATTTATAAGGCAAACTATTTTTTGCTAGAGTGTTCAGAAGGTCAAAATCTATTTCTTACTACCTTCTAATAAGGATTGGCGGTAATGCAGCTTCAGAGGAAAGTTACAATTTAAGTCAAGTGTTTCATAAAATCCTCAGAAGATGAAAAATTAAGGGGTGATGTTTTGGTATCAGACAAATGAAAATTCCACTCTCCTCAGTACCGTTTAGTTAGAAATTCATAACCCCAAATATGTACCTGATCATAGTGGGCCACTATTCAAATAGCTTTTCTTCTTTCTTCCTCATCTAATCTGCCCAATAATCTTATGAGGTGATAGGGCCCATATAATTTTTCTATTGTGAAGACGAAGAAAGTGAGTCTCAGAGGAGTTCAAATACTTGTCTCTCAGCACATGTGTACTTGATGATGGGGATGTATATCAGTCCTGACTTATTTCCTTTAATGTAGGGTTTTTTCATTTAAGTTGTTGCCTTCTATACCTGGTATGATGGGTCCCTGGGTAAACTCTGGAATCCTGATGTTAATAGGCCCCTATGTCTAGGAATGGTGGTACATTTCCTTACCCGTGGTCGGCAAACTGCGGCTCTTGAGCCACATGCGGCTCTTTGGCCCCTTGAGTGTGGCTCTTCCTAAGCCTTAGGAGTACCCTAATTAAGTTAATAACAAGGTACCTACCTATATAGTTTAAGTTTAAAAAATTTGGCTCTCAAAAGAAATTTCAATCATTGTACTGTTGATATTTGGCTCTGTTGACTAATGAGTTTGCTGACCACTGCCTTAGACTAAGGCAATAGAGTAGTTGTGGGTAAGGGAGAACACACTGTAACCTATGATAATATCTGAATTTTAATCAGGCACTACTTCCTGTGACTGTATCCAAAATGCAGAAAAATACAGTTTTTGTGAGCTGAATAATGGACTCCAAAAGGGCTGAGTCCTAATTCTGGGAAGCTCTGACTATTCTACAGCCTAAGGCAATTTGCAGATATGATTAAGTGAAACATCTTGAGAAGGGGAGGTTATCGTGGATTATCCAGGCAGGCATTGATTCCATCTTGCAAGAGGGAAATTGAAGATTTGACTACAAGAGGAGAATGCATTCTGATCACTGAAGCAAGACATGACGCTGCTGGCTTTGAAGATAGAGGAAGGTTGCAAGAGTCAAGGAATGCAAAGCATGCAGGTTTTGAACCCGGAAAAGACAAGGAAACAGACCTCCCAATGTTTCAGGAGCAGGCATGGCTCTACCAACCTCTTCATTTCAACTCAGTGAAACTGATTTTGGACTTCTGACCTTCAAAACGGTAACAGAATAAATATATTCTGTTTTAGGCTACCAAGTTGATGACAATTGGTTGTAGCAGCCTTTAGGAAACTTATAGAATGGCTTTGCAGCAGTTTTAATGGGATCAAATGTTCTCTTCTAAGTAAGTGCCAGTCATGGTAAGTCAAGATCTCAGATTTCAATCTAGCCATGTCCCTCTGAGAGATAAACGAAAGGGCAATAAATTCTCTGTTTCACTATCTTCTTCTATTAAGTTCTTTATAATTGTCTACCCTTGAGAACTCAGTGGAGTCATAAACAAACCTTAAGAGCTTTTCAGAATCTTCCTTGAGACATAAATGAAAGTCAGTCTCATGCTGCTCATTCTGCAGTTCCTTTCTCTTGACCCTTCACTGATCTTATTAAATCTTCCAAAGATGTGGGCATCTTCCAGGCCCTGAAGAACTCCCCAGAAGTCTGAAATGGAGAAGACACCTCTCAGAAAAGTAACAAAACATTGGACAATTCTGTTCCTCCCCTATTCTGACCCATGGCATTGCCTACTTTTGTGCCTTATCTCTAACTTTGACAGATATCAGATACAACTTTCCCAAGAATGAAATGGTAGAAGATGGGGATAAAGGACCTTGGGGAAATCTGTGGCAACCCAGAGACTAAAGTAAGTCAATAAGTGGCAACACTCGTAACTTTCCTCCTTCATGTCTGTTTCCTATAAAACACTCTTTGAGAAATAAATATGATGAAGTTCAACACTTTGAATCGGACTCTTTTTTCTACACAAATTGAGTCCTTCTCATGCTAATGGGACTGAATCTTAATGCCATATCTTCCAAAGATACTTTTTTTTTTTTATGATTGGACTCCTTTCTTGGCATTCCTATGCTAACACATACCGGTCTTACATCATAACTTTCAACCACTCTCACACAGCTACTGGAGGCTACCAATACAATGAGCCATGCTGTTAACCATCTTTGCCAACCAAATTACTTGCAACCTTGCAAAGCTCTCTGGATACTGTGCAACTACTTCCCTTGTCAGGAACAGCCTCCCCATTGAGATCAAGTTTCTTAGCTCTTTTCTTCCTCAGCTCCTATAAGCTTTTTGTACCTTCTATTTAACTGGAATCACTTAGGTTCTGTATGTCTCAAAATGTACTTGCTTCAGCTTGGCAATTCAAGTTTGAACCTTTTGCCCTAATTCGAAAAGCAAAAATTTGTTTATTAACAAAATTTGCCTTGGCAAAGAATTTGAGGAGAAATTGACTTTAATTTTAGTCTCTCTCTACTTGCTAGCTAGGTAAATACTGAACATATTCTTTAATATTACAAATTCAATATTTAACTTTGGTATGTAAATAATAGTAATACTGATTTTTCTGGTGGATGTTACCAGGAAAATATGGGATATTGTCCATGTTCGTGCTTTGAAAAGTCTAACAAACCATAATCGATAATAACCTTACTCCTCTACTACCAAAGAAATCCCCAAAGAAAATTCTCTACTTCTTGGATATTATTTTTAGAATAACAACACTGTAGGATACAGTCAAGTACACCTCCTCTGTATACTTCTCATTTGCTACCTATTGAGCAACACTGATATTTGAAAACTTTTTTTTAAATAACCTTGATTGAAATAACTCATCTTATAAATAAAGTTAAGATTCTCACAACTGCAAATATTAATTATGATGTGTTGGTGTGACAGTATTAAAAAATGACCCCTAAACCCTTTGACATTATTTCCATTGAGATGTGAGTTCTATGTCCCTCTCCCTTAAATCTGGCCTCTCTGACTTGATCAGTAGATAATTGACAAGGGAAAGGGCTAATTCCTGGGCCCAGGCCTTAGAAAATGGCCAGCTTTCATTGGGTTTTGGGACACCCACTATTATAACATAGTTCCTATGCTGTGAAGAAACCATATGCAGAAGTGTTCTATCAAATAGATCCAATTTAACACCTGTATCCAGCACCAGACATGGGAGTGAGTGGGACTTAATATGATTGCAGCTTCCAACCATTGGGTAATACCTAGCTATGTGCTGCTCAAGTGAGTGGGGCAAGGAGCAGATATGAACTCTTCAGTCCTGCCTAAACTGCAAATACATGGTAAAAACAAATGATTGTAAGTAATGTAAGCCACTACATTTGGGTTGTCTCTTTACATAGCAATGCAAATATGGAGCAAAATATCTAATGCAGAAAGATCAACATATCTGGCAATTCGGCTAGAAGAAGAAGGCTCTCCTGCTATAATAGTTAACTATGGGGTTGGGGAGACAGTGGGGACACTATCAGTTGTGTGAGTTTATGTGCATAGAGAGAGGAAATAACCAAATTATATTTAAAAATATAAAATTGGGGTCAAAGATGAGAAGTAGATACAGAATCAAGTTTTAGAGCTTTGAAGGTCAGCAAGCCAAAGAAAACCAGAAGTGGCTGAAGTGTCACTTAACTGAATATCAGAAAGTGTTAGATTTTGCCCCAAATACCCTTTTTATACATTCCTAATGCCTAATGCTTTATGTTAGCAAGGAAGGTCAGAGCTATAAAGAATCCTACCAAGATTAATTTTTAAGTCCAATGTATGTTATAACATGAATAACCTAGGAATATCTATCACACTAAGCCCAACTCTGTGACTTTGCAGAAAACAATTGTTCTTTACAGCTCAACCTACATTTTTCAATAACACAGCAAGGAATCTTGACCTATAAAAGTGTGCCTCACAGCAAAATAGATTTACAGTAAAAGGACAAGAAGTTGCACTCAGCAAAACAATAGTTACAGTTCTCAGAGTTATGGGCTAAACTGAAGTGTAAGATCACTCAACACAGCATGACAATAAAAATAGTCTTACAGGATATACTGTTGAGTGGATAAGAGACCCAAAAGCAGAATTAAAGATGTTTTAAATGACCTTAATTAACCTGTTAAAAAATGCAGGTCTCGCCCTAACCGGTTTGGCTCAGTAGATAGAGCAACAGCCTGCGGACTGAAGGGTCCCAGGTTCGATTCCAGTCAAAGGCATGTACCTTGGTTGTGGGCACATCCCTGGTGGGAGGTGTGCAGGAGGCAGCTGATCGATGTTTCTCTCTCATCGATGTTTCTGGCTCTCTATCCCTCTCCCTTCCTCTCTGTAAAAAAATCAATAAAGAAATATTTTTTTTTTAAAAAAATGCAGGTCTCTGAGACTCATTCCCAGGGGTACCGGTTCTAGATTTAGGGTGTGGTGACTGAGATCTATATTTTTGCCAGTCACCCAGGGTGATGTTGACAGACAGTGATGTGTGAAACCCAATAATATTAATGGTATGGCTTACAGGACTGAGTTATTCAGGATGGGTCTGTGTGTTTATGATGATATTTACTGAGCACATGTTACAAGTTAATAGCAAGCCCGACCCTTTCGTTTCTTCTTACCCTGCCTGTGGAAGATGCACATTCATCATCAAGAACAAATAAGGACACATATGTAATACCTTAGTCAATAAAGAAGAAAATTAAAACAGAAGAGAAATGGGAGCAAAGCAGTCTGGTCTTAGAAAGCTCATGTGCACAGACATGGTCTTGTTCTCATTCACCCATTCTTGGAGAAAAAAAAAGAAAATATTGAAAACAAACAAACAAACAACAACAATGCGTTGACAGGATGGGGGGATTCTGCTTCAGTGGCATGGCCCAGCTGTAGCTCCTATGGTACTGCCTCAGAGCTTGAACTGAGGTCACACTTTTGTTGGCATATAAGTGCCAGAACAAATGCAGTACTTATCTGAAGGACAATCTATGTTCCAGAGTTCTCCACTGGCTGGCAGAAGCTTGCTATATTTGCCCCAGTTTCACCAATGGCATCAGTTGGTTGGGCATTAATCCATGCACCAAAAGGTTACCAGTTCAATTCCTGGTCAGAGCATACATGCCCGGGTTTCAGGCTCAATCCACGTTAGGGGGTTTGCAGGAGGCAGCCAATCTATGTTCTGCTCTTACATCAATGTTTTTCTCTCTCCTTCTTCCTTCCTCTCACTCCAAAAATCAATAAAAAACATTTGAAAAGAAAAACAAAAACCTTAAAAGGTCATGATTATCAGTACAAAGGTCATAGCTATTAACTGGTACTAATCATCTTTGGCCTATTAGAAAGACCAATAGAATAAATGTCCAGAAAACTGAGTTGTACTCTGTTTTAACCACATAATCTCTCTAGGTACCAATTTCTGCCTCTGTATAATAAAAACAATAGTATTTGACTTTCAGGTAAAGATTAAGCAAACTATATACACAGCCTAAGACGGTGCCTGGAACAGAGTCAATACTCATTATATGTTGTCAAGTGTCCTATTTTGGACTTGAATTCTGGGTATATGTCAGAATATAGGATTAGAAGGTACAGACCTTGGCTTCATATTTTTATCTTATGATATTACCACTCCTGCTTTGCTAACCTTCCAATCAATATCCCATTAAGACCTGGGGAGGCTGATTGACCAGATGTCACTGGGAAACGATGCCATCAAGGGCTGATGATGGAACTAGAGCTCATGTTAACCAGGGAGAGACAGACTGTTTGCTTAATCCTTTCCACAAGCACAAAATGATTTTATTTCAAGACTGACACTCCGACTGCTCACTTAGTGTGTCCCCTTCGCATGTCCTGGCCTCTCAGGCAATCAATGAAAGGCTAATTCACCCCCATATCGGCTGCCTCAGGCCAAGTCTCTGCCTGGCTGTTTTGCAGATATGCAGACACCTGCAGCGATACACTGCAGTATCTCCAAGAAAAATAAACAAACATCTAAACCAGCTCCATGGAGAACAAACAAGACTGTATACAATCCACCTACCCTTCCCAGCCCTAAAATAAGCTATTGTGAAAATGTGGGGAAAAGGTGGCTATTTGTCTCCTTATCATGCTCAAAACTTCACCATCAATCTCAGCACCTGAAACATACTTCTGAAATTACCTGGACGATTAATGATGCTAAATTGGCCTTTTTCTCCAGGGCAAGTGAGAGGTTGAGCAATTTTATCTCATGGAATTGAAAAGAGTGTCCAAGCCACAAATCTACTGCAAAGATTGGCAAAACCCTCTGAAGTATCATTTGCTAGATTATTTCCAGCTTGAGTTATTATTTTGTTTAATCACATACTTATTTACTCCTCTGCAAGCTCATTGCTAGAGATGAAGAATATAAAATAGGAATCACTGCATCTCAGAGGTAGCATCCTAGTTGGGGGTGAGGGTAGGATATGCAGGGAAATACATAAACTAATAATGTTTGCACAATAAACATTACTATGGATAATGTTAAGTGTGATAAATGTTAAAGTAATTCAAGGCACTCTGAATAGAGGTGTTTTTTTTAAAAAAATGAATTAGTAATTAATTATGCCTTAGGGTCTGGGGAAGGAATTTCATTGGATGTGACATTCAATCTGGCCAACTAGTAGGACTAGAATGGTGCTCTCCCTCCACCCCCCCCCGCCCCCCCCCCCCCCCGCCAGGAGAGATACATGTATGCATCCTTTCTTATATGGCCAGTGTTTCTGCAGGTTCCAGGAGCAGGCTGCCGAGATTAAAATCATGGTTGTGCTACCAGCTAGCAATGATGTTTTGGGCAAGCTCCCTACTTCTTAGCCTCCATTTCCCAGCAATAATTAGAGGAGCTCTAACTTTATGCGAGAACAGGGATAACAAGGATTCCTCTGTTCTCATGCCTTCACAATCTCTCCGCAAAAGGATGTGTTTCTGTGAAAGGGCAGCGTCTCTCCTCCCAGCACCTCCGCAGCCTTTCCTCACCGCTCTGACCCACATTTGAACCTCTTAAAAACAACCACAAAAAGGTATCATTTGTCTTTCTTAAAATCCTCTCAGGGGACAGAACACACAAAACATTCACTCGTCAATACTGTTTACTATTTGGTGGAGTAAATGTAAAGCTGATGTTTTCCAGGCAGTTGCTGATGGCTTTTCGTGGACAATGACATATCCCTAGACTCTGACATTTCATGCTATGCTCCTGGGGCTGCCAGCGCTTTCCTATAACTGCATGTCAAAATAACAAGCTCGTGCCTGCTTATTTAGAACAACCTGCTTAATAACTGACAGTCCAAACCTGCCACAGCCTCTGGGTCGTGCCTGCTGGCTTTCACAGTGAGATTGAGATATTTCGTCCCTAGAACATAAGGTGCCCACTTAAAATATCCTCAAGGGTGGTGACCCAGAATAACAACTTGAGAAGTGGGGGTTCTTTGTGAAATCACGATGTTGATATTCTTAGAGTCCCAGAGATATAAATAATGAACACTGAATCTTTAAGAATTATTACCAACCACAATGAGAGAAGAACACAGACAAGAAACATTTGGTGGGCAAAACAAACCTCTAATTCATCTGACTAAAAATATTGTTGAATGATAAAAATACACAGTGTTTGCCACAGAATTTTCCCTTGAAAGGCATTCGTGACTTGCAATTATAATAAAAGAATCATAGATTTCAATACCCTTTTCTAGTGCTCATTTGGCTGTGTGCTGTTGGGATAGTTAGTGAACTTCTCTGTGCCTCAGTTCCTCTTATGTAAAATGGAGAGTCAATTTACATAAGAGGAACTGTTTACCCTGTTTTTTAAGAAGAAGTGAGAATCCTCCTATATAATAAAGAGGTAATATGCAAATTGACCATCACACCCTTGCATAAGATGGCCACCCCCATGTGGTCACAAGATGGCCACCCCCATGTGGTCACAAGATGGCCACCCCTCTGTCATCACAGGATAGCTGCCATAAGATGGCCAGCAGGGAAGGGCATTTGGGGGCGATTGGTCCTGCAGAAGAGGGCAGTTGGGGGCAACCAGGCTGGCAGGGGAGTGCAGTTAGGGGCGATCGGGCTGGCAGGGGAGCAGTTAGGCATTGATCAGGCTGGTAGGGAAGTTGTTAGGGGGCAATCAGGTAGGCAGGCGAGCAGTTGGGAGTCAGCAGTCCCGGATTGTGAGAGTCCCATGGGATCAGGCCTAAACAGGCAGTCGGACATCTCCCGAGGGGTCCCAGATTGTAGAGGGTGCACCCCCCCTCCCCCCAGTGCATCAATTTCATGCACTGGGCCTCTAGTAATGTAAATAAAAAACTATGCAAAATGCTGGTGCATATCGGGAATGAACACTGACCTTGTTTGTTTCTACTAGAGTTATAATCTCATCACCATCATCAGTATCATCATGACTGCCATTCTCTTCCTTTCCCCACCCATTACCCAGATTTACAAAGCCCTGCCTGGCTCTCAGAACCCACCTTCTGCGACTTCACCTCCATCCATATTTTCTAAGAGCATCTGCTTTCTTTCTGTCCAAGCTCATTCTGGCCTCCAGGCTTTGGCACTAACTGTGCCTGATGCCCTGACACTCTCTTTCTATAGAGCTGGTTTGTTTCATGATTCAGGTCTTAGCTTTCAGATCACCTTCCTGCAAGGGCTCCTCTGACTACCCCATCTCTCTCTATCAAGCCCACATATTTGACTTAATCAGAGTTCTCACCATACTTAATATGCCTCTTGGTTGTTCATGCATACCCCAAAGAATGCTGGCCCCAGGAGAGCATTGATTTTTCCTGATATTTTACAATTTCATGGCCTGCATATAAAAATGACCTATGGTTCAAACAAAAGGTAAATACGTATTAGTAGATGGCATAATACATCAATCAATAACTAGTAATGAAAGCTTGTTCTTCAGTGGAATGCTCTGGACTTTGAAGTCAGACAGATCTCAGTTCAAGTCTGGCTACACACTTCTGGAGAGACTTTGGAGGAATTTCTTAATCAATAACGTTTGTGTGTGTGTTTTTCCATTTGTAAAATCAGCGATTCTGTAAATCCTTGCAGAATCTTATGAGGATTTAGATGAAAACATGAGGTAAAGCACTTTAAGAGACATCTTGGAACATGGAAAGTGTGGAATATTCATCACTATGAATGTCAAATGACAGAGAGCACCACACGCAGCCCAATAGCAGCATGTTACCTGGATGCAGGGTATCTGTATATTTTTGCCTCCAGGAAACTTTGGTTTTGGAATTTAGTTACTCAGCATTGAAAGTTCTAAATGTTTTTTTTCATATTTCAGATATACTTCACACTGTTGAAGATATTAATATTCATCCTTTTAAGTGTACAATTTAGTGGTCTTTATTATATTCACAAATTGTGCAACCATCACTCCTATATACAATCCAGAACTGTTTTATAACCTCAAAGGGCACACCACATGCATTAGCAGCCAAATGTTACTCCTCTCTCCCAGCACTCTGTGTTGGCTGCTAACCTACACTCTGTGGCTGCGGATTTGTCTATTCTGGATGTTTCATATAAATGGAGTCACAATGTATGTCCTTTCTGTTTGGTTTCTTTAACTTAATGTTTCCAAGGCTTATTCATGTTGTATCATGAATCAATACTTTATTCCTTTTTATTGCCAGAGAATATTGTATTGTATAGATATACTGTATCATGTTTTGCTTATCCATTCATAAGCTGATGGGCACTTGGAGCCAATCAATTAATTGCAGTTTCTACATTTTTATTATTATGAATAATGTTCCTGTGAATAGCAATGTACAAGTTGTGTGTGGATATGTATTTTCATTCTTCTTGGGTATATACCCAGGAGTGGAAATGGTGTGTCACATGGTAACTCAATATTTAACATTTTGAAGAATGGTGAACTATTTTCAAAGTTTCTTTACTGTTTTGTGTTCCAACCCACAGTATAGAGGGTTTCAATTTCTCCACATCTTCACCAAGACTTGTTGTTGTCTGACTTTTTTATTATAGCCATTTTAACAGATGTAAAATGGAATCTCACTATGGCTTTGATTTGTATTTGGTAATGACTAACAATGTCAAGCATATTTGCATGTACTGATTGGCCATTTGCCTATCTTCTTTGGATAAATCTCTATCCAAATTCTTTACCCAATATTTAACTGAACAATTTATCTATTATTTAGCTATAAGAATTTTTTAAAGTGTATTCTGGATACAAATTTCTTGTCAGACATGGCTTTTCAATTATTTTCTTCTCTTCTGTGAATTTTATTTTCAGAATAAATGTTTTTCATTTTGATAAATTTACATATTTTTTCTTTTGTAATTTTTGTTTTTGTGTTATGTGTATAAAACCATTGCCTTATCCAAGGTCACAGATTTATTACTGTTTCCTTCTAAGAATTTTTATTTTTAGCTCTCACATTTAGATATTTGGTCCATTTGAGTTGATTTGTGTCTATGATGTGAAGCAGGGGCAGACCCACTGCATGTGGGTATCTAGCTGTCCCAGTATCATTTGTTGAAAAGACTGCTTCTTCCACATTGCATTTTCTTGGCTTCCTGGGCAAAAATCACTTGACCAAAGGTGTATGGAATTATTTAGGAACTCTTAATTTAGTCCCAGTGATCTTTGTTTATCTGCATGCCAATATCACATGGTCTTCATTACTATAGCCTTGTACATAGTAAGGTTTAAAATTAGGAAGTGTGAGTCCTCAACTTCATTCTTCTTCTTCAAGATTGAGTATTCGGGTCCTTTGCATTTTACTATTTTATTATCAGCTTGTAAAATGCTTAAATAACAAACAAACAAAAACACCTGGAATTTTTTTTAAATAATTTTTATTTCTTACAGTATTACAAAGAGTATTACATATGTCTCCTTTTTCCCCCCCTTGACTTTCCCCCTGCCTCCCCTACCCCCCAGTGTTTTGTGTCCATTGGTTAATCTTATATACATGCATATAAGTCCTTTGGTTGATCTCTTAACCCCCCGCCCCCGCTCCAAACCCTCCCCAGGCTTCCCACTGTAGTTTGACAGTCTGTTCAATGCTGCTCTGTCTCTGCATCTATTTTTGTTCATCAGTTTATAATGGTCTTTATTATCCGTTTCAACCTCACTGGGGCCATCTCGACCTCACTGGTGCCGTCTCAACCTTACCGGGGCCATTCTGACCTCACCAGGGCTGTTTCAGCCTCACCAGACACCTGGAATTTTGATAGAAATTTTGTGGAATCTTTAGATATTTTTTGTTAATATTGCCAACTTAACAATATTGAGATTTCCAATCCAAGAGCATAGAAATTCTCTCTATTTATTTATTTTAGTTCTCTCAAAAATTTTTGTGTTTTTTTAAATGTATTTTAATTATTGGTTTCAGAGAGGAAGGGCAATGGAGAGAGAAATAGAAACAACAATGATGAGAAAGAATCATTAATTAGCTGCCTTCTGCATGCCCCACACTGGGGATTGAACCTACAAACAGGCATATGCCCAAATCAAAATCAAACTATAACCTGCTTCATAGGTTGATGCTCAATCACTGAGCCATGCCAGCTGGGCATGGTTTTTATTTCACAAGTCTTGCATATATTTGGTTAAATTTATTCCTAAATATTTTCTTATTTGATGCTCTTTTAAGTCACATCATTTGAATTCATTTCCAGACTGTTAGTGTAGAAAAATACAACTGTTTATTATATATTGACTTTTAATTCTGCAAACTTGCTGAATTTGTTAATGAGTTCTAATGAATAGTTTTGTTTTGTATTCTTTAGTATTTTCCATTTACAAGCTTATGCTATCTTCAAATAGAGATAGTTTTACTTCTTCCCTTCCAATCTGGATGGGATTAAAATTATATCTTCCAATACAGTGTCTAACAGAAGAGGTGAGAATCAACATCCTTTTCTCTTCTTCCTGATCTTAGGAGACAGACTTTGTTTTTTACCATTGAAGTATTTTTTTAAACACATATTATCAGGTTTAGGTAAATCTCTTTTATTTCTACTTTGTTGAGTGTTTCCACCATAAAATGTTGTTGAATTTTGTCAAATGCTTTTGTCTGTGTCTATGGGAGTCATCATGTGCTTTTTTACTTATTACTTCCTTAATATGGTATATTGTACTATTAATTTTTCTATGTTCACTGAATATTTTTAATCACTAGTGAAGGCATGTGGTCCTAGGTTTTCTTTTTTGTGGGAAGGTTTTGGGTTATTTTTCAGTATATTGTTATGTTCATTCATATTTTATCTCTGTATATTTTTGAGCCCTCTATGGACTTGTCATTACCCAACTTTTCTTCTTAAGTTTTCTGGTTAGCCTATTTGTCCCAACTCTTACTTACTTACTAAAAGTTCAACTATTGCCTCTGATTGTTTTAGATAAATGCCCCATGGAAAAGGCTGTTTGTACTGGAATAACTCTCTGCCAGGCAAAATAAAGACAACTTTGTCAGTGGGGACTTTCAGGGAACTACCAGATCTGTCTAGTGATGCCAATTCCATGGGAATGGGGTTTGAAGAAACTCCATTCCAGTTTTGCCCCCTCCTTTGGCTATCAAACTGCTGGTTTCACAGAGATTGTGGTCTCTTGTTTTTTAAGGCTATCCAGGAACTGAGAAGAGGAGACTAGGGAAAGTTAAAATGTCACAAAGCTTAATCTTCTCACTAAGATTCAACTCTTTTTCTGGAATGCACACTTCCTGAATTGCTGCAAGACTTTTGTTAATTTCCACTGCTCTGAGATGCTGATTTTGACAACTTTACACCAGTCCTCTCATTTATTTTGTGGAGGGGGCAATTTTTGGAGGCCCTTACATCATCATTTTCACTACACATGAGCTCCACATAATTTTATACAGTACTTTAATGTACCGTATATCTCTAATAAATCCTATGTAATAAAAGACTAATTTGCAAATTGTCCCCTCAGGAGTTAACCAAGAGACCAGGAGTTAGATAACTTGCTATGACGTGTGCTGACCACCAGGGGGTGGCATACAAGATGGTGGTGACCAACGGCAGTGGTGTGGTACTGAGGAAACAAGGGAAGGAGGAGGCTAGGGACCCTACTCGTGCATGAATTTCATGCACGGGGCCTCTAGTATCTTCATAAAAATGAATGTAAATTACATAGAGATCATAAAATATACTTAAAATAAACAAATAATAATTTCTATATTCTCTTTAAGTTCTATATATGATGTGGCGTGTGAATCTAGAAGTGCCTGTGATAGCTATTTTCTTTTAAGAACACCCATTAATTTATCTCCAGCTAATTTATCTCAACAGAAAGGAAGAAAAAAAATAGCAACCAGAGAACACATTAATCTTTCAACCTGGTTGCTTTTGCTGATTCATTTGTTCATTTATTTATCACACAGATATTAGTTTTGCCATACTTGTCACGTGGGACACAATTCCCCAAAATATGTTGACCCACATTTATCTTATATCTGTTAAAGAGGTCTGTGCATAAAGATGTAATTGTAGTATTTTTCTACTAATAATTGACATATGTATAAATTACTGTGAGAATAAAAACAGCTTGATTAAATCGATCTAGGTTGGGGAGATTGTTTCCATGACAGTAATGGCATTTTAGGTGAAAATGTTCAAATTAAATATGAGTCGCCGGAGGCAGCAGTGAGCTTGAGCGAGGACAGTGAATAGTTTATTGTGAGTTAAGAATCTTTCAAGTGACATTTCTGAAAAACATTAGTTATTAAGTCAAATCAAAGTAAAACAAAATAAAGAAATAGAGAGCTTACAAGGACTATCTGTGTTACTGATTTTTCTTTGCCATCCTTTTTATGGTACTATGCCTTCCAAATGTTACAAGTATTTCACATACATCATAGAACTAACATTTCTATTTTGTACTTTGTATGTGAACATCTGTGTCCTCTCTGAGATTATAACTCTAATCTCTATACTTTCACAGGGTGAGCACAGTGCCATGCATATAGTGTGTGCACACTAAGCATTTGAAGTTAGCAAAGAAACCATGGAACAACTCCATAAAATCCCACAGCAGATTCTGAAGTACATTATAAAATTACTAAGCTTGAAATGGATTTCATCATCATAGTCATGCATCCCTCTCAGCAGGCTCAATTCTAATCACAGTTAAAATAGTTTTGGAAATGTGGTCAACAAAATCATCTTCAGAAGTGAAGGGCAATCATTCTCAATTTACAATGTGCATAGTCCAGACTTTTAAGGTGAAATCCTAAATGAAAAATTGGACTCCAAATATTACTATCATTTCTTTTGATTCAAAAGTTCCCAGATTCCGTTAAATAATGTTTTATTTATAAGAATGATTGGTCACTTGGCTCAATAACAAAATTTGAGAGAAATGTTGAGTGTAAATGTTGATATGTCTCATAATCATTCATTGCAGAACTCACTGGCAGCCAAACAAGTGCTCACTTTCATCTGCAAACATTTAAAATAATTCATGTTCAACACTTACAAGTTAAGAGATTGTATATAAGAATCTGGATATATTAACTCTGGTTAAAAGCTAGGGATATCTATGAAGAGGCAGCAACCTTCTGGAACCAATGAGCATTTTTCCCTGCCATGTTCCTATTCATTCTGTTCTCTTGTATTTCAAACACTGAGGGATATGTCAGTTATAATTCATCATCATGCTATCTCTGTGATTTTTTAAAAATATATTTTTATTGATTTCAGACAGGAAGCGGGAGGAAGAGAGAAACAGAAACATCAATGATGAGGGAGATTCATTTGTCGGCTGCCTCTTGCAACCCGGGCATGTGCCCTGACCAGGTATGGAACCATGACCTCCTGCTTCATAGGTCAATGCTCAACCACTGAGCCATGCCAGCTGGGTGCTATCTCTGTTTTTATAGAAGATTTAAGGAGAAAGTGAAGCACTTTTGTACCTGTATCCTTACTAAAGAGGGACAATTAAACATGGATGATGAAAGCCTCATGTTTCAAGAACAATGTGAGAAAATGCATTTTTCCTTTAGAAATAAAAAAATAATTTCTATATGTTAATATGTAAACAAAATCGTTCTATGTCAATGTGTACAATTAAGGTGTCACAAACAGATATATGACGTACTGTGACTTGTACATGCAGTAGAGGCATGAAGAACTTAATAACCTAAACAAAAAAGACTAAAATTTTAGCTGGGTTTATTTTCAAATGATAGTACATTAAGCAATGATGCTGTCAAATGTGTTGTGTGTAAATTTGGCCTATCAAAAGCATTTACCAAAGATAGGTTTATAAAAGTTTCTTCTGTGTACAGCAGGAATGATGAGTCTTAAACTGAAATAAGCGTTTGTAAATGTTAATTCATCCAAAAATGAAATTTTTCAGCATGTTGAAGAAAAGAAGAAAGCTCACAGGACATTAGCTATTTTTATTAAGGGTGATTTATATGTGATCCAGAGACTCATATACATGGTGTCCATAATAAGCACATACCCTAATATGGCTTCTACTTAGGTATTAAAAATTTGAAGATAGACATGTCTGAATTGGTTTAGAATCTTTGGGTTGATTTCTATTTTTGTATTAAAGAAACAAACCATGTTAGACAGCTTTTAAAAGAAGTTGAAATCCACCCATTGCATCATTTACCGATAATCACCTGTGCCAAAGAGTTTCATTTGGTTCCTGTCAGGCACACAACAATGAAACCTGGGAGCTAGAAATGCTTCCATGGTTTTAGCCATAGGTAGCTAAACCTTTGCTTGATGAATTGGGCACACATCTCATCTGGCATACACTTTATAGCTAGGCAACCATGTAATGGATGGTGCTGGGCAATTTTTGATCTATTAAAAAATGTATTTGCTCATGTCAAGCCAGAAAAAATACCTAGCTTTAGCTCAATAAAAATCAAATAAAAAATTAGGCATCTTTGTGCCACATTGTAACCAGAAAAACCTTAAATTTTGATCTTCAAGGGAATTAAGAAATAATTAAAAGTAAGTGCACTTCTGTTTTCTAGTGGAATTAAGTTTTTTTTTTTTTTTTTTAGAAATTTACTAGAGACACGATAATCTGGAATGCCTTCTTGTGCTTAAGTCATTTCCAGAAGTCAAAACAGTAACCTGAGCTATGTTCTCACAATCATAAAACCAAAAATTGATTTCCAAAAGTTTTCTTTGGTATTGAATTTTATGAAAATTAACTAATATTACAATTAACTTTTCCAGTTAATAGTGAGAAAAGAATGAGGAGTTTCAAAATAAATTGAACTGTAGTATAACATGGTCAGAAACAATAAATATGACTTGAGGTACCATCAACCTTGAATATATTTAGAATTGTTACCCCATTAAATAAACTATTAATCAAACATCACTTTACTCAGGCTGCCACATTTAGAAACACCTATATTATATGGGAAGAGTATTTTTTATTACACAAAGATATATGTCATTCTCAGATAAATAATTCAATGCTGAATTCTGTACTAAATACTGCCTTACTCCCCCCCCCCCAAAAAAAATAATCTCTAAAAACTATAAGAACTGATACTGATATCTTAATGTAAAAGAAAATAAGTCAGAATTAGTTCCAAATCAGAGGAGGAATAAACTATGGAATAAAAAATATCAACTAAATATTGGTATTGCTTCAACTCAGATTATTTAATTTTAAATTTAAAAAAGTAGTGTATAAACTTTGAAATAACTAGTAAGTCAATAAGTCATGAATGGTGAACAGCTAAGCATCAGAGCAGTGAAAGAGAGCCAATGGGAGACTACCAGGCTACCAGGAAGGAAGGAGCACCCATGACAGAGTTGCCCCATGACTGAGAAAAGATGTACTAAGAAAATACAGATTGATGAGTTCATCACCTCTGCTTCCCATTTCATGAAGGGAGTGATTGCTCTCACCCACATGCTGCATGCTGGAGGCATCCCAGGAGAAAACCCGACAATTTTACTAGCTACTGTTGAGCATAAGTGAGATGGGCATAACCCAGGTAAATGATAGACACCGGGGACAATATTCCTGACTTCAAAATGGTTCCTATGGCCAAAATCAGCTTTGTCATCAGCCAAAATGAAAACTCCCAAGTTTTTCATAAAACAGATGCATTAACATTAATTATATCTCAGTAATTAAGTAATATTTGATATGGAATCATACCACTGACTTTTATCCTCCTCTAATGATAATAAAATGACTTGGAATAATTACATGGGTAATTATCTGTTAACATTTCAATTACAGCATTATGAGCTTTGATTCATTGTCTTCATTGAGGAGACCAAAAGTTAAACTTGCAAGCGGCAGCCCATCACATTGAAGGTGAATCTACCATTGGCAATTTATCCTCTGGTTAGTGGGAGACTAAAATTATGGCATTTCCAGGGGACATTACGTTTTTAAGTGAACCTGGGCTTTATAATCACCTTTGTTATAGGTCTATGGAAGGGAACAAGCAAGGGTCAAAGGGCAACTGACTCTCACAGCGGTTCTCAACCTGTGGGTCGCGACCCCTTTGGCAATCGAACAACCCTTTCACAGGGGTCGCCTAAGACCATTCTGTATATCAGATATTTACGTTACGATTCACAACAGTAGCAACATTACAGTTATGAAGTAGCAACCAAAATAATTTTATGGTTGGGTCACAACATGAGGAACTGTATTTAAAGGGCCAGAAGGTTGAGAACCACTGCTCTAGAACATCCTGGATCTATGTGGTTGAGAATAAAAGAAGTACATGGCATTTGAGCTGGTTCTTTTTCATTGTTTTGATTTTACCGCAAAAATTTGGGAAGCATAATGAAAACTGCACCTCTCAAATGCATCCTTAACCCAGTACTTGAGGCAATCTTTAAAGAAAAACACTCCCTAGCTCTCTCACACTGTGTGGGATGGTTGTGAAGTTGCAAGATATGCCTACAACACTCCTAGAATTAGAAGGTCACTGCCAGATCCGGAGTTCAGCATATGGTGCGAACCTTCAAATCCCTGCAGAGCCTTCTTGGATACATGGGCAGGATCTCTCTCTCTCTCGACTCCTGTACTCTTCTCCAATAACATTCTTCACTCCCTGTACCTGCTGACCTCTGGCAAGGCAGCCTCTAGCCTGTCATTTCTGTTTCGATGGGAAATACTTTAGAGCCTGCAACATCTTTAGTGGAATACCAACAATAGTTATAATCTTTTCTTATTTATGTTAATATTAACTACTTTAATATATCTATTTTACATTTTTTCCCCAGTGTCCATTCCATAGCACTACCTTTCCAATACCTCTCAAGACATGGGGATTGCTAGAATGAGGAGGAAGATAAAGTGATGCTGCACTTGCCACAATCATGCTCACAAATTATCTATATTCTAGCGCAAACTTTAGTCTCCAAAATATTCAGTTAGTTCATGTTTGCTTCATAACATTTAATAGGACTTTATAAACACTAAAATAACCTGATTTAGTAAGTGAGAGAGTAGGTTTTCCTGGGAACATAGAAGGACATATTTAAAATAACAAAAAGGAAAAAATTTGAAACAAGAAGAATAATTTCTATTCATTGATTATTACTATGTACCTGGTTCTAGATTTGAAATTATATAATTTATTTAATTTAAACTAGATTAAATTTCCTTATTATATAGGAAGGCATTCAATAAGAGGCAGAAGAATGATCTCTTGTATTGGACTTACATTGCCTGAGATCTCCAGCTGCAACTGTATGAGAACTCACACAACACAAAGATCTGAAGGAAAGGAGGCTCCAGAGACTGAATGCCAGGGTCAAGGACAGTTTCCCCACCTACCAGCTGTGTGACCTTAAATCAGATACTTAATTACTCTGTGCATCAGTTTCCTTCAGGAAGTGGGAACAATAATATTATCTGGCCCCACAGGTTATTTTAGGGAATAGCTGAATCAATATATTTAATGGGTTTGAATCAATGAGTGACCCAGAGTAGATAATTTATGTGGGGGCTAGTCAAGTTAAATTACTCATTTCAGCCCTTACTAAACTTTCTTATTGGACACGAACTGTACAACAATATGTGAAGGGATTGGGAGGTCTCTGTGTTCTGTTTTGTTTGCTTAATTTGGTTTCATTTGGATTTTGGTTTGTGATTTTTTGTTGTTGTTCATTTTGTTGTTGAATTCTTAGCATATGGGGGGCCTAAACAGCAGAATAAATAAAACATATCAAAGCCAAGTTTTCAGATGTTTTGCTGGTTTAAAATTTTGACTATAGTGAAGGCCAGAACATGTCAGTAACTATTGTATTTCATATCTAATTTTACTCTTGGAGATACACATTATTATTTACATTTACAATGGAGAAAATTTCTTGCAAATGTTTTGTTTAATGTTTTAAAGCTCATTGATGGGTTATAGGTTTGTTCTCATTCTCTAGAGACTATTATAAAAGTTTGGAGTCTATAAAATATTTAGAACTTATAACTACTACTTTCCTTTTAAAATTTAGCTCATTATATATTTATATTTATTTTATTGTTTAATATTTGTTCTCATTTGAAAAGAAGCAGCCTTGATTGTCCCCATAGCTTTTGTTGTTTACATCTTCAACTTTCCTAGCTGCCAGAACTCTCGTGTTTAATCTGACTATGATTTTCAATGCTTTTGGGATCTGAATAAGTTCTAGAAATTACTGAGATGTCAAATACATTTATGAAAAGGCCAATAGAGCTAATGGAGCCTACCAAGCTGAATTTCCACCAAACCTAATCCTATCTAATAAAAAGGTAATATGCAAATTGACCATCAATATGCAAGATGGCTGTCCCCAAGATGGCCACCACAAGATGGCCAGCAGGGGAGGGCAGTTGTGGGCTATCAGGCCTGCTGTGGAGGGTAGTTGGGGGGGATCAGGCCTGCAGGGGAGGGCAGTTTGGAGGGACCAGGTCTGAAAGAGAGGGCAGTTGGGGGCAATCAGGCCTTCAGGGGAGTTCAATTGGGGGGGACCAGGCCAACAGGGGAGTTCAGTTGGGGGCAACCAGGCCAACATGGGAGGGCAGTTGGGGGGGGACCAGGCATTCAGGGGAGGGCAGTAAGGGGTAACCAGGTCTTCAGGGGAGGGCGGTTGGGTGGGTGAGGGGACCAGGCCTTCAAGGGAGGGTGCCGGAGACCAATTCCAGCATGTTCAACAGGGCTGCATCTGGGAATGGCTGAAGGCATTTCTCCAAATCTGAATAGGATACATTAAATTGATTGTGGCTGCCAGACAGTTAAAGGGCATCTTAATCTACATGTTATTGCCTCCTACTGGCCAAACACCTGAACAGCTGTAAGCTAATTCCCCCCATCCTCACAATGTTTCTGTATACCCTTTGAAGTATATATCTCTGCCTCGACTCAGGACAAATCCTATATAATAAAAGGGTAATATGCAAATTGACCCTAACAGCAGAATGACTGGGAATGACTGGGCACTATGACACACACTGACCACTAGGGGGAAGACGCTCAATGCAGGAGCTGCCCCCTGGTGGTCAGTGTGCTCCCACAGGGGGAGCTCTGCTCAGCCACAAGTCAGGCTAATGGCTGCCAGCACAGTGGTGGTGGCAAGAGCCTCTCCTGCCTCCTCAGTAGCACTAAGGATGTCCGACTGCAGCTTAGGTCTGCTCCCCACTGGCAAGTGGACATCCCCTGAGGGCTCCCAGGCTTCCAGAGGGATGTCTGACTGCGGCTTAGGCCCGATCCCCCAGGGAGCAGGCCTAAGCCAGCAGGTGGACAGCAGTGCACAAGGTTCCTTTTTCTCCACATCCTCGCCAGGACTTGTCTTTTATTGATTTTTGTGCACCAGGCCTCTAGCTGTGTTAATAAAAAGCATGGTGTCCTGGGGACTAGGAGAACCTAAGATCTTAGACTTAAGACCTTAGAACTTAGCTCCTTTAGCTAAGCTCCTCTGACCCCTAAATGCCTTTCAAAATTATATCTTGTCTCCGGACTCTTTATAAGTCTCTGGACTCTTATTTTACATCTATGCACAGCCTTCTCCAGATTCCTGAAACTTTCTTGATGCTGGGACAAGAACCCCGACAGGAGGGCAGTTGGGGGGGACCAGGCCTTCAGGGGAGGGCAGTTGAGGATGACCAGGTCTACAAGGGAGGACAGTTCGGGGCGACCCGGCTGGCAGGTCAGGGAAGTTAGGGGTGACCAGGCCAGCAGGGGAGGGCTGTTAGGGGCAATCAGGCAGGCAGGCAGGTGAGCAGTTGGGAGCCAGCAGTCCTGGGTTGTGAGAGGGATCCCAGATTGGAGAGGGTGCAGGCTGGGCTGAGGGACATCTCCTTCCCCCTCACCCTCCATGCACGAATTTTGTGTATCAGGCCTCTAGTGTTTATATATTAAAGAATAAAATAAAATTACACATTTCCCCTCAACCCCACCCAATTAAATAATAGATAGGTCAAAATGATGACATCACCTTGGATGAGACATTTCTCAACTCTGTCAGGAGAGATATAATCATGAAAGCATCCATTGCTTTTCCCTCTCATTTTTGTCTTCTATTGCAAACAAAATAAAGTGGTGTCCATGAGAGCTATCCAGCATGCAGAGTCATTATAGACTAGATTAGGCATAGGATAACAAGATAGATTTAAACACCATAATTTATATTTAACTTTCTCTTTGGGAAGAAGGAAATAAACATGGACTGAAAAGGAAAATCAATATTATAGTTAAACAGGCTTCATTATCTTGCTTTGTTAATTAAGCTAATACTTCTAAATTAGTCTCTGTTTTGTCTTTTTATTGTCCTATTTTTGATATCTGTAGCAAATGGGATTCAGTAGCTCATTTCTATTTACTGACACATCATGTTCAATGTTATTGGTTATCAAACTATACCTGCTCCCAATGCAGGACCTCCACCACGATAAGTCATTGAGAAAGCAGTGATTTTCTGTCTTGTGATTTCCTCTCAATGACATTTTGCTTAAGGAAGAAAATCTGTGTGAAATGGCTTTGTGCCTATGAGTAATTTGTTTGAAGTATAAAATGTCAAATATTGGCAAGAACTATGGTAATTCCGTACGTTGGGGAAGGAAAGCAAAATAGGTGTTGACTTTTCATTTCCCAGGGAAAACCTAGTAGTATTGAATAATTCCCAATCCTCTGGTTCCTATTTCTTAAATGACACATATGTCAGCTGGTATGCAAATCACAAAAGAATGCATCCATCACAGGGAGTCTTTAATCTTAGTTAAGAATAAAAATAGGAGTCTTATCTATTTTCTCATTTAATCCTATATTGAAAGAGAAACCCTAGAAAGAAAATGCAAGCTAGACTCACTCCTCTGAAACAATAATGAAGCAGAATCTCATTCCATTTTGGTTCACCTTTGAGTACTAGTATCTGCCTGGACAACTGAATGTTGTTGTAGAAATATGGGATCTAGGAGTCACTAAGAGTGGGAGATATTAATTCTAGTAGTAAACCAGCATATGACCATGTGAGGAAGATATTCTAAAAGGATTCTGTAAAACATGCCATCTGTGGAATATCAAGTAATTCATTTATGTTTCATCTGGAGACAAAAGTCCTGGATAGGGCAAGCTGGGTAACCTGAAATCTCTTAGGGATGGTGTTATGCCCAGATTTCAGGATCCCCAAGAAACCACATCAGGGAGCCAGCCAGTCCGATGCAAAAGCATAAGAGTCTTTATTCGAGCTAGCTCGGCTCCCCCACCTTGCCGACGCAGCGACAGGAAGCAGAGAGAGATAACTCTGTGTGGAGACGGGTTATATAGGGGGAGTTGGAGGAAGGGGAGGAGAAAGGACTGTGCTCTGCCGATTGGCCAGGCACAAGTCTGTGTCTTGTTCCTGGGTGTGGCTAGCAGAGGCTTAGACTTCCGGGAAGAAGCTCCTTGCCAAACATGTGGCCAAGGTAAGATGGAGCACTTACCCTGGGGCAAGGTGGAGGGCCTAGCCCTCGCCCTTTCATTCCCCCCTTTGTCTTGGAACTTCCGGCTCAATCATGAGACGGACTGCTTTTCTATTCCACCGTTGCTAGAGGCCCGTACTGGGCATATCTTAACAAATGATCTGGTGGAAGGGAAAGAAACCATTTTAGCTTTAACAACTTCTATTGAAATAGGATTTTTCTTCTTAAAATTCCTCCATGGCTATCAAAAAGCCAAATCAAGATTAATTTATCTACTGTCCTGATGTTTGCATAAACACAACAAGAATGGTAACTGACTACCTTTGCTGGAATCTCATGGTTGAATCTTAATGTGCCCCGTAGGGCCAGGAAGCCGCGCCACCCAGCTGCCATCAGGCCCGCCTGCAGTATCTGCTGAGTTAGGTGAATCCCTCACCTGTAGCAACTCCACCTGAGCCCACTTTCTAGGTTTTAAGCCCATCTCAGTAGCCCTCCTACTTGTTGCGGCCCAGAGTGTGTGGGGGTTCCGCAGGAACGCAGAGGCATCCCTACTGCTCCCCTTCTACTCTTACCAACCGCCAATAATGGTAGGGCATGGGCCTGATGCTCCAGCGCCAGCCATCTTCAGGGCTTCCAAGCAGGATACCAGGCTTTCTTCGTGGCATTTTTACTGGCTTCAAGTCTTTAGAGCTCAGACAGGGCTCTTTAAAACATGATACTCCAGTCAAAGTTTTCCATTAATAAAACCACTATTAGGAACCAGTCTTATTAAATCTATGCAAAGAAATGTATTGCCATGACTTATTTAGCATTGCCAATATTTCAGAGGAATTATGTAAGGAGAAAAACATACTGATCTGCTCTAAGATTTTCTGATTTTTCCTTGCCAATTCCTTTTCATGGAGTTATAACAAAACAGTAACTGTTGGCATTAAACTTTCTTTCTATGAATAACCATGCCTTAGACCTTCTATTCCAAACAGGCCTTTCCCAGCTTTCTACAGTTGAGGTTTGTACTACCCCTGACATGGGCATGGTTACGCAGGCCTGCAAGACAATATACAGGCTGCCAACCATCAACTGTCTCTCAACAGAGACCAAAACCTGATGGGCACCCTTTCCTGCCCAGTTGGGCACCTGCCCTCTTGGCAGCCAGACACCCTCTACTCTTGGGGTTCACCCCACACAGTCCCCTTCCAGGACAGCCAACATACATTCAAACCTGCAAGAGAATCAAAGGTCAATATAACATATCAATACAATGAAACATAATATTGGCATCATGGCCGCTTCAGGCAGCCAAATCCTACTAAAGTCTATTCTTGACCTTCCTATAAATTGTCCTTGTCTCTTTGGAGCCATGTCCATGAAGATGCAGGCATCATCTAAGTCTATTACACAGTATTGTGGGGGCTCCCGGCAGCAGGAGTGATCGCGAGCAATGTTACCAGCATCAGGCAGGTCGAGCACGCCGTAGCTTGAACTTGAGTGGGTGGCGTTGATCTCGATCGACGCTGCATTTGGTGACGAAGTCTTCCCGGATCACAGATGGGTCCGCTGACCGGACGTGAGTGTGATGGACCCAGGTCGCTACGCCGTCTACCTTGAGAGCGGTGGGGGTCATCAGCACCACAGTGTAGGGACCCTTCCAACGTGGTTCGAGGGTCTCCTGGCGGTGCCTTCTGTCGTAGACCCAATCTCCTGGTCTGTGCTGATGAGGAGTTGGGGTTGGGCTGGTCTCGTACAGATTCTAGGGCCCGTTGCCTTCCTTTCACAGGCAGGGGGAAGGGCCCATGAAATCTCTGCCCTGAGGAACTGTGAGCCCCACCCTTAAATGTCCCAATCAGACTAGAAAATCCACAAATACCTTTTAAATCTACCCCAGAATTTCAAAATCCCAACCCAGCACAGAATATCACATAGCAAATCAAAGTTCTCAGCAAACAAACAGACAGAGATGTTTACTAGTTAGGCGGGCCGATTCCACCTCTGACAGAGAGCAAGCACCCTTAGGGAAAGATCCCAGCGGCTGCTCAGGGTACTTTGCTATTGGTCAGAGCACTCAGCCTCAAAGAAATCAAGCCTGTGGTTGTTTGTTTGTTTGTTTTTTTTAGACACAAACAGAAATTTCCCTAGCTAAACAATTTTCAATAAAGACAGATAACATTTCCCATTAAAAACTTTGAATCACCAAAGGAGAAAACAAAACAAAACAGGAATAAACAAAAACACTTTTACACAGGCGCATGCCACATTTACAGCACAAAATACCAACAGATAACCTAGTTTGATTAACATATTATCTAGAGCCCATGGGTAACCTGGGTTAAACTTGGGCATGTTATCTAAATTACAGTCCTGGGTCTCCAGAACACTGAGTTGATAAGTTAAGTGGAGCCCTCTGATCCTGGGACAGCTATGCTGTCCCTCCCAGGCAAAGGAAAAATGTGCCCTCTAAGCCCAGTATGAAACCAGTTTCTACCTGAAATAATACTTTAGAAATTGGATTACTGCTATCAGTCCCTTTTAAGACTTTGACATAAGCTATTTAACTTTTGTTTAGGGAGGGAACATATAACCTTTAATTGCCCTTAGTTTAAGGAAAGCAGGGTTTTCTAGATTTAAGAGATTAGCTTAAAAATAGTATTAAATAAATCCGTGAGGCAAGCACACTTCCTGCCCCATAAAACTCCACCTTAAAGCTCCACCCTTGACTAAATCAGAGGGAGGGGCCTTTGCTGTTTCAAGATGGAGGCCCCCAGGGGAGCAGCAAGTCATGTGGCTGACATGGCAGCTGCCAAGTCATGCAGCCCAAAATGGTGGCTGTCTACACTTTTTTTTTTGCAAATCAGGACCAATAAGCAAAGGCATTTAGTTACCACAATTACACAATTTTTCCCAATTCAATCTGAACCTTAAACTTTTAGCTGGCAAGTCAAAATATTCAGCATTTCTCAATCAGTCTAGAATCTAGCTAGCATCCCTCTTTTTTTTTTTTTTCCTTTGGGTAAATGATCAGTCTTGGGCTCCATCCTGCACATCTGCAAAGAGACTCTAGCTCAAAACTCTATCCAAAATCGGACAGTGCGTGCATTAGTTTTAAGCCAGCTTTTCTCTCTACACGTGCACAGGAATCCCAGACGCATTTACTTGGGGAGGGGGTGACCTGTTTTCACAGATCCTCACTCAGACACCCGCCCGACCGAAATCGTGGAGCCACACAAAGGAGGGGAGAGGGCAGGCCCCCTCCCTTCACACTCACACACTTTCACCAGACATTCACTCAGAGTTTAAACAATAACAACTTCCCAACTCCTGAGGGAGCTCTACAGCCTCCCCCAATCTCCTTGAAATGATCAATCACAATACCCAAAGGAGCAGTCCGAGTCCATCCCATAACATCCGTCCAGTAAGTCCACAGAAAACAGAAAAACACAGACACAGACAAACAGAGGGCCCCAAAGAACAGCCTTCCAACTCCATGGAAGCAACTAGACGATGGCCTTATGCCAAACCGGCGGGAGCGACCCGCCTCGTCTCAGATTCTCAGATTGAGGGGGTTCCTACAGACCTTCCGACTCCACGGAAGCAAAACTACACCCCTCCAGATGGAGGGTCGAGGCGTCCCCCGACTCCTCCCGCCCTTGATCCCCCTGTGCGTCCACTTAGATCATTGCGGGCGATTACAGATTTCAGAAATGAGCTCACACAGAACAGATACAGAACAAGTCCCTGAACAGAGGCAGTAGAAAACTGCCTAGGAATGCTTCTCTTCTACCTTTTTTTAAAAGATAGGCCAGATTCGAACACTTAGCCAGTCCGAGTTTTGACGGAGAGTACCATCCAGAAGCCATTCCTCCAGATACAGGAAAAGTCCCTTAGAGATAACATATATCACACAGAACAGAATACACAACACACAGACACTTACCGCGGCCAGTCAGACTCTACGGATTGGGGGGGTCCCTCAGTGGTTTTGGGGATCCCGGAAGAGCCCCCAAATGTTATGCCCAGATTTCAGGATCCCCAAGAAACCACATCAGGGAGCCAGCCAGTCCGATGCAAAAGCATAAGAGTCTTTATTCGAGCTAGCTCGGCTCCCCCACCTTGCCGACGCAGCGACAGGAAGCAGAGAGAGATAACTCTGTGTGGAGACGGGTTATATAGGGGGAGTTGGAGGAAGGGGAGGAGAAAGGACTGTGCTCTGCCGATTGGCCAGGCACAAGTCTGTGTCTTGTTCCTGGGTGTGGCTAGCAGAGGCTTAGACTTCCGGGAAGAAGCTCCTTGCCAAACACGTGGCCAAGGTAAGATGGAGCACTTACCCTGGGGCAAGGTGGAGGGCCTAGCCCTCGCCCTTTCAGATGGCACATTATTAAAAATATATAGTAATAATAAAACTCATTTTCTCTCTAGGGTAGGTGTATAGAATTTACAATGAAGATAATATATAATAATTAGAGCAGTCGAGCAGTGAAATTGTCTGCCTTCTGAAAGGCATATTTTTTTTATTCCCTGGAGGTGTTCATGACAAGGCTAGAGGGCCAGCCTGGCCCCTACTCATTAAATTCCTTTCAAGAAGGGCTGTTCTCTCCTGAAGCACAAAGGAGATATGATGTATGATACTGCCTTTGTATTCATTTCCATGCCCTCTACCTGTAGGCAAAAAGTTAACTCAAATATCTGAAATAAAAAGCAAACGTCAAGTGAAATTCAAGTGTAGTAAATATCTCCCCTCATTAGAGAATCACCCCTAGATATAGAAGAGGTTCCTAAATTGGGTCAGAGGTAGAACTAGATTTGTGTTCCCCAAATTTGTTCCAAGGCAAACTATTAGCCCTATGAAAGGCTGCCAGATATTTTACAAAACAGAGAAACAAAAAGGATTCCGGGTTCAATTCAGATTTGGGATATAACTAGGGGAAGTAAGATAAGCATACAGAAATGTCTTGATTGCAGAAATTATGAGAGCCTTTAACATGTAAAAAAACAAACAAACAAAAAAAAAAAACACAAAACACGCCAATCATTTAAGGGGAGTTTAGAAAGGTAATTTTATCAAATGAATTTTAAAAAGATTTTTCTTTTCTTGAGAAACACTTTTAACAAGTTATGATAAAGACTAGTTTCAGGGCCCCGGTGTGGTTGGGACGGGCCTGGTGAGGTTGAAACGGCCCCGGTGAGGTAGGGACAGCCCCGGTGAGGTTGAAACGGCCCCGGTGAGGTCATGACGGCCCCGGTGAGGCTGTAACAGCCATGGTGAGGCTCAGACAGCCCTGGTGAGGTTGAGACTACTCCAGTGAGGTTGGGACAAATAAAGGGGACCAGTATAGACTGATGAACAGGGGTAGATACAGAGGCAGAGCAACATTGAACAGAATGTCAAACTACAGTGGGAAGCCTGGGGAGGGTTTGGGAGGGGGGGATTAAGAGATCAACTGAAGGACTTATATGCATGCATATAAGATTAACCAATGGACACAAGACACGGGGCGGGGGGGGGGGGGTGGTGGGTAGGGGCCGGGGGAATGTCAAGGGGGGGAAAAAAGGAGACATATGTAATACTCTTTGTAATACTTTAAGAAATAAAAATTATTAAAATAAAAAAAATAATTTAAAAAAAGACTAGTTTCATGCAATAAAATTTGAGAATTTGTTGATAATAGCTATTCTGACAGGTGTGAGATGGTACCGCATTGTCATTTTGATTTGCATCTCTCAGATGATTAGTGACTTTGAGCATGTTTTCATATGTCTCTTGGCCTTTTTTCTGTCTTCTTTCATAAAGTATCTATTTAGGTCCGTTGCCCATTTTTTGATTGGGTTGTTTATCTTCCTTTTAAGTTGCATGAGTTCCTTGTAAATGTTGGAGATTTAACCCTTATCTGTGATAACATTGGCAAATATGTTCTTCCATGCTGTGAGCTTTCTGTTGTTTTGTTGATGGTTTCCTTTGCTGTGCAAAAGCTTTTTATTTTGGTGTAGTCCCATTTGTTTATTTTTCCTTTAGTTTCTATTGACCTAGGAGCTGTATAGGTGAAGAAATTGCTTCGGCATATGTCTGAGATTTTGCTGCCTGTGGATTCCTCTAGTATTTTTATGGTTTCCCGTCTTATGTTTAAGTCCTTTATCCATTTTGAGTTTACTTTTGTGCATGATGTAAGTTGGTGGTCTCGTTTCATTTTTTAGCATGTATCTGTCCAATTTTCCCAACACCATTCATTGAAGAGGCTGTCTTGACTTCATTGTATGTTCATGCCTCCTTTGTCGAATATTAATTGAGCATAGTGGTTTGGTTTGATTTCTGGGTTCTCTATTCTATTCCATTGACCTATATGTTTGTTCTTGTGCCAGTACCAGGCTGTTTTGAGAACAGTGGCTTTGTAATACAGCTTGATATCTGGTATTGAGATCCCACCTACTTTGTTCTTCTTTCTAAGGATTGCTGCAGCTATTCAGGGTCTTTTTTTATTCCAGATGAATTTTTGGAAAGTTTGTTCTAGGTCTGTGAAATATGCTGTTGGTATTTTAATGGGGAGTGCATTGGATATATAGATTGCTTTGGGTAGTATGGACACCTTGATGATGTTGGTTCTACCAATCCAAGAACACAGTATGTTTTTCCATCTGTTTATGTCTTCCTCTATATCCTTTTTCAGTGTCCTGTAGTTTTCTGCATATAGGTCTTTTACCTCCTTAGTCAAGTTTATTCTTAGGTATCTTAATTTTTTTGGTACGATGGTAAATGGGATTGCTCTTTTAGTCTCTCTTTCTGTAAGTTCATTATTGGTGTATAGAAATGCCATAGATCAACAAATGACAAGTGTTGGCGAGGATGTGGAGAAAAAGGAACCTTGTGCACTGCTGGTGGGAATGCAGACTGGTGCAGCCACTGTGGAGAACAGTATGGAGTTTCCTCAAAAAACTAAAAATGGAACTCCCATTTGACCCAGTGATCCCACTTCTAGGAATATATCCCAAGAAACTAGAAACACCAATCAGAAAGGTTATATGCACCCCTATGTTCATAGCAGCACAATTCACCATAGCTAAGATCTGGAAACAGCCTAAGTGCCCATCAGTAGATGAGTGGATTAGAAAACTGTGGTACATAGACACAATGGAATACTATGTTGCTGTAAAAAAGTAGGAGTTCTTACCATTTGCAACAGCATGGATGGACCTGGAGAGCATTATGCTAAGTGAAATAAACCAGTCAGAGAAAGATAAATATCACATGATCTCACTCATTTGTGGAATATAATGAACAACATAAACTGATGAACAAAAACAGATCCAGAGACATAGAAGAATCGATCAGACCATCAAAACCTCAGAGGGAATGTAGGGGAGGGTGGGGATAAGGGAGAGAGATCAACCAAAGGACATATTTGCTTGCAATGAACACAGACAACAGGGGGGTGAGGGCATGAGTGGGGGGATGGGGGATAATGTGGGGATAAGGACACATATGTAATAACTTAATCAATAAAGAAATTAAAAAATAAAATGAAATTTGAGAATTGATGAAGAAATTCAAACGGTGAGGTTTATCCTGACATATAAGAATATATCCACTCAGATGGTGATTGAATCTAGCTCTGAGAAGGGATAGAGGTTGAGCTTTTAATTCCAGGAGAAAAACAGAGTGAGAGAGCTCATCTGTAAGAAAAGTTAATTCTCTCCAGTAATGTGTACAAAGCCAGAGATCAAGCACAGAATAGGAAATCCAAAAGGCCAAGAACAATGGAAATGGTACCACACATGAGAAGGGCCAAAGATTGAGTTTAATTAATGGAATGTAGCAAAGACACCCAAGCCAAAGACAAGGAATGGAGAGACCTTTTTGAGAATCATTGAAAAGACCTGTGCTTTATTGTTTTGTGTCAGTTGTGATCTGTTACAAGGCCGAAGGTATTGAAAGGCCACAGTGGAGTAGGCAAGCATCAGAATCAGAGAACCCTAATCACAGTCAATAAGTCCAACCAAGTCTAGGAATCATTGAAATGACCTATTATCAGATCACATTAAGGTAAGGAGAAAAGCAGTTTCCCATTCTTAAAAACCTGGGTAGTCCTAACCGGTTTGGCTCAGTTGATAGAGTGTCAGCATGCAGACTGAGGAGTCCCAGGTTCAATTCCGGTCAAGGGCATGTACCTTGCTTGTGGGCACATCCCCAGTAGCGGGTGTGCAGGAGGCAGCTGATCAATGTTTTTCTCTCATTGATGTTTCCAACTCTCTATCCCTATCCCTTCCTCTCTGTAAAAAATCAATAAAATATATTTTTAAAAAAGCACCTGGGTATTTTAGGTCACATTCTTTAGGAAATGTACTTTGATGGAGGCCTGTGTGCTGGGATTTTACTTGGAGTATTTGCTGGATCCAGACCTTTGGCAGAATAAAGGGTAAAGTACTGAAAAGAAGACGGTATGTCCTAGTCCTTATTCCCTCTCAGAGATAAACGAAGCCTTAGTTGTCTCATTCCAGAACCCACCAAGAACTTGGAAGTTGTTCAGTTTTTCCACCTTGAGGCAAGGGATCAGTCTTATATACCCTTTCACTGACTAGTTGTCACATATATGCTACCTGCATGAAGGGGTGTGACATTGGGCAAAGTGGCTCTCTGGATGAGGGTAATTTTGGGAAATTAGCTCAGGTGTGAGCTGTAAGACACAGCATGTTCAGCAGTTGGGGAAATGAGTGTCAGGTAATATAAATAAAAAAATAAACATTTGCAGTGGAATAAAATGAAGGAGTGAATTTTGAGAAAAACAGTGGATTAAGAGTAAAAAGCTATAGGTTCCAGGCTCTTTTGATGTGTCTTTTTGGGCAAATCAATTTGTTTCAATCATTTCTATTTTTTAACCTAAAATTAGAACAAATAACACATACAACAGTACCCATTGTTGTAGGGATTGCAGAAAGTAGTAAATAAATCTAACAAATAGCAATAGAAAACTGTTATTAAGCATAGTGTGTGCCCAGCCTTTTTGTGTATACTAATTCAATCTCATTTAAACATTGAGGAGAAAGAGATTAGAGGTTAAATCTAGCATAATGGTTAAGAGTGTGAGACCTGGAGACAGGCTGTTGGGTTCAAATCCTGGTGCTGCTTTCT
Organism: Myotis yumanensis; assembly: GCF_028538775.1. Lineage (NCBI taxonomy): Eukaryota > Metazoa > Chordata > Mammalia > Chiroptera > Vespertilionidae > Myotis > Myotis yumanensis. Next base: position 234,934,652 of record NW_027223752.1, on the reverse strand, counting down.
AGTTGCATGACCTTAAGTTATGTAGGTTCACTGTGCCCAAGGTTTCACCTGTGCAAAGTGGAAATCTTAATGTCATCTACCAGGATAGATATAGGTATTTAAGCGGTAATGCGGGCATAAGCCTAGAATGGTGGCTGCTACCTATGAAATCAAAATGTATTAGCTAAAAATAAGTTAAATAAAGAAAGAAAATGATTTTTCCAATGTAATAAGCTTAGAGCCAAAAGGTTAGGGAACTGGGATTGAACCCTGGAAGACTAATTATAGCATCTACATGCCTAAAACATGCTAAACATCATGTGACTATGCATCATGATTAAGTGTCAAAGGCTTGTAAAGGAGGCTCAAACAAGGGCATTCAATTTATAACATTTGGAATAGCTCCCTGACCTCTCAGGAGGCATTCCGGGATGCTGGGTTCTTCAATTATTCTTCCTGAGGTCAGTTCTTAACACCTGGTCTCAGTAGGAACATCCACATTGTGGAAATCTTAAGATTCAACTCATCCTGTAAGGATTAATTAAGATATATGCATGCAAAGTTCTGTGTATAGTTATTGATCAATAAGTGTGGCCATACTCATCATTATAGATGCTTCCTTATTATCGTGAAGGTGCTGGCGCCAGTGCAGCCTCTGAAGGCTTTGAGGGTTCATTACCAAAGTGGAAAGGGAACTGATGGTGCCACACCATGTGTTATTTGTAAGGCTGTTTGTTTCATTGATTCTCATGGCCACAGTGTATCTTGTCATTTTGATGGGTAAAAAAAGGATCAAATAATAATTTTATATGCTTCAAACTAATATATAACTCCATTTGCAGGTGATGGAATAGTCTGAGTGGGTTTAAATGGCCCAGTGCATTCACATTAGCAGAGAGTGGCAGGTGAAACTTTGGGTTTTGGTTGTTTCAAAACACCTGCTCTTTTCCAGTTCTCTCTCAAAAGCACAATTAACACCTTTGCTTCCAGAGGCATAACACTCAATGAGCCTTCTTTGTTCCAGACACGTATAATATACAAATGCTAATCCTCACAAGGAATAATGACTGGGGAAAAATGTGTTTTCTACCAGTTTAAATGTAATAGCCCAGCAATTATTCCATTCCTGTTTTTTCTAGCCTCAATGCACTTGAGATCAGCACTTCACATTCTCCAGTTAAATTATATTGTTTGACAGCTGATCAAGCATTCACAGAAAGGCTGAGCGGAGTCTGAACTTTGCTTCCCACGCGCCTCCCAGTGCGGTAAGAAATGGAAGCTTTGTTGTATGTTTTCTGTAGGCCCTGCTACATTACAAAACACCATCCTTGAGTTCAGTTGGAATTTCTCCGTCTAAGTTGCACAAGCTACTGTACTGAGCATCAGATTGTTTGTCAAAAAAAATCTCTCACCTTTATGATCTTCATTTCTTTCTAATTGTCTAAGACAAGAATAGCGTGCTGTGCCTAAGGGGGAAATTTCCCATTACTACTGAAAAGATAAATGATAGGAAGCAAAATGAACCAGGCTCATTACAACCTTTAAAAAAAAAAAGGCAAATTTGTCGTCAGGAGTGATATAATAGCACTGACATTTTTAATACTTTCCTGTTCAATTGTGGCATTTTATATCAAAGTTTTCATAATGTGCAATACAAACACTTAGAGATGTTTGAATTAATGTATGGTGCTTAATATTTTTAACCATGTCTTGCCTGGAATCTCTACTCTCCAAAGAAAGGCAGTTATTTTTTAACCAGTGCTGACTAAAGTGAACAAAATTATTATATTTAAAGAAGCATAACAGTCATTCATTTATTTTGCTGTAGCTGTGTTTTCAATCTGTGTAATAATGGCCTAATGTCACTTGATAAACTGTGAAAATGCCACAATTTCTAAGAATGGTTAAAGGCAGACAGCTCATTTGATGCTTTAAATATCCGATGAATTGCTGGATGACAGAGCTGAAGGGAAGATTGATTTTTCAGAACCAAACACGGCTTATAATAATAAGCCAATTTCTTGCTAGTGACTCATTTGGAGAAGCATTTTCTAAACATATTGTCATTAACTGCAATGAAAATTCTGAAGGTTTCACATCTTTGGCATCAACTCGATGTGCTGCCAATTCACTAATTGAGATGGCTATTTTATGAGTGGCAAGTAACTATGCATCATCAAGTGCTAGTCCTGCATGGATAGAACCCATTATTCACAAGAAACCCATGCACTTGAAGTATGCATTTGCAGAAAAGGCTGAGCTGGGTTCCACACCAAACTGGGTGGAAAAAATGAATCCACATTAAGTCTCTAATTTCATAAAGACTACATCTAAACTATTGAGCATGGCCTAACTGAGATTCTTATATACACTAAGAACAACATAGATATAGAAGGGTACTGGCCTTCTTTTCTGGGAGTCCAGTAAATCAATAAAATGCATGTTTAAGAGACTAAGAAGTAATGGTAGGATTTAAGTTATCTTGAGACCTGGGTTATCAATATAAAACTAGGTAGGTAGGTTATAGATATGTAGGTAGATGATAGATAGATTATCCTAATATATATAAAAACCCTGGGTCCATCACATCCTCAATGACCAGGAGGCTCAACCAACCAGAAGTCAGTCCTGTAGTCCACACTGTGTTGCCATGGCGACCCGGCACTGACTGCTATGGCTGCAGTCAGGTGACCCAGCACTGCCTGCTGAGGGGGCTGTGAATCAGGCCCAGAGAGAGGCCTAAAGAGAGAAGCAGGGTCTGATTCATAGCCTCTGTGGCAGCTGTTGATCAGCACTTGCCTCTCTCTTTAGCTCCAGGCCTGGTCAGCAGCTGAGCCTCCATTTCTCTCTAGTCCTCCTCCAGGGCTGCTGATAAGCCCTGCCTTTCTGATCAGGCCCCATTGATAGACCCAGAGACGCTGACTGGCATAGAAACTGACCAATCAGAACCAAATCTGGGTCAACTGTGAGGAGCCAATGACTGCCTAGAAGGCGGAGCTTTTGATGCTGACTGGTATAGAAACCGACTAATCAGAACCAAATTGGCCAGTAGAGGAGGACAGTTGGGGGCGAGATCAGGCTGGCAGGAGGGTAGTTAGGAGTGATCAGGCCGACAGGGGAGAGTAGTTGGGAGTGATATCAGGCCAACAGGAAAGGGCAGTTGGGGCAACCAGGCCGGCAGGGGAGGGCAACTGGGAGCGATCGGGCCTGCAGGAGAGCAGTTCGGTGTTAATCAGGCTGCCAGGGGAGTGGTTAGGGGGTGATCAGGCTGGCAGGCAGAAGCGGTTAGGGGCAATCAGGCAGGCAGGCAGGCGAGCAGTTAGGAGCCAGCAGTCCTAGATTGTGAGAGGGATGTCTGACATCCCCCGAGGGGTCCCAGATTGGAAAGGGTGCAGGCTGGGCTGAGGGACACCTCCCCAGTGCATGAATTTTGTGTACCAGGCCTTTAGTATAAATATAATATACTTAATAATACATGTAACATAACAGAAATTTTCAATTTAAAATATTGGAAATAATTTGAGACTAAGAGATGGAGAAAGCTTTAGGATAAGTCTTAGCAGTTTTGGGTAATGCATCCAGAAAAATAAGTTCAAAAGGTTGTCCACCTCGTGTTGTTACCTTTCTTGTTTTGCAAAGACAAAAGAGAATGGATACTCCAAGAAAAGAGATACTCTCATAGCAAACTCTTTAGACTTAAATTCCAATTTGGGCCACCATCCTAGTGATTGGGCCTGGAAGGGAGAGAGGCATTGGCACCACACTTTCCATAAAATCTCTGGTTCCTTAGATCTCATGTGGACCAGGAGAAACAAAAAAATCTCTCAAGCAAGCAGTGGTATCTATATAGCATAACAAAGAGAGAGGGAGAGAGTAAAAAACATATATTATAAACACATTATGAAGTTGCCCCCAAGGAGTCTTTGATTTCAGTATTACTGATGCTTCACTGGCATATAGTGACAGGGAGCTCATTACTTAACACCACAGCCCATTTCAACTTTCAATAGTTACTTAAGTTCAAACTCTCTCTATGTAACTATCACCCATTGCACATAGTTCTCTGTTTAAAATGTCAAATTCCTCTTTGTTAGGATGACTCTTCGATTATCTATAGAACTCTTTGAGCCAGTTTTCTTCTTTGTTAAATATCTCCAGTTCTCCCAACTCTTCCTCACACAGCTTTGTGATGATTTGTGTCTCCTTTGTCTGCTTTTACTCCATATTTTAAAGTTTAGTTTTGATGTTACAGGACTTTGCTTATTTGCCAAATCATCCATTGTTGATTAGCAAGGCTTGTCCTTAGGAGACAAAATTCATAGCCAAGATCTACAGATTCTATGCTGCTAAGTTAAAGCAAGAATGTAAAGAAGATGTGTGTTGAAGAACTTTAAACAACTCTGATTTATAGTTTGAAAAGGTACTACATGGTAACAATAATAAAAACTGTAATATTTACTGAGCACTTATTCTGAGCCTGTACTATGCAGATTAATGTAATTCAAGTTGACTAATTTAACTTGCATTATTATTGTATTATCTTTCCCATTTTATGTATAAGAAGACTAGGGTTTCAAAAGGTTAATTGCCTTTCAAAAGATTACACAGTTGTAAGTTGCTGAGCTGAGATCATAACACAAATCCATCTGAATCCCCACTGCTAGTTAGTGTTTCCCATTACACATGCACACACACACACACACACATGAACACACATTTATACCCCCAAAATAATATATCTTTCTTAACTATTTTAACCCCTGAAAAGGCAGCCTGGCTTCATAAGCACTGTTGCTCTCATTGGCTAGCGTTGCAATGCCTTCAGGTTCGCCATGCTGCTGGTACAGTTCCGTATGGTACACCATGACCGTAAGATAGAGCACGTTTATATCTTTGCAACTTTATGATTCCAGAGGTGATATGAAATGGATTGACCAAATTGGTAGCTTTGAACCCCAACTCTGCAGCCTACTAGATGTGATTCCTTGGGTATGTGACCACTGAGACTTAGTGGCTTCGACTGCAAACAAGGTGGTCTCAGGTTTATTGACAGAGACTGTCATTGAAAGAGGGAAAATATAAGAACCTGACACAGGGTCTAATGTAGAAATGATCAGGTAATAAACCTGAACTCCTGTTGCTGTTTCTGGTAGACTCTCTTAGTTTGGCACTAAAACAAATCAAGTGTGCTTTTTTCTGTATCTGTCTACCGATGTTGAAGAATCCAATGCTTCCCACCATCTGGCCACCTGCATTTCCTTCCAGAGCCTGCCAAGGTTGTGCCAACTGCAAAGATCCACCTCATCTCCTGGCCTCACCCACTTAACCCAATATGAGACCAGCCTCTGATCAGAAAACCATGTGGTATATACTAGGTGTACCAGTTAATAATGGCAGATTTCATAATCAAAGAAAACACAATAATTTCAAGAGAAACATCAAAAGTGCTTTATTCAAAGTAATGTCCATAGCTAGCTACACATTTCCTCCATCTTTTTGGTAATTTGTGGATAGCATTCCTATAGAAATTTTCTTGTTTTGAGGAAAACCATTCAGAGACCCAAATTTCCACTTCTTCATATGTTTTGAAGTGCTGCTCAGAAAGTGTGTGTGCCATCGATTGGAACAAGTGGTAATCTGAAGTAGCAAGGTCTGGTGAATATGGCAGGTGGGTTAATACTTTCCAGGCAAGATCTTTTAACATGTCTTTAACTGGTTTTGAAGTGTGTGATGGTGTATTATCATGAAGCAAAATTACTTTGCCATATCTTCTGGCACATTCTGGTCATTTCATGATCAAAACGTGGTTCAAATTGATTATTTCTTGTCAGTAGTGATCAGTATTAATGCTTTCACCTGGTTTTAGAAGCTCATAATACACCACACCTTCCTGATCCCACCAAATGCAAAACATTGTCTTCTTTCTGAATTGATTTGGCCTTGCAGTCGATGTTGACCTAGAGTAACCCATGATTTTGTGCATTTGGGATTCTCAAAATAAATCCACTTTTCATTGCCAGTCACAATTTGATGCAAAAAAGACTTTCTTTTGTGCTATTAAAGCAACATTTTATTGATGACTTTTCATTTTTTCATTTGTCTTTTGTTCAGTTGATGAGGCACCCATTTTCCTTCCTTTAAAATCTTTCCCATTGCTTGTAAATGATTGGAAATTGTTTACTGAGCAATGTTTAATCTTTCTGCAAGTTGTTTTTGAGTTTGACATGCATCTTCATCCAATAATGCTTGTAATTGTTGGTCTTCAAACTTTTTCGGTTGACCTGGACGTACTTTGTCTTTCACATCGAAATCATCACTTTTAAAGTATTTATACCAGTGTTCACAAGTATCTTGAGATGGAGCATGTTTCATAAGAGATGGAGCATGTTACATAAGCTTCCCGAAGTATTTGATAACTTTTTCTTCAAAATAATGAATTAAAACTTCCTGCAAATGCTCTTTTTTTGGCACAAAATTCGACATTTTTAAGCATAAAAATATCTATGATGTTAACACCTTCAGAAAATTTGACATATGAAGTTTTGAAGCTTGCTGTCAATACAGCAAAATAGCATGCATATCAAATAGTATATATATCAACATGTGTGTAACTCCATCTATTGAAAAAAATCTGCATTATTAGCTGGTACACCTATCTCTCCCAAGCAGGCACTCTACTGAGCTAAGACCAACATCAGTCTCCCAATTATGATCGAAGTTTATCATTACATGCATGAAAGAGATGAATCTAGACCCACTAAAGAAAATAAATGAGGCAAATGGAGATGAGTATTACTGAGTGGGAAAGTTGGGAGAAGTACATAAGACATTCTGGAAAGTATGAGAAAAAAGTAGAAGCGCCTGTATTGTGATTTTATTAAGGCAATGGGAAGTGATAGTCAACTAGTTTAAAATGACAAAATGCACTTTTGTTTGCTGAAAATCTTAAGATTGCTAACTTTGAATGAGGGCAGCTTTACAAAGTGTCAGAGATAAAAGCAGAGGCCAAATAGCCACTTTCATTTTTTTTCTTATTGTCTCACTGTCCTTATCAAATACAATCCACCCTGTGGCACCAGCTCAGTCTTTTATCTGGCTCCCAGCTGGTAGCTGACACTTTCTATGTTGACATGAATTGCTTGAAAATTCTTGAGAAAATCTAGGTCATTTGGATGTGTGGTGTGCATTTTTATGTGAAAAAATAAATAAAATGAGAGAGAAAGCTCATAATTTTCAATATTACAAAATGCTTCTTTTTAGACTTTCTATACCCTCATGTCACACAGGATTTTTTTAAGGAAAACTTAAACAGAAGACTAAGGAAGACATTACCTCATTTAACTCAGCCATTTGACATACATTTATTGAGTATTTACTATTTTTTAGAATTTGGGATTAGGATTCTAATAAGAACTAGGTGATCCAAATACTTTAAGGAGAGAGAGAAAATTACATTGTGGTTAGTACTACGGTTTTGATGTTCTTGGGTGTTTTGAAGGAAAGATCACTAAAATTTCTGTAAATGGAAAAAGGGGAAGGCATATAGAGAACTGATTATATGAGTGAGAATATAAGTCTAGGTATGAATTTGGTTTACAGGATATATAAGCTGGATAATGCTTTCCACCCCCCACCTCCAAGTCTGTCCATGTTCTCCTCCTAGGAACCTGGAAATGCTACCTTCTATGGCTAAAGGGACTTTGAAGATGTGTTTAAGTTAAGGATCCTAAGATGAAGAAATTATCTTGGGTAATGTGGGTCAAACTGATGTAATTGTTAACTGTCTTTATGAGAGAGACCCAACAGAGGAGGCAAGGTAATGAGGGAAGCATAGATTAGAGGAATAACTTCGGAAGATGAAGAAAAGAGCTACAAGGCATAGGACCCCTGCAGCCACTAGAAGGTGACAAAGACAAACAACTTCACCTTTGAGAGCCACCAGAAGGTCAGCTTTGGTAACACGTTGAGTTTTTACACACAGAATGATGTAAGATTTCTGAACTCTAGACCCATTAAATAATATATCTGTGTTGTTTTAAGCCACAAAGTGTGTGGAAATTTACTATAGCAGTGATAGAAAACCAATAAAGAGTGGGGGATGACAGCTCTCTCTAATGAGATGTTTTCAGGTAGATCAATACATATCATAATGAGAAAATGTTGGAGTTATGTGATTTCTTGTAATTACTGCTGAAATGTTAATTTTACTAGTCATTACATTTAATATTTCCATGCCAGGTGGATTAAATACATTTGAGTTCAAAAATTCCACTCTAACAAAATTTTTATTTTCAAAAGCCATTGCAAAACTTTGCAATTACTATCCCTTCTCATTTTTCTTTTGAGGCAAAGAAAATATTACACATTTGGAAAGATGGTAATAGAAAGAGAATATGAGAAATTTCTACCCATTTTTTCTAGTGCTTCTAACCCTACTTCTCAAGTGTGAATGAACCCCAAACCCATTTCCCCTGAGAACAAATTATTAATTAAATAATGACTTAAATTTCAGTTTTTCCACCATTGTAAGGTCACATAAACTGTTATACCTAAATACTGCTAAAAAGAGGATGTCATCTAATCTTCTAAACCAAATCTATCCATAAGTCCCATGTACAAATCCAAAATCATATTCTGCCATCATGTGAAACTGAACAACTCCTGAACAAGAAATGTATTGAATAGCTAAAGGCAAAATATGCTGCTTTCAGAATGCAGAGTGCTTGGTGTTCTACTTTGATACAAGGTCAATTCTAAAGTGTAGACTTCAGTTGGAACCCATCTCCCTCCCAGTCTAGAACACTGAAGAACCACATCAGCAAATAGAAATGGTGTTAATTTCTCCTACCAATTGTGATTTGCACGACACCAAAGCTGAGGCAGAAATTTCTCTGCTTGCTCTGTAAGGCCTCTGGAATCTTGACTCTACCCACCAGTGTCACACCAACTTCACCTCATCTTGCTTTCTCCATCACTCCCAAAGCTTAGGACACCTAGGCAGAGTCCTAGGATTTGCCAAACCCTCTTTTATCTAACAATTCTTGTATTTGTCCTATATAATAAAAGCCTAATATGCTAAGTATCTGATGGTTCATTCGACCGTTTGACCAGTTGCTATGATGTGCACTGACCACCAGGGGGCAGATGCTCCAACCGGTAAGTTAGCTTGCTGCTGGGGTCTTGCCTATCTGGACTGCGGAAGATGGGCTGAACACGCCCTGGAGCCTTTCTGCGGTCCCTCCCTGGCCCTAATCGTGCACTAGTGGGGTCCCTCAGCCTGGCCTGCGGGGATCGGGCTGAAACCAGCTCTCCGCCATCCCCTAGGGGTCCCGGATTGTGAGAGGGTACAGGCCTCTAGTTGTTCTATATTCTTTAATGCTCTTTCTCTGGGACGTCACATAACTGACTCTCATCTTATTATCCTCATGTTAAGTTCACCTCCTCAGAAAAAACTTCCCTTGAGCCTTCTGAAGTAGACACCATCTTTTTTCTCTCACACCACCCTGATCATGTCCTTTTTAGCACTAATCACATTTAAGAGGGTGCCATTTGATAATTGTCTTGTTTATTTTTGTCTTCCCCAGAGAGCACAAGCTCCATGAGATTAAAAAAACTTGCATGCCCTCCTCATGCCCCTGAATCTGAGCAGATGAACCCTAACTATGTGGACTGAGTGAAAAAAATTAATGAACCCACATGAAGAAGCCTTAGGAACATTTGACATTGCCTCTTATATAACAAAATTAGATGCATAGTCTATTCATTATATAATTTTGATTGAATGTAAGTTAAAAGAACTTGTTTCAAATTTCTATAACATTAAAAACACAACTCATGGTCATTCTCCATGACACTGGGGTAACACAAATGCTTTCATGATGATCCACCCCATCCACTTTTCTATTTAGAAATTCTAGTCTCCTTAAACATTCTTATTAAAAACAATGCACATTTTAGCTTTTGAGTTATGGGAAAGAAAGTCTGTAACTGCTTGTTATTTTGTCTGGATGTTTTGGTTTTGATTTTCATGTCAATATAAAATGGCAGCATCATTCTCCTTTTGTCTCTTGCTGATAAACATTTTTTTGGTTCACTATCCTTAGGTCAAGTTCAGTAAAAAAACTATCAAATCATAAAAAACTAACCAATAATAGCTGACTCACTTTCCTGACATTTCTTATTGAAATATTTATAAAAATCACCAAAAATATACTACATTTTCTGCAAATAAATTTTAAAAATGTATTAATTAAATATAGATAATTTTCTGGGAACATATAAATCAGTTTGGTTAAGTAAAGATGCAGTAGAAATCCTGAAGAGGCCAAACTTTTTTGTTTTTATTTTTTTAATTGATTTTTAGAGAAGAGCAAAGAGGAAACAGCATTTATCTGCCTCCTGCATCTGGCACACCCCCTACCAGGAATTGAGCATGTGCCCTTACTGATAATCATACCAGCAACCTTTTGGTGCCTGGGAAACACTCCAACCAACTGAGCCACACCAGCCAGGTATAAAAGTTTTGAACAAAATATCAGACAATCAGTCTTTAGTTCTCAGAAAGTCTCTGAGTTCAGGCATCTGAATTATTTAGATTTTATACATTTTCTAGAAATGTATAGTGTTCATGCTATATAAATTATTTTAGAGTACAGAAAGCAGTTTGCCATTTTTTGAAAATCAGGACAACCTTGGTATCAGAAGTCAGTAAAGAGATTGAATATGTACTACAATCCAACCTCAAATATCAATAGATGTACTAACACAAAGTGGTAGAAGCCAACATAGGGCAATGAAAGCGAGCAGTATGTTAGGTTAGGTTATCTTCTCTATGTTTGTTTCTGCATCTATAAAATGCAGATTATAAAATACCTACAATAGAATTGGAACTCAATACATAAAAAAATTTAACCAGCATTAATGTATGACCTATTCTTAGTGCTGTATGAATAGCAATGTCCACTCCTTGTGAAAGATTATTATGAAGGGTCCCCTTCTGACAGAGCAACTGGCCTTTGGCATCAAGGCCACAGCCTGGACAGATAGGTTGTGCATGAGAGTTCCTTGACACATTTTTTTCTGTTGTTCCCTTACTTAAAGACTAAAGGAAGGTAATTATTTTCAGTGTATGAATGTGTGTGTGTCAAGGAGGGGAGGTCATTATACCAGGACTCATCTTTTTCTGGTGATGCACCTAAAAGTCCTTAGCCAATACAGGTCATGTTGCTGTTGAGAACAATCCATAGCATGGTTTTCAAAATTATGTTTTGTTTTATTAATCCTCACCCAAGGGTATTTTTTTCCATTGATTTTTAGAGAGAGTGTAAAGGAGGGAGGAAGGGGAAGAGAGAAAGAAACACAGATGTGAAAGAGACACATCGATTGGTTGCTTCCTGTACAAACCCTACTGGGATTGGGGAACCTGTAATCCAGGTACGTGCCCTTGATGGGAATCAAACCAGCAAACTTTTGGTGCACCAGCCAATGCTCTAACCAGTGAGTAACATTGACCAGGACTCAATATTATATTCTTAGTCTGACTTTGTAGTTTATTTCCAATCAGACCAAGACTCTAATATGAAAGGAAAAACAGTCAACATGAGAAGGTTCTGAAAACAAATGGGAATGTTGTCTCTGTTTTATCCTCTGGCTTTTCTTGAATTTGAGATGGTAGTCTCAGGAGTTTTATTATACTACTTATCATCAGGAAGTTCTGAATGCTGAATTATTTTATGAAAGTCCCTGGGTCATATTCCTATATAATATGTCATTTTGATAGCCTTTCTTAGCTTTTACCAAAGTAGTTTTTTTTTTCATTTGCCTTTTCATTAATTTTATTTGTAGGAGGGAAGAGAATGGGGTTAGATTGCATAATAAATGATACATGAAAAAAAAACACACACACATGTGTAAATGTTACAAAAATAATGCTAGAAGAGAAATGAACATCAGGAATCCCTCAGCATCCTCTCTCTTCTTCAGTGCACAACTGGGAGAACAGAGAGGAAAAGAGAGTTTATGCTACCTCTACCACGTTGCATGCCAATCAATATCTAGCATCTTGAAGTTGTGACCTGTATTTAAGCATTTCAAGATTTCTATCAAGTCTTTTGTATCATTATCCATAACTAAAGATGTAGTGAGTCTAAGAAAAAATATTCAGTGCACCCAATTGTTGTAGATCACTGAGAGGAAGTGAAAACTGGATGAACTATGGCTTCTATATACATAGAACACTTGGGACCACACTGCTGCCACTCATCTGAATTTGAATATTATTTGCAGTATGCAAATGTTTGCTGTTTATTTAATCTAATGGATAGGGGACTACTTTGATCAACTGAAATATGTCAGGTCCACTGTACCAACATTGCTTCCTGGCACTATTCAAGATGTTCATAGTTGTCTGTCATCCAGGCTATCAACATGAATGCTATTCTTGTCCTTGATCACTTCCCTTTATTATAACCTTCTCTGGATAGTTTAAATCTCACTAAACTCCTTGGAGTCTTTCTCCATTCTCTTCTTACCCACATTATTAAAAGATTATTCTGCTGTCCACTTTGCAGAAAAACAAAAAAACATACTCTACTGGACAAAATTATCTGTAAAAGTGTGCCAGATGTTGCAATTACCACTTCATTGATCCCAGGTTTAATAAATTATTTTGAGTGGCAGATAGGCACCACCTTCTGTTGTTTGTCTTTCCCAACTATATTCCTTTTTTAAAATCTGGACACTCAAACAAAGAGGCTCATCTTCAAATGCAAAAAAATCAGCCAGTTGCCAAAATTATTGGGGTAGCTATTACTTCATTCTAAAATTCTAAATATAGACTCCAAGATTCATTAACTGCCTAGTGTACACAAAGTACTATTTCAGGCAAATTTGTAAGTGATATATTATTTATGTTACCTTTCCTAGCAATCCTTTGCATAAGTGACTTTTTTTCTCTAGCTTCTTACTTAATGGTGAACTCTCACATATTACATAGTAGGTATTTGGTAAAATACTTGTCCATAAAATCAATTATTGTCCACAGGGTTACCTTATAATCAAGCTACACTGGGATCAGGAAGGCTGCATGAATACCACTTATGTGCCCTGTGCCTTAGATGTCTCTCCTTCAGGCCTGACACATCCATCCCACAGTTCCTGGGAGAATTGGCTTCCAATAACCCACAGATGCATTCTTGTATGTTCCTATCACATATTATACCATCTCAAAGATTTTGAGAATACACAATGGTGGATTGACCTCTTAAATATATAGTTGAGATACCAGGTTGCAGATGGGGTACATTCATGAAGATAGAACATATATCTTAAATCAATGACCATTATGTGATACATGTAGAATACATTCTCTCAGTAACTAAAAGGAGAAGCAAGAATGACTCACTCCAATTCACCTAATTGGGGAATACACATACCCTATAAACCCAGGTTAGGTCTCTGAATTTTGTGGTCTTGGTTCTTATAAGGGAAATGTTTTTAACTGGTAAAACGGCAGAAGCCCCATTCAACTTTAAGCCATAATTGCCCCTTAATCATATCAGGCTCCTCATGTCAAGAGACAAATATACAATGTAAAGTATCATCATTCTGTAAGGGCTAATTGACTCCAAAGCTTAATTGACCCCAAATATGAAGATGTTGACTTTCTCCTACATCAAGAATATGTTGGCACTCATAATAAACTGGAGTTTCTCTTTGTGTTCTCATGATCAGTCTTATTGATAAATGGAAAAATACATCAGCCAAAGCTTGTGTAGGCATGATAACCAAAAATAAAGTAGCTATTTTTATATATGGTAAATTTACTATAAGAAGCAAATGAATTTGAGTAGTGCAAGGTCCATCTGTGCTTAGTTCTAGAAAAACACAATTTATCTCATTAGTGGAGTGCTGAAACTATGGTGAGAATATCTAAGTTTTGTTTAACATTGTTCTGAATAGGAAATAAAGAATAGCCTAATGATCCTCTTATAATCTACATGCTTCTTGGCATTTTAAATTTCAAAATTAAACTCTTATTTTAAAATTAGTAAATAATGGATCTTGCCTAGCATACACAAAGGTATGATTTCTGAATTTTGACAATTATAAAAGTTGTTTATCCCTCCATTTATCCAAAAATAAAATTATGAACTGGATATACATGATCTTTAAAAATCTTACCTGTGTTGGACTTCTATAATTCTAAATAATTCATCAAGAATTGGAAAACTGCTTTAAGATGTGAAGAAAATAGATTATGCATGTCTTTATATGCCACATTAGACCAGCTTTTATATTGGTTGCTATATATCAAATTTATTGCAATGTATAATTCAGAAGAATCGCTGAATTCTCTTCAGGTTTGCTTCTGAACCACCCAATAGGATTATTTTTCAGGACAATTTCTGTATTTTTTTTAAGTCTTACAATTTGCTCTTCAGCCACTGTCATTTGTGACTCAGTCATTGCACAATTTTCTCACATATATTTTTGGATAAATTAAGGATAGAAACAATCAATCTTATATCATTATGAGTGAGAAATGTCAACACATTTTTATGTGTTTCTGTAATATCTGTGATCCAAGAGTGTGATGATTTTTGCCATCAAAATGATAGATGGCAGTGAGTGGCATCACTGTCATGTCATTTAAAGAAGAAATAGCCCATTTTGTGAAATTGGAAGAAGAGAATGGTGACCCCTTGATGCACAGCACATGGGAATCATTTTATCTTCAAAATTCTATTTATTTCAGATATTTGCTCCCAAAGACAGGAGTGTGTAGAAAGTTATAATAGCGTAGTCCCATCATGTAGGCATAAAATAGGGTTGGGTAGGAAAAAACCTGACTTCAAATAGCTTTCGTCTCCCGGTAGGATCTAGTCATAAAAAATATCATCTCAAATCTGCCAAACCAATTGCTCCAAACTCTTGAATTTTCCCTCCTTATAACACCAACTGTTGGCTATAGTTGTTTGCGCTTTGAACATGTTTGGCCTCCCATACCTTTGGCTTCATCTCACACTAGCACATGTGCTTGGTGGCAGAATTATTGTTTCTACTTCCAACCATGACCCTTTACTCAGACATGCTTTTATACTTCAATGCCTCTGGACCATCACCACTCCTTAAATATTCCTCTAACTTATTTGTCTACTCTCCACCTCCAGGTACTTTGAAGGCTGTACCATGTAGGTGTGGTTCTGTATGAAGCACAGTCATTTCCTTCTATTTGTTGAAGACCTTGGCTGCTGTCTCCTATTCCTCCTCTCCATGAGCGTTCTTACCATAATTCCTTTGTTGGCAGTACATATAGAATATACATGTCAATATACAGATAGGTAACTCATATATCACCTGGCCTCTCAATGTCATTATCTCTTTCAAAAACCTTTTCCATTGTGCTTCTTTAGGTTCCTACTTTCATCTTCACACAACTGGTTCTGACATCATTGATAAGGGCACCGCTCTCACACCATAATTCCACAGCCTAGTCTACAATCCCAGTTTACCTATCTCAACAAATCTTCACCTCTTCAAGTTTATTAACTCTAATCCTTTTGTTTACTTGACTCAACCCCTCCTTCTTTAACTTCCCTCTGTAACCAGCACACAACCCAATATAATTAACCCTTTACAAATATTCTCTATCTCTTCCCTGTTTTACTTTCATAAATCGAAGGAGATAACTCTCCTTATCCAAAACTTCCTGATAGAACAAACCTCAACTGTTCTTTTGATTATCTTCAGATGGTACATTTTTCAGACTATCGTCAACTATGTGATCATGGATAAATTTTTTTTAACCTCTGTGAGCTTTTCTGCCCTGCAATGAAAAACTGGGAATCATATATATCATTTGATTATGCATCAATCATATTGTTTGTATTTCTATAAAAGTTATGCAAATTGAATGGGAAATAAATAACATGTAAATATACACCCTAATTCCTGACTTAAGTATTAAGTAGAGAAAGTACCAATGAAGATAATTAAAGTATTGGGTGTCTGTGTTTGCATGACTGTGTTTCTGGGATGTGTTTTTCTTCCTTTTTTTTTTTATTTTATTTCTGATCCCTATTCACTTGCTCTGGAACACCAAGTCTTGAATCTTATTGAAGGGTATGGTGATTAATTTTATGTGTTGACTTGGCTAGGCTATGGTCCCTAGTTGTTGGGTCAAATACCAGTCTAGATATTGGTATTTTTCAGATATAATTAACACTTAAATCAGTGAACATTCAGGTTTCCTGAAAATAAAATCAGCCTCATGAGCACGTAAGCATAGAAATAAATATTGCTGGAGTCTTTAAACTGCCAGCTTGCCCTATAGATTTGGGACTTGCCCACCACACAATTGCAAGGGTCAATTTCTTACAATAAATATATGTTTCTATCTTTATCTCTATTTAAGTCTCTATGTATATATACCATTGGTTCTGTTCTCTGGAGAACCTGACTAATATCAATATGACTAAACAATGCAACAGGACTTGCAAGCAGTGTGAGGTTGTCTTGTCTGACCTCTAGGAGCATGGCATATTCTAAGGCTGCTCTGATGGTGCAGAGGCTTCTGATAGTCTTAGGTTGGCAGTGAGGTGTCATACAGTTAGTGAACTCAGCTTTATGAATCTCAGAAGCACAGGATAAGGAAAGGAAAGAAGAGAATTATAAAGAAGTGCATGCTAAAGATGAATAATTCACCAAAGCAAAGAAAATATATAATTTTTAAAAATAGAGCTCTGCAGGTCCCTAGAATTATCGACAAAAGTATCCCTGAAAAGCTGGGACTGAACGTGGCCATATTTGTGCAGTCTGTCTCGTGTTTAATCAGCCTTTATTTAATAGAACCAAACTTTCCAGAAGTCTAATTAGTTTGAAAATTAAGGACAGTACCATAAATTATATTTTGCAATCCATTGTCCCATTTTTCTATTGGTTTCCTATAATAACTCATTAAAAATTGCATTATAAGCCTTGATCTTCTAATTTCAGGGTCAAGTTTATATGTATATTTTATCTAACAAAATTCCATTTTCCTTGCAGCAAAATAATGAAAATTTAATTAAAGTCAGAAATTGTTGGATAATTTTTAGACAGATGATATACTGTTTTAAGCAATGACAAAGCAAATGGATCTGAAATTAGGAAACTGTGAAGACAATTAATAGCATATGCAAAAAAATTTAAAATACAATTTCTCAGAGGAAAACCTGCCATATATATATATATATATATATATATATATATATATATATATTCCAGCTGGTGTAGTTCAGTGGTTGAGCATTGACCCATGAACCAAGAGATCCCTGATTTGATTCCCAGTCAGGACACATTCCCAGGTTGCAGGTTCGATCCCCAGTGTGGGGCATACAGGAGGCAGCTGATCAATGATGTTTCTCTCTCATTGATGTTTCTATTTATCTATCCCTCTTCTTTCCTATCACTCTAAAAATAATAAAAACATACTTAGAAAAAGTAATAAATTAAAATAAAAGAACCCTTCCAACTCCCTTTCTTCTACTGAGCAGAGGATACAACAAGATTTAAAAATAAGTAATTTTTTTCCAGGAAATAAAATAAAATGTTAAAATATTAAGTATATATAAACACTGCAGACCTTTCCTTGTAAATGTATTTATATGCTATTATATTATAGCTGAACATAATACTAAAATATTTTCTCAAACTTAATAAAAATTGGTGTTCTGCCTGCTTCATAGAACTGCTGTGAGGATAAAATGAGATTATAGATGTGAAATCCTTATGTAAGTTTTAAAGTTTAGTCAAATTAAAGAGGGAAAAGAAAATACTAAAAGATAAATTCAACCCAATAAACATTTTAAAGAAAACATTAGCAGTAAACTTACAGGATAAAAATGGCAAGATAAGCTTAAAGACAGCAAGTGTGGGAGAGAGTATACAGGAACATGTTGCTCATGTTTTCTGCAAACAGAAAAGATATGACATAAATATTTAAAGTAAAAAACAACAACACAGTCTTTGTTGGAAGATGACATAATCGTAAGCATAGAAAATCCTTAAGAATCTATCACCCCCTGAAATGAGAAAAATAAGTCAATTGATAAAAAGTACAGCAAACAAGGTCCATATACAAAAAATAAATGTCAATATACTAACTCTGAGGATTTTGATTAAATTACAACCTACAGCTGTTAGCTGCTTGGAGCATAACAGGCTTTGAGATGGTAACATGTTCTTCATTGGCTGACACATGGCAATGACTGAACAACACTGTGATATAAGCCCCTAGCCATGTCCATCCAATGAGGGACTTCTCTAGCAGACAGCTTGCTTCAGAGATCCCAGTTGTGCTAGCAAAGACTAAGAGTAAGTAGCCAAGTGGGCTTGATCTACATTGTTATGAAAATGGTTAATAGAGCAGGGCATCTCTAGTGGCAAAGTGATGAACAGCCACAACCATTAGGATGCTGCCAGATGATGAAGATAGATAGATGATAGATAGGTAGGTAGATACATAAATAGATAGATAGATAGATAGATAGATAGATAGATAGATAGATAACATAGATCAGGGGTCCTCAAACTTTTTAAACAGGGGGTCAGTTCACTGTCCCTCAGACCATTGAAGGGCCGGACTATAGTTTAAAAAAAAAAACTATGAACAAATTCCTATGCACACTGCACATATCTTATTTTGAAGTAAAAAAACAAAACGGGAACAAATACAATATTTGTATTTGCATGTGGCCCGTGGGCTGTAGTTTGAGGACCCCTGACATAGATGATAGAGGTTTTGTTTTTTGTTTGTTTGTTTGTTTGTTTCCAAAAGAAAGTATAATTAGATGAGCAGAAACTGAAAAAAATTTACCCCAATAAAAGTCATAAATTATGTATGTGATATAGTAATTCTGCCCGTTGCTGCCCAAACTATGGCCATTTACTCAGGTGACAGCACATTGGATAAAGCAAATAGCCCTCTATTCCAAGAATGTTTAGACCCAGTGTCTGAATGGACCCTTGATATCCACAGTCCTGTCATATTGTCATGACCATCCTGATGGAGCTTGGGAATTATGGGGCCATATAATAAATGGAGTTTTGCCTAAGTACAGCTTGCAGTAGATCCATTCGTTCCATAGACCCATTGGTCATTCCCTAAGTCCCTGAACATATAGTTATTGTTGACATACTTGATATTGGGTCCTTGGTCTATAAGGTAAACACTTATAGTGAGACTGTAGAGCTCCTTGTCTCACCAGTCAAAATGGTAAATCAAGTCATCACCATATGTCACATTCTGAATGGAGGTTAAAAAAAAAAGCAGAGTGACAGAGATTAATGCCACCACTAATTATCCAAATGCAAAGTGGAGTGATTACATATCCTATATAATAAAAACTCAATATGCAAATTGTCCCCTTGGGGGTCCTTTGACTGGGAGTTGGACCAGGAGTTCAACCGCTCGTTATAAGGGGCACTGACCATCAGGGGGCGGTGTGAAACATGGTGGGCATAGGTGATGTGGCGCTGGAAGTAGGGGGCAGTGGAGATGCTGCCAGCCAAGATGAGCCCTGAGGAGAGCGAGACTGCAGCAGGATGGTGGAGCAGGTGAGCAGGTGGTGCTAGATTAAGGTGGGTGCAAGCAAGGCCTGATTGCCCTGCCAATTGTCCCACAGATGGCGACCAGCAGCATTGGCAGGGGGTCGGGGTGGGGGTTGCTGCCCAGTTCCCAGGCACTGAGGGAGCTGGGCGAGGGGCCCGGAGCTGATTGATGGCCCACAGGCGGGATGTTAGAGCAAGGGAGGGGGCAGCGCTAGGCCAAGGCAAGGTGCCAGGCAGGGCTATGGGGCTACAAGGCTGGGGGCGTGAGCTGGGTCCCGATCTCCACAGGCCACCCCAAGGGACCCCACCCATGCATGAATTTGTGCACCGGGCCTCTAGTTTCTAAATAATTTCTAGCTGGGTCCCTACAGCAAGCAGATGAGTCCCACAAAATGACTTAGACTATAGCACTCTCAACCAATGAGTAGGAGCACTTGAAGCTGCCATGCTATCAGAATGATGGTCCTCTGGTACACAGCATTTAGTTATTGATTTAGCAAATGCATTCTTTTCCATTCCAGTCAAGAAAGAGGATTAGAAACAGATCATGCTCATATAAAAAAGACAACATACCTTCACAGGTTTGCCTTAGGGCTATGTTACATTTTTCTGTTCTGTATCATAATGCACTGCAAAGAGATTTGGACCATTTGGGGAATTTTACAGGATATCACATCGGTCCATTACCTCATGCTGGATAAGCAAAGATGGTGAGCATGCTGGAGGCCTTGAAAGCATATGTGTTCTTTAGTAGAGAGAAGACAAGCCCTATGAAGTTTCAAAGATCTGCCCCTTTCATGAAAATTTTAAGGGCCTGGTGCTGCAGGGTGTTCCAGGATAGTCTTCTATATAAAGGTCAAATCACTGTTTCCTGAATCACCTCCTCCCACCACTTTCCACCTCCCCGTCCCATCCCCCCCCAAAAAATAAGTGTGACACCTTCAGAATCTGGAAGAATATTGGTCTGTCCCATAAACCAGGTGACATGCATAACTGCCAGATTTAAGTGGGTCCTAAAGCAAGAAATGGCTCCGTAGAGACTTCATACTGGGAAGCCATCAGCTCTGCAGCCTGGGCCACAGGATGCAGAAGAGCCTAGAAATTTTGGAGATTTCAGTGGTGGTAAAAGATACAGTGTAGTCGTAGCTGGTTTGGCTCAGTGTTTAGAGAGTTGGCCCTCAGACTGAAGGGTCTCAGTTTCATTCTGGTCAGAGACACGTACCTCACTTGCTGGCTTGATCCCAGGCTTTGGTCAAAGCGCATGTGGGAGGCAACCACCAATTGATGTGTCTCTCTCACATAGATGTTTCTCTCTCAGTCTCTCCACCTCTCTTCCACACTCTCTAAAATCAATGGGAAAACTATCCTTGGGTGAAGATTAACAACCACAGAAAAAGATGAAAATAAAGACCAAGAGTTTAATGGAAGTCCAAGGAGAATATGAAGAATGATATTATAATGACTTTGAAAATGATATCAAAAAGAGAAATTTTTAAAAAGTTAATATGGCAAAGGATAAATGAAAGTTTCAACAAAAATGTTTGGAGAAATGTTGATTCTATTTACTCTCAAGAGGTGACCATTAATTCTAGGAGAAAATTAATGCCCTTTGGATCACCATTTTATCCCATCTATTAATCACAGATGCATATTATTCTTTGCTCCTGGGACTTTTAAAAACGTTTTGCCTTCTATGTCTTACATAGTCTGACTCCTAAGTGCAAATACAAATGCTCACCATATAATTTAAACCATAGTTTTGTAAAAGGCCCCCAATACACACAGAACATTTTTCTAGCCTTTAACCCTTATATAGATCTTAAATAGAATAGAGGTAGGTGATATCTTTAAGTAAACATGTGGAATAAAAAGGCACTGGCATCTACAAATACTAGTAATTGTTCTGCAGAAATAAAATTTTATTAGATAACATCAATGCACCATCTCAGTTAAAACTTTTGCTGTTCCTCAAAGTTTCTTAATAGGAAAACCTCTCTACTGGAAACTCAATGGTGGTGAGAACTTGCTTCTGCTAAATCGCAAGAGAAGCTTATAAAACACTCAGGGATTTTGTGAGCTCTTTAATAGCTGGAAATTGACCATGGCAGGAATGTTTACACCATAGGAATCAGCAAATTGAGGCTTTTTTCTGTCCAGAGAACCAGTTTCCCAGCACTGCACTGCCTGTGGTCTTGTTCCTTATAAAAATATAATTTTATTTATTACATATCTTTCTCATTGAAGTGTTCTCTCCATGAGAGCTACAACCAATGTTTTACTTTATTTTTATTTTCTATATTATTCTGGACTTAGTGCCTTGCAGTAAAAACATATGAATGAATAGTTATCTGTCCATTTTGTGGATGTTGAAGCACAGGAGTTACATAATCTATCCAAGTTCACACAGTAAGTAATAGAGTTATGAGACAAGTTTATCTTACTCCAAATCTCTACTCAGCCCACTGACTAATTTATCCCTCCAAGAAAGCAGTAGTCAACAAATAGTTTAAGCAAAGCAAGAAAAGAATCGAGCTAAAATTTGAGCTCATCTATCTTTCTATCATGGACCAGACTGATAATAAATGAATTGCACAGACAATCATGAACAGATAGATGTTGTTCAAAGAAACCTACCAAAATAAAAGTACAGAGGCAGTTTTCTACATAAAATAAGACCATCCCTTGAGACTGATCATTATCCTCATCTATGCAAATGCTGGAACTTCTTATAGGGGTTCAGACAAATATCAAACATATTTTTTCACTATGTAAACATCATAATATCATATCAAATTTATTCTAATACTGCATTGCCCTAGGTGGTCCAATTATGGAAATAATTATTTCAAATGGAAGACAATTCTATTGTAACTGATCAGAAAATTTGTAGGCTTCTTTTATAATACCAAAATGCCTCTTAGTCATTGGAATTCATTCTCTTTGGACAAATGCATTTAATTGCTTAATGTGATTAGAGCATTGTCTAAGGTACTTCAGTTTTGATGCACTTTTCCTCTGATTATACTTATCATTTTAGATCTTTTACAATGAGGTTTTAAGTATCAATTTTTTTTTACTTACTATAAGAGTTTGCAAAAAGAATAATGAGGCTGACTAGCATCTCATAAAATAGATATTTTATTATTAATTTACAGACTTTTGAAAGTTCCTTTTAAATTCATTATTTAACTTTTTAATCTAGAAAAATAAAATATATCCATTTACTAGGCAATGTGATAAATAGTGGAATAGCTGCTATTTAAATAGGAAAAAATCTTAATTGTCTTTTCTGCCAGAAATATCAGACAACATGACTATTTTAATGCATGCGCTGTAATTGTTACTATCTGTGGCATAATTGCACTGTTGTAATAAAAGAATAGTTAATATTTTTGTTGATGGGAATTTTCATGCATAGTTGAAAAAAGATAATTTATATCTGAGCCCTCAAAATGAAAGGCAAAGCCTATTTAAACATCAAAATTGAGCAATGAGGAAGAAGAGGGGCATGAATTTTGGAACAAATGCATTTCTTTATTGACTGCTAGAGGGAGGTTTCTCTCCCAGCTGTGCTCAGAATGTCTTTCAGAGTTTGATCTCTTAGAACGTCTCTGGGTCTCGGTTCCCACCCTTGGAAGTGGCCTCTAACATGCTGCAGTATCTGTGAGCACTCAATGTCCAGGCTTCTTCATCTTAACTGCTTTCCTCAAATCTCCTCCACCTTTTTCAAACTCATTCCCTACATTCCAGCTACAGATGCCTTTTCTCCAACCTTTTAAGATCTTGGTAAGACATATATTACATAAAATTTGCCATTTCAAGCGTTTTAAGTGTGCAATTCAGTGTTCTTTGTTGTATTCGCAATATCAGGCCCCATCACCACTGTTTTCAAAACTTTTTAAAAACATACATCAGGACCTTTCCCACTATGCTTCTTTCCATTCACTATATTATTAGCACACTTAAATTTCAATTCAATCTCTTCCACTTGACCCAGGATGACCTCCTATCTGGCTCCCACCTGCCTTCTGGGATGGATTTTACTATTTCACCAGCTGTGCCTCACCCCTGGACTCCAGCCAGGTGAGCCTATCTGTGGTTTTGAAACCCTTCAGCTTTGACACCAGCTGTCACACGAACTGTTAGAACCAACCTGAAATTAAATATAATACCTGGACACACCCACAACAAGCAGAAAGAGTGAATCAGTAATTAAACAATGATCCACAAAGAAAAGCTCAGGACCAGATGACTTTGGTGATAAATTCAACTAAACATTCAAAGAATAGTTAATACAGATTCTAAACAAACTCTTCCAAATGAGGAAAGGAAAGACTTCTCAATGAATTGCTTTGTCAGCAAAACCAGTTAAAGACATCATAAGAAATAATAACTACATCCCAAAAGCTCATATGAATATTGGTAAAAATAAGTCATCAACAATGTATTAGTAACCCAAATCCATAAACATATGAAACAAATTATATGTGTTATGCTGTATTATGGTTAACCAAATGAGATTTATCTCTTGTCTTGTTTCCATCTCCATGTAAAAGGATACCAATGAAACCTAACATTTTTGGACTGTTTTGCTCTTTCTCTCCTTTCTGAAATTTGAATTGGAACTGTAGATTCCTGCCCTACTCTCCCCCCTCCCCACCCTAACACACACACTTCTCTCTTTTCTCTCAGACTGAGAGAGCGCATACACTCTCTTCTACTCTAAGCCATGGGACAAGCTTAGTGGCAAAAGCCATGCTCCTTTTGCAGCTTAGAGAATTGTGCTCATAAGGTTTGCTAGTTTCTTTTCATTTAGTTCTCCAGCCCAGAAACTTACCACACATATATCTTCATCTACCTTTGACATCTATTAGGTGATCAATAAATATTTGTTAAAGTAAAAAAAAAAAATATTTGGAGATGAAGGTGCATTGCTGATATTGTCTAGCATTGCCTGTGACCACATGGGAAAGTCTGTCTAAATGTGGAGCTCAATGTTCATTGGTTGGGTAACATACCTAAGCCCTCTTTCCTTGCATCATCTCTCTTAGCAACAAAGCTGCCATTCTGACCCCCATCTGCCTGACTCCAACTTTTTACAACTGGTTTCTCACACAGGCAAATTAGGAAGTCTATTCTTTTTTCTAAAAAATATGTTTTTATTGATTTTTTTAGAGAGAGATAATGATAGAAACATAGATGAGAGAGAAACATCAATCAGCTGCCTTCTGCTGCCCCCTACTGGAAATTGAGCCTGCAACCTAGGAATGTCCCCTGACCAGGAATAGATTAGATGTCTTCTTGGTTCATGGGTCCACACTCAACCACTGCGCCACACTGATCAGGTAAGAAGTTTATTCTTTATCTCCCAAACGGGATCTGAGGGAAAGGGAGCACAGGGTGGACTTCTGAGTAGAGTCTAGACTAAGCTTTAAACCAAAGAGGCTAGAGTTGCTCCAGGAGAACATGTGACCCAGCCCTGGCCACCAAAGAAGGATTAAGGGATAACATCTCAAATAAGGTATACAATGCCACTAAACTCCATGGGAACAGGAATTGAGTTTGTCTGACTAGGTACAGTATGCCAGGTACCTAGCATATTGCCTTCCCCATAGTAGATGTTCAAAAATGTTATTAAATTAATGAATAAGTCCTTTTAAAGTAAGACATATACATACATGTGTGTATATATACATACATGCACACATATAAAGAATTCCTAATGGGTCCTCAAAGATAAAATATACATTTAAATAGCTATAGCTAGACTTTCTAGCTATATAAATTAGAGAGAAAGAGAGAGAGAGAGATTAGTCTTAGGAATCTAGTAGGGATGGATGCTACATTAACATTTGCCAATATAGAAACAAATAGCTATATCAACATCTGTTGAAATTTTGTTCTGATATCTTTTTTATTACATTCCAATGAAATGTGCATGTGTATGTGCGTGCGTACATGTATGTGTGCAGCCTCATCTCATTACTTTATTACACAAACATGATTTATAAAATGGTCCTAGTTTTATATTTTGAAGCTAGATTTTAATGGTTTTAATTTCTAACAAGCACCCCAATTTCACTGAGGGCTCCTTGGGGGAGAATAATATTAAGAAGATTAATTACCAGAACTGAAATAAAAAGATAAGAAGCTATTTGATTTTTATAATGGTTGCAAAATGGGAAGTGAAGATTCTTAAAATTTAAAGCATTAAGATAACCCAGGATTCAGCTGAGGCAATTGCTGTTTTGCATTAGAAGTTGTGTGATTGTTTCTGCTGCAATCTTAGACCAAAAAAAAATGCTCCATCTCTGCAGCTAGTTGGAGTGAAGAGGTGAAATAGTGGAGCTTCCTCTTTTTTCGCAGAGATCCAAAGTCTGACATGAATGTTCCCTTGTGCTAATCTCGAAGGCCAATGCATTTCTCTTAGCTCACTTTATAGTACTCAGCCCAGCATACTTCCAACGGGCACTGTGTTCATAGACTGTTGTTGAAGGTACTCAGAAATGCTTTGCCTACATCGAACTGTTTCTGCTCCTAATGTGTGAAAATGAAGCTGGTCTCACTCATTTCCAAGCTATTCCCTGCACAGTCAGAGCAAGTGAACATTCTAAAATCCAAAGCTGACCAACTTATTTTCCAGTCTCAAATCTTTCAAGGGCCTTTTATGACCTACAAAATGGAACCTAGACTTTGGAATATGGCAGCAAAGGGTCTCCACTCTCTTTTCTCGAGTGTTCTTCAATAGGACTCATTGCTGCTGCCACATTGAGCCCTACTTCCCAGCCATCTGATTCTTACATTTTGCAGGCATGTGCCTTGGAGTCTTGGCAAAGGCTGTTTTCTCTTCCAGGAATGGCTTCTCCTTTTCCATGTTACCCTGCTGGTCCCTGACGCTCGGCGACACCTTCTTGAAGACCCAGAACCAGCATCTTTCTTTTACAACTTCTCTGAGTACTGAAAAGGGTCGATTGTCCCCTCCTCTCTGCCAGTACTAAAGCTCAAACTTCAACTTAATTAAAGGTGCTTCCCCTTCACTTACTAGCGGTGTGACCTTAGGTAAATGGCTTGACTTCCTTTAAGTTTTAGTTTCATTACCTATAACCCAATGAGAATATTAGCAATACTTATCCTTACACTGTGTTAGGGTGGTTTCCCAATATGGTGCAGGTACATTTCTTAGCCGGCTCAGTGTCTGGAACATGAAGAACATAGTAAATGTGGATGTGGTGAGAATCACTACTATTATCACTGTTCTCCCACAGCCACCTCCTCCCACCCCCAAATCTCAGAAGCACTTCAGGTCCTGGGCCAGGGGAAACATCTGAGCACTTAGATGGTAGTCTCCCAGATCTCCTCTTACACAGATAACTGAGAGAATGACCCTTCCCAGTGGTTCTGCCCCAGGCTACTTCCAGATCACTTTGCCATCAAATGGCACAGGCAACAATGTGTGCATGGTAGTGCATGAACTAACGTTGACATGGATTTCAGTCCAATTCAGTGGGAGACACATTATCTATTCCACACCTAGAAGCTCTTGGAAATGTAAATCCACTTTTACCATTTTTTTCCAACCTCAATTTCCCTCCCCTCCCGCCCCCCTGGCCCAAGGCCCAAGACCTCACTCTTTTCTGTGACACAAAGTTCTTTTTCAATACCTTTCTCCAATCTGGGGCTTTTGAGACTGCTTGGTGTTTCTCCTCCAATTACTCTGCATTTCATTTACAAATGCTCTCTGCTTAATAAAATCTTCACTATAAAGTTGGGTTTTAATTCTAAGGCATGTGGGCAGTACACGTGGACTTTAGCCTCTTCCTAAAACCTCACTCTGTGTAGTGAAATTTCCACAATATTCTTGGCTCATCTCACTTTTCTGGCCACAAGAAAGGCCAGTGTTTCACGCTGTGAAGCTTTTTTTATTTTTCCAATGCACCTTTGCTTGCCACTCCATAAGGTTTTATATCAATTGGCTTGTTGCACAATAGTGCTTCTTAAGGAACAGCTACAAAGCATCAGTAGCATAACAAAATATAAGCTTTTGTTGTTCAGACATCTGGATGGTCAGACAGGGGATGCCTCTGGTTCTGATCTGTCTTATTCACATGTCTGAGAATTGGTTGTTTATTTGTGAAGTCATAATGCAAAGACTATGATAATAGAAAGAAAAGTGAAGAAATTTGAGCCACTAATGAGATCAATCCATTGTGGGATTTATCTCTATATATAAAAGCCTAAGCAACCGTTTGACTGGTCACTATGACACACACTGACCACCAAAGGGCAGATGCTCAATGCATGAGCTGCCCCTGGTGGTCAGTGCACTCTCACAGTGGAAGCACTGCTCAGCTAGCTGACCAACAGGTGCCAAACACCGGGCTCAAGGCTGGTGAGAGCAGTTGCAGCAGTGCGAGCCTCCCCCGCAGACACTCTCCCTGCATGCCCCTCCCCCATCTGGACCAGAACTGGGATTGGAACCAGCATCAGCACTGACTGGGTATGAGCCTGCAGCCGCTTCTCAGTCATGGGCATGTGGGTATTGCCCTAAAATGGGCACACAGAGACCACAGCAGAGCGGCAGCGAGCCTACTGAGCAGCAGCAGCAGGTGCAGTGGGTTGGGATGAGAGGGAGAGGCTCAGTGCCCGGCCAGGGCGTGGGCTGCTCCCTGGCCACCTGCTCCTTCATGCACTACTATATCCCTGGGGGATGTTGGATGGCGGTTTCAGCCCGATCCCCTCAGGCCACATTGAGGGACCCCACGGGTGCACAAATCTGTGCACTGGGTCTCTAGTTTACATATAAAGTGTTCTCTTACAGTAATTTAATCTTTTCACTCATTTTGTTTCTACTGACTTGTGTTGGTATCTTTTCCTTTGAATCTAGCATATATTCTCCCCATGAGTAAACACATCATGGTCAATATTATATATGCATATTATTGTACCTGTTCTACTTGTCTAGTATCTCTGATTGAAAGAAAATCCAATAAATCAGAAAACTTGGTCTAGGAGAAATGGGATGTTTTCTCTCCTGTTTTACATGTAAGAATGCATGCTACTTTACAACAGGAGCTGGCAAACTTGCCCATAGACCAAGAGCTTCCGACCACCTGTAATTACATGACCTATGAGCTAAGAATACTTGTTACATTTTTTAAATAAAAATAATATTTAGAGACACATGAAAATTACGTGAAACTCCAATTTCAATGTTCACACATAAAATTTTATCGGAACACTGCTACACCCATTTATGTGTTGTCTGTAGCGGTTTTCACATCATATACAAAGTCAAGCAGTTATCACACAGATCATGTTACTCACAGACTAAAATATTTACTCTCTGGTCCTTTATAGAAAACTCTGCACTAGGCAGTTTGCTCTTAGATTTCTTTCCTGTCTTTATCAATAGCTTTATCAGTCGGTCACACCTACAAGGGGTCTTTATAGGTAAAACGTCCAGTAGTAGAGCTCACTTCAAGTGCTCAGTGAATGAAATGAAGGTTTTGTTTTGATTCTTCCATTCTTGGCTTTTCTTTCCTCTTAGGGGGAAACTTTCATTCTTATAAGGACAAGATATCTGCTAGAAGCTCTAGGCTCTTCACAGCAACCTCATTACTATGAGAAAATTTTATTTTTGTAGAATTTCAACAAATCATTACATTAAGTTGATTCTTATTGATTCTATTTGGGTACCATGCTTATTCTTAAGCCTCTGTCTTGAGAAGGGATATGCACAATCTTACTGAACATGTCTGGGTTACATGCACACCCCTGCACATGGGGATGGTATCATTTAAAAAAATAAGACTAGGAGGAGAAAAAGCGTACTTATCCAGTGAATATTGGGAGTTGCTACTTGAAAAGGGCAGAATGCGTGCTGCTAAGAATAAAAATGAAATGCCACTAGATCATCTAAAAGTAGAAGGTTAAAAAGTAAATGTGATCCATTTAAAATCAACAGTATAATCAAATTAACATCACAAAATAACTTTGTGCTGGAAAACAAATAAATGTTCTTGGTATCTCAAACATGGAACAAAGTTGTATATAGGAATGTGTATATAAGGAACCTTCTATAGAAAATAACTTTTAATAAAGTTATCCTTAGATCTAAATTTTGGAATCCCTATTAATGATTTCTTATAATAATTTTTATCACTTTTATAATTACGCTTATCACTAAAAGTACTCATTTTTGTTGTAATTGAATTCAATAAATAATTCACTAGTCACCTAAAAGAAGCCAGATATTATTTGATCTCTCAGATATTCATGAAAGGACTGTGACTTGGACCCTGCTTTCAAAGAGGTTATGCTCACTGGAGAGAAAAGTGAAATAAAATCAAAGTGACAAATAAAAATATGTAGAGGTTGCAGCTGTAAGACCTAGAGAAGGATAATCCTCATTTGTTCTTGGGGAGAGAGTCCGTTTCTTACATAGGAAGTGACACTTACTCGTCTTAAATACCTAGAGGGTATTTTTCAATTAGATCCCTCATTATCAGTGAAGATCCTGCCTATGAAACTTCACTAAGCATGGCTGGTGTGTTTGGAAAACTGTTTTATACTGTGGCTCAGTTTGACTTTGGCTTGCTAGCAGTGGTTCTCAACCTTCTGGCCCTTTAAATACAGTTCCTCATGTTGTGACCCAACCATAAAATTATTTTCGTTGCTACTTCATCACTGTAATGTTGCTACTGTTATGAATCGTAATGTAAATATCTGATATGCAGGATGGTCTTAGGTGACCCCTGTGAAAGTGTCGTTCGACCACCAAAGGGGTCGCGACCAAAAGGTTGAGAACCGCTGGCTTAGAGTGTGTGCAAGAAATATTCCAGGACTCAAGGATTGGAAAGGGAAGTGGCAAGTGATAAGGACAGATAATTAGTTAGAACGTAAGGAGCCTTTTATGTCAGGCTAATGAGTTTGTATTTTATTTTGTATGCCAGAGGGCCAATAAAGATTTTAAGGAAAGTAGGTAAGCAATTTCAATAGACATCCTGGGAGAATAAAACTTTAAAATAAAGTTTAATCCTAATGAGACTGTGAACCTATTACATGTAAGAGATGGACCAAAACCAATTATAAGAATCTCTTGGTAAATCATTTTTAGGGTTTCGCAAATAGCTTTACTTGTAATATTTCAAAGCACTCTTTAAAGAATTAAGCAAAACTGTGTGTCTACAGAAAAGGGGTGACTATATTATGCTCTCTGTTGTGGAAAACATAGGTGACTATAAGAAAGCATGCATGTATCTGCCCATTTGTATGAAAAGAAACACAGGAAATAAAATCTAATAAGATTGCTTGTCCACAGAAGTGAATGGAAACAGCCGGGAGGATGGGAGGATGGGACTAGGGTAGTGTTGGGTGTAAAGACTGACACTTCTCTGAACATATCTTTTGGTATAATTCTAAATTTTAATATTTTTATAACTTTTAAAAATGTCTAAATTACCAATAATGACAAGGAAACCCCAAATGGGATGCTAAAGAGGCATAATTTTATTACAAATAAGTAGCATAGTAATACTAGAGGAGAAGAGGGATAATAAAGTAACTCCAGAACAAAGTATTTTTTATTACATACTGTAAGGCCAAAGACAAAAAACTGTACACAAATATTTTATAGTTAGTAGGTATGTTTTCACAGTGATATAAATTAGCATTACTAAAACTATTTTATTTGTATTTAATGATGGAGCTAATCAATAAATATATTGCAAAGAATGAGAGCCAGATTTCTCACTGTTAGAGAAAGAAGTTACACATAAACAAATAGGAAAAGTAGAATCTTTTGGTGCTACGCTGAAATTGTAGATATATATATATATATATATATATATATATATATATATACATATACACAATCTCTGTTTTTAAAACATATACATAGATATAGAAATATAAGTATGTGTAAGCATATCTAATTTCTTAACTCTGTGTACTGAGAGGAGCTAAAAGCAATGATGCCCCAGTACCAGTTTATCAAACTCACTGTAAAAGCTTGTTTTTTATATATCCTTTTAAACTAAAATGAGCAAGAATTCCTTGGAGAAGTGGCTAATTCCAGGGTTGGGCCGACAAAGTAAGTACAAGATGCACCTGGAACACCTTGTAGGACCAGAAAGACAGGAAGTGCTCAAAACTTGAAGACGTTTTAAAGTTTATAAAAGACAACTGGAAAGCCCCCTCAATGGCCACATAAGGTACAAGGTGAGCAAAATAATAACAATAATTATAATGATGTTATATTGGGATATAACCCTAGGAAAAATAGATATTTGTGTGAGTGCTAAAATGAAAAAAAAAAATGAATAAACAAACACATGGAGGATAATGGGAAGCTCTTTTTTAGAAGAGAATTTCAACCAATAAATATATTTAAAATGATGAAAATAGAAAACATCATTGTTCAAACTAAGTAACTTTTTTAAAAAGCAAGAATCATTAATAAGTGCTACAATTAATGGATAAATGTGTTGAGAAATGGGATATTCACATAATCTCAAAGTAACCCACCAGATGCTTATTAATTACAAAGGAGAAGAAAACTAGAAGTCATCCAGTCAAGTCACCCAAGTTAACAGCTCTGCTAACGGAAAAAACCAACATCTTTTGCCTCTTGATCTGATTCAGTAAAATGGACACATCATGTCTGGGTATTCCTATAAAAAAGCACACAACCTGAATTTTAAAATAAAAATAAATTCTTCAATATCAAGGGAAATTTTACTGAACATATGACCAATGGTCCTCAAAAGTATCAAGATCATGAAAGATTAAAGGAGACTAAGGAGGCAGGATCCTCAGACGGATTCTGGATCAGAAAAACAGTAGTAATGGGAATTTGCAAATTTAATTTTTTTTTTTTTACTTAATGTCTTGGGGTGGCATTGGTTAACAAAATTACATAGGTTTCAGGTGGACAATTCTTTCATACATTATCTGTATATTGTATTGTATGTTCACTGCTCCAAATCAAGATTCCTTCCATCACCATTTATAGATGAAATAATACTAACATGTCAATATTAATTTCTTATTTTTCCTTTTTCTTATGGTTGTACTATGATTATGTAAGAAGTTAAATTTGAGGAAACAATGAAAAATATATGTCAGGGTTTCTCAGCCTCAGAACTATTGACATTTGGGACCAGATTGTACTTTGTTGTGAGGGTTGCCCAGTGCATTGTAGAATATTTAACAGCATCCTTGGCCACTATTCACTAGAGGAGAGTAGTAACCCACACATAGTTGTGTCAACCACAAATTTACCCAGACATTACCAAATATCCTTGGGGGATAAGGTGTAAAATTACCCCCAGTAGAGAATCACTGGTATATGGGAATTCTTTATACTGTTTTTGAAACTTTTTCATAAGACTAAAATTATCCTAAAACTAGAGGCCTGGTGCACAAAATCAGGCACGGTAGGGTCCCTGGGCCTGGCCAGGGATCAGGGCCAATCGGGGCCTTCTGGCTGCCGGCCAGAGCCTTCCTTCGTTCTGTGCTGGCCCCTGGTGGTCAGCGCATGTCAGAGCTAGTGGTCAAACTTGTGGCTGGTCGAACTCCCGAGGGGACAATTTGCATATTAGCCCTTTTATTATATAGGATTAAAAGTTTAAGAAATGTGTGAGCCCTAACTGGTTGGCTCCATACATAGAGCATCGGCCTGCAGACTAAAGGGTCCTGGGTTCAATTCCGGTCAAGGGCACATGCCTCGGTTGTGGGCTCAATCCCCAGTAGGGGGCAAGCAGGAGGCAGCTGATCAATGATTCTCTCTCATCATTGATGTTTCTATCTCTCTTTCCCTCTCCCTTCCTCTCTGAAATCAATAATAATAATAAAAATGCCAAAAAATGGTTAGCACCATGCCAGTAACACACTGAGCAGTTAATATGTAGAGACAGACATCTTTTATTGTGCTTTGCTTTATTGTGCTAAACAAATATTGTGTTTTTCACAAGTTGAAGGCAAGACCTTGCACCAACAAAATATCAGGCTTGCTTTATTGTGGTGGTCAGAATCAAACCCACACTCCAAGGTGTGCCTCTCTTAGTTCTTTAAAATCTAGTGACTAGACCTCAATGGGGTTCATATATATTTTTAAATCCCATGTTTCAATGAGAAGTTCAGGAGGTCTATTCAATTAATCACAAATTTAATGAGGAGCTCTGTAAGTGCCAAAATGACTGCAGTGTGACACTTCAGATTTATCCTCTCAGCATCCAAACAATATCTATCTATGTGGCAGGTCAATTCTGTCTTTGCAATTTAATGCTCCTTATTCCTCCGGGCTTCTTCAGAATGCAAACCTTTTCTATTTGGGTTAATTTCACACTTAGAATCTCACCGAAACCTCATTATATTTTTTTCAGGGATCCGCTCCGCTGAATGCTAGGTGTGATGATAAGAGGAAAATCTGTAATATTGTTTCACAGAACTTTAAAGCAGTGAGATCTGTAGGAAAATGGAAGCAGAATAGGGATAAAAACAGGTCCTATTACCCTTGGATTTGACATTACACAAGCAAGTTTTTGGCAGCCTGACCTTACTACTCATATTGTAGCTGTCAGTTCTTCAGTGACAATGAAGAAGGCTGGTACTGTATTAATAACAGGACCAAGCTTTCTGATATGCAGCTGTCTCAGAGAGCAAAGAAAACAGAAGAAAGACATGAGACAGGAATCAGAGGACAGAAACCGTGATTAAGAATAAAAGCAAGGAAGGGTCAGGGTTGTAGCACTGGAGAAAAGGAAATAGAGTAGTGTTGAAATTCAAGAACATAGAATGAAAGACCAGAAACAAGGAAGTGGGCTGTATCTTATTCAGGGATAAGAGAGAGACAAAGACAGAGAGAGTGAAAGAGAAACAGAGAGGAAAAAACAAGATATGAAGTGGATAGTTACAGAGAAGATAAACATACCCTGAGATTAAATTTGTGACTTAGGGTTCATCCAGAGGAGTATGCCCAGCAAAATGAAAAATCTGGAAAAGACCAATTATATGAAAAAATGAAAACAAATTAAATAACTAGGATGCCTTGTGCAAAAATGAAAAGAACTAATGGGAATATATAGCGGCCATCAAATATTCACAGGAATTTCACTTGGAGACAAGGAAAATGGAATCAGTCTTTGTTTATTCTTATGGTCCTAGGGAATAATGAATGGGTGAAGTAATATAAGGATATACATTCTCTACAATCTGGGTTGGTCAACAATGGACTGAGGTATGGATTGCTTTCTTGAGTTTCCATCACTGGCAATTTTAGAACAGGGCTTCTCTCTCTCTCTCTCTCTCTCTTTTCCTCTCTCTCTCTCTTTCTCTCTCTCTCTCTCTCTCTCTCTCTCTCTCTCAACATATTTTTATTGATTTCAGAAAAGAAGGGAGAGAGAGTTAGAAACATCAATGATGAGAGAGAATCATTGATTGGCTGCCTTCTGCACGCCCCACACTGGGATTGAGCCCACAACCTGGGCATGTGCCCTTGACTGGAATCAAACCCGGGATCCTTCAGTCTGCAGGCTGACGCTCTATCCACTGAGCAAAACTGGCTAGGGCAGGGCTTCTCTTTTTTGTAACAGGCATAGGACTCACGTCTCATATAATTCATTATCCAAACTGACACTATTGAAAGTAAAAAAGAGTACATTGATACTTACTTCTGGACAGTAATTTTACATAAGAAGTCCTCTAGGCAAACTGGAATCTATGGTAACTCTGAAGAAGACTGGCTGGTGTCTGAAAATACTTCCAATGCTCTGGCCCCAATCATTATTTTCTTTCTTGACGAGTCATTTCACTGGTGCATTTCTGAGTCATTTGGATCTGGACTGGATATCAATCTCCCTATGTATTATTAGGAATAAAAAGTAATACAATAATTACAGTGCAGTGTAAATTAACATTTTGAATACTAAGTTATTAATTACTTAATTAATCCAAAAAATTATAGTTGAATATGCTTTATATGCCAGCCATTGTTCTGAATAGGGGGAGTCAGTGATGACAGAGAGAAGATATTTTTGTTATATTAAAGCCTACATTCAAGAAAATGACCTTTTAATATGTTCTAATTTTCTCATTAGGCTTTCCAACATCCTGTTTTAATTACATCCACATACCCACAATACTAAAAAAATGCAAAATAAGTATCATTAATTCCATTTGGGGGATGATTAAAC
The DNA here is from genome assembly GCF_028538775.1 of Myotis yumanensis. Taxonomy (NCBI): domain Eukaryota; kingdom Metazoa; phylum Chordata; class Mammalia; order Chiroptera; family Vespertilionidae; genus Myotis; species Myotis yumanensis. The sequence continues at coordinate 234,898,890 of NW_027223752.1, read as the reverse complement.
TTAACTTTAGTTTTTTTTAAATGTAAATTCTTTATTGTTTAAAGTATTACATAAGTATCCTTTTTACCCCATTGACCTTTCCCTGGCCACCCCACCCCCCAGCACATTCCCTCACTCCCCCCGCCCCCTGTCTGTGCCCATTGGTTATGCTCATATGCATGCATACAAGTTCTTTGGTTGATCCTCTTACCCCCTCACCCTCCACCTTCCCTCATAGGTTGGACAGTCTGTTCCATGCTTCTACTCTAGTTCTATTTTTGTTCATCAGTTTATGTTGTTCATTATATTCCACAAATGAATGAGATCATGTGATATTTATCTTTCTCTGACTGGCTTATTTTGCTTAACATAATGCTCTCCAGTTCCATCCATGCTATTGCAAATGGTAAGAATTCCTTCTTTTTATTTTTTATAGCAGCACCAGAGGTCCAGTGCACGAATTTGTGCTCCAGTGAGGTCTCTTTGCCTGGCCTGCAGGATTGGGCCGAAACTGGCTCTCTGACATCCCCCGAGGGGTCCCAAATAGTGAGAGAGCACAGGGAAGGCCAGGACCCCACCGGTGCACGATTGGGACCAGGAAGGGATGCAGGATGTTGGCCAGTTGGGGAGAGACCACGGGAGGGCTCTAAGGTATGTCCATCCTGTCTCGCTCAGTCCCGATAGGCTGGACCCCAGCAGCAAGCTCACCTACTGGTCGGAGCATCTTCCCCCTCGTGGTCAGTGCATGTCATAGTGAGCAGTTGAGCAGCCTTAGCATATCATTAGCATATCATGCTTTGATTGAACGGCCAACTGGACAACCAGACACTTAGCATATTAGGCTTTTTATATAAGAGTAGAGGTCTAGTACACAAAATTTATGCACAGGTAGGGTCCCTAGGCCTGGCTGGAGATCGGGTCTGATCAGGGCCTTCTGGCTGCCAGCCAGGGCCTTCCTTTATTCCGCGCTGCCCCCTGGTGGTCAGCGCACATCATAGCAAGGGATCGAACTGTTCTCCCAGTCAAACTCCCGAGGAGACACTTTTCATATTAGCTAGCTAGATAGATAGATATGGATACTATTCCATCGTGTAGATGTACCACTGTTTTCTAATCCACTCATCTGCGGATGGGCACTTAGGCTGTTTCTAAATCTTAGCTACTACAAATTGTGCTGCTATGAACATAGGGGTGCATATATCCTTTCTGATTGGTGTTTCTGTTTTCTTGGGATATATTTCTGGAAGTGAGATTACTGGGTCAAATGGAAGTTCCATTTTTAATTTTTTGAGGAAATGCCATACTGTTTTCCACTGTGGCTGCACCAGTCTGCATTCCCACCAGCAGTGCACAAGGGTTCCTTTTTCTCTGCATCCTCTCCAGCACTTGTCGTTTTAACTTTCAAGAACTTAAATACCTGCTTAGAAACTCAAAGTGGTGTGGAATAGAAGGGATTTCATAAATAGGTTTTCCTCTTCTTCCTCCAGTGTGAACTTTATTTGAATAAAATTGCATCTTATAAATACAAGTATGCCTCTTTAGACAATTGTGCATTCCAAGTATAAGAGTAAGAAATTTTTTTATCAAATTATCTTTCATTTTGAAAAAAAAAAAACACAAATTTATTTATCTCTAGAGCAACCTTTTGAACTCCAGCTTACCTAAACACATCTCTGGAGCACATTGGACAAAGATCACATAGTAAGTAAGTGGAAAAGTAGGGATTTGAACCTGTGTTCTATGCTGACTGCTACCTACCAATAAACTTTTTTTTTTTTTTTTTTTGGCGGGGGGAAGCTTAAACAACAGAAATGGAGGCTAGAAGTCCAAGATCATGGTGGGGGCAGGTTGGCCTCCTCAGAAGTCTGAGAGGGAAGGTTACTCTTTCCTGAGCTTGTAGATGACCAGGTTCTCTTTGCTTTTCCTCATGTGGTCATTGTCCTATTCACAGGCATTGGTGGTATCTTTTCCTCTTCCTATAACAACACTGATCATATTGGATTAGAGCCTCACCCTGATGAGATCATTTAACTTAGTCACCTCTTTAAAGACCTTGAATCCAAATATCTACACTACGGTCTATGGGACAGTCACAGTTTTTGCACTTTTCAGTGAAAAAGAAGGTATTTTCATACTGAGTGCAGTAGAATGTTTATAAAATTCTGAACTCAGGATCTCTGAATATATTACTGGAAGCATGGGGCTTGCATGTCCAAACTTCTTGGTGCACAGGAGGTGCTTATAAGATAGTAATTTGCCTTCCCATTCCTCTTCTTCTTTCTCTCTGATTTCTAATCCTTTTACATCCTGTTGATTTGTTACCCCAGCTCTGTGATAAAAAATAATTAGTCTTTCTCTTTCTACATAGCATTCGGCCTTATACATATTCTCTTCTTCAAATTAAATGTCTAAATACTCTTCAAGTATTGTTTCCATGTCTAGTTTTAGACCTCTCAAAATTCTGATTGCCTACATCTAGATGAACACTGATTCATCAATAACATAATAGATTATAGAGTATAATGCTATTAGATTATATTTAATTATATCTACTATTCAAGTGTCTTTAGTATCCAGCCATTCCTAAACTTTTGTCTTCAGATCATCTATAATGGGAATCTTCCCTTTCTCTTTATTTTACTATATTAAATTTATAACTATACTAGAGGCCCAGTGCATGGAATTCGTGCACTGGGGTGGTGTCCCCTCAGTCCAGCCTGCACCTTCTCCAATCTGGGACCCCTCAGGGGATGTCCTGTGGATGGGGCTTAAACTGGCAGTTGGACATCCCTCTCACAATGCTGGACCACTGGCTCCTAATCGCTCACCTGCCTGCCTGCCTGGTAGTCCCTAACTGCGCCCCCCCCCCTTGCTGGCCTGATCGACTCTCACTGCCTCTGCATGCCAGCCTGGTCGCTCTTAACTGCCCTCCCCTGCTGGCCTGGTCACCCCCAACTGCCCTTCCTGCCGGCCTGGTCACCCCTTATGCACCCCGCCCCCACCCACCGCCAGCCTGGTTGCCCCATGCAGCCTGATGTTCAGTCAACCCTCAGTAACCCCCCTGTCGGCCTGGTTGCACCACTCAGCCTGCTGTTCAGTTGTTTGGTCATTCCTCACTAACCCCTCTGCTGGTCTGGTCATAGGCAGCCATCTTGTAAGGGTGTGAGGATTAATTTGCATATTACCTCTTTATTATATAGGATTATTGAGGTAAAATTGATATGCAAAGATCTGCATGTATTCAATGTGTAAAACCTGATGAGTTTGGACATATGTATATCCCAGTGATACCATCAACACAATCAAGGTCAGAGACATACCCAACACCTCCCATTGTATCCTTGTGTCCCTCTGTTGTTTGTTTGTTGTTGTTGTTTTTTTCAAGAATACTTTTCCCTTATCTTTTTTTGTATATTTTTTATTGTTGATAGTATTACAGATGTCTTCTATTTATGCCCCCTTTACCCAGCCCCTACCCAGCCCCCCTCTAGGTCTTCACCACCCTATTATTTTTTAATAGATTTTTATTGATTTCAGAGAGGAAGGGAGAAGGAGAGAGAGATAGAAACATCAATGATGAGAGAGTATCATTGATTAGCTGCCTCCTGCACACCCCCCACTGGGGATCGAGCCCACAACCCAGGCATGTGCCCTGACCAGGAATCAAACCCTGACCTCCTGGTTCATAGGTCGATGCTTAACCACTGAGCAAAGCTGGCTGGGCCACCACCTTATTTTTAAATCTGCCCTAGATTTACCTAATATTCTTTATGTCACTTTTTAAAATAATTGCCTTGAAAATGATGCCAGTTATTTGTGAGGAAAGCCTATGACATCAAGAAAGAAGATGTGTTATAATGAAGAGACAATAAGAAACCAGAAAGCTGGTGTTAAAGTTCTTTCATTCTATCTTTGGTAAATCATTTAGCTAGCCTTAGCTTCAGTTTCACTACCTGCAAATTGTCATACAATATTGAAGTCTTTATAGTGGAATTGGTCATAGCTATTAATATTATTAAAGTATCAAAATATAATTAAATTTATTTTATAAACACTTAAAACAATGATGTTGAGGACACTAACATCATTATGCTGGCATTTGGAAGTTTCTTATTTTCAGCTGACCAGCTATTTAGAATGGGACCTAAAACCTATATGGGAATCAAATATGATTGTTTTCCAAATGTGAAATTCCCTTGAGAATAAAATGAAGGAGAAATAATTTTGCTGTTTTGTTTGCAGTTGCAGCATTTAGAAATGTAATACATCAAATATGTTCAAGTGAATCAATATCACCACAGTGTGACTTAAGTATAAATCAAAATTTAGAGTCCAAATATGGCATACTGTGACCAAAGCAAATGGATAAAAGAAAGTGGTTTCAAGAAATAAACATTTTTATATCAGAATGGCTCTCCATTAATTTCCATAAAAGGATTGAAAAAAAGCAGAACCAGAGACACTTTTGCTTGCAAATGATAATTTGCTCTTTCCTAAAATTTTATATGGCAGTAAACTCCATGAAATTATAGTAAATTTTGTTCATACTAGCTAAGAGTACAATAACAAGTAGATGCATTGACGAAAGTGTACTCATAATTATATATTATCTTGAAACAGAAAAGGCTAAGGAAAATTAGTTAATAAAGTTTCCACATTATGCAAATATGGAGTGGGGTTAACTTGGCCAGGGTGAGAGAGCTAACTAGTTAGCAGCAAACTTTCCAAGATCAGCTACATGCAGATGATCACTAAATTTATAGTTCATATCAATGTCTCTCTCCTAATTACAAATACATAAACTATTTACTTGCAAGTTTGCCAGATTAGTCAAATAAGAACCTAGAATGCCCAGCTAAATAGAAGTGCAGGTAAATCAACAAGTAATTGTTTAGGATAAGCTTGTTGCATGAAAGTATTTTTATATATTTATATTATAATTATTTATTGTTTATCCAAATTTCAAATTTATCTTGGTTTCCTCATTTAAAAAAATAATATATTTTATTGATTTTTTACAGAGAGGAAGAGAGAGGGATAGAGAGTTTGAAACTCGATGAGAGAGAAACATCGATCAGTTGCCTCCTGCACACCCGCTACTGGGGATGTGCCCATGACCAAGGCACATGCCCTTGACCGGAATCGAACCTGGGATACTTCAGTCCACAGGCCGACGCTCTGTCCACTGAGCCAAATCGGTTAGGGCCTCATTTTTTTTTTCTGACAAACTTATATACTAGAAAATCCTCTTTGGATGAAACAGGGGCACCCCTAGGTCAACATATTCAAAACCGAGGTTGTTATTTTCATCTTCAAACTCAGCCTCCCTTTATGTCCCTGATCTTAGTGAATGACCTCGGTATCTACCACCAGTTTCCCAAAAAAAATCCTGGCATCATTCCTGATTTCTCTCTTCCTCATCAACACGTCCCCTATTCATACACCATCACTTCTTAAACATCTAAGTATCCTCGTCTCCCGGTTCTCACTGTTGTTGCTTAGTTCAGCTCATTTTTATTTGCTATGGTTACTGTAATGCCTGCCTAATGGGTTTATCTGACTCCCTTTCACCTTCCTATTTTTATTTACTATTATTATTTTTTTTAATTTACTGCTATTGTTGAAAGTTATACAGATATACCCTTTTCCCCCCAATTGGCCTCTTTTAGCCCACCCTCTCCCCACTGCCCCAGGCCTTCCTCACACTATTTTCTTTATCTATGGATTATACATATATGCATATAAATTCTTTGGTTAATCTCTTCCCAGTCACCCAGCCTTTCTTTCTTACCAGTACCTTTGTAGATTCATGCCCTCAGGTTGGGATACTGCAGTAGACTGGAGTATGCTGGCAAGAGTGTGAGTTTAGGCAGCAGACCTAAAACCTAGCTTCTCCACTTATTAGCTGTGAGATCTTGGATAAGTTCCTTAACTTCCCTGATTCTGCCACCTGTGTGTACAGCAGGCATGATATTTTACCTTTTTAATCTACTCATGACTTTAGAAAGAGGAAGGTAACATTATGAACCTGATGATCTCTTTATATTGCTTCTAGCCTTCCAAGACGACTCTTTAATGACACAGGAAGATCTAAAACACTTCCATTCATATGAGGTGGGGGTGGAGGGGAGTGGGGGGGAGGGATTAAGAAAAAAATCAAGAGAAAAAACTCATGAACAGGAATGACAGTGTATGGGTTGCTGGGATGGGGAGGGGGTTAGGGAGAGATAGGAGTGGGTAGAGGGGGGCTATATGGTGATGGAAGGAGATTTGACTTGGAGTGGTGAACACACAATACAGTGTACAGATGATGTGCTGTGAAATTGTGCATTGAAACCTGTATGATTGTGTTAACCAGTATCATCTCAATAAATTCAATACAAAAAGAAAAAATATATATTTATAGTCTGGCCCCTGCTTGCTACAGTAGCCCCAAATTTCTCAAAACCCCCTTGCTCTTTACAGTCTAGATCAGGGTTTTTGAACTACTGCTCTCTGATTGTTTTTGTAAATAAAGTTGCATTAGGTCTAGCCATATCCCTTTGTCCATATATTATCTATTTCTGTCTCTATGCTACAACTCCTGTAGTTGCAACAGAAGTTGATGGCTTGCAAATAAATAAAAAATATTTATTATCTGGCCCTTTTTAGAAAATGACTGATGACCCTGTGCTCTAGATATACAAATTGTTTGGCACTTATCATGCTCCATCTAAACACTAGCCCAAAGTTAACAATCTTTACCCAAAATGTTCTTGTCACATAAACCACTACAATTCCCCTCAAAAACCCTACTCTTTCTTTAGACTTCAACAAAAACATGCTTTCAGAAAACATCCTGCTCCGTCAAAGCTACTATGAGGCCTCACCTCTGGGTTCCCTTGGACATTTCTTCTCAAGTTATCACACTTGATAGTTACATAATTGTCACTTTTAAGATTATAAGATTTTGCCTTATTTATTACTCTCGTCTCAGCACTTATATACAGAAATAGCATTAACAAGATGCTCATGTTTATGTTTAAAATTAATTTTAATCAATGAAGTTGCAAAAGCCTGAATCCAGGTGTCCAGGCTCCTAGACCAGGGTTATTCCCATTATTTCAATATTCTTCATTTCTCCCATATCAATAGCTTTGTTTTAGGCTTTGTATGTAAAATATGCTCATTATTTTCATTATAACTTGAAAATCAGTTTCTCTAGTTATGAATTTTGACCCATAGGTTAGAATAACTCTCTGTATAGTCAATATCCAGGCTTAGGAGCCAAAAAAAAGAGAACTTCAAGATGCATATTAAAAACATCAAAATCATTCAACAGAAGGTGCAAAGTCAAAGAATATATTAAAGGAAACATCTCACCGCTGCCTGAGAATATTAACTAGATATGGAATGAATTTTCTATCTTTGCTTTGTGTTGCAGTTTATTCACCTTTTTTTCTGTTGTTTTTGGCTTTTTCATTGATTCAATTGTTGTTACATAGAATGGGAGACTGGTTTGCCAGTACATACATTTATTAACCCTGAAAGTCAAACTATGTCATTGAAAGACTCAAATGAACCTCCTTTCTCCTAGGGAAGGGTAGGGATACTGTTATCTTAATCTCAAGAGATTCTATCTCAAATTTTATACAATATTAATATATAGATTTAAAATTGAAAAGGCAGCTGCATATAAGTAGTAAACAAAAATGTTTCTTTCAAATTTGAGAGGAAGGGGAAAAGGAGGTAGGAGGAGTTGAACCACAAACAGCTCTTGCTAAAGCAATATTTGAAAAGGCAATGTACATTTATGTAATAACTACCATACAAAATTAAATACATCAATTGTTTACAGCAGATGATCCTAGACAATAAGATCAATAATGGGGAAGTCTAAATTTTGAAACTGATACTTTTCATTATAAGGCTTTTTAGGTTATTTTTTTTGATCATGTACTGTTTCATATTTAAAAGCGATAGTTTTTGTAATGTAGTTTCTCCTTAGATTTTATCTCTGAAATAGCATTTGTGAATATTTTAATCCTTTATTCATGGACATACATTTCACTTATCCGTATTGAACATCAAGTCCCAGGTTGCTCCCTGAAAGATTGGGCTTTTGATTTCCTGTTTTATTTACATTCAACTCAATATGTGCCACAGTTTTGTGTCTAATAATGAAGCGTTTTCTCGCAGTCTCCCTGAGGTCTCCAGGAGGATGAAACCCCAGCTGGCCCATAACTGTTGATTTGCACACACTGTATTGAGACCCTTTCTCTTCCCTTCTTCATTTCCTGCTGCTGCAACCTTGGACCCCGCATTTAAAAAACAAAAACCTATTGCAGGCAAAGCTTTGTATCAGGTTCTGCTTCATGGTGAACACAGATATAATTGGAAACTAAAGTAGGATAGTAGACCATAGGAACCAGGTCCTGGTATTAGGTTGCTAAATGACCAAATGGAAAGATGGCAAACAATGTCAATCATGACAGATGGTAATGGGTTAGATACAGATGTGATAAGATATACTAGGTAATGGGAGACATTTAAGGATTGTGACTGATAACAACTGCCATAGAGCTCTGAAGTAAGAAATTATTACTCTCAGTTTCGCCAACTATTCACCCAGGGAACAATGTAAAAGGCAGTAGGTCTCAATGGAAATGTTTTAAAAGACTCTCAACTTTGCCCTAACCCATTTGGCTCAGTGGACAGAACGTTGTCCTGAGGACTGAAAGGGCCCAGGTTCGATTCTGGTCAAGGGCATGTACCTTGGTTGCGGGCACATTCCCAGTAGGAGATGTGCAGGAGGCAGCTGACCGATTTTTCTCTCTCATCGATGTTTCTAACTCTTTATCCTTCTCCCTTTCTCTCTGTAAAAAATCAATAAAATATATTTTAAAAAGGACTCTCAACTTTGCCAAAGAATAAACTATGCTGAATATCAGGCCCAATATTTGATATAAAGGTTTCAGAGTTAGTATGAAAGCTTAATTCACAACTCCATCTGGTTTTATACAGTAAAGTTATAGCCATAGTAAGAAAATAATAGAACTCTAAGATCTGGATGGGAATGTTGGGCAGATGAGTTTGAGAACCTTGAATCCTTGTGTTTCCCTAAATCTGTTAGGCTATAGAATGTCTGCTACTATTTACTAAAGAAGAAGAATCGTTCATTGTATAAGGACCATGCAAGCGCTTTGTCCAAGGTAAGTGCCAACCTACATGATACTTGCCCCTCTCAAGGTCTGCTTCTCTTTTTATTGTATGAAACCAATATTTAGTGTTAGCATGGCTCTAGAACAAAAGAGTGTATTCTGAAAATAGATAGGTAGTATACTCTCAGGAATTAGTAGAATAAGACTGGGGATAGATCTGGAGGCTACCACAGAATATATGGCTGGATGGAGGAGAATTTATTGATATGGGGACACTTGACAGTAGACATTGCATAAACAATGAACTGGTGTGCCCCAATATAACTTTATTTTTGGGATTTTATATCAGTTTCACATGTCACAAAGTATTACTATTCTTTTAACTTCTGAACCAGTTAGATGGAAACAATTTTCTTAACTGTGGGCCACACCAAAACAGGCACAGGTAGAGAACATATTTGTCAATTATACATCTGATAAAGGATTAATACCCAAAATATATAATATATGGAACTCATACAACTGTGCAAAAGGAAAAACAATTCAATTAAAAAATGGGCAAAGAACCTAAATAAACACTTCTCCAAAGTGGACATACAGATGGCCAAGAGACATATGAAAAAATGCTCAGTCACTAATCATCAGAGAAATGCAAATTAAAACAATGCCTCACATCTGTCAGAATGGCTCACATCAACAAATCAACAAATGACAAATGATGGAGAAAAGAGAATGCTAGTACAGTGTTGGTGGGAATGCAGACTGGTGCAGCCAGTATGGAAAACAGTATGAAGTTTCCTCAAAAAATTAAATATGGAACTGCATTTGACACAGTGATTCCATTTCTAGGAATAAGAGACTGAAACATCAGTCAGAAAGAATATATGCACCCCTATGTTCATAGCAGAACAATTTACAATAGCTAAGATCTGGAAACAGCCTAAGTGCCCATCAGTAGATGAGTGGATAAAAAACTGTGGTGCATTTACACCATGGAATACTATGCAGCAGTAAAAAAGAAGGACCTCTTACCCTCTGAGATAACATGGAGGGACATGGAGAGTATTATGCTAAGCAAAATAAACCAGTCAGAGAAAGACAAGTATCACATGATCTCACTCATATGTGGAATCTAATGAAGAAAATAAACAGAGGAACAAAATAGATCCAGAGACACAGAAGCTTGGAACAGACTGTCGAATCTCAGAAGGAATGGAAGGAGGTGGGAAGAGATCTTGTATACATATGTGTATAACCCATGGACATAGACAACAGTGTGGTGAAGGCCCCAGTGTGGGGAGAGAGGTGGGCTAGAAGGGGTGATTGGGGCCAAAAAGGGGACATATGCAATGCTTTCCACAATAAAGATTTAAAATGAAATAAAATAAGTGATAGCACTGGTGGGCCTCATTACATCCTGCTTTATTCACAGACATGGTACATAAAAAAGAAAAAAATGATGGATCTTGACAGATATTGGTAATCTTTCATATATATAACAAAGTGGTGGCCCCAGTAATAGTTTCTCTGTGGAGTCGTAAGTTTTCTAGAAGAAATCACCATTCCCTGCTTGCTCTTGGTATATAGCTATTGATCTGGGCAATCTATACTTTTCAGTGCTTCTCAGGAAGAAGAATCAGACATTATTAGTCAAAGAGACATTTTCACTTGAAAAGACAGCAGGACATTTTCACTGTTTTTCCCAGGGTTATGTCAAACTGCTCTGTCTTTCTATAGATTGAAGAGACTTTGATCATATGGACACACTGGTATAGATTGAAGGGATCTTGATCATATGGACACATTGGTATGCATTATAATATCCCACTATTGCAGAGCTCAGCAAACTTTTACTCTAAGTGGTCAAGTGGAAAATATTTATTTTTTAAAATACGTTTTTATTGATTTTAGAGACAGAGAAAAGGAGAGGGAGAGAGAGATAGAAACATCGATGAGAGAGGAACATCATCTATCAGCTGTCTCCTGCACAACCCCTACTGGGGATCAGGCATATATTCTGACTTGGAATTGATTCTGTGACCTCTTAGTACACAGGGCGACATTCAACCAACTGAGCTACACCAGCTGGGGTCAAGTGGGAAATATTTTACATTTACAGACCATAATATCTTTGTCACAATGACTAAGTACTGCCATTGAGAAGTCTAGATGTTATGTAAGTTATGGGTGGACTGTCCTGGTAAAATTTTATGTATGACAACAGGTGTCAGGTCACATTTGGCTTGGAGTTATAGTTTACATACCTCTGCTCCATACTGATGACATAGTGTTACTTGAACTTGATGCCCATGATATGTCAAGCTCTCCAGAAAGGCTGAAAATGCATCAGAGGATAGGGTATTAAATCTTACAAGGTCTTGGGAACCTGATGTATCTTTGAAGTTTTTAGAGGTCTGAGAGTTTGGATACTATTGAGACATTTCTTACAAAATACATTTCAGGTTATTTCACTTTGTGTTTTCTACCACTAAAAGTCTGGAGCAGTGCTTATATGGTCATTTTGAGTTTTAAAGACAGGGTATTCCAGTTTTAACAATATATATATATATATATATATATATATATATATGTATATATATATATATATATCTGACCCATTCATTAGATGACTCATTAGGCTGCCAGTTCTGAGTGAGGTTAGAGCTTTTGACAATAAGCCCAGGAAGTGATTCAAATGGGTGCATTCAAGAAAGTAAAGGTATCTACTTGTTATCCATGGTAGTTCACCATGTTGGTTCTCTGGCAAGTCTCTGAAGCTAGTCTGTGTTCTCTGTACCAGAGCACTATTCACTTTTGAATAGCCACTGAACCTTCATAGAAACTCTGTGAGACATTTAATGAGTATGCAATGAATATGCTCATATATGAGCTCATATATGGTATCCTTCATACTGTATAATGAGTCCATTATGAACTAAGTATTATCTGTAAGGCACAGCAACAATCCTGCTTATGATGGAAATGAGAATCAGGTGTGAGCAGGTCAGGAGAGTAGATATAATTTATATAAATGGGTTTCCCACATCCTTATGTCACTGGACTCTAGTGACCAATGCCTCTCTTTGGCTCATGCCTATGACCCTATTGATTGTTCCCTAATATCAGCTGACATTAGAAGAATCACCTAAAACTGACTCATAAATGGTTCAATTTCATCCGTTGGTATGAACAGAAAATAGATGATTTCTGCAGTATGACCCCAATGGTGAATATCCATGAAATACAGTGGTCATCATCATTCCACCTTGGCAAACAGATCTGCAGCAATGTATCTGTCAATCAATTTGAAGGGAAAAGTGGTCACATGTAAGACTACACACAAAGACACCTGGTAAATGACTTAGCTTAAAAAAGACTGGAAGTTGAGGATAATGAAACAAGAAAATCAAGGAGATGGTTAAGAATAGCCCTATGGAATTGGACCAAAAATGTGTCGACATTTTTTTGTCTCAGGTCAATGCCCACTAGAAATATTATCCACCTCAGTAGAAACCCTGAACAATCAGATAGACTGGGTGAATGTATTCAGTTCAGGGCAGCCAGCCTCTTTTTGTCTACCCCAGGACCTGCACAACGTGTCTGCCTATGGTGGTAAGATTGGAAGCTATTCATGTGTCCTGCACTAAGGACTTTGTTTATCAAGGCTGTTATAAATATTGTGCTACTGATGTCAAAACAACCTTAGCAAAGTCAGAAAAATGATCTCTTGCTATGGGAAAATAAAATAAGAAGATCAATCAGCCACGTAAGGACACATTACATAAGAAATCCATCATCTGCACAGGGTCAGCAATATGTGCTTACAACAATGAATAGAGTTTCTGGATATGGGGTGGGCCATCCCTGGAGATGTTGTCGTGACACAGTCCTCATCCTCTTTGCACTCAGTGTTCTTGTGTATCACTGACTCGGTGCTTCCTGCTACAGGCACCTGGGGATTTTTGTCCAAGGGCTTTTCCTGGCCACTACAACGTACTTGGCTCCCAGAGAAGAAACTGGAAATAGCAACGAATTAGCAATGTAGAAGCAGTGTTTAACTGATTATTAGTGGGAGTTGGGTGCTTAAAAGCTTCAGCTGCCTTGCTTGTTGGGCAAGAGGAGATCCTGAGGTTTGCTCTTTGTAGTTTTCCAGAGGATTCTCGCAAGATTCAGGCCCAGTGACCCACAGTGGTAACAGTCAATCAGCACAACTTTTATTGGCTTTTGTCCCTTTTCTGTCTCACTTCACTCCCCCACCTCATGATTTCTGGGATCACATCACACATAAATGACATGCATTCAAATCCCTGTCTCAGTTTCTTCTTTTCAAAATTCCAACCTCAGTATATTTGGATATAGAAAATTGTCGATAAAACCAAACTACTTAATTGCATCTGTAGAATCTTTTTAAAACATCAAAAAAGTATCAATTATTCATTCATTAGACAAGGATTTATTGGGAACTTCTTTGTGTATAATATATCTCTAATATTGAGCAATACACAGATTAGTGTCTTGAGAGAGAAGTTAAATAAAATTAAAATGCAGTAAAACAAGTCTTTAAACATAGGATTGTGGGATACACTGCAATGGAGATGAATAGAGAAAGGGAGAGAAAGAGAAAAACAGAGAGGGGCAGGTAAGGGAAAGGAAGAGAGAAAGAAATTTTTTTGTACTTAGTTCAAAGATTAGAGCAGACAGTACAGGTGAGGCTGTGAGAAGTTTGTGTCAATGAATGAGAAGGTTGAGAAGGTGGCTTCAACTTCAGAAACCTATAGGCAGGCAAGGTAGGGAGGAACACTGGATGCCAAGGCTGGAGATTGTTGTCCAGGGAAGTAAAGAGAGACCATACCCATTGTTCTTTGTATTTACTTATTTGTTTAGAGAAAGAGAGGGGACATTGAAAGATTTATTATTGTGATACCTAATTTTCTGCCTTTGGATTATGTTAAGTCAATGCATTTACTAGAAGATATATGCATTTTGAAATTGAACCAATGAATATACTTTGAACAGGTTAGAATATTTTTTTAATAATAAAATTTTCATGAGATGGGAATGAGACCAGAAATATAAATGCCCCAAATGGTAAATGTATATCTGCAACTTCCCAAATCTCAATGACATCTTTTGATTCTAAGTTCTAAAGATAATTTCTGTTAAAATTAACTTTATTGCATGCATTGTGTCAAACAGATTGTGTGTGTGTGTGTGTGTGTGTGTGTGTGTGTGTTGTTGTTGTTGTTGCTGTTGATGGCATTGATGAAAAGTGTTCTTAACCTTAATGTTCTTATCTGCTTAGAAATAAAAATTCCCCTCAATCCTCCTACCACTCCAGAAAATGTTGGGGCAGATTCTTCCTCTCCCTTGCTACCCATTACTCACTACTCCCTAAGCAGAGGTGGAGGACGTCTGGACTTGGGGTCTTATAAAGGCCACAAAATCATTTCCTCTGGCCCTGCCAAGGCATTAGGGGTGAGTTAATTAAATGCTTGACCAAATATAGCAAGCTAATTTTTGAGTTGATGATTTTGTATGGCCTGTGAATGGTGTTATAAATATCCAGATATCTGCCCATTTTCCCATCGACTCTTATGGCAGACTAAGCTCCCTGGAGTCATCCATTTACAACAGGGTTCAATTCACAGGAGACGTAATAAGAATTTTTGTTCTGACTTCAAGCCTAGGCAGAATTTTCTAATTAATATCTATAAGAAATAAAGTGCATTATATGTTTTAATGTCTGAGCTCCTATGTGTGCGTCAGTTGGTCTATAATCTGTTGAAAGATGGGATTATTAGATTCCTCCAAAGTAAAATAACTTTGATGTTTGTTATGATAGTCATAAGAACCTGTTGTTATGCTTAGCACAATGCACATTGTAGCATGCTAGAGCTGAAGGGAATCGTAGGGAACATGCAACCAATGTCTCCAGTCATAGCTAGGACACTCATTTCTGCAAATGTTCAATGATTATCTAAGGTCACAGATTCAGTTGGGGAGAGAACTAAGATCTATTAATATTCAGCTCAAGATATTTTTTACATAATCTGACTACCTCTAAATAAATATGTATTTAATAAATGAATCAATATGGCATCAAAAGTATAGCCAAAAAGCATAGGCTGACTTAGAGTATACTATAACATGAACACATTCGACCTTATAGGGATAGAATACGTTAGCACAAATTTCAAATTTGATTTTCTGATACTCAGTGACAGCAACATTATATCTCATAACTATAAGATCGTACCCTGTAGCTATAAAGTGAAGTGGACTTACATAAAAGAAGCAAGGAGTGGACAATTTTATCAAAGGAGCTCACAGGGTTTTTTTGGGGAAACAGGCATCTAAATAAACCAATACATCACTTACCATGTGGCATCTGCTACTGTGGAGTTTCAGGAATAGCAGCAGTCAAATGCAAGTGAGTAGGCAGTGGAATCTCTCGGATAATCTGAGAAGGCATCACAGAGCATCGAGGAAACCTACAAAAGTTGTGAGATGCAGAAGGGCATCTTCATGGGTGGAATAGAAAAAAAGACAAGGAATATTGAACCTGTAACATGTATTTGTTATTTTTACAGGGGTGGGAAGTGAGAAAGGAGAGGGATCTGTGTGCCACTGAAAGCTAGATAAAGAAAGTTCTAAGTGGGTGGGTCCTGGGGCTACCCTCACAGGGTGGGAGGAAGAGATGGCCATACATGACCAGCAGCAACAAAGACTCTGCTAAAATTTGGATAAGAATAGGATGTCTTAGTAAAGCACAGTTTGATAGTGCCTCACCCTGGCTTTACAATATCATCTGAGTAAAGCCCAGCTTCCCAGGACTGCCAATTTTAGACTTATCAATTTCCCAGCAACACACAAGGCTCTAGTCAACAGAAAGTTTCTCTTTATTCATATATTTCCCCTTCTGCTCCCAGTTGCCTCTCTCTACATTTCATCACAGTTTTCTTATGAATGCTGCTTGTCTCTCTTCCATTCCCACAGACTCAATCCCCTTAATATTTACCACACAGTTCAAATGCCATCTCATTCATAAGCCCTTACTACTATATAATGGATTTTTCTCTTCTTCTAAGCTGTAACACCTAACTACTATAACTTCCTTTTAATTAGTGCATACCCGATTCCACCCCATTTGAGAGGGAGAGAGAGAGAAAAAGAGAGAGAGAGAGAGAGCGCTAGAAACAGATAAAAGGGATGTCAATTCACTGTTTCTTAGCAATTGTGATATTAGCAGCTAACATTAACATGCCCCTTTTGGATTCTTTTAAAAAATATACTTGTATTGATTTCAGAGAGGAAGGGAGAGGGGAAGAGAGAGAGAGAGAAACAACAATGATAAGAATCATTAATCTGCTGCTTATTGTATGCCCCCTACTGGGGATCGGGCCTGCAACCTGGTCATGTTCCCTGACAAGGTATCAAACTGTGACCTCCTGGTTCTTAGGTTGATGCTCAACCACTGAGCCATGCCAGCCTGGCCCCTTTTGCATTCTTAAGAGCTATACAATTGCATGCACTACCTCATTTAGTGTATCACAGTGACCTAGATAAACAAGAGTTATTATAAAATTCAAAGATAGAAAGAGTCTCTCAAATAGACCAAATGGTTGGTTCAAATTAGAGTATTTTTCAGCAGGATTTGGACCCAACCCTCTGATTCCAATACCCTAAAACAATCTGCTTTCTCCCAAAGATAAGAAAATTATTTTAGCCAGAATCGGTTTGGCTTAGTGGATAGAGCGTTGGCCTGTGGACTCAAGGGTCCCAGGTTCGATTCCGGTCAAGGGCATGTACCTTGGTTGCAGGCACGTCCCCAGTGGGGGGCATGCAGGAGGCGGCTGATCAGTGTTTCTCTCTCATTGATGTTTCTAACTCTTTATCTCTCTCCCTTGCTCTCTGTAGAAAATCAATAAAACATATTTTAAAAAAAGAAAATTATTTTAGCAAAACATTTCAGACTCCTTACCCTTATTTGATCAGATACCACAACAACTAGGTAAATTCATAATTGTATGTTTCTAATTTATAAAGGAAGAATCTGTGATTCAACGGGGCTAAGAGGCTTAATAATAATTGCTTACTTTTAATGAGGATCTATTTTGTGTCAATTTCCTAAGCATTGCTCCTAAGTACTATTATTATACCCATTTTATAGATTCAAAAAACTGAGGCACAGGGAAGCTAAGTAACTTCTTCAGAGCTTTAAAGATAATAGATACCAGATCTGCAACTCCAGCCAAATTTTGACTGTAAGTCTACACTAATTTCACAATATCCCACCGCCTGAAGAGTAGGGGGGAAAAAAAAACAAACACAGAAAGCAAACAAGCAAAAGGTAACTGAGAAAAGGATATAGTAAGCACCTATTACAAACACCAACTTCTCCAGTTTCTAAGACCTAAAGATTCTCAATGGCTACATTCCTTCCTGGAGGTAACATACATATTGAGAGAACCTCATAAAAATGTTTAGAATTCAGGAGAATTATTTAGAACAACATTCAGTAGTCAGAATATTTATGACTTCCCTACAGGGAGCAAAGATGATGCTTTAGGACATGCCAACTGAAACATTGAGAGCAATATCAAACTCAGAGATTTGTCCCCTGTGTAGATCCCCATATTATTTCTATTTTGTTCTCCTTCTTGGCATACCTTGGGTTATTCACAAAGTCATTACCTTTCAATAACTATACTGTTATACAAATACATTAGTAAATGTCTTTCAGGATCATGTTGTTCCTTCAGGGGGTGTATGAGGAAACCCTCTGTCTGGTTGATTTACAAAATGCAGATGGTTAGTAAAACTTGAATTGTTATTGATGCCTCCTAACGTCTCTCTCAGCACCCTCAAAGAGAGTGGCATAATTCTTTAAGACATAATATTGCACTTAGGAATTGCTCTAAAAGATCATCAATCTTCTGTGCATGACTCTGAGCACTCAGCTAGTGTTAAATAAACCATAACTAGGAATGAAATTCAAAATACTGTGAGCGATTTCTGTAAAATGCTCTCCATTTGCCAATTATGTCCCACCATATTTCATTTTATCAGTTATTCATTATTCTTGGCTAAAAATACAGTTATGACAAATAGTGTATCTCAGAGGAAGTTTCATGATTTTCCCAAGAAATACGATCAATATGTTTCAGCCAAGCCATTGCTTATATTTTGCACTTGGTGAAAATAATATTGTGAGTGATGATGATGGTGACTTTATTTGCAGTTGCTGATGAATTAGGCTTTTAGGAATATAAATATAACTAAAAGGAATATCAAAACTAAATGGCATAGTTACCAAAATGATTTCTGCTAAACATAGAATGGACTTTCACCAAGAAGAAAGGCTATCAATGAAGAATTCTCTCTGTATTATATAAATTTGAATAAAGAAAATACATCCACAATTTAATAGGCAAAAAGAGGTGTTTCACTCACCACCTCCCAACTTCCAGGAATAGACTGAAAAATACCCACAGCTTTGAACTTTAAATCATCTACAAGTTTTAAATATATATGATGATGTGTGTTCTGGTTTAGGGTCTTCTTGGATGTTAGGTAGTTTAAGAAAAATTACTTAACCTCTCTGACCTCCAATTTCTTAGGTATTGTTAAGCAGTGCTTTAAGTATCAAGTAATATAATGGCCTGAAATGTTTTTAAAATATGAAGAGCTCTTCAAATAAAAAGAATCTCTTTTATTATAATATATTCCCTAGAGATAAGGAGTTTTAATAGTCCTAAAATAAGATTAAAATTAAAATCATGTATTATTCATGCCTATATGCTATAAAATTACATAAACACAAATGCACTAATATAGCTTATGCTTGGAAAACCTACCTATGAATTAATAGATTTATGAAATTAATTAACAGCAATTATATATTGCCATAGATCACCATCATAAGCAATACACTGTAACTAACAATTGCAGTCTGAGGTATTCAACAAAATCATAAAATTCATCCACACATCTTCCATCCTGAAGTCCTTTTCTTAACCTCCCAGCAGCTTTCATGGCATTCAAGCCAAAAAGTATCTTGAAGTCAAAGACTGTCTCCCCCATCTATGGCCACATGAGTCTTTGAGGGATCCCAGGACCTTTCTCTACAGAGAAGAACAAGGACTTTTCATTAGAATCTAAGCCTTCAAAGCTTGAAGAAGAAGGCCATGCATCCTAAGAGTGATGGATGCTTGGTGAAAGGGAAAATGTAATATCTGTCACAGTATGCAAATGGGAAATGTTGGAGGACTACTGGATCCACATCACAGTAGATAATTCTGGAATGCTATAAGGTAAGACCAGAGTGATAAGACATGACTGCTATTCTAGGGATCTTCGCTATTCTCCAAGTATTGGGGGAATCCTAGAGCAATTATATATTGTCATAGATCGCCAAGGTAGTGCATTCAGGTTTTTGCTCAAGGACGTTCACACAGGCCTGCGGTACAGGTTAAAAGGCAGCAGAAAGCCACATGAAGGAAAACCAGGGAGGAAAGGCACATAAGAAAACATATTGTTCTTTACTATCTTCCTTGTCTAGAGGTTGGTTCCTTTCCCTATACCCTTTAACTGAGTAATATATGCTCTGTTTCATGCTTTCTCAGGCTGAGATTCTTCTATTCACAGTCACCTGGTCTAAAATAAGGAAAATAATATTTAGGACCTGGTCAAACTACGTACAAACCCCAGCTCTTCAAAATGCTAGCTGTGCAAACCTGGAAATATTTCTTTTCTAGTTCGGAGCCTTGTCTGTTTGTTGGTTTCTAAGCTATACGAAGGTAATCATAACAGCCCTACCCTGCAGGACCACTGGGAGAATTGGAGGCAAAATAAGAAACTCAGAAGACACTTAGTAGACCCTCAGAAAATGTGGCTTCACGCAGTATTAGCTGTGGTTACCAGTTACCCTTGTGCATGGGCCTGTGGAATGATGAATTCTTTTTAAAGGAAGACAAACATGTGAAATAATTTTCTGGCAGGGGAGAAAATGCACTTATTTGGAAAATGTGGCTTCTTACTTAGAACAAAAGTATTGCAAAGAATGAGGCACTTAACAATAGATACCTTAGAGGCTCAGCACTCATAGGTGAGACAAGATGCTGTGGGGAAGTGTGGGAGTGATCACAAGAACATGGCAGTGAAGAGGGCTAAGATCATTGGAGCTGGAATGTCTAGAAGACAACATTCCAGGGTAATGGATAACGTCAGGATTGGTGAAGACCATCAATGGAAACAGGAGTTAGTGGTAGAGAAGAAGGCTGAAAGCCAGATGCTGAAGACATTGATGGTTCAGAGAGTAGTTGGTGATGGCGATAAAGAAGAGGGGGGTAATGGGTAATAAAACTTAATGGCACACACTTAAAAGGAAGCTATTTTTATATATAAATAGTTTGAAAGTGGTAATGAGGAACAAGCAGAAAAGTTATCCCACTACAAAGCTAACTAAAGCTGGTGGAAAACAAAGACCATTGTTTCTCTGTCTCTCACAACTTGCCCAGATATACCTGTGTGTCTGTGTGTGTGTATGTTCACATAAATTTTATATATGCTTGCTTTAATACACATTTAAACAAATATACATATCCTCACACAATTATATAGAACTAGAGGCCTGGTGCACAAAATTCATGCACAAGTAGGGTCCCTAGGCCTGGCCAGCGATCAGGACCGATCGGGGCCTTCTGGCTGCCAGCTGGGGCCTTCCTTCGTTCCATGCCACCCCCAGGTGTTCAGCACATGTCATAGTGAGCAATCTAACTTCCCAGTCTCCTGGTTGAACTCCTGAGGGGACACTTTGTATTTTAGCCTTTTATGTATATAGATTAATTACTGTATTACTTTCCATATAAACAACTGTAAGTCTACTTTTGCCCCACACTGTGTCTGTCTGGAGGTGTATACTGTATTTGTGTTTCCTGTCTTCATTGCTGAGACAGACATAAAAGCCAACCCAAGAGGTTAAATGAACACTTTTCTGACAGGCAGCATGCTCAGTCCCTAGTATTTGGGCTCTGGAATCTACTCAGTTTATTTAGGTAAAACATTAAAAAAATTTGTGTTCCTCCAGTAACTGAATTTACAAAACAGAGTGGACAATTACCACCTTAATTTGTAGAAATAAATAGGGTATAAAAAGAAAGTGGGGGAAGTTTGACCAAAAATTCTAACTCAAAGGTCATGATGGCATTACTTCTTGACCAACAACCTTAACTTACTCAGCTTTCATATACTAAAAACTTGGGCGGGGGAGGTTTAGGGCTTTGGAAAAGGACCAAGGAGGCCCTTAAAATCAAAGAAATTTTAGGATAAAAGAGAACAATTATTAAGATTCAACTTCTGAGTTTTCAAAGGTTTGCCATAGGGCCAAATTACAATGGTAAGTTCTTTGGGTAAGATGCACATTTAGCAAGTTGAACATTTATAGCCACTGCCATTTGAAGTACTGAACCTCCATTCATTTGAAACTTGCCTAATACTATATGACTCTTGTATTTGTCTTGTACTGTTTCTAACTCTTGAAATATTGAACTTTTTAACACTATATGTCTTATTTCCTCCAACTAAAACTGTAAGCTCTTGGAGAGAAATGCCTGTATTACGCCTCTTACCCCCATTCCTTACCAACAGGGTCAACCTTGAATTAAACCTTGAATTCTTTCATTTTTTTGGAACGCTCCTTGGATATGCATTCTGAAAATGGACACAAGATGTTTTTAGTGAAAATCTAATGGCCAAGAGCCCAGTTAGTATAAACACATTCTTTCTACATCTTCACTTTAATGACAAAAGATTGTTTAGATTTAGAGAAGAAAAAGAGTGGATTTATTTTACAGTGTGTTAAAGTATTGGAAACGAAGCCACTGAGAGTTCTTTGGATTTTATGCGATATCATGGTGCAAAGCCCAGGCCTCCCTGTTATCCTCAGAGCTGAAAAACAGATTCCAGGTGATATAGCTCTCCCTACCCCCAAGCCCACCACAAGGGCATTTGAAGCTGACAGTTGTTTTGCATCAGGGTCCACACCACCAGGCTATAAACCAAATGCAAACTCAGGGCTTTTCAGCGGACAGGCCTGCAATGAGAGGAGCGGAGCCTCACGCAGAGGAGCAGCCCCAGAAAGCAGTCAGACACCTCTTTTCCAGCGTTCCGCTTTTGAAGATAACCCCAAGTAACAGAAGCACATTTGTACATGGACAGAACTGTAAGCCGGAGAGACAGACGGGCACATATGGACTGGAGACATTCAGAGCTAGAGAGTGAGGGCACAAACCATGCAGGGTGATGAGAGTCCACCTGTGGCCAGGGTGTTCTGTGCTAGTGAGTATGTGGGCATGTGAAATCTGCTCCGGAACCATTGGCCGTGCAGTCTAGCCTGGCATGGCTTCCAAGTCAAAGAGAAGTAGGTGGCTTTGTTTCCAGAATGTGAATGAGGGAGCGGAGCCCGGGCTTAGAGAAGACAATGTTCCCTGGCGCGAACTCATAATCTACACCAAGGCTTGGACAGCATGAAACTCACTATCCAGCTTCCTGGCCCAAGCTTCGGACTGACTGGAAGCCGGCAGTGGGGACAGCCTAGATGGCCAGCAAACAGCGCCCTAGGAATGCGGTGTGGGCCATGCCACGTCCCCCAGCTAGAGCTGCGGCTCCAAGCTCCCACCACTCTCCCATGCAGCCAGCACTGCATTCCATTTAAAAATAACACCCTCATGCACTGGTAAAGCAACTAATAAACAACTGCGGGGCAGCTTCGCCCTGGCTGGTCCGCTTTATCAGGAAGGACCTCGCAGCTGCCTTGAGCCCTTGGCCTTGCAGCTGCAACCATTGTGGCTTTCTCTGGAGCTGCCTTTCTCAGAACCCCTGATCTGCCATCCCGGAGGCCAAGGTGGGGCATGGCAGGGCTGGGAACTGTTAGCTGTGGAGCTCAGACTTTCCCTCATCTGCGTTCGCTGCTGGGCTGTCCCATGCTCACCTGCCTTCACTGCCGGTGTAGAAGTTTCCTGGCAGACTGGCTCTGCTGCCACTTGGAAAAAGGAACCTGTGGTCCTTCTGGGCAAGCGGGAATGGCCATCATGAGTGCTCACAGCCTCCACTGCCACCATGTGGGGAGTCCAGGCCGGCCTTCGCAGGGCCTACCTTTCCGCCCCCGTCCCCACTGCTGCTTGCCCAGGGCTACCCTGAGCAAAAGGCAGCCACCATCGAGTCCCCAATGCTGCAAGTCCCCGCCACCATCCCCAACTGCAAGTTCCCACCCACCCGGCTGGTCCTTACTGTGATGGCATCCTGACCAATTTGCATATTACCTTTTCAGTAGTATAGATTACATAAATTCAATAATTCTTTTTAATGTATTTCTGCTATAATGTGCAATGTTCATTTATATAGTACTAGAGGCCCGATGCATGAAATTCGTGCAGGTGGGGGCGAGGGGTTCCCCTCAGCCCGGCCTGCACTCTCTCCAATCCAAGATTCCTCTCACAATCCGGGACCGTGGGCTCCTAACTGCTCACCTGACTGCCTGCCTGATCACCCCTAACTGCCTCTGCCTTGACCCCCACCACTGTGGCTTTATCTGGAAGGACGGACGAAAGATGTCCCTTTGACCCGGTCTAATTAGCATATTACCCTTTTATTAGTATAGACTAGAGGCCCGATGCATGAAGATTCATGTAAGAATGGGCCTTCCTTCCCCTGGCAGCCTGCACCGCCTTCGCTCTGGCCAGAGCCACCTTTCTGTCATCTTTGTCGAGTTAATTTGAATACTCACTCCTGATTGGCTGGTGGGTGCGAAGCTATGGTCAATTTGCATCTTTCTCTTTTATTAGTGTAGATATGCAGGTGTATTATTTCTATGTTCATAGTAGATATATCAATTTTTTATACACATCTCATTTCTGTAATGCATCTAATCATAAATGCACACATTTATATGAATTAGATGTGTGCATTTGATCAGCTGATTGACTTTTTTTAAAACCATGTTTGGATGGTTCAAACAGATGTGTGGCGACTCTATTGCGACTTTGCTTTTGAAAATGGATGGATTCTGCCTGGGGGTTATGCAGCACCATTAGGTGAAAGATAGTTAAAAGGCTGAGTTTTGATATCAAGAATTAGGTTCAAATTTTGAATACTAATCACAACAAAAATTGCTGTTTAAAATACCTTATTTAGCACAGTTATCTCTAATTGGTTGGACTTGTCCTTCTCTTTAATTCCAATAAACGCTGTCTATTATCTATTAGTATTGGATGCAATGTGTTGTCTAAAATTAGAAGCAATATGGTTTAAACAAACATAATTAGGCTGGCAATTATAATGGTAGTAATATTTAGTCAAAACTCATAGTTCCATTTTTGGGCTGAGTAGTATTCCCCTGTGTAAATGTACATTTTGTGACAGTATGGATAGACCTGGAGACTATTAGACTAAGTGAAATAATCAAGCCAGAGAAAGACAAATACCATATGATTTCACTTATATGTAGAATCTAATGAACAAAATGAACTAAAAAAAAAACACAAGAAAACAAACAGAAACAGACTCATAGATACAGAGAAAAGACTGACAGCTTTCAGAGAGTAGAGGAGTCCAGGGTTTAAAAAGGTGAAAGGGTTAAGCAAAAAAAACCCAAACAAACAAAAACAAATACAAACAACAAAACACACACACACACAATAACCTCATAGACACAGACAACAGTGTGTGGATTGTCAGGGGGTGGGAGGTGAGTGGGTGAAGGTAGAAGAAGGTAAAGGAGGGATAGATGGGGACAGAAGGAGACATGATCTGGAGTGGTGACCACACAATACAATATACAGATGTATTATAGTATTATATACCTGAAACCTGTATAATTTTATTAATCAATGCCACCTCAATACATTCAATAAAATATCATTCTACAGAAGACTAAATTGAAGAGTAAAATGTATATTCTCAAGTATATATACTATTTATGGCAAAATTAAAAAAACAAACAAGCGAACCAAATAACAGAATAATAATGATGCCTAATGTGTGGAAAGCACTTTCCATTGATAGAGCACTTATTTTTAAACCATTTCCTTTACCATAGAAACCAGACTTCTATCCCCCTATCTGTGCACCTCCTATTACTGCCTTCTGCCCTTGTAAATCTCCCCATCTAAGGAAATAGGAGGATGGATAGAGCATGCAAATTTTTGTTTTTCTCCTGTTTGACTACAAACTATTTTTTTTTAGAAGCTGGTGGGAAGAAACTAAGTGTAAATAATAACAGTGCTTTCAGTCTGTGAAACCATTGAGGACTGTGAATCTGTCACCAGGAGGTGATGAACAATGACACAGTGATACAGAGAGCAGGGGCTTGGCAAAGAGTCTCATCTGTTGCCATTTAGACAGGTAACACATCATCTCTGGATTTAGGGTGACAGCTGGTGTGCCAGATCAAATTTACATTGAGAGTGGCTGAAAAGTTGTGCAAAAAAGAGAGGGAGGGAGAGAGAAAGGGAGGAGAGAGGAATTTTTTTTTATTGAATCCTACCACATGTAAAGCAATACACTGTTATTTTATATAGGTACACATATATATTAGTATATATGTATTGCATGTATAATACATATATAATTTCTGATAATATAGTCTCTATCCTATTAAACCCTGTATCACTATTGTGGGCCATTACTTCCATGAATCCAGCTGATCTCCTAGTACATATGGGTCCAGAAGAGATATTTCTCAAAATAATGAATAAATATTAAGCTTGGAAAAGTGGTTTAAAGTCTATTGAAACCACTCATTTTATAGATAAAAATTTAAGAGTTATATATTCTGTTGCTTGTTCAAAGTTGCATAGGCCGTAGGAGAGTTGGTGCCAGAACCACAAAGTTCAGAAAATAGGGTAAATTTTGAAATCTTCATTTAGTTTGTGCATAGTTACTAAGGTTCTTCCATCCTCAAATGGATCACTGATCTAGCAATGATCACATGAACATATTGGGAAGAATGTAAGAGACTCAGGAGCGAAGGAAAAAGAAAAAACATTGGTAGGTGGGGTGTAAGTTATAAAGTCATAAACTGGTCCATTAGGTTGGTTTCTTGGAAGGTTTCAGGTAGCCCAAGAGAATGGGAGGCATTTCTGTGTATGGAAATTCTATGTGCAAATGAACATCAGTTTGGATGGAAGAGGGTTTATTTCCCCAAAATTTGATGCACATCTTGAACCCCTTCCCTATCCTCATCTGTCCTCTGATTCTCCACTACATATAGGCAAAGATATTCTTTGGAGTCAGAAAGGCCTGAATTGAAGTCTTGGTTCCTGCTATCTTAGGAAATGTTACAAAATTCTCACAATTTTCTAGCCTTCAATTTCCTCTTAAATATTGTCAATTGCTCAGATCTGAGTTGGTTGTGTGTTAAATGTGATCAACTATGCAAAGACCTTAAGACCCGAGTTCAGTTTGTGGAACATAATGCATTTTTTAAAATAGCATTTTCCTTTCCCCTCCCTTTCACTTTTAAGTCATTTATCATTGCACTAGGGGCCCGGTGCATGAAATTTATGCACAGGTAGGGTCCTGAGGCTTGGCCGGCTGTCAGGGCCGATAGGGGCCTTCCGGCTACCAGCTGGGGCCTTCCTTCTGGCTGCCAGCCAGGGTGTTTCTTCCACAGCTGCCAGTTGCTGGCCAGGGCCTTCCTTCATTCCATGACACCCCCTAGTGGTCAGCGCACATCATAGTGAGTAATGGAACTCCAGGTCTCCCAGTCAAACTCCCTAGGGGACACTTTGCATATTAGCCTTATATATATATATAGACTAGAGACCTGGTGCATGAATTCATGCATGGGTGGGGTCTCTCTGGGTGGCATGCAGGGATCGGGCCGAAACCCACAGTCCAATGCCACCTGCATCTCCTACCTGCCACTCCCATTCATCCCAGCCCCACGGTGCCTGCTATGGGCTAGCGCCCAATCAGTCCTAATTGGGAGAGGCTCGCACTACCGCAGCAGCACTACCAGCCATGAGCTCTGCATCTGGTGCCCTCACAAGAGGAATGGCCTGCAGAATCAGGCTTAAACTGGCTCTGTGTCATCCCCTGAGGTGTCCCAGATTGCGACAGGGTGCAGGCCAAGCTGAGGGACCCCACCAGTGCACAATCGGCCCAGGGAGGGGCTGCGGGAGGCTCCAGGGTGTGTCTGACCCATCTCGCTCAGTCCTGAATGGCCAGACCCCAGCAGCAAGCTAACCTACCAGTCAGAGCATCTACCCCCTAGTGGTCAGTGGACATCATAGCGACTGGTCGACCAGTTGACTGCCTGCCCCCTGGTGGTCAGTGCACATCATAGCAAACAGTTGAGCAGTTTTAGCATATCATTAGCATATTACTCTTTGATTGGTTGATTGTTCTGCCATTTCATCTATTTGCATATTACCCTTTTATTGTATAGGACTAGAGGCCTGGTGCACAAAATTCGTGCATGGGATGGGGGGTTCCCTCAGTCCGGCCTGCACTCTTTCCATTTCAGGACCCCTCAGGGGATATCAGACTGCCTCTCACAATCTGGAACTGCTGGCTCCTAACCGCTCACCTGCCTGCCTGCCTGATCACCCCTAACTGCTCCCCTGCTGGCCTGATCTCCACTAACCACCTCTGCCTTGCTCCACACCCAGGACCCAGGATTCCCTTCTCTGGCTGGTCGCAGGCACCTGGAACCTGGGCTTCCCTCCCTCTGGCCAGCTGCAGGCACCCAGGATCTGGGCCAGCTTTGCCTGGGCCAGCTGTAGCTGCAGGGGACCATGGGTGGGTGGCTTCGCGTGGGCCACAGGCACAGGCACTAGTGTCTGGGACCATGGGGCAGGCAGCTTGTCCCTCTCCCGGGCTGCAGCCCCAGCTGCTGGCACCTGGGACCACAGGGCAGGTGGCTTGTCCCTCTCCCGGGCCACAGCCTGGCTGGTCCCTGTTTCTCTCTTACGAGCTCATTTGTGCCTGGCTGGTCCCAATTCCTCTCTCCCCAATGTTGAGTGTCTGAGCTGTTAAGGTGTGACAGCATGAAGGCATGACAACCATTTGCATATTAGCTCTTTATTATATAGGATTCTTTATATTGTAGTTGTTTGAACAGACATCTTCTTACCATATTACAGTAGAAGTTCCTTGAAGATAGGAATCCAGTCATGTTGACCATTGTGTCATCAGCCATATTTCTCCACATTTTAGGAAATAATCAAGTTCTGTGGGTTTTGATTCCGAGCTTAGAACCCATAGAGCTAGCCACTAGGGAACGCTCCAGGATGAGCTGAAATTGCAGTTTACAGGCAGAATTCCTTCTTTTTTAAGAAGTCTCAGTTTTGCTCTCTATGCCTTTCAATTGGCTGAATCAGGCCCACACAGAATGTCAAGGATAATATTTATTTAACATTTACTGATGATAGATTTTCATCACATCTATAAAAGATCATCACAGCACATTTAGGTCAGTATTTGATTGAATAACTGTGGACCATAGCCCAGCCATGTTGACATGTAAAATTGACCATCACAATAGCCATGACTTAATAGAGAATATCTTGATAATGTACTAACATTATTTATTTTTGTATCACATTATATAATGGTCAAAAGCAGACTATGCATTATCTCACAGAATGCAAGGCAAATATTGCTGTTCCCATTTACTAAAGAGAATACTGGGGCTAATGATACTCAAATAGTGCTCAAATCCCACTGCAGTTCAGTGGCATCTGGTCCCATAACTCAGGTCCTTAAATTCTGATCAATAAAAGGACATGACCTTTCTTAATACAAAGCATCTTGCATCACTGCATTTCTAATGGAGAGTGCTGTTCTCACTCTCCCTTCAGGCTAGAGTGCATGTGCTGGGACAGTAGAGTTATAATACAGAAAAAGTCTCAATCAATGAGTCACCTGGAATTTAAATGACCAAGAAATTGTGTGGGCAAGAAATTAAATTATTTTGTTAAGTCAATGACTTCTGGGGGTTGTTGGTTAGCAGAGCATAACCTGGTTTATGTTAATGAATGAATTTCATTAACTGTCTTAGGGAGTTGATTCAAGGATTTTATTGGGTAAAAGATGTGAAAACGCTGGAAAAGGCTAACCATTAATATGCTTTTAATCCTACAGCTGTGTTTCAATTAAATCATTGGCAGCTATAAACAAGTGTGGATATCATGGATGACTTCACTCAATGGATAGTATTTATTTCTACAAGAAGTTTTACCAGCTGAATAAATTAAAGTGCTGTTTTAATTTTAATTCAGCACAAAAGTCAAGACCTAACACCAGAGAAAAACAGCTGAAATAAAATTTTCAGGCAATAAATTAAGCTTTTTAAGACTCTCTTTGGCCTCTTGCCCAGCCCAAGCTCAGACACATAATAATCATCAATGTACTTTTATTTCTAAGATCTCAACTGTTCTTGGTTAGTCTTGTAAACATCATATTAAAATTAGTTGTACATCAATATGCATGCAGCAGGCTTGAAAGAGTTAAAAATGTGTTCAGTGAAGGCAGAAAGTTGTTGTAAAAAAGAGTTTTTAGCCAATGCTGTCTATATTCAAGTAGAAATTTGAACTGGTTATGCACATTGAGGTGACAGGGAGTGACTTCCATGAAGCTAGAAATAACATGTTTTTTCCCATACCCACCAGTATAGAAAGTGTTTTTTTCAGAGCACATGAATATCAGAATAATTTAAATTTAGACTGAATAACTTTAAAACAAACAAAATTGATTGAAAATTCCTATTAGAAAGCAATAACTAAAATCAAAGAAATAGATAACACAGAATAGTTCAGAATAGAGACAACACTTTCAGAATTATTACATACTAGAGGCCCGGTGAGTGAAATTTGTGCACTCGGGGGGAGGGGAGGTCCCTCAGCCTGGCCTGAGCCCTCTTGCAGTCCAGGAGACTTCAGGTGATGTCCAACTGATGGCTTAGGCCCACTCCTGAGCAGGCCTAAGCCATCAGTCAGACATCCTTAGCGCTGCTGCGGAGGCGGGAGAGGCTCCCACCACTGCCGCTGCTTACATCAGCTGTGAGCCTAGCTTCTGGCTGATTGGCGCTCCCCCTATGGGAGTGCACTGACCACCAGGGGCAGTTCCTGCACTGAGCATCTGCCCCCTGGTGGACAGTGTGCATTATAGTGGCTGGTCATTCCACAGTTCGGTTGATTTGCATATTAGCCTTTTATTATATACTATAATTCTCATCAATAAAAAATAAGATATTCTTGATATTTAACTTCATAATTATTGTATTTTAATTCTTTGTAACTTATTGAATAATAATGACATGGAACTTCACTTATTGATATCTTACTATGTTATTCAAAAAATGTGCAGGAGGAGTTGCATATATGGCCCCATTCATTTTTATAATAACCAGTAAGGTAAGTAAATATCTTTATCCCTGTTTCACAGATAAGGACATTGAGGTTCCCAACTTACTTAGGTTTTCTAACTACTAAGGCTTTAAACTAGGAAAAGATATGGTGAGTTATTTCTATTTTCTATGAGAAGTCAGAACCCAAAATTTATATGTAATCTCTCAATGTCTAACTTTCAACAGCTAATTCAAAACAAACGTTTAAATGTATATGCAGGCCAGATTTTATTCATAGGCTGTCAGATGTGGTCTTTGTTTTATTTGAGAATAAGGGACTGTTGTACAATGATTTTAGAAGTAGTTGGGAAGATTTTTATAATCTGCTTCCCACTCCCTTGTTCACTGATGATTCTTTTATTTTAAAATATGTTTATATGATTTTAGAGAGAGAGGAAGGGGAAGGGATAGAGAGATAGAAAGATCAATGAGAGAGAAACATTGATAGTCTTCCCCCTGCACACACACCCCTGGGAATCAAGCCTGCAACCTGGGCATGTGCCCTGACCAGGAATCGATCCGGTGACCTCTTGGTTCATGGGTTGGCCTCAACCACTAACCAACACTGGCTGGACATCACTGATGATTCTAACTCCATCAATATTGAATAACTCCTTAATCAACCCAGAAGGAATTAAAATGTCAAGATGTCTATTGGGCAGACACCACTCCCACTGGCACCCACACAGAGAAATATTAGAGGTTAAGTAAGATATAAATGACTGCTCTCAGACACCAATATGAGAGGAAAAAGGAAGCGTCTGCAGAGGTTGGAGGAATGACCTTGGAAGGAAGGTAAATCCAAGATTACCATTTCTCCTCAACAACACATGAGGTTTCAGAAATGACCTAATATTCTATTGGCATTTCCATGGAACAAAGTAACCCATGTGTTTTTTATCCCTATGTGTCCAGAACCAATTAAGATATACAGTAAAATTATTTGTTTGGAAATCAAGATATTTGTTGTTTTATTGTAATATATGAATTTGAGTTGGTAACTTAGATCTATTTTTGAAATAGACTTTAAAATAATTTTCTCCTGGACTTTAACACAGCACCACTCACTCCTGGCTTTGAATTTATGTGAGAAGCTTCTAAAAACATGGATGCCCAGCTCCCACCCAATGGATTCTGATTGAATTGGTTTGGGATGGGACCTGGGCTTCAGGTTATATTTTTAAAGCTCCTCATGCCCTAATCGGTTTGGCTCAGTGGATAGAGCATCAGCCTGCTGACTGAAGGGTCCCAAGTTCAATTCTGGTCAAGGGCATGGACCTTGGTTGTAGGCACATCCCCAGTGGGAGGTGTGTAGGAGGCAGCTGATCAATGTTTCTCTCTCATCAATGTTTCTAACTCTCTATCCCTCTTTCTTCCTTTCTGTAAAAAATCAATAAAATATATTTTTTTAAAAAAAAGCTCCTCATATGATTTGATTCTAGAGCCAACATGGAGGAAGAAGCACTAAACAGTACTTCTCAAAAACCCTAACTTACCTGTGCATCACCTGAGAAGCTTGTGAAAATGCAGAGTCTGATTCAAGTGGTGCTGAGGTGGGGCCAGAGCGCATTTCTAATAAGCTCTGGACTGATGCTGAGGTCACTGATACCTCAATGAAACTTTGAATGGCCGGGTCTAAATCACTGAGATGCTCTTTCTCAGGGAGAGAATGAAGCAGGTCAGAGCCTGGCCAACTGCAGCAAGGGAATTTGCTATCTCCTACCTGGGCCAGTGAGGTACAGGCCTCCAAGCTTGTATTGATTGATTGACTGATTGATTGATTGATTGATTGATTTTAGAGAGACAGATGGGGGAAAGAGAGAGAGAGAGAGAGAGAGACGTCAATTGGTTTTACCACACAGTTATGCATTCATTGGTTGATTCTTGTATGTGCTCTGATTGGAAATGAAACCTGCAACTTTGGCATATTGGGACTATGCTCTAACCAACTGAGCTACCCTGTCTGGGCCCTCCAAGCTTGTTTGTTGTTGTTTGTTTCTTTTTTACATCCTCACCCAGAGATATTTTTTTATTAATTTTAAGAGAGAGGAAGGGAAAGATAAATAGAGAAATAGTTATAGGTTGTCCCTCCTGAACGTGCCCTGACCAGGAATCAAACCTGCAACTTTTTGGTGTACAGAACTTGACCCTAGCCCCAGTAAGCCTTTGATGAGGAGCCACAGATTCTTAACAGGCTAGGAAAGGCTTGAGTTACAATGAAATAGCAATTCTTTCTCCTAATTGTACAAATCCTGTGGGTCATGACTTTGTTACATATGCGTCAGGAAGCAGAGAGAGTACAGAAGCCAGTTTCATCAGTGCTTCCCAGAGGTTTGGCCCAGGGAAGAGTGTCAGGAAGTGTTAGGAATGCCTCCATCTAACCTAGTTCATCAAAAATTGTTTGAAGCTAACATTGCCTATGGTGGAAATCTGGTATTTGGCTTCTTGAATCTCTGAATCCCAAAGCTAACAATCAGTACTGCAAGTGCCAAAGGAGGACAATGTGGAGATGTCACTCCAAGCAAAAAAATATAAATTGTATTATAATAGGGCTTTGGCCCAACCTTATTTTTTCTCCTGCCATTTTGGTCCAGGTTATCCATGGCTGGGCCTCAATTTCTTGACCCCTTCTTACTGAAGACTTGGACCAACTCCTGACCAATTTTACCCAGAATTTTGTGAGGTTCCTGGACATTGGGATTTTGAGAAAACTCTCCTAAATGGTCCTAATGTGAAGGCACAGTTGAGGGCCACTACTCTCTAAGACTCTGGAAGGCAAGCATTAAAAAATATATTTGGCCACAGATCTAAGTTGCAGATCTTAATTCAGGTGGATTAACCTTCTTGGATCTGTTTTTTTAGTCCCTCCTCCTGAAGCAGAGAGAAGGAGAATGCTCTCAGTTTATAAATGTTCTAAGCAGCCTCCTGTGACCTGGCCTGCCCCTGGAGGGAGAGCTCCCAAGCAAGGGACAACACTGGACTGGACTTGGTGCACCAGGTCCATGGGGCATCAAGGAAGTGCTGAGAAATACCCAAAGGCCATAGACCAAGAAAGAGGATTCAAGTAGGTAAAGAACACACAGTTACCAAAAGAGGTACTAAAAATATTCATGTATTTGCTAACCAAACTGGAACTCTAATCTCTGATGCCTTGGAACCATAATGTCCTTAGGAGTGGGGAAGATTTTGATCTCCTAGAAATATAAGTATCCTTTTACCACTTTGCTTATATCTCTTCCAAGTATATTTCCATTCAAAGTTATACCTTTATTTTGAGTATAAACACTTTTGCCCCTTCTAAAGGCGCTTGTATTTTGTTTGCCACATATGCGTGAGTATTTGGTCACTTAGGAAATCACTTTATTACGTGCTGAACATCATTCTTAATTGTTCACCCTAACTATACCCCTGGCCCTAAATCTGTTCTTTATCTGCACAGTGAGTTAGTCATTGGTGTATATAAAACAGCTAGTTTTGTAAAGTATAAAATACAGTTCACTTTAATAGTCATGTATGTTATAAATTTGCATTTGCACCTTATCGTGATTTACATGACTATTAAATGTACTTTCTTATAGCAGCTTATTAAATGTATTTCCTTATAACAGCAATTGGAGAAAACTGATGTTCAGTTAAAATTTGCATAATGAGTAAGAAGGGAATTAAAAGTGTCTTCTGGTAAGAGGGACTTGTTGTGCTACCCAATATTTCAACCAGAGAGAGAAAGAAAAAAAAAAAGCATTTGTGTTGTTTGGATTTCAGATGAACAGATTTGCAAAGGACCCAGGAAGAAATGATGGGCCTTGAGCACTGCCCTATCCTCCTTCTTTCTTTCCTTCCCTGATTAAACCAGCCATTCCCCAATCCCTGGTTTGTTTGAATGTTTAGTTTCAAAACATTGATTGATAGCAAAAATAAAATAAAATAATATTAGAAGAAAACAAAAAACGGAATTCTACATTTGCATTCTGGTAATAAGTTCAAATATGAAGTCTGCCTCTTACTATGTCAGGGAATTGACCTTCCTACTGTGGGCCTCAGTTTCCTAAAATCTAAACAAAAGGAGGTCATCTAGCTGGTGTCTCTGCCAGTTGTAGAATCCTACTCTTTGGGCAAAGAAAGCCCTGAAGTGGTTAACAGCTGTTCGGAGTCTAGGAAAATGCAATGAGAAGCTGTCTTAGTTGGAACACGCTGGCGACCCTCTCACCCAATTCCCTGTCCTCACTTCCATTCCTGTCCTCACCCCACCCCCCTAATCTCCCCCAAGCATGTTGCACATACACCTGTCAAACTGGTCTAGATGAAGTGCCACTAACAACATAATCGTTTTTGTTTCTAAAAATATCTGTTTTCACCCACCTTGTAAAGTCAGGACAGATGCCGGGGGTCTGGACTGGTTTGGGAATTTTTCGTTGTAACTTGAGTGCCAGACCCAGGAGACAGAGCTCTGACATCAATTAGCAGCACGACAAATCGGCAGGAACCTTTCTGGAAAGAGCGTCCACACTGACAGTGAAGCATGGCGGTTGAGAAGCAACCCCTCCGGTAACACTTTGTCATTTTCCCACTTGCTGTCAAACTCCTTCCCTTCCCCCAGACTTACAAAACACACACCTGAACGCACATATTCTTCCAATGACAAACAGGCACCTGAGTGCACACAGGCATGCTTACACACACATCAAGGGGTGTGCCTATAGGTGTACCCATGCCTCTCTCCATATAGTCACACACTAAAGCACTTAATTTTCTCATACATGCAAGCCTTCACAACCACATGCATGCACATACTCACGCATCTGCAAACACACACGCATGCACAATATCATACATTCACCAATGTATGCAACCCCAGGTGAACCCTCTAGTTGACCTCAGGCTCATACACATGCTTGCAAACCCAACACTCACGTGGCTATGCACAGAGGTTACACATAGACAATTTCTCAGTCACACATACTCAAATGTATGAGCTCACATAATGAGACGTGCACATGAGCTCAGACAAGTACAGGCAGAGTTCACACAATGAGATGTGCAGGTGAGCGCACACAAATGCAGTCATGCATAAATAGCCACATACTTACCACCCAATGCAAGGGACTAAAGACAAGTCTCCAAAGTAAAGTTGGAAAGCTGGGCAGCTCTTACTCTGAACAAAGACTATAAAAATCCAGGGTAAACAAAGCAATGTTTCTCATACCTTCTGGTTTTCATATATTTAGCTGTAAAAAGCTTTATCTGTTCTCTCTCTCTCTCTGTCTCTCTCTCTCTCTCCCTCCTTCCCTCTCTCTGGCCATTCAGGGTATTTGAGTTATGCTGGCTATTTAGGGGGTACTTGAGCTATGTTTACATAACAAGGTCTTGGAACATTTAATCAAATTAATATTTCTTTTATGTGAAAAGATACTGCCATCAATGGCTGGTTTTCGCTGTTGTTTAGTACCATTTCCTTGATGGAAATCTCTTCATGGCTGCTCAGTCTTGACATGTTTCACCGCAAATTGCATCTATTTGCTTGCAGCCCCAACAATTGCCTCTGAAAGTTTTCAGACCACAGGCTGGGAAAGAAGGAAGGCTGCTGTTCTAAGTCTCCGTATCTTTTATGCCTTTCAGATGTTTGAGAAGTTAAGCAGCTTTATTAATTAACACTTACTTTGGGGCATGTGAGCAGAAAAAAAAAGGTATAAGGAGTGAGCTGTTGTCCTCACTGTGGGCGAGAACAGCTGGAGTCAGAGAACAGAAACGGAATAACAGAGTGGAATTATTTATTCAGACTAGAAACATACTCCTGGGGCCCCGGTGGGCAGTAATACAACGGGCTATGGAGTGAGGTAGAATAAGAAACAGAAGCCTGGGCCAGAACTGGGTTCCTCCACTGAGCACTTGGAGCAAGGTCCTTGTACTCTAAGATTTGGGTGCCTTCCGTATAAGGTAAGGATGCTAACACCCTACTGAATTTTTTTGTAAGGGAGACTGAGCATTGCATGCTTATATCTTCCCTTTAGTTACTGTCTGCAGAATAATTTATGTAACCTATGTACTAAATACTTAATTTATGATAGAAATCATGTGGTTTGCAAGCTCTTAAAGTTCGATTTGAAAATGGACCATTCTATACTCATAAGTGCTTATTTCCCCTCCTTGAGGAGAAAGTTTCACTGGCAAATCCCCAGTACCTGGATAAGTAAGTGTCTGACACATAGATTATCAAGTATTTTTTGAGCCCAGCTGGTGTTGCTCAATGGTGAACATCAACCTATGAACCAGGAAGTCATGGTTAGATTCCCAGTCAGGGCACATGCCCAGCTTGCATGCTTGATCCCCAGGATGGGGTGTGTAGGAAGCAGCCGATCAATGATTCTCTCTCATCATTGATGTTTCTTTCTTTTTTTTTTCGATCACTGATGTTTCTATTGCTCTCTCTCTCTCCCTTCCTCTCTGAAATATATCTATATATCTATATATAATATAGATATATATTTCTTGAACTGACAAATTAAGTTCTAAAATACTGATATTTGGATTTTGTATCCTAAGCCAAAAACAGTTTTGGTATAGAATCAATCACGCTTTGTTCTTTCTAAGAAGGACAATACTTAACAATGGCCTGAATGTGCTCCCCCCAAATTTCACATGTGGAAATCCTTACTCCCAGTGTGATGATATTATGAGGTGAGACAGTTATTAGTTCATGAATCAAATTTGTGCTCTTATAAACTGGACGCCAGAGAGCAATCTCACCCTCCTTCCACTATGTGAAGGCAAGGAGAGAACCAAATGCAGTGAAAGTCAGAGACACCTGCTGAAAAAGGTATCTGTAAAGGCCAATCTCTAAACCAAAGTGAGCAAAATGGGCCCCCAAAAGTAATGAATAAAGAGCAAACCCAACACTCATTTTGTTGAGCAACTAGTAAAGGCTATACCAAGTAGCCAGAAGAGCATCCCTGCCATTCATTTCACAACTGCAATGTGGGCAGAGCAGGTGGATCCAGATAACCCTGAAGCTATTTTTCAGGGACAAGATACTTTTATTTGGGGGCAACAGGGCTTCAGCTGATTTGTGGGGAGAGCAAAGGCTCCAAGAGCTCACAGTCACATGACCCTGTCACGTAAGCAACCCCCAAAGGAGACATATGTAAAACTTTAGACAATAAATAAAAAGGCAGAGAAAAAAATAAATATCTGTTTTATCTGCAGGTAAAATATGCTGATTGATTGGGGGGGAAAAAGTAAGCAACCCTGCCCTGTTATGTGACCAAAAAAAAGTGTTGATGCAGAAAATAGTTCTGGCCCCAACATAACCCAAACTCCTAAAAATAGCTAGTCCTGTAAGAACCCACCTCTTTCAAAGATAAATTATGAAAAAAGGAAGCAACTCAGAATCTCTACAAAGATACTATAAAAAATAAGTAGAAAAGAAACAGCAAAATGTGAAAGATGACTAAGCTTCACCAGAAAAAATATTGTCACAGAGCAGATGTAAAATATAAGCAAACAAGTCATAAATAACATTTTTAAAATAACTTTTAAAAGAGTAGACTAGTAAAATATGTCAAGTTAACCAAAAGAAATGAAACATGAACTGGCAGCATGTGGGAAATAAGTGAAAAGAAAAAACACACATCTTCCAAAATCATGTCTGCGTTGGAAGCAGCACAAAAGAAAAACAGAAGGTGCTGAAAACACAGCAAGGCTGTGAAAGGCTAGAGAGAAAAATAACAGGAAAGTGGACAAAGAGTTTTAGAAGATTGCAGATGGCAGGTGTGGGACAAGGGAAAGAAAGAAAGGACTTCACACACGCATGCACAAATACTTATGAAAGGCCGCTCCAAAATGAAATAAATATGTTTTACAGATATGGCTTAATAACTATTTTCAGACATAAAAGGTCTAATTTTACATGTTGAAAAGGTACACTGTGACCCAAGGCTTTTTGAAAAGAAAATGCTGATCTGATAAAGTTTCTGGTCTTCCAAGATAAAGAATACTTCAGGTATCTAGGCAAAATAATCAAATCAGCTATATGAGTAAAATATCAGGATAATTACAAAATTATTCACAGCAACATTCAATGATAGAAGACTGGGAAGCATGTAGTCACAACATTTTCAAGCAAACAATAATTTTAGCCCAACTAAGTTTTGGTCTAACTATAAAGTCAACGTTCTTGCATTTGTTCTGAGGTACCGAGTGCCTGTTATTGACAAGCATTCTAGATGCAGGGACTGCAACCTCAGCAACAACAATGACAACTAGCAGGCAAAGAAGTCCTCCCTCATGGAGTTTCCATTCTAATTAGAAATGAAAATAAAGCAGTGAATGAGCTAATGTTAAAAATATCTTTGTGTATTATGTTAAATGATTAGTGATAAATGCTAAAAAGGAAAATAAAGCATAGCAAGTAAACAGAGATTGTCAAAAGCATTGTTTTTTAGATAAATAGCTTGAATGAAAGGTGGCATGTGATTAAAAATGTGAATGAGTAAGGGAGCGAGCCCTCATATATCCAGAGGAAGAACATTATAAGCAAGATTAGCTAGTATCACAGCTCTGAAGACTGGATGCACCTGGAATGATCAGGAATGTGAAGAAGTCAGTGTGCCTGGATCAAAGTGGTGAAGGGCAAAGAGAAGAAGATGAGGTCAGGAAGGCAATGTGGAAAAGGGTGAATCGTGTTGGCTTAAAGGATTTGAGGTTTTATTCTGCTTAAGATGGAAAGTCATTGGAATGTTTTAAAAAGATAAGTGACATGATTTCATGCATATTTTGATTCCATTGTTCTGTCTTCTGTGCTGTAAAAAGACTGACGGCAGATATAGGGACTTTATGTAGAATATATTAAATAATATGAGTTACAGTTGATGGTGGCTTGAACCTAGGTGGTAGCAACGTAAGCAGTGAGAACCAAGAGGACTTGTTTGTGAACTGGATGTAGGATTCAAAAATCAGAGAGAAGCTCTTGTTCAAAATAGGACTTAAAAATAAAGAGAAACTCTAGCTTCTCTTTGCTGGAAGAGTCCCTGTTCTTGAACAGTTTTAACCTAAGGTCAATACATTACAAGACTGTCATCTTCAAGGTTTGTCCCTAGCCCCTTGTATGACCAGTAGGCTAATAACAAGTCATGTCTTAGATGGCCTAAGAGAGTGAATTTTTTTTGGATGGTAGGGTTATTCATTGAAAATTTAACAAGATCAGGCAGATATTTACTAGCAGGAACCAGGTGAACATGATTAAGAATAGACCTTGAAGATGCTAGACAAGAGTGGAGAGAGAAGGTATGACAGAATAAGGAAAAGTTATCAATCTGTGGGCTGTCTCTTATGACTCATGATTTAACATTCAGACAGGGGCAATTGGAGCCCTTGAAGCTTGAATCAAACAATGAAGTGGAGTTGCCAGAACAACCTTGGAAAAATATTGAGAAAGAATCTAAAGACTCAAGTAGTTGGATGTTCTGGTATTGATATATTATATGAAAACGACAACAAAAGAACAGATAGTTGGCTATGTTCTTCAAGAGAGCCTAGAGGACATTTCTTTTTACCAAATCAATGAGAACTATGCTCAGGAGGAGATCAGTATTGCTGGGAAAACGGTGATAGGTGTTCTTTGTAGACCCATTTAGGCAGGATCTGAGGATGTTATGGAACTGAACTCCCTAGTGTTAATTAAGATGATGGAGCCATGCTAATAAAACTAGCAGGCAAAGAAAAGAGTTGTTATACTTGGTAGGGGTAACTGACCTAAATTTTCAATAGAAGATAAAGGTCCTGTTAGATAGTGGTGATAAGGAGCATTTAGTATGGGATTCAAGGAATCTCTGGGAGCACTTCTTGATGCCTCCATGTCCCATCTTATAGTGGATATTTAACAAGTTAACAACCTGACCAGGAACAGAAATGCCCAGGGAACCAGGGAGGGAATCTGGGCAGGTGGTAGAGACAGATGGTGGTATGTATCAATTACAGGTCTAAGACCAGCTTTAGCAGTGGGAACTTCAACTTGTCCCATTCAACCTTCTTTTATAAGTCCACCCTTTTTCCTTTGTTAATATATATTTTTTTCATTAAAAATTTATATATTATTTCAGAGAGGGAGAGAGAGAGATAGAGAAAGAGAGAGGAACATCAATAATGAGAAGAAATCTTTGATCAGGTGCCTCCTGCATGCCCCACACAGAGAATTGAGCCCACAATTTGGGCATGTACCCTGACCAGGAATTGAACTGTGACCTCCAGGTTCATAGGTCAACTCTCAACCACTGAGCTACGCCAGCTGGAAAGTCCACCTTAAAAAAAAAATTGGGATAAACCACCTTCTCAAAAAACTGCTGACTGGTACTAGACATAGGATATGAGCAGATCTGAGTGGTGCATGGGTTACAGCAAATGCTGTGATTTCCCCACCCATATCTCTGCACACTTTCTATTGCAGGGCAGAACAGCATAAATTCCAACTTATGGTACCTGCATTTTGTTGTCTGAGGCTTTCTTAGTTATTGATGTTGCTTCCTCTGACTGTCAAAAAGTCAGAAGTACGGGGGAAGTAACACCCTTGAGAGAATTTCTTGATGAGTAACTTGCATGGATTGGTTATCACCCTAGCATCCTTCCCTTCAGATGAGGTAATTCTAAGGAGAGAGTTTTATGCTGGTCATAAGAATTCCCCACAGGAATTCACTGTAGTCACTCATTGTGGGTATTAACTTGATAATGCCACCTTAATAGCCTTTTTTCCCTTCTCCATTTCCCTACCATTACTTCCCAAATATACAACCTTACACTTGAATCTTTGTCTAAAGACCTGCTTCTGGGAGAACCTAAACAGCACTAGTATCATAATCTTAATATATGATGTAATCTTATAAATCTATAATTGCTTATTGTGGGGATTCAATAGTTGCTATGTAAATCAATGGAATAGCAAGAATTTATATCAAGTTGTAGTTATAAAATAACATTAAGAAGAGCAATTAATGGAATGTAATTCTAAATTATCAAGGGATACACACACATAGTAAAGAAATACACTTCACATAGTAAAAGAGGCCGTAAAAGCGGAGAGTATCACATAAAATATAAGCACAATTAAGACCAAATATACATATTTAATATCAATAAATAAAAATAAAATTACTGATTTAAATACAAAGCATATCATAATGGATTACAAAGAAAAAGAATATGATTAAAATTTGACTCAGAGAGGTTGAAAAACATAAAAATGGGCAATCTTGTACTGAGAGAAAAATGTATATTAAGGAATGGACTAAAACCTTAGCATGATTCATGAGTGAGCTAAAAAAGAAATAAAGGAAAATAAGAGTCATCTTCTACACTAATAAAAGAGAAACATGGTAATTAGCGTACGACCGCTACCCTTCCCATTGGCTAATCAGCATATCATTATGCAAATTAACTGTCAGCCAAGATGGCGGCCGGCAGCCATGCACTGAAGCGAACAGGGAGGCTTGCTTGCTCCAGTGAAGGCGGACTCCAACATTCCCCGCCTGCCGCTGCCGGCCTCTGAGCTGCAACTCTAAGCAACTATGTTGCAAATATAGAAGCTAAACAAAACCCTAGAAAGCCAGCCGGACCACAACATTGTATCAAATACAGAAGGTAAAGGCCAGAAACCTGCTTTTAGCACTGAGGCCTCAGAGCTAAAGCTGGCCCAGAATAGAAAAAAAAGAAAAGAAAAAAAGGAGCGGTTGGGAGCTTCAGTCACAGGCCAGCCTGAAAACGGCCCTCAGCCCCTCACCCAGACTGGCCAGGCATCCCATTGGAGACCCCCACCCTGATCCAGGACACCCTTCAGGGCAAACCAGCCGGCCCCACCCATGCACCAGGCCTCTATTCTATATAGTAAAAGGGTAATATGCCTTCCGGGATCAGCGGAGCCGCCAGGCCTCCCGGAACCGGGATCAGCATAACAGGGGGCAGCGCCCAACCCCCTGATTGCCCTGCGGCTCTGTGAGTGACAGGAGGCGGGGCCACAACCTCCCTATCTGCCCTGCTCTGTTCGTGACAGGGGAAGGCGCCCCAACCCCCTGATCAGCCCTGCTCTGTGCCTGATAGGGGGGAGCTCCCCAATCCCCTGATTGCCCTGCAGCTCTGTGTGTGACAGGGGGGAGCTCCCCAAGCCCCTGATTGCCCTGTGGCTCTGTGTGTGACAGGGGGTGGGGCCACAACCTCCCTATCTGCCCTGCTCTGTTCATGACAGGGGAAGGCGCCCCAACCCCCTGATCAGCCCTGCTCTGTGCCTGATAGGGGGAAGCTCCTCAATCCCCTAATCGCCCTGTGGCTCTGTGTTTGACAGGGTG
Source organism: Myotis yumanensis (assembly GCF_028538775.1). Classification (NCBI taxonomy): domain Eukaryota; kingdom Metazoa; phylum Chordata; class Mammalia; order Chiroptera; family Vespertilionidae; genus Myotis; species Myotis yumanensis. The sequence goes on along the minus strand of NW_027223752.1, from coordinate 234,856,036 downwards.
CTGTGCACCAACCCCCTGATCGGCCCTGCTCTGTTTGTGACCGGGGGCGGTGCCCCAACTCCCCTATCGGTCCTACTCTGTGAGTGACAGGGGGGAGCTCCTCGACCCCCTGATCAGCCCTGCTCTATGCATGACAGGGGGGAGCTCCTCAACCCCCTGATGGGCCCTGCTCTGTGTGTGACAGCGGGGAGCTCCTCAACCCCCTGATGGGTCCTGCTCTGTGTGTGACAGGGTACGGAGCCCCAACCCCCCTAATGGGCCTTACTCTGTGAGTGACAGGGGGCAGCGCCCCAACCCCCTGATTGGCCCTGCTCTGTGACAGGGGGCAGTGCCCCAACCCCCTGATCGGCCCTGCTCTGTGCGTGACAGAGGGTGGCGTCGCAACCTCCCCATCGACCCTGCCTTGAGTGTGACAGGGGGCAGTGCCCCAACCCCCCAATCGGCCCTACCCTGAGCGTGACTGAGGGTGGCATCACAACCTCCTGATCCGCCCAGCTCTGTGCATGACAGGGGGCGGCGCCCCAACTCCCCAATCGGCCCTGCTCTGAGCCTGACCAGGGGCTGCACCTAGGGATTGGGCCTGCCCTCTGCCACTCAGGAGCAGGCCTAAGCCAGCAGGTTTTTATCTCCCGAGGGGTCCCAGACTACGAGAGGGCACAGGCCGGGCTGGGGGACCCCCCCCCCCCCCAGTGCACAAATTTTTGTGCACCGGGCCTCTAGTTTAAGAATAAAGTTTATGTATTCTACTAGAAGTCAAGAAATTTTAAATATATACTTAGTTAAGAATATATCTCTAACAATAATATAGGGAAATAAATAGAAACACATTATTTATTTAATTCACTTCTCTCAGTGTTTGACATAGAAGTGTGTGAGGAAAAACATATACAACTTAGAACCTTATTTAATTATTTGTATGGCACTGAATTCTCATTCCTGAAAGAGTAGTAGAATATGTCTTTCTTTCTCATATTTATAGTGTAAATTTGAATGCCTATGAAATTTTATAAAAAGTATGTAGCATGAGTTAAGAATTTAAATATTCAAAGTTCACATCTCCACTTTACCCACCAAGAAAGGACATTCAACCCTCTATTTAGCTGTAACTCGAAAATCCTAGTGGAGGCCTCTGGCCCAATTTGTCTTATTTACCCACTACCCACAGTTAACAGAATAGGATATTGTATTTGCATCCTCCTCTAGAGCTATTGGGCTGAAGAGGGGCTAGAGCAAATTGCCACAAGTAGGAAATGCTATTATGAAGTGAAGGGAGGCTTTCTTAGAGGAAGAAAGAATAACTGTCCACAGTAGGAAGGTAATGAGGATGGAATGTTATAATTTGTGTGAAATACTGGTCAAGGGTGTTATACTGAAGATAGGGTGCCCACATAGGTATCCTCATCACCCTGAAATCAGCAGGAAAAACCAACTAACTAATAACTCTTTTTCAAACAATCCAGAACTTCTCACCGTATATTTTCAGTGCTATGCTATGCAGTCACTGCTAAGTGAAGTGAGTGGTATCAGTAAGACTTGTTTTATATCTTTACATTAGATAATTATGCCTTCCTCTTCTTTGTTGCTTTATTTGTTTATTTACTTCTTTTTTGAGGCATGGGCTAGATAATCATATTCTTTGTAAGTTGTAGACATCCCACAAAGTACTACAGTATATATAGTATATATAGTAGACAGTAAATACTCAAAAAATATACGTTTATTAACTAACCTTTCACTTCGCCCATCATGTATCTTAGTTGATGATTTTCCTGCTGTTTCCAGCCAAAACTGCCATGAACTCATTAGCTAAGGCTAAGAGTGATCCATAGTCATCTCTCTCTGGTTAGTTCACTTTTGTATCAGTTCTTCTTTAGGAAGTACCATTAAGTAGAATCTACCCTTCACTGGCTTTCATATAAGACCCCAAATTCCATGATACACACTATCCTTGGTTATTAACTGAAACAGATTCATATACCTAACTTCTTATCCAATATCCATTCTTGGGTGCCAAAAACATCTTAAACTTAACATGTTTAAAACTGATGTTCTGCCCTAGCTGGTTTTGCTCACTGGATAGTGCATTGGCCTGCAAACTGAAGGTTCCCAGGTTCGATTCCGGTCAAGGACACATGCCTAGGTTGCAGGCTCGATCCCCAGTAGGGGGCGTGCAAGAGGCAGCCGATCAATGATTCTCATCACTGATCTCTCTCTCTCTCTCTCTCTCTCTCTCTCTCTCTCCCTCTCCCCCCTCCCTCCCCTTCTCCCTCTCCCTGTCCTTTCCTTTCTAAAATCAGTAAAAATATATTTTTTTAAAACATGCAAAATACTGATGTTCTGACCCTGCCCCATCACCCCTGCCACTACATGAAGTCCTCCCAATCTCATTTGATGGCAACCACATCCTACCCTGTGTTCCGGTGAAAAATCTTGAATCGTGATTACCTCTCTTTTTATTCAGAGGATCCTTCCAACCTATCAAGAAATCCTGTTGGAACTCTCTTCTACATGTGTCCTTAAACAAACCACTTTTTACCACCCGCACATTTACCACCTGGTCTGAACCACTTGAAGGAACCCTAACTGGTTTCATTACCTATTTTTTATTCTCAGCTTAGCAACTGAATGATTCGGTTCTCAACCTGTGGGTCGCGACCCCTTTGACGGTTGAATGACCCTTTCACAGGGGTCACCTAAGACCATCCTGCATATCAGATATTTACATCACGATTCATAACAGTAGCAACATTACAGTTATGAAGTAGCAATGAAAATAATTTTATGGTTGGGTCACAACATGAGGAACTGTATTTAAACACATTGTTTGCGGGTAGTTTTTATCGGGCGCTAACAGGTGGAGCGGGCCATTTTTGCTAATTTTTTGCGCAAATGGCAAAGTTCAGTAAAATTATGGTAACTTTAGTTTACGTATTTATACGTTACCCGCATTCTACCGCTAGTCTATAAAAAACGTATTAATACTGTCCTGCGCTCTACTACACTGGTAGAACATATAAATATGTAAAACGTATAAATAAGTTTCCCGCATACAATGTGTAAAAGGGCCAGAAGGTTGAGAACCACTGCAACACAAGAATCAGCTTATGTTGCTAATGCTCAAAACTTTAATAATATTTCCTGATGTAACTGAGAGTAGTCTAAAGTCCCTCTCTGTGGTCTATAGACAACACCTGATCTAAGCCCCTGCCTCATCTTATATCCTCCCCTTCCATCATTCTGCTCTGAGCCTTTACTCTGGGTGTCCACATGTCTAAAAGACCCTGGCCCCTTCATCTGATTGTCTATGTTTCCAACCTTCTTAAATCTTTGCTGAAATAGCACCTTCAAAGTGGGGTCAATCTCAGCCTCACTATTTAATACTGCACCTCACTCCACCTCCCTTTGGCCTTCTGGTTCCTTTGTATGCCGCTCTACTTTCTGAGATTTGTAATGCACCTGTTAATTTATCATTTAGTACACACATATTTACATGACAGAATATAAGGTACATGCAGCAGTGTGCTTGAGTCTGCCCTTACCTTCACACAGGACTGGTTTATGTACATCTGTTTCCAACTCTGTATTCAGGTGGTAACTTGTAATTGGTCATGATCGGTCATTTAAATCACAAAATTCCACAATGTTCCAAATTAGAATTTCCTTTGAATTTTTTTTTTTAAAAAGAGCCGGTTCTCAAATAGTTTCCAGCAAAGCACTGCATGGCTTTATTATTACCTTATCTTCAATATCTAAACTGTTCCTGGCATGTGGTAGCCACTCAATACATATTTATTAAATGAATACCTCTGAATCAATCTCATTATTTTAACACTATTTATTTTAGGTGCCCCAAGAAGCTCAGGACTCTGAGATCATCCCCTTCCTCTCCAGAAGTTACTATAGGCAGCAAAGCCATGGTTTCCCACCCCTAACACTCGATCCCCACCCCTGCTTTCTTTTTTATCCAGAGCTTTCTTCACCATCTGACCTTCTTATATTTTATTTATGCATTGTTTTTCTATAGATCCTATCACTGCAATGTTTTTGTCTATTATGTTTGAAGCTACCTTTCACATACCTATAAGAGTGCCTGGGATTCAAATAAAGCTCCATACATTTTTACTGAATGAATAAACCAACAAATGAATGAATATATGAATGAGTTGCTCAATCAGTCACAGAAGGCCTGCCTGTAAAGTTGATATTGGGAGTAAGAAAAAGGACATTTTTTCCACAAAGAAAATTCAGGTTTTGTTTTGCCAGAAAAAAAATGGATTTTGCTTAGCAAAAATAAAATAATATATATTTCCTAAAATAACCCAATGGAGCTGCTGTAAGAGTAAATGATAAAATTTATATAAAGAATCTAATTCCACATTTCTAAAGGGAAGAACCGCACACCATTTCTGCCAGAACCTAGTGTGGTTTTGCATGACATGAAAAACAGCTTTGGGTCAAATAATTTTAAGTAACTCTAGCTCCAGATTAAATGACACTAAAAGGATTTCTTTGCCACAGGATACATAACTCAGAGGATTGGATATATGAATGTAAAAGTAGATCTCCCTAGGGTTGTTAATTCAAGAAACAATGCTCAAATATATTTCAGCATGTATTTAATCTATATAAAAATATTGTTTAATATAATATATTTTACATCTAATGCTAAAGTACTGAGGGTTTCTTTTGAGATTGGTTAACTATGCAAACACACATTTCCTTACACCTCTATACCTCTCAATTCTATCTAAAGTTGATAATAATTTGATGTAGAATGTATACCCAATGAATTAACAAGCCAAACTTTCAAGTTTAGGAGTCTTAATCAAATTTCATTTTTCCTAGGAACTTTATATACATACACACATACATAAAAGCATACACATCCACATACATGTATATGGAGGAAAGGTTAAATATAGTTCACATACACATGAGGGAGGATATTGAAATATTAAATAATGATCAAAGTAGTTCTATTTTCATGGTGATTTTATTTTACTTTCATTCTATTTTACTTGAAGATTGTTTTATTTTGTCGCATTTAAAATATATATATTTTTAATGATTTTAGAGAAAGGAGAGGAGAGGGACAGAGAGGTAGAAACATTGATGAGAGAGAAACATCCATCAGCTGCCTCCTGCATGCCCTGCACCGGGGACTGAGCCCAAAACCAGGGCATGTGCCCTGACTGGGAATCAAACCCTGACCTCCAGGTTCATGGGCTGACACTCAATAATTGAGCCACGCTAGCCGGGCTATTTAGTCAAATTTTTTTAAAAGAAAATACACTTTTATTGTGGGATCCAGTTATTTATTTATAGTCATTAAACCATATTCATATCAGAATTCTTTACATTTTTTTTCTATTTACCTCTTTGTCTCAAAGACACTCTCAGGGTCTCAGTAATACAAGATGATTTTAGTTGATGCTGATAGGAACACTGTTATGGTAGAACTGTAGATTTCCCAGCTAGAGCCCACAGCTGGCTTTATAGCAAGAGACTCATGTTTCTTCACACTCCCTGAGGGGGAGGGGAAAGTCACGGTGCAGTGAGAGGTGGAAAGTGAGCTATGGATATCCTATGGCCATGTCTTCCAGTGGGTGCCCTGTCTTATTGGAAGAAATCATGTCAGAGAGAACTCCGTGTAATAGAGTTATTTGAGATGGATCATTTAGAATGAAAGGAGCAATGTGATTCCTGGACCATAGACTGAAGTCTGCACCACAGTTCACATAATTTCCTCGACCAGCCAAGCGTGCTCAGAGAGCGACAGCACTCCACCGGAAAGTGGCAGCTCCGAAGCTCAACACTGTGAGGTGCTCAGTGGCAAAGGCATTACATTCTAACCAAGTGTTAATACTAAGACACTCCCAAATCCCCTTACCCAAATCATGAAGTCAATGAAATATGCAAGTATTAAAAAATAAATGCGCGCGCACACACACACACACACACACACACGGACAAGGGCACTGAGGCAACTGCACCAAGTCCTGCCAAAGTGCAGATTATCAATGGAGAGAGTAATTTCAGTTCAGGGATAATGATCACCCATGCAATTGCTAAATATTAAAGCAGGAGAGTTCTGAAAATATGCAGTTTGACATATAATTCCTGTGTGGCACCTTTATTACATTAGTGAATTTTCTCATCTGTAGGGTCTCCTAAGGGTAGCATGAGGTTCATATAAGATAATGATTTTGAGGAGGCACTCAAGTTGATACCCAAGGACTGTGTAACTACCTAAGTAGTGCCATTTTGCACAACCTGCTTCTCCATGCTCCCTCCTGCTCCTCTCTACTAAGTGTCAAAATACTTTAATATTGCTCCAACAGTATTAAAGAGCTGAAAAAGACTGCAGAGTTTATCTAACTCCCTTTTGCACACAAACTCCCACTGGTTCTTGAATTCCATTGATGGTACCCATTACTCATTAAACAAACATCTCCTGAGCTTGAACTGTAAGGATGGCCCTTTGCCCTACCAAGTAAACACCGTAATTCTCATTTTCATTGTTGCTCTGATGAGGCTTAAAGAGAACAAGTGACTTGCCTATTGCACACTGTGTGACCAGTGAAAGGTTTTACACAGAACCCAGGCATAAGTCTTCTTACCACCAGCCCCGTTTCCAAGAGATGGGACATCATTCCAGGGAGACTACATATGGGCAGGGAACCATACCCACTACCATCTATCCCCTTCAGCACAGTGGATTTCACCAACATGAGTTTGCTTTCTCTTCCCCCTCAAAACTTCAAAAACACAATATTTTTTCTTGTAATAGAAGCTTTTACAAAGCTTTCCTTGATTTATCCCCTCCTTCAAAAAATCTTTAACTTTAAAAATTTTTGTTCCTATTTATTCACACCTCTCTCAAAGCTATTCTGCCTTGATACCTTGGATTATAAATTTGTCTTGCTAGAATTTAAATCTTTTGAAGCAAGGGCCATGTCATGTATGTCATTCCATCTATCATAATGGCTTACCTGGGCTGAGCAATCAATACTTTTTAATGAATGGATGCAGGAAGGAAGGAAAGGAAAAATAAACCATGGCCTCAGCCATGTGTCTGAGTACCTCTCTTGCAGTCCACCTACCCATCGATCTCTGTCCTTCAGCCAGGCAGCCAAGCATTCCTTTATTTTTCTAGTTACTTATGATAGCCCACAGAGAGCAAAGTCTCCCCCTGGGTTTTACAATTGCCATATAACCACAACAGAAAACCCACCCTCATCTTCCTGGAAAACCTAACAGAGTGTAAATAAAGAGGCGATGCCCATAGCACCTACAAATCCTTGTTATTTGATCAAATTGCTAATACTTACACAGGTCCTCACTCCAGTGTACTTATAGCTTCCATATCCACTAGCTCACGAGTCCTGTGGACTAGGTGGGTAAGTCCCATTGCTTCTAGTTTACAGACAGGGGAACGGAGGCTTAGACAACATAAATAATGTGCACAAGCTTGAGTAACAGATAAATAAGAAAAAAAAGGTGAAGTTTCCTGAATGTAGTGTTGTTTCAGTATAGTTGTCTGTTTCACCTCCATGATGGTACCACTTATGGTAAGATAAATAAAATGCTCTTAAATAAAATCTGGACAGAAAATTCCAGATCATTGCAATCTCTCTGATCTATGTAGGCAAATAATACCATACCATGGAGTACATATTTGTCAATCATAAACCGGGTTGTGATGTATCTTTGAATTAGACTAGTCTTTGATACTTCATTTTTTAATCCTGAATGCCTTGTTCCTAGGTCAGAAATGTCAGTCCCTTGTTGTGAGCTTTGCTTAGAATCTGGAGTCTGACAAGACTGGTTTCCAGGCTCTGTCATGCAGTAACAGGTAATTCGGGGCAACTTTCCTAAACAATTCAACTATGCATGTCCTTATACATAAAAAATAGAAGAACAATTGTACCCTTCTGACTGGTCATCATGAGGGTTAATTGAAATACACAGGACAAAAATTGCTTACTGTCATTGAAACTACATGGTAGGTGCTTGAAAATAGCACCTGCCTTTTTTACTCTAACTAGTCCCATTATTAGACACTTGATTTATCCAAAGATCAAGGGATAGTTGTTAGTTTCTCTATTCTTCTGGGGGGATAGCCAGTATATGCATAAAGTAGGGGCCTAATGCATATGACTTGATTGATTTCAGATAATGTCCAGTCAATTCTTGTGTCCTTTAACAAGATAGGTTGAGACATGTCCAAACTTTTGGAGAATCTACTTCATAGTTTGGGGTTTTCAGTGTCATAATTTTGTATCTGTGTAATAGCCAGCTACTTTTCCGATATTCATCTGAAGAAGTAAAATTCAAATAACTTTCAAAAGTGTTCAGCAGCTCATATCATGTGTAACCTGAGGAAAATCAACTATTACAGGGTCCTAACCTTTGTTCATTATTTGTTCCTCATTTTCTATGTGAGCCTCACATTAACACATGTGAGAAAATGTACACAACTAAAAAGTAAAAATTGAAAAGTGCAACAAATGATAAAATTCCAGCTGTCATCATCAACATTATACAGCTCTAACGATGCAATCACCGATAGGAAAATGTTGTTGCAGTTGTAGGTCCTAATTAATCTGAGGGATGGGGATATGAACATGAGCTACTATTAAGTGCACGAGGTGGGGAAGAAAGTTTATCTGTCTCAAGTTAAAAAATATAGGACTACAAGAATATAAGCTTCTCTATTCTTAACATTTATTCCAAGCCCATAGAATATTTAAAGTCTTCAGTAAGCATCATGTAGTCTGGAGAGCCAGATTCTGCTTCCTAATGTGTCAATAATTATATTTTGCATAATGTTACTATCTCTTATATTTCTATATATTTTTTACCATTTGCAAAATCTTTTCACATACTTATCTCACTTGATCTGCACAACATCCTGTGAAGATGTTAGGGATGATAGTCAGAAGGGCTGCTCATGAATATTCTTATATTCTGGCTCTTTTTCCCTCCTTCTGGGCACATGGGAATACTGCATTTACTTGCCTACTTGAAATTTGGTGAAAACCCATTATAATTTTTCGGCCAATAAACTGAGGGCAGCCATATCGTGCTTCTCTGCACTCAGCCTTCCACCTGGCAGGTGAGTGATAATGATTAGGACAGTGGTTGCTTTGTCAGTCAGGGACTCTGAAAAACAGCAGTGATCAGCCCTGTCACTCCATGTCCTTGATGGACATGTAGCATGAGCAAAAAATGCACATTCATTATTATGAGTCACTGAGACTTTGGGGTCATTTGTTGCTGCAACATGACCAGCCCTCTCTGACTGATACAACAGATATTATTTTCTCCTATTTAAAAATTTTTTTTTCTGATTCTCAGAGAAGTGCAGTGGTTTACACATGAGTATAATGCTAGAATCATTTGAATCAAAATTATGTTTTCTATTACAGTGAGAAAAATGTGTTGTAAGCACCACAAAATGGAATATTGCTTACCAGAGTAACAGGAATACTCTTCATATTATCCTCTTGTGTGTTTTATCCTAAATGTTTTGTGTTAAGTGTGACATTAGGCCAGTATGAAACTTGTCCTGTGTTTTGTTTAATTATCATCTCTATGATCAGGGTGAGAAAACATTTGTGAACTTGTTAACTCTGCTGTCTTTGTGCAGAAACTACAAGTACACCCCATGGTTTTTGACTGCAAGGTGATGATAAGAGCATCCAATGTGCTGTAGGCCGAAGGTCCTGAAACCGCTCTCCAGGAGGTCTCCAACATTGCCTTCTTAAGGTTCTTTATAGCACAAATTCAAGATGATCACAATGGGTCATCAGCATATTACATTAATTAATGCAAGCATTTATTCTGAATAATATTATGTAAAATGTAATTATGATGAAATATAGTTCACTTCCTCTATCCTCCAACTTCATGGGGGACAAAACCTTTCACAGGAGTTGAAGTTTTCAGGTGACTAGAAAATATTTATTTAATTACAAATTGGTATTTATTTTGTCATTTAAATGATAATATTTCTTAAATGTATCATGTACCTTCTCAGCCTCCTAAAATAGAGTGAAAATAATAGACAGCATTACAGAGTCATTGAGTACTTGCTAAATATCGGTCACTGAACTTATTCATCATTGCTGTAATTAACAAACACTTATGAACCTTTTACAGATGAATTGCGGGACCTCTATGAAGATGAGAAACTGATGAAGTCAAGGATGAAGCAGGGGGGTCCCCACTGCTCTTTGCTGAAATGTTATCTGGTGACTCACTCTGAAAGCAGAATAGTTCATCATCACAATATTAGAATTAGAATTGATCTTAAAGACTGTCCTAGTCAACTGCCTCAACTTAAATGTTAGAAATATTAAGTGAATGTAGGTTATATGTGTATCATAAGCTTAATGAATAACAAAGTTCAGATAATTAAATGAGGGTATCGGATTTTGGTTAGGAAAACAGTTTCCAGTATACAGATTCTAAGGATGAAGGACAGTTAATAGAGGAAGTAGGGTCTCATGCACAGCAATTAGAGGGAATGGCCAAAGGCAAGGGATCCATTGCTGACCATCTCTGCCTGCTGCACCAGGGGCTGGAAGATACCTACAAGTTCACCTGGAAGCCACTAAGAATCTTAGGAAATTGAAAGAGGTACCAATGGACCCATTAAGCTTGCATTTTCTCTTTTGTAATGTCCAGTTGATTAGATTGCCTAGCACCATAAGGTCACTGACCTTTGTCTGATGTTCCTTTGACTAAGCTGCCTTGTATTCCAGAATTTCTGGGTAGGTAGGCATGCTCTAAAGGAGTCAGCTACATTAAAGCCTTTGCATACACAAGATTAGCAATATAAAATGATTCCATTTATATAATAGAAAACCAGGCAAAATGCATCTACTCTGCTAGAAGTCAGAATGTGGTTGACTCTTAATTGGGGCAAGGGAAAGTAACAGGAAAACCAAGGACATTTCTGGGGTCCTGGCAATGTTCTGATATTCAACACAAGTGAGTTCAATTTGGGAAAATTTATCAGTTGTAGAGTTATTGAGTATATATTTATTTTTAAGTATGAATGTCACATATCAAGAATATATATTTTTAAATAAGCCAAGTATCAAATTAGTAGTAGGTAAATTATACATGTTGGCATTAGGAAGTCTTTGCACAAGGAGGAACCAGTCTGCCCACAAGACCCACCAAAGAATCCTTTGTACCTGGTAATGTGCGACACAGAAGCTGGTCTTTGGATCCGATGACCTGATTCCAGATGTGGCTTCACACATGTTACCTGAGCAGGAGGCAGAGCAGCACAGTGGACATGCAGTTAGGCACAAATTACAAGACTGTTCAGGCCTGGTTCAAAGTTCTGAATGTGGGTTCTTGGTCCACGATCATGGAGACGATCTAATACTCAGTTGCATATATATATAATTTTTTTACCTGAGCTTCAGAAGAATAGCCTCAACTGTAACTTTAAATGTAGATTTTGAAAAGATACATATATCAAGGATGTGGAAATAATTTTAAAGATATATTTCTTATCTTGCCCTCCTATATTCCAAAAGTGTAATATTATATTCAGAAAAACAGCAGTTTGGGTATTAAGCTAATATAGTCCAAGTGTGTTCTTTTCTGATAAGGACACAACTCACAAAACTGAGAAATAGGACGTCTCTATACCCCTTCTCTTGGATAGTTTTTCTTTACTCATTTTCTTTGCATTTAGTTCAGCAGATGTTTATCGTGATTCCCTGATATCCTGGGCTTCACACTGCTGCTGGAAATTCGAGGGGGGGTGGCGGGGACAAGGTTTTTGCCTTCAGACCCTTGCAGACAGTTCTTCACAAGCAATTAATCAAAGTCAGCATGATCATGCCCGAAACACAGGCATGCTGAGAAGGCCTTGAGGGAAGCCCCTATCACCCTCCCGTGGAGTCCAGGACGGTTTCTCAGAGATAAAATTTGACCTGGGTCTTAAATGGTAAGCTGGCATTTTCTAGGTACAAATAGGAGAAAGCTTTCCAGAGAGAAATAATAGATAAAAAAAAAAATACTCAGGTTCTGTGAACATTTCACTGTGTGTGGTCACAGAGGGGAGCGATGAGACTAGAAAGATATTTAAACCGAGTGATGAAGGAATTCTGACTTAACCATATTTTCAATGATCTAGAAAACATTTATAAAATGTCAGCAACTTCTGCCCTTGCTTTATTTTTTTCTCTTTAGTAATGATCCCCAACTAACAAAATACATATTTTACTTTTTAAAAATCTCACTTATTGTCTTGTCTCCTCCAGCAAAATGAGAGTCCCACGAGGAGAGAGTTTTGTCAGTTTTATCACTACATTTCTAGTACTTAGAACAGGTTCTTAAAATAAAATAAAATAAAATAAAATAAAATAAAATAAAATAAAAATGTACTAAGTGTCCAAATGAGCTTATTGAGGTCTCCTTACTTATTAAGCATGTTCCTGGTCAATAGAGAGACACATGTGCTTATGATCCTGGGCCTGTCCTCTGGGAGCACAAGGGTTAGAAAGTAAAAAGGTGTGCAATCAGAAAAATACTGATAAACATGAGAGGATCTATAATTAAGCAAATTAAGTAAACTGCTACAGGACACAACCTCGCTGAGGAATTTGAGACACCTTTAAATTTGTATAAACATACGGAAACCTGTTACCAAAAGGGAGCCATGGACATTCCTAGGCAGGCAAGCAGCCATTTGAGTTTTCATCAAAGCTCCAATGAGTAGGGTTCCCAGACCGACACCCCTCCACAAAGAAATAAGTACAGAAATGGAGAAGTGCAGAAACCTCCACTGCAGTTTAGCATCATCACCACCACCAGATCGATCAACAGGAGGCACAGGACCAGAAGACTGGCTTATGGTGAAGGGGCACAGGACGCATGCGTGCTGTGAGCTATGGACTGGTTTCGCACCATAGGTCTGGGGCAGGTAATTTCAAGGGCCGTGGAGCCCAGCTACTTTGAGGTGCACTGTTCCCAAAGTGCAGATCCTGGCAACCTGTGGCTGTGTTGGATTTCCAGGCATCTCAGGGCTGAACTCCCCGACGCGTGCCTGGAGTGAGGAGAGACCCATCTGCTTCTGATGCCACACGCGCTGGCATTGGAGCTGACTTTCTGCTGTGAAGACAAGTCTAATTTTGGACTTTACATGGCCTGGCCCAGGATGCGCTGTGAGTCACTGTCCCTACAAAGCCAAACCTACAAGAGCCAGACCTTGCATGTGAGGCCAAGCATGTAGACATGGGACCCCTACTGCGCTCGCTGCCCCTGTGTTCCATTCCGCAAGCAAAAGCTGAGGCCACTGAAAGGTACTCAGCAGCCTTCTGTGTCCTGGTAGAGCCACCGCCATACAAGGCAAATGGTAAAGCTTTAGAGAGTGCTGCTCTGTGGATGCTGAAATGAAGGTACACCCCAACATCCACACAATTTAAAATGCGTTGGAGCCCATCTCAGTGGTTGAGCATGGACTTATGAACCAGGAGGTCATGGTTGGATTCCAGGTCAGGGCACATGCCTGGGTTGCAGGCTAGATCCCCAGTAGAGGGTGTGAAGGAGACAGCCAATGAATGAATCTCTCTTATCATTGATGTACTTATCTCTGTCTCCTTCTCCCTTCCTCTCTCTCTGAAAAATCAATAAAAACGTATTTAAAAAAATAAAATAAAGTTTTGGATTTATTTGAATTTATTAGTTACAGTAATAAAAATAGTTATCAAATATCAAAATAGTTACTGAAATAATTTATATGTATTCACACACACACACACACACACATGCATTAGTATTATTTTATCTCTACAGAAATAGACACTGAGCTTCAGAGAGATGAGCAACTTCTCTAAAATCAAACAGCTGGATCACTATGCACCTGTGCCTTCAGCCTGATCTTCTAAGCCTTTGTGCCTACTCCTTTATTGCTTGTATTGGACAAAGACTGGGAATTTCAGCTATGGTGTTAATAAAAACATTCCTTATTTTCTTTCTATTAAGCAAATCTACTTTTTACTGTCCAATTCAAGTTAGTCAAGGATGGCAAAGAGAGACGGTAATGGAATAAACATCTTGCAGAATAAATGCTTACACTTATGTAAATGAACTGAACATAAACTTTGGTCCTAGTCTCAGGCCCTCAGCATAAATAATGCTTTGAAAATTATGTCCTTTTTTCTTTTGACATGCAACTTAGGACATAGAAGTCATAAAAAAATAAATCACAATGAATTTTAAATCATTTTATATAAATAATTATGCACCCTTCTCATACGTTTTGCCTGGTTTCAAAAGGCCAATAATTTATTTTGACATACACATTACTTATGTAAGTAAACATGTCACATAAAGCTGTTGTCTCTTTCTCTTTTTCACTTTATTTATCTTTTAAACTTTGAGGTGGCCATGTTGACTCTTCCCAAATCTTATGGTCTTGTATGAAGGTGAACTAGAAGCTCTGGTTGCTTGCCAAGTTTTAAAATACACGTGTTTCCAAATAGCATGACCCACTCTTGGGGCCAGTTTGATGAAACACATGTCGAACAGTGCAGTGAGAAGTCACTTGGGAAAGTCAGCGGGAGGTTTACTAAGGGGAGCAAAAGGAAGCTTAAGCGCTGATCCCTGGGCTATGGATTGCCCTCCACTCTCGGCTCCCTGTGACTGGAGAGCTGAGGGAGCTAAGAAAGAGCCCTCTATTAGAGAGGCACTAAACTGTTGCTTAGTTCCCCTTAATATTCTCATAAATTGTCCTCTCGCAAGGGCCTTAATATATAAATTATATGATACTTGCTTGGAATGAGCTTGAAACACCTGCCTTCATTGTAGGAAAAGAAAGCAACTCAAGTAGAGTGCCCCCAGGGCCATGGAGAGTTCATCATTTATCTGAACTCTGATTAGCATTTATCTCAGAGTGTCTGCTGGAGGAGGTGGAGGCAAAGGCCATGGGGGTATGCAGGTGCCTACAACACCTGCAGCCAGATGGTGGAGTTTGGGAGACATTTCCACTAGGACCCCACTCAGCCAATCCTTAGAAATGTTGATCAGAGTTAAATCCTCTGAGAAACTGGAGGTCTAGCCAAAGCCAAGGGTATGAGTGGATCCCTAGGAAACAGACTGGATTCTTCAGGACAAACTCCCAGTCCAGGTGAACAGTACAGTGAAGCTGTAAGTTTGGTGGACTGGCAAAGTGCAGTAAAGGTTGAGAGACTCTAAGAGCTGGGAAGGATAGTAAACATTATTTCCTAGACATAACAGGTTCTATGTTTCAGGTGGAAAGAACATTGCTAGTTACCTCTTTCTTGAAGTCTGATTAAACCTACTATAATTTCTATTCTAGATGGTATTTATTATGAAACTGCATGGGGAGGGAGACTTCAAGATTATACAATAGAAGAAGATCAGACTGTTCTAAGTCCAAATCTGAATTAGGGAGTAGTTGAAATAAAATAAAAAGATGCAAAACATAATATGCAGGAGAAGAATTGATCTGAAGAAGGTAGACAGGAAATAGTTAACTATGGGGTGGGGGGAGTAGGTTTACTGTTGTTTGTTTGGAAAATAATGCAATAATTAATAAATAATAATACAAGGGTAAACTCTGTGTTTTACATACTCATAAGTGTAATCCTACTTTTGCCCCACCCTGTAATGCTGTGAAATGGTGAATAGAAATATGATGACCAGGTTGTGTCTTGGAAGAGAAGTGAATAATATCAGTGCCTGTGCACATCTCAGACTAGAGTGCAGCTGTTCGCCTAGGAGTCCGCCATTGGAGCTATGTGGGCATTGTACCCTCTGCCATACACTCTCCCTTCCCCTGACTGCACTGTGGACCAGCTGGGAGATGCCTAGTGTTACACAAGGACTAAATAAATAAGAGCAGTACAGATAGCTATGTTCTACATGACATGGATTTGGCAACATCTCAGTATAACAACTGGAATGCACACCATTAAGTTTATTCCCTTCTTGTTGAGCTCCCCATAATTCTGAGAATGCTGGGGGGAATGGCATCTGAGTTAATAAGTGGCTGGAACAAATGAATATGTACATATAAGTAGAAAATAAAGTGTCTCTCTAATTGGTCTGTATTGGGAAAATCCTAATTAAAGTGTGTCTTCTATACCTTTCTTTAATAACAAAGTTCAAATATGTTCCATGACTCTAAGAGGTAAAAAATCAATCATGGTTGCTCTATGTTTCCTTAATAATCAATGGAATTGAAATCTTCTTCTTTGCTTGGCTTTAATGAGTTGGGTACAACGCACATCACAGCTGGGATTTCAGGACTTTATGATGTGTAGGAATCGTTTTTATTTCCTCTTTTGTACTTCCCAGCAAGGTGCCAATATCATTGCTTTCTCTACTTGTCTGAGTGCCTTTGGATGTCCATCTAGAAGCAGGCTTAGTCTTTCCATCTTGCAAGGCAGTTTTCCCCAGAGCAGAAAACATATTGTTAGCGTTAACCCCCCATTGGGTGGATATAAAATATATGTTGCTGCCCTAAACATAATGAGGAAACTTAAACAGGTATGAGAAGTAAGTTGCCTTGAGACTATGCTGAATTCTCCACATTTTTCTGGTATAGATAAGCTAGTAGAGACACTATTCAAACCTTGGCAAAATTAGCTCCCAGAGTCCAAGAGCTATTGTCTCTGGAGAAAACAGTCGTTCCCATGGGTCTGTGGTTTTCTGCATGTCTTGCCCATCAGGCATTAACATTCCTTTTTCTGAGATGATGTTCCTAATGAGATAGTATAGTGAGCATCCTTGTAAGGTAGAAATAGTGTTTCCCTCCAGAGTAAAGGGCTTCTTTCCTGAAATTTTGAAGAAGGGCACAGTGTCTGCATTTGTAGCAAAGGCTGTCATGCTTTCTCCCATTAGAAAAGATTTGCTTTCTCTATGCTTGGAAATCCTCTCCTGTAATTATTGTAGAAGGTCATCCAAAGGACATGACCATTAGTTGACTTTCAACCTGAACCTGGGCAATTAGAGGTTCCTCACCCCCTGCTCTGTCCTTGGAATGTACATTCTGCCCACCATTCCCACAGTAGAGGCTGTTTCAAGGACATGCCCTTGAGAGAGTGTTGCTGTTGAGACCATCAGCATTGAAGATGTGATGGCACCCAGTTAAGACCTCTATATAAAATTTAAGATTCTGGTGGGCAGTGTGGAGATCTGCTCACCTTGAGGCCACCCAAGCCTCATGTGTAAGTTCCCTTGCTTGTTAAACCTGCCACCTACCAATCTGGCATGGTTTGCCTCTACCTTCTGTCTGTGCTTGCTCTCTGTGTCTGGGGCCAGTTTCACAGTGGTTCCCAGGATTGTGAACTGACAGAATTAAAACTCACAGAGTGTGCTGATGTCACCTGGACTCTAGACTTTCTAGGAATTGTGCCTCAAGGAAATGGTACAAAAATGCAGATACTCATGCTTCTGTTATTGACGTAAGTAGCAAATCTTCCTTCACTTTTAAGACAGTAGTTTCCTGTCTTATACTGGCATCTATGATACAGCAATTTAGATGTCAAAGTTATTGACATCCTCATGAAAATAACAATTATAATATCAGCATCATTGAATGTCTTTATATCTTATACCTTTATTTTACAATCTATTTTGGGACATAGATTTCAAAAGTGTTTTATATGTTAGGAGTTTGAAACATCATCAAGTAATAAATTGTTGAGTATGTTGTATTAAAACATTTGTATATGTTAGTTTGGCAAAGGACACTTTTAAAGTCACTTTGCAATTATTTTGTCATGGGCTACTGTAGTCCTGATGTCCTGTCTTAATTAATCATTGAGTGGTATTTACTGTAAGGTCATTACATGTTATTTTAGATTAGGAACAATGACAAAAAGTTTCTTGCAAAGGATGTGAAAGAAGCATATTTTATCAATGTGTCAAAAAAGAACATCAAAACCAATATATTGCAAGTGTGCATTGCACTCTAGCTACAGGCACTCTTTAAAGAATACCCCACACCCTGCTCCCAGTGGAATAAGGGTTGGGTGCAGGCCAAGGTTTAACTCAATTTGACAAGACTATTAACTTTGCTAGTCTATTAGAAGATAAATAGCCAAAAGTAACACGAATAAAGGGCCCTACCTACTTTATTTTGTTTACTAAAAATTTAGAAGATGATATATAAGCCTATTTCCTTAAAATACAAACATTTCTTGCATATGTTCAATAAAAAAACACGTTGTAACAAACCAAGTTACTAAACTCTGGAAAATATTGTTGAGGTTTAAATAATGTCCTAGAAACCTCAACCAGATTAAATAAATGCAATCTACATATAAGTACTACATTCCCTAGAAGCAAGACAAAATTAAACTCATTATGTAGAAACCTGTTACAGCACTCTGGCAATAAAAAATAAAAAAAGTGATAACTTCCATTTGTAGAGCTCCTTATAATTTCCAAAATGGATTTGCACATGTTCATGATTTGCATCTTATGATAGCAATTATACAACTTCACAAGGAGGTTAGCAGACCAGAGTCACACGACTAGTAAACATTGCCATTAGCACAAACCTCCAGGATTTCCTGCCCATTCTATTTTTAAAAAATATATATACTTTATTGATTGTTTTACAGAGAGGAAGGGAGAGGGATAGAGAGTTAGAAACATCGATGAGAGAGAAACATTGATCAGCTGCCCCCTGCACACCCCCTACTGGGGATGTGCCCTTAACCAAGGTACATGCCCTTGACCAGAATCAAACCTGGGACCCTTCAGTCCACAGGCTGATGCTCTATCCACTGAGCCAAACTGGTTAGGTCCTGCCCATCCTATTTTTAATATCCTATGCTACAGCTTGCATATTTATTTATACTTTCAAATACACCATTGCAATTATACCAGTCAAATATGCCCTAAATATTTTGCACATATAGAAGTCAGCATTTCTAGACTTATACATTGAGGGAGGAGGAAGAGGAGAAAGAGAAAAAAGAAGATTGACATTAATACAAAAACATGTTATTTCTCTTCAAATCCAAGAAAAAGCAGTGTGTTTGATATAACTTTCCCCCTCTTGTCCTTATGACCTAACATATGTTTTCAACTCAACCTCCAAAATTCATGGGAATTGATTATCATTGTCATTATTATCCATTGTTTGAACTATGACTAAATTCCTAACCTGTTACTCTGCCTCCAGCTTTTCCCTTTCTATTCATACATTTATTTTCCCGACAGAATTACATTTTCTCAGACATGAGCATGTTACTCTTCAATCAGCCTTGTGTTTTCTCCTGGAAACAAAGCAGAATAAAACTCAACTTCTGGAGGGAGTTTGGTGTGGTTGTCTGACACTTAAACACAGGTTTATAATGCAGTGTTATAAAGGTTATAATCACAATCTCAACAAACTGTTATGAGAACACCGAGAAGGAAACTGTTCATTTTGTAGAGGGAGACAAGAAAGACTCACGTCGGAAAAAAAAAAAATAGGAATTGGGTCACCTAAGAATAAGGAGAGTTTGCCAGATAAAAAAGGGAAAAGGCATGTCAGGGAGAATGCATTTTATGCATGAGCCCAGCAGCGTGAAGGAGCATGGTCTGTTCTAAGCACACAGATGTCTATATGGGATAAAATAACAGGGCCATGTGCTGCTTAATGACAGGGATACTAAGAAATGTGTTGGTAGACAATTTTGTTATGTGAACACCATAAAGCATACTTAGACACACCTAGAGAGGATACCCTATCACACATCTATCACACACCTAGACTATCTGCTATAGACTACTGTTCCTAGACTCAAGCATGCTACTATACAAAACACCATGATATTAAACCAAACAGAGAAAGTGGTGCAATCAAGAGATGCAATAAACAGATGTATGAGGCTGCTACTGGCATAATTCAGCAAACCCTTTTACAATAAACTTTTTTAAAAATACTTTTCTATTGATTTCAGAGAGGAATAGAGAAGGAGAGAGATAGAAACATCAATGATGAGAGAAAATAATTGATTGGCTACTTCCTGCATGCCCCACAGTGGAGATCAAGTGCACAACCATGATGGGAAATTGAATTGTGACCCTCTGGTTCATAGGTCAATGCTCAACTGCTGAGCCACACCAGTTGGGCTACAACAAACATTTTGTTATATGTAGAAAGAGTATGCTCTAAAATAACAATAGCAAATCTATTATATTAAATACATAAATCATTAACATAGTTTTTAAATTATTTAGTATCATGTAATGTGCATAATTGCATGTGAGTAATGAGAAAAGGTAGATGTCAAGATAGTTTTCCAGACGCTGACATGTGTGACAGCATGGATGATGGCACCCTTTAAGCATCAGGAAGAAGAATTCAGCAAGTTAAGTTCAAGAGATATAAATGCTGAAGGATCAGGGAGCATTCATGTGGAAATTCCCAGTGTAGACCAAGCATTCCCTTCCTTCCTTCCTTCCTTCCTTCCTTCCTTCCTTCCTTCCTTCCTTCCTTCCTTCCTTCCTTCCTTTTTTCCTTCCTTCCTTCCTTCCCTCACTCTTTCTTTCTCTCTTTCCTTCTTTCCTTCTTTCTAATTCTGCATTTATTTAGTAGGTCAGGAATTTTGAATATTATTGCTATGAATATGTTTTCCTGCTTTAGGGACTTTTTCAAGCAAAAATTGTATTTTCCCATGTCTTAAAAACATGGTGGAGTCCTATGCAAGAAGCAAAGACCAAAGTTTTGGAATCAGACTGTCCTTGAATGGGACTCTCCACTCTGTTCTTAGTTTTGTCATTCAAAAGAAAAAGTTAGTCTTAGGAGAGCACAGTCTTCAAATCAACAGATCCAGTTTTAAAATCAGATGTGTCATTTAATATTTCTGAACCTCAGTTTCTCTTTTGTAAAATGGAGATAATAATATATACCTGGCAATGTTCACCTGGGGATTAAATGAACTTACAGGTGTATTCTTAGCCCAGTTGATAGCATGTAGTAATCACTCAGTAAGTATTATCCAGGAACTTTAGGCATGCTAATAATTAACATATGCAAAATATGTGGTGTGATGCCATTACTAAACTGCTCTTACTAATTACTACTCATAATGTAAATGACATGAAATGGAATATTTGCACAGAGATCTCCCCCCTCTCTAAAAAGTTCTGTCCTTCTCCATCACTCTGATATTATGTTTCCTTCAAAGAGCATTCCAGTGGCACATCAGCAAGTCCTCCAATCACAGTAGAACAATTTGTTTTCTCTTCTGCTGTCCTAAAGTCATTTCATAACACTTCTGTTGCCACAATAAGCTAACTTATAATTATGTGTGTGCTTAGACGAGTCTTCTAACTGACTTTGGGCTCCACAATTATAAGGGCATGCTTTATTCATCTTTGATTCTGCAACCGTATTTAGGACAGTGCTCAGTAAGGTTAAGTTGGATAAGTTGAATTCCTGAGGCATAACCAGTTGCTCTAACATAAACTTACTGAGAAAACTGCTCACAACATATTAAAGAACAACAAAAATATTGCAGTGACTGATTTAGATCATGTTCACAGATGTGCAAGTGAATCTCATGATCTGCTAGCTATGTTTACGGGAGATTTTATAGAAAAATTAAGAGTTCCTTTTGTTTATATTCATCTGAGAGAAACAAATGCCTTTTTGTATGCTTAACTGACAATATGTTGATGTTTTTAAAGTCTGCATTCATCATTATACCAGCTCAAGGAAATCAAAGGTCAAGGCCAGCTCTTGGATATACACACTTATAAAATCTAGAATGTTAATTAGATACTATCTTGGGAATCTGTGTCATTCAACTCTAGAAAAAAAAGCTGATACAAATTACATGTTATGCTCTAATTTATAGCTTGTATGTGTGTAGGAGTACTAACTGTGATAATTACTCAAGGAAGTACATACATTGAATACATTATTGATTGCGTTAGTCATTCAGTGTTTATATACCATAATATTTTCTTTATTGTCTTTTTTTTTAAATCAACCACAATATTGCAGTTTGAATTACAGGCCCTTTACATAGGCAGTTTCAGTCTCATTTTTCTCTTTCTTACTTAATTGGTTCTGGTACCATTTGCAGTGTGAGGTGGGGGAGTTTCCCATACCAACCAGCAATACGTGGGACACCACCCCGGTTTCCTACAGTTCAAGTAAATCTGACACTATTGAGCTGAAAATACCATCAGAGTCCACAGGATCAGGGTTCAGTCCTGTAAGACTAACACCCAACCACACACACACACACGCACACATTTCAGATGCCAGATCTAAGTCCAGGTTATTACCTATACTCATACCTGACTGACTATTAATCAGAGGTTTCCAATACACCCCCCTCCTTCAGTTTAATTGATTTGCTAGAGAGGTTCACAGAACTCAAAGAAATATTTGCCCTACTAGATTACAAGTTTATTATAAAAGATGAAACTCAGGCTCTCTGGTGTGGTTCAGCGGTTGAGTGTTGACCCAGAACCAAGATGTCACAAGTTCAATTACCAGTCAGGGTGCATGCCCGCATTGTGGGCTCAATCCCCAGTAGGTGGCATACAGGAGGCAACCGAATGGTGATGTTTCTCTCTCATCTTATTGGTGTGTATATCTCTCTATCCCTCTCCCTTTTTTTCTCTCCAAATATCAATCAATATATATATTGACAGGAGAGATGCACAGGGCCAGGTATGGGAAAAGAGCTTGGGAGCTTCCATGCCTCTCCATCTTCCCAGCACCTCCCCGTGTTCACCAATCTGGAAGTTCTCCAATAAACCCGGTCCTTTGTGGTTTTTATGGAGGCGTCATTGCAGTCGTGACTGGTCACTTCAACCTCCACCACTCTCCTCAGCCTGGAGGTTGGGAACGGGTTACTGAAAGGTCCAACTCTCTAGTCACATTGGTTCCTCTGGCAACCAGCTGCCAATCTTAGATTACTAAGGCCTTTCTAAAAGCCAAGTTATTGTTCTTACCACAGGAAATTCCAAGGGTTTTAAAAGCTCTGTTCCAGGAACAAAGTTGGAGACCAAACACATATTTCTTATTATAAATCACAAAATCTCACCTTCTCAAAAGTGTTCATTAAAATTTTGTAACCTAAATGCATGCATGTATACTTGCGCATACACGCGAGTCCCCCCCCCCGCCCCCCCCCCCCCCCACACACACACACATTCATGACCAACTTGGTGTTTGTTGTTTGCAGAATGTTAGAAGAGTGTTTAACAGGACTCATTATCCCAGCTGTGGAAATTTTGGTATTTTCTATACTCTGGACTTGTTTTTCTCATTTGTGAAATGGGAAAATCATTCTACCAACTCAAATATTACTGTATAAGGATATCATAAAGTATGAACATATGAAGAGGATGATTTTATCACTTTTTAACTTTTGCCAGTCTGAAGGCTTAATGCCAGTATATCAATGGTGTTTAATTGTTGTTCTAATTTAAATACCCTGTTTATTCTCCAGGTGGAGTATGTTTTCATATGTTTACTGGCCTCTTGGGTTTTTCCTTTCTATGAATTTCCTGCACACATCATATTTTTTCTACTTTTGTTAGCGACCAAAGCTTATAAATCCTTGCCCATCCTGCACATAGAAGCCAAAGTCTTTTCTCTTTTTTTTTTTTTATAGAGAAAAGCACTTTTCTTTGTTAGGTAATCAACCCAGAAGACTACAGACAAAGCTCAAATTAGTTGCCCTGAATAAAGGTTCTAAGGGAATTTAAAGAATAAGGTGAGGAGGGGATATATATACATATATATATATCTACACTAATAAAAGAGAAACATGGTAATTAGCGTACGACCGCTACCCTTTTCATTGGCTAATCAGGGAGTATATACAAAGTAACTGTCAGCCAAGATGGCGGCCGGCAGCCAGGCAGCTGATGTGAACAGGGAGGCTTGCTTCCTTCAGTGACAGAGAACTCCAACGTTCCCCGCCGGCCTCTGAGCTTCAGTTGGAAACATAGTAACATTTATAGAAGATAAACAAAACCCCAGAAACCTCCTGTCAGTCAGCGGGGATCTCAGAGCTGGAGTCGCAACATTGTTTCGAATACAGAAAACAAAGGCCAGAAACCTGCTTTCAGCCGAGCCTCAGAGAGAAAGCCGGCTCTCAGCTCCAGTGACAGCCATAGAAGGTAAATAAATGCCAGAATAAAAAAAAAAAGAAAAAAAGGAGAGGTTTGGAGCTCCAGTCGCCCGCCAGCCTGAAAACGGCCCTCAGCCCCTCACCCAGACTGGCCAGGCACCCCAGTGGGGACCCCCACCCTGAAGCAACAAGATGGCGGCTAATTTGCATACTGAAGGCAGGCGGCAGCAGGCAAGGCTGTCCGCGGTCTGGGACCCGGATCTGTGACCCTGCCGGGCGGGATCAGCAGAGCCGCGAGGCCTCCCGGCACCGGGATCAGCATGACAGGGGGCAGCGCCCAAACCCCCTGATTGCCCTGCGGCTCTGTGTGTGACAGGGGGCAGCGCCCCAACCCCCCCCCCCCAGGGGCCCTGCTCTATGTGAGATGGGGTAGAGCCATACCTCCCCATCGGCCCTGCCCTGAGTGTGACAGTGGCGGCGCCCCAACCTCCTGATCGGCCCTGCTCTGTGTGTGACAGGGTGTGGCGCCCCAACTGCCCCCCCCCCCCACGGACCCTGCTCTGTGTGTGACAGGGGGTGGTGCCCCAACTCCCCAATTGGCCCTGCTCTGTGCGTAACAGGGGGGAGCTCCTCAACCCCCTGATCGGCCCTGCTCTGTGCATGACAGGGGGGAGCTCCCCAAACCCCTGATGGGCCCTGCTCTGTGTGTGACAGGGGGCAGCGCCCCAACCCCCTGATCGGCCCTGCTCTTTGCGTGGCAGGGTGTGGCGCCACAACCTCCCCATCGACCGTGCCTTGAGTGTGACGGGGCAGTGCCCCAACCCCCCAATCGGCCCTACCCTGAACGTGACTAGGGGTGGCATTGCAACCTCCCCATCCGCCCTGCTCTGTGCATGACGGGGCGGCGCCCCAACTCCCCAATCAGCCCTGCTCTGAGCCCGACCAGGCGCTGCACCTAGGGATTGGGCCTGCCCTCTGCCACCCGGGAGCAGGCCTAAGCCAGCAGGTCATTATCTCCCGAGGGGTCCCAGACTGCGAGAGGGCACAGGCCGGGCTGAGGGACCCCCTTCCCCCCCCCCCCCCCAGTGCACAAATTTTTGTGCACCGGGCCTCTAGTATATATATATATATATATATATATATATATATATATATATTCTTTAATTCTAATTCAGGGGGTCTGATTGTGTAGTCCTGGAACTAAGCCATATGAGGGAAAGAGCATGAAAGAGGGCAGGAGGGAACAAAGTAATCTCCATCTGTAAAGAGTTTGATTGTGAGTCTACACTGGGACTGGGGCAAGGCACTGGATCTTCTTTATTGAGGCACCTCTCCTTTTTCATAGGTTCTGGATGGAAAACTGCAGAGCTTTGTTACTTGAGTTCCATGAATCATGTGGTAAGTCAATTTTTTCATAAGTAAATGCAGAGAAGGCTGAAACTGCTAGTAGAGATAAGAGTGACTTTGTGAAATGATCTTGTAATGAGTCTGTTCTCTGTGTCATTTTGTTACAATGGCTCCATTTTGTGATAGTTCCCATGCAGAATTTGTAAGAGGCCCCCATGCCTGGGGTAGGGGGCAGATATCAGTATAAAACCATAAGGGGCTTGCTTAAAAAACTGCCACTGAATGAATCTTTTGGGCACCTACCACTAAGTATGTAAGTTATGCTCATGCATGTGCAGCATGATTTTCATGGACCCAGCCACACTGCCTGGTTTTCAGAGAACTAGGATGGGAAGCTTTAAAGAACTAAAAATAATATGACCATTCTGACGTTTCTTTACATTCCCTGAGCTTCATTATCCTCACTCCCACTTAGTCTTCCAAAAAGAAAAATAAATAAAGGAAACAATTTCTGTGATGATTAAATGAGGTATTGCAAATTAACAATGTTTTGAACCAGTAAAGATAATATATGTGCAGGGTAGCAAATTTCATTTTCCTTAATTCCTCTGAATGATCCAGTCATCAAATCAATCTTGATATCCTAGGCCTCTTGAAAAACATTCTTTGGAATAAGTGAATATGATTCTGTCGCCCACATGATCTCCACCAAAGGTTTATGTGGTTAGTTGCTTTCAGTATTGGCTCTATCACCCATCATCCTTTTAGTGCAATTAGCTCTAGAAGGAAAGAGCCTGTTTTCTATGAAAACATAGGATGGAGTTGAAGGGAGTGTGGAATAAGAAAGGGGGAATGTGAATGAGCAGAGTCCCTG
Source organism: Myotis yumanensis (assembly GCF_028538775.1). Taxonomy (NCBI): domain Eukaryota; kingdom Metazoa; phylum Chordata; class Mammalia; order Chiroptera; family Vespertilionidae; genus Myotis; species Myotis yumanensis. The sequence continues at coordinate 234,829,723 of NW_027223752.1, read as the reverse complement.
CTGTTTCCATAAAAGTCCTCTCTATGTAACCCAAGTTCCTTTCAACACCATTGAAAGCTCTAATTTCCTGAATGGTTCTGACTTGTTGGGGGATGTCTGGCTTGTGAGCCTAACCGATGTTGAGATCGTTCATATCCAGCCAGCAGACCACCCAACCTGTCTTTCACAGTCCCTGCCAGAGTATTAATATAGCCTCTAATTGCTCTCAGTAGGGAATTTAGTTCTCTCAGCAGATGGGATAGTCACCAGGTCAACCAGGCCATCTGTTCTGTGGCCCAAAAGAGCCATAAAAGGAAGCTGGACCCAATCACAGGCTAAGTCAAGGGTTTGTGAACACATGACTTAGTAGCCCTTGGAGATTATGTCAAAATTCCCACATGCAATGGAGGAAAATGTATGTAAAATGACTCTTATTATGCAATTGAAAACAGTGAGTCATTCTCAAGTGGACTTTAAGATTTTAGAATATATGGACATATTTTTAAAAACAACAAGAATTGAAATAATGAAGAGAATATTTCTAAATTGGTGAGATAAACCTTTAAAGATTGTTAGCCAAGGCTCTTTGGCTTCATTGAGATATATTTTATGTCTTCTGTATATACTCCTAAATCGGCTCTGATACAAGTTTCCTGTGGATTTATCTGATAGCAAAGCTACTAACAAAAAATTAGGAGGCTGGGACCAGTCCTGCTTAAATTAGCTGTGAAATCATTCAGGAATCTCAAAGACTACATTTATTGTTGTCCAAATGAAGGGTAATTGATACACCATCTCTACACAATTGTTCTATTTTACTTAATTTGATAAGTATCCTATATAATAAAGAGGTAATATGCAAATGGTCATTACATAATGACTGACCCTGTAAGGACCGGATCACGGATCAGCAGGAGGGTGGGCCAGCGAGCTACAAGTGGGCTGTGGAGAGCTACAGGAGGGGGCAGGGCAACAAGCTATGAGGGGGGGGGGGGAGGGAGCAGGGGGCTGAGGGGAAGGGGATGGGGGGAGCTACAGGCGGGCAGGGCAGGGCAGTGGACGGACAGCTACAGGAGGGTGGCAGCGAGCTACTAGCACAAGGATTCATGTGCAGGGCTACTAGTAATGATAAGATGCTTAAACAGCAACCCAACCTATGAGACTATATCCAAAGAATTCTGAAACACCAATCAGAAAGAATATATGCACCCCTATGTTCAGTTCATGGCAGTGTTGTTTACAATAACTAAAATCTGGAAACAGCCAAGTGCCCATTGGTAGGTGAGTGGATAAAAAAGCTGTGGTACATTTACACAATGGAATACTGTGTGCCTGAAAAAAAAAGAAGGGACTCTTACCTTTTGCAACAGCTTGGGTAGACCTGGAGATTATTATGCTAAGTGAAATAAGCCAGTCAGAAACAAACACCATATGAACTCACTTATGTGGAATCTAATGAACAAAATAAACTGACAAACAAAATAGAAACAAAGGCATGGATGCATAGAACAGAATAACAGATCTCAGTGGGGAGGTGGATGGGGCTGACAGGATGAAAGAAGGTAAAGAGATTAGCAAAAGAACATATATGCATAACCCATAGACATGGACAGCAATGCAGTGAGGGCCAGAGGGAGGAGGGTGCAGGTTGGCTTGAGGTGGGTAAAGTTGGGGAGGGAATGGGGGACATCTGTAATAGTGTCAACAATAAATTTTTAAAAAGCATGCTTAAAATAATTCAAGTGTTTGACAAAGGCAAAATATAAAATTGGCCATGCTTCAACTTCAAATGTGCAAAAATACCTTAGTCCCCTGCTAATAAAAGTATTTACATACATGCTAACAGTTATATATTAAACAATTTCAGTTGGCAGAGCAGGTCAGTAGGGTATTGCTTGGAAAACTGGCGTTGTTTGCAATAATAAAAACAGTAATCAGAGGGCCCTATCAGGGTATTACAAAAGCATATTTATAAAAGCATACAGTAAATAATAAAGATGAGCTATGGTTATTAATATTTAGAGTGAAAAGAACATTATTTTAATGCATAATTTTCAGGGAGAGAAAAAAGAAAAACACACTGAATTGATTTAGTTATAACTTTACATCTTTGCCAATCAAATTAGACTGATTGCATTACAACTCTGATGATTTAACATGATGGAATAAAACGCTTTATTTCATCCATCATTTCTCTCCCGGTAAATAACACTCCAGAACATACAGACACAACGTTAATCACACTTGATATTGAAGGCAATTTGTATTCAGATAATCCTGAGTACACCACAAAGAATTTACCTTTCATCCAGAGGCATGGAGCAGACTGTCCCCCCTGGTCTACAACCTTGAAGGTCCAAAAGTCATCATTCAGATACTCACTAGGATATGCAGTCACAGAAGCATTTTACTGAACTTGTCTCAGTCAGAAGTTACTTCTCACCACCTGTACCCCTACTACCATGATCCAGGCTATCACTTGAATTATTGCAAAAGGCTCCGCTTGTCTTCATGCTCTCACCTTGGTCTCCTCTGCTCCTCAGTAGTTGTCAAAAAATAACTGTTGGGGTCCAGCCCCAACAGGTCCAGGGGTACCCCAAGGTGTGGACGGAGTTGGCGAAGAAGGAATGACACGGAGGCAGCGTTCAGGTGATCATCATAGCCAGGTTCCTCTCTTTATTGTCCTCTTACATCTGTCTTTATACTATTTGATCTTAATCCTATCCATTCTATTCCAAAGGTTAGGGCGTTTCTTATCTTCTTTCCAAGGTTACTCTATTGTTCTATTAAGCTACAAGGAAGTAACTGAAGGAGGTTATTCTAAGTAAAGATTATGTAGCTTAACCATGATTGTTCATAGTTAAAGTGATTAACTACCTGCCTGGCACTTAGTCAAGGGGTTTTACTGATAAAAATCCTCACCTGGGGAAACAACCTTTCTCAGAGAGGTGGTCCTGTTTAAAACACATAGCGTTAAAAGGGGGAGCAAACATATTAAGAAAAGTATGCCATATACGCCAGGTCCCTTGAAACATAAGCTGTGCAGATGTTTCTTCCCTACAGCAACTGCGTCAAGCAGCAAGGGTGGATCAGCTTCCAGCAAATAACCTTTTAAAAATATACATCAAAAGGCTCTAGGTGAGGTTATATAAATTGACTCTTCTACTAAATACAGTTAAATATACCAAATAAAACATTTGTTAATCATCATAAAGCCTGGAAAGGTAATGCAAGCACTGCCAGGCAGAATTCAAAGAATTATTTGGATTCAGGAGATGACCAAACTATTAGAACATCAAGTAAATATTAAGGGAGTTTACCAATATCACATGCTTGAACTGAAGTTTGTAAGTTTCCTTGGAGTAATGAGGGCAGAATTCCATGCACAGTATCCATCTTTCCATGTTAAATTGAGGAAGGGTCCATCAGGTGCATCGCATCTACACAGGTTGTACGTTGCACAACTCCAAGGTGGGAAAGGGAGGATTCTGATACAATGAAATATGTACCCCCTGAAACTATGCAGTGGATAACATGCAAAAGCCATAGGAAACATATTCACCAGAATTCAAAAGGTGGATAAAGGCAAACTGAATTAAGCAATCCCATTCTTAAGTCCAGGAGACTGTGGATAAGATTACCATGATGCTGAGTAAAACAAAGGGAGAAAAAAAGGAAAAAAAGATAAAAAAAAAAAACAAAACAAAACATTGTTCCTGAGAAGGTGAATCCATTGATCAGCCTTCACGTAATTTTCAGGAGCATCTGTTGTACATCACCTGGTGGGTTTGGTAACTTCAACTTAAGTCCTAGGCTTGTGGTGGTCTCCAAATGGTATTGTCTCAGGCACCTAACTAATGCAAACACAGAGCCTCTGGAGGAGGGGAAATTTACCCAAGGCTTCATGCAAACTCCAAACATATTGTTTCAAGAGCAAAGACCATCACTAATGGTCATCACTAATGCTAACCAAGTACATGAAGAGAAGGCAACACTTGAGCAAGAAACAATGGAACCCATTGAACATGAAGACTTCAGAAATTGGCAATTAAAGACATGCATAATAAAGCAATAAAAGCATGATAGAATGATTGCATCAATGGCTCTAATTATTCTCTCCTTCCTGTATCTAGGAGTCTTCCTGCTTTACACTGCCTGTCATAAAGGGCAGAGTTCATTTTCCTGTCCCTGGAATCTGGGCTGACCTCGTGACTTTGCTTTGGTTGACTGAGTGCAATAGAAGAGTTGGTGTGCCAGTTTCAGAACAAAACTTAAATACTCTGTGTATATCTGCTTTCCTTCCTGCTTGCCACGATCACCATGAAAACAGACATGATCAAACTTGCTGGAAAATAAGTCACATGGACACAACCAGACACACTGCAGCCAAGGCCATCTTAGATCATCCAAAATCTAGCCATACAGCGAATATGGGAGCAAGTTCACATTAAACCAGAAAACCCACCAGATTCAGCCCCCGTCCACAACACCAGCACACAGACATGGGAGCTAAATAAATACCACTCCAGTTATACATGTCTTGTCTCTCAGTGCTAAACATACCCTCCAAAACTATGCACAATTCTTCTAAGCATTTCTCCTGGAGAGTGAAGGCCATGACTATAGAGGACTCTCTACAGTGACAAATGGAGCGCACAAATGTTAAACTTTCCCAGCAGGGGGCCCTGGAGAGACACTCCAGGAGGAAGAGGCCATTATTCCTGATTGTGGCTGCCTGGTTGGCCACCAGTACAGGTGTGGAGATGTGTCCAGAGCACACAGTCCCAACAGCAACCTCGCAGCCCTACCTGGCAGGTGATCATTCCCTGTATGGACCTCCCAATAGGGGCATCGGTGCTCCTGGCCTGCCCCTTAATGGTGCCTCCACTCTCTGTCTTAAGAAGTCCTTCCTTCCCTGATGTTTTGAAGATGTTCAACAATTTTCTATTATGTGTGTGAATGAGTGCATGTGTTTAATCCATTTAGAATTTATTTTGGGGTATAACATGAGTTAATTAATTAGGTTATTATTCCATATGGAAAATAACATATACTGGTATTTAAGCACTATATATTAAACAAAGATAATCTATCCTTTCCCCATAGGTATTTTTAGCGGATTTCAAATTATCATACATACTGAGTTCAATTTCTCTGTATCTCTCCATGTATCTATCTCTTGGAAAATACCACATTGCCTTAAACAATACAACTTTTTAAAAAATCCTTGTCTTTTGTAGTACACATTTACTTTTTTTTGTATTTTTTTTCTCCTCTAAAAACATCATAGCTAAATTGAACTTTGATTTTTAATATAAATTTCAAACTCACTTGATAAATTAGATGTCAAAGTATCCTGAGATTTTTACTGGAACTGTTCCAAATGGATTGGTTAATAGAGGGAGAATGACACCTTTGTAAAATTACCTACTTCAAAAACATTCTGAGTCACACCATTCAAGGGTTAAGTGTGTGTGTTTGGCCTAGTTTGGATCCTGTGCCCGTCTCTGGGGTATAGTAGGCAAGGCCATATGTTCATAGCCCCACTTGGGTCCAATTGCTTTTAGGAGAACTTCATTTCCTTGAGAATTTGTTACCAGAAAAGCAAAAAAGAGTTGTTTCTAAAAATCAGTCTCCACTATTCTCTGATAGTTAGCTGTTTTTCCTATACTCCAGAGCCTTTATGTCATGATAGTCTCTTTAATGTGAATTATGACAGCAGAATGTATTAAATTTACCAGTGTTGCTCTTACTTTTAGGCTACAGACACAATGTAAAATGCTTCACATGTATTCACCCATCTGATCCTCACAAAAAAGAAATAGGACCACTGGTCAGCCAGACACGCTGGAGTAGACTTACTAGTTGTTAAAATATTGTAGTGTTTCCATTACAAATAGTAAATAGCTACTTCCCAAATGTTTGGTTCCTTTCCTGGTCAGCTATCTCAGCAGAGCTTTCCCCCTCAGCGTTCCTCAGAGCTCCCCACAATCCAGGTGTATAAGGAGGTACACCTGGCCCAGGTGGGGCTCTAATTACACCAGTGCGGTACCCAACATCTTTTCTGAATCCTCAGTGCTTGTGCTGTACCAGTTACTAATATTATGAATACCATCTCTGAAATTTCCCCAATTTTACAAATGAGAAAGTTCAAGGTTAAAATGACCTGGCTGGTTGGGACTAAAGGGTCCTGGTTTCAATTCTGGTCAAGGACACATGCCCAGGTTGCGGGCTCTATCCCCAGCGGGAGGTTTGCAGGAGGCAGCTTATCAATGATTCTCTCTCATCATTGATGTTTCTATCTCTCTCCCTCTCCCTTCCTCTCTAAAATCAATAAAAATATACTTAAAAAGATACTTTATGCAAACAGACTTGTCAGTTCAATGTCGCAATTTATTTTGAAAAAATTGTCACCCTGCCCAGGTCACAAACAACTTTGGGCAAGATCTTAGAATACTAGTTCTGAAGCATTTATCTCTTAGACCCTCCATTTTTTTTCACTATGTTAATATACAGCCAGAAAAGTTAATACACATTCAAATTATTTATAAATTTCAACAGCTTTCAGATCCACCTGTTTAGAGATGTCCTTTGACTCTATAAATCATTTTGTCCAACCTCAGAAAAACTGGATTCATCAGTTATGTGTCAAAATTATTTCATGTTGCCATAATTTGTTCCCTGAATGTAATCCATCACCTTTAAAGTCAAAGCTGGCTACATGGAGATGAGGAAACAAACATTGCCAAAGCATCTAAGAATAGCATTGTCTAACAATACAAAAAACACTGAAAATAGCACAATATTTAAAAGTATTTGAAATTATTATTTCTCACCTAATTTAATTAATTAAATGTATGCTTAATAAAATTTTCTAGTAATCCAATATGCACAAAGATGATTATAGCAGGATAATTTATATTGGCTGCATTAATACAAACTAAATGTCAAATAATAGAATGATTATTTCACCAAAAAAATACATACACTACATTAAATATTTTGCATTTATTTAAAAGTATGATTGTGCAAACCAAATAATAGCCTGTAAAGTTATTATAATGTTAAGTATAAAAATGTGAATATCAAAATTATGTACATTCTTGTTAGAAATGTAATTGTTTTTTTCTGTTTTCTCTTATTTAATATGTTTATGATACAGCCATAGCCAAATTGTTTATAAATCCTACCAATACTCAATTCCAATTGTATCTTAATGTCCTTTCATTCAGTACAGCATTCTATAGCAATGTATGTAAAGGATTATATGTGTGACATTTGGAAGCTGCAGTTGGTGATGCTTCCTATTACATATGGGGTAGTTGATCTACAGTGAAAGAAAATAAAGACATATGCAGAGAAATTGAGATTATTTTGTAGTGGTTGTGTTTGATATTCAAATGCATCCCTAAATCCAGTGTAAGTATTTATCCTTATCAAGATTTGTTCTTAAAAGCCATATTTAGATTCCATGAACTAAAATGATGACCTTCATTATGGAAGCCAAATGAAAGGCACTGTAGTTAGAGAAGACTAGATGAGGATGGAAGTCATGGAAAGTGGAGCCAGAGAAATAATGGGCAATTTCATTTTGAAGTACCTCAAGGTCACAGGAATACACTAAACATAAATTTAAACCCATCCCTTTTATTTTCATCATAAAAGTACATTATAATACTGTCAATGGGGAGACAATGCTTGTGGCCTTAAGAATTGGCACTTTTATGCTAGGAAGCAGCTAACTATATATGAAATTTTGAAAAGTATGTTTATACACTTTGAATCAGTGTTGCTATTTCTGGATAAAGCCTTTCTAGATATTGGCTTATTTTCTTAGGTATTACAACCTTAGTTAAAAATTGCAACAATACAGCTAAGAAAGGAAAGTAGCTCAGATCAAAGGGGCAGTGGAAGGGTAAGAAGTTGTTTATCTCTGGGTAGATTTGAATCAGAGAGATGACAAATGTGTTGAGAGAAGGAATGTTGGGCACAAGATAAAGTTGAGTCAAAAATGATATCAAGATGTTTGTCCTTAAAAAGTGGAAGAATGAAGTTGCCCTTGGCGGAGATATAGAGATTGTAGGAGTTGGTTTAAAAGAAAATATAAGTAGAGCCGTTTTATTCATGTTGGTTTTAGAGACCAAGAAACCTATTCACTTATCTACACTCATCCATTTATCTTTCCTTGTGTCAACAAGAGATGACCTAATGTTAAAATTTCCAGTTCTAATCTGGATCCTGGCTCTATTTCCAAGAGTCATTATCTTCCAGAGTACACTGTATGTCCTATTCTCTCCAGGTTTGCTTCTTTGTTTTTCTCTCTATTCTTTTCCATACTCTTTTGAAAGCCTTTCTTCTTGTCTCTGTTTCTTAAATCATTGTTATTACAGTATCCCTCCTTGGTCTTCTTCTCTCACATCCTGTATTATTCCTGAGAAGTTTTACTTGCTATCACCCCCAACTCAGTATGTCCAGTTCAAGCCTGTGCCCTCAGTGCCACGCATGCCTACACTGAATATCTCCACTGAGCTTCTCACAGCTGCACTGACTCCTCAAACTAAATGAATTCTCCAAAACTGAAAACCTCATTCCCCTCAATACTTTGCCTTAAGCAAATAAACATCTGCTCTTGCTGATCCACCTTCCCAAAAGAAAGCACTCCAATGTCGTTGCTCCAGCCAAAAACAGCCAAGCACCCTCTCTGACCTAGACCTCCTACCTCTCCCCTGCATTTGTATCCTTATCCAACTTCATAATTGGATGATAAAGCTGTACATAAATGGAAACACATAACAACATGTTAATAATTCTCAGATGGAAGCTCCACCCCCAACCCCAAAGAGCAGGTTGGATCCCCTTTTTCTACCATTGAAATAGTGAAAAGACAGGTCATGTTTTCTGTGTCCATCTCCTTCTTCTTGGTGATTAGATATTATTTCAACTGAACATACATTTTATAGACTTGATGTTGGACATCATGACTCATTCTATGAAACTAATTTCACAGACTTCCATCACAGGTGGAGTTAGACTACATATAGGTAGACATTTCAGGGAGAAGAAAAAAGTAAGATTATTTGACTACTTTCTACATTTGTCCTTTCTGACAATTTTATAGCAATAATAAAATTAGGACTAACAATTTTTTACTCATGAGGACATTTAGATGCAAAATTATTAAGCAAATTTCTCCAAATGACACATTTAGACTAAGGTTAAAATGTCAATTCTCAAAAATCTCTTAGTTTTTGCTATATCAAAATGCCAGACATTTTTGTTCATGACTTAACACATTTTTATCTCAAATTAATAAGCAGATCAATTTGATGTTATTATAGCATTCAAATTATTTAAGTAGAGAATGGATAAAGGGAGTTGGCAGCTAGTGAATATCACTCTGTGCTTCACATGAAGTATTTTATCAATTTATGCATCATGGCAATTTTATTATTGCCCTTCACATATTACAAAATATATGAAAGATACTAAGATTGTGTGACAGGAATCTTTTTTTTTTTACCGAATGTAAGAAACAAAACTCAAATGATTTAACTAAAGAGATAATTCCCTGGCTTATGTAATTTAACAAAAATAGATGACTCAGGAAGGGAAAGAGGCAAATATTGTAAAGAGCAGGTATATAGGTAGGTGTGTGGGATTACTTCATAATCCCAGTGTATTATTGTACTTCAGCTTCATTCTTTTAGATAAAACAGTAATTTCAAAACCTAACCAGTAACAGCTTTGCCATCAGAGAGAGACTAATTTATTTTCTTTCTTTTTTTCTCTTTTCCTTTCTTCCTTTCTTTCTTCCTTTCTTTCTTTCTTTCTTCCTTCTTTTCTTTCTTTCTTTTTTATTTTTTTAAAATTTATTTTGTTGTTGCTGTTGTTGTTAACCCTCACCTGAGGATATTTTTCCATTGATTTTTAGGGAGAGTAGAAGAGAGAGGGAAAGACAGAGAGAAACATAGATGTGAGAGGAACACATCGATTGGTTGCATCCTGCATGAGCCCTGACCAAGCAGGAGCCTATAACCAAGATACGTGCTCTTGACCAGAATTGAACCCAGGACCTTTTGGTCTTCAGGTCTATGCTCTATCCACTGAGGCAAACTGGCTGGGGCCAGAGAGAGACTAATTTCTGTCCTCCCTTTCAAATATCCTTGAAAAGGAATTCTACTTGGCATGACTTCGTTATATGCTAACCCCTTGGTGAATCAGTTGTATGCCTGGAAAGGTTCACTCCTATTCTAACTTCATGGTCAGAGTGGGAAGTGATGAGAGGAGAGAAGAGCAAGTCTATTTCCTTCTAAGACTAATAACTTACAACTTATTAGATATCCTGGAAGAGGTGTGATTGAGATCTCAGGTCTTTGTACCTTTAAAATTCATGTCTCCTTAAACTTAAACCTATTGCCTTTCCACAAGCATCTCATTGGGAAAAATATGAAAAGGAAAAATCCCTGATTTTTTCCCCACATTTCAGGTAAGTTTATATTTTTCATCTGTCCCCAAATGTTTAAATTAATAATTTAAAAGTTCTTAATATGCTGTCTTTGCACATAAATGAACAAAGCAGAAAGAAAACTTTGGTCAGATCATGTATTCACATTTGAGTTTAGAAACATGTTGTCATTATATATAAATTATAAGCATTTCCAGTTAAGGAACAGATCTTGTCACTCAAAGAAATTATAGTTGTTAGAGTACCTTTGTTTGCGTAACCAATAGGCTTTTGAATCTTTGTGGGGGAAAATGAATGTATGATACAAGAGAAAAAAGTGAGGGTTGCTCTTTTCTATTACTTATATAGTATTTTTCCCTTCAGACACTGTTACACAGATAACTACTTGGTGAAATATTCAAAAGGCTATTATGGATACCTTTGACTAAAAAACTATTTAGAAACTGGATTTTATAAACATAATGTCTGTGCTCTGTGCAATGTAATATATTACATCAAGAACATCCCCTCCCAATAAGAAAGCCTACTGCATGGGAGAACATATTTGCTAATGTTATCACCTATAAGGATTTAATCTCCAAAATTTACAGGGAACTCATATAACTTAACAAAAGGAAGATAAACAATTCAACCAAAAAATGAGCAAGGAACCTAAACAGATACTTTTTCCAAAAAGGACAATAAGGAAGGCCAAGAGACATATGAAAACATGCTCAAAGTCACTAATCATCCAAGAGATGCAAATCAAAATGACAATGCGGTACCATCTCACACCTGTCAGAATGGCTATCATGAACAAATCAACAAAGGACAAGTCCTGGCAAGGATGCAGAGAAAAAGGAACCCTTATGCACTGTTAGTGGGAATGCAGACTGGTGCAGCCACTGTGGAGAACAGTATGGCATTTCCTCAAAAAACTAAAAATGGAACTTCCATTTGACTCAGTGATCCCACTTCTAGGAATATATCCCAAGAAAGTAGAAACACCAATCAGAAAGGATATATGTACCCCTATGCTCATAGCAGCACAATTTATAATAGCAAAGATTTGGAAACAGCCTAAGTGCCCATCAGCAGATGAGTGGATTAAAAAACTGTGGTACATCTACACAATGGAATACTACGCTGCGGTAAAAAAGAAGGAATTCTTACCTTTTGCAACAGCATGGATGGAACTGGAGAGCATTATGCTAAGTGAAATAAGCCAGTCAGAGAAAGATAAATATCACATGATCTCACTCATTTGTAGAATATAATGAACGACATAAACTGATGAACAAAAACAGATCCAGAGACAGAGAAGCATCGATCAGACCATCAAACCTCAGAGGGAAGGTAGGGGAGGGTGGGGGTAAAGGGGAGAGATCAACCAAAGGACTTGTATGCATGCATATAAGCCTAACCAATGGACACAGACACCAAGGGGGTGAGGGCATGAGTCTGAGGATGAGGGGTAATGGGGGGATAAGGACACATATGTAATACCTTAATCAATAAAGAAAAATAAATAAATAAATAAATAAATAAATAAATAAAAGAACATCCCCTTCCTGTTGGCTTTCTAATTCACTTATGAGTTGTTCACTTGATCACTTGAGAAAGTAGACTTAAAAACTACCTTGTTCGAAATAATTTGTTCACATATGCACTAATATAAACCTAACATGAATTCTGTGAAGTAAGACATAATAATCCATATATCATTTTTAAGTAAATAAATTCAGAATCTCCATGCTTGACATGTTGACCCAATAATGTGATTGAAAAAGACATTCAGGAGTTCCAGAGAAAGAACTTGTTTCATTCTTTAGAGACAAACATTAATGGAAAACCTAGAGACAAGCTTCAGAAAACACAGCCCACAATAGGAGGAGGTAGGGTGTCACCCCAGGGCTTCACATCTGGTTTTGAGGTTCTTCCTGAGAACTTCCAGTACTCTTACACTCCTGCACAGTTCTGAACAGGTTGGCTCTATGTTCTCCGCAGACCACCTGCAGGTAACACTTTCCTGATTGTTGAACATGAGCCTGGATAAAGCAAAGGTCAAATTCCCATGAGCGTATGCAAACATATCCAGGACTCAGACTGTTCTGACCTGTTGTCTGAGCCTCAGAGAGGCAACAAGATTTAGTTTACATCTCGCAGCATCAAACTAAGAAGCAGAAATAAATCTTAGAACTGCTGATTCCAAAATAATACTATTTTACTCTACTATTTTGTCTTATTTTATTGGGAAAAGATCCGCCTTTTACAACATGACTTCATTATTAAAACACAAAATTAGAAGAATATGATTTCATCATAATTTCTCAGAGACTTGGTAGTAACATGAAGTGACTTGCTCTTCAGTAAGCTTGCCCTTTCCACATCTTGCTTTGTGTTGTAGGTTCCTCTAACTGTTCTTAAAAAAGTAAAGATCTGGTACCCACTTATCAATAAAAAATAATAACCCTATCAGTGCACAAGGACAATCTGATGCTCCTTAGAGCTTAGATATGAGAGTCTTGGATGTGCAATGATTTCGCCTTCATGAATAATGATCATGGCTCTGATCACCAATAGAGATTATATTGTACTTACGTTGGTTCTACTTCTTAGATAAGCTTTCTGTGCTGTTTTTCACTTAGCTGGGATAGAATGAAGATTTACTGAGACAAAGAGTAAAAAAAAATATGAAAATAATTTAAAAAGGAAAAATCATTAGAAACCTTTGTTCAGATCTCATTTTCTATTCCCTCTTCCATCATTTTGCTTATAAATTTTTTAAAAGCATTAAGCCCAAACTAACAACATTTACCAAAAAGAAAGTGAAAAGAACAAGCTTCTAATTGAGCTGGTGGAACCTTGCTCTTTAGGAGTGAGATCTTTTATTCTTTTTAGCATGGGTTAAGTCCTGGCCTTGGCTTCTTTCTCAAAGAACCCTCCTTGGACCTACCTGACAGGTTCTGCCAGTTGGGCAAAAACTTATAAACTTTAGTGTCATATCCAAACTTAGGTTATGCTACTTATCAGCTACATGATATTTAATAAGTTATTTAGCTTCTCTGTACCTCAAGCTTTTTTTTTTTTATCTCTATACAGGTTGCATTATTATAAATGTAAGGTAATAATAAAAAATAAACAAGATACCCATAACAGTGCATGACATATATCAAGGACATAAGGAATAGTAATACATCTTCACTTTCACTTATTTTTATGGAAAGCTCCCAAAACATTTTCCATTATATTCTGGTACAAAATATCAGTGAAATTTGCAAATGGTAAATAAGTAACCAAATCCTGTTACTTGGTTGATTTGACACCTGACTGAACTTCCTTTTGAACTATATTAGATCAGTTTAATGTACTTAGGAAATGTCACAAATGAAGTATTACCTGACCAAACTGGGATTGAGATGACTCATTTCTTTCCTTCTGTATAATCACCCATTCCTGGGAAAGCAGTGCTAAGAACTAAAACTATCCTATATCCTTTTGTCCCAGCCTAATGATTTGTGTGTTTTTTTTAAAAAAATGCCCACCATATTCAGAAGGCATCACTGCTCTGTCTACTCTGATTTCTTTCTGTGATGGACCAAGCTGCACTCCTATTCTAGAGAAAATGCTGAGGATAAAAACAAGATCCTTGTTGAATCCATCTGGACTTTTCAATCTACTGATGGGCTTGACATAAATTAGTTATGGATTTCTTTGCATTCTAGCCTAAAGAAAAGATCAAGAACCTTTTCCCTATTCTATCCATAAGGTAAATAAAAGTCTGAAAAGGATCAAGGGAAAAAATTAACTTCTTATGATCCTACAGCTAGATAATCATCTAGATTTATCTTTAGAGAAAGGAGTGAAGATACTATAAATATAACTGGGCAGAAAATTTTATCTGCATCTTCTCCTTTTAATCTGTTTTCATGGTGAGCAGAAAGATCTAGGGCAGCTTTACAGTTAGCAGTGAAATTGGCAGAACCTGTCAGGTAGGTCCAAGCAGGGTTCTTTGAGAAAGAAGACATGGGTCAACTATTCCAGCCAAGGCCAGGATGAAGCCCATGCTAAAGAGAATAAAAAGTCTCACTCCTAAAGAGCAAGGTTCCACCAGCTCAACAAGAAAAAGACCACATAGAGATCTGGGCTGAAAGTTGAGCTCATAATAAATGATTTTTCTTAGTTATTTTCTCACACTTATGTCTCTTAGAATAGTTACAAGTTTATGGTTAAGTGACTGGTCAGAAATTTAGATCTTGGCCATAAAAGAGAAACCACAAAGCATGAGAAAGATTTTTATTTCTATTATTTCTCCTTCTACTAAAAATCTTGTTTCCTATCCTTAAAAGGAGAACTAATGACACATTTTTGAGGACACCACTTCTCCATTTTGTCCCTGACACTTTGTAGAGTTTCTAAAGAGAAAAACAAAAAGGCCACCAGCTATTCTTCATAAATTAGGAGAGCTATGGTGGATCCAACTTTTGTTTAACCATGGAAGATTAAATGCATGAATGTTCATTCTCTTCTTTCTTTTAAAACTCCAATAAATGTAACAAAAAGACTTTTAAAGGGCATAAACCAAAGGGACAAAGAAATTGAGAGTGGAATGGTATATAAGTTCATGTTCCTTCGGAACAAGACTGTAAGATGGAAATTTGTGTGTCAAAAGTTTATTACTGACTGCCGTTGGAATCAAGACCCATGAGAGAGTAAATATTGGGCATAGGGAGATAGTGAACTGTGATTCTCACTGCAAATAGGGAACTCACTGGATACTATGGGAATCTCTGGAGCTAAAAAAAACAACAACAACACACACAAAACAAAACAAAGAACCTATAAATTGTCCCTAATCAAGGCATGGGTATGGGGTCATTGCAAACACACGTTAAATACTGAAGGGATGCAGGTGGCCCCCAAAGGAAAGCATGACCTTGACTAAGAAGCTTCTGGAAAAGGGCTTAAGTGGGAGCCATCTGCTTGAGGGTCACTAATCCCAGGAGCTGGAGGAAATGAGTGTCCCGGTCCCCCTCTATAATGATTCAGAAGATAAGTTAGGAAGAACAAAAAGATGCCTAGCCCATTTGCTTTAGTGGATAGAGAATCGGCCTATGGACTGAAGGGTCCTAGGTTTGATTCTGATCAATGGCATATACCCCGGTTGCAGGCTCCACCCCTAACCCTGGTGGGGACCCCGATGGGAGGCAACCAATCAATGGGTGTCTCTCTCACATCAATGTCTCTCTCTCTCTCTTTCTCTCTCTCTCTCTCCCTCTTCCTTCCATTCTGTCTCTAAAAAAACACACAAACAAAAAACAAAACAAAACAACAACAACAACAAAAACCCAACAACATCAGGAACAAACAAGAGTTACAAGAGTTGAGGGATACATAGATACATACATAGCAGCTGACTTGGAAGAGCAGAATGGGCAATGCTGAGCTTTAACTGCCTGCTGACTTAAACACAACAGCAACATGGAAACAGAGTAAGGCAGGGACCTAAAAATAAAGGGCTTTTCTTAAAAGTCTACAATAGGCTACAAGACCGTGGTACAAACTTAACACCTGTGAAAGGAAGAAGGGAGAAAGTAGGATTGGGAGAAAGAGCCTCATACCATAATACAGATTTGAGTCTCCGCTAACCCAAGCAGAAACTCTCCAGAAAAAAATCCCCAGAATTCCTGCTCTGGGGAGAAATGGACAGGCTCCAAAATTCCACAGTTACTCCTTTTCCAGGAAAAGTGAGGCCTGCGACAGTGTTGCAGTGGCCACAATGTCACTGCAATCCCGGGACAAATCCAAGCTCCTTCTTTCAGAAAAATCAGAATTTTATATCGCCATGACCATCACAAATCAGAAGATCAAATGCAATGGACAAATGCTTTAACAACATTATGAAGGGAGGACATTTCCAAACCATAATTCTATTCTATGTCAAACTATCAAAAAAAAAGAATGAGGGTAAAAAAGAATGAGGGTATAATAACATTTATATTGTTATAAAATTCTTGCTGTTATAAAAATGTTGAGAAGGTGTTGACATTGATCTGTATTTAAAGATTTTTAATATCTTTTAAAAAAGTATTCTATATATTCTAGGAAGGAAATCTTGGAAAAAAATCTCCCCAAATAAGGGAATAAAATGAAAGTCACATGATCCAGGAAATAAGGCATTTCACATAAGAAAATGCTGAAAGAAAATTTTATTTAAACAAATGTACAACAGGGCTAAAGAGAAATCAGTGCAAACTGGGATAAGAAAGTATATCTCCCCCCAAAAAATGCCAAACAAGATGAAAGAGCTCACCTTAGTGTTTTTGGTCCCCATTTAAAAGAGTTTCACACTTCTATTAGATATATCTGGAGAGAATAATTAAGGATAAATACATAAAAATCCAAACCAAAAAAAAGGCAATTTGTAAGATGAGAAAATAAATACCATACAAAGAAGGAAATGATCCATCATAATACACAAAATAGTACAGAGCAAGCCTTGGCTTAGAACACTATTTATGTAGTCATACATTATGCACACCGAACAGTTACTTGAGATAATCATAGTACATAGGAGTGGCAAAGTATAAGTGGAAAGTGATGGGGAATGAGGGCTACAGGTGTCTCCTTCATAACAAGAAGTCAATAGATACTGACTCAAAGCAAAATAAAAACATACATGGTCCAGCTATATATTATTTAGAAATACCCAAAAGAATAGCTATAATCATTGGGAAAGATTTGACTTTGGGATATAGGAGTTGGAGTGGAGTATTGTAAGACTTGTATTGCTACTTGAATATAACAAATTAGCTGCATGTAATAACATTGATAAGAGTGCAATTTAGCACAACACAAGGTGAGAAGTCAGGAGGACCAGGGCAGGTACTGTGCCGCAGGCATAGGAGGGAACAGAGATGAGTGATGCTCTCAGATAACTTCAATGTGGCTTTGCAGTAATGCCACCATCCACATGAAACCACTGTGCAGATGGCAGAACACTTGTCTAGACATCATGAAATGCACTCGTTTCCCCCCACATCTCTGTCCTCCGAGGTTCTGTTTGTTCTATACTGTTCACTCTTTACTCTGAGCAAAATGTCCTTCAACTCTTCTCTGCCTTGCACACTCCTCCTCATTTCTCATGATGATGCTTAAAAAATCATCCTTTCTGTAAAGATTTCCCACAGACTCCTCCTTCTCATGGCAGAATTAATTAGTCTTTCATTTAGTCCACCCATAACATCGAGCCTGAAGCTTTATCATTACATTTTCACCCTCTGGCACCATTAGTTACCCACTTGTTTGTCTTTTCTGATGAACTGTAGGCTACTCATCTTGGAGTAGAGAGATGTTTTATTCATGTTTGTGACTTTGCTGTGTCGGGTCACAGCCAAAGCCAAGCCTTGATTCATATCTGCTCAATTCATTAGTTAGAGTATCACTGCATGTCAGAGGGGAAGGTAGGGCAGCTATCATTAACTTTCTTTGGCAGGTGAGGAAATTGAGTAGCAAAGAGACTGAGCATATCCTCCAAGGTCACAGAGGTAGCAGCTGTGAGGTAGGTGGGGTCTTTGACAACATTCAGCTCTCATGCACACACCATTCAAAAGAAGGTTATTTATTACAAAAATAAGCATGGTCTTCCTTCCAAGTCCCTTGGTTTACCCATTAAGGATAGAATCAATGTTTACTTAGGCAAGGAGAGGGCCCTGGGTGGCCTTTGGTCTATTCTTGGAGGTTAAGTAGCATAGTGCCCCAGTGTAGAGTCAGCCTTGAGAAGCCTTGGGGCACCTCAAAGTTAGTGACTCTCACTTTCCTACTCCCAGGTCCCACAGGGCTCCCAGTCTGGGAAAAGCTCTGCCTTCTTTCAGAGGCCCCAGGCTCAGGACTGACAGGTGAATAGTAATGTGATTCTCTAGCATTGAGTTTTCTTGGGAGGGAAAACCACAAGGGCACAGAGCGGAGAAATGCTAAGGAAAACTAGTATAGGTGTCAGCAAGGAACACATTGTACATTATTATGTGGCAATAGTGCTTCACTTACAGACTGTTTGAGTGTTGCACACTCTCTCTTTAAGTGCATAAAGCTTATTTACAAAGCACAGAACTTTAAATAGAGCAAATACTTTCAAAAAATAAAGTTTTCTAAGAGCAAGTGTGATTGCAACAGCTCAAGTGCTGGCACTCAATAAATGTTAATGGGATGATTAGAGACTTAATAAGGATAGCAAACAGAAAATATTTTTCCCAGTACCCATTGAAGTCTCAAACTAGGTAAAATGCCCATGCTAAATATTTCATGCCAATAAATTCCAAAGGGTTTTGTTTTAATTTTTATCAATAGTACTATGTTTCCTCAGCAATAGAAACTCTAGCAGTATGTCCTCAGAACATTATTGTTCAAAGCAAACTTGCTTTTTAAAAAAATCCTTTATTGTTTAAAGTATTACATGAGTCTCCTTTTTCCCCTATTGACCTCTCTCTGTCTGCTCCCACCACCCCCAGCACATGCCCTCACCCCCCTATTGTCTGTGCCCATTGGTTATGCTCATGTGCATGCATATAAGTCCTTTGGTTGATCTCTTTCCCCTTTACCCCCTGTCTTCCCTCATAGGTTGGACAGTCTATTCCATGCTTCTATGTCTCTGGTTCTATTTTTGTTCATCACTTTATGTTGTTCATTATATTCCACAAATGAGTGAGATCATGTGATGTTTGTCTTTCTCTGACTGGCTTATTTTGCTTAGCATAATGCTCTCCAGTTCCATCCATGCTGTTGCAAATGGTAAGAATTCCTTCTTTTTTTATAGGAGCATAGTATTCCATTGTGTAGATGTACCACAGTTTTTAATTCACTCATCTGCTGATGGGCACTTAGGCTGTTTTCAAATCTTAGCTATGGTAAATTGTGCTGCTATGAATATTGGAGTGCATATATCCTTTCTGATTGGTGTTTCTGTTTTCTTGGGATATACTGTTATTCCCAGAAAATGGCATTACTGTGTCGAATGGGAGTTCCACTTTTAATTTTTTTGCGGAAACTCCATACTGTTCTCCACAGTGGCTGCACCAGCCTACATTCCCACCAGCAGTGCACAAGTGTTCCTTTTTCTCCACATCCTCGCCAGAACTTGTCGTTTGTTGATTTTTTGATGATAGCCATTCTGACAGGTGTGAGATGATACCTCATTGTCGTTTTGATTTGCATCTCTCTGATTATTAGTGACTTTGAGCATATTTTCATATGTATATTGGCCTTCCTTATGTCCTCTTTAGAAAAGTGTCTATTTTGGTCCTTTTCCCATTTTTTGATTGGATTGTTTATCTTCCTTTTGTTAAGTTGTATGAGTTCCCTATAAATTTTGGAGATTAAACCCTTATCTGAGATAACATTGCAATTCAAACTTGCTTTTCAGGCATTTCTTCTTTGTCTGTCCCCCCATTAGTGTATAAAATATTGGGATTCCATTGATGTTGTTACCCGACCCCCCCCTTTCCATTCATTATAAAAGTGCTCAATATCATTGTCTGTATACATTAACCACCTATGGAGTTCCCCGGACAGTTTAATTAACCAGAGACGAGAGTAATGATATAGCGAAATATATGCACAAAGCACCCTGTTAGGTAAAGACAAATACAAGGGTGGTCAAAAGTAGGTTTACAGTTGCATTGTGACATTCTTTTGAGTTAATAAAGTTATTGTAATAATTATAACCTGAATGCCATGTTTTATATGAATGCCATGTTTTATATGAACAACTTTATTTGAGTTAATAAAGTTATTGTAATAATTATAACCTGAATGCCATGTTTTATAAGTACCAGTAAAGTAAACCAACTTTTGCCTACCCCTGTACATGTAATTTAACAACCTGTCCCTAAACTACTGGTATACTGTGTGTGTGTGTGTGTGTGTGTGTGTGTGTGTGTGTGTGTATAAGTGCATATTCATACATTATAGTGTAATTTATCTATAATTTATTTAAAATACATACTGTATGAAGTGTACATAAATTTGAAGAGAATGGTCAAGGTACTGATGTCAGAGCCTTCAGCATATACAAAATATTTAACATATGATAAAAGTAATATACAAATGCATTCATAGTATTAAATAGCTAAACTTCACTGGTTTATACATAGCAAACCACCTTCCAAGCACCCTCTCCAGTTCCTCCCAATATTTAGTTCCTTTCCCTGATTTAAGAGAATCATGCATGTTTGTTGTTCATTCTTTCAGTCCTCTTTCTAAGCATTAATAAATAGACTAACCTATATAAGAGATAATAAATAAATCCATGTACCTAATTAACTTTATTTAGTCTAACATGATTTCAAAATATATATTTTTCATATTGAAAATAATTAGTCCACTTGTATCCACCTTTTCTATTGAACATAGATAACCATGGTATTTCTCATATTAGCAAATATTCTGCAAAAACATCACTTTAAGCACTTTGGCATATGGTCTACTCAATTTTGGACATTTATATTGTTATAAAACTCTTGCTGTTGTAAAAATGTTGAGAAGATGTTGACATTGATCTGTATAAAAAAATGGAGCTTTATATATGAAGAGACAAACTGTTCTTCACACAGGATGCAACAATTTATATTTCCATTAATAATTTTGTGAGTTGCATGCTCCCTTATGTTTTGACCAAGGACTGCCATTATTTTTAATATTTGATCGACATTATTAAAAGCATCTTTATTATAGAACACCTCATTTTCATTCTCTTCATTAGTGCCAAGCCTGAATATTTGTGTTAATGTATCAACCATTTGATTTTTTTTTAATCTTCCAAATTAAAGTGCTAATGTAATTTCCCCATTGTTCTACTTTTAATCCCTCTGACCAACCCCTTCCTACTACACCTCCAACCCTGCCCAGTGAACTACTGTTCTGCTTTTGTCACTAAAGATTGGTTTGCATGTTCTTGGAGTTATATAAATTAAATCATACAGTATTACACAGAATTCCTTTGAGGTACATCACGTTGTGGCATATATCAGTAATTCCTCTTTATTACCGAATGGTTTTCCACTGGATATATACTGAGGGCCACTTGTTTATCCATTCACCAGTTGACATTTTTTGGTTGTTTCCAGTTTTGGATGATTATGAATAAAGTTGCTATGAATATCATGTACAAATCTCACTTGATGTGTTCAATCTTTTTTTTTCTTTAGCCATTCTAATATGTGTGTTGTTGTATCCCATTATAATTTTAATTTGTATTTGCTGGTGACTAATGATATTTGACATATTTTCATGTGCTTATTTGCCATTTTTATATATTTTTTAAAATAAAAAGTATTTTTTTATTCTTTTACCCATTTTTCATGGAGTTTTTAGTGAACTTTTTACTAAATTTTCAGAATTCTTTGTATATTATGAAAACAAGTTCTTTAACAGATGCATGGTTATCAAATATTTTCTTCCCATCTCTGGTTTACTTTTCATTCTCTCCACAGTGTTTATTGAAGAGCAGACTTCATAATTTTAATAAAGTCTAATTTATCAATTTGCTATTTTATGGACTTGCTTAAACTTGGGTCACAATAGTTTTTCCAAAAGATCAATAATAGTTCTATGGTTTGCATTTAAGAATATGATGCATTGCATTTAACTTTTGTGAATGATATAAAGTACATATTTTTGGGGTCCAATCCCAGCAGGTCCAGGGGTCCCCAAAGGTGTGGACGGAGTCAGCAAAGGAAAAATGACACAGAGACAGCGTTCAGTTGATCAGCAGCCTAGCCAGGATCTCCAGCCAAGTTCTGTGTTTTATTGTCTTGTTATATCTGTATTTATACCAGTTGATTTTAATCCTATCAATTTCTATTCCAAAGGTTAGGGCGTTTCTTATCTCCATTCCAGGGAGTAAAGATTATGTAGCTTAAGGGTGATTGTTCGTAGTTAAAGTGATTAACTACCCGCCTCACATTTAATTAAGGGGTTTTATTCCCTCCCTAACTTCAGGGGAAAATCCCTACCTGGGGAAACAACCTTTCTCGGAGAGGTGACCTTGGTTAAAACACATAGCGCCAAGAAGGCCAGCAAACATATTAAGAACAGTATGCCATATATGCTAGGTCCCTTGAAACATATGCTGTGCAGATGTTTTTTTCCTGCAGCGACTGTATCAAGCAGCAAGGATGGACCAGCTTCTGGCACATATTGAAGTTCATATTATACATATGAGTAAATAACTGTTCCAGCACTACTTGTTGAAAAACTATCTTTTCTCAACTGAATTACCTTTTCCAAAAAATTAGTAGTCCATATATGTATACTTGTATTTCTGGACTTTTTATTCTGTGCTACTAAACGATACCATATTGACAATACCACATTATTTTGATTGCTACACTTTATAATAAGATTTGAAATATAGTAGTCCTAGACTTCCAGCTTTGAATTTCTTTCTCAAGGTTGTTTTGATCATTCTAGGATTTTTTCATTTCAGATATATTTTTGTATTTTCTTATCAATTTTTACCAAAAAATGTCTGCTCTTGTTTTTATTATGGTTGTGTTGAATCTATCTATGGATCAATTTGAAGACATCTTAACCATATTGAATCCCTTTACCTCGAATAGGGTATATCTTTCCATTTATTTGAGTCTTCTCTAGTTTATATCAATAATAGTATTATGCTGTTGTGTTCTATAAATATTAATTATGCCAAGTTGGTTGATCATATTTTCAAATATTTAATATACTTACTGATTTTATTTCTACTCATTCCATCAATTATTGAGAGAGGGGTATTAAAATCTCCGACTACAACTGTGGATTGAACTATTTCTCCCTTCATTTTATTACTGTTAGCTTTATGTACATGAGACTTTATTATTAGCTACATAAACATTTAAGACTGTTATTGTTGAACTGATCCTTATGAAATTTCATGATGAAACAACCTTGTTTAACCAAGCATTATTCTTTATCCTAAAATCTTCTTGCAGGGCAAATAATGTAACTTTTAATTCTTTCACTTTTAATGTGTTTGTTCCTTTATATTTAAATTTTGTTTTTTATAAACAGCATGTAGTTGAGTAGTTGTGTTTTTTTATGCAAACTGAAAGAAAATGAGATACTTGTGTTAGACTATGTGTATCAATGTGATTTTGATCTGAGAAACTAAATATATTATCTTGTTATGTGCTTTCTATTTACCCCATATTTTCTCTGTTCACTTATTTATTTTCTGCTTTTTTTTCTATTAATTCAATAGTTTTTATAATTTAATTTTATCTATGTTGTCTTATTAACAATACTAACTCTTTCTTTTCTCATTTGAATGGTTTATTTGGTTTTGCATCTTTAATTTATTTTCTCCCTTCACGTGATATTATGCTACTTCACAGTATAAGAACCTTACAATATCAGGTTAAACATTCCCCAGTGTTTGTTTCATTGTGGCTATACTGTTTACTTGCAATTTTTATCTCTGGAAGTTCACTTTGGGATTTTTTTTATATATCTCATGGGTCTACACTTATCTTTTTAAACATATAGAAAATATTTATGGTAACTTTTTATGTCCTTGTCTGCTAATATTTGATTTTCATCCATGTCACATCTAGAACTGTTTTTAATCATATTTTCTTTTCATTATGATTTTCCTACTTATTGTATATTCATTGATCTTTAAACAAGTGCCAGACATTGAGGGTTGCACCTGTTATGGTGATGACTATTCTGAGTTTATAAGAAAACACTTGAGCACTGTTGCTGGACACAATGAAGTTTCTTGTAAACAGTTTGATCTTTTCTAGTTATTTTAAAATTTACCAGCAATGATCAGAACAGTTCTCATTCCCTATTGGGCTGATTATTACTTATGACTGAGGCAAGACCCTTTGTATGAAATCCTTTTTTAAAGAAAACTCTAATGCCCCAAGTATCAGGAAGATTTCCTAGGCTGGTTGGTGGGAATAGTTACTATATATGTGTTATGCCCAGATTTCAAGATCCCCATTAGACCACACCAGGGAGCCAGCCGAGTCCGATGCAAAAGCAGAGAGTCTTTTATTCGAACTAGTTCAGCTCCCCGACCACACTCACCGATGCAACGGTAAGCCAAGTGGCAGAGAGAGGCCTAGCCCGGCGTGAAGAGGAGTTTTATAGGGGGGTGGAGCCAGGCACAAGTCGGTGTCTTGTTCCTGGGTGTGGCTAGCAGAGGCTTAGACTTCCGGGAAGAAGTTCCTTGCCAAGCACATGGCTGCCCCAAAATGGAGGACACAGGGTAAGATGGAGGGTGTAGTCCTCGCCCTTTCAATATGGTCCCCTAATCCCTTCAGATGTTTTTTTCTTTCCTTTAGCCTTGGAGAGTTTTCTCACATGCATGTGCTCATCTGCTGATTATGAAGAAATATGTTCCGCGTTTTCTCCCTGTGCAGCTCTGAGTACTTCATAATGTGAATTCCAGCTCTCAGTGTCTCCCCAGACTTTCCAATCAATCTCCATAATTCATAGAAATTGCAAGGGACCTGCATCCTGTGCTGCATCCTGCAAACCCACAAGGCAAGGAGACTAGAAACAGTGGGCTCACTCCTTTGTTTCTGAGCTCTCAGGACCACTGTCATTTCTGAGTTGAGGCCCAGTGTCATGTACACCAGACTGGAAGGGAGTTTAGAAAAGATATACACACACATTGGTACTTAAAATTCACCAGGAATGTTGATAGGTCAGTATTTTAGGAAGTTGCACAATACAGCTCCCTTTCCCAAATTACTTATAGTGGTCACTCCCTGTATTGAAATTCAGATGTAGAAGCATACCCAGGCATCATTTTATGCAAAGACCTTCTGAACTGTCTTTAATGTGTCCTAAAAGGTGTCTCGTGCCTTAAGTCACACCATTAATGGGCTTGTTTAAGACAAATACTATGATTTTATATTTCACCCCAAGGCCTCACAGTGTTTTTTGCAAAGAATAAATATTCTGTGACATTTTGACCAACCTTTGTAGCTTCCTAGCTTAATCCAATGGAAACAAAACTCTCTATATGCATCAAGATCCAGGCTGTGGTTTCTGCCTCCTTATGAGAGAGTTGCTCTGAAGCTTTACTGTTGTTTCTATGTCATTTTTTTTTTCTTAAGTTCAGACATTCAGCAATCAGAGGTTAATACAACAGAAGGAAATTGGACGGTTGCCAAGGACTATTACATCTGTTTGTTTCTATGATTATTTCTGTTTTGACCTATTTCTTGACAAGCCTAAATTGGAAATAAAATGATAAATATACCCCCTGAGTGAGGATCGAAGTACACCCAGGGGATTAAGTGAGCCTTAAGGGTTTATGAATTGCCTCCACTGGCTGAGTGACTTAAGGGGGTGTTTGTGATCTAGGAACTCTCTTCCCAAAATAAAGTGAGCAGTTTCAGCAATTTAACTGTAGGAAATAACTGATATAATCTGAAGAATCCTATGTCTTTAATACTGATATGAAAATTCTTGGTCTTAGGAATGAAAGAGGACTAAAGGAAAAAAGAGTCTCAATGGTATTGAGTTTCAATGGTATTGAGAGAAGATAAAGATAAGTAATGGTCAAGGAATAATTTAAAAGGAAACAATCAGTGAGGTAATAATAGCAATAGGAGTAACAATAAGAGCATGTTAATATCAATTGTTGTTTCACAAAACATCTACATATAGTATATAATTAGAGTTGATTCTCAACTCTAAAGATAAATATTATTCTCATCTACATTTTACAGAAACTTGGGTGGGGTTGAAAGAGATATATGAAATTAATTGTTAAATTACCTAGCATATCCCAGGCAAGTCACTTTGAGTAAGTACTTTTCTGAATCTCAGTTTTTTCATGGCAAATAGAAAAGACATATAATTCATAAATGTGTTATGAGAACTATAGTGTTAATATGTATGAAACTTCCAAGCCACATATTTTATGTCTAATATATTCCAAAACACCATTTAAAGGTAATTGTCCATTGTCACTGACATAATAAAACTTGTTAATCCAGCTTTTATGACTTAAGAGATTATCTAATATTTACTTAACCACATATTCTCGTCTACAAAATAATAATTAACATTATAATCAACTTCAATTTTCATTATATTTGTATTTTTCAGCTAGCAAAATAATTTAACAGGCAGCAAAAGTAAAGTTAAAAATATATGGGGTCCAGTAAGGAATAATTACAGTTCTTTGCAGTTCTCTATACAGAATATTCTTAAGATAATAAGTAAATAATATGAAAATCAACATTTGTTGAGTTATTTCTATATGCCAGGTGCTATTTTAAGAGTTTTGCTTGGCTTTGGCCCAGTAGCTCAGTTTGTTAGTGCCATCCCAATATGCCAAGGTTGTGGTTTCGATCCCTGATCAGGGAACATACAAGAATCAACCAATGAAGATTTAACAAGTGGAACAACAAACCAATCTCTCTCTCTCTCTCTCTCTCTCTCTCTCTCTCTCTCATTTTCTTTCTCTCTCTAAAATAAATAAAAATATTTTTAAAACTTTTGTTTGCCTTCTCCAATTGATATTTGCCATATATTTATGAAGTTAAATACTATTATTACTATTTTGCAGATGAGATCATTGAGGCATGGTCTCCTGAGTAGATGAATTATAACTTGAATACAAATTTGAGGGACCAGCACAACCATGTGCTTACTCAATATTTTACACAAATTTCAATAATAATAACAGTAGCAACAGAAATAATATTGAAAAGTATTGACATGTTGAGTACACACTAGATACCTTATGTTTTCTATAAGTATTTGATATCTGCATGTACTACCCAACTCAGGATATTCAACATTACTAATTGGCAAGTTAGCTTGCTTTTATTTTTCCCCATTATAAATAATGCTACAATAAACAGCTTTGCATATAATCTCCCCTTCCCTTAATCAATGGGTTATTTCCATAAGATTGATTAAGACACAAAGAAATTCCAAGTCAAAGGATATACATAAGAACCTTAATGCACATAGACACATTTCTTTGGCAGTATTTCCTCCCAACACCATTATGAGTCATCACACGATTCCTAACAGAGGAGTTTATTGCTTTGGGTGGTCATGGTTTGCCCTTTGGGCCATACACATACTTATATGCCCACACACCATCAACTCTTATCTCCATTTTAAGTGGAAATTATAGTGATGTTTGCCTCCTTTTGGTTATAGTTCAAGGTAAAGAAAAAGTAAATTGAGGTGTATGAGTTATTGATTGGAAGCAGGGTATCATTTGTCAAAGCAGTCATCGGCCTGAAATATCAGCGACTGTACAAACACATAGGCCCTATCACGAATTTTCTGCTCATGTTCTGTTTTGGAAACACAAAGGCTTATTGATTGCATTCTCAAATTAAAACTCAGCTGGATGGTTGCAAACCCACCATTGCCTATAATACATTTATTTTTGAGACTTGTTTAACTAGAGCAGCTGAGGAAATCAATGTGTGGGGTCCAGCTAGACTGACCTTTAACAAACAAATAACCTTTTACTTCTTTTTTTCCCTCCACTTCTCATGAAATTTCAGTCCTGCTCTTCTATGGTCTCATGACCTCATGGTATTTAGAAAACTCCACAAAAACAGGATTAGGTACTTTGAGGTAAAGATGGCTTGATTGAGACAAAGGGAGTAGGGACATTTGTATAGGTTGTAATTCTTTTTAGTGTTTTTTAAACAATATTTTTGAGGTCCCCTTTATGGTGGTATCATGAGTGTGTGCATATGTCTAAAAACATCAAATTGCACAGGTTGTAATTAGTGGTCCAGGGCACAGAACATCTATGAACTAATAACTAATGCATCTTGATGCATCATTATGCATATATACTTTTCTCTGCCATTGTTCCAGGAGGTTGCCTCTGATGAAGTTAAATATGGTACTTCAGGAACAAATATCAAATAAAAAATGAGAAGACTCTCAAGTGATATAAAAATGTATGTACATAGAACTCATCAAAGATGCTCAAGCTTCTTCAAGAAGAAACGCATGCTGTATTGGAAATGTAAACAGCTATTTCACAAGGGATCTGTGTGTTTCATGTCTCTGGAAAACATCTCAGTGTCTGTAAAGGTCTTCATTCATTGGCTGAGTCCCCTAATTAAGACTTTTGAGAATGGAAATAGATGGCAGAAGGTGAGAACCATACCACAGCAGTGTCATAGGGACAGAAAATATGGTGGCTGAAAAGAACCTACTTTGGCCTTACTCATTGTATATTTTTTAGATTAGCCTTATTGAGTTTATAAATTGATATATGAAGAACTGCACATAATTAATGTTTACAATTTGATGAATTTGGACATACACAAATACCCGTGACTCCATCACCACAATCAAGACAACA
Source organism: Myotis yumanensis (assembly GCF_028538775.1). Lineage (NCBI taxonomy): Eukaryota > Metazoa > Chordata > Mammalia > Chiroptera > Vespertilionidae > Myotis > Myotis yumanensis. Next base: position 234,800,936 of record NW_027223752.1, on the reverse strand, counting down.
GACATGGCCAACACCTCTCAGTTTCCTGTGTCCCTTTTTGTGTTTGTTAATGTGTATGTTACGAACACTCAACACGAGATCTACCCTTCTAACAACTTTCATTTGAAGTGCGCACTTACAGAAACCATGTTGTACAACAGATTTTTAGAACTTACTCATTCCTACTCTCAATTATTTATTCATTTATTTACTACACAGATATTGAGAACTGAGCCCCAGTTGGTGATTGGTTGTCCATATGCTCAGACACCAACTGCAGGAGCGGTCATAAGAATGAGTAAGAACAATTCACAGAGCTCAGTTCTGGGTTGAGGCAGTGCCCACAGGGCTGCAGAAGATTCTAGATTAAAATGACCACAGATAACAGAGCTGAAAAGTGTCTTCTAGCCACAGAGACAAGATGCACTGAACTTAATCTTGAGAACCATGTAGACACTGGATTTGCTGAGAAGATGGAGAAACAAGGTCAAGCAGAAGAAGCACCGGTTTGCCAGGGGTTCTTGCTGGCAGAATGGGCACATGGAGTGTATCGATGTGGAAAGTTTTCTCTGCCAGTAGGAGTTTTAAACTTTTTTTTCCATTTCTTGGAGCAGAAAAGCATGTTTTACTTTTTTTTTCTTTTAAATCTATTTTCAAACAGCAACCAATTTGAGTGGAATCACTGAACACTTTTGTAAAAGCTTATGGGCCTCCATTTCACTCAAAAGAAAATCCAATTAAAAATGCTTATAAGACATGGCATGCCTTTCTTCTATATCCATCTCATCTCTTACTGGGCTACCCTCTCATTCACACTAAGCCACCCACAGGATTTCATAATTGTTCCTTAAACACTAGGTAGGCTCCTGTCTCAGGGTCCTTTCTCTGGTATTGCTCTGGCCAGGAAATCGCATTGCCCCAAGTCTCCACCTGCTCATTCCCTTTCTGTGAACCTTTGCTGTAGCCTCTCCAGCTTTTGCTGACGACTCTGTTTAATTTCGAATGATACCTCTAACCCAGAAGCTGTTTCCCCCTTCCCAGCTTGACTTTTTTAAAAAAATAAATCTTTATTGTTCAGATTATTACAGTTGTTCCTCCCCCCCGCCCCCATAGCTCCCCTCCACCTGGTTCCCACCACACCCTCTGCCCTTACCACCCCCTCACTGTCCTCATCCATAGGTGTACGATATTTGTCCAGTCTCTTCCCGCACCCCCCACACCCTTTTCCCCTTCAACATAGGATTTATTACTGTCAGAGATAACACTCATTTTCTTCATTTACCTGCTAGTCTTCTGACCCCTCCATTTAAATGTAAGTTGAATAGGGGCAGATAGTTCCAACCACTGGGCTTAGAAAACCTGTGTTTCCATGAGTTCCTGCTCAGTCCATTCAGTGGTGAGCATGTGCCCTCTGATTGCCAGGACAATCACCTGCTCTGGTGCCCAGGGACGTTTGCTAACTCTATCTATACATTATCTGTTGTCCTGCCAAGACTGACAGCCTGATACACCAATTCCAGGTTTGTCAATGTTACCTTCTTTCTTTGCGTGGTTCTGAAACACAAGGGAGTGGGTTTGAAACCAACAGCTTACTTGTGGGATACTAATCCGCTACAATGAAATTCCTTTATATTTGGAAGAAGAAAAACATTGTGCTGGAAAGTTGAACTTTGATCAAGTGGGGCAAAGGAAACAATAGGAAAGACAACATTTTCTATAGTCCCAGGCTAAGGAGTCAAGATTCACTGATTCAGTAGCTTTAACCTAAGTTACATGGACTCGGATATGTCACTTTGGTGTCATTATGACAGAATATAAACAACATAATTGCTTGCTCTCTTCTACACTTTGATGGAGATATCACCAGAAGTATGAACCCTGATAGACACATGTTGGAGGACAGCTTCCCAATCTCCCAGCTCTTCACACCATTAGCTCCATCCTAAAACCCTCATCCTTCCCCTGGTCAGCATGCCCCTTCCTCGGTAAGATCAAGGATGCACCCTCACCTACAGCTCTTTCTTAGTCTGGTTTCCAAGAGAAAAAGCAACAAACTCCCCAACAAACTGACATCAGAAAAATAACAGTGTCCCTCCCACAAACTCAGCGGCAAATAATATAGTGTTCATAGAATTGTGTAACAGAAACCCAGTGCAAGTAGCGACTGCTCTTTCCAAGAGTACCAGTGTCTCTTGTCAAGTTAAACTTATAAAACAATGTTCAGGAAAACTACAAGAAACACACAAGGCACTGTCTTAAATAGAAGGGCAGTTTTCAAACAGGAACTCCAAAGAATGGCATTAATGTGCAAGTCTCACCTCACCCAATTTTAAATTTTAACATCCTGTTTTCTTTAAAACCAAGCAATCACTGTACATTCTGAGATTGGCACCAATACCCAAAAAAGCAAATCCACATCTCCATTAAGGTTAATGTGTTTATTTGTACAACTAAAGGTGTGTGGCCAAATATCACAATGTTCAGCTTGGAATGCTATGGTTTTTTAATGTGAAATATAAATTTTATTTTTTTTAATGGCAGCAGTTCAAAGGAAACAAGCATTTTACTTCCTTCCCCCACCAAAGATTCTTTTGTAAATTTGGGGAATGAGTTGTTCCACTGTCCCTGTTCAAGTTACTGTTTTATTTTCTTGGAATGGCTTGCAGCCGTGGGCAAACTACGGCCCGCGGGGCAGGACCCGGCCCATTTGAAATGAATAAAACTAAAAAAAAAAAAAGACCGTACCCTTTTATGTAATGATGTTTACTTTGAATTTATATTAGTTCACACAAACACTCCATCCATGCTTTTGTTCCGGCCCTCCGGTCCAGTTTAAGAACCCATTGTGGCCCTCGAGTCAAAAAGTTTGCCCGCCCCTGGCTTAGAGCCTGTTTTTGCACTGGTGAGAACTGCCTAGGTTCTGTGCTCCCTGGAGTAGGTGAAACTTTTAACTTTGCAGGAGGCGTAGAATGTGGCACAGGTGATGTGACTGCAGACACAGAGCTTGCTTTTCAGGGCCTGTTCATGGGAAATGCTTTATAAAGGACACTATTATTTGCCTCTAACGATGACCCTTTCCTTCACCAAATGAAGAAACAGTCCTGCCGAACACTCAGAGATTTTGTTAAATGGTCCATTTTTCTTTACATTTCTCTTACATTTGTCATCAGGCCTTTCACAATGTACAGGGAAGAAAAAAGAGGCATGAGGCCATTCGAATTGAAATTTCAAATTATGGAATATTGGAGGGTGTACTGGGTAACAGCATGTTCTTTCCAATTACAAAGAGTTAATTATGCTTTTTAAGAGGAAACTGACATTTGTTTAGTGCCTACCATGTGTTCAGTGGTTTCCATTTTAAATTTGTTATTTTTCTCAATCCCTATAAGACACATATCCCCCCCTCACATGAGGAAAAATCAGAGAAGCTAAGCAAATTTGCCTAGAATCACATAATATTATAATATGGGAATTAAGAGCAAAAACTCCATCATCAGAATACCTGGCTTCAAATCTCACCTCCATCAATTGCTGATGAGATGTAAATTGCAGTCTTACAGGCTGCACAATGAAGTTGATCAATCTTCTAACATAAAAATATTGATAAGTTATAATTTATAACAAAATAAAAATATGATGCACAAAACTTTAAAATATACTTTAAGGCATAAAAGAAAAGGTTTGATAAACAAGATATAGGAGAGTTTAAAACCTAAAACAAACAAAGCAAATCTTATCATTTGCTACAACTAGAGGGTATTATGCTAAGTGAAATAAGTTAGACAGGAAGACAAATACTACACGATTTCACCTAAATGCAAAATCCATAGAACAACAACAGCAAAAAGAAAAAAAAAAACCGACTCATATACACAGAGAACAAAATAATAGTTGCCAAATGAGAGAGGAGTTGAGAGGCTGAATGAAAAAGATGAAAGGATTAAAAGATACAAATTAGTAGTTGAAGAATAGTCATGGGAATGTAAAGGTCAGGATAGGGAATATAGTCAATAATATTGGAATAACTATGTATGGTGCTAGATGCATAATAGGCTTATCAGGGGGATCACTTTGTAAATTATATAAATGTTTAACCACTATGCTATACACCTGAAACTAATATGAAAAACATTGTATGCCAACTGTAATTTACAAATTAAAAATAAAATTAAACCTTAATGCAAAATAAGGAAATATATTATTAGATTAGTATATGGAATAAGATAAATTATCAATGAATGTAATTACTTTTATCCCATTAGTTAAAATAATAATTTTAAAGATTAAAAAAAGAAAGTATCATGTTATTCTAAGATATTAGCAAAAAAAATAGTAAATTATATTTAGCATTGGAGAGACAGGCACTTTTATATGAAAATGTAACAAAGCAATAATATAATTTTCTCAGAGAGTAGGTTTCTGATATATTCTTATAGATTCACACTATCAGAACATGAAATATCTAAGTATTAATCTTGAAGAAATAATTGATGTTATGGATTGAGTTATACACCCCCCAATAAAATTCATATGAGAGGGCATCAGCTTTACTCAGTCTACCAATTTAAATGTTAATCATACCCCAAACAGGCTCACAAACAAACCTGAAATAATGTGTGAACAAATACAATATTTGGGCACCCATGGGCCACACATCTTGATCCACAAAATTTACAATTAGATGTAACATTATAGAATTTACTCTACCTGTGTTTCATATGTGGCTAGTTTCTATTGTGTCTTCAAGTCTGTTGATCTTTTTTTCATGTGTCTAAACTGCTATTCATTCTACTCAGTGTGTTTTTAATGTCAGGTACCATATACTTAATCTTCACAGTTTTTCCTGAGTCTTTTTTGTATACTCTATGTTTAAAAGCATGATCATGTTTCTTAATATTTAAAATATCTATTTAAATATCTGGAGCATATTATAATATGTTTTGTAAAGTTCTTAATTCTATAATTTCTGTCATTTCAATATCTGTTTGTACTGAAAACTGTTTCTCCAGTGGGTCATATTTTCCTGCTTTTTCCTAATCTATTGACTTTGGATTGAATCCTGAAGTTTGTGAATGTTATATTCTTGATTGCTAGATTTTATTTGATTTCTTTAGAGAGTATTGGGTTACATCTGAGAAGTAGTTTAGCTACTTTTGTGTTTAATAATTTTGAGGACATTTTTATTTTTAAAGTGAAAGGGACTGACTATGCTTTATTTTTCAGAGAGATCCTAATTTTTTTAAACTACTATTTATTTAAATTATTTGATTCCCATACACTATTAAATTGAGATTTGATTTAGTGTATTTATTGAATAAATATTATGTATAATAACAATTTCCTGAAAAATGGTTTATTACATTCAATTGAAGTTATTTTTATTACAGCCCTTGCCAAAGCTTTAGAGAAGAATGTAAATGAAGATTTCATTTAATACTTGGCAAATTAGTTTTGTTAAACAAACCTTTTAATATACCATACAGGTCCTAGAAAATGAACATTACTCTCATGCCTCTGCCACAGAGGGTGATTTTATGATGAAATAAATGTCGAACATTAGAATAAGTCAAAATAAGCACTGAGCTTTAAAAGCTAAGCTATAAAGATCGATTTTTTTTGTGTGTGTGGGGAAGGGAAAGGTAGTGAGTTTGGAGTAGAATTTATCCTGGAAAAAGCTCTCTTTACTCCTAGGACACATCTTCACTCTTGTCTGTACAAACTCCTGTGTCCTCAACAAGGTGCTTCTAGAGGGATTCCTCATAACATTCAACTCTGTGTGATGTCTGAGAACTCTTTAGTTTACAGTTGTTGAGTAATGGTTTTTTCTTATTGTTTTTTCTTCTCTGCCACATGGGGCTTTACTCTCTCCATCAGCAAGTTTGTATTCAATGAAAGATTCACGAATTCCCCTGTAAAGATATCTGCGGCTGCTTCCCTGTACATCTCCCTTCTCTGGGGCACTCAGCCCACATGGTCTAGCTGCCCTGGCCTCCCCTACTATTGTCTCTCCCTCTTCCACTCAGTGAGATTGCTGGTCTGTTTGGCATCCCCTGCCTTCCCTCATTAGCTCCAGTCAGAAAGCTGGGCAATCACTGGGCTCACCCTGTTTGTTTTATTTTATTTTCAGGTATCAATTTTTGCTGTGCATTGTCCAACATGTTAAATAGTTTTATATTTTGTTCATTACTTTTTAGTTTATACTGCAGGAGGGTAATTTCAGACTATTTCATTCCATGATGGCCAGAGGCAGAAGTTTAAAATGCATTCTGTATTCTATTTTCCACCTTAAATTATGATCAGTCATGTTGTACATTATACCTTCTTAGTGATTCTGCAATAGATTAAATGTCATAAGACACTCAAAATGCCAACATGTGAAAATGCTCCCAGATTTAATTTTAATTGTGCCCCATAACTTCAGGAAGAAATTAAAGTCCAAAAATTAAAAATTAACTAACTTTGCAGGTTAAACTCCAAAAGAATTAATGTTTAAAATAAAACTCTCCTTCTTTGTGAATTAAAGTTCAAGGAATTGAAAGACTAAAATGCACCCCTCCCAACTTCTTATTTGGCTCATTTTCAACAATACACTCTTGATGCCTGATTGAGTAAGGATTCATTTTGTAGCAACCAGAGCCTCTCTCTCTCTCTCTCCCCCTCTCTCTCTCTCTTTATATTTCCATGGTAAATTTTATGTTTTGCTCATTCAATAGACAGTCTAAATAGAATTTATTCAGAGAATGTCATTTGAAATATTACTATCTTCTTGCAAGTTTTAGAAATGTACAATAGTGGTAGCCCAAGTCAGCAAGTATTTTAAATGATTTTGCCTCCTACCTATTATGCATTTATAAATATAGCTATACCCATATTTGAAACTATATATATGTCTATTCCTCTTATTTTCCATTTCTCCTTTTATCCTTGAAAATAATTGCCAATCTATGAATTTTTCCTAGTGCCATTATGTCCATTCTTTTCTATTTAGGCTTCTTAAGTTCTTTGGCCCATGAACTTCCTCTTATGTGCCTACCTGCACTGTCTCTTACAATGGAATTTGTTCTAACCATGTTTTGCTCCTCCCAACAGGAAGGCATTATTTAATCTAGAGCTAATTTGAGACCAAGTGTCTTGGATAAACCTGTGGACAGGGTCAGATTCAGCTTTTGTGGGGTCTCACATTTGCACAATTTGCAGCATCTACACTAATAAAAGAGAAAAATGGTAATTGGCGTACGACCGCTACCCTTCCCATTGGCTAATTAGCGAGATATGCAAATTAATCACCAGCCAAGATGGCGGTTAACTGTCAACAAAGATGGCGGTTAATTTGCATATGTAGGCACAATGCAGGAAGGCAAAAGGGAAAGCACAGAAGAAGCCCCCTGGCACTGACAGTGATCGGAAACCCAGGGGGGAGCTAAGAGCTGGGGGGCAGGGCAAAGGCGGCCCTAGGGCCGCCTTTGCCCTGCCCCCCAGCCATGATCAGAGAATCCTGGCCTTTGCCACACTGGCCAGTGATAGTGGGAAGTAGGGGTGGAGCCAGCGATGGGAGCTGGGCAGGGGCAGAGCCCGGGATCCTGGGGTGGCTGCAGCTGTCGGTCTCCGCTGCCCGGAGCCCACTATCAGGGAGCGGTTGAGCTGGGTGGGGGGGGGGGGGGCGGCTGCAGCTGGGGGTCCCCGCTGCCCGGGCCTAACGCCTCGGCCAGAGGCATTAGGCACGGGCAGGGGTGGAGCCCACGATCGGGGCGGCTGCAGCTTGGGGTGTCCCCTGCCTGGGCCTAACGCCTCGGCCAGAGGCGTTAGGCTGGGCAGGGGCGGCTGCAGCTGGGGGTCCCCGCTGCCCGGGCCCAACGCCTCAGCCAGAGGCGTAAGGCCCGGGCAGGGGCGGAGCCCACGATTGGGGGAGGCTGCAGCTGTGGGCTGAGGCTGCATGGGCGGCGTGGGCGTAGGGAGCTGGGGGTCCCCTGCCCACCCTGATCTGGGACACCCTTCAGGGCAAGCCAGCTGGCTCCCACCCGTGCACCAGGCTTCTATCCTATATAATAAAAGGGTAATATGCACATGCAATTTTTTTTCCCAAATATATTTTATTGATTTTTTACAGAGAGGAAGGGAGAGAGATAGAGAGTTAGAAACATTGATGAGAGCGAAACTTCAATCAGCTGCCTCCTGCACACCCCCTACTGGGGATGTGTACGCAACCAGAGTACATGCCCTTGACGAGAATCAAACCTGGGACCCTTCAGTCCGCAGGCCGATGCTCTATCCACTGAGCCAAACCCGTTAGGGCGGTAATGTGCAAATTGACCCTAACAGCAGAATGACTGGGAATGACTGGTCACTATGATACACACTGACCGCCAGGGGGCAGATGCTCAATGCAGGAGCTGCCCCCTGGTAGTCAGTGCACTCCCACAGGGGGAGCTCTGCTCAGCCACAAGCCAGGCTGAAGGCATCACATTGGCGATGGTGGGAGCCTCTCCTGCCTCCTCAGCATCTCTGTGGATGTTCAACTGCAGCTTCGGCCCGCTAGCAAGTGGACATCCCCCAAGGGATGTATCACTGCCAGCTTAGGCACAATCCCCCGGGGAGCAGGCCTAAGCCAGCAGGTGGACATCCCCTGAGGGGTCCCAGACTGCGAGAGGGCACAGGCTGGGCTGAGGGACCCCCGAGTGCACAAATTTTTGTGAACCGGGCCTCTAGTCTTCTTATAAAAGAAAAATAATATAAAATTTCATTTTAAAGCCATTATAATCTCAGCTCCTGCTCCAGTGGGCAAGGCTTTTGTATGAGTCAGCATAGAGACTGGAGGGATATTGCTGGGATCCTGGTCTATGCCAGGGTGGCAAATAATCTTATAACCAACCCTTCACAAAATATGCTTGTGATTCACATACAAATACCCTACTCAATTCAAATTGTTTCCCCACTTAAATTCCCTGAAGTTGGATTCCCAAAATATCTACAATAACTCCCACCCAGCACATCTATTGGGGAAGAAAAAGGGAGGGCAAGTCAGAGTGTAAATAAACAAAGGTCATAACTGATTGGGATTAAATATCTGATGGTTGTCAATCTTACAAAACATATGACCATATGAACACATTGCTGCAAAGCTTCAGAAAGCTTTGGAAAGAAACTACATTAAAGGGACCCTGAGGTCTATGCTTGTTTACTTTCACCATAAATCCTCTTACAGAGAAGTGTTGACATCCAACCAGGTTAGCTCCTGGCCCTAAAAGAATAAAATGTAGAGTCCTTACTAGTAAGATAATATTGCATGACTGCTCTTGGTCCTAACCATCAAAAATTGGGCCCCACTACCTTTGTGTAGCTCATGGGTAACCCATGTGCCTATCATTTGAAAGCAGATAATATTGTTCTCTCCTAGAATAACTAAAAGTCCAAGAAGACTCTCTCTCTCATGGTAAAGTGTTTGCCTTGGCCAACCCTACTCAGAAAAGGCTGCATTTTTGTAGTTCTAGATCAAGTCACATAAATTTAGTTCACCTCTCTGCTGAGGCCCATTGCAGCTTTACCTGAATTTGTGAATGAGCTCCACTGAGCAAGCGTGAGCTGTGGCCACTATTGAAGTTGGTATATGGCTGAGGCTTCCACTGCAGCCTGTGACGTGCTAAGGCCAAAGCTTTTGCAATGTGTGGTCAGGGCTTAACAACTCTCCATGCTTTCTACCAGTGAGCCTGTAATCGTAGCTTGCCTGAGATCTTCACCTTTGCTGAGGCTACTGTGTGCAGTATTTTCTCACCAGACCAGGGTCTCCACAGCTTTGTTGAAGAGCCAGCACTTCTCTTCCATTGCTGAGCCTAATGGCTTCCATTTTTCTGTGACCCACACATTTTCTGAGGATCACTTTTATGTAAAATAAACAAGGTCCAAGCCCCTATTGCATAAGGACTTGCATATATGGTGGTAATTCTATAAAGCATACTGTTTGCCTATGCACAAAATTGTCCTAAATTGCAGAGACCAATTAAGTTTAAAATCCCATGTGCTCTAAAGTCTAAGCCAGATGCTCAGGTGGCTGTGGTTAAAATCCAATTAAAAATATAGGCTCATAGCCTAGCATAAGGCTGTATAAATCATGAAGCTTAAAATGCCATATCCACACAATAGACCCAACACAAGGCATGTTGAACCCACCAAAACGTTTCCTTTGTCTTATTTTTAAACCAAATATCTATTGTACAGACAAATCTTAGTGTTACAATATTAATATTAGATCCATATGCCAAGGTTGTAATCTTTGTTCTGCCATTTACTAATTATATGACTTCAGGCAACTTAATGTCCCTTCTTTTTGCTTTAAGTTTCTCATCATTAAAATGAAGATAACACTATGATATGGTAACACTGTATGATAGCATATGATAATGCTATGATATAATAATATAGAGTTGTTATAAATGAATTCATATTTGTAAAGCACATAACAAGTGTTTTATAAGTCTTTGTTAAGCATACATACATGCTCCCATACATATATTAATTAGTTAATCAGACACAGCTTATTTATCAAAGTCCACAGCCTATACATGCATTAAAATGAACTCAACCTCCAAACTCCAGTTTCTTTGCTGTTATCACCTGCACCAGAGAGGGGGAGCCTTTATGTTAAACGTGCTGCCTAAAACATCTTCCCCAATGCTTCTGGCCCATGCTCTATATCTTGGGGTTTGAAGATGCTCAGTGACTGGCATCCAATTTTCTTTTCTTAGTTCTGAACAAATGGAGAAATAAGATAAAGTAGGGCATATGAGGCTAAAATACCAACTTTATTGCTGATAAAGCTAATATTAATGAACTTGGTTTGTGTTTATTGGCCTATTGGCTTTCTAATAGAACCTCAAATAATTTAAGCAACTTACCTGTTCAGCATGGCCATTTCAATCTAGAAAAGGTCTCTTTATATGTAGTGTGTGTGTGTGTGTGTGTGTGTGTGTGTGTGTTCCTTTCTGTAAAATTTATAACAAGAAGAAGTAGAATAGAATACATATACTTGCAGGTACCATTCACCCAAAAATAATGAAAGAAAAAAATGACTTGACTATTTTTCTCCAAGTTCTTCTTTTAAACTCACCAACCATGTAACTCCTCAGTAATGGGAAAGAAATGTGGGAATGGGAAGAGATCAGAGGTATAGGGCTAACGGATGGTCAGTCAGCCATTGTCATGAAATACTGGATTACAAAACACATCCAAATTCAGTGGCTAAATGCAACACTCTTTATTCTTACCAATATGAAACTCGGATGAGGATTGGGTGATCTAACAAGGCTGCTTTGCCTCAACTTACAGGTTTGCTGTGCTGATTGGGGTGACTCTATCGAACTTGCATTTACTCTGGGGCCCTGGCTGAAGTGAGAAAAAAGACAAGAAAATTCTCCTCAAGGTGATGACAGAAGCACAGATGAGAAAGAGAGAGGAAACACACACAGGGCCTCAAGACCTAAACTCAGATCCAGCACATCTACCCACACGCCTTCTGCCAAAGTCACATGGCGAAGCCCAGCATCAAGAGGGAGGTGTACACTCCACACACAATGAGGCCACAGAAATGGAGAAAGGCAGAGAAAAGTGAAAAGTAGGCAGCAGTGATTCAACCCACCTCAAATCCCTAACCCAACTGTCTTGCAGGCTAAGCAAGATTCCTAATGTCATCCTCTATATTAAATACTGCTAATGGCACACACACACACACACACACACACATACACACACACACACAATTTGAGAACCTGCTCCAAACAACCAAAAGGATAAAAACAAATAAACAAACATTGGCATCATTGCTTAAATTAATGATGGTAGATACTCAATTTTTTGATGAATGAAAAATGAATGAATGATGAATAGTTTTATGCCTTGAATGTTACTTAAACTCATTGAGTCCCATGTTTAAAACATAATTATGAATAATTTGGCTATTAAAATGGTCATAAAGAATCTCATTATTAGTAATTCAGGCGATTGTGCATTGATTTTCATAGGTGTTTTCAAAAGCATTTTGGAGTTATTATTATTATTTCTCTGGTAGCTCAATCATTGCCTTTGTTTTTCAAGATTTCTTTTCCTGTACTAAATCATTCAATTTTCACTTTTAAAAATACTCTCTGGACTTGTGTTACTTTAAGGCTTTCCCTTACTCCTGAATCTTTTTTTAGGACTCTGAAATTTAATGATACAGATTTTAAATGAGAAAAGTGATCAAAAACACAAGACCTTAGAGCTCTAGACCCTTGCTTTTAAGTAGATGGAGATTATATCTTGATTTCATGTTACTGTAGTTTATTTTTAAAATTAAATAAAATGAAAGATCTGTTATAACCTAAAAGGATAAGATCAATATTTTGACAGTATGCATGTCAACTGAGGTTGAAGATTGACTTACAAGTCCCATATATTTAATATATTTGTACATATGTTATAAAACTATAGAGCAATTTTGAGCAAACTTGAAAATACAGGAATACATGTGAATGTAAATGACATCGAAATACCTGGGTGGAGGCTCAGCACAGCTTTAAGTAGTTGGATTATTAAGCATTTATTGGGCATGTACTACATTCACAAAGTCGGGCTAATCCCCGTGACATATCACACTATAATGGACTTTGCAGTGGACTCTACTACTTACTGCCTGTGTCAGTCCAGTTTTCTGAGCCTCAGTTACCTCATCTGTGAAAGCAGAGGTGTCCATTTTATTTGATTGCTTTGGTTTAGCAGTGGTTCTCAACCTTCTGGCCCTTTAAATACAGTTCCTCATGTTGTGACCCAACCATAAAATTATTTGCGTTGCTACTTCATAACTGTAATGTTGCTACTGTTATGAATCGTAATGTAAATATCTGATATGAAGGATGGTCTTCGGCGACCCCTGTGAAAGGGTCATTCTACCACCAAAGGGGTCACAACCCACAGGTTGAGAACCGCTGGTTTAGAGCAAAGTCACTAATAAGCAACTCTCATTAGCACAATATTTCTCACCGTCCCAACTTAACATTTGAAGAAACCCAGAAACTGAATATAAGGTCATCATGTAAATAAAACCCTGGAGGAAGGAGACCAGATGTGTAAACATAGGCTCCTGAGTCTGCCCTGGTTCAAATCAAAACTCTGCCACTTATTAGATCTGAGAAAACGGTGCAAGAAAATGTTCTACCTCATGGAAATGTGAGGAATGAAAAGGAAACTCAAGCTTAGGACAGTGACTGGCACCCTTGCTGTGCCCAGTACATGTGACTATGATTGGGAAGGGACCCCCTTGACTTTCCGGCTCTCATAGCCCATGCTCTTTCCAGACATGCTGAGGGTCTGCATACAGGATGATTAAACAAAATTACATTTTACATTTACGTCCACAGTGGGGGATGAGTAGTAAGTACTCAACAAACTTGTATTTACATATTAAATAAATAGATGAGCTTTTAGTCTTTAGGAATTTCAGTGAGGAAATACAAACACCTATTTCCATCCACTCTTTAAATTTTAATTCCTTCAAGTCACAGTAATATTCATATTCAGCCTGTGATCAAAACAGGAAATGCTGCCCTACTGTTTAAGAGTCTGTCAGTACCTCATTGATATCAGGATTTCCTAACCAGATCACACATCTTGTTCACTAGCCTTGATTTTGATCTAAACATTTTTAAACTGAAAATAATCTAATAACAAGTAGAAAATGACTTAACAGTTTGGACAACCATTACCGAAATCACTTAAACCAACAACTCTTTTGTCAGAAGTTAGCACAGGATGGTATAATAGATGCTGGGCTTTAGCAAAACTAAGGCAGACTGGTATCTTTCTCTTGAGATAGAGAGAAGACAGGGGTGGTGGTGGTTTGACAGAGAAAGAAACATGGATAAGAAGAGTGGTTCAATTTCAACATGAAATACCCAAGGTGTTCATAAGCCAAGGTTTTGTCAGCACCTGATAGAAGGCAGACCTTCTTAATCTGATAACAACTAGTATTTTTTATTGTATTTATTTTTTTCAGAGATTTTACTGCCTGTTTTCTTTTTTTATTTTTTTTTTAATGTGAATAAGTGATATAAATGACAGACTCATAGCTTGCACATGTAATTTATACTAATGCCTCTGGAGCTATAAATGTGCATGAATTCACCTGTCTTGTGTTGTAGAGCCAAGGCATTTTCTCGGAGTCTAGATTCCAGCTGGAGTTCTGCTTCCTCTTCCCAATTTAAGCCACACCCACAGTAAATCAGACATAAGTTCCAGTCTCAGCTTCTTTAAAATGGATCAGGATGTAAAGATAGTTTCAAAACAATATGTATATAACATCAAATTAAATTTTAAAACATGTTTTTGTAGTCTAAATAATACATAATTTATATCATTTAGTCAACTCTCATTTTATGTCATTCCAAAATATTTAGATTAGTTTTCAAAAGAATGTTAACCCTCAGGTGTTTGTTCTTGAAATTGTTTGTTTTATATTTTGTTGGTAGTTTATTTGTTGGTTGAAAGGTTTTTTCATTTTCTGGAGTTCTGCAGGGTAACCTCAAAGGCTAACAGCTTGTAAGCTTGATTTCTAGAAGCTCTGGTTAATCGAACACAGATGTTTTAGAGAAATTGACAGAAAGAACAACAACATTCACTTGGTCCAGATAATAGGATCTTGGTTAGGGTCTTGTCATCTAGACCCTATCACAAGCAGAATTGCTCCTGGTTTATGTGTGAGCCTACAATAAGGCCATTGGTTTTTCTCAGGTGACCTACTCATTTATTCTTATGCTGTAGTCAACATTTATCTATCTCCTTGTGGGAATCTTAGAGCCCAAAAGCTTGGCCCTTCATCTGTCACCTGTTGATTTACCCTTTATTGCTCTGCTCTTCTGACTCCACTGATCTCCTTCTTTGATCCCTTCAGAAATCCCAGTGTAATTTTTTCCCACGTGATGACTCAATATGACTTTTCAGTGCATTTGCAACTCTACTCATATTTACATGCAAATAGTTACGCATATTCATAAAACTTGTAAAAACAGGTAGAACTGCTCCAAACAGGTAGGAGAAAAACACAACTGACCATGGGTATCAGCATCCAGATCAAATGTTGGGAGCAAAAGACCCTTGGGGACAACCAAGAGAAGCCAGTGGTAAACAAAGTAATGGTTAATCTGCAGAATGAGTCAACTGGACATTTATTGGAGGTTGTATTAGCTTCCTGAGACTTTTCTAAGAAATTACCCAAAACAAGGGGGGCTTAAAAATAGTACACATTTATTCTCTCACAGTTCTGAAGGCCCATCATCTCAGTCTCTGCTGCATCTTCACATCTCACCCTGTCTTCTCTGTGTGTTTCAAATCTTCCTCTGCAATTCTTTTGTAAAGACACTTGTCATTGGATTTAGGGCCCTGCTGGATAAACTCACCTCAAGATCTTTCAGGTAATCACATCTGCAAAGTTTCTTTTTCTAAATAAGGTCACATTCCTAGGATTCAGGGACTTAATGTGGCCATATCTTTTTAGGGAGCCCTCAGTAGAGGTCTTCTACTATAAAAAGGACTCTTCACATTGTTTTTCTCCTCTCTTTAAAACACTTTAAAGGCCCTAACCTTGTTTTCTCTGGTTGATACTTCACTACCTTTGTTTCTGACCCCCTTTCACATTCTTTTGGTCACTTAACACTCCAGCCACTTCTTTCTACTCTCCAAACATCATCTTTGTTCCTATCTCCAGGATATTTGTCCTTGCTCTTCTTTCTACCCGGAATGTTCTTCCAGATATTTTCATGTAGCTCTCTTCTTCCCAGCATGTTGGCTGCAGCCTAATGTCACCCCTCCTGAAGCCTTCTGTAATGGCTTTGTATCAGGCAGATGCCAACAGAAAACAGATGATACACTCAAAACAGGATAATTTGAGGATTTATTTTTAAGAAGATTATATATAAACAAGATCCCTGTGTAGGGGAACCACAGGAATCATTCAGGATCTTGAAAGAGTAGTTGTTACTGGAAGCCAGAACGAAGTAAAGTTGTGTGAAAAATAAGGTTTATCATGATTACATAGCCTAAACCCGTGGTCGGCAAACTGCGGCTCGTGAGCCACATGCGGCTCTTTGGACCCTTGAGTGTGGCTCTTTCTAAGCCTTAGGAGTACCCTAATTAAGTTAATAACAATGTACCTACCTATATAGTTTAAGTTTAAAAAATTTGGCTCTCAAAGGAAATTTCAATCGTTGTACTGTTGATATTTGGCTCTGTTGACTAATGAGTTTGCAGACCACTGGCCTAGACTAAGTGAACTGATTATTTACCCCTTTTACCTGAAAATCTGTGTTCTGTCCACCAGTTATGGAAAGAAGTAGAGTTCCTAAAAATTAAAAAAAATAATCATATAAAATAAAAATTAAAAAGATACTGAAGAGATGAGTCAAGATTTATGAAAAGTCATTTTTCTTCTGTTACCATATTACTGGTTGAACCAAAGACCTGACCCAATGTTATATTTCTCAGCTTCCTATGCAAAAGTAATTTTACTGGGAAATTTTACAATATACTGACCTTTTTGAAGCTCATACAAAAGAATATTGCTTTTACCTCCTGAATATACCACTGAAAAGCAGAAATCCCGACTTTCACTTGGGAAATCTGGAATTCTGCTAAACTCTGGGGACTAATGAGCAATGATTTAGGCTTAGAAAGCAAACAATATGAATACTAATTGCTAAGCAGCCAAAAGGTAGTAGGTGTACTACAAAAAGATGAGTTAGTCATAACCTCAGCCGTTCTCATAATTAAAACCAATTCACATTACAGCATCTCTGAGATAGAGGTTTCATAGGACCAAAGACAGGAAGGAAACTGAAGACAAAGAAATCAATAAATATTTGATCAGGAATGCTAATTTTTTGACTAAGAATGCTAAAAGAAAAGTACAAATTGCTGACTACTAGTGTTTAGGGCCAGGAAAAGTTTGTCATCATTTACTTATTTATACATAACCTAATTTTTTTTCCAAATCGTATTTGAAGAAACTTAGAGTGCAACAATACATGAGAGAAGTGATTAAATCTCAGGAGCAATGAGTAGAAAGAGAGAAAGTTAAAAGACTTACCCCTTTTCCCCACGCCACCCCAGGCCTTCTCCACACTATTGTCTATGCCCATGGGATATGCATATATGTATATATGTTCTTTGATTAATATATTCCCTTCCTCCCTCTCCCCAACCCCTCTGAGATAAAAAAGTCGTATTCAGGCTCATCATAGATTATTTTAATGATGAAAATTTAATTAAGAAACCTCTCCCATTTATAATTGTACTAGTCAGCTCGGGCATCCACATCAAATCCCCAAGGCCTGGTGGCTTAAGCAACAGAAATTATTTCTCAAGGTTCTGGAGGCTGGAAGTATCAGATCAAAGTCATTCTGATGAGAGTTCTCTTCTTGACCTGCAGATGGCCGCTTTGTCCTCACATGGCTTTTCCTCTGAATAGCCACAGAATGAGAAAGAGAGTTATCTCTATTCCTTGTCTTATGGAGTCACAAACCCTATAGAATTAAGGCCCTATCCTTCTGACCTCACTTAACCTCCATTCTTCCTTTAGACCCTAATTCTAAATACAGTTACACTGAGGTCAGGACTTCAACATATTAATTGGGGTACACAATTTAGTCCATAGCAATATATATATTTTATTGACAGTATTACAGATGTCCTCCACACACTCCCTCCTCTGCCCAGTCCTGCCCTTCACCGTTAGGGGCTATAATTCTCTATTGCCACACTTTTTGGTATAGGACAAAAAGATTTGTCATTTTCCCAAGAAAGCACACACCCTAATACTTCAACCCTATCAGACTTGCCCTGTTAATTTAACTAAACTAATAAGCACCGGGTCCCTATTATGTGCACAAGACCTTGCTGTTTGTTGCAGGACTTGGAAAGATTTTTTTAAAAAGCCACAGTCCTCATTTTCAAGGAATTAACATCCCTTACCAGGTCAAATTTCTACTTCTAGTAAATAAAAAATATATAGGGTCCATTGAAGTCCTGTTAAATGGCAACTGACTGGATGGTGTCTATGGCAATTTGGAGATGCAATGAAACAACAGGCCCCTACCAAATATCCTAGAACACATTTTAATGCCTGACACAGGGCAAGTTCCTAATACTAGTAAATGTTAGATGAGAGAATAATACATGAACCATTCACCTCCCACACACAGACACCCCTAAAAGGGCCATGTTAGTATAGGGCATGTGTGCCAGTAACTTTGGACCATTTCATTTTCAAATTACACGTCCAGGTCAAATTTTTTTTTAATAACTGCATGCAAGAAGAATTTCTGTGGAGTAATGGCTCTGATTACTGTATGATAGCCCCAAGAGGCTAATAACAATTGATGCCACTTAATTTATCAAACAAGCAGGTAATCAAAGCACACTGACCAGAAGCACAATGTATTTGATTCCTGTATTTTGACTCAATAATTTTGTTTACATGTGGAATATAATGGTATTGATTTCTTTCCCTGTGTATAGAAAGAAAGTTGGGATTTTAAGATTTCCATCTACAGCAGTGGTTCTCAACCTTCTGGCCCTTTAAATACAGTTCCTCATGTTGTGACCCAACCATAAAATTATTTTCGTTGCTACTTCATAACTTTAATGTTGCTACTGTTATGAATCGTAATGTAAATATCTGATATGCAGGATGGTCTATGAAAGGGTCCTTCGACTGCCAAAGGGGTCGCGACCCACAGGTTGAGAACCTCTGATCTACAGGGTCTCTTAAATGGACACTTTTGTTCACATAGCTATAATTTTGCCAATGTTAAGAGTTATGACAGAAATTTTTGAAGGCTGATTTGGTCACAGCTAGATTTAGCCTACAGAAATTCTCCATCATGTTTACACACTATAAAACAGGTATATTTCTCAGGGACATAAACTTGGGCTACACGTTGTCATTTTGCTTTTGTCGATGGAGAAATCAACACCATAATTAATTAGATTTGGTCATGTCATCAGCTGGCTCACCTGCCTCCACAAAACTGGCTCCAAGAATCTCTCTCCTGCCCTAACCGGTTTGGCTCAGTGGATAGAGCGTCGGTCTGCAAACTGAAGGGTCCCGGGTTCGATCCCGGTCAAGGGCCTGTACCTTGGTTTCGGGCTCCTCCCCAGTGGGAGGTGTGCAGGAGGCAGCTGATCGATGTTTCTTTCTCATCAATGTTTCCAACTCTCTATCCCTCTCCCTTCCTCCCTATAAAAAATCAATAAATTATATATTTTTTAAAAAGAATCTCTCTCCCAAAGTCCTGGTCTTGTTCATTATCACGTATCAGCTGAGCAGAGAGAGAAGTCAGGAGTCCTTCACCTTCAACCAGGGTGTGTATCAATATACCAGCTATGCCTTCTGGGTGTAGTTTAGAACTAGAATAATCTGTCCCCTTTGTTTTTAAGTCATTAAGAAAGCACAGCTCTGTTTTAAATGCTTTATTTTCTTTGATCACAACAGTCACGTGGGTTAAACTAAACATGAAATCCTATGCCATTTTGAAGATGAGGATGAAGGTTTGAGTGGCGGGAGCTTGTCACCAACAGATTCATCCAGAGACTTTACTGAATGGACTTTGAAAACCCCTATTCATACAATTCTTTTCTGGCAACATCAATTCTTTATTCTCCCCAAATGCCCAGCTTCACGCAGAGACTTGCTTCCTTTTTTTTAGAGGAAGATCCTCTCAGCCATCACTTAATTATAAATCTGACATGAGACCCCATTTAAATAGTCTGGCAAATTCTAGTCAATTGTCAATCCAGCAGCAGACATTACCTTAGAAACCTTCATGGGTGGTAGGGAAAGAAACTATTAAAATGAGAGAAAAATTGAAGTGAAAATAAACTCTAATATCAGCCTCCCCCGGAACAATGCTTCAGTTATTACACAAAAGAAGGGTTTGGCTGCTGTTGGCCCAGAAGAATGTGGGAGAGATACTATGGCAACTGGTGAAAGGGGCATTAAATTTTCCAGGGCAGTACACTACACAGACCTTTTATATTTTTAGAGAAAAAATTCTTCTTTCACTTTTACAAAAAGTAACATCATTGAAATGTCTTTATTATATATCTAGATAGATATATGACAATAGAAAGTTTTAATCTATTTTGATTTTTAAACTTTTGAAAACAGTATCACAGAATGACTAACATTATTTGAAAAACAAGAAAGCAATCATGTATAATCTCATCTCTCAAACGTCGTTGTTTTATGCCCCTAGACTAAAGATACATCTTGCCGCCTTCAGTCCACTTCCTCCTGAAGTTTCCTCTTCCACTGGGAAAACAAAATTCTCCTTCACTCATTTCAAATCGATGCCCAGTAGAAACCAAATGGAACTCAAATGGCAGATTCTGGTTGTACAGTCTTCATACTCAACTGATAGGAAAACGGAATGGGACTGACATTTGTAAAGTGGCCGAAAAATCTCATTCCGCAGAAATCGAGGTTCTGACTTAGAAGGATATGAGCAAAAATATAACGTGAAGAGGCATTGAGGACAGAAATGATTGCATTTCAGCTCCCTGATTTCTCTACAGCATGGCTCCGTGGACACTGGAAATAAAGAGAGGGCTACTGCCACAGAGAAGTGTGGGAAGACTTATGCAGAGGCATTCCCTTGCCCAGAAGCAAAAGTGCCTCCCGACCCTGACCCTAATTGCGGTGAGAAAGAAAAGGATCAATGTGATTTCAGGGAGAAGGTCAACTTCAGGATGGGCTCCAATATCATGTCTAAACTGATTTCTTCTGCTCCACAGACCTATCAGGCAGTCATCAGGCCTGGGGGGAGAAGAAATTAAACGCTTGAGCTGTAGACTCAGTCTCCGTGGAATTCTCAGTCCTGCCCCTGCCGGCAGTCTGCACCGGACTTCCTCATCCTTAAAGTGGTTGAGTGCAGAATAGGTATAGAATTGACTCATGTAGTATTGGGCCCAATACTGTCACTGGTTCCAATATGAAAAATGGTGTTTCCCTTATTATTGGTGACCGAGTAAGACTTTGGCCAAGATGTGAGGGGGGAGTACAGCAAGGGCAGAGCATGCACATATTCTCAGCCAATGCGGGAAGGGGAGGACACGCAGCCACTGGGAGGGAATCATGGAGAGCGGGGTCTGGCAGAGAGTACACATGAGGCATAAGTGGGAAGTTGAAGATGCAAGTGAGTCCCAGCAGGCGTGGCTCAGTGGTTGAGTATTGACCTATGAACCAGGAGGTCATGGTTTGATTCCCAGTCAGGGCATATGTCTGGATTGCAGGTTCCAGCCCAGTGTGGGGCAGGAGGAAACCAATCAATGACTCTCTCTCATCATTGATGTTTCTATTGCTCTCTCCCTCTTTCTTCCTATCTGAAATTAATAAAAGTGTATTTAAAAAAAAGATGCAAGTGAGGAAGGACAGAGGCCACACTACAGATATATATGTATCTCACTGTGTTGTAAATTAAGAGTTCTGTTAACATGATAATGATAGCAAGTACGTACCCTTGACATCAAAGACAGACCTTTTGAACACATGTTACTTTATAAAATTACCTTAACTTCTCCTTCTTTTAATAACAAATAACAACTTTATCATAGACCTGTACCAAACGATAATGAACATTGGGAATCACATTTATAAGTACAGAGGAAAGTTGTGGAACGAGGTGAGATGTAGGTAAATTAAGGCTAAATTTATAAAGAAAAAAGATACAATTTTTAAAATAATTAGTCCTTCTCTGTGGGAAGAGAACTGAAAAAATAATTGCCGACTTGTTGAAAAGTAGTCTCCATATCACTAGAAGCTTCTACCAGAGCTGTATAATAAACTCTAAATTACCCAGAAAAGTTTGAGAGAGAAATAGCACTCACCAAGTACTCACTGGGTCAGGCATAGAACTAAGTCCCCTATATTTGTAAACTGCATTAATGCTAAGAGAAGCTGATGAATTTTCCCAAGGTCACACAGCATGTAAATGGAAGACATGGAATTAAAACCCTTTGCCATCACTTTATTTGCCTCCATGTGTTATACAGATAATATGTCTGGGGGAAGGAAGAGGAGTTGGACAGGATTCTTGTAAAGATCCTAAATAATAGTGACAAAATATTTTTTCTACTTTCTTCTTTTCCCCTTGAACATTGAGTTTACTCCTTGCTTAACTCAAATTCTTTGTCCTTACACATACTGTGGATAGACATTTGCAAGAGCAGGAGGAGTCAGTAGACTTTTCCTATAAAGAGCCAGAGATGAAGAGGTTTAGTTTTGCAGGCTATAGGTTCTGTCACAACTATTTAACTCTGCCATTGTTGCATGAAAACAAGCATGACCAATATGTAAATCAGTGGGTGTTCTGTTTGAGTAAAACTTTATTTACAAAAGCAGGTGGCAGGTTGGGGTTGGCCTGAGTGCTGTAGTCTGCTGACACTTGTACTAGAGTGACATATGGTCTCTCACCCCCCTGGTTCTCTCTCCTTCCCATAGGAGAAGGAGTTTTATCTTAGCAGATGAAGAGGGAAGTCTTCCATTTTCCACCCCAACTTTCTCAATATCACCCTCTTGTTCTCTTTTGTTATATTTGCCTGCTATCTGCTCCTAGGTGAGGATCCTTTCATGACAGAGGCCTCTAGTTGTCTAACCCTACTTCTAACTAGATGGGAATGTTTAATTGTGAAGCATGTATTTTAGAATTGTTTGTTACCCCAGTATAACCCAGCCTATCCTGACTGATGCATGGGTAGAGTACAAGGAAATCCTTCAGATGCTCCTATCCAAGCACATTCTCCCATTCATTATTTTATCAATAATGAAGCTGATACTTGGATTTCTATATATCTTATTCCTGTGGCTATGTTTCAGTTGGTTCCAAACCTAGGTGGATCCTGTGTTCAACCCTGCAAAGTCATCATGACCCCCACCCAAAGTTTGGTTCACATGTTGAGACTGATGATGATACCCAGGGGTCCTCAAACTTTTTAAACAGGGGGCCAGTTCGCTGGCCCTCAGACCGTTGGAGGGCTGGACTATAGTTTAAAAAAAAGACTATGCACACTGCACATATCTTATTTTGAAGTAAAAAAACAAATGTTTTCAGCAGGCCACATGTGGCCTGCAGGCCGTAGTTTGAGGACCCCTGATACACACACATGAAGAGGTAAGAGAAGGTTTGTCACTTAGATCATTGAGGTCTCTGGGAAGATCAGGTAAGGCCTCTCAAGCAGGCTCATTAAGTGACTAAGAGGTTCAGAGAAAGAGACTGACTTGGCACTCTGTTATGGTTAAGGAGTATGGGCAGATTGAGGGTCCCCGCATGAGTTAACTTTCATATGATGGTGCCCTAGGTTGATATAAACTACTGACTTCTCAAATTTCACAGGGAAAAGTTTTGGCTATTGACATGACTGATTTGATAAGATTGTTTAATTCTGGACTTCACTATTATATAATAATAAGCCTAAATGTCTAGATGTATAAACTATGTGTTCAGCTTATCCTTTGATAGCTCTGTCCCCGTCTTACTTCTAAGTTGGTTCAGAGCCCAGTAGAGAAGATAGATGTTCTTAATTTGTAGTCCCTCAACCAAAACAAAATATCAGAAGTATTCTTAGGCATTTAATCTGTATTTCCAGATTATGATCATTTATTTTCCCATGGCTTGTAGTATAAACATACTAATATTATAGCACTATATTCAGTTATTGCACTTAAAGAATCTTTATTAATTTGATAGAAAAAATGATACACAATGTGCTTATAAATCTTTTATATTTCTTGTCAATATTCTAGCATGATTTGAATTCAAAGAATTTTTTGTAGTGAAAGCTCCAGTTATATGTATCTAGTAAAAGGTCATGCTACCCATTATACGTTTCAAACCGATGTTTTCCCAAATGGTGACCTGCACTACCTGGAACTCATACATATTTTTGCATTACATGCATTTAGATTTATTCCTTCCCAATAGACACGCTTTGTAAATAATTCATAAGCCATGTTTACAATTTCATGCCAGTTAATAATGCAATAACTAAAGCACAGAAATATTTCTATCAAGTGGCTTATTGGTAGATGAATTTGGTGCATATAAGATGCATATAGAAATCTTCTCTAATAAAAGAAACTGGGAAAAATGAATGTAAATGTATGGCTTTGGGGATTTTCTAATCTAAGATTTGTAGGGAACAACAGAAAAAGATAACTTACGGGCACATCACTTTCCCATTGCTAAAGCCCATAGATATGTTTATATCTAATATTTACTATTTACACTATGTTGAACATATTCCCAGGACAAATAAAGGCAATTCTTATGTTTTGAGAATTGTAAGAATTACCTGGTACTTGGAAACACAATGTGGCTGCCTGCCTAAGCTAAGATGGACCCGGAGAGGAGCCTTTCTGAGTTGAGTATTTAAGGATGAACAGAAATGTTCTAGGCAGAGAGCCAGGAAAAGAGAGTCCTAACAGAGAAGAACATTGGGTGTAAAGACATAAGTACATGAAACCAGCATGGTGCATTCAGGAAGTGCCACATGTCTCAGAGCATTTGAGTCCAAGATATAAATGATAAGAATAAAGAGATAAGAGCCACATTTTGAAGAGCCAGTTCTGAAGGCAGCGAGGAGCCTAGTAGTGGACAAAATGGACTTCATGTTTACATCTTCCTGAGCAAATGTTCAATTGAATCTCAAAAGCATTCCCTATGTAGTGGCCTCATGGCCCATGCTCCATGCCCTGGGGGCACGTGGTTGATGTGTCTTCCTTCTTCCCTAAGGCACGGGCTGTCAGGTTGTCATCTGTGCTTAGCCCTTGGCAATATGATCAGTCATTTTGCAGAAGAGAACTGAAGGAAATAGCTCATGAGATTGACAATCATCTGCCCTTTTTTCATTTCCCTCTGTTCTTTTAGCGCTTCTCTGGGAACACATTTTTTAGAAAACATTTAATAGAAAAGGAGAGGAAAAAAAACAGACTAACTGAAGAAGAGATGAAAGAGACAATGGAAAATATCAATCTAAGATTTAGATAAAGAGGAACTAGGACTCAGAAAAGAGAAAAAAAATAAGCTAGAAAGAAGTAAAAGATAGTAACTGAAATTTACCCAATAATAAGTATAGCATTTGGGGCCAGGTGGTTGGCAGAAAGCAAAGAATAAGAAAAGCAAGCTAAAGAGGGCTTAGTAAAGGAATATAAATATAAAGGTGATAAACATCATTTTATTACAATGCATTATTAATTCACACTGCATTATTTAATACTTGGCCAATAGCACATGGATACTTTGATACTGTCTCGGTGGATGTTATGGCCATAACATAAATGGGAATTTGGAGAATTTATATCTTTCCTTGTACCTGCAAAGGTCAAATGAACACTGAGGTGACTAAATACTGTTGGCTGGTGCACAAGTGGTCAGTGCTGATAGGGAAAACCTTTTTCCTAATGCCTCCTTTAGAGGTTTACACAGGGGCTACTCAGCAAATGTGTGTTGTTGAAGGTGAAGTGATGAACAGGGAGCCACAAAGTAAATCAGTGGGAAATATGTAAACAGGACTCCAGACTCGTGGCTTGTGTGTTTAAACTTGGCTCTACAAAG
Source organism: Myotis yumanensis (assembly GCF_028538775.1). Lineage (NCBI taxonomy): Eukaryota > Metazoa > Chordata > Mammalia > Chiroptera > Vespertilionidae > Myotis > Myotis yumanensis. Next base: position 234,775,329 of record NW_027223752.1, on the reverse strand, counting down.
TTATTCTCACAAGCAGGAAAAGCAATCAAATCACTTGAGGCAGACTTCTTCCTGCCTCCTCATGACTCAGTACTCGAGTCCAGGGTAGGAGTTCTCAGCCATGTTACTACTGACATCGGGGGCTAGATAAGGCTTTGGTTACAGAGAAGGCGTCCTGTGCATTTTGAGATATTTAACAGTATCTCTGATCTCTGCCTACTAGCTGCCGTATCATTGCAACCAAAAATATCTCCAGATAATGTCAAATGTCCTCTGAGGGATAAAGTGTCCCCTTATTGGAAACCAGTGGTCTACTGGTAATGGGGTGATGGCAATAGATCAGGCTATTGCAGCTAACTGTGAGACTTAAGACAAGCCACCCTGTTTCATGCCATTTCTTCATCTATCAAGTGGCAAAGATTTCCCTCATTGACCAAACTCTGCTCAGAATACCCTGAACTCTTTTTCAACTAGCCTGATGTTTGGACTTCCATGCTTCTCTCTACATTGTCCAATTTTAGCAAGAATCTTAATTTGTCTTTTTAACCAGAAGCCCCACCTTCATTATCTAATCACTCTCAGTTTTCTCATCGCCACCATCCCCCAGGTGATATCTGATCCCAGGCCTGCCTTCAGGAGGAATTCTGTTAGATTGGTTTAGCCAGAATTACACTGATGCCTCCTTTTACTAATTTTCTATCCACTGACCCCCACCATGCTCGGCCATAAATCCCCACTTGCCCAGGCTGCATTCAGAGTTGGGTCCAATCTTTCTCCCTCACTGCAAAATCCCATCCAGAGGTCCCCATACCCATAGTGATGGTCCTCTCACCCCCACTTGAATAAAGACTTCCTTACTGTGTTTTAACAAGTACTATTGGCCAATCTTTCTTTGACACTACTTCCTTTTTACATGACCAACATGCTATAGGTGTGAGTCTCACCAAAAGAGGAAGTCATAAGAGCACTGTGGAAACAAGGCTGGTCTGGAGAGCTGATTGTCTACAATAGTCCCTGATGCAGGGAGTGTGCTGAAGACTGGGATTGTGGATAGGAATGAAAGTGATAGCCAGGAGATGGTGGGCCCTATCAGGAGTAAAGAGCCAAGTGTGTATAGAAGTTGCATAATGAGGAGCAAGACTGATGGCGGTGGGGTGAGGGCCAGAGTGGAACTGGATGCCAGGAAGGAAAAATGAAGAGTAATATGAATCAGGCAGAACTAAGGCTGGAGGACTAGACATGTGGCTGGAGCAGCGGCTTCTGCAGGGCCTTGGGCTTGTTATGAGCATTGCCATGGCACCCTGAGTGAGATACAGATTAGAGAATGCTCACCCATAGTGTCTCAGATGTCACACTTACATTTCATGTTTCATTTCAAAAAGTAGGTATTAAGTTTGTTATTGGAACCCCAGTGTTCTTTCTTGGGTTTGCCTGCCTGTGCACACTCCCCAAAGCAATGCACAAGCAAGAGTTTGCAGTATACACAGAAAAGAAATGTTTAATATTGAATTGGTCAATGCAGAGATGGGGAGCTTGTGATCTAACCAGATTATATATGATAAAATCACAAGATTTTGGGGCTTGGGGTCCTGCTGGTAGCTGATTGGTCGGAAGTGAGGTAAGGGTGATAAATCATTTCCTCAGGTCTTGAGGTCAGCTCTGAGGTCTATTCCAGGGTCCCTCTGCCCTGTCTCATGGGAAAGTAGACAGGGAATCAGTCAACCTCAGGACTCAGGAATTGAAACATAATTTGGGTAAAGATGTTATCATTAGCCTGAGAGGTTCAGACCATGTGATCATTAGGCAGGTTTGGGCTGTTGTCTTCTGCTGCCACAGGTATTGCTGATTAGCCCTGGAAAGGCTAGGTCTCTGAGGAGAGAGAGAAACAGCGAGAGAGAGAGAGAGAGAGAGAGAGAGAGAGAGAGATGTTTTCTAGAGCTAGAATCCATATATATATATATATATATATATATATATATATATATATATATAATGCAAATCAACCAGACGGCCAGTTGGCTATGATGTGCACTGACCACCAGGGGCAGATGCTCAACACAGGAGCTTCCCTGAGTCTGCAGGCCCTGATTGCCCAATGAGGAACTGGGAACTGGGGTTGGGTGGTGGCAGACCCTACCCATGCACGAATTTCGTGCACTGGGCCTCTAGTTTAAAAATAAATTTAATCAAAGTCATAAGAAGCCTTCGATTTCAAACTTAAGGCACTGGCCTGGGTGCTTTATTATCTCAGACTGTTTATTTAATATTACCAACATCAGTTCTCTTATTCACAAAATTTGAAGTAATGACTTTTGAATAATCTAAGGTGTATGAAGTGAGCAACAGAAGAGCTTGAATAAAGGTAGGTTCTAAGCAAAGGCTATATATATCACCTTCTTGCTTTTTTTTTCCTTAGGAAACATAAGGAAAAATAAAACATAATACTTTCAGTAAAGAAGGGGATAGGGATAGCAGAGAAAAGGTGTTATTACACGCTTGCAATTGAAAGAAAAATAAGACTCAGAGAGAGAGAAATAAGGTAATTACTATTCATATAAATAAGGGAGCTAATAGGCAGGCCCACAAGTCCATGTGGTTTCATTAGAAGCACATGTCTTCTCTCTAACCTCTTTCCTGGTAAAATCCAAAGGGTTAGTTTTTTGTTTGTTTGTTTTGTTTGTTTGTTTTGTTTGTTGTTGTTGTTGTTTTAGATTAAATGCACTACAAAACATAAGATATTGATATTATTTCAAAGTTAGGAAGAGAAAAATACACCTGAGAGTTGGGAACAAAGTTGAGAACCAAACTTAGGAAACAGATATATCATATCTCAGAAAATTAGCGGATGTTTTTGCCATTCTGTTAGCCTGTGGGAGGACCAATCAATTCCAAGAACCTAAAATGAAACAGGTATCAAATATACGGAAAGCTTCCAAGTTTTGCAAAGAGATTGGCGAGCATTTTCAAATGCAGCTTATTCCAACTTTGCTAACTGAAGAATGTGCTCAACATCGCAATGGATGAAAATACCCATGATACTGATTTTCTTCATTTCAAATGTACAGGGAAATTTCTGAATCCAGCACACGTTCACAAGTATCCTAGCCCAAGCCAATCACTCCTTCTAATACACAAAGCAATTACTTATTTCCCATGAATGAGAGAAATCCACTTGTGTGGACAGGTAAAGCTATCCTATCAGGTGATAATCAGCAAAAAAATATTTTTTCATCATTGCTATGGTAATACAATATTTTCTGAAAATTTAGTTTCTCTTTACCCAAAACAGTGTTTATTCTTTTTTAAAAAAATAACCAATGAGCCCTTCTGCATTAAAATATTTGAAGAAGCAAAGAAGCTCATATATCAAAACCAGCTTTCAGTCTTTTCTCCCACTGTCTTCTGAGAGAAAGAGGGAAAGTTGAATGAACTTGCAGTTGCTTAAAATCCTGCGACTTCACACTGCCATACCTCAGTCTCTGACATTTTATCAGTGCCATGCATTGGTAAAAATGGTCCTTAATAGGACAGCACTTAAAATGAGAAGCCCCAACCTTGTCATTATTGTCAGCACAATGGGAAAGGCTCGCTGAAAGCAACCATCCGGGCTGTGGAGGGTTTGAAGTTAATTACATCACCGTAGACAATAAGTTGGTCTTTGTGGTTCCAGTTATCTCTGTGCACAGTTGGCTCTCTGTTTTTGTTGTTGTTGTGTAACATCCCATTAATCACAGTTACATTTGTTCCCTGCCATGTGATTCATCATCCTTTCCCCCTGAAAGGACTTCCATTCTCCGGGACTCCAGATAAACCAGTAATTTAAAGTGGCAGTGACCAACCTTGCCAATCACAATGGCGTAGCTTGAATGAGGAGGTTCAATGGCAACACAGACAGACTCCAGGCATCTCTCCGTGGATTCAAATTATCCCCAGTGAGGGGGTTCAGGCACTGGGACAAAAATCAGGTGTGACAATTACAGGATGAACTCTCGAAGTGGAACTGAAGGTGTATTTGCTTTTGGAACTTATCCAAGCACCATTTATTTAGCGGGAGAAAAAAATGACAAAGTGAAGTATGTGGACAGAGAGCAAAGTGTAAAGTGTAGTGGAGAAAACACTGGGCTGAGTGTGGGGAGAAATGGGTTCTAACTTTTTCTTTAAAAGAAAATATCCACGTGACCTTGAAAAACTCATTTCTTTACTCTGGGTCTCACTTTCTTAATTAGAAATTTTAAAAAATGAAGAACTTGGAGCAGGTAGCAGATCTTTTTTTTTTTTCTTTTTTCTTTTCCTGAACTGACTTGTTGGATTTGGGAATTGGCACAGGGAGGCTAACCTTTTGATAAAATACCAACAAAAGTATCATACAAGTTATTTTGAAATGTTTCTAAGTGTTAAAAATTATTATTTATGGGTAATAGAATTCTTCTGTGAGTTATTTAGCTCTTTCCTCTTTTTGAGAACAGATTTTAACATTCAGCAAGCTGAGGCCTGCAGGAGAAGATGGTAGCACTCTACAAATCAATGTTTACTTTCTTTTCATCTCCTGCTAATCCTAATGTTGCCAAACAACTGCAAATCCCTCTTAACTCCCTGGTTCATTATTTCACAAAATTTAACAACTTAAGGAAGTTGCTTATATGATTTCCTCCAAGGCATTTCTTGAGTTTGAGTTTAAAAGCTCATTACATAACACGAGTATCTAACCCCTCCCCCCCAAAAAAGACTTGGACAATTGGTGGAAATTATGGATTTGCAGACCACTTACCATTTTATCAAATTAATATCATCACATAAATATAGTACATAGATAATTATTTTTATTACATTGTTACTCTTGAGATGAAAAACTGCAGAAATGTGGCCCCTCTGATTCTGTTCCCTGCACTGGTCTAATTTATTCATTTATTATATTACCCTGTATTTTCACGATGCCTCTTTTTATCTGATATGTTGTGAACTTCATAAAGACGGGTCTGCATATCACACATTTGAAAACTCAGCCCCGGCATCATCCCTAGACAGAGCACTCACTCAGTGCTCCCAGCAAAGATGCTATCCTGTCCCAGGCAGTGTTGATCAAGGAGTATCTGTCACCCCTGCTCTCCATTGCCACTTGTTTGATTTCAGGAAAATAATAGCTGCAATCATATCGTATCCAAAATGTATTCTGGGCCCTACCTGGTTTGGCTCAGTGGATAGAGCATCGGCCTGTGGACTGAAGGGTCCCAGGTTCGATTCCAGTCAAGGGCATATACCTTGGTTGCTGGCATATCCCCAGGGGGTGTGCAGGAGGCAGCTGATCAATGTTTCTCTCTCATCGATGTTTCTAACTCTCTATTCCTCTCCCTTCCTCTCTGTAAAAAAATCAATAAAATATATTTTTTTAAAAATGTATTCTGGGCCACATACATAATTAATGACTTCATAACATTTGTGCAAAAGCAGCTGCCTCCACTTCCCCTTTATAGAGAACACTGAGACTTCAGCTTAATTATGTGTGTGAAATCATACACCCACTGGACAGTAGAATTGAGAACCACACCCCAATCATTGGTCCCTGATGCCATGCACTTTCCATCACTTAGTGCTGGCAAAAGCATGTAAACTGGTGAATTTGGGAATAGCTGAAATCATGGACATCTCCTGCATGAGGCTCTGAGGAAATCATGAGACATGTCTCTCTCTCTAGCCAATATGTCAGGCACTGTAAGTTTTAAAATTGAAGACCCAATTTTCAGGTGAAGGGGAATATGGGGAAGACTTAAACCAAACAAGAATGTGCTGCATGTGGCATTTAATAGCCAATCTGAACCTTCATAAAGACCAGTGCTGCTCAGCCGGGGGCAATTTGGTGCCTCGCAAGACATTTGGCAATGCCTGGAGGCATGTTTTAGTTACCACCGCAGCTGCTGACACCTCATGTGTAAAGACTAAGGAGGCTTCTTAACATCCTGTAATACACAGGACAGCCCCACACAACAGTGAGTTCCCTGGCTCAAAATGTCAGGTGGTGCCAAGGCTGAAAAACCCTGATATCGTCAGATAATAATGAATTAGGAAATATAACGGAAAAAAATGAGTCCACATTAAGAATAACAACATTTATACACAGAGAGAAAAATAGAACAAGAATTGTGCAAACTCATTTTTGGAAAAAAATCATGCAATTTCTCTATAAGATGTATTTTGAAAAAAGAAATAGGGGAATAAATATAGCTCATTCTAGGATGGGAAAACTTAATAATGTAAAGATGCCAATTCCTTATGAATTAATCACCACAGCCAATGAGATTCCATACAATAGTTTTCTGAAGCAGTGCAATAGCCTGGCCCAGAGGTATGTGTGGTACCAAGATTATTATCATAGGAGCAGAACTTGTGGAAAAGTGTAGAACATTGTAAAAATGTTCATTTTCTTCATAGCAAGAAAGGCTAGCACTGAAAGATTCCAACAGATGTGATGATTCCAAGTCTCAGTCATGCAGCCGAGTGGAAAATCATTTTTGTGTGTAGATTCTGAGAGGTATTATCAGGGCTGAAGTAGAAAGCCACCTGGGATGCAATGCTGTGGGACAGGTCAGAGAGAGTGGCATTGGTTCTCCAGGGTGTGGGTGAAGGTTATGGCAACTGGTTGGTGGAGAGAAGTCAGAGGTTGAAGCTAAGGGCATTGAGCTAGTGATGGGTTGTGTACAACTGTGGGACGAGGAACGAATCCAAGTGTTCAGCTTACACACTTGCTCAAGTCTAGGTTCGTCATTTACTGCGACAGAGATAACGGAAGCAGGAACAGTTGTGAGTGTAGGTGGAAAAGAGTTGGGCTTTGGAAGTGTTAAGTTTGAGTTGTATATTAAACACTAGAGGCCCAGATGCACAAAAATTTGTGCACTCAAGGGGGTCCTTCAACCCAGCCTGTGCCCTCTCCCAGTCTGGGACCCCTCAGGGGATGTCCACCTGCAGGCTTAATCCCGCTCCCCAGGGGATCAGGCCTTAGCTGGAAGTCAGACATCCTTAGCATTGCTGAGGAGGCGGGAGAGGCTCCTGCCACCTTTGCTGTGCTGGCAGCCATCAGCCTGGCTTGTGGCTGAGCAGAGCTCCCCCTGTGGGAGCACACTGACCACCAGGGGGCAGCTCCTGCATTGAACATCTGTCCCTTGGTGGTCAGTGTGTGACATAGTGACCAATCATTACCAGTCATTCTGCTGTTAGGGTCAATTTGCATATTACCCTTTTATTATATAGGATAGAGGCCTGGTGCATGGGTGGGGGCCGGCTGTTTTGCCCTGAAGGGTGTCCCGGATCAGGGTGGAGGTTCTGCTGGGGTGCCTGGCCAGCCTGGGTGAGGGGCTGATGGCTGTTTGCAGGCTGGCCAAGCCCCCCAGCGGGGACCCTCACCCCATGAGGGTGTGACCAGCCTGGGTGAGGGGCTGATGGCTGTTTACAGGCTGGCCACACCCCCTTCAGGGTGAAGGTCCCCACTGGGGTGCATGGCCAGCCTGGATGAGGGGCTGATATTGTTTTCAGGCTGGCCACAGTCCCTTCAGGGTGTGGGGGGTCCTGCTGAGGTGCTTGGCCAGCCTGGGTGAGGGACTGAGGGTCGTTTTCAGGTTGGCCACACCCCCTTCAGGGTGGAGGTCCCCACTGGGGTGCCTGGACAGCCTGGGTGAGGGGCTGATGGCTGTTTTCAGGATGGCCACGCCCCCCGGCAACCCAAGCTCCCAGCCTCTCCTTTTTTTCTTTTTTTTTTTTCTGGGATTTATTTATCTTCTATAATTGAAACTTTGTAGCCTTGAGCGGAGCCCAGTGCCGACCAGAGCAGGTGGGAAGCTTGGTTTCCTCCATTGCTGGGGGCAACCCAAGCCTCCTGCTTGCTCCAGCTCTGTGGCGGTTGCCATCTTTGTGACAGAGTGATGGTTAATTTGCATATTACTCTTTTATTAGCTAGGATTGGATAGATGTTCTAGACAGTTAGATAAACGAGTGGGAAGTTTGGGGGAGAAGTCAGGGTTGAACTACACATTTTGGACTCAGCAAGTTAAGGTGGCACATAAAATATTCAATTGATGGGACAACCTGGAGCAAGGCCTGACCAAAAAAGCATGTCTAAGGACTCACCCTAAAACATTCTAATGTTTAAAGATCTGAGTAAAGCAAAATAGGTACTGAAAATGCGGGCCCAGTAAGACCAGAGGACAAATTACAAAGTCACCAGAATTAAAGTGTAAGGACTATTTTTTATAACTTTCATTGTAACTGACAAAACTATTTTGCTAGAAATTAGACTATTTCCCATTTAATGTTTTAAATAACCTCTAAAAACTAAATAGCACTTAAAAACTTGTTATTTAAATACTCAAAGTGTATATATACATACATATGCAAAACTTTCCCTAAAATGATAAATATTTCTGCTTTTATGTTTTATCATTTAAAAAACCCTATAAACCATAAAATAGAAAATGGTTAAATATATTATATAATGCAAAGCTAATGGTAACTGTCAATAATATTTTTCAAGGATATCAAATTATCTACGTGAATTTAAATAATGTAGAGGGAAAGTAAAATAATGCATTTGCTATGAAATGAGTTTTTTAAAATAAATTATAAATGCACATATAAATTAAAATTAAAGTGTACATATAATGTCTGATTATAAAGAAAAGGACAATGAGATGAAAATAAGAAAAATGTAACAGTGAAAATTATGGGCCTTTATTTGTATATGTACTTCTGGAATCTTACAAATATTGATCATCCAAATATAATTTTATAAGTGTTTTAATGTAACTTAACAGTATAAAATATTATAATGTAAAATCAGAATCACTCAAATGTATTACTTATTGTTTTACTTTAAGTCTATAAAAATATTCATGTCATCGGCCTTACATAATTCAAATGGTATTCCCCTTAATGGCCCTTCTTTGAATAATCTCATATTTCCAGTGTGGCGCTCTGCCTCCTGCCACCATAGTTATAAAAGTTTTATGCATCTTCCACATTTTTTGAAGAAATACTTCCTTAAGGGAGTTATTGCTCACATTGAGAAATGTCTTCCAATGATGAACTCATCCTTAGGGAATAAATACGTAATAAAAGAGTAGGGATTGGTTCTGCATATGGGCCACCAATACTTGACTTCAACTGCTCTAATGCTTCCACTTTGTACAGCTATAAAATCATTTCACTAAGAAACAGTGGTCCTTTCCCATACTTTCTCCCCAAAAAATAATTATTGCATGACTGTTATGTGACCAGCACTGCTAGTTGTTAGTAATAAAACTGAAGAAGGCTTTCTTCCTGCCCTCAAAGGACACAAGCACAGATGGTGATGATACAGCATGGTGAGTGCCAGAATGCAGGTATGCACAAGGGCTCAAGTTTCTAAACTGAATAGAGTCACTAATATTGTAATAACTATAGTGCCAGGTGGGACTAGAATTATTGGGGGGATCACTTTGTAAAGTATATAAATGTCTAGCCACTATGATGTACATCTGGAACTAAAATAAAATAATACTGAATGCCAACTGTAATTGAACTATTAAAAAAGAAAAAAAATAAATAAAAATAAAAAGGAGGAAAAAGAGAGTGCAGTTATGGTGTCACACCAAGGGCAGGATGGAGGAAGTAGCCCCACCCCCTCCCCACCCCCCACCCATGTGCAGGCAATAAAGGTGGACATTTGGTGCAATGTTAGTGAAAAGGGATGCTGAAGTTACTATTCCATTTTAATAGCATATATGTAAGAATCAAATTGGTACATATTTGATGTGTATTTTTAATAAGCATTATATTCCTCATAGAAGTGAATTTGGACAGCTCCCATTAATACAGTCAGCCCCTGGCGCACACACACTAGAATAAATGTATTCTATTTGAGAGTAAGTACAAAAGTAAGTTCATGAAGCTGTAGAAAATTCAAGCTTACTTGGGAGACTTTGGGTCTCCGAATCCTTTGATATTTTATACATCTGCATGAATAGGGTATATTTCAAAATTAACAATGATAGCACACTGATTATAAAACTAAAGAGACAGCACTTGAATTACTTCAGTTCCATCATTCTATCTGAACATTTTGAATATTGATTGGTATTTAAAACAGTGAAAAACTATGTGAAGTGTAATATTTTAATTTGGTAAATGTAAGTTTACTTTCACACAGAAAACCATTTGCTGAATATGAATAATATCTCTACAACTGAAATGTATTATTTTAAATTCGGTAATGAATTATTTTAAAAATGAAAAAAAAGAGAAAAGAATGATTATTACTGATCAGGATTATTACTGAAAGCTGTGCATGTATATGTTTTTGTGTGTGAATTTATATAATCACATAATACATAATTATATACTTAAAGTGGCCATCACCATTGACAATGTACAAGGTTAATCATTTTGATTATTGTTTTAGTAACCTTTCATTAGGGTATACTGTGGTAATAAACAGCAATTCCATACTTCAATGGCTTCCAACATCAAATGTTCATTTCTTGTTTTTATTATAAGTAGGGCAGTAGTGGTTGTGCTCAGAATCTCTTTTCACTTCACAACCCAGCTTTAAGAATCAGGCCTTCACACAGCCCCATGATAAAAAAAAAAAAAGGAAAGAAAACAGCATATAAACCACGTGGAGCTCTTAAAGCTCCTGTTTGAATATGACAAGGTCACTCCCTTGTTCTTCCATTTACCATAGCACGTCATAGGACCACTCTTGACCTCAGTGGATGCAGGCACTTCTATATACTGGAGAGAGGCACCAAAGATCACAGAGAGCACTTAGAATGGCAAATTCTCTTACAGAGGAAAGAAAAAATAAGAAAACTAAAACAATGTGCCATATATGTTATTGTCTCTAAAACAATCAGTTGCTCTGCCCCTTTTTCGAATACCCTCCCAAGCTTTGACATCTGGGAACTCCTAAGATTCCTCCTAGTCAAGTCTTTCCATCTTGTTTCCCCAGTGAAGATGCTTGCTACCTTTTTAGTTTTTCCATAAAGTTTTTTTTAAAACCTCTATTGTAAAATTAATTGTATTCTACAATGATTTTATATTTACTTATTTTCTAAGTTACCCAGACATCTCGCAGATATGTTATCTTAGAGACAAAAAGGCAAATGGGCTCAGTAAGGATCAAAGTTGATCTTTGTCAGGGAAAATATCGCTTAGGACATGACTACCCACTATAACCTGTTTGTAGTTAAATATTTAATTTTAAGACCATCTTTTGTAGTTATTTTAGGTCTCTGGGTTTGCAAGGCTGCCACGCAGGCCTCCCCTGAGCTTGTCAGGTTAGCATGTGGCTCCTTTTGTCCACACACTCAAGACTAGAACTAGAGAAAGTTATCATTCTTACCTGGATTCTGAAACTGTAAGTGTTCAGTGAGTGTTTGATAACGACAGACACTCTCTCAAGATCTGTTAAGTTGGGCATTTTATGTCTTATTTAATGATATCCTCTCCCTACCTCTTCCCTCTCCCCATGCCTTCTTCCTAACATTAACTGGTATTGGTTTATTTGTTCCACAATGTAGTGTGAAAAACAATATATAAAACATAGTTTATATTGTTCAGAGACTCACAGTCTGCTAGAAGACAAAAAACTTGAACGAGGAGTCAGATTAACTTCAATAAATAATGGCCAGATTGATGTTACCAACATGAAACAGAAATCTGAGGGTCTCAATATCTTCCCAGCATTCCATTGCAGGGCTTTCTGTATACAATGCAGGGCATTTTGAATGACACTGTTTTAATTGTAGAACGTCTAAAAGAATTCTGGACAAATTACCTTCCTGCCAAACTCCTTTAGTCATATTTTATGGTTGACACACTTGCTTTTATTTTCAGACAGCTGCCCTCATTCAAGGCAATAATTTCCTCATAAGTCTATATATATGAAAGCCTAAGCAACCGTTACTACTGGACGACCGGCCGGTAGCTATGACGTGCACTAACCACCAGGGGCAGACACTCAACACAGGAGCTGCCCCCTGGTGATCAGTGCGCTCCCACTGTCAACCTCCCGCTGCCCCCCATCCTTCCCCTCTCCTCCCCCCCCCCAGCCCCAATCACCAGCCCATCCTCAGCCAGTCCAAGGAACCCTGCCAGCCAGGCCAAGGAACCCCATCTGTGCACAAATTTATGCACTGGCCCTCTAGTATATATTTACATACTTGGTTTTCAAACTGTCCTACTGACTTTCCAACAACCCTCAGCTTATTATTATCACAACATTTATCAAATCACCATTATTTTCTTGACCTCAACAAATTAGTTATCACGAAAGAGTTGGTTGTTTTTGTTTGTTTGTTTTTTTTCTTTTATATATTTTATTGACTTTTCCACAGAGAGGAAGGAGAGGGATAGAGACTCAGAAACATCGATGAGAGAGAAACATCGATCAGCTGCCTCCTGCACACCTCCCACCGGGGATGTACCCGAAACCAAGGCACACGCCCTTGACCAGAATCGAACCTGGGACCCCTCAGTCTGCAGGCTGATGCTCTATCCACTGAGCCAAACCAGTTAGGGCAAGAGTTGGTTGTTAATGCATAATGAGGTATACTGTAAATGTTAACAGTGTTCCCTATGCCAGAAGGGCTCATTTGGATGTGATTAAAACAAGAATTAGTCATTTGGATTAAAATGCTTTCTCACTGAGAAAGGGAGGAAAAGCAGAAATGATTTTCCTAAACAGATGAATTTCTCTGAAAACAAATAGTACCTTTGCAGTAACACAGTTTTCAGGGTAATGAAGTATCTACAAGTTTTGGCATTCTGTTGAGAACAAACAAATCCACAAGGAAAAAGGCAAAGAGCTAATTTTCACTAGTGTAACAAAAATTAATCTTTCTTTTAAAATGGGCTTTTTTCATAACATAGGTTGATTGGTTCTGTTGACTGGAGAGAGTTAGCTGATAACCTGATAATCCAACATTTCAGATGCTTTTGAGGAAAACAATAGCCTTCTTTCTTAAATGATTCAATTACTGCCCTAGAGGAAACTCCACTTTTGTCCACCACCCATTTAACTCTTTCTAATGTAGAAAGGATGTTGTATAGATTCTTCCAGTAACACTTTAGAAAACAACTTAAACAACTGTGGTCTCACAGAGATGATGAATAAGATTGTGAGGACCCCTAACAGGTTTGGCTCAGTGGAGAGAGCATTGGCCTACGGACCAAAAGGGCCCTCAGTTTGATTCCAGTCAAGGGCAGGCTCCTCAGTTTCAGGCTCCTGCCTGGCCCAGTCCTCAGGGCCCATTGCAAGACCAATTGATGCGATTCTCTCACATTGATATTTCTTTCTGTCTTTCCCTCTCTCTTCCACTCTTTCTAAAAATCAATGGAAAAATATCATTTTTAATTTTTTTTTTTAAATCAGGTGAGGATTAAAATAAAAGATTGTGAGGAAGCTGGAAATATGCCATAGGAGCAATTTCTAAGAACTCATTTAAAAAATAGTTATTCTCTCTTCAAATTATTCTCTACCCCATTTTTTCTATTCATTTATTTTGTAACTTTTGGAAGCTATATGTCACATCTTTCAATCTATATCGCTTTATATTTCATTTGGCTATTTTTTTGTGATTTATCATCTAATTTATAAATATTCTCTTCAGCTCTACCTAGTAGACTTTTAAGTCCAACTAGAAAATTTTGTTCTTATTTTGTAAGGCTGGTCACCTCTGGCTATGTTAAAAACAAACAAACAAACAAACAAAACACAGTGTATCAGTTCAACTTAAGGGTTTGGGGTTGACCTTACCTAAATTTTAATCACAAATATATTGAGCCCTAGTAATGAACTTGTGGGCATTAAGACTTATAAGGGCTTATATTTCCCTTTTTAAATATGAAGAAAATAGCACTTACCACACAGAGTCATTGTAAGGTTTTGTATTGGTCTGGATTACCCAAAATACAGATGCCAAGACAAATAAATGTCCAAGAACTTAATAGGTGGAAATGTTGTTAGAAAAATAGAGGCTGAGATTGCTGGGGCACAAGCTAATCCTAGTGAAGGTGAGAGGTAAAAAAGGTTGTCAGAAGCATCCTAGTTCACCATGCAATCTAAGGGATGTTCAGCAAGGTCATTGCCAGGGTGTCCTTGAGTCAAAGTCAGCCATCAGTTGGTACCCATGTCTCTATAAGTGGACTTGTCTTAGTACCCTGTCACACTCAGTCATTGGCTGAGAACATGGTCATAGGAAGAGTGACAATAGACTTCAGAGTACAGCTGGTATGGCTTTTGGTCAAGTAAACTGCAATTCACATTTTTATGGCTGCTCCAAGGTTAAATAATGACATACAATCAGTGCTCACCACAGGACCTATCACAGTACCTCCTGTTCCATAAATAATTAATGAATGGTCACTATTCTTATTACTTCTGCATTGGCATGATTGAGACACGATATTGGAGTGTGGTGACTTTGTGCACTGCTGAGTCTGAGGTTCCCTTGTAAGCAACATATCAACATCTAGATATCATCCTGACTGAGGTGTTTCACAAATGTCAGTAAACTGCAGCCACTGTAGTTAAAGGTATTGGAGGTGGATATATTCAGGACATCTTTAGCGCCCTAAAGAGCAGGACCAGCAATGGAATCCCAGGCAGATGTAAAGAAAGCCGCTGTAGATAGAGCTGCTGTCATCCATCAAAGTCAAAATCATGAATGCATGGAGCTGGTTTGCTCTTACTCTGAAATTGTCTTCTGGCAGAGAAAATAGCCCTCCTTTTTGCATTTTATTAAATACGGTAATGTAGGTCAGTTAATTTCACAGACTTCAGGTGAGTTAGTTTAATTGTATATCCCTGAGGAGATACCACAAAGGACAGGAGCCAAGAGGGGAGAATGCATTGAGCCCTTCAGTACTTAGGAGTTTGTATTGGGGCATGGAAACCCAGAAAATAGAAAAAGGAAAGGAGAGACCTCTAGACTGAGAAAGAATCCCTGGGTCAGACTCTGCAGAGTGTGACCCCGGCTGAGCCAAATCGCTCATCTGGGGCCCAGTCTCCTTCAGCCAAGCAAAATGTCAATGAGCTTTTAGTTTAAATTAATAAAAGAGTATCAAGAGAGAAGTGATGGTGTTTTGTTGGAGTTTTGACTTGCATTTTCCTGATGATTAATGATATTGAACACTCTTTCATGTACCTGTTGGGCATTTTGATGCCTCCTTTGAAAAATGTCTATTCCATTTCTCTGTTGATTTTGTAATCAGATTGTTGGGTTTCTCTTGCCATTGAGTTGTATAAGTTCTTCTTATGCTTTGGGTATTTGCCCTTTATCAGATATATGATTTGCAAATATTTTCTCCCATTCTGTTGGTTGCCTTTTCATTTTGTTGATGATTTTCTTTGATATGCAGCAGCTTTTTGGATTGATGCAATCCCATTTGGTTTTTGTTTGTTTGTTTGTTTGTTTTGTTTTGTTTTGTTTTTGCTTTTGTTGTCTTTGCTATTAATGTCAAATTCAAAATATCACTAGGAAGACTGATGTCAAGAGTTTATTTCCAATGCTTTCTTCTAGGAGTTTTATGGTTTCAAATCTTACATTGAAGTCTTTAATTCATTTTGAGTTGCTTTTGTGTATTCTGTAAGAAAGGGTCCAGTTTCATGGTTTTGCATGTGGTTTCCAGTTTTTCTATTTATCGAAGAGACTACCCTCCCTACTATTGTATATTCTTGGTTCCTTTATTGTTAATTAATTAGCCATATATGTGTGGATTTATTTCTGGTATCTCTATTCTGTTCCATTGATCTATGTGTCTATGTTTATGCCAGTACCATGCTGTTCTGATTACTGTAGATTTGTATAATCATTTGAAATCAGGAAGTGTGGTGCCTAGAGGTGGGTTCTTTGTATTAGAATATAGAAGTGCAACTGATATTTGTATATTGGTTTTTTATTCTTCATCTTTACTGAATTTGTTTATTAGTTCTAACAGCTTATTTTTTGGTGGAATCTTTAGGTAACTCCCTTAGTTTTAAACTCCACTGTGCAAGACTTGTCTAAAAGCATTGTTTTATCCATTTAGTCATATTCCAACCGGTTGCTTTAATCCAAGTTGTTATCCTTAGTTACTTTATTCACATGCTTATAAGCTCTGTCAAGAAAGAGAGAAAGAAAGAAAGAAAGAAAGAAAGAAAGAAAGAAAGAAAGAAAGAAAGAAAGAAAGAGAGAGAGAGAGAGAAAGGAAGGAAGGAAGGAAGGAAGGAAAGAAGGAAGGAAGAAAGGAAGGAAGGAAGGAAGGAAGGAAGGAAGGAAGGAAGGAAGGAAGGAAGGAAGAAAGGAAAGAAAGAAAGAAAGAAAGAAAGAAAGAAAGAAAGAAAGAAAGAAAGAAAGAAAGAAAGAAAGAAAGAAAGAAAGAAAGAAAGAGAGAAAGAAAGGAAGAAAGAAGGAGAGAAAGAAAGGAAGGAAGGAAGGAAGGAAGGAAGGAAGGAAGGAAGGAAGGAAGGAAGGAAGGAAGGAGGAAAGAAAGAAAGAAGAAAGAAAGAAAGAAAGAAAGAAAGAAAGAAAGAAAGAAAGAAAGAAAGAAAGAAAGAAAGAAAGAAAGTAGAAAGGGTAACCAAGCAAACAAAATAAAATTTCCCTTTGAAAAAAGAATCTACCACTTCTAGCTTCAATACTTTTAAGTTTAGGGTCCTTTAGATACCAGTTGCAAGCAGGAGGGTCATAAACACACACACACACACACACACACACACACACACACACACACACACGGTTTGGTTAATAAAACAAGAAAAGATTGTGCTGCCCTATATTTGAATCCATTTGATCTTACCACAGTGCCAGCTCTGAGACCATTTTTTTAAGTGTTACTTTTTAAATGACAGAGGCAAACAGCCTCACCTCCTGAAGGTCTACCTTGCTAAGAAGCATAATACCAGCCTAATGAAATCCGGGAGATTTATAGCAGGTACACACAGGAAGCAGATTTGGGCGAGAAATTGACAGTTATGTACGTATTAGAAATGCCAGCTGCTGCACTGTGGTTCCCTCTGCAGAGGAATCTGCCCACTTGCTGGGCACCATCTGCAGAGGAGCAGGGAGATGCATTTCCAGAGGCCTCCCCTTATCTATGTGCCAAAGTAGTGTAAGCAGGATATTTAACGTGGTTAATAACATCAATCGTACATATTTTAACACTAATCTACAGTAACAAGAATAATAATGGAAAATGCTCATGAAGAACTGAAAAATTTGGAGTGATGTGTTCAGAATTAAGTTTGAACATCTCTTCCTTAGGCATCCCTCTCTGCTCATGGCCCACCCTCCCTTCTCCGGACTAGGCTCCTTCTCTTAGTACCTCCCCTAGCAACCTTTGCTTATCAACCTAGATAACAACGGACATGCTGTTGTTTAATTACTGCTTTCCTTTGTTTCATTTGCCAGGGTAAGAGATTGTTTTATTTGAATATATACTCACAATCTGCAGCTCAGTTCCTGATGTTAGAGTAGGAAGGTAATAAATTTTAATGAAGGAATGAATTCTCAAAGCACTTTCACACACAGTTTCTCATTTGATTAGTACAAACATCCTGCTGTGTGAAAGCACAGAAAATTGTATTATCGCCCCCTTTTACAGATGGGAGGGAGCAAAAACGCTTAAGGGCATGATTACAAAGGTTAGACAGCAAATCGATGGCAGAGGGAGTGCTCCGAATTCTGATCTCCTGCCACCTCCACAGGGACAGGTGATGGGGAGCAACCATCTAGTGCCCTCGATGAAAAGTCAGGGACCTGGGCATTACTGGTCTTGTGGCTTTGAGCAAATTGCTTAGATTCTGTTTCTCAATATCACCTTGCAAGAAAATTATGCAGATAGGTGTGAATGTGCATTATAAAATAAAAAGCCTAAATGAGCTAATGTTTTAGTCATTTATAATCTATAGAGATTGGTACCAACAAAAGTGGCCATTTTGTTCATTCATTCAGGGGGGTCTAAGGAGGTTACACCTGAAGCTAAATCCAAACTAAGGGTGTTAATACTTGCAGAAAATTTAAATTGAACTTGATATTAATTGCATTTCGGACAGCCATACTCCTGATAGAGGGCAACGAGTCACACCTAAATGCCCAATCACATATAGGTTTGGATAGAGAAGTGATAAAGGGATACAGGAATGTAACATGCTGTGTTTGGGTTAAGTGAAAGAGACAAACCATTGAACTAAATCATGATAAGTGCCATGAATGGGAGCTATGGCTTTATCTTTTAAGCACCCAATGTTTTTTCTCTTATTTCTTTGGAAGATTCATTTTATCTTATTCCACCTCCTTCAGTCTTGGAACCACTGGTTCAGGTACGCTTGCCTTAAAGCCTTATTCTCAGGATGTACATGTGGCCAAAACAAGGGCATTAAAGTTGATTGTTGGCACTTTGATGGAGACTAATTGGAAAGTGCTATCTTCTTCCCTCTACAGTTGCTAAGCTGGTAGAATGTAAGCCTAGATGTGCATGGAGCCATCTTTGGACCACATGGGAGAGTCCACTTAAGAAGAAAATCAATACCTGTGAGAGAGGAGTTGAGCTAGCCAAAGAGATCAAATTCCAAATATGTTGCTGGAACATTTATATCAGGCCATGCTTGAATTTAATCCATCTCTTGACTTTGTCTTTTAATGATGTAGGCCACTTTCACCTAAATTAAATTTAAGTTTAGCTTAAGTTTGTTTGAATTCAGTTTTGGTGAGCTTCAATGGAAAAGGTTTGAACTTATTTAAAGAGGCAATTCCAAGAGGCAGGAGAGAGGGGACTTCAGAGAAGCCCACACGGAGGTGGTTACACTTAAAGCTAAATCCAAACTAAGGCTGTTAATACTTGCAGAAAATCTAAATTGAACTTGGTATCTATTGCTTTTTGGACACACATATGCTTGATAGAGGGCAACGAGTCATATATAAATGTATGGCTTTATCGCCTAAAGCAAAAATAATTTTAAGGCCCATACATACACTTAGCCTATAATCTTTCCTTTCTTAATCCCTAATTATCCAGATTTTACGGTTCTGCATGACTTCCAAAGTTATGCACCTACCAGAATAGTAATATAAGCACTAGTTCTTGAACTAGCTCTGATTACACCATCTACAAGTAGTATTAAAATACCACAGGAAAGTTTCTCAGTTTCACAGATACCCACTTCCTCACCTGTAAAATTAGAATGGAGAAATGAGATAGCACACAATAAATGCCCAGCCTAGAGTACAGGCCATAATAGACAGTTTTAGTTTAGTTAACTATAATGTTATCCTGAAGGAATCCTGGATCCTGAATTCTTATGGGAGAAGATATTACATCATTTCTCCACTTTACTATATACCTAACACAATTTGGACATTCAATAAATGTTTTAGAAAGAAAGAAAAGTTTCTCAATAGATCACTGCACCCATGCTGCCTTCTGCCTTCCAAATTTCTTCTCCATCCACTGGAGCCATGATTCTCTTATAGCATGTCTCATCTACTAATCCAATAGACATGTATTTAGATTTAGCTCTTATATAACTTGACCTCTACGTAGCATTAAATGCCTTGGACCATTTTCCTGTCTTAAACCTATCTCCTCTGAGTTTTGAGAACTCAGTTTCATTTTCTACTCCTTCATGAACACATCTCTCTGTTGTGTTGGTTATTCTTTTTAATATGTTAAGTCACCTGATCAGTAAGAGTTGGTGTTTAGGTGGGTGTCAGGGACTGGAGGGAGGAGAACTTGGTAAAATGTCTCCTACGTCTTTCAGCATTTCCCAAACCAAACACTCATACATCCATCTCACAAGTGTTCCTCTGTCTTCTCATCATAGTAATAGCACCATTAAACATCCCAATCTATGTGAAACACAGTATCACCCCTTATTCATTAACTACTGTCACCCAAGCACAGAAACACATTTATTTACTATTGCTTCCATGTGCAAGAATAAAAAATTTTTCCCATTTTATAAATAAGTAAATTTGAAGATGAAGTCTTCAAGTCATTTGCCCAAACTCACACAATTGTGATGAAAGATAAGCAGGTTTCAGATTCAGGTTGAACTACTTTATTATAGATATTGATTTTAGCCTTATTTTCTATTTCTATAATATAGAGAAAACAGTATTTCTTCAAAGCACTGATGTAAGAATTAATATGTTATGTCATATATTTAGTATCTGACCCAGAGCTCCCCAGGGTAGATGTTTCATACATGTTGATACACTTTCATGGTCAGGGCTGGTCCAATCCTTTCTTGGAAAAGCAAGCAAAACTAAAATACTATAAATAAAGAAGGAAAATCTGTGACTTTTTTTTCTTTCAGTGCCTCATAAAGGCCAGGGATAATAATAGATGCTCATTCAACAAATGAGTGCTCAACGTTCCCCTTAAGTGTCTCTTAACCTCCAGAATCTTCTACTGTAATTAATCTTGCACTTTCACTAAAACAATACACCCAAAATGAAAATTGTACTGCATTGCTTCCTTACTTAAAGTCTTTGAAAGGGCGAGGGCTATGCCCTCCATCTTGCCTCTATCCTCCATGTTGGGGCCACATGCGGCCTTCTTCCCGGAAGCCCAGGCCTCTGCTGGCTACGCCCGGGATTTTAAACTAACCAATGACAATCAAGGGAAGTGCACGCCATCGCTATGACCACATCCTGTGTAATGGGTCACCAGCTCGCACCTGGCCAATCGGCGGGGGGCACAGCCCCCTCTCCTGCCCCTACTCCAACCCTCTATAAAACCCCTGGTTCGAGCAGACTGCTTTCTCTTTGCCACCTGCTGCTGGGTCAGTAAGGAAGGTAGAAGAGCTAAGCCCAGGCTTAAAATAAAAGACTCTTTGCTTTTGCATCGGACTGGCTGGCTCCCTGGTGGCTTCTTGGGAATCTTGAAATCTGGGCATAACAGTCTTTAAGGATTATTGTTACTTCTACTGCAATCCACACTTTTTCAGAGTCTCACTGAATGTGCTGTTTTTCTGTTGACACAACTTCAAACTATTCAGGGTCCCTGATGGCTCAGTGCTGTTTCCCTCCAACAACCTCCTCGCTTTCACTCTGCCTGGGATCTTCTTCTCAAAGGTCTTCATCCCCCAATCAGGGCAGTGATCCTCTGTGTACACAGCTTTTCCTAACCCCTGAGCTCTACAGTTTCTCTGGTTCAGTTGATAACTTTCCCCTTAGGGTTTATTCCATGCCTTATGTAGACTCTATAACACCTATCGCATCATCTTGCAAATGCTGCCCACCACAAGAGACAAGATTATATTTTATGTATTGTTTTATTAATCCTGAAATCTAATCAATGAGGTAACAAATGACTAATTATGTAGTGTTTAACGAGTTAATTGCATTTGTAGCTCATGCTGGCCTTTCTAAAAGTCTACAAAGAAACAGTCTCAAATGCTTTTATAGACAGAAATTACATTTTTAATCAGTCATGAAAGGTAGGTAAGAATGGTTGATTGAGCAACATTTCTGCACACATTGATCTGAAACTAAAAGGAGATGAGAGAAAACAGCTTTTAGGAACTAGAGGGAAACTCTACCAAGTCCCAGTTTATATTGTTCTTTTTCTTATACTCATATTAGTGAGGGCATTCCTGAGCTGGAACTTCCATTACAGAGTGTCAGTTACTACATATGGGCTGGGGGATGAATGACAGGGAAGGCACCAGTATTAATAAATGCATGACAATCTTTACTATTGCACAGGTCCCATTTTTAATCCTGTTATACAAGATTACAAACATGTGCTGAAGATAACACTTGGGGCTTTGAATGCCAGGCCACAGAAACTGGAAGACATTACAAGTTCTCCACAGTATTTTTCAGTGATGTTTGTTCTTGCATTTACATGTATTTCTTAGTCTCTGCTTATAGGTTCTGCTAAAGCTCAAACATGGGTGAAAAATAACACTTTAGGTCTGGTCCATGCTGTCATACAGGCAGAAAAGATTATATGTGGATTCCAGGCGAGCCACCTGGGTGCCTCTAGGTCAGTGGTTCTCAACCTTCTTAATGCTGCGACCCTTTAATACAGTTCCTCATGTTCCCAACCATAAAATTATTTTCATTGCTACTTCATAACTGTAATTTTGCTACTGTTATGAATCGTAATGTCAATATCTGATATGCAGGATGTATTTTCATTGTTACAAATTGAACATAATTAAAGCACAGTGATTAATCACAAAAACAATATGTAATTATATATGTGTTTTCCGATGGTCTTAGGTGACCCCTGTGAAAGGGTCGTTCAACCTCTAAAGGGGTCGCAACCCACAGGTGGAGAACCACTGCTCTAGGTATTCCTTTCCCCAGCTGTGATGGCAAAAGGCTAAGTAAGGCAACCCCTGGCTGAGAAGAGCATAATGACCAGAGAGAGAGTCAGGCAGCTTAAGGATGAGGGTCTGGGTCTGTAAGTCATCAAGGCCAGTAGCAAAAGTAGCTGAAAGAAAAAGGAACCTAGGAGGGTTAATGCAAAAGAGAGGCAATAGTTATCAATTGCAGCCCTGAGACCAATTGCAGCTGGATGGGATTAATTCATCTTCTTAACTTTATTGGCCAAGTTATCCTCAAGGAGAGAGTTTCACCAGAATCCTGCAGGAACTATTCCCTGCCTATATATGGATAAATGAATCTGAAGTGCCCAGAGGTAGACAGTGGTAGACATGGAGATACACTGTACAGATCCACCTTCATAAAAAATACGTTGCCCAGTCATAAAGAATGTGATCAGGAGAGTGTCTCCAGATGTTATTTCCACCAGAATCTGCCTCTGCTACAGACATTGTCTCATAGTAGGTCTTGTTTTTCCCAAGACAGCTTGCGACCTTATAACTGAGTTAAATTAGATGGGTACAAAGCTGGATGATCAGAAGCCTGAAGGCTCAGAATATGAGTGTAATACTACAATGGATATCACCTGAACTATAGCTCATTCATAGATAACCTTGATGGAGAGTTACAAGAGAGTTTTCTGCCAAAGAGCAGGCATTTGGACAGTGTACCTTGTTATCCACTTTGTGTTGAAAGAGAAGTTCCCTGAGTTCAGCTTAGTTACTTACTTATTGAAGTCAGTCCGTTATAAATGGCCTGGTTGGCTAGAAGTATTGCAAAAGGGGAAATATTGGAAGATCAGTAACAAGGAGGTCTGTGGTAGCAGGAGGTGGATAAAAAAAAAGAGATCGGGGAGGGCACAAGGTGGGAAAGCCTTTGTATGTTAATTCCCACCAGGATGTATTTATCATGAAAGAAACAGTAACCATCAATGATACGGCTTAACTAGTTGAAGTACATCAGCTTCTATCCTCATCTATATCAGTTGTGACAGAATTAGAATATAAATGAACAGGCTTTAATGACAAAGACAAAGAATATGCAGGAGCCTCCATTAGCCAAAGTAATGAGCCCAACTCTTTGTTCCCAAATAGCACCATGCCCTGAGGATATCAATGGCCACTTGATAACAGGTTGACTGAGTTGGATTTCTGCCACCCAGAAGTGTCAGCAATTCATTTTGACAAGAACAGATAGGCATATGAATACATACATAATCTGGGTATGTGGTGTGTTTGTCTTCCCTTCCTGCAAGCCCTCACATTTTGTGGACCCATGATTATAGGATGCATTTTTAATATTCCACCACTTTGAATCAAAGACCTATGTATGTTGCAGCATGGAAATTTATGGTGAATATATGGGACAAGGAACCCAAAAGTAGAAGCCGGGTGTCTCTGCTTGCCATCTCTCTGAGTGACCCCCTTGGAGAATCTGTGCTTCTTGTCCCCATACTGTGAGTGGAAGTATAATTAGCTTCCTTTACAACCAGGTAGCTCTCATGCCCTGTTGTGTCTCTTCTGACTATAGCCATTATCTGTCAAATACAGATTTCTCAAGTGTGTGACACACATTAGGCCACCGTGACCTCATACTTTAGTTTTGCAAGAGGTCCCCTTAAATTGCTGAAGTGAGAGAAACGCATGATGCTCACCGTCTCCATGATGGGGATAAGGAAAAATGTCTGAACTTAGCATCCTTAAGACAATGCTCTTTCCTGGACCCTCCAGGGCAGATGGAGAAGGCTAAGGGACAGGAAACCATTTGGGATCGCAAGAGTCCTTGCCACCAGTCTTGGTTTTGTTCTTGGCTTTTGGGAGCCTCAGAGAAACGCAAAAGCAGAAAGCAGGTTCCATTTTAAATCCTGTTACACAAGGTTACAAACATGTGCTGAAGATAACACGTGGAGCTTTGAATGTCAGGCCAAAGAAACAGGGAGACATTAAAACTTCTCTGCACTATTTTTCAGTGACATATGCTCTTGCCTTTACATGTATGTCTTTGTCCCTGCTTGCTAAAGTTAAATGTTCTGCTGAAGTTCGAACATTTCTAATAACACAGACACTCTGAGGCCCAGCAAGAATTTGGTTTTCATTATATGCCTCAGATAATGAATCAGAAACTTGACTGAGGTCTTCTAAAAAAGACTTAAATTTCTTTTCTAGGTTTTAGATTGGACCAATTTCATCCAATTTTGAATTTCATTACAAACTGTCTTCTGCATTCAATGGGAAGACGATTTCCTTCCCAGACCCACTAAACACCTCTCTCCAAATTGCAGTTGAAATTTTCTTAATGGGATGTCAGCTGCCTCCTTAATAAATATTGATCTTGTATTCAGCCATTCTAAAATAAAACATTTCCCATTTCCAAGAGTTCCACGTGTGGAGGCAAATCCTCCAGGGATGAACCTAGTCTTCACCTTTCATCAAATAACCAGCACTGCAGGTTTCCACGGAGCCAGGAAGAGCTGAGCGGAATTTCCGATGCCTTCTCCCCAAATCAACTGTTTGAACTTGAAGTCCAATAGCTAAAGGCTTATTGAGCATACGTGGTGTCAGTAAAGGGATTGCAAGGATACTCAGATGAAATACATAGACCTAGGGAAGGTATTTCTTTTTCTTGATGGAAAACTGATTATTTTACCAAAGGCTACAGATGTAAATGCCTAAAATAATGTAAAATTTAAACTGTGGGGAGAAATGGAAAGCATTATTTGGTTTTGATTAACACATTAGAGCTCCTTGTATCTCTAGCCTGCCTCAAATTTCAGCTCTCACCTCTATGCAAACTAATCTTCCCCCTAAAATTGTATTATGTTACATCTGAGTCCTCCACATTTTAGTGATTCTTTGTGGTTTAGATTTCCAGTCTTAGTATAGGAATCTAGGTCCTTTGCATTCTGGTTCCAACTTATTCATAGAGACCTGTTGCTTCTGATTCCTTCAAAGAGAAACCTTTTCCTAAAGTACCATGGCACAGTTAGAATACAGAATAGTCTAGCTTTTCTGTGCCTGTATCTCAAGGGTGTCCAGTCTCTCAAATTATCATAGAATTGACAAATTTCATACCATAAAGCCTTAGGCAGGATTTGGGAACAGGTTTATTTAGGAGGTATCCCCTGAAAACAGGATTGCTGGATATGGGAGAGTAAGACAAGGAGAAGAACGCACATTGTAAAGCAGGTTATTATGGTGGGCAACGGGGGCTCAGTGCTCCTGGGGACTTCCTATAGAACATTCTAGAGTGAGCTTCAGCATTATCTGTCTGAAGGCTGTTAAACAGGGACATCTTCCCCTTAATTTCCATTCCCCCATAGTAGGGAATTCACTTGGAGGCATTTATTCACCCATCATTCTGAGCCACCCCAGGTACAGGAGCTAAGTAGCCCTAACGGCTTCAGAGAAACCCCGGAAGCAGAAAAGCAGAGTCTCACTCTGTGGGTTTGGAGGTGAGATGCAGTTAGGGTACATGAAGCTGTCCACCAGGATGTCATCTAAATCAGTGGTGGGCTGGGGACATGAGTTGAGGCACTGGCCCATCTTTCAATTGCACTTCAGACCGAGCCCCAGAGGGACTCATGTTGCCTTTCTTTTTGTCCTTGACTTTGAATGCACTTTTTAAAAAAATAATTCCTCAGTGGTTCACAGGTTCTATTGGTGACCTTATCAATGACTTCTCTTTTTCTTTCTTTAAAATTGAAATAGTCTTTAATAATATTAAGCTATACATTGTTTTTAATTCTCTATTGTTTAAAGTATTACGTATAGTATTACATATGTCTCCTTTTCCCCCCATTGACCTCTCCCCGGCCAGCCCCACCCCCCAGCATATGCCTTCACCACCCTAGTGTCTGTATCCATTGGTTATGCTTATATGTATGCATACCAGTCCTTTGGTTTGATCTTTTTTTTTTTTTTTAATCTTACAACATTTTATTTTATTTTATTGTTATTTTAAATTAAATCTTTATTGTTCAGATTATTACATTTGTTCCTCTTTTTTTCCCCCCATAACTCCTCTCCTTCCAGCTCCCACCCCACCCTCTGCCCTCACTCCCCACCCACTGTCCTCATCCATAGGTGCACGATTTTTGTCCAGTCTCTTCCTGCATCTCCCATTCCCCTTCCCCCTCCAAGAATAGTCAGTCCATTCCTTTTCTATGTCCCCGATTCTATTATAATCAACAGTTCATTCTGTTCCTCAGATTATTTATTCACTTGATTCTTAGATTCATTTGTTGATAGATGCATATTTGTTGTTCATAATTTGTATCTTTACCTTTTTCTTCTTCTTCCTCTTCTTAAAGGATACCTTTCAGCATTTCATATAATACTGGTTTGGTGGTGATGAACTCCTTTAGCTTTTTCTTATCTGTGAAGCTCTTTATCTGACCTTCAATTCTGAATGATAGCTTTGCTGGATAAAGTAATCTTGGTTGTAGGTTCTTGGCATTCATCACTTTGAATATTTCTTGCCACTCCCTTCTGGCCTGCAAAGTTTCTGTTGAGAAATCAGCTGACAGTCATATGGGTAGTCCCTTGTCGGTAATTGAGTCTCTTTCTCTTGCTGCTTTTAAGATTCTCTCTTTGTCTTTTGCTCTTGGTATTTTAATGATGATGTGTCTTGGTGTGGTCCTCTTTGGATTCCTTTTGTTTGGGGTTCTCTTTGCTTCCTGGACCTGTAAGTCTATTTCTTTCACCAGGTGGGGAAAGTTTTCTGTCATTATTTCTTCAAATAGGTTTTCAATATCTTGCTCTCTCTCATGTTCTGGTACCCCTATAAATCTGATGTTGGTACGTTTGAAGCTGTCCCAGAGGCTCCTTACACTATCTTCATATTTTCAGGTTCTTTTTTCATTTTGCTTTTCCGGTTGGGTGTTTTTTGCTTCTTCGCATTTCAAATCTTTGACTTGATTCTTACGCTCCTCTGGTCTGCTTTTGGGTATAATATTCTTTATTTCAGTCAGTGTATGCTTAATTTCTAGTTGGTTCTTTATCACAGCATCAAGGGTCTCATTAGATTTCTTGTAGATCTCAATAAGTTTATCGGCATCTTCTAGACAGTTCTTGAGAGACCTTAAAAGAGTGGTTCTGAACTCAATATCCTCCCTTGATAGTTTTGTCCTGTTTTATTGTCTCCGCATTTTTTAAGCTTTCTTGGTGCACCCCCTAGTGGTCTTTGTGCGCAGTCTTGTTCTAGTTAAGCCTTGATTGTTGTAGTTAATACTAGAGGGATTTGACCTCCAGGCCGACTGGCTGTGAGAATCAGCTGTGTCTGCAGTGGGAAAACTTCTGTCCTCTGGAGAGGTGCTAATCTAGCCTTTGCCTGAGGCTATCCGGCAAATGGCTCTGCTCAGAGCTTGGGCGGGGCAGGTTGCATGGGATCAACAGGGCGGGCGGAGGGAGCAGTTATGGCTGCTCTCAGTCCCGTTCCCAGAGGCTCTGCTTCTCAGAACCCCAGCAACCGCTGCAAACCTCGAAGAGAAAGCTGCCCTCACGTTCCGACAGATGCCAGAGAATCCCGCTTCTCCCGTTTGAGTCTGAGTCCCTAGAGACTCGCCTGGATCTGGAGCTCAGAGTCTGAGACTCCCTCCCGATTGAAAATGACAACCGGTCTCTCAGCCACCAGCCCAGCCCGCTCCACGCGCACATCCGTACCTTTGTATTTTCCACACTGCGCCTCCTCTGAGCCTCGGTATGCTGTTCTCTTTCCTTCTAGTTGAAGAATCTCTCCTCAGCCAGCCTTCCTGTGGTTCTGGGTGATGTCCGTTCCGTCTTTTAGTTGTATTTTTGAAGTGGTTGTTCGAGGCAGCAAACTCTGGTGTTTACCTATGCCGCCATCTTGGTTTCCTTCCTTTGGTTGATCTTTTAACCCCTACCCCCTGCCTTCCCTCTGACATTTGATGGTCTGTTTGATGCTTCTCTATCTCTGGATCTATTTTTGTTCATCAGTTTATGTTGTTTATTAGATTCCACAAATGAGTGAGATCATGTAATATTTATATTTCTCCAACTGGCTTATTTCACTTAGCATAATGTTCTCCATGTCCATCCATGCTGTTGCGAATGGTAAGAGTTCTTTCTTTTTTACCACAGTGTAGTATTCCATTGTGTAGATGCACCACTGTTTTTTAATACACTCATCAGCTGATGGGCACTTAGGCTGTTTCCAAATCTCAGCTATTATAAATTGTGCTGCTATGAACATAGGGGTGCATATTTCCTTTCTGATTGGTGTTTCTGATTTCTTGGGTTATATTCCTAGAAGAGGGATTACTAGGTCAAATAGGAGTTCCATTTTTAATTTTTTGAGGAAACTCCATACTGTTTTCCACCAGTCTGCATTCCCACCAGCAGTGCATGAGGGTTCCTTTTTTTCCACTTCCTTGTCAGAACATGTTGTTTGTAAATTTGTTGAAGATAGCGATCTGACAGGTGTGAGATGGTATCTCATTGTCATTTTGATTTGCATCTCTTGAATGATTAATGAGTTTGAGAAGGTTTTCATATGTCTCCTGACCTGTATGTCCACTTTTGAAAAGTTCATGACTTCTCTTAAGATGATATGGCCTCAGGACCTCCAGCCAATATGTGGTCCATGACCAGCATCCCTTCCTTCAGAGTACAGGGGAATACGGAAATGACCTCTGTCCACAAGCCTGTACTCCGAACCAAAGCTCTGCTCAAGGACTGTCAAGCAGCCTTTTATTTTCATAAATGCTCAGAACCTTCTTTCTACATAGTTCATCTCCCTACCTCCCTACCCCCCCACCTCCCCTGTTTAACCACCATCATCATTCATCCAAACACTAGTTAGAATCCCCTATTAACATCTATTTTCCTTATTAGAATACATCTTATGTTTCAAAGTTCCGCTTGGCTGCTGCCAAGTATTTTCTGATTGTCCCCATAGAAAATGATCTCTCCTTTCTTGGAATTCTTATGATAATAACTAAGGGAGAAATTATTTTCCTATGAAACTCAGATGTCAACTGAAATGCCCCATGCTTTAAGTCTCAAAAGCAATGGAAAAATTACTGTTCTCAAACATATCAGGGATTTTGGGGAAATTACTTGCATTTTTTCCAGGTAACCTTGATTCTAGGTGTCTGCTTCCTCTGAATTAATTCAACTTGTGGATCACCTTGCAGATGGTGTCTCTATTCAGGCACATGTCAAAACAAACCTGATATGTAGCTCTGTTCTCCTGAGTCCAGCAACAATAATAACAATAACTTACCCATCCATCTAGATGAGTCTTGTATTTGCACAGAAGGCTGACAAAACTTTGAATGCATCACTGAAATATAAAAATCGCATTGGCCATTCCTGCCAAAGAGGGATTAAGCTTTAGTTCTTATTAACGTGTGTCATTCAATCTGCAAGCCCTCTATTCTGCCAGGCCTCCTTTCACCTCAGTCCTAAATCCTAGTTCATTTTCTATGCAGAATTTATTTCTTCCACACCATGCTCTCAGCTCTCCAATGTTAATTCCAAAGTAATCATTAAGGCATTTACCTAATAAGGACAGTTGCTTCTCTTAAAGCAACACTGGCACAACTTGCAAAATAATATTTTGCATGCAAAAGTGCATCTATTAGCAGAAGATCTATGTGAATCTGATAATGTTGAAATGTCTTCCAAGAGAGCCCCACCTGGTCTGACTCCACTTCAAGGGCCCAGACACAGCCCTAGGTGCACGTGGTAATTATGAGACACTGAGAGAATGACTCACTACACAAACTGGTATGCTCTTGGAATGTCATTTTATCAGTTTACAGCAAGAGATACAGCAAGATGGTGGTTAATCATCTTGTAGGCACGAGATATTCAGATATCTTGTTGAGTCTTCTTCCTCTGTAGCCAATGAAGAACTAAAAACTGTTATCAAGTAACCATGAAAA
Organism: Myotis yumanensis; assembly: GCF_028538775.1. Taxonomy (NCBI): domain Eukaryota; kingdom Metazoa; phylum Chordata; class Mammalia; order Chiroptera; family Vespertilionidae; genus Myotis; species Myotis yumanensis. Next base: position 234,745,104 of record NW_027223752.1, on the reverse strand, counting down.
GTAATTGTCATAGAAAGTGAACACAATAAAAATATTTTTCATAAATGTTGTATCTCATTAATGCCCTTTGGTAAATATGGAAACAAGATCTGTGAGAAGAATCTCATGGCCAAGGACAATTAGGTTCACCTATCCCACTTATTGATTGAGCACTGATAACATAAACAACCCTGATTCTTCTTCTTCTGTACTACCAGGTGTTCCCAACCCCACTCATAATGACACATTATTTTTATTCAAAAATGTTACTCTGTTGTGTAGACATTCCAGGATCCATGTTGTGATTCAGATAATTCTGCCTATCTGTCTACATTGGTTCTGGCACAGCACTCGTGTTCTACAATATGTAGCTCTAATCTTTCAAACTCACACTACAAGTTCCATTTTATTATGTCCCATTATATAGTCTATATCTTGTCCTACTCCCCTGGTATTTGCCTCATTATAGATATTGTATATATTCCCAAGATTTTTCTTTTCAATTATGAGCTCTTTAAAGGCAGGGGAAAAATTCATGAGTAGGAAGAGACCTATGGAGATATGCACTATACTACATACAGCAAGATGCAAAGGAGAAACTAATGATGATCATTTTGTAATGGCAAAAAAAAAACAAAACTGTCTTAAATATTTTTGACAAGGACACGTGTCATTAGGTGGAGATTAGAAGAATTGCAGATGAATTTGTTTCTGAAAATAAATGCTATTGTCTTTGATCCATGGCCTTGAAGATGAGTATGTGATGGGAATAGCATTGGGCACTTCAAAGAAAATCATGAGACCAAAGGTAACAGAGAGATTGCATTCAAGAAGAGGAACATGTTTTGCCAAATGGGATGAGAAACACATTTAAAATTGTATGATTGGTATATATCATCACTTCATGAATATCCATGGTTGAAGAGAATCAAAGTAGTAAAGCATTTCATCAGATACTCTTGACTTTGAAGTGTAGCTCTTCCACTTGCTGCTGAGACAGCATGATACATTCCTGTTTCCTCATCTGTACAATAAGGATGATAAAACCTTGCTTAGAGAGCTTTTGTGAAGATGACATTGTAGTTGTTCACACTTACTGAGTACTCACTGTGGTCCACCCCCATCTAGGGATGCTGCTTGTATAATTTTATGTAATCCTCTGAATAGCACTGAGATAGGTACTGTTACCTAGCAAGAAGAAAAAGAAGGCACTGCGAAATCACTCAGGATCATGCAGGTATAAATGTGAAGCTAGAATTTGAACGCAAGCATTCTGCTAGCAAAGGCCCTCCAGTCTTAGTCAGATTACTGCACTGCCTCCCAAAGTACCCATATCCCACTTACAAGTTTCCCAATAGCCCAGCCAGCTTGGCTCAGTGGTTGAGCATCGCGATGACCTATGAACCAGGAGGTCACGGTTCAATAACCAGTCAGGGCACATGCCCAGGTTGTAGGCTGAATCCCCAGTGTGGGATGTGCAAGAGGCAACCGATCAATGATTCTCTTTCATCATTGATGTTTCTCTCTCTCTCTCTCTTCCTCTCTGAAATCAATAAAAATGTATTTTTTAAAAATTATAAAACAAGTTTCCTGATATGAGACAATACACAAAAAGTCATTAAACCAGAACTTCGAACATAATCAGTACCATTTTTCTTCCTATTTTATTATTATTATTACATTTGTAATTATTAAATTCTACTTAAAAGTATTAGACTGGGTGTTAGGCAATCTTGAGTCTGGTCTCAGCTCTGTGGCTAACCAGGTGTATAGCTTTAGGGATGTCACTTCTCTCTGGCATTCATTTTTCTCACTTGTAAAAGGAATCATTGCCTATCATATCGCCTAAGCTTACTTTCTGCTCCAACTGCTGATGATTGCTAGGTAAATGTTAGGCTACTTATTAAAAAGCTTAGAGGATCCACTAAACAGACTTCAAAGACCTTACATTTTGTTTCCTGAGTTCATGATTTTACTAAGTGTTTTAGAGAGGATATCAGATCAGAGAGGAATTAACAAGGTTAACAATTTTATTTGCATTATACATTTCACTCAAGAGCTGAGAGGGAAAAAGCAAAACAAGTAGAAACCCCATCTTCATTTTCCAGAAACTGGCTTAGAGTCATAGAGGTGGAGAAATTTCATTGCCTGTCCATAGTGATCTTGGATGTCCCTTGAAATAAATTGATCTGGGGTTCTAACATCTGTACTTTCAATTTCAGTAATGGTAGGTCTGAAGCATTAGCTGCAGTTGCCAAAAAAAAGGGTTGACATTTATTACAGACTCAGACATGGAGAAAAATGATTCTTCCCATGAATACATTTGCCTAAAGCAATGTTAGTCTCAGAGGGAAATCACAAACAGAAAGAAAATGCTACTTGACTACCTTCAATCCTTGGGAACCCTATAGAGGCTGAAGAAGAAGTAATTAGCATTCAGGGGAATTGGCTTCTCTTTTCCTTAGCTCATTGTAACAGACTCTGTTGATGCTCTGCCATGTCCCCTTGGTACTTCCATCTCATGTGTGCCAATGGCCTCTTGCTCAAGCATCTGTGCTTCTCTGCCTGGGGTTTCTCTGGCTAAGCATGGGGCAAGCCAGAGGTACCAGGTGGTTGATGCTCTCGGGAGGAGTCCTCAGGTGAGTCCACCATTGCACTGGTGGGTATCTCAGTGTCCTCATCCCTCAGGTTGGACAACTTATTAGATCTGTTCTCCATAGTCATCAGAGATCCTGAACAAGAGGGAGCCCATACGCCCAGGTCAGTAACACACCTGTCAGACCTCTGACTTCAGGGAAGTAATTGACTGAAAGCTTGTTCTTAAATCCCACACCACATTTGCACCAAAGTCATGCTTCCCATAGTTTGCTTCCAGCCAATGACTGAGGAAGACTAGGATGCTAAGGCATATGCAATATTCCTCTGATACCTTGCTAGGACTTAAGGGCTCCCTGTAGGCCTTACCCCAACTTTTCTTAGCAATCTAAGGTGCCACCACCTAACTTTCTTTGTGCCCTCTCTCCTTCACAAAGGATGATATCTCTATTGCAACCTGACTGCTCTCCCAGCTTCTCCTAGTTTACCCCCACTTTCTTTTCACAGATATCTTCCCCTAACAAAAAACTTAGACATATCTGTTTTGGTACCTCCTTCTCAAAAGACATGGAATAACACTGCTTACTTGTATTCTTTATTATTTTCCTGCCCCTTATCAGTATTTCCTGGAATTATCTAATATGTTACTTGGATTCAAATCTCTGTCTCATACTCAACTACTGAGGAAAAAAAATTTAAGATGATACTTCTTTAACTACACCCTGTATAGTGTAAATTATAAATTCCCTCCAACACACATACACACATATGCAAACATATGCAAATACATACATACACATGCAAACAATTACAATGGAGTCTTCAATATAAATTCATGAGAGACAATGTTCATTCACAGGTTTAAACAAAAAGTGTAAAGAGAATTTTAAATGCTGACATATGTGAGCAGACTTCTGGGATTTAGGGGAAGAGCTGAAATAATAGATATTCCATGATTGAGTAATATGTATTTCAACATCTACACTTCTTGTTCTGCTAAGCAGAATCACTCAATAATTCCAGCAACAGTGTGAAACTGCTTAAAGGTTTCCCATTATTCAGAACATTCATATGTGGGGTAACATGTTGGTTTTCCTCTGGACCTATAAGCAGGAACCAACAATATGTCCAGATCCTATAGCTATTATATACGATGTGACATTTTTTCATGACAAAGATGAAGATAATGGTAGCAAACTGATTTAGTCTTTCTCTTTTGATAATGTTATCACAAACAATATGGGTGGTTACCATGTTGATTTGGAAGAGGACTCATTGAGAGAACATGAAGCCAGTATAGGGACAAAGGAGTTATTATGATCTGTTTGAGTCCTGAATGAACGTATACCCATTTAAATCATCCTGAGATTTGGTCTTTCATCTATAATGCTGGATGTATCTGGATAATAGTCTTTCATGAGCTCCTGCTTACCAATGGAGCCCTATCTTCATTTGATTCCTTCTTTAATTATACCCTGTAACTTGTAAATTCTATATTCCCTTCACCACACACACACACACACACACCTTCTAAACCAGAAGCTAGTATTACTAATAACAGTGTCCTGATAATAAAGAATGGCTCTTACACAGTGGTCCATGACCTCATCACCTGGAAGACTCTGGACAAATTAGATATACCCTCTCGATTCAGAATTTTATCTCAGGCATCACCATCGTGATCAGATGCAAGTAGGTATAATCTTATGGTACTTCCCTCTTTTACACTAAACATCTCATGCTACCACATGAGTCACTTGTGACCATAAGATAGGCCATGTTGACACATGGGAAAAGTCGGAATTATGATGGCTTTAATACTCTATGGAGCAATGCTTGACCAATGGGAGATTAGAGCCAGAGAACAAATACAACCCTGTGCTGGCCCTCAGGTGAACAGGTTGGAGCAAGGGTGGAAGTGTCTGCTGAAGCTTAAGATATCTGGGAAGGCAAGGCTCAAGGGCTTTCAACCAGAGTTGCAACATGGTATACATGAGTGTAGTAGAGAGAGATGTGTCCCATTGGCCCAATATATCAAGGAGCGGCATTCCTTGAGGAACTAGTGCAGTAATTCTCAATCAGGGGTGATTATGTTGCTCCAGGAGAAATTTGGCAACATTGGAAGACATATTTGGCTGCCACAACTTGGGGAGTTGCCACTGGAATCTCTTGGGCAGAGAACAGAGATGCTGATAAACATCCTACAGCATCCTACAACCCCATAACAGATAGTCATCCAAACCCAAATGTCAGTAGTGCCCGGGCTTGGAAATTCTGGACCACAGTGATGTTTACAACCTTATCAGAGATTCTCAGTGAATAACAGGAAAGTAACCTACTTGACCTGAAAAGTTGGGGGGATAGTCACACTTCCTAAGCATCTGCTGTGTGCCAGGTCAGCACATGACTCCTCTCAAGCCTCACAAATGAGAGTAGATATTATGACATCACTTTACAGAAAACAAAATAAAATCTCAGAAAGAGAAACAACAACCCAGTAAATAACTAATTTTAGATTCAACTTTAACCCAGATATATATATGTGTGTGTGTGTGTGTGTGTGTGTGTGTGTATTGACTTCAGAGAGGAAAGGAGAGGGAGAGAGAGAGGAACATCAATGAGGAGAGAGAATCATGGATCAACTGCCTCCTGCATGCTCCCCATTGTAGATCCAGCTCACAACCCAGGCACGTGCCCTTGACCGGAATCAAACCCAGAACCATTCAGTCTGCAGGCCAACACTCTATCCACTGAGCAAAACCAGCCAGGGTTTGAACCCAGATCTTTTAGACACAAAGTCCAAAGCTGAGATCTAACTGGGGAAAAAAATACTTGAGTTTTTTTTCTACTTTTAAAGTGTAAACCATTTTCATTGCTTATAATTTTTAACAAAGAAGATAAATGTCAGTATGTTTATGACTGGCTTCATGTGTCAATAATTTTAGTCTGATCTTAGTAGCTTTTAATAAATGTAAATATTATGCTATTAGAATGTGTAAAGTGTATGTTAATATGGTATAAACAGGCAATTATTTGAAGATATAGAGTAAATTGCACAGTAAATATAGGCGCATTTACTACTTTGGGACTCTAAGGATTTGTTTGGCATAAAATCTAAAATTCAATTCCACTGAATATCATAGGCACTTCATTATGTTTTACACAAAATGGGGTGGGGTGGGAGAAGAGGAAAAAGCACAGTTTTTGCCTCCAAGAAGCTTGCCAAATACGACTTCTCCCAAACTGATCCAAATTTTTGGTGTGCTTTCTCCTCAGAACTGCCTGTGAGGTTTCTGTGTACAAACCCACAGCTAATCTTAATTCCATCCACCATTATTGGGTGTAATATCCTCAACCCTCCACTCGTATAGTATCTGTCTGGAATGTCTCATGCAAAATTCTAGCTGCATTTTTATTATTATTCTCCCCAAAATTGTAAGTTTCAAAGTCCAAGTTTTATTCTTATTCAAGAATATATTCCCTTACCAACAAATGCAGTATCTTTCACATAGAAAAACAGTCAACAAACACTTCTTCATTGAAATAAACCCAGCCCTCGGTTCAATATGCTAACAGACTGTCATGACCTCAGAGAAGGGACAGGTATGGGGTATTCCAAAGAGTGTCTTTGCTTAGCCATCCTGTTTATCATTCAGGATTAGTAGTCCGTATTTTTAATTTACCTGATTTTTCTAGAATATCGAATTTTTTCTTAAATAATTCCTTATTTACATCTGAAGATCAAAAATCTTTCAAGTCAATGCCCTGCCTACACATTCATTTATGAGCCGTGCTCACAAAATGCTAAGGAACATTAAAAACCCTTGACATGCAGAATGCGTTATGTCACAAAGTTTTAAAATGGACCACGTGAAGAAATAGTAGCTCTGCATTTATGGAGCATCGCTAGGTGGAGGGTTATACCTCTGTGGCCCAAAGTTGAATGTCTCTTCCAAAGGGTGTGGGGGAAATTCATCGGAAGAATGAGCAAAGTCTGCCATCTACAGGTCAGCGAGTGTATCACCACGTGGGTGTCCAGAGGCCCTGAATCCAAGAAGGTATAATAAATCTTGGGTATTACACAGATATGTGATGTCAGAGAGACGATTCTTCTTGTATTATCTGGAGTCAATGCTTTGTTTGTGTCCTTCAATGCATGTATATAAGCAAAAGTTAAAACTGTTAAAAGGTGTCCCTGCAATATCATTACCTTGCAAAACTGAACATGACAAGCTATATGTATCTCCCACTTTTATTTTTGTCATGGAGTTCTGCCTTTTGCTGCACTGTAATTATCTCCATATATGTCTATCTCCCCAGGAGTCACTTATCTCCTACAGGCAGGGGACCCACAGGATTCATTTTGGCATGCCTTCTTGCCTAGCCCAGTGTCTGACATGTGGCAGATCATCAGATGCATGAATGATTAAGGGAATAAGATTAAATGAATGAGAAAGTGAATCAATGTTAATTATTTCTGTATTGTTATTTTGACAACATGGATGGATCTTGAGGGTATTACACTAAGTGAACTAAGTCAAGCGGAAAAAGAAAGGAACCATATAATTTCACTCACGTGTGGGATATAAAGCAAAACGCAATCAGTGAACAAACCAAACAAACAAAAAAATAAACTTATAGATGCAGACAACAGAATGGTGGTCACCAGAGGAGAAGGGAGCTGGGGGAGGGCAGGGAGGGTAAAGGAGGTCAAATATGTGGTGACAGACATCATCTGGTGAGCACACAATGGAGTACGCAGATGCCATATTATAAATTGTACATCTGAAGTTTATAAAATGTTATTAACCAATGTAACCCCGATATATTTTTTAAATCTAATCTAAAAATCTTCTTGTTAAAAAATCCTTTCATGTTTATGAATAAAATGTCGAATATATGTATATGAACACATATTGATGTACACCTGTGAATATAGCTTTGTATACATATAAGTGTGTATATGGTCACTTATTTTGCAAACTCTGTAATAAATCAAGGGGTTCAAATTTTTTATTAAAATCCATATATCTGTATATTTAAGGTCTTATAAATTCAGCTTTAGGGTTCCAGCTGTGTCATTTTATCAGACAGAATGTTCTGAAAGATTCATTTTATTTATAAAGTAAAAGTGGCCCCAAGGCCACAGTTATTGCTTCTCATTTATTTAGTGCTTTCCACACTTGCTTGTCTAGTTCTAGTCAGATGAAAGGAGAGCCGAGAAAAAATGTTTAGATAAGATCATTATAGAGAAAGGATAAAAAAGAAAGTGGAAAAGTAAGATAAATATTGTTTCTCCTAAGAGATCTGAATTCTCTTCCCTCTCCCTAACCACCTTGAGGAAACTGTTTTGGATTTTTAAACCCCAATTACCTTTTAAAGAAAGAGGTCAATACTTATCATTCAGTGCTATGCACCAGGCACTGTGCTTGGCATGTCCATGAATTATCACATTTGATCTGCCCAACAGCCCCACCCGTGGGAGATGCTTACTGATACACACATTGTATGGACAATGGAACTGAGTCCCAGAGAAATTATTCCTACAGGGCCACATTGCAGCAGACGCCCAGGAACCAGCTCACATAGGCTTGTGGTAGCCATTGAGTTCAGCAATGTCCCCTTGGTACCTTGAAGTCTGCCACAGCAAGCAGGAAGCTAAGGCAATCCCCCCTAGGGGTAGGAGGGTGGAAGTATGTCCATGTAAAATTCTCACCCCATGCCAGAGGGAAGGAACAGGAATGGCTGTGTCCCCTCACATGATAATTATGCCCACTCTCATCACATTGGTGTTGAAGGACGAAATCTCCATACGATGAAGATACCAGGTCTTGGGGTTCTATTAACATCCTTAGACCAGATTTACTTACTTATTTCAGAATGTTCCTTATTCTTTCCCTCCTTCCTCCTGATTGCAACCTGCTATCTATGTAATAAAAATAGAAGTTGGGTGTTTTTATTTTTTTATTTTTGGAAACCCGATGATAATCTTTACTCTTATGGAAAACCCCATTTTCAAGGACTATTTTCACAAAGTCACTTCTAAAGGCAATTTTCTGGCCAAGAGAGATGCTTCAATAACAGTGGTGGGATCCGGGGTCCTGGGTGTCTACGGTGAAATTGCTGGGGAAAGTGTCTAGGCTGAGCTGCGGTTATCCCGACCTTGTAAACATTCTCTGCAGGTGCCTGTCTCATCAGCCATCTCAAGCTGCCAGGGAAGGAGGCGGTGACAGTTTGGTTTCACCCCGTCCCTTCAGTTATGAGTAATTTTGCTAGACTCTTGTCACTTTCTGGCAGATTTCATGCAGATTTCTGCTGAATTTGCAAACAAAGGGAACGGAAAACAATGGCTTAAGCTGCTTTGAGATTGCCTCATTAAACTGCAGCCTGCCACACGCTTTCTGCTTATAGCAAGGAGCCTATATCTGGGTTCTACAATGATGTCACCATCTAAAACTCTGCTTGCATTGCTCTTGGGCAAGAAAACTGCCCTGTGTGCAAACAACTAGAAAATAATAATTAATTAAATCGTTAGGGAAGGAAAAAGGAAAGAGCTGAAAACTACGCAACTTACCATGAAAGCAGATTTTCAGTTCTATGGCTGATAGGTAAGCTTGGTCACCAATGAACAGCTTCCTGGATGTCTTCAAGCCTCAGTTTACCACTCTGAAACTTGAATACACTGATCCCCTTTCTGATTGGGGATTCCACTGAGCACTGCCAGTATCTCCTGTCCAGAAATGGGATTGTGTGGCATCCTCTTCAAAATCTTTTTAATTTTGGAAGTATGCATTTGTGAGATGATGCAAAATTCCAGTAAAAACTATCAAGTATAGCCCAGCCAGTGTGGCTCAGTGGTTGAGCATCGACCCACAAACCAAGAGGTCACCAGATCCATTTCCAGGCAGGGCACATGCCTGGGTTGCAGGCTTGATCCCCAGTAAGGGGTGTGCAGGAGAGAGATGTTTCTCTCTCTCATTGATGCTTCTAACTCTATCCTTATCCCTTCCTCTCTCTCTGAAATCAATAAAAACCTTAAAAAAACAACAACAACTACAAAATCCAGAACTTATGGGATCAGCTCCTTATAAATTTTCCAGTTCAGTAATCCATCATAACCCACAAGAAAGAGCAGGGCAAAGGACAAAGAATGCCACACTAAGATGTAAGAGAGAATCTCAAAAGCTCACAGTCATTTACTCTCAACAACTTGGCTTCCTTTTACATAAATTATGATAAAATGGACCAACTTATGCTCACAAAGAGATTACAATAAATTTTATTTTCAATAATAGATAAAAAAAATTAAGTAAATAAATAATAAAATATATTTGTTTTTAAAGAAGTGAGATGGCTAAGCATTGAGGTCTCCAAACTTCAGGCTATGATTTCTAGCATCTCACTTCTTGGAACACACTTTCCAGTCAGTCTTTGTCTCTTGGTCTCAGTTAATCAGCAAGGATGCAAGGTGTGAGAATTTCTTTCCAGCCACATTTAATAGGAAGAAGCCACAGATCTCAGTGAAAATGAACTTGAAGACAAACCTCTGGTCGTATAATGCCTTTCCCTTCAGTAAACCTTTTTTCCACATCATGTTTCCTATATCCCACTTTTCATACAATTCATGGAATGTTGAGTCTGTGTCTATTTTACTACTGATTATTCAAAGATGGTTATGGTGGCTTATTAATGAGTTGGACAAGTGGTGTTTGTTTTCAAAAAAACAAAAGAACCATTTAGTGTGAATCCTTGCTTCCTGATGTATCCACTCATTTCTTATTCACACAAGGGAAATCATCAATAATGGAAATTAAGAATGAAGAGAGCATCTCAAGAGGAAACACAAGCTTTGGGTCACTTCAATTCAGTCGATAGAGAAAAACAAGCTAGATAGCTAGACCTTAACTGTGAGCCCTGTGTAACAGCACATCCCAGCCTTGAGTCTGGAGGATGGGAATCCAGTTCTTGAAGAAAAATTATAATCTTTTCCCTGGGATGTATTAATTCAGTGTACAGACTATTAAAATGAAATTGAGGTCATATTGCTGAGTCAAATTTCTCTACTACACACATAAACATTCCTCTACTCCTAGGAGGACAGGGCTTGGGTTTATTTGTATTTATAACTTGAAATCACAATGTAAAGTGGGTACACATTAAGGATTGGTAGATGATTGAGTAAAGGAATAAGTGATGAAAATCAGTAGTTGAGTACAGAGTACCTCATGGAGGTATCCAAACTAGAAATTAGAAAAACATGAGCACACAACAGCTTTCAAGCCAGGGAAATGTCTAAAGCTTTAGTCAAGAGTGAATGTTAGGAACAACACAAGGGAAACCGACCAGTTATGGGATTTAAGAATGATGAGGAGCCCTAGCCAGTTTGGCTCAATAGATAGGGCATTGTTCTGCGGAACAAAGGGTCCCAGGTTTGATTCTGGTCAAGGGCACGTACCTTGGTTGCAGGCTCTCCCAGGCCCGTGCCCTGGTCAGGGCTCATGCAGGAGGCAACCAATTGATGTGTTTCTCTCACATCAAGTTTCCCTCTGTCTTTCCCTCTCTCTTCCACTCTCTCTAAAAGATCAAAGGAAAAATATCCTTGGGTGAGGATTTAAAAAAAGAAGAATTAAGAGGACATCTCAAGAAGAAACACTAGCATTGGGTGAGTTCAAACCAGTTGTTACTCTCCCAGTAACCTTCCTTATAAATGGCATGACCTTGGTAGGTTTACTTACTCTTTTTAAAATTAATCTCTATATGATTAAGTTAATTTCCTCATCTAAAATTGGTAATAAATAGCAGTGATTGTCAGAATAAATTGAGATGATGTGTTATTATAATACAATAGATGATAAATAATAAGTTTTCAAATATATATTAATATTCTTTTTATCATTAATCCCTATTAAATAGCAACAATGTGTCAGGTGAGATGATGGGTCTTTTACTCCTCTGAAAATACATATTTTCTCCTCCTAATATATTTTCAATAAGATAACCACACACATATGCTGGCTTAGACCATAGGTGATAGACATGCCACAATTTATTCAGGACTTTCTGATTTGACACGGAAAGTCCAATGTCCCTGGAAACACCTTTCTTCCAGCAAGCTAGGATAGTTGGTATTAGTTTCTAGGGCTGCCCTAACAAAATACCACAGACTGGGTGTCTAAAACACTGAAATTTATTTTCCTACTGTTCTGGAGGTCAGGGCTCCAAGATCAGTGTGATGATAAGTTTGGATTTTTTTGAAGCCCCTCTCCTTTGCTTGTAAACTGCCACTCTTTCCTGGTATCCTCACATAACCTTCCTATGTCAATGCACATCTTGGGGATTCACTATGTTCAAATTTTTTCTTCCAAATTTCTAGTTAATTCTATTAAGCCTTCACCTAAGGAAGGGGGGGGGGCACTGATTTTAACTTAATCACCTCTTTATTTTTTTAAAATATATTTTATTGATTTATTACAGAGAGGAAGGGAGAGGGATAGAGAGTTAGAAACATCGATCAGCTGCCTCCTGCACACCCCCTACTGGGGATGTGCCTGCAACCAAGGTACATGCCCTTGACTGGAATCGAACCTGGGACCCTTGAGTCCGCAGGCTGACGCTCTATCCACTGAGCCAAACTGGTTAGGGCTTAATCACCTCTTTAAACATTCTATCTTGTTCTAAGGACTAGGGTTAAGGCTTCACCATATAAATTCTGGAGAGACACAATTCAGCTCATGGCACTTTGTCTCCTTAGACATGGCCCATAGAGTCTCTATTGCTCAGCAAACATCCTTTAAGCAGTTACTCTGAGCCAGGAGGCATGCTTAAGTATTTCACCCAACATCTGAAGCCAACCATTCATACAGATCCTACTCCCATTGCTCCAGGAGAAATGGGGATGTAGGTCCTTGAGGACAAAGTAGAAATTAAATAGACATTTTTTACTGTAAAAGCCTGAAGGTTACATGTGGAATTGTTGAATCACTTTAGGTGGCAACATCTTTGAAGATATGAGAGAAGAAGAGGACATAGGTGTAGTGAGAGCTAATAAGTCAATATGTTTAGATTACAAAACATGAAATAGATGTTACTGTATCATTTTGGCCTGTACAAACAGAAATTTCATCTGTGTCATATAGTCTTCTTTCAGTGACTGCTCAGTTCATAATAATTCTTCCTTCTCTGTGAGTAGTCTCCACTTCTCAGTGACCATGTCACTATTTAAACGAACACACCCTTCATAGCTATAGCTGGTGAATGAAGGTTAATCATGTAATTCAGTCTGATCCACTCAGAAACCTATGGAAGGGTGGGGAGGGACAGAGAGATGGAAAGTCATCAAGACTGAGTCATGTCAATGATAGCCTTTCAGGTAGAAGATCCAAGTCCTTCAGCTGTTCCAAGTCCAGGAATCTCTTCTTTTATAAATTGTTGACCCCTCCCTCCTATTCCACCAGATACTTGAATGCCTTTCTTTCTTTCTTAAGCTAACCAGGGTTAGATTTTATCACTCAAAATAGAGTCACATAAATGAATACTAGTTGTTGCTACTATAACAGGCTTCCCACTTGAGTTCTTTGAAATTAAGAATCCTTTGGGTTTGTTCTCCATTATATCACCAGTGATAGTGAAGTCCTAGTCAGAGAACCAGAGTTTAATAAACATTGAAAGGATGGATAAATAAATGAATTAATGACAGAATAAAAGACACACACATAAACTAAATGCAAAATTCGCTTTTACTTCTTTATCTTCACTTGGGAATTTTTAGTTGATTCCAAAATTGAGTCCTCTCCCCCCAAAAGGGGCAAGCACTGGCTTAGAGAGTAATCAGAAAAGCATGGATTCAGTGTCCCAAAATCAACTGCAAACCACCTCAGATAGAGGAGATATCTGTAAACTCGGCCTTACTCTTGAAAGCTTTGAAGTTGAAAGCTTAGTGGGGGTGTGGAGATTGGGGATGGGCCTCGAAAAAACCTGAACAAGGAACGTACAACACTAGCATCTTTTAAAAAATCTCTTTCCACAGTTATTTGGCCTTCCACATGGCCAAGAAAATATATCTGTCTTTTGGCATCATTTTAAAAAGCCAGTGTTGACAATGACCTGTGAGATGACCCAATAAAATAAATATTTTTTCTGTCTAAATTTGAAACCAACAGATAGAGAAGGTCAAGGAAAATGAAAATATTTAAATATTTTATCTGCTATTGTTAAAGCTGTTTAGGTGAATGTGGCTAATAGTATAGGAACTATGCCTAACAGCACTAGGCAAACCTTCCCAAACAACTATAATTCTTGTCCTAGGGTGAGGTGTTTCCAACTAGACTTGTTGCAGGGTCCCTGGAACAGCAGACCACACATATCTGATGATGGTCAGCTTCCTAAAAGGACAGAAGAGAAAAGGACTGAGCCAAAACTTCTCTCCCTTCTTTCCATAAGTCACCAATAATAGGAAAAGGTGTGCAAAGTGGGGAGTAGACAAGAAGGTCACACTAAAGGCTTTCCCTCCACATGGAAACAATAAGCATGAAAAAGGAAGTTCCTCATTTAAGTACTTTACTGCTGTGCTAATATTTTTTTGAAGGGTTAAGACCTTTGGTGTAGAGTGTGTGAAGGATTTATAATAAAATAAATCTAGAATCAAATCCTTACCATGACGCTGAAATCTTTGATAAGTAGCCTGACCTCTCTGACTGAGCACAGATCCAACATCTGTAGAAGCAGTCTGTATGCTCCCTTACAGAAATGTTGACAGCATGACATGAGATATACCACATAACATATATTGTGCTGAACATGATTTCTGGCACAACATTCAATCATTGAAAAATAAAGAATAATGAAGTTATAGATTCAAAGTCTACAACATAGCAGTGTCCTAATCAATATTATATTAATAACAACTAACAATATGAATTAATTATGTGACAATCAGTATGTTACACAATTTATCTTCCTTGTCTTACTTCATGGAGACAATAACCACAGAATATAAGTATTGATATGTACCCCTTGGTACAGAAATAAAAACTAAGGGTTGGAATGACTTCATAACTGAAGATCAGGGAAGTGGCTGAGCTAGAAATTGGTACCCAGGTTGTCTGAGTTCAGAGATTATACCTTAAACTACATTGGCATATTGCTTCCCCATACTCCATTAGCAAAGCAATGATGGATAAATGAATGGAAAGGAGGACCCCCAGGAAGCAATGGGTCAGGGGTTTCAGCTCAGGGACTAAGGAACCTTCATCACCTTCATAGTCTTGCCCAAGGCTGACTCTATGTTCCCACTTGAAACTTTCCTTTTCTCTTTGACCCTGGCAAGGTTACACCTACAATGATGGATTAAACTTTGTACATAAAAAAACACAAAAAAACCCTTCAACAAACAGCTTCAGGAATAACAGTTCAGGTGAGTAGAAAGACTGATTCATAATGGGAACTTTTAAAAGTAATTCATTTTAAAGGTATTTTAAATCTTGGCCAAGTGACTAGAAAAAGACCTGATTGTAAATTGTGCATATTTAAGAGCCTGAAAAAGGAAGAATGAGTGGAATATATAATATTAGTTCCTTTTTCTTCTCTTTTTTTTTTAAGTTACATTTAGGAAGCTGGGATAAATCGTGAAAGAGACCACAGAGGGACCCAAACTGAAAACTCCTTTAGATATTAAGGGCCAGACCCAGAGCTAAAATTTGGCAAGTCTCCCACTGAGAAAAAGAATAATGATTCAAAGGCTGGGAAAATATCCCTCAGTTTCCTCTTAAGGATTTTTTCATGTTCAAAGTGGATAAAGAAGGCTAAGTTCTAAGTCAATAGCGGGCTTATGTAAATGGTTCACGGTTGGTATGGGTGAGCAGAAGAGAAAGGCTAAGGAACCCTGAAAGTTATTCCATTTCCACCGAGGGAACACATTTAAGTGACAAGAAGTGAGACTGAGTATAATACTGAGCTTGAGTAAACTGGTATGCATTCATTTCTATGGGAATCAGGGACATTTTAAAGTAAATGCTTCTCATGGGTGTATCTGGGGAAAGAGGAATGGGAAACCTGTAGCCACTAGATCCACATAGACTTAAGGGTCTGCATAACGTTGGCATCCTATTATTTGTTCAAGAATCATAATAATCTTTTTATGTAAGATTATTCAATGTCTTCAGAGGGCATGAGAACTACATGAGAAATCTCAATGCAGAAAAGGCAAAGCAATGTTGTCAGCTCTGCAGACTTGTTGGTTTAGTGTTTGGTTTGTTTTCTAAGCCTGCCATTGTCAAATGGGTCGCCTGTCACTTACATGTAGAAAAATAAGCACTATACTTGGAATTAGGGATTCTGAGTCTGAGTGTTGGTTTTACTATTGAATGTCTATGTGTAGTAGATTATATATTATTTTGTTCAAATATCCATTAATTTTAATCTTGACCATTAGTATCCCTGCCTTGGTCCTTTTCCCTCAGGAAGAGCAAAAATCCAGAAAGAGCCATTGTTTTTTGGGGGGAGGTGAGGGTCTCAAATACATATTATACTGTTTTCAATGGGTCACTGGGTGAAAACTCTGAACTCTAGAAGGCAATTGAGAAGCACTTTCCACCATAAGTTTTGTTTTTGCTCAAGATAAACATTAAACAATAAGATGTTAGCTTTTGCTTGTTATTCAGCCCTGATACGTGATATTTTTCTTCTAAAATAATGTTAATGATTTAAGCAAGATTTGTATTCCCCAAACATTAAGAATATTTTTGGGGGGGAGGTTCACTATCTACAGGCAAACATAATGCACAACACCTGGTCACTTCTAACTGTTGAGGTCACCCTTCCTCAAACCCCAGTTTATACCTGAGATAACCAACAATGACAAAGTTCCATTACAGTTGCTCCTCTCTCACTTAGAGCACTGACAATTGGGCTTCGATAATCTCTAACAGAAATCACGCACACCATAGAGCAAGCAAAACTTCTGAAGTTACAGGGTAAGGTGCAGAGGTAGCCCTTCACTTATTATCAAATTTTCAGGGGAATAGAGTGGGCCTTTGTATTGTTATGGTATGCACAATTCAAGACATATTCCCACCTGTTCTTGTTCACAGGTGAGGAGGAAAGTGTACCTTGATAAGTGCTCTAGAAGCAGAATTATTTCAAATACCTTCCAGCATCCATTGTAAATAAGAACAATTGATCATCATTGGAAACCAAGAAAGTTGCATCGAAATGCTAATTTTATAAACAATACTTATTATATCAGTCAGAAAGGCGTTAGCTATGCTGTCATAACAAATAACCAGAGAATTTCAGCAACAAAACAGCTTCTTGTTCTGTTGTGGGCTGGCAGGGATACAATCCTACTATGTTTCTGACTTGAATTCAGAGTCTCACCATTTAGATCACCTGATTCCATAGCACAGAAAATGTCAGTATGGAGAATTATATCTCAGATCTTAAATACTTCTATTCAGAGGAGGCCCAGGTATTTCATTGACCTAGACAAGCTATCTAGCCATGTCTAATCTTGAATGCATGAAGGAACTAAGATTTGACCATGTGCTCAGAGGAAGAGACAGAAATACTAGCAAGATAACCATCATCCTCCTTACTGAAAGCATGTTACCCAACAATTTGAGGGCAGCTACTCTTTATTTACATGTATGTGTATGTATGTGTGTGTGTGTGTGTGTATATATATATATATATATATATAGAGAGAGAGAGAGAGAGAGAGAGAGGGAGAGAGAGAAAACTAGAGGCCCGGTGCACAAAAATTTGTGCACTTGGGGGGGGGCGTCCCTCATCCTGGCCTGTGCCTTCTCGCAGTCTCCCCGAGTCACAGATCAGAGGCCTGGATTCCATGGGCAGCATCTGGAGCTGCCTTCCCTGCCTCCTTGGGTCACAGATCAGAGGCCCGGACCCTGTGGGCAGCATCTGGTGCTGCCTGCCTCGCCTCTCCTGGTCACAAATCAGAGACCTGGATCCCGCAGGCAACGTCTCGAGCTGCCCACCCCACCTGCAGTATACAAATTTAACGGCCATCTTTGTTGGGTTAATTTGCATACTCTTCTGATTGGCTGATGGGCATAGCAAAGGTACAGTCAATTAGTATCTTTGTCTTTTATTAGTGTAGATAAGCATCTTCTTACTTCATATTCAATGTGAGGAATTAGAGATTTAAATATAAAGTCCATGCTGTAAATTTGCTCATTTGCTTTAGGTAAACTCAGAGTTCTCTGTAAAAACAAAATTATTCCACTCAGGCTGGGAGGAAAGGTAACCTTGGCAGGTTTTCTGAGGGACGTCACATCCGAGCAAACTTTTACAGCATGGGAAGGTGTTTCAAAGGCACCTGGATGGAGAAACGACAGAAGCATTCATGTTCCACGCCAGAAAAGTCTATTTCCAAGATGCTTGTGGTCAGCAGATTCTTGGGAGGTATTGATTAAAAACTCACACTCTTTGTCTCCACTAAAACTTGAAAATTTTAGGAAAAAGAATTGCAGTGCTGTATTTACTATTTTAGCAGCGAGAGATCTGACCTTGCCACAAGCGTGCAAAAGGAAGTAGAGGTGAACACTCACTAACCTGCACACCTGACAGGACTGTGCATGGTGTCCTGCAAGAGGATTTGACATGCACAGAGCTTACCACAGGAAGGTGAACCAAGTCCATCTGGGGAGCTTTGAGCTCACCCTGAGGCCTTGAAAGAATTTCTCCTGTTTATAATACCTCCTGCTTCTCTGGGAACCACTGGCTGTCAGAATGTTGAAAAGCCAGACTGCACTTGTTGCAGAAAGAAAATGCACATGAGGGAGAGTGTGAGGCAGTCAATTTTATAAGGATTTACTGGAATAATTATCTCTCTATATAAAAGCCTACGCAACCTAACAACCAGTTGACCAATTGCTATGATGCACATTGACCACCAGGGGACAGACATTCAATGCACAGGATCAGACTCCCTCCTGTCTGGATCAGGCCTGCAGGGATTGGGCCAAAACTGGCTATCCAACATCCCCTGAAGGGTCCGGGATTGCGAGAGGGCACAGGCCAGGCCAAGGGACCCCACCAGTGCACGAATCCGTGCACTGGACCTCTAGTTTTACAATATAATCCCTGAACACTGGTATGTACCCTTTCTCCTCATAGGACCATTGCCCTGAAATAGGTGAGCCCTCAGGAGTGCCCCCAGCACTGATGCATGGTCTTACCACCCTGGACTTGCACACTATTGACAATAAATGGAGAGTCATCCAAACAACATGGCTTTCAGAGACACTTTTTATTTCCTCAACTACACAATGGAATTCATACCTGCATCAGAAATAGGTGAGAAGTAAATTCATCAATGTAGGATATTTTGTGTTGGCAACAAGCCCCCCATGATACTTTGACATGATGCTTTCTGAAATCCTGTAGAGGAGATAGCTGATTCCACCTAATTTAACATGCCATTACATATACTTGGTGGCATTGCTATCCAAAAAAGAATGTCATGGACCTTTACAAGTAACATAATGTTGCCTGCATTGTCTTATTTGCATGGCCTGGATGCTTCCACTGTCTATGAACAAGCTGCTGTCATCATTAGCTCTGTCTACAGTTACACAAATGTGCCAAGCTCATAGTGACTAAAAGTGACAGAGTCAAACTCATCAGAAAAACTGGAATTCAGCTCCATTCTGACATAGCTGTCATTTGCCCACCATGTCACACATTGTGAGTGTGTGTATTCTGCTGTCACTTCACCCCTCATTCACTGTCTCCAGCATGAACTTACAGGTAAAACTGGCCCGAGAACATCTGCATAAGACTCTGTGTTACAGATAGAACTCACCTCTCTTCTACTGTCCCTCTCAGGGCTGGAGACCATTTGCAGTGGCCCAGGACCAAATGAGCACAGTGTCTGAATCAGAGTGAAAATGAACACAAATCTGTGGACTGACAGCCCGAACTTGAACCAGCTTTGTGCAGACACCCATCATCTTCCCCGAGTTCCCTCTCACTCCATCCAAACTGCTCCCATTTCATGTTTCCCCCAAACCCAGACAAAGAATGTGGTCCCTGCCTTCCCCAGCATCCTCAGATAGACATATTGATGTGGATGGAATTGTATACCTACAATATGTTGAAGCCCTAACTCAGTTCTCTGTAAATGCGACTTTATTTGGAAATAGTATCTTGCCCTAGCCAGTTTTGCTCAGTGTATATATAGAGTGTCGGCCAAAAGGTCCAGGGTTCAATTCTGGTCAAGGGCACATACCTTGGTTGCAGGCTCATGCAGGAGGCGACCAATCAATGTGTTCCTCTCACATCAATGTTTCTCTCTGTTTTCCCTCGCTTTTCCACTCTCCTTAAAAGTCCATGGGAAAATATCCTTGGGTGAGGATTAACAAAAAAAGAAAAGAAATAGGGTCTTTATAGAGGTGGTTATATAGGATTAGAGTATGCCTTAATCCAATGACTGGTGTCCTTATAAGAAAAGAAACATTTGAACACAGACTAAGGAAAGACATCCTTAGCATCAGGTAGAGGCATATTGGATTAGTGCTGCACAGCCAGAAAATGACAGGGACTGCGGAGCCCACCAGGAGAGAGGCACTGGGAGGGACGCCTGGGGCAGTGTCTCCCTCGGAGCCTCCAGAGAGGACCAGCCCCACCGCACCTTGATTCCATACTTCTGGCCTCTATACTATGAGAAGATACACATCTGCTATTTTAAGCCCCCAGATTGTGGTGATTTGTTACAGAAGCCATAAGAAACTAATACACATGGCTGGAGTTCAGCCAGGAGCTCTGGGATGCATGAATACCTGCATCCAGTCATCCATGGCTCTGTAATATAGTACACCCACCCATGGGTGGCACAAGCTACTGCACTTTGTTTGGCCTGTGTTGACAAAGATGGGTCTATTTTTGCTATCCCAGCAGGAGGGGGATAGTCTGCACACTTCCCTGCCTGGCACAGTCCCCACTGGGGCAACCTGCTCTTGTTGAAATCATTTGGTTTAAAGAGAAATTCAATGTGTCAGCACCGCGGTGTTCCTGTTAACTACTGATTTGTTTTCTCATTTGTGTAAACATGAACAGAACTGTGGGCAAAGTCAGGGAAAGGGAACCTCGTCAAGGAGTTTAGAGGTTGCATAAGTGTTTCCGACAAATGCACCACGTGATACATACAGAATCCTACATCTGAGCTGCTGATTTTCTTTTGTAAACAAAAGTTCAAAATTCTTAGCACACAGCATTCATTTTAATCCCTCAGGAAAATAGATGTCATGCATTAAAAAAATAGAAACAGCTACCCCAAACTCAGGGACCCCGTTCATACTACTGCCTGAGTCTGACTAGAGCAACAGGGTATTCTATGCTCACCCAGAAGTGAATATGAAATAATACTGAATGTTAATTATAATAAAAAGGAAATTTTATGTCCACACAAAAACCTACACTCAGATGCTTATAGAAGCTCTACACATAATTGCTAAAACGTGGAAGTACCAAGATGTCCTTCAAGTGATAAGTGAATAAATTGTGGTGTGCGCAGATAATGAAATATCATCCATCACTAAAAAGAAATTCCCATTATACATATGTTAGTACACTCAATGACATCTCCCATTTCCCTGAACCTCTGTTCACTTTTTTTTTTTCTCATTTTCTCTCTCTATTCTTCAGATTGTATAATCGTTATTGCTTTACATTCAGGTTAGATGATTCTTTCTTCTGCCAGTTCACATAATCTATTTATACCTTCTATCATTTTTTTTTTTTCATGTTGGTTATGGAGCTTTTAAATTCCAGACTATTTATTTGCTTATTTTGTACTAGAGGCCTAGTGCATGAAATTCATGCACTGGGGCGGGGAAGGGGTCCCTCAGCCCTGCCTGCGACCTCTCATAGTTTGGGAGCCCTCGGGTGATGTCTGTCTGCCAGCTAAGCTGTCAGTTGGACATCCTTAGTGCTGCTTCGGTGGGAGAGGCTCCCACCACCTTCGCTGCCCTTGCCAGCTGTGAGCCTGGCTTCTCGCTGAGTGGTGCTTACCCTGGGGAGTGCACTGACCACCAGGGGACAGCTCCTGAGTTGGGTGTCTTCCCCCTGGTGGTCAGTGCGTGTCATAGTGATTGGTTGTTTTGTTGTTTGGTCGATTTGCATATTAGCCTTTTATTAAATAGGATGATTTCTATCTCTATATTGATATTTTGTATTTGATTAAATGTTGTCATAATACTTTATTTCTTAGGCATGGTTATTTTTAAATTATTTTCTGAACATATTTATAATGGCTCTTTTGAAGCCTTTACTAATTTTGACAGTATGGCCCCTTCCAAGTCAGTTTTATTGCTTGATTTTGTAAAATGTATTTTGGTCACACTTTTTTTTTTTTTTTTTTTTAAATTAAATCTTTATTGTTCAGATTATTACATTTGTTCCTCTTTTTCCCCCCATAACTCCCCTCCTTCCAGCTCCCACCCCACCCTCCACCCTCACTCCCCACCCACTGTGTTCATCCATAGGTGCATGATTTTTGTCCAGTCACTTCCCGCATCTCCCACACCCCTTTTTCCCCCAAGAATAGTCAGTCTATTCCCTTTCTATGTCCCTGATTCTATTATAATCACCAGTTCATTCTGTACATCAGGTTATTTATTCACTTGATTCTTAGATTCATTTGTTGATAGATGCATGTTTGTTGTTCATAATTTGTATCTTTACCTTTTTCTTCTTCTTCCTCTTCTTAAAGGATACCTTTCAGCATTTCATATAATACTGGTTTGGCGGTGATGAACTCCTTTAGCTTTTCCTTATCTGTGAAGCTCTTTATCTGACCTTCAATTCTGAATGATAGCTTTGCTGGATAAAGTAATCTTGGTTGTAGGTTCTTGGTATTCAGCACTTTGAATATTTCTTGCCATTCCCTTCTGGCCTGCAAAGTTTCTGTTGAGAAATCAGCTGACAGTCGTATGGGTATTCCCTTGTAGGTAACTGAGCCTCTTTCTCTTGCTGCTTTTAAGATTTTCTCTTTGTCTTTTGCTCTTGGCATTTTAATGATGATGTGTCTTGGTGTGGTCCTCTTTGGATTCCTTTTGTTTGGGGTTCTCTGCGCTTCTTGGACCTGTAAGTCCATTTCTTTCTCCAGGTGGGGGAAGTTTTCTGCCATTATTTCTTGAAATAGGTTTTCAATATCTTGCTGTCTCTCATCTTCTGGCACTCCAATGACTCTGATATTAGACCGCTTAAAGCTGTCCCAGAGGCTCCTTACACTATCTTCACACTTTTGGATTCTTTTTTCATTTTGCTTTTCCAATTGGGTGTTTTTTGTCGAATCTTTGGTTTGATTATTGTACTCCTCTGGTCTGCTATTGGGTATAATATTCTTTATTTCAGTCCGTGTATGCTTACTTTCTAATTTCTTTATCGTAGCATCGAGGGTCTCATTAGTTTTCGTGAGGCTCTGCACAAATTTATGGCAAGCCCTCAAAATTGCGATTCTTAGCTCCATATCCTCCATTTCTGTCATGTTTTTTTGTCTCCGCATCTTTTATGCTTTCTTGGTGCACCCCCTTGTGGTCTCTGTGCGCAGTCTTGTTCTAGCCAAGCCTTAATTGTTGTAGTTACCACTAGAGGGATTTGACCCCCAGGCCGGCTGGCTATAGGAATCAGCTGTACGGAAAACGTCTGCCTTCTGGGGAGGCGCTAATCCAGCCTTTGCCTGAGGCGATCGGCAAATGGCTGTGCGCAGGCTTTGGGTGGGGCGGGATCAACAGGGCGGGCGGAGGGAGCAGTTATGGCCACGCTCAGTCCCGTTCCCAGAGGCTCTGCTTCTCAGAACCCCGGCAGCCGCTGCAAACCTCGGAGAGAAAGTTGCCCTCAGGTTCCAACTGATGCCGGATAATCCCGCTTCTCCCGTTTGAGTCTGGGTCCCTAGAGACTCGCCCGGATCTGGAGCCCAGAGTCTGAGACTCACTCCCGACAGAAAACGACAACCGAGCCCTCAGCCACCAGCCTGCTTTGCGCGCGCACCTCGGTACCTTTGTATTTTCCACACTGCGCCGCCTCTGAGCCTCGATTTGCTGTTCTCTTTCCTTCTAGTTGTAGAGTCTCTCTTCAGCCAGCCTTCCTGTGGTTCTGGGTGATGTCCGTTCAGTCTTTTAGTTGTATTTTTGAAATGGTTGTTTGCGGCAGCGGTCTCCGGTGTTTACCTACGCCGCCATCTTGGTCTCTTTGGTCACACTTTTATGTTTCTTTCATGTCTCAGAATTTTGTTGTAAACAGTACATTTTGATAATATCTTGTCATAGCTCTGGTTATTAATTTTATTCCTCCACCCACTGAGGGTGGCTGTTATTGTTTGCTTGGTCATTTGTTTATTTACTTAGCAACTGTCTGTACTAATTCTACAAAGTCTATTTTCCCCATAGCCTATAATGGTAAACAGCCCTACCCAGATTTCTTTTTTATCCTGGATACTAGGGGTCATTCCTGAATTGACATAAAGATTGTTTGGCTAAAGGTCATTTAACCCATATAACAAGTCAAATTTTTACGCTTTACTGTTAATATGTGTGTGGTTTCAAGACTGTTACTACAGTTTAGAGGTTAATATTTTTGTCCCACATTAAACCAGAGACTAGTAGCTTGGCTTCCTTTACCAGTCACTGCTAACAAGGTAAACGTTGCATGAACAGAGTCTTCCAGACTCTCAGGTGTAGTGTGAGCTTATTGTCATGCTTGGGCCCCTATGAGTCATCCCTGGGCCAGAGTAGCTTACAGCTCACTCAGTGTTTGGTCACAGGTTGTGTGTAAGCTTGTTGTGCCTTTGTGGCTTCTGCCCTGGTTGATGAGGGTTTGTGCATTGCTTGTGGATGCTTTCAGGTATGTCCCACATCTTTAATGACTCTCCCTGGGTAGGTACAACCTAACACCTGTGCACAGACTCTCTGTCCTCGGCCACTGCCAAGTGTTGGTTCTGAATTACAAAGGCCCCGTCATTGCAGCCTCTGTCCTTAATTTTCTCCATCCAATTTGGGGCTGATCTGCTATTTTGTTCAGACTGTAGAGCCACCAGTCCCCATTTAATTATTCTCCACCAAGTCCTCATTGTTTTTGACAGTGCGGTTAGGCATGGAGTCCTTCAGGCTATGTTCTAAATAAAGTTAATCTCCTGGGGCAGAGCTGTGAATTCCTGCAGGAGTTTTACTCAACTGCAAATTTAGAGACAGCCCCGTCCACGCCAGGCAACCCTTACATCTGACACCAATTGCAAGTTCTGTGGCCCCCCAAACCACCCTCTATAATTTACTAGGAAGACACACAGAGATCACTCAGAATTATGATATTCAGAGTTATAGTTTATTACAGAGAAAAGATACAAAATGAAGTCACTCCATAGAGATGCATGGGGCAGAGTCTAGGAGAGCTGTCCAGTGTGGAGTATCCATTGTCCTTTGGCCCTGGAGTCACAGACATTGCTCCAGTGCCTGGCAACACATACTGAAGTTGGAGTGAAAACTACAGCAATACAGACTTTATTGATTCTATTGTCATTTTCTGGCTAGTTCTCAAAGAGTAACTTCAGGGTCAGCAAGTCTGAGATCCTCATGTTACACATAATAAAATTGAGTCTTCAATAGATGTTATCACTTGTCCATAGCCTTCCAAACCATTGAGGCAAGCTATGATTAAGGTTTAATTCCCCTGGGTCCCTGTGAGCACTGGAGTATAGGAGGTTGAAATAGAGCATTTTATGTATTTTAAAGAAAATGTGTTTGTATGGTAATATAATACCACCTTCTTAAGGACCCTTGGGAATTCCAAGATAGCTTCTTCATTTATTACTATACTCTCTCTATCTACACTAATAAAAGAGAAACATGGTAATTAGCGTAAGACCGCTACCCTTTTCATTGGCTAATCAGTGAGTATATGCAAATTAACTGTCAGCCAAGATGGCAGCTGGCAGCCAGGCAGCTGGAAGTGAACATGAGGCTTGCTTGCTTCAGTGAAGGAGGACTCCAACGTTCCCTGCCTGTGCTGCAGGCCTCTGAGCTGGCAGTTTGAAACTTTGTAACAAATATAGAAGCTAAACAAAACCCCAGAAACCAGCTTTCAGCCGCCGGGATGTCAGAGCTGGAGTTATACATTGTTTTGATTATAGAACGCAAACAAACCAGGCAGCGGAAGCCTCAGAGCTAGAGCCAGAGCTAAAGCTGGCCCAGAATAAAAAAAAAAAAAAGGAGCGGTTGGGAGCTTCAGTCAATCGCCAGCCTGAAAGCAGCCCTCAGCCCCTCACCCAGACTGGCCAGGCACCCCAGTGGGGACCCCCACCCTGATCCAGGACACCCTTCAGGGCAAACCAGCCGGCCCCCAGGCCTCTATCCTATATAGTAAAAGGGTAATATGCTTCCCAGCACCAGGATCAGCGGAGCCGCGAGGCCTCCTGGCACTGGATCAGCGTGACAGGGGGCAGTACCCAAACCCCCTGATCGCCCTGCGACTCTGTGTGTGACAGGGTGCGGCATCCCAACCCCCTGATCGGCCCTGCTCTGTGTGTGACAGGGTGCGGCTCCCCAACCCAACCCCCCCACAGGCCCTGCTCTGTGTGTGACAGGGTAGAGCCATAACCTCCCCATCCGCCCTGCCCTGAGTGTGACAGCGGCGGCGCCCCAACCCCCTGATCGGCCCTGCTCTGTGGGTGATAGAGGGCAGTGCCCCAACCCCCCCCCCCCCACGGGTCCTGCTCTGTCTGTGATGAGGTAGAGCCATAAGCTCCCCATTGGCCCTGCCTTGAGTGTGACAGGGGGCAGTGCCCCAACCCCCCAATCGGCCCCACCCTGAGCATGACTGAGGGTGGCATTGCAACCTCCTGATCCGCCCTGCTCTGTGCATGACAGGGGGTGGCGCCCCAACTCCCCAATCAGCCCTGCTATGAGCCCGACCAGGGGCTGCACCTAGGGATTGGGCCTGCCCTCTGCCACCCAGGAGCAGGCCTAAGCCAGCAGGTCGCTATCTCCCGAGGGGTCCCAGACTGCGAGAGGGCACAGGCCGGGCTGAGGGACCCCCCCTTCCCCCCCGAGTGCACAAATTTTTGTGCACCGGGCCTCTAGTCTATATATAAAAAGCCAGCGACCGGAACACCATAATGACCAGAATGACAGGTTGCTATGATGCCTATTGCAGTCAGCGAACCAGCCTGATCAGGGGGTAGGACCAGCTGGCCAACCTCCCACAGACCCTCCCCCCAGCTGGCCCCGCCTCTGATCACCCCCCCCCCCCAATAAGGGGCAGGGCCAGCTGGCCAACCTTCTGAAGCCCCTCCCCCCAGCTGGACTTGCCCCCAATAGGCCCCCACCACCTCAATCGTCCCACGGCCCCTCCCCCTAGCCAACTCCACCCCCAATCGGCCCTCTCACTCCAATCAGGGGCTGGGCCAGCCAGCCAACCAC
This sequence comes from Myotis yumanensis, assembly GCF_028538775.1. NCBI lineage: Eukaryota > Metazoa > Chordata > Mammalia > Chiroptera > Vespertilionidae > Myotis > Myotis yumanensis. Next base: position 234,718,099 of record NW_027223752.1, on the reverse strand, counting down.
CCATGGCCCCTGATCAAATCCCCCACCCCATTTGGGGCAGGGCAGCTGGCCCACCACCCACAGCACCTCCCAATAGCCGCCCCCACCCTGATCAGCCCCACCACCCTGATCAGCCCACGGCCCCACTCCCCAGCTTGCTCTGTCCCCTTTGGCCCCCCAACCCATTCAGGGGTGGGGCCAGCCAGCCCTCGGCCCATAGCCCCTCCCCATGGCTGGCCGCAACCCCAATCTGCCCCCTTGCCCCAATCAAGAGCGGGGCCCACAGGCCAATTGCCCATGGCCCCTCCCCACAACCGGCCTGGCCCTGATCTATCCCCAATAGGAGCAGGCCAGCCAGCCAACATCTGGCCATCTCCTCCTCCTGACAGACCCAGCCCCAATCTGCTGATTGGGCCTGGCCGGACCCCACCCATGCACGAATTTGTGCACTGGGCCTCTAGTTTTTTATATGTTATCAGTGTATATATTTTCAGTGTTTATGACCTCAGATTTTATTTCCATTAACTTTATACAGTCAAAACTCCATTTTAGCCTTAGCTGGTTTGGCTCAGTGGATAGAGCATTGGCCTAAGGACTCAGGGGTCCCAGGCTCAATTTGGTCAAGGGCACATGCCCAGGTTGCAGGCTCAATCCCCAGTAGGGGGCATGCAAAAGGCACCCAATCAATGATTCTCTTTCGTCATTGATGTTTCTAGCACTCACTCCTTCCCTTCCTCTCTGAAATCAATAAAACTATATTTAAAAAATAAAAACCCCATTTCATATGAGAGTTTTAAAGCAAAAAGAGGGTGGTGACATTCCCACTTGTAACCTAGCTTGTCACACATTTCAGACTAAAAGCTACAATTTCTGACTTTCAGTTCAGGTCTCTTTCCAATAGGCCTCATTTTGCTGACTGTCCTCTATATCAGAATCAAAATAGCTTTCCTTCCCTCCTGTCTGAAGCATCAGCATCTGAAAGCACGGCCCCTCTAGCTAGCTCTTCCTCCTTTAGGTTGCCAGCTTGAAGCAGCATCAGAGCTTTCTGTCATCCTTTATTTTCTTATGCATCGAATAGAGACATGCAGTGGTAACCTGACTTCTGTTTGTTTTAGAAAATCATTCCTTCACTTTTTCTCTAGTTGGTATTTAGTATGCATATCATCTCGGAATTTTTCTGCTCTATGAATTCTGGAAGTGAGAGAAAGGTTAAGTGCTATCTCTGGTGCCAAGCTGCTAAGAAGAGCGCAGAGAGTCTCTTTTAAAAAAAATTTTTATTGTTGAAGGTATTACACGAGTCCTCCTTTTTCCCCCATTAACCTCTTCTAGACTGTTCCTGTCCTCCCCCCACTCCCCAGGCCCTCACTGTCCCATTGTCTGTGTCCATGGGCTATGCATATACTATGTATACAAGTTCATTGATTGATCTCTTCCCACCCACCCTCCCCTGCCTTCCCTCTGAGGTTCAACAATCTGTTCATGCTTCTATGATTCTGGATCTATTTTTGATTTTCAGTTTATTTGGTTCATTAGATTCTACATATGAGTGAGATCATGTGACACTTATCTTTCTTTGACTGACTTATGTCACTCAGCATAATACTCTCCAGGTCCATCCATGCTGTTTCAAATGGTAAGAGTTCTTTATTTTATAGTCTCATGTTGATAAGCAGGTGCAAAAGATCAAAATATGCCAAAAATATATGTGGCCTGTAAATCAGAGTCAACTAGGTATTCCATTACCGAAAATAATTTATTCAGAAAAAAGGAAGGATTGTGATCCAGTCCACACCCTGTGAAAGAAGGAACAGGAAGCCTGTTTACTGAAAGGAAGAGGAAGTTAAGGGGTGGGCCATTACAACTGTGTAGAGAGCTCTGTTTCAAACAGTATTCTTCCGGTGGGACTTTCCAGATGACATAGGTTGTCACAGCTCCTCTCTCAGGTTCTTCCAGTTCTGATCTAGGTCAAGGTCTCTGTCATAAAAGTCAACAAAACATGCCTGGACTAGGGATAAAGGCTGAAATAATAGGCTGATTCCTTCCCCAAACATCCCACCATGGTATGAAAAGTGGCTCACACTTGGAAAACTTTATATAACCTTTCAGAGGAAGAGGGGATATTTTGTTTTGTTTTGTTTGTGTCATATGACTGTTGTTTAAATGCATGCATTGGAACAAGAATGAATATATCCACTGTCTTGCTTATATGAGACTAGAGGCCCAGTGCACAAAAATTTGTGCACTCAGGGGGGGTCCCTCAGTCCGGCCTGTGCCCTCTCTCAGTCTGGGACCCCTCGGGGGATAACCACCTGCTGGCTTAGGCCCGCTCCTCAGGGGATTGGGCCTAAGCTGGCAATCAGACATCCCTCTGGCAGCCTGGGAGCCCTCGAGGGATGTCCACTTGCCAGCGGGGAGCAGGCCTAAGCTGCAGTTGGACATCCTTAGTGCTGCTGAGGGGGTGGGAGAGGTTCCCACCACCACTGCTGTACTGGCAGCTGTCAGCCTGGCTTGTGGCTGATCAGAGCTCCCCCTGTGGGAGCACACTGACCACCAGGGGGCAGCTCCTGCATTGAGCGTCTGCCCCCTGGTGGTCAGTGTGTGTCATAGTGACCAGTGATTCCCAGTGGTTCTGCTGTTAGGGTCAATTTGCATATTACCCTTTTATTATATAGGATGGCAGATATGACATCAATATAACTTATTAAGCCTGTGAGATGGAGCATAAAGCTTCCTTCTTAATGTTTCAATTTTTGCCTCAAAGGCCACATTCACTAAAAGGGTTTAATATTTATATTGTTCCAATGCCAATGTGGCCCTATCAACTGAGATAAATTTCATATGGATAGAGGCACATGTACCACAAAGATGCATGGATTTCTTAAAACATCCTGGGAGGGGCCTTGTCCATGGGCTCACATGATTGTGTATTTCTAGAATTGTTTTCAAAATAAATACTTTTGATTGCGGAGGATTAAGTAAGACAAATATCTCTTTCTACTTTGACTTCCTTCTGTCATACTTTTCATCATACTGGATGAATTAAAGTAACCATGAATTAAAGTAATCATTTTTTTGTTCTATATAAGGGCAACTCTAGCTAGAAATGTATCAATTTTTATATAAGTTGAGTCTATTATGTCACTCTCAAGCAATTCTGTGATATTGATGAAGAAACAACTTTTAGAAACATCACTATTGCCCCAGTGCCAATCACTTCAACTGGTGATATGACTATTCAGGACCAGAGGTTCATATCATGACCAATGGATCTTACAGTGTCCAGAACCAGAAGTACATGGTTAGAACAGGAGAAACAAAATGAAATATATGAGGCCAGGAAAATTCTTCTAATCATCAGATAAGTAAAATGTAGGTAGAATATTCAGTCTTCATTGATGCCTAGTCAAATCAGATGTACTACTACTACAAGAGATATATCCAATAATGCAGCTTACATAATTAAACATCCATCTTGAATTTTTTATTTTTTTATTGAAATAACATGACAAAATGTATCAGAATGTCTGTGCTTAAGGCATGAATCTATAGTAGGACTACAAACTATTATGTCTGCAAATAGTTCATGGATAAAAGAAACAGTAAAAGTGTTCCCAAATTTTACAATAATCCTAAATATTTATACAGCAATATCTCTAGTATAATGTTAAGTTGAGCCGAAACCGGTTTGGCTCAGTGGATAGAGCGTCAGCCTGCGGACTGAAAGGTCCCAGGTTCGATTCCGGTCAAGGGCATGTACCTTGGTTGCGAGCACATCCCCAGTAGGAGATGTGCAGGAGGCAGCTGATCGATGTTTCTCTCATCGATGTATCTAACTCTCTATCTTTCTCCCTTCCTCTCTGTAAAAAATCAATAAAATATATATTAAAAAAAATAATGTTAAGTTGAAATGTTTCTAAAGAATCATTAAAGGAGATAATGAATGTAGAACAACCATGGTAGAAAAAATGCAATTGTCTTTTTACCCCATCCATAAAAATTATATTACAAAATTTTTTTAATATCAAGTGGTGATGAATATGCAGCCAAAACTAGGGGGGAAAAATAATTGTATATTATTTTCCTATACTTTGTGATATTGGTAGTATTCGTTAGCTTGTTAAAAAGTGGCATTTGTTGTGATGTTTGTCCCTTTAATTAATACTTTTTGGACCTCATTGTGTATTCATAATCTTTATATTTATTCTTGAAACATTCCTCCAAGTTTTATTATCTTTAGATCCCTAAGCTCTCAATCTGCCCTTAGAAATGAACATTATATACCATTGCTACCCTCATTGCTCAGAGCCAGACAAAATCAGGTTTACAAAAGCATTGTGGATAGGTTAGAGTAGAACTTAGCAAATTTCTCAGTGCATTATAAGTACCCAGAGGGCTTGTTAAAATACACAACGCTGGGTTCTATCCCCCAAAATTCAGATCCAATAAGACTTGGATGGGACTGAGCATTGGCTTTTCCATAAGCTCAGAGGAGATGCTGCTGCTGCTGGGACCACACCTTGAGTAGTGGTGGCCTGTCTGGAGGAAAATAAGTCACTAAAGAGTACTCTGGGAGGTAGACAGGAGGTAAGGGGTTCAAACTCCTGCTTTGCTGATAGTGGGGGTACTTGCTGGTTCATTAATAATAAAATAGTTGGACAAAACAAAATAATGAGAAGCAAAAATAAGGATTATGCTAAAAGTCCATCTCAGCAAAAGTATTAGACTAAGATTTAGGAAGAAACCAGGAACAAAATGTGAGTTGAATAGAAGTGCATGAAACTATCATGGTAAATTGGAGATAAGGGGCAAGAGAAAAAATAGAAAAGAGGAAGAACTCAGAAGAGAGATGTCTAGGAAGATGAGCTGACAGAGAAGGGTGACCCATGAGAAATTTCTGATGGGGAAAAGGTAGGGAATTTCTAAGGGCAAGCATGTCTATCATTCCATTTTAATCTGTCATAAATGTCTCCTATTGCCTTGGATATTCAGTAGAATTCTACTTTATATGTGCAGCCAAGCTTGTGATATAGAGAATGAAAGGATGGGGAAGCCAACAAATAAAAAATAAAAAGCTCTGGACAGTGAGGCTGAGTTGGTTGAGCGTTAACCCATGCACCCAGAGGTCACCAGTTTGATTCCCGGTCAGGGCACATGCCTGGGTTGTGGGCTCCATCCCTAGTACGAGGTGTGCAGGAGGCAGCTGACTAATGCTTCTCTCTCATCACAATATTTTATCATGCTTCTTTCCAATTTTTACACACATCATCAAAATGTTTAAAATGGCTGCATTTTAATCTATCATATAGATATATCATAATTTAACTATTTCTCTAAAAAGAAAAATTAAAATCATTTCTAATTTTTCACTATTACAGTTAGTATTGCTGTGGTGATCATCTTTATCTGCGCTTTGACTCTTTGTTTTAGCTTGCTTACCCCCGAGAAGTGCTTTTAAAGAGTATTTTAAAAAAAAAGTCAAATGTTTATCATTTGAGAGTGATCAAATGATAGAAGTTTTGTTTTTAAAATAGAAATTGGCCCAGTTGCTTTGGGACCAAATCCTGAAGTGAAAAATTTAAAAGGTAAAGACAGGTGATAGTGGTTTCATTCCAAAATCATGTGTGCTGTTTCAGAAAAAAAGAAACTTTGTCTTGTGAAAGCCAAATGCACCATCCTTACTGCCTTCTGAATAAAGCCGTATGCCTTTGTCTGTCAGGGAAGCCCTCTCCTGCATTCCCTCATACACTGGGACCCAGGCATATCTGAGCCGGTTCTATACTTTCTCACTGCTGCTTTTCCTTTTGTTTTCCTCTGCAATTTGCCATTTTCTTACCCACTTTACATTGACCAGCCTTATTGCACTCAGCCCAGAATCCCACCCTCTCATTCTCAGTCTTGACTTCAGGACCTTCCTTTCATACCCTTCAAGTTTCAGTCAAATTTCACTGTCACAACTGATCATTATAGCTAAAATTAATTCCTCTTCTTATAAAGAAGCTGAAAAAATTTCTACAGAAAACAATTGAAGCACTCATAATAATTTAAGTATAAGCTTGCTTGCATTACAGTATGTGCACGTTCATCTTCCCTGGTGGAGTCTCTCTGAGATTGTGATTTATGCCTTTACTAGAGGCCTGGTGCATGAAATTCGTGCACTGGGGTAAAGGGGGGTCCCTCAGCCCAGCCTGCTCCCTCTCACAATCCGGGATTCCTCAGGGGATGTCCTACTGATGGCTTAGGCCCGTTCCGGGCCTAAGCTGCAGTCTGGCTTCCCTCTGCGGGAGGTGACCGGGCTGATCCGGGGAAGGCGACACCACCATAACCCCACTGATGCTACCACTGCCAGCTGCCGCAACCGCCAAGGTGTTTTCGTCAACACAGACTCCAGTCCCTTTACCACGAAAAAATGACAACTTTCATTAGGCATTTTCAAGATGTCTCTTTCATAGGATATGACATTTCTTTCTTTTTTTTTTTTTTTATCCTCACCGGAGGATATTTTCCATTGATTTTTAGAGAGCGTGGAAGAAAGAGGGAAAGACAGAGAGAAACATCAATGTGTGAGGGACACTTTGATTGGTTGCCTCCTGCATGATCCCTGACCTGGGCCCCGGCCAGAGAGAAGCCTGCAACCTAGGTACATGCCCTTGATCAGAATTGAACCTGGACCCTGAGGTCGGCAGGCTGAGGCTCTATCCACTGAGCCAAACCAGCTAGGGCAGGATATGACATTTCTTAGCCCCTCCAGCAGTGGACCTTCTTTTTTTCCTCCAGGAGTGAGGTGGAAAAACCCTAGGTCACCTTCTTGGATTCTTATTACCCAAGTTACCAAGAACACTTCGAGTGGCATACAGAGAGCTTAGCCAATGAGCGGTCAGAAAAGGTGTTTCCTCTGCAACTCACATGCAGAGGCCTCCCTGTGTGTGTCCACTGGGGGCCTGCTCCCTGAGCCATGCAGCAGCCACTCGGAGCAGGCCCCCACCCCTATGAGTGTCCACTGGGGTGGGGGCATGCTCTGAGTTGCGCTGATGGTGACTGTTAAGGCTTGGAGGTGGTCGTGACTGTTAAGGCATCCTGGATAAATTTGCATATTACCTTTTTTTATATATAGATACTTAGTCTTAATGTAAACCAACAGAATTCTACACAAGTGATATGTGCCCTAAATATGGTCACAAAGACACATTTAAAAGCTCTTTTTTTCCATGAGTTATGTATGTAGTCAATTCTCCCAGCCTCTTTCCTGCTATTCTTTGCATCACTCCCCAAGAATCTATTAACCGCTACTAACCCAAGTCAGCATAACTAGTTTTTAAGTCCTGGTATAACCATCTTCTAACTAATCCTATAACCATCTTTAAGCCTGTTCTGACCACGGCATGGAGAAGATTAGAAGGAAAATTTGTGCAAATAGACAACACCATAATGATCCTGGTGCTGTCCACCTCTAAATGCTTTTGTGATGAGATCATATACAACAGCCCATGTGAAAGTAGGATGCACACGTCTGTCGAAGGCAGCCCTTCTTCATGGAGATAGAATGTTTGTGCCCACCCAAAATTTATATGTTGAAACTGTAACCCCAATGTAGTGATATTTGGAGGTAGGGTCTTTGATGTGTAGTTTGGTCAAAAAGGTGAAGTCCTCATTTGAGGATTAGTGCCCTTGTAAGAAGAGACAGGAGAGAACTTGCTTCCTTTCTGTCTCTAGGCTACCTGAGGATACAATTAGCAGATGGTTGTCTGCCAACAAGGACGAGCCCTCATTAGAAGGAGAGCTACTGGCACGATGATTTTGGATTTCCTAGCCACAGAACTGTGAGAAACAAATTTCTGTTGTTTGTCACCCCGTCTATGGTATTTTGTTATAGAAGCCAGGAGTGACTAAGATATGAGCCAAACTACAACTTAACATCATTTAAACAAGAAACTGGTATCTCACAAAAAACTACTTAAAATTCTGTGAACTTGAACAAAATACATTTCTATCCTCCACTTGTACCAAATTTTATCAAACCAGTCAAGACAGCTGCTGCATATTGCCTGAAGGGAGATGTCTACTGCTCAGGCAAAATTTAACATCATTTGGGCAAGATGTTATCAGTCTGTAGCAACTGCATGTGCTGAGGAAGAGATAAATATTAACATATTGCATATAGGACACCTGGAAAAAAGATATGGCAGTAAGAGAAAAGGCACTGGACTAGTTATTAAGACCTTTAAAGTTTCTCAGACCTAGCTTTAAATTCTAGTTTTGTCACTGGTCAGCTATTTGACCTTAGGATGGACACTCAAAATCTCTTTTCTCGTTCTAAAATATGAATAATTATACTAAATACAATTAAGTATACAAAATAATCCATATAAATGTCTAATATCGATTGAATTGTGTTCCACCAAAATTCATATGCTAAATTCCTAACCCTTGGTACATCTAAATGTATCTGTATTTGTAAAAGGTCTTTAAATGGGTGTTTCAGTTAAAATGAGGCCATTAGAAAGGGTTCTAAGCCAATTTGACAAGGGTCCTTATCAGAAGGGACTAGGATTCCCACACATTTAGGGAAAGACCGTGTAAAGACACAAAGGGAACATGACCATCACCAAGCCAAGGAGAGAGACTTCAGGAGAAACCAACCCTGTCAACACTTTGATCGCAGACTTCCAGCCTCCAGAATTATGAGACAATATCTTTCTGTTGTTTAAGCCATTCGATCTTTGGTACTTTGTTATGGTAGCCCTGGGAAACTACTATACTATCCTCAGCACAGAGTCTGCATATAGTATGTTTCTAATACATGTCAGCTACTTTTGTTTATATATTGTTTATAATATAGAATGAAATATACAATTTTAAAATATTAGTTATATAATAAATAGCTAGATATGACTTTTTGCTTAAAATGCTCTAGGTGAAATTCTTGTCAAATTAACCATTTAAAGAAGAACACATACATCTGTATTCAATACTCAGTCAAAATATTGCCATGGTGATAGAACATATTTTATTGAGTCTTTTTTTTTTTTTTCATAAAAATCTTGGGAAGGTCTGCAAAGCCAAGAGCCCCAGCCAGGTATGAGGGTGAAAGTGGTGCCAAGATCTTCCTGTCAGGAGAAGCCAGAGCTGCTGCTCTTTCAGCAAAAGTGATGGATGGAGCGGCCAGGGCAGTGCTTGGAGGAGCAAAGGTGCCATCTGGATAGGTACAACGACATGTCAAAAGGAAAACATTGCCTCAGACAAGAACAATTCAGAAGAGACCACCCTTGCTAGGAGACAGCTTCGACCACACTCTTGGCTAAACCAATGTTTTTCATGTCTTGTTTCCCATTTGATCTTAGACTTTAGTCAACACTTCAGCTCTGTGGCTCATCACTCCGGCCCACAGCCAGTTTGAGCCTCTCTGGGTCCCAGTCATGTCATTTAAAATGTGTGTTCTGAAGGCACCCATAGTGTGCCAGGAACTATGTCATACACCCCTGAATCTCAGAGAGGAACAACTGTAGGAGGCAGAACTGAGACTCACGCACAGGTCTTCTCATTGCAAACCCTGCCCTCTTTTAAGGCAGGTTACTATGAGGATGATGAGACATATAAATGTATATTGAGAATGCGTTGGTTTGAGGGTAATAAAAAAATGAGTATGAAAGTATCCTTTTTGCAGCCCTAGCTGGTTTGGCTCAGTGGATAGAGCATCAGCCTGAGGACTGAAGGGTCCTGAGTTCTATTCTGGTCAAGGGCACATGACTGAGTTGTGGGCTTGATCGCAAGTAGGGGATGTGTAGGAGGCAACCAATCAATGATCCTCTCTCATTATTGATGTTTCTATCTCTCTCTCACTTTCCCTTCCTCTGAAATCAATAAAAATAAAAAAATGAAAAAGAAAGTATTATTCTTACAGTGGTAATAAAGAAGAATAAGAGAGTTTTAATCCCTTTTCTTTCAATTTAGGGAATATAATAATGGACCCTTCCCATTTCCACATGATTCTTACAAGGTTTAAATGAGAATATGCATGCAGAAGGACACCACTTTATTTTAGTAAATACTGGAATTGAATGACCTGGCTGGGCAGCTGAGCCCAACAACCTACTAAATTTGAAATTAAGGGCACATTTTTAGGTTCTCTCAGCCTCAGTTTTCTCATCTGTGAAGTAAAATTTATCACCGCTTTCTTTGCAGGGTTTTGCAAGGATAAAATGAAGGAATTGGCTTTCAGTGTCTGGGATATAGATGATGCTCAGTTGTTCCAATGTTCTATCTCATCTATACAATTGTTTGGTGGATTTGCATTTCTGGACCCACCCCATCTTTTACAAGAAAGTACACATCTCCACAACCATTTTGGTTTTTATTGTTGTCCTTCTCTATCTACTCTGGAGGGGACTCAAAAATACCGCACTGATCACTAATATTCTTTGGAGTGAGTATTAGAAAATATTAACAGCCATTTGATGGATCTGAAATTGACCTCAAGAGGTGTCCAGTATTTTCTTGTGTAATTTGGCTGCAGAGGTTTCCCGCTGCTTTTCCCTGCCTTCCATGTTGGCATGTGATATGAATAAGGAAATAAGGAAAAAATAAATCTGGGGCCAAAGCATATTCTGGAGTCTGGCTTCATCTCAGGGTGCCTGAGGCTGCATCTCCTATGTGCCCAAACAACCCATCGATCCAGAAAGAAAATATGTCAAGCTGCTCATTTGCCAACAGTATCGAACAATTAACCTGAAACAATGAAGAATGGCTTTCATTTCTTTATGACCCTCTCTTTATCTGTTCCTGGATTGTTTATGGTGATGACAAGCTCTGTTGAGTCATAGAAAGGAGAGATTTAAGTGAAAATTTGATTTCCATTATCTATGTTTTTAACTGGATAGGCTTAGGAGAACCCAACCATTTCACGTGAGTGTGTGTGTGTCTCTGTGTGTGTGTGTGTGTGTGTGTGTGTGTGTGTGTGTAGTAATGATTTAATATGGAGCCACAGTCTATTCATTCCCAACACAAATTCAGCTATGTTATAGTAAATCAGGGAAATGAAGCATGCTTCATAAATTCCATCACTATTAAAATAAAGGTCATGTTCAAAGGAGGGGCCCATGAACTGGAAATTAATGCCTAGTTTTAAATGTTTAGGGATTAAAAATTTAAATTGTACAGCTCAAGTCTGTTAATATGGAAATGCATAATTTGAAGTACTGGCAGACTCAATAAAGAGGATTCCAATGAAGGAGGAAAAGTTTTAAAGATTTCTCTGACTGACTGTGAGTGCAAATCACTTGGGAAGCTCTTTAATAATGTAGATTCCTGCTCCTCAGCTGGAAGATTTAGAGTCAGCAATCTGAGTGGGGCCATTGATTAAAGCTCCCAGGGGTTTCTGAGGAACACAACTGCAAATGAAATTGCTGTATATCATCTGACTTGCTTCCTGTCCTCTCCTCCAGCTACCACCAACATCTCTGGAGCTTAGATGTTCCCTGCCTCAGAATCTTGTCACAATCCCTGCCCTTCATCATAGGGATTAAAAGGCTCTCGTATCTGTAACTCCTATTACTGAATATCCAATCATCTGTGTGCTTAGTGTCCAATGCAAATAATTTAGACTGTGTAAAGAGGAACTTCATTTAAACAAACTGTTGTAAGAGGGCAGAAAAGAAACACAGAGTGGGGGGACTTCTTTAATTATGACTATTTTCTAGGGTTATAAGGCTTATGTAAAGTTCATCACTCATTAGCCAGTCTTTGACCTTATAACCCACTTAATAATTATTAAACACCTACTATGTTCCTGAAGCTGCCTGCGATTCAGGAGATGCAAATGTCCCTGCCATCAAGAATAGTGTAGTCTAGTAGGAGATACAGGTAGGTGAACAAAGCTGCCCCCCAAAATGCAAGAAATTGTTTAATTTAAGAATGTGCAGGATGTCCTGTTGGGCAGGAAGGAAGGGAAACTATTTTTCTTTTCTTCCCTTACCTAGGTGAAATAAGGAATATCCATTTGTTAAAATTTTTGGTATCTTATCTCTCAGTCTTCACTCCTCCCAAAAGTTGTGACTGGTTGAAGAGCTTGAGAAGAAATACTGCGATATTTTTTTCTCAGTAGAAGAGACCATGTTCTCTGTTCTGCTTGTGAACTTGTGATGATTTTCTTGGTAAGGTCTGGGACCTGCCAGGGAGGGCTACGATCTTCCCTGTGAATGGAAGCATCGCACCCTAACTATTATATCCTGTTTCTCTGGCACTGACCATCCACCTCCCTTGAGCTCTGCCAGTTGACTATACTTCCATTGGCTCTGTTTGGCTGACTCAGAACCCTCACACCCAACCCAACACTGCTCTTTGCTCCCCAACACATCGGACTCTGGATGGTGTCTTCTGGTTGCCTGACTGCACTTCTACATCCGTCTCACTGTTTACTGGGTGAATATCATAGTCTTCCAAATTCTTATTGTGCCAACAGGAAACCTCTAGATATGTGGCAGAGAAAAGAGGATAACTTGGGGATCTGGAGACTTGAGATCCATTGCAGCTGGATCTCAGTGCTATTGTGCAGGAAGACAAGCCAGTTATCCCCTTTATTAAGGAAAAAAGAACACCTGGCATGACATTAGGTGATAGGTTATGGGACTCATAAGTCTCCACCACAGATAAGTTCTATCTCACCTACAATAGGGTTTCTGGGCAATCAGCCATCTTAGTCTACAATCATCTGGTTGCATTATTATTGTATTACTTTTAGTCAAAAACACTTCCAAAAATCATTTAAATAGCATGGATTTTGGATTGAGACCGCTGATTTAGCCTAACTTTTTTCATCTATAGATAGGATGCATATCTACCTTGTAGGGATATCACAAATACAGCAGAAATTAATTTAAAGCATCTGGTGTATTTATTGTGACTTCTAGTTGCAATAGACAGAAACACAGTTCAAACAACTTCCACGAAAGGGAATTTTTTGGAAGAATACATGAGTATCTCCCAGATGAGCCAAACAACTAAACTTCCCAAATGCAGGAGTCAGAGCAAGCTAGAGACAAATGACTGAAAATAGTTAGGACTCTCTCTTTCACTGTCACCATACCATTTTGGGGGGTATGTTGTCTCCACATGTTCCTACCACATTCTGACTTTTCCAAGTAGTGAGGCGTATGTGGTCACAGGCAGCTTGGGGCTACAGCAGCATAAAGTCCTCAAGCCAATGGAAATGTCTTCTCTCTCTCAGCCCTGAAGTGAAACATTCTGAAGAAGCTTTCTCATTGACCTATTTTGAATCAGATCCAGTCATGCCAGATAGGGAGGTGAGACAGGCCAGATCTTTTTTGAAATATGTTTGGAAGAAACAGCTCACTGAAGTAGATGCAATTCAAGAAAGACAAATCAATAATGGTTCACCATAACTGGAACAAATTTTGGATACTCAGCAATCGGTGCCATAATATATGCAATGTCATGTCCTTATTAAATTATTAAGACCCTGATTAATGGTCCTTGCTCTAATGTAAGTACATTTATCATAAGTAAGTTGATTACATATCAACAGGTATCTTTATTAATAAAAGATTATCGATAGTCTATCTTAAGACCAGCGTTGGAAATTTTAGATGGAAACAGGCTAAGCTTACCCTTGTTTCCCACTGAAATCCTGACCTATAAGAAAAGATAGACATCACTGTCAAGTGGAGCTCGAGGTCTCAGGTTTATTAATGGTTGAACCAGAATGGAATTACTCCCGAATGTATAGTTTCTGATAAACTTTATCAGAGGACAAACCTTTAACATGAAAACAAATAGGTTTTTTTCACTCTCAGCTCTGAAGCCCTGAGGGACATTGTGCAGGTCTTACAGAATTCCTACACCAGTAAAATACTGCCAAGCTGCAAAGACTCTGGATGTACTGACAGAGGCCTGATCAATATAACAAACAGAGGGAAAAAAATGTAAGGTCAAGAGAGAAGGCAAGAAAGTGCAGACACCCAGAGAGTACGAGTCCAGGCTGGGATGAAAGGTCAGAAGGCTGGGAGCATGGCCTTTCCACACTATCTCTGCTCTTTATTGAAATGCATCCCAGTGCAGGCAAGATATTTACTCCTCCTGCCTTGGGGAGCAAAGAGAGGCAATGAGTCTTCCACAGCCTATCCCTGCGGGCAGATGGAGGCCAGGCATGCCTGCTGTGTTGCAGAGATACAAGGAGAGGAGATGGATTTCCCCCTAAACATGTTTCTGACATTCACTTTTATCCTAAAAGATTGAAGAATGCCTGACCCCACCTCCCTATCAACTTCCTTCCAACCAGTTCTGGATGTTTACATCAGTGTCTCTCCAGAGCAGGTGACCTGTATTACTGCATCACATGCCAAAGAGAGAAATGCCCTTTGTTACCTCGTCTCTTCCCCTGGACTGATTGGGTTCACCGCACAGTGCAGGCCAGTGCCAACTATTCCTATGGCATAGCCCAGTGTGCCCCAAAGATCATCCAGTAAAGGCAGGCCCGTTTCCTCACTCATCACATTGCCACCAGAGCAATATTGCCTTTTGTTCCTAAGGCATGTACCAGTTCTCTACCACCAAAGAAAGAGATGGGACTATGACCTTTTTTAGAAAAACATTCCAACTGAATCTTGAGGACAGCTGTAAGAGCTCACGTGACCATCGCTTACTTTGGGTTTTTAACAATGATAAATTCCGCTTCCCTGGTGATTAGGTTCTGCTTTTAAAAATTGTCATTCCAACTTAGTCTGAAGTTTAAACCAAGATTCTAAAGAGCCCAACCGGTGTGGCTCAGTGGTTGAGCATCATCCTATAAATCAGGAGGTTATGGTTCTATTCCAGGTCAGGGCACATGCCTGGGTTGCAGGCTCAGTATGGCGCATGCAAGAGGCAGCTGATCAATGATTCTCTCTCATCATTAATGTTTCTATATCTTTCTCCCTCTCCCTTTCTCTCTGAAGTCAATGAAAATTAAATTAAAAAAAAAGATTTTAAAGAGATGATCCTAAATGCATGTCTTAGTCCATTTGGGCTGCTATAACAAAATACCATAGACTGGGTGATTTATAAACAACAGAGGTTTCTCACAGGTGTGGGCAGCCTCAGTGTCTGGTGAGGGCTTGCTTCCTGCTCTGTAGGTGCTGTCTTTGCTTTGTGACCTCACATGGTGGAAGGAGGGTGGGAACCCTCTGGGCCTCTTTCCTAAAAGCACCACTTCTATTCATGGGGCTCTGTCCTCATGACCTAATCACCTCCCAAGGGCCCCACCTCTGAATGCTATAACCCTGGGGGTTAGGATTTTAACGTATGAATTTTGGAGACACAAATATTTAGTCATTAGCAATTCATTTATTTGAATTCTGCATATATATATATATATATATATACACATATATATGCATTTAGGATAACCTTTCATACATATATGAATATTGATGTATTTTCCTCAAGCTTTATGATAATTGTGCATATCTGAAGGATTTTTTCCAATGTTTAGAAAATTTAAATTTTTTAAATGCATTAAGAATAAGTTATGCTTTGGGGACTCTTAAGGTATGATCTTATTCTGTAAAACAGCAGCGTAAATAAATATAAGAAATCCTGAGAGGGTCACAACAAGCTCTGCAGGGCAATGGGGAAGTGAAATAATTGCCATGAAGAGCATGTTTTCACTTGAATAGTGAATCAAATGTTATTCAGAGTTAGTTCAAAATATGAATTACGCTTAAATATTTTTTCAAAGTGTTTTAAACAGAATTTCCTTAGCTCAGTGCTAAGAATTTAAAGAATATAAAAAGAGACAAACAGCATGAGAATTCCACATTATTATTTTCACACACAGCACCAGGAAATAACCACAGCAACATTTTATAAAGATTGTGATGTAGTTTTCAGGTGTTATAGAATCTGTGTTTTTTCTTGCCTTTGTTTGTGCTTCTTATTGTAGTGATTTAATAAGTACACAGTCATTTTTTTTTCTTCTACTGGTGGATATGCTTAGCTTTGAAAAGGGCCTCATACAACTGAAAGCAACAAATGAACAAACAAGGAAAACAAACAAAAACTCAACAGACAACAGTATGGTGGTTACCAGAGGGAAGAGGGTTGGAGGGACAGTACTGGGTAAAGGGGGTCAAACACACGGTGACCAAAGATGATTTGACTTTGGGTGGTGACCACACATTGCAATACACAGATGATGGGTCATAGAACTGTACACTTGAAACCTATATAATTTTATCAACCAATGTTACCCAATAAATTTAATAAAATGAAATTACTTTCTTTTCTTAAAAAAAATCCTTTCGTTTTTTTTAATTTTTTAAATTTTTAAAATTGTTTTATTGCTTAAAGTATTACAAAGAGTATTATATATGTCTCCTTTTTTTTTTTCTCCCCTTGACCTTCCCCTAGCCTCCCATACTCCCCAGTGTTTTGTGTCCATTGGTTATGCTTATATGCATGCATACAAGTCCTTCGGTTGATCTCTTACCTACCCCCACCCTCCGAACCCTCCCTGGCCTTCCCGCTGTAGTTTGACAGTCTGTTCGATGTTGCTCTGCCTCTGTATCTATTTTTGTTCATCAGTTTATAATGGTCTTAATTATCCATAAATGAGTGAGATAATGTGGTATTTTTCTTTCATTGACTGGCTTATTTCACTTAGCATAATGCTCTCCAGGTCCATCCATGCTGTTGAAAATGGTAAGAAATCCTTCTTTTTTTACAGCAGCATAGTATTCCATCGTGTTATTTGTCTGATTTTCAAGAACAGATTAAATTCCCTCAGAACCCAATCTAATCTTGGTTTCCAAGATTGATAAGGAACTCCAAAATTCAATATTAAGAAGTCAAACAATCCAATTTCAAAACCACAAAATATTTTAGCAGCCCCTATACACACACCGATATATATAATTGGCAAATAAGCACATGAAAACTGCTTAACATCTGCCATAGTAAAATTTAAATGAATGCCACTATAAGATACCACTCTATATGTACCAAACTGTCTAAATTTAAAAATAGAGGTAACACCAAACTTTGGCACACATGAGGAGACACCAGAACTATAAAATACATTATTATCAAGAATGTGAAGTGTGTTGTTTTTTATAAACACTTTAGAGAAGATTCTGGTAACCTTTCATAAAAGCAAACATACAACGGTTCTATGACCTACGCATTTCTTTCCTAGGCATTTACTTAAGAGAAACATAAACATATTTTCATAAAAACAGGCAAAAATTGTACACAGATGTTTGCTGCAGCTTTAGTTGGTACAGAGCAAAAGTGGAATTAGAAAAATGGACACACAAACTACTTCACTTGTGCAAAGGAATGCCACTCCGCAATGAAGAGAAACCAACTAATGATAAAAGCAAAAACAAGGGGATCGCAAAATATTTTGGGAGTGAAAGAAGTCTTCAACAGAATACAAACTTTGTGCTTCCACTGATATGAAATTATAGAACAGGCAAAAGTTAGGTTGAAATAATCAGAACAGTAGGTGCCTCAGGGAGGGAAGGTAGGGTAGGGTTAGGGTTAAATAGGTACCTGGCCTTGTAGAGTAACATTGGTTTATTTTATCAAACATAAATTGTGTATCTAAAGATAAAACCACTCAAAGCAAATATTAAACACTAGTTAATAAAATGCATTATTATATCTAGGGGAAGTGCACAAATGTCTACAATTTACTCTAAAATGCTTCAAAAATAAGCTAGATTGATGGATGCATAGAGAAATGAATTGGGTAAGGAATTATAGCAATAATCAAGTGGTAATATCAAAATGATATGTATTTGGTATTCACTGTAAAGTTTGATAAATTGTTGTATATGTTAGAATTTTTTTATAATAAATGTTGGAAAAAATCTACACGTTCTTTGTAGGTGTTTACTTATTTAATTTTTTTTTTTGGCAAGGTAAGATTTTTGCTAAATAAGTGCAAGTATTCTGAGTTCAGGAAAGGTTGCTGTATTTATACCTTAATTGTTATTATCTCATCCATGTGTTTTGATTAGATCTTCAACTCTGTAGATTTCACCTGATTATTTGCCTTCTACATCCATCACTTTTTCGCCATTACTTCCATCTCCTTACCCATTTTCCTCTAGCCAACTACTTTATCTATAAATGATTATCTTTCTGCGTTATCAGTTCTTATTCCTGCTGTTCCCAATGCCAATGTACACCTACCTACTGTTTTTAATTTCAAGCTTTTTTTGTTTTGCTCACTCAGCTCCCTTTCCATGCAGCCTCTTACCAGCCACCTGTCCCTTCAGTGCAGCGTTTTTTCTTTCTCCTATAATGTTTTAAAGTCTTATTTCAGAGTTACTCTTCTCTTGCTCTTAAATCAAAATACAAAGAAGATGCTTTCAAATTTTACTTTTGTTTCATTTGTGGAGTCTTTTTAAAGTTCTATTTCTCTTTCATCATGAGTATAGTAACAAATTCCTTTTTCCATTCAATGTGTTTTAAGACCACTGCCAGATGCCTTAAAGGAATTATACAAATTTTAATGAGAGTTATATCAAGAGCTAGTGTGTGCCAATACCAAAAAGTGCCATAACCAGCCCAGTGACCAACATAATCCTTGCTGAGTGCACACAAATATCCTCTCTGACATTGACCATGGGGTTCACACACATACATTATTGCATATGAGATGCCAGGGAACATGGAGATCTTGAGTGCAAACATCACCTGACATATTCTTCAAAACATACGGTCCCAGACATACCTTGGAGAGTCTGATGCAATCGTCTGAGGACAAGCTCAAGAATCCATTGTGTTTTTTAAAGTGATTGTTGTCCCAAGTGATTCTCATGGTCAGACAAATTTGTAGTTAAAGTGAATTGTCTGTGGTTACCTAGAAACATCCTCTCATAAGAACAAAAGCCCAGCTCCCCAGGCTCCCAGGCCAGACTTCTTTCAATGCATTATCTCCTTGAAAGAAATGTTCAAGCGGTGAGCACAGGTTATTGTGCTGCCCCGATTGGAAATGGGTAAGGGGGGTGTCGAGTTCTTCCTGCAGCAATGTCATGTGTCCTGGCTCATTCTCAGGGCAGCCGTTTAAACCTCAACCCCAAGCACTGCCTGCATAGAAATTCTAGAACAGAAGGACTGCGTGTCGAGCCTGATGAGGGGTAAAGACAAATCCGTGGAAACTGTTGTCACAGTCACCAAAACCGCTTAGCCAGCTGCAGGAAGCAAACAAATCCACTGACACATTAACTCTTCTGGGCAGAAGGTTCCAGCCCATTGGCGGTGGGCTCACTTGTTTTCCCATTAGGGCTCACCAGCCTCTACCTAGGCTGTGCTCACAGGTTCCCGCAGCATCAGGACACCATGGAGATGCTAATGGATTTATGACACGCGGCCCTGGAGATGACTCAGTTACCAAGCCTTGCGTGCAGGATTCCAGAAGCAGGAGGCTGGAGGCCTGGAGAGGAGAGGCCTCCTGAATGAAAATAGAAGTCTCTCCTGAAGTTCATGTTTAGGCAGCAGCACCTCTTACAGATGGTTTCAGAGATTGGAGAGTGTCCTGTGGGTGTCCGGAGCAGGGGCCACGCCTTCCCACCCTGGTGCTTCCTGTCTATCCAGCCAGGAGGAAGCCACATAGTGCCTCTGAGCCTCAGTTTCCACAGGATTGTTGAGATATGACATGTCACAGAACAATCTTATCTAATAAAGAGGGAATATGCTAATTTACCCTCATGCTGTCACAAAAATGGCAGCGCCCACAGCCAATAAGAAGAGAATATGCTAATTGACTGCCACGCCCTCAAAGATGGTGGCACCCACAACCAATAAGAAGAGAATATGCTAATTGAATGCCACGCCCTCAAAGATGGTGGTGCCCACAGCCACAAGATGGCAGCGCTCAGTCCCCTCAGCCCAGCCGGGGCAGCAGGCGAGTGGCAAGGCTGGGCCTGCCCCCAGGCAGTCCCGGCCACTCTGCATGTCTGCTTCCAGAGTTCCCCAGTCCCCTCACCCCCCCAGCTGCCCAGGGCTGGCCTGAGGTGCAGGCAAGCCTTGGATGGTGACTGCCCAGCCACCGAGGGCCAGCTCGAGGCACAGGTAACCAGGTCCAGCCAAGGCTTGCGCTGCTGGCAGTGGCAGCAGCATAGATGTGATGGGGCATCACCTTCCCCTGATCACCGGGTCACCTCCTGCCCCTGAGGGCTCCCAGACTGTGAGAGGGGCAGACCAGGCTGAAGGACATCCCCTCCAGTGCATGAATTTTCATGCACTGGGCCTCTAGTAAACAGATATTGTTTCATATTGTAGTATGAAAAAGAACCTTTATATATCCAGGAGCCAAAATTAGGCTATTTTTGAGCAATCATTTCCTTGCTTCTGATTTTCTTTTACCTGAAGCATAGAAAACCTCATAGTGCTGAGTAGGAAAGGCATTGTGGTTTTGATTGATTTATTTTTTTTGTCAGAAGGGCAAGGAAGAAGGAAAGCAAATACTATGCTGAGAGTTCTGTATAATTTGTCACATTCAACGTTAGAGATGATCACCTTCATTTTACAAATGAGAAGTTGAGGCTCAGAGAAATTAAGTACTTTATTTAAATCACACAGCTTATTAGAAGAGCCAGGATTTGAGCTGTGCCTGACACAGTACATATTCAAGGAATATATACAGAATAAATATATATTTATATAGTAAACATATAAAGAAAGAAAAAAAAGAAAGAAAGACTCTAAAGCAGTGGTTCTCAACCTTCCTAATGCTGCAACCTTTTAATACAGTTCCTCATTTTGTGGTGACCCCAAATTTCATTGTTACAAATTGAACATAATTAAAGCATAGTGATTAATCACAAAAACAATAGGTAATTATATATGTGTTTTCCGATGGTCTTAGGCGATCCCTGTGAAAGGGTCGTTCGACCCCCAAAGGGGTAGCGACCCATAGGTTGAGAACCGCTGCTCTAAAGCCAGAATTTTTCCCCTACTCTGGTGCACATTTAAGCAGTAGTCCAAGTAGTGATTTATGCTCATTTATCCATTCAGCAGGCTCTCCTTTAACAATTGCTAGGTACAAGACTCTGTTGGAAATATAAAGGTAAATCAGATAAAATCTCTTCCCTTGAGAGTTTGATAGCTCAAATAAGGGAGTGGACATGCATAGAAATCATCATGACGAGCTTGAAGGTGCTGAGCCAGTGGGACATCCAGCGGGAGATAGGGAAGAATCTTGGGCATCTTCAGCCCAGTCAGTGGGGATGTTTAAACCTTGTCTGTTTAAGAATGTAAAAGAGATGTATGGGCATCAGGATCACCCTGAACAAGGGCCTGAGGCAACATTGAATGCATGTCCAGGGGACGGGGTGGTTTAAAGGAACAGTGGTAAGTTTGGTGAGGTAGACAGGCTAAACCCACAAGTTTCTGCACCCATTTGATAGACACAGCTTCTGTACTGCACCCCTAGGAGCCTTCACCTTAAAGATCTCCTCAGTATCTTGCTACAGGTGTGTCCTGCTGCTAGGTGTCATGGGGAGGAAGCCTACAAAGTCTTCACTCTCTCACAGCATCCAGAGATGCTGGGATGCTACTTTTTGATCTCAACACATCCGGAGACATGCCTGGTTTTCTCTACCATTTGAGCTCATGAGATGTCTATGTTGTATTTCTACATGCCAATATTCAGCAGGCGCTGAAACACTTCAGGTTTCAATATAAAGATAAAGGAATAAAGTCTTAGCCTCCTGCTAGAAATTTTCTCTGGCCTGTCACCCCCGTTTTATTATAAGAGGTGTGTAGGTAAGGTGAAAATGCAATAATGACAGTAATGCACTTGAGAAACCAAAATTAAATTTCACCCCTGGAAAAATATTCATTTCCTGCCTCCCATTTGTGCAAACATTAACGTCAAGACTATCACATTACGCATGAATGCGATCAGCATAACTCTGCCTAATGAATTAATTCCTTCTGTGAAACTAAAGGTAGAAATGTTTTCCTTTCCCCTTAATCTGCTCTAATAGATGCAGATTTGCTAATAGAAGTTATTTTTTTCTACATTATGATGCACTGATTAGGTGGATTCTCATCTTGTGCATAGATGAGTGAATAAAGAATATATTTAATTTCAGTCTGTGAAAATATGGACTTTTCATTTAAGAACCAGAGAGAGTAGAACTTGTATTTTTGGTTTGCTTTCAGGAAATTTATGGTCACATTAGGATGATCAGTTACTCTGAGATGTTTGACCCAAAGAAATAACGTTTTTCTTCTGTGCCCTCATGGGCCTAAGTAATGGACAAAATTTCACTTTGCTCTTAAAAGTGCAAAATAGTACAAGTATTTTGGAGAGCAACCTGTTGGTATGCATCACATTACAATGTTTAATTCTTTGACCCATAATTTTTTCTCTGAAATGTGTCATATGGAAATAATCCTAAATATAGAATACATTTAGCCAGCACCACATTTTTTACAATAATAAAAAAAAGACTTAAATGTTTAACAATATAAGGCTGGCTAAATAAACCATGTGTTATCTTTGATGGAAGAGTATACAGATATTTTAAGATATTTATAAAACATGATAAAATAGAAAATAAAATGGAAATTCTCATGGTATGGCAGCTAATATTCGTTGATCACTATGAGTCCATGCTTTAATTGCAATATTGACTCCTTACAAAATTCCAGTGAGCCAAGCACTGTTCCTGTTACCCGACCTAGTAGGTTATATCATTAAACCTATAGATCAGTGGTTCTCAACCTTCTGGCCCTTTAAATACAGTTCCTCATGTTGTGACCCAACCATAAAATTATTGTCATTGCTACTTCATAACTGTAATGTAGCTACTGCTATGAATCATAATGTAAATATCTGATATGCAGGATGGTCTTAGGTGACCCCCATGAAAGGGTCGTTCAACCCGCCAAAGGGGTCGCGGCCCACAGGTTGAGAACTGCTGCTATAGATCTTACCTGTTAATGGTCACACAATCAGTTTTGAAATCAGATTCAGTGCCATGCTGAGTCCTTAAGACTACTCTAAAGTCAACAATTTGCTAGAAGGACTCACAGAGCTCTAAAGAACTGTTATACTCAGAGTTACCGTTTATTACAGCAACAGAATAGAGATTAAGTAAGCAAAGGCAAATAGGCAAAGTTCAGGAGAGACTAGGCATAGCCTTCCCCTGTCCTCTCCCAGTGGAGTGGTACAGACAGCGCTTAATTCTCCCTGAACAATGTGCGCCACATGGATGGATTACCGCCACCCAGGGAAGCTCACCTGAGCCTTGGTGTCCAAGGTTTCCATTGGTGGTCAGTCATGTAAGCATGAACACCCACTGAGCTGACCTCAGTTTCTCAGTCTCCACTCCCTTCAGATATCAAAGGATACAGCTTGGCCTGAGGCCTCCAGATAAATAACGCTGTTAGCACAACCCATCTAGAGTGGCCCCAGGCCCCAGGTATAGAAAAACCCCTGAGACAGGACTTTCTAAAGGCATAAGCCTGCTGAAGCTCAGTTCTTTCTCTGGAGTGTGCAGATTTTGAACACGCCAGAGGGGTGTGTGAAGGTGAGGCTGTGTACACACTGAGGGGGGAGGAGAAAGGAATTCCTACTGAAGATAATAGTTGAAACAAGGATTAAGTTTGTCAGGGAGTCGGATAGAAAAGTCCTCTGGAGGGTTGTGGAAAAGGTGGAGGCAGGATGGATTTCAGAAGTTAAATGTGATGAGAGTATTATTTCTGACAACAACCTGTGAATGTACAATTATGTAAAAATAAAATGTTTAATTTTACAAAGTTGTTGCTGTTGGCTGAAGTAAAGAATGGAGAAAATAAAAGAGGCAAAAGATAAAACTATATGGGCAGTAGGGGTTGATCAGTAAGGAGGCTTTGTGTTTCTGACAAATTTAATGCTTATCTTATAAGACACACAGAAGGAGTGAAAGTTTTAAAGCCTTGGCAAAAGATGGTCATATTTTTGCTTCATTAAAACAAGTGTAACAGCAGAGTGGACTTTAGATAGATAAAGGTCTTGAGAGTAGGTAGGTAGACCAGATAGGTGGTAACTGAAAAAACTCCTGTAAAGAAAAAATGAGTAGCTAAACTAAGACAGTGATTGTCATAGTAGAAAAACAAAGAACTTACTGTAAAGAGATGTCCCTGGGACAGGACTTTGTGAAATAGTGGATATGGAAGCCTTAGCTTACTCTTTGGTCTTTGTCTCTGCGGCCAAGTACACAAAATGTGGGAAGGAAACCATTTTGGAGGCTGTGATAGAGACAGAGCTATACATTCAGCACATCTGTTTACTTTTCCTCCTAGCACCACAGGAAAACTGTATTGTAGACCCATGTGATGGAGGTTAGCCAATGAAATGTGGCCCTAAATTACATATGCCACTGCCAGTTCCAGCCCCTGAAGTCTCCCATGATCCCTCATGTTTTCTTGCCTGGCTGCCCAGTCGGGATATCAGGGTGATTTTGGAGCCACAGAAGTGAAGCAGCTGGGGATTGTGAGCCACTGCTGAAAGGAAACCACTATACAGACCTCAGACCATCAAGTGAGTGAAGAATAGTCTTAGGCAATACTAAGCCAGTGAGATTTGCTGTTACTGCTCATGGAAGTTAGTGTGTCTTGACTAAATCAGAAATTGATACTTCGAAGTATGGAGTTGCTGTAAAATCAAAACCAAGCAAACAACAGAAACCAAATCAAATAAACTAAACTAAACTTGGGTTTCATTGCTCTAGTTCAGCAGTTCTCAACGTGTGGGTCGCGAACAATGAAAATACATCCTGTATATCAGATATTTACATTACGATTCATAACAGAAGCAAAATTACAGTTATGAAGTAGCAATGAAAATAATTTTATGGTTGGGGGTCACCACAACATGAGGAACTGTATTAAAGGGTCGCGGCATTAGGAAGGTTGAGTTGATTGGCAGGTGACCGACAGAGGGTGGCTGCTGGATGGCTGGAGATCCATGCTATACAGTAGCAAATCCCTTGGTAAAATTTTTGTAATTACTTGGAAGGCAGGTCATGCTCCTCTTGAGCTGAAAAAGAGGCTGTACACAGAATTTACCAGTGTGTAGTAGTTGTTATTGGGTGCATTTGGCAAAGATTAAATAAAAGGAAAAAAATAGCTCAGAACAGAATTGGCTCATTGGCAAGCAGAAAAGATAGAGAATAGCAAATTTCAGAAGTTCAGAATTGGCCAGGGTTGGAAAAGCTAACTATTCCTAGGCTCCACATGCAAAAGAATCAATTTTAAAAAGCTGTAAAAACTTCCAAATTGAGCAAAAGGACTCAGCTGTGGCAAAGATCAGAATAAGGGGAGCCCTCCCTGGAAATAGTTTCAGAATACTCAAGCTAGGAGCACCTCTTCACTCCAGAAAGGAGGAGACCTCACAGCGAGGAAGTGAAGAAATAGATTCGTGGACCATGACTTACAAAAATAACTTTGGGTACCTTAACGACGGCATGAGACTGACTAATAAGAAATACATCAGAAGCCTAAAGTTTGTAAGAAAATTGTTTTTCCAAAGAAAATATAACACTGGAACAAAAATAATAGAATAGGAAAAAAAATTGTTCAAGACTCAGAATAACTCGGCAATCACCAATCTTCTGTGGACAGGAATGAGGCTGAAATAGCCAAGTAGGAAACAGATGTCCCCATCTCACTTCAGATGTGGCCATGGGAGATTACAGACATGGAGGGACCCACTCGAAGGTGGAGCCAACAACCTTAGAAAACACTAAGAGCAGAATGGGGTTCAAGTCAGAACTTCTCCCTCCCCCAGTGGAAAACTTCCAAAATGTCCATCCATGAATGACTGTGGCCTAGGAGCTGATGTGTCTTCTTTGCCCATGTCCAAGTGGAAGTTCTATTGCATTTACCCTGCATCTTCTCCATTAGCTGGCGGGGAAACCTGTGAGTAAAGATAAGTTGCAGTTGCATTCCTGGGTCACTGAACCACAAAGAAGCAGTATCTGGTCTGCTGGAGAGGATGTTCATCACCTTCAGACATGGGCTTTATGATGGATGCAATGTCTGTATGGGGTTTTGAGTCGGCTCCCTTAGGAAGAAGGTAACATTGGTCTTAAGTGTGGGAGGAAAGGGTCCAGGCCCTGAAAGCTCCCAGTTGATCTCCATGCTCTTTTCCTCTTTCTGCCAGCCAGTGTGGATTAAAGGGGACGTGAAGCCTTGGAGCCACCAGTAAAGGTAAGCAGAGCCTGGGTGCCCGAGTGCCTGCCTGGAGCACAGGTCTTCTGGTGATCACGCTGAACAGAGTGAGCCGTTAACTTTTTAGGATTTGTATGTTATAGCGTCTGACAGGATGTTTTCTCATTAATACAAGGAGAAAGAACACGAATTCCATTTTGAATGAGGTGTGTCAGAGATGCCTATGACACATTGAGGCAGAATATTCATTAGTGTGTGTGGGGTATGTGTGTGTGTGTGCGTGTGTGTGCGTGTGCGTGTGTGTGTGTGTGTGTGTGTGTGTGTGCACCATCTAGAAAACATGACTAAGATAGTCACTAACCATTTATTGCTTCTTTCATTGAGAGATGAAGTCTAATTCCTTTGGATCTGGGCATTGGGGCTAGACATAGGGACTTAACTGACAAATGAATGTGCATGTGAAGCAAAGTCATAAAAAGCCTTGCAGATTCTGCCTGGGTTCTGGCAACATGGCTTTGAGTGGCCATATAAAAAAAAATCTTCCAAGCCTGAGACCACCACGCTGAAGATGCTGCTATCAGCAGGTGGTCAGATAGGCAACCCCAGCCGAACCTTCCAGTCATCGCTACTAAGGTGTCAGATGTGTGAGTGAACCAACCTAAAAGTGGTCAGAGGGAAAGCATCTTCACTGGGAATTGCACTGAAGTTGTGTTTGACCCTGGGCTTTCAACTAGCATTTGAAACCGGTGGGGAAGTAGGGAGAGGATTGAGGAAGGGGTAGTCTTGTAGGACTGAGCCCTTAACCTGTGGGATCTGATGATGTCTCCAGGTAAACAGTGTCAGAATGGAGTTGCAGTGTAGGATACCCAGCTGGTGTCTGGAGACTTTGTTTTGATATGGAAGTGATACACACTGAAATTGGTCTCAGAACTCCAAAATAGTCAGGCAATATAAACTTTTTTTTTAAGGACAATACTTTATGGTCAGATATTGTGAAGCCCTCTCTTACTAAAGCATAACCTTTTGCTCACATCCTCATCCCTTTATCATTAACTGTCATCTCTTGTGGGGAATTGCTTGCTGATATCCCTGCTGGAGACATTTGACTCCGAATATATTTAAGGAGGCTTTATTTCCCTTGCTGTCTTTGTCTGTGCACCGTCAATGTTCACTTGAGGCCCAGCAGGTCTCTGCGAATCGATGGAGGGCTCACAAACGCATTTTCCAGACTCGGGGGACAAGCAGATGTGTGCTCCATCCCTTTACTGATGTTGTCCCTTTTCTTCCCAGTTGCAGCTCACCAGAGGACAGTGGTATTTCAATCGATCCTTATTGTTTGAGCTGACTTCCCACTCCCACAGGACATGGTGTAGTCACAAAACATGACACATTCTCTTGGGCATATTCAACAAATTTATCTTCAGTGCCTCCTCTAGGCAAGTATTGAATGATGCACCTAACATCCCCACCTTTACGGAGCCCAGGATCCTGTTGAGAGTTACAATGCGGTGTGATAAAGGCCATGAGAAATGCCTGCAAAGGTATTATGGGATCTCGGAGGAAGGGGACCTTGTCCAAGGGCCCGGGGAAGGAGCTGGGAAAGCTGTGCCTGGATGGCATTGCAGAGGCACCACAGAGCATGAGTTTGGGTCTGCAGATGAAAGAGATGAGGAAGCAGGTTTAAGGGTACCCTAGTGAAGTGTGTGGGCCCCTTTGGTTATTCCTCATGCGTTTAACAAATGTTGTCTGGCTCCACACTTGTTCTGTGCCATGCACTATACCAGGTGCCCAGAATTCAGCTTTGCATAATAGAATCCAGGTCCACCCCTCAGAGATGGTATTGCCACATGATCAGGTGTGAGGATGTGATGAATACAATCAGGTGCAGAGCACAGAGCAGAGCGGAATGTGGGCAGGACGGGCATAGTGGTGGGGTTCTGGCTGCCCCACATGAGTTCCAGGAGGATCAGAAGCCAGGAAAGGAGCAAGGCAACAAGCAAATGGAGCAGCGGGCAAAGCCAGGCCCAGCAGAGGACTTCTGTCAGCCAGGATGGTCTGTCTGGTTGTTGCTTTATAAAGTTCCCTCTGCAGAGATGGAAAAACCTGGGCACAAAGAGACCAACCACTTTGTCTCCATTCACCTCAACACAGTTTTAAACAACCCACTGTGTGGAAGCCCAGGAAAAGGAGGTCATGTCCTATGTCTTTCAGGAACATGTTTGTTAGCAGAGGAGAAATTTGCACACATAGCTCAATTCGAGAAAGTTCTCTAGAAATTAAATACCACCCCCTGCCCTGGTTTGGGTCAGTGGACAGAGCGTGGCCTGCAGACTAAAGGGTTTTGGGTTCGATCCCTGGTCAAGCACGCATACTTTGGTTGCAAGTTCTATCCCTGGCAACTAATTGATGTGTCTCTCTCACATAGATCTTTCTCCTTCTCTCTGTCTCTCCCCATCCCTTCCATTCTCTCTAAAAACAAACAAACAACAACAACAATGAAAAATATCCCCTGGCAATGCTTAAAAAAACCTACTGCCTGCTTCCCCCTTTCAGGAGAAAGAACTGGTTTGGACTGAGGTAGCTTGAATGGTATACGTGAAAGCTAAAGAGAATTGATATTCATTAAACCTCCAGGTCTGGATAACATCTCATCCAGAAGAGAAGAGGCAAACCTCATGAAAAGAACAAGGGTTTGGGGGTTAAATGATGATCAAAATGACTGCAAAATCAGCCTGACTCAAAATAAAGAACATGTGACCCTCAGAAGTCACCAGCTGATGAACCGTGCAGAGGCGGACAATGACGGTCTGGCATACACCTTCTGATTACAGTGGCCTCTGACACACATTACAACTTTTATCTGATGCTGTGGCAGGGATCTGGGATTATCTCTCAGGCAAAAAGATTGTCCTTGTCTCCCAACGGCAAAATGGTGTTTTTGGAAAGAGGGAAGATTTCCAAGGGGCTAATTAAAAAGAGTTATTGAGCACAGGGCGAGAATCCAAAAGCTGAGCAGTCAGAATTTCCTACAACGTCTTCATCACCAGAATCAAAAGTGTTGCCTCTCAGAAGGCTGCATGCCTGAGTCTTCAGGGAACACCCCTCAAAGGTCTAAGAGCTGGTCCTTTCTTCATTAAAGGTCACTTGAATATAAAAAAAAAAATGACCACGTGATTTAATTATTCCTCCAAAAGTGAACTGAATTCCTTCAACACAGAATCTAGTTTTAGATCAGATCAGATCACAACACAATGTCCTAAATCTAAGAGATTGTTTAATGCTTCATTTTAACAAATTCTTGTCTTTTGTGGGAAACAAATACAAAGGGGTCTGAGTTTCTGTTCTTGTGAGGTTTTTCATTAAATAGAAATAATGTGTTCATGTGTTTAATTATGACTCACTGACCCTGGCTCTGGCGAGGCTTGCTGGACAGAGGTGAGTGAAGAAACACAGGTCCTCTGTGCAGGGGATGCTGACTCCTGGGAGGATGATGGAGACACGGCAGGTGGTTGCAATATGGTGTGGTGAAGCCAGACAGAGATGCAGACAGCATAGGCATTAGGAGCAATACAAGATGCATACCCTGGGAATGGGGAAGGACCTGGCAGGGGCAGAGTCTTAAAGGAGGTGAGGCTGCATGTCAGTGTAAAGGGTGAGACATAAGCAAGGACAGATGGGGAGTGAGGAGCCTTCCAACCTTTGTGACGGTGCTCACAGAAATCACCCAGAGGATGGGAGCTTGGCCAGCAGGCCAGTGTGTGTGGTGGTGAAAGATGAAACAGGACAGGGGGCAGGCGCCATACCAATGGGGTCTTCTGTGCTTGCTAAGGTATGTGGACTTTATCCATAAGCAGTAGGGCAACACTGAAGCATGGGACACAGGAATTTGAGTGTTTGGGACCGAAGGGAGCATGGCCCAAAGCAGAGAGCCTGGGTAGGGCTGCCAAGCCCTGAACCAAAGTGGGATGTCACCCAGAACGGCCTCCTTATCCTGGTCCCTACTTACCAGTGGGGTTCATCACTTCTCCTCCCTTCCTCTAGTTTCTCTCCTGGAAAACAGAGATAATCAGACCACAGATGTTGCTGTAATGACTGGGTTAGAAACACAGACTGTTCAGTCAGACACTGTGGGAAGGGCCTTACAGTAGGAGCAGTGTATCGTAAGGACCAAGTCAGAGTTGGAGACAGTGGTACAGTCCCCAAGGGATGTGGGAAGTGGCGTGATATTAGGTGGGACTTCATATTTTTCTAACGTTAATGTTTATGTGTTCATTGCATACTAAAAATTATGACTAGCATATGAAATGTTTTCATTTACATTAGGGCTCAGCAAACATTCAGCTAAGTTTAGAAAGAAGGTCACAGTCTGTTCTTAATCACTGCAATCACAGTGCAGGTATCTATGCCTCGCCCAGGATGAAGCTCTGCAGTGAGTCCCAGCCGTGAGAGCCAGCGCCAGTGAAGCATGCTCTGGTATAGAGTTCAGGATGAAACCGGGAGAAAAGTTAAAGGGTGTGAGATAAAATGTGTGAAGTGAAAGTAGCCATGGATTACAGATGGACCTGGATGTGACCACCTACAAGGTGTGGGCCTCTGAGGAGGCTGAGAGGATGGAGGAGAAGTACAAGAACAATCAAGAGCCATGGGTGCCTTAGAAGCCAGGGTGGCTGAGAGCTTTAGGAGGAGCGGGGAGGCACACTGTGACACGCAGGTGAAGATGGCCGATAAAATGAGGCCATTTTGGACTTGAAAGAGTTTTCCCAAAGTAACTTTGATTCAGAGGGGAATGAGTGGAGGTTGGGGTCACAACTCCAGTGCCCCATCCCCAATCCCCACCCTGACCAGGGGTTGCGGGAGAGGGTATGGGAGAGGGTTTGCAGTCCTCATGTCCCTGGGACTTTGGATGCTTTGACTACTCACTGAGTCTCAGCTTTCTTATCTAGAAAACAGGCCTAACATAATTTCCTTTTTGTAAAAAAATACTGTTGAAAGTATTACATAAGTCCCCCTTTCCCCCCATTGACCTCTTCTAGCCTACCCCCAACCCCTACCCTAGGCCCTCACCACCCTATTGTCTGTGTCCCTGGGTTATACAAATATGCATACAAGTTCATTGGTTGATCTCTTCCCACACACCCTCCCATGCCTTACCTCTGAGGTTCCACAGTCTGTTCCATGCTTCTATTCCTCTGGGTCTATTTTTGTTCATTAGTTTATTTTGTTCTTCAGATTCCACATATGAGAGAGATCATGTAATCATTTTCTTAATACCAGGAACAATATGAGCAGTACATAAAGAAAGGAAAATGATGAATGGAGAGAAGTAAAAGGAAGTGAGATTGGATATGTTTGTTGCCTGGCATGTAGTCGGTGCCAAATAAATGCTGACTTCCCCCTCCTTTTTCCTCCATCATGTTTGTGTAAGTGGTACACAGAAGTGCGAAGGTTGGGAACCTGAAATGAACAGACTGTCAATAACAAATTTTCCTGTGATGCCCAAGGGCACAGAGAACACTTCCCTCTCCTGGGGTCCCCCAGCAGTTAATAAACACCTCGATTACAATACTGATCACACTGGAGAGCGGTTGTTTTTAATGCACTTGATTTCCACCCAAGAAGGGCTGCTCTTTCCTGAAGATGCTGCCTTGCGTTTGCATTCTAACCCCAACAATTTGAAACACGTAATCTTCCATTGCAATAAAAATCTGCTATATGTAATTGTAGATTAATGATCCCCATGGAAACAGCATTATTTCAGATGGTTTTACAGTGAAAACCTGATATAGCTCAGAGAAATTATGTCATTTGCCCAAAGTCTTCTAGTTCATTCTTCGAAGAGCTGGAACTAAGCCTCTGTCCTTTGAGATTAAGTAGCATGCTCCTCTCTCAGCCAGCACCCTGAGAGATGACAGCATGGTAGAGAGATGGGGTCAGACAGACAGACAGCAGCAGAGGATTCTGGGTGCAGGGAGGGAGCAAGGCTAAGTGAGCACCAAATGAGTCCACCTCTGCCGGTCTCATTCCCTACATTTCCAAGGCAGAAAAAGTAGGCCCCCTGCTCAGAATTACCTACACAGCCATTCTATAAATAAGCAGCCAAAAGAAATGAAATGTGCACGCTGATATACCTACCAATTTCCCGGGGAACAGTTCTCTCTGGGGAGAGAAAGGAGGAAATAGAATTGTGGGTGGCGACTTTAGCTGTCTGCAATTTTTTTTCCAAAAAGCTGAAATAAAGATGATAAATGATAACATTTGTGAGATGTAGGTGGTGAGAACACAGGTGTTGTATTGCATACTTTTCTAAATGCTTTAACTATTTCCATTTTTTTTTTTTTTTTTTTTTTTTTTTTTTTTTTTAAGAAAAGAAGCTCTCCTCCATTTTCCCCTCAGCCCACAGGTACCTGAAGCCCTGTCTGCTCAGAGCCTGGAGAAGTAGCCAAACTAGGTGACTGTCAATCTGTCGAGAGGCGGGGCAGGGGGCCCCACCACGTAGTGGAACAGAGTATGAGGTGGCGGGGTTCTTGTGGGGAAAGGACAGGGTTTTCCAGGAAAGTCTCTAAGGGATTGAGAGAAGGTGCCCTCGTGGGAGGTGCCTGGAAGTTGAGGACACAGGATGACCATACCTTAGGGGCTACACCTGCTCATGCATGTTGTTCAGCTGCCCAGAAAGCAGAGTAAGTTCTTCTAGTCCAGTGGTTCTCAACCTTCTGGCCCTTTAAATACAGTTCCTCATGTTGTTACCCAACCATAAAATTATTTTCGTTGCTACTTCATAACTGTAATGTTGCTACTGTTACGAATCATAATGTAAATATCTGATATGCAGGATGGTCTTATGCGACCCCTGTGAAAGGGTCGTTTGACCGCCAAAGGGGTGGCAACTCACAGGTTGAGAACCACTGTTCTAGTCTCTCAGGGCCCAGCCCTCATGGAAGAGTCTGTGCTCTGTCAAGGAAGGTGAAACTTTTCTTTTCTCTACCTGAAATCCTGATAAACAGGTCTGGGCTAAGAAACTAAAAAGTATCCACTTCCATCACTTCATAATACTGATGATGGTGATGTTAATAGTAACTATGTTAGCGATGAATTTGTTCGGAAGTATTAGAAAGAGATACCCATGAAAAGATACAGCACATAGCTCTTCATGTTATAACACAGAGATCTCATGGTATTTAGCAAATATCTATGTTGTGATCACACTGGATAAATATACATTTTTAGACTTTCAGAATTGAGATTTTCCACTTCCTTTCAGGAAAAATGGTTTATATTGACTCGATGGTGCCACCTCGTGGTCATAATCCATGTGAACCAGACCTTTTTTCTTTTTCCTTATCTCAGGTGAGGCTGTGATTACTAGAGGAATCTAATTTTTATAAAGAATAACAAGTGTCTATTGAGAAATTTATTAACTATGTGTCTAATTAAATCTCATGTATTTTCAGTGCTTTCATCTATTTCATTTTTACAACAACTCAGTGAAATAGCCCCCATTTTCTGCTTCCAGGGGAGTGGGGAAGGGGCTAGGAGAGGATGGAAATCTCACAGAAGGTCTATATAGCTGGTCCCATGGAGTTGAGATTTAGACTCAGAACTTCTGGTTCCGCAGCCTCTTCTCTTCCGCCGCACATCATAGCCTCAACACTACTTGGCTATCTGTCTACAAAGATACAAGTCAGTAAATTGCCATTTCTGAAAATTAGATAGATATTTAAAATGCAAGTACTTATTCATTCACTCACTTCTAAAGCACATATTTGGCATCACCTACATGCTGCCAGAACAGTTGTCTAGGATGTCATTTTGGGTACAGACACTAATCGCCAAATGTCAACTATTCAGCATCTACCAGCCTCTTACCCATGACCTCATTCAGAACTAAAGCATCCTAGGAAGAGGCAAAGAGATGATTATGAACACTGTGGAAATTCACATTATACAAACAATCTCTTGGAAATAATTAAGCAGTATATTTGGATAATCTAGGCAGCAGCTGTGTCTCTCTGATTTGATGTGCAAAATTCTGGCAAGACATGCAGAGATGTCCCTGGCCCAAACCACCTGGGCATCAGAACCTGCTTTGCTGCAAAGCTTTATTAGCAGGGTTAATTAGTGCCACCTCGTGCAACAGAGAAGCTCTGAAATCTCAGAGGCTGACACAATAAAAGTTCATTTTTTCACTCACATCATAGTTTGGTGTGGGTCCCACAGCTATCTTTTATCTGGTATCTCTTTCCATCTTGAATCGCCATCTGGAAAGCCTGACCTCCAGGTCACAGCAGCGGCGGGGGTAGGGGGTGTGGGCCTGGCTTAATGGTCACGTCTATCCTCAGCTTATTGGCCGAAAGTGTAAAAGTGTCGCTTGGCCCAACCTAACTGCAAGGGGTCCTGGGAAGTAAGAGCAGCAAACAGAAATGTAGGAGCTTAATTATCTCTGCATCAATGGCCAAAAGCAACATGAGTGACAGTCGGCCAATGAATTTGTGTGGATGACAAAAAAAACTAAAAGGAAACTCAACTTCCTGAAAGGCATTTGTGAGACATTCCTTCTCTAAACACTGGCAAAATAATGTTGAAAGTCAACAAATGGAAAGAAATGGATTAGTGTCTCACCAGGCAAAGCTAGTTGTGAGTGGCAAGTCTCAACTTTATTCATCCTCACTTTCCCTCCAGATTGTGCTGTGTCCATGAGCAAGAGAAAGATGTAAGGCAAGGTGTTATTAAATGGCAGCCACCTTCCTGTCACTTTTAAGACCAGATAGTTTTGCATGTTGCTTTCATCAATGGTTTCTTAACTCTGTTTTCTCACTTTATAACAATATTCACTGGTATGCCCCACTTAATTTTGTCTACTGGTTTGTGGTTACAGGAAAGTGCAAGGTAGGTTTTATTTCCTACCCTCTCATACTTGCTGAGATCAGAGACAAAGAGATACCCTATATAATAAAGAGCTAATATGCAAATGGTCATCACACCCTCACACCATCACACTGTAACAGCTCAGACACTCAACACTGGGGAAAGAGGAATGGGGACCAGCCAGGCACAAATGAGCTCGGGAGGCTGTGGCCCAAGAGAGAGACAAGCGACCCACCAGCGGCTGTGTCTGCACCTGCAGCCCAGGAGAGGGACAAGCTACCCTCCCTGTGATCCCGGGTGCCAGCGCCTGTGGCTGCAGCCTGGGAGAGGGACAAGTCATCTGCCCTGTGGTGCTGAGCCTCTGTGGCTGCAGCCTGGGCAAAGCTGCCTGCCCACAGTCCCCTGTGGCTGTGGCTGCGGCCAGCCCGGGCGAAGCTGGCCCAAGTCCTGGGTGCCTGCAGCGGGCCAGAGGGAGGGAAACCCGGGTCCTGGATGCGAGGCGAGGCATAGGCAGTTAGGGGCAATCAGGCCAGCAGGGGAGCAGTTAAGGGTGATCAGGCAGGCGGGCAGAGGTGGTTAGGGATGATCAGGCAGGCAGAGGTGGTTAGGGGCAATCAGGCAGGCAGGCAGGCAGGCAGGCAGAGGGGTTAGGAGCAATCAGGCAGGCAGGCGAGCAGTTAGGAGCCAGCAGTCCCAGATTGTGAGAGGCAGTCAGACATCCCCTGTGGGGTCCAGGATTGGAGAGGGTGCAGGCCAGGTTGAGGGACACTCCCCAGCCCCCACCCCCAACCCCCTCTTCCCGTGCATGAATTTCATTCACTGGGCCTCTAGTTCTGTATATAATAATGTCCCAGATTCCACCAGCAGAGTAAAAGTTCTGGTTTCTACAGCCATGTACCTTGGCTCACCTCTACTTTCTTCACAGCCCTCACAATTCTGAGGTTCTCTCTAGCTCAGAGCAGAAAACCAGATGGAATTAAATGACCATCAGACCTGGAATGAAAAGGTACGGGACCTCGACTGAGAGAGGAACAGGGAGTCTACAATGAGAGCAGAAAGACGGCCTTCGTGGTGGAGGGTTTCTGAGATCTCAAGGAACTCTCACCGAGGCTCCCAGCCTTTTCAAGTTTAAGGGCATAGCAAGGGCCTCACAGAAAGTGGCATAAGAGGACAACAACCCAATGGCGTTGTGATATGCCACACGTGTGCTCTCATGACTCCCTGTATGCAGTGCTCACTGTAAGGTAAGCCAAACAGGTGTCACCACACCTGATCTCAAAGACCCTGACAATTACTGTGTAGAAGGTGTGAAAGGAGCAGGACTGGGTGAGCCAGTCATAGTATCCCAGTCAATGGCACCCTCTTTCAGGCTTGCTCACCTGGGGCTTGAAAAGCTGGACAAGAGGTTTTTACACCTCGGTGTGGAATTGCAAGCACTGTTTCAGGGCATCTCAGTCTCTACCATTATAAAGGTATTTATTATTAAAGAAAAACACCATGGTGGATTTGTTTCTAAACTTTATATTTTCTGGGTGGGGATTACAAAACCATTAAAAATAATCAGCCTAAATATGCTTGTAATGGTTTGTGAAAAAGGTAAGTAAAAAACAAACAAACTTGGAACACAAAACTACAGGTTCATGATGGATATGCCTATGAGATACGGTATGCCTAATAAAATCTTAGGTAGGACCCTTGGCTGGTGTGGCTCAGCTGGTTGGGCACCATCCCATACACCAAGAGGTTGATGATTTGATTCCAGGTCAGGGTACATGCCTGGGCTGCGGGTTCAATCCCCAGTAGGGGGCATGCAGGAGGCAGCCTATTGATAATGAGAGTGGTGTTTCTCTCATCTATATTCCTATCTCCGTCTCCCTTCTTTTCACTCTAAAAATCAATAAAAACATATTTAAAAAAAAAGATTAGGTGGGAAATAAAATCTAACACTTACTATGATTATGTTAAAATGGTAGAGTAGGAAATCATTTTTTCCTCTTCTTCTCCAAATTGCTATAATACCATGACTCTGTAACCTTCAGAATAACTTTTAGAAAAATAGCATATCTAATAGATAATTCTATGATATTTTATATTAATATGTGGCATTATATTTGTTATTTTTATTGTTGTTATTATCATTAGAAACCCAATTTCCCATGTGGCTGGTTGGAAGTAAGGAGGGACTGCCAGTGTGTTTATCATTGTTGACTGTTTCAAAGCACTCAATTATAACATCGTTTTATTAAAGTCATTATTAATTTATATATATATACCTATTATACACTTTAAGATTTGAATTTAGAGAAAAGATCCTCAGCATGGCATTCAGACATTTTCCTAGATTCTCCAACCTTATACTTAGAATCTAAATGATACAAATTTGAAAATTCAGAAAGACAGATGCCGTCACTCCTGACAGTGCCTTCATTCTCCTTCCTCCAGCACTTTCTGTTTCCCCAGAGAACGTGGAGAGCGAAAGCCCTGGTGATGCTCAGCTGAGGTTTGGGATGATCTCATTAGCAAAATGCTAGCCATGCAGGTCGGGAAGCGCTGTGTTGAAGGTAATAAAACTCTCATCAGTTCCTGTAC
Source organism: Myotis yumanensis (assembly GCF_028538775.1). Taxonomy (NCBI): domain Eukaryota; kingdom Metazoa; phylum Chordata; class Mammalia; order Chiroptera; family Vespertilionidae; genus Myotis; species Myotis yumanensis. The sequence goes on along the minus strand of NW_027223752.1, from coordinate 234,680,506 downwards.
CCATGGATGGCCTCCGGTTTTGCTGATCTGGGTGATGAATTTGCAGACCCATCCAGGGCTGACAGAGCAGTGGGGAAATTGCCAGAGTCACTTCCAAAATCATTCTTCTGCGTTTGGATTTGGGTAAGATGAGGTGGAGAAGAGGTCAGGCATGTCTCTCACTTGCTGCCACTTCAGAAAAGTGACACGTCCTTGAGAATGTCACAAATAGAGACAGTAAATGAGAGGAATTAGAAATCCCAAAGACCCAGGTGTTTTACACTGATTTTTGTTAAAAAAAAAAAAAAAAAAGAAAGAAAGAAAGAGAGGTAAAGAGGAAGGGAGACAAGGGAAGAAAGGAGATAGAAAATTCCTAAAGCCCAAAGTGCACAAACTGTACATCAGTGTTTCAAGATGAGCTTACTTAAAAGTATTGTCTCCACAATGTCCCAGCCTGGGCAGCAGCACTTCCTCTCACCATGACCATGACTTTTATTAACAAGGAAGTAGAGACAAAGGATCTCCATGTGACCATCTAGCTGGCAAAATATGGAAAAGCAACTGTTTGTCAACTAACTTGGTTTTAGACGCAAAAGAGGACTGAATCAGACTGTGGGATCATGACTCCATTGTAATTGCAGAAATATCCACATTGGCTGCTGGATTGGCTGACCAATTCGTTCATTCACTCACCATTCGGGAAACATGGAGCACCAGTCTGCTGCCAGATGCCAAGCTGAATGCTCAGAGGCAATGCCCACTCTTGTTACTAAAATGTTGGCCCACAGACCAGCAGAATTAGTGTTGCTTGGGAGCTTGCTACAACAGCACAGTCACAAGCCCCACTCCAAACCTAAGGACTCCAACCCTGCATTTTACCGAAACACCCAGGTGTCTGTCATGTGCACATTAATCTTGAGGTACACTGAGTGAGGCAGGGTCCTGGAATCTGGCAAGCTCACCATCTAAATGCTGTGGTGCCTGCCTTTTTCAGAGGCTTCCTTTACTGGCTCCCAAGTGGGCACCTGGGGGCCACCACTTCTTAGTTCCTGAGACAAAGGTGACCAGCCAAGTTTCAACCTCTAAGCTCTTTTTGAGCCGTGGTTTCTTCATCTGAAAACATTGCAGGAAATGTTTAGTATTTCTGAGACTTATGTGAGACAATACTTATAAAGCATGATCAGAGTGACAGGCTCCTATGATGCTCTTCATAGTGAAGATGACTTCTGGTGTCTCTCTTTCCTGCAGCTCCTCACCCCCATCTACCCTGGCCCATGTTAGTCTTTAACAAACACAAACTCTCATTTCCTTTTTGTACTTCCTGGACAACACGTAACCCAATACTCATTTTAGGTTTCGGTGTCAGGGTCCTTACTTTGTTTTAGAAGCCAAGTTCAACTCACGTATCTGGGTTGAAATACCTGGCGGCCACTCATTTGACTGAAGCCTTGGTTGAGGTAGTTAATCTCATTGCCATTGCTCCCTTAATGGTAAAATGGTGGTAACAATAGTAATATATATAGTAATAATGGTGGCCAGGTGCACAAATTCATGCACATTGAAAGGAAATTAATTAGAAGAAATACTTTAATATCACTATTTGCCCTTTCTCTATAATAGAAGTGTCAGAGATTAAAGAAAATTAGAAAAATTTATATGAAAGTAATATATAAATTTATTAATAAATAAACAATAACAACATTATATAACAATAAACACATGATATAAACACATGATATAAAAACAAAAACATGATGTAAAAACAACATTGATATAAACGATGACTGATAAATTGATTAAACTTATTGTAATATCTCCCTGTATACCACATTAAGAGTAAAAACACTTTCAGAGTGCTTGACTAATTTCCTTTGGGATGGGGCTCCCACTGCCCTGCTGTATGGGTCCTAGGTGCGGGTAAATGGGATTCCTGGCTCTCAGGCTGCTGACAGCAAGCTGACCAACAGCCGATTTCCCAAGGGGCAATTCCCCTTGGGGGCGAGGCCAGCCTGGGCTTGGGATGAGGCTGGCCTGGGCTTGAGGCACCAGCGTTTTGCAGGGAAGCCACGCCCCCAGTCAGGGTGCATGTCTCTGCTGGGCCCGTGGTGTTCTGGTCTCCTGGTGACCGGTTGTTTGGTCATTCCGTGTTATGGCCTTTTATTAATATAGATTATTGGTATAGATATATATTTTTTCTTCATGGCAGTAGTCTATTGAGGCTCCTTGTAAACTGTGCCATTCTTTTCTCCATCACCTGCATTTTATATTCAACCCTACTCTTTAATTTTTGTGTGTTTTGCAATATTTACTGATGGTCTGTGTGACAGACGTTGTGTTAGCTTTACAGCTTTGTTGGTGAGCACACACATTTCCTTGCAAATAATCACATATTTATAAACTAATCGCACATATTATGAAGCATTCTTCTATGAAATAATAAGAATCTAAATAAGTGGTTCTCAACCTGTGGGTTGCAACCCCTTTGGGGGTCGAACAACCCTTTCACAGGGGTCTCCTAAGACCATCAGAAAACACATATATAATTACATATTGTTTTTGTGATTAATCACTATGCTTTGATTATGTTCAATTTGTAACAATGAAATTGGGGGTCACCACAACATGAGGAACTGTATTAAAGGGTTGCAGCATTAGGAAGGTTGAGAACCACTGATCTAAACAGAAAGGTAGTATACTAAGCATTTTAAATGGCCCATGTTCTCTAAAAACATTAAAAGCAACCAGCAGAGGGCAGAGTGCCCTAACAAAAGGAGAACAGATTGCTCTCAAAGCTAATCCTTCTCTCTGGATGGTAGGGCCTGGTTCCTGCTCTTCAGGATTAGAGCACCCTCAGGAAGCTTCTTGGGGTCCTGGGAACACACTTGGAGAACTCCTGAGCAGGTTCAGGCCTTGGGGGTCTCCTAAATGTTTGTCCATGCCTACAGAGCCAGTGCACTGGTTAGAAGCTCAGACTTGGCACAGACTTGGATTTGAATCCTACTATTTCCACTGAAATGCAGACTAGGGTGAGTAATTGAACATTCTAAACCCCAGTTTCTCCTACTTTGATGCATTAATTATTTAGAGGCTAGTAAGGGACTAAGACGACAGACCTGTAAGTACTCAAAACCCCATTATATTTAGACATTATTGAGTGAATATTTGATCCTGATTGCCCCATTGGCTTGCATTGACCTGTGCTTCTCACTGCAATAGGGAAAATGCTACACATATGTGTCTTTGAATTCCCTTCCACAGAGGGTTCCAAGTCAGGTGACCCATCAAAATGATGAGGGACTTTTCAACCACAAACTCCCTCACAGGTGTGCAAGCTATATATTTTCCCAAGGCCCTGTGCTCAGAAGGGCCCTGATCATCAATTGCCAGCATCTTGAAATTCTTAATAATTTTAACAAGGGGTTCTCCATGTCCATTTTTCACCAGGTCACACAAATTATGAACACCACAGAATCAAAGATTCTGATATGAAGTTCTGTGGTCAGGCCAGGGAATCTGCATTCTATTCTATAATCACAGCCACAGGGTCTAACACAAAACGCATCTTCAGTACTTGTTTAAATAAATAGAAACGTTTAAAATAAATAGGTGTTTTTTTTAATTTGCTTGAGTGAAACATTATTTTGGGGAGTGGAGTTAATCCTTGAGAAACCTCACAGATTCGGATTCTGAGAAATAGAAGGATCTTTAGGAGAATCATTCCAACTGGTTCTCCAGGTTGGCTGCATGATAGAGGCCCCTGGGGCAGGTCAGAAATCACCAATGCCCCTATCCATGCCCACCCCCTACTGTTTGAATTCAATGGATCTGAGATGGGATTTGAGGATCATCATTTTTGTAAGTTCCCCAGGGCATTCCAAGGTTGAAGACCTCTGATGTAGGCTAATATTCTCATCTTACATTTGAGGAAATGAGGACCAAGAAAAGGAAGTGTCTTACCCAAGGTCATACTAATACCACAGACAGCTCGAGAGCAACAGTAACTGGTGGCTGAGGAGTGAATGTCGAATCTGAAAGTGGACTTCGGAATCTCCTGCTCCTTTTCCATCCAGACACCTGGGAACAGAACTGGCAGCCTGTCCAATTTAATCAAGCCCACTGTCCTCACCAAGTGAGTTGGTAAATATCGGTGACCGATTATGTTCTGACTTATTGTAAGGAAATTGTTAGACCAGAGACAATTCCTAGCCTTAGACAGTAAGACATACAATATTTTAATTGATGGGTTAGAGCAGAAGTCGGCAAACCGGGGCTCGCGAGCCACATGCGGCTCTTTGGCCCCTTGAGTGTGGCTCTTCCACAAAATACCATGTGAAGGCGTACACGTACAGTGCGAAGTTGACTTAAAACTTTAATTAAAGTTTATTAAGTTAATTTTAGGGAGCGCTGTGGAGTGAAAGAAGATGTAGTGTCGAGGATTGAGAAAGGTATGTTGAGATGGTTTGGACATATAGAGAGGATGAACGAAAGGAGATAGACGAAACAAGTATACAAGACAAGATGAGTGTGGATGGGAGAGTTGGAAGGGGTCGACCTCAGCGAAGGTACCTCAATCAGATTGAGGACGTTTTTAGCAAAGGCCAGTTTAGGAGTACCCTAATTATGTTAATAACAATGTACCTACCTATATAGTTTAAGTTTAAAAAATTTGTCTCTCAAAAGAAATTTCAATTGTTGTACTGTTGATATTTGGCTCTGTTGACTAATGAGTTTGCCTACCACTGGGTTAGAGTAAAACAGTTGCATTAATGATTCCAAGTGTCCTAAAACAGAAGGTGCACAGAGAGAAGATCACATTGCAGAAAGACACCCCTGGGACCCTCTCTTGATAAACACAGCTGAACCAGAGCTCTGTCTACACCAATCTGTTCCTCCTGGCTGGGATTTAGCCTCAAGTTAGGTCACAAAAGGTCAGGGCAGGTCAGTTCAGTTTCCCCAGTGGCCAAGGTTAGTCATCTAGAGCTTTGAGATCACAGGTGCAGTCCTGAAGAGGAATCAAAACAAGTAACTGACCAGTCAGCTTTGCTAACTTCTAGCCTCTACCAGATGAATTTACAGGAAGCCAGGAATGGAAAGATTAAAAGAGGAGAGAATGATCACTCATAGTGCGTATCAGGCTTTGTGTTACCACTATTAGTCAGCTATTGTTTCTAAGATTTCTGCACCTCTCAGATTGAATGGTCCTAGTATGTGTAACTGTGGGTGAAATATAGAATGGAATCAGCAAGTGCTTGTTGAATTAATAATGTGAACCCATGGATTCATATCTGCATACATTGGTGGGCAATAGTAGGTTTATAGTTGGTCATAATACAATAATTAATAAATAACAATACAAGAATAAATTCTGTGTTTCACATACTCACAACTATAAGCCCACTCCTGTATTAACCCTGTGTAATAATGTTAAATATCCCTTTTAAGTAATATCTAAAGTTTTAAATAGATTTTACTTATTAGAGTAATTTTAAGTTCACAAACAATTGGTAAAAAGTGCAGAGATTTTCCACATAATTCCTGTTCCCCGCATGTGCAGGCCCCCCACTATCAACAGCCCCCACCAGAGAGGTGCATTTGTTAGCATCAGTGAACCTACACTAACACTTCATTATCATCCCAAGTCCATAGTTAACATTAAGCTTCACTCTTGGTGTTATACTTCCTGTGGATTTTGACAAATGACATGTATCCATCCTCATAGCACCATGGAGAATAGTTTCACTGCACTAAAAAATTCTCTCTTGCTCCCTCCTTCCTCACTGACCCCTGGCAACCACTGGTCTTATTCTGTCTCTATAGTTTTGTCTTCTCTAGAACATCATATAATTGAAATCATACAATATCTAGCCTTTTCAAATTGGCTTCTTTATCTAAGTAATGTTCATTTACATTTCCTCCATTTCTTTTTTATGGTGATAGCTCATTTCTTTTCAGTTGAATAATATTCCATTGTCTGCATGTACTGCAGCTCATTTAGCCGCCCACCTGCTGAAGAACATCTCGGTTGTGTCTAAATTTTGGCAATTATGTATAAAGTTTCAATAACATCAATGTGCAGATTTTGTGCGGACAAGTCCCACATAATATTAAATCATATAATAAAGCTCAGAGAGGATAGAAATGGCACAACAGAAGAGAGCAGAGAAACTCAAATATATAGGAGATTTTAGGATATGACAAATATGACATTGCACCTCCGTGGAGTAAACAGATCCTTTCTCACAGGTGGTACTGGAACAACCTGGTAGCCATCGGGAACAAGCATGAAAATGGATCACAGTAAATTCCTTGTGTCACAGTAAACTCCATAGAATTTGATGGTTTTTGAATCCCCCCAAATCATATTAACAATAATAGGAAAATAAATAATTTTACAAATTGGAGTGGAGAAGGTCTTTCTAATATTACTAAGAGCCCAGAGATTATAAAAGATCAATTTTAATAAATTTCTAACAGGAAAAATAAAATGCTGAGGATCATGTAGGTGTGAAGAGAGAGAGAGAGAGAGAGAGAGAGAGAGAGAGAGAGAGTTCCAAGGTGACTCCAGTGCTTTGGTCTCAGCAGCCGGGTGGATGATGGTGACATTGTTTAAGATTGAAAATCTGGGAAGAAGCAGGTTTGGGGTGTGTAGAATGTAACATTAATGTTTTTAAATTGCAAATGCCATTAAATAACCACATGGAGATAACAAGTAGGCAGTTCATCATCTGTTCTTCATTGGCGTCTAGACTTTAGAAGACAAGGCAGGATAGGAGATTGATTTTTGAGTTACTGGTGTATATATTACAATGAGTACTAAATTAATCTCATTATATATTATTTAAGTCTTTGCTGGCATTTTTATTGCTATTGAATAATAAACAAACTGAGGCAAGTAAAAGACTTGTCTACCTCACTGTCACTGACTACATCCCAGACAGTCACTGAGCGTGTTCCCAAAACTATACTCTGTGTGAGGGAAAGACAACTGAAGCACACAAAACCCTCGCCTCCCAGTTGCTCCAAGTCTAGAGAACGTGTCAGACAATGTTAACAAATAATTGCACTAAATATATTATGGATTTTAACCTCAACCTCTAACTCAAATTCTACTTTTATGTGACATATTTTAAAAAGTAGAAGATAAAGAAGAGTGGTAGCCTACATTTTTTGGGGGGAGGGGGACAGGGTCTCTTCACGACATTAGAACTCATCTCCATCTGACTGTCCTTAAAGAGAGGCCTTCCCTTTCCCACATCTCGGTCAGAGGACTCGAGTTCCTCTTTGCTGTCACTTCACAGGGACCACAACTAGTAGACACTAAGGTGTGTGTGTGTTTTCATTTATCTTTATTGTTGAAAGTATTACTAATGTCCTATTTTATCCTCCACTAACCCCCTCCACCCCCTTCTGACCCTCTCCAGGCCTTCATAGCACCATTGTCTGTTTCCATGGGTTCTGCATATATGCATACAAGTTCTTTGGTTAATCTCTTCCTGCCCACCCCTCTCTCCTCTGAGAATCCTCAGCCTGTTGCATGCTTTCATGTCTCTGGATCTGTTTTGCTTGTCAGTTTGTTTTGTTCATTAGCGTCCACAGAGTGAGATCATATGATACTTGTCTTTCTCTGATCGGCTTATTTCGCTCAGCATAATACTAAGGGTTTTAATCAGCTGGAAGCCTCTGGACTTTCCTTCATGACAACATCAAAATGCAGATGTGAAGTCAATCCCCCCTAACGTCTTTTTCCTTTCCCGCCCCCAAACATCATTAGTAATAACAAAGAGGAGTGTATGAACAGCAAAGATGAACAACACTGTAAGAGCAAATAGATAGTTTGCGGCTCTCAGCCAGGCACTGTTAAGATCTGTCCACTGATTTTCCACCCAAAAGCCTGGCTCCTCAGTGTTTCCTCACCGAGGAATGTGCAAGGCTCACGGTGAGCCCAGGTGCTCCCAGCACTCCCAGGTGACTTGGGTGCTATCTCAATGGGGGACTGGACAAAAATAAAGAAGGCAGAAAAAGTACAACAGCTCCTGGTTTAAATCCCAGCAGCTAAGCCTCGGCAAGAATCCTTTAGCAAATCGCTTCCCCTCGCTGTGCTAAATGAGCGAAATGAGAATAACTCAAACGTGATTATGTATGTGAAAGTCCGGGTGTAACCTGTCCCCTACCCCCTACTTTCTCCAGGAGAAAAGGAATGAAAGTCATCTTTCTTGACAAGAATTCCAGCCCACCCGCTCAGGCCCTTCCGGACAGACCTCTTAGGTTTCAACTCTCAGAAGCAGGCTGACCACTGAGCTGACCATGGGCAACCCCACTTCAGAGACAGACCTGGCTGACAGAGAAAATAAACCGGTCAAGGAGTCCTCTCAAAGGCAGTTTTATAAATCAGGCCCTTGCTAACAGCCAGAGGAAAATATCAAGTCTTTCTCTGCCCCCCCTCCTCCCGCCCACACTGTGAAATACGGTATATTTTCCAAAGTCAAGTGCGCGGGGTGCTCTATTGCCTTAAGAAGCAGGGGGCAGGGAGGGAAGGGGCCTTGGGGATGCAGAGGGGAGATCTGTGACACATTGTTCTGCTGAGAAGGTGGAGGCCCACAGAGGTGTGTGGTCCTGGGACGTCTAGGCCTGGCCGATGCCTCCCTCCCCCAGAAACTCATTTATCACCTTGATGGTTTCAGCTCATTTGCAGCCAAGTTATTGTCACCCCTAAAATAATGTGGCTTGACAGGGGGGAAAAATGAAATCCTTGTGAAAAGTTACATAGTCATCACACTCCAGAGTCAAAATACAGGCTGCAGTATCCAAACACGGCCCTGGGCACGGCGGGGGTGGTATTTCCTCTCTCCCGCAGGCTTTGGTTTTAGGACAGGACATTAACATTTATGTCATGTTAACGTGCACCTAGGCATGGCGTGTGGCCTCCTGCCATGGACACGGAGAAACACATGCTCCGGCATGACCGCCAGGCCTCGTGGTGTAAATGCAGACGTGTGTTTCCTTGCTCGGAGAGTTAATAGAGGGCGGCGAGACCTGAGCGTGTAGTCACCCCCCAGAGCATGGACTCCATTTCAGATGTCAGGGAAGTCCTAAATCTTGCCGAGCAACTGATTTTCATCCCCAGAACCAATGAAGCCAAAGCATTCTCAGCTTGGGACCCCCAAACATCGTGGCCACCCCGATGTTTAATAGGCATGAGTGACCTGGATACTTTGGTTAGCCTCAGGGTCCCCATCTGTAAAGTGAGGAGGTTGCGTGAACCCGCCCTTTTGTTGCAAAGAAGACATGAGAAGCCTGGCCAGTGTGACTCAGTGGTTGAGCATCGACCTATGAACCAGGAGGTCACCATTTGATTCCCGGTCAGGGCACATGCCCGGATTGTGGGCTCCATCCCCAGTGTAGGGTGTGCAGGAGGCAGCCGATCAATGATTCTCTCTCATCATTGATGTTTCTATCACTCAATCCCTCTCCCTTCCTCTACGAAATGAATGAAAATGTATTTTTAAAAAAGAAAAGAAATGAGATAATGTACACAAAAGGGTTTGTCCCAGTTCTTGGAATGCAACAGATGAGCAGTGCAGGAGGGTTTACTGTCATTCTTATCTGTTGTTATTTGTTAACTTGCGCACCCTTAAAACTGGGTTCCAACTGCATGACCTCAGAGCGCAGAACTAGTCTCCCAGCACCATGTGCTGGTCAGAACCCGCGGGTCCTTCCAGGCGCCTTGCCCCCTATTCTGCACAAGCTGGAAGCGGCCCACACCGGCAAGGAGAGGTCGACCTCACTGCAGAGGTGAAATTTGCCCAAAGGGAGCTGACTAGAGGCCCTGCCGGCCATGGGATGTGGCTGTCCCTGGCTTCCCTCCTTACACCTTCTCTCGTTTCGCATCCTACACAGATCTTAAAGGATCGCAGTGCCATGTGTTCTCTGCCTGGACTTCATCCACCTGAAATCCTTCCTTTCCTGAATGATTCATCTTTCCGGACCAGTAAACGGAGGCCCCACTTCTGTCCTCTCAACATTCTCTGGGTTCCATCACTTCCCTTCACTTGGTCATCTGTTCCTAGTTCCATCCTTTCTTGCTGTTACACAAAGGCCCGGCTTTGTCCTTATCTCTGCGATATCTTCAGTACACCTTCCAGTCACTAGCACCTGTGGGTGACACAGGAAATGTTTGGGAACATGCATTTAAATGTGCCCAGGACAGGTGGTTTTACTCAGGTTGTACCCAGCGCACCCATGAGGCCATCATCAAGCACCCCCAGGACCTGCAGACTCAGGGAGGAACCCACCTTGCTATTCCTTTAATTGCTATTTTCACTTATTTTGTGAACCCTATAATTTCGCCCTTTCATATTAACTCAGAAGGAGATTTAAACCTTTTTTAAATTAAATTTATTGTGGTGACATTGGTCAATAAAATTATATAGGATTTAGGTGTATAATTCTACGATACATCATCTGTATATTGCATTGCATGTTCACCAACACAAAGTCAGATCTCCTTCCATCACCATATATTTAACCCCTTTCCCCTTTACTACCCGCCCCCCCCTTCCCTCTGGTAACCACCATACTGTTGTCTGTGACTATGAGTTTTTGTTTGCCTATTTGTCTTGTTTGTTTATTTGTTGCTTTCAGTTTTATATTCCACATATGACATAAATCGATCTTGACTTTTTCTGTCTCATTTATTTCACTTAGCATGATATTCTCAAGATCCATGTATGGTGTCACAAATGGAAGTATTTCATCTTTCCTTATGGCTGAGTAGCATTCCATAGTATTCCATTGTATATATGTACCACATCTTCTTTATCCAATCATTTATGAAAGGACACTTTAAAACATATTTTCAAAAGGAATATACATGTGGTTTTATTTTCAGTTGGGAGACATGTCCAAAGCATATAGTGTCCTTCACTGCCACAGGCAAAGACCTTCTGTGTTACTTTCACACTCTCTTCCCTCACGTAGTGACGAGTGTGCCCATAAACTTTTTTATTAGATTGAGAGCCCCGTTTCTGTGGACTTTTCTCTCTATTCATGTCTTTTTGAGGTGATTTAGCAGTGGTCTCAGCCCTGTTTGCTTGTGTTCAGCCCAGGAAAGAGCTATATGGAAGGAGTTCAGTGTTCTTGCCTCACAGGGGAAGCTCAATTGCAGACTCCATGAAAATTTGTTTTAGCTTTTATTCCCCACTATGGATTTTCTCTTAGTTCATAAAGATGTTCTTCTCAATTTGTCATGGCTATCTATATGTTTAATAGTTTTTTTAAATAGTTATCTATTATGAAAAGTATGAAAAGTAAAGTGATTCATATGCTCATATTATCATTGTTAACAGAAAAGTAATATTCTTTCTTTACCTTCAAACAGTACTGATCTTTTCTTATCTCTCTGAATTCAGTACTTCACTTTATTCACTCTTACTACCCAAATGCATGAGTATCATTGTTGAATATCTTTTACTGACAAAACTGTTTTAATATTCAGTTTTTCTTGATTTGGTATAGATCATTAAACCCCTGGCACTAATTTACCTCTTGTATTGTGAAACTATCTTTCAAGAATAAAATGTTCTCTAGCAAAGCTCTCTACTGTTATATAAATGCCTTTAGGGAGTATTTAAATGGAATTATATAGGAGTATGATATTCTTCCATGTTCATTTTTTCTCAGTAATTTATCAGAACAATAATAATTAATTATCACAGTTATTTAATGTTTGTGGTCTGTTTTTTTAATGTTCTTTTTAAATTTCATTTGGAATAAATTTTTTGGAAGATAATCTGGAAATGTATATCAAGAGCTCTTTAAAACCCTAAAAAATTGTTTATATTAATTTATGCTAGATAACATCAAGTAGGCATTGAATTTTTGTTAACAAAGATACCAAAACTGTGCATTATAATAATTAAAACAAAACAAAACATTATTATTAACTGAAGTATAGAATTAGTTAAATAAATTATGGTATCTACATGATAAAATACTCAGCCATTAAAGATAATGATTTCCAAGAATACACCATTTTCTTCTCTATATCTATCTTCCCATTTACTTACATATTAATTTATCTCTATATCTGAGACAAAACATTTAAGAATAGGTAAACTAAGAAATTAATTATAATTGTTCAACATGATAGAATTCTGGTATTTTTCTTTATATTTCCTTTATTTTTCAAATTTTATATAATGAATTTAACATTGAATCCATAAGAAAAGATAATTTATTTATTATTATCACACAGCTATGTTTAAAACTGCTTGAGAAAGCATAGAATTAAGAGATGGAGAATTAAAGGGAAGGAGAAAAAGAAGGAAGGATGGAAGGAGGGAAAATGGGATGCTCTCTATCTTGACATTTTCTATATTACTTTTTGGTTTATATAGTAAATGCAAAACCGAAAGTCACAGACCAAGAAGGATCTGGTGTTGATCACCGCAGGCACTTAAAACTCATCAGCTCAGAGTCTGCTAACATTTAGGAAAGCAAACAGCCAACCAGGGGTTCCAAATAAAAGCACAGGGCAGAAGTCAGCAAAGATCATCCTGGCAATCTTCAAAGGCCAGCTCAGACCACACATTCAGGTGGCAGCTCACATGGTCACCATTCAAGAATTCAGAGGAGGAACCAGAAGGGCTGGAATTGGGGTGGGGGAGGGGTAGAAGAGCTGTTTCCTGTGCCAAAACCCTGTAAACCTATAAAAAAGGCTCAAGTGATGTCACATTTGAAAGAGACTGAAGTAAACATTTCTGAGTTATAGTGAGCAGTGTCAGTATATTTCTGCTATTTGGAATGAGTCATTTTTTTCCCCCTTTTGCCATTGAAATGTATCTGTGTCACTACTACACAGCTCTAGACATGAGATTTTTATCAAAGGAAAGAGAATGTGTTCAGACCAGCAACTGAAGCAGGTTTTACTGTGAGGACAGTATTGGTCCATCTCACAAGTGCAAGCCAACCTCAGTTTTCTGAGAGTTATGTGGGTACTTCTCATGGATCTCTCCTTCTAGCCCTCCATTCTCTTGCTTTGGTCTACAACTGCCTTTCTCTGTATCACTCATAACTTCTCTTCTCTAAGCCCTCTGATGCTTTGACTTGTCATATTGCCAACACTAGACCCAACTCTACATGACCTCTTAATTCAAGAGTCAACCAATTCTCTTCAACTCATTCTCTCATCGTCATCATTCCTCATTCCTCCAAGAAAATCCCATTGGCCAAGTTGGGCTTGGGCCGGTGTCACACATGGTACAACAAATAGTAGGTATACATTATATGTGTATTTAAGGTGATGCCTCCTAAGAGTTGTGGGTGAAGTCATTTCTCTGCTAGTGTTAACAGTGAACATGTCTGCAGCATATACTTCTTATGGAAAAAGAGCCATGTGTGCTTGACAAGACTGTAGTATTTGGCCATAAAGTATCAAATATTAAGAAAGCGTTAGAGAGGAGAATATTTTTTAAGCATCCAAACCTATGCATATGGCATCCCATTTAATTATGGGAGATATTATTCTTCTAACAGAAGTTAATAATTACTGAGCATTTACTACTGAGAATGAAATGCTTCCTTATATGTTGTATTATTTCAACCTCATACAAATGCTGCAGAATTATTGCCTTAGGTTACAAATGGTAAAAGTTAACAAGGTTTCTGGTCATCAATTCTGATTTGTGTATAGAGGGTGGGAGGGTTTCCCCACATGATCGGGCGATATTTTGACACCAGTTGGGTTTTCTACAAATTCAACTCAATTCTGACACTGTCTACTGAGAGAGAGCATTAGATTTCACAGGTTAAGTCTCAGTCCCACAAGATTATCCCCCTTGCACACTTCAGTTGCAGTCACAAGCTCAGGTCATCACCTGTGCTTCTGAAAGACCTGTTATAGATTGAAGGTTCTGATAGACCTGTTATAGATTGTATACCCTCCTTGGGTTCAATTAATTTGTTCAAGCAGAATACAGAGCTCAGAGAATCATTTTACTTACCAGGTTGATACTGTAGGTAGCTGGATATTAATAAAAGAAAAGGGAGCAAAACTGTGTAAGCTTAATTAGGTTGTAAGCTACAGCTTCACAGACTCCAGGGGAAAGCCACATCCCCTGCCAAGAGGATTAACATCCCTCCAGGACCAGCTTTCCAATCACCCCAGGGAACCACTGCAGATTAGGAGTGAAGGAAGAAACAATAAAGAGGAAATTCCTCTGCTAGGTGCATGCCCAGTAGAAGCTAAGATGGCACAGAGGGCAGTTCTTCCACTGAGGCATGCACAGGAGGAGGAATCTAGCCTGTGAAAAGGATCAGATTGGATAATGAAAGGGTCCCAAAAGCTCAGGATGAGCCAGGTAAGAGATTGATAATTTGAAGGAAAGTTGGATCTTTCTCAATTTCCACATAATATAACAAAGCTTAACAAAAGCCTCTCTCTGGGTAGCATGCATTCGTTGGTTCATGCATCCACATGCTCACTACTCTCTCTCCATAGCAGCATTGCAGGCCCTGGAACCATGTGGGCCATGCAGGGAGGCAGTCCCTAGCACAGGCCTGGATATGGCAGCACAGTGCCAGCCAGAGTGCAGCCAGGAGCAGAGACTAAGCCAGCTGGATGAGGACAGAGACTGAGCTGGACTAAGCTTGGGCATGGACTAAACTAAATTACAGCAGCTTCAGGTGCCCTGCTGATGCCAGGTAATGGCACAACATCTCTGGACACTGGTCCTTCTTCTGGGCTTGGTGAAGACAAGACTGGACCTCCTCCATAGCAGGACGGACAGAGCTGAGCCATCCTGTCATGGATGAGGCACTGGGCACCTGGGGCAGTCATTTATTCTACCCCAATACATCTTACCACTACACCTCATCCTCCATGCATGGGTCCCTAGAAATGTTTCTCCCCTGACTCTGTGGAAGGACCTCATTCCCATCAGCAAACAAGTCACCAATTTATCATTAAAGATAAAAGTAGAAACAGCCAGATAAAGAGATGTAGAGGACAAGATATGGGGAAAGCATGCAGAGCTCCCATGTTCTCTGCGACCACAACAATCTCCCTTAATCTCCATGTGTTTGTCAACTGGAAACTCTCCAAACCAGTCCTTTTAGGTTTTTATGGGGGCCTCATTGCATATGCAGACTTGATTAAATCATTGGCCATTGGCAGTCAGGCAGGTGGGGCTGAACATTCCAACCCGCTCATCACTGGCAACCAGCTCCCAACCTTAGTTGCCTTCCAAAAATCACCTCATTAACATAACAAGACATCTTTATTGCTCACATCACTTAGGAAATTCCAGGGGTTTTAGAAGCTCTGTGACAGAAAAGGAGGATAAAAACTAAATATATATTTCTTATTATGAATCACAATATCACAGTTAATCTTTGGGATTTTGAGTAATTGCCAAGGAATACACAATTGGAATGAAATTTCAAGAAAACCCACACCTGTCTGACTGCATTAGGTAATGCTTCTTTTAAAACCTCAGTTTAGCCTAGAGTCAATCACTGATTTACTGTGTGATCTGGCATAAGTCACTTATACTCCTCAAGCTTCATATGTCTCATATATGAAGTAAGATTAGTCTATAAAAAATCTCTAGGGCCCCTCTTAGTTCTCATTTTTATAAAACTTTGATATTGAAACAATATTACTTATTGTTTTATTTTATTCCATTTATCATCTGAGTTGCAGTAGTTTGATTTTTGTAGTAATTCTGAGCCCTACAAATAAACATTGGTAATAAAAGGGAAGTTGATTTTCATTGAAGTAAATAAAGCATAGTTGTAAATTCAGCATTAATAATTTAATGTGTGTAAATATAATAGCATCAAAATTATGAACATAATGCAACTTGCTTTAATAAAATTCAGCAGTATAAATTGAATGCCTCCTTTCACCATGGTTGACCACTGGAAAGAACACTAAGAAGAATTAGATGTAGGATACTGTATGTAGCAAGTGCTTCAAGGACAGGCATGATAATGCAGCTGAAATCAGGGGACTCTAGTAAGTAATCACTATCCTCTTGCAAGAAATCCAACAAGGGTTTAACTTAATTTGAAATCATTTGGTTCTCTCTTTGCAGTTTTTTCTATCAGCCCAGGTTCCTTAAAACAGCAGAGTGCTTACAAACATTAGCACCGAGAATCAAACCTGTAGAATTCTGCCTCCAGGAGACAAACCAAGACTGCTCCCAGTGAGGGCGGGTAGGGGTTGGGGGGTGGGGTGGGGGCGCATTCAGGACTTGAGCACAGCTGTAGGGCTTTTTCCCTTGACTTGTGTGGCATGGAGCTGAGTGTAAAGAATAGGAAGTGATGTGGAACGGGAATTCAGAATGATCCAGGTCCCTCTGCAGTAAAAGTCTGCGTGAGAAGCAGCTGAGTACATAAAAGCTCATAAAGAAAACCAAAACAATGATAGTCCCCATTGTGACTGTTTAGTCTTTCTGTAGAGACTCCTGGGGTCTTGGTTATTATCTATTTTTAATATTACTTGACCTGAAAATTTATGCTACCATCTGGAAAAAGAGGGAAGTTTTTCCCTAATGTGAATATGGGTGAAGAAAAAAATAAGATGAGGGAAGAGTCCCAGAATGTTTAAGCCTTTTAAATCAGCAGATGTAACTCATTTCTTGACATTGTACAGATAGCTGAACACATTAGACATTCCAACCAATGATCAATCATTTCGTTTGTATCCACTACATTGCATATCTGGTGCTACTGAACTCCCAAATGAGAAAGTGGAAAAGCTAAGATTTCATTGCATATGTATGATCTTTTTTTCTTTCCATTAAAATATAAGAAATGCAGCTGCTCACTAGAGAGGTGTTGCTAATTGTTTCATTGGTTTTCTTATAAGATGATCATTCTCTCACATTTCATTTGAAAGAATCAGGCAATAATATGTTTCTTCTGGGACTGAACTAAAGATCTCATTGAATTCAATTCAATCTTCAGAATTCAACCATTTGGTCAAGAGTCCAGTGTAGGAGCCTGATATATGCTGGGAATCCTGCTAGATGCCTGGCATATAGACACAAACAGGCTCGTATCTCCTACCGATACCATCAGTGATCTCAGAGACAAAGTCAAAGAAATGATTGATGAATGCAGAGCTGTGTGTGCCCTGGTTTGGAGGTAATATAGAGCAGTGTGATATCAGCTTCATTGGGCCAGGAAAAGATGGGGGGACTGTCAGGGGCATTGCACAGTAATCAGAGTTCTCCTGGAGGAAATGATATTTGTGAAGGAGTGGTAAGTATGTACAGTGATTTGCCAAGTGAATAAAAGAAGAAAGATTATGATGACTCTAATTACCCAAACTGGCATTTCCTTCTAAGTTTCAATTAAATTAACCATTTAAACTCTACAACAGAAGTAAAGATATGATGTGGAAGGCTCTTTATTCCAATTTGCCAGACAATGATTACAACACCAGGAAGCTAGGTGTCACTGAGGACGGTGATGCCCTGCTGTTTCCCTGGTGTTGGTTGGGGAGCTTATCCCTCTTCCGATGTTCCCTTCATGGGGCAGGAGCTCACTTCCCACAGCCCTCCTGTCTTCTCCTCCCCTCTAACAAGAGGGAGTGACTACCTAATTGGTCATTCCAGAGTAAGAAATGGCATGTGTGGTCACTCCCTCCTTTCTTCCCCTTGTCTTGGAGGGCTCTGTCCTCTCCAGAGAGTTCCACTCAGCCCTTGTACTAATTGCACAGTGACCCAGTCTGGCTGGAGTATAGCATTAGAGAGGAATTTGCCCATATCCAGAGGTCATTGACTCTCAGGTGAGCTTTATTATAGAAATGATTTTTTTATTCTTTATTGTTTAAAGTATTATATATAGTATTATATATGTCTCCTTCCCCCCACCCCCCATTGACCTCTCCCTGGCCACTCCCACCCCCCCAGCACATACCCTCACCCCCCTAGTGTCTGTGTACATTGGTTATGCTTATATGCATGCATACAAGTCCTTTGGTTGATCTCTTAGCCCCCCTTCCCTCTGAAGTTTGACGGTCTGTTCGATGCTTCTCTGTCTCTGGATCTATGGAAATGATTTTTGGCAAACATCTGCCTTAAGTCCTTTGTATTACTTTTCAACTGACTCAGAATTTGAATTTATTATTCTTTAATTGGCATAATTCTGGGCCTCTCACATTATATTGACATTAAGGTGACATTATATTGTAGTTATGTGTTTGGATCATGAATGAAATAATCCTGGTGTGAGCCCCTTTTCTACCACCTCTGGTTCAGTGCATTTTGGAAAGTTGTCCAATGTCTTTGAACCTCAGCTTCTTCATCTATGATATGGAAATTTATAAAATGATAAAGTGGTTTATCTTTTTTAACCAAGAGGATTTCTAGTAAAATTGTTCCATGTTCCTTAACATTCATTCTTTTCTTCTCTCATTGTTTTTGTTATTGTTGTTAATCCTTATCAAAGGATACTTTTCCATTGATTTTTAGGGAGAGTGGAAGAGAGAGGGGAAGACAGAGAGAAACATTGATGTGAGAGAAATACATCGACTAGTTGCCTCCTGCATGTGACCTGACCAGGGCAGAGGAGGAGCCTGCAACCAAGGTACATGCCCTTGACTGAAATCAAACCCAGGACCCTTTCGTCCACAGGCAGATGCTCTATCCACTGAGCCAAATCAGCTAGGGCCCTTCCTTCCTTCCTTCCTTCCTTCCTTCCTTCCTTCCTTCCTTCCTTCCTTCCTTCCTTCTTTTTTTGCTTCCTCCCTCCCTCCCTCTCTCCCTCCTTCCCTCCCTCCCTTTCTTTCTTTCTTTCTTTCTTTCTTTCTTTCTTTCTTTCTTTCTTTCTTTCTTTCTTCCTTCCTTCCTTCCTTCCTTCCTTCCTTCCTTCCTTCCTTCCTTTCTTCCTTCCTTCCTTCCTTCCTTCCTTCCTTCCTTCCTTCCTTCCTTTCTTTAACATGTAAGAAGGAACAGAGGACCAGATAGTAGTAAAGAGCATGAACTTCATAGCCAGACACAGTGATTTTGAATTCAGCTCTGCCACTTACTTAGTGATGACTTTGATAAGCATTATATTTTCTATATATTTAAACTACTTCATCAGTAACTTTGAGATAATAATAATATCTATGTCTGAGAATTATTATAGGGATTCAATAGGCTAATATATTTTATTAAAGTGTAATTGACAAATAATATTTATTAATTTCAGGTGTACAACATAGTGATTTGACATTTGTATACATTCCAAAGTGATCACCACAATAAATCTAGTTACCATCCATCACAATCAAAGTTAATACACTCTACTATGTTCCCCATGCTGTAGATGATATCCCCATAACTTATATATTTTATATTTGGAAGTTTGTACTTTTTGACTCCCTTTCCCATTTTGCCTCTCACCTCAAATCCCTCCTCTTTGGAAACCACCAATCTGTTTTCTATATCGGTGAGACTTATTTTGTTTTATTTCATTTTTTTTTAGATTTTCATATAAGTAAAATCACAGGTATTTGCTTTTCTCTGTCTGGCTTATTTCATTTAAACTAATACCCTATATATCCACACATATTGTCAGAAATGGCAAGATCTCATTCTTTTTTGTGGCTGAGTAGTATTCCATTGTATATATGTACCACATCTTCTTTATCCATTCATCCACAAATGGACACCTAGGTTGTTTCCAAATCTTGGCTGTTGTAAATAATGCTGAAAAATATCTTAGAGACCATTTTATTCAACCTCCATGTATGAAGGAACAGAGGACAGAGATGTGAAGTCAGTAGTCACGCAGCCACATGATCAGAGAGGTTCTACCTGATCCCTGAGCCTACTTTTCCAAAGCTACTGCCTCTCACCCAAACAATACTGAACTCCTTATGGCTTTGCCACTAAATCCTCTATCCCATGCCTTTCTCACAGACTGGCATTTCCATCTGAGATGCACTTCCTTCCTCCAACCCAGACCCCTTTTTTGTCAATTGAAGCATCACCCTCACTGGTCTTCCCCACACCCAAATCTAATTTATAATCTCTGAATCTCAGCCTCTGTGCTTCAATGTATGGAGTATGACTCATGGGCTTATTATTATCTGTACAAAATACTGCTTCCTGTGAAGGCAGAGACTCGTGTCTGACATAATTGACCATTCACAGTGTCTGGCGTGATTCTTGGCATGCAGTACACTCAGTTGAATAAATAAATTTCTATAAGTATCTCCTGACTCTCAGCAAATGATTGAAATTTATACCCATTCCATGCCATATTTATAAGCTAGCCTAGTTTGCATTCATTTGTATAAATGCACGTGTATATTTGTCATTGTTACTTTATTTCCAGTTTTATCTTAACCATTAGATAGTTCCAACAAATGTGAACCAGATTTCCCAGTATATTTAATGTTTGTTTCTTTACCTAACAAAGAGCCAATGCCAGTAAACAAAGTCAAGCATGATCACCGAGTTCATACAGCCGGTCATAAAGGTCACATTTGCTTTTTCATATTTTGAATATTTTTATCATAAGAATTAAAACACAAAATAGCAAAATTCAATATCCAATTTTCTAAAGTTGCATAGTACAGGTCAGCACAGGATACTTTGGAAATACAAGGGTTTTTTGTGTTTTGTTTTTTTGTTTGTTTGTTTGTTTTGCATTGAAACTGGCTTCCAGAATAAAATAAAAGTGCTTCCAAGCCCTCTCAGTGCCAGGCTCCCAGCCAAATCATTTATCAGCTCAGACTGCTAGCCCTAGGCAGGTAGCTCATCAGTCAAGCAGAATAATAACATGGAGAGTCCTTGAAAAATTCATTTAAAAAGCCATAAAACACCTAGTATTGTAACTGGTCAACCTGACTTTGCATATTGGAATTATTAGTCCAGAAATAATTTGTAATCTGTTATCAAGGAGCTTCTCAATTTTGCTATGAAGTGACAAGGACATGGACTAATGATAGAGAGGAGTCAAATCCCAGCACAACTACCTCCCTATGAGATGTTATCCAAGCCATTTAACTTATATGTTCCTTCTTGTTTCATAGGATGGGGAGGAGACAACTAATAATTTTGTAGGTAGAGTATCTAACTTAGATTCTGACTCATAGAAGACAATAAGCAAGTGTTAGTTCTCTTCTCGCTTCTTGGCTAAAACCAAAGCTGACAGTACATACAAATATCCATTCCAACTCCGCCCTATTCTTCTAGATTAAAAATGTCTCCCACTGGAACCTAGTGAAGCCCTACAATTCTCAAAGCTTCCCTAGTCAGCCATGATCCATTGATCAGCATTGACATAAGAGGTCAAGTATATCTTACCCCTGGGGCTAAATTATGAAAGTGTTCAAGATCCCTGCATGAGGGTAACCGTGAGACCTTAGTAGAATGCAGTCTTTGAATCCCACTTCAATCCTAGTGACGCCAAGGTTCTGGGGTTAAGGCTCAGGAGTATGGATTTTTGCTCATTTTTCAAAGTTGTTCCTATGTACACCACAGTTTAAGCACCACTGTTTTTCACTTTACTTTGGCAAGTATATATCTACCAACATAAATATGTCATAGACCCTGGCATATAAAAGGCCATGTATGTTGAGGGAACAGACAAGAACAGGCATCATGATACTATGATAATAACCCCTACAATAAAAGAATGAATTGAGATCTCTCAGAAATCTATAGGGGACCAAGGTCATATTTCCATATGTTTGGGGTTCTCGGTACACTAGAAATTATTTATACAAATAATGCTTTATTTACAATAGCTATGATCTGGAAACAGCCCAGTGCCCATCAGTAGATGAGTGGATACAAAAAAGCTGTGGTACAATTACACAATGGAATACTATGCAGCTATAAAAAAGAATGATTTCTTCTTAAGCATTGTGAGAGCATGGATGGACCTGGAGAGTATTATGCTGAGTGAAAGTGAAACAGACGAGTAAGAGGAAGAAAAATATCCCATGATCTCATTTATAAGTGTAATGTAATTAACGTAATAAACTGATGAACAAAATAGGTTAAGAGGCATGGAGGCACATGGAACAGACTGACATATCTGAGAGGGGTGTGTGTGGGGGGAGAGAGGAAGAACTGTTATAAAGGGTGTCCCAAAATTCACGCAAGAAGTAATTTTGATAGAAAATACAGGTTTATAATTAAAAATTGTAATTTTTTTTATTGATTCATAAAGTATACAGTGTAACGTTATGTATGGAATAGCATATCAGGTAAATAGATTATCATGTCACGATAGCGAGCACCATTAACTGTTATTGCCTGAGCAGCTGCATTTTCGAAGAAGAATGGTTCGATGATGCCTCCAGCCCCAAATCCGCACCAAACAGTGACACGTTGTGGATGCATTTGTTTCTCAACAATCACTCGTGGATTTTATGAACCCCAAATATGACAATTTTGTCGATTAACCAAGCCATCCAGATGAAAATGAGCCTCATCGCAGGTGATTTTGTTAGAAAAATCAGCATCCACTTGTTGTTGTTTCATAATCCATTTGCATATGTGCCAGCAAAGCCATGGAGGTCATTTACCCAATATGCTATTACATACATAACCTTATACTGTATACTTTATGAATCAATAAAAAAATTACAATTTTTAATTATAAACCTGTGTTTTCTATCAAAATTACTTCTTGCATGAATTTTGGGACACCCTTTACATAAATGCATAACCAATGGACACAGAAAATAATGTGGTGAAGATCCGGGTGTTGCAGGAGCTGGGAGGAGAGGAGTAAAGGGGAGTAAGAATTGGGGGCATTTCTAATACTGTCAACAATAAAATAAAACTTTAAAAATTAAAAAAATTAAAAATTTATAAAAAAAAGTATACTGCTACATAGTTGCACCATTCACAAAATAAATCCAGGATTTATTAAGAATATAAAATTGAAAGTTAATGATAAGCAGTTTGAGCTTGAATACAGTGAAAATTTAAATGTGTGATAAATGTCTTTCTTCAATCTTGCCAACATAATTTGTGACAATATAAAGAAATTCATTATTTTGTGGCAATTTGAAAAATTCATTATGTCAAAGTCAAAATTTAAATTCATGGACAATGACCCTGTAGTCATTCCTTCACCCCATTTTGTGTTACTTTGTAGGATGAATAGAAACTAGCGAATGACTATGGGCTTGGGGAAAGTTGTCAACGTCTTCACAGAGAAAGGGCAATCGATTTGGGTGTTGAAGTTTGAATAGAAGTTTGTTGGGGTGTCCTCTTCATGCATGGCTTACTGCAGCATGCTCTGATTCAGCACTGCTGGACACATGGCTTAGCTCTTTTCCTTGATAAGTCTCTGACAGTCTAGCTTGTAATTTCACATAGGATGATGACATGATTGAAGAAATCTTTCAGATCTGTTAACCATTCTGTTTATCTCTCAGAGCTATTAACCAACCATCATTAGACCAGGAACAGAGCTGCCCACTGTATATAGGGGCTTCAGCAGGGATGAAAGTGTTTTATAGAAAGAACAGCTACAAGAAAGAATGTTTCTGCATCCCTGATGCCCTCCCTACCCACCACCACCACCACCACTTCCATGTCTCCTGCCACTTCAGAGTAAGAAAAAAGAAGGAACTGGATTCCAGTTCAAATATGGTGGGTTTAGCTATCAATCTCTATGTCAGGGTCCTTGAAGCATCATGTTTCCTCCTCTTGACTATTCTGCCCCAGGAGGCTTGTAAAGAGAGAATTGTGTCCTTCAATACAAACTTCTGCTACCTATAATTTTCTTCTTTTGAATTTCTATCCTGTATTCCCCGAGTGGCTCACAGTAATTGTAGTCTAGTCTTGTCTATAGACAAATGAAATCTTATCAACAAATAATAAATGCTGGTATAAATCCGCACCCATAGTAAAAGTGTCTACCAACGATGAGTTATTAATTAGTCATTTGATTTCATTTTCCAATCATGCCAGAATGATAAAGCATTCTTTGGGACCAGCTCAATATATTTTTCTAAATTTTTCAAATAAAATCAGGTTACATGGGTTAGTTTTATTTACTTGTTTTTCCATCTCTAATGTAATTACACTAATGTAATTTTAATGTAATGAATATATATCCCATCTCATTTCAAAAATGACATTAAGTGGGTCATAAAAAACAGGCAGTATTTGGTAGGAAGAAAAGTAGTTTAAAGTAAATGAGAGTGAGAGAAAAAGAAGAGTTGAATGGAAAATGAAGCAATAGAAAGTTATGAACAGAAATATATGCCCAATAATTTTTAACGTTTTTCATAAAAATAAACTATTGACTAAAATTGTGCCTCAGAGCTTCCTTACAGTCAAAGAAAAAGGGCAATGCCTATGTGCTGTAATATACATAATCTCTGTAACATAAAGATAGACCAGTTGCTAAATACTACAGCTTCTCTAGTTAACAAGGCTGAGAATCTATAATTTGGTAATTCTGGATAATAGGGTGAGTAATCTGGTGTATGACACTTTCACAATAAACATGGACTCCTGTAGCTGTTTCTCATTGTGGTCTCCAGGCAAGCAAGAACACAGTCCTGTTTTTCCAGCACTCTCCCTGGATATTCCTCTGAAACTTCTTAACATTTCTTCTTTCCTCCTTGATCCTTAAAACTTGGGGGTCCTCAGTATTGGTCTCATTTTCTTTGCTCTTCATCCCCTTTCTTGGAAGCTCACAGGCATCCCAAAGGCTTCATTGACACCTTCATCCATCTCCAGCCTAGACCTCCCGCTTGAACTACTAAGCCCTCTCATCAACAGTCTTCACGGCATTTGCATATTGATTTGCATATTGATTTCTCACAGTTCCCTCAGAGCCATAAACCAATGGTTCTGCTTCTAAATGACTTTGCCATGTAGTGTTCCATAGCTCAGTTAATAATCATCCTACCTGAAAACCATCCCGCCCATCCAGTCTCCCAACATCTATGTGGGGGAGGCACCCATGTCTCCTTTTCTCTTTCTTGCTCCTATAGTTCATCAATGATTGTATCCTACCAATTTTACCTCTTGTTATCAATCTATGCACATTGCTCCTGCTTCTCCACCACTGTCTGTGCACAGCCAGGAACACCCCTTGCCCAGATAATGAGAGCCTAGTTGTTCCACTTACACGCTGAACTGACCACAATCAATTTCACCCAGTGAACACCAAGGCTTATCTTAAGATACAAATCTGCTCACATATCTCTCTGGCTTAAAGTCCTCCAGTGGCTTTTTAGTGGATGTTGGATGCAAGAGGTATGTTTTCTGCTGTCATTTCTTATGAGGCTTTCGAGGACTTGGGACCCTACTCCTTCCCCAGCATCATCACAAACTCCTACCCTTCTGGTCTCAGTCTCATCTTTTAATACTCAGTCTACAGGTCAGGTGCTCTCTTCAAGATGTATTGTGTGCTCAAGGTTTTTTCTCCCCAACCAGCACTCTCCACCGATACCCTTTGCTCATCGTGCCAATTTTGACTCTAAGCTAATATCATGAGGGAGAAGGTCAGGCTGTGGCCCTATAGCATCATGTCTTCTTCTGTGATTTATCTTTCCCAATAGACTCTAAACTCCATACATGCAGAGACCATGAGGAGTTTTCTTCACCCTATAACCCTGTGCCTGCCATAATTACAGGCATTTTGTAGGAGCTCAAATCCTTGCTCGTTGAATGTATGAATGGATAAATGACTGAAGAAATGAATGCCTGCATATGTTATTCAAAAATCAGAAACTTGCCCAAACCGGTTTGGCTCAGTGGATAGAGTGTCGGCCTGCAGACTGAAAGGTCCCAGGTTCGATTCCAGTCAAGGGCATGTACCTGGGTTGCGGGTACATCCCCAGTGGGAGATGTGCAGGAGGCAGCTGGTCGATGTTTCTCTCTCATTGATGTTTCTAACTCTCTATCTTTCTCCCTGCCTCTCTGTAAAAAATCAATAAAATATATTTTTTTAAAAAAATCAGAAACTTGGCCTCCCAGCATGGCTCAGCAGTTGAGTGTCCACCTATGAACCAGGAGGTCATAGTTCAATTTCCGGTCAGGAAACATGCCCAAGTTGTGGGCTCAATCTCCACTGCGGGTGTGCGGAAGGCAGCCGATCAATGATTCTCATCATTGATGTTTCTTACTCTCTCTCTCTCCCTCTCCCTTCCTCTCTGAAATCAATAGAAATATATTTTAAAAAATCAGAAACTATAAAGTGATTAGAGTGTAAACCTTTTGCTAACGAAACACTTTGAGGAATTAGACACTCAAGCCCTAAGAAGAGACGAAGGCCTCCTCTAGCTAACATTCCCTTCATTTTTCTTCCTTGGTGGTCCACTTGGCCTGCATCCATTGGAGTCCCTGGTGCCGATTTGTCTCATGTTATGGACTGATGTGCTCCATAAACTACCCATAATGTGCTCAAATATGGCTCCTGGGCTTTCATGTTCCCTGTGAGGACTGTCTGCTTGGCTTACAGAGCATCTTTATTATTACTCAGCCTCATGGAGCCCATGTCAGGAAAAGTTAGAGGCTTAATTCTCAGAGTCAGATATTTGACTCCATCGCTACTCAAAATGCCTTTTTAGCTTGAAGTATCAGAGAGCTTTGCCACTGTATTTCTTATCTGATACCACCAGGAGAGAATTTCCCATAAATCAATTCAGCAAATATTTATTGAGTGCCTCATATAGACTCAGACCTGAATGGGCCTGCAGACACTGTCTTGTCAAACTTCCTTATTTTACTGAGAAAAATGACAGAAGCTGGTGAACTCCAAATCTAAAAGCCATCAAATAATTATCTATGCATAAATGAAATAAAAATATGTAAAATGGCCTTCTTGTCCTCAACAGGCTAACATCTTAAGGGGGAAAGAAGATCAAACAAATAAATGGGCAGTAATAATATATTATGATAGCCTAACATAGTGCTTAATATATAGGGACTACAAAATAATGCCCTCTTATATAAATGAATGACCAATCAATCAAAGTGCAATATAATGTGGAACTTACAAGAGTTTTAACTTATGTTTATTTGATTATTTATTATGTATTACTTGCCTTATCTGGATATTAAGTTCATGAGAGAAAGGGACAGTTTATGTTATTTGCTTACTATTGGAGCCCCAATAACTCACCTGGTACTTAGAACACCCACAGTGGATTCTCATTATTTGTGGGTTCCATATTTGTGAACTTTCCTGGTCACTAAAATTTATTTGTGACCCCAAAATCAGTTTTCATGGTACTTTCATGGTCAGTCATAGACATGCACAAAGGGGCAAAAAATTTGAGGAAGAAATGAGAAAGGAAGGAAGGAAGGAAGGAAGGATAGAAGTCTACTAGCAGCAAGGACAAATGCTTTGTGCAAACAGAGAAGAGTCAAAGTGCCAGTAGCATCCTAACAGCCCTGGTCAGCACCCACCTTATAATTGCTGCACAGGCCCCACCCGAGGCATTGCACCCAGGAAGGTCTGGGATGATGTGAAGGGGCTCCCACTCTCCATGGTCTGTGCACACAGTGAAGACCATGTGCGTTGTTAATCAAACTACCTACCACTGAAATTCAAAACAGGCTTTCTTGATTCCTAGCTGTGTGACTTTGGGGAAACTAGACAAACTTCTCTTTGTCCCCTAATCTGTAAAGTGGGGGTTATTATAGTGCCTATTCCATAGGACTAGAAGGAAGCTTAAATGAAATAATAAACATTACATACTCCAGGACCTGGCATAAAGTCAACACATAATAAATATTAGCTATTTCTGAATGTATTTTATTTCAACAGGTAAAAAAAAAATCAATGATTTTATACTGCACTAAAAAATTAACTGAGATGCATTTCCCAACTTGAAAAACTAACTCTATGTACTAATCCAACTTGTTTGCAGTGTTTTGTGAAGCTTTTTCTGTCAGTACCCTCGTGTGGACACACATATGCCAGTTTGCTATTTGCCATTTTGAAAACTATGTCCCCCAATTATTTATAACCATAAATAATTAGATCCTCAGCCCTCCGAAATAATGGCAGTATTCGATCGCTCAGTTCTTGGGAGATAAAAGCAGGTTTAGTGACGATTAGCCCTCTTGTGATGGCAGATAGATTTGCAAAGCCAGCAGCCATTGCAGAATTTTCTGCCACTTCCATCCAGCTGCGGAATAACATCACCCCTTTGTTATTGGCTTGTCATTAAAGGAACTACATCCAGAAGTCATGTTGAGCTTCTCAATTACATACAGTCCTACAGAAGCTGAATGAAGCAAAGAAACCAGAATTTTCTCCAGGGTCAGGGACCTTCAGTCACTGTCACTTTCCCTCCCGAGAACTAGTTCTGATGTCCTATTTGGGATTCTTCACAGCCACACACCAGACTCAGATCACTGAAGTCTACACAGAAAAGATATCCGGTTGGGAGACTCTGGATGTACCTTGCCCAAACAGATGACATTTCCCTTTATGTAGCTAAGATCTCACTTTGTAACTCAGCACAGGTCTAATTTTAGATAATACGTCACTTCCTATTTAAACAAAGGTGATTGAGCTTGTTTCTTTCTGGTTTTAACAAACTCCCAAAGAAGGTAAGCCAATTACCATTGTTTGGAGGGACAAAAATTGATTGAATACTAACAGTAGAGCTATCTCATCAAAGATTCAGTTTGTCTGCCTATATTTGTACCTTAAATAAGAGTTCCATTTTTCTCTTGTGTAAAATAAGTCCAGGAACAGTTAGACCAGGCTGGCATGATAGAACATCAAAGGTATCATCAGAAACCCAAGGAACTTTTATATTTCTGCTCCACCATCCATAGCAAGTGATTCCCATCATCAATGTTGCTTCATGACCACTGCAGCTCCACCTATTATATCTGCATTTCAGGCAGCAGGAAGGAGAAAGTGCTTAGTGAGCAGGGCTCTCCTCCCACCTAAATCAGTATCTCTAGAGGCTCTCACTTGATCGAGTACATGTTGCAGTTTCTAAGCTAATGCCTGGGCTTTAGTTCATGAGTAGACACAGCCTGGGGCATTACTCAGGGTCAAGCTGTGCTATGACTTCTTCCCACTAGTATGGAGTGACCCACCACTTTACAGGCACATAGAATATCGCTTTGAAGTCCTCCAGAATCCATCATTAATATGTGAAACGGGAGTACCTTATATACCTCACATCTTTCCCCAACCTTTTTACACTACACACTGTCTCAGCAACTGGCTGGGGACCAGGTGTGCCCTGACTGCACCTTGTTCCTGCTGTCTATGCAAGTCTTAACTCAGGACTTCTAAGCCTCTGTAGCTCATTACTGAGAAAGTGTGAGTGATCATTCTGTATAACATATCCCAGAACAGAATTGTTCATATTTATGTAAAAACTAGAGGCCCAGTGCATGAAAATTCAGAGGAAAAAGTGAATAAGCTGGTAAGTAGCAGAGTTGAGATTTGAACTCAGGATCATCTGCCTTTTCAAGCTAAGCTTTTTCTTTTTCTTTTTAAATCCTCACCCGAGGATATTTCTCCATTGATTTTTAGAGAGAGTGGGAGAGTGAAAGACAGAGAGAAATATAGATGTGAGAGAAACACATGAACTGGTTGCTTCCTGCACAAGCCCCAACCAAGGCCCAGGCTGGGGAGGAGCCTGCAACCAAGGTATGTGCCTTTGATCAGAATTGAACCTGGGACATTTCAGTCCACAGGCCGATGCTCTATCCCCTGAGCCAAACTGGCTAGGGCAAGGTAAGTTTTTAACTTCTTTGGTACAGCAACCCAAAGGCAAGACAGACCACCTCCAAGAGCAAAGCGATTATTGTTCAAATTGCAAGGTTCATTATCTCAGAAACTCATAGCAACACTGACAGGCTCCTGTTATGATTACTTCCATTATGTGGATGATGCAACTGATGATCAGAGGAAAAGCCACTTCTCCCAAAGACAATGCAGCCACCAGAGTGGTCCTACCCACATTCCCTACCTCAAGAACACATCTGTAACTATAACATGGAGAAATCAGTGTAGGTGAATAATTATTGTTGGTATCTTACAGGATGTTCTGGGAATGAAAGCAGGTGTGGGGTGGAGAGGTACAAAAAGGAGAAAAGGGGGACATATGTAATACTTTGAACAACAAAGATAAATTTTTAAAAAAGAAAGAAATATACCTGGAGACCTTAGACTTATTAGCAACTTGCATGACAACCAGAGATCTGTGAAAAGAAAATGAAGTAGGTGAGTATATTTTGTCTTTGGGCCATGTCAAAGGTTAAAATTATTTCTTAATGTTAAATATTTTTACATAACTACTAAAAATAATCAATCAATCAATCAATCAATCAATAAATGAATAAATGAAATGCATGAGGCACTTAGCTGCGTGCTTGGCACACACTAGTACATTATTGGGATAATTATCTCAATGTGCTATGGGTAGTGCTTAAAGTCAACAGATAATTGCTCATATTTCTGTTTTCTTAATTTTTAGTAGAGGCAAGATACTATTGATTGCTAATTGCAACCAAGTATAGCTTATTTCATAATTTGTTTCCATATTAAATAGCCACATCGTGACTCAAAGCCATTTCTTCTGGTTCCAACTCTAGGCTATTTCCACTAAAACACGCTATATTTTACATCTGAATAGCCAATAGCAGTGGTGTTTGATAAAACCATAGTTAGTTTATGATGATATGTACACCTCATTCTGGGGGAAAAGAAATATTGTGAAGCTGGTGGTAAACAGCCTATTGGAGGGAGAAAAAAACATGGGCCCTGGGTCTCAATAGACCTTGGTTGACATCATAGGCCATCTCCTTCAGCTTGTTCATTCACAATAGGGGAAATGAGCTCCTACCTTCCACGTCACTGTGGGAGTTAAGTGGGAGAACACAGTAATAGACGCCTAACTGTTCAGTGAACTCTAGTTTCCACCCACCACTCCTCTGTTTCTTTTGTTCGGCTTCTGTTCCAGAAAGGAGGACATCCTAATGGTCAGTCCAAAGGTTCCACTTGTGGGGAAGATGTCTTAAGTCCATATTAATAAGCTAATAAAAAATAGAAGAAAGGAAGTGAGGAAGGTAGGAAGGAAGGAAGGAAGGAAGGAAGGAAGGAAGGAAGGAAGGAAGGAAGGAAGGAAGGAAGGAAGGAAAAGAGGGAAGGAAGGAGAGAGGGGAAGGAAGGCCATGATAGTGGGAGAAAATTCATTCTTTCACTCATTCATTCATTTGTTTGTTCACTCATTCATTCTTGCTGCATTTGGGGGAAGCAGACTCTACTTGATTTGGACAATGGAGAGCCCATCTTGCTGCTTTTAAACAAAGTTTCTGAGGAGTCTTAATATCAACCACCAAGCAAGATGTTTACCTGAGAGCTTAGGGCCTGAGAAAATAAATGATTTGAATGTATTTGGTGGTGGAAGGCGCTGGGTCCCTCTCTTTTGACTAGTGCAGTCCCTGCCACAACCTCGCAGCCCCTGCTATCTTGGATGGCCTGAACTTAGACCCTGAGTGGAAGGCAAAAGTGTGTGTGTTTGCACAGCTGAAAACAAGATGAAAAACCCCAGGCCCCTCTCACACCCCATTAGCCCCTGAAGTCCACGGAGTGTTGCACTCAACACACAAATACTCTGCTTGGGGAAGCCTTGGTTGGCGTGTGAGAGGGAGGGACTTGGTCTCACTGAGGAACAATGGGCTGCCTGTGAGGAGGCTGCATCCCCATTCTGCAGCCCAGGATGCATTAATCATCGCTCCCACCCTGTGCATTTCAGTAAATCCTATGGGGAATTGATAATGGGACAACAGGTAAGAGGACACCCAGTCAGAAAATAAACACTCTTGGCCAAGGAGTCAACAACCCTTGCTCCTTGTCCAGGGAGGCAGAGCAGGACAAAGAAAGAATGTAGAGTACACAATACCTGGCTCCACCGCAGGGTCCTATCATAGGTGGTTGTGACACTGTGGACAGTTGAGATTCTCTGAAACCCTGCACCTTTGTCCTTATTGCTCTATCTGCCTGGAATGCTCTCTGGTATCAATTTCTGTCCTGCCTGCTCAGGCTTCCAAACAGAATACCAGAGCCTAAGTAGCCTATAAACAACAGAAATGTATTTCTCACAGTTCTGTAGGCTGCGAAGTCCAAGATCAAGGCACTGGAAGAGTAGATGTCTGGAGAGTGCTAACTTTCTTCCTCAGAGAGGGCAGTCTTCTCACATGGCCAAAGGGGCAAGTGACCTTTCTGGGTTCTATTTTATAAGGGTTCTAATCTCAGTCATGTAGCCTATGTCCTCATGACCTACCCATTTCCCAGAGACCCCACCTCTTAATACAATAACATTGATGGTTAGAATTTTAGCATGGGAATTGGGGGAAATGAGGACACTCAGTCTATTGTACCATACATTCCAAAAAAATATCTGAGCTCTGTTTGGAGCACTATTAAGTTTCTGGAATACAAATACATTATACAATGACTTGGGGGAAACCAACTCATGAAGAAATATCAGTACAATGAAATAAAATATTATGTAAAGTAGGAACACAGATTAAGAGCCACAAGGTGCAAAATATAAATATATGCAAAGATTTGTATGATGCTCGCAGATAGAATATTCAACTCTTACATTTGCCTATGTCTAGCTAAATAGAGTCACAGAAGGTCATAATACAGCATGGCCTTCTTGCTGGCCATGATTTTAGTCATCATCCATTATAGCTTTCTCTTCTAGAAGAGAACAATTACTTGGTCTTGAAGAATAGGCTTTAAAAAATATGGAAGAACTGGAATTGAGCAATAACTTGACTTGATCTCAGGTCTGAAATACACTCAAAAGTGGAAAAGGTCATTTGTAGAAGAATTCCATGTATTAGGAGTTTAGATTCAATAAATAAATTCTATGGTCACTTTAAATATGATCATATGATTTTTTAAGGAAAATATTTACATTACAAATTTTACATTACAAAAATGAAACCTGGCAATTTCAATCAGCACTTTCAGCACTAAGCACATGCCTGCTGGCCATTCTCAGAAATCACCTAGCTTTCTACTGTTTTGTTTAACTGTCTTAACATTATGTTAAGATGTATTAGTAATCTAAAATTATTTCTACAAAATTAAAAATTATTAAACAAAATGGTGAATGATAAGCATTACTAGATTTTCAAAAATATCACCCTTTGGTGATAAAATTTTGCATCAGGACACATGGTAACATTGATGGTTGTATATATTATGCACTGGTAACTAACTTTGATTTCAGTGTTAGCAAAACTGGCACATATAGGATTTCTTCACAAAGAATTACAATGACTTAAGATTGTCAAAAACAACCACCTCCTGAGTTCAAGGACACTCCCTTCTCTTTGATCACCCCAATAAGAAGATGTCATTCCTTATCATTTATAAATCATGACTTCTAATGCATAGCATTCTCAACAAGCCACCTTGGATCATACAAATGTCCTAGTTAACTGTATTATCGTCAGTTTATAGACTGAACACAATCCATAAACTGGGATAAGACTAACAAGCCAAGCCTCTCTCAGAATAAAGGAGAAAAGCCAAACCCTTCTAAATCCAAACAGACCAACTATTGGGGCCAAAATACTAGGACAGAACCTTTGGATGGTAAGTTCCTTGGATGCACCAAGTCCTTAAATCATATTTACTCTGATATTGATTTTATATGTTGTCCTATTATTTTCAATTTTCTTCTATGGTTAGTCTTTAGTTACCCCCATGATCCAACTCTCTTTCATGAGACATTTTTTTCTGAATGTTTATTGTTTGGGCTTAAACATATTAGTCAGTAAGTCAAAGGGACTTATAAAATGTCTACATTTTCAATATACTGAGATTTTGTTGTGGTCAATTTTTGTAAATAATTCCATCTGTGCATATTTGAAAATTGCATGTAATTCTTAATGAGCTATAGAGATTCTTCAAAAACTATTAGTTCAATATTAACAATAGCATGATTTTTTTCTCCCACTGTTTATATTTAGTATATATATCATAGTTTATTGGGAAGACAGTATTATTAGCTATTTTATCCAATCACATTAAGATAAAAATAGCATTTTAAGACTGTGTCCCTGTCAATTTCTTCTCAGGTCTTAAAATTGTTTGCTATGTAGTCAAATTTTGTGCTATTTAATTTATATTTACTGATGTCAAAACTTCATAATTGAATGAATATCTTTCCCCATAGTTCAACAACTATTTATTAACAAAGTTAACTTAATTCTAACTTGTTTTACTTAATATTGTTTTCTTTTGTTTAAGCTTTAATGAAAATAAATCTTTGTTCATTATTTTTTTAGATTTTTCAGTCACTTTGATCACATCTATTTTTCTAGGCAAATATTTGATATGATTTTTTAAAAATATATTTTATTTATTTTTTACAGAGAGGAAGGGAGAGAGATAGAGAGTTAGAAACATTGATCAGCTGCCTCCTGCACATCTCCCACTGGGGATGTGCCCGCAACCAAGGTACATGCTCTTGACAGGAATCGAACCTGGGACCTTTCAGTCTGCAGGCTGACGCTCTATCCACTGAGCCAAACCGGTTTTGGTGATATGATTTTTTAATCTATTCTAAAAATGAATATTGATTGATAGGATAATTTTGAGCAATAATGTGTATTGTTGTGCTGTTTATTTGTGATCTATAATGTCATTCCATGCTATCCTCTTTTTGCTTTTTTATGATAACCCTTTATACAATGCATTTTATGAATGGTAGCTAGAATTTTCTATGACTTGGAATTATATTTTTACCCTATTGTGAAAGTTAAAACAAATTTAGAAAATAAAGATAAACAAAAAAAGCTTATTTTGTTTTTTTAAAATTTATAATCTCCTAAAAGTTTACTGGCTGTGGAAGCAGCTATTGGGGACATGCATCAAATATATTTATTGCAAACTGCTAGCCAGTTGGGAATGAAGAACAAATAATCAAAAGTTCCCATGAAAATGCTGACAGATACTCTTAAGAGAGTCCTTTTTATAAACACTTTATATCATGACCATCTCATAATAATTTGTTGGCAGTTTCACTGTTTTATAACAGTTTTCACAGAGAGCTGGGGTGGTCAGCTCACTGATTCCCACTGACACTTCAGTCCTTGGTTCCCAGCAAGGATGATCTATGGGTTTGGACTTTTAAACTCAGTTTTCTGATAAACAAACAAAAAAATGGCATAAATAAGTTAGATGACTCAGCTAGACTTTAAAACAATGGTTGTCTCCTTCAAAATACACACACAAAATGAATGTTTTTCCAAACAGATCATCTAAAAACAATTTGAACTCATTAACAATATGTATAACCTTCATGAAAAAGTATTTTTGAAGTGAAGACAATAAAAAGAGATTGTGTGGGTAGGAACTGTTAGTTGTCACCAATACCCCTTCCTATTCCTTCCATGGACATGGAGCAATGATAGCTTGGGCACAGGGACCCCAAATGAAGACTACGTTTCCAGGTTACCCTGCAGCTAGGTGTGGCCGTGTGAAAGAAAATGTCACAAGTGTCTCAATGGAAATAGAAGTTGTGGGGTTTTTTTTAGTATAATTACATGTCCTCTTCTTCACCTCTTGCTCTGTATGTCAGTCTGGAATGTGGAGACCAAGTTGAATCATGAAGTAAGGACTTCTCCAGAACTCTGTGGAGTCCTTCTTCACACAGGATGGTTTACCTGCAAGCAGTGGGCAAGATCACTATCAAAAGGGTGGGTTCTGGAGCAGAATAGCCTGTGTTCAAGTCCTAACTCCACCACTCACCAGCTGGGAAGTCTTGAGGAAGTTAATTACTCTGTGTCTCAGTTTCCTCATTTGTCAAATGGAGATAAGATCTTGTAGGGTTCTGTGACAACTAAACGATGTTAAAGATTATCATCCATTTAAGAGAATAAACTTGTGTCTTGTTAAAAATAGACTAAACTTTTAGTTGTTTCTATTAGTCACAACCAAATTTACTTTTAACTAAAACAACATGCATGCAGACATCAATTGCAAGCATCATAAAATATAGATTTTCATCAATGTATTTCTAAACCAAGTGCATAGTCTTGCCAGTTTCTCCAAGGATACCACAAGGAAAATATTGGGAGAAAAAGGAAATAAAATTTAGCATGTTTATTTATACATTTGTATTGCTATGCAGAGTAAAGTAAAACACATTTTCCTCTCCATTCATCCTAAGAGCCAAAGCTGCCATTGGTCTTGCTCTGTCACCCTTCCCAAACATTTATATTACGTACACACACACACATATATGTGGTCACACATGGAAATATATATGTATATACACACATATATGTGATTGGGTTGTAGATGTTGTTAAGGCATTGCTCTGCCTTGGACATTTAGATTTTCAAAAACAGAACTAGTATAGATTGTGATAAACATGATCAAAGGTGCTTTCTTTTAGTGGAAACATTTTTGTTCTTTTCTCTTAAGATACAAAAACTGTATTTAAAAAGATATTCTTAAATTAAAACTTTAATAACAAATTGTTGGTTTTAAATTTATGGTAAATGTACTGTTTCTGTTTAACAAAAAGAACAATGAGTGTCAATCATATATTTCTGGAACTATTTGCTTATTGGCTCCATCCTGTTTCCCAAACTGAGAACTCTTCTTTCTCTATCTGTTTCCCATGAGTGGTGGTGTACCTGACCCACAGCTACTGCACGATAATTAAGTTTTGAAAGAATTGATAAATAAATTGGATTCATAGGCTCCCAGAACTGGTAGAGTGACTCCATTAAACTGGAGAGAAAATTGAGGCACTGAGATGTAAAAACACTTGCCTGACAACCTGTAGATACTTCAGGGTAGCAATAAGTAAAGAGTTCAAGCCCTCTGCTTCTCAACCCCATAGAACCTGTTTCACACCCACCATGTGTCTGAAATTTTTGGAGTGAGAGCTTTAATTTTCTTCTCTTACTTTTTGTAAGC
Source organism: Myotis yumanensis (assembly GCF_028538775.1). NCBI lineage: Eukaryota > Metazoa > Chordata > Mammalia > Chiroptera > Vespertilionidae > Myotis > Myotis yumanensis. The sequence continues at coordinate 234,643,615 of NW_027223752.1, read as the reverse complement.
GGTGCTGAATGATGAAACAAAAAGTAGGGGAGGACACAATTCAAACAGCCTGGTGATGAAAATAAATTAGTAGGGTGGCTCCTAAAGGTCCAGGAGCTGATACCCATGCATGTGGAAGGCATCTGTTTCTCCTCCCACATTCTGCCTCTAGATGCAAACAAGCACAGAGGTTGGTGTTTCATTCTTTCAAGCATTTGTAGTGCAGCGTCTGCTATGTAAGTGGTGTGTAGAGGGAAGGATTAAAAAGAAATTCCTTATTATTACATATTGTGAAATGCTCAGTATTACTACAACATGGTTTGAGTTCCCTTTCTCAGCATGCAATTCTGACAATTTGGAGATAGAAAGATCACTAAGATACACAGATTCTTATGTACACAGAATGTCCAACACGGGCTGCCTATATTTGAATCCTGGCTTCATTGCATAGCTGTGTGACTTTGGAAAGTGAAATAACATTTGAGGCCTATTTTTTTTTAAATCTGAAAATGTATTCTTGAAAATTTAAAAAAAACTATAGTACTTATCTCATTGGGATGTTTTGGGCATTAAACAATATAATATAGGTCAAGCATCTAGCATAGTGCCTGATGCTTCTAAATATTCTCTCAGTTAGCTTTCGCATATATATTTGATATATTTGTGTGAAAAAGAAAACTACCTCAAAACTCAGTGGTTTAAACAATAGGAATTTATCATTAAAGTTTATGGGTCCATGGGATAGAAGAGTGTTGGCTGACTTGGGCTCTGCTGATCTTGGCTGGCCAATACATGTATCTGAAGTTAGGGTGAAGCATTGTGCTCTAGCTTAGACTTGGCTAGGGCAACTTACTGAAAATATTGGGAGATAATTGTCCTTCTCCCTCCAAGGATGAGCAAGCTACATGAATGTGAATGTTGGATTGGGCCTTCTTCTCCAAATTTTAATTAGCTGTACAACTTAACTGAAACAATTCTGCTCCCTGGCCTTTATTCTTCTTCCAGTATTAACCCAGACTACTTAACTCAGGCATGTCCAACATTGAGTAATATTAGCTCTATCAAATCTTTGCACATAAAATTCCTTATTTCTTCCTAAGGCCTCAAATGGCACTGAGTACTACTTGAGTAGCCTGAAGTTTTGTGAATAGTATGGACAGTATCCAACAGCTTAGAGAAGCTATGACCTTCCCCATCTGTCAGAAATGGAGAACTCAACACTGTATTTCCCATTACTTAACTTTCAGGTGCCTTCCTTTTAGCTCATTCTCCTTTCAAATGTGAGATTTGGCATTGTTTTCATGATGATAGCCCTGAACGTTCAACTTCTTTTTTTAAAAAAAACTTTATCTTTATTGTTGAAAGTATTACAGATGTCCCCTTTGCTTTTTTCCCCATTGACCCCATCCACCTCCTACCAACCTCTCCCAGGCCTTCACCACACTACTGTCTGTATCTATGGGTTATGCACATATGCATATAAATTCCCCAGTTAATCTCTCACATCCCAGCCTTCCAACCCCACGTTCCCTCTGAAATTAGTCTGTTCCATGCTTCTATGTCTCTAGATCTACTTTATTCATCAGTTTATATTGTTCATTAGTTTTCACATATGAGTGAGATCACATGATACTTATCTTTCTCTGACTGGCTTATTTCTCTTAGCATAATGCTCTCCAGGTCCGTCCATGCTGTTGCAAATGGTAAGAGTTCCTTCTTTTTTACAGTAGCATAGTATTCCATTATGTAACTACCATAACATTTTTATCCACTGAACTTCTTAAACCCTTTTTTTCCTTTTCTGTTTCTTAGATTGAGTAATTTATATTACTCTATCTTTAAATTCACTGAATTTTCTTCTCTGTAGCCTATCTAGAATTTTTTTCATTCTCTTTCTATACTTTTCAGCTATAGACTTTTTATTTATTTATTTATTTATTTATTTATTTATTTATATAAGTTCAACTTCTCTGTTCAAATTTATTTATTCATTAAGGCCATTCTTTAATTCTTTGAGCATATTTTTAATGTATAATAATACTTAATTTGAAGTCTTTGTCTGCCAAATAACATATGAACATGCTTCCTATCCTTTCTATTAATTGTCTTTTTTCCTGAGTATGAACCACATTTTACTGTCACTATGTAAGCTTTGTAATTTTTTTTATTTAAAACTAGATTTTTCAGATACTATTGTATATGCTACTTTGCATCCTGCTGCATTTTGGAGAAGAAGGCCCAATCCAACATTCAGATTCGTGTAGCCTGCTCATCCTTGGAGGGAGAAGGACAAATACCTCCCAATATTTTCAGTTACCTTGCCCCAGCCAAGTCTAAGCTAGAGCACGATGCCCTATTCAACCTTCAGATACATGTATTGGCCCAGCCAAGATCAGCAGAGCCCAAGTCAGCCAACACTGCATTCTGATCATTATTTTTACTTTTTTTTCTAGTAATTAACTTTCTTGAACCCAAACTTGCAGTGCATACAACATGACATACAACAGCTGAAATCTCTACATAATTTTATAGCTTCAAACCTGATATTTTACCCAATCTCCTTGGATTATCCTCTTTACTTAAAATTTTGCCATCAGAAGAGATTAGACAGTATTTCTACTCAGGCTTTTGGTTTTATCCTCTATCAGTCCCCTTAGTTCTGTAAATTCCTCTTCTAATTGCTCTGCTTGACTCAGTCTCTGTTCTCTGATCTATTAAGCCAGTAAGGTCTCAACTTTTTGCCATGTGAACTATATATTTGAAAAAATGCATCCATTAAAAACTAGCACAGTCATGAATCTCACAGCCAGTGCATCTCTGTTCACCAAAGGTAGGTTCTCTCAGGTCTCTGCTTGCATTTTCATGAGTCCCCTCAGTCCAACTACTAGCATACATGATAAGCCAAGAACTTACACATAGAATATAGTCATATATTGGGCCCAATTCTCCTCCAGAATTAAATTATATTTTTTGACACCTCCAGGTAAGAAGGTTGTGAATTTCTGCTGCCCACTTGTATCTTACAGCAGCAAAGCCAAAGACTGGCAATCATTACCATTTTCTATTGGAGTCCTTTTTTTTAGGATAAACTCCAATTTGGCTTCTGTCCAGTGTCTTTAAATAGTTGTGTGTTTTTTTAAATATTGTGTATAGACTTTATACAAGTGACCTACAGGATTGCTGTAAACACTTCACGTCACTGCCATAGCACAAGTTTTCTGCCTGGTGGGGCAATGGCAGCATTGCTGACTCACTCCCCCAGGGTGTTTGTAGAGAATATAAAAGCAGGATTTGGAGAGAAGAATATGGGGTCATATGCCAAAGCTCTTAGTCAATCAAGGTAAGTGCTCAGAAGGTTGATAGATGAAAAATATCCCACTGTTGAATCACAAAACCTCTAAGAAGCTGACATTTTAAAAAAGAGGGAAGCAAATGGATGATGCTGAGAAACAACTCTGGGAATCAGGAAGAACATGTAGTCAACCTTCAAATTGTGATGGAGAATGAGCACCCTTAGGGGTTGCAGCGGAAATGGTATCCTCACAATTGAATTCAGTGAAATGCAGGAAGTGTGTGAAACGCCCCAGGAAGAGAATGGACTAGGTGGACTTGCTAATCATCATAACTCTTAGACACAGTATCAGAACGTGCTTAGCAATGAGATCTGGCATCTGAAACCCCCCATATCTAGACTGCCACTTAGTGCACCAATACTCATTTATGAGCACACAGTAGAAACTCAATAAACAGTAGCTGTTGCTACTGTGAAGCAAGAATTCAGAAGGCAGAAGGCAAAATTTTGAGTAGAGAGGAGAACTACAGGGATGTGTGAAGAAAGGAAGCTCTGACAATCACAAGGATTCAGGAACTAGGAGGAGTGGTATCTGTAGGTGTACAATTTGCAAACACAAAGAGATGAGAGGTGAGTGGGGTTTAATTGACACTTATCTATGGAGAAATGATATACTCGTTGTGGCTTCATGGAAATTTAGTGAGTAAGAAATAACCACAGTCTCTCACCCCGACTCCCTCTTCCTAACTTCTCAGAGAGGCTAAGCTAGTTGAAATCACCCCATCCACAAAGGACACAGGGAAAAACACAGTGATTAAAGTTGGGGCCTCTCCCCCATTCCTCCAGCTCAGATAAGGGCCAGTGCTTCTTTGTATGGAGCTATGAGGGTAAGGGAACTCAGCAGACACAGAGTGTTGCCTGGGGAAACAAAGAACAGGATGTGCACATTAGTGAGGCCTAATTAGGGTGTTGGACTCTGGGAGAGGGAACAATGATGTCCCTAGAATTTCTACACTGTCTACCCCAGGTCTCCAAAGGAGGAGGAATCTAAGAAATAACCAAACAGGGTTTTCTTTTAGATTGAGATTGCTATATAAAATAAGAATACTGCAGAATACTAAGATTTCCTTGTAACTTTATTATTCTAGAACACGAAGAGAGAAAAAGTATAGAGAATAAAAACAATAGTCATTATGTAGGGCAGAAAATCTTTAGGCCTAAAACTGGCATCTAGTGATTAAGAATCCTATATGGTGTAACGGCTAAAAGCATGGACATTGGAACCTCAGATCCTGGGTTTGAATTTCAACTTTGTCTTTTAATAATTACTTTTAACTTACTTAATTTATTCAAATGCTGTATGCTTCAGTGTTTTCATCCATGGAATTTAAATTATGGTGACTATCACACATAGTTCTTGTAAGATTAAATATATAAATATATATTATATATATATAATATTAAATGGTATGTTAAATAATATATAATGGTTTATAAAGGCATAGAATATTAAATAGTATATTAAAAATATGAAGTAATTATTAGGGGCTTTTAATTTGAAAAGAAAAACATTGTAAATGAATTTCAATAATCTATATAAAAGAATGAGCAGAATGAGTATCATATGGCCCTGGATTGGGGTGTTAGCCCTTCCACATGCCAGCTGTGTGGGGTAGGTGTTTCACATCCTCTCTGGAGACCCATTTCTCTATCTGCAAGATGGATCATCTCCTGATCCAACTAGCTCACGAAGTTGTTGTGAAGATCAAACCAGATAATGGGTTTAAAAGAGTTTTGTACACTGCAAAGTGCTTGGGGAAAAAAACATAGGTGTATGATAGGAAAATATCTTTAGCTTAAAAAAGGATTCTCCACTTTTCCACAATAATTTATGAGGTCACATTTTCCTCTCCACTGAAGGGTTTCTATTAGGTTCACTCTATTAATCAAAACACGTACTCTGTTTTTTTATGTTGATTCCAAGATACCACGCAGTAGTTGCCTGCCTTTAGTGGAAGGATTATGTGAATACTTAAAATAAATAACATTGGTTCTGATCTTTTCATTAGGAATTTGAGAACATGCAACAGTTTAAGGTTACACAAAATTTACCCAAAATGAGGGGAGTGAAAATGAATTCACAAAAACTCAGTAAAAACATTTTTGTCTTAACAGATGACCACATCCTGGTAGAGAAGTACATTCCTAATATTTGGGCAGCAGGGGTCCTTTTTCAAAAATGTTGGAGTGTTTTTTGAAAATCCTTGTGCAGAAGGGAGGCAGCGCAGGCATGAAACTGAACTTGGCCTGGGGTAAGTGTTCTTAGTGGATTCTTAAGATTTTGTTTTATAAACTCTTCAAATGTCCACAATATTTTAAAGCAAAGAAATGTAAGTAGACAAAATAGGCTTCTGTGTCCTTAAAAATTCTAACCAATCCTTGTGGTTATGAAACTGCATATAAATAAGCAAACTGACCCTTTTCCACAGGAAGTCCAACACAATGTTTACTTGATAGGACCTTTGATTATGCCTTTCTAGAGTGATGGTTCACAGCTTTCCACCAACTCTTTGTGGAAGTCATATTTGTGTTGCTGCTGTTGTCTGTATTTGTTAGGAATGCCTTCAGCTGCAAGTAATGATCTATAACTAAAAATAGCTTAAAATCAATTATTCATTGTTCTCTAATATCAAGAAGTCTGAAAATAGATCATTGCTGTTGGTGTTGGTTCAGTAGCTAATGATATTAGAATCCAGAGTTAGTATTTCTAACATTAACTTGACTTCATGACTATGCAATGGCTGCAACTGCTCCAAGTATCACTCACTTATTCATGTAGATAGATGGCATTGTGAATGGGTGAACAGGGAGCACACAGATTGTGGGCAGGGAATTTATCTTCAGAGGGTATCTGACTGCATCTCTATTCAGCCCCTGGTTGAATTTTTCTCATCACTTGACATATAAGATGTTGGTACTGTCTGCTATAATCATTTTTTTAGAACTACTTGGCACGAATCTACAGAAACAAATTGATTCATTAAACTGGAACACAGTCATGTGCCCATGTGAATAGTGAAGGGTATCTAGATTAATAAAGTAGAAAAATAAAAACACTCACAAATCTATATATATAAAAGCCTAAGCGCCCGGAATGCCAGAATGACTGGTCGCTATGATGCAAACTGACCACCAGGGGCAGACACTCACTGCAGGAGCTGCACCCTGTTGGTCAGTGTGCTCCCACAATCAACCTCCCACAGCCGGTCAACCTCCCCAGGGCCCTCCCCATGGGTGGTCCCTTCCCCTGTCCTGTAGGAAGGCCCTGCTGGCAGCCGAAGGCCCTGATCAGCTCTGATTGCTGACCAGGCCTAGGGACCCCACCCATGCATGAATTTTGTGCACCAGGCCTCTAGTATTAAAATATTTGATCAGATTCACTATTTCTTTCACCAATGAAACATTGCTCAACATTGCACCATAGCATAGACATTGTCCCAAATCTTTCATATTTAAGCCTGCATCACTTTCTCCACTACTATAACAAGTTGTGTCTACTTTTGTTTAGGCACTTGTCACCTTCTACTTGAATGTCTGTTTGTCAGTCTCTCCCACTAACTTTGAAGCATTTTGAAGACAAGAACGGTAATTAATTCCCATATCCCTAAAGCTTAGTCAGGGCCTAACACACCGGTGTTTGATAAACACTTGCAGAATCATTATGTTATTTAATGACTATATAATGCTATTGTCAGTCAAAATGAACAAGTGCAACCACTGTAACCCCAGGCTCAGGCCTGAGATTTCATCTTTCTAACCTTATTCTCTCACTCACTAGGTTTCAGTTTTAAACACCACTGACATAGCAAAGAATCCAAAATCTTCCTTCAAGCATGGAATTCTTTCCCAAATTCATAGATACAACTATGTTCTCCTTGGTATCTTTACCTGGTTGCCTAATACACACTTCAAACGTAATTCTCTCTCGATTCTTCCTTGGCTCCTCCCTTTCAGGTACCTGCCAATCTTCTCATTTGTACATGACACCACCATCTGCCTAACATCTAGGATTTGTTCTCTCTCTCTCTTTATCCAATCCATCAGTGTATCTGATTGACTCTACCTATAAAGTATATCCCAAACTGACTTCTCTCCTTCTTCCCTGGCTGTGCCTGGTGCCGGGGTTCATGTCCCAGCATCAAGAAGGGTTCAGGAATCTGGAAAAGGCTGTGCGCAGATGACATAGAAATCCAGAGACTAATAAAGAGTCCGGAGATGAGATATAATTTTGAAAGGCATTGGGGGTCAGAGGACCTTCAGCTAAAGGAATTGAAGACTACCTCCTTGCCTAGGACCCTTGCTTTTATTAACACAATTTGTCCTAAGGCAAGGTGGAGATAATACACTTCAAAGGGTAAGGTTTCAAAGGGTACAGAAGCATTGTCAGTTTGGGGAATAGCCTACGGCTGTTCAGGTGTTTGGCCAGTAGGAGGCAATAACATGTAGATTAAGATGCCCTTTAACTGTCTGGCAACCACAATCAGTTTCCTATTCAAGTTTGGGGAAATGCCTTTAGCCATTACCAACCGGTGACTACATGTGTGACTCAACTCTGTTGAGTCCTCAAGACTCATCAACCTTTTGATGAAACTCTTGAAATTATGACATGCTGGAATTGGTTCCCGGCACACTGGTCCATGCTACCATCTTCTATCACCTGAATTTCTGTAATAGTCTACCAACTAGTTTTCCTTCCTTCACTCTTATCCCACTGCCATCCATTTTCCTAATTGTGGGCAGAGCCATCCTTTATCTCATAAATCAGATCATGTCATACCCCTACTTTAAAGTTTTTACCTTAAATCTTTCCCATTGCCTCTGGATAAATTTAAACTCCTAACTCTAGTTATTCCCTGCTTAGTTTTTCAACACCTAGAGCTCTTTTCCAAATTCTAAACTATGCTCCAGATAAAGCCTCCTTTTTAAAGTCCCTTGAACACACCAAGGATGTTCATTCTGACTGCCCCTCCCCCCCCCACCACCATTTATATTGCTCTTTCCTGATCTTGTCATGTCATGGCTGGGTCTTTGCCATTTATATCTCAGCTCAAATATCATCTTACCAGAAAAATCATCCAGTCACTCTTTAAAACAGCAGCCTATTTTAATTTTCTATATATCCCTAATAATTAATATTTCTTTAAATATTAACTCTCCTTGATATAAGACTGGACCTTGTCTTCTTATTCACCAGTATATTTCCAGTGCCTAGAACAGGGCACATACTAGACACTGAAATATTTACTGGTTGAATGAATACTTAATCATATCATCTCATTCACTAGCACAGGACAAAGAAACTTCAAAATCAGTGGTATTGGGGGAAGTTATCATGTTTCATAATAAACTTGAGTTGTGTTTTCAAGTTGGTCTACTTTAGTGGATAGTCATTTCCTTGGGCCCGCCTACCTATTTTTACTCCAGAACAATTTTGTCCCAAAGTAGCTTTCTGTGATGCCCAGGACAGTAGTTATTAGCCACGTGTGGCTGATGGGTGCTTGAATGATGACCAGTATAACTGAGGAACTCAATAGCTAGTTTTATTCAGTTGAAGTTTAAATAGCCACATGTGGCTAGTGGCTATCATACTGAATAAGGCAGTGGTGATGTGAAAGCTCCTCCAGGCAGTTTCTGGGTCTTAGTGCATCTCGGCATCCTCTGTACTGAGCCAGTTCCTGGTGCCACACAGGTGATTACTAAGACTGACATTCTTGAGTCAAGAGTAGCACTAGAGGGCAGAAGAGTGAGAACTGCCGGCCTTAACAGAGAAGGGGCATGGAATCCACATTATGTCTCTGCAGAGAAGGCCCCCAAATGGTGTCTCTCCTACAGTGGAGTCATAGAAATCCTACAGGTCTTAGGGTTACAAGATAGAAATTCAAGATGCTCACCGGCTAGTCACAAGCTGCATGACCTGGGGAAGCCACATAGCCACCTTAGAGAGAAAAAGCCACCAGTCCTTTATCCTCACCTGTAAAATAGTAATAAAAAAGAATACTGCCTCTGATCCACTGGATTTTTATAGGAATCAATAGAGGCCAAGAATAGAAAAACCACGCCGTAAATTGTGAAGTGGTCTGTAAGTATATGGTTTTGTTATTAGTCCCACAGATTAGTCCTGTTGGCAGATAAATATTAAGAATTAGTTATCAAACATCACATCATCTAGACAGCCCTGGCCCTGGAAATGCTGGCATCTGCTCATTTTACTCCGTGATGGAAAAAAGAATAAATAAATCATAAATGATTAATTTAGACTTCCCTCCACGCCTCCCGTTAACAGCTCGAAGCCCCCACCACACAGCAGGCTTGGTGATGAACTGGTGTGGTAGAACCTTCAAGACGGCGGCTAACCCTTCTCCAAGTACAACCAGCTGTAAAAACAAATTTAGCTCCACCAACTCTGCAAAGGAGCAGAGCCTTTTCATAGGTTAGAGATATAATGTTCACCCCATTCAGAGGAATCCAAACCAAATACCAATGGCTTGGGGTGGGGGTAAGAGGATATTAGGCATAATAGACAGATTATCTGCTAGTTTGCTAAAGGTGAAGGAAGAGATATTTGTCATAGTTTTGCTAGAAAATGAGACTTTATCAAAGGGAGGGAGGGTGAAAGGTCAGCGGTTCTATTGGTGCGATTATTATCTTTACATAGCTGGAGTGGCAAAAGAAATGATCCCAAACAGAGCAAAACAAAACAGACCTCACCAAAGCACTTCAAGATGAGCCCCAAGAAGCCTTCACGCCAGATCCACTGGCTTCATCTTCATTTATCATCTCGGGCTTGTTGACAAGGGCTGAGGGGCTTCTCCATCCGTCCATGCTGCAGCAGCTTTCGTCTTGGCAAACCACTCAGCAGACAGAGGAGATGGTTATGTTTCAAGAAACAGTCATCATAATAAGAAGACCCCCATTTTTGAGCACCCACCATAGCCCCCAAACCATGCTTTCTATTCATTATGTCAATCTACAAGTCAGAAAATTAGTGTTACTGTTACCGCTTTGTAAATGAAGCAACTGGGCTTTGAGCAAATCGGCACATCATAGCTGGTGTCAGGGATATATTTGTGTCTTGAGAATTAATAAGCAGAGTAATGAATATCATATATTTGGCTCAGTGGATAGAGTGCCGGCCTGTGGACTCAAGGGTCCCGGGTTTGATTCCAGTCAAGGGCATGTACCTTGGTTGTGGGCACATCCCCAGTAGGGAGTGTGCAGGAGGCAGCTGATCGATGTTCTCTCTCATCGATGTTTCTAACTCTCTATCCCTCTCCCTTCCTCTCTGTAAAAAAAATCAATAAAATATATATATTTTTAAAAGCAATCTCTTTTATAAAGTCCTTACTTAGTGCCTAAAAATGTACACATAAAGGATTTGATCATCATTGCCTAGTTGGCTTTTCTGTCAACATTTTTGCTCACATTCCTATCTCCTTGGAAAACTTAAAAATTTTGAGAAACATTTATTTCCTCCTAGATGGTTTTCTTTGGTGTTGCCCTTGCTGCCCCAGATAAGGAAGGCGGGCTACCTGCGTGGGCCAGGGCAATTTCTCCAGGCTCAGCTGATAACATGTCCTCAGCCTCTGCCCTAGCATCTGATGCATCCTCTGTATAGCTACTTAACAAGTGCATGGGAAGATCTGTCTAGCTTTTATTTTACCTTCCTCCACAAACATGGCTTTTTAGAGTTCCCCATTTCTTTAGATCAGCAATCTTCAATCCCTGTGCAATGAGAATTTTTAAAACACGCAATACCTGACTATTCAGTCAGGAGCACTAACCTCTTTTCCCTTAGATTGCCAAATCAAAAAATGACAACAGCCAACACAACAATAACTGTCTGGTGTGAATGAACCAAAATTATATCTGTATTTTTGTTAGACTGGCAAAAAAAATATATTTTTTGATCTGCTGCAAAATTTTAGTAAATAGTTTATGTGTGCCATGAAATTTAAAAGGTTGAAAATCTGTGCTCTAAATACAAAATAAGGCTTTTTCACATGCCCTTCTCAGATCCAAGAGAAAAATCCAGGACTGTTAGTTCTCATGCCACTTTACAATACACTGGCATGCCTCTTCTTCTAAATATAATCTATATTCAATTTATTTAAACTTTAAAAAAAGTTCACCTATTTCTTCCACACCCCACTCCCCATATCTGGCAACCACAATTCCACTTTCTATATCTATGATATTTTTATTCAAACAGTATGTGTCATTTCACTCAGCATACAACCCTCAAGGTTCATCCATGTTGGCACAAATGATAAGATTTCATTCTTTTCTTAGTTGTTGCCATGTCTTGGCTATGGTAAATAATGCTGCAATGCACATGGGGGTACATAACTTTTCAAGTTAGTGTTTTCCTTTTCTTTAAATACCCAGAAGTAGGATTGCTGGATCATATCTTAGTTCTAGTTTTAATTTTTTGAGGAACCTCCATACTATTTTCCTTAGTGGCTGCATCAATTTACATTTCAACCAACAGCACACAGGGTTTCCTTATCTCCAGATCCTGGCCACATCCCATTACCTCTTATATTTTTCAGAATAGCCATTGTTACCTGTGTGAGGTGATCTCTCTTTGTATATTTGATTTTAATTTCCATGATGATAAATGATGTTGACCATCTTTTCAAGTACCTGTTTGTTGGCCATCTGTATGTCTTCTTTGAGAAAATGTCTGTTCAAATATTCTGTTCATTTTAAACTCAGATTGTTTTTGCTATTGAATTGTATAAGTTCTTTATATATTTGGATATTAGCTTATTACAGATATATGATTTTCCAATATTTTATCCTATTCAAAACCATCTAACTTAGAACCATCCACAGCATGCCCTCATGTCCTTTGGTTTTGGTAGATGCTTTGGCAAAGAAGACACTGAACGTCACAAGCATTTTTCTGAGAAAGTTGAGTGGAGACATGGTTCTAGAGCCCAGGAGCTGCATCTGCTTTGGTTTGTTCCTCTCTGGGTCATTTACTGATGTAGTTCATCCACACCCTCTTCACACAGGAAAAACACATGGACAACCTGGCAGAAGTGGGGAGACAAGCGGAGGAGTAGAACCAGCAGAGACATGGATCAGATGGTCCTGACTTTAAACCCTCAGCACACTGATTTCAGGCAGGTCACTCACACCCTCTGAGCCTCGTCTATTATCTGCAAAATGAGGACAATGGTACCAGTCTCATGGGCCATCATGCCTTCTTAAATGTAGCATATACTATAAAGCACTCAAGAGAATTGATTTCCATTCAGCTTCACTCCACCAAACCTTCAGGATCATGGTCAAATCTATGATTTCCTAGTACTAAAGAGCCACAGGGCTATACTTTTCCATTTGGAGAAAAGAAGTACTCATTCTGTGAATAACTTAAGGATATTAGAATTGTAGTATTGATTCAGTTTAAATAGAGCTCTATGCTTAGGTTAAGTACTGCTTTCATGTTGGTAGAGTGTAAATTTAAGCATTTAGTATAAGTGAAATTTAAGGGCAGTAGTACTGATTCAGTTTAAGGAAAGTAGAGTATTGATTCAGTTTAAGTAAATTGATTCAGGTTAGTAGAAGCTAAAATGTATAGGTGAGCCCTGTTATAGAACAAGAGCTAAAGGATAAGGGCTTGAGGGAAGGAAAACAATTTTTATCTGACTCTTGGTTGTTTCACCATTCTCTCCTACCTCCACCTTTAAGACCGCCACCTGACACCAGTACGATCCCAAGCTCTCCAAAAACTGGACACAAAGTTATGTAATAAAATACTCCTAAGTGTCACTGATTTATTAACATTTAATAATCACCTGCTATATTCCAGGGCTTGTGTTTGTCTGCTCAAGACATAGGCACTGTCCCCCAAAGCACTCACAGAGATAGGATAAACAGGCAATTACCCTTGGGCTTAAAAAGTAAGAAAAGATTCATCAGCCATGGATCCTTCCCTCAAGGAATTTATTCAAGACTAAGGGGGAGGAGGAAATCGTGGGCACAAATGGAGCCAATGATAAACACATAGGATGTTGGGGGAGAATGTCAGATACAGAAGGCGATGGCTAGGGCATTGGAAACTACCACAGCCCAGGTAGAGGTAAGAGAATGAGCAAAGGTTCCAGAAAGCAGAACGTGTCAGTACAAAAGGCATGGGGAGTAGAGCATCTGAATCAACCTCCCTGGTTCAGCAAACAACCCACGCCACTTGGCTTCTACTTTCACTCCAGTTTTGCATTTGATCTTTCCAGGTTCAAGTCCGTTTGTGCACCACTTTGAAAAGGGCCCAAGGAGGTCCTTCTGACTCCTCTGTAGGCTCCTTATGTCTCCTGCCCAATGCACCAGTTGTATTGTCCTACACATAGTACCCTGAAAGTAACAGCTCTCCAATCAAGGGACATCAAATACAGCAATCCAAACACAAGATATCCAAGTACATTTGAATTGGAGATAAACAATAAATTATTGTTTTAGTATAAGTATGTCCCATGCAAAATTTAAGTGATACTTATAAAAAAAACAAATTATGTATTGTTAATCTAAAATTCAAATTTAACTGGATGTCCTATGTTTTATCTGATTATACAGTGGGGCCTTGACTTACAAGTTTAATTCGTTCCGAGACCGAGCTCGTTAAGGAGCTCGTTAACTCAAATTACTCTATCAACTCAATGCAAAAAATCGGCCAAAAGACAGCTGGTACCTCAAAAAACTCGTTAATCGGGACACTCGTAAGTCAAGGCCCCACTGTATTTTTTTAATCCTTCATTGATATAACACACTACTATTTTTTGATTCTCATTTCTCACCTCCATGCACTTAACATAGATACATTCTCATCACCTCTTCGTACAGACTAAATGTTTATACCACCCATCACAATTAATGTGTTGAAGCCCTGACACTTAGTATGGCTGGGAAATGGGGCCTTTAAGGAAGTCATTAAGGTTAAATGAGGTCAAAGAGGGAGGGTTGATCATATAAGGTTAGTGTCCTTACAGGAAGAGACATCAGAGAGCTTATTCTTTTTTTCTAATATATTTTAATTGATTTCAGAGAGGAAGGGAGAGAGAGATAGAAACATCAGTGATGAGAGAGAATCATTGATCAACTGCCTCCTGCACACTCCCTACTTGGATCTAGCTTGCAACTCAGACATGTACCATCACCAGGAATTAAACCATGACCTCCTGGTTCATAGGTTGACACTCAAACACTGAGCCACAGTGGTCGGATGAGAGCTCATTCTTTAAAGAGGAGGTCATGTAAGCTCAAAACAAGATTCCCTACATGCAGCAAGCCAGGAAAAGAGGACTTAGAAGGAAACCTACCTTGCCAGCACCTTGATATGGACTCTGCAGTCTCTAGAACTGGGAGAAAAGAAATTTCAGTTATGAAGCCTCTCCACCTGTGATATTTTGTTCGGTAGCCCATGCTGACTAACCTGCCCCTTTACACAGCTCTTCAGGAACTAGTACACAGAGTATCACACATAAGCGCTCATTATTGTTGCTGAATGAATGACAGGTCAAGTCACTTGGGATTCTGTTGAATAAAACAGGTGCCCACCTTCTCTTCTAGCAATGAATCTGTCATAATTCATGTCTGCTAGATCCTATTAACACATCACCCCATATTGCCCATGCCTGTTCATTTGTTTGCCTATTACCAAGGATCCTGGGAGACAGGGACTGAATGTCAGTCATTCATGTCTCTAACATGAGCCAAAGTCCCTCCCACCCTGAATGTCACAATTTCCAATGGCACACACTCATGAATAAAAATGGCCACACACTCATGAATAAAAATGAAATGTAATATTAACCAAAGCACTTGGGATTTGGGGTTTTAATAGTTCTGAGGGAACTGAAATCATTTTCCAAACACCTCCTTCAAGTCCTCCAGCTTAAATCCTTCCCCAGTGTAGAGACCATCCACATGTCTGAGTGCACATGTCCGGGGACTGCTGGGATGGGATCAAATGTTTCCTGTCGGCACTGGGTCTCCACAGTGCTTGGAGGGCTCCCAGTGACCCTTAGAGCCGGTGTGAAAGTGGACCAGCAGCCAGATGGCTTCACATTTCCACATTCCTTCAGCTTGTTTTCTCACTGTGGCAGACACCCAAGAGCATCCCAAATCCTCAAGAGAGATGGGATTTCAGGAGAATTTGTTGTTACTTTTGCAAAGAGGGAGATGTGAACTCTTGAGCCCTATGAATCAAGAGAAGGTTTAAAATATATCAAAGATTTTCAAGCTATCTGCAATGATATTTTTTAAAAATCCAACAGGATCATTATTTTTTTTTTTTTTTAATAAGCTCTTCCACCTGGGACAAAGGTGCCACACATACCCAGCCCTGAAGATTAAGGCAGGTCAGGGATCACAGAGTCGTGGTCATACAAACAGATTATCCTGTTTCCTGAGACATCGTTTATGTTGCAGCTGCCTCCGTGGAGGAAGATCATGAATCACATTGTTCTTCACTCTTCTATTTGATCCGACACCATGTAAACAAGCAATGTTGAATGAGAAAGAAAACATTTCAGGCAAATGATTTCAATACAGTTGGAACTGCCTACCTTGTGTAAGCAATCTGCTTGCTCAAGGAACAAGGTCTGATACTAGACAGATAAAGTTTGGGGTGTGAATATATTAAGTGGATGAAAAACAATTATTTGACACCTATTATGTGACAGGCACTGTGGTTTATTTTTCCCTACATGTGATCTTATTTCACCCAACGACCCTCGGGAAACCACTGTGCCTTCTATTTTCCCTAATATAAGTGACCTAAGACTTACTTTGCCTAGAGTGGTCGGCAAACTCATTAGACAACAGAGCCAAATATCAACAGTACAACTATTGAAATTTCTTTTGAGAGCCAAATTTTTTAAACTTAAACTATATAGGTAGGTACATTGTTATTAACTTACTTAGGGTACTCCTAAGGCTTAGGAAGAGCCACACTCAAGAGACCAAAGAGCCGCATGTGGCTTGCAAGCCGCAGTTTGCCGACAACAGGCCTAGACCATCATTATGATACTACTTTCCATAAATTGTAGGTGAGAATATATGCCCCAAATCATTTAATAAAGGGGCAAAGTCACCACTTAAGTCTATTCCTCCTGATTCTAAGTAATGAAATTAACTCAGTGAACATTTCATTGCAATTAGTTATGCAAGTGATAAATAACTATTGAATAAAAGAATTCATGAGTTATCTTATTTGATCTGTATCTATTTTTGAATTAATATAACAGAGATACAAAGAGGTTAAAGAATTTACCTATTTTCACAAGTCTCAAAAGACAGAGTTGTGATCTTTTCTCTCTCATGAAACAATTGAAGGATGAGAGAAATCAAGTTTAATATGATGAGGATGAGATGGCAATAAAATATTACAATGCCTCACTATCTGGGATAAGTTGGTTTTGGATTCCTCTCAAAAAAAATAATGTTTCTTAAAGTATTTGTAAATGACTCTCTTAACCAGTAAAATTGCAGTAAAATGGTACACCTAATATAAATGTGAGATCTATCTTCCGAGTGATTCATGTAAAAGTTCTCAATTTGGAGGAAATATGGGGAGTGTAGTTCAGCAATGAAGACTCCGAGCTTCAGGGTAGGACTACCCAAGTTTATGACCCCAACTCTGCCAAATACCACATGTAGGTCCAGAGAAGCACATCCACCTTTCTGTGCATCAGGGAATGAGAATAACCATTATAACTAGTTCATTTAGCATGACGATGATTTAATAAGATAATCCTTCCAAAGCACATAGAATATGCTGATGTATAATCTAGGTGGAAAAGTAGAAAATGAAATTACTAAATAAAAACCAACTTTTTAAATGGTCTTATTTTATTTTACTAATATCATCACAATTGTGATTTGACAACTGACGTTGAAATTAGGATTATATCACTGTGTCTTCTATTTTCCCTAATATAAGTGACCTAAGACTTACTTTGCCTAGACCATCATTACCACTCAAAGGAATGAGCAAATCAATAAATAGTCAACTATATAGATATCATTCATGGGTTCTAAATCAGCACGACATTTTTAGAGAAAAATGGGCTAATGCTACCAGCAATGGAGAAAGCATTGAATCAAGAATTAGCATTATTTAAGTCAAACCTTCACTCAAGTTGCATCATCTCTCTGGGTCTTAGATTCTTTATCTTCCCACAAGTGACTTGAACAAAATTATCTGTATAGTTGCTTCCATTTTTCAAATGGAAGTTATTACCATTTTAATGTTGTTTAGTAATATACAAGTATTAGTAACCATTATTATTATTATAAATAATTTGAGGTCTTCTCATTCCTAAATTACTGCTTTAGTCATTAAATCCAATTACCTCATTATCTAAATTCATATGAATTATCATATAACCCTGAGAGGCCTATGCAAGAATGGCTTTGAAGAAACCAGCTTGTCACCTGATGCATTCATAAAATAATCAAAGTGTTGAAACCATATGGCAAAAGGTCCAGGGTTCGCTGCCTCCCTTCCCCAAATCTCTCCTTTGACTTCCATTTCTATTCCACATTTTACAGTATTTATTTACCTTCAGCTTAGAGGAGACCCTGAAGTCCCTGAGGGGGATGTAAAGAGATTCAGTTCTGAAGAGGGACTTGGGAAAAACCCATATTTCATGCCCAATGGCATTTGGAAGACCTTCGAGCTATCTGTTGGGAAGTTTCTTGCAAAGAGAATAAACAGCGAGTTAGAGGGTGGCCGGCAGGCATTTGCCTTCCCATCTGACTTGAAGCTCTCAGCACCTCCAGCTCACCATCTGCAAGATAGATCATCAGAATGTAACAGACCATTTATTCCGATGACCTTGTTTTACTGATGCAGAAATGGAAGCCCTGAAAGGAAAGCAATGTGCCAAGGTCACAGAGTGAGTTCCCGTTGTTCCCGATCAGAGACCACACTCAGCCATCCCTCTCCTTCCTTTAGGTCAAGCAGCGTGAGCTTACGACAGGAAGAATTTGGATAACTGTAAAAAACAGGGCTCTGTTTGGTCTTCAGCCATGCAAGGAATTTGGTTTGCAGGAGTGTAACAATCATTATTCTTTATTCAAATGCCGTGGGTTTCTTTTAGACTGTGGGTTACCTGCTGTTTCCTTCTTGTGAAACAAGGATAATACTGTATCTACTTTATGGAATCGCTGCTGCATTAAAATGAAACGTGATAACATGCTCAGGAGTAGAGCACAGAGCCTGACTCCTCGTACAGACCCTAAAACATTCCTATTCTCCTCCTGTGACTCCACAGAGGTGGTGACAATCCCAGGTCAGCCCCCAGCAGCCAGGCCTTTCTCAAAGAACACAGGGATATTTCATGCCATGGCTGCCTTTCAAATACTTCTTTTGTCACTCACATTATAGAGGGGTTCTTTGCTGGGGAATGGAATTCTAAAACACAATCATTATGAGACATCTAGCTAAAGGGTATAGATAGAACACCCCCCCCCCCCCACACACACACACAAACACACGCCATACATTTACATCCCTCGCACTATCCACCCTCTCCACCCTCAAAATGTAAAGAAAACACTAAAATGACAGGTAAATTATTAGGGAAGGCAGAAAAACATAAGGACAAAGAAGAGAGAAGAGCACAACAATTTTAGAAGCTGGAAAGCAGATGCCTGAATTGTAGTAACTACCTTAGCAGACCCCAAAGCAGACCCAGGCTGGCAGCGAAGGAAGCCAAGAAGCCACTTGTTTTACAGCAGGGAACCCCTGAGAGGCTGGGACACTGGCAGCATTGCGCTCCTCTGAGGATGGAGGGGAGGTGGGCAGAAAAGCAAGAGGAATGGCAGCAACGCTGTTGAAAAGCAGTTGGATCACTAGATCCCTTTCCCTCTATCAGCAGCGTTCCCCTCACCTGGATAGAAAAGAGGGCTTATTCCTAAAGAAGGTAAAGCACAGGGTATCTGGGCAGATGGACACCAAGCACAGTTGGGTGTGGCGATAGGGGTGCCACAGTGATAAGAGAAACAACAAGTGAACATTCATGTGCTCAGGGCTGAGACATGGAATTTCCTCCTTTGCCCTGCGCTGAGCTTCCACAGTCAATGTACGTTCTGAAGATCAGAAGAGTCCCCTCTGGAGAATTGGATTAGTGCAAAGAAAAGACCTAAGAAATACTGGATTCAGGAGTTCCCCAGTGAAAACAGCCAGTTAAGTCTCCCTAAGGTGAAAAAGCCAACAAAAAGCTCCTCTGACACTCAGGAAACTTCTACTCTAATCAGATATCAGTGTCCATCTCTATAGATTGGCAGCCAGCCAAATCCACCTGTCAGCATCTAATGTGAAAGTCAGAGATGAGAGAGGGGAAGAGAGGGGGGGGAGAGAGAGAGAGAGAGAGAGAGAGAGAGAGAGAGAGAGAGATTCAGAAGACAGACAAAGGAAGAGAGAGACAGGCAGAGAAAGACAGACAGTCAGATAGACAGAGAAAGACAGAGGGAGAATCTAGAAGAAAATCACAGAAAACGTTTTTTAAAACTACAACAATTGGTATTTTTCATGAGATAAGAGACTATATGTAATCTACAAAACAAGAATAGGGAGCTATGAAATAGATTCTCAAAGAGCAATAAAAAGAGCTCTTGGAATTATGTGAAATATGAAAGAATATAGAGAAATATGAGAGATTTGAAAAATAACAGATGCTTTTGAAGATAAAATTCAGTAAATTTCTTAAAAAGTACATTAAAATAATAGGGATAGAAAATAGATGAGAGAAAAAATATGACATCTAAAATAGTTAATATTCAAATAATAGGAATTGTAGTCAGAGAGAGTAGGAAATTTGGAGATAAATAATTCTCCAAAAAAAATAGACAATTTCCCAAATTTGAGGCAGATGAGTTTGTGTCAAAGAGCTTTAGCTGGAGATAATTATATATGTAAGCTTCCAGACAAGGGGCCAGGTATTGGAGAGAAGGGCATACATTTTCCATACAAAATCAAGCAGCAGCACAGAAAGCTCAGAGGCAATGGAGAAAAGCCTTAAAAGTTTGGAGGGAAAGAGATTTGTCCCCAAGACTCCTATGCACAGGCAATCGATTGATTTCATATGAAGATATTTTCAGACAAGCAAGTACTTAAAGTTCTCATTATTTGTTTTTGTTTTTTATTTTCCTCAGAAATCACCTAGCAGGTTTGATGTATTTGCTCTAAAGAAAGGAGTAAATTAGGGAAGAGGAAAGAGTGAACCCCAGGATCCAAATACGAGAGTTACAAAACTGTTGGAAAATTCAGAGTTGAATTCATCATAAGTACATAGAAAATAAGCAAATGAAACAAACAAAAATTAATTGACTTCATGGGTCAATATTTTGCAGTAAAATAAATATAATCACATGATCTGGGTCAACTAAGAAGAGCATTATATACATAATAATGTAATACTGAGCTTTAAAATTGCTAGATAAGTATATGGGGAAGATGGAGCAATAGGAAATATTGGGAAGGGTAAAAGAGATAAAGAAGGATAGCAGTCTAGGGTGGATGAAAGAAAGCAAAATCCCATTTTCTTCTCTATTGGGAAGTCAATGTATGATGTCAAAAACAGAAAAATCTAGAAATATAATCGTTTCACTTGAAAATATTGATGCAATTATCAAAGAATTAGTTCAGAAAAATTACAGTTGCCTCTAGGAAGAAGGTAGAGTCTGGTTTGGGGCAGGACTACAGGTTTTCTGAAGTCTCGTGTATCTATTGGATCCTTTTCAAACATATGCACACGTACTTTTGATAAAAGTAAAAATTAAATTAAAAACCAGAACTTTCTGAGCTTCCTCTCCAAGACGTTTCCATCCCTATTAATTAGTAGTTAACTGTTTAATTGCCTATTTTATTTTCTCCTCTAACCATGAACAAACAAGGTCCATATAATCAATAAGTTTGATGCACGGTGTCGTGTGTTCCTTCCAATACACACTGCATTTAAATCCTCAATGATGAAATTAAGAAATGTCTCTCTGTACCACCTAGAATCGCTGTACTCTCGATGTCCACCTGTCCACCTCACATTGAGAAAGAACACTTTCTGAACAGATTCACCCATGAAAGTCAGTCACTACTCTCCATTCACCACTAGGGGGAAATGTTGGTCTTCGGGTCCAATGGGGAACAGCTCCTTCAGGCCATGGGTAGGAATTATGAAGCCTTGGCAGCATCATTTTTCTCTTCTTGGAGCATAAAATACCAGAGCTTGAGGGGACCTCGGAGCCCATCTAGGTCAAGAGTCCGACCTCTCCCTCTCTACACGGAAAGAAACCTGCATCCAGAGATGAACAGTGCTTTCTTAGGTCATGGGATACGGAAGCAAGAAAAATCAATGCTAGAGCCAAAGTTTTCCTATGTACTTAAACTGTGCAAATCAGGAATTAAACAAGAGAGTAACTCAGAGGATTTGCTTTGTGGTACAAGAGCGATGAGCTGGGGGAGGAGAGTAAAAACTAACATTCACTGAATGTCCGCTACGTGCCAGGTGTGCACTGAAAATTTTCCAGGTGCCAGAACTTTACATTCTCCACTCTCCATTCTTTATTCCTATCCTGAATTTGGGTCCCGTAAGATAGGAACAGTCATTACCCCCTTGTACAGATGAGGGGATTAAAGCACAGAGAGGTTAAGTTACTCACCTAACGTCACACAGGCAGTGATTAGCAGAGCAGGCATTCAAACCCAGCCTATGAAGCTCTGAAGTTCATGACCATGACCTCATGCTCACTGGTTGCCCACAGAAGACACGGAGTTTACCTGTGCACATGGAGCAAGTTACCTGTGCCCTCTGGGGAAGTGGGTCTCACTTCACTTTTTGCTTAGATGAGATGCTTTGTCCCATGAACCCCAGAGATCTTCCAAGATGCCAGGCTGGTAGGCAGGGCCTCTTCAGGGTCCGAATGTTTTCTGTCCCCAGTGTCTATCATGGTGCCTGGCTCTGAGGGCTGGCTCACTCAATATTAACTGAGTGAATAAATATGATCCTAGCTACTCCACAAACCAGCCAGCTGTGGAGAAAACACTCATGTCACATCTCATCATCCCTATGGTTTCAGAAAACTCTACAAAAGCTATCACTGTCCATGTGGTCTCTCTGAAGACTGTGGAGTGGATCCAACCCAACATCTAATCCTTCCTGATTCTCCCACTGCCCTCTCCACCCCTCCCACCCTCGCTGTGTAAGGCTATGTTTCAGTCCATAAAACGATCATATCACCATGTATACGGGCAGGCTCCTCAGCCCACTGCTTCAGATCAGGATCTCATCGTGAGCTGACATGTCACCAACATACAAAACACCTGGAGGCTGCATCGTCTACTGCTCTGGGCCCAGCCAAGTCCGCATCCTCCCTGTTCACAAAGCTCCGAGCGGGTTTAGTTCAGTTCCTCAGAACACTGGGGCTTTAGGAGGGGAGGGCTCCTGTACAAAGAAGAGGGTTTCCTGAGAGGGTTACAGAGAGGGAAGTGTCCTCCCAAAGACTGGACATCTCTGCATAGAATAGCATGTTCCATGAAGAATCCCCACGGAGTGTCACACTGCCTGCTGGAAGGTTTGAAGTCATTCAATGCAATTCTAGAAGTGGCGGGGATTGAAATGTCCCTGCGTTACCCCCTCTTGTCCACCTCCCACGTATTTCCTTTTCACATTGACTTTATTTTGGTATACAGTTCTGAGAATTTTAACACATGTATAGATTTTTGTAACCACCACCACAGTCAAGAGATAGAATGTTTCTGTGACTCCCCCCAAACTGTAGTCACAATCCTTCCTCTTCTTTCATCCCTAGTGAACATCGATGTGTTCCCCATCATTCTAATTTTGTCCTTTTGACACCATCATATAAATGTAATCATAGAGCTCATAAGCTTTGAGATGGGCTTCTTTCACACAACATAAAGCTTTTAAGATTCATTCAAGTTGTTTTGTGTATTTATAGCGCTCTCTCTCTCTCTCTCTCTCTCTCTCTCTCTCTCTCTTTCTCTTTTTGATTGCTGTAAACTATTCAACTGTATGGACATACCAGTTTGCTACCCTGAGAGATATCTGAGTTATTTTCAGCTCAAGGCAATTTATAGAGCTGCTCCAAACATTCATATGCAGGTTTTCTTGTGTGAACAAAAGGTTTCATGACTCCAGGATAAATGCTAGAAGTAGGATTGCTGTGTCATATGAATATGTTAAATGGATGTTTAACTTGATAACAAACTGCCTAAATGTTTTCTGCAGTCGCTGTGCCATGCTGAGTTTGCACTAGCAATGGATGAGACTTGCAGTGGTTTTGCATCCTCTCCACAGCTTGGTGCTGTCAGTAACTTTTTTAGGCATTCTAATAGCTATTCACAGTTATCTCATGGTGGTGTTAACTCATATTTCCCCCAGGGCTTATGATAATGAGCATCATTTAATCTGCTATTTGTCTTTCTGTGTACTCCCTTTGGTTAAGTGTATATGGAAATATTTTGCCCATTAAAAAAATGTTTTTTTGTTTTCTCAGTTAAATTTTGAGAATTTTTATATATTCTGCACATAAATCACATATTTGTCACATATGTGTTTTTCATTACTCTTCTCAGTCTCTGACTTGTCTTTTTATTCTCTTGTGTCTTTCATAGTATTTTTAAAAATAAATTTATATGAAGTTCAATTTACCATTGTTTAAAATTTTATGGGTTGTATATAGAGGTAATATGTAATAACTTCTTGCTTAACCCTAGGTCACAAAATTTTTGAAAAGTTGTATTGTTTAATATTTTACATTTAGGTCTGTGATCCATTTGAGTTAGCATTTGTATAAAGTGTAAAATTTAGGTTGACGTTTATTATTTTGCATGTGGATTCTCATTGCTTTCAAACAATTTATTAAAAAGACTGCCTTTCATTGAAACGCCGTTGTATCTTTGGAAATAATTAATTGGCTATGTATGTGTGAGTCTATTTATAGATTCTCTATGGTCCATTGATTTATGTGTCAATTCCTTCAAGAACACAATATCACCATCAGTGCAGCTTTCTATGTCTTAAAGTCAGTTGCTGGGAGTACTCCAACTTTCATCTACCATTTAGACAAGTTTATATTTGCCTTTCTGTAGTAGTTTTAGAAATAAAAACATGATGTTAGCTCTAGATTTTTTTGTAGATGTTCTTTATAGGCTTAAAGAAATATCCTTCTATTCTTAGTTGGCTGAGAATTTTTATTATGAATAATGCTGTATTTTGTCCAATGTTTTTCTGCAACTATTGATATGATCATGTTTTTTCCTTCTTCTTTAGGACAGTGATTTTCAACTTTTTTTTTTATCTCATGGCACACACAAACTAATTACTAAAATTCTGAGGCCCACCTAATAACAATTGTTGCCACTCTGACAAAAAAACAAACACAAATAGATATAATTTTGATTCATTCACACCAGACAACTATTGTTGTGTTATCCGTTGTCTTTTTTTATTTCACAATTTAAGAGAGAAGAGGTCAGTGCCCCTAACTAAATAGTCAGGTATTGCATGTTTTAAAAATTCTTATGGCACAATGGCTGAAAATCACTGCTTTAGGCTGTTAATATAGTAGATTGCAGTGACTGATTTCCAAATATTGAATTGAACTTGCATTCTCTGAACAAATCCTATTTGGTCATTATGTATTATTTTTATTTTCTGGGAGGATTTGATTAGCAAATATTTTGTTGATTTTTGTGTCTATGAGGAATTAGGTTTATAGTTTTCTTTTTATAGTGAGTGCCTTTTTCTGGTTTTGATATCAGAGTAATACTACCCTCATAAAGTGAGAAATGTCATCTCTCCCTCTATTTTCTAGAAGAGCTTGTCCAGAATTGGTATTATTTCTTCCTTATATGTTTGGTAGAATTCTCCAGTGTGTCTATCTGGGCCCAAGGGTTTCTTTTTTGGAAACTTTTCAACTATAAACTTAATCTGTTAATAAGAACAACACTGTTGGAAGTTGTCTGGGTCATCTTGGTGAATTTTGGTAGTTGTGGTTTCTGAAGAATTGGTCAATTTTATCTAAGTAATAGAATTTATGGTCATAGGGTTCTTTATGAAATCCTTTATTATATTTTAAATATTGGGATCTCTGTAACTTTATCTCAGTTTTTACTTCTGATTGGTAAATTTTGTCTTATCTCTGTTCTTCCTTTTAATCATGATAAAGATACATATATTTTATTATCTTAAAAACAGATTTTTGTTTGATGTTATTTACTGTTCTTCTGTTTAAAATTTTATTGATTTCTGTTTTTATTTTTTTTCCTTCCTTCTACAGATGTGGGTACATTTTGCATTTCTTTTCCTAGTTTCTTAGGTAGGAGCTTAGATCATTTATCTGAGATCTGTCTCCTTTTTTAATGATATGAATTTATTCTCTATGAACTGCCCTAACTAAATCATACAAATTTTTATAAGTTATATTTTTTCTCAGTTCAAAATATTGTTTTAATTCTCTTGATAATTCTTCTTTTATCATGTATTATTTAGAAGCATGTTGTTTCATTTCAAGTGTTTGAAGATTCTCTTGTAATCATTGCTATTGATGTTTAGTTTAATCTACTATGGTAAAATAACAAATATATGATTCCAAGCATTTTGAAATTTTTTTTAAATAACTGTTTTTTAAAATATATTTTACTGATTTTTTACAGAGAGGAGGGGAGAGGGATAGAGAGTCAGAAACATCGATGAGAGAGAAACATCGATCAGCAACCTCCTGCACACCCCCTACTGGGGATGTGCCTGCAACCAAGGTACATGCCCTTGACCAGAATCGAACCTGGGACCCCTCAGTCCGCAGGCCGAAGCTCTATCCACTGAGCCAAACCGGTTAGGGCAGCATTTTGAATTTTTAATTTATTATGTAACCCAGGATGGTTTCTTTCTTGATGAAGGTTTTGTCTCTACTTGAAAAGTATGTATTCTTCTAATAAAAGGCATCCAAATTGGAAAAGAGGAAGTAAAACTGTCCTTATTTGCAGACGACATGATATTATACATACAAAACCCTAGAGACCCCATCAAAAAACTACTAGACTTAATACATGAATTTGGCAATGTAGCAGGATACATAATTAACCCCAAGAAATCTGAGGCATTTCTATACACCAATAGTGAATTTTCAGAAAGAGAGATTATAAAAACAATCCCATTTACCATCGCACCAAAAAAATTAAGCTACCTAGGAATAAACTTAACTAAAGAGGTAAAAGACCTCTACTCAGAAAACTATAGGACGTTGAAAAAAGAGATAGAGGATGACATAAACAGATGGAAGAACATACAGTGTTCATGGATTGGTAGAATCAACATCATCAAAATGTCCATACTACCCAAAGCAATCTATAAATTCTACGCACTTCCCATTAAAATACCAATGGCCTACTTCACAGATCTAGAACGAACTCTCCAAAAATTCATCTGGAATAAAAAAAAGACCCCGAATAGCTGCAGCAATCCTGAGAAAGAACAAAGTAGGTGGGATCTCAATACCAGATATCAAGCTGTATTACAAAGCCACTGTTCTCAAAACTGCCTGGTACTGGCACAAGAACAGACATATAGATCAATGGAATAGAATAGAGAGCCCAGAAATCAGCCCGAACCAATATGCTCAATAAATATTTGACAAAGGAGGCAAGAACATACAATGGAGTCAAGATAGTCTCTTCAATAAATGGTGTTGGGAAAGTTGGAGAGATATATGCAAGAAAATGAAACTAGACCACCAACTTACACCATACACAAGAATAAACTCAAAATGGATAAAGGACTTAAATGTACGACAGGAAACCATAAAAATTCTAGAAGAATCCAAAGGCAACAAAATCTCAGACATATGCCGAAGCAATTTCTTCACTGATACAGCTCCTAGGGCAGTTGAAACTAAAGAGAAAATGAACAAATGGGACTACATCAAAATAAAAAGCTTCTGCACAGCAAAAGAAACCATCAACAGAACAACAAGAAAACCCACTGTGTGGGAAAACATATTTGCCAATGTCATATCTGATAAGGGCCTAATCGCCAAAATTTATAGGGAACTCATACAACTTAACAAAAAGAAGATAAACAATCCAATCAAAAAATGGGCAAAGGATCTAAATAGACACATTTCAAAAGAGGACATTCAGAAAGCCAAGAGACATATGAAAACATGCTCAAAGTCACTAATCATCCGAGAGATGCAAATCAAAACAACAATGAGGTACCATCTCACACCTGTCAGAATGGCCATCATCAACAAATCAACAAATGACAAGTGCTGGAGAGGATGTGGAGAAAAAGGAACACTCATGCACTGCTGGTGGGAATGCAGACTGGTGCAGCCACTATGGAAGACAGTATGGAGTTTCCTCAAAAAACTAAAAATGGAACTCCCATTTGACCCTGTGATCCCACTTCTAGGAATATATCCTAAGAAACCAGAAACACCAATCAGAAAGGATATGTGCACCCGTATGTTCATACCAGCACAATTCACCATAGCTAAGATCTGGAAACAGCCTAAGTGCCCATCAGTAGATGAATGGATTAGAAAACTTTGGTACATCTACACAATGGAATACTATGCTGCTGTAAAAAAGAAGGAACTCTTACCATTTGTAACAGCATGGATGGAACTGGAGAGCATTATGCTAAGTGAAATAAGCTAGTCAATGAAGGAAAAATACCACATGATCTCACTCATTCATGGATAATAAAGACCATTATAAACTTTTGAACAATAATAGATACAGAGGCAGAGCTGCCTCAAACTGATTGTCAAATTGCAGCAGGAAGGCCAGGGAGGGTTGGGGGGCAGGAGGGAGGGGGTAAGAGATCAACCAAAGGACTTGTATGCATGCATATAAGCATAACCAATGGACATAAGACACTGGGGGGGGGGGGGGTAGGGGAGGCCAGGGGATTGTCAAGGGTGGGGAAGGAAAAAAAGGACACATATGTAATACCCTTTGTAATACTTTAAGCAATAAAAAAAAAAGAAAAGTATGTATTCTTCTGTTCTTGGTTGGACTGCTATATAAATGCAAAAAAAAATGTCCAGTTGATTGATTCTATTACTTGGTTCTGCTACATCCTTGTAGACTTTCTATATCAACTAATTCTATTGATTAATGAGAGGAGAGCTTGAATTACTGAGAGCTGAGGTCACATACCCAAATATAATTGTGGATTTGCATACTTCTCTTTTCAGCTCAGACAAATTTTGTTTTCTATGCTTTGAAGCTCTATTATTAGGATGCACTTTACACATTCCAAATTTTTATGTCTTCTTGGTGAACTGATTTTATTATCATCATGTAATGTCTCACTTTATCCCTCTCCATGGGCTCTGCTGTGAATTCTATTTTGTCTGATATCAATGTAGCTCGATATGAACTCTGGTGTTCTTTTTATTAATAGTTGTGTGGCATAATTTTTCCCATCCTTTCACTGTTATCTTACCCTTATCATTATAGTTGAAATGATATAGTTGAGACATGATATAGTTGTTGTTTCTATCTAAAAAAAAAAAAAAAAGTTCTCTAGTGATGAGAGTCGGTATCCTGGCAACATTCTCTTAGTTCTCCTTCATCTGAGGATAACTTTGTTTTACCATTATTTCTGCAGACATTTTTCACTTGATAGAGAATTCTAAGTTGACGATACTTGTGTTTCGACCCTTTAAAAATGTTGTTTCTCTCCCTCGTGGCGTCCACGCTTCCTATGAGAAGTTTATAGCCATAACAACAGTTGTTTTCTGACATGAATACTTTTTTTCTCTGTCTTCAAGCTAGTTCTTCATTTTTTGTTTCCAGTGGTTTGATTATGATGGATCTGGGTGTGGATTTCCTGGTTTTTCTGTTTCCTGTTTGAGGTTTGCTCAACTTTTGAATCAAGTTTATGGGTCTTGTCAAATTCAGGTTTTCCTAATACTATTTCTTCTGCACACTACTTCTTATCTCCTTCTGAGAATTTCATGCCATAAGTGTTAGATATTTTGGTATTGTACCACAATCCCTGAGACTGTCCATCTGTTTCTCAGTCTTTCATCCATGTTTGGTGTCCTTTCTCCCTCACCCACATTTACCTGGTTAACTCCTTAGACTTTATAATTCAGGTCAAGTCTTGGCTTGAGATTGAGTTAAGTGTTCAACTTCTATTTACACTCTAGAGGTTCTGAACTGACTGCATAGGAATGCTTAGCTTACTGACTGTGACTTCTTGTAAGAATTGTATCTTTTTAGTCCATGTATCTCCAATGTCTAGAGGAAAGGGAATGTTTCATCGATGACTGTTGAATGAATGAAGGAGGAAAGAAAGAGTGAAAATGTATTGAGGACTCACTTTGTATTTTTCTTATGTAATCCTCACAAGCTTAACAGAACATAATTGGGTTCGACATGTTTTGCAAAGACTGTCCTTCACATTTCCTGACCATAAACCTTGTTTAAGGTGAGTTGCCCTAACCCACAGGCTCTGCTGTCACAGATAATTGGGTCCGGACACTAAAACTCAGCTTCCCCAGAGAATGACTAACAACCTATGACTAAAAAGTCAAATATGAGCTGAGCTAATCATCATGAGCTTTCAGGAATTTTGGAATTAGGAAACTGAAAAGCTGTATCTAGCTGGAGCCACAAACAATTGGGAGCACGGTGACAACAAGGGTTCTGTCCAACCTGATACAAATAAAAGAAAGTAAAAAACAGTTGATGGGGAGGAGATGGTGAATGCATATAGAAAAACAAGATGTTTGGGGACTTTGGGAGAGAGGCCAAGAGAGCCAGCCTAGCTCCCTATTTCCTACCTGCTTTCCACTTACAGCTCCCAACCACTGACTGTACACACAGAAATTCCTAAACTGAGATTCACTTGGGACCCATAATATAGTTTTTAAAAAGAGTTTTCTTGAACTTTCTTGGGTAGATCTCTGTTGCTTGCAATATCCTGGTCCAAACAGACATTAATGGTTCCTAACAACCATTAGCTTCCTTTCCTTCTTTCTAACAAAATCTAGATTTTATTCAAACTCTTTAGCTCCTCTATGTAGCCATGTTTGTCAGGAAGGTCAGTAGCATCCCCAGCCCCTGGGGGTGACTTCAATTTGGTTCAGGCAAACTATTGTAAACCTCTGCCTTTGACAGTGAGTGAATTATGCAGAGGGGAAGGGAGTACAATTCTGTTCAATAAGATGTGACAGGTAGTCAGCTGGGTGACTTCTGGGAAAAGGTTTTCCTTAAAACTAAAAATAAGACAACCAAGATATAACAAGTTCCCTTTGTCCACTGGACATTGCTGTTTCTGCCCGTGGTGCTTAGAAATGTGACAGCTGTCTTAAAATCATGGCAGGACTTTTAAAACCACACCGAGTGTTAAAATAGAAAAGGAAATTATGTTATTGATGATCTTGACAATTCTGTTTGCTAGTTTAATTTTACCAAATTAGAGCTGCCCTCTATCTTACTGCCTCCATATTATTTAAACCATCTGAAGAGAAGTTTTCTGTTACTTGCAGACAAAGCATCCTAATTAAAACAGGGTATTACACAGATAAAAAAGATTGACCAACAGTGTGGTGACTTTTCTAATGTGCCCAACCCTAACCAAGACTCAAGTCAGTTTAGCTTCAGTGGCATAACCAATACTATCTAAGTAACACACTATCCAAGGAATGTGTCCACTTGTCAATACCCAGAAATTTTCAAAATATTTGCCTGTGTGTACGTCTGCCTCCCAGAAATTTCCCCATACCTAGAAGTATTCCCACACCTGACTTAGATATCAATATTTTATTCTCTTACTCTCACTTTCTTCTTGCCTTTCTCCTACACATAGAGAGATACACACATAAACCCACCTCTCTGCTAGTCTTCCCCTACTTAGCCCAAGTCACCACCATCTACAGAGGTGTTTGAGCAAAAATATCTAGGCATAATTTCTGATCCCTTTTTTCCACCTGCTGCCGATATCTAATTCATCAGTATCCTGTTGGCTGTATCTACAAAACTCATCCCATATAAATCCTGTTCCCCCTCCACTAACACATTATATTCTAATGAGGTGCAGCAAGGATTGCTGCTAGGCAGGGTTACTTGAAAAGTTTCTAAACATATCTTGCTGTGCCCACTCTTTCTCCTCTGCCACCTGTTTTTCATCAAGCAGACATATAATCTACTTAGAACATTCCAAAGGCTTCCCATTTTCCATAGGATAAAATACAAATTCCAATATCTGAGTGGTATTGGGAAGGATGGGAGAATTGAGGTCTGTTCCCTCTGCATCAACATTCACCCCACCAAAGGCTCCCAGACTAGCCACACCTTCCCCCAAACCCCAAGACTCCACAGGACATACTTTGAAGATTCCTGATTTTCAAACTGTAATTAAAATGTAATAAATTATTAAAAAGTTTAAAAATATGATTAAAAATAATATTATAAGATAATATTTGCAATATACAAACTGTAAAAAGCATTTGGCTAAATATAACAAATTGTATTTAAGAATTTTATGGACAATATTGTTAAATTTAGGCAAATTTCAAAAAAAATAAAAGTAAAATGGAAAGAAACAGCACAATCACAGGTTAAAAGAAGGTGTCAGTACTCCTTAAATGAAGCTATATTTTTAATATGTTTATATTGATCTTTAGAGAGAGAGAGGAAGTGGGAGGGATAAAGAGATAGAAACATTGATGAGATAGGAACATCATCGATATGCTACCTCCTGCAATCCCTCTACTCCAGATCAAGTTCACAACCTGGGCATGTGCCCTGACTTGGAATCAAACTAGTGACCTCTTGGTTCATGGGTTGTTGCCCAACCACTGAGCAACACTGGCTGGGCAATTAAGCTATATTTTAAAGATAATTACAGTGAAGATATCAATAGAAACTTTAACACAATTTAAAAAATCAAGCCTATATCAATAGGAAAACTTATAGCCAGGATAACCAAGATGATTTTGAAGAGGAAGAAGGAGGACTTAGCATCCAAATATCAATATTTTATTAAAGGTATAGCTAGTAAAATATGAGGTAAGAGTGAATGGCTAAAGAGCCAGTATCTCACCACCCAGCCACAGGCATGTGTGCATGGTATGTACGTGCATATGTGTAACTGGGCAGATTACAGGTAGCTGACCACTGATATTTGAACAGATTTGGTTAACTTATCAACTATGTGACTAGCTTAATAAATAAACAACTAGAAGATTACAATTCTGTTCATTTTGGCCCATCTAGATTGCTCCATATAATTGGGGCTCAGGGATAACTATCCCACTTTGAAATTCCTTCTTTAGAAGGATGAGGACAAAATATCCAGATGAAAGTAGTGCAGGCAGAAATTATAAAGAGGAGAGACTAACTAAAAAAAATGCATACTTTATGCATATTTTTAGACTGGGGATCTCCGCGAGTGACTCAAGTCTGCAGGGTGACTGTGGGGTGACTGAAGCCTGCCTGGTTTCATGACCACAATCCAATGAAGGTTGATTTTGTCGCAGTCGGTGCAGACAGCTCTTTGTCATGACTGGAGGCCACCTGGAGTTACAGCAATAATAAAGGTTTGGAGTCACACAGAGGCAGGTCCACTCACTGAGACTTGACTTTCTTGTCATTGACTTTAGGATGATAAGAAGCATCACACACACACACACACACACACACACACAGAATTAATTTAAAAAGCAGCACAACGTAGCAACAAGAAGTGTGAATTCCAGATCCTACTGCTGTATTCAAAACCACTTTGTATCTGTGTGACCTTGAGCAAGTTGATTAACCTCTCTGAGCCTCAGTTTCATCATCCACAAAATGGAGAAGTAAGAATAACCTACCTCATAGGGTGTTTGGAAAGATGACATGACTTAATATATCTAAAGCATAAAGGAGAGTCCCTGGTCCACAGGAAGCCTTGAGAGTGGTAATAAGAACAGCAGTAGAACCTATTTCGAGGTAAATTAAATGGCATATAGCAAGCTTTGGGCACAGTGCCTGAAACACTCAACATGCCCTAGAAAGATTACTTTCCTTCTTTCTCTTCAGCTGTCTGCAGAAGGAACAAATGCCCCTCCAGAGGTGGTGAGGTCCCCATCAGCAGAAGTGTTCAAGCAGGAGTCGGTTAACCACATCTTCAGAATGTTACAGTGAGGTGTTTGAAACTAGGGAGAGACCAAGATCAGGCGATCCCTGAGCTCCCCTTTAGATGAGAGATTCCATGAAGAAGTCGGATACTTTGGGCAAGCCTGTCAAAGGGGAGCTGTGGGTAACCAAAACGTTCCTGAAATTCCCAGCTCATTTTCCAGCCTGAATGCAGCCCCCATCTCCTTCCACAGCACACCAAATATTAAACTGTGCGCACACACTCACACACACGCACAAACACACACATGTACACAGAGGCATCATTCATATGTTGTAACATGAATCTCTTCACCACAATGACCATGGTTGTCAGTGAAAGAAATACTCTTGTTCAGTCCAATGCACTTGGGTAGCCCAAATAAACAATAGTATAATACCCGGCATTTATTCAGCACCCTTTGGGGCAAGAGCTCACACTTTATACATATTTCTCGTTTATCATGGCCACATTCCTGGGAGACAGGCTGCCCCTCAGAGAGGCAATGGCCTTGGGCGTGTGCTTTCAAGCCTGGCTGGTGGAGAGTTGCTGCTTTCGGCATGTGAGGGCGTGCAGTACTCACACGTCCTTCAGCCTCCTTGGGCCTGGCTAAGTGGCCTTTCAGGACAGAATTCTGATGGCGCCTGCCTTGGAAGCCACAGTGCCTCTGGTCTCAGCTGTTTCTCATCACCACTGGGGCTTCTACCAGGTGAGTTAAGATCAGTCAGGCTCTGAGTAAAAGCCTTGGGATGTGTTTGAGAAACAGCGCCCCCTGGAGTGTGCTACAGTATCTGGATCCAGCAACCTGCAGGGGCTTGGAGGGTTTTATGAACACCACCCTGTGCTGGGAAATAACTTACCCATTCTTAGCTATCTGACCTAGAAAACAGGTCCTGTAAGACATAATTTTCTAGGCTGTGTGACACTAACATGGAATAAAGCATGTAAAGTCCCGGGCACATGGTGAAACCTGAATTAAAAACATCTATTATTTTGTGGGCACCATCTTGCTTCTGGGTTACCAAGCTCAGTGTTTCTGCACACCAAGGGTTAGGGGCTGGATTGTGTTCTCCCCAAATTCTTATGTTGAAGTCCTAACACCGAGCACCTCAGAATGTGACTGTATTTGGAGATGGGTTCTTGAAAGAGGTGATTAAGTTAAAATGAAGTCATTAGGGTTGGTCTTACTCCAATATGGCTGGTGTCCTTATAAGGAGAGGAGATTAGGACACAGACACACATAGAGGGACGACCACGTGAGGACACAGGGAAAAGAGGACCATCTACAAGCCCAGGAGAGAGGCCTCAAGAGAAACCAACCCTGCTGACACCTTGATCTCAGACTGCCAGCCTCCAGAGCTGTGAGGGAATACATTGCTATTGTTTAACTCACTCTCTCTGGGGTACTGTTATGGCAGCTGACCAGACTAATACATCCGGTTTGAGTCTACAACCATAAGCCCCAAACCTCGGGTCATGAGATCCCTTCGAAAAACGGAGTAAATAATGTCCCAAGGTTTAGGCGGACATTTAAGCAAACAGAAGCTTTGATTGTACACAGGAAGCTAGTTGGATGAGCCCTTTAGCCAGAAAGAAAAATCATTTGAGCCTGAGGTCAGAGTGTGAACCCCACCTCCATCAGGGTTTAGCTGTGGAAACGCTGGTGGTCATTTATCTCTACATGTTTTGATTTTACTCCAGTAAACCCTCCTATCTTCCACAGCTTAACAACCTGGACCAAGCTAAACCTTTAATCACTCAGGGCATAGCCCAGTTACTGTTTATTCTATACAGTCCATAAGTGTGCCTCCTATGTGCAGAACTTGAAGTTTCTATTTAGAGTTTTTCTCCAGCTTTCCATTCAGAGTTAGGTGACAAGAAAAATGTGCCTTGAATTTTACAGAAAAAAGAAAGATATCATGGAATCACGATGGAAGAAGCATAGTCTCCACATTTTCTACTCAGATGCCTTACACAGAAGTAGACAATAAATAATGGAATTGCCAAATCTCACCCTACATGTTTTGTATAGTTGGTGCAAAATAAATGTTGAATTGAATGATATATGTAATTCTTGAGATATATATTCAGTACAAATAATTATTTATGGAGACACAACAATGTGGAGAATTAACAGTCGACCTCACTAATCGCAGCACAGAAACCATTGCTATCCTAAGTCATCCGTCCATAGCTAGAGAGCCTAAAACTGCTCAAATTGTGTTCCTGTCCCACTTTTCTCTAGTAAGTGTCATCCCCTCTGACTTAGGAAGTCCACGAGTCCTTAAGCTTTTCCTTAAGACCTGTCTCTGACATTTCATGTGTTGCTATTCTCTAATTATAGTTAATTTCCTATCACATAATTTGCTAACTAACTTGTGAGTTTTGAGAATTAATTCATAGGTTTTAAGTGCTATGGGTTTCTGAGATGAAAGTTCCATAAAAATGTTTATGTTGTTATTATGTCCTGATTCAATTAAAAATTATCAGGAAAAAAAGTACCTTTAGAGGGTGCTTTTATACCTTTGGGACTTCATCACAAATGTACAGTAACTCCTCTCCCACCCCCAACTCCACTGAAGAATCCTACAGACCAGTCTCATACAGGGGAAAGGTCTTGGGTTTGATGTGCAAGGAGCTCTGGGTCCACATCCCAGCTTGGCTAGTAGCTAATTTGGGCAACTAAAGTGACTTGGGGCCGTTACATCTTTCCACCTCAGTTTCCATTTTCTTCATTGGTCAGACGGAAAGGTAATAGAACAAACCTCACGGAACCACCATGGAAATAAAACAATTGTTAGCAGGCACTGACGATGGGTTTACAGGGCAGATTAGAGTATGCACGCTCCTCTTAGAAGCAGATCTGTTCAGCCAAAACCTAAGGATGTGACTTCACAATCAGTATCCGTTCCTCTAGATACAAGAGTGGTAAATACTTGATTAAATCTCTACATACACGTTAAGCACTCACTATACACCAAAGTGGCTGCTCTCCAAAGCTTCTAAATTAGCCAAGAAGAAAGCTTAGCTACCGGGCAGTGCCTTCAAAGGTGTGTCAACTGTTTTAGGCAATGGCCAAGCAGCAAATAAAGTAGAAACACACATACACACAACCTACCCTTGCAAAGGTTACAGTTCAGAAGAAGACAGACACACACAGTAACTAAGAGAATACATAGCGTGTGAAGCAGTGGTCAGTGCTAGGGTGTTGGAGACAAGAAAATGAGCAGAGTGCCAGGTGTGGGTCATGGGTTGTCATTCAGCCAGAGGTGCCCCACCAGGGAGATGACATTCATGTAAACGTGTGCAGGAAGTGAGGTCTTGAATCATGTGTTGGATTCTCCATGACAAGTTATGACAAGGGGAGAGTGCTAGAAGACTCTGCCAACGGTGTGGCGCCACAACAGAGAGCCTGGCGTGGGCATGCGTGTTCCCTTCACGGTGCCGAGGTCAGGTTTACTCATCTCCATGTGGAAAACGGCCAATCTTTTCAGAACCTGTACTCTGTGTTCAGCCAGTGGCCAGTATCACTGAGAATTAATAGTGACGAAGATCTTTGAAGACTGTGCTCATTTCATAGCCAAAGGACCAGCACTTGAAACATGTAAAAGTACACAATGAGGGTGATAATGTAGAAAGCATCAGGGCAATCCTTCACATCATGGCAATTTTAAGTTTTGCAAACACATCTGCATTTAACCTGCTGACTTGGGGGCCCCGGGGATTTTGGCAACATAGTCTATCTCTCCCGAGGAAGTGAGTAGAGGCCTTACTGTGCAAGAGCCCCAGAAGATCAGCTCTCAGAAGCCAAGCACTACCTCTCTCGGTTTCTCTCTGGAAAAAGGGGTGTGGCTCAGATGTCCCAGCCCACGGTGTATGAAATCCTGGCCTGACAGATGTCAGCGTTCCCGTTCCTTCAGCAGAGCCCAGGTCCACATCTTGGTCAGCTGTCTTTCCCAGGCCAGGAGGAGCTGTGAGAAAGAACTGGTTATAAGACATTTCCCTTAGGGTTGGTGGCCTGGGCAAGCCGGGCTTTCTGTGCAGCGTGGTTTCTGCTCCCCCTGAAGGTTGCCAGAATGCTCACAGGGATTAAAAACAGGAAATTCAGTGATCCACATAAATGATATTTTCCTAATGGTAATATTCTGCGCATTGAAGGGACACAAGTCCCAGAATTATGCGGGGAAACAGGACCCCTCTCGGTCTTCCTTTCATGTCAATAACTCCTCTATGTGAGTCCTAGGTCATTTTTTTTTTTACACCCACTCAACCTGTGACAGGCTGACTTAGGCAATTTAGGTGCTGAGAGCATTGCTTTTCCTGCTTGTCCCAAACCTGTGGGGTCATTCCTTGTGTCACTACACACCAGAGTGGTTTCAGAGAATGGAGATAAGTTTCTAATTTGTTATGATATATGTCCCAGCCTGAGGATTCTGTGCTCGGCTGTACATCTGGACAGTTCGCTGGAGGCTAGACAGCAGACATCATGCCGAGTGCGCTGGCAGATGTGTGAAGTGGGAAAGCTCTGCAGCCTGCCTGCTGGTAGCTTAGCATCCAGCATGCAATTCAGTGCAAACTATCTCTTTCTCTGATAGGAATAACAGCCAGCAGAACATTTCTGAAGGCCCATATGTACAAGTGATCAAGAGCCTTTAAAAATACTCTTATTCTTTAAGTTAGCAAATCTACTGTTAGAAATTTGTCCTATAGAACTTATTAGAGCTAGATGTATAAGCATATTCCTTGCACTATTATTCACATTATAGAAAAAAATGGGGGGGGGATTAAAATATCTAATTATAAGGAATAATGAATAAAGTTTGATACACCAGTAAAATAGATACATTCCTAGCCATTAAAAATTATGTTTCTCAAGAATGTCAAAAGTTACTTATGTCTTAAATACTATGATATGGAAAACGTCAGGATACAAAAGTATACATAGATAGTAAGATTTCAAACTTTTGTCCTGACAACAGGTATCTCTGGGTGGTACCCTCAGTGACATTCATTTGATTCTTGAATGGAAATGTTTTGTTTTGTTTTTCACTCAATGCTAGCACCATATTATATCACATTATGCCATGCTATTCAGAGTGATATAAATCAGGGTCGGCACACCACAGCCCATGGTCCAAATCCACCCATCTCTGTTTGTCTTTTTTTAAAATGTAAATATATTATTATTGATTTCAGAGAGGAAGAGAGAGGGAAAGAGAGATAGAAAAATATATCATGAGAGAGAATCATTGATCAACTGCCTCCAGCATGCCTCCCACTACTTTGGGATCGAGCCCACAACCTGGGAATGTACCCTGACCGGGAATCGAACCATGACTTCCTGGTTTATAGGTCTATGCTCAACCACTGAGCCACACCAGCCAGGCTCACCGACCTCTGCTTGATGACTAAAGTTTTACTGAAGCACAGACATGCTCATTTGTTTACACATCGTCTACAGCTGCTGTTGCACAACAATGAGAGCTGAATAACAGTGACAGAGACCATGTGGCTCTCAAACCCTAAAGCATTTATTATATGGACCTTACAAAAGAAAGTTTGCTGACCCCTGATATAAATGTAAACCACTCATTCTCAGTAACGGAGAGTCCGTCCCATAGGAGCCATTTTTCAATGTCTGAAAATAGTTCTGGTTGTCACAATGGGAATGTTGGTGGTGCTACTGGCATCTAGTGGATGGGGGTCCATGATTCTCCTAAACATTCGGCAACGCACAGAACAGCTCCCTACAGCAAAGAATCGCCCAGCTCAGAATGTCCATAGTGCTGAGACAATTGCTTATTGTCACTATGTAAAGAGAGTTCTTTCTGGCCTGAGAAAAATCAAGTAATTTTAGGAACAGGTGATCACTGGAAGTAAAATACATATACTTTCATCTATACACTTTGAAAAGGTAGAGCCAACAGCTATTTAAATGTTTACAGATTCCTTTGAGTATGTTTTAGGCCCCATCTTATTCTGAAGGAAACGAAAATATATATTTTTAAAAGAACAAAGAGAGACTGAAGCAACTGCTGATATATCATTGCAGTTACCTTTGAAAAAGGCAATATTCTGTCTAGGAGAGTCAATGATCTTAATTTAAGATAGAAAGATTGGTTAATGTGATTCTAGACCTGTGAGTGCTAAACCTGGAAGAAAGTGATTATAAATTCTGTTGGAGCCCAGCTATTTTTAATCATGTTTCTTCCTGCAACTTTGGATAACACTCCTGTAACCATCTCTGTCCCAGTCTCAAAGAGTTGGCCGATCTTCTGGGAGACTGAATGAATGGGTATCTGAAACAATTAAACTGACATAAGCAATAGCTTATTCACTGATACTCACTACCCTATGGTTTAAGTAGATCTTGAGACACAAAGGTGTGAGGGAAGGCCCACAGCAACCAAACTCCAAGCTCCAAGCTCCAAGCTCTGTGCCCAAGTTAGCCCAACACAATACAAACAATATCCTCCTCTATACAGTGAAGATCATGAAAACCATGCTCATAAATTTGTGTGAGGAATAATAAGTTTATATACATGGTGTTTCATTCATGCATTTAAGGGACACATGGTATGTTGTAAGTGCTATATTAGTATTAGCTATCTTTTATTGTTTTTCCTCTTAATGCTCGAAATGATTCTTTGAGGGTAGCTATTATAAAACTAACGAGAGGCGTGGTGCACAAAATTCATGTACTGGGGGGGTGGGGGGTGGGTTGTTCCTCAGCCCAGCCTGTGTGCCCTCTCACAGTCCAGGAGCCCTCGGGGGGTGTCGACTGATGGCTTAGGCCATTAGCCGGACATCCTTAGCGCTGCCATGGAGGTGGGAGAGGCTCCAGCCATCACCTCTGTGCTTGCCAGCCATGAGCCCGGCTCAGGGCTTCTGGCTGAGCAGTGGTCCCCCTGTGGGAGTGCACTGACATCCAGGGGGCAGCTCCTGCATTGAGCATCTGCCCCCTGGTGGTCAGTGTGCATCATAGCGATCAGTCATTCCACGGTCTGGTTGATTTGCATATTGGCCTTTTATTATATAGGATATGTAATATGGGGACATTGAGACTCTAAGAGTTTAAGCCTCTTGCCTGAGCTCACACAGCCAACAAGCCATGAGGTCAACACACCACCCTTTTACTCCACACAACAGGAAAGGCAAACATGCTGAGAGTTTCTAATAGTCACACTGGCCATGCTTTCATGCCAGTCCTTGACAGATTGCTGAGGAATCTTCAGGTACCACCTTACCTCTGGATTTGACAGCTCAATGCTGCCAGCACACACCTCTCCCTCATTGCCCCTGTCAGAGTCACAGTGGTAGCCGGGCCTGGTGATCCCAATCTAGCATGGCAGTTCTTATGTTCTTAAAGTCTGCCCCGAGTTGAAATTATTTCACTCTACGTGCCTTGCCCTCATTTCAAAGGCTTCGGAGGCCCCCATTTTTGGGTTACAAAAACAGTCCTAAAAACCAACTTCTGCCAAATCGCAAGTAATTGAGCAAATTATGCTTCCTAATCACCCATCTCTCTTTGCGTCTCAGCCGTCAAGCCCGTACTCCTGACATGCTCCGGGGGCCCCTAGTTTTCCAGCCTCTCCTCTGGTGTCATTCTAATTGGCACTAATAGCTTCACTAAAAGTCAGTCACCCGAAAGGTCCCACCAATCAGTTTATCCTTTGACCCCGAGCGCAGGCTTCTCCATCAAGTTCAGGCATTGCTAATCCACCTACTGGCTGGTTGGGACAGCTTATTGTGTCTGCACCTTCTCGTTTTCCACTGAGAACTAAAATGATGACCAGCTGCATTCGTTAAAGTACCCCTGCTCCTCAGTGACCCATAAACCTGCCATGTGGGGCGGTGTCGGAGACTCCCCGTGGCCCTGTGCAGTTTGTCCTCCCTTAGTGTCATGATCTATAGAGCGGAGGGGCCCTCCCCGACACCAGCCCTTTCTTCCTCACACCTGGGAGGTGAAAAGCCAGACTCCTTTGCTGAGCCCTCCATTTCACCAGCTTTGTTTCAGTCTCAGGGTGAAAGAGCAGACAGGTGACAAGAGTGAGGTCACAGCCGTGCTGTCAGAAAGTAGAAAACATGGGCCTCAGAGGAGACGAGATGTAAGAGGATTTTTTGTGTTCTGCCTGTCCAACTAATCCTCCCAAAGCCATACCATAAACGCAATGTCCTGTTTCTGGGAGAAAGAAAGGCACCGGCCACCTGAAAGGTATTTATGACCCCACCATTCTCTCCCTGAGAGCGGTCAGCCTTCTCACATGTCCGAGTGCCCTGGGCTTCTCCCTCCAGACTCAGAGCAGATGCAGGTCTCTGCCAGGAGCGTGGAAGTCTTTTCAGTCCCCTGCGCTCTCACTGTAATCCCTGACATCCTCTCTGAGGAACATTGTGTGGCGGAATGGATGAAAAGAGTGTTTTGTTTTTGCAATATTAATCCTTTGCAGTAACCCTTTGGGATCAATGGTGATTCTACTTCTGACCAACAAAATGAGTCACTGGCATCCCATGGCCTGGAAAGGGTTACTGACATCTTAGGAACTGAAAAGACAATGATAGGTGGTATCGGGTCTGTCTAGGAGCCCGGATGGTAGCCCCGCTAATTTAGTCAACATGATTGTGGAAGTAATGTTTCTGCTGCTTATTCAAAAAGGAACTTTTACTTGGATAAAATAGGCAAAAGGCATGGAGAAAGGTGTTCATGGAAAAGGAAGATCATGAAAAAGAATAGGCAAATTCCTAGAGATCTCCCCTGCCCACCCCACACTATCTCTAGGAAGAAGAACTATCAGGAAGGTAGACAGTTCTTGACTTCAGATTCAGAAAAGACTGGATTCTCAACCTAATTGCACCACGAACTTGGGCAGATTGCCAACTGTTCTGCATGGATTCTCTTGTCTGTCAAATGGATTTTGACATCCTCCAAATAAAGGCATTGAGAGAGACATGAGCTTGTATGAGGTTATATTTAATTCATTCTTCACAACAAGCTTAAAGACAAGTACTCTTATACTCATCCTTGCATTACCAGTATCCATGATATAATTGAATTATAAAGCAGCTGAAAAAGGTGCTCACATATGGTAAGCTGTGGACCTCTGAAGATAGACACTAACACTCAAATTACTTCTGGCCTCTCCCTCTGGCTCCAAACCTCAGAAGTTGAATCAGATAAAGCAGATAAAAGAGTTCCACTGATCCTTGTAGACTGCTATTTGTCATGAATTCATTTTTGTCTTTCCTACCCACATAGTAGGAGTAGAGATGATGTACAGATATTTCTCTAGAGATCTTATTTAAAAATTAACCTACCTAATTAAAATTAATGTACTAATCTGATTAGATCCCCGAACATTTCTTGAGAATGAACAAAATCCTAGGCATGAGTCCTAAAGGCAAGGAACTTACAGTCCAATAGGGGCATGAGGCAGACACAAAAATGCACATAGGTACAGACAGATGAAAGAGCTCACGTTGGAAAACAGAGAAATGATAGAGGAGAGGCTGAGGTAGGAAGACATACATAGAGATTTTTATTAGAAAGCAGGAAAGAGATGGAGCAATAGTAATGATGGTAGAGTGTGGTGAAAAGATTTGATAAATAATGAGAACTTGGAGGTCTAGGGAAAG
This sequence comes from Myotis yumanensis, assembly GCF_028538775.1. Classification (NCBI taxonomy): domain Eukaryota; kingdom Metazoa; phylum Chordata; class Mammalia; order Chiroptera; family Vespertilionidae; genus Myotis; species Myotis yumanensis. Next base: position 234,600,514 of record NW_027223752.1, on the reverse strand, counting down.
GGAGTGAGAAAGGAAGAGTGAGAAAGGGATACTGGATTCCATAAGGTTCTGGTTTACTAAACTGGATCCACTGAGATAGGGCACAGTTGGAGCCACATTTTGGGCAAGGCAGAGACAGAGATGGTATGGAGAGAAGATGACATGCTGAGTGTGACAGAGTCTGGGAGGTCATGGTAGGATGTCTAGTAGTGGTCAGACGTCTGAGTCTGGGAATCAGAAGGAGGGTTGGGTTGAGGATAGGAGTAGGGGACCCATCAGCAAAGACTATTATTGGCTTGGCCCTTAAAAAACCCTATTCTTTGGCACTTTCTAGGAATTAGTGTCTGTTTTTGTGTACAGATTGGCTCCAAGGAATGGTCAACAAGAAGACTTTTCAAACAGTGATTTGCAAGATGAAAATGCCATAGGAAAGCTAGCAGGTCATCCCGCTAGGACAAGGACAGTTATATAAGCCTCTATGCTAGAAGCCACTGTGCCAAGTTGGCTTTCCTTGCTAAGTGTGAATCCTCTGAGGCCTTCCTAGACAAAGCACATCATCCCACTTCACATTCCACTGAAGGCTTTTAGCAAACATCAAAGCAACTGCCAAACTGAGCTGTGACAGCCTCATTGAATTTGATAGATTTTCACTTGCCTTTTCTGCCAACTGTTCTTTTCGATAAACAGCTTTATAAACTAGGAACGCCAGAACAGTAATAATAGTAATGCCTAATAACTGTGCTTACCATGTTCTAGGGCCTGTGCTACACACTCGACATGAGTCATCTGATTTACTCCTCACAAAAATTAAAGGAGCTTGAAGTATCAGTTAGCTATTAACACCATTATGCTGTATAAGAAGTCATCCCAAAACTCAGTGGCTTCAAACCACAATTTTTTTTTTTATCATCCCGGATCACCAGGTCAGCTGGGTGGCCTCTCTTGTTCTCTAGGCTGAGCTTTTCTGGGTAGTTACCCTTCCACTACTGGTATGGGGTCAACCAAGGAATGTCTGCTTCCATGTCTCCACAGTGCAGTTCAGGCTGTAGGGACAATGGGAATAGGTTCCCAGAAGTAATGGTAGACTTGGAGCGGGTACCTCTTTTTTCCACCTACGTGGCCAAAGCACAAAACATGCTCAAACTTCTGCCCACCATGGCAGAATAAGGACAGGTAAGAATTGGGCCCAATTGCTTAATCTACCACAATTGACTACCTCCTATATTATAGGTATAGAATTCTGTCTATAGAAATGTTACACTTAATGCTTCATCCTTTATTCATTTATTTAGTCATGCTTTTCTTTTATTAAAAACTATAATGTTCCAGGTAACATTGCCAAACCTGCCAAACCAGAAATTTATGACACAGTCCCTGCCTTAAAGGGTCCCACAGTATGTGTTGTGGAGAGACAAATGTGTGGATGCATCATTGCAGCACAGGTTAGCAGCTTCTGCAATAGAGTTCCTTACAAGATTCTAGAGAACCAAGGGATAAGTCACCCTGTCTGGAAGAGTTGGATAGAGTAGGTAATGGAAATGATGGAGATGATGGAGATGATGTCAGCCTGGATCTTTGAGGAAGAAGAATTGTTTTTTATAAAAGAAGGGAGCCCTAGTCAGTTTGGCTCAGTGGATAGAGCATCGGCCTTCAAATCAAAGGGTCCCGGGTTCAATTCTGGTACCTTGGTTGCAGGCTCCTCCCTGGCCCAGGCCCTGGTCAGGGCTCATGCAAGAGGCAACCAATCGATGTGTTTCTCTCACATTGATGTTTCTCTCTGTCTTTCTCTCTCTCTTCCACTCTTCCTAAAAATCAATGGAAAAACATCCTTGGGTGAGGATTAACAACAAAAAATAAATTAATTAATTTAAAAAAATAAAAGAAGCAGGGTGAAAAAGTTGTGAGCAAAATGTGTGTCCCCTAATAAGGTATTTAAACAAATGAGAATTCATGAAGGTACACACAGAGGGGTGTCATTCTTTGGACAGTAAATCTGAATTGGAGAAACGGCAGGGCAAGAAAGAGGGAGACATCCAACAAAACCATAATGAAGTGAGTTCTGAACGAGGATGCCAACTTCAATACAAGGGCATGCACACGTGTGGGCATGCAACACACACACAACACATATACATACACAGAGACATATACACACAAATATACGCAGATGCCCATAGAAACATGCATATATACACACAGACAGATACACAAACACAGACATGCACTTATACACATATGTACACACACAGGCCAACACTCTCAGCACAGATCTTTTTAGAAGGAGAAGGGAATAAAAAACCAACATGGAAGCAATTTCAGCCACTTTCTGTAATTGCTCACCTGATGGCCCTGTGGGATAGAGTTTCAGCCAGGGTGTCATACACAGTGAATTGCACCCTGTGACCTTAGCCACTGCTTGCCCTTTCTCGGTGTGTTTAACTCGCCCACAGAAGCCTCCCTTGCCCTCATCTCTGAATTCAGATTGGCATCGTTGTAGATCACTGCCCCAAAGCGGTTGTGTCATATGGTCAGGCAGAGTCAGGAGGCTGACGTGTCACCTTGAGGTGGCCCATCAGGACACCGGGCCCAGCACCAATGAGTCACACATCTCAGCTTCATGATCTGCAGCACTGGGCACGAGTGAAATTAACAGTACCTAACTTTTCTGAATGTGTCCTATATGCCATGTGGGGTCCAATGCACTTTATTATATACATCATCCCAAACATTCCTACCAACTTTCAGAATAGAAAAAAATCCCCAAAACAAAGTTTCAAATGCCTCTCCCCACCGCACCCCCCCCGAAGAAATAGCTACTGGTTATTAAGTAACCAATTGTGTCTGATTCCAAAGCCCCAAAACTTTCATTAGACCAGACCCGTTCCCCAGGGCACACTTGCCTGGAGCCTGAGTGTTTTGGCAAGCAGAATGGAGAGTTTAATAGAAAACGGGGAGTTGCAAAGAGCCTGGCCTTGACTCTCAGCTCCATCACACATTTCCTGAGCAGCACTGGGCATATCCCGAACTTCTAGGAACTTCAGGGTCCTGATATCTGAAGTAGAGACCATCATTAAAACTGTATGAGGACCCATACACCTAGAGGTTGTTTTTGATTTGTTTTGTTGTTTTTTTAAAATATATTTTTATTGATTTTGGAGAGGAAGGGAGAGGAAGAGAAACATAGAAACATCAATGATGAGAGAGAATCATTGTTTAGCTGCCTCCTGAATGCCCCCTACTGGGGATCGAGCCCACACCCAGACATGTGCCATGCTAGGGAATTGAACCATGACTTCCTGGTTCATAGGTCAATGCTTAACCACTGAGCAACACCAGCCAGACCCTAGAGGTTGTTGAATACTATTTATTGCTGACTGTGTAAGTCTATCGTACAACCAGAGTAAAAGCATCATTTTGGGAGCCCAGGCACAATTCCAAGCAGAAGAATGGCTTGCATAGACTTGGACTTGGCAGTCATACTTCCAATCTTAATAAGTCTCACAGTAGATCAAGCATAAAGCTGTCCTCTGAGCAGCTTCTCACTAAATGAGGAGTCATGCAAATGAAATTCTAAAAGTCTTCTGTCTAAATTCAACTGTTTGAATACAGATGCAAGGTTATTGAGGGTCTGGGATGTATCTGTGGATATTACCTAACATAGAGTAGGTTTAAGTATTTTGCCTTCCACTTTCCAAGAATGAAAGCCTGTATTTACTGCATGGGCAACACCAAGCAAAAATGCATTGCTAATAAGCCAACATTTCCATATCCTACTCTTTACAAGACAGATTCTTATAGAGATGAGAGGCTGAAGTAGGGGAGATTTTTTGGAAAAGGTCAAGGGAAATAAAGGTTTCTCCAGGATACAATTCCTGCCCCCACCCCTTTTTTTAAGCCACCAAACAGCAATGCCCTTACCCTCTTTCTGAAGCGCTAGAGATTATTTAGGTAAACTTGGTTATTGGCAGTTATGAAGGTCTCAATTCAAAACCCTCTTTGGGGTAAAGTGATTCCTAGTGAGAAGTGCTATGTTTGATTGCTTCTTGCTGTGAAATCCAGATTTTGCATGGCTATAATGTTCCCTTTTCAGGAAGGCTGGCTGGGCCAACATTGGAGTCCACTTCAGCCATGCCTAATGCTGAATCCTTCATTTTAATACCCTCCTCCCATTTCTGCCTTAACCCACCTTTCTTCCCTTACATGTTGCCTTTTAAGATGAATTGAAGGATTCTTCTTACCCTAGGAGTTAGAGTCTCTTAATTCTGTTTTTGGATGTGTCCAGAGGCACTAGAGCGTTTTTATTTTATTTTAATTTGTGTTTACCAAACCTGTATCGTGCACTCCATTGGGCAGTGGGCTCCTCTGGGATCTTTCCAGAAAATTAAAAACATAAATTAAGTCTAAATGGCCAAAGCCGCAGAACAAGCAAGACCTTCTTAGTGTCCACAGAGAGGAGTTCTATTACCACCACTCACGTTAGAGGAGAGGGAAGTTACCTGTAATTCTTGTTCTCTTGAAGGTGTGTATTTTATAATAGGTCCCCATTCACTACCCTGCCTTCCCTGAGGAGTTCTTAGTTGCTTGATTTCTTTGGCTACAGAAGAACTGGCAGTGAGGGGTTAGCACATTCTTATGACCCCTGGGGTAGATGCATTGCAGCTCTAGCAAGTGTTTATACTCTCTTTAACTGTGTATCTGGATTTTAATTTTGCCTCGAGCTGTGTGTTACAAGGAGTCCTCTCTGATGAGAGTCATTCTGCCTTAAGGGAAAAAATGCTTCCCTAAAGATGCTTGTCTTTATTAACAGAAATCCCCTCTCCCTTTAAAAATAATCACAATAAGACATGTGAAGGAAACATGGACATTTTTAAGAGCCTAGGCTTCCTCATGTTTCTTCTCTATTACCTTGAACTTGAACCATGCAGTCTAATATACATAAAGGAAACGTCTCTGCCTCTCTCCCTTCCCAAGACTAAAAACCTCTTGAAGCAGGAGTGCCAACTCATTTCAACCCACTTGGCATCTCCTATTGATGGATAGTGGCTGCCTGTTCAGGAGGAGTCCAGGCCAGGTGCAGACTCAGCAGGGAGGAGTGTGGTGATTGATTAACGATGTCTGCCTAGGTGGACACGGAAGAAGTGGCCACCCATGTGCCATGGACTTGCCATTTCTGGTAAGGACTGTGTCTTATTCATCTTTGTATCCCTGTGCCTAGCATGGTGCCTGACTCAGAGGGGTGCTTCATAAATATTTGTTGTACCGAATCGAACTAAATTTTCCACCCAACTCCATCTTTCTCTGAGTTAGAAGGAATGGTGGTAGCCAAGTCATCATCTGTTGGCAGGAAGCAGTGGTGGTGGGACATCCCCCTAAGGGCAGACTTCTTATGGAGCCAATAGTTCCAGGTACCCTATAATCTGTTCGATGACTCTGCCACTGTCCCTCTACTATATGAGACTTTTATTTCTATCAGCTCTTTGCTGTTGCCCTATTACTTCCCCAAGGAATGAAATCAAGGTCTTCATGTGCCCAGCTGCCAGGTGGTGACCTGCTGGAGCACATCTCTCAGTACCCCAATAGGGTTCTACCTCAGTATATGAACCACTGACAAACAGGCATCTTTTGCTTATATGATCTCTCCATTGGGATACATTCACTACCCCATTTCTGAGCTTGGGACAGCCTTTATACCATACTTAAAACTGACTGCAGCCTTAGCTCGTTTGGCCCAGTGGATATATTGCTGGCCTGCACACTGAAGGGTCCTGGCTTCGATTCCACTCAGGAGCACATGTCCAGGTTGTGGGCTCAATTCCCAGAGGGGGGCGTGCAGGAGGCAGCCGATCGATGATTCTCTCTTATCATTGATGTTTCTCTCTCTCTCCCTCTTCCTTCCTCTCTGAAATAAAAATATATATTTAAAAAAACAAACAAACAAACAAACAAAAAACTTACTGCAGAGATAACTGCAGAAGCACCCGATTTCTGAGCCCATTCAACATCCCTTTTTTTTCTTAACTACTCCCACCCCCATTCCCTTTGCCATCATGTTTCCCTGACATTATTTCATGCAATCAACACCTTCACCATGACATAATCTCTATCACACTTAGTGCAGCAATGAAGTGAATTATATTTTTTAAGTTGAGAAATCCTGGCTTAAGTTGATTTTCTTCCAGTTTTACTGAGACATAATTGGCATACATTACTATATAAGTTTAAGGCATACAGAAAATAGTTTGATTTACCTATTATGTGGAATGATTTCTGTAATAGGTGTAGCTAACATCCATCAACTCATACAGATACAAGGAAATTTTAAAAAATTATCCTTGTAATGAGAAGTCTTAGGATCTACTCTCTTAATAACTTTTCTATATATCACACAGTGGTTTTGACTAGTGGGCATGTTGTACATTACATCCCTAGTACTTAGAAGGTTAGACTTTTATTCTTTCCATTATCTGAATGAACCCTCACTACATACATGAAGCTACTGAAGCTGAAAGGGGTTCATCAATTTACCAATGATCAGATTCCCCATAGGTTATGGACTGTAGTCTTGTCCCCAGTTCTTCTATCCAGGCCCCTTTGCACTGTACCACACTGTCCCCTTACAGAGATGTCTAAAGGGAAGGTCTAAACAGGATCCTCCTCAACATGAGTGGGAAGAGCCTAGAAAGACAGAGCTTATTGTTCTCACTGATGACCTTCTCTGCTGCTGCACTGGATGGGACAATGCTGAGTCTAGGACTCCACAGATTTCCTGCCATGAGCATGTCCCTTTCCACACCGAGCTCCTGGTTGGAGGGAGCTCAGAGGCCCTGACAATTGAGGGGCAAGGTGTCATCACATCATCAGGCCACAGCCAGGCTCCGAGTGCCTGCCTCTGCAAAAGCACACCTGAACAAGCACCAGGAAAAGGAGAACCTCTGCCCACCCTGGCGTGGAGTGTTTGAGGGAAGAAAAATAACAAGTGTGTCCACCAGGAGGAGGCAAGCTAGGCCTTTTCAAAGCCCAACACTTGGGTTTTTCAGCAGCTCCTTCAAAATATGTTCGAAGGGAGCTGGCTTCTGAGAGCCCATTGTCTAGAAGTAAGTTGCCAACCTTCCCAAGGAGAGATTACTTACCAGCTACTTTCCACAAGATAATCACCCTGTCCCCATCTACAAGCTTCCACACAGAGACTACGATCTTTGCCTTGCCTCTTGTGGTTCCAAATCAGAGCTCCAAGGACAGAGATCTGTTGGTTGCCATGCAACAAAACCCCATTCATGCTAGCTTCACTTCATAAGAGCTGAGAGGTTGCTTGCTAGAATTATTATAAAAAATAACAACAATATTTTATGGGCAAATAAGAGCATGGATTTCAGAAGCCACTGTACCCCAATATGAGGAAGATTTTTAGGATCGAGAACCCAACTCTCTCTCCCTCATTCTGCCATCATGTAGTTTGTCATTGTTGGTTTTTGAATCTCTGCCTCTTGATTCCTGATCTATTCGTCTCTCTTTGTATATAGTTTACACATAGCCATGAAGAAGGCACCCTAGCTTACACATCACACCAGTTAAGATGTTCCTTAGAGATCGGCTACAGCCATTTATGGGTGAAAGAAACTGACAAAGCCAGTGTTACTTTCCCTGCATCAGGTGTCCTCATCTTTAGAGAAAGGGAATCAAAGAACTCAAACATGGCTGCAGGAATCACCCCTGCAGCCATGTGAGTGAGAGGTGGACAGTTGTCAGAGCATGGTCACAGGCTGCTGGACATCTTAACGATCTCAAAGATGTTCATATAGAGCAGTGGATCTCAACCTTCTGGTCCTTTAAATACAGTTCCTCATGCTGTGACCCAACTGTAAAATTATTTTTGTTGCTACTTCATAACTGTAATGTTGCTACTGTTATGAATCGTAATGTAAATATCTGATATGCAGGATGGTCTTTGGTGACCCCTGTGAAAGGGTTGTTCGACCGCCAAAGGGGTCACGACCCACAGGTTGAGAACCGCTGATATAGAGCATCCTATAACTTTAGAAAACAATGAGGCTTCAGGAGCATATCAGCTACCAATCATGTCTCAAAAACTGACAAAGACCTTGCAAAGTGACCTCCTTTTTGCCATAGAATGAAAAAAAATATTCTCAGTTGGTTAGAGCACCATCCTGATACACCAAGGTTGTGAGTTCTATACCCAGTCAGGGCACATACAAGAAGCAACCAATGAATGCATAAATAAGTGGAACAATAAATTGATGTTTGTTCTCTCTTTAAAATCAATAAATGATTAAAAAAATATTAACCCTCAGAGAGGTTAACTTGCTCAAGGTCACACTTTTTGGAGGAAAGGCCATGAAAACAAAACCCACTTCCTTCCTTCCAGGAGCCCTCACAGAGAATCTGCTACTTGGATGAATTTCCCACTGCCCAAGGTTGAGCCCTCAACCCACAGGCCTAGAATCCTCATCTGCCAACACACAGAGATTCGGTCCATCTCTTTGGGCAGACACACACTGCTGAGCTCACAGGGATTGATGAAACACAAGATACCTATCTACTCTTCTTCAAGATGTCCCACCATAATTCATACCAGAATTCTCAGATAGCCTGAATACATACTGCCTCCTTACAAGACCTACATAGGAAAACTGATCATCAAGTACAAGACATCACATCGGAGCATTTCATATATAATTCTAATATTTTAGCTTATATGGCAGTGGTATTCTGAAGTGACTATCTATCTAATTAGAATGGACCTGCCTCCAAGTCCTGGTAGGTTGTGTCTTGGAACCTGGGCATCCTCTATTCAGTGCACGTCTTGGAAAGGCATCGTTAAAACTTGTCTCTATGACTCTCCTTTTCCGAAGCTTCTGCTTACTCACCCCTTTCTGATTGGCATATTCTTTTTTCTTTAATAGGTTAATGTCTTTAATCTACTTGCACCCACCTAGGATCTAATCTATCTTTTCAAAACAATTTTTCTTATCTCTCCTCAGAGCCATTTATCTCTCCGCTTTACAACCCCTCTCTGAAGGAAGCCCAGATCTTGGGGTGTGCTTCATTCCTGCCACATATCCCTACCCCCATCCCCAGATATACATATTTTAAATGCAACTGAAAATTAAAGCCATTGCAGAAGCTTTCCAAATGGGCAAATATTTGCCTCAATTATTCTATTTACAATTCCAAAAATATTTCTTCTGTTGAAGTCTGTGTACAAGAAGTGGCTCCAAAACCATTTTTAAGGGAGTTTTGACATCAATGAAACGTTATGCTGGCAGGGCGAGTGAAGTGCTTGATTAATAAAGAGTCTCAGTGTTTTCAAACACATATTCCAAGCAGCCTCATTTGAAGAAAACCACAAACGGAGAATGCTTTGCTGCTCACAGTCACAAGGGGGTTGTGTATTTCATTCCCGCTTACACAGTCCGCTTACTTTGGAGCTGGGGTAGGAAAGAAACATGGCCAGCAGAAATAAGGCTACATTCAGTGACCCTGCCCTTCCACCCACTGGCCTGATGGGAGAACTTTTTTACCCCTCTTTGCTACTGTTTTCTTAGTTTTTAACCTTTTAATACTTAATAATGCTCTGAAAGACCATCTTGAGAAAAGAGAGGGGGGTCACTTAGGAACTCATTGTTGCTAGCAATTGAGGAGGATGAGATCCCTTGGTTCAGAATTTCCAGGCAGCGGCATTGGCATGCTGCACAGAAACGTAATTGAGCATGTTCATGTTAATTACTTTGAAGTGCTTTCCTCTTTTCCAGTGCTTTACAAAAATACAGCAACTTAAATTGGGTCATTATTTCATATGTCTAAGATTCTACTCAGCTACTTAAGGTAGCCATGGAAATGCAGTCGGAGAATTCATTAAAAATGGGTTTCTCTCCTTCCTAATGAAGGAAAAAAGCTAATTAAAAAATAAAAAGGTTAAATGAAAGAATGTATTGACAGTGTAATGACTAAAACAGGAATTTATAACAGTAATAATTTTAAAATTACCAGATATCTTTTTTAAAGGTCTCATTACTATTTAATCCCATTTATGCAGACTGTTTTTCATGCCCTTAATTAACAGGTTAAAAATGACTAAAATAAAATGAAACAAAAATTTAAATTTTTTTCACTGATTATCTAATGTGCAGTTTTAAATGGGAGAGGAATAAACTAAATAATCAGTGATTCCTTCCTACTTTAAAATTCTACAGTTTTGATATTTTTTTATTAAATGTATTGGGTGACATTGATTAATAAGATCATATAGGTTTCAAATGTACAATTCTATGATACATGATTTGTATATTTCACTGTGTGGCCACCAGTCAAAGTCAAATCATCTTCCATCACCACATATTTCACCCCCTTTACCCTTTACTATCCCCTACACCCTTCCTTCTGGTAACCACCATACTGTTGTCTATCTATGACAGTGATGGCGAACCTATGACATGCGTGTCAGAGGTGACACGCGAACTCATTTTTTTGGTTGATTTTTCTTTGTTAAATGGAATTTAAATATATAAAATAAATATAAAAATATAAGTCTTTGTTTTACTGTGGTTGCAAATATCAAAAATTTCCATATGTGACACGACATCAGAGTTAAGTTAGGGTTTTTCAAAATGCTGACACGCTGAGCTCAAAAGGTTTGCCATCACTGATCTATGACTTGTGGATATTTTTAAATTAAAATAATCATAACTAATACACCATTTCTCTGTGTATATCTCTCTATCTTAGATATCCAAAGGCCACTAAAATATTCCTCCAGAACCCTCCTAACACACAGGATCTTGGTTCTTGATCTCCTGTAATTCTCCTTATCACATCCAGACTCATTTCTACTTACCTTGATTCTGATCTTCTTGATTCTATTTAATGCTGCTACTTGGTATCCTATTTCTGGCTCTGTTCTTAGTGTTTCTCCTTGATTCTCATTTTTATTCTATTGCAAGCTTTTCTGATTCCCAGCAGCCTATGAGGTCTAATGCCTCAGCCCCAAATTCTGAAACCTACTAACTTAACTCTATCACTCTCCTCAACCTGCCTTTTCATCCCTGATCTTCCCAATGTCATCCAAGCTCTACAAAGTTGACACATTTGCCCAAATTTGGTACATTTTCAAGTCTCTTCTCAAATGCCCCTCCCATTTTCTATTTTAACAACTTTATCCTAGTAGCTTTGATAAAAAGCATGCTTTTGGAGAAAAACATAAATGATCAAAACTTACACAAGATTTAGAAAGCCTAAAGTAACCAATACCATGGGATAAGAGGGAAAAATAGAAAACAATTTATTTCAAAAAAGGCTCTAATTCCATGTAGTTTTATGTCTTTGTGCTTTTAAGATAAAGTTACAGGTTATTTATACACCATTTAAACTGAATATAAAGAGGAACATTACTAAATTTACTAAGCTACACCAGTATAACCATTTGAAAACATAACAAAATGAGGGAGGAAATCAAAGTACAAATACTGTCACTTATGAATGCGATGTCAGATTTTTTTTACAAAGTTCCAGCAAATTCAGCCCACAGTATCATGAAAGACTAATATAATACTAGAGGCCCGGTCCATGAAATTTGTGCACTGCAGGGGGAGGGGTGTGCTCCCTCAGCCTGGCCTGCACCCTCTCACAGTCCAGGAGCCCACAGGGAGTAGGCCTAAGCCAGCAGTCGGACATCCTTAGCCCTGCTTTGGAGGAAGGAGAGGCTCCCGCCACCGCAGCTGAACTTGCCAGCCATGAGGCTGGCTTCTGGCTGAGCGGCGCTCCTGCTATGGGAGTGCTCTGACCACCATGGGGCAACTCCTGTGTTGAACACCTGACCCATGGTGGTTAGTGTGCATCATAGTAACCAGTTGTTCCATCGTTTGGTCAATTTTCATATTAGCCTTTTATTATATAGGATTGTCAAGTATAGATTTCATGACCTTCCAGGAAAGAACTTTTAGTAAACTGAGAATAAACGGTGCTTCCTCAATGTAATTTACACCAACCAATAGAAACATGTCCCTTAAAATTGAACAAGAAACAAGCCACAGTACCACCGTTATTATATGCATACTAGAGGCCTGGTGCACAGATTCATGCACCAGTGGGGTACCTCGGCCTGGCCTGCACCCTCTCGCAATCTGGGACCCCTCAGGCGATGTCAGAGAGCTGGTTTTAGCTTGATCCCCATAGGCCAGGCTGAATCTGTACACCAGGCCTCTAGTATTCATGTAAGATCTTTAGTTAATCTCTTCCTGCCCTCCCCTCTCCCCGCTTCCCTCTAAGATTCATCAGTGTTTCCATGTCTATGGTTTCCACTCCTGCATTGAGCGTCTGCCCCCACGGTGGTCATTGCACATCACAGCTACCAGTCAGCCAGCCAGTGGGCCAGTTGGAAGGTTGCTTAAGCTTTTATATATGTATAGATGTTCTTAATGACCTACAAAATGGGAACTTAAATGATTTTCATACATTCTGACACTAAAGTCTGAGCTTCTATATGATCTTTAGCCCTCAGAGGTGTCCATATTGGTTTTCAACTAGACAGCATCCTTCCCCACTTCGAATAGAAACACTTCAAGATTCTTTTGGAAAACTACCTCTATCTATTACATGCAATCTTGATAGGCATATCAGCCAGCTATCCTGCCCACTTCTTGGCCAGGAAGTAGACATGCAACCAACCAATAAGATTTTCCCTTTTTCTCTCTCTCTCTATCACCCCCAATTCTGTGGAATTGGATCTTTAATAGAATGTGTACTAAATGTTTAAACTGATTCACCCTGAGGATGTGTAGGGTGTAGCCTCAGGAGGCTGTGCTTTAATTCCTAGAGCTTTCTCATTCCTGTCCTTTTTAAGACCTCATTTTAATGTGTCCTTTCAATCTATGAGTCATCTTCAAATCCATCAAATCCTTTAAATAATTATTTTTTTAAAAGACATTTTACTAAAGTGAGCCAGTGTGTGTTTGGTCACTTGCAAAAAACCTTAGCTGGTATATCTGCACTTCCAAATAACTAAGCTAGAACTCTGGACTCATCTTCCTCTCTTTAACACACACAATTAATCAGTCACCATATTTTGTGGGTTCACTTATACAGTATGCTTAGTCTTCTTCTTCTGATCTGACCTCTCTCTGTTATTGCCTTAGCTTAAGTCACTGTTATGTCCTTCATGAATTATTACAACCTATTACAATGGCTTCTAACATGTGTCTTTACTTGAAATCTCTTCCTGCCTAATCTATTCCACCCTCAGTCATCAGAGTATTATTATGCTAAGAATATCCTTGGTAATGTGACTACTCTGTCCCAAATACTTGAATGAGTCAACATTTCAAACAGAATGAAGTTCAAAATCCAAAAAGCAAGCTGACAATCCCGAACCTACACATCTAACCTTAACCCTTCCTTCTTTTCTTCCTGACATTTTACTCAAATCAAATGCAATAATTTGTTATTCTCTTCAAGATACTACACATTCTTTCCCTTCAATCTAGAGAAGGTGTCTTTTTTTCTTTCTTCCATGTCTTGCTATCTTCATGCAGCCAAATCTTTCCTAGATTTAGAAGACAAATATGATCATCACATCCTTTGGAAACCTACCCAAAGAACTGAAAATCTCATCTGCTTCTTTTGCATATCCTAGCACCTCAACTCTACCTAACTTGGCATTCTTAGTGCTTCATACCTGTTTTATTTAAATCTAAAAATGTTTTACCTTTCTGTCTAGACATAAGCCATGCCATGTGTCCTGTTTTTTCAGGACAACTAGGATAGAAAAAGTGGATGATTAAGCAGGAATGGAAGGCTAGAGCCAGACCAAGATATTTCCTAAACCCAGCTCTTTAAACCTGGGAAGATAGATAGGGTGTGGTCAGTGAGAATATTTCTGAGAAGGCCCTGTATACATGAAGCCTTCTTTGAGCTTCTACCTCCTTTTTCAAATTGTGTGGTCACAGCCCAATGACCAATGTGGTCAGCTGAAATCACGCCCATGGCCACACATGTGTAACAAACTGCCAAGGATGAATGACAGCGGCACCATTGTTGAAAGAAGCTAAATAGAAAATGGTCATCATTCTTGAGACTTACACTTCTAAGCCTTCTTTGTTGTTTTTTTAAGAAGATGACATATTTCAAACCTCCAAAATGCCCTAATATCAAAGCTCATGGAGAACAGTAAATTAGACACAAGGAGAACTCAGGCTTTAGAATCAGACAAACCTCAATTTAACTATGTGTCCACCATATATGAGCAACATAACTTATCGGTCTTTTCCTCTGACCATGGAAAGGGTATAAAAATAGTAACCAGGAAGTGTCATTCTGAGCAACCAATGAGACCATGCATGTCAGATGTTTACCACAGTGCTTAGCAGTTTTATGTGCTCATGTCAATAGGTGCCTTGCTACATATATTTAACTCAACTCATTTTTTAAATATATTGAGGTAAAGATAATTTTGGGGGAAATGTATACATTAGGAATGGGTATAATTGTATAGTAGGTTAAATGTATATAGACAGAGGTTATATTATATATAACTATTATATTCTAAATATAATGTTTATTTTTTATTATTTTACAGATGAGCCAACAGGCTCAGAGAGGTTCGGTAAATACCTAGTAGATGGAAAACCATGTAATAAAATCATGGTCTATCTATTCTGAAGTCTGCTTTCTTAACAATTATATTATATTATATTATCACCATCTGAAATTTTCTCAAAAAGCCCTCTCAGACAGAAGCCTATAAGACATCCCAGTAGGAGTCCTCATCTTCTCAAATCAAAATCATTTGTTAATTTCCCCATTTTTCCATGACAAGTGCCCCTCAAACCTTCATGTAATTCTACACTTCCAACCCCACCAGTCACTTGTTGATCCTCACCTTCCTTAAGATTCACTACTGAGCACCTTTTCTTCCATCTACCTCTTTGATCCATTGCCTGCAGTGATACCACACTCTGCATCTTACTTCTTTTGGTAGAGCTAGGCATATATTTTCAGAAGCCCAGTCATAAGGTTTCACTGAAAGAAATATTGACCTGGAAGACTACATAGCTGATCCTTATTCTTACTTGATTTCTGAGCCACTGAGTGGTTTTGGGCAATCTCCTCATTTCCTCTATGCCTCAATTTGCTCATTTCCAAATAAGGGAGATGGTCCAGAGACTCTAAATTAGCTCCCACAGTCTATAATTCCAAGTTCATAAAAAGGACATTGAGAGAGAAAAATCTTGGCTGTCTGCCTCAGGGAAAAAATAATTAAGATATCATTTTGCAAAAGGAGTAAGTGAATTTCAACAGCATCGTGCCTGTCTCTGCCTAGAGTTGGCTGCCTCTCCAGGCTTGGGCTCCCTTTTGGACACTATAAATTATCCAAGGACATAGGCTAATTGACACAGTTGAGAGGAGTGGGACGCAAACAGTCCCAGGCTTGGAGAGTGAGACCTCTGTGGGGAGGTTAATAGAGTTGGAACAGCTTGGGCTTGAGGAAGGGCTGCTGAAGGGAGCCATCATTCTGCCGACACATTCATAAAAAGATATTGTGAGAAGGGCAAGGATCAGTCTTCTTATTAATCAACAAGGGCAGAATGAGAATTAACAAGCTGTAAGCTGCAATGAGGAATATCGGAGAAAATGTTAGACCATTGGGAGCTGTTAGGCAATGGAACAGGCTGCTAGGAGAAGCCATGAAATCACTCTAATTGGGGACATTCAAGGGAGAAAGCAGACACACATCTGTCACAGGGGAGGGAACTCCAGAGGGAACGCAAGGAGCTTGACTCCAACGACTTCAACGACCTCGTTGCAACTGGCTCTCAGCTTTAATTGCAGAGCACAATCTAAGGTCCAGTGTGAAGGCAGATTGAGTGAAATGTATAATGGTGGGTAGGGTGGAGATAAAAATGGAGTGGGGATGGAATAGTGACTGAGACCATGGTTTTGGAGTTTTCATGAACTGAGTTCAAACCTTAGCTCTGCCACCTACCGACTTGCAGAGTTTCCTTCTGAGATTCATTTTCCTTGACTAGAAAACAGGAACCATGATGACCATCTTTTAAAGGCTGTTGTGAGGATTAAATAAGTCCACTTGCATGGCATCTGGCACTTGGGAAGTTCTAGGCAAATGATGTTTATGATGAAAGCAGGAGCTTGCTGGGACAGGAAGTAAGGAGAAGGAAGGCTCAGTCCTCAACTTGCTTTAGTGACCAGTCCTTGAACTTTGAGATGGACAGGGACTCAGTGTCCAGAACTGGTGATCTTCAATCAATGACTGCATCTCCCTTGCCAAGCGTGTCCGTTTTGAGGTTTTCTGAGGCCATATATGGGAAAGGTAGAATGCTTTTCTGAGCTGCCCATGTGTTATAGAGTACCTGGGGCCAGAACCTAGAAAAGAAGCTTGGTAGCATCCAAAGAATAGTGATTGTTTCCTAAAGATGTTCTTGGTGCTTTGCAGCATGCCTTTTCCACCCACCACTGAGGTTATCCACAGTGGTGGACAGCCCTACATGAGTTTATAGTCACATGACATCAAAGCTTCACTTCTAATGCCAATATTGTCACTTTCTACCTTAGAAAAGGGCCTTTGCTGAAACTGTGGAATCAGTAAACCCATGCAAATATGCAGCCCAGAAGTGAATATTTGTTAATGCCCATGGGTAACCAACAAACAGAGAATAGGAGGCAATAGGTAAGTACCTATTCTTTGGGCAAAAATTCTGAGATGCACTGATTCTTCAGAGGTCCTCGTAGATCAAGCTCTCAGTGCCTACAGCAGAAAAACTGTCCCTTTCAGCTTTTGTTCTTGTTCTGGCTTGGTCTCTCCACATCCTCATTCCTGTTTCCTGGGATTACTTCCCAAATAAACTTACCTGCACTCAAATCCTTGGATCAGGTTGTGTTATGGGGGGAACTAAATTAAGGCAGTGTCCAGAAGGGACAATAATTAAAAAGTTCAAAAACTAGAGGCAGCCTTCAATAGATCATTGTATATTAGGACTTGCCATAATGATTACTCTAGAAAAAGTGTGTCCTCACATATGTTGCCATCTATTTTTTATTAAGCATTGTCCCTCAAGTATGCTTTCATCCCCTCACAAGGGTAAAAGCAACAATTTAAGAAATTTAGATGTCTTCCATCTTTTTTCTTCTATCTCTCCTAAACTGATAGTCAGTATTTTTCAGATTCAATCTACTGGGGCATCTTACATCAAAGATATAGAGAGTATTTTGAACTCAGAATTAGTTCTCGTTGAATTTCTCTCTGCTTCTGTGCATATATGCATTATCTTCCTCAGGAACAGAAACAGAGGTCATATACACACACAGCAGACTATGTTTTTCATTTTATTGGCTAGACTTGTGTGTTGTGGCTGCTCCTAGCTGCAAGGGAGGCAAGAAATTTTATTTTTTCCTCCTTCCAAAGTGGAGACAGTCAAGCTGAGAGGAGTAAAGATTGAGTACTTAGCCAGTGAAAAAGATTTTCTATAATTTTTCTATTCAAATGAAAATTTTAATCCCAGGTTTTTGCATAAACCAAAGGATCAATTGAATTTTACTCTAAAAAAAAATGTCATCTGTTAACGATAATTTCAAACCCCCACACATATGTTGGTGAAGAAATAAGAATCATCTTTTGTTTCATAATGTATGTTTGTACTAGGGATATAAAAAATGTTGTTATCTGCCCTCAGGGATCTCTCAGTGTGTTAGATACACAAGGAAACTTCAGCCTATAATATACACAGATCAGTGCGGAACAGTGTGGACACACAATGAATGTGGTGTGCATACATCATCATGGGAGCTGGGAATTGGAGAGAGGGAACCCAACCCAGTTTTCTCTTCCTGAGAGATCTGTGCAAGGGCTTAACAGGTAAATTTGGAATATAGATTGTTTATTTTGCTTAGTGTAGAAAGAAACCACCAGAGTTACAAGCAAGAGAGCAGGGCAATATGACCTACCCTTTAAAAAAAAAGCATTCTGTTGGTTATGTGAAGGAAGAATAGTGAAAGTGCCACTAGGAAACCTGGCTACCAGGGTCCTGCATTTGCTTGGGAGAGAGGGAAAGGTGACTTGCTTTGGAGTTGGAGCTTTGGAGATTGTAAGAAATGATCAAATTCAGAATGTATTTTAGAGCCACTATAAATTGCTGAATTAAACATAAATGAGAAGGGAAGTAGAAAAAAAAAAGACACCTACATTTATCCCACCAGAGTAATTGGAAACATGTAAGATTCATTTACTAAGACAGAGAAAACTAAAGACTGAACTGGCTGGAAAGAGGAGTCTCTTTTGCTCCTGTTAAGTTTGAGTAGCCCGTTAGTAATGAAGTGGATTCTCGAGTAGTCTAGATTCGGGGGAAGGTCTAAAACCCACAAAGAAGCACTGTCATTTCCTTCGTGTGAACTTCCATGATGCCTCCATCTCTCAAGCTGATTTTCAAGTGCTCCTCACTGGGATCCTCTGAAACCTCTAGCACAGCTCTTATTCAACTCTGCCAATGAGCTGGGAGACTACATTTTATTCATTTTGGCATTCCCATCAAAAGATCAAGTACATAGTAAGAGTGGCACCATATTTTTGGTAGTAAAAATTATTTTAAGAGCCTGGCCAGTGTTGTGGTTGAGCATCAACCCAAGCATCAAGAGGTCACAGGTTTGATTCCCAGTCAGGGGTCAGGGCACATGCCCGGTTGTGGGCTCCAACCCCCTTAGGGGCCAGGCAGGAGTCAGCCGACTCATGATGTTCCTCTCTCATGGATGTTTCTGTCTCTCTCCCTTCCTCTCTCTCTAAAAATCAGTAAAACCTTAAAGTGTGGGTAACATTAGTTTAAAAAAATATTTTAAGAATAAATGAGCATCCTTGTCAAGTAGGAAAAACACAAATGAGTGTAATCACCATCCTCATCATGTGTATTTCATAGATGTTGAATATGAAATGTGAGAGACTCACAACCATCTTTTAATTTTAAATGTTGTATTCTTGCCACTGCATAATGTCTAATCAGGTCTATAATAAGTACATAATTGACTAAATTGACTTGTTTCCATGGAGTCTAAAAAAGAAATGTCCCTCATTTATTGAATAAATTTTTCAGAGTTAATAGATATAGCCATAGAAAACCTGTCCCTTGTTGTCAAAACCAGTGGTTCAATGATGTTAGTGATTATGTTTTATTAATATTTGACTAAGTTGGACTATTGAAGAAATATATGTCAGTTCTGAGGAATATTATCAATTATAGTCCATATATATTTCCATTGCAATTATCATTTTTATTCCCTTAATGTTTCAGAATAAAAGGGCCAATCTCTTGGATTAAGTCTTTGTATATAACTTAAAAATGCAGTTGGAATTTGGGCCATGGCCACAAAATTTGATAGACATTCCCCCATGACTTTTCTGCAAAAGAAAATAAAAACTTCCATGTTGAAAATATTATAAAAGATATCATTTAATTCAGCAAACTTTATTCAACATGGAATAATATGTTCATATAACAACAATTTTCTACATATAAATTAGGTGTTTATTATATTTTCCTTTTTATTCATATGCACTCTTAAAGCTTTATTATTTATGACCATGCCATGATTGTGACCAATAAATTATGTTATTTGCTTGGGAGTTTCAAAGTTGTAACTTCACAGTCAGCATCAATCCATGGCCTGTTCCAGTTACACTCATTTGCAGTGATTAATTAACCTTGTAGAAAAGCTGACACCACCACTGGGAATAATTCTTTGTTATTTTTTACCGTGCTTTTTTGTGTGTGTATTAAACTACTTATGTTTATATCTCCTGAGGCCATATAATTTAATACTTGGTGATTTCAGAAAGATTTAATTGGTGGAAAACCTTATACATTATTGCTAATGTAAGAGGAAGGCTTAGAGAAAGCCAAATTAAGTTTGGAAATTATCATGCCATGGTGTTTAGCAATACCTACTTTAATAGTCTGCATTTTTTTCCAGATTATTTTTCCCAAAAATAAAATGTTAGTGAACTCCATGAAGGAAAAGAGCTCTTGTGCCTCATAACCTAGAATGCCTGCCACAGAGCACTGTGCAATCAATTCTCTTTAAAGGTGTTTTTTATGGCTGGGATGACCTTGCTTCTCTCAAAAGTACCATCACTTGACCATTGCAGTGAGAGAATGACAGTCAGTTAAATTTGTAGAGCACTTTGAAAATTAGCAATGTAATTTTCAATTCTCAAAGTTCTTTTTATTTATGAGACATGCAGAAACCTCATGTAGCAGAAAGAGTATTCATACCTTACCTGACAACATGTAGGTTTTATGTGGAGCAAACCAAGACTGATAAAACGACCAATGCTGTGGAGTCAGCAAACTAATTCAAAGCCATGTTCTGATTGCACCACCTAGTGGGCTGGAGGACCTCCTAACATCTGACTCTAGAAGGAGCCTGTGATCTCCTCTGAAGGATTAATAAACCCTGCTGTGATGAGTGCTGTCTTGTGAAGCTGTAACAGAATGCTGAAGCACTAATAAACTTGCGGGGGTGGGGAGGGTGGGGGCGGGGAAGCAAGGGAGCTCCAGGCCCAGAGCTGGAACCTGTGCTCCTCTCCCACCATCTCCATCCCCTCATTCTGTTCTTTTTCCTTAGTAGCTCTTACCACTTACCTGACATTACAGTATATACATATATGGTTATGGACCACCTCCCCTGCTAGAATGCAAAAAGGCAGGGACTCTGGGTACCTTAGTCACTGCTGCCTCTCAACTCTTACAAGCGCCTCCAGCACATCCCAGGAACTTAGCACATATCTGTGGGGTGAATGAACGCTGAAAGGAATGTATGTGCAGAGGCAGGGGTCCACCATAAATGTACTCTGGGAAAGCTGCAAGCTATTCTATCTCCCCAACAGGGATGAACCAAAGCCATCCTGCTATTTGACTACTCTTGATCAATTTCCATGGAGATGTTTTATAGTTCATCTTGATAGAGCATGGAGAGAAAATGGAAGGGAAGAGCTCTAACGGCTGGCAATGAAGGATTGGCCAAGTTTGGGACAGTTAAGTTATCTGGGTAGATACCCTCATTAGAAACATGCAGGTTCTATGTGGAGCCAAATTGGTCATCATGCATGAGTCTTAAGTAGGGGACTGACATGAGCAGATAGATCCCTCTAATGACTCGTAGCAAATGGATTCAGAGGAAGAAGATAGAAGCTAAATGATAGCCCAGAAGTCACTGGATCACTAGACTAGAGATGGCACGTGCCAGAGGCCCTGGTGGGGAGGGGCCCTGGCTCAGCTTTCTCCTCAGTCTCTCTGAGCTACTTATGCACAACTGGACCTAGGGACTTCCTGGGAATATACCAGCTCTCCTCTTCTGCCTTTTCCAAGCGTGAAAGGACCCCAAACATTCCTTTCCTCACAGCTGAGACAGGTTGGGTTTACCTGAAAGTGGAAAAGACACGATGTGGAAGGGAATAGACATCCCGAGTGCAGATTTCTGATCTGACCAAACCAGGTCGCTCATGACAGCTCTGCGAGATCCCACCTCCTCACCCTTTTGAATTCTCTGGCCCCTCCCCTGTCCTCTCCTTTTATTAACCTGCTTTGTCTTAAAAGTTTTTTGGTTTTTGTTTTTAAATGAGGCTTTATTTTGATTTATTTATGTTTTAGTGTTGTAGATATCCCCCATTCATCTCCCCCACCTCCATCCCCTGCTTTGGTATAAACGGTTTTTTTAAGTTTGTTTTAAACTTGATACTACCTCAATGGAAAACAATTGTTGACATCTAGTTATTACCAAAAAACAATGGCCCTCCAAAAGTTCATTCTATAACCAATACCATCACTTTTTGCAACATCTATCATCTGACTAGATGACTGTATAATTTTTCTGTACAAATTAAGACACTTTGAAAAGTAAAAGACTATTCACAATGATCTGGGACAACAGGCATCACCCAGGACTTCCCCAGGCAAACCAGACATAGGTCACCCTGTGTATAGCTGAAAACTCAAAATGCAAGCACTCATTGTATCTTTCTACCTCAGGGTGTATTCTGCAACAGCTTGGTTGTGGATACTTCACAAGGACATAGCAGTGTGTCACGTCTATGTTTTTTGAGTAATATTATATCTGCTTTAAAGTTTTCCATGCTAAAAGTATTAGTGTTTTGTTCTTTCCAGCTTTCAAATTTCCACATAGCGTCTTCTGAATGACATAATAATCCTGTGAGGTATATGAAGTTGAGGTTAATATGTGCATTTTATAGTTAAGGAAGTGGGGCTCAGAGATAGTAGATCAAAACAGCAATGATGTAAAGTAGAAGGGCTCTAAACTTAGAGTCAAAAAGTGCATCTCTGAGCACAGGCCTTGCTGCTGAAGTGTGAGCCAGATACCTTACCCGCATGCACTGAGAGGGACATAGCAACTGCTCTCACAATTGAGCAGAAATGGTTTCTGTCTAGTCAAACAAATAAAAATAAGTAAAGCTTGTATTATATAAGCTTATCTTATTTTTTAAGCTTTGGGGTTTTTTTTAACTAATTTGTGTTTATTTTACTTTACAAAAGCATCAGTCCATAAAAAATTAAATTTTTAAATGAATGATTTCCTACAGCTCTTTGAGAAATACTGGGCCTTGAGGGCTCGGGCAATTCTTTCAGCACTCTAGGTTCTAACTTCCTCACATTTAAACACCCAAAACAAAATGCTCTTCTACTCCACAGTGCAGGTAAAATAATAAAACAAAATAATAGTAATGTAATAACTAACATTTGAAGAGGTTCTAAGAGTAGCAATTTTAAAATATGCTCAGTAACAGCCCTAAGAATCTTGGAACCTCCGTGAGCAGAGGATGGGGCTCCATACTGAGTTCAGCCCCACCTCCCAGCCCCACCCCTGTCTCCCTTTTCAAAGCATGTTTGCTTTCACCTCTTTTAAATATGAGGTTTCTGCCTTAAGGATGCCATTCAGAAAATGTGTCCATTTAAAAAAATTCAAACTTTCGCTGGAGCATACAAAGTGCTTTTGTGCTCATCATCTCACTTAATCCTCACAACAGCCATGTGATGTCGGAATTATGATTTTACAGGTGAAAGAAACGATGAGGAGCTTGAGTTGGTCAGGATCTCAGCTGATAAGTGATGGAGTTGATACAGACCCGTGCCTCGGGGCTCCCTGACTATATCTCTTCCTGGCAGCCTGGCAAGTGTTAGAAAAGCCTAAAATTTCTGCATTTTTTTTTCTTTCCTTATACTTTTCTTTGTGAAGTCATGATTCATGCAAAAAGCCCTCAAAAAGAGAGTTCCAAGATCTCTACAAGTACATAGTGTGCTCCACACAAATCGAATGTATGTTTCCTAAACAGTAAGATCAGAAACATCTCCCAACGTAGGCTTAACTTTGTGTATGTTATGAGGGAAACTATGTCCTCCAAAAATTCAGATGTTCAAGTCCTGACCCCCAAGACCCCAGAATGTAACCATACCCGGGGACTGGGTCTTTAAGGAGATAATTAAATAAAAATGTGTGGCCTTTAAGGTGGGCCCTAATCCAATCTAACTGGTAGACTTGAAGAGGAAATTAGGACAGACACTAAAGGAGGCAGAATGATGTAAAAACACAGAGAAGACAGCCACGAACAAGCCAAGGAGAGGCCCGGAACAGAGCCTTCCATCTCGGCCCTTGGGAGGAACCAGCCCTGCCAGCATCTTGATCTTGGACGGCTAACGTCCACAACTGTGAAAAAATAAATTTTTGTAGTGTGAGCCACCTAGTCTGAGATGCCTTGTTATGGCAGCCATAGCAAACTAGCATAGTGAGTGCATAACATTTGTGCTGCAGTGTATGGAACCATTTAAGTTCCTTTTTATGTGTCAGGTACCAGAACACATCTCATTACTGTCTGTACCATATACTCAGGAAATATTCAGTCCACATTCCAAGGCAAGTGAGTCACAATCTTGCGCTTTTTCTTCTTTCTTTCTTTTAAAATTCTGCATTTTCAGAAGAGTACTCAACCCCATAAACAAGTGTTTTGTTAATAGGAACAGAACTGTTCTTTGAGGCAAGTTAACCATCTGTGGAGGCAGTGTGTCTGCCATCTGTAAGACCATTGGGAAGGCATCTGTCCTCCTTGGACTCCCCCCCCCCCCCAAGGGAGGATGATCTCCAAGGCAATGTGTTATGATTATAAGAAGACTAAATTTGGGGCAAAAAAATATCTGAATCCAAGTCCCAACTCTGTCACTGTCTACCTATGTGATATCAGGCAGTCCCCTTAGCTCTTCTGAGCTTTTATTTACTCTGTTGTAAAATGTACTTAATATACTGAAATCATATGTGGGTGTGATGACATGGTGAGATAATGAAACGTGAAAATGCCTAGAACATTGAAGAGTCAAAATTTGAGAGCTATAGAGTCTTTGCTAATTTGATTGATTATATTAATGATTAGTTGTATTTTTATTTCAACTCTGAAATACTAGGCCTATAAGCACTTTTATTAGGTCAGATAGTATCTCAAAAGATCATTTGAACTAATTTCTAAAGACCAAGCAAGATTGCATATATGTAGAAAAATCATATCAGTCATTCTGCATTTTTATTTCTTACTGAGATATTTTAAAAAGCAAGAGTGATGTCTTCCGGACTTCACCATGACATGCCAGAACATGATGTCAGTTGGTGTTGAAATCGGTCTTCATCTCCTCTAATAACCCTTCTGCTGGCTTGGGTGTCTTGGACATGTCAGAAGTGATTTTGCTTAATTCAACTTGCTAGTATTGAGCATCTCCTAATCCTTGGCCAATGACAATCCACTCTTAAGAAAAAGTTTAAAAATCTGTTGTCATCGATTATAATATACTAGTAAACCCTCAAACTATCCCTTAATTTTCTGCTACTAGATGTGAGGCCAGATGCCTTTAATTTCAGATGAACCAGATTGAAGGTACTATGGATTCTCAATAAAATAAGATTCAAGTGGATTCTTAATACTCACAGTCCAGCCTTTGGGACTGTCTGGTAGAATTTAAAGAGTATATCTACAGAGACCACAGTTGTCTGGGATAGACTGCTCCCTGGAGCAACATGGAGATGGAGTTGAGTTGGAAACTCAGAAAGAGTAAGAAGTTACTGAATAATACATCAATTCACTCAACCAACACTTACTAGGCACCTATTCAATGCCCTAAGGGGAAAAGTAACTTACTTCTTCTCCCCCTGGTCAAATACAATGAACATGTTGATGGCCTAGTGTACAATCTGTTAGAAATATAAGTGACTATCATAGGAGTGTTTCCTTTAAGGAATGCATAGAGGGGACATACAAGTCATGTATTACACACAATGGTCAACAGCAACATAGATGTTAAGCTAATACTTTATGAATAGCAAAGTCAGCAGCTGACAACTCATTAAAGAACCCCTGTTGAAGGCCTTTAGGAACCTGCATTTGAAGCACAAGGCTAAAGCCAGGTCTCCAATCACCCAGCCCCTATGAGGTCTAAACCTTGGGTCCACAACAAGGGGAGAAGAATTTGTAGAAGGTCCAGAATCCATTTACTCAGTTTTAGAGAAACAGAGAGAGAATAAGAATGAGACAGACAGAATAAGAGAGAATGGCAGATAAATTTGAATGGGGTAGAGGAATCTTGAAAAGTTTTTGTTTATCTGACCAACTGTATTAATGGTTTCTCCTCCATTTCCTGAGAATTAAAGGAGAGGATCAGTGATAGAAAAATAAATTAAGGCTTTTTGTTAGGGGTTGGAGGGAAGAAGGTAGGAAGCAGAGAATGAGTTAGAAAACTATTATAACTTGCTAAGTATAAAGTCCTTCAAATGATGCTTATAAATTATGGGGGTACATCTGAATGAGATCATGTAAGAAAAATAAAACATAAACATGGAGCCTCTGAACAACAGCTAAGCCTCATTTTTGAAGCCTAGATGACTGAGGCTTAGTTAACTATTAATTTACTCAACAAACATGTGTAAGCACCTATTACATATGTTCATTACCTTAGACTTGTTGATTTATAGATATGGACACAATTCCTGAATTCAAAAAATTGTACATTCCCAGGCCAGGCTATATCCATAAACACACAACTGGAATGTAACCAGGTAATTGCTATAATGAATGGACATGCCAAGGTCCAGGCAAATGCAGAAGAAAACCTTGCTATACCCATCAATGTTAAAAAACATATGCTCTACAAAGACAGAAGATGTGAACTGAACCTTTGAAACAGGATGAAGATGTTGACTGAACAAGTTGACTAAGTGGAGAGAGAGACAGTGACTTGGCCAAAGGAAAGGAAGAATAGCAGGACATGCCATGTTCCCAAGTATGGTAGGAGCTCAACAGACATTAGAGTGCATAACAGAGAAAAGTATATACTCAAGTAAAGATCCCATTGTGGTTATGGATGAGGGGATGTGAAAACAATAAATGAGTGAACAAATAAATGACTAGGATATTTTTTTGAAACCAACTTGTGCAAGCTAGAAAATAATAGGCTAATGGGATTGTTGCAGGAGACCTGTTTTATGTGGGGAGGGGATCAGGGAAAATGACTTTAGTCATGAAAGTTGAACCCAAACATTGAGAAAGATCCAGCCTTGTAAAGATGAGAGGGAGAACACTCCAGAAAAAAGGGAGCAACAAAAGCAAACACTCACACAGACCAGAACCAACTTGGAAGATTCAAGAAATAGGTCAAAGGTCCCTGTGGCTAGAGCTTGAGTAGAGAGCAGCATAGAAGGAGAGCTGATCAGAGACACAGGAGTGGCCAGATCACATAGGACCCACAAATGTCTGACATGGCTAGGTACAGAGTGGAGAAGCTGGAGTGATCAGCAACGACGATCAGAAAGGGCCGAAGGTGGCCCGCTATGAAATTAGGACTTCCACTAATTGTCTCAGTCCATCTGGGATGCTAGACCAAAGTACAATAGGCTGGAGGGCTTAGAAGCAACAGGTTTTTGTTTTTTTGTTTTCTTCACAGTGCAGGAGGCTGTGAAGTCCAAGATCAAAGCGTCAGTCTCTAGCCAGTGTTCATGAAGGGCCCTCCTGCATAGGTAGCAGTCTTTTCACTGCAACTTCTCATGGTGGAAGGGGTGAGGGACCTTAGAAGGTCATTTTATTATTTTTTAAATATTTTTTTAATTTCAGAGAGGAAAGGAGAGGGAACGAGAGAGAAAAACATCAATGATGAGAGAGAATCATTGATCAGCTGCCTCCTACACATCCCACATTGGGGACGGAGCCCGCAACTTGGGCATGTGCCCTGTCTGGCAATCGAACCATGACCTTCTGATTCATAGGTTGATGCTCAACCACTGAGCCATGCCAGGCAATGATCACTTTAATAAGAGCACTAATCTCATTCTTGTGGGCTGTGCTCTCAAGACCTAATCAACTCCCCAAAGCCCCACCTCAACGCCACCATCTGAGGGGTTGGGATTTCAACATAGGAGTTCAATGGGGACATAAACCTTCAGTCCATTGCACTCATGAGAACTGGACACTAGTGAAAAAGAGTCAGATTGGGGAAAAGTTTTCAGTTCAGTTGTGTTAACCGGTTGATAGACAAAGCACTTTCACCCAGACACTAACGGCTCTCAATATCTTAACAGTGGTCTGTAAGCAATGGGGACAGCAGTCAAAATTTGGGATTAAGCATCGGTAAATTGTCTCTGTGGGCCTGGAACCCAGGCCCAGCTGCTCTGCAGAGAGAGAAGTGAGTTCACAAGCTGTTTTGTTTTTCCTCCTTCACAAGCCCCTTGGACACAGAACGTCCTCTGTGAAGCGGCCAGGAGAACGCGGTCCAGCTTTACAGTGCGTGTAATCTGGAGAGCGAGGAAAGAAACATTTAAGCTGTTATTCAAACAAGTTTCATTCCAATTACTACTTTCCTCTCTGTCAGAGTCAATTATTCTCACATCTGACACGGCCGGTGCCCGCCGAGGTGATGGGGGGACCTGCCTCCCTATTTTTCTCAGGCTGTTTTCTTTGCTGGTTGCTTTGGGTTGTGGGTCGTTCTGTATAGTGTTGTTGATGTTCCCACTGCCGCCAGCGCCGCAGAGTAGCTTTTACATGGCCATAAAATAAAATGAATGTACACAGGAAAGGGGGCCTTGCTCCCAGTCCAGTGCTGGACAGCTTCGCTTAATATGCACTCAGCTCTGCAAGCAGAGACCTGTGGATATGCATCGCTTAAAGATACAGTCACCATTGGCTTTGTGGCACCCCCCTTTGCCAGCACTGGGCCCCAGCCAGACAAGGACTGGCAGGTTGCTTTTGCCTTGTGACTCTAGGAGAAATGCTAGTCCATGCTTCAATAGGCTAATTGCATCAGGATGCTGAGTCTAGAGCAGTGATGGCGAACCTATGACACTCGAACTCATTTTTTTGGTTGATTTTTCTTTGTTAAATGGCATTTAAATATATAAAATAAATATCAAAAATATAAGTCTTTGTTTTACTATGGTTGCAAATATCAAAAAATTTCTATATGTGACATGGCACCAGAGTTAAGTTAGGGTTTTTCAAAATGCTGACATGCTGAGCTCAAAAGGTTCGCCATCACTGGTCTAGAGCCTCTTGGCACCTCAGTGATGCTATCAGATGGCCAGGGCTGTTGAGTCTTCATGACACAGAAGTGAAAAGAGAGAGCTTACATATTTCCTAATATGTGGCTGGTAGATTGAATGTGACCTGTGTTCATGCAAGCACATTGGATCCCTTTCTGTCTGTCACCTTGAGTTGCCTTGTGTTATTCTTTGCCCCGCCTTCTGAATTTCAAAATGATGGCCAGCAGGCTTGCTCTCTGTGATCAAATTTTTGAAAAATTTATTCAGCTGCAGTTTAAAAACATTTCTGAAATCATATATTCTTTCCTATCTATACCCTGATGAACTCCAAAAAATTTAATTGAAAACTCAGTGGGGTGGTCTCGGGAAAGATGTGGGAAGAGTGGAAGTATGGGGTAAGGGCAGCCATCCTTTGTTATCATACTATAGCCAAACTGAATTGGTTCCTGTTCTCTTCTTATTTCCCACTGTTGATATCATTCAAGCCTTTGCTTACAGTGTTTAAGAACACTTATCTGAGTTTAATGACTCACTTATCTGAGTCATTTCTGGATGTTATAGCATATTATCATACACTGAGAGGCTTAAATAACAAAAATTATCTTTCACAGTTCTGGAGGCTGGGAAATCCAAGATCGAGGTGCCAGCAGATCCAGTGTCTAGGGAGATCCCACTTCCTGGTTTGCAGACAGGAAGCCCCCTCCTTGTGTCCTTACGAGGTAGACAGCAGAGAGCTCTGGTCTCCTCATCCCCTTCTAAAGGCACTCATGCCATCTCTGAAGGCTCAGCCTCATGACCTAATTACTTCCAAAGGGCCCCAACTCCAAATACCATACATTGAGAATTAGGGCTTTAACATAAATTCAGGGGAACATAAATATTCAGTTAATAGGATTCTGCTCAGTCACCCTGCTCAGTATCTCCTTTTCACATGCAGAGTATATTCATGTCATCTCAACAATCCCGAAAGTCTTAACTCATTCTAGCATCAACTCAAAGTTCAAAGTCTCATCTAAATTTGAAATATCATCTAAAAGAGATATGGATGAGACTCCAGGTACTATTCATCCTGAGACAAAATTCCTCTCTAGCTGTGAATCTGTGAAACAATTCTGGACAGATATAGGAGAGAGGTTCTATTCCAAAAGGGAGAAGTTGGAAGTGAAAAGAGAGTGATGGGTCTCAAGCAATTCACATATCTGGCAAAGCAAACTCCATAAGATCTTAAGGCTTGAGAGTAATCCTCATTGGCTCAATGTTCTGTCTTCAAGACCTACTGGGTTGGAGGGCCTGCAGCCGCAGCACTGTCATGTGGAGGTCCCATTCCAATGCCCCAGGCAGCCCTCTGGCCAGTTGAAATCAAGGTGATGCCTTCCCCTTTTGAAACAGTGGAGACAGCCCTGAAAATCTCTGAATTGCCTTTTGGGTCATTCTTCTCATCTTGAAGAATAGTGTAGGTTCATAGTCAAATAACTCAGTGGTGATGCCTGTGAAATGCAAGAAGGGCCCCAGCCTTTCTCAATTCCATTCTGTCTCCATCCCCTTCCATGGAAACTGTCAGTGTTCCTGCCGGGATGGCTGATTAGGTCCCCAGCTCACACCAGCAGTAATATGATAGATCCATCACATCTTTACTGTTCTCTTCCAAACATGCTTTCTCATTTTTTGTAATATGGGAGGGTTTTCCAAATCTTTGAATTCTGGTTATTTTTTAGATAGCAGTTCCATCTTCAATTCATGTTTCCCTTTATGAATTTTACCATAGCAGCCAGGAAGAACCAAGCTACTTCTTCAAAGCTTTGCTCAGAAATAGCCTCAGTTAGATTCTAATTTTATCACTCTCAAGTTCTACGTTCCATAAAACAGTAGGCCAGAAACACAATTCAGCCAAAATATTTGCTACTTTACAACAAGGGTCATCTTTTCACCATTACCCAATAACAGGTTCCTTATTCACATCTCAGACCTCATCAGAATAACTTTTTTCCATCCACATTTCTACCATTTTTTTGTACATAATAATTTAATTTTTAAAATAATACATCAATAGTAAATACATAACTGTTTTAGGAAGACAGAATCTTTCTCTATAGCAGTGGTGGGGAACATTTTCTCTGCCAAGGGCCATTTGGATATTTATGACATTATTCACTTAATATAAATTTATGTTGCTATTAAAAAAGGTCTACTAAGAGCAATTTTCATGGCCCAGAAAACCTCTGTGAAAGCATGACCATTAGCTCCTTCTGTGTCCCACTGAGACACCCAGAAGCTAGAGGTAGTCTGATCCTAGGAATCATACCTTCCCCCTCAGATGTGTTTATTTTTCCTTTAATCAATTAGTGAAGCAACACAGGCATACAGACATGATGAGGGTCCTCTCTCAAGGCACTAGAAAAGCAAGGTAATACAAGTTGGGAGGATCCCCTGGTGAGTCTTTGCAAAGTTTAAGACAGTCCTGGGCTTTCTCAACTCTGAGCTCAACACTCAACAGCTTACCATAAGGCCTTTCCAGTGAACTCTGTCTCATTGATATTGGACATTACAGGAAAACATAATAACCAATCTAACTGGCCCCTGTGGCGTGGGAAGGATGAATAAGGGTGTGAGCTGCTGAATACCCAAATTACAAGGACAATGAGCCCTGCACTAGATGGTCTCAGAATAAATTTACAGAATCAGAGATAGAATGGAATGAACCATCTCCATGTTCCCTTTCACTGGTGGTTTTCTACTCACTGGTGAATGAGTCCTGTAATGGTACCTTGTCACTTTCCAAGGCTTCCACTTGCTTCTTTAGTAATTTTAACTGTGAGACACTTGACCTCACATTGTTCATTGTTTTGCAATGTGGAGGCAAAATATATGGAATTTACTGGTATCTCTAGTTGCCCTAAGATCTCTTCAAATATTTTAAGATATGGGGTCCTAAAGCCATAATTCTTCTTTTCTGTGTGCTAACTCCATTCCTTACCCTGCTCCAGCCTGGTTTCCACAGCACTGAACCTGCTCAACGTGGCCACTGGTGAACTTCCAAACAATGGATCAGCTTTTAGTTTCTATACCCCTGAACTCTGCAGAGACATCTGATAAGCATCACTGCTCCCTTCTTGGAATATCTCTATTGACACAAGTCTTTCCCAGGTCTCTACCCACCACGCTGTGTATTCTGAGTCATCCCCTGTACTGTTCTTCCCAGCTTTAATCACCCATTAAGTATTGAAATTCCTCTGGGTTCTAGCCTTGACCTTCTTTTCTTCTCATGTTATGAACTGACCCTCAGTGAATGCATTCATACCTGGGCGTCCACTCTCATCTACATATAGATGCTACCCAAACTTCATTTCTGGTTTGAATATCACATGACCATATCAAAGATCACAAAAAGTGGCATCCCACGGTGATCTCAAACTCAGTAAAATGCAAAAGTGAAATAATTGCCTTCTTTACAAAAAATTAGTTTCTCCATCTGTGTCCCCCAACTTGATAAATGTCCCTACCATCTGTCTGCTCAATGACACAGTGAATATACCTGTAAGTTATCCTTGACCTAAGTCATTTAGCCACATTTTCCCAGCAAATCAGAAGGCAAAGGTGGATTTTAAATCCAAGTCTCCTGATTCCCAACAAAATGGATGTATAGTTATTTATTTATATTTATGTTTGTGTGCTCAGGTAATTATATGCAAAAAGAACTTTTCAAGGACTTTGAGAGAACATTTACTAGTATGTGATGAGATTAATTTCAGTGACAGATAACAATATGTCTTTTCATTCCGTTCCATCTACTATCATCTTTGTATAAGAATAGAGCTTTGAAGCAGACTACAATTGGTTGTGAAGTCTATTTCTGTCCAGGAGAGGTGAGGCAACAAGACAAAGTTCACAGCCGAGGCCAGGCACACATTGCCAACAGTTAGCTTAAACAAGGAGAACTCTGACACTTGCCATAAGGGGAAACCTTTCCATGAATCGCTGCTTTATTGAAACTTTGCCCAGCAGATGCAGTTTAAGTGGAAAGGGAATTTCTGCTGCTGTTTATAGGGCTGTGAGGGTCAGATGTCAACCAGGGCCACCTTAAAAGGGACTGGAAGAGCTTGCCTCTTCGATGGCAACCTCCACATTTTCACTTATGACAAGTATTGAGGGATTAAATAATTCTGTGAAGGAAGGCATGGTGTCTTTCCCCGCCATGAGGGGTTGCCATGGATGTGAACATCAAAGTTTCCACCGCATTTCTAAATATTTGCAGAGAACCGTTTCCTGCTGCAAGAATGACAAAAGTCTAACTCGGAGATTGGACATTTTAGTGCTGGTCAATTATTTCGAAGAGTTGTACTTTGTTGAAAACCACAGTCAAATATACTACAACAACATTCTGGGCTTGGCAAGCTTGCCAAATCTAGGAAATTCAAAATAAAGATTGAATACTTCATCCTCCGAGCTCTCGGCAAGGTTCGGACAGCACAGTGGGCTGGTCACATAGGAGGCTATTCTCTGGAAGCAAGTGGTGGAAATCGGGCATGAAATCCTCTATTCAGGAGAATACAACCCGGTATTATCCTACAGTGAGCATGATTAGGTGAACGTGTTCAGATAGAATAACATTTCCTCCCCCCACTCAGCCTCTTAACCTCCAGCCGCCTCTCAAATGATTTCATTATTCAGATTTATAAAATTTAATTTATTTGCCTCCTCTTGCTGCCAAAAGTTTGCAAACCGTTGCTAGGATCTGCTAGATGTTCTGAGAATGAATCCTCCAGTGTCTCACTTTTACATGGAATATCAAACACTCACTCTGCAGAAAGGTAATAGTAGCCACCATTTATTAAATGTCTTCCATGTGTCATACTCAATATGACGCATTTTTGCAAACCTTATCTCTTTTGGCTTTCAGAAGAACTCCATGAGGTAGAATTTATTTTAAATATTAGGCTACTCTGCTATAGTCCAAAAAAAGATTCAAAACACAGATGAAGATGCAATTCAACTTGTTCCCTGAATAAGTAACTTAAAACTCAGAGTAGTTAAATCACTTTCTCCAGGGCATTGAACTAAAGAGCAGCAGGCCTGAGGGTTTTACTCCAGTAGACCCAACTCCAAATGCCATTCCATTTTCACCAAACTATAATCATCAGCAAAGTGACCAGTCATCCACAGAAGATCTGAGGGTGGTGGTGGGACAGAGGCAGAGACACAGGGAAGCAGCTACCAGATGGAAAATGTTGACTCCAGAATGAGAGAAACCTCCTTTGCCTATATATCACATGTTTTGACTCGTAATGGGAATACTATTGGCACTTTGGTATAGGATATTGCTTCATTGGGCAGGACTGTCCCCACACTACAGGATGTTGCTTAACATTATCTACGGACACTTAATGCAAGTAGCATCCCCTGCCATTGATACAAACCAAAACACCTTATACATTTACAAATGTTTCATAATGGGATGGTGCCAGCTGCAGTTGAGAATCACTGCTTAGAGGAAAAGGAAATACAATCCTAATAATTCATTCTTCTCATTATGGATAATTGAATAATTTGCCTAACTTGATTTTCTATGTAATTAATTAAAGACAAGATCCTAATAAAAACAAACCAACCTTTTGCCCATTTCTATTTGGGAGTCTGAACAGGAAAGGCTTCATGAAATAGGTGAGCTGGTGAATATAAATTTTATATTAAATATTAATTATAATATTTTATTTAAGAGGGGAAGGTGACTGGTTGTAAAAGACATTGTGATGGAGAACAAAGCAAAGTCTTTGACATTGAAGAGCCTCATAAAGTGATAGCTGGACCAAAGGGTTTGGGTCATTTCCAAGGAGGAGAGTATCTGATGGTCTCTGCAGAGCCCGTGGGTCCCACTGAGCAATTGCAGACATCTGTCTCCAGCCAGTGTGGTCCCACCTTTATTCATTTTTGCCCTTGCACAGAAGTGACAGAAAGTGACCATGTCGCATCTCCAAAGCTTCCACTGTAGCACATTTCTGGTGAGCAGCCAAGGAACTATGCGCTCCAAGCGCACATATCACAAAGACAATAAAAATGTAGATTTCAAAATATGTCCCAGATTTATTTAAGGCAAGAAGGAGAATGCTCACACCCTCTCTAGGACATTTAATACAAACTGCAAAGCAACTTAACTGTCATCCAACTTTAACTCAGTCCTTCATTATCACCTAGACCTGTGGTCGGCAAACTGCGGCTCACGAGTCACATGCGGCTCTTTGGCCCCTTGAGTGTGGCTCTTCCTAAGCCTTAGGAGTACCCTAATTAAGTTAATAACAATGTACCTACCTATATAGTTTAAGTTTAAAAAATTTGGCTCTCAAAAGAAATTTCAATCGTTGTACTGTTGATATTTGGCTCTGTTGACTAATGAGTTTGCCAACCACTGACCTAGACCAGTGGTTCTCAACCTGTGGGTCGAGACCCCTTTGGGGGTCGAACGACCCTTTCACAGGGGTCGCCTAAGACCATCCTGCATATCAGATATTTACATTACGATTCATAACAGCAGCAACATTACAGTTATGAAGTAGCAACGAAAATAATTTTATGGTTGGGTCACAACATGAGGAACTATATTTAAAGGGCCAGAAGGTTGAGAACCACTGACCTAGACCATAACTCCCAGACCTCTGTGCATCCCCTCTCTGACAAAGTCCATCTCCTTTTTCTTCTCAATGGCTGGCCTATATTTGCCCACCACCACTACCCTAAACATGATTTGCCCTTCTCTGGCCCACTTTTGCCCTAGAATGAAGCTTCTATGTATGGCAACCTCCAGGCTCCCCTGCCCACTGACTTCCTGTCGGGTCAGCAATTGGGAGGGCCAAGCAGAAAATCAGAAGACAAGTGGAGAGTGGAGAGAGCGCTTATTCTTTCTTGCAGTGGCTTGATTTCTTCTAGCCTACAGTTCCCATAGATATTTCTTCTTTCATGGTCAGGCTTTCACTCAGCACATTAGTACTGCTTCCTCCTCTTGTTCCTTCAACTGAGGAGTGCTAATCACTGCCCTCTATTCCTAGTCTATGGGTGCCTTCACTTCCCTTATTGGCTCCTTCAACCTTATCTATACCTTAATAAGTGGTTCCCTTTCATTTAAGCCTCCAAAATTGAACCATCTGAATGGAATTTGTTTTTCTCTAAGGCAGTGGTCAGCAAACTGCGGCTCTTTGGCCCCTTGAGTGTGGCTCTTCCACAAAATACTGACTTCTGCGCATGGGCCATGAAATTTCAATCACACTGTACATGCGCGCCCGCACGTGATATTTTGTGGAAGAGCCACACTCAAGAGGCCAAAGAGCTGCATGTGGCTCGCAAGCTGCAGTTTGCCGACCACTGCTCTAAGGACTCTGACCAGTATATTTTCCCTCCACAACTATCCACCATGCCTTGGCACTCCCTATCTGAATTCAGGACTATTCTCTTGATCCCTGGCATCTTCACAGGTGTCCACTCTATCACCGTATCTAGCAATCTAGCTGACTCTTTCCTAGTTCACTTTCCTTGTAGCCTTCTCAAGTGGAGGATCTTTTATCTCACACCTCATGTGGCTTAATAGCAGGGATTGCTGTTATTACAGCCTACACACACCCACACCACACACACACACACACACACACGCACGCATGCACGCACGCACATGCACATGCACACACACACACAACCCAACACAATACAACCCCCCCACACACACAAAGAACTCCTATCCTATATAATAAAGAGAGAATATGCTAATTGACCAGCATGCCCTCACAAGATGGTGGTGCCCACAGCCATAAGACGGTGGCGCCCAGTCCCCTCAGCCCCACCGGGGGCCTCAGGTCCTCCTGCACCCCCCACTGACTGAGGCTCAGGCAAGCAGGGCTGGCCGAGGTGCAGGCAAGCCTCAGATAGTGGCTGCCCAGCTGCCCAGGGCTGGCCCCAAGCACAGGCAAGTCACAGATGGTGGCTGCCCAGCTGCCCAGGGCCGGCCCGAGGTGCAAGTAAACCAGGGCCGGCTGAGGCTTACACTACCAGCAGTGGCAGCAGCAGAGGTGTGATGGGGGCATAGCCTTCCCCTGATTACCAGGTTGCCTCCCACCCCTGAGGGCTCCCGGACTGTGAGAGGGGGCAGGCCAGGATGAGGGACCCCCTGCTCCAGTACATGAATTTTCATGCACTGGGCCTCTAGTAGCTTATAAAGGTCATGCCATTCTCTTTAATCTCCATTTTTACCAATTTGTTTCTGTCATCTACTGACCTCCTATTTGTCATTCATTTAAGCCTTTAGCTGTTAATTCAATCTTCCTCCACAGCTTTACTCTTGTCCTCATGTTCAGTGATATCAGAATTCATCATTCATCCAACAAATATTCATTGAGAGCTTTTCATCACCCATGTTCTAGTTGCTAGGATTAGAGTGTTAAGACAGGAGAAAGCTCCTACTATTTTGTACTAATTTGACTGTGGGAGAGGAAATCTATGTGGATTAATCACTTAAACCTTAGCTTAACCAGTGTCACAGATGACTATGTATATGGGGTCCCTAAAAATGTAATAGAGTGGTCCTGTTAGCCTCTCTATTCTTCACTTTCTTAACCTCCAATGACTTTTCTTTCCATTTGACTGTACCTACTACATTGTCATCACCAGAACCTGTACTGCCTTCAATATCTCAAATTTAAATATAACAATCTCTGATTCCCATCTTCCATTCTGGGACTCACTTGCTCGAGTGACGCTCCTATCAGTTGTTCAGCCCCACTAGACCTCCAATCTATTGATATCACTATTTTCTCACTATCCTTTAGTTTTTTCCTGTCTTCAGGACAAACAGGAGAGCTATACCTGAGATTTCACATTAAGCCAGAGATTGTCCAGGGGACTAAAGTGGTCCCAGGTCACTAAAATTGATTACAGGACTTCTTCCCTTTGTCTCCCAGCACAGGGGATAGTGCTTTGTGATGTTGGCCTAGTCTCCAGGCAGCCCCTGTTCAACTCTTGGCAACTCAGTCACCTATGTAAAAAAATCCCTACAATAAGCTTCTTCTGTTTAAATCTTGAAGTTGTTGTTTTTGTATCTTCTTTAGAACCTGACTAACATACAAAAGGCCAATAAGATTTAAAAAGATATTCAGCATCAATAGTATGAGGAAGGAGTGAAATTAACACAATATACCAACCAAATTGACAATAAACGAAAAGCAGTTAACATGGCTATAGAATTTTAAAAGAAAGCCCTTATACACTCCTGCTGGGAATGCAAATAGAAATGGCAAATTGAAGTTGAAAACAATGTAGCATTATCTTACATTTGTGGACACTTGGGGACCCAGCACCTCTAAGTCCTAATAATTAAAGAAACCCTTATATTTCAGCAACAAATTCTTGTCCAAGAATTGTCTTATTAATAAAACAGAATGTTAGCAATATCAAGGAGATAGTAAGAAAGAAAAAAAGAAAGGAAGGAAGGGAGAAAGGGTAGGAGGAAGTGGAAAGAAAAAGAAATGAAAGAGATGGAAAGGAAAGGAAAAGGAATATTCCCAAGTGACCATTAACAGAAGTATGGATGATAAATTATTATTTATTTTTCCCTAAGTGGAATATTATATGGCAGAGAAAATGACTGAAATGCCCTACCAAAAAAACATGGATTAATATTGAAAATATAATCCTTTAAATTAAATAGTCACAGAGGAATATGTAAAATATATATCATTTATATTGAGCTCAACAAACAAAATTAAACAACATATTATGTGTAGTACATAAATATCATTAACTAGATGCCCAGTGCACAAAAATTTGTGCACTCGGGGGTCCCTCAGCCCAGCCTATGCCCTCTTGCAGTGTAGGAGGATGTCCACCCCAGTGGGGATCTTCACCCCATGGAAGTTTGGCCAGTCTGGGTGAGAGTCTGAGGGCCGTTTTCAGGCTGGCCAAGCACCCTAGCAATGTAAGCTCCCAGCCTCTCCTTTTTTTCTTTTTATTCTGGGATTTATTTATCTTCTATAATTGAAACTTTGTTGCCTTTAGCAGAGGTCTGTGGAAAGCTTGGCTTCCTCCACTGCCAGAGGCAACCCACTCCTGCTCGCTCCAGCTCCATGGCCATGGCTGGCTGAAAGCAGGTATCTGGGGTTTGTTTACCTTCTATAATTGAAACTTTGTTGCTTTGAGTGGAGCTCAGAGCCGGGCCATGGCAGGCGGGGAACCTTGGCTTCCTCCATCACTGGAGCAAGCAAGCCTCCTGCTCGCTCCAGCTCCGTGGCTGTTGGCTGCCATCTTGGTTGGGTTAATTTGCATATAGTCGCTCTGATTGGCTGGTGGGTGTGGCTTAAGGTGTAGCGAAAGTACGGTCAATTTGCATGTTTGTCTTTTATTAGTATAGGATTATTTTTTAAAGAGAAAAGGCAGAATAAACATAGTAATGACGAAGAGAAGTGCTAATGCATGAGGGCTTGAATTAGATGGTATATTAATGGGTATTTATTTAATTATTATGCTTATAAACATATATATATATATATATATATATATATATATATATATATATATACATATTCTTTGTTTTATATATAGGTGTCCCCCAAAAAATGTATACAAAACTTACAACTGATAGCTCAATTAATGTTTCTTTCTTTTCAGATTTAATCCTTTGGAATTAATAATTATTCAAAGTCTGTACACATTTTTGGGGACACCCTTTATATACCTATAGATAAATAGATAGATGATAGATAAATAGGTAGATAGGTAGATAGATAGATAGATCATCAGATTATTTTACATTATTTTGATACTGTAAGTTCTTCATTTGGGAAATATTGGCTCTATCAATAGGTCTTTTTCATCCCAGATATCTCATCATTCTTACTGATCATCCTTATCATTAGTTCATTTCTCAAATCCCACACCACCGAATGTGAGAGACTGTTATCTCTTAATGGTTCGTATTTACAACTGCTCCATGCCTCAGTTTCCTCATCTAGAAAACGAGGATCTGACACTGCATAACTTATGGGGCTTTTGTGAGGCTAAAATAAGGTAATTTAAGGAAATCACTTAGCAGTGTCTGGCATAAAGAAACATGTAAAACATGGTAGCTCTTGCTATATTATCAGTATAAATAGTGATATTCTCAAACACAGTGTGGAGCTTGTCATGTGCAGTGTGGACACGACAGAGTTCTTCCAAAAAGGCCTGATTAGATGAGAAGGAACATCCTAAATGGTCATGGAGCTGACATCTCAGGTAAGTTACCTAAAAGGCATTAGCTAGACTTTTTGTTCCATAATCATGATCTTTGACAAAGAATGTCCAAAAGGCAGACAAAGGAACTAGAAAGAAATAGTTCTTGGGCAGAACTGAAGTTTAACCAGAAATAAATTATATGCCATTAACAAGGTTCCATCTCTACCTCCAACAGGCTGGACATTAGCTTAGCCTCACTCTATCTTAACTGCCAAGTCTACATAGTAGCTTGAAAGATGGGGCTCTGCAATCAAACTGTCAGAGATTATCTCCTGGATCCACTGCCAAGCAACCGTAGGACTTGACTTAGTAAACTCTCTAAGCCTCAGCTTTTCTATACTAGTATAAAGTTAGGATAGCAACACATACAGCGGTTAAGAAGACTGCATGAGGTCATATTTATGAAAGGCTTCACTCAGTAGCAGACACATTCAAAGTGCTCAACAAATATTTTTACTGTCTCCATTATCTATCTCCACCATGACAACTCTTTGAAACCTGGAGGCAACTTCTCATTTATCTTTATAAGTCTAGATCCCAAAACATCCA
Organism: Myotis yumanensis; assembly: GCF_028538775.1. Lineage (NCBI taxonomy): Eukaryota > Metazoa > Chordata > Mammalia > Chiroptera > Vespertilionidae > Myotis > Myotis yumanensis. Next base: position 234,560,152 of record NW_027223752.1, on the reverse strand, counting down.
ATGCATAATGAATATACAGTGCATCCTTGCTGATCACAGGGAATCCAATAAAGTCTTTAGTGTCCATGTGAAGTCCAGAAAACCCTTTGGAGCTCATGGGGGCTGTACTCTTGGTAAAACATGGCTTCCTTGGTAGCAAGAGGGGAAAAGTCCATATTTTAAAAGGTTTCATGGACTGCCAAGAACTGTTATAAAACAATATTTTGATGAGTTATTCAGTAAATGAATCAGAAACATATGAGCTTAATTTCCCTGAAAATACATGCGGGTTTAAAAATGAAAGGAAAGGAACCTTGGCACTCTTTGCTATGCCAAACCCCAAATGTTAGAAAAACATTTTAAGATGGGAGGATGCACAAATCCTAAATGTACCTCAATTTGATCATCCTTCAGTGGCCTGCTCCCAATGTACCTGTTAAGTCTGGTCTGCCATAGTCCTAATGAGGAAAACCTAAAAAATGAAAAAAATGAAAAAGCATGTTGGCATAGGTCAGGGAGCCAGAAGTTCCAAGTCTAGGCCTGGCTCTGCCACTGATTAGCTGTGGGACTCTCTATTAATCACTTAGCTTTCCTGAACTTCAACTTGGGAAGACAGTCCATGACAGGCAGACCTCATGGGGTTGTTGGGAGCTGTTAAAATGGGAGGTTAGGAAACTGCTGTCTAGGAGAATAGGGACCAGATCAAAAAGTGAGATGATAACTTCAGGGTGGGACAAGTGTCCAGATGAGCCAACATACACTGCCACAGTGAAACAGGCATGCACAAGATAAGCATATGACCAGCTGCAGAGAAATCTTTAGCAAGGCATCCATGGTGAATTATCTGAACTATCCTTGCTCACAAATATTATCAATTCTTTAATACCTCCTGCCTTCCACCACACTGGCAGAGCAAAACCCCACCATCCAGGTGGCTAGACACACCAGATGGATGGTCTCCAACCTCAACTAGACCCTCAAGGTTTGTTTGTTTGTTTGTGTGTGTGTGGTTTTTTTTTGTTTTGTTTGTTTGTTTGTTTCATTGCAATGGAAAAGAGCACTAACTCAACAGTCATCAATGAACTGAAACACTTCTACTAAAACCTCTTACTTGCAGCAAATTTGGGGCCAGTCAGTATTAGCTAATCAATATGATTTCCATGTCTATATTTTTTTTGTCCGTACCCACATGTATTAGTTAACTATTATCATGCAACAATATACCTCACAACTTAGCAGCTGAAAACAACATGCATTAGCCCCAGTTTTAGAGGACTGGGCACTCACGAATTTCTTCACTGGGTGATACTGACCCAGGATCGGGCACAATATTGCAGTCACGTTGTCAACTCAGACTCAGTCAGGTGAAATCTGGGGGGTGGGGGGGGGATCTATTTCCAAGCTCTCTCATACAGTCACTGGGAAGTCTCAGTTCTTTGTCAGGCTGGAGGCCCCTGTTTTCATACCATAGGCCTCTCTAAAGATTTCCTAGCTGTTCTCAGGACATGGCAGCTGACTTTCTCCAAAATAAGTGATCACAGAGAGAGAAAGGGAGCACACCTGGGCAAGGAGTATTTTTATAAAATAATAATTGAAATAAAATGCCAGCATTTCTTCCATATGCTACTGGCCACTAGATCAACATTGGTGTCTTATATGTAGACGGGGACAGCACTAGGGTGCAAATATCAGGAGGTAGGATCACAGGGGCATCCGTGGAGTGGCTCCCACACCATCTGCACTTTCATCCAGATGTGTGCTCCCGCCACCCTACTCATCTGAGACCTTGGCCTCATCACTTCATGCCTCCTACTCCTCTTGGTCATCCCCCAACTTCTTAAAGCATTCTCTCCCTCTCAGTTGACTCTCCACTTTTAGCCTTAGAGTATACCTATACTTGACCAGTCACAGGACAATCCTATGGGGCTCAGATTACCACACCCTTGGCTCCCATTTTTTAAGAGACTAGGCTTAACTAATTCACACATTTTAAGGCTTATGGCATTTGTTGAGGAAAACAGCTGGGCCACCATGTCCACAAGTGACTAAAGCATGGATTTTTGTCAACAATCATGTATCTATAGTGGTTCACTCATTTTAACAAATATACCATTTTAATGTCATATATTCATAATAGGGAAAATGTTTTATGAGAACTCTCTACTATCCTCACAATTTTCCTGTAAACCTAAAACTGTTTAAAATTAAAAACAAAACAAAACAAAACATGTCTTATGAAGATTTTCAATCTCATAATAAGTGGATCATTTTTCACATATTTTACTGGCTTTTTTTTTAAAGTCGAGAAATTCAGTGTTGCTTAGAAAATTGGTGTTCACATTCTGGAAGTGTAAACTCAGACAACTTTTCTAGAGAGCAGTAGACATCATTAAATAGCTAAAGGAGGAACACTCTTGACTCAGCAATCTCATTTCTAGGTTTTATTCCTATTATGCTTATCACATAAGTGAGACGACCAACCAACTTTGTTCTGGAAACAGACAGAAATCATGCAGTTCAGTACTATGCTGTGTGCTACCTGTGTGGGTATCCAGTGATTCAAGTAACCTTTCAGATATTCACTTTTATCATCTGTAAAACTGAGGTGACTGCACACAGTTTGTAAAATTGTATAACATAAAGACGCAACTGCCAAAGAACATGGCCCGGAGTAGATGTTTAGTAAACATTTCTTCAATTGATAGACGAATGAATGCAGGAACAATATGTGTTAGCTAAATGGAGTATGATGACCAGTTTTGTCAACATATCCGCGGCATAAGAGATTCCTAATTATGAAACATCCTTTACAGGACTTTTTCACCGTAAGTCACAGGACAGAACTGTGTATATTTTACTCACCACTAATTGGTCTTTTCTTTATCAATTTGATCGTCCTCAAAAGTCTTCATTCTTTCTAAAATGCATATTGGAAACTGTTTTTAAAGCTGTTTATTTTTTTCTTGGGAAAAAGTATTACTTCCTCTACTTGCCAACACAATGAATATAATATATGAGTAGTTAAAACTAACTTTTTAAAATTGTATTTAATAAAGTATTTTTACTCATCTTATAACTGAACTATAATACATTAACAATAAGAAAGCTTTGTTATTAGGAGTCTGTCAATATAAGATCTAGAAAAATGTCTAAACTTAAGCTAAAATATCTGGGAAATATGTTTTAAAAATCTAGAAAGATCTGAAAGCAAAACAACAGCCCGACACTGATGCCTCTCATCAGGTGGTTGAAATTGATACAATTTATGAAAATACCTAAAATAAAAACTATCCTGTCATTTTATGCCCTTATTTGATGATTACATGGATGCAGCATAGAATAAAGATTAATCCTCATGAATTTTAAAAAGCATGAGCAAATGTAGTTTTTAATTCAATGATTGCCTCTAGAGATTAACTTCTCACAAATGAATAAAATCATCTTTTGAGAAGACACACAGAGCTGAGATATAAAAAAAAAAAAGTGAATTAAAATTCCTCAGCGTGTAAACTTTCCTGTGTGAAAACTTTCCACAGGCTGGGTAGGATGAGCTGGAGCTCTGTGGTGGGAACCGGTGCTGTGGGTTTATCTGCAACGGTGATGGTTAAAATCCAGGACCTTTATGACCTGTTCGGTGGTAGGTTTACATTGAAACTGTTATAAATTATTACAGAGGTGAAGCCAAGCCAAACAGTCCAACATAAATATATCTGCAGACACACTGGCTACTATATATTCTAAACACTGTCGGTAAATGAATAAACAGAGCTTACTAAATCATTTAAGAAAAATATATTTATTCATAAAATCAATTTTTATTTTTCAGTGTGAGCCCCTCTATTCTAAAAGTCATACTTATTATATCTAATTTTCTGGGCTGTGTAAATTTTATGGACTCCCTCCTGAGATAATGGGCAGAAGATCATCCTTCTCTGAGTGAAGTGTGAATGTCTTTCAGTTTGGATACTGGACTGACCCCTACCTGTTGAACTTGTTCCGCTGCATTACACAAATTAAATATTGGCACCCCCAAATTTCAGCAGACTGACTCTGCATCTGTGTAAAGGGACAAAGAACTATAATTTAACAGTCTGATTTTCCTAGGGCTTGGGGGGAAAGCAGCGAGACTGCTGGCTTGCCCATATGGGTGAATCATAGCCAACCAGAGTAGACCAAATTTTGTGGTCTGGTTTTATTTGCCTAGTCATATAACTCAGGGCTTTAAGTCTGCACATTGTTGACCAAAACATTAATTGTGGCAAAACTGTTTGTGTCTGTACTGAAAGAGTAAAACCAGAGTAACCCACATGCAATGACCATGAATTAGTTAGACAAGGGAGGGAGCTCCAATCCTCTGAAGGTGAAGTCATTGGAGGTCTGGTGTTGAAGATGGGGCTGCTTTGGCAGAAATGGAACAGGGCACTAGGGGGGCTGCCTGTTATAGCAGCAGGGATTGCAAGTCAAAGCTATTCTGGTTCCTATTTCTTTCTGTTTGTGCTCCTGTATTAATCAATGTAATCTGAATTTTCTTATCTACTAAACAGAGCCAACTCATGATCATCTGCAGCCTACCTTGTCTAAGACTAATCTGCCTTCACCTGTCCCTTGAGTGATAAGCGTCTCTATGAAAGTTTGATATAGTCAACAAATGTTGGAAATGGGAGAAAACTAAAATAAAAAATGTAGGACTGGATGTCATGGGAAAGTTTCTAAGAAGAATATGAACAGAGACCTCCTAAGACAAACATGCCTGAATCAGGATGAAGGTCTCAGTACAAGGATGAAGTTTACTGTTATTATTTTTTCCTTTCTACACTGTGCATGATTCAGGAAGTCCACTTTCAAACAAAACATGCTGTGGTCCCAATGTCATACTATCCAGGTAAGCATCAGAACATCAATGCACTCTATAAGCAAGAGAAGGTTTTGTCTTTTTAAAAACAGTCCCAGTATTCCTAAGGGTGAACCAATCGAACAGAGCCCTGGGTATTGTAATATCTGATAGTCAGAATATGAAGAAGAGCTCCTGGTTGATGGAATAAACATCTAGACCTCAAAATGTAACCAGCCAGGAGAGATTGGGTTTTAGTTTTTGTTTTAGCAGAAAGTTTTCTTTCATTATAGGAGAACCACCTTTCCTGGATTTAAAATAGAAATGAACATCTCTCTCACTTACAGCTCTTTAGAACAAGCCATTTAGCTGTCAGTCTGTCCCATGTATCCTCTGTTTCTATTTTGTTCATTATATTCCACATATAAGTGAGATCATGTGATATTGTCTTTCTCTGACTGGCTTATTTTGCTTAGCATAATACTCTCCAGCTCCCTCCACGCAGTCTGCGAAAGGTAAGAGTCACCTTTTTATGGCTGCATAGTATTCCATTGTGTAAATGTCCCACAGCTTTTTTATCCACTCATCTACTGATAGGCACTTGGGCTGCTTCCAGATCTTGGCTATTGTAAATTGCACTGCTATCAACATAGGGGTGCATGTGTTCTTTTGAATTTGTGGTTTGGGATTCTTAGGATATAATAGTCCCAGAAGTAGGATTGTTGGGTCAAAAGGCAGTTCCATTTTTAATTTTTTGAGGAAACTACACACTGTTTTCCACAGTGGCTGCTCCAATCTGCATTCCCACCAGCAATGCAATAAGGTTCTCTTTTCTCCGCTAATCTATTCACATAATCTGTTTCTTCCAGTCTATAAAAACATTTCAGCCTTAAATGCTCCTAACCAGCAATTCTGAAAGTGTGATTCCACAGCCTGCAAGACCCTTTCAAGGACTTATAACGTAAAAGCTATTTCCCTAAGAATATTGACCTTTTTGCCTCCTTTACTCTTATTTTTTTTTCATGACTGTACAGTGGATTTTCAGATTTTTATATGTAACTAGAGGCCCAGTGCATGACATTCATGTACTGGAAGGGGGTCCCTCAGCCCAGCCTGCGCCCTCTCAGTCTGTGACCCCTTGGCTGACATCCCCTGAGGGGTCCTTAGTGCTGCCATGGAGACAGGAGAGGCTCCCACCACTGCTGCTGTGCTCGCCAGCCATGAGTCCTGCTTCGGAATGAGCCGGGAGCGGGCCTAAGCTGGCAGGCGGACATCCTCTGAGAGGTTCCGGATGGCAAGGGGGCAGGCTGGGCTGAGGAACCCCGCCTCCCCCTAGTGCACGAATGTCATGCACTGGGCCTCTAGTATATAATAAATAAATATAAGTAAACATAAATAAATAACATCTCTTTGAGGTTCTCAATATTTTTAAATACTAAAAGATCCTGAGGTCAAAAATTTTGAGAATTGCTGATCTAAACAATAATGAACAATCTTTCTTTACTCTTTTCCTTGTTCTTTGAATCCAAGTTTCTGCTAATTCGGTTTCACATTCTTTATTTCAAAATCATAACTCTAAGCCTTGCTTGTATAGCCCATCTGTAGAAGAGCCACTCTCACTCTCTGGAATGCTGAATTAGAAGGAATGGGGAGGTGAGGAAAGGGCAGAGAAGGGAGAAGAAGAGAGGGGAGGAGAGAGGGAGGGAGTGATATGATTGTTCTTCCCTTTAAACTTCCCCATAATCTGGAAACTAAAGGGTTAATATTTGGGTAGGCAAGAAGCTTCCAGAACCTTGAACCAGCACTAAAGCAATATCTGTTCTCACCTAATGATGCTGTGCTCTACTTGCTATTAAATATTTTTGACCATTCTGTCTCATAACTTTGCTAGAATACTAATTCAAATATGTAAAGGGCTAGCACAGTGCCTGTGCATTAGTATGCTCAGTGAGTGTTAGATATCATTATAATTATGATTTCCTCACCCTACTCCTAACAGTCACTGTATTCCTTGACCTATCTCTTTAGCAATGATTACATTCTGCCCTATCATTTCTCAAGAGGGTATCATCAGTCTTAAACTATGCTATGAAAACTGAAGACAACTCCAGAACATTCCAAACCAATGTTTCTTTGGGATGCAACTGCACCTCTTTCAAAGGAGCCTGAGCCAAGTGGTCGGGGTCTATGCATTCCTACTAAGCAATGGCTTCTGTTGCCCTCTGCCCGTGGAAAAGGGAAAAGGAGCAACTTGCAAAACTATCCCAGTGAGACTTCTCAGTATTTGAGCCTAGCTAAAGGCAGAAAATATAAAACGGCCTGTGTGAAACCTGTCTCTGGTCAGAGATCCCTGGCCAGCAAAGACTGACCCCACTACTCTTCATAAAGCAAACAAGCTTCAGAAAACCTGGCCACTTGCCCCCCAGGCAACTCAAATTCCAACACTAGGAATTTGACTTATTACTAAATACAATTTCCTTCATGAAGATGCTGGACACAGAGACTATCCCAACCAGGGGAGTTCAGATCCCCAATCCTTCATATTTTACTTAAGCTGTAGGTGTATTTACACAAAAGTTTGGGCAGCACTGAACCACAGCTAGTCAGAGAGGTCCTGCACGCTCCAGGCTAACTCATCCTTCCCCACTTGAAAAGCATCTTTTGGCCCAAGAATTAGCCAAAGGAGTTTCCGATTCATTTGGAATCCAGGTCTCTAACACAACATGGCTTTTTGCTTTTTTTCCATTCCCTACCTGTTCAACCAACAAGCAAGCTAAGACATTAAGTATTTTTCCATGGCTCTCCATAAATGCAAAATGCTGCTTCTGCTCACATATAAATAAGGCCTTAACAGTTTACAGAATGTTCTCTTACCAGTTTCCTCATTTCATCTTCACAGGAGCCCTGAAATTAGGTAGATGGAGGTTCCAGTTACAAAATAAAAACAACTGAATTTGGAGTCAAAAGAACTGAGCTTAAAACTTCAGCTGTGCTAGTACCACTCTGTGTGATCTTAGATAAGTCAGATTCATGTTAACTCTGAGAGACAATATCTAATTATTTTTTTTAAGTAAGCTGTCCAAGGCTGGTAAGGTGACACCTTCTATTTTATTGCTCCAACCTCCTTAATATGTAGCTTTCACCTCATACCTCAAGATGGTTGCTTGGACTTCATCCATACTGTCCACATTCCAGCCACTAGCAAGGAAGAGAGGATGAAGAAGAAAGAGAGCAGGGGGGTACAAAACAACTCTCCTCCATGCTGCCATGTCTGCCTTCCACTTATATCCCATTGGTTGGAACTTGATCATGTAACCACAACTAACTGCAAGGGAAGTGGGGAAATGTAGTCTTACTTCAGGCCATGTTTCTAACTAAAAATTACATTATATTAATAAAAAATAATTTTTGCAATATTTTTATTGATTTTATAGGGAGAGGAAGGGGAGGGAGGGAGAGAAAGAGAAACATCAATGTGAGAAACATTAATCAGCTGCCTCCTGCACATCCCCCACTGGGGATTGAGCCCACAGTCTGGGCATGCACTCTGGGAATCGGACTGGTAACCCTTTTGTGCATGGGACAATGCTCAACCAACTGAATCGCACCAGCCAGTGCAATAAAAATAATTTTAAAAAATGGATTTTGAGGGACAAACCAATAGCCTCTGCTACAACCTCAAGAAAGTTCCATGGATTCTCTAAGCCTGCTTCTTCATCTGAGAAATACATAAACTCAGGCTGATTCATGAGCAAGGTTGCAGCCCCTGACTGCTCACTGACCACCAGCTTTGAGACAGATAATGCTAGACTAGGGACTTTATTCTTATAATATGTGAGCTTCCAAGACACAAAGTATGAATTAACCAAGAACCCAGGCAGGAGAGTGTAGGTCCAAATGCCAAGCACAGAGTAAAAAATAAATAAATAAATAAATAAATAAATAAATAAATAAATAAAAAGTATTTTTGGATGGGTTGAAAAATGAAGATAAAAGTAGCACTAAGGAAGTGAAATTAAAGCAAAGATGATATGATGAAGTGGGAAGGAGGAGGATGGACCTACTTGATAACCTGGAACTCTAGCTGTTTAGTAGCATTGCATGGTTGTTTATAGGAGTGTGTTTCTTTTTTTTTCTTTATTGATTAAGGTATTACATATGTGTTCTTATCCCCCCATTGCTCCCCAACACCCCTCCACCCCCGCTCATGCCCTCACCCCCTTGGTGTCTGTGTCCATTGGTTATGCTTATATGTATGCATACAAGTCCTTTGGTTGATCTCTCCCCCTTACTCCCACCATCCCATGCCTTCGCTATTAATCAGTTTATGTTGTTTCTGAGAGAATCAACCCAGTCTCAAAGTCTAGATTCAGTGCAGGCCATGATAAAATGACATGCTGTGGTACATTTACAACATGGAATACTATGCAGCTGTAAAAAGAAGGATCTCTTAACTTTTGAGACAACATGGAGGGACCTGGAGAGTATTATGCTAAGTGAAATAAGCTAATCAGAGAAGGACAAGTATCACATGGTCTCACTCATATGTGGAATCTAACAAACAAAATAAACTGATGAACAAGATAAATCCAGAGACATAGAAGCATGGAAAATACTGTTGAATCTCAAAGGACAGGCAGGGGTGGGCAGGTAGGTGGGAAAAGATCAACCAAAGAACTTGTACACATATATGCATAAACCATAGACACAGACAATAGTGTGGTGAAGGCCTGGGGTAGGAGGAGGAGTTGGGCTAGAAGGGATCAATGGGGGGAAAATAGGGGACACATGTAATACTTTCAACAATAAATATTTTTTTAAAAAAAATCACAGCCTTAGCTGGTTTGGCTCATTGGATAGAGCGTTGGCCCAAGGAATGAAGGGTCCTGGGTTTGATTCCTGTCAAGGGCATGTACTTTGGTTGCAGGTTTCCTGGCCCTGGTCAGGGTGCATGCAAGAGGCAACCAATAAATGTGTCGCTCTCACTTTGATGTTTCTCTCTGTCTCTCCCCCTCCCTTCCACTCTCTAAAACTCAATGGAAAAAATATCCTTGGGTGAGAATTAACAAAACAAAACAAAAAAAACAAAAAAGAATTACATGAGCATGTTTGCTAAAAGGTTTTGTGAACTATACAGTGCCACTCCAATGTAATAAATAGTAGTAGTATTATGAAAAATTAATGCAACATTATCATTTTTTTTTTGAGATTATAAGTGGAGTACCTGAAAAATTTCAAGTGTTCAAAATGAATGTTTCTGATGATGAGAATTAGAAATCACTATAGGTCAGAAACCAAAGAAGTGTACCCCTTTGAGAGAACGGTAACTCAGCTGCCCTCCAATCCTAGGCAAGAAAATTGGAGCTCTAGATCAAAGTTGCAAAGACCTAGTTTCCTGGCCTGGCTCCACCACTTACTAGCTTGGTGGCCTCTGGTTTTCATTTAGCCAAACTTGGCGTCAGTGTACCCAACCATAAAATGAAGTAATGTGTGCTTATCCAAGAGATAAATTCAATTGAGATCCTAGATCCACATATTAAATAAATATTAACAGTATAATTTCTATGTGTCACATGCTTTGCTAGAAGCTGATCAACTGCAATGCACTATAGGAAGCAGTATAGGGCTACAAGGAGGAGTGTAAGTATAGAGAAAGACTGCCTAGAATCCTGGCACTGCCACTTGTTTGGTGTGTAATCTGGCCAAGTCCCTGAACCTCTTTCTGCTGCATTTTTCTCATCTCCTAAAGGAGGATGATAGTAATGCATCATCCATGGGACTATTGATGCATGCAAAGTGCCTCTAGAATAGTTTCTGCATGTACCAAGAGTTCAATACATATTTACAAGTATTATTATTGATGTTATTCTTGTTGTTTTCCCATGAGAGCAACTGCCTAGTCTGCCCACTTATAGTTCTTTTCTCAACCTGTGGGTCGCGACCCCTTTGAGGGTCGAATGACCCTTTCACAGGGGTCGCCTAAGACCATCAGAAAACACATATATACATATTGTTTTGTGATTAATCCCTATGCTTTAATTATGTTCAATTTGTAACAATGAAAATACATCCTGCATATCAGATATTTACATTACGATTCATAACAGTAGCAAAATTACAGTTATGAAGTAGCAACAAAAATAATTTTATCGTTGGGGGTCACCACAACATGAGGAACTGTATTAAAGGGTTGCGGCATTAGGAAGGTTGAGAACCACTGATCTAGATCCTTCAATAGATGCCATTTTACATAACTACAATATGCCAAGCCATAGACAAGGACTTGGGAATCCACTGCCGTTTCTCACAAACAGCCTTGGAAGTATCATCATTGTTATCAAAAGAAACTGATGCTTTATCCAAGCTCACAGTGTTGACCTGAGATCTGAATGAAGCTTCTCTGGCTTTAACAACCATGTTCTTTCAACCTTGATCTATTTTGTTTGTACATCTTACCTGATCTTTGCTAATTATTTGTTTATTCCACTTCTCTGGTTAGAAGGAAAATTCCATGCAAAGGAACTCTCCCTAGTTCACCACTAGATGATACCTACAGGGTAAGGCCCTTGTTCTTTAGCATAACATTCAAGGCCTCCATGGTCTGATCCTTGTCTACCTCTTCAATCTGGTCCCTTTCCACTCACCTTCAATGCTCTCTCATTGATCTACTTCTTTCCATACTAAATTCTCCACAGCTCTTTAAAGGAGGCATCCCCTCTTATAATCACACGTCTCTGACCTTGCCACCTATATTTCTCCTCATGCTCACCATGCCTCTGTTCACGCTATGCAATAACTCAGGGTTCTCCTTTAAGACTCAAGAAAGGGCACATCATGATTTAAAGAAGGAAAGTATAGTAAGGAAGGCATCATTGAGACCATTCCAATTGGATCTTTAGTTATAGTATCTTTCTACTTCTGTGGTATGCAATCCCACCCTTTCCTACAATGTGGAAGCCTTCACCCAGATTTCCAACTGAAGTCTCATCCTTCAAAAATTTATTGAACGCAGACTCTGTGCTAAACTAAATAAGAGAGACTGACCCTCTGAAGGTTCAATGTACACTGACCACATCTATAAATGTGTGTGATTGTCCCTGTTCCCCAAATGTAGCCTGGGTACTTATCAATATAATTTGTGTTTGGAACCAGAGCTACAGATATGATTGAATATAGCCATTTGAGGCATACTAAATAGCAGCCAAAGACCTCTGTGTATCCTAATTCCTAGCGTGGTTCAGTTTTCTCCAGCAGCTCTTGAAAGCATAGGTTCAGCTGCAGTGACTCTCCTGGGGCCAAGCTGTATACGTGTGCACATAACTATTATGTTCTAGTTTATGACACATTCACTCCAAATAGCCACATGTGCCTGACCTCGTGCCCCTTTGGGGAAAATGGGATGACTGGGCTGTGTGTTTGCATTATGTGTCCTGGAAGTGAAACAGATGAGAGAAGGCAATTTTGCTAGTCCTTGAAAAGGATGACTCCTTGAACTCCTGGAGAACAACAATTTTAAAGATCCCACATTAAAGTAATATCTTATCAGAGCTGTGGTAAGGATTCTGTGAAAGAAGATTTGTATTTAGGTTAAAGAATATTTGCACCAGCTAGACACCTAAATGATGCTTGGTCAAATGTAAGCTTTGTCCATGTTGCAGATAGAGCAGGAAGATGAATTGGAACCCGAAGATAAATTCCAAATCTGTTTCATGCTGTGAAACTTTGAGCAAATACTTTAAATGCCACTAAACCTCAGTTATTTTAGCTGTAAAATGAGAATAGTAATAATTTTTAATGCCTGGAGGAACCATAATCATTAAAAGACAGTATCTATACACTTGCCCTGGAAACCAGAGCCTCAGCGATGGCAGAAGATATAAATATAAGGAACTGTAACAGAGAAGAATGCCTGCACTGTGACTGGCAGACAGTCAAGCTAAAGCTGAGCAGCACCTCAGCTCTTGGGTCTGGATCCCGGCTCCAAAAGCCCAGTGAACTAGTCATGACAGTCCCAGAGGTGATCAGTTTCAGACAAATTAACCGAAATGCATAGAAAGTGGAGGTTGGTAACAGAATGCTACTGTAGCTGGAAATCTGAACTTGAACTCAATCTCAAAACTGAGTTTGGAATGAACATATCAATTTATCTAAAAATGTAAGTAGGTACTCATTGGCAATTATTTTAAAACCTCAGTTGAATTGTGGATAGGAAAGACAGGGGAAAAGTGTGTGTGTGTGTGTGTGTGTGTGTGTGTGTGTGTGTGTGTGTCCAGGTAGGTAGGTAGTAGTTCTGAGAGGGAACGAAAGAGTGGGAGAGTGAGGTAGCATAAAATGTAACAACTAGGATGGTGTAAGAAGACAAGGATATGTTATGTCCAATTTACAGTTATTTATACTGACCTAAGGTGCCATTGTCTCAAAACTCTAGGAAACGCTTCCATGCCTACTCTATCCTTGTGTGTGTTGTACATTTTTGTGGTTGTGAACAAAAATGGTTGAACCTGAGACTATAAGCATGACCTCTTTGACCCACAATGAAGAACTCTCAGAAATATTGGGGAGTATTGAACTTTTCCACAAGGTATGAAATAGGGGATTGAGATAATCTTATGCACAATTTAAGGTGTAGATGTAACATTTTTAATGAGGAAAAAACTGTTTCCCAGGGATGAGATTTGAAATCTTCATAAGGAGTGGATGCCCTCTCTGCTGTCATTCCCCTTGAGAATCTAAATCTCATTAGAATTTGACTTAGATGAGTTGACAGTCAAGCTATAGGACTGTAACAATCTTGAAGACAGGTCTCTTCTAAGATAACTTATGGATGTTTACAATATAGAGATAAACCTGACAAGTTAAGAATGTCCTACCCAACTTCTGTTGACCAAGATGCCCTCCCCTCCAGGCCATGCTGGAATATGTTGACCGTGTCTTGATTGGCTTCCTTCTCTTGGATGTACTATTTTTATTAGTGGCACTTTCTCTATTTCTTCATTTTGTTAATACTGTTGTCAGTGACTCAACCTCACTGTGCATGTGTAACCTGGACTTTGCTAGCTACCTCCAGATTGGAATCATCACTTGAGTCATTTCCACTCTTACATTTTAGGCTGCTTCTTTTAGCCTTGGCTAGTTGCTTCCACAAGGTGCAGACTCTGCAGTTTAGCCTTCAGAGGATAATCTTATTTGTCTTATTCCCAAGTCCTTAGAAGACAACTTGGTGCAGCTCTGAGTATGCAACACTAGTATAATGAACATGGCACCTCATTTATTTTTAATAAATAATAATCTCCCTTTTTTCTTTGGGGGCTAGAAATCCATTGCAATCTATCAATGAAGAAGTATTTAATAAGTGCTGGAAGGGAGCAGTGAGTTAATATCAGAGGCCGCCATATAAAATATGTTGGCAAAGTAAATTAAGACCTTTTATATGTTTTATGTAAAAGACTAATAAGATGGATTATAACCTGGTTTCAATGGTATTGTTGAGATTGGATGGAAAGATTACTAACTATAATTTCAATGCATGGGTCACAAGAGTTTGCTTCTAAAATTGTCTGGAAGCTAAACCCATGGAAGTGAAGAATTGTTAAAACTGTTCATGCCACTAATATATGTTCCTATCATATTTTTATCTTTATATGTGTCTCCTCTACTAGTTTGTGATATCTTCAAAGGCAGGATCCATGTCTAATAATCTTCTATCGCTAAAATTTAGAAATTGATACGTTCACAGTTACATGGCTAGTCAAGTGGCTGATGCTTACTTAGGTCTCTATGGCTCAAAATTTCTATATCTTTCTACTAACCCTGTATTTTCTATGTATTTCTGAGTCAAAGCATCACTGGGAAGAGTTAATAGAAATATACAATTTCAGGCCTCTACCTGGAAATGTTGACTGGTTAAGCATGGGGTAGAAGTTAAGCATGTGAAATTTTAACAATCATATCATGTGGATTTTATAAATCAAGCAAGGTTTGAATCCTCTACTTGCCAGGGATATCTAAAATGTTAAAATATTCCAGGATGTCAGCATAGGTCAAGAAAGTCAAGGTGTCCCTTCCCTTCTATTATTTTATGGGATCCTATTTCTATTATCTATTTCATTTTATGAACAATAAAAATATATTCATGTCATGTCAACTCAGCTTAAAGGCCCTCTTTTAATAGACTGACCCCTCTAAGATGCCCCTATTCAAAACTTCTGATGCCACACTAGAGAGTACTTGGGTTGTCAATCTCTAGATTGTCTAGAATGTCTAGGGAAAAACGAGGGAGTCAAATGATTGTCCACATTAGAGTAGTTTGAAGGGACCCAAAAGTTCTCTTTCCTGACTCTTCCTCCTCATGTCTGTCCTTTTGTCTCTCTGTTTCTGCATCTCAGTTTATCTGTGACATGTGTGGATAATCCATGAATATCTATATTTGAAGTGCTTATAAGTTCTTACTTATTAAGGTGAGGCTTCCAGGACCCTCTCATAAATAGATTACTTTGAAGGAGCCAACTCAAGCCACTGTTTGTGAAACATTTCTCTTGATGGTCCCTAATGACAGAGGTAAGTATATTTTAGAAAAATGTTCATGTGGATTTGGCTTTCTAATTTAAAATATATATAAAAATTCAATTTTTTTCAGTATCTTTGCATAATATTAAATTTCCACATATATTATATTAAATATATATGCCTATTTATTATACTTATTATATAAAAATAATATGTTTGGTTTGTTTTGTTTTTTATCCAAAGACTTTGCCATCCCCATATGCAGATAAAAATGCATGGCATTCATCCATCACCGTGCATTAACACCTCAGCCTAAATAAATTTACTAGATTAGATAATTTCCCCAAAACAATATGACCTAAGGTGGAATTCCTTAAGTAGGACATGAGAAAGAAAAGTTCCATGCAATGGTATGAATGTGCACATCCCCAGAGGCTGAGTATTAAATGAAAGGTACCCAATCTGTTGACCAGTCAATTGGAGTAGAGGCAACACTTGGGGTCAGACTCTGTCTCCCACATCTCATTCTTTCAACTTTAGTCACACCAAACTACCTTCCAGATTAAATGTTGTTTCCACATACCCAGTCACATCAGATCATCACGTTAAGAACTCAAAAAGCAGAAATTGTTGCTCCCATTTACCAGAAAAAGCAAGGAACAGCCAGATTACAAGACTTTCCCAGTACCACACAGATCACTCTAGTACCTTTCTACTCTCCCAGATTTCTTCTACATCTAGCAGTATCTTAGAGACATTTACATAAGTATAAGACATATTTTGTAAATGACAGCTGAACTGAATTTATTATTCCAGTTTGACAAGATTGTGAGTGCAAAGCTTGGATTTGCAGCTCAAGTCTTTCTCCCACCCTGCTCAGTCTGGTGTTACTACAAAAGCTCATGCTGTATTACAAAAATGCTAATGATAACTTGACTAATAATATTTGCACACCTCCCCACAAGCCAGCTTTCGGAGCATAAATATTGAACTGTGCACTGTCCAACCGAAACAGTCCTCCTGACTTATCGCTGAAAAATCAAGAAACTATTTTTTCAAGTTCCAGAGGGCTAGACTGAAGTCAATATTTGTAAATATTAACTACTGTATTTTTTATTCTGAGTAGTCCAATCTGATAACAAAGAGTCCAAATGGGATAGGGATCTATGTTACATAAAACATTCATTTACATGAAGTGGGCTTTTTAGCCAGAGCAAGTGGGGGGTAACCCAAGAGGTGCACTTCAGGGAGAGGCCTTGACTCTTTATCGTCCATCAGTCAAGGTAAAAAGCTCACCAAAATGCCAGTGAGATTGGATTTAACATAAACTTCCTGAGCTGAATTCCATTATTGCTAAAATAACTGCAAAGAAATCATTTAAATATTTTCCAGAATTGGGGCTTATTCAGCTTTGACTAATAGAATTTTTAGAAGAGTTCAATCCTCCCTCAAAGTGTCAAGAATTGCTGAAGTTTTATTTCTAGAAAGAACACTAAAGGGGCATTATTTCAACCTTTCTGCTAGTGAAAGATGCACTGACAGAATTTAACCAAATCCTGCTTCTAATGTCAGGAATGGATATCATTACTTCCCAAGGTACATCCTCCCACTGTTGGACATAAAATGATGGAGGGAGATACAAACCAATGTGAGGCAAAACAACTGTGAGGACCCATTGAAGTCCTTCTCTGGAGAAAACAAATGGTGATACATTTCTCATATATTTTTACAATCATGTTTGACATGGTCGTGGAGAGACAATTAATGGTTCAAATATCTGTTAGAGATCTTGTTCAGTTGAGAGACACATGCAAAAAGTTCTTAATTTGTTAATGTGGAGATGATCATTTCAGGATACAGAGGAAAAGAAATATGGTATGGACAGCATTCTTAAGGAGTAATTGCATGCTATGTGAACATGATTTTAACTTGGAGAAAGGATTAGTGTATTACATTAAATTTCACATACTTAAGAAAATCAATGTGATACAGAATTGGACATGAGGCAACTATCAAAAAGCCAAAAGTTAAAATGTGTGTAATATCATGATATTCATTCACTGGTTTGCCTTTTCACTATTTGATATTTATTGAGCACCTACTGTGTGCCAGACTCTGTGAGGCCCCAGAGAACAAAGATCAATAATGACCAAAAGTGTTTGCACTCTAGCAGATTAGACGAAAAAATGAAGGATTCAGGCCTTTGATGATAACTTTAATAGAAAATGTTGTGTATGTTTTCTATTTTCCTGTATGTATTATAGGATTTGGGCAAGGACTTTTTTTTAGTACCCTTATAGTTCTAAACCAATAATTCCTAAAGATTTGTGGGCAACTATATCATTAATGTGAGGGTTTGTTCTAGTCTTCATTTCAACTCAACACAAACAGCTATAAAACACCTCTAATCAGCATTCCAGGGATGAGTGAGAGTGGGAAGGAGAAAGCTGTGAAAACGAATACTCTTAAGCACTTAATAGTATTAGTCCATGTTATGCTGGGTGTCTTACATTCAATATCTAATTCACCAAAAGAAAAATCGCACTGAGCTATGTATTTTTATAACAATTTTATGGCTGAGGAAACAAAAAGTGAGTGGACTGCACCGCATGCCTGAAATCACATATTAGCAGGCACCCGAGTAAGAATTAGACCTTCTAAATTCCTAACGAAACTTCACATTGGAAGGCGAAGGCCAGTTCATTCCAGGCTTTGAAAACTACATTCTGCTTTTTCTTATTTCATCCATGAGCACATTGCCAGTCTGTGTAAATTTAATTCAATAAAGCCTTCAACTCACATTCCAAAAACATATCTGTCAGGTTTTGAAGATACAAAGATGAATGAGACACGATTCCTTCCTTCAAGAAATTTAAGTCTAGCCCTAGCCGGTTTGGCTCAGTGAATAGAGTGTCGGCCTGCAGACTGAAGAGTCACGGGTTCAATGCCAGTCAAGAGCGCATGCCTGGGTTGCGGGCTCAGTCCCCCATAGGGGGTATGCAGGAGGCAGCCAATCAATGATTCTCTCTCATCATTGATGCTTCTATCTCTCTCTCCTTCTCCCTTCCTCTCTGAAATCAATAAAAATATATAGTTTTTGAAAAAATGAAGTTTTACATCTAGTTAAGGGGACAAAATGTTAACAGAGGGCAGGGCGAGATATGTCATGTTAGATGTGTAAACCAGGTGCTGTTGTTCCATGACCCACCACTAACTCCATCTGCGGATGGACCCCACTGCCCTCTACCCTCTGCTCTCCTCTCTCCCAGGAACCCCACACTCTGTCATAGTGACACTTTCTCGGTTCCTGAACATCACATGTGGCCTTTCTTTTGAACCTTCACACACTTTGTTTTCTCTACTTGTCCCAGTTCCACTGCCCTCATCACTCTTCCCCATCCCACTGACATCTCTCACCTGGTTCACACCTACTCGTCTTTTAGGGCAGGTCTCAACCTCTGGCCCCACCAATTTGCAACAGGTGCCCTGTTTATTTTAACCATGCTACCTTGGGCTAGGTATGGCGAGGCCACATGCATATCAAGAGAGAGAGAAACTGGAAGGGGTTTTACAGTTTCGCGACTCTCAGCTCCCAGCATGCCCTGCAGGGCATAGGGACAGCACCAAGGTCAGGCACCAGGCAGAGGAGAAGGGAAAGTGCACAAGCACCTGCACTGTGGTTCCTGCGGGAAGGAACAGGCAGGCACAGTAAGCAGGCTTAGGGTGGCTAGTTTGAACAACTCCAGCAGACTCTGGGCCAGAGGGTTTGTCCTTCGTTGTCTGGTACCCAGCCCTGAGTAGATTAGGGCAGGTGTATCCTGGCCCAGAGTGTGACAGCCCAGTAACTGAGATGGTTGGGGGTATGAACTTCATCAGCTTCTCAAGAAGGAGAACTGACTGACCTCTGGCCAGGGTCTCAGAACTGGGTCAAGACAACATTTCTTGAAAACTCTATTACTCTGTGGTATCATCTTAGACAATCTGTACAACTCCTATCATAAAATGCATGCTGCATAATAATTCCGTATCGAGTTTCTTGTCTTTCCTACTTAGTTAAACTAGCTCTATGGAGGTAGGAACAAGCCCAGAACTCAGAGTTTAGGAGATGCTTGATAAATTTAAAGAAGTGATATATAAGTTGTGTTCTGAAGGATGAATAGGAGTTCCTTAGGAGCAGGTGAGTTGGGTGGGAAACCTAGACAAAGGGAAGAGTAGGCCAAAGCTATAAGATGTGCAAGAAAATGTTTACTTGGGAATGACAAATGGTTTTAGGTTTTTAAGGTGAACATTCTTAGAGAAATATCAAGGTGCAATGAGACTAGAAGAGATAACTTGAGGTCTGACTAAAAAGAAACATTATATGTTAGGCTGAGAAACTCAGATTTTATCTTATATGCAATGTCATCATTTATCCTCTCAGCTATGTCATTAGGCCCCAGCATAAGAAGATGGTCAGACCAGTGAATACCATGTGTTGCATCTCAATATGGAAAAGAAGATTTTTAAAAAATAAAAATATGTCTAGTGTTCGACTAGCATAGTTCCAAGTACAAATACATTTATCTCTCTAGCCAGCCTCCATCTGCAGTTCAGGGCAGGGCCCACGACAAGGTACAGTGTTGTGTGTCGATGAACACTAAAATGAGCTACAAAGAAATCCCTCATGTCCTTTTCCCAGTAGGGTCCTGCTTGTTTTTCACTCCTTTTCCCAGTGTAGCATGAGTAGGTGAGAAAGAAACCTCTGGAAACATAGATAGTGCATATTTCCAAGGAATATGTAATGCCTAATGCATAATTGTTAAAGTCATAAAAGATCTGGTCTCTAGGCAAGTTATATTTACCTAATGCTTATTCCACTATCTTTAAATTGCTCTTTAATAGCTGCCCTGCTCTCTTATTAGGGGAAAACCATACATGGCATGACACTGTACTATGGTTTATTATTTTTCTTCACACGCAGACATGACACCATAACATTAAGAAGCCATGTCTTTGGCCATATTCAAATAAATAAAGTACACTAAAAGCCACAATCTGTGAAGGATCGCAGGGTTTCCATAAGAAAATGAAAATGTAGATGCAGACATTAGATTTGCTCAGTCCCTTCACGAACACTTTGCAGCCTGCTCCATGTGAGACACAAAGGGCTTTTTGACGCACATGCTGTGCATCACAAATGGAGAGCCCGGCCAAAGAAAATATACAGTTACCAGAAGAATAAACCCAGGACGAAAATCACAGAGGTAGCATCAATAGACGTCGAATATGCCATTGGCCCCATCTGGTTAGAATCACATCATCAAAATTAGAGCTGGAGTAGACCTTCCAGGTCATCCCATCCATCCCCTTGCCAACACAACAATCATCTTTTGGAGGACCAGGTCCAGGTCAATTTCATATGTCTCAAGAGACAAGAATTCCGCAGATTTTGTGGGCGAGATATTTACCATATTGAAAGAGGCAAATTGTAGTCATAGTACAGATTTCAGTCAGTAAATTCGCTGCTTTGAGAATTTGAAACATAGGGGTTGGCTTTTGTATGGAGATATTTTTCCCGTAGAAGACAAAGAGCTTGGTGCCCAGAGAATCACAATTGAGATAGAAATAAGAATTGGTGTGAACAGCACCAAGATTTAAGGTTAGACTCAGAAGCATGTTGAAGGACCTTCTAGAATCAGTCCAGAGAAATTCTGTGTCAGTGTCCAAACCCTTTTTCCACATTTTGGGCAAAGGTGAGATCTGATAGGTAACTTCTGTGAAGTATTTTCCTGTTCCTATAATGGTGTAGTGGGAGTAAGATGGTCCTTCCTCTTTTCCTGGATATTATGTCTGGAAAATTGAAACTAGAGCAGTCATGTTGTACCTGAAAGGGAACTTACTATGTAATAGTGTTGACATAGATAATTTCTGAGTTCTGATGTCAACCTTGGAACTGTTCTAGCTCTGGGCTTCTCTTTTTTTTAAATACTTTTATTGATTTCAGAGAGGAAGGGAGAAAGAGAAAGAGATAGAAACATCAATGATGAGAGAGAATCAATCAGCTGCCTCCTGCATACCCCCGCACCGGGCATGTGCCCTGACTGAAATTGAACCCTGACTTCCTGGTTCATAGGTCAAGGTTCAACCACTGAGCCACACTGGCTGGGCTGAGCTTCTCTTTATGGGAAATGTTAGCTTTCTTTCTTATTGCCTAAGTTAATTGAGACACAGTTTTCTATTAGTGGCAAGCTCAGCATCCAATTGATACCAGAGGGTGGAAAGCAACTTTATAACCCAGCTCAGAACTGTTATTTCCTTAGGCTTTTCTTATACACACTGTTTAGTACATGTTACTAAACTGAAACTTTTCTGAAGGCAGCAGACAGATATTTATTGGGTAGGAAAGGATCAAAAATATGAAAGAAAATTGGGCTGATTTTGTGATATGAAGCCCAAATTTCATCACAGAGTTTATGTGAACAGTTTAAATATTCATGCATATTGGACTGATATAGACCAAGTAGGAGAAATAAAAATATTTGGAGAAACCACAGGAAATAAATCAATAATGTCCCTGAGCTCCTTGATGGCAGGCACCATGGTTTTGTTTGTTTGTGTGTGTTTTTTAAATATACTTTTATTGACTTTAGAGAGAGAGGAAGGGAGAGGAATAAGGAGACAGAAAAATCGATGAGAGAGAAACATCCATCAGCTGCCTCCTGCACTCCCCCACTGGAAATTGAGCCTGCCACCCAGGCATGCATCCTGACCGGGAATCAAACTGGTGATCTCTTGGTTCATGGGTTGATGCTCAACCACTGAGCAATGCTGGCCGGCAAGGCACCATGTTTTTTCTATTATTGGATATGCAATCCTTAGCAACATGTCTGAAACATGGTAAGTACTCCATAAATGAAAAATTAATTAATTGAAAAAGAATAGATATATAGCAATGAATATTGACACTCAGTCTCATCCAAGCATTTCCTGGTTGCTTATGGCACATTTGAGTAGTGAGGCTCGGCTAGTAACAGGAAGTAAGTCCAAATACAAGACAGTGTTAAACATTAACCTCAATTGTAGCTTACAATTGAGGCAGAGATTATTGACTATTCATTTAAATTAAAATTCATGTCAAGCTTTCCAGGATGACAGTAAGAATAATCCTATATAATAAAGAGGTAATATGCAAATTAGCCCTCACTCCATCATGCTGTCACAAGATGACTGCACCCACAGCAGAGGCAGGGTTCCCGTAACGAGCCGTAAAGAGCAATCAGCAGGGACCTGAGGCTGTGTGGTGCTGGGCTGGGGCAGGGGACCTGAGGCTGTGCCCCCTGCCCAGTGGGGCTTGACAGGGGACCTCAGGCCACACCCCCCACCTGGTGGGGCTTAACGGGGGCCCTAAGGCTGAGCCCCCCACCTGGTGGGCTTGATGGGACCTGAGGCTGTGCCCCCTGCCTGGTGCCAGGCCAGGGGACCTAAGGCTGTGCCCCCTGCCCGGCGGGGCTTGATGGGGGTGGGGCCGGCTGGGTTTGGATGTTGCCCAATGGGGGTGGGGCCGGCCAGGTCTGGGTCTTGCACAATTTTGAGGTGCATGCGGGTGGGCGGGGACTTGACTCTGGGTCCCGCAGCATGCCCCAGACTCTGACAGGAGGAAGATTTTCACATACATTTTACTAATTTTCTTTAATCTCTGACACTTCTATTATAGAGAAAGGGCAAATAGCAATATTAAAATATTTCTTCTAATTAATTCCCTTTGAATGTGTACAAATTTTGTGCACCAGGCCACTAGTATTGAATAAATCTAAAACCTGTATGCATGAGCATCATAGCCCACAATGATTTGACACACCCTACCTTCCATGGTCCTTCCAATAGTCCTGGGTCCACACTAGCTTACAATTTCCAGACTCTCTGGCATGGTTTGGCAATATGACTGAGTTTTAGCCAGTAGAATGTGGATGGACTTAATGGGTGCCACCTCCATATTCTCTTTTCACTATCCTATTGGCTGGATGAAGGCAGAAAGTGAAACTCCAGGGAGCACCAGAGCCTTAAGTTGTAAGGTACCTAGCTCTCTAAATACTGAGGTGAACAATGAACACCAACCAGAAATAACCTTCTATAGAGCTATATCTGCTATATGTTATGCCATCTCTTTGTTACCATAGTGTAGCCTACTTTAAATAATGCAACTTGTATACACTTGGCTTATGAGCACAATACCAGCCTTGTCAACATCTTGGGATGATAGGGAGAATTATATTTGTTTATATCTGCAATAAAAATTGATATACTTTGCAGTTCATAATGCTTTAACAGGGGTCCTCAAACTTTTAAACAGGGGGCCAGTTCACTGTCCCTCAGACCATTGGAGGGCCGGACTATAGTATAAAAAAAACTATGAACAAATTCCTATGCACACGGCACATATCTTATTTTGAAGTAAAAAAAAAAAAAAATGTTTTCGGCGGGCCGCATGTGGCCCGCGGGCCGTAGTTTGAGGACCCCTGCTTTAACATAAACTAGCTTATATGGTCCTCCCGACAACTCCATAAGATGGGCACAATAGATATTATTAACCTCATTTCAGTGGTGAGAAAATTATCAAGAAGGTTAAAGAAATTGTCTAAACCTGCTGAGTGCTAGATATAGAACAAAAGCATAAATCTTTTTATTCCAAATCCTTTGTTTATCTCCTCATGAATACGCTGAACGTCTGCCTCTGTTGAAAACATTTTCTTAATTGATAGCTTTATTGCAGAAATTCTTCCAAGGGATTATAAATCCTTTTAGAAAATTCAATTCACTTAAATTCTAAATGTAAAAGCTAAATATGGAAGGATTTATAATATCAGAATTTACCAGTGAGGTTGGTTCCACCATAGAATTTTTTTTTTACGTTATCTCAGTGTCCCAGAATTGGGTGGCTCCCACAGAGGTTATGGAGCCCATACTCCTGTCCCTCAAAAAAGCTTCTCTCACACATCCCTGAGAATTGGTCAGGCAGTCTCTACTCCATCACCTCTAATAATGGTACACTCATTCCTTCAAAACTTTCTCAGTCTGCCATTATGGTGACTGATCCCTCCTGATTTTCCCAGAACTTTTCTGGTTTTATAACTGAACGTCTCACATCCTGGGAATCCCCTCAGCCATGACCAAACTGGGATGGTTGGTCAACCCTACCATTGTTAAACAGTGGAAATTATTAAAACCCACGCTAAGTTTAAATAAAACCTGCCTTGCTGTAACTTCTACCTACTTTCCTTGTTTTTCCTTTTTAAATACCTATTACTCAACAAAATGTGTTTCCTGGTGCTATCTGGATTATCTTCGGTTTTCCTAGTTTTAGCAAAGCATGTGGTAAAACTGTACTTTCTAGCACTGTCCTATAATAAACCATAAGATAAATAGATCCTACATCTAAACTTTTAACATTTGTGTTTGATAGACAGAGTCTGATGACACACTAGCAACAATCTATATCACCTAAATAAAGTATTCTTTCTATAAGACTATAGTGTAATTTTTGTGAAATTGTTTTCTTGGTTCCCCAATTGAGTTTTATGATAGTTTAATGACAACATAAATAAATATACTATTGTTATCTATCATGGGTGAAGATAATTTATTAATAGCAATTGATTTTTAAACAGAAATTAGTTATTTTCTAACTGTATGCTCTTGAGGAAAAAAATATATTGTCTTCTACGGTTTCAGCATTGAACTTAACATGCCTCTAAACGTTGAACTCCTTTTTTTATTTTGCCTTTTTTCTTTTTTAATATGAGTGCACTACTTACTCTTTAGAGGGGAAACAGTCTTTACATTACTGGGTACTTAGGGACCACCAAAACCAGGAAATTCATGTTTTATGAGTTTTCCCCCCAAATCAAAGCAATAGGGTCTGTATGGTCAACATCATCCTTTCACTCCCACTGGGTACTTCCAGAGAGGTGCTTCTGGGGGCAAAATAAATACCTCTCAGTGAAAAGCACATCCACTTCATAACTTCCTTTCCTGCTAAAATTCAAGACGGGGGTCCTAGCAGCCCATAGCCTCCTGCACCAAGCCTGACCGGTCCCTTTAAGCTGTTCAGACTTTCTTGCCACTTCTGATATCTGTTATCTGGTAGAACACTTCATAAACCTAGTTCTTGCATGTATATTTCCTGTGTGTAGCAAAAACAACAAGTGAAATCATGGGCACCATAATAAGTCTGAGAGTTTGAAAAGCAAATGTTTCTGGAGAAGATTTAGGTCGGTAGTGCCTTTGGGCAGGTTGACAATAGTCTTGTAAATGAAGTACGACTTTTAAGGGCTCAATTTTTAAATTATAGAATGTTAGAATAAAATGGGACTTTAGAGATCACATAGTTCAACCACACCCATTTTACAGATGGGAAAATTGAAGTCCTGAGAACAGAGATCTGAAGACAACCAGACTGAACTCTCATTCTAACTTAACAAGGCAAAGTGATTCTTTACTTGTAGGGCAGTGGTTCTCAACCTGTGGGTCGCAACCACTTTGGGGGTCAAACAACCCTTTCACAGGGGTCGCCTAAGACCATCGGAAAACACATATATAATTAAATATTGTTTTGTGATTAATCACTATGCTTTAATTATGTTCAGTTTGTAACAATGAAATTGGGGGTCACTACAACATGAGAAACTGTATTAAAGGGTCGTGGCATTAGGAAGGTTGAGAACCACTGTTGTAGGGGGTGAGAAAGCCCTTTGAGAATGGGATTAATATTATGGAACCTGGGAAAATGCACACACTCAAGATTTCTAGGTAATTGCTGGAGGTATATACACCTTGTGAGGTTCACCCTTAAGTCCCTTGTGCTATGATCTCGGGCCATGCATGGCTTTCCAAGTGAACAACTCGGACAATTCCTGAGGGGTCTCTATACTTAAGGGATAAGCCAAATTAGACTTTAATTACTTTAAATTCAATATTTTTAAAAGAATCAATTGTTTGTTGTTTTACACTCATATTAAGGCTTTGAGCAAGTTTTGTATAAACAAATTCTTTGGATATAAGAGTTAATAATAAAAAAAAATTTACCTCAAGCATTAGGACCTTGGCAATGTCATTCAAATGATCACCCTGGCATATGTAGATCTGATCATTCTATATCTACCTGTGATTCAAACTTCCTATGCAAATTGAAGGAAAACAACTTAAACTTTTTATTTCCAGTTTTCCAATGTTAGCATGGCCTGTATACTCTAACTATGCTTCATATCTTTGATATGTAAACAATAATAAATAGCTGATGTTAGTAACTAGTATTCATTGTGTTTTACTCTATACCAAGTTATACTAATAAATTTGTGTTACCTGTCTTCACAACAGGATAAATTGGGTTTTATTGTACACATTTTACAATTAAAAAATAATTAAATCCCAGAGAGGTTTAACATTTCCCAAGGTCATTACCCAGACCCATCCTGCCCTTTCCCACCGTACCTTACCCCAGGCCAGGAGACAGATGGCAATGTCTGGAGCATTTTTAAATTGTCAGAATTGGGAAGGTGCTATTCACATCCAGCAGGTAGAGTCCAGGAATGCCACTAAAAATCCTACATTGCATAGTACAAACCCTCTCCTCCCATACATCAAAGAATTATATGGCCCCAAATATCAGCAATGTTAAAATTGAGAAACCCGAAACTCGTCAGTGGCAAATTGAGAATTCAAACCCAAAGAACATGCTTCCAGAATGCACGCTCAATATCTACTCTCCAAATACATGTTTAGTGTTATATGTTTTATCATAATAGTAGTGATAGTAATAATCCACATTTTTGCATGATGTTATGTGTGCTTGACAGACTGTAAGTCACAGTTTTAGGGTCTAAGTCATTGGGCTTAGTACTTTTGGGTAGGATTATGGCAAAGTCATCTGCATGTAGGCACCAGGAGAGCTGGTGAGAAGGATGGAGCCTGCCTAGAAAATCCCAGGGGCCAGGTCTCTCATAACAAGGTATCAATATCTAAAAGAGTATTTTGAAGGCCACAGCTGGGTCACATTTTACTGAGGGAGGTGCTTTGCAGAGATTAATAGAACTAAAATAAAATAAACCTGTGTGCTTCATATGAAAATATTTTTCCCAAGCATCTTTTGTACAATGAGCTGAAACTGGTAAGATGATTAAAGTTATAGCTCGAGTTCTGCACCCAGAAAGATGTCACCCAGGACGGCATGGGCTTTAGTTAAATCCAGGTCATCAGCTCCATGCTGTGTCAGAGGCAGAGAGCAAGCTACAGCCTCCTGTCCTGGTCAAACATCCCCTGGCAGGTGCCAGTCATGTGGTCTGAGGCCCATGGAGAGATCATGCCTTTCTGGAGCCAGAACAGAATGAGGACAGAGCAATCCTTTAATGTGGTCCCAGGTCATTCTTTGGACTGGGGCTGACTTCTATAACTGCAGTTTTGGCCTCTGAGAGCGGGAGAGGAAATCATGAGGTCCTGGGCAATTGCCCGCACCCAGCCAGTCATGGATCCCAGACACCCCTCAGCATTTGCATCAAACCAGTAGAGCCTCGGGGAAGACTCCAGTGTGGGTGTGGAAACTAATGTCCTTTTTCCAGATAGTCAACTTGCATTCATTTCCAAGTATTTCATGAGCACTCGGTGCTGACTATAGTTTTGCACAGTATACACTCCAGTGACACCAAGAAGGATGTAGGACCATTATTATGCTCTGGGAACTTTCACTCTATTAGCAAAGTAGGCAATGAGACTGTTAAGAAAACAAAATGAAGTATTCATTTATTCACTAGACATTTGAAAAACATCTACTATGTGCAAAATACTGAGCTAGATATAAAAAGAAAACATAGCTGAGTATATGAGCCATCTTCTCAAAAAGCTTGGAATGTAGTGCAAGACGCAGACAGATGATATGGAAAGAAGAGAAAAGAAAGGCAAAGGGCAAGGGGAGGGAAAG
Organism: Myotis yumanensis; assembly: GCF_028538775.1. Classification (NCBI taxonomy): domain Eukaryota; kingdom Metazoa; phylum Chordata; class Mammalia; order Chiroptera; family Vespertilionidae; genus Myotis; species Myotis yumanensis. The sequence goes on along the minus strand of NW_027223752.1, from coordinate 234,531,887 downwards.
GAATTCAGATATAAACTCAGATCTGACTTTTCCTTATTGGTTTACCTTAGGAAAGTTATTGAATTCTGAGACTACATTTCTCATATGAGAAAAAGGCACTGAATAAGTTATTTTCTAAATAACTTATTTAGAAAGAACCCCAGGGATCCAGACCCTGAGACTGGATCCCTGGGGCTCTTCTTATGTGGGCTCTTCTCTCTTCCCTCCAGAATGGTGGTTCTATAGTCGCTAAGTCTCAACACATTTCCCACGATAACATGGAGAACACACCAGCATAGCAGAACCCACAGGCAACCTCTGCAACACACCAAATGATAAGATGTTATAACCAACACCAAGTAGGAGGATAATTCCAAATCACCTACAGCAAACTATTGAAGGTGAGGAAGGTTGAATCCCACAGGCCTGTTCCTTCGAGCATTGTTTCTCTTTGTGTGTGTGTGTGTGTGTGTGTGTGTGTGTGTTTTTCCCCTGTGTGTTCATCCCTTATTCTATCAAGTTGGAATAAGTTACACCTATTTTATTATTTAGAAAATAAAGTGCTATGATTGAAGTATAATCATGGATATTCACTTGCCTTCAGGTCCTGTGATGCCCAAAAGAGACACCCCTGGTTCCTGTGCCAATTCTAAAGACTCCCATGCTGAGCAAACTCTTCCCACTTTCCCCACTACAGATGCTTCAACACAAGAACCCCAGGGATCCAGACCCTGAGACTGGGAAGCAAAGTGATTTGACCCAGACACCAGCCACTCAAAAGACCCATGAGAACAGGTGCAAAATATGGGGCATCAGCTCTCTCAGAGTGCGCCAGTGTGTCCCTTAGGTGACAGGCTAGGAAACATGTCTTGAGTGGATAGAAGGTTGACAGTGAACACTGTCTTCCTCTTTTGTAATCCTCAGTTCTGGCTGTTCATTATCACCTCTGGAGTTCACCAGTGAATGCAGGTGCCAAAGCTCCCCACCCCAGATCAATGAATCAGAATCTCTGGAATTAGAGCCAGGAAGCTATATATTGAAAAAGTACTGCAGATCATTCTGATGCAAAGCCAAGTTGAAATCACAGCAGTAGAGCCTCGTGGACTTAGGGGGAGAAAAATAAAACCTCTCCATTTCTGGTGTAGACTCCATGATTTGCAGAAATCATTCTAAGAGGAGTCATTTCTTAGCCCCATGAGAATATTATTAACCTACTGATCTGCCTAGAGAATGCAATGCACCATGCCTTTCTCCAGTGTATTCCATCTTGGGACCAGCACTGTCTCTTCTTCTTTCTTCACTTCCGCACCCATTCACGCATCAAGTCCAGTCCATCCAACTTTTCTTAATATTATCAATCCCTCTCATCCTTTCTCCATTTAAGCTGACTTAGTTCAAGTCTTCATCATCTCTTATTTTCTAATTTTTGGAACCTATTTCACTTATTTGAATAAATAGAAATTATTAAATATTAAGGTGAAGAAAGAAAAGAAAAAATGAGAGTTAGCATGCAAAGCAATTATTATGTATAAACTCTGTGCTGGAGTCTTCATGAATCACATAATTTTTATTCTCCCCACAGCCTCATGAGCTCAGTTGTCACCTAAGAGTACTCAGAGTACTCCACAGAGGATAAGGTGAAAGGGTCAGTGGTTATTTCCAATGTCACACAGGTAAGAATAGCCAAGAAGGTTCTTAAAGCCAATGTCCTTCCTTTAGCCAAAAGCATTTTAATGAGTTCCACAACCATTGCCAGTTCATCCTTCCTAATGAATAATATACATTCCAACAGCTTTACATGCATTTCTTTTTCTCTTTGTCTGGTGGACACAGGGACCAACTGTTCCTTGTCACTCATCAATTACACTTTCATACATGTGAAGCCTGAAGACCTCTGCTAATTTCCTAATTAATCCATCACTCTTTCAAACACTGAATTTCATTTTCATTGATGGAATGGCCACAGATTTCTGGCACCATCCTTGGCACGAGGGCGTCAGGGGGGAGGGAGATGACAAGTTCACTACCAGTGGGACACTTGAGTCCAATAGAAGCATGACAAATGACAACCAGGCAAATTAGTTAAGTGCATTCTCTGAAGTCAAGTCCTGAACTAAATAGGAAGGCTGTGTGTGAAATGAGGCAATAGTCCAAGAGCCCTCTTAACCAACTGGGCAACCTCTTAGAGAAATAAACAGCACCCTTTTAACCATCCAGACAGGCTCATGGTTGAGCCGATTTATCTGTATCATCTACAAACAATATTTAACTTAATCTAACGCAGAACAGGAGCACAAACATTAAGGTCTGGGTCTGTAACCATTCCTCCAGCACAGCAATGTTTATGGGAACACTCAAGGCCAAGACTGTGTGCGTTCTCTGCAGACATGGCCATTCTCACTGCATGCCAGGCTCTCACTTATTCACAAAGTGTGTGCTCCCGAAGACCTACATTAACCAGCTGTCCTTCAGGGGGGTGTCAAGTCAAGGTCTGCAGCTGGGACCTGAGCTGTGCGTCTCACTGTTTGTATCATCTTAGGAAAGCCAGTTAGGTTACTCAGTTTCAATTTGGCCAAACATCCAAAACAGGAGTTAGGCTAGATTCCTCTAAAGGGCTCTTTCAGCTTCACAGCTACTCTGAGAGAGTTTCCTGAAGGGAGACAATGGATCAATCTTTCTTGCATGGGAGATGTAGACGTGGTTCCAGTGGATAGAGGGTCTACTCTTCCTCAGTCTCTATGTCACCTGTGTGTGGTTGCCATTGTCCACCAATGCCAGTAAGAACATACTGGTGCTTAGTGTCTCCGCTCATCATACATGTCTGTCATGTTCTCCTGCCCACTAAGCTACCTGCTAGAGATCTCTCTCTGCTTGGCACACCAACATTCCCAGGTATCATACTGAGTGGGAGGGGGAGGTATCACATAGCACTATGCCAAAACAGGAGTCCCTACCTCTAACATGCCAAGGGAGAATATGAAAACAGGGACCCAGCAAGGAAGCAACTTAAATGACTTCTCCAAATAGATTTGGACTTTTGCAGGCATGAGGGATAGTTATTGGTTTTGCCTTCCCACAGTCATACCCTTGTCCTCTGCTAACAGCAACCTGATGTCTTTTTCAGGAATAATTTCTCCCCTTCGTTTCAGTACACATCGTTTCGGAGTGAATGTGTATGAGCCAGGCCCGAACCAACCACATGGTCTATCCCCTGAATAAAGTATCTTTTTCAGTGATGGGTTGCATGACTTGTCTGAGGATTGGAAGAATCAGATTAAGATGGAAGAAAGAATTCTTCTCCTGGGACTACCCCCAGCAAGGATGATGTAAGTGTAGAGCTGTCATGAGCATTTCATACAACTTAAAAAAAAAGAACAAAGGAGCACAGAGCTCAAAGGTGAAGAATATGAATCATGATGATATTGCCCGATTCCTTTGGTTCAGGCTTGCTTTCACATATATGCAAGCCAGTGAAGCCCCTTTCCTATTCAAGTAACTTCCACTGGGTGTTTACTATTTGACCAGAAAATCCATGATTTAGACATAGACTGTCAACATCATGCCTTGCATTTGCTTACTGGAAGATTTTAATTGGTGGTTTGACAGATTTGATGATCTCCAAAACAGCCTCCAGTTCTATCATTCAGCAGTAATTTTAGGCTAATATGTCTAATAAAAGCAACATGGTAGAAGGAGCAGGAGCTGTAAAATCAGAATGACCTGAGTTTGACTCTCAACTCATCTACTGCCTCATTTCAAAAATCCAGTTACTCAGACTCTATGAGATGGTGTGTTGCTATAAAATAGAAAGGAATAATATGATATTGTGCATTTCTATAAAATGAAGAGTAATAATGTGTACCTTGAAGAGTTTCTTTCCAGGATTAAATGAAAACACTGAGTACTGAACACACTGCTTACCACATAATGTGCAGTCGTGGATGACTGCTGTCATTACTTTATTAGTTCATAAACCTGAAGCCACACCTCACAGTGTCTACTACACATGTAATAATGTACTTCCTTGCAACATCAAAGCTCAATAGAGTTTACCAAATATTTTCTTACCCACCAGCTCATTCCTCCTACTCCCCAGTGCTCAGAAATAGAAGAAATTGGTAATATCACCCCACTTTAAAGAAGAAGAAACCAAAATCTCACAGCCAGTGGCAAGCAGAGGCAGGACCACAGTCACAGCCTTTTGACCTCAAGCTCAGAGCTCTAACTTCCCCACCATGCAGCCTACGGGCCCCATGCCCAGAATGTGCGTCATCTCTCAGAGTCTCCACTGATACTCCCTGAGTTGTGTATGTTACAGAGTTGTAGAGTGATAAAGCTATAAATGTTATGGAAATCCCAACCTCCTCCCCACCCCCTCACTGAAAACTTTCACTAATATTGTAGTTAAAAGTGTAGGATGAAGATAAGAAGGATCAGGTTTGCAATGCAACAATTTTGGGCTTTGTGACCACAAGTAAGCAAGCAAAGTCTTGCCAAGCTGCAGTTTTCTTATCTGAAATGTCAGTGTCTACCTCTTCTGCTTCTACTGGTAAAGAAGACTGTCTACCTCTTCTGCTTCTACTAGTAAAGAGAATTCCATGGGCCTATGTTGTAAAACTTTAAAACCTCTCGGTGAAAGCCATAAATTATCAGATCATCACCTTGATGATTATTATTACAAACCCAACAGTGCTTTCTTTGCTCCTTCTCATCTCCCCAGACTCTCAACTTTAAAGAATATATACACCACTGAGACTAGAAACTGTGTCTCTGTTGACTTTGTTCTCCCAAATCAATTCTTATTTCTGGAATGTCACAATGAATGAGTGATTGCAATGCTCAGGTTTCCATCTGAAGTATTAACCTCAGGGAATAATGACCTTTGAGTTCTTATGTGGGCTCTTCTCTCTTCCCTCCAGAATGGTGGTTCTATAGTCGCTAAGTCTCAACACATTTCCCACGATAACATGGAGAACACACCAGCATAGCAGAACCCACAGGCAACCTCTGCAACACACCAAATGATAAGATGTTATAACCAACACCAAGTAGGAGGATAATTCCAAATCGCCTACAGCAAGCTATTGAAGGTGAGGAAGGTTGAATCCCACAGGCCTGTTCCTTCGAGCATTGTTTCTCTTTGTGTGTGTGTGTGTGTGTGTGTGTGTTTTTCCCCTGTGTGTTCATCCCTTATTCCATCATACCCCTGCTCCAGATGTGGCTGAGTCAGGGATGGGGGTCATGGGTGTTGGCCTGTGAAGGAGGACCTGAGTTTCCCTTCACTGTATTCTTCGCTTGTGATTTGCATAAATTCGTTTTGGGACACATGCTACAAGGCACAAGAGGCCTTTTTGATTGAACAGTGAAAGGAGCCTATTAGACATGTGAAATCATAATTTCTGGAGGTTTCAGGACTTTAAAAAAATGTGGACAGCTGTTGGCTAAAGAACTGAGCAATGTCTAAGTCAGGAAAATATCCTAGGTAATGGAGCTAGGTAATGGAGCCTAAATCAGTGGTAAATACTGCTAAGCCATCATTACACACTAAATAGTTAATAGTCATTTAGCTGTTTTTCACGGAAAGCTAAAAGGTCTGAATTCCAAAGCTTATTCTTCATTCTCTCTCACGAATCAAAAATCCTGTTCCCTCCAATAACACGAATCTACCCAGAGAACATTAAAGGTCAAGCTAAACCCACAAAAGCAAAGCAATGAAGATTTCAAAGTCCCCGAGTAGAAAAGTGGAATTAAAGGTCTTTGGTTGGAAACTAGAAACACAAATCAGAAAGGATATATGCACCCCTATGGTCATAGCAGCACAATTTACAATAGCTAAGATTTGGAAACAGCCTAAGTGCCCATGAGCAGATGAGTGGATTAAAAAACTGTGGTACATCTACACAATGGAATACTACGCTGCGGTAAAAAAAGAAGGAATTCTTACCATTTACAACAGCATGGGTAGAACTGGAGAGCATTATGCTAAGCAAAATAAACCAGTCAGAGAAAGATAAATATCACATGATCTCACTCATTTGTGGAATATAATGAACAACATAAACTGATGAACAAAAACAGATCCAGATCCAGAGAAGTATCAATCAGACCATCAAACCTCAGAGGGAAGGTAGCGGGGAGGCTGGGGGTAAGGGAAAGAGATCAACCAAAGGACTTGTATGCATGCATATAAGCCTAACCAATGGGCAGGCGAGGGTATGAGTGGAGGGGGGGGGCGGGGTGGAGGGGTAGTGGGGGGATAAGGACTCATATGTAATACCTTAATCAATAAAGAAAAAAATAAAAAGATTTTTTAAAAAATCCTACAGAAAAAAAAGTCTTTGGTTCTTTCTGAACAGGAGAAAAGATTGAACTCTTAACTTAAGGCCAGGAGTCCACAGGGCAGTGACGAAGGGAAGTGGGAACCCCAAGCCAAACCGTAGGTAAAGTGGCCTGGAAACTCTCAACTTGGCAGAGCCTTTCCCTCCCTTTCCAGCCCCTTTGGGCCAGCGGGTCACAGTGTGGCTGGAACTTTGAGAGGCCTCCCAGGGGGCTTATATTGGGAATAGAATGTGAGGACCTGGCCTCCAATGGATAGGCTGTGTCTGAGGACCTGGCTCTCTCCCAACTCCAGAGGGATTTTCCTGTATTACCCTATACAAGTCACTCTCCCTACCCTGCCCTAGTTTTATTTAATTTCTTCTAATGAGGCCAAGCTGACCAGTAAGCCTGCATTTCGTAGTGTGAGGGATGCCAAGAAGGCACCCTTGGGACTGGAGGCCCAACTCCATAACATTCACATCTCCTGTTATACTTTTTCACCAATGCCTGAAATACCACCATTCATTACATATTTAATCTAAAAGCATTGTGTGAGTGCCTACTCTAAGCCAGATACTGTACTAGGCTGTAGGTATGCAGCAGTGAGTAAAACAAGCACAGACCCCCGACACTGTCCTGTTGAAAGAAATGCTGAATTAAACAGGTAAATACACATAAACATCCATGACAACTGAGAGTCCCCTGTTGAGTGAGTGGACAAAGTGCTCTGGGGAAGAGGTAAGTCTGAATCTTAGTTAAGTCATCAGCAAAGCCACTGACATGGTGATGTGAACTGCAATTTGAGATGAGCTGTGAAGATCCAGGAACATACGTACTACTCCAGGTAGGAGATGAGCATATACAGAAGTGAATAAAATAAGCAGGGATCCTACACACAGCTTCGAAGCTGGAGAGGAGCTGCATGTGGCCTGGAATTAGAAAGGAAAGAAGAAATGCCTTTTTATGTCCTCTGCTCATTTTTTTGATCATATTGTTTTTTCATTATTGAGTTGTATGAGTTTCCAAAAACAAACTCATAGAAACAGAGGCAAAGCAATGGTTGCCAGAGGAGAGAGGGTGGGAGATGGGTGAAAAGGGTGAAGGGGAATATAGAGGATAATAATGTGATGAGTTAGCATGGTGACAAATGATTACTAAAACTTGTGGGGTGATCACCATTGTAAAATATAAAAGTGTCAAATCACTATATTGTACACCTGAAGCTAACATAACTAATATAAGATTGTATATCAACTATACTTAAATGTACTGTGGCCATTGCTGGGTGAGGTAGGAATCATGAGATGCAAGAGAAAATCATGAATTCAAAGCTGAAATGTCTCAATGGCATTGTTTGGGGGTTTTAATTGAGGTCTCAGAATAGGCATAGTTGATTAAATCATTGTCTACTGGTGACTGAACTCAATTTCCAGCTCCCCTCCCCTTCCTGAGGCGGGGCAGAAAGTTCTAGCCCTTTATAGTCCCTTGGTTGCTTACCCTGGTAGTCAGCCCTCATTCTGAAGTTAGGTAGCACCCCTGACCTTTTCTGCCACCAATGCATCATCTCATTAGCAACCAAAAGATAGCCATGGGACAAAGACAGATATACCTGTATATCTATACTCTAAATATCTCTCCTATGCACAGCACTATAGGGTGTCCCCCAAAAAACGTATACACACACTTTGAGTAATAACCACTCACTATGATGTGCACTGATCACCAGGGAGCAGATGCTCCAACCGATAGGTTAGCTTGCTGCTGAGGTCTGGCTGATAGGGACTGAGATGAGCCAGACATGCCCTGGAGCCCTCCCACGGTCCCTCCCCAACTGGCCAACCTTCTTTGTCCCTCCCCAGCCCATATCGTGCACCAGTGGGGTCCCTTGGCCTGGCCTGCACCCTCTTGCAATCCGGGACCGCTTGGGGGATGTCAGAGAGCCAGTTTTGGCCCGATCCCCCAGGCCAGGACGAGGGACCCCACTGTGCATGAATTTGTGCACCAGCCCTCTAGTGTAATAATAAATTGTTTATTATTTTAGTAACAACTAGAAGAAATAAAAATAAATAATCCTACTAAGGAGTGGGACTCAGGAAGGAAGATAAGAATGGAGAATGAGGAAATCTTCATTTTTTTACTTAATACTAACATCTGATTTTTCAAGGAATGTGCATATTTTACTTTTATGGTGCTATCAACCACAACTGTGAAAAAAGGAGAAAGAACAGGTGTGTATGAGGATGGAGTGGATCAAGATTTCAGTTTAAACTTGTTGAGTCATTTATTTGAAATCTTCAGATCAAACATGAGCACTTACTGTAAGCTCTCTGATAGCGGGATTATAGAAATACACTTGAAACACAATGGGGGGCTTTAGTGTACTCGCTTTGAAATTTACATTTTTATTTTGGAGGGAATTTTCTGTTCAAAGTTTTTGTTTGTTCTCAAATATATCCACTTATTTGACTTAATGAAATATGTTTAATAAAATAAAAACAAGGGCAAGTGTTATATTGTTATATTTGTAAAAAAAAATCTTATTTTAATCCAGTGTCTTCTCAAGTGCTTACATTACTGAAATATTGTATTCAAAAACTTCAGAGTTCTTTGATTAGTAAGTTTCCTAAGATTCCTTAAGACATGTGTCATGAACTTGTTTGTCATTCAATTAATAGGCTCCTTCCTAAGCTCCTCTTCATAAGCAGAGCAGCATGTGGTCATTCGTTGGTCTTAACCAAGGAAAACTGCACAGCAGAGGGATGGAAATACAGGGCCCAACCTTGGCAGAGACAGAGAGGTCAGGATTAAAGGGATGCATTTGGTGGTGATTAAAGAGCTGATAAAGCAAGCCATGGAAGAGGAATTAAATTGCTTAGACAGAAAGCAAAGGAAATGAGATGAAAGATAATGACAAAAAGTTCAGGGATGCTCACACTTGAAGATGAAGACTTAAGAAGATTAAAGTACAAAGACTTAGATGTCTTCTGGAGGAAAAAGATGCAAACCCACTAAGCTATAAATTACTTAAAAGCAGAGACTATCATTATTGACTTGAAATTCCCCTAATCCACCTCTCTCTGGTCCCATTACACACACTTGATGGATAGTTATTCAATGAAATAAAAAGGTAAGAATGCAGAATCAATGGAGATATAGAGAAAACTTCTAGTAGGCCCAAGAGAAAACAAGTGTACTGAATAAAACTGTCTTTATAAGGTTGGACTTTACCCTAGCACCTAGCAGTTTAGAGCTCCTTCTATGTCATAAGTACTCAGGGGAAGTGAGGGGAAATGAATGAATAAATAAAGTACAGGCTGGGATGGACACAGATGGGGAGAGAGAAGTGGACAGATAGAGGGGAACTGTGAACTAAGATTGATTTAGGAGCTTAGCATTTAGATTTTTGTTGCTGGCCTCAAATCCAAAAATTGTAATTATTTGCATTGCATTAAGTAGCATATGCAACAAAATGGCTCTAATATGAAGGTCCAGTATGGACATGCCCAAGCCCTTTTAGTTTCTTGGGTCATACTTTCTTTGAAAGGGTCATAGGGCATTTTAGTGTCTGTATCAGACAGTATAGCCCCTAGACAGAAATTGCTAGAGGTTTCCCAATGTCTTAAAAAACAACTCTACATTGTGATGTTGAGTAGAAACAAGAATGAGTTCTGTTCTTTAGTGTAAGTGAAGGGACACAAAAGGAACATAAAGTCATTATTTTCCTTAGGTCATCCCATTGGATGTGATGAATTATTAGCATGAATACAATAATTTCACTCCTAGGTGCTAAAGCCAGGTTAAGAGTATGCAAGCAAAACCTACTTTCATTTTCTCCAATTCCCTAAAACATCCTGAATGTGGATCTACCCACATGAATAGCAGAGAAACAGCAGAACATCAGGTTCGCATGAAACACAAACCTGCTTGGTGCATCAGCCCATTTTTCCTTGAGACATTGGCTGGCGTGGCTCAGTGGTTGAGCATTGACCTATGAACCAGGAGGTCATGGTTCAATTTCTGGTCAGAGTATATGGTTGCAGGCTGGATCCTCAGTGTGGGGCATGCAGGAGGCAGCATATCTATGGATCTCTCTCAGCATTGATGTTTCTATGTCTCTCATTCTCTCCCTTCTTTTCTAAATCAATAAAAATATATTATTTATATATCTATAATAATAAAAGGGTAATATGCTAATCAGACTGGACATCTTCCAGACATCATTCTGGACGTCCTTCCTGATGAAGCAAGGGCCGGAAAGAAGCCAGCTGGGTCCTGGGTTCCTGCAGATGTCCCAGGGGAAGCCAGTCCAGGTCCTGGGTGCCTGAGGGTGGCCCGAGGGAAGCCCAGGTCCTGGGTGCCAGAGGGAAGCTGGTGCAGGCAGCCGGGGGAAGGAGGCCTATGAATTTTTGTGCATCAGGCCTCTAGTATATATACATGGCTGAAGAAACCTCTCTCTACTGGTCAGAATTCACCAATCTCTGTTTCACCAAGGTAAAGATACCTTCCTTCAGGTCTGAGTCATTCCTAGCCAGGCAGAGAGAGTTTTCATAGTCTGCAAAACTTTTGTGGGATTCTGTGGCCTCCTGTCAGTTCTTGGAAACTATGTCTATCTATATTGAGAGAGAGGAGACGAGAGAAAGAAACAGAGAGAGAGATCACTCTTACATCTTCCTGGTTCTTCAAAACCCCAACCATGCAATTTCCTTCTTGAGAGAATGGATATCAAAATAGATTCACATTATTTGCATTAGCTATATTTTATAAAGTTACCACATACTGAGACATTGCTCCTAGGGGAAATAAAGTTAGCTTCCTCTGAGCCTCTGGTCATCACCAGCCAATCAATACATAACCTTCTTTTTTTGTATGTCTGTTTAAAGACACCTTACTTAATATATAGTGTTGATTTATTAGCAGTAAACTCACAGCCAACAGCACTGTAATCGTAACCAAGGCCTGAACGAAGCATATCTAATGCATGCATTTTCTCTGTGAGCCACAGCAGTTTCTTTAGGAAATCTAGACAGCACATCAGCACTATGCTTGGGACTGCTGAGCAGCTAAAACAGCACAAACAAAAGGCACAAAAATGCAGACTAAATGGACCATAAAAATGACCCTTGTTTACAGTTAGAAGCTGAGACAAGAAGGCAAAGCCCTGCCTTAGCTCACCCCAGCTGGAAACACGCAGGGTGACTCCAATTTTTCACCACTCAGGATAGACTCACCAGTGACTGGGAAGGCACCATGAGTACTGTTTTGGATGTTACAGTAAAGTTTAGCATGTAGGATGAATTGACAGTATGGAATCTGTGAGCAATGAAGATTAATTGCAATTACAAAGAAAAGGACTTGTATCCAGTGTCCAGCCACTGAGTGATCCTCCAGAACCCACCAAGGTGGGCATGCCCCCCCCACACTCCGCCATAGCACAGAGAAGAACACCACAGACTAAGGGACTGAAGCACCTTGCTGCTCAGGGGTGGTGCCAGCATTCAGTCCTATGTGGTGCCCGCTTTCCTCCTAGTCAGTCACATGTGACATGGATCCATGCTCTCAGCCACGTCCCTGGATGCAGAGCAAGTCCACAGGTCTGTCTCTCAGCCTGGCCCAACGGTCAGTGTGTCTTCCTGAGTAAAATAATCACAGTCCTGAGCCGGAATTAATCTGAGCATTCCCTGAGAGGGCAAAATGAGGCCAGAATCAGTTTTTGTTTTCAATGGCAATTACTTCTTTCCTCTTGCCAAATGCAAACGGCAGTTCTATGTGTAAGGCACTGCTACCCAGTGTGGAAAACCGTTTATTGTCTTCACTAGCTGATAAGCGTAGACAGAGAACCCCCCAAGGCTGGGTGCCTTTGGAGCCCTAGCAAAGGTCAGAGCTAGGCGCCACCTCTGTTTGTCCAGACAGTGGTAGCTGAAGCAACTTCCCCATTTATTATTATGTAAATCCTTGCTGATGGGCTAGTCTGCCTGTTGCCAGGGGTCACCTGCCTAAGGGCTATGCTATGGGTGTATCCCAGATCAATAAAAGCTTGGTGAGGCTTGAGCACCGGTGGAAGTCCTTCCTCCTGAGTTGGATTTACTCGCCTGGTCCCCCAATATTTCCAAATTACCTCTTGTCTTTTCTCTTTCATTTGTGTGCGGCTCCGCTTCCAGTTCCTGAACCCACATCCACGCGTGACGTGGAAGGAAACACTCAACAACCCAGGGCATGGTTACCTGCATGTGATAACCAGCAGCTGCAAAAGTGATGAAACCCAAGGACTCCAAACCCTCCTCGGCCTTCATATTCCCCCTTGATGAGATTCTATTACAGAAAACCGGAGAAAAAACCAAGGCACGCTTAGAAAAAGGGAGTTACATTGTATTATTAAATTCTGCACAGGCCCACAGAAAAATGTGTCTTTCAAATTCTGAGCCCCCCAACATGGAGGAAACTTTCTCTATTTATACTTTTTCTAGCTCTTTTGTCTCCAAAATTTGGAATGAGACTTCCGGGTCTTCTGAGAAAGAAGTCCTGCATGGTGGGAAGGGGCCATGAGACTATATCTCAAGGTCTGGCCTGGTGCTAGCACTGACAACTCTGTCTGGGGCATAGTTTATGGCCTCTCTGGAATGGGAGTAGTCTTATTTTTCTTATTATTTAAGCAAGCAAGTGTTTACAGAAGCCAAAATAGCAGGGTTAAAATTTCAAACAGCAGTTTTTATATAAGATGGATGCTTCAATTCAAGTTTAAGTGCATTCACATATTCCACATCTATGAACACATGGGGATCTCTACCACAGTGGTCCTGTCAGTCCAATGATAGAGGGGGTGGCATGGAGCTGGGTGGAATAATATGATTACCTCTGCCCATGGGGACCGTGTATATCCTTACCACCATCTTCCATTGGCCCCATGCCCTTCCCCGACCCCCACAGCTCTGGCTATGGGACAAATAATATTATTCCATATCTTTAGATAGGAAAGAAATATTCAGGGAAATCATGGCATGACTGGTAAGGAACAAAGGTTAGACTAAAGGTGAGACTGAGCTTGTATTTGTGAATATGTGATGGTTACAAAGGGGTTTTGCATTTAATCCTCACAACATCCCTGCAAGTAAGGCATCATTACCCATACATTATAAACTACAAGACCAAGGCTCAGAGAGGGGCAGGGATTTCCCTCCATTCACATAGGTGATAATCAGGAGAGCCAGAACTGGCATCACAATTTCTGTACCTTTCTCCAGTGTCTTCTTGCTACCTCTGGACAGGTCAAGAAAAGAAGCAGAGCATTACCCAGCCAGTGTGGTTCAGTGGTTGAGCGTTGACCTATGAACCAGGAGGTCATGATTCCATTCCCGCTCAGGGCACATGTGGGCTCGATCCCCAGTAGGGGGTATACAGAAGGAAGTTGATCAATGATTCTATCTCATCATTGATCTCTTGATCTCTCTCTCTCTCTCTCTTCCTCTCTGAAATCAATCAATATATATCTTTTTTTTTTTTTTAACAAGCACAGCATTCCTGGCAGGTGGCATAGGACAAGCAGAGGCACACAGGCCAAACGTACTGCCATCAAGCACAATTGCTAGGTGCTCTTCATTAACTTGGAAGAGTTTTACTGAGCCCTGCAATGTGCCAGGGACAAGATACACACAGCTTCTGGTACCACAGAGACACACTGAGCAAGCCACATGAGCTGAGATGAAGAGAGCAAGGAGATACACAGGTGTCAGGACAATAGGTAACAGGAGGCCTTCATGCCGCCAAGGCGCCCAGAGAAAGCTCAATGACAAAATGACATTGTGGTTGATACAGAACTGTGGTCGCAGGAAGCTGGGGTCAGGCAGAGGAGGTAGAGATACAGAAGCCCAAAGGTAGGAAAGACTTTGGAAAAATCTGAGAAGCTAAAAGGCCAGAGAGGGGAAAGACGCTCAAAGAGGAGGGGACAGAAGACAAGTGATGGGACTGAAATGATAAAGCCAGATAGTGAGGGGCCTCCTAATTCAAGGACCCAAAGGCTCAGTACAGAGGGCCACCAGGGGGCCTCCCAGCTGTCAGGGATCCCCTGTTGGGGGAGGAGGCAAGGCCATTAAAGCTCTTTAATCTCTCCCCCAGGTCATATCATCCAGTCAGGAATGAATCAGAGGGCTTCCTTCTCCCCCATGCACCTGGCCTGGGTACCGAGGTTTGGAACAGGGGCCTGGCTCCCAGGTGCAGTCCCACCAGTGCTGTATAAAGGGATTATTCCCCTTCCTGAAGCCCGACTCCGCACCGGCTGGCCCCAGCAGAGTCGCTTTCCTCCCAGCCAGATCACATTACAGGCTCATATCTGATTTGGAAGCTCTGTATCACACCTTGGCTTCAAGGCATTGTGGCTTCCAAGCCAAGGGTCCCTTCTTCCTCTTTCAAAATGAGCTGAGTGCCCTCAGGTGAGAGGAAGAGCTCGGAAGGTCCCACTGGTTCCACAAAGTGGAGAGGCCTGAGTTGCTCTCTGACCCCAAGGATGTAACTCTGTTCTTTAGCTAATCTGTAAAATGGGGTCTTCATTTCTTTCTGCCATTACAGAGCTGCAGGCCGTTCAAAGTAAAGTGGGAAGTGCAATGGACTGAGACTCCCATGTTAATCCCAGCTCTCCCACTCACCATTGCTCCTGTGTTCAGTTTCTCCACCTCTAACACCAACACATGGAAACAATTGGCACTCAGGTCCCCTTTCAATGTAACATTCTGTGTTTTGCTGTGTGATGAGTAGCCTATGATTATTCTGAGAATTTTTAAATCCTAAGAGTTAATATCACTGTAGTTACATTGCTGTATTTTATTAAAGTTTTTTTTTATGTTTTTATTGATTTCAGAGAGAAGAAGGGAAAGGGAGTTAGAAATATCAAGGATGAGAGACAATCATCCACTGTCTGCCTCCTACAACATCCCCTACTGGCAATTGAGCCCACAACCCGGGTATGTGCCCTGATTAGGAATCAAACCATGACCTAATTCATAGTTTGATGCTCAATCATTGAGCAACACCAGCCAGGCAACATTGCTATATTTCTAAGTGTCATAATTACTAAGGATTTTTGGAGATGGGGCAGAGGATAGGTAAAAGTAAACAATCTTTTTTCATAGGTAGCATAGTGGTCCCAATTCTCCCCGTCCCATATTCGTGCCCTATAACATCATCATATGTCCCACTATGGCCTTGCTTTGGGGCAACGTTATGTTGGTGAGTATGATACAAGCTGACTCAAAAAACACTTGATAAATACCACATGGTCTCACTCATTTATAGATAACAAAGAACATTACAAACTGTTGAACAAAAATAGACAGAGGCAAAGAAGCACCAAACAGATTGTCAAACTATAGCGGGAAGGTAGGGGAGGGTTGCGGGGGTAAGAGATCAACCAAAGGACTTGTATGCACACATATAAGCACAACCAACAGACACAAGACACTGGGGGTGAGGGGATGAGGGTAAGTGCTGGGGGGGTAGGGGAGGCCAAGGGGAGGTCAGTGGGGAAAATAAAAGAGAGACATATGTACTACTATTTGTAATACCTTAAACAATGAAATAAAATAAAATAAAATAAAATAAAATAAAATAATAAAATAAAACACTTGAATCATTGGGCTTGCTTCTCTTGCCTTCTGCTCTAGCCATGCAAAAGACATATGCCCAGGTTAGCCCACTTGGCCCCAGAAAAGGGTGAGGAACAGAGCCGACCTACAGACAGAGCAAGCCTAGCCCAGCTGCAGACATGTGAGTGAGCCCAGCCTAGCCTGCCAAGCCCATCCTAGGTGATCTGATCCCTGCTGACGAGCTGGAAATATTTATTGTTGCATGCTACTGAGTTTGAGGGCAATTTGTTACACAGCAAAGGGAAGGACACATTCGGAGCAGCGCTCTCACTCATCAGGCCCGGTCCTCGGAGGAGTGGGGACGGCACCCCATCAAGCAACCGGAGGGTCACTTCCCACTTCTGAGGAAGGGTGAGCTCGAACACACGGGTCCATGGCAGATGATCCGAAATCAAAACCAACAGTGAGTCAGTTGACAAGAAGGCTCACAACAAGCCCAGAATTCTAAGATTGCACAGATGTTTTGCTGCTCCAGGGCCCTCTCTCCTGCTCTCCCTTTCTGCCCCCTGAACCCTGCTTTTACTGTCAGAGTACTCTGAACCTAGTCAGTCCCCTATTCCTTCCACAATCCATTTCATATCCCTGCGGAGTCTGGCCGAGCCTTTTTGTTTTAAGTGGCAGCATCTCCTTCCTTCTTTTTTTGGATACGCATGCATTGAGGGCAGGCTCAGTTTTCATGGACATTAATGAGGGCGTAATTTACTGCTCAGCCATGCAGGGAGGAAAGGAGCATAGATCTTCCTGCAGAGTCGAATGCTGCCAAGACCCGGGAAAGAAATAAGGTATCAGGCAATTCCACGCCTCCATTTCCGAAGCAGCAGGTTGACATTGATTAAAATGCCACACATTGTAAAAGGTGTGAGGGAAGGTGACCTGGGGCCAGAAAAAATATTGTGTTCCCTGAGGTGATTAGAACCTTAGAGAGCATGATTTTCATGTGCACTAGACCTAGCTGGAAGTTGCTAATTTGAACAAAGGCATCATCTTTTCACACTGAAAATTGGCACTTAATTGTGAAGCTTGTGTCAGAACTACCAAGAAGAGAATTTCTATAATATGGATTTTTCCCTTCACTCAGCACGGGGCCTTCCGGGTCATGTGTTCAGGAAGTCACCTGCTTAAACTGTGTATATATTATGTTAAATTAATGATATGGAATTACATAGTATATTTAATTAAATCATATATATGGTATGTTTTCTGTTGCATATTGTACATTACATATTGTATATCACCAAATATATATAATATATGTTGGTTCTGTTTCTCTAAAGAACCCAAAAGAATACACCAATAAAATAAAACATGGGAATACCTATGGCTTAGGGTATAAATACCTGCTCCCTTATCTTTTTTATTAGCATTTTTATTGAGATGTTATTCCCCCACTATAAAATTCACCCTTTTAAAGTGTACAATTCACTGATTCTTCGTATATTCTCTGAGTTGTGTAACCACTGCCATACTCTGTTAGAACCTTTGTGTCACCCTAGAAAAATGTCACACTTATTAGCAGTCAATCTCCACCTTCCACTCTCTACCACCAGCCCCTGGAAACCACAAATTTGTCTCCACAGATTTGTCTATTCTAGACATTTCACATAAGTGGAAGCATGCAATGTGGGCTTACATGGCTGGCTTCCTTCCCTAAGGAAAATGCTTCCAAGATTCATCCATGTTTTAGCATTTATCAGTATCTTATTCCGTTATATGGCTGGATAATATCTCATTAAATGAATATAACACATTTTATGTATCCATTCATCAATAGATGTACAATTAGGTTGTTTTCACATTTTGGTTGTTATAAATAAAATTATAAATATTTGTGGGCAAGTTTGTGTATAGACATAGATTTTCATGTCTTTTTCCCATATGCCTAGGAGTGGAATTGCTAGGTCATTCTCCTTTATCTTTGAGCAAGAGTAAACAAACAAACAAACAAACAAACAAACAAAAAACAACCCATGGGGGTGGAGGGAAAAAAGGAGAATCCATATGGTTAGCACCAAACCCACTGGGAGTGTCATATGGGAGTATATTAGTTTCCTTTTGCTGCTGTAACAAATTACCACAAATGTAGGAGTTTAAAGCAACATTTTCTTTTACATATAGTTCTGAAATCCAAAATGGATCACCAGGACTAACTTCCTTCCAGGGTTCCAGGGAAGACTGTTTCCTTGCCTATTCCAGTTCTTAAAGGAGGCATCCTGTCTGACCAAGGGCCCCTGCTCCATCCTCAAAGCTAGCATCTTCAATCCCAAACTCTCCTTCCCTCCTCTCTCTCTTTTATCTCCCCATCTCAAGATCTTTAACTTAATCCCATTTGCAAAGTCCCACTTGCCATAAAAGGTAACATATTCATAGATTCTTGGGGTTAGGACATAGATTATCTTTGGAGGAACCCTTATTCTGCCTACAACAGAGAGACGAACATAAATTGTGATTTTTTTTATACCAGATACTTTGGGGGCAGCATGTCCAGTCCAGTGATATTATAACCTTAAATTATCCAAGCATAGAAAGTAGAATTAAATTTTATTTTATAAATGAAACATGTTTTGCTATTTTCATTTAGCCAAATATGAATCTTAGTGCTACAGGAGTGATTAATCAGAGTGGTTACATCAATGAGGTCTTGGGTTGTATATCTAGGGTCAAATCCTAGCTCTCCCTTTTATCAGCTAAGTGCCTTTGGCAAGTTACTAGTAAGTCTTCTGTGCTTTAGCTTCGTCATCCATATGATGGAGAATGTAAGAATATTATTTCATAGATTTGCTTTAAGAATTAAATAAGATAATACATGAAAGGTGCTTAGAACAGTGCCTAGGATGTAGTAAATAGTAATGCATGTTTATAATTGCAAAATTATCAGAAATATTTTTTACCAAGAATCAGTCAGCCTAAAACCCTATAGAGCACTAAAAGTGTGTTTCTATAGGAGAGCGTAATGGTTTATCAGGAAACTCTCAAGTTCTGTCTCTTTATAAATATGTTTTTATCAGAGAGGAAAGGAGAGGAAGAGAGAGAGAGAGATGGAAATATCAATGATGAGAGAGAACCATCAATTGACTGCCTCCTGCAGGCCCCACATTGGGGATGGAGCCCAAAACCTGAGTATCTGCCCTGACCAGAATCAAACTATGACCAACACCAGCCAGGCCTGTCTCTTGATGGAAGACTCATTTTCAGGTTAACAGTTTCTAAGACTCTGAGTCCAGCCAGCTGTCCTGGTGCTGAAATATTGTACTGTTTCTAGAGATCCTGAGCCTTATAACAGAAAGTGAGGCTGGAGGCCTTTGCCTAAAGTCACACTGTGACTTCAATCCTGCCAAATAGCACAACAGTCCTAATCACTGTATAACAGTTAACTTTTATTAAGCACTTACTATATTACAGGAACTGTTCTAAGCATTTAATAAGAATGAATTCATTTGAATTCTCACTGCAGCCCAATGAGGTAGATAGTAAACTCCAATTTACAGAGCAGAAATCTGGGGCCTGAGTTGAAGCATCTTGTTCAATAAGAAGCAACTTAAGAGCCTAAGCCTCGTCTCTTGTCAGCTGCATGGAACTCTCCATGAGGGAGGCTGCAAATGTGGTAGCTGAGAGCCAGCTCTGAGGTCAGCTTGCCCATGGTCACAGTCTGGCTCTGTGACCTGTGAAAGCTGGGTAACCTTAGGAAAACTGCTTAACTTCTCTGTGTCCCATCTGTAAATTGATGGTGGACATAACATCTACTTCCTGGGTCCCTGTGAGGAGTAAATAACACTGCATACAGGACGTTGAGCACATGGCCTCACCCACAGCAATGATCAATAGGTGCTTCCAAATTGGAATTGGTTTCTTCTGTAATTGATTCTTCCTTTTATAGCTCTTTAATACAATTCTAGCAGCTCTGCTCAATCCCATTTCCTGATATTTTATTATAACTTGGGTTTAGTCCTCACATTTTGATGCATCTTCTCACTCATCCATCCATTCATTTGCTCACTGTCTTATTTCTTTAATAAAACATCAGAGCCTCCAGCATCAGCTGAATCTTGCATCATAGGTTTTCACATCTAATCCTTATAAATTGCCTCCCATTGTAAATGGTATTATGGTCTCCATTTATCTGATGAGGACATTGAGGTT
Source organism: Myotis yumanensis (assembly GCF_028538775.1). NCBI lineage: Eukaryota > Metazoa > Chordata > Mammalia > Chiroptera > Vespertilionidae > Myotis > Myotis yumanensis. Next base: position 234,511,821 of record NW_027223752.1, on the reverse strand, counting down.
CAAAGATGCTATATGACAGTGGCAGAGAGTGCCATCCCAGGATCAGAGAGGCCTTCTCCCACCCACAGACATCCCCACCATCCTTTTTCCTATTGACCTATGGAATCAGCACAGACTGAGAAAACACTACTGAATCTGAGGTCTGCTTTGGCTATTTCCCAGCTGGTAACCTCCAATGGTAGATTTAATCTAAGTCTCAGTTTCCTCATCTATAAAAGAGAAATGATAATATCTATCTTCCTGGGTTACTGTATGAATAACAGCATATTGGCATACCTACATGGGAAAATTTGTCCAATAAAAGGTTATTTTTGTTATCTATTTACAGATATTAATACATATTAATATATTTGGGAAACAGTCTGCTCTTTCTAATGAAACACTAATATGATCTTTCTAAAGAGTACATTAGGAAAAAATTTTTTGCTAAGTTGTGTTTTATCCTTTACAATAAAAGGTTAATATGCAAATTGACTGAAAGGTGGAACAACCGGTTGCTATGACATGCACTGACCACCAGGAGGCAGACGTTCAACACAGGAGCTGCGTCCTGCTGGTCAGTGCGCTCCCACAGGGAGAGCACCACTCAGCCAGAAGCTGGGCTCCCACCTCCAAGGCAGTGCTAAGTATGTCTGACTGACGGCTTAGGCCCCCTCCCTAGGGGCCTAAGCCGTCAGTCAGACATCCCTCAAGGGCTCCTGGACTGCAAGAGGGTGCAGGCCAGGCTGAGGGGACTCCCCACCACCACCAAGTGCATAAATTTCATGCCCCAGACCTCTAATTTTAATATAAATGATGAAAAGATAGCCTGGAACATTTCACACATCTGGTACAGAACCCCTGGGAGTCATCTGGAAGAAAAGATTTGTCTCCAAAGCAGGTGGCTGGAAAAGACATGTTGGTTGGCGTGAAGGGCTGGACTTCCTTCAAATGTTCACAAACTAAGGGAAAAGTCCAAGGGAACTGTGAGAAAACAGTAATTAATGACAACAAACACTGCTTCTCATCCTTGTGATAAGGTTTCTGTACAGAGCCATAAAGAGATTAATTCCACATTATAACTTTCCTTCCAATGCCAGAGCATCATTGACAAACAGGGATGAAGCCCCACTGGCAAAGACTATCAACCAGGAGCAAATGGACTAGGCATTTCATGTACATTCTTTCATGTACATGCTTTCATTTTCTGTCCACACAACAACGGTTCCATGTTGAATTACTTTCCCCATCCCTAAATCCATATGTTGAAGTCCTAGCCCTCGGTGCCCTGAAATGAGATCTTACTTGGGTATAAAGTCTTTTCAGATGTAATTAGTTAAGATGAGGTCATTCAGGTGGGCTCTAATCCAATATGAATTATGTTCTTCTAGAAAAATAAAATTTGGACAGGCATGAAGGGAAAATATCTCCTGAAGATGAAGACAGAGATCGGGTGATGATTCTACAAGCCAAGGAACACCAAAGATGGCCAGCAACCACCAGAAGAGAGAAGAAAGGCATGGGGCCGATTTTCCTCAGAGCTGTCAGAACACCAGCCACCCAGCCAGCACCTTGATCTTGGATGTCTAGCTTTCAGAACTGTGAGACAGTAAATTACTGTTGTCTTAAACCACCCAGTTGGTGGTACTTTGTTATGGCAGCCCTAGCAAAGTAACACAACAACCCACACAAGGAGATATTATTATTCTCATATTTTGGAAACTGATGCTTAGAAACTTTGATCGTCTTGCCCAAGGAATCACAGCGAGCGACTGACAAAGTTACTGGGATAGCCTTATTCCAAATTCCAAATTCCAAATTCCAAATTCCATGCTGGAGGGCATCATGGGTTTCATTTCTATCTTCTTTCTAATCTTTATGAAAAGAAAGGATACCCCTCTTTATAATACTGCACTAGGTAGCTAACTTTTCCCATGAGCCAAGCATGTTTTGTATAATACTCACATAAACAAAGATTACTGACCTAGCCCAGTGAGAAATACCGCAACTCTTCAATAATAAGAAACATTGAAACAGTACTTTATAGCACTGACTGGTGTGGGCTTGGATTTTCACGGGAGCCCCTGTGAGGCAATGTTGGCATCCCAGAAGAGGAACATACACAAGAGGCTGTGGGATTGGATTTGCCACAATGAGGCAATGGGCTTGTGGCCAAGCCAGCCCTGGAACCAAGGTCGTCTAGTGCACCATGCTGCCTTCCAGCCATGAACATAAGCCTTACCTGCTCCTTCCACATCTGACATACCTGCTTCTTACCTGGTAAGCAGGAAAAGTACTGGGCTACTAGAAAAAGCAAAACCTGCTGAGTGGGACTCATGGGAGCTCAATTATGTTACCCTGAGCAAAACCCTCAGTCTCTTTCATTGTAAAGTGTACTGTTATAAGGATTAAAAAGATAAACCATAAAAAGTGTCCCATGACAATCCAGCTAAATAAGTTGCATCATACTATTCCAAAGAATACCTGGCTTACCTCCAACCTCACCAATCATTCAAGGTGCCATGTTGGGTTCATTCCCCATTCCTTTGCTTACCTGTTAACTCATATATAACCAGGTGTTATGTTGCATTAATTCGATCACCCTTTCTATAGTTTCATTTCTATGCAAATGTAAGGAATTACTTAAAAGGAATCTAAAGCGATATACACAGGCTCTAAACATAGAAGGAATTAAACAGTTGCTTAATGAATAAAAACAGACCTAATCCCACCCCCATGATTCAAAAGAACCTGTCATGATGAACATAAAAATGATGATTTCACCCAGAGAGTAGCTGCATGGGTGATAAAAGGAAGTGCAAGCCCATGTACTACAGAAAATTCGAAACCAGAACCACTGCTTTGATTAATAAGAATAGCCGAACCGGTTTGGCTCAGTGGATAGAGTGTCGGCCTGCAGACTCAAGGGTCCCAGGTTCGATTCCGGTCAAGGGCATGTACCTTGGTTGTGGGCACATCCCCGGTGGGGGGCGTGCAGGAGGCAGCTGATCGATCTCTCTCATCGATGTTTCTAACTCTCTGTCCCTCTTCCTTCTTCTCTGTAAAAAATCAATAAAATATATTTAAAAAAAAATAAGAATATTTCATGTCTTAGTTTTAATTTTAATGAAAATCCAAGCATTTTATTAAGAAAAACCCTCTGGGCAATTTCTTTTAAGTTAGCTGTGAATTTAATTTTAAATCCTCTCATCCCCTAGTTCAATGTTACTACAAATAAAACATACTTTAAACACATGTTCCTATGCAAATATTTTTCAGAGAAACATCCATGGATTCGTCATGAAGGAATTCTAATAAACCTGTTGAAGTCCATGTCTAATCTGGGTTTGATATCTGATCACTGGAGATGCTTGGAAGGCATATCTCATTGTTTTCCTTTGGAAACCAACCTCCAATGATCACGGAGTGTTCAAAGTCAATACCTATTAGTGCTTATACATATGGTATTAATTCCACATTAATTCTGTCAAAAGTGATATCATCGTTAGAAGTTCCAAATGATGACATCACTAAAACAACTTGGTTTTCATGAGTGTGGGACCAGTCAGTGCCAAAATCCAGTTCAATCTATTCATCCGTCTATTCTGACAAGTTCAGTTTAATTAGTTCATGGCCTCATAATGAACAAGAGACTGGCTTTCTGTCCTGTTGCCAGAGCCATTTCTATTCTCTTCAACTTAAGTGCCAAATGCTTACACTACTTTGCCCAATTTATACCTTTGCCTATAATTACTAGTCCCCAAGGTGTGATTGTCCTTTCTCATAAGAGTTTGTGCAGCTGCCAACATGAAGTTGTAAATAAATTGTAATACCGTTGCTATGAGGTGTAAAAATCCCACAGCTCATATCCAGAGCCTTGTATAATAAACTCGAGTAAACATTCCATTTCCTGCAAGTGATTGTGGTCTGTGACTAGATTTAGAAAACAGGGCAGTAAGTCATCTTTCTTTAATGAGTCGTTGAAAACAAAGTCGTATCCCATGAAACCAAACCCTGTCCTTGACAAAAACAAATAGCTTATTTGTAAAAGACCCTCCAAAGGGGGGACAGATTTTTCTGTAGCTCATGACCTGAGTTCCATTTTTGTTGTTGCAAAGTGCTTAAACAATAGCAACCCCATGCTCCCAATAGCACCCATTGCCAATGAAGGCAAGAGATTGGTTTTCTAACAAGAAACAGTGTGCTATAGGAAGAAAAAATGAGAAAATCAGATGTAGAAGGACCCAGTTTGATTGCTTCTCTTCTACTTATTGGGTGACCTGCATCATTTAAACTTCTATACCTCAGTTTCTTCAGCAGTAACTTGAGGCAAAAGATGCCTACTGAATGGGATTGGTGTGACCATGAAATGAGATCCTTAAATGCAAAGCACCTATCAACAGCCATATCCAATAGTAGATGACACAGAAATGGTAGTCTCTTCCTCCTTTTTCTTTGTAATGATGGAAAACCTTCATTTCTTAGTTTCCACTGGAGCAACCTTGAGCTTACTATGTGGAAAGTGCTACAACTGAGTAGAAAGCAGTCTTTTTTTCTAGAATGTTTGTTCCTAGGACCCCTATTATGCTTTCTTATTGAATTGCCTCATCTGTGAAAGGTGATCAAGACTGCTGAAATGATATCTTAACTACAAAATCTAATCATTCCTAAAATTTGTTAAAATTATTAAAATTTCATCTCCTTTTTTTATCATAAAGGGTTTATTGATAATTTTTTCTTGTTTAATTATAATAGAATCTCATAAAAGTAAATGCTTCACAACAGAATTTTATCCTGCAGAACCCAGAGAGTCTGTGGTTCAACTTGAACATTAAACAAAGTTTACATTTGAAATAATTAGGTCAAGAAGTAATTGCAGATTAAGATCACTTTTTACTGAATTTATTGAGGTGGCACTGGTTAATAAAATTATATAGGTTTCAGGTATATAATTCCACAATACATTATCTTGCATCCTTTACCACCCCAAATCAAGTCTCTTTCCATAACCATTATTTCCCCTTTACCCTCTCCAATCTCCTCCGAACCTTCTTCCCTCTGACAATCACCATACTATTATCTGTGTCCATGAGTATTTCTTTCTCTTTTTTTATCTTTGCTGGATTAGGTCACTTTATGTTCAACAATAGTCCAGATCGTATAGTGGAAATAAAGTTAATCAGTATTAACAATTCATTCTTATATGAAAGACCATTAATGCTACCAAATATACATGGTTTCTCTAATCCTCTATTGCCCAGCCTCCATTATAGTTAGTTTGGGGCCACTAGACTAGTTCTGGTCCATAGATCATAATTAGAATTGATAGGTATTCAGTTAAAGGTCATTGAGAGTCAGTATGTCTCCTTCATCTCTCTCTTCTCCAGCTAAGAAGGCCCTGGAAGACATATGCCAAATGATACTGTCCAAGATAAGAGTAAAACCAGGTCACATAATCTTATGCCAGTGGGAGATTAAATATTATAATATTAAGCATGTGGGTATTATTTGGCACAGTCTTTTGTGTCAATTATTAGGTCACCGAGTGTCTTTCTATTAGGTCACCGAGTTCACCTTCCTTTGGGTTCAAGAGAGGTTCTCCATGGTTTCCTAGCCTTTACCAGGTGCTTCTCTCCTGGTCTCCTAGTGCTCATTTAGGAGTGCCACTGTATATTGAATCTGTCCTTAAAATTGGTAATACCATCCTTCCTACTGCTCGTGCTTGGCTCTTTTCCTGGCACACCTGCACCCACTCCTTCATCCATCTAACACAGATTTTATATTCAAAACCTAATGCAAGTGTGTCCCCTGTCACTACCCCTCCACACATTCAGCTATCAGATCCAAGAAGGAAGAACCCAAATCTTATTTGTATCTGCAGTAACATAGCAATGTGCCCACTATATTGTAGGTATCCAGAAATGTTTTTTAAACAAAACTGAAATGCTAAAAAAATAAAATAAAATAAAATAAAATATTTTGGGGTGGGGTTGTTTTAACAAAAACAGAGAAGTCCCAAAATTTTAAAAAAAAAACACCTATAATCTAAAAACTAGAAATTTAAAACACATTTTAATTCTTTTTCTGATAGTTGGGAAAAGATCAGTATTATTTGGTATTATCAGTCTAGCCTGTGGAATACTGATGGTCTGTGGCTATACTGATTGAAACCAATTGAATTAAACTACCCAAAACCACACAGAACAGAAAAAAAGGGTGAAGTGTGGTCAACTTAACAAAAACTGGCAAATATGTTCTTACTAGAGGCCCGCTGCACAAAAATTTGTGCACTCAGGGGGGAGGGGGGTCCCCCAGCCCGGCCTGTGCCCTCTCGCAGTCTGGGACCCCTCGGGAGATAACGACCTGCTGGCTTAGGCCTGCTCCCGGGTGGCAGAGGGCACGCCCAATCCCTAGGTGCAGCCCCTGGTCAGGCTCAGAGCAGGGCTGATTGGGGAGTTGGGGCGCCACCCCCTGTCATGCACAGAGCAGGGCAGATCGGGAGGTTGTGATGCCACCCTCAGTCACACACAGAGCAGGGCCAATCAGGGGGTTGGGGCACCGCCCCCTGTCACACTCAAGGCAGGGTCGATCAGGGGGTTGGGGAGCTCCCCCCTGTCACGCACAGAGCAGGGCCCATCAGGGGGTTGAGGAGCTCCCCGCTGTCACTCACAGAGAAGGGCCAATAGGGGAGTTGGGGCACCGCCCCCTGTCACACACAGAGCAGGGCGGATCAGGGGGTTGGGGCGCCGCCACTGTCACACTCAGGGCAGGGCCAATGGGGAGGTAATGGCTCTACCCTGTCACACACAGAGCAAGGCCCGTGGGGGCGGGGGTTGGGGCGCTGCACCCTGTCACACACAGAGCCGCAGGGCGATCAGGGGATTGGGGAGCTCCCCCCTATCAGGCACAGAGCAGGGCTGATCAGGGGGTTGGGGCGCCTTTCCCTGTCACGAACAGAGCAGGGCAGATAGGGAGGTTGTGGCCCTGCCCCCTGTCACACACAGAGCCGCAGGGCGATCAGGGGGTTGGGGCGCCTTCCCCTGTCACGAACAGAGCAGGGCGGATAGGAAGGTTGTGCCCCCGCCCCCTGTGACACACAGAGCCGCAGGGTGATCAGGGGGTTTGGTCGCTGCCCCCTGTCACGCTGATCCCAGTGCCGGGAGGCATATTACCCTTTTACTATATAGAATAGAGGCCTGGTACATGGGTAGGGGCTGGCTGGTTTGCCCTGAAGGGTGTCCTGGATCAGGGTGGGGGTCCCCATTGGCATGCCTGGCCTGCCTGGGTGAGGGGCTGAGGGCTGCTTTCAGGCTGGTGGTTGTTGACTGAAGCTCCCAACCGCTCCTTTTTTTTCTCTTTTTTTAAATTTTATTCTGGGCCAGCTTTAGCTCTGGCTCTAGCTCTGAGGCTTCGTATCCGGTTTATTTGCCGTTCTATAATCGAAACAATGTATAACTTCAGCTCTGAGATCCCGGCAGGCTGAAAGCTGGTTTCTGGAGTTTTGTTTAGCTTCTACATTTGCAACATACTACATAGTTGCTTAGAGTTGCAACTCAGAGGCCGGCAAGTCAGGCGGGGAACGTTGGAGTCTGCAGTCACTGGAGCAAGCAAGCCTCATGTTCGCTTCCAGCTGCCTGGCTGCCGGCCGCCATCTTGGCTGACAGTTAATTTGTATAAGGATATGCTGATTAGCCAATGGGAAAGGTAGCGGTCGTACGCTAATTACCATGTTTCTCTTTTATTAGTGTAGATTACCACAACTCAGACCCAAGGCCCACTCACACCAAGGTGAAAAGGGGAGAAAAGTAGTAGCTACCATACACTAGGACCTCCTAAGCTTCAATGTCTACAAATCCATTCTTCTTTTCTTTTATTTTCACATTCAATATTATTTTGTTTTAGTTTCAGAAGTTTAATATAGTAGTTAGATAACCATATACTTCACAAGATAATCCTCTCAATGTTTCAAGGATATAAATCCACTCTTTCCAACCATCACAAAAGCTTTGCAAGTTAGACATTATCATTCTTATTTTAGAAGTTAAAAAAACTAAAGTTCATAATGCTAAATAAATTACCCAGTGGTACAGAGATAGTGAGTGGGGGAGCTATAATTTAAACTCATATGCATTTGATTTGAACCCCATGTGCTTTCTTCACTACCTCATGTTCCAATAGTTTGGAGAGTAGAAAACTAACACAGACTTTGAAATTATCAACTACTTGGACAACATCTGCACAGTCAGTCAGAAGTTAAATGCTTGGCAAAAATATGTTGTGATAGAATAGACGATTAGAACGATGACACAGAGAATAGTTCAAGGAGACTGTTACACAGACGTACAACCAAAGTCTAGAAAGGTTCAAGAGCTAATTCAAAATCACATTGCCCTCAACTTTTCACACATGCTTTTATTAGTGCGTTCATTCAATAACTAGCCATCGAAAATTTCTGAGCAGGTATTTTTCTAGTCACTGAAAGCACATGAATAAATAAGAAATGATCCCAGCCTTCAGGAATTTTGCAGTCTGTTAAAATAGACAGGCCCATAAATATATGATGATAATACCGTGTAATGTAATACTCATAGCAGGGCATTCCTTTGTATATTTCCCTCAGCTGCTTTTATTGCCTTTTAGCCCTCTGTTCTTTCACACTCCATACCCCAGAGCTCCGGAAATAACCAAAATAATATATAGATTCATCTAAAAGTTAGTTTCCTACATTTAATTAGCCTAGCACTATTAGAGTATAATTTTATATTATCTACCCTCTTCCTCCACCTCCTCTTGGTAACTGCCCCTTTCCAAAAGCCAAATCACTCTCATAGAAGCCACCAGATATCCCATGACTCTATCTACATCTATAATTATGTTGACAAAGTATGGGCACCTGACTGAAATCAGGACAAGAAGCTTCCCAGGACTTTTGGTCTTGAGGCCAGGAACATCAAGATTAGTTTCTCTGCTGGACAAATGATGTAAGATGTAAGTTTCAGGGGCCATCCGTACTATGTGGCCCACTTTTGGAAGAGAGCCAATCTACATGTAGAGTGCTCTATGTCAAATTGCCTAATTGCCATCACCTGTTAGATATTTCAAAACTACTACAACTCAATATATCCAAAGTCAGACTCAGACTCTTTACCCCATACCTGGTCATTTGCCTGTGTTCCCTGTTACAGAGGAATAATACTCTAACCCACTTAATTATGCAAGCCAGAAACTTAAGATCTATCTTAGTCCTCTCCCTCTCCATCACCCCTCATATTTCACTACTGCTTGCCCCTAATATAATCACTCCCAAATAGTTCTTCTCTCTGTCCACACTTCTCCATATGTATCACCATTAAGGACAAGCTACAAAAGTTCCTAAATGACCTACCTGTAGTCTCAGTTTCTCTCCTATAATCCATTCTTCAGGAAGTGGCCAACTTTAACTATTCCACTTTCATGGAGAATACCCTCCAATCTTTTCTCATAATTCTTTGAATAAAGTAAACATCCTACAATGCTCTGGGCTTTGTCTCATGTCATCATCTTCATCACACTCAAGAGAACCATCCCCCCTTAGTCACAACAGAAACTTTGCAAATATGCTCATTCCTACCTCTCAGCTTAGTCACCTCTACCTCAGAGGAATGGCTCTCACCTCCATGACCAGGTCAAATTGCTCATCATCTGCTCTTATAGCATCGTGTGTCTTTCAGAGAAGCAGAGCAATCTGAACCCTGCTTAGGGAACCTGCTGCACTTGCAGTGTTCCATTTACTTGTGTGATCTTCTCCTCCACTAACCTCCATACGGTCAATACCTGATGGGTAGGGGCCAGGTTTGTTTCCTCTCTCCGTTATGTCCCCAGAGCCTATCATAGTGACCCACATGATGCATTCCAAAAGATCTGTTGTATCAATGAATCCAAAATTTCATGATGTGGCCCTTAATTTATTCTGTGTAATTTGTTCTGATGATAGTAGGAAATTATAACTATTGAAGAAAGATTAAAAATGAAAACAGAATTTCTTCAAACAAGCCATTCTGTAAAGAGACATCTCTAGTATGCTTTAAAAAATCTATGCAATTCTCCACCTCTAAATATGTGCTCCAATTCCTGCTGAATCACAAGCTATTCTACTGAACACCAACATCAGGGAATCTTACCGAAATCTTTACTCTGAATGCTACTCACCAGCCATTTGTGGAGAATCCAGCACCCAGAACTCAGGATGAATAGCCTTGTCCTTCATCATCAGTATGCTCATAATCAGTAGTGCTCCAGGTGACCACTCTACCAAGCTCTTCTCTCAGTACCTGCTCCCATTTCAGCTGTGTCACTCAGAAATAATTAAAAAGTACTGTTGACAGGAATTCTGCTGGTGGCAATTCACCCAGCACTGGGAGATTCTTTGTACAACAAAACAAATATTACCTAGGTAATTTTTCTAAGTTTTCCTTTAAAAAAATTAGGGTTCTTTAGTCATGGATGAGCTATGTGCTAAACCCATAAAAACTATTATTGAGATTCATAGACAAAATAAACAGTTCAAGTGACTTCTTACCTTTTACTATCAGATAAAGTGTCTATGACCCTAACACTAACCTGGCTCACAGCCATCATTAACTGCATCTTCACTGCACCCATACCTGGATGGATGAGTGGGTGAATGTGTATAGATTTTATTCACGGCCACATCCACAGGAAGTGCAGTGGCAGGAAGTGGGAGGAATTTGGCCACAGGGTGCTTGGTGTGGTGAGAAGAATAATGACCTGAAAGTCTGGACAATTTCAGTTTAGTTCTGGCTTTGCTACTGATGTGATGTGTTTGACCTCAGGAAAGCAATCAAATTGTCCAGTCCTCAAGTTCCCCTTCTCAAAATAAATGAGTTAGACTTAGAACCCTTACTAGCTCTTACCTTCCAAGACTTCCAACTCTCTTTGATATCGGCTACATTCTGGTTATTTCATAATCAACATGTCACAATTCCTAACCTGGTTACCAGGTAGAAATATATATGCACCTTGCAAATTTTAGATTATCCAAAGATTATTCTAAACTAGTTTTGAAGTGGTTGGTCTTATTGATTCCATAAGAAACTTAAGGGGAAAAGCCAAAACCATGTCTTAGAAAATGCACATAATTCCTAGACTCTTGCCACAATATTGCAAATGAAAGTGGCTGGGGCACTTCTCTGAGCTTCCCTTCAACTTCATAGGAAGTCAAAGTTGGCTTCAAAACCATGGCAGAGATGGCTGCAGATATTCCCAAGAATAATAAGTGCTCTACCTGATAGAAGTGAATAGCTCCTTCCAGTTGGCTGAAAGCACTTCCTTTGCTAAATAGTTCAAAACCTAACGTGATACACAGATTGTATATTTTGGGGGCAATTCTTGGAGTCTAGAGAATGTTGCCTTGGATAGTTAAAATGCACTAGTGAAAAAAAAAAGTCCAGTCTCCTTCCTGCTAGAAAGGGGCACACCCAATGCTATTCCAAATGGCCTTATTTTTTAGGAAGTGGTTCTGTCGTTCAGGTTGAAGGACAAGGTTGAGTGACTAATTATGTTTTCTTTTGCAAACTACTTCGCTAGCCATTATGCAAAAGTCTCAATGAGCTATTTCTAGAGCAGGTATGCCACATACAGTTTTGTCTATGAAAAATTTCAATGAATAAATTTAGGACAAGAGCTTCAGCTCCCAATGCCATCATCTCCAGGAGGCCTTCTTATTGGTGGAATTAATCTCTCATTTTTTAATTGCTATCAGGATTCACTGGCTGTCCTTCTGTTTATACATTTAAATGAAAAATAATAGTTGAGGAGAGACAGGTCACTTGGATGTAGCGTGACGAGTCTTTTTTCTATATATCAAGGGAAAATGTGAATATTATCCCGCCACAGACAAAATAGAAGCAGGACTATGGATTACGATTTGTAAGCCTGATTTCAGATACTATTGGTGATTATATGAATTGGCAGAATGCTCTGTAACTTTTGAAAACTCTAGAGCAGTGATGGCGAACCTATGACACGCGTGTCAGAGGTGACACGCGAACTCATTTTTTTGGTTGATTTTTCTTTGTTAAATGGTATCTAAATATATCAAATAAATATCAAAAATATAAGTCTTTGTTTTACTATGGTTGCAAATATCAAAAAATTTCTATATGTGACACAGCACCAGAGTTAAGTTAGGGTTTTTCAAAATGCTGACACGCCGAGCTCAAACGGTTCGCCATCACTGCTCTAGAGTATGGAGTGTTGTACTAGGTCTTTATATTAATGTGTTTACATTGCAGAGGAGGCAGAACAACGTCTGCCTCCATTTTCATTTTCATCCTACCCCCTAGTGGTCCTGAAAATTATTTTTATTCTTTTTTACAAATAGCTTTGTTGAGACATTTTTTACATATCATAAAATATACCTCCCTTTATATAATTGTATAATTGTATAATTCAATGATTTCTACTTAATTTACCAAGTGATTCAGCCATTACTGTAAATCCATTTTATAACATTTCATTTTCTCCCCCAGTAAGATCCCCTGTGCTCAATTATAGTAAGCCCATTCCTGTCCCTAACCCCAGATAATCATTCATCTACTTCATGTCCCTATAAATTTTCCTTTTCTGAACACCTCATATGAATAAGATCATATAATGCATGGGCTCTTATGTCTGGCTTCTTCCACTTAGCACAGAAATTTTGAGGTCCATCCACAATGTAGCATGTATCAGTAGTTTGTTCTTTTTTAGTTCATTGCATGGATATATCAAAATTATCTATCTATTCCCCAGCTGCTGGGCATTAAGTTGTTTCTAGTTTGCAGGCTGTTATGAATAAAGTTGCTATGAACATTTGCACGCAGATCTGTATGTAGACATTTTTTGAGATGGATACCTAGGAGTGGAATTTTGGGTCTATTCAATATTTTCATTTAGTCCCCCCACATGAATTCATTCATTCATTCAATATCAGTAAACCATGCCCTATGAAAGGACATTAAATGAATGAAGATCACTCTCTTGTGGGGAAATAAGACATGCACATGGAAAGATATACAGTGAGGTCCTAAGAGAGGGTGCCTCTCTGGAGGAAGGAGAGGTCGGGTTCAGTGGCAAAACAGGAAGATTTCCTAGAGGAGGCAACACTGTGCAGACATTGGAGAAGGAGGAGGATCCATTAGCTGGACCTTCTTAGTGCAGCTCACTCTGGTCAACCCCCAGTGCTGTGCTGATTCACACACTGTGAGCAGGCCAGTCAGACTGAGTGGAGGTCAGGACTTATGGGCACCAGGGACTCGGTCTCTCTCTAAGTGCATATCTAAAGTTTCTGGGTCATGGTTTTCTCATTTGAAAGCAGAATCATTTCTTTCCTCTTGATCCATTGCTTCACTTACTGACCTGCCATGGGGTTTGGGAAAGAAGTCCTTGAGATACTGGAGATAAGGGGGGCTTCGAAAGAGTATATGCTTTTTTCTCCAAATCTACATACAGTGTTTTGTAAACATGCATTCATATAAGAAATATCTTACAGGGAGGGGTGCTCCACATGTAAGCTTATATCTGTGAACTAGGCTACATTTAGAATACCTAAACAGGTACCATAGGAATTTGTACAGGTGTAGCTCCCAATCTCTCAGTATCAGGCATGTTCATCTAACCACACTAGCCTCTCCTTTCTTTAATATGTCAAGCCTTTGAGTTTACTCTTCTCTCTGACCCTACAATCCATAAATTTAGCTCCTTTTTTATTTTTCATAATTTACCTCTAAAGCCACCTCCTGATGGAGATATTGATTGATTATTCTGTGTAACTGTAAAATCAGTCATATTAGATTATGATTCACCACCCTAACAAGTGATTTTTAACTTAGTACTTCTGTAAAGACCCTACCGTCAAATAAAGGCACATTCTAATGTCCTGGGGGTTACACATTAACATATGAATATGAGAGAGATACAATTTAAGCCATAACAAACAATACTATTCAAATTGCTACCAAATGGGGTTGTTCCAAAAGGAAATTGTTCTTGGAGGACCACAAATGGAGATTATAGTACATGACTCTAAGCAAAAGCAGAGGATTACGTTAAAGGTCTTGCCATTGGAGGACATGCTCATGCATTTGACGGACTTAGACAGTTCTTCCATGAGGCATGTCACCATCTCAACACGCAGGCATTCCCCCAGTTAGCCAGGCCAGTCATATCAAACCGTCCAATGAGGCACTCAGTAAGGACACAGATCCCCCCCCGCCCCACACACACACACCAGGTCACTCTCTTGTACTGTGTAAAGTCAAGATCATAGCCCAGCCAATGTTGCTCAGTGGTTGAGCATCAACCCATGAAGCAAAAGGTCACTGGTTCAATTCCCAGTCAAGGCGCATGCTTGGGGTTGCTGGCCTGATCCCAGTAGGGGGCATTCAGGAGGCAGCCAGTCAGTGTTTCTCTCTCATCATTTTTTTTTTTTTTCTCATCATTGATGTTTGTATGTCTCTCTCCCTTTCCCTTCCTCTCTCTCTCTAAAATCAAAAACATATTTTTTAAAAGTCAAGAATGCATTCAAATGCTAATCAAAGAAGATAAAGGCAAAACTAATAATTTAAATAAAAATCAAACTAAGCTGTTTCTCAACAGCTTGGGTCTCCTTGTAAAAGAATTTGTCTTTTCTGACCAGTGGATGAAATACAGTTAAAAGGAGATGAGGACTTCAATTTTTGATAAACAACAAAACTTCTGAAGCTTAAATGATTACCTGCTCATAAGTGTTCATGTGCAATATTTGACATATTCCAGAAAAAATTTCATTTTAATGCTACATCCTGTGAAACAGGCAGAACAAGGACTATTTTAAAGTTGAAGGAACTAATAGGGAGATCAAGAGACTTGGCCAAGGTACGCAGAGCACTTAAGCAGCAACGTAAGGGTTGAGCTGTGGACTCTAGTCATCTGGCTCCAGGCCCAGCTCCCTCTCCTATAGATTCTTCTTCTATGGCCCCAAAAGCGTGACATAGGGGTAGTTAGGGGAAAGGGCAGGTGCACTTTGTTTCAGTAACAGTCTTTGTCACATCGAATATGTCTGGGCAAAGTCTCTTCCTGGATCCCACAGTGGATGAGATAGATAAACATCTGAGGCTCACACATGTTACTACAACTCTTGGAATTTTAACATTAAACTTGACTTCCTTTGCAACTTTCTAGGTTCATTACATTTTTAAGGGTGTATGTGTGTGTGTGTGTGTGTGTGTGTGTGTGTGTGTTTATGCGCATGGGTGTGTATGCTTTAAATATCAACTAATAGAAAAATGATCATGGGTAAAACAGGTCAGATAGAAGCCAAGGACAAGGTGAAGGCAATAAACCCGATGATGATGGCAGTTACCAACCTTTCAGGTAAGAATGCTATCCTACGTTTTAAACTTAGACCTCTTTGGCCCAGGAAGATATAGAACATGTGAAAAATCCATATGGAAAATGTGGAGGCATTTTGCAGAAAATTAGGATCTGGGCTCAAGAGAGATGAAAATTTCTTCAGTGGCTCTTGCCAACGCACCTCATCCAGGACACGTGGAAACAGACCAAAGCGGCCTGTCAGGCTGCCTCTGCCAGGAAACGTACTTTTTAAAAAAATATGTTTGTCATTTATCTTGGTAATTACAATCCAAGACTGTAGTGCATTATGAACATTAGAAACCTAAAGCGTTGGAGAGAAATAAAGACTATGTTTCTTTTTAAAAGGTATGTAATTTAAGAGGAGAGCGTCTTAAGGTCCAACTTTCTGTGACATCAAAGGAGGTCAGCATGGAAATGTAGAATCCATTCCCAGCTCGTCCTAGGTGGAAGCTGGGCAGCTGCAGCCTGGCCTCCATTGCTTATTTCTTTTCTTCTTCTTAGGTTACAGTTTTCTAGAATACCTGTCAGGTAAGAGCTGCATAGCATAGGTATGGTTTTGCAGGAAAGAGAAAGGATTCCAAGTCACCATCCCCCAACATTTCATCAAGGAAGGCAATTTCATTTTTCTGAATCTCAGTGTCCCGTCAAGTAATCTAATTAGTGGAAAACCACAATGTACTAGAGCACAGGTCCTGAGATGTAATAGAAGTAAGACAATTCAGGTGATTCTGCAAATGGAAGACGAGGCCACCACCTGCAGTGCAGAGCATCAGCATCAGACCCCAAACCTCAGGACTGACAAAGGCCATGCTGGGCGTGTCCCACCTCATGCACCTCAGTCCACCGTGGCCCTAGCAACACACTCTTCTCTCTCTTTTTTGGAAACAAGGCTCTTATTGTTCCAGGATGGAGGCTCACCCAGACTTCATTATCTCAGTTCAGACTCGTACAGCAAATATCTATGCCAACAAAAATTTATACATATAAATATACACGTTTATATCTATGATCTGGAATTTTACTATTGATCAAATAAAATGTTCAAATATGAAGAACCTGTCCGGATCCAGATTTCACAAAAAACAGAACATAGGGTGGTTTCTGGAGACCCAGGAATGGAGTCTGGATGGCTTAAAGGCAAAATCATTAATGGGAACAACTCCTAGTATTTTCTGTCTTGGTGTCTCTTCCCCCAAGACTCAAATAACAGGGAGCTAAGACACGTAAAGCTGTAAGTACTGTGAGACCAGTGTTTACAGGTTGAAAATAATGAAACAAGTAATGATGAGAAAGCCTGACAAGTGCCAGGCCATACTCTTCATGCTACAAACCTGAAAGGATAGGTGACCCTTTAGAAGAAGTGCCCCCACAGTCTCGCTAGATGGCACACATTCTGCTAATGGGAAGATGATACTCAAAATCCCCGGGTAAGCAGTAACCAGTTTGGCTAAGTGGATAGAGCGTCGGCCTGTGGACTGAAAGGTCCTAGGTTCGATTCCGGCCAAGGGCATGTACCTTGGTTGTGGGCACATCCCCAGTAGGAGGTGTGCAGGAGGCAGCTGATCAATGTCTCTCTCATCGATGTTTCTAACTCTATATAAAAAAATCCCCGGGTAAGATCCACAGGAAAGAGTGGTGTGAGGGGCTACGAAGGTGAAGATACTTAACTCTTTCTTGGGCCTAGGGGCATGGGTCTCAGGTACAAATGTCTATCTGTACCTCAGTTTCCACAGGAGTAAAATAGGGGAGGGGGCAGGTCAACAGTGGTTCCCAGGGGTGGTTTTGTTATAAAAACACATAAAGGATCTCCCTCCATGGAAACACTTTGCACACTTTAGGCAGGACTATGACATTATTATTAGCAAAGATAAATAACTTCTATTCATCTCTCCAGAATCAGCCCAGGAGTGCTATCATCCACAATGCCTTTCCCTAAACAACCCTAGCAGGAACAACAAGCCACCTTCTGCAGTCCTGCATTGTTCTACACCTGCTACAGGCCAGCACTTGCCTGGCTCTGCTGAAATCACCATCCTTGTGTTGGGCTCACCCCATTGTTCTAACCCCTAGAGACAGAAACTGCATGTTATTCCTCCTTGTATCCTAAGACGGGGGTTTGGGCCTAATACGAAGTAGTTGTCTTGTTATTGAGTAAAGGAATCCTCAACACATACTTGTTCAAAAATAGATATTTGGTTGAAACGTTAATAAATTCGATTGGATTCCACTGAGAAAACTGGAGTGATCCAGAAACCCTGGGAGTATGTCCCTCCATTCTAGAAGGCCACAGAATGCCACAGCTCAGGCTGTGGGTTCTCGGCAGCACCACTGTCCCCACAACTCCACTGCAGCCCTACTCAAAGCCATATTAAAGGTAGGCTGCAAATTAATTTAGAAATACTAAGTTTCACACACTTTGTTTTATTTGTATTTGATTTGTTTTGACCATGAGATTTCTCAGCCCGATGGTTTGCAGAAGTTCCCAAAGACATCTGGCCTGGATGCCATTTTGTTGGGAAACTAGCCCTTAAGGACATGCCCTCTCCTGCAGGGCCACACACCTGGGAGTATGAGCAAGTCAGCAAGACAAAGACTCCACCACACACAGAGTACTGAGATCCTATACAGACTTCCTGCCCTAAGAAACCGGGTCCAAGAAGGAACCAGGGCTGCGAGCTAATGCCTCCACGAGGCAGAGTGGGCTAAGAATCATTAACAGTAATACAAGCAACCCTGTCTGACCTGGGGGGAGGAAAGCATGCTAATTCATTACAGAGGAACACAAAGAGTTTCTGTTGGAAGGAAGACAGGGCAAAGGAGCTAATATTTTTTGGCAGTTCTTTGATTATTAGCAACAGAAATAAATTATGTTTAACTTGAGAAAAAAATTACTGGAAATGCTGAGAGTAGTGCACCAAATGGAAGGGAAAACTTAAAAAACAGATTTCACAAAAAGCAGGACCTACGGTTGATTCTGGAGACCCAGGAATAGAGTCTTGGGGCTTAAAGGCACAGTCATTAAGGGGAAGAACTCCAAATATTTTCTGTCTCAGTGTCCCTTCCCCCAAGACTCAAATTCCAGGGAGAGAACCTCTAAATGATTGGTCTCCTGTTGGCCACATAGGCACCTCTTGGCCATGAGAGGCAGGTCACCAGAATGGACAGTCTCTTCATGGAGATATCCAAACTCCAATTGAAGCAATTATCAATGGAAGGGGGATGGATGTTGGGCAGTGGTCATGGCACTGACTGTTACATATGTCCTCCTCTCAGCAACCCTGTGAAGTATGATGACTCCCATTTGACAGATTAAAGGCAGAGAATAGTGAGGTTCATTTGATGGAAGGGAAGAGCGAGGCTCAGCAAGTTCAAGCAAGCAGCCCCAGGGATTTGAACTTGCCCGAGTTTAGAGCCCAAATGCCTCACTATTACGATTTTCCCCTGGCGGCAAAATCTAAGCTCTTTCCACTACAGGCAAACTGAGCTGGGCCTTGAAAGGTCCCCTGGATTCCAAATGGCAGAGACATGAAGGAGAAGAGAGTGGGAACTGACCAAGCCATTTGCCACGGGATGTGTGGGATATTTGCAGCACTCGCTGCAAGGAGAGAAGCCGTATCCTTTGTAAATGTTACAGCAAGGGAAAAACATGCTTGGAGTTTCCTCTGAGACTCACAAACATTCTACTAAAGGGAAAGCATCCAAGACAACATTTGTTTAAATTAAAAATAACAATAAAAAGAAAAAACTTGACATCTATTCCTGGCCAAAAGGTCAAGCACTAAATAACATTTCAATTTGGCTTTGATAAAAAAAAATGGATGTTGTTTTGGATGGCTATATTTAAGCAATTTTTGCAAGCCTCGGAGGGAACTAAAAATGCTTTAATTGCTTCCTCGTTTTTACGGACTCCATTCTATGGGACTTCGGCCGCATCTGTCACCAAATTGCCAGCATTACAAAAACATTGTATATTTCATACATGGAAGAACCCCAAATACCTGAAAATGCCTCCAAATGTTTGAAGAGCCAACTGAGCATTTTTTTAAAATGTATTTAAATTTCAGTTATGCCTGGGTATCTGGAATTTATCCTAAGGGTTATTTTATTATTAATTAAAACATAGCATTTTCTATTGAAATCCTCCCTCATCAATCTACTCATGAGGAAGGTAGCTGTGCATCTTCTAAAACACAAGGATAGGTTAGTCCCTTGACAATTTAAAATACACAATCTTACACAAGCACTTACAAGCCAGAGGGTGCCCAGCCAGCATGGTTCAGTGGTTAAGTATCACCCTATAAACACAGTTCAATACCCGGTCAGGGCAGATGCGGGCTTGATCCGTGTAGGGTCTGCAGGAGGCAGCCAATCAATGATTCTCTCTCATCATTGGTGTTTCTCTCTCTCTCTCTCTCTCTCTCTCTCTCTCTCTCTCTCTTTCTTTCTCTCTCTTTCTCTCTGAGATGGATAAAAACATATTTTAAAAAACAGACAGAGGGTAAGGTGGATGGGAATTAATATTTAGGAGTCACTTTGCATGCGCCAGGACAGTCACTAAGGCCTTTCTCCTTTTAGTGAAATGAAAATTCACTAAGCCCTTTCTATTCCAGTGTCTCAGTGATGCGCATGTCCACACTGGGAGAGCAGCGTCAGGACCCATTTCATCTACTAACATTGGCCACTAGAGGTGGGGATACTGGAACTGAGAAGCAATTTGCTCAAAGCCACATAATTAAGTGATAGAACTGGGTTTTAACCCCAAGGAGGTAAAACACTAATGTTCTTGCCCTTTCAAAACAGAATATGCATTTTATCAAGAGCTGTTACTATGGGTCTCCACCCCTTTTCCACCCCCCCAATAAACTGTAACAAGACCACAAACACAAACACAATCAACGCTTGCCTCCCGGTTGGAGTCCCAGAGTAGTTCCAGCATTGCATTGGTCTCTCCGTGCCTATCATAGCCTGTCAATGCCATGGTTTATTCATCACCCCGAGTCACATCTGTCCTGAGAACATCACAAGGCACTAGCTTCCGGGCACATGGTGATCCTGAAAGTCTGGAAGTTTATTCCTAGTTCTTCTTCCCCATGAATCCCAAAGCTGTCACTGAGTTTTGCCAATTTCACTTGCAAACCTCTCCAAACTGTAAGCCACCAAGCCTTTGCAGTACCACCCCTTCCCTGGCTCACTCCTGCCCCAATAGAGGGCACTTTTCCCTTCACCTCCCTGCCTCCCCCACCGGGTTCTGAGAGCCTCTAGGGAAGGACCCAGCCTGCTTCCCCTCTGTATGCCCCAGGCCTACCACAGAGCCTGACCTCAGGCATCACATCAGCTCAGCAAATGTTGGCAAATCAAAAACTAAATCAAGAAGCTGATTTGACCCAGTGATCCCACTTCTAGGAATATAGCCCAAGAAACTGGAAACACCAATCAGAAAGGATATGTACCCCTATGTTCATAGTGGCAAAATCCACCATAGCTAAGATTTGGAAACAGCCTAAGTGCCCATCAGCAGATGAGTGGATTAAAAAACTGGTACATCTACACAATGGAATACTACACTGTGGTAAAAAATAAGGAATTCTTACCATTTGCAATAGCATGGGTAGAACTGGAGAGCATTATGCTAAGTCAAATAAGCCAGTCAGAGAAAGATAAATATCACATGATCTCACTCATTTGTAGAATATAATGAACAACATAAACTGATGAACAAAAACAGATCCAGAGACAGAGAAGCATCGATCAGACCATCAAACCTCAGAGGGAAGGTAGGGGAGGGTGGGGGTAAGGGGGAGAGATCAACCAAAGGACTTGTATGCATGCATATAAGCCTAACCAATGGACACAGATACCAGGGGAGGTGAGGGCATGAGTGGGGGGTGGAGGGGCAATGGGTGGATAAGGACACATATTAATACCTTAATAAAGAAATTTTTAAAAAAGAAGCAAGCACACTGCATAGGATGATAGATGGGTAAACCCTCAGAGCAGCTGCAAAGCAATCCAGTGCAGACCTAAGAGAATATTATTGCTCCGGCCTTTGAACTTCTTCTTTACGTATGTGCCTTTTTGGTTTCTGGCTGTTCTCCTTGCTCCAGACACATATGTTTATTTCCCTCGAGTTCACCTTTCCCTGCGTCCCTGCTATTTTGGCTCTCTCTTTGTACCCAGAGTGCATCCAAACTAGAATTGGACATGTATACTATGCACGGACCCTCATGGCCTGGCCCTGCTTTCCTCTATAAACAATTCTACCCAATGAACCCTAAAGTCAGGAAAAATATGCTTACCAGTAGTTTTCCTTAGAATATCTCTTTTTCCTTTGTGTGGGCAATGCCTCCAGGCTTCTCACCAGCCAGTTCACAGGCACCTCCACCATGAACACTTTTCTGAGCTACTACCCACTACCCCCCCACCATGTTGGTTTTCTCTATGAGGACACTTAGTTTAGATGGTGTATCACCTAGTCCATTCTGATAAAGGGAAGCCTTGCAAGAGGGCATGAGGGGTAATCATCATATATAATAAAGAGATAATATGCAAATTAATCTCCACACCCTCACAAGATGGCTGCCTATGACCAGGCAGGCAGAGGGGGGCAGTTGGGGGCAACCAGGCCAGTGGGGGGGGGGGGGCAGTTGGGGGCAATTAGGCTGATGGGGGGGCAGTGAGGGGCAACTAGGCCAGCATGGGGGGCAGTTGGGGGTGACCAGGCCAGTGTGGGGGAGGCAGTTAGAAGTGACCAGGCTGGCAGGGAAGGGGCAGTTAGTCTTGACCAGGCAGGCAGATGAGCGATTAGGAGCCAGCGGTCCAGGATTGTGAGAGGGATGTCCGACTGCCGGTTTAGGCCCGATCCCTGGGCCAAAACCAGCAGTTGGACATCCCCCCAAGGGGTCCCAGATTGGAGAGGATGCAGCCTGGGCTGAGGGGATCCCCCCCTCCCCGTGCACAAATTTCATGCACCGGGCCTCTAGTCTATACATAAAAAGAGGTAATATGCTAATTGGACCTAATGGTGTCACAGTCACAACCGCTAAGGAGGAGGCTGCCTGCGTGTGTGCAGCGGGGCGTTGCTCCAGGAGACAGGGTGGAAGCGGGGAGGTGCCCAGAGGAAGCCCGTGCCCAGGAGGGTGGGGGTGAGAGCCTGTAGTGCCCCCCTCACCAGTCCTTCGCCACCCACTGCTCGCACTCAGAGCACCCTGCTGCTCACCTGCCTGGGGAAGGAGCACAGCGCAGCAGGCAGGAGGTTTCCACACTCTCCTCTGGCTCCATGATGGGGCAGAGCCACTGCATTGCTCCGGAGATAGGGAAAAAGCAGGGAGTCTCCCAGAGAAGGCGGGACCAGACCAAGGCAACTCGAGGCATTGAGGACGGGGCTTGAAGTGGCCAGAGAAGGTCAGAGGGGTTGGGGGGCTGTGCCAGGCACACTGGAGCTCTATGTGGAGAGGATAGGGTATCAAGGCAGGATGGCGGGTGAGTGGGCAAGCTGTGCAATTTTGTGAACTGGGCTCCTAGTATAATATAAGAAAGTGTGATGATGACATTGGCTAAAAGGGCAAACGGGACATGCTGAGACCATCAGAGTCTGGCAGGGCAGGGAGCCGCTTTCCCTGCTGTGCCAGAGGCTTGAATGATGGAGGCTGTGTCACCAAAGGTTAGGTCTGCATCCAACCTGAAACAGACACTCTGAGGAGCCAGAACAATAGGGAGCCTGGGCCACTACCAGCGCAGTCTCTGGAAGCTCCAAGGAAGGCAGAGGGACTGGCCTCCTCCCTTTCCCCGACCCTCCTCCTGAGAGGCCTCTGTGCAGGCTGAGGAGGGAGCCTGGCCCTGGCGTGCCTTGCAGAGGCCATGTCCTAGGAGGCAAAGCAGGTTAGCAGAAGGGTGTTGATGGGCTATAGGAAATACACAGAAGAGAGCACATGTCATATGTATGTATACACGTTGTATGTTTGTACACTGAGTGGCCAGATTATTATGACCACCTGACGTTTGTAGGCAAATTAGCTATACACTGCATCGTATGGGATATGGAAGCCAAAGGCCTGTTTGAACACCTTTGCTGTCTGCAGTTACCAAGATAAAACGTCTCCAATTCACACAGAAACACAAGGATTGGACAGTCGAACATTAGAAAAAAGTCATGTGGTCCGATGAATCACATTTCCAGTTGCATCATGCACATGGCAGAGTGAGAATTTGGCAGAAACAGCATGAAAGCATGCACCCCACATGCATGAGTACAACCCTTCAAGCTGGTGGGGGCAGTGCTATGGTTTGGGGCATGTTTTCCTGGCATAATTTGGGCCCTTTAATTCGTGTGGAACAATGTCTGAATAGCACAACATACCTAAGTATCATAGCTGATCAGGTTTATCCTATCATGTTGATGTTGTATCCAAATGGAGATGGCTTCTTCCAACAAGAAAATGTGCCATGCCACGGTGCTCATATTGTGCAGGAGTGGTTTCAAGAACATGAGGGAGACTTTACCTTGCTTAGGTGGCCCCCACAATCACCAGATCTCAATCCAATTGAGCATTTGTGGGATGAAGTTAAAAGAGCCATCAGGCAGCTGGTTCTACAACCATCAAATCTCACAGAACTGGACAGTGCTATCCATCAGGCATGGTGTCAGATTCCTCGCATCACCTTTCAACATCTCATGGAGTCAATGCCAAGAAGAATCGTCACAGTATTGAAGGCAAAAGGTGGCCCAACGAAGTACTGATGGGGTGGTCATAATAATCTGGTCACTCAGTGTATATATATCCCATATTCAAAGACTGTTAAATCATGTTGTTTACCCATATCTTCAGAAAAAAAATCACTTCTACTGTTTTTGTAAACAACCTGCTTCCCTATTTATAATGGTCTGGCCCTTTAGCAACTTCAGCGTAAAATTATAGCTAATTTGCCTACAAATGTCAGGTGGTCAGAATAATCTGGCCACTCAGAGTATATTTGTAGTTATTCTTACTCACCGACAGTGAGACTCCTTCAGGCAGAGACCATGCCTTACTCATTTGTGTGTCCGAGGATGCTGTCTCCATGGGGATCTTCGTGGATCCGTTAAGAATGCGTTTATGGAGGAACAAATGTGACAGTATTTTCAGATGGTGCAAAGGATCTTTCACTCTGTGGGTGGAACTGAACCTGCTCCTGTTACATCCTTAGCACTTGGCTCACTAAATACAACCTCTCCCCTCCCACTTACACCCTGCTGTCCCACTTTCCTTTTCTTCATGTTTCCTTCCATGCAAGCAAAACTGGCGTTTTATTTATTTTAAAGACTTCACGTGTATTTTTATTTGATTACATGGTGCTCATTTTGATTACTTCATTACTTAGACAGCAGAAAACCTGAGGAAACTGGCCCAAGCCACCAAAGGGATTCCATGCAAGGAGGTCAGGTGTCTGATGGGGTTGGGAGCTGGGTTATTACATTGGGAAGAGGCAGGGCTTGGGCCAGAAGGCTGAAAAGCCATCCCACCACTGCCCACCCATCTTCTCCTGCACCTGCTCCATCTTCACCCTCACTCCCTGGCTGGTGGGACCACATGGAGTGGCTTCCTTCTCCTTCTCTGACTTCCAGGCACCTAGAGAGATGCTAATCTCAGTTTTGACTCTAAAAATCCTGGAGAGCCCAGCCGGTGTGGCTCAGTGGTTGCATATGGACCCTTGAACCCAGAGGTTACACTTCAATTCCAAGTCAAGGCACTTGGCCAGGTTGTAGGCTCGATCCCTAGTAGGAGGCTGCAGGAGGCAGCCGATTGATGATTCTCTCTCATCACTGATGTTTCTATCTCTCTCTCCCTCTCCCTTCCTCTCTAAAATCAATTTAAATAATAAAAATAAATAAATAAGTAAAAATCCTGGAGAAGCTCTGGAAACACTGGTGTTGCAGAGGCACAGGGCCATGTGACATGCACCTGGCATCTCTCATGGAAAATATGTGGAGGGATGAAGATGTAGGGACAGCAACCAGGAAGGAGCAGGGAGTCCTGGCAGCTGACTGACAGGTTCCTACTGCAGGCCTGAGTCAGAGGCTTCAGAGATGTGCAGATGGGCTGGAGTCAGACAGATGTGAGGAAGTCTACATGCTGGCCTCTTCGAGTCCAGGTGCACATTAGCATATTAAAGCTCTGAGAGCCCCAGATTAGCTCAGCATGGGCCAAGTCCATGGAGCACAGGTTATCTTCTTGGATCATTAAGGAATGTCTCCCCCACACAGCCATCTCTCACAGCCCCCACCTCTGGGCCCAATTTCCTCATACAGGCTCCTTCAAATCAGCAAGGAGGGTCTCCACCCTGTCTTTCAGGTTCATATGCATATTTAAATAATTAGCGGCCTCTCTATTGAATCAGGACATTGACATTGGCTCTTGATCCTGAGCCACAGTTTCGTCACCTCTAGGAGGAGGCCAAGTACTTGGTGAGCAGAAAGTCTTCAAGAAATGGAAACTTTGTTCCTTTCATTGTCCTAACATCTGGGGAAGAGCTGGTTGTTTATTCTCTCTCTTCCGCAACCTCACTTTCTCCCCTCTCTCTCTCTCTCTTCCCCGTCCTCTGCTCTCAATATACAATAGATATACATGCATCATTCAAGCACCATCTCTATCCCTTTTCTTCCCTCTTTATCCCTCTTTCTTTTCTCTTTATCTCTCTCTGGTGACCTCTCCTCTCTATCCCTTTACCCTTCACCTACATCACTCTCCCTGTTTTTCTTGCTTTCTCCTTCCAAAGACAGCACCCTTTTAAACTGCAAAGCATTTATGACACAAAAAAGGATGTCAGTCAGTGGAGGTTGGTCCTCAAGGACTCTCAGTAGGAGATGGGATGAAGAATTCGGTAACAGAGGGCCAATAGCAGACAGCATTGCAGTCCTGGGCATTCTGGAGACTTCTGAATGGCTCTAATGTCAGAGAACCAGGAAGAGGGATCTCTGGATCCCTGGGATTCCATATTCAGAGTCACTCAGATGCTCAAAACATGCCTGATATCTGCATCTCAGTGATCAGTTAATTACTAAATACTCAGACCTTTTCTATGCAGTATCTTCCCTCTCTTATTCTCCCCTTCTTCCTTCTGCTTTTAAAAAAAATTCTAATAGAGGATTTAGCCTTAGAAATGCTCATGTGTCTTAGTTTCTCTACCCAAGAAGTGTTTCAGAATATATCCCTACATTTATTACTAACGTCCACAAGTATCTCCTTCTTTTTTTATTATATGCAAATTAGGTTTTTTAGAAATCTATGAAGAACCTGCTATGTACAAATCAGCGTAATTAAATGTATTAATATTCTTCTCTGGGCACCTCAAGGTATTTAGATATTAACCTGACACCAAAGAAATATATGTACAGAAAATTCCTGCTTCTGTAAAGCTCATGTTTCTAGTCAAAGAGGAATTACAAGAAGATAGTCGCACAGAAAACCATTCCTTAATGAAGATAATTTTAAAACATTGGTCTTGATTTCTGAAATCATCTGTAAACATTGTTTCAATTCTCGACAACCACAATGTGCTTATTTTTCAACCATGATCTAATTACAAACATTCCAGCCACACGCTACATTGCAAGCACCTCTGAGGAACCCACATTGTATTTGAGATGGTGCTAAGCTCTTAGGAAAAAATGAAGGAAACACAACAGAGTTGATAAATTTCACAAGAGTTCTCGACACTGAGCCCTAGGAGGAGAGACTAATCCCGCCTCAATGGATGTACATATCTGACACAAAGGGGAGCAGGAGTCTGCTGGGTAAGAGAGGGGCAGGAGCTCT
Source organism: Myotis yumanensis (assembly GCF_028538775.1). Lineage (NCBI taxonomy): Eukaryota > Metazoa > Chordata > Mammalia > Chiroptera > Vespertilionidae > Myotis > Myotis yumanensis. Next base: position 234,484,657 of record NW_027223752.1, on the reverse strand, counting down.
TGGTAGCAGGCAAAGAGAAAGAGGGCCCAAAAGTTACATCACCCCAGCTGACAAATGTTCTGTGCCTGGGATTGGAGCTCATATTGTTCCTAAGGATGTTCTCTCTGTGCCTGTAAGTGGACAGCACACATCCCTAACCCCGACAAGTAGGGTACTGGCAAGTTGACTTGACACACACCCTGCCTATGCAGAAGGCTTAGAATCCATTGCATGCATATCTGCAGACTCTCTCCTGCTCATTTCTCTCCATCACCAAGACAGCACCACCCCAGTAGGAGCTGCCCCTTCCTCCTAGTTCAGTGATGGCGAACCTTTTGAGCTCGGTGTGTCAGCATTTTGAAAAACCCTAACTTAACTCTGGTGCCGTGTCACATATAGAAATTTTTTGATATTTGCAAACATAGTAAAACAAAGATTTATATTTTTGATATTTATTTTATATATTTAAATGCCATTTAACAAAGGAAAATCAACCAAAAAAATGAGTTCACGTATCACCTCTGACATGCATGTCATAGGTTCGCCATCACTGTCTAGTTCCTGGATGGCGGCCGACCACATTCTCTAACACAGCAGAAATAAGGGTGTGTTTTTACAGCCTTCGAAATTTGGGATTTTTTTGTTTGTTTTGTTGTTGTTGTTAATATGGCAAACTGAATCATGCCAATCTGACTTCCTTTATTCTCTGTATCTTATAGAAAAAAATTATAGTTCTAACATTTCTATACAGTTATGCATTATTCTTAATACTAAGAGCTATCACTTCTATAATTAGTTGTTGTAGTGTTTTAATTTAAGGCCAAGTCAATGCCTCCGTATCAGCAAATTTGTTTTTCCTGGTTTCTATAAAAAGAAAAGTGGCCCAAAACTCTTCTCAAAAAGGCCTGCTCCTGCCCTCATCTGCTCTGTGATAGTTACATGGTTTTTACAAGTGTCTGTTGCACAATTAAAAGATAGTGATCCGAGACCACATCATTTAGGAAATGCACTGAAAAAGAACTAAGCTCTGGGTCCAGTCACCAAAAGTAAGATTCAGCCTGACTCAGGTAAGAATCTCTTTGTCATGCAATGAAGGTGTTGAAGAGCAAGTCTCCAAGGCCCTTTCCTTTCATAAAATTATTTTATTTTAGTTCAACTAAACATATAAAAACATAGTGGGCCCTGAGATCCAGAGGGCTTTTCTTGGCTGGATCATCATGGCCTCCAGTGCTGGCTCAGTAGCAGGCCTAGACTGTACCTCTGCTAAATGGATGAGCGAATGAATGAATGAGGGAATGAGTGAGTGAATGAGTGAGTAAATGAGTGAGTGAATGAGTGAGTGAATGAGTGAATGAATGAATGAGAGAATAAATTATTACTGTGAAGACATTGACAGGCATGTGGTGATATAAAAGCCCACAGAATAGCCATCTAACCCAGCCCAGTATCAGAAAAGGCTTTTCATGACTCCAAATGGTTGCCCCTCTGTCCCAAGTACTTTCAGAATCACCTCTGAGAAGTAGCTATTTAGGGATTACAAAATATCAGTCAGGTGAGATATGTCCCCTTAAGCACCATATAAAAACGGTTCAAGAAACTTAAGAGGAGCAGGAGGATAATGAAGCCCATACATCCATAAACTGGAAATAATGGAGAAAACAGAACTCTTCCAACAACTGCTCCGGACACATCCCAAGAGATAGAAATTTAAAACGAGAAAAGTTTTGTTGGTTGTTTTTAAATCTGGGTGTGAGGCTTGGTCGCTCTGCACTGAATAACCAGTCAGTATATTTATAAACTGTGTATGCAATTTTTAAAAGAGGGCTGTGGGAGGGTCTCAGGCCAGTTGAGAAATTCAGAATAAGAGATGGACTCCTATTAGCCAGTGGTTTCAAGTACCATTATTTGACCATTTCTCTATTTATAACTCATTCAAACTTATATAGCATATTACATTTAATTAATTGAGTGTTTATGCGCTAAAGAGTTATTTGCTTGTGACTATAGTGAAATTTCCAGGATTTATGACAGGAACATTTTAAACAGCAACATGTGTTTCCCTGCGACTTGTATAGCTTCATTCATTATAATTTTTCCTGATGTTTTGCCTACCATATTATTAACTTCCCCAAAGCAATGAAACACCAGCTTGTCTTCTCATGGCAGAGAAATGAGAAGAATAATTATGAACGTGGAAATCCCAGTGAAAACACGCTCCTATTGAGAGAGGCGAGTGGTCCAAGAAGGAGTTCTCTGGATTTATGGAGACCATGAAAACACACACACACACACACACACACACACACACACCAAACACACAGGAAAACAGACACATTTTTTCATCCAGCATCTTGGACACTCCACATGTGGAGTAAAGAAATCTTTCATATATATATAGATATATATGATACTGAGCAAGAATTTATTTTTACTATAAGTTATAAAGTCTGAATAAATCATCAAAGTTTCAAGTGTTTGCCACGCATAAATATTTGATCCCTGTAAAGTGCTCCTTTCTAAATGCAGGAGTTTGTAGGCACAGGGTCTGATTTGTAACTGACTCGGGGGAGGGGAGGGTGGTTTATGCAGAGATGTGTTCCTGGCAGTTCCTGGCTCCTAGAGACCTTAGGATGATGAGGGCCAGGACAGAGTAAGGCAGACCTCTGTGCCGATCCATGTGAAACTGTGGGCTAGTCTGGGAAGTCAATTCCAGCCAGGCTGTAGATCTGTGGTCATTTCACAAAGTGCTGGGGCTGACAGGACCACCACAGTCACTCGTGTTTATTGTTCAACCAGGTGTTTGAGGGCCATTGGGCCCAAGCAGGATCATGGGAAGAAGCGAGGGGTATGGGGAGGGAGGCAGAGGACAGGGGGAACCAGGGCAGGGGGAGCAGTCATGGGGACCGGCAGGCTGCAAGGCAGCTTCCCTCCTGTTGGAGACGGTGTTTGTATTATGACATCCCAGACTCTCCATTGTTGTTTCTCACAACAGCATGGCCTGCTTCAGCTCCCTGGCCATCCGGGTGGCCTCTCACAACAGGCATAAAAGAAGCCTTTGAATGACATTCTTCCTTCACAAGCGCTCCCTGCCTTTCTACTCTGGCTGCCTTGTTTCTCTCGCCTGCCCTGATATGTCATTTTTGTTTATGTGACCCTTCAATGGGTCACTGACTCTGAATGGATAGTCGCTAAGAAAAAGGTGAGGCTGAAAAATAATTCCCAATCTCCATTCTTCCCCCTAAAATCTGTGCTCCACAATTTGAAGTTATTTTAATCTGTGTAAATGTGGGAAAAGGGGAAATTTCCAAAGTAAAGGTAACTAGCCCAGGATAGGTCTCTTGGGTGATGAGGTTAGGATAGCGCATATTTTTAAACAACTTTATTGATTATATAACGCTCATCATTAAACCTTTGTAAGTTTCAAAGCAAGATTAGGGGGTTATAGGAACTCCTGATTTTCAGTGGTTTGTGTCTCAATTCTTAACTTTTACAATGGTCTTCATTATAAAAAAGACCTCTTCAGAAATGACCCCAATTCACCTTCTACAAACACCTAATAGATGGAACCAGTGCCAACTCAGATGCTAATGTGCACACCAAGTTCATTATCAAAACTAACAGTCCTGGGGAGGCAAAAGCTGGGGCAGTAGCAGACCTAGTTACAATGCTGGGACAGGCGATCCCGAGGAAGCATGGCAATATTCATCAAGAAAGAAAAAAATCCACTTTTATTCTAAACGTGGTTATTCTCTGATTTTGAGAAGTTATCAGCCAGGGCAGCCCACACAGCAGGATTTCAGAGAAAAAAAAAAGCAGGGGGTGGGGTGCTTCTAAAATTTGATATTAAGTAATTATCTTTGCATACTCAAATGCAAATGCAGTTTATTGATGAGCAAGGTGGCAGCATATTTGGAGATCGAGATCAGTAAACAGACACAAGATGTCCCAGTCTTTTAACAAACCTACCTCAAGGTGATATACTCAAAGTAAGGTCATAATAGACACACTTGTTGTGCACATAAAAGTTAATCAATGAATGTTTGATCTTATTGAATTGAGTCATAAATAAAGTGAAATGGAAATGTTTGGCTTGACTTTAAACAGATTGAGATCATTGAAGGTAAGCTGAATTTTATGGTGTCTTTCCCCCCTGACTCCCCATATTTTGTATAATTTGGGGGCTGAGTGTAGAAGTGGAGAGGAAGGCTATGGTCAGGCTGGTGACTATAAATTGTTAGCTGTGATCCATTAAGATGTGTCAAGTAACTTAAAAACAGGTGAGACCTCCAGGATCCTGCATTGTAAAGTCATCTCAAACCATATAGGCCTACTGTTCTCAGGGTTCCATTTACCCAAACTCTTCGTCACAACTCCCCACACCCCTAACAAATCAGCTATCTTCCTCACTGCTCTGCTGTTAGGTATCTTGAAGGCAAGCTTTCGGACAGTCTAGTTTATACTAAGCTGGGAAGGAACTCTGAAAGCACAAATGTGCCCACAGGGACCTACTACACACATTGGTGATCCTTTGTCTTAGCGCCTAACCCAAGCATGACATATGGGAGGAGGAAGGATTGATCCATGGCTCCTGGGAGTAGCTGTCAATCAACAATAGATGAGAGTGAAAGGATAACTAACCAACTCCCTTGCCCTTTTGATGGGACAACTCTGAAATATATTCGACATTTCCTCCCAGAATTTCCCAAAGAGCTTGAGCCTGGATGGCCTGAGGCAGTTACCTTTTCAACAGCCTACCTCTTTTCACTTCCTTGTCTTCCCTGTGTCCTCCCCACTCCCGACCCGTGCTCCCAGAATCATCTCCAAAACAAACTACTCAAATCCTTGTCTCAGGGGCTGCATCTAGGAGAATCCAAGCCTAGCTTCTGTTACTCCATCCACTCAGGGGTATTTATATTTTTAAAGCAGATAGACAGCCCGACAGCCCAAATGGGGTACCAGTAATGAGGGAATGCTCGTAAATAAGATAGGTGGGGAAATAAACAGCCACAATGAGCCTTCCCAGCAGCATCTCTGGGTGGTCACATGATCTGTCTATACGGCAGGCAGGCTGGCATGGGGGAAAGGGCACTGGACCAGGTGTCGAAAACCTTGATTCTCATGTTGTCATTGCCACCATGGCACTGCTCAGCCTTGTCATCCACTCTGATCTCTCTGATCTTTGGTGTTCCTCATCTGGAAACTTATAGCATTGGAGTATTGGATCCCTGGGGTCCTTTTGGGCTCCCGGTCGCCATGAATCCATGGAAGAGGATGAAGTGTATGGCACCTCTTTAAACGTGTTTCACAAGTAATTAATAAACAAGTAAGCTTTTCATACAGCCCTGGTTCTAAGAGGGACTGTTTAATTAGGCACATGAGACGTTCCAATCTGTCTAGACAGGCTTCTCTTTTTCCCCAGGATACCTTCAGCCATGCTTTTTCTGACACTATGACAAGGTGTCCTTTGGCTACAGACAGCAATTTTGCTGTGTGATAATTCTAATGCCATAGAGTGGAACTTTCTTCTGTTATAATGCTGTTTGTCTTTCCCAGTAAAACTCACTGTGGAGAGTTACCCAAGAAGTAGCCAAGAGAGATAATTTGTACAACGGGAGCCACCAAAAAGTAGCTTCTGGCATAGGCCTTGTGCCTACCTGTCAATCATCATTAGTGGGCTTTTAAGTTACTACCCCTTTTCCCATCGTTGTCCTTAATTAATAAAATCAACATTAAAAGTAATCTTCCAAGTTATTTAATTGACACCCTTCTGCCCTGTCAAAAATAGGAACACCCCCTCCCCATTTCTGACAAAGATCTTAGAAGAGAGGAGGGGATTTCATGCCACCAGATTCCTTAACACACAGACTTGAGTCTTGTGACAACCCTGGCAAACAATTTGTAAAATCTTTGATCTTCCAAGTGCAATGGGCTTTCAGCTTGTGTGCACAATATTGCAAGACCTCTTCTGGTCTGAGGATTGAAGAGGAAATACATGAAATTGCTGTCAGTAGTTGAAGAGAATTTGCAAAGTTCAGCCTGTTGATTAGATGAGCACAATCCATTGGATGTGATGAAACATTGCATTTTTGTCACTTATGGCCAATTTTCAAATATGTTCAGAGGGGGTAGATGTAAAACTGTCAAAAACTGTAACTTTTTATTTCACTCATTTAGTTCTACAGCCATATTAAGTCACAAAACACAATCTCAGTTGAGTTCTTGAATGTGTCTGCCCAAGGCATTATTCCCATTTCAATCTTCATTCAAGGGTGGACTTCTCCCACCCACACCCAAAGAAAGGCTAGGTGGATAGCAGTTCGTGCAAAAGGATATATTTGGCTTCTGTCCTCTTTCTCTTCCATGTCCTCCTCTACTCACTAGCTGCTGCCCCACCCCTCATGAAAATCAAAGAGAATGGGCTGCCAAGGAGAAGAGGAACAGAGAGGGCAATCTGGCTGGAGTGGGTGGCTTCGTGTTCTCTGGACCTGGCAAATGGACAGAAGTGACTCTTTCCTATGGATGCTTTAGACATTGTTTGGAAGCTTCCCTGTTGGCCCCTCCAACTACGAATCATCTGCCATGGGCAATGTCTCTCCTTCAGCTGTCCATTCCCCTACGCCGAGGTTCCTCAAAGATGAGGTCCACATCCATTGTGAGTTGGAGTTAAATACAGTCCCAAGCTGCCATCTCAGGCAGGACTTGAAATGGACCCAGGTCACCACCCAGTCCATGAAATATGCTGTTGTACCTCTTGAAAGAGGGGACATAACCTGATCATTTCTCATACAATTACCCATATACGGTAAAAGGATAGTCTGGCACGTGGAAAATTACACTAAACAGTCATAATGAAGCAATTGTTACAGGACTATCCTCCTACCATAAACTTTTAAAACTTGAAACGCGTGAAATAATTCAGACACTGAGCAACAGTCAATGTTGGAAGAAGAGAGGAGCACATGAGGAATGACCTACTCAGCTTCCTTCCTGGAGGAAGTTTCTGGCCTGCGCTGCAGGCAGGTGATGTCCAAGCGGAGCATGGTCTTGCTGAACTGAGGGGGCAGAGATGGAACTGACAGGTAAATGGAATGATATCCAAAAATGTTCTCAGGAGTCTTCTAAGTCCCAGGTCAATCACTATGCTGCATAAGAGAGGGCGATCTTGTAAGGCTTAGAGTGTGGTTTCCTAGGATTGTTGTAACAAAGCTCCTATAAAGAAAGAAGTAAATAAAAACCCTACACCTAAAAATAAAATTATAATAGTGGAAGTGAAAAAATCAATGGAATGGTTTAACAACAAATGTGATACTTCCAGATAAAATAGCTGTGATTAAAAGATAAGGAAATAGAAACCATTCAAACTGACACAAAGAAAAAATTAAAAAATAAAAGCCTGAAAAAATGAGCAGAGCCTTAGTAGGATAATGTCAAGTAGTCTAAGAAATTTATATTTGGAGCCCCCACATGCACACACACGCACAACCAGAAGTAGTAAATATATGGGTAAATGTAAAATACTTGTGTTCTTGTTTCTTAATTTCATTAAAAGTAATTGACTCAAAGGAAAAATAATATATATACAAGTAAAATGTATAGAAAAAATAGCATAAAGTTTAGGAAGGACTAATGGAAATGTATTTTTGTAAAGATCTTATGTGAAGAACAGAGTATTAGTTCATAATAAACAAACAGAAAACAAATATCAAAATGATATGTAAAATAAAATAATATCAGTAATGATGTAAATGGAATAAAAACACCAATCAATGGAATAAATTACAAGATTGAATTAAAAACAGAAAGCAAGACTCAACTAACTATAATAATAAAAGCGTAACATGCTAATTAGACTGGACAGCTGAACAACCTTCCAGATGTCTTTCCAGACATATCCGGGGCTGCAAGGGCTGAGCCCCTTGCACGAATTTTGTGCATCAGGCCTCTAGTATGCTGTATATTCTTAGATGCCCTTAAATTGAAAGGCAAGATACATTAAAGATAAAGAATAAGAAAACACATAATATACAATAGAAGTCACAGACAGCTCAATGTCTATATTAATACAGACAAAACAGACTTGAGGATACAGACTTTATCAGGGAGACATTTTAAAATGATAGCATGGTCAATTCATCAAGAAGAAACAGCAATACTAAATACATATTTACCAAATAAGAAAGCTTCAGATCACATAAAACAAAAAACTAAAAAATGATATGAACAAATAGAAAAACATAAAATAATAACTGGAGACCACAACATTACTGTGTCAGTATTTGGTGCAAAAAGCAAATATTTAGGAATAATCTAGAAAATCTGAACAGCACTATCAAACCAAATTGGCCTTATTGATTATTTACAAAACACTATAACCATCAACTCCAGAATACACATTCTTTTCACTTGTCAATGAAATACTCACCAATATCAAACATTTATTAGGCCATAAAATGTTTTAAAATGTTTGAATGGATTGAAATCATACAGAACATATGCTCTAGATACAACAGAATACAACATACAGTTGGTATGTTATATATTTGTACCTTGAAACCTATATAATTTTATTAACCAATGTCACCCCGATAAATTTAATAACAATTAATAAATACAACAGAATTTAAAAATCAATATCAAAATATATTTGGAAAATCTCTAAATACTTGAAAATTAAGTAACATATGCAGATTAACCAACTTCAAAGAAGAATAAGCTAAATTAAAAAATATCTTGAACTGACAGATGACTAAGACATATCTAAACATGCACTGGGGCGCAACAAAATCACTGCTTAAGGGAAATCTTATAGTTCCATATGCTTATGTTAGAAAATAATAAAGGTTTAAAGTAAATTATCTAAGCTTCTTCCATAGAAGCTAGAAAAAGAAGAGGACATTAAATCTGAAGTCAGTAGTAGGAAGAAATAAAATAAATGTAATAGAAATCAATAAATAGAAAATAAATAAGAATAAAGGAAATCAATAAAACCAAAATTTAGCTCTTTGAAAAGATCAATAATATTGATAAATCTTTACCTAAACTAATTAATAAAAAGAGAGTAAGCACAAATTATCAGTATCAGGAATGAAAGGAGAAATAACACTATTGATCCTACACACCCAACAAAAAGTATAAAATCTGAGTAGTCTATGCATTAATTAAATTAAATTAGTAAATAAAAAGCAAACAACAAAGAAAGCTCCAGAGTAAGATGGTGTCACTGGTCAATTCTATTAAGTAAGTAAAAATAATACTAATTTTGCATAACAATGTCCCCAAAACTCTCAAAGATAAGAAAATTAATGACTACTATTGCATATAAATATACATAAAAAACATATTTCTTAAATATTAGCCATTCAGGCAGGTGAGGTTGGGGGGTTAGAGAGCAACCAAAGGACTTGTATGCATGCATATTAGCATAACCAATGGACACAGATATGGAGTGGTGGGGGCTTGCTCAGGTGGGAATGGCTGGGGGGAGGGGGGTCAATCAAGGAAAAAGGAGACATATGGAAAACTTTAGACAATAAAAAAATAAATAAATAGCCATTTAAATCCAACAATAATATATTAAAAGGACAATGTATCATGATTATGAGGAGTTCATCTGAGAAATGCAAGGTTAGTTTAAAAATCCAATCAACATAAAGCTTTTCACTTGGGAATGAGAACAAGGCCAGTGGTATACTCCCACTCATACAGTCAATTAGGTTTTGACAAAATATACAAAGCTAGTCAATGAGGTAAGAAGTTTTCAATAACTTGTGCTAGAATAAGTAGATATGGGGGGAGGGGGCGAACCATGTAAACCCTTACCTCATACCATACACAAAAAATAACTCAAAATAGATTATGAACCTAAAGGTAAAGGCAAACTTCATAGCCTTGCTGTAGGCAAAGATGTTCTGGGTAGAACTCTAAAGTACCGCTCATAAAAGAAAAATAAAATTGATAAACTTCATTAAATTGGACTTCAATTCATCAAAAGACACCATTCAGGACATTGACTAGACAAGTCACACAATGAAAGAAAATATCTTCAGCATAAATTGGACAAAGGGTTGTATCCAGAATATAGAAAGAATACCTAAAACTCAAAAATAAAAATTCAAGTAACTTATATAGAAATGACAGGGGTAGATGGAAAACAAATTGTTTGAGTAGAAATCTCACAAAGGAAGGTCTATGAATACTCAAAAAGTACATGACAAAATGTTCAACATTATTTATTATCAGAAAATGGAAATTAAAACCATATGGAAATATCACTATACACCTGTGGACTAGCTCAGGGAAGGACTGTGTGGCAGCCTTGCAAACTTAGAGAACTAAAGTAACCCCAAAGGATGGTCTGAAATTAACACTTTTTGACGTAATTTTTTGATGAGGGGCTGGGCAGGGGTGTAGATATGGGTTTAATTAATGCACTAGTTTGGCTCATAGAACTGAGGATACATATTACTTACTAGATTACTATCTATCTATATATATATATATATATATATATATATATATATATATATATAAAACCCTAATATGCAAATAGACCAAACAACTGAACAACCAGTCACTATGTGAGATCAGGCCAGCAGGAGAGGGCAGTTAACAAATTTTTTAACTAAAAGTAGTTTACAGTGGGTTGTCATGTCCTAGGCCAGTATCTTCCCCTGACAAAGGTCAATCTTTACCTTAACTGAGCCAATCAATTGTCCTTTTACATCTAATAGCATAGTTTTGAATGTCAAAGTAATTTTCATCTTCCGGACTCCTCAAAGCACAGGTACTGCTCTGCAGAGACCACAACTCCCCTCATTGTTATTAATTATTGACTGTTAACTATCCTGCACCCATCTAACTAAAAGAAATATGAGTCACCTGGCACGCGTGGCTCAGTGGTTGAGTGTCAACCTATGAACCAGAAGGTCATGATTCAATTCCCAGTCAGAGCATATACCCAGGTGTGGGCTTGATCCCCAGTGTGGGGCATGCAAGAAGCAGCCCATCAATGATTCTCTCTCATCACTGATGTTTCTATCTTTTTCTCCCACTCCCTTCCTCTCTGAAATTAATAAAAATATTTTTAAAAAGAAGTATGTGTCTATCATTTCACTTTTTATCCAATCCCAGAGGTTTCCCCACTTTGCTTTCTCCCACCTCCCTAATATATCACCAATCGATTTCATGTAGCCCACTTAGGTCTCCTCTTTTGATTGTAATGTATAAAACAAAGTGCAAAACTGCCATTCTCCGTAACATTATCTCAACCCACTGAGATTCTGCTTCCCAGCATTTGTTAACAGTTTGGCTTAAATAAACTCATAAAAATTCTTCACAGGTTTCAATGTTTCTTATGTTAACATGCCCATTAAAATTTAGAAGACTGGAGTGTTGATGAGGATAAGAAGCAACTGGAATTCTCATACATTGTTGGTGAGCATATAAAATGGTACAACTGCTTTGGAAATGGTTTGGAAGTTTCCTATAAAATTAAACATATCTCTACCTATGATCCATGAATTCCACTTATCAGTATCTGTATTTACCTAAGAGAAAACTTAGATTCCATGTCCATAAAAATATTTGCCCAAGAATGTTCACAGCTCTTTATTCACAAAAAAGAAAAACTGAAAAAAAAAATACAAATAACCCAACAGAAAAATATACAAATTTCAGGAAATCCACTAACAAACAAATATCAATATACTTATATAATGGAATGCTACTCAATAATAAAAGGTACAAACTACTGACACAGGCAACGATATGAAATTGATCTCAAAATGTTGTGCCCAGTGAAAGAACAATGAGTACAAAAGGGCACATACTGTAGGATTCCATTCACATGAAGTTCTTGGCAAAACTCAACAAACAGTGAAAGAAGAAATCAAAACAGTGCTGGGTCAGATGAGAAGGATGTGCAAAAATCCACTAACATGGGCATGAAGAAACTTCTAGAGGATGGAAGTGTTCTGTATTTCATAGGGATGCAACATACAGATGGTATGCATTTGTCAAAACTGACTCAACTGTACACTTAAGATCTTTATATTTCTTTGACTGTTATACCTCAATAAAATATGGCATCTTACTAATAAAAAAGTGCTAGAATAATGTATGGTTGTAATAGAAATGATTGACGGGGACAACGATGGCATCAAAATGGAAGCCATCAAATTTGGTTGGGTGAGTCCAGGCAGTTGGGAGAGGAGAATGAGATCTGGATCTTAAGTGTCAGCAGGAGACTGTGTAAGGCATAGGAAAGAAAACCTTAGTGGGGAATGGTTGTTTGGGACCCAAAAATGTCCTGGTGTGACTCAAATTTAACAGCTTGCAAACTGAAGTCACCCTGCCTACGTTTAATAGGAAAAGATTACTTACTTCAAAGGATTATTGTCAGGATAGCTTGCTTTAATAAGCTGAACAATTAGAAAAATATCAGGTGCATAATTAGCACTCACTAAACAAGAGCTATCATCATTACTTATGTTTCTCTAAAGAAAAAGAATGTTGACCAGGAGCCCTACCGGAGAAGATGGTAGTAGGAGCAGAGAATAATGGAGAGCATGGAATGCTCTTATGACCTGATTTATAAGAAATATATTATAAAAAATATATATTTGGTCTTCGCCCACATTTTCTGGCTCACAGCTCCCAAAACCATTGGAATTTCCTAAGTGATGAGAGCAACAAAGTGGCCTTTGTTATGTTAATGAGGTGACTTTTGGACCCCACCTAAATATTGGGGCTGGTTACCAGGAGAAACAAACTTGTGATTAAAGGGTTGGAATTTTTCATCAGACCCCCTGACCCTCAGAGAGAGGAGAGGGGCTGGAGGTTGTATCAGATGCCAATACGCAGTAATTTAATCAGGCACGCCTGTATAATAAAGCCTCCATAAAAAAACAAAAGGACAGAGTTTGAGCATGGAAGCTCTGTGCCCCTTCCCCATACCTAGCCCTATGCATCTCTCCCATTGGCTAGTCCATTTAGCAGTTAACATCCTTTTATAATAAAACTAGGCTCCCAGTGCACTAATTTGTGCACCTTGAAAGGAACTGTGGGCCGCAAGGCTGCGTTGGGCATAGGGGTGGGTCTCAGTCCATCCTCTATACCCCTGCTCGACCCCTCCCACCATGGCCCCCAGTCCACTTTCTGCCATCAGCCCTACTCCCACTGCCACCGCTCTCACCTGCTGACAGTGCTGGCCCTTCTCTCACCCACTGAGGGTGTGGAGCCATTGGGGCCAGCACCAGCAGCAGGTGTGAGTGGGGCCAGCTCCATCAGTGGGTGTGAGCAGCAACTGCTGCCCTGATCACCCCTCAGGAGCAGGGGGAGGTGGAGAAGCCCTGAGGGGCTATCAGAGCCGGCAGCCACCGCTCGCACCGGTGATGGCGCCAAGCTGCAGTGCACAGGAGCAAAGAATTTTCAGTAACCACCAATGACAACAACTGGTGCCCTGCCTTGGTCTGGCATCCCCACTCACCTGCTCCACCATCCCACCACAGCCGACACCCGCCATGTTTCACGCATGCCCCCTGGTGGTCAGCACACATCATAGCGACTGGTTGTTCAGTTGTTTGGTCTATTTGCATATTAGGGTTTTATATATAGATATAGTAATCTAGTAAGTAATATGTATCCTCAGCTCTATGAGCCAAACTAGTGAATTAAGTAAACCCAAGGAATGAGGGGCTCCTGGGAACCTCTGATTTATAGTCAGATGGTCAGAAGTACAGATGGCAACCTGGACTTATGACTGGAATCTGAGGTCCAAGAAGGGGTTTGTGGGAGCCTACAGTCTGTAGCTGGTGGGTCAGAAATCCAGGTAACAGCCTGAGCTTTCCACTGGCATCTGAAGTTGGTGTGGGGAAAGGCGGTCTTGTAGGACTGAGCCTTCACCCTGTGGAATCTGATGCTATATCAAGGGTGGCTAGTGCAGAATTGAGTTGAGTTGTGGAACACTCAGCTGGTGTTCCAAGAATTGCTTGTTGATATGAAGTGGGGGCTTCCTCTCCCTCCACATATTGAGATTAGGTACTCAGAATACAAAATAATTGCCTATTTCCCAAACAACTCCATCAACTGAATTATAATACCTATGAAAAAAGCAGCCAAAACCAAAAAGTTCCAAAGCTGCTTATGGGACTTTATGGGATCTCAAGGTGATGTTCCAGGGTCCAGGTGGTGGAGTAGGACCCAGTTAGAGAGAGGTCATTCTCCTCTTGCAGAATTATCACCAGCAGAGTTCTGTGCAGTGGGAGAAACTAGGGCATCGGCCCAGCTGTAACTAAGGAAGATGCCATTGATCACCATGGAAGTGGGATGGGGAGTCAATTTAATCAGTCCATTAAATATTAGCATATCTTTCCCATTTGGACATCATTATTACTTCACTAGAGTCCCAGTGCATGAAATTCGTGCAATGGGGCAGGGAGGGGAAATGTCCCTCAGCCCAGCCTGCACCCTCTCCAATCTGGGACCCCTCAGGGGATGTCTGACTCCCGGTTTAGGCCCGATCCCTGTGAGACATCCCTCTCACAATCCGGGACTGCTGGCTCCCAACCACTCTCCTGCCTGCCTGCCTGATTGCCCCTAACCGCTTCTTCCTGCCAGGCTGATCACCCCTTAACCACTCCCCTGCCAGCCTGATCGATGCCTAACTGCTCCCCTGCTGGCCCAATCGCCCCCAACTGCCCTCCCCTGCTGGCCTGATCTCACCCCCAAGTTCCCTCCCCTGCCGGCATGGTTGCCCCCAACTGCCCTCCCCTGCTGGCCTGATCTCACCCCCAAGTTCCCTCCCCTGCCGGCATGGTTGCCCCCAACTGCCCTCCCCTGCTGGCCTGATCTCGCCCCCAACTGCCCTCCCCCGCTGCCCTGGTTGCTCCCAACTGCCCTCTCCTGCTGTCCTGATCTTTCCCCTAACTGCCCTCCCCTGCCGGCCTGATCACCCCTAACTGCCTCTGCCTGCCTCATCACCCTTAACTGCCCTCCCCTGCCGGTCTGATCTTGCCCCCAACTGCCCTCCCCTGCCAGCCTGGTTACTCCCAGCTGCCCTCCCCTGCTGGCCTGATCTCACCCCTAATGGCCTCTGCCTCAGCCCCTACCACCATGGCTTTGTCAGGAAGGAAGTCAGATGTCAGGAAGATGGCCGGTCGACCTGGTCTAATTAGCATATTACCCTTTTATTAGTATAGATAGATTATATAGGCTAGGATTTCTTAAATGGGCGGGGGGAGCCTTTTTCAGCAGGAGGAGATGCTCTTGACAGACAAAAACACATAATCCCTATATCTGGACTGATAGCCAGCCTTAAGAACTATACTGCCAAAGCAGTCATTAAAAAATTGAACCGCTTTCTTACACCTTACACCAAACAGCTGTTGCCCTTAAAACCCAACCTCAGCCCCCACCTTAGGTTCTGCCTTCCCAGTTCACCCAGATTAGGTTCTAATTGATCTGTTTTGATGCCAGTCAGCATCTTCAGGCCTATCTCTGGGCCTGATCAAACAGGTGGGGCTGATCAGCAGCCCCTGCGGAGACCTGAAGAGAAACAGAGGCATGGCTGCTGGGGAAGCCCAGAGAGAAAGAGAGAGGCAACAGCTGATCAACAGCTGCCACAGAGCCTGCGGATCAGACCCTGCCTCTCTCTCTGCAGGCCTCTCTCCGGGCCTGATCCGCAGCCCCACTCAGCAGTCAGTGTTGGGTAGCCACGGCAACCCAGTACTGACTTCTGGTGTTTGGTCAAGCCTTCGGTCATTATGGACCCTGGCTCCTTATATATATAGATATTTTACAACCATTTTGAAACATTTTGAGAGATGCATAATGAAGAAGAAAAAGCATGGGTGTTGGGATCAGACAGACCCGGATTCCAATAACCTCTGTAATGACATTTATTATCTATGGCACTGTCAGTAAATTACTCAACTTTCCTGGGCTTTATTGTTATTTTTTATAAGTGAAAATAATATCACACAGCTAAACTGCTTGTTAAGTGCAATATAATATATAAACTATGTTCTATATTGCATGTTCTAATTAATTAATCCTCATGATACCCTATGAGGTATGTACTGCTGTTATCTCCATTTTGCAGTTTAATAATGTCAGTCACAGAATTACATCATTTGCCTATGGTAACAAAGCTAGCAAATGGTGGAGTTCACTTACCAAATAATCAGAATACTGATTCATGCCCAAATCTCAGAATATGAATGGTACCTAGCACATACTGGGCTTTAGTGAGGGTCACATTGGCTCAAGTGAGCAATGTGCGGGATGCATGGTGGGTGCTTGATGCTCGGATGGGGTAGGGACAGGGTGCTTCTTTCCTATTCTAAATCTTTCCTTCCACAGAGAGGGAAACCAGTCAATGTAGTGTTGTTCTTAGTCTCACTGCCCCTCACAAACTACATCCTAGCAGAAGAGGAATATAGATCCAATGGGTGAGTTTTAGAGAAAATAAAGAGAGGCATGGCCAGACCAGTCCCTTCTTCTTCCTCTTGGAAGCAAGTTGCCCATAGGATACATTTGTCCTCTGTTATCTTCTACTCAAGTCATGTGATCCTGAGACTTTGTCCCTCTGTTTGACTGTCTCACTAAGCTATGTCCTCCATTCTAATATTTCCACTATCGACCAAGAGGTGGTATTTTGGCCCTATTTTCCTTGCTCTTTCATCCTGTTTCTCAACAGAGACAGAGAAGCCAGAGCATGGATAGGAGGGAATGGTATTTATTAAACCTCCATGTTCCCTCACAGCTTTCATTATTCTGTGATGGGCCATGAGATTTCTTCTTGATTGCCCACCTCAGCCCAAACTTCCTTAAATGTTTACAAGCCAAAATATGGCTTTTAGGTAAATGAAGGTAACCTCATTTTGAAGGTAACTTGCTTAAAGGCAATGTTTTGCTGTTCTTTTTAGTTATTTCTTTCAAAGTTTTTACCCAGTTAACTATAACATTCCTCCAGGGATAAGCTAAGCCAGAAATGCCTCTGCCCAGCCTGCCCTGGCCAACATACACAGAGGAAACTGTCGAGGCACCATGAGTTTGGAGGAGTTGGTACCAAGATGATTCAAGCAGAGAGAGATTTAAGAGAGATTCAATCTCATAGGGTCTTTCTGAGCTCACGCCACTCAAACCTGAGTGAGGCTATTTCTAATTCATGCTGTCAGCTGAGAGACCCACACAATATAATTGCATTCTGACCTTCCCACCCCGAGAACATATCCAGTTCTTGGACTAGAAATAAAGACTCCAGCTCCCTCAGTTGACCTGCTGATATTTGAAGTGTTCTCCAACCTCTTTCTTCTTGCTCTGCTACTAGTAAATCTAGTGAAATGTTTCCACCACTGGCCCTGACACCATAATAGCCAATAGGGTAGGTGTGAATTTGAAAATAAAAAAGTACTTCAATGCAGTCAGAAGAATTCTGTTCATAAAAAGATTCAGACTGGGAAAATGAATTTGATCCATATTCAGCATGGCCCCAAATAACTCAATCATCCATTCATTCATTCCACAAATTCTTGTGTGCCAAGGAGGTAGTTAGTACCAATAATATAAATTTATTTCTGCAAAAGTATTAATAGTATAGAGGGTTGACAAATAAGTAATTCAGTGAGTATATAATAATATGTAATAAATCATGATATTTAGTTTATTAAACATGTAGTATATGATACAAAAGAGTGGGCAAAAGTGTACTGGGAATGGAAAGGCGACATGTAACCCAGACCTTAAGCTAAGAAAATGATTTTCTGGTGAGAAGACCTTTGAATTAAACATTAAGAATACCCAGGAGGTTACCAGTCAAAGATGGAGAAAAGGAGGTTACTATTTGAGAGAATAACATGTATAAGGCACAGCGGCATTAAGTTACAAGGCATTAAGTTATATTTGAGGAAATAGAAGAACATTTCATGTCTAGAGAGACTGTATATATTGCTTTGGCAATGCATACACTAGTTCAAAATGCGATATTAAGTAGTTTGGAAAGATAACAGAAGAAAAGAAGTTTAGTTAAACAACAGGAGAACCACTCATAATTGAAACTTGAATTATCAGAAGTCTTTGGAAAATCAGGTAATTTTATTAACTGAGATTATTCTGGTGAAATAATTGCCCTTTTGTAGCAATATTCTTGAAACTCCTTATTAAAAATTGATACGATCTCCTGTCGTAAGTATATAAATCTCTCACCAGTGGCTCCCATTGACTGAACACAGCAGGAAGGTGAGAGAGCCTGGAAAATAAGTTTGCAGAAAAAAAGTGAACAATGTATATGAGAACAAATGGGCAAGTGACCAGCATAAAACCAATGAGGTGGGGGCTATTGTAAGCCTCATAACACAGATGAGGAAATTGAGTTACACTGAAATAAAATAACCTTCCCAAAGTCACAAGAATTGAATTCCAGAGCCCAAGTTCCTGTTCATTCTGCCACACTTAGATAACTAATAAAGTCCAATGGGAACATTAATTGAGCTGGGGTGGGGAGTGAGCAGAGACATCTTCCCAGGGAACCAAAGTAAATACCTGGTTCCAAGAATAGAATCACAGAAGGAATTCAAGATCAGAAAATTTGCATCCTCAGAAACTAGCAAATAGCACAGTACCTGGTACATACAAAGTAATAAATTAATCTATTGAATTAAATCAATAGGTGGAGGGCCCCTTAAGTTGAAGAATATCTGGGGTGGAGAATTTGTTGAAACCCCAAAACTAAGAAGGATGACTCTCCTTCATCAAAGGGCTCTATGCCCCTGCCCAAAAAGGAAGAGAAGATGCTAGGTAGTGGCTAATGTTTATTGAGCCCTGTAGCACCATGCAAGTGCATTATGGGAATTATCTCATTTATACACAACAATCTAATGATATGAGAACTATTATGGTCCCCATTATACAGATGAGGAAACTAAAGTTCTCACAGGTAGGTAATTTGCCTGATGTCAGCCAGGAATTATGAGTGCCAACATTCAAACCCAAAGTCTTCTAATTTAGCTTAAGTCCTTCTTACCTCAGTTGGTATTGGTTAAGGAACTAGGGTAGATGGAGACTGAAGAAGGGAAGGGAGAGGGTGCCTTGTGAACCCATTTACAGAGAACTAAGGGAGCAAGAAGCAGGTGAACAAGGTTACAGGATGGCAGAAACCTAGTCATGAAAAATGAAATTATTAAGATACCAACAAAACTCCTTTTCAAATTCTTCCTTTGCAAAGTCAATTGCAATTGTACTTTGATCTTTGACCTAGACCCATACAATTAATTCCACATCATATTTCTGCATATTGCTCTCCAAGGAGAATCAAGTTTACACTTCCCCCAATCCAAACCATAACAGTACTTAATTAGGTGATAATTTATGTAGTACTTAGCATGAACTTTTGGCACTTGCTGGAGAGGGCTGTACAAGTGTACACATGTTATCACCTGACTACATCAAGTAACGGGGCCTGGGCATTGGTGAGGTGTCTTGGGCTTTACAAGGTATCAAATGACTTTTATGACCCTGTAGTACCTGGCTTTCCAGTAGGCAGGACTGTCTCTAGTGTGTATTAATATCCTGAATATTATGCCCACATGCACTTAAAACACTGATTCCGAACACTTCAAAACAACAAGGAGGCTGGAAATAGAAGAAACAGATGTTGGATGAACAGTAGGCCTTCTCAGGCCCATCATTCAGCTTCAGGGAAATGGTGCAACAACAGAAAGGAATCGTTCACTCCTACTCAGTGGAAAATAAACACAACATTCCCTGCTGGCAGACACGGTCTGTGGTGATAACAAGGCTCTGAACACTTGGCTCCAATTCTTACCCTCATGCCTCTGCCTTATAGATGAGACTGTCCCAGAAATGGTTCCTTCCCAGGCACTCATGAGGGCTTAGAAGGTCATGACTGTGTGAACCCAAAATGCTGAAGATTCCCCTTTAATAACACGTAGTTTTCAAGAGAAGGGAAACCCTGAAAGCTGGGCAGATTCCTGAAGTTCAGTGAGTGTGCAATCTTAGGTTCAAGCCAATGGCAGGTGGAACCATGAAGAGCCTCTCCCAGTTTCCCTGATCCTCATTATGCTCCTGAACAAAAGAAGAAAGTCAAAGGGACATTATTTTGGCTCCTGGAGACTGCATTACATCTGTCTTTTCTCTAAACCAAAATCAATTCATAAAATAAGTATAGCCACAGACTAGTCCTCTTTTGTTGACTCTGGGAAGAAAGAGATGGAGAGAACATAGAACAAGAGCTGTTTTATTCTGAGTACTACCAGATCTAGGGTCCTAAGTAGACTAGACAACGTAGCTCATATATGAGAATCTGTGATAGAAGGAAATCCACAAAGATGAGTCATGATCTCCAGCACTGCAGATCACTTCTTAGGTTTGTCATCTTTCTGAGTCATGTCCATGGTGATATCCTTGAGCCAGGTTCTACTTAGGGCCTTGTTCTAGCCTCATGAACTTAGCCCTTGAACTTAGGGCCTTGTTCTAGCCTCATGAACTTAGCCCTTGACTTGTTTCATGAAGCTATGACCCTTGGCAGGTCCTAAGGATTACAGAATGATCACTAGTCCTGCCCCCCCGCCCCCCCCCACACACACACACATATACTCCTGGCTCCTTGCTGAGACCATCACAGCCGTGCACTGGCTACCCAGTTCTCTCCTTGGGCAGACCCTCCAGAAGCAGGGCTTTAATAGAAAGAAGAGAAAATAGAGGCTTAAAAAATTCATCTATGAGATTAAAATTAAAAATAAACCTTATTTCCCCTTCCAGGTATATGTCAGTCAAAAATAGAAGTAGTATGTTTCTAGATACTACTCCTACCCAAATGCTACAAATATAGTGTGGCTCTAAAACAGCATTGAAATCAACTCTATAATAGTTTCACAAACCACATACTTGTTCTTTCTCCCAGAATTATTTTAGTGTTGAAAATAAGTAAAACATTGTACTAAATGCTGCGGGGAAAACAAAGATGGATAATGTGTGTTGTCTTTATAGAATTTACAATCCAGCACAAAAATTAAGATACAAGTGCTGTGGGTCCCACAAATCTAGAATCATAGATGGTGAGCATCTCTGAGTTAGAAGGTCTTGGGAAGATAATGCAGTCTAGCAGTTCACCTGTGCTTCTGTCTGTGCACCTCCAGGGATAGAGGACTCATGACTTGTTAGTTTAAATTACTTCATTTTGGGCATCTCTGGATGCTAGGCATTTTTTACATAAAATTGAAATATATCCATTCAGGACTTCTGCCAATAGGTTTACACTGGAATCACATAAGAAAATCTAAGTATTTTCTATTAATCACATTGAGCATCAGTAATTTAAAACTGGGTGTCACCTCTCCCACCCTGTGAAATTCTTCTCCAGACATAGCATCTCTAATTCCTTGAGTCATTATTATATCACATAGTTTTGTCTCTTCATAATTAGTCTGTTGACTTTTCTCTTACTTCTACTCAGCTTGGCTATCCTTTTGAGCATATAAAACTATGCCAATATATGAGGTGGGGTTTAATTAAAGAATTCTCAATACCTTACCTCTCTTTTCTAAGTACTATACTCTAGTGATATAACATTAAATTTGTTGACAGCCACATCATACATATATAACTTACAGCAAATTTAAGTCCTGAGTATCAATATGATGGCATGACTCACTTATCTCAAAGGTTGGTTTGGGAAAGCAACTAATTTGTCTCACTAATCCCGGATTCCCATTCTGTCATCTGCCCTTCTCATTTAGGACATATCCTCATTCAGGTGTTGGGAACAGATGTGTTTAGCAGATTTCCTACTGTTGATATAAATGTTAGTGAGAACATGGCTAAGGACAGAGCTCTAGAGAAAGAAAATTCTCTCTATCCTGAAAAAAATTTTCATACCACCTGTACACCCACCACCTTAAGCTACCATCATGTATCAATGGTACTTTGCCTCCACCCTTGCTCAACACTATCACCACAGAGATTCTGTTAATACTAAACCAGATCATCTACTCTTCAGTTGTCAACTTTCTAATAGCCTCCTGGCTCAGTTTCAATCAAAGTTGAAGCCCTTTCAGTGGCTGGCAAAGTGCACCATTCAATTTTCTCCCACCTAAGCTCCTACCACTCTCACCCCTTAAGCACTCCGCTCAGCCAAACTGGGCTCCTTGCAGATCTGCAGACACACCATGCAGCTCTGGCCTTGGAGCCTTTGCACTTGCACTTCTTTCTGGTTCTTTCATCAGACACCCCATGGCTCACTCCTCATCATGTCATTCCAGTGTCACCTGCTTGTTGAGGACTACCCTGTCAAATTTACATAAAGCCATACCCTCTTGGCACTCCTCCCTGTGCCCTGCTTTACTTCTGTCTGTAGCCCAATTCACCATCACCTCTAACCTAAGATCAAATTTACATATTTTTCATGGTTATTACCATCTCTACTAAAATATGGAATATTGAGGCGTATTATTTGTGAATGCCTCTCCAAGTGCCCTGTGGCACTTGACACAGGTAGACATTCAATACGTATTTGTTGAATGAATTAATGATCATCCATAGATGACCTAGTAGCTGATTTGTATTGACAGGATTCAGTATTCATTTGTTTAGAGAACAGGGGAGTACACTTCAGGTTGGCATGCAGAGGGAGAGTCTCAAAGCATTTTCTCAGGCTCCAAGTTGCATCTATATTTCTAAGCCACTCATGAGTAGCTCTCCTCTCATTAGCTTTCCTATCTTGGCTGAAATGACCACCCTCCACCCTCAGCTCCAACCCATGAAAGCTTCAGACACAGACGTCCATTATGGGCTATCACCCATACCCCCAAATCCCACCCACAGACTTAGAGCCTAACTTTCTCTCAATAGCCTCATTAACCAGGCAGCACCTTGGAGAAGGCAAATGAAAAGCCTTAGGCAAACTTGTCCTGTACTTTCACTGAAATTTTATTTGTACATCAATTAAACCATAGACCTAGAACCCCACAAGGAACAAAGGCAGCCTTATTTTCTACACTTTCAGAAGGAGTGTCAATGAACGTCTTTGTGCTGTCTACCCAAAAGATCTTGGAAGCCTAGAGATGTCACTATAACCTTTTAGCCTCCATTTAAGATCCAGAAACTGATTTAACATGTGAGTTATGAGCATGCAACCCATAATCAAACATGTGGAGTTCAAGTCCCAGATTCATCACTTTCTAGTTAGACAATGAAAGACAGGGAGCTCAACCTTCCTGAACCTTGATACCATCATATAAAAATAGAGGGCAATGGTGGTAACTACCTTACAGGTGGTTGAAATTGTAAGTGATGTTACCTGAGACATGGAAAGCAGTCAATGAATATTAGCTAGTAATATTATTTATTTAGCTTCCTTTTTTAAAAAATAGTGAATACATCCTCTATCTTGGACACTGGGCTGGGCTTGAGAATTATAAAGAAAATAAGTCATTGCTTATGCCCCAAGGAGTTCAGAGTCTAGATGGGTAAATATCAGCCAGGGTCAGGGCAGGAAGCAGACAGCATGCTCAGGAGGATTTGTGAATAGACTTTAAAGAACAGACTATTTACAGAGATGTGGTTGGGGCTAAAGAAACCAAATGGGATGTTGAAGCACCCAGAGACTAGCAACAGCAAGAAGCTATAACCATACGTAGGCCCATAGGGGCAGGAGAGGAAACAGTGATACTGGAGAGAGCTCAGTTGAGATCAGGGGTGGTCAGACATTGCCAGAAGCATCTGGAGTCAGGATGGGAGTGAGAGAAACCAATGCATCAACCTCCATCTCCTTTTTCTCTCCCATCCTCTCACTGTGCTTCCCACTGGCTGAACTCAACCGGAAGGCAGGAAGCAAAGGGGCCTGGGTAGAGCAGCTCTTAGAGACAACTTTCTGGGGGCAGAGAAGAGGGAAAGGAGGGAAAGTATATGAACACAGGGAATAGCCAATAACTAGCACAAGGACCAAACCACAGTCATTTTGCTAAGTATCGGTGGTTGTGCTAAATGCTTTGCATATATCATCTCACAATCAAAACAAAACTGAGAGTAAGGTATGTATTTTTTCCCACACTTTTCATAGGAGGAAGCTGAGACTTCAGGAGACCAGATGTCTTTTTTCAGGTCTGTGCTGTCAAGCCTAGTTTTGTTGTTGGACACAAGGCAGACACATTTTCCACTGGGCTACAATGCCCCCTTCACCTATGCAACAAAATGCACTGAGTTCTGGTACAGAGACAGTGTTATTCACCACAGAGTAAATCTTTGCTTTGTACATTCCTCCTTGCACAGTTAGGTGTAGCCATAGGCTGGTTATGATCAAAGAAACATAAGTGAAGTTACATGTATCACTTCCAGGTTTGGACCATGAGAAGATTATGCATAAATCTTGAGTCTCTCTCTTTCTTCCACTGACATAGCACAGAGGAGACTATGAATTTCAGATCTTACCCTTAGATGCTCGAGCCTCCTTTAGCCCTGGACCCTAAGTGACTGTATAGAGAAGCACCTCCTGCTGTCATTCATGGTACATTAATAAAAGTAAGAAATAAACTTTTATGTTAAGTAACTGAAATTTGGGGTTGTTTGTTACTCAGCATATCCTAGTCTCACCTGATGAATACATGTGTCAACTTTATGCCAACTTCTTTGTGGATGCAGGGACTGTAAAGGTAAGTAATGGTCCTACTCTACTCGTGGATTTGCAGTCAATGCCATATAAAAACTGCACACAACTATGGACAGATAAGGGAGGAATTATCCTGCAGAGAGTAAAAGGAATAATTGACAAGATGTTTTAGCTGTCTTGAAGGACAAGTGGAACTTCACCAGAAGGCAAAAGATAGAGATGGATTTTCCAGAAGATAAATGCCACTGCAAATGCACAGAGACTTGAGGTATCAGATAGTAAACCCCTGCCCCAATGGAATCCAAAAGTGTACCAAGTTTCTTATAGGATTCGGTCTAGATGACCAAAGCACAGTCTAGAGGGGAAATGGGTAAAACATGAGAAAAACCCACAATAAAATAAAATAGAGGAACTATTAAAGAGCTGAATCAATTATAATAGTACTAGTAGTCCGGGGGATAGTTGGGGGGGGGGGTGTCCCTCAGCCTGGCCTGCATCCTCTCCAATCTGGGATCCCTCTCGCAATCCAGGACTGCTGGCTCCTAACCGCTCACCTGCCTGCCTGCATGATTGCTCCTAACCACTCTCCCTTCCCGCCTTCTTGCCCCCAACTGCCCCCTCCATCAGCCTGCTTGCCCCCAACTGCCTCCCCCTGCCAGCCTGATCACCTCCAACTGCCCCCTGCCAGCCTGATCACCCCCAACTGCCCCACACTGCTGGCCTGCTCGCCCTCAACTGCACTCCCCTCCTGGCCTGATCACCCCTAACTGCCTCTGCCTTGGCCCCACCACCATGGCTTTGTCTGGAAGGATGTCCAGAAGGTCTCCCAGTCTAATTAGCATATTACCCTTTTATTAGTATAGATAGGAATATCGAAGACCTACATTTTCTCACATGGAAACCTAGAAATTAAAGGTGGGATTTGAGTGTGTTGACTACACAAGCTGGGTTCAAGGTTTGCTGTCAGGAGTAGCAGCATTAGTGGCTGTGGCCACAGTGGCTTTTCCTGCTGAAGAAGTAATAGAGTCTGACAGTAACTGAACATTGATCTATGTGCCTGCAGATCAGAGTGATTTATATGCATTCTTAGTGTTCAGTTCTTTAACAAGCTATATGCCAAGTACTATGCTAATTACCTTACAAATTAGTATCATTCCATCCTAGTAAAAAACCCTAAAAGATAGGTATTATTATTTTTATCCCTCTTTTGCAGATGAAGAAAGTATGACACAGAGAGGTTGGATAACTTGCCCAGGGTCATACAGCTAGGAAGTAGCAGAGCTATGCCCAGGCAGTTTAACTCCAGACCTCATGCTGTCTTGGGAATGCTATTTTATGGTTTAATTCAATCCAAACCATCAACCTGAGATGGGCGTTTTGTTGTTGTTGTTGTTATTCTCCCCTCTGACTGGTGAACAAATGGGTTCAGAGAGCAGGGATGCAGCTGACATATCATGGCTAGTGTACCTCAGAGCGCAGCTACAAGCTGGACCCACAGACTCCAGAGCCAATGCCTTTATATGGCCCTCCAAGTAGGTATTTGACTTTTGGGGGGTTTGATCAAGTCATACAAATCCACATGGTCCTAAATCTACTTCCAAAAAGGTTTGCTTTACTGAAGTGACAATTTCAGTTGATGGCAATCCATGAATCCACAAATGGCCATTGAACATCTACTGTACAAAAGACATAGCAAGGAGAATACCAGGCTAAATAATAAACTGCTCCCAACTCAAGGATCTCACCCTCAGCTGGAAGCAAAATACACTCTAACATAGTACAACAAAGCCAAATAGTATACAACAGAGGATTATAGATGACAGGAATTAAATTTCAGAAAAGGCTCTAAGGTGAGAACGGGAGAATACATAGAGCCATGATCGGTGGGAAAGATTTTAATGGATGGAGAGGAGATAATGGTGTCATTTGGGCTCTGAATCCAGGGCAGAGGAGGAACGGGCCAGGGTTGGTTTAAATGATGGGACATAAGAAAGACAATGAGTGAGGGTCAGGATGGGGGCCCCAGGATTCCAAACTAAGGAATAGCACTTGCTCTGTAATAAGTAGGTCAATCTATTAAGGAGACAGAGCCTTAACCCAATGGGACTTAATGTATACACCAGTGTGAGGTCACCACCTGGTCTACATCCCTGCCTGGATGGAGAATGCCTAGAGCGTCAGTCATTCTGTCATCAGAGTAGAGTATTTGTAACCAGCACGCTGCCATGAAGGAGCAGGGAAGAAACTGAGGCAAATGGCATAGGAAAGGCTTCAGGGGCTGAGGGGGGAGCAAAGAGAAAGAGAGAGCTTAGTGCTAAGACAAAGCCCAGGTATATCAACTTATGATCAACCCAACCAAAATTTAACCTTACAAGAAAGCTGCTCTCAAAATTCAAGTCAACATTATTGAATTGTTCCATTGCCATCAGAACTGTTTTCATTTTTAAGCATGTGTGTGGTCGCCTCCACATTGAAGGATTATTCATAGCCAAGGAACTCCCCCCCCCAACCATTTTCTAGGGCATCTGTGCCCTCATGAAGGCTGCCACGATATTTTAATTGAATGGGATTAAATTTCAATGGAAAGGGTAGAAGCAGTGCATTTTCAAGAACTAATAATTCTGTAGGTGGGGCTTACCTTTTTGGCCCAAATAGGCAGAAGGCATCTGCATTTCTCTACAGCAGGCATTCTCATTTGGAACAGGGCCAGGATTATCAAAAGTGCACACTGTTTCTGAGGCCCTCAGAGGACCCTGAAGGAAATGTGCCTACAAATAGTCCACTTTGGCTGGGGGGCGAGGGGGGGGGTCTCAGGTAGGTTTGCCAGATTGGGGCCTGGGTAGAGGCCAGGAGATGGTGGTCCAGACTCACTGAGTTTTCAGTTTCCTGGTCAGCTTCCTACTGGCATCTACATACTTCATTCCCAGATCACTTCTTTCTACTGCATCCACCCACTTACCTGGAGATAGTCATGAAAAGGGAGGGTTGATGCCATGGCTTTCACCAAGCACACAAAGAAGATCCCAATGCAGCATTAAACAGCAAAGAGTGCAAGGCTGTAGGGAGACAAGAATTCTGGTTTGGCTTCTTCCTTCCTGGCCCCATGGGTCCTGGAGTAAGTCATTTCACCTTTTTGTGCCTCTGTGTGATGTCCAGGGACCTTCACAGCCCTGAACTCCTGTGAACTATGGGATCCTTGTGTGGCATACAGGTCTCCCACATTACTAGTAAACCCATAATTTACCTGCCCCTCACTCCAATGCCGTATGGATGCTACTCCCCTCCCCAACCTCACCCCTTAACTTGCTTCATTGACTGTCTCTTTTTGCCATAAACTCCCATTGCACTTTCTAATCTGACACAAATTCCCTCTGCCTTCTTAAAACCAACTTTCCTTTGAAGTCCTCTGCTCGCCAGGAGTCAGCAGCAGGGGGACAGCAGGAAGGAAATCATTTCAGGAGGCTGAGAGCCCCTTGAATGTTGTCTTGCACAACGTGGCATCCCCAGTGCCTAGGAACAAAGTTGGCACATAGTTTTCATGGGTTCATGAGTGATGGAAATTTTCTGAAATTAGATCATGGTGACCATTGCAAAACTCTGTGAAGAGATTAAAAACCACTAAATTGTTCACCTTAAAAGGACTAATTTTATGGTATTTGTGGTTATATCTCAATAAAGCTGCTGTTTTAGAAAATTGGTGACACAAGTATATGCTCCATGGTCCCCAAAGGTCTTTCATTAGTTTTGTCAAGTGTATATTAAGTAAAGTGCCCAAAATCCAATAAGCTCACCGCCTCCCCAGCACTTGCCTTAAAAGCAGACTAGTTGGAGGAATTATTAGCTGCATTTCAGAAACTATTTTGACTTTTTGCCCAAAGTTCTAGAAATCACTTGTAGAAGATAAATAAACAAAGGCACAGAAAGTCTTTTTAACAACAGCATCACAGGAATTTAAAAAAAAGAATTCAATTATAAACCATGATAATGTATCAAATCCTGAAATTTTTCTAAATAAAGTAATGGGCCTATTACTGATGCAGAAATAAAAAGATGAGGTCAGAGGCAATGCCAGCAATCGCCAAATTTGAGATTAGTGTTAAAAGCACTTGTGTGAAAAATTGCTTTAAACTTCAAATTAATTTGCAGCATTAATTTCCAAGTACTCTGAGCCAGGTTGACTCTGGGAGACACTTTTGTTGGCAAGCTGAGCCAGCTGCACTCAATTACTTGTTTCCTTCTAATTTTTTTAAGCTGCCAATATTTTCTTTTAAAGGAAGAGAGAGAGAATTTTGATCAGTTATCTTAAGAGGATCTATTCATCTAAGAGGTTGACATTTTGGCTGCTTGGAAATGTCTGTTCTCACTTATAGAAGAGTTCTATCCTCAAGCTCTGGCAATCTTTACTTGGGACCAGGGGGCAGGGGAGACAGGAAAATCGACTATCTTTCCAGAAGATCTTTCGGAATTACAATGGAAATAAAGTACACAATCCCTCTGCTTCCAGGAGCATATTAACAAAGATATAAATGGAAAGCAAGAATAAAAATATACAAGAGCAAAACCAAAATAGAATATCTTCAATATGCTAATAGTAAATGCACTATATAGTAGACATTTAATATATAATAATAGTATAATTATTAGTTAAGTAATTATAAGTAACTAGTGGCCCAGTACATGAAATTCATGCACGGGGTGGGGGGAGGGGTGTCCCTCAGCCCAGCCTGCACCCTCTCCAATCTGGGACCCCTCGAGGGATGTCCGACTGCCAGTTTAGGCCTGATCCCACAGAGACCGCTGGCTCCTAACTGCTCACCTGCCTGCCTGCCTGATCGCCCCTAACCACTCTGCCTGCTGGCCTTCTCTCCCCCAACTGCCCCCCCCCCCCGCCAGCCTGCTTGCCTCCAACTGCCCCCCCCACCAGCCTGCTCACCCCCAACTGTCCCCTCTGCCGGCCTGCTTGCCCCCAACTGCCCCCCCCTGCCGGCCTGCTCACCCCCAACTGCCCCCGCCCCTGCCCCCGCCAGCCTGATCACCTCCAACTGCCCTCCCCTCCTGGCCTGATCAATCATAATCACCTCTGCCTCAGCTCCGCCATCATGGCTTTGTCTGGAAGGACATCCGGAAGGTCTCCTGGTCTAATTAGCATATTACCCTTTTATTAGTATAGATTGTTGTAACAATTATAATAGGTAACATGAACCTACATTTACTGAGCACTTATTAGGTGCCATGCACTGTTCTAAACACTTTCTAAATGTGAATTCATTTAGCCTGTGAAGGAGATATTTTATTATTCTCACTGTGCAGATAAGGAAATTAAGGCACAGTGAGTTTATATAACTGGCCAGGATCATAGACTTAGGAAGTATTTTCACAATATCTGCAGCAATGCCAAAATTCATTTCTGTTTGCCTTGCTTGGGATGTTATTTTATGGACACATTAATTGAAGTTGGATTTTTGGTTCAAAAGGCAAGCCCTTTGCAATTTAGAAGTGACTTCTATAATTAGTGGTATTAAAGGAATGGTATTAAAGGAATCTCTGAAGCTCTAAAAACTGCAAAAAAACAATTAGATTGATTAAGCCCGTGGTCGGCAAACCGTGGCTCTCGAGCCACATGCAGCTCTTTGGCCCCTTGAGTGTGGCCCTTCCACAAAATATCATGTGCGGGCGCGCACATACAGTGCGATTGAAACTTTGTGGCCCATGCGCAGAAGTCGGTATTTTGTGGAAGAGCTGGTATTTTGTGGAAGAGCCACACTCAAGGGGCCAAAGAGCCGCATGTGGCTCACGAACCACAGTTTGCCGACCACTGGATTAGGCAAGCAGGTATCTAGTGGTGCATCTATACAAATTAGCAAAAACTCTGATGGAAATGACAGTCCAGTGGGAGAGATGAACTGAACCTTCTAATAATCCTAAATGATTAAAAATAAAAAAATAACACTGAACACATATTACACATAAAAAGTATGTTAACATATTAATTACTGTAAAATGGTGGATAACCCCAAATGTTTCTTAACTGTTTTCTTACTATAAGCCATTGCAGACATTAGAATGAGTCCATGTTAACTGTTAACTAACACTTGGTGCTGGGACCTGTTCAAGTACATCGCACATTTCAATTCACTCCATCCTCATAACAACCCAATGAACTAGGTCCTAGGATCAAATCCATTTTACAACAGGAGAAACTGAGGCACAAAGAAATTAGGAAACTTGCCCAAGGTCACCCAACTAATAATGATAGAGTTAGAACTCTCTGTTCAGCTTCATGTGATAAAGTGTATTATCATATAACTAGAGGCCCAGTGCACAAAATTCACAAAAAGGAAGAGACTCCCTTCCCCCTGGTCGAGAGGATAATTTGCATATTAGGCTTTTATTATATAGGATGTCATGCAGGTTGACACAAGGTGCAGAAAAGATGTGCCTAAACCCTCCTGAAAGTAATCAAGAAGGTCTTCCAGGAGGAGGCAACATCTTGCTCACCTTTCAAGATGTTTGAGCATCTGTTTCATATGCTCATCCACAGATCTCTTGGAGGAAAATGGATCAAGGCACCAATCAACCATGATAGTCACAAATTCAGGACTGTAGCCAATCAAGTGTCTCTCTCCATAGTATCACCTTAATTAGAAAGAATTTGGGGTGAAACTGTAATCTGTCGTCTCATATGACATTTTTATCGCCTGCTTAACATTTCAAATGAAACATTTTATTGCATTTGATGTTAGTTAAACACTTAACATGTACTCTTCATGGTTACAATTTGCAATGTGTTCTGACTATATAAAGAAAATATTTAAGAAACATTAGGGCTGTTTTTCCATTTTTAAGTATTTAATCTGTAATAAACATATAGCATGTTAAAAATACATTTCATGTCCAGTATGTGTTAAGTGTTAAAAGTATATTTTTGAACTGCCTTATGTGAGCCTGTCAGACTTTCCATTACAACCCCCTAATTTAAGAGGGTTTTAAAGCAGTCATAAAAATCGCTTCATGCTGATACTTTGGGTAAAATATCTCTCCTTTCAGAAGCCTTTTTTAGTGGTTTGTTTTTTAGTATTAATGCATTTAAAGAAAAATTGACTTAGTAAAATTGGGCATAAAACAAAGATATTTCTTATAGGATTTTAGTGTGCCTCTTCTCTATGCTTTTAAAATAATCTACATAGTAAAGGCACCTCATAAAACATCATAGAGCTTATCCCAAAATTTAGGAGAGAAAATAAAACATGGTTGAGATGAGCACTATCTGTATATTTCCAGATTTTGTATTGAAATTCAGAATTAAAGATATGAAACAAGGCTGTGGACTTCTCTTACAGTACCAGCAAACTTCATAAGCATGTAATCATGTAGCTACTCTAGTTTAGCATATTATAGTTCATAGGTGGATTTCCTATCCCCTCTCTTACCTGCCCTTCAGGATTCTGGGAGGTGAGAAGGCTTATGTTACGATTACCCCCATCTTATAGACAAGCAAAGTTTTTGAAGAGGTTGAGTCATTTGTCCAAAGTCACATTGCCTGTTATTAGGGAAGCTGGGGTTTGAACTCAGATCCCTTTGCTTACTCCACATTATTTAGGCCCACAGACTGCAGGAGACTGAGCCTGTGTGTAACTTGTTTCTAATTTATTTTTAGTCCAATAAAAATCTTAAATAATTAAAATTCAATTCACTGGTCCAACTAACCAACTTCATTTTTCCAATATCACTTTCCAGTTTTAGAGTCAAGATCATATGAAGAAGCAAACTCAAGCAATGCTCCTCCCCCTTGCTCAGGTCACCTGGCCTGTGACCTAAAGATAAGAGGACCCATCACATCACACCACCAAAACTCTTCTAACTAGGTCCACAAATGGTCTTAAGAGTTTAAGTATCCATCTCACCCACTTAGATTATACATTCTTTGAAAGCCAGGGTTTATCTTATTTGCCTTTGTGTCTTCCTCTCTCCTATCCTTAGCAGCCCAAGGCCTGGTACATTATAGAGATTCCACACATGTTTTCCAGTAGGAGGATCAATTGAACCTCACAGAGAACTGATACCTGTGTTATTTCATGGAATATCAGAGATGGGGGCACCTCCATTACCCATCTACCATTTGCTTGCTTCACCAGTTCCCTAAGAGTCCACACAATAAAAAGATTCCATGAACAGATGAGTTTGGGAAAGGCTCCATCCACAGGAAAGAAATGCCATGAGTGTTCCCTGAGTAGAGACCTGGCCGTCCTTATGCTTCTTCTTTGGACAGCTGACTGTGGGAAGCCAATGGCCTGTGCTGTCACCAGGGAGGTCCCACCCCGCTGGCCAGGTGGAGACCATCTTTGTCCACTGCAAGGGCTGGGTGGTGATGTCTAGCTGGTCCTGGGCTCTGGCCTCTTTGGCCCTCCTACTAGTCTATCCAGCAACTTTTAACAGTACTCAAGGTAATATTTTGGCTCATATATGTCATATTTCTTATTTTATTTTTTTATTTGTTCCAAACCTAAATGGGTATGAGATATGCTATTTAATTTTGGTATCCTGAAGCTTCAATGGAGGAAAAAAAATGCCTGAAGTCCTCTGCTGTCAATTGCTTTTCTTTCAAACCCATCTTCCTTCCAAGTATACCAAAAATATCCCCAGGCCTTCAGAGTAATTATATTTATGATCATTCATTTTTTCATTAGTCTAGAGCAAATATTGTGGGAACTCAAGAAAGATGATGTTCCAAAGTCAACCTCAGGCTTGGAATTGCAAGAAAGAACCACAGATGAAAATGGAATTGGAATCAAGTGAACCCTGGATACTCTCTCTAATGAGGGCTCTGTGCAGGAACCACACATTATACTGTCTCAGCGCACAGCCTTGAGCAGCTAGGTGGGCTGGACCCAAACTCAACCCTAAGAGACTTTAGCCGCAGAGGCTAGGAAGGCTTCGGGACCCAAGAAGGAAAAAAACAAAATTCAACCGAGGCATCGACAACAGTGTGGAATGTGTGAGTGTTGATTTTTAATTTAGACATAATGTCAATGAGAAAAAATGTCCTGACTTCATTCATTGACTCTACAAATATTTACTGGGTCCCTGTTACACACCAAATGCCATTGGAGACATGGACGTAGCAGTGCACTAAAGACAAAACCCCTGCCTTCATGAAGTGTTCAATCTAATGGGAAGAGATTCAGGATAAGAATTAAATAAATACGATATACAAATGTTAGAGACTCTACATGCTCTGAGCAAAATAAAGCAGGGAAAGGATATAGAGAATCCAGGGTTATTATACAAGGAGGAGGCTACAATTCTAACTTTTTAGATGGTTGACGAGAGCAGTGGTCGGCAAACTCATTATTCAACAGAGCCAAATATCAACAGTACAACGATTGAAATTTCTTTTGAGAGCCAAATTTTTTAAACTTAAACTATATAGGTAGGTACATTGTTATTAACTTAATTAGGGTACTCCTAAGGCTTAGGAAGAGCCACATTCAAAGGGCCAAAGAGCCGCATGTGGCTCGCGAGCCACAGTTTGCTGACCACGGGGAAGCCCAATTGACAGCATGATGGGTAAGCACACACTTGAAGGAGCTGATAACTGAGCTAGAAAGCATTCTCACCACAGGAGCAAGAAAATACAGATATCCAAAGAAGTAGTACACTGGACATGTTTGGTAAATAGACGAGGGATTCCTTAGTCAGCTCATGCAGCCACAACCAAAAACCATAGTCGGGGTGCTTTAAACAACAGAAACAATGACATTCACTAACCAACATAGTGCAAGACTGTGCTACTAATTTTTTAAAATGTCCATTCATTTTCATGCAGAAGTTATGATGCATATTCTATTGTGACGCAAGATACCCAAGCTATTTTTACAGAGCAAATGAAAAAGAAAAAAGGTAAATAAAAATATAATTTAAAATATCCATTCAAGCAATAAAAAGTAACTGGAAGTAAATAAATATAGCTGGAGATGACATGGAAAGTAAGGACAACTTAGTGAATTCTCAACAGGAAGAGGAGAAGCTGTGACAGTGAACGGGGACAGTATGTGGGGCCCTGGGTGGCATTCTCCAGAAAGAGCTTCCTTCTTGGGGCATTATTTTCTTTATTTTTCAAACTTTTGGTGATCTGGCACCCAAACTTCTCTTAAAAATAAACGGATAGAGCAGAGGAACATCTTCAGGGCACAGTGAGGGAAAAATTAGAAGTTTCTTAAGAAGCATCTGTAAACAGAGTCTTCACACCACAGGCTGAGGAACTGTAGGAGGTGTGACCTCTCCATCCCACTCATAAAGCATCTTCAGTTCCTTAAGACAGGAGGTGTGATTCTAATTTTCCACCTGATGGTATCCAACAAGAGATTGCTGGGTTGAGTGAACTATTGAGTGTGCCTTTGCCTGAATTATAATGTGACAATATTACTCCACCTTTGTTTTTAAGTGGGGGAAAAAAGCTATATTAAAAAAATAAAAAGGTTGCCCAGTTGGTGTGGCTCAGAGGTTGATCATCGACCATCGAATCAGGAGGTCACAGTTCAATTCTCAGTCAGGGCACATGCCTGAGTTGCAGGGCTCAATCCCCAGTGGGGGTTGTGCAGGAAGCAGCGATCAATGATTCTCTCTCATCATTGATGTTTCTATCTCTCTCTCTCTCCCTCTCCCCTCCCCTCTGAAATCAATAAAAATGCTAGTATATTACAAAAAAAAATGGTCATGTAAAAAGTTGAATTCTTTGTGAAGAGCATTTATGGTGAAAGGCGTAAGCATACTGCAAGGTGAGAGCAAATATCCAGTTTGGTCCCTCCCGTCGCCTCTCCAACTGACACCATTATCTCTCACCAGATTGTTGCCTGGGCTTCTGCTCAACACCAGTAACTACATCATGTCCCCTCTGCTCAGAACCCTCTGGATGCCCCACATCACTCAATGCCCACAAAGTCCTTACAGGGTCTTGCCTCTGTCATTTTATGACTTACTCCAACTCTGTCTTCCTAATCCCACTGGCCTCCTTGTAGCATCTCACACACAATAGGAATACTTGTACCACAGGCCATTTGCATTTGCTGTTCACTCCTGCTGATGTGCTCATTGCCCAGGTGTCTACCTGGCTCATGCCCCATCTTTCCCACCCTTTATTCAAATGATACCCTCTTAGTGAGGATATTTGCTACGGTCTAAACATTTGTGCCCCCTTCCACCCCCAAAAAAAATTCATATGTTGAAATCCTATTGCCCTATGTGATGGTATTAAAGGTGGGGCCTTTGGGAGGTACTTAGGTCATGAGGGTAGAGCCCTCATATATGGGATTAATACCCTTATAATAGAGATCCCACAGAGTTCTTCAATTTTCCTCAAAGACTGCAGGTGTCATTGTCAGAGCCACTCTCCATCCTCAGCCAAACCCCACTGCTGCTCAACTGCCATCACCTTTGGTACATGTTGGACACTCAAACATTCTCCTTCCAGAAATGTCAAAGGAAACTGAAGCAAGCTCTCTCCCCTTTCAGCTTCTCCCTCAGCCTGTCCACGAAACGTCCAGCATGTTCCCCAACTTGAGTGGAGATCCTGAGGGTAAAGACTGTGGGTGGTCTCAGCAAGCCCTGGGTTGTATCTCCATCCTCCCCTCCTGGGTCTCTTCCCCACATCAGCAAGGCTTTCCCCTCCTGTTTGAAAAGTTACATACTCTTCTTTGTCTTCTCTACATAACCGCTACAGGCAAATAAAGCTCAGATATTCAGGCCTGTGTTGTTGTTGTTGTTTTTAAGTAACTGGAAATTTGGGGGACTTAAAAAATATCTCTCCATGAAAAGTAGGCTGTCAAGACTATTATCTCTCTATTTAGTTTTCAAAAATCTAGTATGAAACTCAAAATTGAGCAATGAATTCTTTGTTCTAGTTGGTAGCCACAATCTCCCTAAAGCAATGAATGGTGTTGATTCATTGCCTGGAGGGGATTGCCAGGCAACATAGTTTACTGGGAAGGAAAAATACCTTGTTTTAATATTTTTTTGAAAATAGTATCCCTACTACAAGCATAGGAAAGTATACCTGAAAATGGGGAACAGCAAAATGCCAGAGAGGCAGCAATACAAAGTTTAAACTGTGGCTAATGCCAATAAGGTGGCCATGGAGATAAAGAATACACAGAATAAGGAGATAGATGTAATGGAAGAAAACTCTGAAAAGTGGAATTCAGGGTGGAGTTTGTCTTTTTCTTACATCCCTACCTCACCTCTCACCCCCCGCCCCCCCCAAAAAAAACAGAAACCAGAAAAATCTCCTGATTTTTGAGGGAGCATGGGACACTTTGTAGGTGCAATAGGGTAGAAGGTGCTATCAGTATGAAAAACATTTCCCCAAGGAACCTGGAGTGCTTGAGCAATGAGTACAATTATAGAGCATCACTAATTAAGAAACTTCCAAGACCATATAGGAGCTTAGAAATATGGAAACCTCTGGGGCCAATGGCATCTTTCCCTCTTGCTGGACTATGCAGTTTAGGAACATCTGCACACATGCAGTAGGAAAAGGAGGGGCATTTCATCATCATATCTAGTCTACACTGAGTGGCCAGATTATTATGACCACCTGACGTTTGTAGGCAAATTAGCCGTATACCACATCATATGGGATATGGAAGCCGAAGGCCTGTTTGAACACCTTTGCTGTCTGCAGTTACCAAAATAAAACGTCTCCAATTTACACAGAAACACAAGGATTGGACAGTCGAGCATTAGAAAAAAGTCATGTGGTCCGATGAATCACATTTCCAGTTGCATCATGCAGATGGCAGAGTGAGAATTTGGTGGAAGCAGCATGAAAGCATGCACCCCACATGCATGAGTATAACCCCTCAAGTTGGTAGGAGCAGTGTTATGGTTTGGGGCATGTTTTCCTGGCATGATTTGGACCCTTTAATTCGTGTGGAACAATGTCTGAATAGCACAACATACCTAAGTATCGTTGCTGATCAGGTTCATCCTATCATGTTGATGTTGTATCCAAGTGGAGATGGCTTCTTCCAACAAGACAATGCGTCATGCCATGGTGCTCATACTGTGCAGGAGTGGTTTCAAGAACACGAGGGAGACTTTACCTTGCTTAGGTGGCCCCCACAATCACCAGATCTCAATCCAATTGAGCATTTGTGGGATGAAGTTAAAAGAGCCATCAGGCAGCTGGTTCTACAACCATCAAATCTCACAGAACTGGACAGTGCTATTCATTAGGCATGGTGTAAGATTCCTCACAACACCTTTCAACATCTCGTGGAGTCAAGGCCAAGAAGAATCACCACAGTATTGAAGGCAAAAGGTGGCCCAACAAAGTATTGATGGGGTGGTCATAATAATCTGGCCACTCAGTGTATATATTCAATGTTAATTCTGTATTTTCTCAGCTTATGCTTCACCTTTTAAGATGAGTGCTTACCAGTGCTTTGGGGGCAGATCAGGCATTCTTAGGAGAACCAGCAAGGACCTCTACAGGTATCAACATAGATGTGAAAGTCACGTTATGCATTTGAAAACAAGAATTTTTTGTATCCATCTTTGGATTCTTAGTGTTTATTTCAGTGCTTACCAAATAGCAGATATTCCATAAATGCTTATTGAAGAAATCACATAATTTGGAAGTCTATATAAAAAATAGCCTGCCCATGCTAAAGAAAGAAACCCCTAGCACTTGGGTATTTGAAGACATTTTAGGAATCATCTGGAGATATATAGCTACCTCATTTTCGAGACAAGAAAACTGGCACTCCGAGTAATGAGGAGACTTGCTCAAGATCTCCCAAGATCCCAGGAAAGTAGTGACAGAATTGGGACTGGAACCCAAGTCCTTGAGTCATATTTTCATGCTCTTTCATGTCACTATTTTAAAATGTAGGTTTTATTATTATTCAGGTATGACAAGGCCAACAGACCTGGACAACTGCCATTGGATAGTTTGTTCTAATCACAGATCCAAAGAGAAGGGTCCATGTCATGGCATGGGAGGTCCCATAGAGAAGCACCGGGTCAGTTGGGAGGCAGAGGCAGAGAAACAGGAAAGAGCAGGTGAGGCAGAGTAAACAGGCTTAGGATTGGCTCGTTTGAATCACTGCAGTGGGCTCCTGAGCACAGGGGAAGTCCCTTGTTGTCTGTACCTGGCCCTGGGGTAATTAGGGCAGGCGATATGGCCCAGAGTGTGACAGCCAGCTTGAGGAGCTGGTTGGGGATATAGGCTCAGGATTGGGCAGTTTGAGTATGAAAGTTAAGCTTCCAAGGGAGTTATTTACTATCTCTAGGAATTAGTTAACCCTGTGAGGGGCAGTCACTCCAGAGTCAGCAAGTCCCCTGATGTCAAAGCATCAAAATAAGGACATAAAAAAATGCTTAATACACTCACCACACAGATATCAAAAGTTTTCACTGTTAAAAATTTAGGTTGCACTTTGTGGGTTTATCTACCATCTGAGCTTCTAACCTGAAGTTCTTAAGGATCCTGGGTCCTCAGAGCTATGAAAAATGGCTTTTGGATCATAATCTAGACAATCTTTTCTGATTATTTATCTAAAACTAAAAGCAGGAAATGATTCATTTGATTTCTGCCAATCCTGGAGTGTTGCCACTTTCGGCTCAGGAAGAGCCGGCTTCCCTTGGCAGTCCTCACTTGTAGGATGATGAATGAAGTTCTATGTTTGGTGCTAGCTAAAATTTTATAGGGTCTAAAAAAGCAATTTATACATGCTTCAGGAGGTGACCATATTTTTTCTTTTTTGAGATAGCTCTTAGTCACAGCAGGGCACTCAATATACATATATCACACATCGAGGGGTCACTTTACAGGAGGACTGAAAGTTTGTTCTGTGTGTTGATCAACATGCTCTTGGCTTCTGCGAGCCTTCTGTATGCTCAGAACCCAGCAAATAGGCATTAGTTGAATTCTGAATTTTCCCAGTTATTTTCACACCTCAGGGACCCATGACCCTCAATGGGATATTGTGCAAAAAAGAAATAGTCAGCCTAACAAAACATTTCCTTGGTTCCAAGAGTCAAGTTGCTATGCACAAACAGGCAAGGCCTGTTTTCCTCTCTTAAAAATCTCAGGCATGGGTTGAATGGTTTTACATGCTAGCCAA
The DNA here is from genome assembly GCF_028538775.1 of Myotis yumanensis. Lineage (NCBI taxonomy): Eukaryota > Metazoa > Chordata > Mammalia > Chiroptera > Vespertilionidae > Myotis > Myotis yumanensis. The sequence goes on along the minus strand of NW_027223752.1, from coordinate 234,444,931 downwards.
TCAGTCAACTAAGTCACGGGTCAAAGTTAACTCAAAGAACAGTGGCCATGGGCCAAACCAACCACTTACTTTAAGTGATGAGCACTCTCAACATTTGCAGCTCACCACGCCTCATTCATGTTGCTTTTTGTTGACAGTTTTTGGTTTATTATTTTTCTGTCATATACATATATATGGTTTGAAACATATGAGCAGTGATCTCTCTTACTCAATTGGGCGTCAAGATGCTCTCTAGATCAGCAGTCACCAACCTTTCAGACCTCACGGACTACCAATGGTCCGCAGACCATCAGTTGGCAACCGCTGCTCCAAAAGTTTCCTTAAACCAGTGGTCGCCAACCTTTTGGACATCACAGACCACCAGTGGTCCACTGGTTGGTGACTGCTGCTCTAGATTATCTTCCTGGTGTTTATCATGACAACAGTCTCATTGTCCTTCTTCCTTCTGCTGTTCTGAATGCATGTCATTACAAAGCACTGTCAAAGAAGTCTAGAGGTGAGGATTTGAGGACCAACTCTGCTGTACAGTGGCTGAGGGGCCTCAGACAGGTTATTTCAGTTTTCATCTCCCAGTCCCGAACTGTAATATTAGGAAAATATTATTGATCTGCAGTTTAGAGGCATTATGTAATATATGAGAGGCTTTTTTTCAGTACAAATATAATCTATAAAATATGTACTTAGAGAAGTTTTTGAATGAAAAGGGTTGAACTAGAAGTTCATCAGACATATGTCCTTTTCCTCTGAACTCTCAAACATTCCACATTGCTCAGCCTTTCTTAGAGTTAATTGTGACCATACTACTAATGTATTACTTAACATAATACTAACTTACAACTAAGTTCTATACAATGAACTATGAGAGAAAATGCCATGGCTACTTCCAGGTCTTCATATAAAAAATTCCCTTGAAGATCCCAACACTCCTAGTAGTCCTGGATCAAAGATGGCAGAGCCACAAGATGGCAGGATCCTGGGCCTCTGACTCATCACTAGGAGGAGAGACACCCTCCAATCAGAAACACCCACTTGAATTCAACCTGAGGAAAAAATAAAATATTATTGTGTTAACCTATTGCTACTTAGAGGTTTCTCTATTATGTACAAAACAATACATTAACTACTATACAATAATTTCTTAATGCATATATAAAAATATGTTAGCCCTAGATGGTTTGGTTCAGTGGATAGAGTGCCTGTGTATGGACTGAAGAGTCCCAGATTCAATTCCAGTCAAGGGCACATGCCCGGGTTGCAGTCTTGATCCCCAGTAAGGGTTGTGCATGAGGCAGCCGATCAATGATTCTCTCTCATCATTAATATTTCTATCTCTATCTCTCTCCCTCTTCCTTCCTCTCTGAAATCAATAAAAATATTTTAAAATATAACCAGAAGGATATGTTATCAGTGTGTTTTGGTGGTGGTATCACAAGTATATTTTCATTTGCTTAATCCCCTGTTTATTTTGGATTTTTCAAATCTTCTCTAAGGAACCTATATTAATTGTATAACTTTATTAAGATATATTTTACAGATAAGAAAACCAAGGTAATGACCAAGATGACTCAGTAAGTGCCACAGCCAGGGTCCGAAGCTTTGTTTTCCTACCCTATTTCACATACTATCAGAGAACCTTCTTCCCCCAAAGCCGTCCCCCCTCCCCACAGCATTTTAGATGATTGCTACAAGGGCAACTTCCCACAGGCATTTCTGCACTACACAGACTGGCTGATAGGGGGCAGTGGGTCTGTGGCTGATAAAATTTGTCTTCCTCTGGCTTACTGTGTAACAGCAGTCAGACGTTTCTTTCAAGTGTGAGTGATGGTAAAATCCAGGCCCGCAGAGGGCCAATGGGGAAGGTAAGTCTGGAAAGGAGTAGAGTGAAAGGGTTCTGGAGGCAAGAGACCAGTTACTGAGAACCGAGAAAGTATTCCTATCACAATAACCGTGAGGCAAGGCTTATTCCTGGCAAGATCAGGAAGGCCGTCTTGAAGTGCCTCCTAAAGCACCTCAAATTCAACTGTCCAAGACTTGATGCTTCTAAGAACCGGAACCAGCATAGCTGGTCAGGTAGCTCTAGCTGTGGAAACAGGGGGTAAGTGGGAAAGGCACTGTGATTTGTGATGGACTCTGGCTCCAGTGCTCCCTAAACCTAAAGCCCTAGTCCCTCTGCTCCTCTTCCCCCATTCCTCCAATGTGCCCTTCCATCTGGCATAAAATCTCGCCTCATTTCACAGCCCAGAAGCACCTGCTTGCTGGGAAAATGTAGTCAGAGTTAATAAACATGGGGCTGCCAGGACCTTTGGGAAGAAACAGAGCCCCAGTGTGCACTACAAGTTTCATCAGGACTTTCCACACCACGAGTGGAAAGCATCGTGTCTGAGAACGCACTATCTGGCAATCACCAAAAAGGGCAAATACTTGCAAAGTGTGCTTGAGTTCCTAAAGGCTTCCATATTCACTATTAGATTTGATCTTTAATACATAGGTAGGCAGAGCAAGTGTTATTCTCTTCATTACATAGATGAATAAACTGAAGCTGGAGAAATTAAATAAAATACATTTTTATCCACATTACTTTACTTTTACAATATGTTATGGCTTGAATTGTGTGTTCCAAAAAAAGATATGTTGACATCCTGACTGCCACTATCTCAGAATGTGATTTTTTTTGGAAATGGGGCCATTACAGATGTAATTAGTTAAGAGGTCTCACTAGAGCAGGCAGGGTGGGGGTGAGAGTGTCTTACCCAATGTGACTGGTCTGCTTATAAAAAGAATGTCATGTGAAGAAACAGGGACACTCAGAGAGAAGGCGGCATGTGAAGACCGAGGCAGAGAACAGAGTGATGCAGCCACAAGCCCGTGAATGCCTGGGGCTACCAGGAGCTGCAAGAGGCAAAGTGGTACCTTTGCGTCAGAGGGGCAGACCTGCCCACACCTTGATTCCAGACTTCTGGTCTCCAGACCTGGGAGCTGACTGAGAAGGAGCCAGAAGAGAGTTGGCCACAGATACCAAGAAGAGGAATTCCCAACATTGTCAAATATCAGAGAAAATGAAAACCTGCCCTCTGGGTGGAGTGACTAGGCATTCGGCGATGGCCTTTGCAAGGGGAGTTTTTGTGGAGAGAAAGGTGTTTGTCTCATTGGGAGTGACTAAGGCTGAATGAGACATGAAGTGGTGAAGACACAATAAATGTTGGCTCCTCGTCTACAAAGTCCACCTGTGAAGAGGGAGAAATGGGCGTGTCTACAGAAAAATGTGCTGCAGCATCCAAAAAACAGTTGAAATTTGAATGTATAGTCCAGGGGTGAAGAAGCAGAGGACAGGCATGGAGAGGGATGCGGGGAGGATGGCATTGTTGACCCAGAGTCTCTCAGAGAATAGGGGAGGGGACAGTTTCCATCCCAGCAGAGAAGTGGGGTCAGGACCAAGTTGTGAGCACGTGGCCTGGGTAGCTCAGAAGGGCCCTGCACTTCGTCTAAACCAGGGGTCCTCAAACTTTTTAAACAGGGGGCCAGTTCACTGTCCCTCAGACCGTTGGAGAGCCGGACTATAGTCTAAAAAAAAACTATGAACAAATTCCTATGCACACTGCACATATCTTATTTTGAAGTAAAAAAACAAAACGGGAACAAATATAATATTTGTATTTGCATGTGGCCCGCGGGCCGTAGTTTGAGGACCCCTGTCTAAACCTCTGTGGTTGCCGTCTCAAAATCCTTAATACATGTACCTTTGATTTTCTGTTTGCCCGTGGAGTGTGTGCTGCGTGTACAGAGCCCTGGCAAACAAGCTGTCCCCCTCCCCGGGTGGATCTTTAGCTGCCCACTGAGGTCCAGGTTGGCTCCCGGGGTCCCTCCACCCATCCCAGAATCATTTCCACTCTCTGTATAAGGCAGAGTTGTGTTGGGAGGGTACAGCCCTGTGTGCTTGCCATCACCCTCTTGTTCCAGTAGGGATCTGCCCCCCCCCCCCCCGCCCCCAGCACCTCAGGACCAGGCAGTGGCCAGCTATGACTGGGGCTAGCAGCACCTGAGGTTGCTCTACAGACAATGCAATGAAGTCCTCTCGCCCATCCCCAACCCTGGCACTGAGCGAGCTGCATTGGGGAGGTTACAGCATGTGGGGGTCACTGCCCCTCAAGGGTGGAGGCAGTGGGCCATGGGAGGGGGACACTGACTTCTCCACCCAGTGTTTTCATTTAGCTCTGGGCCCTGCAAAGACCTCTGCCACCCCTGACTGAACAAATTAGCCTTGGTTGGGAAGAACATGGTTACTTCAGCATGAGAGGATGGGCAGCTATGGTGCGCAGGTGTGAAAGGCCCACCTGCCAGTCTTGACCTTGTCACGCAGGTACAAAGATGAGCAAAGGCTGAAGCAGGAGGATGGGGAGAAGCAATTCCCCAGGATTGGGTGGGGCCTTTTGGTGAGATCCCAACCCAGTCATTATTCATAGTATAAATACGTGAATGAATAAAGGAAAATGCTACTTGGGAAAAGAAAGAAGAAGGAAACACCACTTACCACCTGCACATGAGCACGTCTCCAGCCAGTTTCACATTCGCAGCAAAGCCAGAAACTTGCTTTCGTGCTCAAAGGGGCCAGGTTCCCTTTTTCTGGGAATGCTTTAGAGAACGTTTGAAACTAATGTATACTGGGCTCCTGCAATCGTGTATCAGATGTTCCACAAACATCCCACAGGTTCTACTGACAGACTGATTGATCAGGGATTTCCATGGGCCGCATCCCCTTCCCATCTCTAGAGCCTCCGCCTGCCCCACTGCCCCCAGAGGCAGAGAGGGCTTTGCCCCTTCTTGCCCAGAGCAGGGAGAAGAAAGCGCTGTAGTTCAGGATGGGCCTGAGCAGCCACGCTCTCCAATCCCCTGCCCTGCTTTGCCCAGCGACGACTCCTCCGTGAGATCACTAGACCGCCTTCTGTCTGCACTCCCTGAATTATGACTCCCTCTGCGCTCATTTGCAGGAGTGGAGGACATTCATGAACACAGGGGATTCTCACTTCAAATAAAGCGTATCTTCCCTCAATTAGAAATGGGGAAAAGGGGAGCATCTGTGTGAGGGAACCTGATGGTCTCAGAGCCCGGCCCCCAGCTTGGGGATGAGTCATGCTTGCTGAGCTCAGGAGCTGAACAGCCTCCAACCCCTTCCCTATGGGCAGCCCCTCCATCTTAATTAAAGTCTCCTATGTTTCCACACTGACAGAACGAGGGGGCCACTCATTAGAGGCTGCCTGGGAGGGTGTGCTGGGCGAATCCCTGTGCTTGAAACGTGATCTGGAGCCGGCTGGGAGGCTGTACCCCCTGCTGCCGGCACCTGCTTGGGCTCCTCTGTCTTTTCCTTCCCTCCTACAGCAGAGTCAAAGAATTAAGCCATTCCTAAGGCAGGCTTGGCAGGAGGGGGGTCTGACATGAAGGCACATTCCACAACCTTCCCGGGCCACTCCTGGTGTGAGAGGTGCCTCATCAAGGAACCTTCGATGATAAGTTAATTCTGTTGATAGACAGCCAGGAAATGTGTCGGGGCTACATCAGCTCCTAGATTCACTCCTCTGGGAGCGCTGGCCATGATCCCTCCTAAATCTGGGCATCTCAGAGTCCAGAGGGACCCCCGAAGAAGAAGTGCTTTGTTTTGTTTAAAATATTGAAGCACAGAGAGGTTGTGTGACTTGCCAGAGTCACACAGTGAGTAACTAACTACCTGGATTCAAACTCAGATGCATCTGCTTCCAAAAGCAGGCTCTTTCCAACCAACCAAAGTCTCAGAGTCTGACCTCCTTAAAGATGCTTTAGGGATTCCAGAAAAACCAAGTGTCTTTTACCACCCTAAATATGTTTTTATTAAAAAATGTTTAGACTGGCTGGTGTGGCTCAGTGTCTGAGAATCAACCTATGAACCAGGAGATCACATGCCTAGGTTGCAGGCTCGATCCCCAGTAAGGTTGCATGTAGGAGACAGCTGATCAATGATCCTATCATTGATGTTTCTATCTCTATCTCTCCCTCTCCCTTCCTCTCTGAAATCAATAAAAATAGAAAACAAAAAAAAATTAATAATTTTTTTAAAAAAAATTCAGTCACAAATAGCACAACTCCTTGATCTATTTTTAATAGAGATTCGTCATCCAATTTCCTGTCAAAGACACTTAAATGATATTACACTAACCCCTGACACCAGTGTGCTTGATGCAAACAAACAACCATTCTTTTCAGAATCCTTGAGCTGACTTCTTTCTTCCTCCCTTAGACATGGAAATCCTGATAATCAAAGGTACAGACTGCCTGCAATAGATGCAGTTTCCATGACTCCCACAGTTAAGTGTGGCCATTTGACCAGGTTTTGACCATTAAGATGTGTGTTGCTTCCTGAAGGTGTCCCCAAGGTGAAGGGACAGCCCCTTCTTTGCCCTTCCTTTTTCCTGTTGGTTGGAATGAGAACAGGGAGCTGATTCTGCCATCGGGGACAATAACAAGCCATCCTGAGGATTGTGAAATGGCATGATATCGTCCTGGAGCCAGGTACTCTGTTACCTAACTAAAGCAGGTGGGTCTATCTCCATAAAATCGCCTGGTTTAGGAAACTTGAAGTAATCTGTTACATGTAGATGAACTTGGTCATAATAACAAACAGTCACTACAAGCCCCGTCATTTCCCAGTTGGGCCACACTTATCTTACTTCTGAGAGCTTTCATGCTAAACCCTCCAAAGAGGTAGAAATCAGAAACATGTGCTAAGTAAGGCACTTCATCATCATAAAGTGCTTTCTTCACGGATCCGAGTCACTCAGAAATGAGGAGGTCATCACACAGTCACATGATGATGATCAGTTTGCGTCTGGGTATGTGGAATGCAGTCATGTAGAAGTTAATAAAACTGCTGTATTATTATCTTGATTTATTACCTCTTTTTACTTTACAGACCAATTTTTCACATCAGATAATAAAATGCTTGAGAATATAGCTAGATAACAAGATTTTGTACATGATGAATGTTTATGAAATATTTCAAGATTACTTATAAAAGTTCTAGATATATTGTATAGTTCATAATTTAGTAAGTAAACTTGAAATATTTTTTCATAAATGTGCAGTTCAAAGGATGAAGCAACTTAAATCAGATGATTAAAAACAAAAATTACCCATTTTGATGAGGAGAAAGACAATGACTGAATTTTAGGGACATAACAATGTTATGGAATTTCCCCTCACTTCTCCCTACCTTTGACCAGACAGTAAAAGAAGCAAGATCTAGCTTTCAAGTGAAGATTGGGGACTGAACACACATTTAATATCACCTTCCCTGAACACCTCACTGAAATAACAGTAAATGAATGTTTTAAGGTATAAATCTCAAGGACAAAGAGAACTGGAAAGGAAATAGTAGCCACAGAAATTTGGGGAGCTAAGGAACAGAGAAGAATGACTAAAAACTGACCTAGAAGACACCACATTGGTGAGGAGTAGCCAACTTGAACCAAGGTACCTCTATCAAGTTCAGGAATTAGCACCCTCAGCACCTTATGGAGATGGGCATAAACCTGGAAATGAAAATGGATAGGTAGGTTGAAAGTCTCTTTAAAAAGCCATTGGGTCTCCATATCCTCTCCTCCACTCCAACTCTGGCAGTAAATACAGGTGTATTCTCTAGGGGAGGTAAAACAGAAAGTATGTCAGTGGATTAGGGGACACTACATCAAGTTCAAGTTGGGTGCACAGAAAACAAAAAGACTGTGTAAAAGTCTACATTCTAATTATTGACATCTCCTGGGCTCTCGGGTCTCTACCTATCTATACATCTTATCATTTATCTTTCCCTGGAGAACTCTGACTAATACACCAACTTAGGCAGTGAAATATCAGTTCAGTGTAAGTAGAGAATAAGGACATGTCAGATTTTTTTTTTAAGTTAACTCTTTTTCTCTCTCTCTCTCAGAAAACTAGCAAAGCAGGCCCTCCACTAAGGGGAGTGAATAAAAAAATGTGGAAGTCATAGATACTAGAAACAGAGACTCCCACACAAGAGACAAGGGCATCTCTAAAATGATGGTTTAGGAGTATCCTAATGGCAATTCCAGAAAGTAGCTAGTCCACTAGATTAAGCCAAAAGGCTCCAAACAGAGATGTCTCCCAGGTGATAAAAATCAAATGCTACACTTATCTGATTCAGCAAATTGGGAGAGAACTTGTGGAAGAGTTAGCAATAAAGTATATTAACAAACAAAATTAAACATTCTACAATAGAGTGAAAGTATTTATAATGTGCCACATTGCTCAGCTATTATTATAAACACTGCATTTTGTTTTTAACTAAAATTATTGCCAATATTCAAACACTTTTGCCCAAGAATAATGGCAATTTCATAGGCTTCAACATAATATAATGGATAATCGTAGGAGAGAGATGATAAAATGTGTAAATGTTGGCAAAGGGGAGGCAGGGAAGACAGCTACATCTTTGACTTCCATCGCAGGAAATCAGTCAATCAGTAAGGCCTAAAACTGACACATCCAGGAACAGTGGGGTAAGCATGTTATCTAGGAATATGGAGGCAAATGTCCAAAGGATAAACAAAACTGTGGGAGTGAGGTCCAGAAGATGGGTGGTCAGGAAATGTCACTATTTTTGTCCTATTAAACTATGTGTATCTTCAAATTACATTGTTCATATAACTTTAGTCAAAATTAAATCTAAAGCCAAAAAACAACTAACTCAGGAGTCAGGGGAAAATAAGAACTCTGCTCCTAATGCTGTAACAAAGCAGTTACAGCTCTTAGGCTTGGTAGATCCTAGGAGCGTTAAAGTCAACAGACTTCAGGTTGGCCAGAGAATCAACCAGATGAGTTCACCTCCACTTCTTCTCATGAGCGTTTCTTAAACATTCAAAAAACACCTTGCCTATCAAGGGGCACACGTTTATACATCCAAGCAGAACTTTCACCAGGAAGTATAAAGTTTGCAATGTTTAAGGAAACATCCGTAGTTAATAATTAAATCAAAATGAAAACCTGAGCTAGACTAAACAATGATGGAGAATGGTAAAGGATCAATAAAATCATAATTTTACAAAAGTGTGTTTTCTTGTATATTTTGTCTTAAACTTGTTGTCCTACTTAACTATATTGTTTGTAATGGGGGTGTGATTTCTGTGCTTAGCTCCTTGAGTATTTTTTTTTTTAAGAAAAAGCACAATTGAGTGTGAAAGCAGTCTTATTTATTTCCCCATTGACCAAGATTCTGATACCTCCATGGATTCATATTACAAAACAATAACCAGTAGCTCGTCTAAGATAAGAGAGTTTATCCAAATTATATACAAAATGTCCAGCAAAAAATATATAAGTTTTCTCTTGAGTACACTAGCAAATACAAACCAATAAAGAATGGAAAATGCTATCAACACAAGGCTACCTCTGCAAATGCAATATAATGGTTAAAAACTGATATACAGGAAATATTTTCACCTTAAGAAGAATATTTTCCATGAAATAGTAGTGGCTGGAGCCCAGCTGCAGAGGCTACAGAATATGTAGAGTTGTAGATAACGCTAAGAAATTTAACTATAATGAAGTAAACAAAATAAGATAGTAGTAGGAAGATAGGAGATGAAGATAGTTTGTTTTTCTGTTTTTATTTAAAATGAATTGCTTTTTTGGATATGTTTGGAAGCTAATAAAGAAAGATCAGCTACTGGCAGAAACAAGATTCAATGTTCAGTTGGTTTGAGTCCAAGTAGACGATGGTCATGAACTCCATGTCTTTATACCTCACATGTAACAATTACCCAGAAATGGCATTCAATGCCTTCAGGGGTAAGGGAGGGTTAGAAAGAAAGATACCTATAACATCTGTCAATTATCCAACTAAATCTAAAATGCTGGATTTGGAGGAGGGTGAAGGTAGGTCAGAACTGACCATCAGTATATACAAAAGGGTATACAAACAAGACAACTATGTAGATAAATGTTCCTGCCAGCCCTTTAAGCATCTCACATCTTCAGCAAGAATGCACACATTTATTTAGCACAACAGAGCCCTTTGGTATGGGTTACATTCCTACACAAAGGGGAAGTCAGTGCAGACAAAACTATTACTGCATCCGGCAGACTCATTCACTTCTGCGTTTCTGAGCTGTTCCTTGGCCCCTGCTGAAGGTGCCCTTGAGACAACTCTACCAACACAATGAAAGGTGAAACTACACACAGCAGATTTGTTAAACCAGGCTAGCACATTCAGAAGGAAATATCACCCCCAAAAAGCATTGCCATTAGCAAACAATATAATATTTATTAAGCACTCTACTGCCTGGAGTACCCTCTTGAAACCAGTAAAGATTAGGAGTTAAAGGCCATAGGAAACATGAATTTTCCTTTTGTAAATGCAGACAGGGAGTTCTTTATAGTTTTTCATAAGCCGAAGTAGTGCAGGGTCTCTCAGAGAGTGATCATTTTCCACATCGCTTCAACACCGAGTCATTCAAGTTCCCAGGGCCCCCCCGGGAGATGTCACTCTGACTTTCCTATCCTTCAGGTCTTCCTCCAAATAGAAACACAACTCCCCTTTCAGGAAGTGAAAACAGTTGGAAGTGAGTGATGTTGAGGTTGTTCATATGTGGAAGGTTCTGCCCCCAGAACCTTCGGAGAGACGGTAGTTAGCCCTTGCTAGCACGTGGGAGGTACCTAACCAATGTTTACTGAGCTTATGAATGAATGAATGAATGAATGAATGGAGGGACAAATGAATGGAGAGCATACCATTGAGAATGGAGGAGGAATGAATGTACAAGAAAGATAAAACTGAAATAGAAAGCAGGACATTTGGGTTCTAGCCAAGTCAACTCAGAGAGTCAAGGAATTTGAACTTATTTTCTTGTTTATCTCTAACACACTCCACCTCCCTGAAGCTTTCAATCAATGACTAATGACAGATGGTATAAAAATGCCCTGGCTCCCTCACCCCTCACATGGGATAAACCTAAGGGACCACATCTACTTTTATGTTTTTAACCAGCATCTACCTAGATGTCCAAAGTTCTCTCTTGAGCTTCAAATTTGCATGTCTACCAGGCTGTGGACACCTTCACTTGGATTTTCCCAAGCACTTTAAACTTAACCTCCAATATGAAATTCATTATTGTCCCATTTTTCATAATGTTCTTAGTCTTCAGTAGTGATTGGATGCACCACTCACTCACCCATCCATGATCATTCTTGATCATTCCCTTCATCTCCCTCTGTGCTCATTCACTCCATTCTTTTTTTAAAATATATTTTATTGATTTTTTTACAGAGAGGAAGGGAGAGGGATAGAGAGTTAGAAACATCGATGAGTAAGAAACATCGATCAGCTGCCTCCTGCACACTCCCTACTGGGGATGTGCCCGCAACCAAGGTACATGCCCTTGACCAGAATCGAACCTGGGACTCTTGAGTATGCAGGCTGACGCTCTATCCACTGAGCCAAACCAGTTAGGGCATTCACTCCATTCTTTAAATGCCCCTGACTTTGCCTTTCATGCCTTCTCTCAATCTGTCCCTATTTCTTCATCTTTGCTACCAGTGACATCTGCTTGTCTTACATGGATTACTGCAGCACACTCCTAACTTCTTGTTCTGCTTCCAATATTGCTCATTCTAGTGCCCTCTACCTGTCCTTTGCATTGTCTTTCTAACTCCTCAAAGCTCCTCCTTCCCTACAGAAAAGATGCTCACTCTCTTTGCCGATTACTCAGGCCCTGTGTGGGCCAGCAGCCAAGCCTCATCACTACCCACTGGACTTCATGATTTATGCTCTGGTAAATACTGAGTGGTTTGTTGCTTCTCCTTCCCACAGGGATTTTTGCCTAATTTTTTTTCTTTTCTTTGCTGGGATACTTTCCCATCCTTCTTTACCTGGACACATCTTCATTCTTCAGGATTAACAGCATCCATTTTTCTCTAGGAAGATGTCCTTAGCCTGGACCCAAGGTTGTATTAGGTCACCCTTCCTCTGAACTCACACAGCATTTTAAGCATCATATTGAAATTATCTCTTTCCTCAATTGACCATAAACTTTTCAAAGCTAGAGACTATAAGGGGTTTATTCTAATAGCCACAGTACTTAATGCCAATGCACCCAGCACATAATAGGAAGCCAATGGATAGACCTCCAGTAGAAATAAATTTTGGTTAGCCATGTCCTAAAAGTACTGCAGTGTCAAGCTAGGGGCTTGGGATTTATCCCGCAGGTGTGTTCTAGGATGTTAGTTTAGTGGTGGATGGATTAAAGGCTAGGAGTCTGTATTAGAGATGGCATTTTAGTCTACTTGTTTTCCCTTTTATGGCTATGAGCCCTGTGTATAATTAGGAACTTGTTTGTCTTTATTGTCATTTGACTCCTGCCTCCCAGTGGCCAGTGAATTTCATTTCTGTGCACAGACTATCCAGTACCCAGCACAAAGCCTACTACAGACACTGGACAGACCTTTGGGGTAAAGGAATAGGCATCCAGGATAATTGAAGTTTTTGTCTTGGATAACAATGAACAGTGAAAGCATTTATGACTACCTGCAAAATATTTTTAAATGCATCAAAAATACTAATATGGATTGATTGATGGATAGAAAGAGAGATAGATAAATGAGAGATGATAAAGGAAGCAGAGCAAGTCATTAATGACGGAGTCTAGGTGGTAGGTACATTGGTATTCACTGTGAAATTCTTTCAACTTTTCAATATGTCTGCACATTTTCATAACAGATGTCAAGGATAAAGAATGCATTTATGATAAATATTGACTGTTCTCAAATGGAAATGAATGATGATGAGAACAAGACCAGGGAATGATTCATTTTCTCTTCCAGTTCTCAAAGCAGAGCCCACCCCTGCCTCATTCCACCACCCCAGCTGCCAGGTCCCTGAAGATGGCAATGACCATGTGGATCTGTTTGCCATTGGCAGCCGGGCTTTTCTCTGCTTCCAATCCAAACGCTTAATAAATCAAAAATGCCTATTTCAGATCACATCAGTAACGCAGAGTTTATTGTATGAAAAAAGCAGAGCAGAAAGTGTGTCCCTGTTGAATCCTCCTGTGATTCTTAAAACAGGAAGTTCAACTTCCCCACCTGCACATGAAACTAGAAACCTCTCTGCCCCCAACAGGACTGAAAAACAGGGGTGGGGGCTTTCAATTAGGAGAACTCTTTTGCAAATATACAAAATACTTTTATTCTTTCTTAGTACTTGGCAAGGGCATCAACTTTCCCTAAAAAAGTGCTGAAAATTACCTGGGAAAACTTCACGGTCGCTCATTAAGAGAAAATCACATCAGTTGTAAAAAGAGGTGGTTATGTTTTGTTTTCCAATCTTCTTGATATTTTGGATTTTTAAGAGTTTTCTTCCAAAAATATAACCTAAGTCAATGTACCTATTCTCCCAGTCCTGAAACATGGGCACTTCTCATAACTGTGCAAAGAGAAGGCAGTTGTTTGCCCGGCCCAAGGTGTACACTGACTCTTTCATGCAAATACATCTTTCTACTCCTGTGGCCAAGTACCTTTCTGTTATTGCCCCATGTTTGTTCAAGTGGTGAGGAAATATGAAATATCACACATTCTCATTGGAGACCAGACAGTAATCATCAACAGATGGCAGCAGGGGGGCTGAGAGAGCCCCAGAGTCCTCCCTGCAGGAGGGCTTGTGCAGGCCAAGGCCACTCAGTGGTCACAGACCTGGGTAGGTAAGGTGAGGTTACCTATCAATTCATCTCCCCACGTTTCACATTATCTTAACCTCTCCTAGATTAAGCAACATTTTAAGCAACTAATTCTAGATTCCCCCAGAAGTGGCTGAGGATCTACCTGTGCTGGGGCCCTGCAGCCCTGCAGCCAAGCCCCAGGGAGGGGAGGCACCATCCGGAGGATGTTGAGTGCCTCAGGAGATGCACAGAACACAACCTGCACCTGGATATATGTCAATTCAGCAAGTATGTATTGAAAGTCTGTCTTGTTCTATGTGAGACAATTACTTACAATATGATGTACTATTGCAGCTGTCATTAAAAAACTGCCATGATTCTCCCTGGCCAGTGTGATAAGTGGTTAGAGCATCAGCCTATGCACCAAAGGGTCATGGGTTTGATTCCCAGTCATGGGTACATACCTGGGTTGCAGGTTTGATGCTTGGACCCAGTCAGGGTGCGTGTAGGAGGCAACCAATCTGACATCAATTTTTCTCTCTCTTGACTCTCTCTCTCTCCTCCACTTTCCCTTTGACTCCCTCTAAAAAAATCAATGGGAAAATATCCTTGGGTGAGGATTAACAAAGAAAAATTGTCATGATTAACTGTATCTGGAGCAGAAGTTTTGGAGGTAAAGGAAGCTATGTCAAGAAAGGCTTCAAGGAGCAGTGACATCAACTCTGGGCTCCTACATAAAAATACATTCATTCCACAAATGCGACAGGAGAGGGGCATTTAGCACTGAAGGAGACAGACAGGATCTCTGCCTAAAGAAACTTCTATTCGCAGGGAATCGGAAGAAAACAAGAGGGATTTTCCCAGAAAACTAGGAGGCAAGGCCGTTCCTGAAGGGGATGGGAGGGATGGTGTGCAAAGGCACAGAGATATGGAAGAGTCAGGCATATGGAAGAGTGGGGACTGCTTGCTGGATAAAGCCAGCAGCCCTTTCTTTTGTCCATGCATTTATTAAGCCACTAGGGGCCCAGTGCATGAAATTCATGCACAGGGACGGTTCCCCTCAGCCCAGCCTGCACCCTCTCCAATCCAGGACCCCTCCGGGAATGTCCGACTACCAGGCCTAAACCGGCAGTCAGACATCCCTCTCACAATTCAGGACCACTGGCTCCTAACTGCTCACCTGCCTGCCTGCCTGATCATCCCCTGCTGGCCTAGTCACCCCCAACTACCTCACCTGCCAGCCTAGTCACCCCCAACTGACCCCCCCCACTGGCCTGTTCACCCCCACCTGCCCTTCCTGAGGGCCTGGTTGCCCCACACAGCCTGTTGTTTGGTTGTTTGGTCACCCCTCACTAACCCCTCTGTGGGCCTGGGGCGGGGGCGGGGGGGGGAATATCCTTGGGTGAGGATTAACGAAGAAAAGTTGTCATGATTAACTGTATCTGGAGCAGAATACTCTCCTTGACTTATTTATGGGAGGACAAAAATAGTAAATAATTGAAAATTATTCATCGGCAACAGCACGACCATCCAGGAGCTGTTCAAGCGCATCTTGGAGCAGTTCACGGCCATGTTCTGGCACAAGGCCTTCCTGAACTGGTACACGGGCGAGGGCATGGATGAGATGGAGTTCACCAAGGCCGAGAGCAACATGAACGACCTGGTGTCCGAGTAACAGCAGTACCAGGATCCCACGGCTGATGAGCAGGGCGAGTTCGAGGAGGAGTAGGTCAAGGAAGAGGCTTAAGAACTTGTCAGAGACACCATGCCACGTCAGTGAATTTCTGTTGTCCTCAATGAAGCATGGTCTTTCTATTTGTATCTATGGTGCTCAGTTTTGCCTCTGTCAGAAATTCGCACTGGGGGATGGCCATGCTGGCCTGTTCACCCCCACCTGCCCTTCCTGAGGGCCTGGTTGCCCCATGTAGCCTGATGCTCGGTCATTTGGTCATCCCTCACTAAGCCCTCTGCCAGCCCAGTCACCCCATGCAGCCTGTTCGGTCGTCCATTTTGTTGTGATGGTCACTTAGGCTTTTATATAGAGAGATATGCCAAGGTGCCAGCACTGAAAGGCAGGGTTGGACAAACCTGGTGGGATCAGCCTTCATGCAGTTTATGATGAACATTGAGGACAATATTCAGTACTGAAGGTCTTCTTTACATTTCATAGAAAGGAAGGCCTTAAGAAGTTGGGTGATTCCATCATTAACAGAACAATTTTGATATTTTTCTTTTAGATGACTGAGACCTTCCAGACAAGTAGAAGAGGCAGAGTGGCATAGATGAAGGATTCTATGGAAATCCCACCATGGCTTAAAATCACTGCCAGAAAAGAATGAAAGAGAGAGAGAGAGAGAGAGAGAGAGAAATAAAGAGAGAGAGACTTCCCACATGGTCCTCACATCAAAATCCGTGCAAAATTTTGAAACGAACAGAAAATAATGTGCCATCACCCATCTCAAACACATCTTAAAATATGTTTCATTTGCTATTGTAAAGGAAAGTATTACAGATAGAATTAAAACTCTATGTTTTTTCCTCAGCCTCTTATCTTCTAACCACTATCCTGATGTTGATTTTTGTCCTTCTTATCCTTTAAAAAATTTTATACAAATAAGATATGCATTTATTCATTTTAAAGTAGCATTGTTTTCCACAGTTTGTAAAATTTTAAAGAATATTATCACACTGTATATTTCATCCTGCAACTGACTTTTATATATTTAAAATTAATCATTCAGCCCTACTCGGTTGGAGAGAGCATCAGCCTACAGACTAAAGAGTCCCAGGTTCCATTCCAGTCAAGGGCACATACCTCAGTTGCAGGCTCCATCCTCAGCCTTGGTCAGGGCACATAGGGGTTGGGGAGAGGGGGCAACCAATCAATGTTTGGTTTGACTCTCTCACATCAATGTTTCTCTCTCTCTGTCTCTCCCCCTCCTTTTCACCCTCTCTAAAAGTCAATGGAAAAATATCTTCTGATGAGGATTAACAACAACAAAAAAAAATTAAATAGGCTAAATAAAAATTAAATTTATCTTTCAGGTTTTTAATGCTATTCAACACAACAAGTCCTATATATGTATTTCTTTTATGTTTTCCATTTATCATTTGTATTAGGATCCTCCAGAGAAACAGAACCAGTAGGAAATCCTATATAATATAAGGCTAATATGCAAATCGACCAAATGGCGGAACGACTGATGGAACTATCGGTCACTATGATGCACACTGACCACCAGGAGGCAGACGCTCAATGCAGGAGCTACCCCCACCCCACAGGCCCCAGGCCAGCCAAGGTGGGTGCCAGCAGGGGTCACCCCACAGATTGGCCCTGATCGCCGGCCAGGCCTAGGGACCCTGCCTGTGCATGAATTTCGTGCACCAGCCTCTAGTATATAAATAAAGATATATACAAGAGGAGACTTATTACAGGAAATGGCTTACATGATGACAGAGTCCCAAGATCTGCCATCTGCAAACTGGAGAACGAGGGAAGTTGGTGGTGAAATTCAGTCCGAGTTGAAGGCCTGAGACCTGGGGAGCTGATGATAAAAATCCTGATCTGGGTCTGAAGGCCAAGAACCAAGAGAACCCCTGTCCCAGGAGAGGAGATAATGAACGTCTCAACCTAAGCAGAGAGAGACTTGGCCCTTCCTCCACCTTTTTGTTCCATTCCAGCTCTCAGTGGTTTGGTATTGCCCACCACACTGGGCACAGCCTTCTGCTTTACTCAGTTTACCAATTCAAATGTTAATTGCTTCTGGAAACACCCTCACAGACACACTCAGAAATAATGTTTTGCCAGTGAACTGGGCATACCTTACCTCAGTCAAGATGACACATAAAATTAATCATCACATCATTCTATTCTATACTTCTTTTTTATTCTCAATTTTTGCATTCTCTGTGATATCTACATTTTTTCCACTCCTGGTTTTCAATATATAAATTGTCTTTCTATTTCAGTACTTAGCATTAACATTTCATAATTTTCAAAAAAGTTTAAAATTATTTACTGTTTTTGTCCTCCCATAAATAAGTCAAGGACTTCATCATGTTTATATCTGTCCTTTTAATGCCTAGTACCAATCTTCCTTTTTGTATTATCTAGACATTTAAATCCATATTTTTATTTTTAAGTTATTTTCACTTTTATGCACTAAGATACTTTGTTAATTTCTGTGTTCACTATTTTTAGTTGTATCTATTCCTTAGCTTTCTTCACTTGCTAAGTACATCCTTCATTGGCTCTTTTAATACGAGCTATGAATGGTAAATTCTCTTAATCATTGTCTGAATTTTTTTTCTTTACGCCTCATTTTTTAAATGATAGTTTACTTGGGTATAAAATTATAAAGTGGCAGTTATTTTCTCTCATCTCTTAAAGATATTGTTCCATTGCCTATGGCTACTATTCTAATAAGGAGAAATTACTATCAGTGCATTTGTCATTATTTCATTAATTTACCTCTTCTCTCTGTTACCTTTAAGATTGGTCTTTTTAAACTTAATGTTCTGGAATTTTAGTATCATAGTCTAGGTTTAAATTTCTTTTTATTCATCCTACTTATTTCTCCTGTCTTTTCTTTCACTCTGGGTGATTCATAGCCATTAAATCTTCAAAAATCTCTTCTCCACACTTCTCATAATTTTTATTTCTTTATAGCTCCTTCTATATTTTAGACAAATTACTTATTACTATCTTCCAATTTATTGTCTTTCAGCCTTGTCCTGTCTAGAGTTTAGTCCAACTATTGAATGTTTTAGATCTATTATTATATTTTTATTTTCCAACTTATTTTTAAAATATTTTATGTGCATTTTTATTGATTTTATAGAGAGAGAGAAACTTCAATGTAAGAGAGAAACATTGATCAGCTGTCTCCCATATACACCCCAACTGGGAATTAAACCCACAACCTGGGTTTGTGCCCTGCACAGGAATTGAACTTGTAACCTTTTGGTGCATGGGACAATGCTCAGCCAACTGAACCACACTGGCCAGGGCTAAAATATTTTTAATGTACATATGTTCTTGGTTCACTAATAGCCTGTTTTTTATTCATGATATTTTCCTTTATGTGTCCCTGCTCTCATCCCTCAAATATTTTTGCAAGTCTTTTCAGACTGTTTTATTAATTTTCTTTCATGTGACATGACACATCCAATCATGGACTTTATTAACTGTCTTTTAATATTTTTATATGTTTTACAACTTTGGGTTTTCTCTCTGAGGGTGGGAGTCAAAATGTCTGTCTTCATTTACTCCTCTGTGTCTAGTTTTTTCTGCCTTCACCTGAGCCCCTAGAGCTCCTGGCCAGAACTCGGCCTTATAATGGAAGCTAGGAGCTCTTGCCTTAGAAGCATTCACAGATATAGTCACTGAGCCAAGAGATTCTCTTAACCCATAATTGGAATGTACACACTTCATACAAACTAAAAAAGACAGCCACTTTTCACAACAGGAGAGAGAACAGAACAGCACCCTAGCACTGATGAGTGATCATTGCCCTATTAGGCAGCTAAGTCCCAGTTACCTCACAGGATTTAAGCTCCAAGCCTCTGGGGGAATCTAGAGACCACCAGGACTCCCTCATAGCTCTCAGCACCCCTTAATCTTTTTATTTTATGAAACACAGAGATGTGTACCCTTTTTTTGAACTGTGGAGGATTTCCCCCCTTATTATGCTTTATCTATCATTTCTACGTCTGGGAAGCAGCATAGTTGTGTAGCCTCAAAGCATGTATTTACAATCTAATTTCTGACATCTTACTGATCATTCAAAAATCAGATGATGGCTCAGCATCACCTCCCTGTCCTAGTCCACAATTATTCATCTGCTCTAGCTCTTCAAGACTTATACCTCTTCTTTGTCAAGAACTGTTCCATAACAACCTCGTCTTTGCCTCTTCTTTGTCAAGCATGGTTTCATAACAACCTCTACCATTTCCTCCAACCCTTTATTTGTCCTCACCCTCAACAGACTGAGAGCTTCTTCAGAGCAGAGGTTGTATTGGTTACATCTCTCATCCCCTTTAAATTTCATTATGAATGCTTGACCAATATGTAGTGAATGAGCAATCAATGAATGCATATTTTCTGAGTTTTAGAAAGCCTACATACACAGGGTCTTTCTTATTGTGATTTTTCTAAAATCTATCAGCAAGGCTGAAAGTAAAATGTGAAACAAAAACAGCTTTTCTCTTAAAGACATCCCAAACGCCTAAACTCTACTCAGATGTCCTGAACACAGGTAGGGATTTTGCAGTCTTCCAGTTCCCTGAAACCCAAAGCAGTTTGTTCTCCTTGCCATTTCAAAACATAAATAGGATTTGTGGATAAATTATGCAAACTTTCCCTGGAAAATAAGAAGATTTCTAAAAAACCCACAGGCAAACTTCTGAAAAGCCAAAATCAACTAGCTTCATTTTACATGCAGAACTTTCTACACCTCACTGTAAAATAATGTGGATGATTAAATCCACTAAAACTTAAGAAAATCAACATACCACACTCCACCAAGGAATATTACACATACATGTATATGTGTATACAGCTGTATACATATATGTGTATGTATATGTCAACAACATATGAACAGAATAGCATCTGCATGCAACTGAAGAAATAAATGGATGAATGAGAGAATTTAAGCAGCAATTATTTTTAGATAACTGGCACTTACACTCTAAAAGCAGAAACAACTTAGATGTGTCCCAACACAACTTGCTCCCAAGACCCCGTGAATTTGCAATGCTAGCCTTGGAACGGCCTCTACTATCTTGATGAACTGGATATATCTCAGCTTCCCGGTAAATCCCACCTTCTCTGTCTGAGCAGCCTCTGATTCCTGAAATATCCTCATTGTTTACCTCCATCAAGACAAGTATCGGGATTTTTTTCTTCACATGTCTGCCCTCCATCACCCTATGGCCATTGAAGGTCAAGAAGCAAGTGTTTGCATCTCTGAATCACAGCCTAGCCCAGGGCCTGATACATGACAGGCATGAGACACATTTCTGTTGAATGAATGAATGAAACCCATGGATAGAACCACTCTGCAATATATTTTCAAACAAAGCACAAAGCTACAAATAGTTTCTGCTCTATCAAGGGAGTCCCCTGCTTAAACACAATCTCAAAGGGATCTTGCCAAAGCCCTGCTGACTTGCAGTGTGGTAAGTCCTTCTAAAATTAAAATCGGCACCCCTCCCCTTAAAAAATCTCAGCCATTTTACACGAGCAAATAAACACTCAAATGACATGTTTTTCTATTAAAAACTCATGGGCCTTAAATTTCTTTTTAATCACAGGCTTTAGTATTATTACACGTGTTCCATTAACAGGCATATCCAATGAATTCCCTTTCATAAACACTAGTACGTTCAGTGCAAACCAGCCAGGTGATTAATTTATAATTCTTGACACATTAGGGAGGTGTGTTGGAGGTAAGAAGTAGCGAGCAAGTCATAGGATGGACTGCCTCTTATGCCAACACCATGGACACACACAGAGAAGGGCACATGCAAACAGCTGAGCCCACAGACACACACACACACACACACACCATCATCCCCCCACCACCACCACCCATGAACACCCACTGTGCTGAACTGGCATTGGATCCAAACTTGACAACCAATGCCTGCAGGCAAATAGCTGAGCCTAAATTGTTGCAGGTTCCTTTTCCCATAAAAATAATAATAATGAATAAAAATCATTGGAGGTTGGCCAGAGCCTAATGCAGCATGATTTCTAAATTCAGCATCCTCCATCCCCACCCACATGCTCCCCACTCGCTGCACGACCTCCCTCATGCCTTTCTAGGCAGGTTACTCCATCCCGAATAAAAGGTCATTCAATATCTGCTTCAGGCCCCAACTCCTCATGCTTCCTCCCTAAACCTCAGGGATGGAGATGCACTCCACAGGGAGGAAAAGAACTTCAGACTGGAACCGAGCGGCCACTAATATATTATGTGATTTTAGGAGAGTCAGTTCCCCTCTCTGTGCCCCATGAGTAAATTTACAAATGAGTAATTGAGGTTGGCTGTGATGATTCCTTTCCCTTCTCATTTAAAAAAAATATATATTTTTATTGATTTTAGAGAGAGGGAGAGAGATAGAAGCACCAATGAGAGAGAAACACCAATTGGCTGCCTCCTGCACACCCTCCACTGGGGATTCAAGCCCAAAACCCTGCATGTGCCCCAACCAGGAATCGAACTGGTGACCTCTTAGTTCATAGGTTGGTCGATGCTCAACCACTGTGCCATACCGGCCAGGTTCTTTCTTGTTTTTTATATAGCATTTTAGAGGACAGATTCTGAAGCCAGACTGATGGAATTCAACTCCCAGTCCCTGATTTGTCAGTGAAATAGTGATGATCATAATATGACATATTCTATGTAAAGTGTTTACAAGAGGACCTGGCAAGCCTTCCGAATAGCTGGTGTTATAACAATTTTAAAAATTATTTCTGAAGTTCATGCTATTAACACTTTCTACCTTGTTTCTGTATTTCAGAATAAGAGAACAATAAACAAAAGGCAAAAAATTTAACAGTCCTGGTCACACGAGGGGACAGTCATTCTGCCTAATCCCCAAAATATGTGACTCTTGGACTCTTGGTGCCACGGGGAGGACTGAGGACAGGAATGGGAGAGCCGCCATCGGGAATAAGTGCGCTGGCAAAGCGAGGGGAACGCACACAGAGCTTTGGCCACACTGCTCCTGGAGGCATCCAGCCCTCTTCATCTCTCGATTTCATGGTCACCAAAAATCACACATAAAAAGCCCAGTGACTAAATGAATATGGAAACTGAACTGCTTTAAACAACCCCGAGATGTGGTCAGTCTGGGTCACCGTCCAGCCGTGCTGTGGCCTCCCAGCAGGATGGAGAGCCGGTCTCGGCAGCCTTTGCCGGGGCACGGAGAGGGGATGAAAACTTTATTTCAACCTCCTGAGCTATCGATGAGAAACCTTCATAGGATGTAAGTCCAGGCCAGAAAAACAAACACAGTTCACATTACTCAGTCTTCCAATATCCTCGTTCATAGATTTCCTCCTGAATGAGTCACTGGAAACTGCTCTTTAAAAAGCAGGTATTTATTTTTCTTTTATAAAAGTTTGAATACATTGCTTAATAATAACAAGGGAAAAAATAACAGTGATGTAAACTAAGGTGAGAGGCCTGGGCCGAAGGATCTGTGCATTCAACTCCTCTGTATTCCTCCTCCTACCCACGCACTCACCGAACTAGGAGCCCAGAACGTCCCCCAAGGAGCGATGTCCTGAGCAATCTCTTCCCACTCTGGGCCTCTACCACCAGATGCTCACTGAGAACCTTAGATCCATTTCGCCTTCTCTTCAACTGTTTCAGGTTCCCGTCCACCAGCTCCCACCCTCCGCTGGTCAAAGGTTTTCCTGTGACATGCTTCACACCCTTGCACATCCAGGTTTGCACGTGCCTTCATCAGAATGGCCAAGTGGTGCCCAGCAGGTAGATGAGCCATAGCTCAGTCAAGGTGGAATAAAAAGGAGGGCTGAGAGGATGACTGGCGGGGGCAAGGCATGCTGTGACACCACCCCTTTTAAACTGCAGGTCACCCGTAGAACTGTAGCACAGTGAACCCTAACTTGAATCATGGGCTCTGGTAACAATTCTCTATCAGTATCGGTGCATCGGTTGGAACACATGTACACAATGATGTAAGAAGTTAATAATAGGGAAGATTGTACGGGGAAAGAAATGGTACATGGGAACTCCCTGTGCTTTCTGCTCAGTTTATCTGTAAACTTAAATCTTCCCTAAAAATAGTTAATCAATTTTTAAAAATATCACTTTCCCCATCTCTGGTGCATCCAACAAGGTATCTCGCCTTAGTCAGCTGGCACTGCTGCAATAAATCACCATTTACTAGGGAAGTTTACACAACACTTATTTCTCACAGTTCTGGAGAATGAGTCCAAATGCAAGGTGTGGTTCAGTTAGGGTCTAGTCAGTACATGCCCTCTGCTAACTTTTCTTTTTACCCTCACGTGGCTTGCTCTTTGGTCTCTTCTTTTATGGGCATGAATCCCATTTATGAGGGCTCCACCCTCATGGCCTAATTATCTTTAAAAAGCCCTACCTCCTCTACTGTCACATGGAGGGTTAGATTTCAATATGTGAATGGAGGGCACACAAACATTTAGTTCATAACAATATCTTGTCCACAATGCTTATTTTTGTTCCATGTCACTCAGAACTGATATAGCATTATTATGTTTATTGTTGGTTCCCACCTTATTTCTGACATTAAAATGCAGGATTTATGAATTTTTTGGTTTACTGATATATTCCCCAGCAATGCCATCTATATAACTGACATTCAATAAGTATTTTTTAAATTAACGAATGAATGAGTGAAGTTGGCATGCAGTTAAATGGAGGAGAACCCAATAAAGATGGGAAATAACCCTTAGACAAAGAAAAGGGATAGGAAAGGTTTAAGTTGTGACTACTCTTCCCCAAAAGCTAATCAAGTCTCCCTTTCCAGTCTCCACACCCATGAAATCAGCAAGAAGTTGACGGGAAATACCAGTCACCTAAAGCCAACTGAGCAGCCAAAGTCAATGGCAAGAGGCACGAATTACCAAAAGTGGGCAACCTGGGCAAATTTTAGCCATGTTTCCAGCTGAGCATCTGGCAATAGCCTGGAGATGGTGGTTCCTACCTCCCCGGGGTTCCCTGAAACTAGAGCACAGAAGGAAGGTCAGTCTGCTGGCAGTGCCACTGGTGAAAGGAAGCGGAGAATAAGAGGTGACACATGTGGCTTACATGTGGAAGGCAATGCTCTGAACACTCAATGTGAGTTGACTCATGCCATCATCACAGCATCCTTGGGAGAGAGAGGACTGTTATCCCCGCTGTAGCAGTGACAATGTCAGGAGTTCGCCCCACCAAGGCATGACCCTTCAACACTCAGAAAGGTCAGGTTTCCCACCACCACTCCCCTTCATTTAGAAAAGGACCTGGATTCTGGCTTATGGTATGTAGGTAAAAAGAATGCACCTGCCTTCAGGTATGGCTCCTCCACAGCCAGCATTCACAATCTTCCACACTCTCCTTCATCAGACAGTGAAGTGTGTCTAGCCACTGAGAGTGTTCTGTTTCAGCAACTGGCATTCATTACCCTGGCTAATAGATCCATTTTACAGAGAGAACGCTGAGGCACAGTTATAGGAACTTGTCCTTGCTGGTACTGGAGCTGGCATTTGGACTCAGGCAGTCGGTCTGAACCCATGAGCTTAATCCACTATAAGTGTGGGCTCTGGGGTGGCCAAAGTTCCTTCATTCAGTTACATTCTCTGATAGCAGGGAAGTCACAAAGCCAACATTAGGAAAAGCCAACTTCCAAGAACTGCGGGCAGGTAGAGCGAACAGGTTTTCTAGAACGAGGCCTCCCAGGCATTCTGTGTCGATACACAAGGTACATACTTAATTTTGATACAGATGGAATGTGGCAGTTTCTGTTCATTAAATGCCTCGATATAAATTTATGGTAAGAATGCTTGTCTTGTATTTCATATAGTCCCAGGAGTACTAGAAAAGGGGATTAAGCCACCCAGCAACACAGCATGCAACTAATTAACTGGCAGATTTCACAAATGCTTGCCACATTATGGTATTACACACAGAAGAAAGGAAGGTGGTAGAAGTGGACAGAGGAAAATGTCTATGGAAAAACGGAAGTTAACATTGGTTCATACTAATTCTGTGCCAAGCAGCTGGGAAGGAGAGTCTACAGACTTAGTTTCAGTCCATCATTCTGACACCACTGGGAAACAGGCATTAAAATCCTCCTCTGCTGAGGTCACTTTTAGGTGACCATTCCTATGGGACACAAATATCTTTACATTATTTGCCTATTCACAGAGGTGTCTCCATATATGTCTTCTCCTTGTCACCAATTATTTAATCATGTTCCTTCCAAGTCTCTGACCATCAAGCCAAACCATTGGCCATACCCATGCCTTGGTACATGGCCACGCATCTGGCCATTTCTCCTTCCAAGGAAGGTGAACTACTCAAAGTTCTGCCCACAGGGAGGACTTCCTTTCACCACGCTCAGGAATGTCCCAGACCGTTGGTGTAGTGCTGTAGTTGTCCATGTTCAGGTGCCTGCATCTCACATACAACCACCTGTAAACCAAATCTCTTCCTGTCAGCTGATGGGAGGGAATCCCCATGAGGCCACATGTGCAGGCAGGCAGGAAGGAAGCAGGGTAGCAGGGGTGGGCACCAGCAGCATCTGGGCCACTGCTTTCAGGGCCTGCTCAGGTCCACTCATGTCTGTACCACTTTCATTTGATGATAGAGTGTTGGCTGGGCACACACAGATTTATGGCTTAGTGAGTCAGATAGCACCCAAATCATGATTGGCAGCTCAGGTTGAATAGTAATTTGGTGGTTCATGGTTAAGCATCCAGTCTCTACTAAGGCTCAGTTGCAAGCCAATAGCTATTTCTCAAAAAGAGAGTAGTTATCTGTGGAGAATGGCAGGGTTTTGCTCCAAAATCATAAGAGCCTGTGCTGTGATTCCCCAATAAGGGATGCCAAAGGCTCCAGACAGCATCCCTATCTGCCATTGATGGAACTGCTGAATTATATGGGCCAAGAACCCTGGACCTGTGCAGAGCCTTCTCTATTCTGGGCCCTACTCAAAACCAGCAGCTTTTCAGGTCACTTTGTAAATGGACCAAGTAACATACCCAAATGAGGCATATGGTGCCTCTGAAATTCAAAGAGACTTGAATTTGTGTTTCTTTTCCAGTTGTCAGATGGTGGGTCAGATGCAAGAACTTATCTTTTACCTTAGAAGGGATATCTTGACATGCCTCACACCACCAGATCTCTAGAAATTCTGCTAAGATAGAAAGCTTCAGAATTTTTGTCAGATTCGCTTCCCACTCTCTAACATGCAAATGTCTTAACAATAAGTCTAGAATAATCGCTATTTCTGACTCCCTGGGTCCAATCACTACAGCATAATCAATGCAATAAGCCACTGGGGTACCTTGTGGAAGGGAATGGCAATCAAGAGCCCTGTGAACTAAATGCTGGCACAGAGCTGGAGAGATAATATATCCCCGTGGTAGGATAATGAAGTTGTGTGGCTGGCCTTGATAGCCAAAATTCAAACTGCTTCTGGTGGTCTTTATGAACAGCTATTGAGAAGAAAGCATTTCCCAGTTAATAACTGCGTATCAGACATCAGGGAACGTGTTAATTTGCTCAAGAAATGAAACCACATCTGGCACTTCAATTGCCGTCACCACCTGGTTAAGTTTACGATAATCCGCTGTCATTCTCCAAGATCCATCTGTCCTCTGCACAGGCCAAGCAGGTGAGTTAAAAGGGGGTCTGGTGGAAATTACCACCCTGCATCTTTCTGATCCTTGGTAGTGGCACTAACCTGTGCAGTCTCTATGGGAATTCAGTATTGCTTTAGGTTTACTATCTTCCTGGGTAGAGGCAGTTTTAATACCTTCCACTTCCCACCATAGCAGCCTTCATTCCATAGGTCAGGAAGCCAGTGTGGGGTTCCAATTCTGTCAGCTGCTGAGTACATCTATCCCTATGGTGCACTCAGAACTGGGGAGGGAACCAGAGGCCCCACTGTGAGATGGCCCTGAGCTAAAACTCCATTGACCACCTGACCTCCACAAGCCCTCCTCTGGCTGGTGGACCCAGTGACATTTGGGACTCTTGGAATTAGACTTAGTTCAAAGCCAGTGTCCAGTAGCTCCTGGAAGTTGTGATTATTCCCTTTTCCCTGAGGTACAGTTACTCTGGTCAAAGGTCACAGCCTTTGGGGAAGACTGAGGGAAAGAGTAACAGTATAAATGTTGGCAGTGTCCTGGGATCCTTCCTCAAGGGGACCCAGTCTCCCCTTCATTTGAGGGGTCCTGGGTCTATACTAAACTAGTTCAAGGCTTTGACTTTCTGTTTTTGTGATTCATGTTCAACTTTTTTCACTTAACCTAGAACTTTTCTGCTTCTATAGATCAAATAAGAATTTAGTAGGCTTCCTATCTCTTTCATTTCTAGAAGCAACATGACCGACTACCCAATGCCATTGGTCTGCCCAAGTCAGAGTAATCTGATTGCTGGGTTGACTCTGCTGTCCATTATGGAAACCACATCTACCTCACCTTTAGTAGTTAAGTGCCACCACTAGACCCCCAATGTCCTAGGATGCAGTTACTCCCATTGCATTTACATGTCTCAGTTCAGTGACTGCAGTCCCTATTATAAGTTCTGGCCTACACCGGAGAGCAATCACAGAGCTCTTTGATGATGCCAGGGCTCCCCTCACAAATTTATTTCTCAAAGTACTGGTCAACGCTATGTATTCTGGATCCTCCTAGTAACATTTCCAACCTCCTTAAGCCTCTGACTCCTTCCACCTACATTAAAACCAGTAAGTTCAGCATTTCTAACTTGCCCACTGTGGGCCACCTTTTTCAAGTCTATGTTTCAACCACCCAACCAACCAAACTGTTGGAGCCCTTTTTTAACTCCCTGAGCTACACATTGAATACTGAATCTCTGCTCAGTAAGCCTATACCAATAAGTTCAGCCTAATCCAACTGTATATTCTTTCCATCATTATCCCATCCCTTAATATCCATTCCCGCACACGTTTCCCATATTTAGGTCTGCATAAATAAGAAAACTCAAGTCATTGTTTATGAGTGCATCACACCTCCTTATGAGTAATACTTTGCACCTCATCTTTAGGTCTAAAAGCAAAAAGGCGGGGAGTGGGGTGGATGCTAAAGAGAACAGCCCAGGGGAGGCATTAAGTTTTCCTCAAGCAATGCAGGGTTGATCCCCTCAGGTGAGGATGGAGAGGCCTCTCCCATAGGAAATAGAAAGGGCACTTCCACTGGCAAAAAAATAAAAACAAACAAACAAAAAAACACCTCATTAGAAATTAAAAGCTTACTGTCCCCAGCTTCATCAGTCTCTTCCCACACATCCTCATCATAGCTTTCAGTATCCCAGTCTTTTCCATGTCCTCAATTTAAAAGAAGACACTCTTCCATGGCCAGTGTGACTCAGTGGTTGAACATCCAACCATGAACCAAGAGGCCCCAGGTTCTA
Source organism: Myotis yumanensis (assembly GCF_028538775.1). Taxonomy (NCBI): domain Eukaryota; kingdom Metazoa; phylum Chordata; class Mammalia; order Chiroptera; family Vespertilionidae; genus Myotis; species Myotis yumanensis. Next base: position 234,416,082 of record NW_027223752.1, on the reverse strand, counting down.
TTCCCAGTCAGGGCACATGCTCGAGTTGCAGAATTGATCCCCATTAGGGGGCATGCAGGAGGCAGCTAATCAATGTTTCTATCTATTCCTCTCCCTTCCTCTCTCTAAAAAGCAATAAAAACATATTTTTAAAAAATAAAATAAAAGTAGCCCAGTCAGTGTGACTCAGAGGTTGAGCAGTGACCTATGAATCAGGAGGTCACAGTTCGATTCCTTGTCAGGGCACATGCCCAGGTTGCACGCTTGATCCACAGTCTAGGGTATGCAGGAGGCAGCCGATCAGTGATTCTCTCATGATTGATGTTTTTCTCTCTCTCTCTCTCCCTCTCTGAAATCAATAAAAATATATTAAAAAAGTAGACACCCAGTGAGGCTGATAAATCAACTTTCTTTTTAATTCAGTCTATTGCAGAATGAGATTCTGCATTTAATTTTCACAAATCTCAGCTCACACACAGAAGCTCTTGGTTTACTCATGCAGCACTAGAGCTGGGAATCCGAATCCCTGGCCTCATCCTTTTCTTTCATCACTTTGTCCAGCAATATTAGGGGCAACCAGCCAACTCCACTTTATTCATTAATTTTCTGAAAATGTTTGAAAATATCACATACACAGTCACCCACATCCCTGCTTCTTATAAGATATTTTGCGTATCTCTATCGCAGATCTTGCCAGGGACTCTCGGTGCTCCTTACTACTGGAAATAGTCATTAGCATCTTTAATCTAATCAAAGATCCAAGTTCAGAAACCCCAGAACCAATTCAGAAAACTCATCCTTCACATTCTGCTCCTTGAACAGCTCTTAGTACCCAAATCTGTATTAGTCAGGGTTCTCCAGAGATTTATCATAAGAAATTTATTCACATGGTCATGGAGGCTGAGAAGCCCAGAACCAGGAGAGCCAATGATATAGTTTCAGTATAAGTCAGAAGGTCTGAGATCCAGGAAAGAAAATGGTGTAAGTTCTAGTCCAGGACCAAGTCCAAAGGCAGGAGAACATAGATGTCCCAGGTCAAAGACAGAGAGAGAGAGAGAGAGAGAGAGAGAGAGAGAGAGAGAGAGAGAAGATGCTACCTCACTCCACCTTTTATTCTATTCTGGCTTTCAGTAGATTGGGTGAAACCCCACATACACTGAGGAGGGTAGTTTGCCTCCCTCAGTCCACCAATTCAAATGTTAATTTCATCCTGAAACCCCTTCACAGACACATTTAGAACAATGTTTAACCAAAAATCTGGACATCCCATGACTCAGTCAAGTTGAGACACAGAAATAACCATCTCAATGCCCAACACAACATGTAGCAGAATGTCAAGAAATAAATGCATTTGGTGAAAGCATCTTTCCCACTTTATACCCACCCCCTTGCTCTTATATTCAATATCTACACATGAAAACCTCTGGTTCCCAATGTCACCTCCTCATGGTTTCAAATTTCCTTCCAGAACAGTTAAGATTTCATCATACATACAGGAAAGTGACACTGATAGGTTCTGCAACTTTAAGCAAAACAGCATATAATGAAACCAATTTTACCATAGGCTAATTGATACAGAGTTAAGTTCCTAGGCATTTCGTCAACATTATAACAGCATGATCTTAAATGAAATGATGTAATTCGAGGACCTGATGTGCTATGGTTTTGTAACCATAACAAAACCATAACTTAGGGAGTGCTTGCTAAATACGATATCAAAAGGTTTACTAGTTTATTATCTCATTTATTCTTCTGACAAACCAGGGTTTTGGCAAAGCACCTGATCCTCAAGTTTAGCTCACTTCTCTGAGGGATGTGGGGAGTGAGACAGTCCCACTTCAGATACTGGCTCCTACCCTTTCTCAGTGTAGATAAATTGGTAAAGTGGAGGGAGCCTCTGTGTCCTAACCTGGAAAATGGGGGGAACAGGTAAAAAGTGTGAATAAATGAGATAATTCAACATATGCTTTATCACATACCTGCTGTAGTGCGGGGCACCACCCCAAGTTGCAAGAATACAGTGGTGACCAGCACAAATGCGAGCCCTGGCCTTCTGGAGCTTATACCCCAGTAGGAAATGCATGTAAACTATTTGTACTGTGAGCATGAAGTCAGTGTCCAATAAATGTCGCCTATTGAAGGAAAGTCAAGGAATCAGCAAAGAAAAATTACTTGTTTCTGCTATGTTCCTTCCCCCAGTCTTGATATCTTTCTGCTACTGACGGCAGCCAGAATCACTGTAGATGCCTTTTTTCCTTTTAAATCCTCATCCAAGGATATTTTTCCATTGATTTTTAGAGAGAGTGGAGGGGAGAGACAGAGAAAGAGGAACATCAATGTGAGAGAAACATATGGATTAGTTGCCTCCCACACAAGCCCCACCAGGGTCAGGGATTAAGCCTGAAACCAAGGTCCATGGAATCAAATTCGGGACACTTCAGTCCACAGGCCAATGCTCTACCTACTGAGCCAAAGCAGCTATGGCAAGATTCCATTTAGGACAATGAGAAGATTATCAAATAAAGGCAGAGGCCAATAGAGTGAGCACATAAATCTCTCTGTCAAATTTGTATTTGAGTTAGAAACCCTAGACCCTTCCTTCTCCACTTCCAACACACAGATTAATAACTAATTCCCCCAAAGGAAGTGTGTGTCTGTGAGAGACCACTGCAGCAGGTTAGCCAGTATATCTGTGAAGAGTCAGGCCATAAACATCGTAGGGTTTGTGGACCAAGGGACAAAACGGAGACACTTATGTCACAAGAGAGAAAGTTAGATCCCAGAAATGTTTTATGGTTAAAATATCATTAAAATGAGCATTTTTAATGATATTTGTATGATGAAAATGTAATTTTTAATATATTTTTTATTGATTAAGATATTACATATTCTTTTTTGAGGGCTAACATTTGGCATAACTGGGGTTCAAAGTTGGTGCTCCCTATTATCAAAATCAAGATTGATTACAAATGCTCACCTGTGAATGCTGATCTATAATGACATTTGATGTGTTTCATCTTTGAAAATATATTTTTCTTTTGATTTATCTTTCTCAACCATTTAAAAATGTAAAAACAAGGCCCTGGCTGGGTAGCTGACTTTGTTAGAGGTCATACCAATATGCCAAGGTTGCCAGTTCTATCACCATTCAGGGCACATATAAGAATCATCCAATGAATGCACAGATAAGTAATACAACAAATTAATGTCTCTATCTATCTATCTATCTCTCTTTATATAAAATCAATAAATTAAAAAAATACTAAAAATGGAAAAACCGCCATTAGCTCATGGACCATGCACACCCAGACAGAGGTGGCCCTTACCCGCCCTGCAAATTTGTTAGTCTCTGCAATATGACTGCAGGGCCTGTCTTGTCTCAGCCAGATGACTAGATGGTTTTTTCCTGGACAGAATACTGCCATTTCCACCTTCAGTTCTGGGAGCTGCTCCTTTCTGAGTAAGTTTAATAAGTGACTTCAGTAACTCTTTTTCATCTAGAGGGAAGGAAGGGAAGAAGGAAGGAAGGAAGGAAGGAAGGAAGGAAGGAAGGAAGGAAGGAAGGAAGGAAGGAAGGAAGGAAGGAAAGAAGGAAGGAAGGAAGGAAGGGAGGGAGGAAAGGAAGAAGGGAAGAAGAAGGAAGGGAGGAGGGAGGAAGGGGAAAAAGCAGATTTTTTAAAGGCCTTGTGCTAATTTTATACATATTATTCCATTTAGTCCTAATAACCCTATAAAGATATGTTACTATCCCACTGTACAAATGAAGAAAGCAAAGCTCAGGGAAGTTAAATGGTTGGCCCCACAACATAGAGCAAACGAGTGTCAGAGCCCAGCTCTCCACTCAGGCCAGTTTGACTCAGAAGCCAGGTCCTGTCCACGTTACCTGCGTTACCTGTGTCCTTGGAACCTGTCAAACCTACAACCCAAAGACAAGTGACCTCCTACCCCTGCGTTTGTTTGTTCATGTGTTTGTTTGGAGATTTACATCAATAAGCCTGTTTCTGCAAAAGCCACACCTGGGCTCATCCAAGACTGTTCTGGAAAACCCGGAGAAAAGCACGTTTTGGAGCTCACGCAGCGCCCTGGCACCGGGAAGTGTTGGGAAAGAAAGGGCTCTTTGTGGCGGGTGTTGCACCATGGACGTAATCTCATTTTCAGCTAATCAATTCATATACAGTAAAAAGCCTAATGCGATTCCTCATTAGCCAAGGGCCATAAAGAAGCCGGGTCCGAGGCTGCACTAAATCCCAGGATGGCTGGCACCTCCTGCTCAGCGATTATCAAATTGGCTGGCATTAATCATTTTTAATGGCCAATGTGTATTTTTATTTTATTTTATTTTAAAAAGAAAAAATGGTGGGGAGAGCCTAGTTTGATTACTGGTGTAAAAGAAAACAAGCAGGTTTAGTAAAATTTTATTTTAAAAAAAGAAAAAAAAGTGGGAGAGAACCGGGAGTGGGGGGCAGGGAGCCTGAATCACTTGTGTGGGACATTTAGCTGTGACCAGTGAAACACAGCATCCAGAGAGGGCCTTTCATCAGAGGCCTGCAGCGGGGGGGCCTTCAATGGCCCCTTTATTTGGGAGAGATGGATTATTTTAAATAAATTACAGAGCACTTTCCCTGAATAAACAGCGCCTCTGTGGCTGTGGTGAGCTGCGCAGGCTTAATTGTGACACAGAAAATCCTGAATGACTCTTGAGCCCAGGCTGGCCTTTCACTTCACTGATAGGACCTGAGTCTTCAGGTCAGGTTCCAGGCTGCAAAGCACTGCCATGGAGAAAAAAAAAAACAAAAAACAGTGAGCCTCATCAAGAGTATATATTTATGATATTTCGGAAACCCACAAAGATGGAGGATTCCCAAATCTGCACAAGGCAACCTCAAAAGTGAGCCCTCTGCATGCCATTTTTATTTATATTGATATATTAAGCGTCCCCCATGCTCATGGCATGGAAGCCCATTTAAACATTGCAAAGGTTTCTTGGTCAAAGCAGAACCCTGACCTGCCTTAGCTCCTCCCCCAATACACACACACCTTTCACCATAGACCCTGTTAATGTCCTCATTTTTGGCCAAAAGATCTACGGTGAAAATTGCACCTAAGTAGAGATTTTCAAATCCCTTTTTAAGAATCGCAGCACATGCTGTTAAAAAGAAGGAACTCCTACCATTTGCAACATCATGGATGGAACTGGAGAGCATTATGCTAAGTGAAACAAGCCAGTCAATGAAGGAAAAATACCACATGATCTCACTCATTCATGGATAATAAAGACCATTACAAACTTTTGAACAATAATAGATACAGAGGCAGAGCTGCCTCAAACTGATTGTCAAACTGCAGTGGGAAGGCCAGAGAGAGTTGGGGGGCAGGAGGGAGGGGAGTAAGAGATCAACCGAAGGACTTGTATGCATGCATATAAGCATAACTAATGGACATAAGACACTGGGGGGTAAGGGAGGGTAGGGGTTTGTCAAGGGCGGGGGGGAAAAAAGGACACTTATGTAATACCCTTTGTAATACTTTAAGCGAAAAATTAAAAAAAAAAAAAAAAAAGAATCGCAGCACAATCTGACCTTGTTTTAGAAACAGGTTAAGTGATTTATTATGTGAGGACCCGGAGTGGCTACAGGCAGGAGTCAGGCACATGCTGGAAGCAGGAAAGGGCATTTGAGCCCTTCCCAAGGAGCCCGGCCTTGGGCAGGGAGCCTGAGTAAGAGATGATGAAGAGCCAATCAAGTCCGGAGAACAGGTACCCTATGTCTTGTGGGAGGCACGGGGTATTGATTTCGACAGCCAGTATTACCAAAAGTAAAATGACTCTCATTTGCTAATATCCCCCAAAGTGAACTGCAGCAAGCAAGCAGCTACCAGTGGCCTTGATGAACAGCAATCAAGAAAAAAAAAAAAGATGGATATAGTCAAACCTCACAAAAATCATAGAATCTGGGCTTTCTCTTGAGAATTTCAACACATACTACTTTAACAAGGGACTTACCACCCTCCCCCAAATGTAGCTGTGAAATTCTTCCCCAAAGGTGACACAATTAATTGCATTTGCAGTTAACACAATTAAAGTGCAGCTGAAAGACTGGCTTGCACCTCATAAATCTCAAATGTTAAGAGGGATAATCGAGTTGATAAATCGGTGGGTCGCACCACCTGAGAAAGTATATTATAAAAGCCCAAGATCGAGGGGAAAGATGAGCAATTAGTGGTAGATAACAAATTGGCCCAGCATCCTTAATGTAGATGTCACATTATTTGTGACCTCTTCTTATTTAATTTTTCATAAAATTGTAAAGACTGCTTTAAAGATGTCAAATTTGAACTTGCTGTTAACTTGCTCCCCCAGGAGATGTCTGCCAGTACCCCACATTCCATATGTCTATCATGAGCTCTTAATCTTTCTTCCATAAATCAGTATGAACAAGTAACTTAATAATGATGCCTCTTCTCAAACAACTTACAAGGATCTAGGAGCTTCCCCAGATAGAGAAGGAAGGAATGGCATCCAGGCAGAAGAAAGAGCATGGACAAGAACATGAAGATATGTACTTGAATGTTACATTGGGGAGAGCATGGAGAAGTTAAGTAGCGTTGGATTTAAGTTGGATGGTCAGGAAAATGAAGCTGGAGAGGTCAGTGGATGCCAGATCACTACAAGGTCCTTGTGCATCATGACAGTTTAAATTTTACCCCACAGGCCACAAAGAAGCCAAAAGAACCTTTCAGTGCTCAAAGAGACTGGTGTTGCTATCAAACAAAAGAGAGATGCCAGTTTTGATTTTAAACATGTTGAGTTGGAGGACACATCAGGCCATCCACATGGAAATGTTCAGTATGTACCTAGGGAAGTAACTCTAGTCTGTGGGGAAGTAGCCAGGTTGGAAGATAAACCTTGACGTTGCTTCAACGGGGACTGGTAAAGGCTTTAGAATGGCTAAAACGGGGAGAAAGAGAGAAGAAAGAAGAGAATCCTGATCTCAATTGTGTGAGCCCTGTACTCAAGGAGAAGGAAGGCAAGCCAGATAAACCATGGCGTAAGGAACCCCACACCGGGGGTGGGGGGGGGGGGGGCGGGGAGTCAGGGAGGACAGGAAATCTGCAGAGTCAGGAAAATCAAAGGAGAAAAGCAAGAGCCAACATAAGTGGCTGAAACAACCTACAGTTGGACAGAGCCTGCAGGATGCTGAGCTTGGCAGAGGGAGAGACTGCAAAAAAGAGAGCGCACCAACCAGAAAACACATTCCTCCCCTCAAGAAACTCAGTATTCATCTGGAAAAGCAAGATTAATCTTTCTTAAATAATGAATAATAAAAGACAAGATATAACTCACTCTACAGTGTGTGGTACCTTTCATAAGAGCTATGGAAAATCTGAGAAGGGCAGGTTTTAATATCAGGAAAAGTTTGCCGATGAATGAGACTGGCCTTCGCCTTGAAGGACAGGAAAGAAATGGCTGGGGAAATGTGATTACAATAGGCCATTCTAGCAGGAGGAAATTCCTGTGTGAAGGCCAAGAATCAGGAATGAGTGTGGTGTTTGGAGAGGACAGCTAGGAGCCCAATCTGTCGGGTAGAGAGTCTGAATTTGGAAAGAGTAGGAAACAAGATAGGATAGGTTGGAATGGGCTAGAATAGGAAGGACCTTGAAAGTCAGGTAGAGAAAGCTATGTTTGTGGACCCAGCCTTCAGTAGGAGCAGACAGAGGAGCACATACCTTTAGTTCCATCCAGTCTGAACTGTTCCTGGGCATCCATTCATTTATTTAATCACTTGTCTACTCAGCAAGTGATGAGCTGGATGCCCCAGATGTTGAGGGCCAGGAAGGCTCAAAATATCAGAGCAATCACCCCCATTCTTACATCCACCATAATTTGAGTGTCGATTATTAAGATACTGCACCAGGACTCTGATTTACAGAGCCCAAGGTAGGCTGGTCTGCCACCCGTAAGATCCCCTCCAACTGGGCTCCTTCTCTGAACATGCCATAGATTTTTGTTCTCACTAAAACCTGGCTCTACCCTAAGAACACTGCTTCTGATAACCTCTCAAGGGTAGCTGCTTCTCTACTAAGCTCTCTGGAGCTGGAGGGGGAGGGAGGAAGTACCCCAATTCTCCCTTATTGCCTATTCTGATCATTGTCTCTTGCTCCTCCCTGAAGTTCCACTGCTCCATGGAAATGCATGCCATCAGCCACACCACTCAACTGTCCCTTCTTCACAGTCATCTGGAGACCTCAGGACTGATATTAGCCTCTGGACTCCTGTCTCTCTTCCCAGCATTACTGTCGTAATGTTGGCAATTATCCTCACAGATAAACCTTCAAATAATCTGGCCTCTCCCTTCCCTGGTCTCTTCTCCTCGAATGGTCTTGTCTTCCACCACCTCAGTCAGACATGAAAACCCACCATAACCAACTACTGTAGCCACCACCTAAATCTCAACCTCAAGCTCCCCCTGAGCTCCCCTCTCTCAGCCCTCAGCTCACTTTCTCTGGTGATTCTTCTCTGTGTCCTCGGTTCTCTTCCTGCCTGACTCAGATTCCACAGGCTCTTGCAGAAGCCCTCACCTCCTTGCTGCTATCTCCTCTATGGTGCTTACCTACAAAATCCCAAGCCCCAATCAGATTGAATTCTGCTTCTGGACCTGGGCAAATGCATGTGCTGGGGAAAACATGAACCATAGTGATGGATCTCACAGTCAATGCATGATAGCCATTCTCTAATGCATCTTTAAAGCTGCCTGGCAAGCCTACAGCATTTCTCTCTTATGTCTATCTCCCACTCTCTTGAACAATCTACGGTGCCTGCTTCTTGCTTCTGAAATCCCACATGCTCTCTCAAATCATAATCTTATAAATTAAATATTGGTGAGATACTATTGGTGAGGTACTATTCATCCTGACACACACACACACAATGCTCTTCAGCTGTGAATTTGTGAAACCAGGTAAATTACATGCTTCCAAAATATAATAGGAGGACAGATATAGGAGAGAGGGTCCCATTCCAAGAAGGAGGGATTGTAAGGAAAGAGGAATGACAGGCTCCAAGCAAGTCCAAAATCTAGCAAGACAAATAAGTATTAAGAATAATCCTCTTTGAACCAAGATGGCGGCATAGGGTATATACCTGTACGTGCTGCTCCCCAAAACCACATTAAAACTACAATGAAAAGACAAAACGGCGATCATCCAGAACCATGGGAAAGCTGGCTGAGTGGAAGTTCTACAACAAGAAGGGAAGAAAAAAGTGCATTGAGGTTGGGTAGGCAGTGCGGAGGTGCCAAGAGGAGAGGTACGGAGGTATGCAAACCAGGCTGTTCCTGGGTGGGTGGTTTTTTTCAATTAGAAGAGGATACAAGCTCCCAACTGCACTGACCTCGTTTCTGGCGAGTCTCTAGGGACCCAGACTCCTACAGGGAGAAACTAGACTGTCTGGCATTGGGTCGGAAAGTGGGGGTGGCTTTCTTGCAGAACTGCTCACAGGGATCATTGTTACTGTGGGGTGCAGGACTTGGGGATGCAGGCGGAGTCACAGAGATGGCTGATGACAGCCATCACTGTTTGCTCCGCCTGGGTGATTCTCTGAGACCCTGCCCTATCCGAGCTGTGCACAGCGGCACAAATGAATCACCTGCCCTTTTGCAGCCTAACCTAACAAACTGCAGCTGGGTCAGAGAGCTCCAAAATTTCCAAACCCCAAACAAAGAGGAGAAATCTGCAGATATCGCGGTAACTCCTGCTGGGCGGACTCACACAGTGGTTGAATTTGCACCTCCTTGCAGATCCAGAAGCCAGTGTACCCAGTGATCAGATACCAGATTTCAACTCCTCACATCCATAAGTGACACACTCAAGAGGCAGACTCAGTGAGCACCAAAGCCCCACTGAAGCAAATCCTGCCCCATAAGGGTGTCTCCAGCACAGCAGTTCTTCCACTATAGACACAGCGGGTCTTTGCAGTCAATTGGCCTGGAGGTCATTTCCTCCCAGGGATACCAACAGCATTCAAGGCTTAACTACAACAGGACTGTGCACTCAGCCCACAGAGGGGTGCACCAAGAGTGTCCACCTCAGGTGATTGGGGAGGCTGAGCCACTGGGCCCAGTGGGACACCTACCACACAAAGCCACTCTGTCGACACAGGGAAGCGGCCAAGATGCGGAGACGAAGAAACATGTCACAAATGAAAGAAATGGAGGAAAGCAAATTACTGGATTTGGAGTTCAAAACCACAGTTATAAGGTTACTCAAGACTCTTCTACAAACCTCTGAGGAACTTAGTGAGACCTTCAAGGATCTTAATGAGAATGCCAAAATAATGGGAAAGGACCAGTCAGAAATTAAGCATACACTGACTGAAATAAAGAATATTATACAGAGATCCAACAGAAGACTAGAGGATCCCAAGAATCAAGTCAAAGATTTGAAATACGGAGAAGTATAAAACACCCAACCAAAAAAGCAAAAAGAAAAAAGAATGCCAAAATATGAAGATAGTATAAGGAGCCTCTAGGACAACTTCAAACGTACCAACATCCGAATTATGGGGGTGCCAGAAGAAGAGAGAGAGCAAGATATTGAAAGCCTATTAGAAGAAATAATGACAGAAAACTTCCACTACCTGATGAAAGAAATAGACTTACAAATCCAGGAAGCACAGAGAACCCCAAACTAAAGGAATCCAAAGAGGACCACACCAAGACACATCATAATTAAAATGCCAAGAGCAAAAGACAAAGAGAGAATCTTGAAAGCATCAAGAGAAAAACAGTTAGTTACCTACAAGGGAGTACCCATAAGATTGTCAGCTGATTTCTCAACAGAAACTATGCAGGCCAGAAGGGAGTTGCAAGAAATAGTCAAAGTGATGGATAGCAAAAACCTATAACCAAGATTACTTTACCCAGCAAAGCTATCATTCAGAATTGAAGGTCAGATAAAGAGCTTCACAGATAAGAAAAAGCTAAAGGAATTCATCACCACCAAACCAGTATTATATGAAAAGCTGAAAGGTATTCTTTAAGAAGAGAAAGAAGAAGAAAAAGGTAAAGATAAAAATTATGAACAACAAGTACATATCTATCAACAAGTGAATCTAAAAATCAAGTGAATAAATAATCTGATGAACAGAATAAACTGGTGAATAGAATCAGGGGCATAGAAAGGGAGTAGACTGACAATTCTCGGGGGAAAGGGGATCTGGGGGATGCAGGAAGCGATTGGACAAAAATCGTACACCTATGGATGAGGACAGTGGGGGGGGGCGGTTAAGGGCAGAGTGGAGGGCAGCTATGGGGAAAAAAAGAGGAACAACTGTAATCTGAACAATAAAGATTTAATTTAAAAAAGTTAAGTCAATAAAAAAATCTGATGAACAGAATAAACTGGTGAATATAATAGAAGCAGGGCCATAGAAAGGGAGTGGACTGACAATTCTCAAGGGGAAGGGGGTATGAAGGGTGCAGGAAGAGATTGGACAAAAATCTTACGCCTATGGATGAGGACGGTGGCAGGGGGTAAAGGCATGGGGTGGGGTGGGAACCAGGTGGAGGGGAGCTATGGTGGGAAAAAAGAGGAACATCTGTAATAATCTGAACAATAAAGATTTATTAAAAAAAAAAAAAGAAGAAGAAGAAGAAGAAGAATCCTCTTTGGCTCAAAGCTGCACCATCTGGACCTACCGGAGCAGCAGTCCCAACTTCCGGACCCACTTGGGCATTGCTCCCCCGTCTGTGACTCTTAAGTAGAGTCACACCCCACAGCCCCAGGCAGCTGCTGTCTAGCCTGTTGAAACCAAGTAGGCAGCCCTGATAGATCATCTGAAGCACCTTTGAGTCACCCTTCACTTGTCTTGAAGAATAAGGCATGTTTGCAGGCAAATAGCTCTCCCTTGCTGTCATGTAGGGTCTAAGACATTCAGCAGCCTTCCTTCATTTTACTCTGTCCATCCTGCTCAGTTCAAGCTGGTGGTGTTTCTGCCAGGGGTGGGGGGGTGGTAAGTGGACCATAGTTCCACCCACACTAGTCTCCTTACAAATGGCTGCTCAGCCACATCCTTGGTGCTCTCTGAAATATAAATAGGCTGAGATTTTTCCAAATCTTTGTTCCTGAGTCCTTTCTGCTTAATGACTCCTTCTTCAGTTTGTGCCTCTCATTTCAGTTTACCATAGCAATCAGGAGGAACACACCACTCCTTCAACACTTTGCTCAGAAATCTCGGTTCAGTCTCCAATTTCATCTGTTGCAAGGTCTGCCTTCCACAAACCATTAGAGCATAAATGCAATTCAGCTAAGTTACTTGTCACTTTATCCCAAGGATTGCTTTTTCCTTGTTATAAACATGTCCAATAACATGTTCCTGGATTTCTGTCAAAGATTTCACCAGAATGGCCTTTACCATCCATATTTCTACCAGCATTCTGTTCATGATTATTGATGCATTCTTTGAGATCGAAGTTTTCTCTACAAGTTCTCCCCTTTCCTTCCTGAGACCTCGCCATAATCTACTTTAACAATCCCTTTATGGCAATCTTGGCTTTTATTTTTTTAGCATGCACCTCAAAACTTTTTAGCTTCTATTCATTACCAAGTTCCAATGCCTCATTTACATTTTTAGGTATTTATACAGTAGCATCCATTTATTGATACCAATTACCATCTTAGTCCACTTAACAAATACCATAAATTGAAAGGTTTAAGCCACAGACATTTATTTCTCACAGTTCTCGAGGTTGGGAAGTCCAAGATCAAGGTGTTTGACATATTCAGTTCTTGGTGAGGGCCCTCTTCCTGGTTTGTACACAGCCACCTTCTTGCTGTTTGCTCACATGGCCTTTTCTGGGTGTATGCACCTGGAGGGGGAATCTGTAATCATCTTCCTTTGGAGGCACTAATCCAACTCTCATGACCTCATCTAAACCTAAATATCTCCCAAAGGCACTACCTCCAAATACCATCACATTGGGAGTCAGGGCTCCAACATATGAATTTGAAATGGATATAAACATTCAGTCCATAATATCTCATGTCTTATTTCACTGAGAAAATAAACATAATCAAAAAAGAACTTCCACACACATTGTCCTGATCCACCAATCTGCTGGTATATGTGCCCAAACATTCTGCCTCCTCTGCTGTTTATAAGAATGACTTGACCATGCTCCTAGCCAAGGGTTAGGCTATCACATAGAGCTCTAGTGATCCCAGACCATTTCCTCCAGGAGAGAAGATGGGAACAATGAGAGGATTTGTCAGTAGGGGGAGGAGAGTGCAAGCACAGAGACATGCTGGGCTTGTTTGGGAAACTGTAGGGGTCAGTGTGACCAGAGTGTATCTGTACAGACAAGCAGGTCTGTGTTGTGAAGGGTGTACAGAGTCTGGGCAAAATGAGGAATGCACCAGCATTGGAGTCAAACTTCCTGTATTTTAAGGTCCAGTTCTTCCCCTTACCAGCTGGCTGCTTTGGTAGTTTTTTCACATTGAAGAAGGGAAGCTGTGTTAGTTTTGTTCACTCTGTTCCTTTATTCTGAGCACAGCAAGGGGAAATATAGCAACAGCATTAAAGAAAATAGAATGGCATCTGAAGTAACCACTCTGGGTTGGACTCCTGATGCCACACTTTATTAGCTGTATAATCTGAGGCAAACTATTAGCTGTTTAAGCTCTAGTTCCCTCATCCACAATCCAGGGCTAATACTAACACTTCCTTTATAGAGTTGAAGAATGACATTGAATAATATGTGTAAGATATTACCATGGTGCCTAACACATAGTAGGTACTCAATAAATGCTAGTTATTGATATCATGTTTTATTTTAGAGCTCTATAATTATATCTTTTAAAATATATTTTATTGATTTCAGAGAGGAAGGGAGAGGAGAGAGAGATAGAAACATCAATGATGAGAGAGAATCATTGGCCAGCTGTCTCCTGCATGCCCCCTTATTGGGGATCGAGTTCCCAACCTGGGCATGTGCCCTGACCAGGAATTGAACCATAACCTATTGGTTCATGGGCTGACACTCAACCACTGAGCCACAACAGCAAAGCTATAATTATATTTTTTTACCAAATGATCATCAATTTGTTTCTTATAACACAACTTTTATAAGCCCCACCTCCCCAAAATTTTAGGACAAATACTTTATATGTAGATAAGCTGAGCTTGTCACATAATAGGTGCTTTTTCATCCTCTTTTCCTATCATGTTTTGCAACTTAGCCAGAGTGCAGTGGTTTAGTTGGCCACGTGTGGGTAGCAGGCTCTTACTCTTGCCTCTCCATGAAAAACAAATGTCTCCATCTCTCCTTAAGGAAGGTTCCTGCTGTGTTTGCTCTTGCTTTCTTCGTTTCCTTTGCTGCCTTGTCTGAGTGCTAAGCCTCGGGTAGGGGTCTTACCTTCAGCTCCACTCCAGACTCTAAGGTTACTGTTTTCATTTCTCTGACTGCTTGGTGACCGGGATGTGGCCCTCAGGGTAAGGGAGCCCGAGAGGGGGTGTGACCAGCGGGGATCCCATTAAAATACAGAGCAGTCATGCAGGCCAGGCTACTTGGCTCCATCCCTCCCATTCTCACAACCCCACCTCCATATATGATCATAACAGCACAGAGCTATAAAGTTGCTTTTCATAGCACACATCGCCCGACTCCCTAACAAGGTCCAACTGTCAAGAAGAAAAGAAGGACATTGTAAGGAGGGATTTGAGGAAGGCGTGGTAAGGTGGTGAAGAGAGGCCATGTGGTACAGTACAGAGATCCCCAACCCATGACGCAAGACCCAGCGATTCTTGCTGAGTTCTATAGCCAGCTTCCTCTCTGATTGGAGGGAGGTGCCCCCTATGTGTGCCTCAGTTTCTCCACTTGTAAAATGGGGGTCTGGGTCTAGATTGTCTTAATGTCTTCTCCAGCCTCTGAAAAATGCCGCATGACACCAAGCATAACAGGAGGATGTGAAAGCCTGCTAGCTTTAAGACCTGCTGCTCAGAAGTACTTTAGCTTGTCACCAGCCCTGGGGCTTGGGCTCCAGAATGAGGACACTGAGTCATGGATTTTGAACCACAGACATCTGGGTCATCTCAGTTGTCAATGAAACACTGAGGTTTCTGGGACTTATTCACCACATAGCACCAGTCCCTCAAAGATGTTAGTAGGCATATACTAACATGTAGTAGAAGCATAACAAATATTTGTTGAATTAATAAATAAACACATGGAGAAGACTGGGGCTAGATTCTTTTTCATTGTTTATTATTCATTCACTCACTATTTGTTGAGTGACTATTATGTGCAAGAACCTTGACATACATTAGAGAACAAACCAAAGACCCTGGCCTCATGGAGTTTACATCCTAATGGGGAGACAGAGAAAATATATAAGAAATAATGAAAACTTGCCATCTGGTGATAAGTGCTAGAGGAAGAATAAAGGAGAGTAAGGGGACAGGGACTTAGAAGGGCCCAGGTGCCATTTTACATAGAGTGATCTGGTAAACTCCTTAAAAGGGTGACATTATTGAAATATATTTTTATTGATTTCATAGAGGAAGGGAGAGGGAGAGAGAGATAGAAACATCAGTGATGAGAATCACTGATCTGCTGCCTCCTGCACGCCCCCTCCACCATCCCTCAGGAATTGAGCCCGCAACCCCGGCAAGAGCTCTAGGGTGACACTTAAACAAAGACCTAGAAAAAATAGAGGAGCAGTCAAGGCAATGCTTGAAGTCACTGGCCAGGTCTAAATGGTAGTAAATACAACATCCCTGTGGGAGGAGTCCACTTGGTGCATTTAAGAAACAGCAAAAAGATCTGTGTGCCTGGAGCCCAGTGAGCAAGGGAGGGACCCACAGATGGTGATGGCAGAGGGCCGGTGGGGCTGTGACTCTGATGAGAGTTGGACTTGAACTCCAAGGAAGACTGGCATACTGGGGGAGGGTTTGGAACCCAGAAGAGACAGGATGGGATATATTTTAAAAGGCAAAGTTTGCTGTAAGAATTGGCAACAGTGAAAATAAAAGAGAGAAAGGGGGAAGTAAAGGAGAGTAAAGTGAAGCAAGAGTATCAGCAGGGAGATGGACTAGGAAGCTAATGGACTGATCCAGAAAAGAAATGACGTGGACTTTGGCCATTGTAGTGAGGGAGAGGTGGGAGGAGGGAGCAGATTTGGAACACATTTTGAAGACTGAGCCAGTTCAGAGCATCCATACATCCTCTGCAACCACCTCTAAAATGTATTGCTAACTTTTTTCTCCACTAGATCCTAAGTTCCTTGAAGATGGAGGCTTTGTGTCTTATCTCTGTGCAGTGACCAAATCCTTGGCATATATAATTAATAACATGTAGATACCTGATACGCCTCTGCTCATTCAACTCAATGTTTATGAAGCATCAAGCTCCAAACTCATCTCCCACTCTGCACAACCCAAATTCTCAGGCTCAACACACAGTGACCTCTCCCAGCTCCCCAAGACAAGCAGTTTTTACTTCCATGCCTTTGGAAGAGGGGGCTGGGGTGGTCAGGAGAGTGGCACAAGGGTTAAAAAATCACTTGTTTACTTTGTTAATGATGAGAAAGAAAGAAATATGTTTAAATACTGATAGGAAGTACCTTCCAAAGAGAGAAGATGTTGAGGAAACCATCAGAAGAGGGATAAGTAAAACAGAAAAGTCCTGAGAGAACTGGGCAAAAGACATTGAAGAGGAAAGGCAAGGCAAGGATGCATGCCAGTCCATAGGTTTTACGATAAAAAATAAAAAAAATAAAAAAGGTATCTGATGATTGCTTTCCTTTTTTTTAAATATATTTCTTTATTGATTTCAGAGAGGAAGGGAGAGGGAGAAAGAGATAGAAACACCAATGATGAGAGAGAATCATTGATCGACTGCCTCTTGCACACTCCCCACTGGGGATCAAGCCCGTAACCCAGGCATGTGCCCTTGGCCGGAATCGAACCCAGGACCCTTCAGTCCTCAGGCTGACGCTCTATCCACTGAGCCAAGCCGGCTAGGGCTGATGATTGTTTTCTTATGTGCTAAGCACAAGAATATAGGTAGAGGTTGAGGGTTAAGAAGATAATAATATTTAAAATGTCTATTAAAGAACAGACAAGAAACTTGAAAAGTAAAGCAGAAGGTAGTATCCGGGCAGCAATGAGGCATGCACAGAGGCCCATGTGCATTAATCTATAGTGACCTTGATCTGCAGGCTAGAACTGATTTGACCTTGAGGAAGTTCAGCAGCCAGGTTAGTTTGTGACATGTGTGTGACAAAAAGACAGCAGAGCTCTGGCATTAAAGTGAAAGGAGTTGTTGAAGTAATGAACAGTGGAGTCTATGCAACAAGGGATGATAGTAAAGATAACAGTAATAAATAGTGTAGGAGAAAGAGGGGGGGTCAATGACTTCGAGGTCCCAATGGAAGAACCAGAAAGGGAGAGTAAAACAAGGAAGGGCACTAAAAGAAGAAGGTTGTGGTCAGTGAGTGGGAAGTGTGAATTTTATGACTTCCGATGTGGAGCAATTCCAGAAAATGACCAAGTCCAGGGTGTAGTCACAAGAGTGGGTGAATGAAGCAGCCTGGAGGAGAAGCCACTAAAGGTGAGAATACAAGGAACTGAGAGAACAAGTGGTTGACATGCATGTCAACACAGGAGACCTCCAGAACAGTGGCAGGGAAGTAGAGGGATATGGAGACAGACACCAGCTTCTGCAACGTGAAGAGGTGTGTCCAGGAAGTGAGCCCATGGCGGTTATATGAAAGGGCCAAAGAGGGTACCAGTGAATCAGAAGGTGCACCAAAGGAGCAGAAATTGTGTTTACAAATGCCTCGTTCTGCCTATGCAGTAGAAAAGAGACTGTGTAGCCTTGGTCCCTGTGAGCAGCCATGGTTTGTAAAGAGTTAGTGGACACATGTGAAGATATGAGCAGAGGCAACCCTTGATCAGGCTCAGGCCATGGGAAAGAAAACTTTTTGAGTCACCTGCATCACCAACCAAAATCTTTTACTGGTC
Organism: Myotis yumanensis; assembly: GCF_028538775.1. Taxonomy (NCBI): domain Eukaryota; kingdom Metazoa; phylum Chordata; class Mammalia; order Chiroptera; family Vespertilionidae; genus Myotis; species Myotis yumanensis. Next base: position 234,398,087 of record NW_027223752.1, on the reverse strand, counting down.
TCCAGACCACAAGGATCTTGGGAGAGGTTTAAGTGTTAACTCTGGGTATAAACCAGACAGTATATAATCTAAATTCAACTTTGACAGTGGACTAAATGGAGAGACTATGTACAGTAGATTTTGTGGCTCCTGTATGAAATGATGAGAGGCCAGGTAGCTGGTAATCATCGCTGCAGTGACTACACTGAAAATTCAAATATGAAATCAAGAGACACTAGGGTGGGCTAGAGAAAATGGGAAGGCTGCTGGAAGGGATGGCATTGATTTGATCCTTGAAGGGCATCCAGACTGTGTAGAAATAAAGGGGAAGAAGTAGAGATTTGAGGCAGAGTGAAGACTACTATCATATGTGTCTGGGAGCTACCAATGAACAAAAGTCCATCTTAGGAGATTTAAGGAAGTTCCCCAAGATTCTGCTTGGCTAAGAGTTCTATAAATCTCATAGAAACCTCCAGGTTAAAGTGAGAAACTTGAGGACTAATCCATATAGGAATTTGGGCTTTGTTGTGAGGAATGGGAAGCCATGGTGGGTTTGGAGTAGATGTATGTTAGGATCAGATTTGTCCTTCTGGAAGATTTGCCTGGCAGAAGTGGGTGAGAGGGACACAAAGAGAGGACTACAGCCAGGAGACCATTTATAAGGCCACTGTGGTTGTCCAAGAGAGAGGCTCAGCAGCCTAAATGGGGAAGAGAGTATGTAAATGAGGAGAATAGAGACGATAGGAAAGATCTTTGCAGGGGTATACACAACAGGACTTTGAGTAATCACTGAAAAGCATACTTACACATATTAATCAAGCACTATTGAGATTATTCGGAGGCTGTAAGAGATTCAGGTCAATAGAAGATCTCTGACTCCAACTAAAAGCAAGTCTGCTGTTTATGTTTTAAAAGAAGAAAGTCAGACACCAAAAAGGGAAATTAACCTTTCCCTCCCAGAAGCCATAAACGGCATCCAAATGTGGCAGAAAATGAAACCACCGGCCATGTGTTTAAAAGAAACATGATATCATTGGCTAACAGACATGGGACCCAACCAGGAAACAGACCCCAGCATTAAAATTCTAGTACACAGGGGTTTGGAAAATAAAAAATAGACACAGTGGGATAGAAAGACTCTATCTGAACCAATGAGGCAGGGAGAGGTAGGGTCTAAGGAGCCACAGCCAAGAAGTCAGCAGGGATAGAGGTGGTGGCACCTGGGAGACAGCCACCAGAGGAAGGTTCTTGGTCGCCAACAAGCAATTACATGAAAGGGATTCAGAATTGCTGCTTCAGATACAAGCAGGAAAATGAGACTACGATCAGTCAGAGGGTGTTGTTTTCGAGAAATGAGACCAGGCTCCTGGGAACCCCTCATATGCCGCTGCCTGAGCCCCTGCCTTGATTCTCAGCTCTGCTAAGGAAGGTCTGTGCCACCCGAGTCAAGTGACATAAATTCCGTGAACTTCAGACTCCTTATCTGTATAATGAGGACAGTCACATCCATTTCATGAAACTGGAAATGAGCTCAGATAAGACATGGGTGACTAGAGGGCTTGTTAAAATTGACTTTGTTTTTTTCAGTTATTGAAAACAATTGGAATGAGAGTGATTCCCAGTTGATATTTCTGACATTAGAGTTATCAAATGACCCTTGGAGGGCACTTTTATCCATGGGCAGTCAACTAATGAAGAGCAAAGGAGTCTGAAGGAGGGGTGCTCAGGATGCTTCTGATAGTGGCAGAACTGTTGCTGCTACAAATTGTTCCTCTTCTTGTCAGGCCATAGGATTTTTGAGGGCACAGACCTCATGCTGAATTTCTTTACATCTCAGTCAGTGTCTAGAACAATGCCAGACACAAAACAGACACTAACTAAATATTTGTTGAATGAAAGAGTATCTATCCAGTTACTACAGCAAACTCTACAAAGTTGGGAGTCCTGTGTCCATTCTCAGCATCTAAACCAGCGGTTCTCAACCTGTGGGTCACGACCCTTTTGAGGGTTGAACGACCCTTTCACAGGGGTCGCCTAAGACCATCGGAAAACACATATATAATTACATATTGTTTTTGTGATTAATCACTATGCTTTAATTATGTTCAATTTGTAACAATGAAAATACATCCTGCATATCAGATATTTACATTACGATTCATAACAGTAGCAAAATTACAGTTATGAAGTAGCAACGAAAATAATTTTATGGTTGGGGGTCACCACAACATGAGGAACTGTATTAAAGGGTTGCGGCATTAGGAAGGTTGAGAACCACTGATCTAAACGAAAGCCTAACCCAGTGTGGAGACGCTCAGTGAGTGTTCCTTCAATAACTAGATGAGTAGAACTGGGCGTTAGTCAGCACTGCACATGTGACCACCTGAAAGGCTGTTCTTACTTCTTTGGCATGGTTAGAAGAGACACAACACTATACAGCTCAATTTATAAATCTACATTTCTATGCAATGTCTACACGTATTGTATATGCACCAGCACCCGTACATACTCGCATGTAACCATCGGCCCATAGGCATGAAGACCAGTGGCATATTCATCCATTAGCTTTATTTTATTACCATGTATACTGCGGAAATAGTGAAGTTCCAGAGAACCAAATAGTAAATTAAAGAATAATTGTGTCTCCACCGCAGGCTCCATGCTAAGTGCCACACAGGCATTCTACCACTTACAACAATCTTGTGAAGACTATCTAGTTACTACCCGATTTTATGAAGAACCTGAGACTCAGAGGAGTTGAGTAATTTGCCTAGAGTCACACAGCCCAGCCACTAACCTATCCTCTATGACATCTCTGGCATGTGTTGGAATACCACCTTGGAGTAGCACTGTCCAGGCTTCCCCATCACAGAAGGAAGCCATATGGACCCTTTTTTTGGCTCTGTCCTTTTTCTCTGCTGTCCTCAGTCTCCGGCCCACCCAATTTGTAGTTGTCCCAGCAATCCTGGGTACACGGAGACCTAAAGCTTTTGAGACACAACAGACTGTGGAGGGGCTGGCTTCAAGCCACTCGAAGGGAAGCTCCAGGTAGGATCTAGTTTCAACCATTAGCTGAGTAAATAAGCTGATGCTGGAGCAGATCACGGACTGCTCACCAGTCGTTTCCTTAATGAATTGCTAAATTTCCTTGCGTCCTTCCAGAAAGTCCCACTCTCTGCAAGGCCCTGTGACTCCACCCCACACTGATAGCACTGGGTTCCTGACCTCAAGCCAGATCCCAGCCTCAGCTCTTTGTGAGCAGCCTTGGGTATCTCCAAAGTGACTGAGGCAGCCAGGGTCATGTAAAGGCCTTAGCCAGGCCTGGAGTCAGCGGCCGGGACCCTTGAGAAGGGGCCTGAGAGGTGCTGCAGTGACAGAGGCCAGTTCGTCTGTTTTAAAACAGAGGAGACTTTGTTCAAGTGAAATAGCCAATGGAGAAGGTGAATAAGAGCAGACTGCTGGGTGGGAGCAGGAGTGGGGTTCCGTGTCCCACTAGGACCCTAGTTCTCCCCACAACACTGTCCCAGAATCTCAGGAGCTCCTCAGAGTGAAATTGAAGTCCTCTGCTCTGATCTATACCCAGACCATTCCCTCCAGAGAGAAAAAAAAAGGTTATACAGAGGTCAGGGACCAAGGTCCCAAGCTGGCAAGTGCTGGGACCAGCACTCCTTGCACTCAGCTGATACTATCTGGGCTTCAGAGGTGAAAACATGCTCTCCTTGCTGGCTAAGGTTGCTTGTTCTATTCTCAATCATCATGGGGAACAGCTGTCTAGAGCAGTTATGTCCTTCTGAAGAGATCTTTGAAGCACAGGGAAGAGCACCACTGAACATGGGCAACAAAGAGGGAATGAGGAAGAATTTGATGGACTTTCAGTAGAGCATCTTGTAAAAGTAACAGAATGCAACCCCTTCCCTAAGAAAGAAAATGGGGGAGGTTTAGAAGAGAGATTTTTCTTGGTCTGGAAAGTTCTCTCTCCTGAATCCCAGAGCATCTGTGGGCTCCTGTTTCCCTCCAGAATCTCCATGTGCCTCCCCACGGAGCCACCAGAGGGACACGCTCCAGTGGCCCCACATCTCACAACCCTAATCATGGGGAGCCTGCATTTGTCCCTTTCTCTGCTATGACCCCCTTATGTGAGAACTGGGGTCCCAGGCATCATTACAGCACATTGAAGGGCAACTTTTGGACAAATAACTGAATGAGTTTCTTTTTTTAATATATTTTTATTGATTTCAGAGAGGAAAGGGGAGGGAGAGAGAGATAGAAGCATCAATGATGAGAGAGACTCATTGGTCGGCTGCCTCCTGCACGCCCCATACTGGGGATCCAGCCCACAACCAGAGCATATGCCCTGACTGGGAATCGAACCGTGACCTCCTGGTTCATAAGTTGATGCTCAACCACTGAGCCATGCCGGCCGGGCCTGAATGAGTTTCTTATTTTTTTTTTTTTTTACTTTTTATTTTATTTAAATCTTTATTGTTCAGATTATTACATTTGTTCCTCTTTTTTCCCCCCATAACTCCCCTCCTTCCAGCTCCCACCCCACCCTCCACCCTCACTCCCCACCCACTATGTTCATCCATAGGTGCACGATTTTTGTCCAGTCTCTTCCCGCATCTCCCACACCCTTCCCGCCCCCCCCAAGAATAGTCAGTCCATTCCCTTTCTATGTCCCTGATTCTATTATAATCAACAGTTCATTCTGTTCCTCAGATTATTTATTCACTTGATTCTTAGATTCATTTGTTGATAGATGCATATTTGTTGTTCATAGTTTGTATCTTTACCTTTTTCTTCTTCTTCCTCTTCTTAAAGGATATCTTTCAGCATTTCATATAATACTGGTTTGGTGGTGATGAACTCCTTTAGCTTTTCCTTATCTGTGAAGCTCTTTATCTGACCTTCAATTCTGAATGATAGCTTTGCTGGATAAAGTAATCTTGGTTGTAGGTTCTTGGCATTCATCATTTTGAATATTTCTTGCCACTTCCTTCTGGCCTGCAGAGTTTCTGTTGAGAAATCAGCTGACAGTCGTATGGTACCTACAAGTTACCCTTGTAGGTAACTGACTGTCTTTCTCTTGCTGCTTTTAAGATTCTCTCTTTGTCTTTTGCTCTTGGCATTTTAACACTCCGGTGTGGGGTGAATTTCCCGCCAAAATATAAGATGGCGCGGGCAATTATTTAGGTTTCCCGCGCAAAATCAGGGATTTTTATGATACCTATTACCCCAATGGGTATGAAACGGTTCGCATACGCAGGTAGGTATCTTTGTGAACGGCAAACAAACAAATATTTGGTAATACGCAGTTACAATCGGCCCGAGTTTACACGTTTCCCGCACTCCACCGCAAATCTATATGAACCGAGTTAAGACGGCTCCCGCGGAGTACGCGCAATTCACGCGAGCCGACTTAACTCGTTTCCCCCACTACAAGTGTTAATTATGATGTGTCTTGGTGTGGTCCTCTTTAGATTCCTTTTGTTTGGGGTTCTCTGCACTTCCTGGACCTATAAGTCTATTTCTTTCACCAGGTGGGGGAAGTTTTCTGTCATTATTTCTTCAAATAGGTTTTCAATATCTTGCTGTCTCTCATCTTCTGGTACCCCTATAATTCTGATGTTGGTACGTTTAAAGCTGTCCCAGAGGCTCCTTACACTATCTTAGTATTTTTGGGTTCTTTTTTCATTTTGCTTTTCCGGTTGGGTGTTTTTTGCTTCTTTGCATTTCAAATCTTTGACTTGATTCTTGCGCTCCTCTGGTCTGCTGTTGGGAGTCTGTATAATATTCTTTATTTCAGTCTGTGTATGCTTAATTTCTAGTTGGTTCTTTATCACAGCATCGAGGGTCTCATTAGATTTCTTGTAGATCTCAATAAGTTTATCGGCGGCTTCTAGACAGTTCTTGAGAGAACTTAAAAGTGTGGTTCTGAACTCAATATCCTCCCTTGATAGTTTTCTCCTGTTTCTTTGTCTCTGCATTTTTTACGCTTTCTTGGTGCACCCCCTAGTGGTCTTTGTGCGCAGTCTTGTTGTAGTTAAGCCTTGATTGTTGTAGTTAATACTAGAGGGATTTGACCTTCAGGCCGACTGGCTGTGAGAATCAGTTGTGTCTGCAGTGGAAAAACTTCTGTCCTCTGGAGAGGTGCTAATCTAGCCTTTGCCTGAGGCTATCCGGCAAATGGCTCTGCGCAGGGCTTGGGTGGGGCGGGGCGGGTTGCACGGGATCAACAGGGCAGGTGGAGGGAGCAGTTATGGCTGCTCTCAGTCCCGTTCCCAGAGGCTCTGCTTCTCAGAACCCCAGCGAGAGAAAGCTGCCCTCACGTTCCAACCGATGCCAGACAATCCTGCTTCTCCCGTTTGAGTCAGAGTCCCTAGAGACTCACCCGGATCTGGAGCTCAGAGTCTGAGACTCCCTCCCGATTGAAAACAACAACCGTGCCCTCAGCCACCAGCCCGCTCCACGCGCACCTCTGCACCTTTGTATTTTCCGCACTGCGCCTCCTCTGAGCCTCGATATGCTTTTCTCTTTCCTTCTAGTTGTAAAATCTCTCCTCAGCCAGCCTTCCTGTGGTTCTGGGTGATGTCTGTTCCATCTTTTAGTTGTATTTTTGAAGTGGTTGTTCGAGGCAGCAAACTCCGGTGTTTACCTATGCCGCCATCTTGGTTTCCTCTGAATGAATTTCTTGCATGACTATCATAATCTCACCAATGTGCTGCCCATTCTGCAGCCATGCCCCCTTTTACCTCATGGAACTGAATTCTAGAATCTTATGGGTCCTGAGTTCACATCCTAGCTCTGCCACCTCCTAATTGTGTGGCTTGCCAGGCCACTCCACCTGCCCCACAATACTGACTCCTCATTCACAACATGCTTTTGATAACCTGGAGGAGCCCCTGTGAAGACGAGAGAACATGAATTTAAAGTACCTGGCTCATTATTTTTCTGCTAAGTGATAAGCTCTTGTCCATAATTATGTCACCAGCACAGTGCTCAGTAAATGTTTGTGGCAATAATGATTGCTGAACAGAGTGACCGACTGAAAGAATGAACAAATAAACTGAGGAACAAATGTTCACATTGTAAGGAACCTTAAATGTCCAGGAACATGACCTCCCACCCAATTCAGAGTGTCCTTTCTTCCAGCCCACTCCTGAGGGATTGGCATCTGGTGTTCAGTGGAGCAAGCTCACCGCTCACTGCTGCCCATGCTGGGGAAGTTTACAATCAGAAAGGCAGCTCAGTGGCTGAGCGTCTATGTATGAACCAAGAGGTCACAGTTTGATTCCTGGTCAGATTGTGGACTCAATCCCCAGTGTGAGGAATGCAAGAGGCAGCCAATCAATGATTCTCTCTCATCATTGACGTTTCCCTCTCTCTCTCCCTCTCTCTCCCTCTCTGAAATCAATAAAAATATATTTAGAAAGAAAGGAAGGAAGGAAGGAAGGAAGGAAGGAAGGAAGGAAGGAAGGAAGGAAGAAAGAAAGAAAGGAAGAAAGAAAGAAAGAAAGAAGATGGCATTGAATGGAAATGTCACCATGGTTCAACGTCCAACCAGCCTTGCTTATTCTGACCTCCTCCACTGCTCAGCACACAGTAGGTGCTCACTCTTTCCTCCCCTAAACAAACATCTCCTGCTGGCCTTGTTGATTGGGCCAGGCAGGGTCTGGATCCAGGGTGAATGTGTGGAGGCAGCCCTGTCATTGTGGGGCTCACATGATAGACAGACAGACATTAAACAGCTAAGTGGCTAATTAATTACTTAACAGCAATTAGAAGAAGCACATGGAAAGAGAAGTACTGGGTACTATGGAGGGAGAGTGACGAGGAACCTCACTCCTCTGTAAGGTGGGCCAGAGATTTGCTTGAAGAAGTGCAGTGAGGGGGGGGTGGGGGGGAACAAGAGGACTTTTTAACCGACTGGAAAAGTCACCATTTAATCCTTCCTAAAAAACCTCATTTATGTGAACACTCTTTGTCACAAACCGATGATTATTCACAGCCTCGTGAAATATCAACAAGCCAAGGCTCAAGGCCTGAGCCTGTTATTTACACCTTTGGCACATGACTCCACTCACCTAAGCTCAGATTCCTCACCTGTAACATGAGGAGGGAAAAGTTGCTACTGTTCAGGATTGCCATGGAAACACTATTGGGTGATGACACTGCGCTCAGTGTACCCTTGTCATGATCATAATCCAGTTCTCCCTGCTTCATACTCAGGTGAGGAATTACATTCACCAGGCAGTTACAGGCATGACTGAGTCACTCAGCTGACTGAGGCCGAGGAGACACTCAGCCACAGACTCCCTAAGTCAAGCCCCTCAACAGAAAATAATATTATTTCATGTATTTTGTAATTCTCATTGTCAGAAATAAAAGGTGTGTATAAACTAACTCTGACACTTTCCTTGGGGTCCAGTGACGATCACGTGGAAATTTCAGCAGGTGAAATCTAGGTTTGGAAATAAAAACATTTCACTCTTTTCATAATTAACTCACGGGTCCTTAGTGGGCAGCGTTGTGGGCCCAGGACGTTTCTAGAAGCTGACTGGGTCTCAGAGAATACAAGAGGCCCCTTTCCTCAGAGGTTTTACCTTCTAGTTGAATTTCTACCCCCAAAAGGCCAAAACATGGATTCTTTTAGGGTGGGAGAATTATATAAGTTATGAAGGGGATATTTCCAAACATTCTCAGAAGACCTGGCTCAGATATTTCTGGTCACTGCTTTACAGGAAAACCTCTACTTTTGACCAACTACCCCCCCCCCCCCGAACTCATCCATATTACTGAAATCAACAAAATAATTTCCACTTGGATGCTAGAAGCATTTAACCTTCCGTATTTCTGGACATTGACCATCACAGGAAAGTAATTCCTCTCCACTTAATAATAACCTAGTAATAGAAACTAATTATAGGTAGGTCAAGAAACAGGCGTTCTGAACCAAATAAACACCTTCCCGTCAGCCAGACTTCCTGAGACCGTCACACACTGGAATCTATTCATTGGCCTTTCAATAAACAGTTCTTGAGCACCTACTAATAACAGCCGACCTTAATGAGGGCTCACCATGGCCAGCCTCGTATGTAAACTTCATCATATCCCTATGAGGTAAGAACTATTATTATCCCCCATTTGACAGATGAGAAAACTGAGTAACAGAGCACTCAGGTAATTTCCCCAAGGCCATCCAGCTGGGAAGGAGTGGTGTCAGGCTTCTCCCAGGAAGGTTGGCACTGGTCCCTGCTCTTAGCACCATGCTGCACTGCTTCCAGGAAGCAAGTGCTCTCTGGATGCTGGGACAGAGCTGTCTTCCCTTAACCCTTACCTTACATGGAAACATCACTTATACTGGAGGATGCTTTCCTTTCAAAGTGGGTACTGGCAAAGCCCTCTGGACTCTGTCCACGTCATCCATCCTGCCGTTCCCTAACAGAAGCGCCCCTCTCTACTAACCAGGTCAGTCCTCGTCTTTCCCTAAAACTCATGTGGATTCCCACCTCACTGCCCCATCTTTGTCTCTCAAGACTCCTTCAATGCTCTCCCCACCCCATCTCCGCATCCTTCAATATCCTTCAAAATCCTGCCTCATCTTCTCAGCAATCGGTGCCTCCCCAAATTCCCACTGTAGTAGGAAGCAACAACAAAGTCCTCCCCTTTTTTCCATTCATCCTTAAGTATTTGTTATATCTTGGCTCCTTGGTCTAGATTATAGGTGCAGCAAAGTTTCCTGATGATGATGATGCTAAGGCCCTGGATTTTGTACAGATTATATCTCATCTTAAGAGATAAAAGTGTTTGTGCCCATGTTGTAGATGCAGAACCCAAGGATCAGAAAGAATAAAATAAAAGCCAAATAAATGCCCCCCTTGAATTCCAGCTCTTCTGCTTCTAACTCAACCCTCATTCCCCTACTCGATGCAGCACTGACTGGTGACAACACTTGGCTTTATCACCAATATTATCGTTAAGACAGTCCTTTTTATAATAGCTATGGAGTATTTCATAGGATACATACATGTCAGGTTTTACTTAACCCTTACTGTTGGACTTGAAATTCACAGCTTGTTTTTAACTATAAGAAACAGAGCCATGAAAAAAAAAACTGTAGATTTTTTCCTTATTTTGGATTATTTCCTTATAACATTTCCCAGGAGCAGAATCACTGTGTCAGAGCATATTTTGTGACTGGTCTGGAATCCACACTGTCGACACGCAGAGTGAGCCCTGCACAGTGGTGAACCACTGCCAGCAATGCAGACGCCACCTCGGCCCAGATCAGCCAAGGAAAGGATCCTTCTGCCTTCTTATAACTAATAAAGCTAAACATTGTCTATTAATCTATCTGCTGTGAATCACCTGGTCTAGTCTTCTATTTGTGACTCTTGGTGTTCCAATTACATTTTTATTCATCAGCAGTAGTTCTTCACAACATGGTATACACCCTGGGCTGGGCACACTATGCTGAGCCTACATTCATTCAGCTAATTCTATTCATTTGGCAACGAATACTGGATCACCTACAATGTGTCTCCATGCTGGCACTGGGCACCCAGATGAAAAGGCATGGCTTCAAGAAACCCAGAAACTATGAAATGGGTCAGATGGTTGGCCCTATGGGATAAACTCTGAATTCCAAAGACAAGATACTTCTACTCAAAATGGGGAAATGGAGTATGAAAAGAATCATGATTTGAAAGTGGTGGGGCCACGATGGCTGGGTGGCTCAGTTGGTTGGAGCATCTTCTTGTTGTCTAAAAGGTTGTGGGTTCAATTCCCAAACAGGGCACATACCTAGCTTACAGGTTCAATCCTTGGTTGGGGTGCATATGGGAGGCAACCAATCAATGTTTTTCTATCATTAATGTTTAAAAGAAAAAAAAGTGGGGGCTGCCAGAAAATGTTCTATGGTTTCAGAAGAAGTAGAGATTGGAGAGACTCAGGGCATTTTTATGGAAGATGCAGGGTCTGAGGAACAGTGGGGTTTGGGGAGAAGCAGAGAGGTGGGACTTCTGGCTAAGAAGCCTGTGGATGAAAGCCCAGAGCTGGCATCTGCTGCAGAAGCAAGGGCAGGCGCTGAGGGCGCACTGGGGAACAATTACTGCACTAGGACCCAGGAGACATTTGTTTGTTCACCAAGCAGTCTGGGTGCCATCACAAGGGTCCATGAAAACAGGACTATGCACATGAAGTGGACATCTCTTTTCCAGAAGTTTCTCCTTGTGAAGGCAGCTAAGCTGACCTAATGTTTAACCAGCCAGTAAAGGACCTATTAAATTCTGAGCTTAATGTTCTTAATGAAATAAATATATTTTTCTGTATGGCCTGGCTGCTTAGGCTCAGGAACTAAAAAAGATTCTTTTCCTGAGTCAGGAGAGGGTCTTACAAAGACATTAGGATAAACTGCCACACCCTCAAAGTCCTTTAGATGTGGGGTAAATCAGAGATGTTCAATACTTCCCAGCTAAATAAGCCCCAGTTATTAATGGTCTCTACCAGACTGGATCAACTCTGTTAAATAATTCTGACTCTGGCTTCTAAGTGAACTTGAGTGTCTACATGACTACTTGGTGTTCCTTAAATTCAGCCCAAGAACCCACTCTTAATACTGGGAGAGAACCTATCTTCACTGTCCTGCCTTGCTAGTGCTGATAAGAAATCTTAAACACAGGACATGTACGGGTGTCCACAGTGATAGGCACCAAAGGAGTATCCCACAGTGATGATGGTGAATCCCTGGAATTTATGGGAAGACTGCTCCAAAGCTACCAAAACAAGAGTCCAGAGAGGCTATCACAGACTCTTAAGATCATAGATGACCAGTCCTCAACAGAATGCTCAATGACTGGCCTACAGGACTCAGGATCCAGAGCCAAAAGATTCTTTACCCATCAACCAATCTCCTGGCAGGCCTTAGGGGCAAGTGTTGAATAGGCATAAGGGCACCTGCTCAGCATCAGACTCTATTCCAAGTCCAGGCCTATTGACACAGTGATAGACCTGATAGCGGAGTCCCAGCCCACCACCTGCTCTACACCAGCTTCCCTGGCCTCCTTTGCTGTTCCTCAAGCACACCTTCCACTCCAGGCCTTTGCCCTGGCTGTTGTCCCACCTGAAATGCTCTTTCCCCTAGACCAGTGTCAGCAAACTCATTAGTCAACAGAGCCAAATATCAACAGTACAATGATTGAAATTTCTTTTGAGAGCCAAATTTTTTAAACTTAAACTATATAGGTAGGTACATTTTTATTAACTTAATTAGGGTACTCCTAAGCTGGTCTTTGCTAAAAACGTCCTCAATCTGATTGAGGTACATTCGCTGCGGTCGACCCCTTCCAACTCTCCCATCCACACTCGTCTTGTATACTTGTTTTGTCTATCTCCTTTCATTCATCCTCTCTATATGTCCAAACCATCTCAACATACCTTTCTCAATCCCAACACTATATCTTTTTTCACTCTACAACATTCCCTAAAATTAACTTAATAAACTTTACTTAAAGTTTTAAGTCAACTTCGCACTGTACGTGCGCGCCCGCAATTGGTATTTTGTGGAAGAGCCACACTCAAGGGGCCAAAGAGCCGCATGTGGCTCGCGAGTCATGGTTTGCCGACCACTGCCCTAGACATCTACATGCTTCCCTCCTTCACTTCATTCTGGTCTCTGTGTCAAGGCTGCCTCCTCTGAGCAGGCTTCCCTGACCACCTTGTACAAAGCAGCAGCCCTCCCCTTGCCCTTAGCATGCTAGGTTTTCTTCCCAGCACTTATAACTACCCAAACTACTGACGATGACTAAGCTCCACGACACCAGGGATATGTCCTGCCTGTCCGCAACTATATGCCAAGCACCTAGAACAGAGCCAGGCACACAGTACATGTTCCATAATTATTTATTGAGTAAATTTATCCACCTTTCACAAGAGTTCCAAGGAGTCCCATGAGGCTAGTCCTGGAACCCTACTGTGTCAGCTGCCAACCTTCGATCCTGGAGACAAATGTCATCCCTTCCTGTTGCTGTTTTTCACCTGGGCAGTGTGTGCTCCACTCTTATCTGTCCACCTCTATCACACCTGGAGCCCCAGAGCAGAATTGACTCCCTTGTAGATCCCCAGAGAAGATGACACATTGATCCCACCCAAACTTCCCAGAAAACTGCACATCAGAGAGTATAGTGGCTTGCCCAGTCACACAGGACTATGCGAGGGCAGCCGGGACAAAGGACCATTTTTCCCAACACACCATCCTTTCTCCCTTAGCTACAAATGTGAGCAAATTTAAAAAGAAAGGCATGTGGCCTGCTCACGGGAAAGGGAACTTTTGTAAAAGAGGCAGACGGAATTAAGGAGGAAGGCCTCAGGACGAATGAGGAAGAAATGCAAGGCCTTGCCATCATAACCAATTGCGGAGTGGCTGCCCGAGTCACAGAGAGATTCAGGTGGCCCCAATCTTTGCAGCTCCTGGACAGCCTATCCAAGACCTTGCCAACCCCAGGGCGCCACAGGCAAACCACAGCAACTGCGGCCAGCAGAACCAACCACATCCGACCTGACATGGGTCTGCACATGCGCTGCGGGGCTGAGAGAAAGGGCGCCAAGGGGGTCCGGGAAGGAAAAAGAAAGGCCCCTGAGCAGAGGGAGCCCGGCTAGGAAATCAGCCAAGAGCATGACGGACACGAGCAAACACAATAGACACAAAAACCTGGCAGGGAAAAAAAAAATGGCAAAGAAAAGCAAGTTGGTGAAAAATAAACGCAGTCCAAAAACACAACAAAACATTTTTTAAAAGTTTATTTTACCTAGAATTAATGACAGGAAAACCCCATAAACGTGGCGTAAAATGTTTAACGCCCCATTGAATGCCAACATTATGCCATTCATCTGTCCTTGCAGGTGTATTATTTCTGGTCCCCAGGATGAAAAGCAAGTTGCCTGCCACATCTTTTATAGTACTTAAAACACATATTTCCAGGGCACTGTTGCCAAAGGCCCGCTTTCTTCCAGAACCCACAATCACTAATCATGTTACTGCCACCGAGTCCAGAAATTGGGATTAATAGTTGGTGGGAGGCTTCGCTTCCATCCTGTGAGTGATCTCTGCTTTAACGACCCTTAGAGTTAGTGATTTCTCCTAAATATTTATTTCTCCCCGAGGGAAAGACTTCTCTAAGAACTTTCTCTCTGCCCTACATAGTCACAATTCTCGATCTGTTTTTCTTCTATTTGTCCACTTAGAGTTTTTGCTGGAATCAATTTTATTAATTTCCTTCTGAAAATTAGCAAGTCAGAGTAAATCACAGGGAGCTTTCTCCTCTTTACCATGGGAATCAGTTCCCTCCACTCTCTCGGGTTTTCTGTCAACACTAGGTCACCAAGGCCTAGCTTTGCTCTAGTTTTTCTTCAGAATGTCTCTTCAAATTAAAAACAACAACAACAACAACAAAAAAAAAAAAACCCCCAGCCCAGCCAGGTGGCTCAGGGGTTGAGCATCGACATATGAACCAGGAGATCACAGTTCAATTTCTGGTCAAGGCACATGCCCCGATTGCAGGCTCGATCCCCAGTGTGGTACGTGCAGGAGGCACTCTCTCATCATTGATGTTTCTAACTCTCTCTTCTTCTCCCTTCCTCCCTGAAATCAATTTAAAAATTTTTTTTAAATAAACCACACACACACACACACACAACAAAACAAAACAAACAAACAAACAACAAAAAAAAACCCTACCTTTTAAGAGAAGAGACAGAGAGAGAAAGGAAGAAGGTAGAAGGAGGAAAAAAATAAAACTAAACTTAAAGTCATTGCAACTTCAACACGGCAATCCATACCTATGCCTCCATCATTTTTGTAAGTGGCGTCCACTGGAAGACTCAGAAGACTTCTTTCATAATAAAAGGGATTCTCTAACATTGCCTTGGATTTCTCTGGTCACGCAGGTATTTCTGGGATTTTCCCTTCTTAAAAGAGTCCCTCCTGTTCGAATGATTGGAGTAACTGGACCACCGTGAAAATCATGTTTCAAAACCAGCAGCAACCACCAGGTCTCTGGTTTCACAGGTTTGGGTAG
Organism: Myotis yumanensis; assembly: GCF_028538775.1. Taxonomy (NCBI): domain Eukaryota; kingdom Metazoa; phylum Chordata; class Mammalia; order Chiroptera; family Vespertilionidae; genus Myotis; species Myotis yumanensis. Next base: position 234,383,034 of record NW_027223752.1, on the reverse strand, counting down.
GTTACTTCCATTTTCTGCATTGACGAGCTCCCCCTGTGCAAAGCAAAGGTGCTGGACCAGATTCCTCTAAGATCCTTTGAAACTGTAATATTCTGTTTGCACATTGTGTCTCAAGTCGATGACTGTCATTGGACTTTCTGAGAGTATTCATCAATTACGCAGGGACTCCACCTCCCAATTTAAAAAGGAATACACATAAAATAAAATTTTAAAATAAATGCTTTACTAGCCTAGACTGTTTCCCAAACCCCAAACCCAGAGATCCACCTCGAGGTGCTTTAGGGCCTCAGTTGTTCTCGCTGGCCGTGGGGTGGCAGCTGGCTTGTTAAGCAACTTTTACTGCTTGTTTTCACAACAACCTTGAGACCCCTTGGAGCAAATAGCAAGGGCAAAGCACATTATCCAATTGGCAGTTAGGAAATCCAGATCTCAGGCTGCGAGGAGGACTGCCCCTCAATTCCTGCCGGTGATGGGAGAGGAGTCACCAGGAGGTTAAGTGACTGATGCAGTTGGACTGAGCAAGCCAGCCTCAGCGACAGGATTCTGGACACCGCGGGGCCCTCGCCTCTTCAGTCAGCGGTCAGTCCTCCCAGCCGCACTTCTTCCCTGAACACTTTTTAATCTGGCATGATCCACAAATAAAGGAAATTGTGGTTTTCACGTCATGATCAAGGTTATTTTTCCGCTGTGAATAATAAAAGCAGAGTAACCCATTCGTAGCTTTCAAATGTTCCCCTCCCGGCCGCATTGTTTATTCCTCCAGCTCTCTCGATGGTTTTTATTTCAAGATGACCATTTTTAACAAGTTTGCATAATTCTGCATTTTATTTCAGGATTCTCTGTCATAACCACTCATTTCCCCCCCACCGGTTAAGTTGTTGAAAAGGAAAGCTGTGTTTGGAGGCAAGTCCAATCCTACAATTTAAAAGCTGGCAGGATCCGTCTTCCTTTTCTCCCCAAGGAGGATTAATTTGCTTCTTTTTTATTCTCAAAGTTTTATGATTCCAAATAAAGGATATAATGGTGCCATTGAGAGTTGGGAAAATGTGGAAGATAAATAGTCTATGTGGGAACTGCTTAAAATGAGAATGGAAGTTTTGGGGAAGGGGGGGCTGGAGACGATTTTATCCTGTGAGTGTGGCCTGTTAATGATAAAGGAAATTTCCTCCTTCTAATGAGTCTTGCTTTTATAGACTGAAGTGAGGGCGAATGGTTCCATGCATGTCATAAACGTAAAGAAGCTGAAATCGTACTCCCAAGAATGTAATATGTTTAATTTTGAAGTTGGGGAGGAGCAGCCGTGTAAATGAATGTTTTTTCTGGGACCAGCAACATGGAGTCAGGGCTTTTCATCTTGATTTCATTGCCTGAACGCTGACACGTTTAAGAAACATGCTAAAATCATCTGCAGGAAATGAATGGACCCAGGGAAGTCATTTGCATACATTCTTTGGGGTGAGTTAACCCTAATGAGCTCCCAACTTGTTGGGCCGTCTGCAGGATGACCCATTCATAGCACAGCTTCAAGGGCCCAATTCATCATCAAAGGACTGTTCTTAAGAGCCCTTTGGAATTTTATAAACTGGGCAGACATTACGAACCTCTGGGAGCTAATGATTGAGGTCAATGCAGGAGGCCTTTATTGACTAGTGCTGTGTGCAAAACACTCACCCTGGAGAAACAGGGCCTGCCAGGCTGGTTTCTACCTTCACGGAGCTCACCAGCAGTGGGACAGAAAGAACATGCTCCTCGTTAGTCCCCAGTCACACTTGGAGTCTAGGACCCCAGAAAAGATGCTTTCTGCTGCAGAGTGTCACAGCACAGCTACATTGGAAGAGTTCCCTAACAGATCAGAGACACAACACTGATTTCATCGCATCTGATCACATCCAACCATTACTTGCACACTCTTTTGGCTTGCCCTCCTTCCTCCCTGGAATTTAATCCAGTCCCTTAACCTTGACCTTCAGAGCCCTGCATGCTCTTGGCCCTCCCTAGTTCTTTGATCATATCACCTACATGGTCCCCAAGTGCCGGAAGCCAGTCCATCCTTGCTGCTTCACACAGTAGATGCAGGGAAGAAACATCTGCACAGCATATGTTTCAAGGGACCTGGCGTATATGGCATACTGTTCTTAATATGTTTGCTCCCCTATTAGCGCTATGTGTTCTAACCAAGGTCACCTCTCTGAGAAAGGTTGCTTCCCCAGGTGGGGATTTTTCCCTGGAGTTAGGGATTAACAGGACTAAGGAAGGGAATAAATCAGTAAAACCCCTTAACTAAGTGCCAGGAGGGTAGTTAATCACTTTAACTATGAACAATCATGCTTAAGCTACATAATCTTTACTTAGGATAGGAATGGAGATAACAAACACCCTAACCTTTGGAATAGAATGAATAGGATTAAAATCGACTGGTATAAATACAGATGTAACAGGAGAATAAAGACAGAACCTGGCTAGAGAACCTGGCCAGGCTGCTGATCAACTGAACGCTGTCTCCGTGCCATTCCTTCTTCGCCGACTCCATCCACACCTTTGGGGAACCCCTGGACCTGTTGGGGCTGGACCCCAACACCCAAGCTCATACCCTTCCTGCCTCCCGGGCTTCCTGCTGTTTCTCAAGCAATGTAAACCTGATCATGCCCTTGGCTGCCTCTCCAAATATAGCATCTGCCCCCAAGCCCACTGCACCCCTTTACCAGCTCAGCTCAAGGCTCCTTCCTCAGTGAGACCCTCCCTAGACCATCCGACTACAATCAGGCCCTCTCTCCACTAACCACTCTCTTTCCCATTCCCCTGCCTCCCTTCCTTCATAGCATCATTTTTATTCACTGATTTACTTATTTATTATTTGTGTCTCCCCTTGCCCTAGCCCAGAATGTCAACTCCATGAGAACAGGGAGTTTTTGTTGATTCCCTGACCCCAGGGCAATGACAGGCCCTCAGTTAAAATTAGGTGAATGAAGAATGAATCAATGAATCAATGAAAGTAAAATATCAAAGACAGGTCATTTTAAGGGGTGGGCGATGGGGAGCTATGAACAAGCCACGGAGGTGAAGTTCCCGAAGGAAGAGCAGCTGTGCTTGCAGGAGACTAAGAGAAACATGGCTCAGTAGGTAAGCTGTGGCCTTGAACCTACAAGTAACTCTACAAGCTTGCAGGTGCTGGGCCCCTAAGAACCAACGGTCAAGACAGTAAAGAATGTGGGATCTCTGCCCAACCTCCATATCCCTCAATATTTACACCCCTGATGAAGTGCATGCATCTCATTATTATTTTCCTTAGGCATCTAACAAATGTTTGCTGAAATGCTCTCTCCAGCCACAGATTCCCAGTCTCTAGTGCCGAGTCTTACAATATTCTCACAGGGGAAAGAGACCTTTGACATACATGGAAAGCCCTGAAAAGAACCACTTGTTTCTACGAGTGAGCTAGAGAGGCTATAACTTTCGAACGTGTGGTTTCTATCCTCTGCATCGTGGGGGACAGGCCCATCCCTAAGTGTATCCAGAAATGTCAGCTGTCACATTGGAGGGCAGGCATCCAGCCCCGGCCGCCTGGCGAAGGTGGGTATGTTATCAAAAGGCCATCACAGAGCACTTAATGGACCTCCACTCCTAAATAAACACAGTGAGGGGATGCGGGGTGCAGTCGTACATCCTGGTTGTTTGTGTGTTCCTGTCAGACTAGTCAATTTCATTGGCCTGTGACGTTCCAGTGACTTCCTGGAATATGAGACTGCACAGATCTGCCTTCGTGGGCACTGGTGGCTACACTGGGAAAGGCTTAATGAGTCGCAAGTCAGGTCCTGTATATAAAGTCCGCATCACCGGGCGCTGGCCAGGCCTGGGCTCCACAGGGAAGATTTATCCTCCCTGGGTTAGACCATGACCCCATGCTCCCTCACCCTCCTTCCACACCAATAACAATGTTATCTTGGTCCCTCAAGGCCCCATGAGGTCTTAGTTGAGGCCCTTTAAAATCTGGAGCGAGGGTATCCTCCCAAGTGTCCAAATGCCTTTTAATTGCACTGGTCACAGTGAGGCACCCCTTTAACTCTTTCAGGGGAAAGCATTACAAAGACAGGCTGGATCAGGAGGAATGTGTGATCACTGTCCTTAACACTCAAGTCCAAATGCCAGCCACCATGATCCCTCTGCCCAGTGAGCTCCAAGGGAGGCACTGAGTGAGTTTGCATTCAGGATATTGCCCAGAAGCCATCTCCAGCCCCCTGGCTTCTGCAACTCCCCCTTTACACAGGCGATATATATATTTGTTTATTGATTTCAGACAGAGGAGGGGAGAGGGAGAGAGATAGAAACATCAATGATGAGAAAGAATCATTGATCGGCTGCTTCCTGCACGCCCCACAGTGGGGATCGAGCTGTGCCCTGACAGGGAATCGAATCCAGGCCTTCTGGTTCATAGGTCTATGCTAAACCATTGAGCAACACTGGCCGGGCTACACATGCTTTTGTTGGCTGAAGTCTTTGTGGCCTTCCCCACCTGTTCAATAAAACTACACCTGTTGGGATTAACTGCCATTACATCTGAATGCAAACAAATCTGTCCAAATTTAGGTACTGGGAGGGGTGAATCCATCCACTAACATAACTTCAATTCCAGTGAGCTGGTCCAGGAGAATCTTTTCAGTGTTCCCTGCTCCTTTTCCTTCTGTCTGTTGCCAAATCCCAATTCCAGCCCCTGGAACAGCTGTAACTGCTTCTTAGCAGGTCTCGCCACAAACTGTGAGACACGCCCTACACTGCCCAGTCTCTTCACTTGTGTCCAGCTATCAGTCCTGCAAGAAAGGAGCCTCCACCCTTATTAAGTATCTAACTATATCGACCCCCAAGACTTCTCATTTCTGTGGAGACTCTGTACTTAGGGGGTACATTCTGTATAGTCTCTCCTAAAAGGGGGAAGAGAGGCCCCTTCCAGTGGGAGTCCTGAGTGCCCAGTCCTGGGGCTTCAGGCCTTAGAGGGATAGATCTTTTTTCCCTTGGTGAGCTCTGCCTGGGGTTGCCCTTTCTCTCCATGGAAGACATGCAAATCCCAGCCTAAGAGGTGATGCACCCAAGATTGAGTGTCCCCTCTTCTCCAGAGTTTCTATTCTCTCAGGTTCAGCCAACTATTAAATAGGAATTTCCTATTCTGGAAATAGGAATTTCCAGAAATAAACAATTCATAAGGTTTAAGTTGTGCCCATTCTAAGTAATGGAATCTTGCACCATCCCGCTCCATCCCATGCCAGACATGAATCATCACTTTGTCGAGTGTATCCAGGCTGTATGTGCAGTAGAGTGAGATATTCTGAGAGAGGGAGAGAGAGACTACATTCACATAACTTCATTACAGTAGATTGGTATAATCGTCCTATTTTATTACTAGTTGTTAATCTCTTACTGTGCCTAATTTCTAAATTAAGCTTTTTTGTAGTATGTATGAGTAGGAAAAAAACATAGTATCTATAGGGCTTGGTACTACCCATGGTTTAAGGCATCCACTGGGGGTCTGGAAATTACTCCCCATAGGTAAGGGGGATGACTAGAGAAGAAACTCAGGTGCCTGCTCCACTTTTTTTCTGAAACACAGCCATCAAGCCCAAGTCTCTTTGTCCCTACTTCCAAGAGAGCAGTTTTCTATTTACAGCAAAAGCAAGTGTATGAACACATAATAAATGACGTCTGGCCTCAGGTCCCTCAGGGAGGTAACAGAATGGTGGGGAGTTGGGTGAACTACAGAACACTTTCCCCTTGGAACTGAGCAGACACCTTCCATCCCAGCCCATTCATCCCAAATAGAAACATTAAAAAAGCCCAGACCCATTTACAGGAGAAATCTCCTGATTGATAGAAATTAATTTAAATCTAAAAACAAACAAAAAATGACGTGGGTCAGTGTGCAACTAGTGCCTCAGACAGATGACACTCAGGTATGAATTTGAGTGAACATTTCCTAAAATATAGTTTATGTTACGGACTTCTTAGGTGTTCTAGGTTCCATGGTCCTATAAATTTAGAAAACAGTGATCTAAATAATGTGAAACAAATTCCTCATCTCAGTCTTTGATCTTTACTAACATGCAATGTGAATTGCTGAGAGGGACATCTTGGAGGTGAGGTCTCCCGAGTGTCCATGACCATGAAACCCTCTTTCAGGACTGTCTCATGGGATTGCTGAGCCACAGAACAGGCCTGGGGGTGTTGGCCTAGAATAAGGAGCCTCAGAAGCTGCCCATACTGCTCAAATTGCTGGCCACAGGCCAGGGGCACAAAAGAAGGAAGTGTTTGTGGTCCACACACAGCCCAGCCCAGGAATTAAAAAGTGAATCCTATACCTGAGTCACAATATTTTTTAAAAGTTGGCCACTTCTGATTCTCATTTCAATAAGACAAGAGAAGTTCATTTTTGAAATGCAAAATATTTGTGTACAGGATATATGGTACAGCCCAACCAGTATAGCTCAGTGGTTGACCACAGACCCATAAACCAGGGGGTCACAGGGTTGTGGGCTCGATCCCCAGGTGGGGCATGCAAGAGGCTGCCAATAGATGTTTCTCTTTCATCAGTGTTTGTATCCCTCTATCTGTCTCCCTTCCTTTCTCTCTAAAAATCAGTAAAAACATTATATATATATATATATATAAATAAATATATATATATATATATATATATATATATATATACTATCTAATAATAGAGAAACATGGTAATTAGCCATACCTCCGCTACCCTTCCCATTGGCTAATCAGGGCGATATTCAAATTAACTGCCAACCAAGATGGCGGCTAGCAGCCAGGCAGCTTGAAGCGAACATGAGGCTTGCTTGCTTCAGTGACGGTGGAAGCCAACGTTCCCCGCCTGCAGCTGCCGGCCTCTGAGCTTGCAGTTTGAAACATTGTTACAAATATAGAAGCTAAACAAAACCCCAGAAACTTGCTTTCAGCCAGCCAGGATCTCAGAGCTGGAGTTGAAACAGTGTTTCGATCATAGAACCCAAACAAACCAGATACCTGCTTTCAGCAGCCGAGGCCTCAGAGCTGGAGCCAAGCCTCAGAGCTAAAGCTGACCCAGAATTTAAAAAAAAGAAAAAAAGGAGCGGTTGGGAGCTTCAGTCACCCACCAGCCTGAAAACGGCTCTCAACCCCTCACCTAGACTGGCCAGGCACCCCAGTGGGGACCCCCACCCTGATCCAGGACACCCTTCAGGGCAAACCAGCCGGCCCCCACCCGTGCACCAGGCCTCTATCCTATATAGTAAAAGGGTAATATGCCTCCCAGCACCGGGATCAGCGGAGCTGCGAGGCCTCCCAGCACCAGGATCAGAGGAGCCTCAAGGCCTCCCGGCACCGGGATCAGCGTGACAGGGGGCAGCGACCAAACCCCCTGATCACCCTGCAGCTCTGTGTGTGACAGGGGGCGGGGCCACAACCTCCCTATCCGCCCTGCTCTGTTCATGACAGGGGAAGGTGCCCCAACCCCCAGATCAGCCCTGCTCTGTGCCTGATAGCGGGGAGTTCCCCAACCCCCTGATTGCCCTGCGGCTCTGTGTGTGACAGGGTGTGACGCCCCAACCCCCCCACCCACACACACAGGCCCTGCTCTGTGGGTGATAGAGGGTGGTGCCCCAACCCCCTGATCCACCCTGCTCTGTGTGTGACAGGGGGCGGTGCCCCAACTCCCCTATCGGCCCTACTCTGTGCGTGACAGGGGGGAGCTCCTCAACCCCCTGATCGACCCTGCTCTGTGCGTGACAGGGGGTGGCGCCGCATCCTCCCCATTGACCCTACCTTGAGTGTGACAGAGGGCGGTGCCCCAACCCTCCAATAGGCTCTACCCTGAGCGTGACTAGGCATGGCATCGCAACCTCCCGATCTGCCCTGCTCTGTGCATGACAGGGGGTGGCGCCCCAACTCCCCAATCGGCCCTGCTCTGAGCCCGACCAGGGGCTGCACCTAGGGATTGGGCCTGCCCTCTGCCACCCGGGAGCAGGCCTAAGCCAGCAGATCATTATCTCCCGAGGGGTCCCAGACTGCGAGAGGGCACAGGCCGGGCTGAGGGACCCCTCCCCCCCGAGTGCACAAATTTTTATATATATACACAAAATATTTATAATGTAAAAAAGCCTGTTGAGGAGGAAACTCAAGGGAATCAACAAAACTCCACCTCATTCATGTGACATCCCTGGAGCTGGAATCTCTGAAATGGGCTCTGGGAAAAGATTCCATCAGCAAAGATGGTGGAAAGCCTCATTTTTCTGGGAGTAGAGAGTAAAACTTGAAACTCTCTCTAAGAAGTGCCAGATGCCACAAAGTAGCTCATTCTGAGCCCAGTCCCCACAATCAGGAACACGGGGCCTCTGTTTTAAAATTGGCCCTGTCACCGTAAATTATTCCCACTTCTCGTCTCCACACAACCTCGAAAGGTTGCTGCTGAGACATGGTGGCATCAGAGCCACACTGGGCTGAGAGAGGCATATTTTAAAATGAGAGATCTAAGAAGAAAGCCCTCAGCATCCTAAGTGAATATATTATTTTAAAGGATGAAAATTACTTCTGGAATACCCTGTGAGCCAACACTCTCAATCAACCTCATGGAATACATTCTCCGCAGGTATGAAGACCTGGTCTTGGGTTGGGGTAAGTGTGTCCTGCAATCCTATTGGAAGGAGAACTGAAACAAGTGCCACAGAGAACAGGGGACCAAGGGCGCCTTTGAAAGTGACTCCAAGATCCCGTCACCAATCCAGGCAAGATTTCAGAGGAGAGAAGATGAATGGCCAGTTTGACCGAGCTTCTCTCGGACCTCTGGTTGGTAGAGATGGGACTCTCCCATTTTATACAAACACGCTGGTCCCTTGCTCCCCTGAAAGACTGGAGGTTGGGTGGAAAGGTTTTCCACTCGGCATGGCTTTCAATGTAATAATACTTAATACTCCTTTTTGAAACAGTTTCCTCTTTTTCCGAATATTTTCATGGGACTGTAACCCATTTGTACATAAAATTGGTTGAAAGTGACATGTTGAAAAGTCCGGCAAACACTACAGCGCACTCTATTTTCAAGGAATATAAAATCGGGCTCTGTCTGACACCTTGAGTGCGCTTGTGAAAACAGAATGTCACATCTCAAAGGGTTATTCTTGATAGTTTAAAAAAAATAAAATAAGCAGACCTCTCCAGGCAAACAGCCCCTTTGTACTCTGGTTTCCATGGAAACACTGGCAATTGTACTTTTCATGGCATGGTCTTTTTCACTTGGTTTTCCAAAGTCTGGTTTAGGCAGCTAACTTAGTGACCCTCAAAATTCAGGAGATCATCTTTACTAGGGCAGCACAGGACATGGAGCTGGATCTTAAAGACAGTGCCCCTGCTGGAGGCCCAGGAGAAGGGAAGATGAATGATTGTGCTCACTCTGTCTGAGGAACACTGTTATAATGATCCATTTTATCCAGTGTCCCGGGTTTGAGAAGTTCTGGATTTAAAAGACCAAACGAACTATTTAGAACCTTCCTTACAGACAATTACCCAATAATATGTGTCAATACTCCATCTCCAGAATGTGAAGCTTAACTCCTGTTCCCTTGAGAATGGCTGGACTTAATGGCTCACTCCCAGAGAACAGGGTGTGGAGAGATGAAGGACAACTTGTAGTGATGAAGCCTGGTAGACACTACCTTGACCAAAGGATGAAGGTTAACATCCCCAATGATAAGTCCTGTTGACCTCACCTTCTCCCTGACATGACATAATTAGAAGGATACTTCACCTCTGTAGAATTCTTCCCCAAAACAAAGTCCCAATATAATCAAGGGGTGGGGAGGGAAAAGCAGACAAACCCCAATTGAGGGACATTCTATAAAACACTTGACCAGTAATCTTCAAAGCTGTCAAGATCATAGAAAACAAGGTAAGTAAGACTATCACGGATCAGAGGAGACTAAGAAGACATAGTGACAAAATGAAATCGATTTTCTGGATTCCACCCTGTAATATGAAAAAAGACATATGAAAGCTAGTAAGTCCCAAACAAAGTGTGCAGTTGAGTGAATAGTATTATAGCAGTGTGAGTTACTCAGTTTTGACAAATGCGTCATGCTCACCCATTAGGGACAGAAAAAATCAGTAAGGAGTAAATGGGAGCTCTCTGTGCTGTCTTTACAACTTTCCTATAAGTGTAAAATTATTTTAAAATTAAAAAGCATATCTTCAACATAAAATAAATTAGCACATTCCAAGGCTAAAAAGAAAAGGACCAAACAAAAACTGAAAGTGCCATTCTTTTGTGTAATGAGGGGGACACATTTCACAATGACATACTGAGACAGGATGGAAAAGCAGAAAATCAGGATAAGGCAGAGATGATTTAGACAAAGGTCTAAATTCTAAAGAATAAATCAGAGTTGGAGAAGAATCCAAAACTGATAAGCAGATTGTTTCCCATTGGACATGGGTCCTTAAGCCATGATTGGAATCATGATCTTTGAGGAAGTTTTGTAAAAATGCATATTCCTGGGCCCCACATTCTTGATTCTAAATCAATAGATAAGAGGTAGGACTCAGTCATGCACATTCCTGAGCAGCCATCACCTCTCTGTAGTAAAACACACAAATTCTGAAAGAATTGGAGTCTCTTTCCACTCCTTGGCTGATAATGGACTTTGACCAATAGAAAACAGTAAAAGTAACTCAACATAACTGTGAAGATTAATTTTATGTGTCAACTTAACTGGGCTTCAGGATGCCCAGATACTTGATCAAAACTTATTCTGTGTGCCCTGGATGAGATTAACATTGAATTGTAAAATGTGTAAAGCAGATCGCCTTCCCTAGTGTGGGTGGGCCTCATCCAATCAGTTGAAGGCCTAAATACAACATGAAAACTGACTCTCCCCATCCAGAAAGAAGGAATTCCTCCTGGACCACCTTCAAGCCAAGACATAGCTTTTTCTTGCCTTCTGACTCGAACTGAAAGGTAAACTCTCCTTGGGTCTGGAGCCTTCCAGCCTTCTCATTAAAACTACACCATCAACTCTCTTGGGTCTCCAGCTGCCCAACTGCCAATCTTGGGACTTGTCAACCTCCATGATCACATGGGCCAATTCCTTATGATAAATGTCTTTACATATACAGTGGAATCTTGTTTCTTGAACATCTCCCATCTTGAACAATTCACTTCTCAACTTGACAACCCTTTCATGCTGATACCTGTATGAACAATCACACATCTCTCAGGTGACAAACAAAGGACAGAACGCATTAATATGAGTCAGTTTACCACAGTTAAAATCTCAGGATATTGTTCTGTGAATATTTTTGTGGCTGTTTTGCTTTTGTTGATGCTTATAATTATTGTTAAATGTTTAATTATTGGTATAAACAGTTTTTCCAAACATTTCCTTTCCTTTTTGTTAAATTTTAATTTCATGTTCTTTTTATTTTTAAAGTGTTTACTTGTAGGTTAAATAGTACAATAGACATGTGCTATATATAAGAAAGGTTAAAACAGGGAGTCATTTGGGGGTCCGGAACAAATTAAGTTCGAGAAATGAGGTTCCACTGCACACACAGCTACATTCTATTGGTTCTGTCTCTGGAGAACCCTGATTAATACAATAATTCATAAGACTAAGGATTAAGAGTCCTAAAGTATCTTTGTTCCTGCATCTGGAGGGCTCCTTCTTGTTACCCAGCTGCCGTGCTATGAGGAAGCCAAAGCAGCTTCATGGACAGGCCCCCATCGAGGAGAGCTGAGGCCCCTGCCAAGAGGTCCAGGTAAGCTCACAGCCAACAGCCGGCCCAACTGCCAACATGAGAGCTCCAGGGAAGCCTCCAGCCAGTGGCCCTCCATCCCGGGAAATACCATGTGAAACAGAAGAACTGCTCAGGTGGACCTGGTTATTTCACAGAATCGTGAGAAATGAAGATGGAGTTGTTCTCACAGAGACCCGCCTGACTCACTCCTGGAAGAATTTGATAAGGAGATACCGAGGGAGACAGAAAGCCGGACAGAGACAAACAAGAGCAGATCCATGTGGGTGGGTGGCATCCTGTGCTGGGAGAATCTTTTTTAAAATACTGTTTATTTAATTTATTTTGGTTTAAAAAATATATATTACCATTATGTCAGATATGTAAAAATATAGAGAAAAAGCCAAGACTAGATAGGTTGTAAACAGTTTTTCCAAACAAAAGACAGCTCTCTTCCCAAGAAGAATTCTGTCACCACCTTTTAAGGAAAAATAAAGTTTCCCACCTCTATTATCCTTTTGAATCTAATGAAGGATGGGGATTTTTTAATGAATCCTTTGTTGATTCCAAGTTCCCATGGGGGGAGGCATGTTAAAGGCCGATATTAATTCTTTGTTTATTAAGGACATCAAAATTTTGTAATCATTTTTGAAAATTTTTCAAACTTCATTATTTGCATTTAGATGTAGCATATGTATCTTTATCATTGAAAGTATTATAGATGTCCCCTTTTGGACATGTAGACATTTTAAATATGTTGTTAAGTTCGCAAAATTTCTTTACATTTACAATTCCTTTCATTGTTTCAGTGCTCAGAACAGTATTATACATCTGAAGATTAGAGAGTGACCTACATTCCCTTCCTGTTTTCCAAGGTTGCATAATTGATGAATACACACTCCATCTAGAATGTACTGGAAGGCCCCTCTTTCATCCCAGGGAGCATGTCTCCCTGGTCATTAAGGCCCGTTTCAAAGACCCATTTCTTTGAATCTGGAATGCTGCAAAAAATGATTTAAATCAAATTTTAAAATACCATTGAAAGATAAAAATTACATAATTTATATACACAGCAAGCCTGCTCTATAGAGAACAATTTAGAAACTAAAATGACTTCATAAAAAGTATCACCCAATCAGCGTGGCTCAGTGGTTGGATGTCGACCTATGAACCAGGAGGTCATGGTTGGATTCCTGGTCAAGGCACATGCCCATGTTGTGGGCTCTCTCCCTCTCCCTTCCTCTCTGAAATCAATAAAAATATTTTTTAAAGTAAGTATCCATTAAATAAAATATTTGAAATCCCAAATATTTTTTAAGTGGGAAAGAAATCTCTAGTTTACCACATTTCTAGCTGAGTGACCTTGAACAAGGTCCTTAACTTTCCTGAGCCTTGCTGTCCACCTCTGCAAAATGGTGATAACAATACCTATCTTGAAAGGTGATAAGACTACCTATCTTGAAAGAGCATTAGTTCAAAAGCATATACAGAACTCATCGCAGGGCCTCGAATATCAGCTACTGAAAATTTAAAGTATAAATCCTTTTCTCCTCCCTCCTACTTGGACGTATGGACAGACTTAAATGCATACACTTACTATGCTCCACTCTCCCTATTTAAGTTGGGTCTTTCTCCCCTTCTGGATTAACCACCTGGAAGGGATGGCCTGTGACTTTATTCCTATATCCACAGTTCCCATTGTGGCACTGTAGGCCCTCAAATCCTGTGTTCACTAAATACATGGCTTTAAAATTTTAAATTAAAATACTGATAAGTGCAAGAGAACATCATCTACACTAAATACAAAAAAAATATATTGAATATCAGACTGTGAAGAACACAACTTGCTAAGTTTTAAAGCAATCACTGAACACCCAAAGGGCAAGACGTGCAGAAGTGATCAGGTGAAGCTGAAACATTTGGTTGTAGATAAATGTGTATTAATATGACAATGTTCACAGGCTCCCTCTTGCCTGCCATTGTGTTCTGATGTTGCCCTGTCTGCCCTTCTATGGAGGAGTGGGCTCAACCCCACCCACTTCGAGGCTGTAGGGTGCAGGATGGGAGACTGGAGGGAGCCAGATAAGGCCAGAGAATGAGGACTTAGGGAGAGGTTAGGACCAGCTTCAGAGTAGAATCTGGAACTGGTTGGTAGGGGAAGGGGGAATATTCAAACACACTCAAAAGCAGAGAGAAGAGTATAATGGTCTGCATGTAACTACAATTATCCACATTTTATGGATTTTATTTTATGTAATCCCACCACTACCCTAGTTTTGGCTGGAGCATTTAAAATCAAACCTTCGATATCATGTTGTTGTACTTATAAATACATGAGGTGCACCTCTACTGATAAGGATATAACATAATCTCCATATTATTAAGTCTAATAAAATCAAAAAGTTTTATATCAAATAAATCCCATATTCAAAGCTCCTGATTATTTCTAAAATGGATGAAGGATTCTTTGTCCTGGCTGGGTAGCTAAGTTGTTTGGAGCATTGTCCCGATACACCAAGGTTGTGGGTTTGAGCCCTAATCCAGGCACATATAAAAATCAACCAATGAATGTATAAATGTGTGGAACAACAAATTGATGTTTCTCTTCCTCTTTTTCCTTTTCTCTGTCCCTTCCTCTCTCTCTCTCTCTCTCTCTCTCTCTCTCTCTCTCTCTATCTCTCTCTCCCCCCTCCCTCCCTCCCTTCCTCAAAATTTTAAAAAAGGATTATTTGACGGGAAAGGAAAGTTTTTGGAGAAAGAGACATTTTGAAGAGTTTGAGATATGGAAAAGCCAGAAAGCTGTAAAAAGGTAATATGAAACATATTGCTGAGAATTATGTAGAGGGTCTCCTTTAATTCCTTCTAGAGAAATTCACAAGGACTGAAATTAGTTTGGGGCTATTGTAGTGTACCTCAGGAATAACCCAATCACTTGTGGATCCCATAGGATTGCACATCAATACAACAGAAGAGAATTAAGAGATAAATTGCCACTTGCCAAAAGCATTCTTTATCAAATATAACAAAGGTTAATTAGTCATTATAGAGAAAAAAATAAACATCATTTAATTCATGGGGAAAAAAATATCAAGACCTGTAGTGAGTTGAATGCTGGAAGGTTGAGTTCCAGGCAGGAATTAGGGAAAAGAAACATCTAGATAAACAGGAAGAGCCCATGTCCTGAGAAGTCTTCAGAGCCACAAGGGGGAGTTTGAACTTAATCTGAAGAGAACTACAAGCCACTGAGGAGACCTTTTCACAGGAGACACAGGAAGAGCTGCGAACAGGTGCCTTGGGGAAAAAAGGGAATAATAGATAGAAACCGAGAGTGCCATCCTCAAACTTTTCACTCGGTGGTTCCCTCACGGAATCAAAGGCACTAAGTCAGTGGTTCTCAACCTTGGCTGCACATTAGAATCACCTGGGAATCTTTTTAAAATGCTGATTTCTGGGCCTCATCCTCTGGAAATTCTGTTTCTTTGTTACTAATGTTGTGGCCTCACCCCATAAGAAAGAAACAGAATTTCTGGAGGATGAGGCCCAGAAATCAGCATTTTAAAAAGATTCCCAGGTGATTCTAATGTGCAGCCAAGGTTGAGAACCACTATACTAAGTCAGTGGTTGGCAAACTGCGGCCCCTTGAGTGTGGCTCTTCCACAAAATACAACGTGTGGGCACGCACGTACGGTGCAATTGAAACTTCGTGGCCACACTCAAGGGGCCAAAGAGCTGCATGTGGCTCGCGAGCCGCAGTTTGCCGACCACTGCACTAAGTGAAGAGCTTACAGGCTAATGAGGAAGGCAGCTGTTAATAAACAAGCACATCAATCAATGCCCTAAAAAAGAGGAGTTCCATACTTGTCCTAGACCGAGGTGTGAGAAGGGCTTCCCTGAGCTCAGAGTGATCAAGTACCACCATTCACCAGGCATTTTACAGTTTACTATGATGTGGGCACCACATCTCATTTTTTTTCTTTTACAACAAAACTTAAAGAGAGTGTGATGTTGTGAACCGAAGGACTTGTATGCATGCATATAAGCATAACCAATGGACACAAGACACTGGGGGGTAGGGGAGGCCGGAGGAAGGTCGGGGGCGGGGGGGGGGGAAGGGAGACATATGTAATACTCTTTTTAATACTTTAAGCAATAAAACAAAATTTTTTAAAAAAGTATATGTATTGTTTTCATCCCCTTTGTGGCATTAATTTCCTAAAACCCTGGAAATTTCCTAAGTGATGAGAACAAAAAAAAAGGGGACTGTTGTTTGGTTAGAGAGGTGACGTTTGGGCAACATCTAAGGGTGGACCTTGGTTGCCAGGAGAACTAACCATGTAATTAAAGGGTTGGAATTTTTATACCCACTCCCCTGACCTATGGGGGAGGGCAGTTGGGGGGCGGGCAGAGAGAGAGAGACAGATTGGAGGTTAAATCGATCCCCAATGGCCAAGGATTCAATCATTCATGCCTAGGAATGAAGCTTTCACAAAACCCAAAATGACAGGTATGGAGAGCATCCAGGGTGACCCAGAACTCTTGCACCTGCCACCTTGCCAGTCCTCAAACTCTATGATATCAGGACTGAGGTTCCTTCATTCGGGACCTCTCCCTGTATATCTCTTCATCTGGTTGTTGATTTGTGTCCTTTAATATCCTTTGTAATAAATCAGTAATCTGGTGAGCAAATGGGCTTCCTAAATTCTGTGAGCCACTCTAGTGACCTCATTGAGCCCAAGGAAGGGCCCATGACAACTTCTGATGTATAGACACTCAGTCAGAAACAGAGGTGACAGCCTGGACTTGCAGTTGACATCTGAAGGGAGGGCAGTCTTGGGGGACTGAGCCCTTTGCCTGAGGAATCAGAGGCTATCTCCAGGTAGCTAGCGTCAGAATGGAGTTGAACTGTAGAATGCCCACTTGTGTGAGAGAATTTTTGGGTGGTGAGTGGGAAAACGCCCACACACGCATTAGAATTGGATGCAGAACTTTCAGAGGGGATGATAGGAGGACCCCTGCATGTCTAAAAAAGAATGTTTCCAAAACCAGATTTCTATTTTTAAACCACCCTGCTGTGCACTTCTAGTTACTAAGCTCCACGGTAATATTGTTGTCATTGAACGGAACCATACTTTTCTATAAATTAGAAAATTCAAGGTTTAAGTTCACCTAGAAACTTTATTTTCCAACTATCAACTAGTAAGTGCCAGGCCTGTCACAATAACAATATTGAAAGTTTGGTCACCATTCAACAAATTCGACCCTGAAGACAAGTAAAATGGGGAAAGTCTTCCATATTGAAATAATCTGGCCCCGCTATTCTCATGATTTGAGGTACCAGGTAATTTTCCATGTAGATTTGGCCTGGAAATACAAAGGAAAAGTTCAAACAGGGACACGATGTCTCTTTGGCCTAACCCTGCGGGGATGTTTGCCTTAACCATACGTTTTTTTATTGTCCAGTTAAGTTTTGAGTAATTCGGCTGATGGGATTTTCAGCCCTGCCCATGGGCTGTGACTCATTCCACCTTCAAATTAACAGCTCTTTTGGAAAATGTTTTTTCATGACTTGGCCAAAACTTTCCATGGCTTAATTTTATCCCTTTCTTCCCAGAGAAGGTCTTTGAACAAGTCCAATGATTGCGCACTTCAGAGCAGCCTTTATTTCCATCCATGGCCAATGCCTGACCAACCCACCAATTTCCCCTTTCCTCAGCACCTCCCTCCATATCTGCTTATCAACCCTTTCTCCATTCACTGCTACAGTAGCTTTCTAGTCCAATCTGTAAAATTAAAAGTCATTTGACAAAATGCACAGAAGAGCAAGTCAGGATGCCTGCATTCTCCCTGCTCTTCTAAAGAACAGTGAGATTTTAGCCAAATTGCGTTCCCTCTTGACTTCTTCATCTGTAAAATAATGAGACTGGACTCAATGATTTTATACTACCGTCTGCCTACAAAACCAAAGAGCTCAATCCATTAAGATCAATGTGAAACTTAGAAACATTTGTCTATGAAAGTCAAGTAATAGGACTGGCATGGCATAGGGTTGACTGAGAACATGGGGACACAGAGCTACAGGGTCCTGACCACTAGATAAGAAAGATGCATACACAATGTATTAGTCAGCTATTTCCTCATTAACACGCATAACAAGCCAGCCCAAAAGTAAGTGGATACCGTCAATAAGCATGTATTCTCGTGCTTGTGGGTCCACAGGTTAGCTGGGATAACTCCACTTTGTGAGGTAAGCTGGGCTTGCCTTTAGGCCACAGGTAAGATTAAGGCCTACCCTACCTGTCTCTCAACC
This sequence comes from Myotis yumanensis, assembly GCF_028538775.1. Classification (NCBI taxonomy): domain Eukaryota; kingdom Metazoa; phylum Chordata; class Mammalia; order Chiroptera; family Vespertilionidae; genus Myotis; species Myotis yumanensis. The sequence goes on along the minus strand of NW_027223752.1, from coordinate 234,364,973 downwards.
TCATGAGGCATGCTCTTCTCATGGTGATTACTGGAGCCAAGAGCCAAGCCAAACTACATAAGCATGTTTAATATCTCCACTATGTTCCATCCTCTAACATTCCACTGACCAACATAGGCCACATGGCCAAACTCGGAATCAAAGGGGCTAAGAATTACACTCTGTCGACTGTGGGAGGGGGAGAAGAGTGAGTATTGCCAAAAAATGATTCAAACTATCACATACAGCTCTCCTCTTTCCTTTCTGACATTATATCTATAATAATAAAATACGCTAATTAGACCGGACGTCCTTCTGAATGACTTTCTGGATGAAACCGGGGCTGCGAGGGAAGCCTGGGTCCCAGATGCCTGCTGGTGGCTGGAGGGAAGCCTGGGTTCTGGGTCCCAGAGGGAAACCAGTGCTGGCAGCCAGGGGAAGGAAGGCCTACTCTTGTATGAATTTCATGCATCAGGCCTCTATATATATTTGCACTACACCAGTTTCTGAAATGCATAGTTTGGGAGGAGAAACATCTTTAAAAGGTAGTTTACCTATCTTACAATTTCCATGATACCAGAAGCAAACTCTTCTGCAACTGTGGATAACTGTGTAATAAAAGTGAGAATCTGATGAGTTCCAATTGTGTACAGGCATAATTCCAGGTGCTTTACATTCATTATCTTATTTAATTGAACTATTGTTTAAACATCCTAACTTGATGTATTACCACAAGCAGGATAACCTGAACAAAATTAATCCTGAAAAAGTACCATTTCAATTTAAAATGTTGGTCTAAAACATTTCTTCATTTTGGGCCAATTTAATCAGTATTTACTAAATATCTCTAAGTCTCACTTTTCCCAACAAAGCCTGAATTAAAGTGCTATTGTCCACCACGTGTTGCAGATCAAAGTGAAGATTAGAAAACACAGCGTATTTTCTAAAAGTAAAATAAGTAAAAAAGCAGGAATAGGAACCATGATATGTCTGACTCCCAAACCCATGAACCAGGCAATGGTGAGGACTTTGCCTTGTTTCCCTGGCTCATTCCTCCTCCTTTTCTAGACTCATCTCCTCCAAAAAGCCTTCCCCCAACCCAGGCAGAATCTATGCACACTCTGCCCATCAGGTCAAGACCAATTAGCTGCCACCCACAGAAGCATGTACAGGGACCAGAGGTCAGTTTCAGCCAGCTGTTATTCTGAGGCTAATCTATCAATGTGCCAAGTCATAGGACAGTAGCCAGGAAGGGAGCCAGCATCTCAATGCAGGAAATATAAGAGTGTTCATATAAGCAAAACATCATTGACCAGCTGCCAGGTTAAAAGCTAAGAGGCAGAGAACACAATAAGAATTTAGGGACAAAACAATTCAAAAAATATCTTTTTCGGTGTGATTTCTGGAAAATGCCAGAGCTAGATACTTCCACCTCTCTGTTTCCATGGCAATTGGGCAAACTCTTACTAGTATTCGACCTCCCAAGTATTAAAAAAACCTCATAATTGTTTATGCCACAGCCACTCCCACTAGCATGTGAGTTACTTGAGAGCCACAATTCTGTCACCATCTCTGTATCACCAGCACCTAATATGATGCTTAGGCCTTCAGGGAAGGGAAGGAAAGGGAAAAAGGCAGCAGAAGAGGGAGTGAAGAAGGGAGGGAGGGAGGGAGGGAGTGGAGAAGGGAGGGAAGGAAGGAGGGAGGGAAAGGACGGGAAGCAAGGGGAAGGGAAGGAGAATATGCTTTTCAAAGTTAACACGGTTAAAGAAGTCTGGATTTCTGCCACTTTCTAGCCACAGATCAGCTTTTCTCCGTATTCTTCATATCTGTCAAGGGTGCCATTGACTATCTTGCTCCACTGACCAAAGCCTAGGCTGACCTCTTATTCTTGTCTTTCCCTCACCCCTCACATCCAGTTCCTTAGCAGAGTCACTGACCTCCCAAGTATAAAGCAGACCCAACCCTCCACCGTCAGCACGTATCCCATCCAAGTTCTCACTGACCTTTACAGCAGTCTTCAGCTGGCCTTCTTGCCTGATCTCTGGCCTGCCTACAAAAGCCAAAAGGACATTTTTTTTTTAATATATGTTATTGATTTTTTACAGAGAGAAAGGGAGAGAGATAGAGAGTTAGAAACATCGATGAGAGAGAAACATCGATCAGCTGCCTCCTGTACATCTCCTACTAGGGATGTGCCCGCAACCCAGGTACATGCCCTTGACTGGAATCGAACCTGGGACCTTTCAGTCCGCAGGCCGACGCTCTATCCACTGAGCCAAACCGGTGTCGGCTAAAGGGACATTTTTTAAGTGTAAATCAGAAGATAGGATTATTTTGCTGATGAAAATCCTCCAACAATGTCTCATAAACCTTAGTCCAAAATCAAAGTCCTTACTGTGGCCCATGGGGCCCTGAGCCTGCTTACCCCTCTAATCTTGCCTCCCGCTCTCCACCCAGAATCCCGGGCACTGGCCACACTGCCCACATTATATCGTTTGTACATGTTACACTTTTCAACTCCAAGACTTTGAGCCTGATAATCTGTCTTTGCATGGCTGTCTTCTTCCTTCAAAGTGTCAGCTTCTCAGAGCAGTTTCCCTCATGTCCCTAGTGAAAGTAGACACACAAACACATCCACACCTGTCACACACATACACACACCACGCACAAGATATACATACGCCCACTCACATGCAAACACATGTGCACACTCATACATGCACACTCTCACATGTATACATATACACATGCACTCTCACACAGATATGCACATATGCACTCACACACATATTCACACCTGCACATTCTCACACACAGTAATGCACACTCACATGCATACATGCACACTCTCACACATGTACAGGTTTAAGCCATTATAAACATAAAGTTAAGAGTCAGCTGCACAATTCCAGTCTGATTCCTACTAAAAATGTGATATTTCATTTGTCCTACATTTTAATTACCCTAATTTCTCAAGTTCTATGCATCAGCCGAAAACTATTTTTGTTGAAAGGTAGGATAACCTTAGGAAAAAGGGCATTTTTCACACTTCACAGTAGTCCGGAGTTGTGTTTTAAGCCGCATATTGAGATTTTATTTAGTTCTGTGACCTCTCCCAGAAAGTAGAGCATGATACTCACTGTGACAGCCTGAATCTTACAACAGCTGAGAAACGGAGCTTGAATTGTAGGCACTTGAGAGTTCCCTGAAACTCTGCAATTCTTATAAACGTTACAGGTCTTCTGGAGCCTGTGAACAGCCCCTCTTAGCTCACAGGCCCCTGACCCAGCTCCCCGGGCCTGTAGAGCCCACGATGCCGCCACAATAGCTCCCGTGACCAGAAATAAGTTCCGCTTCCCGTGGCCATATAGGTCCAGCCTGACCTTTAATATCGATCAGAGGAATGTGTGCCTGGGAAAGCCCAGGCCTGGGGCCTGATGCGGGGAGTGGGTGTGGAGGTCACCAGGACCGTGCCTCTGCATGGCAGCCTGGTCCATGCACATGCACATGCACATGCACGCGCACACCACCCTGCACGCCGGGTCCACCCACCTGCATGCCTGTGTCTGGGGCAGGAATCCCTGATCGCTTCTCTGTCTTCATCTCCGGGGAGGAGATAGAGCCACCTACCAGCCTACGGCATATGTGAGAATTAACAGGCGTTGGCACACATCGATGGAAAAACTATCCTAGGCCTGGACCTTGAGGTTGCAGAGACCATGGAGAATCAGAGCCCTCAAGCAGGTAGTTTTAATACACAGGGTGGACAAAGGTAGGTTTACAGTTGTGAGTATGCAAAACACAGAGTTGATGTTGTATTATTACTTATTTATTAACTATTTTATTATTCATTATTATTAACCTCCTTTTGCCTATCCTTTATAGTGGTATAGAGCCTACATGATCAGAAGGAGTCTTGGCCTATGGAAGGTGCTGGGTAAATATTCGCCTTCCCTAGAGATTCATGAACTCACAGAACCTGTCCAGTGTCCAGGTGAGAGTGTGACCCCACCAACCTGGACAGGGCTGGTATCGAGCCATTGTCCTGGAATAATCATTTCTTTCACCATTAACACTGCACCAGTGAGGACAGCAGGGTATTGGTCACCTCAGCCAACGTTCTCATTTTGCAGAAGAGGAAACTGCCATCAACAGGGGAAAAGGGACTCACCACAGCTCACATCCACACCCTGACCTCGGAGCCTTGATAAAACCCTGCAGAAATTATGGAAGCCATGCCTTCTCCCATCTCCTCACCCTGGGCCCATCTCTGTGTGAGATTCCCACAGTCAGAAACAACCTCTCTGTCTTCTCAAATCACTTGAACTACAGATAAGCTATGTACATGCAAGTGGCAATATCTGTCAGTGAACTGTCAAACAGACATTTCAGCATAAATGTGCATCCCACAACTTTATTATCATATGAAGTCCAGCATCAGATACTTAGCAAACACTCCAGTGAAATGAGAGATGGGCCAGTTTGTCTTAGCAGCAAAGCTTGAAGCAAAGCAAGAAGGGATGGAAGAGCCGAAACCAGTTTGGCTCAGTGGATGGAGCATCAGCCTGCAGACTGAGGGGTCTCAGGTTCAGTTCCGGTCGAAGGCATGTGCCTGGGTTGCGGGCACATCTCCAGTGGGAGATGTGCGGGAGGCAGCTGGTTGATGTTTCTCTCTCATCGATGTTTCTGGCTCTCTATCTTTCTCCCTTCCTCTCTGTAAAAAATCAATGAAATATATTTAAAAAAAAAAAAAAGAAGGGATGGAAGAAGTGAGTAAGGAAGGAAGTTATTAACCCTGCAAGGCAGGCATTATCACTTCCAATTCACAGACAAGGAACCAGAGGCCTCCCCAGTTGACCCAATGCGAGAGTCCTCTGATGAGTCCACATGGCTAGGCTACAGTCCCGTTATTCCACCAACTCTAATTCTTGGTGTTGCTGGAAAGGTGTTCTGTAGACGTGATTAAAGTGCATAATCAGTTGACTTTTGGAAGGGAAATTATCCTAGAAAATCAGTTGAAGGGCTGTTAGAGCAGAGCTGAGGCTTTTCTGAGGACAAGACACTCTGCCTATGGACTGCAGGGTCACCTCCTGGGTTTCAGACTTGCTTAGCAGCTGCCACAATCATAGAAAAGATTACAACCAATCTCTTACTCTAATCCTCCTGCTGGTTCTGTTCTGCACTGGAACTGTCACTAACACAGCAAATGGGATGAGATGTCACGTCCATGAACAAATTACATAAGATTCTGGCTTCTGTCTTGCTAGTGGACTGTCCCCCTGACTGATTGTGATGAGGCAAGCTGTCATGTGTGAGATGCCCTATAAAGAAACCCATATGACAAAGAAGTGAAGGTGGCTTCCAGCAGGGAACTGAGGTCTTAAGTCCAACGATCTGCAAAGAATCGAATCCTGCCAACAACCAACTACATGAGCTTGAAAATAGGATTTTACCCAGTTGGGTTTTCAGATGAGACCCCAGCCCTGGCCAACACTTCAACTGCAGCCCCATGAGAGACCCTGAGGACCCAACTAGGTCATGCCTGAATTTCTGACCCACACAAACTATGATGTAATAAATGTATGTTGCTTTAAACCCACTAACTGATCCCCTGTTACACAGCAGTAGATAACTAATACACCCCTTCAAAGCACAGCCAACAGCAGAGCCAGAGAGATGGTTCCAGACACCATCCCTCTGATGATGTCCTTCCTCTGATACAAACCCTTCCTTCAATGTCATAGGAACCAAAAAAGTGGCATTCCTTGAATGTCTACTATGTGTTGATGCTTTCATATGCCATAGCATTTAATCCACACCGTGTGACCCAGCAAAATTAGGGCTATTAACCCTCTTTTACAGATAAGAAAACTAGAGGACTGCCCAACTGATGTGGCTCAGTGAATCAAGAGGCAGCCAGTTTGGTTCCTAGTCAGGGCACATACCCAGGTTATGGGCTCAGCCCCAAGTAGGGGGCATGCAGGAGGCAGCTGATTCATGTTGATGTTTCTCTCTCATTAATGTTTCTATCTCTCTATCTTTCTCCCTTCCTCTTTCTCTAAAATCAATAAAAAAAACATATTTTTTTAAAAAACTAGAGGACTGAGTAACTAATTTAAGACTACAGAGTTAGAAAATGACTGTCAGAACTGGGACCCAAACTGTCTGGCTTCAAAACTCTTCCTGCTGTGTACGTGCCTCCACAATACCCAAATCATCCTGGTGTGGAATTGGGGAGAAAATAACTAGACAGATGGGGCAGATGAACCTGAAGGCTTAGGAGAAGGGGCAGTTCAGTGAAATAAGGGTGAGGAGAAAAATTGGAATGTTTCTGCACAATGTCTGATCATCTTGGAAAAAGATGGAAATTCAACAAAAATAAGCTAGTTTATTATCCATTCCCAGGCCCGGAACTCCAGTGGATTTTAACTGTTTTAAACTCAAAGGTAAAATTCCAGAGTCTGTGGGCTTCTTGTCATCGGGCTACACTGCTGGTCAACCATCTAAAAGAGACTCTCCTAATGCAGAAAACACAGGCCCTTAGCCCTCCCCATCTCGGCTTAACGTGTCCCCTTGCAGCAAAAGTGCATCCACTCTCACCTCGCCATTCAATGCTGGCAAAACGTTAAATCTCCTAGAACTATCCCATTAACCTCATAAATCCCCCACATACCAGAAGCTGCATCCGCCTTTACAAACCAAAAGGGCAGAGGGGAAGAGCTCACAGAAAGCTCACAAGAATGTTGAGGTGTTACAGGCGTGTTCTTAGAGAGGAGCCCTTTGATAAATTGAGCATGAGCGTCTAAGAGAGCGAAGAGCCAAGAAGTCAAGCTCTTCCTCCCCTTAGATTTATGGATCCTCCAGCTCGAGGCAAAAGCATCACTTCGTCAAGATCAAAGCTCAGTGAGGTGAGAAGAAGAGCGAGAAGACCAGAGATTCCCCTGGGATGGAAGTATGTCTGTTTTATGTAACATACGTGGCCTGTGTTCTAGCAGGCACACAGCATAGGAAACCTGTTTTAATAGTCCCCATAAAATAAATACTTTCTTTGCATTAAGAATACAAAAAGATGGATGTGCTCCTTACTTGGAATGTATAAAGCAAAGGTTAAAAGTTCCCCCGTGTTTTCTGCTCATGGAAAATAACTTTGACTCATCAGCCCAGAGTCCAGATTTTCCCTGGAAGAACGACACACGGAGACAAGAGTGTTTGCAAGAGTTCAGCTGCCCAGGCTGTTGGGTCCAGGTACTTATTGTGTAAGGGCGTTTCTGGTCATTGAAGAAAGAGCAGGCTCCAAACACCGACTTGAAAGATAATAACTACACCAGAGCGCCTTAATCGTTTGCAGAACTCTGTGATATGCATTCTTAGAAGACTGGCTGTCCAAATCCCACATGATTCACAGATCTATTGATATTTCCTATTTAATATCTGCTATTTGGTGTGAGGTGATTAACGGAAAGCTATTAGGCAATACTGTGATTATGGAAAAAGAACAAAGGCTGAGAGAAAACAACTATTCAGTTCTAAGAAAAGAAACAACAAAAAGGAAATGAAAATATCAAAGGGCTCTGTGTCCCATGACGCACATTTCAGCCAAGTGCAGAGGGCTGCTCGGTCTTGTCTGACTAACACCTCGTTCCTCAACATTTGCAGAATTTGCAGAGGCTGAATAAGAACATAAAAGGGCATTGTGTCTAATCTGGACCCACCCCTGCTCTTACTCATCTGTAAAATGGGACCAACACTATCTGTGTTGTCAAACCCTTCTCCATTCGCCTAGTCATCCATTTCTTTCTGCCACTTTCATGTACAAGATACTGGGCACCAAGGCGAATGTACCATGGTCCCTGCCCCCAAGGTGGGGGGCCTAGTCAAGGAGGGGAGATGAGATATGTACTTGAAAAATAACATTTTCAATGACAGTGGCATGATCACTAACCAAAAGTAATGGTATCGTGAGCTGCCAAAAATCTAGAAACAAACTAGTAACTTTCTATGTCACAAAAGCAAAGCATGTCTTTTTTGTTCCAAACCCATTCATGCTGCCATCTTCCTTTCCTACTCTTGTTTTCTTTCTGCTAATTTCCCGCATCCTTTTTAAGTTTATTCTCTCTAGTAATCCTATCTAATCTTTTTAAATCCTTTCCTGAGCAGAGAGGGTTGTAAATAAAGCACTGTGGGCGTCCTTGGCCTTGGAGAGGCCTTTGTAACACGCACTTGACTATAGAGGACTACCGTGTGCAGGACATGCAAACTGCTCACTGCTCTATGACGTAAGGAACACACTTCTCACTGCTGATGATGGTGATCTTAGGGCAAACTGTTTCTATTCGAATCAACATGGAACGGAGATGTATGTGAATCTTCATAGCTCTTGCTGTGGTTCTAAGCTACAATAAAATAATCCACATACACTCAGGGCCCAGTAAACTGACACCACTCACTGGCTGTTGGGCTCAGCCCCTGGCTGGGGCTCAGCTCTCCTTGTGGTGATCTAGTGCTCACAGGGGAGCCTGCTTCTCTAGACACGTAAGTCCTCTCAGAGCAGAATTCCAGGCCCAGGCTGCAGGCTCTGGTCTGCCTTCTGTTCTGAGACAAAGGCGTGGCAGGACCTTCTCCCAGGGTAAGAGTTTGGAGGAACAGATGAGCACATTCCCCACCCACTCCCAGGCAAGTACCACACACTGGTCCCTAGGCCTGAAATCCGTCCTTGCTCTGCCTCTCTGACGATTCTTCACCTTCAAAGTCAACGTCACACCCTCTGTGAGCCTCCATCCTCTCATCCTCCAACGTCCCTCACAGAAGCCCTGTGTTTCCCTGGCAACCAATGCCCGCCTGACCAGCTCTTAGAGCAGACACTGCTCAACGCCCATCTTCCTGCCCCCAGAGACCCATCCCCAGCACCTAGCATGGTGACGGTGCCCAGAGCTTGCTCCGTAAATACTTATTAAATCACCCTTTTTTGGTTCAATTTTCCTTTTCTTTCTTGTAACAACTTGGATAGCAAATAACACTAAAACTTTTTGAAAGCAGGCACCATCAAATACATTGCCAGGCAATGAGCAGGAGCACATGTTGCCTTTAGCTCCGAGTGAGAACAAAGGCCACAAGCATCACATTTCATTTTTTATGGCAATGAAGACAAAACAGCACAGGGTGGCACTGTCGGGTCTGAGTTCCAATCCTGCTTCCATGGCTCGGGATTTGTGTGATGCCTCCCCTTACATTGCTGAACCTCTGTGACTCTGTGTTATCACCTGTGAAAGCAGGCCTATGAAGGCCCTACTCTCAGGACTGCAGGGAAGAGTCAGCAAAAGTGCGTATGGAGCACCGAGGCCCGCAACACAGTAGCCACTCAGTCAATGTGGCTTCCTTCCTCCCCCGAAATGAGGAAACCAAACTAATCCCATCTTCCTTTCCAAAATATAGGAAAAGAGAATCAAGCAATGTCAGAAAGAGCAAGCCCATTGGTATAAAAACCCATTCCTGCCCTCTGGGTTTCACTGAATAATTCATGTTTGCACCCAAAGCAATTAAGTGGCCAAGCCCCACAGACATCCATCTGTGCCTTAGACATGGGAATGTATATTGAAATTTTAGTGCTTCGGCCTCATAATTCTAAAACTAAATAAGATTGAGCTAATGATGAAAAGCATACCATTTTTAAAAAGTCAGGTTTTGAATGTTTTTCTTAACAGAGCATTAGTGTGCCTTTCTTTATATTTATACGTGACTTGAACCATCTGCTCTATTAAAAAAAAAAAAAAGACATAATGAAAAGAGGTCCCATCATAATTGGCAGTAAGAAAAATTGCATTCCTCCTGCCCTTTGCATAGGCATAGAGCCATCAAAGTGTTATGCCATAAAATTTAATTTTTGAATTTTGAATGATTTACAGTGGGGCGGAACTTATAAATCAGAACAGCAACCATCGCTATGAATGGAGATGTATGTTTTTCCAAAATGTCTAAATTAAATACTTTGCAAAGCACTAAAAGACCTACACAGTTCTCCAAAGGCAGTCATAATTGAAGTTCATCACTCTTGTCTGGACAGAAGGGAACTCACTGACACCTAAGTACCTCCCTCCTTACAGAGAAGTGATCCGAGAGTCATCATCTCTTCTGATGAAGGCATTAGCCATGGCAGTCCGCCCTGCCACCCCAGCATGGTTCCTAGCTTCCTGTTAGGCTCGTAAACCTTTGCCAATGTCTTTGATGCAGTTCTGGAAATTGTTAGGATACCTAGAGAATCGCTATGTGATAACCTGTGTGCCAACAAATCCCTCCTTCTCTTCCACATCCAAGTTCAACAGCGAGTCCTCTATCCTTGGCCACTTTTGTCCAACCCCCTGCTCTGCTCCCCCCCATCTCTTACCTGGGTCACTGCCACAGCCTCCAATTTCCTGCCTGCCTCCACCGCAGAAGAGTGCAGGAGGGGGCTGCCCAAAACATGAATCACAGCAGGGCAGTCCCTTTCTTAAAAATGTCCATCACCACCCAGCCAGTGTTGCTCAATGGGTTGAGCATTGCCCTGTGCATCAAGAGGTCACAGTTTGATTCCCGGTCATGGCACATGCCAGGGTTTCAGGCTTGATCCCCAGTAGGGGGCATGCAGAAAGCAGATGATCGATGTTTCTCTCTCATCAATGTTTCTATCTTTCTCTTTCCCTTCTTCTCTCTCTAAACAACCAATAAAAACATAATTTTCCCCCAAATAATGCCCAGCCTGGAGCGGAGAGTAGGGGCAGGCTAGATGGGGTCAATGGGGGGGGGGGGGCAAGGAAGAGGACATATCTAATACTTTCAACAATAAAGATTTTTTTAAAATCTCCAATGTCTTCCCATTGCCTTTAGCAAAAACAGCTATCCTTCTTTTGGTGGTTTACAGGGCAAGCATGAGAACTGGCCCTGCCCACTCACAGTCCTCACCCAGGCTGTCCTCACTGGTTCTTCCTATCCTGAAACATGTCACTTTGTACAGACTCCATGACACCAAGTTTGTGAAATAACTGCACGGACAGGCAGAGATGATGGAATTACATATTGCATACCAAAAATACAGGAAGAAAAACTACTGGTGTGTCAATAGCCTTCATCTCTGATGGGTGGGACTTCATCTAATTTGACATTCTTCTCTACTTGGCTGTATACCACAAAATTTTGGAATTAAACATATTTTAGTTCGAAAGGGAGAAAGACATCAAGCATAACCTGTAACACTCCAGAGGGCAGAACTAGGACTCTTAGTTCGAACACAAAAGATGCCAAGCTTCAAGTCTTTAACTTCCTGCAGAGCAGGGCTAACGAAGCCCTCCATTCACATTTTTATCACCCCTAGAAGTCTTTCCCAGAGACTGACCAATCAAAAACTGCTCTAGTCTCTCTCCCCTTAAATGAGGACAAAGGGCAGCTGCAGCCAGCAAGTTCCATGGAGTCAAAGGGCAACCACTGAAAACAGGGGTCAGAATTAGGGAGCAAGTCTGAAATCTCATGGGCCATTAGACATCTGGTAATGTTAATAAATACTCAGAACATTTACTGTCCCCAACTAGGTGTCAGCTCTATTAAGGCAGAGACCATATTTAGCCATCTTATTTGCTCATCAAATGTTTGCTGAGTGCCCACCTCAGGCAAGCACTGTTTTATTTATTTTTTAAATATATTTTTATTGATTTCAGAGAGGAAGGGAGAAAGAGAGATAGAAACATCAATGATGAGAGAGAATCATTGATTGGCTGCCTCCTGCACACCCCACTCTGGGGATCGAGCCCACAAACCGATCACGTGTTCTGACCTGGAATTGAACCATGACCTTCTGGATCATAGGTCGACACTCAGCCACTGAGCCATGCCAGCCAGGCCAGGCAAACTCTATTTTAAGTTGATGACACAGCAGTGAAGAAGAGAGACTTGGCCCTGGACTCATGATACTGCATTCTAATGATCAGAGAAAGAAAATAAACAAATTTTAAATGATAGTAAAGTGTGATCAGTGTTACCAGAGAATAGAAATAGAGGAAGAGGTAGAGAAAGTATTCCTGGAAAGGCTTCTAGGAGTCGACGCCAGAGCTGAGACAGGAGTGACAGGAAGGAGCAGCCCAGGACCTTGCCTTTCAGCAGGGGAGAGCTGGGCCACAGCTCTGAGGAAGAATGGCCTTGGGGCATGAGAAGAACAGAAGGAAAGCTGGTGTGGCTGCAGCGCAAGGAGGGAGAGGATGAGAGGTAAAGGTAGGAGGTAAGATGGGAGACTTATGGGGGGACCAGATTATGAAAGGTCTTAATAACCGGAATGGTGAGCTGAGGGTTTTTTCCCCCTGGGGTCGTGTCTCAGGACACTGAAGAATGAGCTCCATGGACCAGAAGATTTAAGCAAAAGCATGGAAAATTTATTACAAGCAGATTCAGACTCCCCACACAGGGAGGGGATCCAATAATGGGTTGCCAGAGAAGCAAGTCAGCCTAGGGCAGTGGTTCTCAACCTTCCTAATGCCGCAACCCTTTAATACAGTTCCTCATGTTGTGGTGACCCCAATTTCATTGTTACAAATGGAACATAATGAAAGCATAGTGATTAATCACAAAAACAATATGTAATTATATGTGTTTTCCAATGATCTTAGGCGACCCCTGTGAAAGGGTCGTTCGACCCCCAAAGGGGTCGCGACCCACAGGTTGAGAACCGCTGGTCTAGGGTATATATGTGCTCCAAGCCTGCTATTTATCTACCTGTGTTGCCACCTGATTGATGCCCTCATTGTTCTTGCCCAGCAACAAACCTGAACTTTCTCTGTTCCTACGCGTCAGTACACCTTGTTGTTGCAGGCCCTCCCTTGGTTTCACATGACTCCTGCTCTTTGTCCAAAAGCATTCTATTACTTCAGCATGGTTGGTTTCTATGCTTAGACTGGCTCAAACTGTTGTGTCTGCCCCTGCCTATGTTCCACCTGCCTTTGTTTACCACTAGACACCTGCCATGTCTGCCTGCATGTCAACTTCTCTCAGTCTTACCCACCATGATAAGGAGTTTGTCTTCTTTCTAAGTGCAATTAAAAGCCCCTGAGAGAATTGAAGTTGCGGAGTAAAGGGATATAATCCAGCTTTGAAAAGTCTACTTGGCCTGCCATGTGGGAATGGACTAGAGCAGTGGTCACCAACCAGTGGTCCATGGACCACTGGTGGTCCGTGAGGTCCGAAAGGTTGGTGACCACTGGTTTAAGAAAACCTTTGGAGCAGCGGTTGCCAACTGGTGGTCCATGAGGTCCGAAAGGTTGCCGACCACTGGACCAGAGGGCCCAGGAAAAGACCAGGTAGGAGGCTACTGCTGAGCTGCTGGGGTCTTGGGATAGGACGGAGCCATAGAGAGGAGAGAAGAGAATTGGGTTCCAGGCCAGACATGGGGTTGCCAGGATCAGCAATGGACTGAGATGTGGAGATATTGAGAGTGAGGAAAAAACAGGAGCCAAGGATGACTCCCAAGTGTGGAACTATTCACCCAGCTCAGGTCTCGACATAACGAGCACTTGCTTACAGACAGTCCTTGAGTTACGTAGGACTCCACGTATATCGTTTCATGGTTATGTCGCCATCTCCCATTTATTTATAAAAAAAATGTTCCATCATTTTGACGTATATACATATGTGCTTTATGCTTTTTATTATTTATTTACCACAAGTAAAGGTCATAAATTGTTATCTTTCTTTTAATTTTTTTTTACTGTTTCACTTCATTACTGCTGTGTATGTGCTCCATGTGAGTGACATACTTGCTTATGTAGGTGGGTTCCCACTTACGGAGAAAATCGCGTTACGTCATGCTATAGGAACGGATCTCCCACGTAACCCAAGGACCTACTGTATTTGAGTGGATGGAAGGATGGAAGCAGATGGATGAATAAATAGAATGACAGTGAGAAGTAAAGGCCAGAGCAATGCTGGGGGTGGCAGGCAGCATTTTCTAGGGTCTTTCTAGGGATGGCAGCAAGGGGACTTCAGAGCAGGTAGGTTTCAGTGATGCAGCAGAGTCAGACAGACCTGTATTTAAGTCCTAGCTCTGACCCTCACACGCAGAGTACCTTTGTATCACTTTGTTCACCTCTGAGCCTCAATTTCTTTATCTGTAAAATGGGGATAATTGCATCAACCTCATAGTCCTGCCTCTGCTGTGCATAGCCTGTGCGGCCGTGGCTGAACCCCTGAAGCACTCTGAGCCTCAGTTTCCTCATCTGTAAGATGGAACACATAACCACTATACCTCTAACAGGATGATTGGACGGTTGAGAAAAAAATACCACAGATTGCTATAGGAGTGCTATGCCACCATTAGGGACAACACACACTGGGGCCCAGCTCCTCCATCAACATGAGTCAGCAAGTCCAGTTGGGGGAGGAGGACCCTCCGTGAGGATCCCCGTGAGCAAGCCAACCTCCAGACTTGCCTAGAGGCACAGTCCCTTTTTACCACGTCCCACGTGGCCCTTATTTCTCACTGTCACGGTCCCAACAGCAGCAAGGCCATGGTCAGGCTGTGAACCAGTTTGGGGAGCCCCGTGGTCTCCAGAGCAGCCGGCAGGAAGAGGGCTGCATTGTGGGCACTCCAGCACTAATTGAGGATGATAGGCTGGAGAAATGTATTTATAACTGCAGAGCCTAGAGCCTTCTGGCTTGCGCCTCAACCTGCTCCAAATGCCCCGTGCCTGAGGCCCGCTGGGCAGGCGGTGGCGGGAAAGGGAGGGACCAGCAAGCAGAAGGCCAGGGGACCAGATATAAACCCCATCCAGGCTTTCTTTCCCAAAGCCAGGAAATACCAGTCAATTTATATCTCATCATCCTCACCCTGCAGGTCTGGTTAAGAGTTTGACCCATGTATTCTTTCCTTTTCCAACATCTTGTCCCGTTCCCTCTTAACGTGATTTACTCTACTTACTCCCGCTGCTGACTTTGGCAGGTTTTCCCCGCTCTGGACCGACCACTGCGCGCGAGGGATCCTGAATGGTTTCCACTGCAGCGAGGGTGCAAGTGTGCTGGCTGCAGGCTCCAGAAAGGGCCCCTCATAGCGTGGGCTGCACACCCGCCCTCCCCCGGCCCACCCCTTTGCACTTTCAACACTCGGACGCACTTTGGGCCGCAGCATGAAAAGCCAGGCTAAAAGGGGCTTATATTTTTACACCGTATTTGACTTCACTGTTTTATCTGGATGCGAACCTGAGCAGGGAGAAAAGGGGGAGAGAGGGGGGCTTTATGAACTCCAAACCAAAATAGACCTTTTAAGCAGGGCTGAGTGAAGTCACTGAATGCACCGTGGAAAATCCTTCCAAGGCATTTTATAAATTCTGCACCCAAAAGGATGCCTTGGCCAAGTTGGACTCGCCGCGTTCAGATATCCATGATTTTTTTTCCGTGATTTTCCCCGTGGCTCAGGGACTTAAGAAAACAATGAGATCGTGTCCCAGAACGTTACATGAGCACGGCACGTAGCTCACTTCCCTACGAGTGAGCCACACGCATCACAGGCCCTGAGAAGAAAATTACCTTCTCGGAATTCTCGCTCCTCCTCCCTCACCTTCTCTTCTCTCTCCCCTTCTTCCTCTTCTCCCTGTTCCATTGACATTCATTAACCAGATCATCATGAGTTTTGCCTCCTGGGCTCCTGGTTGTACGCATGGTGCTCCAGGGGCCCCGTTGTTCATCTAGAGACCTAACTGAGCATCTCTCCTGGTTCTCCTGAGAAATCTGCTCAACCCAAAAATGTCAGGAGTTGGAGAGAATTGACCGGTTTGCTGTGTCTGCACATCCTGTCTCTGCTCTCACACCCCTGTGGTGCAGGGCACTACCACTGGGGCCCCCAGCACCCCATTTAGGTGTCCTCTCTCCAGGTCTTTGCTTCTCCTTGTTGCACACTCTGGTCTTCTTCAGCCACTCATTCTCATTTCTTCCCACCAACATCCTCTCCCTGCCACCCCCCAGGGTGGCCCCCCCCAATGCCCCCCATCGCTGACTCCACTGATCACTTCCTCAGCTTCCCTGCCACCAAACTGCCTTCTTTCTCTCTTGGCAACACTGTTGACTCCCCGCAGCTAAGCATCCTCACTCTGGGGCTCATTAGCTGTGTGATCTTAGGCAAATAACTTAAACTTCCTAAGATTCAGTTTTGTCTGCTGCAAAATATGCATAATAATATTTCCCTCCTAGAGTTGTATGAAAATGAACTGTAAAAACATATGCTAAGCTCCTAATGCAGTGACCAGAACATTCTAATGATCTAGGAAATATAAGTTGTTGGAGTATGACCTTATCACATAAATGCTTAAGTCTACCTGTATTTTTCTAATATAGCACAAGCTTCTGGATGTCAGGATGAATATACCATCTGCCTTTGTTTCTCCCAACACCCCAGCCAGAAATGACTGGACACATATGTGCCAAGTCATGCTCCTGTTGCTCATACATTTGTGATGGTCAGTGTTATGTGTCAACTCGGCTGGCTGTAGTCCCCAAATGGACCACCACACACTAAGAGCTGTGTTGCTGATAAGGAATTTTGCAGTTGTGACTATAATCAGTTGCCTTTAAGTAAAGGTGATTCGCCTAAATAATCTGGGTGGGCCTGGTTCAGTCCGTTGAAGGATCTTAAGAGCAGAACTGAGATTCCCCGGGAGAAGAAATGCTGCCTGTGGAACTGTGGAATGCAGTATCAGCTTTTGCCTGAGGGGTGTGTCCTCTCTGATGGCCTGCCCTACGGATTCAGACTTGCTAGGCAGCCCCAAAGAATAATATAAGTCAAGTATTTATTGTGTGTGTGTGTGTGTGTGTGTGTGTGCGCGCGCGCGCGCACAGCCGGTTCTTAAATAATGTCTTTTCATTCCACATCATCTTGTTTTAACTTTAATGAGGTGCTAGAGGAACTTCACTCTTGTGTTTATATCAATTAGTCAATGGCAAAATCGGTTTTGTTATATGTCCTTTCACTTAAAGTCACAGAAACTATGAACAAGTGATAGGTGTTTAAATGAGGGCTTACTGTACATATCCTACTGGTTACATTCCTCTGGTGGAACCCCGACTAATACCATGTTGGTATGTTTTAATATTACCATTAGGATATTTATGTAGTATCAGAGATGTGGTAGTTAATTTTATGTGTCAACTTGGCTAAGCCACAGTGCCCACATATTTGGTCAAAGATTATTCTGGATGTTTCTGTGGGATTAACATTTAAATTGGTGGATGTTGGGTAATGCAGATTGCCCCTCATTATGTCGGGTGTCCCCACCCAATCAGTTGATGGCCTGACTGGAATCAAGACTGACCTCCTGCCCTGCCCATGTGGCTCAGGGTCATGGGTTTGATTCCAAGTCAGGGCATATACCCAAGTTTGGGGTTCAATCCTACACCGGGGTTCATACAGGAGGCAACTGATTAATGTTTATCTCTCACATGGATATTTTTCTCTCTCCTTCTCCTTCCTCTTTCTCTAAAATCAATAAAAACATAACCATTTCCTCGGGTGAGGAAATTAAAAAAAAAAAGAAGACTGACTTCCCTGAGCAAGCGGGAGTTCTGCCAGCAGATGACCTTCAGACTTGAACTGCACTATCAGTCCCTCCCTGTGACTCCAGCCTGCGGCCCACCCTACAGATTTTGGACTTCCCCGTGTCCATGATTATGTGAGCCAATTCCTTAAAATAAATCATTTCTCTACAGATTCACACCCCACTGGTCCTACTTCTCTGCAGAGCCTGACTATCACGGAGTATTAGAAAGGGTATTGTTATTGCAATTGCTGTCACTAGCAGTAGCAGCAACAGTATCAGTACAAGGATTAGTATGGCGTTGTTTCAGTATTAGTATTGGCTTTATTAGGATTGGGATTAGGATTAACACCTGATTGGACACCTGAAGCTAGAGAGTGTCAAAGGGAGGTGACTTTGAAATCTGAATCTTAACCCTGATCTGTGAACTACAAATGCCAGGTCCTTCCCACCACCCCTCCTCTCTCCCAAGTCCAGGGCTCACACCTGGAAGGTAGTCAATAAATATTTACCCAGCCATAGCTAAAGAAACTGGAAGATGTACAAAATCCAATTTCCTGCAGCATGGAAAACGTAAGGAGATGGACACTTCAGAGATGCTCCTTGAAACTCTGAGTAATTTCATGAGTCCTAAGAAAATCTATTTAAGTAGTTTCCACTGAAGCAAAGAAAAGTACATGGAACTAGAACACGTTATAGATGAGAGTCCTCCCACACGTGTGCTGTAGGTCAAGTATTAAGAAGATAAATGTTCTACACAGGAAACGTCTGAATTATGCATGTTATAGATGGACTTCTCGGTTGGTGGACAATGGTGACCAGCCTGAAGGATGGCTGTTTTCATCCATCAGCAACAAATAGCCCCAGGAGGCCCTGCCTGGGACAACAGGGAGGGAGATGCCCCTTCATCTTCAGTCTCATTTTCTCAGTTTGGGGTCTTTTGAGTCAGAAACTTCCCCTTTGTGTCAACAAGGCTTACGTGAATGTTTAATCTATTACACGCCATCTGAGAGCCCAGGAGAAAACACTGGGGTGATTTTTTGTCATGACATGACTATATCCAACTATCAAATTAAATTGAAAATGCAATGTAAAGGCAAAGTATGTCATGATGGATGTTAGCCCTTGTGAGGTCATGGGAGGATACAGCATAATACCCCCTCCCAGTCAGTGGAATGGTGTCTGCTTGGCCAGCAGCCAGAAGGGGAGGAAGGGAGAGAGGGAGATAGGGAGCAAAGGGAGGGAGGGAAGGGGATGACACTTACATTATGCCCAATCCTTAGCTCAGTGCCTACAGGCATTTCTGTAATGAACACTGTTGATTGAATTCACTGAAGTCTTGCTAGACTTCACATAAAAGACAGCTCCTGCCTCTAAGAGTTCATGGAGGCAAGAGACATAAACTTACATAATTTCAGGCTAGCTCCATTTCCCTGCTTCCCCAAGCCTATAGTGTCAATATTTGTTTAGTGCCTTCTGTGTTCTAAGAAAGCACCGTTCCAGGCTAAGGGGATAGAGAGTGAAGCAGACAGAGAGTCCCTGCCCCCGGTGAGCTTACATTCTAAGGGAGGATCAAGAGGCAGAGAGTTGCGAAACTGGTTTGGCTCAGTGGATAGAGCATCAGCCTACGAACTGAAAGGTCCCAGGTTCGATTCCGGTCAAGGGCATATACCTTGATTGCAGGCATATCCCCAGTAGGAGATGTGCAGGAGGCAGCTGATCGATGTTTCTCTCATCAATGTTTCTAACTCTCTATCTCTCTCCCTTCCTCTCTGTAAAAAATCAATAAAATATATATTTAAAAAATAATAATTAAAAAAAGGCAGAGAGTTAACTCTTAGTCAAATATGTTAGATAATTTCCCATCTTAGCATTGACAAGTGCTAGTGCGTGAAGAAGCTAGTGCATGGGATAGTGCAGTAGGGAGCACAACTCTGGGCTGGAAAGGAGGCAGTGTGTTCACTTGGGCCATCTAGAAGGGCTGCCTTAGGTGTCCCTGGGTAATGAGAAGGAGATTGCCACTGGAAAATCTGAGGATCCAAGCTGAGGGACCACAAGTGCAGAGAGCCAGGGCTTAAAAGAAATGGCTATGTTTAAGAATCCAGAGCAAAGTCAGGGTGACCAAACCTGAATTTACAAAAGGCAAACTCAAGGATGAAGGAATCAGAGAGGCAGGCATAGTCAGGTGGGCCAGGGCAAAGAACTGAAGTTTCATTTGAATTCCAGCAAACAAGTGCAGAGTAGGCAGGGCACAATTTAGGAAACTATCAATAGCGCTTTAGCCAACCTAAGTTTGAGATGCGTATAAAACATGCCACCGGACACGTCACCCAGCCGCAGTTGGATACTAAATGTATAGTTCAGGAGAGGGATTCAGACCAGAGACACAAAGCTCAGAGTCACTAACACATCCTGTCAGAATCCAGTGTCTGTTCTGAGTTGACTGGCCTTCTTGGCACTGGTCCGGACCAAAAAGTTAACGTTGCTTAAATCAAATAATGAAAGAAACGTTGCCTTTGAGAAGAGTTCCTTGGGCATGGCGCTGCCAAATCAGGAACTACTGTTTCAAATAGGAATGGTAGAACTTCTAAGCAGAAACTTAAAAAATGATGAATGTGGTCTTACTGTTGAAAATGTGTGAATTTGACAAAAGGTAAATTTAGAAATCTCAAGATGAATGGTTTCAGTCAGGATAATCTAGGTTTTGCTGTGATAACAACCAACATCAAAATCTCAGTGGTTTAAAGCCACAGAGGTACATTGTTTTATTACACTGCATGCTCATCAAGAATCAGCAGAGGGTTGTGTTCATCAGAGTCACTCTGGGGGTGAGGTTGATGGAGCAGCCACTACCCCAAAGGTAGCCAGTTCCAAGTAAGAGAGCTCAGGAGGGTCTTCCAGAGCAACTGAATATGCCATCCTAGAGGGGATACATGTCTATTCCACTGAAGTCACCCCATTCACAAAGGGGCCAGGAAGCCTAATCCTACCTTGTGCCCGTTTTCCAGCATTTCTGCCTCTTGCTGCCATTTTTATTGTAGATAACCCTCAAAACTTTCAGATAGGGCAACTGGGAGAAATAATTCGTGCTATATGATTCATGATATCCTTTGATTCTCACAACAACCTCACCAACTAGTTCTTATCCTTCCCATTTAGCAGATGTGGAAATGACAACATGGAGATATCCTGTAGTATGCTGAAGGTCCCACAATGAGTAGACAGAAGAAGCAATATTTTAAACCAGGCACAAATACAAAACCATTCTTATTGTTCCCACAACACACACTACCACTTACAGTCCTGCTTTCCCTTTAAAATAAGTTGGCATTTTCATTTTCAATCCACCCTGGCCAAACCCAAGGAGGAGAGGGAATACTCTGCAAGATATGTTTAATCAGAGAAGAGAACTATATGTAGCAAATGTTGAATGGGTTTAATGTTTTTTGATCATCTTTGTCTTCTGTGAGTAAATGGAGAAAAGAAAAGGAATAGACCACAGAGCAGATAAGAGGCCTCTGGTATTTCTGGGGAAGCTTAAGCGTTTTTAAAGGTTCTACAGGGATTCAAACATGTATAGGCTAGCCCAGTCTGAAACTCATGTTTTATGGAGTTGATTCCTTATGACCCATAAAACCGTTTCACTTGTCCCTCGTGTCACTTATAGAAATATGTATCAGAGAGATCAGAAAATTAATACACATTCTTGCGCTAACCGGTTTGGCTCACTGGATAGAGAGTCGGCATGTGGACTGAAAGGTCCCAGGTTCGATTCCGGTCAAGGGCATGTACCTTGGTTGCAGGCACATCCCCAGTAGGAGGTGTGCAGGAGGCAGCTGATCGATGTTTCTCTCTCATCGATGTTTCTAACTCTCTGTCCCTCTCCCTTCCTCTCTGTAAAAAATCAATAAAATATATTTTAAAAAATTAATACACATTCTCTTTTCAAATGGCCCTAATAAGTGGTCTGTTGTGTTTCTTGGTTAGAAGGGCACATGCAGTTGTGTTTCAAGTCCCTGACATTTGGGACTGCCTTCATGCAAAACTCTTCATGAGTCTAGCTTTCAGGTAGAATGTGGAAGTATCCACGTTGTCTCAGAGACCTGTTTTAAACTTTCTATAAATTCAGTGTGTTAAGTTGGTCATATTTATTTATGAAATATTTCCTGACACCTGTTATAATTAATCTACACCCCCAATTACAACCCAGCTCCTAAGGGAAAGTCTGAAGCATTGGCCTGAGCCACATTGGGCATATTCTGCTCTTTCATAGAAAAGCCCCATTTCTCAAGGCTCAAGAATGCCAAATTCTGAAATAAAAGCTCCCAATTAGGGCAAATCCTCAGCCAGAGGGAGACAGAATGTAGAAAAGAGAAACCTTGGATTATAAAGCTTTAGCTCATAAACATTTTAGACTTCTTCTCAGACTTAGTCCCTGCCTCAAAGAACTACAAACATGTCTTTTGATTCCCAATCTACATACCAGTCAAGCATGACAAGAAAATGAATGAACCTAGACTGGACTTCTCACCAAAGGCAGTTGTCTTTCCATTTTCCACAAGGCTCCTTAGGAGAGGCACCTACCATCCAAGTGCAGAGGGATTGTACAATATGAGGGTCAGCCCCTACCTACCCAGTAGCAGTGCTAAACGGAAGTCAATTCTGATCTGGGGAGAGGAGTGTCCTCTGCTCTAATGAGGGCCTCTGGGTGGACTCCTGGGTGGGGGCTGGTTACCAGATTAGAAGCTTGGAATTTTCCCATTCCCCATTCTGCAGAGAAGGGAGAAGGGCTGGAAATGGAGTGGATGCTGGATCATGCCTAGGTGAGGAAGCCTCCATAAAATCCCCAATGTATGGGTCTGGAGAGCTTCTGGGTTGGTGAACACATGGGGGTTCTGGGTTAATGGCACCTGGAGAGGGCGTGAATGCTCTGCTCCTTCCCACACACCTTGTCCTACACATCTCTTCCATTAGGGTGTTCATCGGTCTCCTTTATCATATTGCTTTATAATAAACTAGTAAACAGTAAGTAGACAGTTTCCCAAGGTAAAAGAATCCAGCTTAGCAGGAAAATGCAGTTTATATAGGATGCGGCAAAAGTAGGTTTACAGTTGGGAGAATGCAAAATAGAGTTTATTCTCATATTGTTATTTATTAATTATTGTATTATTTTCCATCTGAACAACTGTTAACCTACTTTTGCCCAATTCTGTATGGGTCCTGACTCTCCCTAAGTGGTGTTTAGCCTAGGACCAAATACAGAGCTTGTGAATCAAACAATAAGATTTACAATGGCCTCCAAGTTTAGGAAACAGCCACTACACACACACACACACACACACACACACACACAGGCCTCGGAACCAGTCCATCCTACAAAAGGATGGTCCAAAAATTAAATCTCCTAGTTCACAGATTAAGAAACTAAAATAGAGAACTCTTAAGTAGATGACAAAAGACATTCAGATGGACCCAGAAATCAAGAATATAACTTGCCCAACTGGCATGGCTCAGTGATTGAGCATTGACCTATGAAGCAGGAGGACATGGTTCGATTCCCCATTAGGGCACATGCCTGGGTTGTAGGCTTGCACCCCAGTGTGAAGCATGCAGGAGGCAGCCAATCAATGATTCTCTCTCATTATCGATGTTTCTATCTCCCTCTCCCTTCCTCTCTGAACACAATAAAAAAATATTTTTTAAATTTTTTTAAAAGAATATAACCCAACCAATGACAATGATTGTCATTATCCCTTAGCAACCAAGTCACAAGCAATATTCAAAAGTAGGGAGGGGTGTTCCTGTAGAATCAGTAGTACCTGGTCTTTATCTAGTTAACTGTGAAACAATTGAAGAGTTTAAAAAATTATGAGGAGCTTTTTTTTTTTTCTTCAGAGTAACATGGCAAGAATATCAATTGGGAGAAGCAAGCCCCTCAGAGTTCCTCATGATACCATGCCAATGTCCTAACAGACTCCCCGTGTAATCCTGGCCATGAGTGCCTTAGTCAGCCTCCCACCAGGAAAGGAAAAAAAAACGCAGGGAGAAAAGAGCAGAAACAGTAAGTGCTCGTGCATTTGAGCCACTCTGAGTGCCTGCAAAATGAGTGATCCCAGGGACCAAGCTCCAGGATCCACTGGAGCCTGTGATGCCTCATGGCTCTGTCCTGGGCCTCGAAAGCAGCAGGCACTTCACACATCCAGCCCAAATCACCAAATCACGGGGAGCTTCAGTCTTGGGGTGAGACATTCCGCCTCCCCAAAATGAAGTGCTCACACTCAGGGGAGCCCCCGGCTCTGACCTGCATGTAACTAGATACACTCAGATTTCAGTTCCCAGTTTTGCTGGTGTAACACTTTATACTTTTAACTGTGAGAAATCAAAATACATAAAAATATATT
The DNA here is from genome assembly GCF_028538775.1 of Myotis yumanensis. Lineage (NCBI taxonomy): Eukaryota > Metazoa > Chordata > Mammalia > Chiroptera > Vespertilionidae > Myotis > Myotis yumanensis. The sequence goes on along the minus strand of NW_027223752.1, from coordinate 234,341,056 downwards.
TAAAACTAGAGGCCCGGTGCATGAAATCATGCACTAGTGGGGTCCCTCGGCCTGGCCTGTGGGATCGGGCCGAAACTGGCTCTCAGACATCACTTGAGGGGTCCCAGATTGTAAGAGGGTGCAGGCCAGGCCAATGAACCCCACTGGTGCATGATCAGGGATGGGGAGGTTGGCCAGCTGGGGAGGGACCGTGGGAGGGCTCCAGGGCATGTCCGGCCCATCTCACTCAGTCCCAATTGGCCGGACCCCAGCAGCAAGCTAAGCTACCAGTCAGAGCATCTGCCCCCTGGTGATCAGTGCACATCATAGCGAGTGGTTGAGGGGCCTTAGCATATTATTAGCATGTTATGCTTTGATTGGTTGAATGGATGACCGGACACTTAGCATATTAGGCTTTTATTATGTAGGATAATTTTTTTCCTAAAGAATAACTCAAAAGAAACAATGTCCTAAATGAAAGCACTTCTAAATATGTCTTGAGTCTTTTTTCCTTCAAAGGAGAGAAGGATTAACTCTAGCTACCCTAAAAGGGAGTTTAGTCAAAATGCCCAATTAATGGGTGAATTAAAACTAAACATAGTTACCATTTATTTTTCTCAGTCCCAGGCACTATGTCAATAAGTTTATAAACATCCTTTTATTTAATCTTCATGGCAATGCCATGAGATACTTCTTATTGCCCCCAATTTACAGATGCAACAGACCCTGAGAGGTGAGTGACACACTGGGGCCAGACTAGGGTAAGGGAATAGAGGCACCCAAGTATAAAATTTAAGTAAGCACTCATTCTCAGGGTTGTACAAGTGCAGGGCCATCACCTGAGTGCGGGTGCCATCTTAAATTTTCATCCTAAGAGCCTTCTTTGTCCCACCTTAGCCATGTCATACACAGAATAGCAGTAGTACACCTGGGATTCAAACTTAGGTCCATCTAGATCCAAAGACCTCATCCTATCAACCATCCTGATGATGACACAAGCAACTCTACCCATAACAGTTTGTTCCAAAAGTCTCCACAACAACATCCCTGAGAGATGAGATCACAGATCACTAAAGGGTGGCTTCAGCCACAGGAACCCAGTAGAATCACATGAAGGTGTAGCAGGTACACACACACACACACACACACACACACACACCAGCACTCCCCCACTATAACAGAACCATCCCACAATCATGTAATCACAGGGTAACCCAATATCCTAAAAGGAAAAACCACTTTGCAAGGTACCCAATATGAAACATGTGAGCACACAAAATCTGCTACATCTATTTTCAACCTAAATTATTGATCAATTTGTTCCATGACAGAGAAAACAGTGCATATTTTTCATCAATGTAAAAACCAAAACCAAAGTTAGGATGAAATACCCTGGCCCACTCCCCAGCCCCAGATCTACCCTGCTCCTGGCTTCAGCCATAAAACTTATAATTGCTCAGCAGGGGTGGAATAAAACAGTTCTGGAGAGCAGTGAGCTTGGCTGCTTGAAGCTCACCTCCATCTCTCTGAGGCTCACCATCATGTCTATAAAAAGCACCGCCATTTCTATGGGCTGTGAGGGGAGAATACTCCCACTTTTCCCTGGCAGAGAGTGTTCTTCCCTGACTGGCTGGTGGTGAGGAGGATGTATGGGAATTCTACAGTGTCTGAGTTTGTCAAAATTACCCCAATTATAAGAGATATTACCCAAAATGGCTCTTTTCCCTTGCTGGCCACAATTTCCCATTGTAATTTTCATTTTCATCTGAAAAGCATTTTTACCAAAAATAAAATGGTATATATTTAGTTTGAAAATGGGCACCAGCCAGGTGTGGGAAATGTGGCCTATTGGTCCTGAGTTAATCTAAGACGCATCTGTCAGAAGCCACTGACCTCAAGACATTAAAGGTTGTGGGGAGATGGCTGACAGGGGCGTGAGAAGAAACACGGTTTTGATATGCCCACAGTGTGGTAAGATTTCCAACAGCCAAGTGCCAAAGATTTAGCCAGGCAGACAGGAGAGAACATTGGCCCTTGCCTTTCTTAATTTTTTTATTGATGTCAGAGAGGAAGGGAGAGGGAGAGAGAGATAGAAACATCAATGATGAGAGAGAATTCTTAATCAGCTGCCTCCTGCACACCTACTGGGGATCGAGCCCGCAACCCAGGCATGTGCCCTTGACTGGAATTGAACCCGGGACCCTTCAGTCCATAGGCCAATGCTCTATCCACTGAGCCAAACCAGCTAGAGCCATTTCTTAATTTTTTAGCTTAGTTTAAGTAAACAATGAAATCATAGTTCAATTAGGGTTTCCATCCCAAGTATGATATTTTCATCTTCCCAGTAAAGGAACAGAGAGCAGTGGGATTTGCAAGTAAGGTGACACTTCATTTCTTGAATTCTTACAGGTTCATTAGCAACTTGAAGCTTCTGGAGTCCTCTGGGGGCTGACCCTTGGTCCCAGCCCAAGACCTGCTGAAGCAGGGACTGCATTTTAAGAGGCGATTCCTGGTATGCTAGAGTCTGGGAAGCACTGGAAACTCTAAGATTAGGGATGAGGAGTGCAGAGATAACAAAGGTAGCTCTCATCCCCATCACCAGTGATGGAGTGCCTACAGTGTGCCAAGCAAGTGTTCTTTTCCAAATATTGTCCTGAGGGCCTGGTGCAGAGCAGTGCTACATACATGCACCACGAAACTTTCTGTGCCTCAGTTTCCTCACCCGTTAGAATTGAGTAGTACTTGTATCTCCGGTGTGAAGTTGTGAGGATGAAACACGAACCCCTATTAAGAATTAAGTACAGTGTTCTACACATAGAGAAGGCTCAGAATGCCTTTGGTCTAGGTGGAGGAACAAAGGTGGCCGTATGGGCAGACAGAAGCCTTGCCTCCTCTGGGTGGAAGAAGGAGGGTCCAGCCCCACCCCTCTCCACCCTGCTCCCTGCATTTCAGATGCTTTCAGAGGGAGGGGTGGCCACCGAACCCACAGAGGTCCAGCGTGGACAGCTCGGGGTGAGCCCTGTGATGACCTGTCTGTCTCAAGCAGAATGCCCACACTTCCTCCCATGGGATGCAAGGAACAGGGGCATCTGGGGGAGCGCAGGCCAAAGAAGACACTGGGAGTGAAGACCCTGGGATCCACCTGCTTGTTCCCTTCCATGGAACCCAGAAAGGCCACTGAGGTTTAAAGGTATCCTCTCTGTAGCCTTTTGTGGTTGGAAATAATGTGGGAAGGGGCAAATTTTATTGGCCTTTTGTTATCTGCTGGACTCAAGGTCTTTAGATCTTGTCTACAAGGCCTTTCCTGCCTCCCAGCGGGCACTGCCCCTCCCTCTTTTGCTCCCTACTGGACCTCACAGGGACTACCAGTCATTCTGTCCCTTCATTATACTTACTGTTGTTGCAGGTACAAATTTCCTGAGGGTCCTAGACACACACACGTGTGTGAGAAACCTGCCTTTTTCTTCTAGAACTCAATGTATTTCTATCTGAGCCCCCATTTCCACCGTGAGCTCCTGTCAGTCAATGTAGGGTTTCCCACCCTCTCTGCCTGGTGTCTCAGGCACAATTGAGATCAACATAGAGCCAAGGCTATTGGAAGGTACACAGGGCAGGGAGGATGGCCAGGCGACTGATCTACAACTAGCGACACCCCAGCATCCAGCATGGCCCTGCAGTTGGTCCCTGCAGGACACTCCTGGACCCATCCCCTGTTCTGCCGTCAGAGTGACTTTCCTCTAAGTCTGTGCTGTTCTGCGTCCACAGAAGTATTTTGACATTGCTCCGCGGTGCCGGCTCTGGGACCCGTCAGAGCGTCCCAGTCCCATCGGCCCAGGTACCCCAGGCAGCCACTGGCACTTGGCCCAGGAAACATCCCCTGGAAAATGCTCTCGCACCAGCGCAGATGCGCAGGTGCACACAGCCCTCCGCCCCTTACTTCTCCAGGCGGGCGCAGCCAGCCAGCCTGCTCGCCAGCCCGGAGAGGGGAGTCTCCCAGACCCCAGACTGGTCACATGGATAATCACTTAAGACTAATTACTCGCTTGTGTCAGAGAGATGGCCCCCAAACATCTGGTTCCGATAAGCCGCCCCTCCTCCCCCCACCCCTGCCTGAAATGTTCTACCAAATGTTGTAGGAAAAAATACAGGCTGTGCAGCATTGGCCTGGCTGCTGGTCCGTGACCCGGCTCTCCAGGCTGACGCCCGGGAGCAGATCCACACCAGCGGAGGAGATGTGATGTCAGCGTTCATTTTCCATGAGTGGGACTGAGCTCTCCCCCTTCCTCCCTCTCTCTCTCCCCAAGAGAAGAATCTATTCTGAAATCAGGGGCTGTCCCAGAGCTTTGTCGTACTTTTCATGTGATCCTTCCATTCATGGTTTATTCAGTAAAACTTTAGGGCTCAATGCATGCGGCGCTAGGCCCAGGGTGGCAAACAGGACACGTTTCAGAGGATGTAGGAAAGGGAGCCCTTATACACGGTTAGTGGGACTGCGAATTTGTGTAGTCAGCCTGAACAACACTATGGAGATTCCTCAGAAAACTAAAAATATATCTACCACACGACCCAGCAACTCCATTTCTGGGTATTTACCCAAAGAAATAATTTAAAAACATATATGCACCCCTATGTTCATTGCAGCATTATATACAAGAGCCAAGATATGGAAGCAATGTAGGTGTCCATAGCTGTGGTATGCATATATATATGGCTAATATGCAAAGTGTCCCCTCGGGAGTTCGATTGCTCACTATGGTGTGCACTGACCACCAGGGGGCAGCACAGAATGAAGGAAGGCCCTGGCTGGCAGCCCGAAGGCCCTGATAGACTCTGATCACCAGCCAGGGCTAGGGACCCTAACCGTGCATGAATTTCATGCGCCAGACATACATATATAGTGGAATATTACTTGGTCATAAAAAAGAATAAAATCATGCCATTTGCGACATGGATGGACCTAGAGGGCATCATGCCAAGTGACATAAGTCAGACAAAGAAAGACAAATACTGCTTGGCTTTAATTACATGTAACATCTATAAAAACAAAACAAATGAACAAACAAAACAAAACAAAAACAGACTCATGGAAACAGAGACCAAGAGGATGGCTACCAGATAGGAGGCGGGGAGGGGAAAGATAGGTAAAGCGGGAAATATCAATGATACTGTGATAATTTTCACAGTGATGATTACTAGAATTAGTGGGGTGATCACCTATAAGGTATAAAAATGTTGAATCACTATATTATATGGCTGAAACTAATATAAGTAATATAATACTGTATACCAACTATACTCAAATTTTAAAAAAATAAATGTCAGAGCTGGAGAAGGGAGGTAGCACCCACAGCCACACAATGACTGCAGTAGTATAGCCTAGACTAGATCCTACCATGACTGACCACTCACATCCTTGGGAAAACTGAGGCCTGAGACTGAGGCCTGAGATTTACAAGCACAGCAGGCTGAAGATGCCAGAAGAGGCACACCAGCTTTCTAGCTTCTTAGAAGTTGCCAATAGTCCCCAAGACCAAGGAGAAAACATAAATTTTGTTTTGTGCCATCTGTTGTTGTTACCACAGCAACTCCATTCATACCAGTAAAGAGATCCTTGTTATTAAACTGGTTGCTATTCCAAAAATAAATAAATAAATAAATTAATTAATTAATTAATTAATTAATTAAAATAAAATAAACTGATTGCTATTCCAAGTAACTTAAAAGTCTCCAGAAACTTCAGGGCATCTACGATGTGGAGATGTGCCTAAGACTTATTGGCATCTGCCCACCAGGCGTAGCTTGAAAAGTACTTCAATTTAGGGATGCCTGTGCCTCTTTCCTTCATTTTAATTCTACGTGGCTTCTCTAAATAGATCACAGTCCATCATGTCTACAGCTATTTCCCCCCTGGACCTGAAGTGCTAGCCCTTACCATTATCTTGACTCACATTCTCAACTCCTCTCCTCACACACAATTTCAACAGCCTTCAGTCAATCTCTTAGCTGCCATCCACCACTGTCATTGGGTGATCTTTATAAAATGCAAATTTAATCAGGATCTATATCCCACCCACCCTGCTTAAGTCCTCATGGCTTCCTGTAACTTGAAATAATTCTGAAGAACTTAATTAGCAAGACCTTCCTTGATCTGGCTCCGAATGATCTTTCCAGCTTCATTGTCCAGCAATCTCCATGACCCTCGCCAGCCCAAGGATCCAGAGAGACTAAATGCCACACTCTTCTCCACAACCACTACCATTTCGCACAACCAGAAAGCCTTTCCCTCGCACCTCCACCTGGAAATCTCCAAGTCACCTTAACCCAATTCAATTGTCACCACATCAGTTAACTATTGACCTAAGAAAGTAAATGGGAACTCCCTCTACTTTTATATTTTACCCAGTTGCTATCACATTGTAAATTGTTTGCTAAACTAAATGGAGAGGTCCTTATGGATTCAAACTAGGAATTGTTCATCATTCATTACTTAGGTTCTTGTACAATGAGTTGAATAAATCAATGGCAAAATCTGCATTTTAAATATCTCTATTTCTAATTCCTAACAGTGTCATGGCATATAGCAAACACTCAAATTATACCAAGAAATGAAAGGAAGGAAGGAAGGAAGGAAGGAAGGAAGGAAGGAAGGAAGGAAGGAAGGAAGGAAGGAAGAAAGAAAGAAAGAAAGAAAGAAAGAAAGAAAGAAAGAAAGAAAGAGAGAGAGAAAGAAAGAAAAGGCAGAGACACCCCTAACCCAAGCTCACCTATACTTTCTTACCTTCATTTCCACCCTCTACCTGCATCTTATGGTGAGCACTTCTACTGCGTACTCACGGGGCCATTTCTTAACGTTAGGGTACTCCAGGTGAAGGGGTTGGAGCAATATTTGCAGTGCAAGGCAGAATTTTTTCCTACATACTCCCATTAAAGCCATCAATAAATTAGATTAGTGGTTTTGACATTTTTCTGCCTACTTGCTGAGCTAAGCCTCTAAATAGAGGCTCTATAGTCCTTTCTTATAGCCCATCTCAGTGTTTATAAGGTGGTAGAGGTTGTGGGACTTACCTGTCGCTGGGCCAAGGTCAGAGGGAGCAAAGCACGGCTTTATTAGACTTTGGAAAAGTTCCCAATGGGAGACTCCTTCTCACATATATCGCTGTAGCTGGTAAAATACCTTCTAGCAGCTTCTAACCCCGCTGAAAGGGTGGGCCGTGGCCAGTAACCCTCACCTAATATATCAACATAAATCTTACTCCTATCACCTTTTATTCCTTACGCTTTCTCTGCACGGCTGGGCTGCATGAGGTCACTAGGAAATTGGTAGAGTTCCTTTCCCCCAGGACTAAGGAACACACTTCACGTCTCAGTTCCTGCTACTCAGATTCATTACGGTGGGGACTGGGGGTTTATGTGAGTGTTATGGCAGAGTCAGGGGCTCCTGGAACTAGGGGTCTGTTAAAAAATCATCTCTCCGAGTTTCTCATTTTACAACGGAGGAAGCAGAGGGGCTCTAGGGGAATGAGTGCTTTTCTGTAACAAGCAGAAGTAAACTGACTAAAGAAGCATTCTGAAACCTGCTACCCACCTGGCTGCTCACTCTGGGCACCAGAATCTTGACTGAAATAGACAATTCTGTTTCCACAGCGTGGGCATCTCTACAGAATAATGCCTGTGCGAGTCTTTTGTTTGTTTGTTTTGTTTTGTTTTGTTTTGTTTTGTTTTTGTCAATCCTCATCTGAGGATATCTTTTCTCCATTGATTTTTAGAAAGAGTGGAAGGGAGGGAGGAAGAAAGAATGAAAGAGAGAGAAACATTGATGCAAGAGAGACACATTGATGGTTGCCTCCCCACATGTGCCCCAGCCAGGGAATCAAACCCACAATCCAGGCAGATGCTCTGAACTGGGAATCAAACCCGAGACCCTTCAGTGTACAGGCCAGTGCTCTAACCATTGAACAACACTGACCAGGGCATGCCTGTAGGAGTCTTTAACACAGGACCTGACAACAGAGTTAACTCAAAAGCACTGGCCCCATGCTGTTAATTGAAAACTAGTTATATTTTTCTCGAGTAATAAATTAAGCTTGTACTCACACAAAAATAATCAGCTTCTAGATCCTCGTTGCTGAGAAACAAATGAGTCGTGCGCTGCAGAGTCAGGAAAGACTTCCTGCTCCTGTCTGCTCTGGACTCTCCGCCTTCTTCCAGGCCACGTTAACCCTCTTAGAGCCCCACAGGGTTCTCTTTGCTTGAGATCACCACTTGCTTTCCCGAGTCAAGGTCATATTTTCAGCTCTAGCTCCTGCTTTTCTCTAAGCTTCTTTGCTGTGGCAATCAATAAAAGGCCAGTGTCATACTTGACAACCTTTTACAAAAAGGTTCAATGGGGTGCAGGGGTGGGGTCCAATGTACAAGTGGATTTGCTCCCTTGGCTGGAAGCAGGGTGACTTGATATTTTCTGTGTAATATCAATAGACATTCTCCATAACTGAGGAAGGTCAGGGGTTTTCCTGATTCACCATGTCATGCCTCTTCTTCATGGACTACATTAGCAGGGAGGAATGATTCCACGGGGCTTTAAACTTCAGCCCAATGAGATTCAGTCCCTTTGAAAAACACATACTCCACTAAGTGGTGGACTCGCAAGACACTGAGCTAAAGACAATACTATTATTTTATTGAATTCTCACAACAACCCTATGAGACTAATAGTGTTATTATTACTATCTTACAAATGAAGATGCTAAGCCTTAAAGAGGTTAAGCTGTGCAACATTACACACATGTAAAGTGGCAGATTGAGGTCCATTTGGGGCTACAGCCAAAGCTGAGCATTTATCATTGCAACAAATGCTCAGCATCTGTAGTAATGGACAGTGCTGTCCCTCTGTGCTGCATTGATTAGGGAACCTGTGCTTTAAAGACAAGACCACTTTCTTAGAAGGCACTCTTTCCTGACTGACAGTTCAAACACCATCCTCTTCAGAGCTGACCTTTAATCTGTTCTACCTCTATACCATTTGACTTTAGTCTTCCAAAGTCTCAAGATTTTGGCAAGTTCATCTTTTGGCAAGACTGGAGATGACAGTAGAATGTATAAAACCCAACAAATTGAATCAGTTAAATAAGGACAGCCTTAAAAAATTAGGTCTTCCAGGAAACTACCAAACTAATCAAATAATGATTATGCTTTCTTTTAGTTATTTAGACATGTTTTCCTTCAGCTTTTCAAACATTTAAAATAGCTGATATAAAGTCTTTGTCTAGTAAGTCTAACATGTAGGCTTCCTTAGTTTTTAGCAACTGCTTTTCTTTCCTGTGTTAGGGATATACTTTCTTATTTATTTGCATATACTCATACATGTTTGTCAAAACTGAGATTTTAAATAATGTGGCAATTCTGAAATTCAGATTCTACCCCCACCCTCCAACCAGAGGTTGTTGTTGTTATTGCTATTTGTTGTTGTTGCTATTGTTTGTTTACCAATTTTACTGAACTAATTCTCTAAACTCTTTATTATTTGGCATGTGCAACACTGAAGTCTGCTTTGTTAGTTTAGTGGTCAGCTAATGATTATGAAGAGATTTCCTTAAATTATTGGAACCAACAAGTCTGCCAGTCTTTGCCAAGGAGTTCTGTTTGAATGCTGACCATGCCTCCAACACTGAGCTATGCAGATAACAACTCTGTCTTAGCTTTTCGTTCCCCCTGAGAAGCGTCTCAAAGTCATCCACAGATGAGAGCTTAGAGCCTTCTTAGTTCTTTCCTGAGCATTCACACAGGCCTACTGATATGTGGACTATTAAGTTCTCAGTATATGTCAAAGTTCTTCATAGCCCCATATGGAGATATTATTCCCCAGCTTTTTAAAAGTTTTTTGGTTAGACTATTATTTGTCCCAGTTGTTATGCACTCTCAGGTAGCCATGATATTCAGCAATTGACATTCATTGTTTTCAAGAACAAAAACTTTTCTCACTAGATGAGCTCCGAATCAGTTAAATAAGGACAGCCTTAAGAATGAGGTCTTCTAGGACTACCAGAGAGATCAAGTAATGGCAATTCTATCAAAATAGGGCTTTGAAAGAGTTCCAGTCCTGTTCTTTTCTCTTTGGTAGATGGCAGGCTGATAGTTTTCACTGTGACCTTAGGCTGTTAGTTTTCAAGGCTACCATGGAGCTAGAAATAAGGAGATGGATATTAGGAAAATTAAACCTCCAGTGTTCATATCAACTTTTCATACTAATATTCAGCTGTCTTTCTTAAATAAATGCTCCCTGGATTGCTTTAAGCTTTTGAAAGAGTTGATTCTGACAATTTTTGTAAATGGTCTCATTGTGTTTACGGAGGAAAGACTCTTCAGCAGTTCTAATTCCATCATTCTCACTGAGGTCCAACCCAGACTCATTTTAAATCAATGTTCCTTTGCTCTGCTTGACCCATTTAAGTTTCTGGCTGCTCTGTTTCTGCTCCTTTCCATTCCAGATTCCTCATTACCCACTTTCAAGCAAAACATTTTTTATGGTCTTTAAACTATTCCTTCACTTCCACTGTCATTGGATTTACTTAGGGGTTTTATCCTCTCTCACCGAAATTATTACAACAGTGTCCAAATTGGTCCCTTACAGCATGTCTTACTCTCTTCGAATACATTCACAACCCCACAGTTAGATTGGTAATTTTAAAACATAAATCTGACTGTGTCTTCTATCGCTTAAGCTCTTCCAAAGATCCACATTACCTCAAGGATAAAGTCCAGTCATTATCATGTCAGGGCATACAAGGCCCTCTTGATTTGACCCTGAATTTCCACTCTGTCTTGCAGCTCTTACCCAGTCATCTATAAATATGAAATTGCATATAAATGCTGCACTCTCTTCTTAGTATTTTGCCCCTTTTTTTCCTAGAAAATTCATGCATTTATCCATTCAATACATATTTTCTGAACACCTACTATGTGTCCAGCTCTATAGAAGGCATGCGGGGAAAGGGAGTGAACCAGACAGGCAAAGTTCCTCTCCCTGTGGATATCACATCAGAGCAAGAAACTAACTATAATCAAGTAAATTAATAAACAAACTGGATAATTACAGAATGCTGAAACTTCAGTCAGGAGATTAAATTGGGTGACAATAACAGAAAAAAAAACACTTTCAATAATCACTTTGAAAAGTTCTCTCTAAAAAAGAAATATTTGAGCTGAGACCTAAAGGATGACAAGGAGCCAATAAGGCATGAGAGGAAAGAGACTCTCTATACAAAAGCCTTGAAACCAAAATAAACCTCAGATAAAAATTAAAATAGAGAAAAATTGTCCCAGAAACCTCCACACATTCCAATGAACACACACACACACATGCGCACACTTAACTTCGGTTCCTCAAGTGAGTAACTGCTGAATGGACCAGCTGACAGATGGGAAATCCTTGCACAGAGCTATGACAAGGGGAAGTCTGTGGGAAAAGCTGGTGTTATTTAGCTGGCCCACCCCTGCTGAGTGAGTCCAAAGTTTCCCTTGGATTCATTCCCACCTGAACTTCCACCGTATGAGCTAAAAGGGCCTTTAACATTCATGTTTTATACAAAGAAAGAGATGAGGATTAAGTAGCAGCTGCTTAGGGCTGGATGTAGAGAAGAAACACATATATGCTTGATTGTAAAATGACTATATTTTTAAAAGAAACTTAAAACCCTCCATCCATGCTTCTCAGAATTGTGATCCAGTTAAGGAGTGTTGGGTAAGCAAAGTCCTTTAAGGGAAATGGCAAGAGGAATGAGAAAGTGTTCCACAAATAGGGAATGAGGGGTGTTGACTGAGGAGGTGATAGACTCTTGCACTGAGTATCCAGCTTACAAGCACAGACCCTGAGACTGAGGATTTCTTGTAGAAGTAGAACCACAGCCTGATGGTCCTGACAAATTCTTCCCAATGCTAGCTAACACTCTCTGCATTCTTGTGTTTAATTAGTAACCATTGAGTGCCTACATGTGCTAACCCCTTCTTCAGGTCAAAAGATACATGAGTGAACAAATAAAGACACCTTATAGAACTATATTCTAACTAGAGGCCCGATGCATCAAATTTGTGCAAGAGTAGGCCTTCTTTCCCCTGGCTGCCAGCACTGGCTTCCCTCTGGCACCCAGGACCCAGGCTTCCCTCTGGCTGCTGGCAGGCACCGGGACCCAGGCTTCCCTCACAGCCACGGGCTTCATTCGGGAGGTCATCCTGAAGGTCGTCCGGTCTAATTAGCATATTAAGCTTTTATTATTATAGATGTGAAAAAAGTCAGACGGTAAGAACATAAGTAGATAACACATAGAGTGTGTCCAATGTTAGTAAGGGCTGTAGAGGGAAACTAAAGCAGGAACAGGAATTAAGAAATGCTGAGAGGCTCTGTTTCTAGCCAATATGGACTAACAGGAACCAGATTTACCCTTCCACTTAAAACAACTGGAAAATCTGGACAAAATGTATAAAACAATGGTTTGCAAGTCATTGGATATCAGATGATGAATGACAGACAACAGACAAGAAAAAAATAAACAAAAAAAACATGAGCTTACTGCCTGTAGAGTTTTCCCCAGCTGCAGTGCAGGGAGGAGGAAGATAGGTAGGACCCTGTGTCATTCCCTGACTTGAAAAGCTGGAGCTGGGAGTCTAGGGAGACCAAGGCAGCTAGAGTTTTTAGGAAGGAGTACTAGAGAGGACAGAACTATTCAGAGAGGAAACTCTGGAGACCTTAAAAGGGTCCATTTCAAGTATTTGGCAGAGTACCGGTCAGCATATGCCTGTGAGGAAACTGCACAAGGCTGGGAAAAGAACAACTTGTGGTGGAAGTGCCCCCAGTGTTTGGGTACAGCAAGAAGCCTAATGTGGCTAAAATGGTCCAGGAGAGGAAAGTAAGAGAGAAAATCAGAGAGGTAATGGGGTGAGGGCCACTCAGATAGGAGCTTGTAAACCACTGGAAGGACTTTGGGTTTTGCTCTCGGTGAGATGGAGGGCATGGAAGAGTTTTGAACAGAGAGGTGGCATAATCTGCCTTATGTTTTAGTTTAGAAGAATCACCCTGGAATAGATTTTAGAAGAAAGGGCAAAGGCAATGGAGCACCTGGAGGCTATTCTTATCATTCAGGCAGGAGTTCATGATGATCAGGACCACAGTGTAGCAGTGAAGGTGGTGAGAACATATCAGATTCTGAATGTATTTTAGAAGAATAACTGGGTTTGTTAATGGGTTTATTCCAGAAAGTACGATTATCTTTGTATTAGGAAATCTTTTAAATAGACTTGGCTTCTGTGTTATTCCTTTTGTTTCATACCACAGATGTCCTAAGCTAACTCAGACCTTTCTCCAAACAAGACCAACCATACTCTCTCTTTTAATATATATATATAGTGTGGATAGATAGATAGATTTATAGATAGATAGATAGATAGATATACAGATATAATATAGATTTCAGAGAGGAAGGGAGAGAGAGAGAAGTACATCAACAATGAGAAAGAATCATTGATTGGCTGTTGCCTGCATGCCTGACACTGGGGCTTGAGCCTACAACCCAGACATGTGCCCTGACCAGGAATCGAACCATGACCTCCTGGTTCATAGGTTGATGCTCAACCACTGAGCCATGCCAGTGAGGTCTCTTCTATATTTTCTTTTCATGGGGCCAGAGTGTAAAGATCTGAGACTTTGGTTGGGTTTATATATACCAGTAGTGAAATAGAAATAATAATTGTCTTTGCCTACTTTATCCTGAAGCCAAACTAACTTAGGAAAGGTTGATATTCTATGTGGCCCAGAGTTGTCTTTTAGAGTTCCTTAAATTGGAATGCGACCTTCTTTGCACTTATTCCTTGTGCATATTTCCCCTTTTGAAAATTTATTAGGAGGAGTGACAAGAACTTGAGGTAGGATTCAGTTATTCCTGGTTTCTCTGACCGATTGCCATATTACCCTAGATGCACACATGACTTCCAATAGAATGTTATTAATATAATTCATCACATAAAATAATAAAATTCAAAAGCCATTATTATTTATTTTAAATCTTAGTTAAAGTGAATAGAAGACTATTTCTTTAACCTGACAAAGTACATTGATCTTAAAATTAATTGACAAAACCATCCCTAACTATGGTATATCAGAGGACTTCCTATGAAAGTCAAGGATAAGGCAAGAACAACAGGAACCCCTACTTTATTTATATTCTTGAATAACTTCTGAATAATACAACAAGATAAAATACAAAAAAATAAGATAAATGTCTTATGTGTCTTATAAATAAAAATCTTTATTTATTTGGAAGGTATATTAGACACACCAAAAGAATTAATGAAAAACCTTCTAACCACTAAGATCCTATATAATAAAAGGCTAATATGCAAATCGACCGAACGGCGGAATGACCGGTTGTATGACACACACCAACCATCCAGGGGGCAGATGCTCAATGCAGGAGCTGCCCCCTGGTGGTCAGTGTGCTCCCACAGGGGGAGCACCACTCAGCCAGAAGCCGGGCTCATGGCTGGCGAGCGCAGTGATGGTGGCGGGAGCCTCTCCCACCTCCAGAGGGAGTGGGCCTAAGCCATCAGTCGGACATTCCCCGAGGGCTCCCAAACTGCAAAAGGGTGCAGGCCGGGCTAAAGGACCCTTCCCTGCGTGCATGAATTTCATGCATCGGGCCTCTAGTAGTTCAATAATGCAACTGGTTACAAATTTGGATTTTTAAAAAGTTTTTCCTGTATATATAAAATAAAAAAATTATAAGGTACAAGATTCCTTTATAATTACAAAAATGTTTTAAATTCTGAAAAGAAATTTGCTAGGTCATATTCAAAGTACTTACATGCTATTTATAGAATTTTTACTATATTGACATAATATAACGTGCAAATTAGCACTTTGATCATGGGGGATTCAAAGGAAAAAGGACCATATTAGAGATTGGCAAGTCAGTTGAGAGGCAATTGATAATTCTGGGCAAAATAATAAGGCTCTGAACTAGAAGAGTAGCAATAACATGGTATGCTGTGCTGGTGTGGCTCAATGGTTGAGCACATCCATCCATGCAACAAGAGGTTGCTGGTTCAATTCCCAGTCAGGGCACATGCCCAGGTAGTGGGCTTGATCCCCAGTAGGGGGCGTGAAGGAGGCAGCCAATCGATGTTTCTGTTTTACTGATGTTTCTGTCTCTCCCTTTCTCTCTCTCTAAAATCAATAAAAACCTATTTAAAAAATAGATATAGTAAAGAGGGGAAAATTTGGCCGATAGAATTTGACAGGGTGGCGAACCATTAAATAAGAGGTGAGGGGAATGATAATTTCTAGTCTTATGTGAATCACTGACTGAGACAAAGCACAGAAAGAAGAGCAGCATCTAGAGAGAAGAAAGGATAACTATTGAGACGTGTTGTATTTGAGATGCTGTGAGACACCAAAGTAAAATCCAAGTACGTTGATGCTTGATTCTTGACTTAGAAGAGAAATTAGTTCACTCACTACATTTATTCAATGAATGTGTATTGAGGTTGTGGCCAGAGATGAAGACTTAACAGTCATCAGCCTACAGAGTTTTAGGAATAGGGAGAATATAGAAAATGGGATGTGAAAATGGGGCAAAGGGCAGAACTCTAAGGGAGTGCCAACATTTAACATCAAGCAGAATAAAAGGGAACTACAAAAGAATGTGAGAGGCATGGTCCAAGAGGTAAAATGGAGAACAGGTTGGCATGGTGCCACAGAAATTAGAGATGAGAAAGAAGTCATTAATAATTGTACTGAATGACAGGGAATTGTTCAATATATTGAGACTTTGAAAGAGCCCATTGGATTCAAAATCAGAAAAACATTGGTCACGTTTGCTTGACATATGAATTGAAAAATAAAAGAGATATAAAGAGACAAAGAAAGCAGAAGAAAACATTTTTGAGATCTGTCCATGAAGAGGACGGGAAGTTAGGCTCTAACCATAGGTACTAAGAGTCAAGAGAGGGTTTTCCATATGAGAATCATCCTCTCATAGTGGTTTTAGGGGAATTCTTATCCAAGGATCAAAGAAGATTCCCTTCTCTTGACCATGCTCCCTATTAAGTAATAAATATTTTTTATAAATAAAGCAGTGAGTAAATCATTCAGAACTCATAGAAGCAGACATAAGTTATATTGGATTAATCAAGAAAAAAAAAAGACCTTTATTTTCCATGTAAGATAACATTAAGTAATACCCAAAAGTTGCCTACACTGGTTTCTCAGCCCTAATGAGCATGTCCTGTTATGATACTTTGGGCTGCAAGTAACAAAAAACACCAATTCTGCTTGCTTAAATCAGGAATACTTGTTATTATCTCACATAAAGGAAGCCCAGGGGCACTCAAGAGTTGGCACTCAGACAATTAAAAATATTAAGTTTTACTGGAGCAAGAACCTGGTTTGGGGGAGCAGGTGAGACTGGGGATCCCTGTGCTGCCCATGCCTGGGGAATTAAGTTCCATTCAGAGTGGGTAATTTAGCAAACTCATATGGCTGTCACACCCAAGCCATGTCCCCAACAAGTTCATCAGGAATGGAAATTATATTTGGACATCTTTCCCGATTCTTGCCTCTACCTCTCAATTTGTTTATAATTCGGTCAGGAAGAAAAGATGTTGTTTGTTGGCCCTTCTCAAACCCCAGCACCCATGATCAGTATGTGACAAGATAAGATTCTGATACAATAACTAAGGCTTTACTCTCCTGGATCAGGCAGTGAGTAAGCAGGCATACATTACTACAGGAGGTGATTTACAGTGAATAGAATTTCTAAATAAAATTCTATTAATTCATACTATAGAAAATGGACTTGGAAGCCAAGGCTTGTGAATGCAGGATCAAAACTTGACAGAGACAATGGAGGGATAAGGACACATATGTAATACCTTAATCAATAAAGAAAATTTTTTAAAAAAACTTGACAGAGAAAAGGTTTATTTTAGTTCCAAAAGTTTAGCTTGGAATATCAAAGGCTAGGCCCCAAGGGTTTTTATACATTAATGAATACTACAAGCCAGTGTTTTCAAACTGCAGGCTGCAATCGATTAGTAGATTGTGAAATCTATGTAGTAAGATTGCAACTACATTTTTATAAGTGAGAGAATAGAGTAAAATAAAACACTAGAGTGTATTACATATCCAAGGGTAACTATTGTTTCTTGAATTTTTATTGTGTGTGTGTGCGTGTGTGTGTGTGTGTGTGTGTGTGCTGTGAACTGTGTCAAAGACTTGAAAGATGCTGCATAAGTAATATATTTGGGAGATACTGAGGAAGAGTCTGATTGGCCAACCTCTCAATAGATGAAATAAATGAGCTCCAACTAGAAAAATGGGCCAGATCAAAGGTGATGAGGTTCAGGTAAGAAGTAAAGGAAGGGAAGAACTGCAGTGAGAATGCAACCCGAGCGAGCCATGCCGCCTGAGTTGGGTACTGGGGAGAGGGGAGAGCATTCCCAGGAAGAGGAGCAGCGGATGCAGAGAGGGGAAGGTGGGGAATACATGGCCATTCAGAGGATGAGGAAGATGTCCATCGAGCTGAAGCCAACTCAGACTATGATGGGGACCTCAGGCCAAGGTAAGTTCATATAGTCAGAGGGTTGATTTGATGGTGGTGGGGGGGGTGTCATGGGATATTTTTGCTCTGATGAATGACATAAAGATAATCAGATGGCCTGGAGGACAATGGAACCAGGGCAAGAAGAATTTTTAGAAGTCTCTTGAATGGCTAGACCTGAGGAAATAAACAGATTTGTAGCAGAGCCATAAAAATCACAAATATGGCATATTCAAGGGTAAAAGACTTAGAAAGCTCTTGGAAATGGGCTACATGAGCAGGATGAGAGAAGAAGGCTAAGGTAAAAGCCTCCATCTCTGGGGCAAATGAGTCTACCTGTTATTGGTGCTGAGGTAACCAGTGCTGTTAATGTCACCAGTAAGTGCTTTTTTCCTTCACTACATATCAAATGTTTTCGAATCATTAGTCATTTGATTTTCATGACCGCCTTAAGACAATGAGGGGATATACCACTAACTCTGTGTTAAAGACAAGAATGCCCTGTCCCAGAATGTATCTGGCTTCCCAGCATCACACAGTTAATAATGAGACTAGATCACCAGATCTCGTCGCTCTTAACCCAGGATTCTCTCTCTCTGTGACAGTCCACAGCTCACATGTTGCCTTTCTCTCAGAATAACCCATCAATTTGTTAATTAAAACTTCCCAGAATTGAATTGGCTCAATATTTCAGGGAGAAGGCCCATTAGGAAGGTCGCTGTGGCTTGGTGCAAGTTTATTTAATAAATATTTTTCTTATTTGGAGGTTTTAATTTTAAGTATGTGGTTTACTCTTTTTGTATGATTATTTGCTCAAAAAAATTTTAGTCAGCAACACACCTCATAAAAAGTTAATATGTTTCAGAGCTCTTTTTACTGTTTAAAACGACACAAATCAGGCATTCTTGCATTTTGAAGGTGGCGCCCCTGTAATTGGGCTCTCTCCGAGGAAGGGCCTTCCAAACCCCGTCGTGAAATTGCTCTTTTGAAAGGAAAACAACCCTCGAATGGAAGATTGTCTCAGACCGTGTCTGCACTCACCAGGAGTCCGCACATCAGCTGCTCGGGGTGTCTGGCTTTCCCAGTCACCTGCATATTTCTTTCTTTACAGTTCAAAGGCCTGCTCTCAAGTGTGCCTTTGGCTGTCAGGGCAGTGAAGCAGGAGGAAGATGACTCAGAAGTCCACCAGCCTTGGATTTAAATGGCAGCTCTGATTCTCCTTAGACATGTGACCTTGAACAAATTATCTCATCTCTCCAAGCATCACTTTCCAACCTGGACCACAAAGTGGTTAAGTTTCATGTCACAGGGTTTTTATGGCCTGGAGGTAAGATAGCAAACTGAAAACACTGAGCCCGAAGTGAGCCTCCATTGAATATGTATCGTCTAAGAGCCTCTGAAAGACAAGTTTTGCTGGGAGAGTAATCGCGGGGTCCATACATGACTTCCTTGGAGAATTGGCACTTAAACCTTGCTTTTTCCCAGGTCCAGAGATTTATACCCATGGGCCCCTACCTGGTCATATTCTACAACCAACTGCTTTGAGCAAAAAGCTGGTAATGGTTTTTCAAAGTTGGAGAGCAACAGCCCTGACTTCTTCAATTCCTTCACTCAAAAAAATATTTTTTCTGAGCACTTACTATGTGCCAGCTATCATTCTGGGCATGGAGGATACAGAAATAAAGGTGATGGACAAGATTTTTGTTCTTCTGGGGCTTGCCTTCTATGGAGGAACACAAACAATAGGTAGACAAGCAAATAAACAAGAAACAATATCAGGTAGAGATGGGTGTAATATAGAAAACAGGGTGGTGCATTAGCTAGCTTGATCCAAGAAGCCTCCCTGAAGATGTAACCATTAAGCTGAGAATTTGCTGAATAGAAGGGCTTGCCCATGAGAAAATCAAGATGAAGAGCAAAGACCCTAAAACAGAAATCAGCTTGGGGTTCCATGGAATAGATAGAACACCAGAATGGCTGGCAGGGGAGTATGGCTGGAGTCTGAGTGAGGAGGGGTCGAATGGAGGTGAGTGTGAGGAAGAAAGGAATCAGATTGTGCAGGTCCTTGCAGGCCAGGGGGAAAGGCAGCGTTCTGTTCTAAGGGGATTTGAGCCCATTAGGGGATGCTAACCAGAAAAGTGCCATGACTTATGTTGTTTCACTGCTTACTCAGTCTGCTCCTTGGGAGCAAGGACAGGAACAGGACATCTCTTTGAAGGTATTGGAGAGGTCCAAAAAAAAAAAGTGATTAGATGATGAAGATCATGGCAGACATGGACAGAACTGGACACACTGAGAACATATTTTGGAAATGATGCGATGGGAGGTGGGAGTGGTAAAGAAAGAAACCAAGACTATAGAGTGTGGGTTTGGTTAAGTGGGTGAATTGTGGTGGGTGCACTGAGAAAAGGACCTAGGAGGGGAGTGGGGGAGGGGACAACTGTAAATGTTCTCTGTTGCCTTTATTCACAGACTGGGTCTCAGGGCAGGAGTCAGGACCAGATCTATATATAACCTCTCCATCCGCAGGGCTGAGTGCAGCCTACACACAGCCCAGGTACCTAGTAACTTGTGTTCATGTGACGTGGAGAAAAGACCTGGAAATCCCAGGTCTGTTGCTTTATCCTCAAGCCTTTTAATTTCTCTGCACTTCAATTTCTTGCCCTATAACACTGGAGGACAAAGAGTTACTTTGCCTCTCCCATGGAATGTTGTTTCAAAACTAGAGTTGTATGTAAAAGTAATTTGAAACCATAAGCCACTGTGCAAGCATAAGTTTTATGGAAGGGATTATGATCCTACTAGAGGCCCAGTGCATGAATTTGTGCACAGGTGGGGTCCCTCGGCCTGGCCGGGGCGTCTCACCCAGTCCCAATCAGGGCTGATCAGGGCCGGCTGGCCATGGGAAGTTGGCTGTGGGAGCACACTGACCACCAGGGGGCAGCTCCTGCATTGAGTGTCTGCCTCCTGGTGGTCAATACGCATCACAGCGACCGGTCAACTGGTCATTCAGTCACTTAGGCTTTTATATATATAGATGTTAGCAGGTTAGCCTCTACCTTGGTCAGTATCTCCATAGTCTAATGGTTAGAGGGCTTCTGGGCTCAGTGGGCCTCAGGTGGAAGCCCTTAGGCAGCATGGGCTTTCCGAGCCTCAGTTTCTTTGCCTGTACAATGGGCATTATCCTACCTCTCACACTGGGTCACTGAGAAGTTCTGAAATGAAAGATGTGAAAGCTCCACTCCAGTGCTCACAGGTCGGAGAGTATTCTCGGGGAGAGAAGGGAGATCCGTCACTTTCCCCACAGCTATTTATCTACTGACAAAGAAGGCACCAAAAAGCTGTATCGAGTTACTGACTCATGAATGTAGGATGGAGAGTTTCATAAAGAGGCCACTGTGAGCACAGTGACGGATTGAGTGTAGGAGACTGTTAGGGCAGAAATCATTTCCACTTACATCTGAAGAGCATTCTGTCGTTTACAAAGCCATTTTTGTAACACACAGAGTGCCTCCCCCAGTTAGCCTTACTCAGGTGTGATGTCTGTGGGCAGAAGCTGCTGGCCCTGTTTGCCCACCTGGAGGTGGACACTTCACTCCAATATTCCTGGAGGGTCTTTATACCTTCTGAAATTCGGGAATACACTGAGAATAACAGAATCCAGACAAGTTACTGACAGAAGAACTAAATGCAGACTCTACACATGGGCTATAGGCTGACGCTGAGGCCTCAGACTCTCTCAGACAACCAAATCATGCCTATTGCTAATACGGGAGTCCCCCCTTATCCACAGTTTCACCTTCCACAGTGCCAGTTACCTGTGGTCAACCACAGTCCGAAAATATGCAATGGGCAATTCCAGAAGTAAGCAATTCATACCTTTTAAATTGTACACCTTTCTGAGCAGCATGATGAATTCTCGTGGCATCCTGCCCAGGACATGAATCATCCTTTTGTTCAGCGTCCACACTGTCTACTCTCCCTGCCCATTAGTCACTTAGCAGCCGTCTGTTATCCAATCGACTATCCCTGTATCAAAAGGCTTGTGTTCTAGCAAACCTTATTTTACTTAATCATGGCCCCACGCGCAAGAGTAGTGATGTTCAATATGCCAAAGAGAAGCCATAAATGAGTGTATGAACAGGAAACATCATGGTATATAGAGGGGTCTGGACTATTCTCAGGTCCAGGAATCCACTGGGGGTCTTGAAATGTACACCCCATGGATAAGGGGGGGGCTACTGTCTCTTTTGCATATAGTGATTTTCAACTGGTTACTGGTTGAGATATGAAAAGAAAGAGGAGAAGAGGTGATATTACAGGGGAACAAACGTTCATTAAAATCTGTGTGAGAGAGGGGCGGGGGGAGAAGGTATATAATAAAGTCTCCTGACACTTATCCCACCAAGTGGAGAATCTCATGAGCTCCTTCTCTCTGATCGGATCTTGTTCAGTGCCTGGACCATTTTTGCCTCCCTGATATGCCATCTGTAGCCCTCCCATTGTCCAGGACAACCTAAGTTTAACCCAGTCTGCATAGTTACTCTGGGACTGAAAGGTCTAATTGATGAGTTATCAGCTTCTTATCTACAATTCTGTTTTGCTTTTGCCTGTATTGTTATGGTTCTCACTGCTGCTCTCCTTATAGCTAGAGTGCAGCTCTTTGTAGCCAAAACTGAAGGCACCCATTATCTTCCTACAGACAACCTGCAAGTGGCTGCCCATGTCTGTGACCCAAGGGTGCTTCTTCTTGTCCCCCCTCGTCCTCTCCCCCACCCAGTGCTGCAGGGGTGAGAGGCATAGCATGGAGAGCTCTTATTTTCAGCACTAGTACAAAATTCTCCCACACTGTGCATACATCAACACTGTGTTATTTCCTGCACTGGAAAGCGAGCGATAGGGAGGGGGAAAGGGAGAAGGAGAGGGAGAGGGGAAGGGGGAGGGAGATGGGGAGAGGGAGGGGGAGGGGAGAGGGAGGGGGAGAAGGAGAGGGAGAAGGGGAGGGGGAGAAGGAGACGGAGGGGGAGGGGAGGGGGAGGAGGAGAGGGAGAGGGAGGGGGAGAGGGAGAGGGGTAGGGAGAGGGAGAGGTTCTGTCTGAAGCAGCCTTTGGCTCTCTTTCTTGCTGACCATTTCCAGCTCACTCATGTGTGGGCATCTCCCACAGCAAATACCATATTTGATCCTCCAGATAATACTGTGTCTTGCCAGAACACATAGAGCCATATCAGTTAAAAAGAGGAACAGAATTGGGTCTCATCCTTCTATCTCCTCTAACTTCAAGCTGAGAGAGCCTCCAGTCAGTCATAAGCCTCTGTCATAAAGCCTCTCTGACCCTCAGTCTCCTCATCTGTATGGAACCCAGATGCTAGCTGTCTCCTCCTCCAGGCTTTGCTTTTTCTGCTTTGGCTTTGGCTACAATTTGATGTATAAATTGACTTCCATGCCAGATTCCATAAGAAATCCAATCACAGCGAGAACTCATGACTTTTAGTGATCAGGGGAGCCCTGGGAAGAGGCTCAGACCGTGCTGTGCACAGCAGCATTCCATTAAGGAGCCCATATTCTCTAAAGGTCCCATCCAGGATTCTCTCTCAGTGTTTCCTCTCCCCCCATGCAAACTCCCAGGCCTCTGGCACCACAAGAGCCAGCGACCTCCTCCTTTCTTCCAGAGCATGTCTGGCCCACCCATCTTCCCCAGGCCTTATTTAGATGTTCCTCCAAAACCAGACAGTTCCTTCTGGAGGGGAGGATGGAGGAGACAAGTCTCTCTTTTTCTACAAGAAAAATGGGAAGAGTACCGTGTCCCTCCTTATGCAGGGTTTGAGGACAACCATATGGAGTGAGTGTAAAAATTCTCTGTAGAATGTAAAGTATTCATCAAATGTGAGGGAGTATGATGATGGTGACAGCAGAAATGCGACATTAGAGATAGGAGAACTAGCCAATGGTAGCTACGCATCTTCAGCTACAGTGAACAGTGAGAAATGGAGTTGACATCCAGACCCAGCTCACACACACACACATGTACTCTCTCTCTCTCTCACACACACACACACATACACTCACACACACTCACACATACACACACATGCACTCACACACACATGCACTCACACACACACACTCACACATACACACACACTCACACACACATGCACGCACTCACACACATGCATGTGCGCACACACATGCACTCATACACACACTCACACACACGCACACACACTCACACACACATGCATGCACTCACACACGTGCACGCATACATACACACACAGGCACTCACACACACACACTCATACACACTCACACATACACACACACGCACTCACACACACATGCACTCACACACACACTCACACATACACACACTCACACATGCACACACACATACACACACGCACTCACACACACATGCATGTGCGCACACACATGCACTCATACACACACACACGCACACGCACTCACACACATGCATGCACTCACACACAGGCACTTACACACACACATGCATGCACACATATATACACATATACACAACTGAAACAGTTTCACAACGCAGCATCTGCCTTGCTCTGCGCAGTCTACTCTGTCTTTACTCTCTTCCTTTCTGCCGCATTTTCAAACGTTCATTGTGGCCATGAAATCCCTTTCAAAATCCAGCAGTGAGTCACCAGCCTTGCTTAGAAGAACCCTGACAATCCCACTCTCATTCTCTAAAGAAGAAACCAAGGCCCACTTATTGTTTGAACAGACATTTACTGCCTGTCCAGCCACCCACACGATGTACTGAACTTGGGAAGGTGCCCTGAGGACTCCCGGGCCAGCAGAGGGGTGTGAAGAGGCAAGTGTGGGCAGAGACTGCCAAGTTCACACCCCTCCAGGGAAAGGACTAGAATTCATACTGCACAGGTTGTTTTTTAATTACTTGCCTATAGTTTTTTTTTAATATATTTTCAAAGATGGAGAGAGAGAGAGAGAGAGAGAGAGATCAATGATGAGAGAGAATCACTGATCAGCTGCCTCCTGCACACCCGACACTGGGCACTGAGCCGGAAACTTGGGCATGTGTCCTGACTAGGAAACGAACCATGACCTCCTGGTTCATAGGTCGATGCTCAATTATTGTGCAACACTGGCCAGGCACTTGCCTGTAATTTTTAAAATACAAATTTTTTCATTGTATTTTTAAATATTTCCATTTGTAACTGATGAAAAATAAAACTTTCATGTAAATTTTTAAAATTTTTGCTCTGTGTACATCAATCTGCTGGGGCCTGCGGACAAAGCAAATCAGCATAGGCGGGAGGCTCAACCTTAAAGGGACAAGAAACACAAATTCCTAGCTTTTAAGTAAAGCTTTATCACTTAAAGACCTCTTCCATATAACACTGCTTATTTATTTCAGTGTTCTCAGTAATCCGATGGCGCTGCTCCCAGTTTACAGACAGAAAGCTGAGGCGCAGGCAGCGACTGGCCCAGGGTCACTCCATCAGCGAGTAGCAGGAAGGTTAAACCCTTGCTGGGCTGTGATGGGAGCTAAGGTCAGGACTGCCTTAGAGGAGGCCTGGGTTTCTCCTGAGACAATTGTTATGAAACACGACAATCCTTCATAAATTTGAAAATTTTCAAGTCATTGTAAAAATCACCTCTACTTTTCAATATATCATAAATTGTCCTCATAAGCCTCACTTTCTCATCCCTTTCCTGGCACAGACTTCTAGTCCAGGGTGGACGCCAGAAAGCAGTGTTCCCAGGCCTCTCCCAGCTTCCAGTCTCCGTGCAAGAGCCCGAGAAATAAGCCAAAAGCCCACTGTCTCCACACCCTCCTCCCAGCACGGCCCTGACTCATGGGCCCCACTCCCAGAGTGGGTCTCCTTCTCCGAGCTGTTTATTTATTTCCAGAAATTCTCACAAGGCTAATGACAAGGAAACCTGACATTTGTCTAACAGAGCTCAGACCGGAGAAAATGCAAAGCCCCTGAAGGGACGGTTGTGTGAATGGGAGCCAACGGGTTTTAAACCCCAGGTGCAAATCAGAGCAAGAGGTCATTGTGAGAACCAGACAGGAGACGAGTTCAACTGCAGTCGATCTGCACGAGGCCCAGGTCCTTGCAGAAAAATATAAATAAATAGAACATGCACTTCAAGATGTTAGACTTACAGAAGGACTCTCTTTAAATTTCCTTTGTCTGTCATTAACACACACGTGCTCACACACACACCATGGCAGACAGAATTTGAGATGCACTTCATCAAGAGTAGGCTGTAAGTCTATAAGGTCGTTTGCAAGGCTTTCTCAAGCCCATTTACCTGTCCATTGCTTTTCATGTAGAGGTAGCTCCAAGCATTATTATTAAAATACTAGGGGCCCAGAGCACGAATTCATGCACCTTGAAAGGAACTGTGGGCTGAAAAGCTGTGGTAGGCACAGGGGCGGGTCTTGGCCCATCCTCCGCACCCCTGCCCAGCCCCTCTCACCACGGCCCCCTGGGCCCCCTGTCTGCCGGCAGCCCCACTTCCGCCACCGCCACTTTCACACGCTGATGGCACCAGCCCCACGCGCACCCACTAATAGTGCAGAGCGACTGGGGCTGGTGCCAGCAGCAGGTGCGAGCAACGGCTGCTGCCCCGATTGCTCCTCAGGAGCAGGGGGAGGTGGAGAAGCCCTCAGAGGTGATTAGGGCTGGCAGCCAATGCTCACACCTGCTGATGGTGCCAAGTGATCGGGACCAGCGCTGGGCACCGGCAGCGGGTGCGAGTGGCAGCTCCGGTGCTGGCTGCGGGTGCAAGTAGGGCCAGCACTGGCAGTGGATGCAAGCGGGGCTGGTGCCGGCAACAGGCACAAGTGCCAGGCAGGACCACGGCACGCGGGAGCAAAGAATTTTCAGTAACCCACCAGAGGCTTGCCCTGATGACAGCGACTGGTGCCCCGCCTTGGTCTGGCACTCCCGCTCACCTGTTCTACCATCTCACTGCGGCCAAAGCCGTGGAAGCACACACCTCCTGGTGGTCAGCACACATCATAGCGACCAGTTGTTCAGTTGTTCGGTTGTTTGGGTTGTTCCACCGTTCGGTCTATTTGCATATTACCCTTTTATCATATAGGATTAAATGCAAGATGTAAATGCCAACCATGCTCAGCATAGAATGGGAGAGAAGACTGAGGAGGCATACTTTGCACCACATAAGAAAATTGTCCTGCAGGAAATAAGCAGCCATTGAATCAATGGAAGCCCGGGTAGCTGCAGGACCCTGCCTGCATTACAGAAGATTGTCCTTGCAACAGAGGGAGGATGGTGGGACGACAGTGAGACAAGGTGAAGCTTGGCCAGTTAGGCTGACATTGTAATATTCTAAAAATAAGTGATTACTGTCCAGAGGAGGTGAGAGGAGACAATTCTCCATGGTCTTCCTACATCTCTGTGTGTCTTGTGAGTGAGGCACTGATCACCTTCTGTTCCAGGCTGTCTCTTCAACAGCCTTGGAAGAGATAGTGTCTCCCTGCAGAGTAAAGGGAAAGTTTGCTTACAGCTACAAAATAGACATAGTTTCTCCCACACCCTCCTAGAGCAAAGAGCAGGCATGCTTACTGCCTATGTTAAAGGCTTGGGTTCCCTAAACTCAGGGTTCCTCTCCTGGAATACAACTCACTCTATGGGCAGGTGTCATTTGATTCTCATTGCATTATTTTGCTGACACTCTGGCTACTGTGATTACCATGAGTAATAACTCATCCTTTGTCTCTGACCCCTGCAATGTGTGTCTTCTACCAGCATCCATGAAACTGTGGCAGACTCGAGTGCTCACTTTAATGAGGGAACAATCTCCTGCCCTTCACAGTTCCTAACACTGAGATATAATTGTTACAGCAGGAATGGTGAGGAAGGAATAGATGTGAAATAAATTTAAGTTATTTTGGCAGAAAGAGAAGAGAAAGTGTTAAATTTGAAATAAATGCATTCTCCCTCTTCAGTAACCTTCCTCCTTTCCCAAGGACATGTCTGTGAATACACTCAATTCTTAGTCTTTTGTGGTGCTAAAGGAGGTATGGATTAGAGAAAAGTCTGAGTGTGCAGATGATTATGGGGCTGATCTACATCAGAAAGGGTCCAGAGTAGACCATGAAACAACAGAGAGGAAGAGAAATAAAAGATCCTTGGGGTTGGGGATAGTAGCAGGCTGGATTGGAAGTGTTTGGGAGATTTTCAGGGGGGGAAAAAAAAACACAAGAAGGCAGCTGCTCAGATACAGTTAACATAGATGGCTAGGTAGATGATCCATAGATAGGTAGGTAGGTAGGTAGGTAGATGAAAGAAAGAAAGAAGAAAAACCAATAGATAGATAGACAGATAGATAGAAAAAATGATAGATAGAAAAATAATAGATGATAGATTGATAGATAAATAGATAGAATGGTAAGTAAGTAAAGAGATAGGTGTAGCTATAGATAAAGATAGAGACAAAGAGAGACAAAATGCAAAAAGCAGATTTCCAGGGTTGCTGTGTATTATGAAAGAGAACTCTCTTTAGTTCTTTACAGGGTTCAGTAAAGGTTAAAATCATTTTAAATTTTTGTTTTGTTGGCTAGGCTGTTGGGGATTTTTTCATGAAGTAAGCCAAGGCTAACTTCAAGGCAAAGCCAACAGGCCAAGATATATGTAAATTACAGGTGCAAGACTCATGAGAAGGCAGTTCATTCGATGTGTCAGATTTAATGGGAAAAGAAATCTGTGATAGCACTCAGGCTGCCAACTTGAATGTCTTGTTTTATGGGGTGCCATTTATCACACCAGGGAATATGAAAGTTGTAGGTTTTGATCTTGAACATGTAGAGTTTGGGGTGAAAGTTGTAGGTTTTGATCTTGAACATGTAGAGTTGGGAGTATCTGATGGCCTGGAGTCCATGGCAGTGATAGGGCACCTGTGGCAATGGAATTGAACGAGTGGCTGCTGCCAGGGGTGGATCCCTGGAGCAGGCCACAGAGAGCCTGAGAAGGGCCAGGCAGCGGGTGGAAACTGGAAGAAGCAGTGTCAGGAAAGCCAAAGGAAGATCGTGTGTCAAGGAAGACGACCAGATGCTACTGTGAGATCCAGGAAGAGAGAGACTGCGATTGCCCTAAACCCTCACTCTTCTCTAAAAAAATAAAAATAGCAGTACGAGGTATAATATAAAAGACTTAATAGAAAAATAACCATATTCCAAAACAACACATGGAAGAGAAACAGAGCAACAAGTGGGAAGGGAAGTGAGGCCAGCAAGGGCAGCCAGGAGTCCACAAGGAGATGGAGAGGGAGGGGCCCACGCAGTGTGCCGGGGCCAGCGTTAGGTTCGGCACATGAAACCTGGAGTGGAGCAGGCATCTCCACCCACGAACAGAGGCCGAGGAAACCGCATGGCTCCCTGGCTGTAGTAGATATCACCCTGCTGTCTGGATCAGCTGGGAGCAGGGGCAGCCACGAGGCCAGCGGGCCCACTGCAGACCATGTGCCCAGCTCCCCTCTCCAGCACAGTCTATCCACCCTGGCCTCCAGGGCTCCCAGCTCTGCCATCTCAGGTCAGGGACACCGCCACATGGCGCCTGGCTTCCCATCCCTGCGCGGTTTCCTAGGAAGTCACTAGGCAGGGATCTGGGAAAGTCATGACTCACCTCATGTGTCTCCCCGTCTCTGGGACCACTGCCCTCACCACCTAGTGCTTGACGTATGAGAACTGCTTTTCTATAGTATATCCTATCCAGCTTTTGTTTTCTCAGAGGTGAGGGTCAATCTGGTTCCTGACTCCATCTTGACCAAAAACAGAAATTGCTCCTCTGACTGCAAATGGCATCTGTCTATGAGGCCTTGATTCCCAATTCACACTTCCCACCCCTGCCTCTTGAGCACCCTCCAGCTGCCTCCTTGGCATCTTCCTTCAGATGTCTACTTAGGTGCCCTTGAGGAGGCACCTGTTCCTCCTTCTCCTGCCCAACTCTGCTCTTCTGCTCCATCTCATTCATGCAAGGACCTCCTGACTCTCCCCTTTTGTTCACCCATCTCTGCCTACTCTACACACATGCACTTGGAACAATGAATAATGTCTGTCCATCGCTCACAAACTCCATACTGCACTGCATGGTCCTCTTCTGTCCCCATTGTCTGCACCCTGACAGCCAGCAATATCTTTTGCCTCGAACGATGCTGTGGCCTCCACACTAGTCTCCTCTGTTCAGTCGTGTTTCTTGCACACTGTGTTCTACTACACAGCAGATGAAGTGATATTTTCAAAACACTCTTCTAGCCATGTTACCTTTCTGCATGGATTCTCTGATATCCTTTCACTGCACTTTGAGTGAAATCTGAGGCCCTTCCCATGGCCTCCAAGGCCCTGTTCCATCCTGCGAGCTCCCTCTCCACCTTTCCCTCTGCTCACCAACTGCTCTGGCTGCCACACCCACTCCTGCCCCATGGTCTTCCCACCTGCCCTTTCCTCTGCCTGGAAGTCATCTCTCCCCTGGTCGCAGAGCTGGCTGCTCCACCCTCCAGTCTGCCTAACTGTCACCTCCTCGGGGAGGTCTTCATTGCCCACTCCATCCAATGGAGGCCCTGCCCTTGCCCATTCAACACCTCCTTGTCTGTTTCCTTCACAACACTTTTCAGAGTTTACTGTTTCTATTCCTGTCTGTTCACAGTGTCTTGTCTGTCTTTCTCACTCGAATATCAGCAGCAGGGGGACAGGAACACTGCCCATCTTGCTCATCATTCTAATCCCAACTTCCGGTACAGTGCCTAGCTCTGTAAGTGTTAAATCAATCAAACAATCAATCAATCAAAACTCAATGAATTGATGAATAAACAAGAATGTGTAGTTGCATTCTGGAGGTAGAGAGCTCTGGCTACATTGTGGACCACCATGGAAGTGGGTAAGCCTGGCCGAAGCAGGGCCAGATGAGGGTGAGGCAAAGGAGGTACCTCATGCAGAACATTGAAGGAGGCCCTCATTCTCATGATCATGCAAGAGTGGATTCAACATGTGAGAGCAGTACCTCCTTAAATGTGATATTCTAGGTGCCTCACACACCTCACCCCAGCCCCAGCCCTGGGCAGCAGGGATACCCTTTGGGAGATTGAGACAGTTCAAAAAAGAGCTGGTGGTAGCCATGGTAACGGACAGAAGTGGACGATTAGAGACATGGAGGAGACCTAGACCCAGCGGGCTCACTCTCCAGCTCACTTTGCTCAGGTCTCCTCATCCAGTCTGTCTAAAGCACACAGGCTTCCCTTCCCATTTCCAAACCTGCTTCTTTATCATTCTTTCCAAGCTTTCAGGGTTAATTATCTTAGCACCTGTCACCTCACTAGCCGCAAGTGGCATTTTTGATGAAAAGAACTTTAGGAAAAGTTTGAAAATCACAGAATTCAAGGGCATTATAGCAGACAAGAAACAAGGAGCCATTTATTCAGTCTAATGAGTCTTGAAGCTGTACCCACAGGATGCAGGCATCTTGTGACTAGACAAAGTGTTCCAGCAAAACAATCCAATGACCAGGAAATCTTCCCATTTCATAGCTAGTGTGGTTTGATGAAGGGAAGTTAAATAAGTACATGAAAATCATTTAAATTATTCTAAAAACCATTCTTCTCAAATATTTAGGATACTGCCTCTTATCTTTATCTCAATTTAGATGGTATGAGACTTAGCAGAACATAATAAACACTGTTTTGCTGGGTAAATCTGTATTCCCTGGGTCCTGCTAGAAATACTATGACTTCCACAAGCTCTGTCTCCTAAGCATGATGAAAAATATGACTCCACCTTCCTTGTTTTCCAACATAATAAACTAAGTTCACCATTGAAGTTGACAGCAATATCCAAGTTTGGGGACTCCCACTCATTAACGCTGTTCCTGTTTCAATCTGCTCTTTTCCCCATAAAGGCTTGCTTCCCATATCAGTCAGGATGGGCTCTGTTATGCTGCTGTAACAAACAATGCCCAAATCTCATAAATTTGAACACACAAGTGCACAAAGATTTTATGTGTGTGTACATCTCTAGTTCAGTTAGATGTTGGGGGTGGGGGGCGTGTCTCTGTTAATCCTAATCACTCAGTGATCCAGGTTGATGGACACTTTAGAAACATGTTTCCAAAAGTGGGGAGGGAATGTGGAAAATCATGCATGATTTTTTTTAGTTTCTGCCCACAAGGGACACATGTCATTTTTGTTCAAATGTCATTGGTCAAAAACCAGTTATGTAGCAGTAGCTGATTTCCAGAAGGGCAGAGAAGTACACATTTACCATTTGAAGAAGGATTTGGTGGACAACCCTGACTGCCATACTTCCCTACACAGTCTATAAGAAGAGAAGGAGGAGGAAGCAGAGGACTAGAGGAGGAAAAGAAGAAAAACAAGAAGATTAGAAAACCCTTATGCTAAGGGATCAGAAGGCTTGCATTTTCTTAAGATGTATAATCTTGGGTAATTTAGTTAATCTCATGAAGTCTTAATTTTGTCACCTATAAGATAGGACTAATAGTATCTGCCCCATCCAGTGGTTGTGGAGATTCAATTACATAATCTCTGTAAAGTGTTTCCCTCACGCCTGGCACAAAGTAGTCTG
Organism: Myotis yumanensis; assembly: GCF_028538775.1. Classification (NCBI taxonomy): domain Eukaryota; kingdom Metazoa; phylum Chordata; class Mammalia; order Chiroptera; family Vespertilionidae; genus Myotis; species Myotis yumanensis. The sequence continues at coordinate 234,308,892 of NW_027223752.1, read as the reverse complement.
CTCAGTAAACAGCCATTGTCAAAGCACTTTCAAGTCCGTGGGCACATGTGATCCTCGTGTTGAGCCTGCAAGGTCAATAGTGGGATTATTATTACCCATATTTTACAGATGTGGCCATGGAGGTTCTAAATCCAGCTCTCAGATCTTCAGGCCCTAACACAGTGCTCTCGCCTGCATGTCCCTCTCCTTCTCTTTTCTGGGCTTATTTTTAAAAACTCCCTTGTGACAGGTGAATATTTAGGCATATATCAAAGTGAATGACTGAGAAATAAGAATGTAAACGGGTGAATTTGGCCCAGGCTAGAAGATGTAACACCTGTGTTAGCGAAGTCAGTGGAACGCCTCCGGACAGATTTTTGGAACATTTTTCATACATGTCAATGCAAAACTCACTCGGGCTGCATACAGAAGACAGACGTGTCCAAGGACTTCAGGGGTCCCTGAGTGAGATCATCCTCTCCCAGAAAGGAGGCCCAGGAGACAGGGAATCGTGGCATTATGGTTTCCATTCAGGGATGCATGCATTGTTGCCTTTGATAAACATTCAACTATCAGTTGCATAAAAGAATGAGCTGTCCTGAAAGGCAGCTAGAAACAGATACAACATGAACACCTTTGTCCCTGTGTCTTAGTCTGGGGAGAGGCTGGTGGCTTAGTCCTGAAAGTGAAAGTTAGAGCAAGTCCTGTCTTCTAACGAAACGAATGCCTAAAGAGAGCACGCAGACTTTCCGCGTAGACAAATGCAAGCCTTGCTGCCACCTCTTGCCAACTGGAGGGGAGGGTCTCTAGGTCAGGGCCAAGCAGGAGATTCAGCTCTGACTCTCCAGCCAGCACCCAGTGGATGCAGAGAGAGGAGTGGATGGGCTGACTGTTGTCCCCGCAAGCTGGACATCTTAGGGAGCAAATGCCACCTCCCTTCCCAGAGCTCTGGAGCTTTCCTGAAACCCATCTCTAGAACTAACTCTTCCAGACCCTGCCTGACAGCTCCCACCCACCCTCTCCTTTTCCTTCAACATCACAACTTCACAGCTGAGACCTTGGTGCATCTCTGATTGTTTCTCACATATGGGGTCAGAGACTCTCGTCCTTCGTCACTCACTACCTTCTCATTGATATTGTTGCCTGTAAGGCAAGGGTGGGGAAAGTCCAGTCCCAGGGCCGTATAAGGCCCGCAAAATCATTTGGTCTGGCTCTGCCAAGGCATTAGGGTGTTAATTAATTGTTTGACCAAATAGAGCAGGCTAATTTTTAAGTTGATACTTTTGTTTGGCCTGAGAATGATGTTATAAATATCTAAATGCCCTTGGCAGAAAAAATGGTTCCCCACCCCTGTAGGGACTTGCAATCAGACACTCAGGGAAGCCAGTGGGGCTTTAGGCATTAGGAATTACTACGGGAGAAAGACTTGGCATTGAGAAAAGTTCATCCAGGGGAGCCCAGGACTAGGATGAGACCTCCTGAACTCCAACCTGCTTCCACCACTTCCAACATGACCCCACAGTTCAGTTTCCTTTTCTGTGAAAGGGGGTCATATTAGTAAGTACCTCCTTCGGTTGTTGCAAGGATTAAATAACGCATGTACCACACTACAACCGGAGAGTATCTTTAACCTAAGGAAGTCAGGAAATACCAGTGATCATTCTCATCAGAATAAATTTGCTCTCCCCACACACTCGGGAAGGCCCGCCATCATTCTCGATTTAGGTCGGAACCTGAATGTCTTGCAGGAATGTGTTTGCAAACATGGCTCACTGCAAACAGTGCAACATGAATAAGCTACTTCCGAGGACGGCACTGCTGTGACACTGGTGGTCCCGGGCTGAGGGGCTACAGGACGGGATAAGATGAGACCAGACATGTGTCTTTCAGGAACTCTACAGTTTGGTTTGTTAAAATAGAAAACAGCACAGTTGTATATGTTTTAATCTAACAAAAAAATGAGATTCTGATTTCCTTTTCTGCTACATCCCATATTCAATAATGTCGGGGTTTGGGTCCATGGACATGGCAGGGGTGATAATCATTAGAGCAGAGGAGGAAGGCACAGGGCACTGTGCAAATGCATAACAGAATGTGCCCTGTTAGAGTCGAGAATATTGTACATATTTCAAGATAGAGAATCTGGCCCTAGCTGGCTTGGCTCAGTGGATGGAGCACCGGCTTGCGGACTGAAGGGTCCCAGGTTCGATTCCGGTCAAGGGCACATGCCTGGGTTGCAGGCTTGATCCCCAGTAGGGAATGTGTAGGAAGCAGCTGATCAATGATTCTCTCTCATCATTGATGTTTCTATCTCTCCCTCTCCCTTCTTCTCTAAAATCAATAAAAATATTTTTTTTTAAAAGATAAAGAATCTGCATTTCTGTTTTTGCAAAAAAATAAAATCACAAGAAGACATTTCTGTATTTCCAACACAGGGCTCTTGTTCCTGCATTTTCTTCATGATCTCTAGGCTTCAACTTGAAGCATCCCACCCACCCCCTCTTTACACCCCCTCCTACCCCCCACCCCCTGCAAACAAGCTGGGGAGGGAGGGAGGGAGCACAGAGCACATGGGAGGTGGGGGACAGAGTTCACCCCGTGAAAAATCATTAATCATCCTGAGGTCACCAGCCCTGAACATGCTTCCTTCTCAAGCCTGTCCTGTGGGCGATCTGTCTCCTAACAGGTTTTGCAATGCTGAGTTGTAAAGCGTTCCTGATGAATTATTGTTGGCACTCAGTCCAAAGGCTGGGAGGCTGGAGTCCGCGGAAGGAAAAGCAGACCCTCTCTCCTACGTCTGTTGCCCGTGGGGCCAGCACGGGGCTTGCATTGTGGCTGTAAGCAGATGGTCTGCAGGCCCCTTGTCCCTGCAGCCTCAAGTCCAGGAAGGGCCTGGGACAATTGAGGTTTATCACTACACTTCAAAACGGGGACATCTGAGGGCAGGCCACACCCTAAACCATGTCCCATCATAACACACTTCTGGGTAAGGACAGGATTCATGTTCCCATTAGACAGTTAAAGAAACTGAGGCCAGGGCTAGGCTTTGGCATGTTCAAGGTGACCCAGCTACTTTGTGGCATAGCCAGGATTAGAACTCAGGTCCCCAAACTACCATCTCTTTCCCTTCCTCCACCCGGCTTGTTCTGGGCTACATGGCCCTGCAGTGATGTGAGCTGGCCCTATAGGACCTCAGCCCTCACCTAAGGCGTCTGCCCCAGCCCCCCGGCACATGGGATGCACTGCTCCCAGTTCCCCCCTGGCTTCCTTCTGGTCAACCAGAGCCAGTGTAAGTAATGCTTCCCTGTCACTGTCCCATGTGAGGTAGGAAGACAGGCTTTACTAAACCCATTGTATAGATAGGAAATTAAAGCTCAGAGAGATTTAGTGACTTTTCTTCCTGACACTAAAATAGGAAACCAGGATTCCTGCAAGTCACTTGCCATATAACCCTAGGAAGGTCATTTTTGCTCTTTTGGGGCCTCCCTCTTCCTACAATGGAGAGATTGTGAACTCAGATCTCTTAGATTCTTTCCAGGAATAATATTCTAGGGCAGTGTCTCTCAAATGTGTGCCTAGAACCCCAGTTACTGAGAAGATGGTTGTGGGTGTTCTGTGGAACCATTTGGGAAACACTGTCCTGTGGTTGGCTTTCAAGGCAGATTCTGTGACCCAGTGCAGGTAATATACACCAAGGCCTCATGCAGTGTAAGAAATGGAAAAGGAATGAAGTCCATCCGTCCCTGTACTGTGCCCAGCATGTGCTGAGTACTTCCCATTTAATCTTCAAAACCCTGGGAAGTAGGTATTTATCTTACTTCCACTTTACAGCTTGGAAACTAAATGAAACTGAGGAAACTCTGATTATGTGTATGACAGAGGATGGCTACTCAAGAAAAGGACCTCAAGGAATTTGTTCATAAACCTTAAAGGGCTATAAAAAGGTTCATTGTTGTTATTTATTTAATTTGCCATCAACCACAGGGAACTCTTGCTTCACTTTCACCTTCCCAATCGCAAGCAAATGCATCTATTAGCTGAACCTAAACTGGACCTAGAACTCTAGCTGCAAGAGAGTCTGGGAAACATGGTTCTCTTAGCTTTACGTCCTCTGCAATACAGGACAGCACACCAGAGGAGGGTGGGATTGATGCTGAGTGTCAATGACCATATTCATCATACACCCTATGGTGAATTAGGTTACCAGAGTCACTCTCCTCCTGGACTCTGGGGTCTGAGGTGTCAGCTGGGTAAAACAGGAGAAGGAATTGCTACAGAGATGGATTTGGGGTGTGGAGTGGTGAACAGAGGCCAGAATGAGGACACAAAGCTTCTACCCAATGTTGCAGCAAGAGAGATATAAAGAAAAAAAATCAAAAGTAGCACTGAGTCAAGAGTTCATTTTCTCAGATTAAAGCAGCCTTGTGGGCTCTACTCCCAGTTCTTTAGACATATTCTCTCCTTCACTAAGAAACACTCTCTTATCACTTTCTTTTCCCAATAGTTTGAGGACCCAGTGGGTCACAGCACATCGATGTGAAATCACTGTTGAGGGACGCACACACTAGAGCAGTGGTTCTCAACCTTCCTAATGCCGCGACCCCTTAATACAATTCCTCATGTTGTGGTGACCCCCAATTTCATTGTTACAAATTGAACATAATTGAAGCATAGTGATTAATCACAAAAACAATATGTCATTATAGATGTGTTTTCCGATGGTCTTAGGCAACCCCTGTGAAAGGGTCGTTCGACCCCCAAAGGGGTCGCGACCCACAGGTTGAGAACTGCTGCACTAGAGAGACCTTGATCATCTCCCAACCTGTAAAGCCAAGTAACTTCATCCACTTGCTTTTTGTCCTGTGCTCATTCTGCCTGGAAAGTCCTTAAATGACCTAGTCATATAAGTATAATTCAGAGGGGCAGAATTTCATATCATTTTTTACTATATAGTGATTTCATTTCTAAAACTGAGTATATTTCACTTTTGGAAGCAAGAAAAAAAATAAGTTGAAAATATATCTTGGAGGAGGAGGGAGGAACAAATAGGCAGAGCACAGAGGATTTCTAGTGACAATACTCTGAAATTCCATAACAGTGGGTACATGTCATTGCACAGTGGTCCAAAGCCATAGAATGAACCAACTGTAATGTAGTGTATGGATTCGGGGTGAATATGATTTGCCAAGGAAGGCTCCTCAATTTCAACAAATGTACCACTCGGGTGGGGAAAGTTGATCATGGGGGAGGTTATATGTGAGGGGGCAATTCTAGAAGATTTCTGTACCTTTCCTTCTATTTTTCTGTGAATCTTAAACTGCTCTAAAAAAATAAAGTCTTAATTTTAGAAAAATAGAATGTCTTGGCAAAATAAAATGACAGTACCTACACACTCTTGTACACACACACACACACACACACACACACACACACATATCTTTGCAGCCACAACTGTGACTTAGCATTTGCAATTATATGGGGGATCATAGCATGTTGGAGCATGAACAGACCTGAGAAGTCAGGTAGCCGGTTGGTATGGAACCACATCGTCAGGCCCCTCCAAATCCACAGAGACATCTCAAGGGCACTCTGCAGAGGCGACAGGGGTAACCGAGACCTTTCTTCCTGCCTGAACAGAAGGACTTGGCTTTCATGGTCATGGTTTTATACTTTTTATTTCCCTTTAAGATTCCATGTTAAAGAGAAATTTCACGTGCCCTAGGTGGTTTGGCTCAGTGGACAGAGGGTCGGCCTGCGGACTGAAGGGCCCCTGGTTTGATTAGGGTCTGGGGCAGTGGTCGGCAAACTCATTAGTCAACAGAGCCAAATATCAACAGTACGATTGAAATTTCTTTTGAGAGCCAAATTTTTTAAACTTAAACTATATAGGTAGGTACATTGTTACTAACTTAATTAGGGTACTCCTAAGCTGGCCTTTGCTAAAAACGTCCTCAATCTGAGGGGCTGACCTCAGCGAACGTACCCCCACTTCTTCTAACGCCACTTCTTCAAAATAGACTTGCCCAGGCTGAAAACCGACTTCTGCGCATGGGCCACGAAGTTTCAGTCGCACTGTACATGCGCGCCCGCACGTGGTATTTTGTGGGAGAGCCACACTCAAGGGGCCAAAGAGCCGCATGTGGCTCGCGAGCCGCGGTTTGCCGACCACTGGTCTAGGGCATATGCTGGGGTTGCCGGCTGGATCCCCAGAGCGGGCAGCCTATCAATGATTTTCTCTCATCATTGATGTTTCTATCTCTCTCTGTCTCCCTTCCCCTCTGAAATCAATAAAAATATATTTAAAAAAAAAAAAGAAATTTCACGCAAAAATTTTTTTTAACTAAAAAATGTTTTCACTGTAACACACACACAAACACACAGAGAACCATGAACACCTGGGAATGAGCTCAAAGCTACCCAGCCTTTGCCATTTTACAGATGGGATCACTGAGGCCAACAGAGCTTCAAGGCCCACCTGTGGTCCCACAGAAGCAGCAAAATGGGATCTGGATCTGGAAATCTGGTGAAAATATTTTCTCTCCACACACACCCACTTCGAGAATCCCAGGCGGAGTGGCCCAGACAGCCGTGGCTGGGATCCCGGGGTCAGATCATTGTGGGTGCTGTTTGTTTGCACAATGCAGAACATTGTTTAAGACCTAAAGCGCAGAGACATCCCCTGGCAAGGCTCTCTGAACTGGGGCCCAGAGGACAGGTTTCAGGCGCTTGTGGTCTGGGATGGAGCAAGCGAAGGAGAAGACAGCGCGCTCTTCCAGGGGCTCGGCGCTCCCCTGCTCCGCGTCACATCCCCTCGCAGTACTGTAAACACAAGTCCTCTGTATGTTTTTAAAATGTGAGAAGAAGCAGGATCCCGCCGCATGTTTTGACATAGCCTGCGGGGAGGGAGAATGGGACGAGCGGATCTCGCCTGTGCAGAATGTAATTGCTTCTTGCGCCTGATGGTTAATCTCAGGCTGGCTGTCCTGTCCGACAGTCCACCACCAAACCACCCACCCCCCGCAGCGCAGGGCAGACACCTGGGAGCAGCAGTAGTGGGCTCTGCCACCAGGGTGCTCTGGGATGTGGATCCTAGGTTTCCTCACCTGAAAAATGAGTCTTGGCCTAGATCCTGGTTTCCAAGCTGTCAGAGAGACTCCGTTTGGATGGTGTTACAGAGTGGGTGTCCTGGTAAGATTTAGGTTGAAGTTTCTGCTACTAAAAGGAAGTTGGAAATCCACTGGGCTAGATGCTGCTAATAACTCTTTCAGCTCTGAGATATTGCAGTTCTAGGTTTATTTCTCTCTCTTTTTATTAAATCCTCACCCGAGGATATTTTTCCATTGATTTTTAAAGAGAGTGGAAGACAGAGGGAAAGACAGAGAGAAATATCAATGTGAGAGAAACGCATCGATTGATTGCTTCCTACACTCACCCTGACCAGAGCCCAGGCCAGGGAGAAGCCTGAAACTGAGGTACGTGCCCTTGACTGAAATCAAACTTGGGACCCTATGGTTTACTGGCCGATGCTCTAGCCACCGAGGCAAACCGGCTAGGGCCTATTTTTCTTTAAGGTAATAGAAGTTGTTCTTCCACCCGAGAGAGATCAAGAAAGGCATCCTCAGTTTTTGGAAATTTGATGAGGACCTCAGGGTGGCTGACCTTGGTCACCCTACTCCCATCCCCTCTCATACCCACAGGTTTAGTTGCTCCCTCCTCTGCCCCATGTCAGTGCCCCTGCCTTGTACCAATCACACTGCCACACAGCTATTGCACTGCTTCCCAGCATTCTCGCCATTCCTGCCTCCGACCTTCCATCCATCCTCTGAGCTGCCTGAGGCCCCTGGCTGTGTCTTATTCCTCACTCAGAGCCCAGTGCCCAGCACAAGGTCTGGTAGAGTATTGATGCTCAATAAATGGATGCTGAATTGAATTTCATTCTGAACAACTGCACTTCCTTTCAAACTCAGCTAATTTTTATTTTATTTTTTTTCAGAGGTGGTATTTTTTTTAAATCTTTATTGTTGAAAATATTATATATGTTCCCTATTGTCCTCCATTGACTTCTTCTAGCCTGCCCCCACCCCCACCCCAGGCCTTCACCGCCCTATTGTCTGTGTTCCCGGGTTATGCATATATGCATACAAGTTTTTCAGTTGATCCCTTCCCACCCACCCACCCTCCCCAGCCTTCCCTCTGTGATTCAACAGTCTGTTCCATGCTTCTATGTCTCTGGATCTATTCAGCTAACTTTTAAATGTACACAATTTCAAGAACTATATACTGGCCTGGGATAGAGGCAGCATCCATTCCGTCAGTAAGCAGATGTTGAGCATCAGCGCTAAGCCAAGCACTACTCAAAGACCTGGAGAGTCACTAGAGAATGAAACTGATCCTGTCTTGTCCTGGCAGGTGTGGCTCAGTTGGTTGAGCATCGTCCCATGCCCAAGAGGTCTCCAGTTAGGGTTAGGGATTCCTGGTCAGGGCACATGCCCTGGTTTCAGGCTCTATCCCCAGTAGGGGGCGTGCAGGAGGCAGCCAATCTATGTTCCACTTTCACATCAATGTTTCTCTCTCCCACTCCCTTCCTCCCTCTCTAAAAATACATTTTAAAAAAAGGTTTTAAACTGATGGTGTCTCTGGTGATAAGGCACTAGAATTACATGATACAACTGAGTCTAGTGAGGGTCAGCGCCAGCTCTGCTCTGCCATCACAGGTCACATGGCAAAGCTGGAGCTTAACATGTGAAAGCCTCAAGGAAGAGGAAGCCATCAGCATTGGCTACTGAGCGAGAGCCTTCTAGAAGGAAGCACCGAAATACCAGTGGCACACAGAAGAGGGCACCACAGAGGACAGACATAAAACCAGAGGGATAGACTGTGGATCTGGTCACTGTCACTTGTTTGCTGTGTGATAACTGGTAAGTTGCCTTAACCTTTCTAAGACTGTCATAGGAGAAAGACCATGAATTTGGTTGATAATGTGTTGATTTGGAAGTGACTTTGGGATTCCCAATGGTGGGGTCCAAGAGGCACATGGACAACCAAGTGTGGAGTTCTGGGAAAGGATGTGAGCTCGACAGAGGGATTTTGGAGTTAAATTTCAGGGGTGTGTGTGTGTGTGTGTGTGTGTGTGTTTGAAGCCATTGGTGTATATAGTGTCACCCAGGGAGAAGATGCAGAGAGAAGAACGGAGGAGTGGTGAGGGACAGATGACAGGGAACACTCATGAGAGAGGCCCAGAAGCTGACACCTCTGGGAGATGGGTTGTCTCCTCTGTGACCCTCTAGGACAAGCATGTCAAACTCGCAGCCCACAGGCTGCATGCGGCCCACAGTGAATATTTTTGTGGCCCAGCCAATATAATGGTATGTAAGAAACATTTTAATAAAAATTTAGTAACTTAATTTTTACAATATCCTGTGATACATAATTATTAATAACAAACTACAACGTTTGCTAATGACTGATTACTATAACCGCCTTGCATTCATTTTCCTTATGCACCTCACACATAGGCGCCCCATTTCTCTCCACTAATACTAGCAGGGAATATTTTAGCAGCCAGTTACCATGTCATTCGTCTTGGACTGACTTTTTTGGTGTGCACAACAGTAAATATTTCACTTTCGGAGAACAAAAAAAATAAGTTTATTTGCATTACGCTTATTAATTTGTGCAGATATTCAGTGTCTGGTAAGTTAATGCTCAAGAAAAAATATTAATTTTTATTAAAATGTTCTATTATTTTATGTTAATGATGACTCATTTATTTCAGCCCTTTGAATTCAGCATGTCTCTATCAAAATAAACCTACGTTTCTATGAAAATTGAAGCTTTTGGTTTTTTTGCGGCCCATAAACTTACACCTTGTTTATTTGGCCCATGTTAGCCTTTGAATTTGACATGCTTGCTCTAGGACCTTGCTCAGACAGCTATCGTAGCTCCTATCACACTGCCTAGAGAATCTTTGCTTCCCTCAATACTGTGAACTCTTTGAAGGCAGGCCAAGGTTCAAATCATCTTTGCATCTCCAGAGCTAGCCCAGTATTTGAATAAATGAAATCTAGAAACCATGTCCTTTGGGAAATAACTGAAGAATCTGGCAGTGTTGTCTTGGAGAAGACGACTAAGGGAACCCATAAAGGGCTGACCTGTGGGAATATGCAGAACATCATTGCGTTGATTGTTGGAGGGAGGTTATTTCAGTTCAACACTGGAGCTGTCCAATGATGGAATGGGCCTCCTGGTAAAGTAGTGAGGTCTTCAGCCCTGGGAGAATGTAAGCAGAGATGGATGACATTCTCCCGGGACTGGGGCATTGGGTGGGAGCCTAAATACACCTCAAAGGTGTACAGCTCAGATAGTCTGATTCCAACATGGCATCCATGTACCTCCCTCTCCTGTGCCTGCTGACTCCAGAAGGGAGGAATGGAGCCCCTCCTGAGCAGACGAAGATAAGATCTCTGGGGGAGCACGGGGGCGGGGGGGAAGCCCTCATCCTAAGGAACTTCTACACCAGCTGACCCAACCTTTCCCTAGGCATTCTGGGCTCTCAGCATCTGGCCCTCATTCTAGAGGCACATAACTACCACTCATCTGTTCCACTCCCAGCCCTGACCTGCCTTTGATGGGAAGCCCTTTGAGAGTAGGGACCAGGCCTCATGTACTCATCAGGCCTATATATCTGAGATGTTTACAGAACTATTGTGAGCATTAAAGGGTTGATAAGCATGAAGTGCTTAGAGTGAGTTCTAGCGTAGAGTGGGTTCTCAAAAGAAGTTAGCTACTTTTGCTATATTAGCTTGTCCTGTACCAGCACAGTACCTGCCAGTGAAGGTTCGCTGAATAAAAGACGAAAGAATAAAGTAGCAACTAAATATCAAAGCTGCAATCACTGACTAATCAACAAACATGTATTAACCTCTAATAAGCACCTGATACTCTGCTGGATACTGAAAAAGACAAAAGTGAAAAAAATACACGGTTCTTGTTTCCAAAGATTTTTGCAATCTGATGATAAAGATAGTTATTTTTTAAGTTGATACATTGAAAAAAAAATCCAACACAGGTTTATAAAGTAACAGACAGGTCAGGCCCTTCTAACGTTTCCTAGCTGATCTTATTTGATAGAATTCTAAATTGTGAGGGATCGCAATGAACTCTTGAGGAGAGAAAGGAAAATCACGTGGGCTTCCTCGATGAGAAAGGCTTTGACTTTCTTGAATAACGCTCTTAATTTTCTTCCTATTTTACAAGTTGCCCTGAAATATTCAAACAAGGCATTATGGGGAGATGAGGGAAGGGGGCATAAACCCGGGCCATGTGGAGCCCTTTATCAACATTGGTGCATTTAATACCAGCCTTAAAGCTATGAAGCAGGTGTGGCCTTACCCTGGGCCGATTCCAGAGTCAGTCTTCTCTCTCCTCTCCAGTGGGAGGATTCACAGAAATGCTGCCCTGGAAGAGGAGAGAATCTCAGAGGTCCTGCCCTCTGACCTACCAAGGGCCACAGAACAAAATGGGCTTTGGCCGGTCACACAGAAAGGATCAGTCATGGGATTATGTGCAAATTCACCATCAACGTCCTCACAAAAGAAAACATAAGCACCATTGATTACCTTCTAATAACCATTTTATTACACATTTTATATTTATGCAAGGGCACGGGGAGAGGGCTGTTATTATTTCTCTAATGCAAAGCAGATGGCCCTGACAGAGGTAAATGGGACTTTCTGGGCGTGGCCCTGAAAGTTTGTGTTTTCCCGGAAGGTTTTGAGCCAGGGCCAAACCAGACCCAGAAGTTCCCATCCACCCCTGTCTCGACACATGACTTTCATTAACAAAATTGCATTGCTCTTTTCTGCAAAAAGTGGTACCATTACTCTAATAAAAACATGTCCATTATGGATCAATTGCCACCTACGTGGTGCCGAGGAGGACTCAGAAGCAAGAGGGCAGGGGCTGGTGAGAACAAAGGATCTTGCAGAGGGAGGCCCCAGCCACTGGGTGTCCCTCCCTGGATGGGCTTGACAGGTATGATATGGATCAAACTTGTACCTATAACCAGATCGCACTGGGATGACCCCCTACAGACAGAACCTGGACCTCAGTCTTATGTTCCAATCATTAACCAGCCCTGTCCGCTGCATGCATCTTGTCCATGGAGGCCAACACAGCACCACCAGCTGTTCTCCCTCCTGACCCAGTCTCTGAGCTCATCTAGACCCACCCACTTTGCTCCTGGCTTTGCCTTCTTACTCCATCCCAATACCTGCTCCTGCAATTTCCAGCCTCATGTTCACTTTTGAATTCAATGTGGATTGAATTGACTTAACCATGGTCATGGTATGTTCCACCTATGTCTACCTGCTCCTGATCAGTCGGGCTGACCCCTGACCGGTACCCACTCAGATTCTGAGATAATGTAAACTTTTGATGACCTAAGATATGCCCATCTTGGTGGAGGTGTTTCCCCCTATACCTCTAATTCTCAAGCTTTTAGGTACACAGGAATTGGCTGGGGAGAGGTAAAAAAAAAAGAAAAAAAAGTTTCCTGAGTCATATCTTCAGAAACTCTAATTCTGTAGGTCTACAATGGGCCGAGAATCTGCATTTCTTACAGTAGATGATTCAAATGGAGAAAGAACCCTGGGATGCATTGAAGGGCACAGCCTTAAACTGCCCCATGCACCTTCACTGGCAAGTGACCAGTTGAGGAAATACAACAAACATTGGCATCTGTACGATGCTCATCCCCTTGTGAGTGCTTTCCCATCCATTTATCCTTTCTGTCCTCTGATTCCTCTACCATTCAGGACGCCATCATGCCCATCTTACAGAGGAGGAAAGTAAGGCTCAGGGTGATGACGTGAATCTCCAGATGTGAGTGCTTAGATCAGCCATGGGCAAACTACGGCCCGCGGCCGGATCCGGCCCGTTTGAAATGAATAAAACTAAAAAAAAAAAAAAAAAAAAAAGACCGTACCCTTTTATGTAATGATGTTTACTTTGAATTTATATTAGTTCACACAAACACTCCATCCATGCTTTTGTTCCAGCCCTCCGGTCCAGTTTAAGAACCCATTGTGGCCCTCGAGTCAAAAAGTTTGCCCACCCCTGGCTTAGATCCTAACACGGGTCCTGCCTCCAGCCTGAGCCCCTCCCCTGATTCCCAGCTGCTGGGAACACATTCCCCAGTGCCAGGAACTCAACAAAACCTCTCCTGAATGAGTAAGTCAAAGAATAGCCAGTCCTTGAACAGCATCTTCTCTCCCTCCCTGTCTGCCTCTTTAACAAGCACTGACCCTACAGCAAAGCAGATGCACCCAAAATGATCTGTTCTGAGTCCTTGACCATGGGTGCTCAGGGGTCAGAGATGTGGGTCAGACCCCCCTGTATCCTCACTGGCATCTGAGAGGGGCCCCATGCTGTGCCTGACAACTCTATACCGATGTGTTGAATGTGATCTGAGGAACGACATTTGCACTAAAATCTGGTTTCTTACCCTAAATGGAATCCTATTCTGGTTGGAAGAATGTTGAGCCTCGGAGCAGTGGGCATGGCCCCGTGGTTATGTGAGAAGCTGCCCTGAGGGGAGCCCACTGGGAGCCCAGAAACATAATGAGTTGCGTGGCCCCAAGGAAACAGGCTTTGGAGCTGGACAGGGTGTGAACCCTGGCTCTACCCACTTGCCCTCTGGTCGCATTTACCCTCAACTTCTAAGCCTCCGTTTTCGTGTCTATAACATGAGAACAATCATCCCCGTAGGTTCCTTGGGAGCATTAAGAGGCCAATTTTTGTAAAGAGTTAGCTCCGGAGAGACACTCAACCAATGGTACTTCTACTAAATTCTGGTTTTAAATGTGGATTTAAAAGTATAATCTAAGTAGAGGAAGGAGACTAACACACCAGAAACATGTGAGTCAGACCTTCAGACTAAACAGCGTGGTCCTCCCCAGAAGAGTGGCGAGATTTCCAGCAGAGTCGTGGCTGGAGGGGCCCCTGGGAGATGGGGCTCTACTCTGGGCCTCGAGGGTGAGAATGTGGAGCCAGAGAACAGGAGGGGCACTGGCCTGGGCCCAGCAGGACCATGGGGTAAGAGGACCATTGGAGGAAGCAAGTGTTCTTTCAATTATGCCTGCTTTGCTACTAAAACGTCAGGACATGGAAGGCAGAATTTTTTCAAAGGAAAGTCAAGACCAAGCATGGGATGTAAAATCAGAATATTCGGGTCATGAAGGCGACATCCATATATCTGAGGGCCATGGATTTACCCCAAGTGTCCTGGCAACCAGAGGGGAAGGGAAACCTGAGGTGGCCCTTTTCTTCCTTCTGTTCGAGATAAAGAAAAAACCCACACTGTACCTTGGAAGATAGTGCCCCCCACGTTGGACTATAAAGGAATTTCTCATTGGAGTTATTTCAAATAGAGCTTTCTATCATGAACAGGATTCGTTACCTATGATGAGGTCTACAAGGTGCTTACTTGGAGTCCCTCTACACAGGATAAAAGCATTACTCAAAACCCAGTAGCACAGAGAGGCGGACAGAGCCTGGGTGCACTTCCTGATGTGTGGCCTTGGGTTGGCTAGCGGGCTGCCTGACCACCTCCTCACTGTGAGTGCAAATGCTGGCCCCACTGCTGGGCTTTCAGTGGCTTCCCACTGCTCTTCCGAGAAAGTCCAACCTCCTTACATGGCCCCAGAGGCCAGCAGATCGGGCTCCTGCCCACTCCCCAGGCTTCTTCACACCCACTCGGCACCACCACACTCCACCACAATGGCCCTTGGGAAAGGCGCCAACCTCTTTCCCACCTCCAACCCCTTCCGCTTGCTCACTGTCCAGAAGGCTCCACCCCCAGCTTTTCACATGGTGGCTGCCTCCTTCGTCTTCTGGTCTCAACTTACACTCACTTCCTCCCATGGGTCTACCCTGCCCACCCCTCTACACTGGCCTCTTCTGTCACTCTCCAGCTCCCGCCCCCGCCACTGTCTGCTCCATGGTGCTGATCACAACCTGCACAGACTTCACCCCCATCTGTGCTCAGTATCGCTGCCTTCTACAGAATGCAGGAAGGCAGGGATCTTACCTAGTTTTCCTCCATCATACCCCTAGGGCCCAAGACAGCATCTGACACATAGTAGGTGCCCAACATGTATCTGTAGAGCAAGTGGAAAAAACGAGGGCTCTCTAATAAGAGTCCAGAGGTCAGGCTTTCTTACATTGAATCCTGCCTTGGAAAGTCCTCCATTCACAAAGATAAGGCATCAGCGCACAGAGAGCTCTCAGGTTGCCCTGCACAAGGTCAAAGTTCTCTCAGATTCTGGGTAGAGTCCAGCTTGTTCTTTGCTGTGCTGCTTGCCAGGGGTGGATGGGAAGAAACACATACAAGGACAGTAGGATTCTCTTCTCCCATCCCTTCCAATCCAGTTCCCAAAGGAAAGTTCTCCCAATGGGATGAAAACATACCTCCAGCCCCAAAGCACCCTGAGTACTCCATGGCATAACCAAATAAAAAAGAGACACTGTCTGCAGATGAATTTGAAAAATGTCCTGACTTGGCCCTTTTCTGGTCCCAGGGTCCACTGGCATCAACACGCAGCTAAAGGCAGCAGCCTCTCTTGAAGTGAGGCTGCCCCCCTGCCCCCCGCAAAGAGGAGCAGTAACCAGGGTGAGGCCACCCACCGGCGGCGGCAGCCCAGACTGAACTGAAGGCTTATTATCAGCCTCCAGTCCTCTCTGTTCCCTTTGGTTTCCTCCTTCTTCCCACACTCTTCTACAGCTCCAAAAGGGCCACCTGGTCCCAGGCCCAAATTCCTGTGCTTCTGTACAGACACCTGGAGCTAGGAACACGACCTAGAAATTTCCCCAACTGGATACCGAGGTGGTCGGAGTCTTCATTCCTGCCCAGCCACGCACAAGCTGTGGGACCTTGAGCGAAACTCCTCCTCACCTTGGTTTAGTCATCTGTGAAATAAGCAAACTGTTCCCATTCATGTACCACTTTCATGGTTTTGCCACTTCTTCATATCACCTATCCTGTCCTTTCAAACATGAGTATCCAAAATGTGCCTTTATCCTTACCCTCTAGTGAAACAATAGTGGCATGGGTGTGTTGTGTATATTTTTCTAATGTACATTCAAAATACATAGCTATTGAAAAATTCACCCATCTACCACTAAAAGACATCTTGTGTTCCATCGGTCAAACATATGCACCGTTGGGGAGATGCTGGGTTCATGAACAGATCCTGAGATAAGTCCCTACAGTGTATGATTCTGAGTGGAACTCCAGGACACAGAGGAGCTGCTTTGAATTCTTGAGGGCACGGCATTGCGGCTGGGATTTCATCCATCCATGGTGATGAGTCCACTCTTTGGTATCCATGGAATCCCAAAAGCTCTGCTGATGGTAATAGGCCCCAAGAGTGAAAGACCTATTCTTAGTATGGCTTGATTTTTCAAGTGTTTGAGCCCCTGTTATGTGTCATGTCTGACGCTAGGTCCTTGTGGAACATAAACAGGAGAAGGCATATATCTGTCCTCAGGAGGTCTAGCAGGAGACAGAATGTGAACTGAAAGTTCCAGTACAGGCTGCAAACTTTTGAGAGAGGAAACTGAATATTATTCACCTGTCATAGCACCTGGCACACTGCCCCACACACATTGGAGACTTTATTGGCTTATCTGCTGAGGTTCTGTAATGGGGATATTTACAAAGTACAGGGATATCATCAAGACAGAGATGCATCCTGCAATGGGGCATCGCAGAGGTCTCTGCTAAGCAGGCTTTTGCAAGATGAGGTGTTCTCTAGTGAAGAAGTCCCCCCAGGCAGACAAAATAGCCTGAGCAAAGACCTGGGGGAAGGAGCCACAGGAGAAGTGCAGAGACCTGTGAGTCATTTAAAAGAGCAGGACAGTGCAACTGATGAGGGCTGGAGAGACACAGGTAAGCTGGCCACATGGGAGGCATGTAATGTAATGAAGAGTGATAAGTGGCGGGCCCTCATAGAGAGAGCTTACTGGCAACTGTACTTCAAATGGGCAGTGATTACTGAGACCTGGAACCCCTCAAGCACTATCCAAACTGCCCAGAGTCAATGTAACCCAATTCGCCAAAAACCAACATCTCATCACCCTTATTATTTGAATTTCAATCTACATAGTCAATATGTTGAACAAGGCAGTTAACTGATATGACCTAATTTGTGTTTTCTACACCCAGTAACTTCAGAATATACTTCCTTTTCAAGTACAAAGGGGGCATTAACTAAAATAGATCACTTGCTGGGCCTTAATACAAGTCTCAAAAATTCCAAAGAAATAAAAGCATGAAATCAGAGTATGTACTCTGACTAGATTGGAACTAAATTAAAATAAATAACAAAGGAAATCTAGAAAATCCACCTCCAACAAAATTTTTGTCGATTATCTCTAGATAATGTACAGGTTTAACAAGAAATCAAAATAAGAGGGGGAAATAGTTCCATCGAGTGATAATGAAAAACACAACACATCAACATTTTTAGGATTCAGCTAAAGCAATCATCACAAGGAAATGTATGACATTAAATGTATATGTTAAATGCATTCTCTTTCTCAAGATGTAGCTTATGTACTTTTCCCCATTCCCCCCTCTCAGTGCAGCTATAAACCCTGGACACTGGACATAATACATAAAACAACATAAGAAGACCTGAGAGATGTAAAGGAGAAGGTGGATTGGTGAAACCTCAGGCCCCAGAAAACAACAGGGCAGTGAGGTTGTTTCTCTTTGCCTGGGTTTCTCTTTGCCTCAGAAACTCCAGACGGGCTGCTGGAGAAGCCACTAGCCCCAAACTCCAAGAGGTGCACACACAAAGTAGCCAAGGACCTGATCCTTCACCCGCCCTACTTTTTCCTTTTCCCACAGCATCACCTGCTATGCCAGACAACTGACGTATTTATAATGCTTATTGTCTGTTTCCTCCCACTGGGCCAACACACACTGCCATGAAAACAGAAAAGAGGTAAGTAAACATCTTAATGTGTTACTCACCGATAGGTCACAATGGCTTAGATGTGCACATAACACACAGTAGATGCTCAAGAAATACTTGCCGAATACCAAGTAAATCAGAAATAGATAAAGATTGAAAATACAATAACCTTTATGTAAATACTAGAGGCCCAGTGCATGAAATTCATGCAGGGGGTGGGGGATTCCCCTCAGTCCAGCCTGCTCCCTATCCAATCCGGGACCCCTGGGGATTTGGCCTAAACCGGCAGTCGGACATCCCTCTCACAATCTGGAACCACTGGCTCCTAACTGCTCCCTGCCTGCTTGCCTGATTGCCCCTAACTGCCTCCCCCCCCACTGGCCTAGTCACCCCCAACTGCACCCCCTGCCGGTCTAGTCGCCCCCAACTGCTCCATCCCCACCGGCCTGGTCGCCCCCACCTGCCACCCCGTACATGGGCCTGGTCGCCCCAAACAGCCTGCTGCTCGGTTGTTTAGTCGTCCCTCACTAACCTCCCTGATCACCCAACGCAGCTTGTTCAGTCATCCATTTGGTTGTGATGGTCACTTTGGCTTTTATATATATAGATGGCAGAGAGAGCCATGCTGGTCCTTTGGCCTTGGCATTCACTCCTCGATCCTTTTCCCTTCCTGTTTTGACCTCACTCTTACAGATCCTACATCTTCAAAATCTTCAAAATCTACATTCTCTGATTTAAAAAAAAAATCACTAACTCTATGGGTGGTAAATGTAGCCCCTCTACCACCTGGTACCCACAAGGATTCAGAGCCCCTCTTAATTGACAGAGCGACTGTTTCAGCCCCCCTCTCCCGCAAAAGAACATGAGGTTGAGGGTTGAGGTATGACTCTATGTTGACACTGGCATGGCCTTCACTCTTGCCAAACTGTGATTTGAAAAGCTCTTGTTGCATTTACTACTATTACTATATCATTGATTTTCAACACCTTTTAAAAAAAAGTGGTCAAGAATATGAGGAGTGATTATCAACATGTGGAATTCATTTTTACACTTCTTCCATTGTGCTGCAAAAAAGAATCAATCATCTCAGGTCCCAGTGCATTCTACCGCTAAGGGCCCCGGATGTTTCCTCAGCCTTACATAATGAAGAGAGCAGCCTTTGTCCTCCAGGCGCGGAGGGGCGGAGGGAGTACTTCTGATTCTCAGTGCAGAGCACATGCTACAGAAGATGCGCCTAAAAGAAGCTGCTGAGCTACACAGTAAAGAACAATTAGAAAAGTTGACCGGGCAGGGTTCTGTTTACATTCTGTCATCTCTAATCACCGTTTGAACTCCTGCCTGTGTTTGCTGTAGCATTAATGCCTGTCATTGCTGCATTTCTCACTTGGGACCCAGGTTCCATCCACATTTCACATGGCAGCAGCAAGAGTTCCCTGTGACTGCCACCCTTTATGGCCTGTCCAGGTCACAGAGACCTTCCGTCTCTGGGAATTTCCCTCCCCACCCACTTCCCCTGACCACATGTTTACCCATTTGACCCTACAGCTCCGGCTGTGGCCACTTGAATGGAAGAGGACACCTGACCCAAGCTCCCTGTTTATGAGCTGGATTCATGGGATGGTCGATGAGTCTTTGCATGTGGTGGCAACTGAGGAGATAGACACTCAAGACCTTAAAGGGAGTTATCCAATGTCCGTCGTGGGAGCAGGCCATCAGCAGAGAGAAACATGTACAAAGTAGCAGAGATGAAAAGAGAGCGGACTGCCTGGGTTTCTGCCCTTTTTCCAGTTCTTGGTTCCATCTCCCCTCCCTGCAAAGGCCTCTTGCTCTTGGACAACATGAGCCGCCTAAGTATCTTTCTTATAATGACTTATTTCTGCTCAAACTGGTTACTTGCAACACATAGAATTAAAGGTTCTAATTACAGCTGAGCAAATGAGGCGACACTGTCCCATATGATTAAAAAGAGGACCCTAGTTAATTTATTGACGAGTTATTTTTTTCCTGGTTTGTATAATAGTCCTAAAAATAGTCCTAAAATTCTTCTTAAGGAATTCTGATTGCAATAGCTTAGTGTAACTGGCCTCGCAGGCTCCCAACTGGCCCTTCTCCAGTTCATCCTGTCCTCTGTGTCTTCCCATTTTTCTAGTTATTTCTCAGATCCAGAATTTGGCCAGTTCTTCAATGGCTGGGGGAAAAAAGCTCAGTTCCTCTGTGAAACTCATCATCTGACAACCATCCACCCTCCTCTCTTACGTCGTTTACCCCCTTTCACTTGGTCCACTTTCCCCTGGAAAATGAAGGCCTCACAACCATGATGCTCTTAACTGTGACCACAATTCAGGAGCTCCCTGGAGCTACATTGACCAATATGGTTGCACTAATCACAGGTAGCCACTTAAATTTCAGATCATTCAAATTAAACCATTTAGGGAACCAAGATGGCAGAGTAGGTAAACGCCTATACTCACTGCCACCCACAACAACATCAACATTACAGCTGAAATACAGAAAATCATCATCCAAGTCTGCTGGAAAGCTAGCTGAATGGAAGTCCTACAACTAGAGAAATAAAGAAGAAATCACACTGAGACTGGTAGGAGGTGCGGGGGCCTGGAGGTCAATTCCTCCCAGTGACATCAACAGCAATCAATTCTCAATTACAATAAGACTGTGCTCGCAGCCCATAAAGGGTTGCACCTAGAGCTCCAAACTCAGGTGACTGATAAGGCCACTCTACCAATTCCAGGAGACACAGCAGCTCTACCCACTACATAGAAACAAACACAGGGTGGCAGCCAAAATGCAGAGACAAAGAAACATGTCACAAATGAAAGAAAGCAAACTACTGGATATAGAGTTCAAAACCATGGTTATAAGGTTACTCAAGAATCTTCTAGAAATCTGCAAGGGACTTAGTGAGACTTTCAAGGATCTCAGTGAGAATGCCAAAAAAATGGAAAAGGCCCAGTCAGAAATTAAGCATACACTGACTGAAATAAAGAATAATATACAGGGATTCAACAGTAAACTAGAGGATCCCAAGAATCAAATCAATGATTTGAAATATGAGGAAGCAAAAAACATCCAACTGGAAAAGCAAAAAGAAAAAATAATCCAAAAATATGAAGATAATGTAAGGAGCCTCTGGTACAACATTAAGTGTACCAACATCTGAATTATGGGGGTGCCAGAAGAAGAAAGAGAGCAAGATATTTAAAACCTACTTGAAGAAATAATGACAGAAAACTTGCCCTACCTGCTGAAAGAAATAGACTTACAAGTCGAGGAAGCACAGAGAACCCCAAACAACAGGAACCCAAAGAGTACCAAACCAAGAAACATCATAATTAAAATGCCAAGGGCTAAAGACAAAGAGAGAATCTTAAAAGCAACCAGAGAAAAGCAGTTAGTTACCTACAAGGGAATGCGCATACAACTGTCAGCTAATTTCTCAACAGAAACTATGCAGGCCAGAGGGAGTGGCAAGAAATATTAAAAGTGATGAATAGCAAGGACCTACAACCAAGATTACTATACCCAGAAAAGCTATCATTTAGAACTGAAGGTCAGATAAAGAGCTTCACAGATAAGAAAAAGCTAACGGAGTTCATCACCACCAAACCAGTATTATATGAAATGTTGAAGGGTATTCTTTAAGAAGAGGAAGAAGAAGAAAAAGATAGAAAATATGAACAAAACAAAATAGCAACAAATACATACCTAGCAACAATTTAATATAAAAATCAAAATAAACAAATAAGAAATCTAATGAACAGAATAAACTGGTGAATAAAATAGAATCAGAGGCATAGAAATGGAACAGACTGACGATTCTCAGAGGGAGGAGGGTGAGGAGGAGGGTAGAGATTAAACAAAAATCTTATATGCATGTATGCATTGCCTATGGACACAGACAATAGGGTAACAAAGGCCTGGGGCAGGGCAGGAACCGGGTGGAAGGGGGCAATGGGGGGAGAGGGAAAAGTGATATCTGTAATAATCTCAACAATAAAGATTAAAAAAGAACAATAAAAAAATTAAACCAAATTAGAAATTCATTCCCTCAGTCACACTGGCCCAAGTTCAAGTGTTCCATGGGCATATGTAGCCAGTTATCCACATTGGATGGCACAAATACACAACATTTCCAACATGCAGGAGTTTTTACTGGGTGGTGCTTGCCTAAAGTCTCCTTTCTCCCATTTCTATTTCTCCAAGCCTGCTCATTCTTTCAGGTCACAATCAGAAATGCCACAGGCTTTTCTATGAAAGTCAGATAGCCACTTGGTGAAATTCCAGAGTCTCTCGTTTCTTCTTCTCTTGGTAGTGGCTACAGACCTAAATGTTTGTGTGTCCCCCCAAAAAATAATTCATAAGTTGAAATCCCAACCCCAAATAAGGTGATTTAGTCATGAGAATGGGGCCTTCATGAATGGGATTAGTGCCCTTATAAAGAGGCCCCCAAAAAGCTCCCTGCCCCTTCAACTATGTGAGGACACAACAAGACAGCCACCTGCAAGAAGTGTACCCCACCAGACACTTCGATCTTGGACCTTCCAGTTTCCAGAACTGTGAGAAATAAATGTTTACCATTTAAACCACCCAGTCTATGGTATTCGGTTACAGCATCCCAAACTAACTGAGATAAGTAGTACACATCCAGGCTCTGGATCCCGGATAGAAATCTCTCTACTGCTGACTAGCTATGTGACTTTGAGCAATTCATTTAGCCTGTCGGTGCTCAGTTTCTTCTTCTATAAAATAAAGATAAAAACACTATTCCCCTGGTTTCATTACTGTATGCATTAAACTCATTATTCATATATGTATTAATGTACAACACCAATGCAATGCAAAGCTCTCTGCCAAAGCCTGGCACAAAATAAGCTCTCATTCAAGGCTAGCAGCAGTGGCAACCGTGCCAATCTGGTGATGTTATTTAGACTCAGGTCTCACCTGGTCTCCCCTCCAGACTCTCATTCCTTGAATGAAGAATCCAAGTCTATTTCATCACTGCACCTCCCGCAGTGCCCAGCATAACTCCTGCCTCTAAAGTAGATATGCACACCTATTTTTAGTGCATAACTTAGAAAATAATTTAACAAACTAATGCAAAGATGAAGATTTATAAGGGAAGTAAAAGGCTGACTCTAGAGGAAGAATGTACAGAAATAATCAAGATAAATGGCAAGAATCTAAAGATCATCAAAGTTAAGATCTGCCCTAACTGGTTTGGCTTAATGGATAGTGTCAGCCTGTGGACTGAAGGGTTCCAGGTTTGATTCCGGTCAGGGCACATGCCTGGGTTGTGGGCTCAATCCCCAGTAGGGGGTGTGAAGAAGGCAGCCGATCAATGATTCTCTCTCATCATTGACGTTTCTCTCTCTCCCTCTCTGAAATCAATAAAAAAAATTTTTTTAAAAAAAGAGGGAGGCCCTGTCACAGGACATGGCCAACATCACCCCAATGAACACAGTTTACACTGCAGTCACAGCTAAGTGGGTCCACGGGATTCTGTGCCCCCCAGGCTACCCCCGTGTAGCAGGCAACAGGAAGAGACAGAGAAACACAGACCGCCAGTGTCCCCATGGCAGGACCCTGTGTCCTGTGACAGGGCCCTGTGTCCCCACGGGAGGGAGCCTTTGGGGACCGTGCCGACTCCCAGCCCCTCAAGAAGCCAGCCTCCCTTCTGCACAGGGCGGTCACGGAGAGGAGCGGCAGCAGCAGAAACCACACCACTCGCCCAGCCATCTGTGAGCCTTGTTTAGAGAGGCTCAGAAAGGAAGTCCTCGGCCTAGAATATCCCTGCCCTGGAATCCCTCCGGGCCTCCTCGGGCCTCAGCACTATATAGAGACGGCAAGTGTTTACCCAGAGGCTCCTGCCCCTGGGGCTGGGCCTCCTCCAGCCAGTGGCTTCTCTGCCCAGACCTCAGGCTCCCAGAGCTCATGTCCCTGCTGTCCCCTTGCTTTGCCCAGTCTTTCCTTTTACACATGTATTGCTGTTTCACCTAATTTGCCCACAAGATGGGTGAGGCACATATCTCCAGAAAGGTTAGCATAATGGAAACAGCCGGCACTGAGAAAGGAAGGGAAGGAAGGACTTACTCGGTGACAGCCTGTGCGGCTTCTGTGGCCGGGCTCAGGGGGAGCCCCCTGTCCCTCGCAGCTCTGGCACCAGGAGATGTCCATCTCCGGCCCGGCCCGTGGGAAGCAGGACACAGCCCCTGAGGAAGGTGACTGTGTAGGCAGAGTCACAGTTCCCAAAGCTGTGCATGTCCTCATCGCTGGAATTGGTGAAGATCTTTCCTTCTCTGGCAAAAGGGCCTCTGCAGATGGGATCAAGGTGAGGACCCTAAACCGGAGAGATTGTTCTGGATTAGCCACGTTGGCCACAGGGCTCCTCATAAGTGGATGCGTCAGAGAACGTGGTGTCGGAGTCACGTGAGAAGACTCGAATCTCCACCTCCATCCTGGCTCTGAAGGGAGAAGGCTGCACAGCGGAATGTGGGCGCCTAGAAGCAGGAAGAGGCGAGGAAAAGCATGCTCCCCCAGAGCCTGTGCAAAGCAGCACAGCCTTGTCAACACCTCGACCTTCGCCCGGTGAGAATCATTCAGATTCCCAACCTCCAGAACCATAAGGTAATAAACCTGTGTGGTTTTAGCCACAGGTGTTTCTGTGTTACATTTGTGGTAATCTGTTACAGCAGCCATTGGGAACTAATACAGCCTCTCTCCCCAAATAAGGACACGTCACCCTTTGTCTCCTTCCTCCTCCTTGCTCTTGGGATTCAGATACAGAGTCTGGAGGGACTCAGCTGTCTTGTAATCATACAATAATATCCATGAGGATGAAGGACTTCCAGGCGGGGCAGCGCTAGGCCCCTGAGGGCTCTACCCAGGCACCAGCACTGGCCTCTCGTCACAGGAGATGAGTGAAACACGGTGTGTGGAAGCCCCTGTAGTAGAACTTTGGGCCATGGTGTGCTGGCACTGACCCAACTAGCTCCTCTGAGGAAATGGTTCAATTTTTAGGAACTCTGGGGTCCAGCTGTTAAGCATTATTAAAAAATTAAGTTCTAGCCCTAGCTGATTTGGCTCAATGGATAGAGCATCAGCCTGCAGACTGAAGGGTCCCAGGTTCGATTCCAATCAAGAGCACATACCTGGGTTGTGGGCATGATCCCCAGTGAGAAGCGTACAGGAGGCAGCCAGTCAGTGATTCTCTCTCATTATTGATGTTTCTATCTCTCCCTCTCCTTTCCTCTCTGAAATCAATAAAAATGTTTTTAAAAATTAAGTTCTATAATCTCACACAAAATAAATTGTGTTAGAAATAAGGTAATAAATACTCAGAACTCATCAATTCCTAAATATTTTATGAATCTGACCATGCTCTCCAGGCTGTACGAATCACCTGTGTCTGAAGGTGGCAATGCCATGCATCTCCCAGCGCTGTGCTGTACATACAGGCTATACCATGGGAGATGTTACACATCTTCCCAGCCCGAATCCAGTCCCACCACACAGGAGCTTGAGATCAGCCATGGAAGGAGCATTTATACCATGGAAATTGGCAAACACTACAAATCAGATCCCAAGGAGTCAGCTGTTCATCATGTACTGACCTGCCACTTGCTTTGTGTTTTTGCAGCCAAATACATTCCTAACTAATGCATCCATAATGGTTTTTAATGTGGCTTGTAGTAAGATAAGAGCCACAATCATCAACTCAAATTATATTATTTGAGAACTGAATTATTTTTTTCAGTAAAGATTTAGGTACCAGGCACTGTGCTAGGCAGTCTCTTTCATATTCTGCCTCACACAATCCATCCTGCATCCCTGAAAGGTAAATATGATCACCCCATTTCACACATGAGAAAACCAAAGCTTGGGGGAAGTACAGTTTGTCTGTGATCTGAGACCAGTTAGCAGCCCATACAGGCCTGGGACACCCTTCCATCTGACCAAGAAGTCTGTGCTCACTCTCTAGCAACACAATGTGTTTTGCACATAGTGGGAACTACATAAATATTTCTTGAGTTATTGCAACAAATCTGAACTCTTCCTTCAAGACAGTTGGGGACCCAGGATGCTGGGCTCCTGTGCAAGGCGGCTTTCACACCAGATATGCAGAAGACGTTGGCACCAGGCGCTCTCTCCTGAACATCAAAGAGAGCCCTGAAACACTTATGGTCAGGAGATTGAGTTTCATGCAAGTATTAAATTTATGTTTTTTCGAACAGCATCACTGGGGGAAGGACCGTGGTTACCACTCTCTCATCTTGAAATAGACACAGAGTAATTTCCTCCTTTGCTGGTTGTCAGCCTGGCTCCCAATCACTTCCCCCAGAACTGGCAGAATTTCAATGACTCTAAAATTAATCTGTGGGCCAGAGAGTTTGTCCGGTGCCTTGAAATTCTGGGAGCTTTGCTGTGGTCTCAAAGTCAGTGCCTGGGATGGGCAAGTCAGGAGGTCAGAGGTGAAATCCTAATTCTTGGCCCAGTTGGGAAACTTCGGACAATCCTGTGGACACATTTCTCCCCTGGGTTTATGAGGAGAAACCCCACAAATTATTCCAAACTGGAGCGATCAGTAACTAACAGAATGACTAGGAACATACATGGAATTTTTAACATTTATTTGTTCAGCATTTAATTCCTAAGGAAGATGGATGTGTAAACAGATAAACCAATGTGATATTTCACTACACAGTGGAAAAAAACAAGTATAAGCTGCTAGAGTTGCACAGAGCCTAGGAGGACTAAGCCCAGGGAGGTGGGGAAGGAGAGATCTTTCCTGAAATGATGATGCTTAGGTTTAAAGAAAACAAAACTTGAAGTGATTAAGTGAGAAATTAGGGTAGGGAATGACAGGCAAGGGAACAATGCACCTACTAAGCCTTTAAGATGGTTGACCTACAAGCAGTTCAGTGCTACAAAGTATTGAGCATAAGGCACAGAATGGTAAGGAAGGGCCAGGCCGCTTAGGGAGTCGAGTACCTAGAGGTTGTCCCACAGGTAATGAGAGGCCACCAGAAATTTTAACTACGGGGTGACGTCGCCATGTTTGTGTTTAGGAACCATCTGAAAGTCCCTGAGATCCATGGAAAAGTTATCGCAAAAGAATAGTTAGGAGATGAGAGCCAAGGCTAGAACTGTGGTTATTGCAAAAGGTAGGATATGAGGGCCAAGGATGGAGCTGTGGTGGGAAGGGAGAGGGTTAGCATACAGATTCAAAATATTCCTTAAGGGAGTCATAGGACATGGGGGTGAGGTTGGAGCTGGTCTGGGATAACACCCAAGTGTCTGGCTTGGGCGACCAGCTGGATGGTGATGACCAGGCACAGGCACAGGAGCCGGGCTGGAAGGGAGAGGAGCCTCAGGATGGGTTAAGCGTAAGTTGTGTGTCATCCAAGTGGAGATCACCAAGAGAAAATGGACATAGGACTGCAGAGACCATGCTTTATCCATCCTTAAATCTAATCTAGAGCAAATCCCGGTGCACAAAAAGCTCTTGACAAGTATCTGTGAATTGGAAGCCTGAATAAACTTAGGAGAAGAGTTTGAGGTGGAAATAGGGGTTTGGATGGTATTTAGAAACCATCTGAAAGTCCCTAAGATCCTTGTCATGGGATGTCACCCTGTAGTTAAAACTTCTGGTGGCCCCCCATTGCCTATGGGACAACTTCCAGGCACTCAACTTCCTATGTGGCCTGGCCCTTGCTTTCCCTCCAACTATTTTTCTGCCAGTCTGTGCCTTATACTTGATGCTTTGTAACACTGAACTGCTTGTAGATCAACCATCTTAAAGAATTTTAACAACTTCCTGAAAGTTGTTAAAATTGAGAATGAATGAGATTCCAGAGAAAGAGAGTCTCTACAATGACAAGAGGGTCAAGAATGAAATCCTCAGGAGCACCCACCTGAAAGGAATGGGAGAGACAGAGCAGTGCAGGGAGATAGATGTGGAGAGCACAGAGAGTCTTTAAAGACTGAGACAGGGATAGCACAAAAGTCAAGGGAGTCCGGTGGAGAAGCAAGGCCCTAAAGATATACCCTGGGAAAGGCATGCGGGAACCACCAGAGGTCTTTGCAAGGGCAAGTCTGGTGGAATGGAAGAGGCAGATGCCAGAATACCCTGAGCTATAACATGGGGTGAAGAGAGGGACACTAGATAGGATAACTGGGGACTCCAGGCACAGGAGTAATGTTTTAGAAAAGGAGGACCTTACGCATGGCTGTTAAAGAGTTGAAATATAGGAGAGAGATGTGATCATCTACTCTATAGGATCGCACAGGAGGTGCTCAGGCAGGGGACTGGCAATGGAATTGGAAGAGTGAGTGATGGGGCTTCCCTCTGAGAAAGTGAGGAATGGGGGGAATGGGTGAGGGACTTCACTCTGAGAGGGGAGGAATGGGGGGAATGGGTGAGGGACTTTACTCTGAGGGTGAGGAGTGGGGAGAATGGGTGATGGGCTTCACTCTGAGGGTAAGGAGGGTGGAGAATGGGTGAGGGGCTTTACTCTGAGGGTGAGGAGTGGGGAGAATGGGTGAGGGACTTCACTCTGTGAGGGTGAGGAGTGGGGGGAATGGGTGAGGGGCTTTACTCTGAGGGTGAGGAGTGGGGAGAATGGGTGATGGGCTTCACTCTGAGGGTAAGGAGGGTGGAGAATGGGTGATGGGCTTCACTCTGAGGGTAAGGAGGGTGGAGAATGGGTGAGGGACTTCACTCTGTGAGGGTGAGGAGTGGGGAGAATGGGTGATGGGCTTCACTCTGAGAGGGTGAGGAGTGGGGAGAATGGGTGAGGGGCTTCACTCTGAGGGTGAGGAATGGGGGGAATGGGTGAGGGGCTTTACTCTGAGGGTGAGGAGTGGGGGGAATGGGTGAGTGGCTTTACTCTGAGGGTGAGGAGTGGGAGGAATGGGTGAGTGGCTTTACTCTGAGGGTGAGGAGTGGGGGGAATGGGTGAGTGGCTTTACTCTGAGGGTGAGGAGTGGGGAGAATGGGTGATGGGCTTCACTCTGAGAGGGTAAGGAGTAGGGGGAATGGGTGAGTGGCTTTACTCTGAGACTTGAGGAGATGCAGGCTGGGCACAGAGATGTCCTTGTCAGTGCAGAGATGGGACAAAGCATCATTTACTACAGAGAAAGGCTGGCAAACCCTCTATATCCACAAACAGGTAAATGGTTATATAATTACTTCTACCCAAGGAAATATTTTGCCCTCATCTACAATAATAAAAGCATAATATGCTAATTAGACCAGACAGCCAAATACCTTCCGGACGTCCTTCTGGACGACCTTCCAGACGAATCTGGGGCTGTGAGGCCCGAGCCCCTTGCAGGAATTTCGTGCATCGGGCCTCTAGTAAAAGATAATGTTATAAAATTATGTAGCCACATTAAAAAAAATGAGTTAAAACGATGCTAAATGAAAAAGATGGTTGATTCCCAATTAAAGAGTGACATTCTTTTTAAGAGAAACTTCAGAATAACACTAGGACCTTAACATTAACTATGCTTATGTTAAGGTATGAAGATTTTGTGGGTGCTGCCTAGTACTTTGTCTTTAAAGTGGAACTTATTTGATGATAGCCAAATTTTTCCTTAGACAATAATTCTCATTCTTCTATGTTAAGTTATCCAAGAATTACAGCTCTGGACAGCATTTCTCATCCTGTGAGTTAGACGTGGTGGGACCATTCCTGCCTCATAATTTACTCCTCACCTTTTCCCTCACAGCCCTTCCCCTGAGGAATCTGCCAGCCGCCACTGGCATGCATACAGGCTTTTAGCTGGCATGTCCAAAGAACTGCTTCCAACCCACAGGGCAGCTTCTGTCCTCACCACAGGGCAGGTGGCCGAGGTGCCAGCCAGCCCTGCAGTCAGCATAGGTTCCATCGGATACTTTGCCTAAGGTCTCGCCTGATTCTTAAAATGTAATTGAGACAGGGGCTTTAGGGGGAGAACCCAGGTGTTGGGATGAGATGGAACTGAGTCCAAATTGCCGTCTTTTTTTAAAATATATTTTTATTGATTTCAGAGAGGAAGGGAGAGAGAGATAGAAACATCAATGATAAGAGAGAATCATTGATCGGCCGACTCCTGCACACCCCACACTGGTATCAAGCCTGCAACCTGGACATGTGCCCTGACCAGGAATCAAACTGTGACCTCCTGGTTTATAGGTCGATGCTCAACCGCTGAGCCACACCAGCCAGGCGAAGGAGCCTATCTTGAATCTTTGAGTGACATGGGGCATTTTCTGTTCTAAATTATTGTGTTGCTCAGAACCACGTTGGTGGCAAGGGGCCAAAACCTACCTTTAACAAACTTAGGTAAGCATGTGAGTTTCTAATCAGGATGCTAAGTCTCGCTTGAGGACCGTCAGGCATTTGGCCTCCAGGACATACTAGAACCAGGGGTTTGAATGCCATCGAAACACCTCTGTCTCCAGCTTTTATTTCTCAGCCACTTTCCATTCCTGCATTCAGCAATCCTAGAGCCGAGACTCAGGGTCTGTTTGGGGCAGGAGCTCACTGCGGAGCTGACTGCCTTGGCTAGAGGGGTGAGTCACAGTGGAGCATCCCTGCCTCTGCTTCCATTTAAGGAGGAGGAGAGAGTAGGTTGGCGCCGAGGGTTAATTAGTATTTATTAAGTGTAGGTCTCTGTCAGGTTCGAGGAGAGAAGAGCAGTTGCGGGAGAGCCAGATTCCTCCCACTCTGGAGGAGACAAGGATATACTCCGGCCCAGGTGGGGCCATGCCACGTTGGGTAGGTAGATAGAATGGAATCACACCTTACACAGGGCTTGGCTTCCAAAGCCAGCAAGCAAGGCAAAACGGTCTACAGCAGTGGTTCTCAACTTTGGCTGCACATTAGAATCACCTGGGAATTTTTTTAAAATCCTGATTTCTGGGCCTCATCCTCCGGAAATTCTGTTTCTTTCTTATGGGGTGAGGCCACAACATTAGTAACAAAGAAACAGAATTTCCCGGGGATGAGGCCCAGAAATCAGCATTTTTAAAAGATTCCCAGGTGTTTCTAATGTGCAGCCAAGGTTGAGAACCCACTGGTCTACAGTCAAATATGATTGCCTATGATTGCCTAACACTTGAATCCAGCCCAGCACAGCCACGTGCTCAGGGCAGAGAGGCAGGCGGGGCCCAAACTGACAGTGCAGAGTCCCACTGCCCCTCTCACTAGGGAGATGGGAGTGGGGTGCTCATTAACAGCCTGACAGGCAAAATCACCTGGTCTACTGATAGCCATTCCTTCTCACACACTTTTACCAAGTCTGTGGAGTTAAATCTACAGAAATTAAACACATACAGGATGCAACTCATTTGCTTTCCAAAGCCACACAGCATGAAGCTTGAGAGCCAGGATTTGAGCCCAGCACAAGGCAGATTTCCAGAGTGACCTGGTCCCCCATTCCCTGAATCTTTTAAAGATGGAGGTCTGCCCAGCCAGTGTGGGTCAGTGGTTGAGCATCGACCTATGAACCAGGAGGTCACCGTTCCATTGCTGCTCAAGGCACATGGCCCAGGTTGCCAGCTCGATTCCCAGTAGCGGGTGTGCAGGAGGCAGCCAATCGATATTTCTCTCTCATCATTGATGCTTCTATCTCTCTCCCTCTCTTTTCCCCTCTGAAATCAATAAAAATACATTTAAAAAATACTTTATAAAAAGACAGAGGTCCCCACCTGCTCTGTCTTGGAAGTCCTGGGTCCCAGTCCAGGAGCAGCACAAAGTGGGCCCACGTGGGTTGGACTGGGTGAGCTGAACCAGCTGAACTGGGAGGTCATCTGGCCAAGAGCAGGGGCCAGTGAGTCCAGGCAGCTGGTAGGATGCCATTCGTTTTCCTGGGTTGTATATGCTATAAAGAGCTTATCAAGGAGGTGTTTACAAGTGGGAGCCGTGCCGGTTTTAACAGATTAACTGTAACATGTTGGTTCAGTGACCTGACAACCCATTTCCCTGAACTGTTAGTTTACACTTAACTCTTTTCCTGGACAGTAGGCAGATAAAGAGGCCACAGGGTTGACAGGGAGGAGGCTGGCCATGCCCAGGGCTTCCATTAAGCAGTTAAGCATGGGCTCTGCAGGCTCTGATAGACCCTAGAATCCAGCCAGAATCACGCCTCACTCTTTCCTTCACAGTCGTCAAAAACCTTCCACCAACCCTGCCTGGGGCTTCCTTCTGGGCAAGTCTGTGTGAGGCTCCCGTCCAAGCAACACAAGGAACTCTGCCGCTGCTGCTCTTATCAATGATTCTGGTCACTGCCACCCCAGAAAGGCCAAAAGGACCCAGGCAGGTCCAATTAGTTTCTGATGTGGAATAGGAACATCTGACCTCCAGGGACATTGACTAACGTGTACTGAGCCCTAATTTGTGTCACCTGTTCCCACTTCCTTGTTCTCATTTAACCTTAAAACTACTCCAAGAGGTAGGTAGTGCTTTCTTTATTGCTTGGATAAGGAAACTGAAGCTCAGAGAGATTGACTTAACAAAAATGTATGCAATTTACAGGTGATAGACCTGGAGTTCTCACTCGGTTTGGTCAAATTTTAACATAGTCCCTTTTGGAATGTCTACCCAATAGCCACACTCCACTGTCCAGAACTTCATTGGCTCAGATATCCTATGGTCACGTGCTTCAGTGAACACTAAGATGCTCCCCATCCCAAGGGGTGAGACTTGGAGAGTCTAAACCAGCCGTGGGCAAACTACGGCCTGCGGGCCGGATTCGGCCCATTTGAAATGAACAAAACTAAAAAAAAAAAGACCGTACCCTTTTATGTAATGATGTTTACTTTGAATTTATATTAGTTCACACAAACACTCCATCCATGCTTTTGTTCCGGCCCCCCGTTCCAGTTTAAGAACCCATTGTGGCCCTCGAGTCAAAAAGTTTGCCCACCCCTGGTCTAAACCAATGATTCTCAGCTCTAGATGCTTACCAGAGCTTCTTGAAGTATGTACACACATGTGTATACACACACACACACACACACACACACGCAAAAGGCCCCAACTGATCCCAGTGATATCAGTCTCTACCTAGACATCTGTATTTTAAAGTCTCCCTAATTCATTCTCAGCCAGAGTTGAGAATCACTGGCCCTACCTAACCACTTCCCTTACCACTGGCCTGGGATCAGCATTTCATAAAATTCTGGCCAAGAAAAGGGCTGAAAAGTCATCATGGGAGGGGAACTTTGGGGAAGTTCTTCTTTCTTTAAAGGAGACATGAGGACGGGTGGGTCCTCTTTCCTTTCTGACCTTTGCATTCTGTGGAATACAGATGTGATGCCTGGGGGTATTGTAGCCATCTTGGGACTATGAGGGAGACAACCTAACAGCCAACAGGCTAAAGGTGACAGAAGAAAGAATCTGGAAACTTGATGGCATCCTTGAGCAATTGAAACCAACCTGGAATCATCTTGCCAGGAGAATACTTGTAAGAGGTGACCAGTATTCTTAATTGTTTAAGACACTTTAAGTGAGATATTCTGTGCAGCCAACAGGTACACCCGAGAATGAGCTTCACCTGTGTCCTGCCAGGCCCATTTCTAACAGGGGCAGAGGCACATCAGCAGGTGAGGCCCACCTGACAGTAAGGCCTACACTCCGTCTTGCTGCCCAAGGGGTTCCTAACTAAAGTGAGCCCCGGGCATGTCATAAAATGACTAGTTACCATGAGAACTCTTCCAATAATAACTGTGATATTTATTGTGCACTTACTTCATGGCAGGAACAGTGCAAAGTGCTACAAGTACATCATCTCATTTCATCCCGAAAGTGACGCAGAGAGATAAGGATTATCATCCATGTTTTATACACTGGGAAGGTGAGGCTGAGAAGCGAAGGAATTTGAGCGAGTTTGCAGAGCGAGTGTGACTGAGACAGGATGCTAACCTGTCAGACACCCGAGATTTTTCTTCTTTCCAAGAGACCGCGTGGTTTCATTTCCCCATGACTTATGATGCTCCACGTGTTCACATACTCGCTGAAGTGCTTAACGATGCGAGTAAAAGGCATTCATCATTGTAATCCCTAATGGAGATAACAGAAATATTAGCAAAGGCTGAAGTGAAAACAGTTCAAGTGAGGCCTAATTTTTTACAAGGCCAAGGAATGATTTACTTTATCACAGCAAAGAATTTTATTTGACAAATGCATACTTTATCATCTCTGGTCTGCTGAACATGTAAGTTTACATTTTTCCTAGCCATAAAATTTAAATAATTTTGGCTCCAAAAACTTAAAAGAAACCTCCTCCTAGGTTCAGATGTCTTGCTGGAAATTTAAATGCTCGCCATGGGGCGAGAATAAACACCATTTCCATTGGGAAGGACAAACTCTGGAGTCACAAAGAGCAGGGTTCAAATCCTACTCCTGTGTCTTGCTGACTGGGCCACTGGACAAGACATTGTACTTCCCCCGGGCCCAGCTTCCTGATGTGGAAGCTGAGAGCCACCATTCCCACTAAGGCCGGGATGAGGATAACGTAGATGGCCTATGAAACCTGCACAGTAGAGGTGCTATGAAGCTGGACTGTCATGAGAAATAAGTACCAAGTGTCTACCTGGAGCAGAGTTGCTGCTCAATAAATGATTGACCCCTTCCCTCTGTCTTCCATCTCCTGGTCCTCGTCACCAGCCATCTTCAGCAATGGGCCTCAAAGAGAGCACCGAAAGCAAACCAGGCCTGTCCCCTCTGCACAGGGCTGTGGACGGAGGGATGAGACAGCACCCACATCTTGGTTCACTCAGCTTTCTGTCAGCTCTTTACAGCATCGTCTCTCCACTCTGACCCTAACACAGGGCCGCTGGCCAATCTGTTAGTGGGCCACCTGCCAATGTAGAAGACAAATTTGAGAAAGTGTCAGAGGACTGGGAGAATGGACAGAGCAGGGGGTGGAGGTGGGATGAGAAGAAATGGTTAAGTTGACTCAAGAGCCAAGGGTGTTGGGGGAAGTTGGAAAGAGACAGTGCCCGGCCCCCAAGTTAGATACTAGTGAGGGGATTTCCAGGGGCTCTGGGCTGCTGGTGGGAGAAGCAAAAGGCAGGCCTGGGCAGGGCTTTCCTACCCAAAACAGGGCGGGAGGAGGGCACCATTATTACTCTACTGGGGTTGGGTAGCCAAAACTGAGCTCCAAGTCACACTCAGAAAAGCAGATAAAAAGACCAATGGTTTACAGACTTGTTTGGAATTGTTAGAAGTGTCTGAGGTCCTTCTTCTTATGATTAGAGTCTCATCTTAGTCCCAGGAAGTTTTCAGGGCAGTC
This sequence comes from Myotis yumanensis, assembly GCF_028538775.1. NCBI lineage: Eukaryota > Metazoa > Chordata > Mammalia > Chiroptera > Vespertilionidae > Myotis > Myotis yumanensis. The sequence goes on along the minus strand of NW_027223752.1, from coordinate 234,273,637 downwards.
ACCATGGTTATGACCCCCATTTACAGATTTGCAAACTGAGGCTTCATCGCTGGCAATATGTGTTTGGTCACATAAGGGAGGGGGAGATACACAGAGAGTTGAGTTTGTCCAGTTGATCAGCCAGGTGTGGGAACCACCGACACAGCACCTGGTGAACTCACTGCAGATAAGGAAGCAGAGCCGTGGTGGAGGTGGAGGAGTCTGCCTAAGGTCACATCACTGGTTAGCGGCTAAGACAAGATCAAGACAAGATCAGTGCCTTGCTTGACAGTCTCCAGGACGAGTGTGCCCTGGCTCACCCACAGGCTGTTTACAGTTAGCCATGACGACCTACAACACAGATAGGCTCCATTCCTTCAATAAACCTTTATTGGGTGCCTCTTCGGTGCCAGGCGCCAGCGAGACAGATAAAAACAACAGGGTCTGGGCCTTAGAGAGTTCATGGTCTGAGGGGGTGAGGGCTGAGGGCTGAGGGCTGCAGGGTGGCACGGTGGGGCTCCTGCGGCTGAGTGCTTCCAGCCCTGGGTCTCCAGTGAGGTGTGGTCAGGTGGAAAGCTGGAGGGCACAAAAGGGCTTGATAAGCTCCACCTGAAAGGGAGGGGGTGCTGGCTGGTGGGGAGGAACTGGGGCTTCTGAGGAAGGGAGAGAAAAACAAGGAAAACAAGGCTCCTTATATGGAAGGCGGGTTACTTTCGTTTTAATGAGCCACTTGCTTGCTGTGACTGTATACAACTCAAGTTAGAATAAACAGTGTTGAAGTAAAGGTTTCTAAGGTTATTTCCTGGGTGTAAAAGAAACAATGTGATGTTACTAAAATATGTTAAGACCAAAATAGAGGCATCAAAGAAACATCCCTGTGAGCTCCAGTCTCTGTGACCACAGAGGTCAGATCTGACGAGAGTTCGTGCCCATCACTGCCTTGAGGGGGACTAGCAGGTCCATGACCCCACTGCTGTGCCAGACAGACCTACGTTTGGGTCCCTGTCCCATCACACCCTGATTGTTAAACCATGGACAGGCTCTAGCTGGTTTGGCTCAGTGACTAGAGTGTCAGTCTGCAGACTAAAGGGTCCCAGTTTCAATTCCAGTCAAGGGCACGTGCCTGGGTTGTGGGCTCGATCCCCAGTGGATGGTGTGCAGGAGGCAGCTGATCAATGATTCTCTCTCATCATTGATGTTTCTATCTCTCCCTCTCCCATCCTCTTTGAAATAAAAATATTTAAAAAAAAATAAAGTTGGCTTTCTCCATTTGGGGGAGGAAAATAAAATTTCTGAGCCACTTATTTAAAAAAAAAAAAAAAAAAAAAACATGGGCAGGTTATTCAACTGCCCTGGTCCTCTGTTTCCCCATCTGTCAGAAAGAATACAAACGCTGATGGTATTAATCACCAGGAAGCAAATGATCCTGAGATTGAGTGGCTTAAACAGCAGCAATGGCTTATCTCCCATGGTTTCTGTGAACGGGAATCGGGGGCCCTTAGGCTGAGTGCTCCTAGCTCGAGGCCTCTGGTGAGGCTGCAGTCCAATGAAAAGCCAGGGGATTCGCGCCCACGCTGCCACAGAGGAGGGCTGGCATGGGGTGCCGGGTGCTGGCGGGATGTGTTCTTCAGGTGGCTCTCTCCACGTGGCTACTGAATGAAGTGTCCCCGTGGCGGGGGGCCTGCTTCCCCCATGAGGAATTTGAGGGACTCAGTGGAGGCTGCAACGCCTCTAATGACCTCACCTGGAAACGCCTCCCCGTCTTGTCTGCAGATTCTGTGGGTCATGTGGTTCGCCCTGATTCGATGTAAGAGGGGACAGCGCGGGATGTGAACACCACGGGCGAGGATCCCGGGCTGCCTACCGTGTGCATCGGATGTGGGATGTGAGATGTTTAGGAAGAGCTTGGTATCCCTGCCCTGCACCGGGCTGAGAAAGGAAATGTGACCACTCCCCACCACCAGGCCCCAGGACACAGCCCAGGGACAGTAAGCAGTGGGACTAGTCATCCAGCCGATGGGTTTCTGAGCCCAGGGGAGAGGCAGGTTTCCTAAATTCGCCTCCTCAGGCCCCTCTTTCCCTGGAGGAAGTCCCACAGAGACACAGAGGTGAGGGACCGCTTGCTAGAACAAGGAAGTCACCAGAGCTGAAGACACTCAGATGTCTCAGAAGGAGGGATGGGAAAGCAGCGGGAGGATCCTACACTTCAGGCTGAGGAAGTCATTTTCTTTGCTGGAAAAGGACATGAGGAGCCATTGGGAGTTTGGAACAAGTGTGACTTAATTCAAACCCTCAGGTTCAGTTCATTCTCAGGGCTGTGTGTGCAGCTGAATGTGGAGGTATCTAAGAAGGCAGGCAGTTGGAGCGATCTGCACAGCAGCGGGAGAGGGCAGCCATGTGGAGAGGAGACTGAGACACCGTGGCCGAGAGCCCACCCAGGAGCAGTCCGGGGATGCAGATGAATGAAGGCTTAGGAGGCCCGGCCAGCACACTCAGGCCAGAGCGGCTGGCCGAGCTGGTATCTGTGAAGTGCAATGCATCTGCCTCCCTCGGCCTGACCTCCAGTCCTGAGCCGACTTCAATCTATGGTGTGGGAGGCCTGAGAACATGCGGCATGACTTGGAAGCAGAACTTTAAAACAAATAGTCTGCCTCTCCTCATTCCCAGCTCTCCAGTGTGGAAAACTGAAGCTGAGAAGGGCCAGCCCGAGTGGAATGCATGCAGTTCTGAGCACAGCCCTAGGCCCTGCTCTGCTGAAAGCCTCTCTTCCCAGGCCGGGCGTCAGGAGGGAGGCTGGTCTCACTCAAGGCTGTCAGTCCAGCCTCACTGCCCAGTCAAATCTGTCTGACAATCCCTCAGCCCTGTCTGGGCAGGACTGACCTGCCCTCAGCGCCCGTACATTGTCTGCAGGATGGACTCTCTCTTGCAGCCTAGGATGCCATGATACCCCACTAACATGTGGGCTGACACTGTCCTTAGGCACTGCGTGTCCCCAGGGCCTCTCTTGAACACTAGATTCTGCTGTCTGAAAAAGTTGGTCAAATCATTTTTTTTTAATTTCAGCAAAAGCCCTTGGGAACTTTTTATAAATGCAGAATCTCAAATCCGACCTGGGATCTACTGAATCAAGGTTGTCCTGGTGATTCACATGCACAAACCAACTCAGGGAACAGACTCTTGTTTGCATTATCTGGTTAAGATTACATGAGCTTCTGAGGCAATTCTGTTAACTGGTGACCCCCGAATCCAGTTCTCTGAACCCCATGTTTTCACACTCACTGCTAAGCCACACCTTTCCTACAGTATAGTTTCACTGAGGCAACAACGGTCTGATTACCTGTCCCTGGGTTATACATGTGCATAGATTAAGACCTTGGGGACAAAACACAGATCATGATCACCTGTCTTTGGTGCCAAGCAAACCCTGATACATAATGGTCTTACGTAAGAAGTAACAAAAAATAAATAAACCAACCCTGGTCAAAAGGATTAAAAAAACAACAACCGAGTTACGCTGTTAAACAGGTCCAGCGGCATGGTGGGCTCTGGGGCTGAGTCAGGGGCCGGATTCCCTCCACCTCTCCCCTCTGCCTCCCTGGCTCAGCTCTGGGCTTGGGCCCGCCCTCCTTGTGTCCCCAAGGTGGCTGCCAATGTTGCCCAGGGCCAGTCTTTCTCATTCAAGCCCAATAGTCAGTCATCTGGACTTCAGGGGAGAGAAGCTATTGTTCTTCCTCTCTTCTCTTTCCTATTTCAGAACCGTCAGCAAATGTCCCCTCTGGTTACACTAGCTCTCATGGACTTATTCCCTCGGTTCTGAGCCCATTCCTGAGGCCAGGAGTGGCTGAGCATGGAGGGCTCCAGCAGGAAGACGGGGCACTGTTGTTGGGAGCAGTGGCGACCTGGGAGCTGGGGAGGCAGCGGACAGATGTCGACCACAATGCTCCACGGGTCTGCATTTCCATTTCCTTTGAATCTTGCAACTGTTTTTCAGGCTGTCCAACATCACAGCAATCACCAGCATGGGTATGGCCAGAAAAGGTTTCTATTTTTACATGACACACAAATTATTATGCTCCCTTACATTGTTTCAGTGATCGACTTTAAAGGGCCCTGGCTTACCTCCTCCTGGAATAATAAAGCAGTCACAGGAGTTCTTCGGGCCACTCCAAAAACCACTCCGCAGCGGTTCGCCACACATAATAGAGGGTGCACTTGAAAGGCAACATCCAATGACCAGTTCTGGCTGAAAACTTTTGTGTTTTTCAAAAGTTCAATAAGCAGCAGAAGTGACCACAATGAGCTTGAAACTCTATAGCATGCTTCAGGAGACAAAGTACCTAAAACTAGCTGGAAAGACGTGTAATTTTTTAAATTAAAAACTGTAGACAGGAGAGGTAACAAAGTAAAATAAGCATGACTCCCACGTTTTTGTTTCAAAATAAAACCCGAGGTATGGGGAAAATTGTAATATGGAATAGTCTGCTCTGGCCATATGCTATATTGCATGTTCTCTCTGCCTGCTGTCCTCGAGCCAGAAGGTCTCAATGCCGGGGCAAGTATAGCTGGGAGAGACATAAAACCAATGAGGCCAAAGGCGAGGGGGAAGGCGGCCGTTTCCATCCTCACCTCAGTGAGCAGAGGGCAAACTTACCCCCACCAGACCCTGGACACCCATTGCTGGTCTAGGGGGTCGGTGGTGGGAGATGGTGGGTGGTTCAGCACGGCCATCACCACTTCCCAAAAGAACAACTTAACACCCAGGCCTGGTGGAGTCCCAGGAAGGAGGCTGGTTGTGTGATGTTCACCAAAGGAAGGCAGCCTGATCGGCACCCAGCCTCCTCCGTCCTATCTCAGAACTGGTTTGTGTGGATCCCGGCTCTACCTCTGACTCCAGGAGGCACCTGGTGGTACCACAGACTCTCAGATTTGGTGTCGGTGTGTGAAATGAGGACAATGCTACCCCTGTCATAGGTTTGAAGGAGAAAACACATAGTTCATGTGTCCAATGCCCAGAAATGCCCAGGACAGAGCGATTCTACACAGGCCCCCGTCCCTGGCCAGTTCCATTTGGTGCTCTGGCTGTATACACACACCACGGAAGCACCTGGTCCTACCGAAGACCTTGTGCAAGTTCTCCGCCTCCCCAGCATCCCCGCAGCACTCACCTGCAGTCACAGGGATGTGCAGCAAGTCGAACCTGTGAATGCTGCAATGACTGGGCTGAAGAAAGCGGAAAATCCTCAAGTCTTCACATGGATGCAAAACAACACAAAATGAGCAGAAGAGCACGGCTTGCCTCTTCCTGAATGGAAGGCCCTGGGCAGTTTAGTTTAACAGTAGACTTCAACTGAGCACAGCCTTTGCAGCAACCACACAAACAGACACCTCTCCTACCGGACTGTAAGATCCTTGAGGGTAGAGATCTCTTTCATCCAACTTTGTATTCTCCTGAAGGATAGAGAAAATATATGTTCTCCCTGGAAACTGACCAGCCAGCATTGGGGAGATGTTGACGAGAAGGATAAACTGAACCACCTTGAAGGGATTATAGCCTTGAAAGGCATATGAAAGGGATGCCTAATTGCTATACAATGAAAAATATAAAAACCAAAGTAGAATAGGATTGGACCCACTGCCTAATGAGTAGAGCAGTCACAATTTCTAAACTTGCTTAAGTTCAAATCACTCCTGACAAGTGCCACCCTGGCCAAGACCAGAGATTTACGTGGGGTCTGGCTCTGTGATTCCATGGCCTCCGGCGAGTTCTTTTTTCTCTCTAAACTTCAGTTTTCTTAGTCACGCAGGACATGAAATAACAAGTTTTCTAAAATTTCTTACAGCTGTAAAGTGAGGGTGTCCAAAATCTCTGCACACACTTGTAGCAAACCTCCCTGTGAAAGGCTCCCTGCCTGGGCACTCCTGAGACCCTTTCCGCCCTAAGCAAGCTTGTGCCCTGTGAGACAGTAAACCACAAGGACACGAATGACTGTGACTCAGGCAGGCAGGGGCAATGGCCATCGAGAGGTGCTCGTGGGGAACTTGTGGCTGTGGAGATGAGGAGACTGGAGATGAGGAGACTGTGGAGGGGTGGCATTCACTTGTTTCAATGTGGCAAATACTAAGCACCCACCAGGCCAGGCACTGCGTCTTAGCTCAGAAAACATGAGACAAGCGTGCCCTGCACAGAGCCTTCCTCATGGTGACCACAGGCTGGATGGCAGAAGCAGACACTTGGAGGGAGGGATGGAGGGGTTCCGGATGATGGGGGGAGCCTGTGCAGAGAGACAGGAGGGCAGAGCATCACACAGCTCACAGGAGGGAGGCTAGGGCTCTCTGCACAGAGGTTGAGAAAGGGAGAGAGGCGCACACTGCCGTGGAGCCTCTGGAATGTCAGGCTGCAGAGTCTGGGCTTGAATCAGTACATGATCACTGATGTTACAGCCAAATACACATTGGTTCTATATTAAAAGGAAGATAGCTAAAAGAAAACTCGCCCCCAAGAAGTAATTTAAATAAATTTATTTGCAGGAGAAAAACATCTGAACATCAGGTACAGGTCTGATCCACAATGATCCAACAACAGGCCTAACTTGTCCTGGGGTACTTGGATGCATCCATCCAAGTCCATGCAGCATCGGACCTGAGTATTCCACAATGCACATGACCATGACACAGTGATAAAGTACAACAGCAATACTCACCACTCTGTGAGCTACAGTTACAATATAAACAGTTTAGGTCCTTTGTTAAAAAAAATGGAAAAAATATTTCTATTACAGCTTTATTTCCAGCATTTTCAGTTAGATACAGCTTTATATATTTTCTCTGATGATAGACAGCAAAAGGTCGCCTTCTTTAGCATCTGTAGATAAAATATGTTACTTGTTAACCGTCTGTACTCTGAAGCATGTTTGCCATGTATGAGTTCAGATAAGAGAATGAAACTGTGCTGTGGCAAAATCCTGGCTGAGGATCAGGACTTGGATAGCTTCCATACTTGTTTTAAAAAACTGCCATCTGGGAAAAAAGAAGTGAAGACATGAAAGAGAACCGACATACTCTCTTTCAATGAGGCAGTCTAACTCCAGAGAATGGGCTTTCCATCTGAATTCCAAGTGTGTGGTCCCAAAGTGGAATTCTCTCCAGTCCGGGAGCTGCCTGTGGCCGGGAGCAGCACACGCAGGGAAAGCCAGCGGGGAGGGAAGGGTTAACTGAGCTACAGAGATGGCCCCTGATAAATCAGCTCCTCCAGGTCCTCAGCCCACACAGAGGCAGGGCAGCCAACACACCAACACAGGACCACGCGCTCACTGAACTGCACACATAGAGCTTCGAGGAGTGTTCACAGGTCTTGACATGGGTTCCTGGTGGTAGTTTACAATATCTGCCTTCACCACCCTCTGTCATAAAAGAAAACAGAGTCATTATCAGGGCATCAGAACATTCAGAAAGGGCTCCTTACAGTATATTTTCATTTTCTGAACTTTGGCGAACCCCTGATGATAGACACCATAAATGAAGCAGGAGCTGATATTAAAAGAACCAACCAGAACAAACTAGTGCAGAGCTGGGATTGGCGGGCAAGGGGGCTTTCTTGTCATTGTTGGGTTTTGTTTTGTTTTAAGTATCTAATTGCAAGTCCTTAATTGAGTCTTTCCTGGTTTTATGACATAAGCTTGAAGTTATCACAAGTCTAATAAAAACCTGACAAATTAATATAAAATATTAAAACCTGGTTAAAACTTAAAGCAAAGGTTTAAAATTAATCATTTACATAGTTTAACTGATAGACAAGAGTTTGTTATTTCAAAGTAAAAAAGTCATTATTTATTAATACTTCCATAAACCACTATCCCCAGCCATAGCTTTTTAAAGAATGTTTATAGTAATTAGTGAGTTAGTGAGAAGAGGTGTGAATGTTAAAAGTCACATAGAAAGGAGAAATGTTTTGAGCAACTCAATATTTAAAATGTTGCCAATTTTTAAAACGTTCCTCCCAAATCCCTAACTTACTTCCAAATTGCTCACTAATGGGTTATAAATAATGACTAACAAAATACAGAATGAGAATTTAGAAAATTACTGCATACTCATATTTTTAAAATAATTTAAACTGAAAGATAGTTTTAATTCTTCCTTCCTTCTTTCTGAGCCACATTCAAGGATAATGATAAATTTAGCAATATGCCCTAATATTCATCTCTAGGTAATAATTTACATTAAAACAAATCCGTTACTGTTTTCAACTCTTTTACTAAGTCTGCACACACAAGCAGACAAAGAAGAGTAATTCGAGACAAATTTTAAAAGTACTCTTTCAATTACCAGGCTATTTCAGGAAAAATGGTAAGGAATGAATAATGAAATAACTGCCTCAATTCTCCACTTCACTGCACATGTAATAAACACAACCATAAAGACCAATACGTGTGAAAGTAACTGAAATGTTATTTTAATTTGTTCCCAATTCCTTATTTCATTCGTAAGTCTCTTGGCAAAGGATCAATATTTCAAAGTTCTAAAACAGGATGTATGCAATATTAATTCCAATAATGTACAATAATCATTTGAACTTCTTTATTCATAAGGGGAAAAGAACAAGATAGCATTCACTAGTTCTCACCACCCTCCTCCCCCAAATTGTAGTAATTTATCCGTTATACCTGCACTACTGTACTGAACAGAGTCTAGTCTGAGCAGAGGTGAAATGTTGATTATCTTCTTCCGGGTACTTCACTATGTCTGCCCTGACAATACGCTGTCAATTCCGTACAACATAAATGAGATGAAGAAGAAAGAAAGAAAAAATGGAAAGCATGTTCAATGACTGAAAATAGAAGGGAACACCAAAGGAGAAAAAGGAATATACACATAAATTTAAACATGTCTCAAAAGAAAACAGCAGAATATAGACATATAAAAGGAAGGAAAGCAAGCAAAGATCCAAGAAACATCATTCTTTATAATTCCACTTAATTGTTAAAATAGACATGTCTGCTCCTCCCAGACAAGTTGTGAGTTCTAGTTTTGATATCACAATTACACATAATATATATAATTCCCAGTATTCAGAGAACAACCAAGAATTATGGTGCTTTACTATGCTAACATGCAGTAAAAGTATTAATTCCATTTCCTTCCACAAACATTACTGAGGATCTACCCTGTGCCAGTCACTCTGTAATGGGAATGCACAGCTAAGTTACTCAGCATCTATTCACAAGTTACTGGGGACCCATGGGAAGAGAAATACATTCACAGATAATTGTCATACAAGTTAAGTGCTGTACTAGTAGACCTATATGCTGTGGTAATAGAGAGGAAGGAGTAATTAATTTTCTTTGAAGGTATGAAAGAGAATGCATATATATATATATATATATATATATATATATATATATATCAGAGGAAGCCATGTAGGATTTACAAATTTTATATTTAATAACATTTACTATTTGTCAAAAATATTCTCTTTTAAAATATATTTTATTGATTTTTTACAGAGAGGAAGGGAGAGAGATAGTCAGAAACATCGATGAGAGAGAAACATCGATCAGCTGCCTCCTGCACACCTCCCACTGGGGAAGTGCCCGCAACCAAGGTACATGCCCTTGACTGGAATCGAACCTGGGACCTTTCAGTCCACAGGCCGACGCTCTATCCACTGAGTCAAACCGGTTATGGCTCAAAGATATTCTTTTGATGCCAATTGCCCCAATCCTCACAACCCTAATGTCCATGGTCATCCCAGCCTATATAATAAATAGGTAATATGCAAATTGACCGTCACACACTCGCACAAGATGGCTGCTGCCATGCAGTCACAAGATGGTCACCACAAGATGGCCAGCAGGGGAGGGCAGTTGTGGGCAATCAGGCCAGCAGGGGAGGACAGTCAGAGGCAGCCAGGCCAGCAGGGGAGGGCAGTTGGGGGCGACGGAGGGCAGTTGGGGGCGACCAGGACAGAAGGGGAGGGTAGTTGGGGTGACTGGGCCAGCAGGGGAGGGCAGTTGGGGGCGACCAGGCCTGCAGGGGAGGGCAGTTGGGGGTGACCAGGCCTGCAGGGGAGGGCAGTTGGGGGCAATCTGGCAGGCAGGCAGGCGAGCGGTCGGGAGCCAGCAGTCCCGGATTGTGAGAGGGATGTCCGACTGCCGGTTTAGGCCCGATCCCCGGCAGTCAGACATCCCCCGAGGGGTCTCAGATTGGAGAGGATGCAGGCTAGGCTGAGGGACACCTCCCCACCCCAGTGCACAAATTTTGTGTACTGGGCCTCTAGTATTTCATATAAAATTAAAACAAGTTCAAAATGCACTTTTCTGTCATTTAAAAAAATGACATACAGTATTTAAGCACAACAGCTATTTTCTCAACTACCTAAGAGTTTTGCTAAACTAAAGAATCAAAACTACTGTGTTAGGTTTTTGTTTGCAATAACCCTTAAAAAGACTACATGTGACAAGTATGACAGAGATAACATGCTCTCTAAATTGCTCAACTTTAAACTATCCTGGCTGTTTTTTTTCTTTCATAATTTCAAATATCTTATTTCAGAAAACTCTTATTTCATAACAGCATCTAATAATTAACATATAGAAAACCATGTTAATAAGGCTGCTGGTTGCAATGGCACTTATAAAGACTGAATGAACTAGGAGTAAATGAGTAGGGTGGTGCAGTATATTGGCCTAAGCAGGCTCTGCCCCAATTCCCAGCAGCAGCTTAACTGCTGGACAAGACTGCGATTTACTGGGCAAAAGCATTGCTAACAGCAATGTGAGGTACTGCAAGAGGAGTATGTCAGTAAAACACTGAACACCATTATCTGCCCTCCACCGAACCTAATTGTTTCACGACAAACTGTGGGTTACAATAAAGAAAAGGGATTTTCATAATCAGTAAGCAACTCATCAATCCTCCAAAATGTTGGTTTAAACCCTATCCTATAAACACAACCAGATTACTGACCTATGGTCAAAATATTTGGTCAATGTACTGACTAATATAAATGGCTTGGATATTCAGCATTAATTTTCATCCAATTAATGAAGAACTAAAAAGGCAACATCTTTCTTTCTTTGGGGCCTTAGTTGTTTGACATAAAGCTTTGTACAAAGTTTCTGAACTAGCAACCAGAACCAAGGCTTTGCTTTTTAGGAGTAGCAAAACAGAATATCCAGGCCATAAACTTCATGGTAGGTGATTTCACAGGAGTCAGTCCGTTTATAAGTCATTATTGATGTTTTCAGATAAAATGTTACCTACAAAACATCAACTTTTATTTGAACACCAGCTTAGGCCTTATTATGTAGAGAATAACTGCGGTGGGTCCTGGAAGTGGAAGTGGTAGCTATCTAGACGGAAAGCAAGAAAGCAACCTTGGAGCTGGGGAAGTAAGGTATAAGGAGTAGAGATGGACTCTTGGGAAGACACAAAAAATAAATTTGGTCTACTCTGCAACTGTGTCTTAATACAGATAGTAGTTACATGTTTATCATTGAAAAGTCATAGTTTGTCATGCTCAGGATATAGAGTAGACATACCTTGAAGGCTAAAAACATTTGCCACTATCATTCATTCAAAGACAATCACTATTCTAGGTACTGAAGACATTCAGATAAATAATATAATACACGATCTCTGTTTTTGAGACGCGTAAGAGTCCAGCATGGGAAACAGATGTGTAAACTATTAAAGAATATATGTCTGCTATATATCCATAATATAAAGTATAACAAGATCATAGATTGCCATTTAAAGCATGGATAAAGCAATTTAAAACTATGGTACTCTGTACACTGTAGGAACTTAAAGACAGCTACTCTTCCTGTTCTTCCACAAAATGTGCTGCCACTAACATTCATCGCTTTTGGCAAGTTACTCACCTCTTTGTTCTTCATGATGGACTACGCTATTAAAAAAAAAAGGGTTTATCTACATGGTCTCTAAAGTCCCATGTAGTTTTGAAACTATATGAAAAAATAAATTTAAAAGGTGATTAGAGAAAGATATGATATGGAAATTCATTAAGCAATGTTCAATATCTGAGGTTTAGATTAGTATGAACAAAGTGGGTAAATATGTTCTATAAGGAAGACAGGTGATATTTAGGATAAAAAATAAAGAAACACTTGTGCAGTCTTTGTAAACTTATTTGACAAAATGATACAAAAATATTAACATCTAGGTAAGAAGAATCTAAGTTCCTAAGAGAAGTATCAGGGGTTAAAGGCATTTGTGTTTACAGTTATACACTAAGTAAAACAGAATTAAAATCTTAAACATGCCTACTATATGCCCTATACTAGAAACTTTTATATAGAGTATAAAAGTATTCAGAGGTCACATAAAGAATATATATTTTTAGCAAGTTTAGTGAGTATCTCAGATATGAAATTTTTGTTTAGAAAAAACTAATGCATACTTAATTTAAACCAAACAGAAATTCATAGTTTATTAACTGGCAAGTGAAACTGTCAAGGTTTAAAATGTATTAAGAATGTATTAAGAACTTTGAACACCAAGTATATATGGCAAAACATCCTTGCAATTCAGACAGAGAGAGATAACATACAAGATAGTACATTTTCATTTCAGACTACCTAATGCATTATTAAGGAGCTGAATACTAAACTTCCGAGAGAACGGCAGTAGTAAATTTATTTTTTCTCGTAAAGGTTTGACTACTTTGTAAACAAAAAATTCTGAACAATCTCAGAAACTAGGACATTTGTTAACAACCCTTCCCAACTTTTATACTATCTTAGAGGAGAATGGTTGGGGCAGGGGAGAAAAGAGAACAAATAAACAATGAAAATGAAACTATCAACTAAATTGGGAATTGTGCGAAATGCAACTAGAGTATACTTAATTGTTTAAATACTTGTCTGCCCATTTGTGCTGGGAGTTCCTTGAGGACAAGGACTTATTCATCTCTGTGGTCCCTGGCACAAAGTAGACCCTCAAAAAATGTTTGCTGTGTTCAGAAACTACATTCCATTTCTTTTCTCTTTCTTCCCCTATCTCTTCCTTATAAAACTTGCACAATGTGCTGATAAGTCATTTTATGACTCCCAAACAGTAATGATCTAGGTTAGAACTAAAATAACAGAATCTCTTTAAATAAATCAGTGAATGAAATTAAGACTACAGCCTTATTACAAATATTTGTCACAAACTAAATTACTGTAGCATCAATTTCCACGTGACTCAGTGAGTCTACCATCTCCTATAAAATGAATAAAAACACCTTCAAACATTATACCAAATCCCCTCAGGTATCTTTTAAATGGCATAAAACCCAGAGAAACCATTCACATCTCCCTCTCCCACCCCACCCCCGCCCCCCGCCCGCCCTCCCTCCATTCTCTCCCTCTCTCTCTCTCCTTCTTTTCCTTCCTCCCTTCCTTCCTCCCTCCCTCCCTCCCTCCCTTCCTCTTTTTCCATATATATTTTTGGTTTTAATATATACCTTGTATATATAAACAAAAAATATAAAACCTGAACTTCTTTGTCTTTTTCCCCTCTAGTCCTTTACATCCAAATGGCCAACAAACACATGAAAAAGATGTTCAACATCACTAATCATCAGGGAAATGTAAATTGACACCACAATGAGCTATCACTTCACACAATGGCTATCATCAGGAACTCAAGAGATGTCCTGGCAAGGATGTGCAGAAAAGAGAACCCTTGTGCACTGTTGGTAAGAATGTAAATGGTGCAGCCACTATAAAAAACACTATGGAGGTTCCTCTAAAAATTGAACTATCATATGATCCAACAGTTCCATTCCTGGATATTTGTCCAAAAAAAAGAAAACACTAATTCAAAAAGATATATGTACCACAATGTTCATCGCAGTGTTTTTTTACAACAGCCAAGATATGGAAACAACCTAACCATCCCACAACAAATGAATGGATAAATAAAATGTGGTATACACACACACACACACACACACACACACACACACACAGGAATATTATTCAGCCATGAGAAAGGAGGACATTCAGCCACTTGCAACAACATGAATGAACTTAAGTATATTATGCTAAGTGAAGTAAGTCACACAGAGAAAGATAAATACTGCAGGATATCACTTATATGTGAAACTTTAAAAAGCCAAACTTGTAAAAACAGAGAATAAAATGGTGTTACTGGGAAATGAGGGGCGGGAGGACAGGGTAGATACGGTTAAGGGTACAAACTTACACTAAAGTAGTAAAGCCAGAGATATAATGTGCAGTACAGTGAATAATCATCAAACCCACGAAGAGACTAGGACTTAATTATTCCAACTACTAAAAAGAAATAAATTACTCTTTAAATATAAAGTTCAATATAATCACCTGTGACTGTTCTATTTCTGCTTTGTTTAATTTGATTCCAAGGATTTCAGCAGCAACTTTCTGAAAACACAGGAATACCTACAAAGCAAAAATAAGTTTAAATTATTTAAAACAGGCATGCTTAGTTACCTTCAAATAAACTGAACTTTCTAAACAATGATAAATAGCAAGAATTACAAAATATGATGCACCAGGTTATTCCAAAAATAGCTTTATTTGCCAAAACCGGTTTGGCTCAGTGGATAGAGCGTCGGCCTGCGGACTGAAGGGTCCCAGGTTCGATTCCGGTCAAGGGCATGTACCTGGGTTGCGGGCACATCCCCAGTGGGAGATGTGCAGGAGGCAGCTGATCGATGTTTCTCTCTCATCGATGTTTCTCACTCTCTATCTCTCTCCCTTCCTCTCTGTAAAAAATCAATAAAATATATTAAAAAAAAAAAAAAAAAAATAGCTTTATTTGTCAGAGACAACAAAATTTTAAATGTAATAAACTTTTAAGTCATTAAACCCATAAATTGAACAAATTCATAAAATTCAGTAAATTGATCTAAACATAAATCCCTAAAAACTTACATTTTAAAGATTTAACATAAGACAATTACAGTGACCACATTAAAAAAATACTAGCAAAACAAACACCTACAGGTGCTGAAGAAAATGAGAATACAGTATACTACCTGGGCTTTTCACTGCCAACTTTAAATTGGTCTTTTGACCTGGCTTTAGTCGATACCTTAAAAATCTTTGCTGCTCTCAAGTCAATAAACTCTCCACATCTTTTGAGCAGAACAACTTAAAAATCCCTACTGTATTTTATCAGTTCAGAGTGAAGGAGCAGTATACTCCATTATCAATAAGCAAAAGTCTACAAACACTTCTCTATAAACAGACTTTTCATACACTGTTAGCTTATGTTATGATTTCTAGCACTCCAATCCAGAGTTCACCTGTAAGGTATAACTTGTCTTTGCTTCATAAGTGTACTATCATTTTCTTATCCCTACTTACCTCATGATTACTTACTGAATATTTATCACAATTTTATTAATTTAATTTTGATTTCTAATCAAAAAGAGATACATACTCTGAAAGGCTTATGTCATTTGCACCTCAAAAAGTAATATATATTATAGTTCACTGATAGTCAATGTTTAAGGAAAAACAGGAAAGTTAGTGTGGTAGAATGGAGAGGAAGAGATGGATTGTACAAGAAAATAAGCAGAGATTACAAATCATGTAAGATCTGGGAGGCTATCAGAAGGGCTGTGGCTTGTTCTCTGAGTAAAATGGAAACCCTGGGACAGTGGCTTGTTGTAACTTCTATTTTGATAGGTTCAACCCGGCTGCTGTACTAAGTACTTACTAGAGAAGATCAAGGGTACAAAAGAGAAACCAGTGAAGATACTAATGTCAGAGATGATGAGGGCTTGAAACAAAGTGGTAGCAGTGCAAATATAAGAAATAACCACCAAGTTCTGGACATATTTTGAAAGTAGAGCCAAGAGGACTTGGGGTGTAAAGAAAGGAGGGTTCAAGGATAACTCCAATATAATTTTGGATTTAGTAATTGATAGAACTGCCATTTACTGAAGTGGGAAGACTGTGAGAGATTTGAAGAGGGAATACCAACAGCTCACAATGGACCTGAATTAAACTTGGACTGCCTATCAGACATCTCAGCAGAGGTCTTAGGTGGACAGTTGAACATTGAGTCTGATCAAAGCCACGAGACTAGATGAGGTCACTAAGGAAATAAGTTTAGAAAAAGAAATACACAAAGTGGGCACTCAGCAAATGCAAACTGCTGGCAGGAGCACTAATATTTGTGAGGATCAGAAAAAGAAGACTAGAAGGAATGAATCATCATATGAGATTAGCAGTCATCTCTGAATGCTGAAATTATGGGGATTTATATTCTTTTTAAACTCTTAAACAACCATAAACTTATGTTAAATGAATTACAAAAGTAATATAAACAGAATAAACATGTTACATCTAATCTAGTCTATTTTATATCTTCAATAAGCATTAATTTGTTGCAAAAAATAATGGAAATCACTTCCTATGAATATTAATAAATAAACGTAAAACCTCACTCATAAGATCCATTTTCATTGTTACTTACAGAGTCTCCTGTCTTTGCTGAGACAAAGTGGCTACTAAAACCATTTTCCTGGCAAAACCTCAAGTGTTTTTCAGGTTTTACTGTTCGCATATGCTCCAAATCAACTAGAAAGGTGAACAGAAACAGAGAAAAAATATTAGAGTCAATCAATATACTTTAACATGTTTAAGTTTGACTTATCTTCCAGTATTATATCCCAGCTTAGGCACTAACTGCGTAATCTTAGGCAATTTCCTTAACTTTTTTATGCCTCAGTTTCTAAACCTAAAAACTAAGAATAACACATATATCTACCTTATATGGAGTGTTTGAGAATTAATCTATGTATAGTGCAAATGTCCAGTACCTGATAAGTGCTCAAAAAATGAAAGCTATCATTCTTATTATCTCTATAGCTTCTGGAACATTGATGATACTCAAAAAAGATTTCCTTCGTATATTATGTTTAAACAGAGATTAATTGAAAGATTCATATTTAACTGAAACAGTTTAATTACTTTAATAATTAGAATAGTTCTGCAAATTTTATAAATATTAATATTCAATAAATATGTAATTAATTTTCTGCTAAAAGATATCAATATTTCATAGTGTACTTAATTTATTTAAAGCCATGGTTTAATTTTACAAGGAGACAGCTCAGCTACTTTCCAAACCTAAAGTATGCATTTCGAAAGTAAGGGGTAAACATTTATTTCCTTGAATACTTGCAGGTTCTTTAAAGCAAAGCACAGTATTCATATCCAGTACTGGTTTCATCTGGCACAGTCTATTTTTTCAAATGTGACCCTTTATTGAACAGTTTCTCTCTTTACAACACTAGAAACCCTATAAGGGTGTTGACTCAATGCCGTCAAATTATAAGGCAAATATATTCACAGGATTTAAGGACAACTGGGTTCTTTGAGTCAATATAGGAGGGAAAAAGTTAAACTGATTTCCTGAGGAAGGGACCCAACTGACTTGTAAAAACTTGTAAATTTGCAAATCTAGTGAGCCTACATAATAGTGTCAATTGATTATCAACTAAAAAGTGCTCTCATTTTACATAAAAGGTTTTATTTAAAATTGTATTGAAGGTCTTTAGTTTGTAGGCTCAAGAGATTTTTCTCTAGGAGAATTTTTATTTAGTCAGGGATTCTGAGTCCCATTTATATTGCTTAGCTTGAATAATATGGAGTTTTTCTTTTATGACCACAAGTTGCTATTCCTTAAACATCACTAAGACCTTATTTACAAGAAAAGGTCAAAAAATGTCCAGATACCACAGGCATCAATTTATACAAGACTAAAATACTAAGCTATTAGCACTGACATTTATATATCTAGGTTATCATAATATTAAAGCTAAAATACTTTCCTAATCCAACAAGAGTAAGAACAAATCCTGACATTAGAAAAAATCCCCCATGAGTAACTACCATTTTTTTTTAAAAGCAAGTTTGTCATTTTGTGTGTGTGTACTTATTTTTTCAAATGGAACCATCTATCACTGTTCAACGTTTTTCTTTCTCTTTTTTTCTCTCCCTCCACCCTTCCCTACAACTCCCCAACTATCACATAAGTTATCTATAACATTGGGTAATTTACTCTCCAAGCCAAAGTTTTCCTAATGAAGATAGCAATAAAAGACCAGTATGTCACTGATCAATTGGGGGGGGGGGGGGGGCATTTATTGAGTACCTATTATATACCAAGTACTGTGCTAGGTAGTAAGAACCCACAGATGAAAAAGATATAATCGTTTCTCAAAAAGTCATCCCCAGTATATGAACATAAAAGACAATTAAGGATATAAAAGTTATTTTAAATGACTGAAATTCTGACAAATGAGACAGCAGAGATTAAAAAAAAACACAACTTCACTACAAAGTTTCCTTTTGTTGTCTTAGAATTTAACATTAAGAGGGTTCATTTACTAGAGTACTAGTAAAATCTTTCTTTTCTTCTATTTTTAAGAATATTCTTAAAATTATTATCCAGTACCTACCTATCATACATGTGATAACACTTACTGCTACATGATTTAATTTCCTTTACGTCCTTCAGTAAAGCACATCATTTTTCAAGGTGATATATATATATATATATATATATATATATATATATATATACACACACACACACATATATATATATATTTTTATCCTCACCTGAGGATATGTTGTTTCTTTATTGATTTTAGAGAGAAAGGAAGGGACTGGAGGGAGAGAAGAGGAGGAGGAGGAGGAGGAGGAGGAGGAGGAGGAGGAGGAGGAGGAAGAGGAGGAGGAAGAGGAAGAAGAAAGAAATATTGATAGGTTGCCTCCTGCAGCCCAGACCAGGAATCAAACCCACAATTTTTTGGTGTACAGGATGACACTCCAACCAACCAAGCCACCCTAATAACAGTAATATATGCTCATTTCCCAAATATTCAGAAAAACAACTATGAAAATGAAATTTAAAATGCCATTAACTAAAGACAACTACTATTAACATTTTGGCATATATCCTTCCAACATCACAATATGAAGGACAAAGGCATTAATATTGTATACACTGAGTGGCCAGATTATTATGACCACCTAAGGTTTGTAGACAAATTAGCTATAATTTCGAGCTGAAGTTGCTAGAGGGCCAGACCATTATAAATAGGGAAGCAGGTTGTAAATATATATATATCTCCATCCATCCCACATTCAAAGGCTGTTAAATTACGTTGTTTACCCATATCTTCAGAAAAAAATCACTTCTACGGTCGTGGTAAACAACCTGCTTCCCTATTTATAATGGTCTGGTCCTCTGGCAACTTCAGCACAAAATTATAGCTAATTTGTCTACAAACATCAGGTGGTCATAATAATCTGGCCACTCAGTGTATATGCCATTTCTTTTACCTCAACCATATTACATCCTGCTTAACAATTTCAATGTATAACTTTACTGATGATTCATTCATTTATTCAACAAATATCTGAGTGTCAGGCACTGTCCTGGATGCTGCAGATTTAACAATGAGCTTACATTTTAATGAAGGGGAAAGGACCAACAAGTATATTCTATAGTATGACAAATGCTGATAGATTTTATGAAGAAAGATAAAGGGTACATAAGGGGCAGGGGTATTTTAAACAGCTAGGTAAAAAACCTTAAGAAGGCTAAGGACCAAGAATATCTGGGAGAAAGTCTTCCAAGCAGAGGAAAATGAAATGCAAAGGTCCTAATGAAGATTATTCTTAGCATACTCAAGGAAAAGCCAGGAGGCCAGAGTGGCTAAAATCAGTTGGCAAGAGAGGGAAATAGCGTGAAATGAGGTTTAAAAAGCCAGGGCCATATTGTGCAGTGTGCGTCGGCCACTTTAAGAGAGATAGGAAGTTACTGGAGGGTTGTGAGGGGAAAAAGTTATAATCTGACTCACATTTTAAAAGACTCTGGGCTCTTTTTTTGGGAATAAACTATAGAGGGTCAAATGTAAAGCAGAGAAGCCATTGAGGGGCTATAATCTAAGAGAGAGAGAATGTTACTTAGGACAAGAGTGGTAGCAACAGAGATAGTAAAAAGTGGGGCAGACTCTCAAAATATGTTCAGGATAAAAAGTAAATAGAATACGCTAATGGATTTTATATGAGATTTGAAAAATACCGAAAAGTCATTTGAAAATAGTTACCCCTGGATTTAAAATGAGACACAGTGTATTGGTGGGTTTTGTTGCAGCCACATTCATTTAGCTGCATGGGTGGATATAGATTTGCATTAAAGTAGAACTAAGGTTTTCTCAACCACTTAAAATAAATGAAAAGGACGGGGAATTTGAAGACAGTAAACGCAATGTAGTAATTACATTTATGAAGAAAGGAATCTAAGTTGATTAAGAAGAAAGTTGAGCCCTGGCAATTCTGTGATATGGTGCAGATGTTAGCTAACCATTTGGAGTAATCATTTTGCAGTACATAAGCGTATCAAATCAACACACTGTGTACCTTAAACTTACGCAATGTTATATGTCAATTATATTATCTATAATAATAAAAGCATAATATGCTAATTAGATCGGACGTTCCAGACATCCGTCCTTCTGGACAAAGCCACAGCGGGTGGGGGCCAAGGCCAAGGCCCTTGCACAAATTTCGTGCATTGGGCCTCTAGTATATAACAAAGCTGGAAAAAGACTACTAGGTAAAATACACAATACCTTAGGATGTTAAAATGTAGAGTACACAATTATGCATATGGTAAAATTCTTACTTTGTAAGCATATTATATATGCATATATGTGTGTAAATGACAGAAAAATATACTAGAATTTTAAAAATAAAGTTTAACAATAAATTGAGAAAAGTAAAATCTTAAAATGAGCTTTTGTTTTAAACTATCCTTTCAAAGATGTTTGCATGGCAAGCAGCATACATACAGCTAATGTCTCCCTCAGACACAAACTGCAAGTCTCTTTATTGACTGGTATAATAAAAATAGTATCTCCCCTGTTGCATGTAATATTATATTTAAGATCATTAAATAATAATAATAATATCTCCCTTGAGAGCAAAGGTCAGAGGTTGACTTCTGACCTATTATAAAAGATTTAGGTTCCCTTAACTCTGGGTTCCTCAGTTGTAATACAGATCACTGCATGCACATCATCTATGGAGGTCACATTGCCCAGGTGAAACTTGGGGTGCAAAGAGAACCAATGAAAATATGGAACTTATCCTGCTTGCTATGAGTAATAAAGTCTTTCATCTCAGACCCAGGAGTCTCATACATTCTGCCAGTATCCATGGAGGTAGTAAGCTAATTTGTTATCTTCAAGCAGGGTGAAACCTAAGATCCTTCGCTGTTCTTAACAAAAAGAGAAAAATCTATATATATAAAAGCCTAAGTGACCGTTATGACCTGATTACCAGACAACTGGACAACTAGCCGGTAGCTATGATGTGCACTAGCCACCAGGGGGCAGACACTCAATGCAGGAGCTGTCCCCTGGTGGTCAGTGAGCTCCCACAGCCAACCTCCCACAGCTGGCCAACCTCCTGCGGTCTCTCCCGCTGGCCGGCCAACTTCCCACAGTCCCTCCCCCAAGCCCCGATCAGGACTGAGCAAGACAGTTCTGATCAGCCAGGAGGGACCCCACCTATGCACGAATTCGTACACCGGGCCTCTAGTAGACATATAATGATAAGATGGGCAGATTGGTTAGCAACACTACACTTCCCAGATTAGTTTGCAATTAGGTGTGACCATGAGACAAACTTCTGACCAATGCAATGAAGAACTAACGTGCATCTCTACTAGGAACTAAGATATTGAAATTTTAGGGACTGTTTGTCTAGCATCTAACATTACCTTAACTAATAGAAAAACAATTTAAAATACAGATCTACATCTACTTGTTAAAAATGAATCTCTTCCTCTAATATACCAAGTCTTGAGTTATTCACTAATGATAACTTGAAATTATAATTAGAAAGGTAATAAAAACCTAAGCATTATAGTATAGTTGTCTCTGTAATTTGGGTTATGCAATATTCAATCTAAGAGTCAAAAAATTACATTAAACTTAATTATAAACTGAGAAGAATATTTTGTATTTTTACTTACTAGGAAAAAATGTTTTAAATTTACAATTGTAGAAATATTTTTTCTGCCATTAAAAGGCTCAAGTAATACATAGAAAACAGTCTGAAAACAGAAATACATTTTCCCTTGTCAATACATTTTGTTGGAAAATACAAGGAAAGATGCCTGAACAATTATCCAAACATGAGCAATCTTGTTTCATCCATATCCCCACTCACAGATTATTTGAATCTTTTTTTCTTTTTATTAATTTCAGAGAAAGGAAGGGAGAGGGAGAGATAGAAATATCAATAATGAGCTTAATACCTTTAATAATTTATTAAATTTAATTTACGTGTTTAAAATTATGTATATATTTTCACTTCTAAAACACACACATGCTAATCATGCAAGTCTATGACAACTTCTTTTTAATTTTGCTTTTCAATTACAGTTTGCATTCAACATTATTTTGTATTTGATGCAGGTGTACAGCACAGCAATTAGGCAATCATATACTTTACAAAGTGTCCCTCCCAATATTTCAAGTACCTGCCTGGTACTGTATACACAGTAAGACTGTATTCCCTGCACTTTATTTTACATCCCTATGACTATTTTGTAACTTCTTCAACCAACCCCCATTCTTCTCCCTTCTGGCAACCATCAGTCTGTTCTTTCTGTCTATGAGTCTGTTTCTGTTTTGTTTGTTCATCTTGTTCTTTAGATTCCACATGTAAGTGAAATCATACATTTGTCTTTGTCTGGCTTATTTAACTTAGCAAAATACCTTCTAGATCCATCCATACGGTCTCAAGTAGTAAGATTTCATTCTTTTTATGGCCAAGTAATATTCTATTGTATAATGTACCACTATTTTTTATCCGTTTGTCTATTGATGGGCACTTGGGTTGCCTCCATATCTTGGCTATTATAAATAACAAATTCATGCACCAGTGGGTTCCCTAGGCCTGGCCTGCAGGATCAGGCCAAAACCGGCTCTCTGACATCCCTTGAGAGGTCCCGGATTGCAAGAGGGCACAGGCCAAGCCAAGGGACCCCACTGGTGCACGATTGGGGCCAGGGAGGTACGCAGGAGGTTGGCCAGCTGGGGAGGGACCGCAGGAGGGCTCCAGGGTGTGTCTGGCCCATCTCGCTCAGTCCGATCGGCCAGACACCAGCAGCAAGCTAACATACCAGTCAGAGCGTCTGCTCCCTGGTGGTCAGTGCACATCATAGTGACTGGTTGACCAGTCGACTGTCTGCCCCCTGGTGGTCAGTACACGTCATAGCGAGCAGTTGAGCAGCCTTAGCATATCATTAGTATATTACGCTTTGATTGGCTGAACCGACACTTAGCATATTAGGCTTTTATTATATAGGAATAGAGACCCGATGCATGAAATTCGTGCAAGGGGCTCGGCCCTTGCAGCCCTGGCTGCCTCAGCCAGCCCTGACAGCCCCTCGCAGCCCCGGCTTTCGGATGGTCATTCTGCTGTTCAGTCTAATTAGCATATTAGCTCTTTATTATATAGGATACTGCAGTGAACATAGAAGTGCACATATTCTTTCAAATTAGTGTTTTGGGTTTCTAAAGAAATATACCAGAAGCGGAATCACTAGATCATAAGTCGGTTCCATTTTTAATTTTTTGAGGAACATCCACAGTTTCCATAGTGGCTGCACTAGTCTGCATTCCCACCAAGAGCGCACAAGGATTCCCTTTTCTCCAAATCAACAACATTTGTCGTTTGTTGATTTATTGATGATAGCCATTCTGGCAGCTGTGAGATGGTATCTCATTGTGGTTTTAATTTGCATTTCTCTGATGATTAGTGACATTGAGCATCTTTTCATATGTCTATTGGCCATCTGCATGTCCTTTTTGGAGAAGTGTCTATTCAGGTTATTTGCCCATTTTTTAATTGTTTGGTTTATTTGGTGTTAAGCTGTCTGAGTTCTTTATAAATTTTGGATATTAACCCCTTTTATCAATGTATCATGGCGAATATCTTCTCCCATTCAGTAAGTTGTCTTTTTTTGTTGTTGATGGTTTCCTATGAAAACTTCTCTTTTTAAGGCCTATTTGTTTACTGGCATTCAGGCATCTTCATTGCATCTATCCATAGCAAGGGTGGGGAATGTACAGCGGATGGGCTGGATAAGGCCCTTGAAATCATTTGGTCTGGCCCTGCCAAAGCATCAGGGGAGAGTTAATTAAATGACTGACCAAATATAGCAGGCTAATTTTTAAGTTGATAATTCTTTATGGCCCACAAATAATGTTATAAATATCCAAATGAACCTAGGCAGAAAAAAGATTCCCCACCCCTAGATATAGTGAACAGAATAGTCTTTAAAAATACAGTACCAACTGTAACAAATAGCTTAAAAACTAGATATATCAAGCATACAATAATCAGGGCTACTTATCAGACTGATGTAAAATTTTCAGTAAAATTGAAAATTCTTAAAAACATCACAATAATATTGATATTAATTTTTAATATATATTTTATTGATTTTTTTACAGAGAGGAAGGGAGAGGGATAGAGAGTTAGAAACATCGATGGGAGAGAAACATCGATCAGCTGCCTCCTGCACACCACCTATTGGGGATGTGCCCGCAACCAAGGTACATGCCCTTGACCAGAATTGAACCTGGGACCTTCCAGTCTGCAGGCCAACGCTCTATCCACTGAGCCAAACCGGTTAGGGGTGATATTACTTGTTATATTGGCCTGAACTTTATAACATTCCTATCTTCCTAAATATTCATTTTCAACATGCTATAAGAACATATTCTATAATGAATATGAATTTTTTACTCACACCAGATTGCATTACTTCACACTTTTTTTAAAAAATGGAAAGTATTACATGGTGCTAATTAATTATTTCACTGTCTATTCTGTCACTGGGAAAAAACATGAAAAGTATAAACTATTTGTGCTCCTCAGTCCACGTATGATGTCAGAAACAGAATATTCTCAGTGAAATGACTGTAAAATATGTCACTGTCTAACTTAAAAAAGTAAAAACAAAATACAAATATAGCACTTGCACAGATTTTCACAGTAATTTTTAGGTTATCAAGGAAACATCTAGAGTGTTGATCTGGTTATACTCAATTCAAACAAACTACTTGTCACATTAACTACCTCCAGGAAGTTACTCCAAACACAAAATAAACTGTTTATGCCCCTACTCAGATAGATAACATGACAGATTGTTATTAGTTGAAGACAGATGAAATACATTAATTTGATTGTGAGCATGTGTTTAATTTTACCCTGCCATGTACACTCTCTAATGCTGTCTTTGTTTGATGACATAGTAAATCATACTGTACTAGAAGAATTGCTAATGCAAGAAAATTAAAAATTACCAGAACTTGACTTTGACTTTGTAGATTTTTGAACCAACCTTCTTAAAAAATAACTGCTTGGAAATTACTGGGTTCCACAAAGAGATTTAACAAAAAAAAGGTGCCATAAAAGAAACGACTTTAATTCTAGTGCAAATGTTAAAATCTCTATGCAATTTAACATTTTTCCTGCATACTAGTTTTCCTATTTCTTTGTGAAATGTCTCTTCCTATCTTTTACCATTTTATACTGTTTTAAGTATTTATGTTATCAATGTGTAGAGGTAAGGACATCTGCCATATTTGTTCTGAATCTTTCCCTCTGGTTAGAATTTTCCTTTTAAGTTTCATTATATGTAAGAGACAGAAATTAAGATTGTATGAAATGAAATCACTAAGATACTAAGTTCATTATCGTTTAAGCCAGTGGTTCTCAACCTTCTGGCCCTTTAAATACAGTCCTCATGTTGTGACCCAACCATAAAATTATTTTTGTTGCTACTTTATAACTGTAATGTTGCTACTGTTATGAATTGTAATGTAAATATCTGATATGCAGGATGGTCTTAGGCGACCCTTGTGAAAGGGTCATTCGACCGCCAAAGGGGTCGCGACCCACAGGTTGAGAACCGCTGGTTTAAGCTTTGCTTATTTGGTTCTTTTGTCACATGCAGCTGAAAAAAAAAAAAAGAAAAAAAAGCACATAGAACAATAGCCACTTACAAAGTATCCTATATACTAAGGAGGTGATATGCAAATTAACCCTCACGCCCTCACCCTCAAAAAATGGCTGCCTATGACCAGGCCGGCAAGGGGGTTAGTGACGGACGAACTAACGACTGAACAAGCAGGCTGTGTGGGGCGACCAGGCCGGCAGGGGGGGTTAGTGAAGGATGACCAAATGACCAAACAGCAGGCTGCGTGGGGCGACCAGGCTGGCAGGGGAGGGTTAGTGAAGGATGACCAAATGACCAAACAGCAGGCTGTGTGGGACAACCAGGCCGGCAGGGGGGGTTAGTGAAGGATGACCAAATGACCAAACAGCAGGCTGCGTGGGGCAACCAGGCTGGCGGGGGAGGGTTAGTGAAGGATGACCAAATGACCAAACAGCAGGCTGCATGGGACAACCAGGCCGGCAGGGGGGGTTAGTGAAGGATGACCAAATGACCAAACAGCAGGCTGCGTGGGGCGACCAGGCTGGCAGGGGAGGGTTAGTGAAGGATGACCAAATGACCAAATTGCAGGCTGCGTGGGGCAACCAGGCTGGCAGGGGGGGTTAGTGAAGGATGACCAAATGACCAAACAGCAGGCTGCGTGGGGCGACCAGGCTGGCAGGGGGGGTTAGTGAAGGATGACCAAATGACCAAATAGCAGGCTGCGTGGGGCAACCAGGCCGGCAAAGGGGGGAAGATGGGGGCAACCAGGCCGGCATGGGGGGCAGTAAGAGGCGACCAGGCCGGCAGGGGGGGGGGGGGCAGTTAGGGGCAACCAGGCTGGTGGGGGGGGGGGGGCAGTAAGGGGTGACCAGGTTTGCAGGGCGGGGCAGTTAGGAGAGACCAGGCCAGCAGGGAGGTGGCAGTTGGGACCAACCTAGCCGGCAGCAGGGGGCAGTTAGGGGCGATCAGGCCGGCATACAGAGACACTGAGGGGCGATCAGGCTGGCAAGCAGGTGAGCAATTAGGAGCCAGCAGTCTAGGATTATGAGAGGGATGTCCAGCTGCTGGTTTAGGCCCGATCCCAGGGACAGTCGAACATCCCCCAAGGGGTCCCAGATTGGAGAGGGTGCAGGCTGGGCTGAGGGGACCCCCACCCCCTGCCTGTGCATGAATTTTGTGCACCAGGCCTCTAGTTTGCTGGATAAAGAAAAATATTTTTAGGCTTTTGGAAAAAATACAAAATATCAACTGTGTCAAAAATAATATATACTCCTTCATTTCTCAGGAATACAATACAGGACTGAAATTAATGAACTAGAGCAGTGATGGCGAACCTTTTGAGCTTGGCGTGTCAGCATTTTGAAAAACCCTAACTTAACTCTGGTGCCGTGTCACATATAGAAATTTTTTGATATTTGCAACCATAGTAAAACAAAGACTTATATTTTTGATATTTATTTTATATATTTAAATGCCATTTAACAAAGAAAAATCAACCCAAAAAATGAGTTCTCGTGTCACCTCTGACACGCATGTCATAGGTTCACCATCACTGAACTAGAGTCTCACACCACAATAAGAATATCAGAAACGTGTTAAATAATAGCAGCAAGACACAAAGGAATGCTTGCAAATTAAAAATGACTAATTATAAATTACTTAGTGAAGCATACAGAGATGATGAAACTAAAAAAACTGTGAGGAAAAGATCAGGACACAGGATAAGTTACCTCTAAAGGCATAGAAAGGATTGATAAAGGCACCAAGTAGAAGGCCTCTGGGTGCTTGACAATGCTCTATTTCCTGACCAAGGAATATCCTTTAAATTACACATATATTTTACATAGTCTTCTGTATAATCTCACTGTATTAAAAATTCCTATTAAAATTATTATAATAACTTGACAGTCTTCTCTTCAAACCTAATTTTTTTCATATCATCATAAAGAAGGGTCACAGTTGGAAAAATATTCATGGTTTTTGTAATTTTTCCCAAGGATCTCTATTCTTTTTTTTTTTTCTTTTTATACCAGGTATACTTTTTATTTCTTACTGCTCTATACATATATTTTTTTATTTATTAAGGTATTACATGTGTCCTTAACCCCCCATTGTCCCCTTGCCTGCCCCCCCCCCCCCCCCCCCGCTCATGCCCTCACACCCCTAGTGTCTGTGTCCATTGGTTATGCTTATATGCATGCATACAAGTCCTTTGGTTGATCTCTCTCCCTTCCCCCACCCTCTTCTGCCTTCCCTCTGAGGTTTGAGGGTCTGATCAATGCTTCTCTGTCTCTGGATCTGTTTTTGTTCATCAGTTTATATTGTTCATTATATTCCACAAATGAGTGAGATCTTATCAAATCATACTCTTTTGACCTACTTGTATATGTAATGAACATTGTGGATTTTCACTTCAATTATTTATCACCTGACTGCCAGATCCTCATTTGCTACTTTGTTTTTGGTAATTTTCCAACAATTTCATAGATTCTCAACGCTACAAGATTTGCCTAATCACTTTGCATTGTATTTCTATTCAGTCATATATATCCACAAAATGACCTGTAAGGATTCTGAAGCAATAATGATATTGTTAACTCTGTAGAGTCACTAGACACAAACAATAGTCAGTATCAAGAGGACAGGGAGGGCAGTATGTAAGAATCATATTATTTCTTTGATTTATTTAGTTATAATTAATTAGATTATGTAAATTTCCTCTGGTCATGGATAATAGATAATTACTTGTCCTCTAACTTCAGGCTAAAATGAAATAATTGGTTTAAATGAGGACTAGAGAGTAAGTAAATCTTTCTACATTTGTGACTATCTGCAAACTTTATTGCTTTCTATAACATTTGTGCATAAATCATAAAGATTAGCATTTTCCCACATGCCAAAAGCATAAAGAAACTGGAAAATTAATAAACTGCCTTTCCTTACTTTATATCATGTTTTGGGCTTTCTTATTAAGAATTTTATATTGGTAGAGTTCTATATAGGTTTATTTGCAACGTTCTGCGTGTCAAATATAATAAGGTTCAAGTTGACTTATGCCTTTCAAACATAGACTTGCATGAAAAAAAGTATATGTCTTGCCTAGACACCAGCATATCCTGGGATTTGGCAACGAACAGAAGCCATAGTAAGAACTACTTCAAGTGGCAATTTTATTCTGGCTATTTAATTCTTCTTTATACTTTCCTCTATTTTCCAATTGCCCACAATAACCATAAATTAGATACATAACCATAAATTAGATACATGGGGAATGACAGAACATGATTTATAATAACAAAAGGGGAGAGGGCTGGAGGGGTGGTGAAGTGGGGGACAACTGATTTCCTTCCAACAATTTAAAAATGTTAAAACCATTCTTAGATAGCAAGACATACAAAAAGAGGCCATGGGCCTAGTTTGCTGACCCTTGCTCTACACTACTGCTCAAATCACTATGACGGAGTATGCCTCTATACTCCAACTGTGACAAAATGTTTTAAATTTCCCTTTATTTCAGACTATCTCCTAACTTATGTGGATTTATTCATTCTACTACTTCTTCCTGGTCTACTCTTTCTTGCCCTTCTCTGTATGGCACATTCCCGCATACCCCTTAAGATTCTGTTTAAGCATTTACTTCTGCTAGAATAACACTATCATACTGTCCTGTCCCTCCTATCATTGTGCTTGGTACAACAAAGGCATGAATGAACAAATGAACGAATGAATGAATACGTTAAAACATAAGAGAAACCTGAATGTGGGCAAATGTTCACAAGAATATTAAGAACAGTAAATTCTCACATGTAGTTATGTTTATATGGCCATCAATATGCATTTTAACCAAACTGATTTTAGAAAAGTAAAACATTTCTCATAAAACAGAAAGCATTTTCTTAATTATAAAATGTCCCTTAGACTTTGATAGTAAACTTTGATGTAACAAACTCTGCGAAGATGGTGTTAGTCCGATATGTCAATAAGCCAAGAAATAAATAGTAAGACAACTGTCAAAAAAATGCTTCCTCTAAAAAAGAATAATAATGGATCAATTTAAAGGCATACGTACAGATGATTCCTAACAGACAACTTTTGAGAGGAAAACTTCATTCCTAAACCTAAGACTTAAATGTAAAATTTAATCAATTTTATCAATTTGTATTAAAATACAGAATAGTGATCAGTAGTCTTTCATACCTAAAAAAGATGAGATCCTGAAGAGGCCTAGAAAACATTTATGTCCACTCACAAAGAATTTAGTTCGGTCTCAATATATTAGCATATCAAATTATAACTCTATGGATATAAATGGCAGTGTTGGGAAAAGAGCTGGGATAAAGAAAGAAACAAAATTATACAACCATCTTTGGTGTCCAGTTTTAAACCAAAAAATGCTTCTTTACAGAAACTAAAATAAACAAAATTCAGTTGATAAGTTTTAACACTAACTAGTTTTTTGTTTGTTTTCAGATACCTGCCATTTTGTTTTGTTTTTGTTAAACAGAACTGACCACTCTGTACTTTTTGGCTAATCCCA
Organism: Myotis yumanensis; assembly: GCF_028538775.1. Classification (NCBI taxonomy): domain Eukaryota; kingdom Metazoa; phylum Chordata; class Mammalia; order Chiroptera; family Vespertilionidae; genus Myotis; species Myotis yumanensis. The sequence continues at coordinate 234,243,087 of NW_027223752.1, read as the reverse complement.
AACTACAGAAAATTCTAAAATGGGATTTAATAACCACTCTTGACAAGATTTTTAAACCTCCAAAATGAGGCATTCATTTTCAAAAGATTCATCTTTCTTGTATAAGAAATCGGTTTCTTAATGAAAATGTAAAACCATACATCTGAAAAGTAAATAGCTGGTGTTGGAAGATAAACTGAAAATTTTCTAGCTTAGAAGAAAACAAATGCACATAGCCAAAATCCCAAATCTAAGAATATTTGACTTACAACTAGTGGTCTTTTATGGGGGGAGTCGGGGGGGGGGGGGGCGGTGTTACTAGATGATACACTTTAACTTTAAAATGCACTCAAATACTGCACATTGTGCTCCTAATTCAAAATTAAACCTCGGAAGTATATCTGATGGGTGCAATATGTTCTGTAAAGCTAAAACAATAAACACATGAGTTTATACTCAAAAGAGGCAGAAGAAAGCTGTCAATCTATATGACAATATATTTCATATATTTCAAGAGACTACAGAAAATCCACTTGAAGACTACAATTCATAGACAGATAACTGTTATGTTAATGAATCAACTGATTCTGAGATTGCCAAAAATACTTGTTTTATTGAATATTCCAAGAAAAAAATTTTAATCAGAAAAACTGACACCGTTCCTTCCCATGTCAAAAATACAATTAGCTTTATGAATAAAATTCTGAGATTTCTTAATAAATATTGTAATTATAGGAAAACAATGAAAAGGGAAATTCCTAAACTCTGATTGGCCTTCTTCTAGAATACTCACTATTTGAAGAACAGATGAAGACTACACCATGAAAATTTAGAATGAATAAGCATTATAGCTTTTCAGGTTAGACACTAATAAGAATTTTCCACTCTTGCTTTTATCTGGCAACTCTTATCACTTTCTCAACTTACTGGGATCTATTATTCATTTAAGTTTGACTCCTGGTTCATTTTTCCCTCTTTATAATACACTGTAAAAGTCGTGTATTTTTAAAGTCAGAAATAATCACAAAGAAATCACCTATATATATATAAAAGGCTAATATGCAGTGTTCCCCTCAGGAGTTCGACTGGGAGAACGGGGAGTTCGGCCACTCACTATGACATGCGCTGACCACCAGGGGGTGGTGTGGAACATGGCGGGTGACCAGCAGAGGTGGCTGGGCGCTGAGGGAGTGAGGGAAGGAGGAGGCGGGGAGGCGGGGAGGTGGGGAACCTGATTGGCTCTGATTGCCAGCCAGGCCTACAGACCTTACCCATGCAGAATTTTGTGCACTGGGCCTCTAGTCAAAAAGAAAAAGAAAATGAGTAGACTATTGAGCATCCAATTAGTATGTTTTAGGTAGTTCTTCAAAACAAAGCTTCTAAAATATCTGCAAAACAAAATATGTGGGCTAAAAACCTTATGTGAAAAAACTTATGTGTGGAAAAAGATTGAAAGAATACATATACATATTAACAATATGGTTGGTTCTGTGAGGTAGAACTATTAGTGTTTTTTTCTTCATAAGATTTCTGCATTTTTCATATTTTCTAAATTGAGTATGTAATGATCATTCTTTATTTTAAACCCTTAAAAATGTCCACTATCTAATTATAGAATAACTCCCACTATAATGTCTTAGAATGCATTACACAAGTGATTTTTTAAAATATTTTTTTATTGATTTCAGAGAGGAAAGAAGAGGGACATAGAAATAATGAGAATCATTGATTGATGGACTCCTGCACACCCCACACTGGGACTGGAGCATGTGCCTTGACCAAGAATCAAACCGTGCCTTCCTGGTCCATAGGTCGACACTCAACCACTGAGACACAACAGCCGGGCACAAGTGATATATTTTTAAAAATTCACTAAGCTAATACTCCAATATGAGATAAATATATGGAAATAAAAGAAATGTTTTTAAAACAAGTATAGCAATAGTATCTTATACTCTAAGAAGTTATAAAGTTACTCCACTAATATTTAACAATATGTTTTGTTAAAATTTAGTAATATTTTTTTATCTTCCCCATTAGGAATTAATTCGTTAACAATTTGTATTACATTGTCTTTTACAGATAAGTGTCTCAGAAGAAAATAAAGCACTGCAGTAAAACCTCATTTTGGGCCAATTCTGTTTATTGCCAACAGAAAAGTCAATCCCAAGTATCAAAATATACTCTCTCTGATATTAAATAAGCATGCTGAAAAAAAAGACACAGAAACCAATACTAATAAAGAATCGCATGTCACTGAAACAGCTGTACAAACTTTAAAGTTGCCAAAAAGAAAAGTTTGAGACCTTATTTTATAATTGATCACACCCCATTGCATGATATATCGACAGCATAATGTGAAAGTATGCCTGCCTGTTGTTTGTCAAACACTTCTCACCACCCCTTTGCCATTGTACTGATTTAAAATGATGCCTCTGGAGTTTTTGTTACTCTTCAGAGATATTTTATTTGTAAAGTATATATAAAATTATTGATGCATATTTATTTATATTCCTTCTGAGCATATTTTTCTCCTCACTGTCATCTGATTTATAACAGTTGAACTCTTATTTTTTTATTTTTATTAAATTTATTGGGGTAACACTGGTTAATAAAATTATATAGGTTTCAAATGTATAATTCCGTAACACATCATCTGTATACTGTACTGTGTGTTCACCACCCAAAGTCAAGTCTCTTTCCGTCATCATTTATCTCCTTTACCGTCTTCTACCTCCCCCAAACCCCCTTCCCTTTGGTAATCACCATACTGTTGTCTGTGGTTTTTGTGTGTGTGTTTTCTTAATCCCTTCACCTTCTGTTTCACTCTATACCATCTAAATGTAAAAACTTCCTTGGGTTTTTGGTACACTCTCCACCTCACTGTTTTGTTACACAGGTTTTGTGGTAAAAAGACTTCAACTGGTTTTAAAAGATTGTTATGTCTGTTTAAATGTTTTTAAAACTAACATCTAAGTACAATAAAAGATGTCTTAATCAAAACTATTATTTAAGGTTCAAAATACCACCAGTATGCCAGATGAAATATTAAAAATAAGAATACAAACCAACACTAAAGAAAAAAATAATAATAAGGAAAAGGGGCCAAGAGCAGAAGACAAACAGCAAACTTAAATGAGATGGCAGACTATCGACCTGTGAACCAGGATGTCAGGGTTCGATTCTGGTCAAGGCACATGCCTGGGTTGTGGGCTAGATCCCCAGTGTGGGGCATGTAGGAGGCAGCCGATCAATGATTCTCACTCATCATTGATGTTTCTCTCTCTCTCCCTCTCCCTTTCTCTTTGAAATCAATAATATATATATATATATATATATATATATATATATATATACACACACACACACACACACACATATATATATTCTGCAAAACAAAAAAAATATGTGGGCTAAAAACCTTGTGTGGAAATATATATATATATATTTCTTTTTTTTTTTTTTTTTTTAATGAGCTGGTAGGAACAACTCTCTAAATACAGATTTAATATTAAAAGTTTTGACTATGAACCCTGGAATAGGTAGTATAGGTCAATTATGGTTCAATCAAGGAGAAGAACCAGGATGGGTGATAAGGCGGAATGATTTATTGTAGGGGTTAGACTTGACATAGCTGTGAGTGCAGTTAGAATGGCAGATGTAGGCCCTTGTTTCCACATCTAGTTTTAAGCCTGCAATCACTGTAGGTCAGCCAGACTAGCAGTTAACACTACGGTGTCGGGTGAATTTCCCGCCAAAATATAAGATGGCGCGGGCAATTATTTAGGTTTCCCGCGCAAAATCAGGGATTTTTATGATACCTATTACCCCAATGGGTATGAAACGGTTCGCATACGCAGGTAGGTATCTTTGTGAACGGCAAACAAACAAATATTTGGTAATACGCAGTTACAATCGGCCCGACTTTACACGTTTCCCGCACTCCACCGCAAATCTACATGAACCGAGTTAAGACGGCTCCCGCGGAGTACGCGCAATTCACGCGAGCCGACTTAACTCGTTTCCCCCACTCCAAGTGTTAAAAAGAGAACTGGATAAGGAAAAGAGCAAGGACAAACTGTAACTTGTGAAGATGAGTGGGAACTGATAAAAACAATGGAAATACACAAGAACAAACTTTAATCCGTGAGGACAATAGGAAATGGCAGTGACAAACTGGAACATCTGTCTCTCACCAACTCCAAACACAAGCCAAGGGTGACCTATGAGAGAAACTTGCACCCCTCACTAGGGAGCTGTACATACATGGAAAAATTCAGAGAAGGTGAAGGGGGAAATGTGGCAGGAGCTATCCTAGAAGCACACCTAGAAGGTGAGGAGCAAACCAATGGCACAGTGTAAGAGCTGTCACGGTGCCTGACTCAGCACTGACCCTCAAGAGTCAAAACGCATGCCTGCCACTTCATTTCCTCCTTAAAACATAGTCAAAATGTCTCCTGTGACCACTGCTAACGAGAACAATACAGGGAACGAATTTTTATGAAACATATTTCCAGTTTAGCCAAGTTGACATAGCACAATGCCTCCATAGAAACAGGTCAGTGCCTCCACATAACCTCAAACTGTGCCAAAGGTATAAAGAAAGGAAGGATAGCTGTACAGAGTGATCAAATTCTCAACATCACTCCAAAGTAACCCTTCCAAACTTCTACAATGGATAGGAGATCTCAGTTACTGTCTATATATGTACCCATATTAGAAGCCTATCAACACGCCATCGATACTCTATGGCTGGGGTGAAATATATTGCAATTCCTGAAGTTTGAGCACACATTCAAGGCAAAAACTGCTAAGAAAATCGAATAATGACCTTCATCCTAAATTTTAAAAACCAGGTCAGCTACCAATACTATTCAATCCTATCTTAATATTTAAATAGAAATAAGCAAGAGTCTTTAAATCTTAAAGAATCAAAAACATGAATGTAAGGCTACAGACCTGTTGACCCTCAAGAAAATAGTCAATAATGAAATGAAGGACAAAGAAAACAAAGGTAAGCACCCCATCGCCATGTCTCCAATCTCTTCCCGCTCTGGCTGGACATTAAAATTAAACACTGCTCTGCTAAAAACAATGTCAAGAAAATGAGAAGACAAGACCCAGACTGGCCAAAAATAGTTGCAAAAGACACATCTGATAAAGTAGTGTCATCCAAAAAATATATATATATATATAAAAACTCTTAAAACTGAACATTGAGAAAATAAACAACCCAGTTGAAAAATGGGTCAAAGTCCTTAGCAGACACCTCACCAAAGAAGATATACAGATGGCAAGATATACATATGTGAAAAGATGTTCCAAACATGTTAGCAGGGAAATGGAAATTAAAACAACATACCACTATAACCTACTTTGTTGAAATAAAGTAAAATGAATTAAATGGAAAGACTCCCCATGTTCATGGATTGAAAGACTCAATATTATAAGATGGCGATGTTCCACAGATTGATCTACAGATTCAACACAGTACCCATCAAATTCCCAGCTAACTTGTTTTCAGAAGGACAAGCTGATCCTAAATTTCATGTGGAAATGAAAGAAATACAGAATAGTCAAAACAATCTGGGAAAAGAACAAGACAGGAGGAATCACAATTCCTTATTTCAAAACTTACTACAAAGCTACATTAATAAGACAGTGTGGTACTGGATAGTTATGCAGATCAATGAAATATAAGTGAGAGTCCAAAAATAAACCTATACATCTATAGCTAACTGATTTCTGACAAGAATGACAAGACCGTTCAATGGGAAAAGAATAGTCTCTCAACAAATTGTGCTGGGACAACAGGATATCCACATGAAAAGAATGAATTTTGACTCTTAATGACACCATATAAAAAATTTACTCAATATGAACTGAAGACCTAAACCTAAGAGTTAAAACCATAAAACTCTTGAAACATAGTTATAAATCTTCATGACCTTGGATAAGCAAAACAAAGAAAAAAAATAGATAAATTGGATTTCATCAAAGTTAAAAACTTTTATGTATCAAATGACATTACTACCAAGAAAGTGAAAAGGTAACCTGCAGAATCAAAGAAAACGTTTACAAATAATCTATCTGATAAAAAAAAAAAAGAACACTTACAGCCCTAGCCAGTTTGGCTCAGTGGATAGAGCATCGGCCTGCGGACTGAGGGTCCCGGTTTCAATTCCACTCAGGGCACATGCCCAGGCTGCGGGTTTGATCCCCAGTGGGAGGCATGCAGGAGGCAGCCGATCAATGATTCTCTCTCATCATTGCTATTTCAATATCTCTCTCCCTCTCCCTTCCTCTCTGAAATAAAAATATATGTTTTCTTAAAAAAGAACACTTACAACTCAACAATAAAAAGACAATCCAATTTAAAAATGGACAAATGATTTGAATGTACACTTCTACAAAGAAAATATACAATAGGCATTAAGTACATAAGAAGATACTCAACATCATTAACTGTTAGGGAAATGCAAATCAAAACCACAATAAGATATCACTTCACACACACTAGGATGGATATAATTTTTAAAAAGTAAAACAATGGCTGGGGGGAATGTAGAGAAATTGCAGCCCTCACACATTGCTGGTAGAAATATTGGGTGGTGTAGCTGCTCTGGACAATAGTCTGGACAACTCAGGATTATGACCCAGCAATTCCATTCCTAGTTATCTTCCCAACAGAAATAAACCTATGTCCAAGTAAAAACCTGTACACAAATGTTTATAACAGCACTATTCATAATACCCAAAAATTAGAAACAATCCAAATATCCATCAACTGATGAATAAACAGAATGTGATGACATATCCATACAATAAAATATTATTTAGCCATAAAAATAAATGAAGTACTGATACCTGTTATAGCAAGAATGAACCTTGAAAACATAAGTGAAAGAAGCCAGAAACAAATGACCATATATTTCTTTATTCCATATATATGAAATGTCAATAAGCAGACCCGTAGAGACAGAAAGTAGTTTAGTACTTACCAGGGGCTACGGAGGAGGAGAAAGAAGGGAAAGGGGTAATGACTGCTAATGGGTATAGGGTTTCTTTGGGGGGTAATGAAAATGTTCTAGAATTAGACAGTTACACAACCTAGTGGGTATACTTTAAAATGGTGAATTTTATGCTATGTAAAATATATCTTGATAAAAAGATCCCATAACTATCTACTTATATAAAAACCAAGGGTGGTGTTCATCACAACCTGAACCGCCGCGACCAAGTGGAAGGAAGTCAGTCCTGCAGGGGTTGTCTTGGCAACGGCTGCGCCCTCCACCGAGCTGTTTCCCAGAGCTGTTTCTGGTGAGGGCAGGGTTTGAGGCAGGAACCTGCCCTCAGAGCATGGACCCATTGAATCCTGGGTCGCTTTGCCAAGGGCTGCACCTTCCCCGAGCTGTTTCCTGGAGCTGTTTCTGGTAAGGGTGGGGTTTGAGGCAGGAACCCGCCCTTGGAGCGTGGACCCACTGAATCCTGGGTCGCTTTGCCAAGGGCTGCACCCTCCCCAAGCTGTTTCCCGGAGCTGTTTGGGTGTAACATCAAGCTAGAAGCATGACCAAGCGGAAGGAAATCAGTCCTGCAGGGGTTGTCTTGGCAATGGCTGCGCCCTTCCCCGAGCTGTTTCTTGGAGCTGTTTCCGGTGAGGGCGGGGTTTGAGGCAGGAACCCGCCCTTGGAGCATGGACCCACTGAATCCTGGGTTGTTTTGCCAAGGGCTGCGTCCTCCCCAGCTGTTTCCCGTTTGGCTTGAGGGAAGAACCCACCCTCAGAGCACCAGGAGCACCCAGCAGTAGTCAGTCCTGGGTTGCGGAGGTGGAGGCCACGGCGTGGTACAACTCTGGGTCTGGCCCAATAGGGGGCATGGCCGACCTTCAAACCAGACCCTGATAGTAGAAAGGAGGGAGCCCCATTCCTCACAGAATCTGCTGTTGGATAGCTTGCTGTCAGTGGCCTACCAGCCAGGAACCCCATTCTCCTGCACCCCGACCCTCACAGGAGGGAGGAGGGAGACTCTTTCCTCATGGAATCGACAGGTGGCCAGTTTGCTAATTAATTCCAATTTTTAAAAAAATATATTTTATTGGTTTTTTTACAGAGAGGAAGGGAGAGGGATAGAGAGTTAGAAACATCGATCAGCTGCCTCCTGCACACTCCCCACTGGGGATGTGCCGGCAACCAAGGTACATGCCCTTGACCAGAATCGAACCTGGGACCCTTGAGTCCGCAGGCCAATGCTCTATCCACTGAGACAAACCAGTTAGGGCAATTAATTCCCTTTTAATATGCACGAATTTTGTGCACCGGGCTACTAGTAATACCATAAAATTTTAAAAGTGGTAAGTCTCTTGTGATGATAGGAAATATTCTGATTACTATTTTACCAATCTAAATTAATTCATGGACATCATGCATACAAAATTTTTATATCCTCTCCCAACACTAGAATAAATTTTTCTGCAATACAACACACAATAAATAATGGCCTCAAACACAATTATATATGTACAATTCCCCAAGCACTAACTATATAACTGTATCTCTATCAATTTCTCTCCCTCTTTAAAAAGCATATCAAAATACAAAGTAATGTATATATATATATGGGTGACCAAAAGTAGGTTTACAGTTTTAATACAAATAAATAATACAATGATTAATAAATAATAGAAGAACAAACTGTTACACATACAACCTTAAACCTACTTTTGCCCACCCTTGTATATATGGCTAGATACATATAGATATAGATATGTAGATATATAACTCACATTAAAGTACATATTTATCATACATTTACTTTATTATTATTAAATTATTTGTACTACAGAGACCAACTAATCACATCAAGTGCAACATGACTACTATATTGCACCTGAAAATTTTTTGACATTCCTCTTGAAAAAAAGATATCAATATAAAATCCTTGATGATACAGAGACTGATGGGTTATAACAATACTAAGTAAAGCCCCTTATTAAAAATAAAATAAAATAAAATAAAATAAAATAATACTGTAGAATAACGCCCCCCCCCCCCAAAAAAAAGTTACTGTTTATATGTGTCCAATAGATTATCAGGTAGTTCATTTGTACCTCATCATTTTCCAAAAATAATTTAAAGTTTATAGTTTCATATGTACATATTTACTAAATTTAAGAAAATTCAATAGAAAAAAAGTCAATTAGTTCAAAAAGAGGTAAAATAAGCTTTTGGAATTAAACCTACCATACTCAGTAAAAAAAAGAGAATTCATTTTGTTAGGTATGCTCCCAAAAGTCATATGTAATACTGTATTTCTGTAAATCAACTCACTTTCACCCTTCCTTTGGCTTTGAAAATATAGTAAACAGTTGGCATAGACTCTATTTAATGAATCAAATACTAAAAGATTCAAGATTTTTGTCAATGTCTCAAAATACATTTTATCTTAATATGTTACATTTTACCAGAAATTCAGTCCTTCCATTATATATCCAAACCTTACTTTCAAATACTAAATTTGAGTTCCACATTCTTCTTAATCCTCAGCTGACAATTTTCCCCTCCCATTGATATAATAGAACTAAATTACATATTGACTTTCTTCTGTACTTTTTGTCCACTATGTTAATCTTACTTCCACAACAAAACAACACATTTCCTCAAGGCTGGGTTCATAATATATGTACCTAGCATGTAGCCATGTGCTAACAGAAAGAATGTATTACTTTATGGATTAAATAATTATATTAAGTCTACTACTGCCTTCCTATGCTGCTTAATTTTAAGGTATTTCAAATTAGGGAGAATTCTAAACATACCTTTAACACATACAGAATCACAGGTAAGTTTGAAAACATCCTAAAGAATCACCTAATTAAGGTTAATTAATCACCAAGTCAATTCTTTAAAAGTAATTGTTAGATAAAATACAGACCACAACATTTATGTTTTCCCATTATTAACAATATTTATCTCTTTTACTGTATATAACAGTTAATCTCTCCCATTCCTTGAATGATAATGAGAATATATTTTCATAGTAGCAATTGGTGACATTTCAATAAATCAATGTGCTGCAGTGATACCTAAATAAAAGCTTAGTTCACTATAATGATGCTTCCAGGCTTCCCTCAAGTCAGGTGGTTACTTGCAGTTAATGATCTGTGACATACCACACAAGTAGTCCTAAAAAGACGTATTATCCACTGCATGTGCAACAATATTTGCTTTATGGATGGCTAAATGAATGAAGACATTCAATGTAACTGTAAAAGTAAAATCAAAAGAAAACTTACAAGTAACATGTTTTCTTTAAGTAAAAGGGCTGTGACCATTTTCCATTAATACTTAACCTTTTGCTGGAGCAGTGTAACCACATATCCATAAAGCCCAAGAGCTGTTCTGGGTTAATGCTAATTAACTGCTCCCAATCAAAAGAGCAGTAACTTTCCAAAAATGTGAGATCATCAGCCTCTATTGTTGACATCAAAGCCACATCACAAAGCTTAGTGAACAATAAAAGACAAATATGCTTTACATAAGTTGAGAGTTTGTCTTGTAATCAAATTTATATATACATAACAAACATGCCAAGAAAAGAATTATTATTATTATGCTACACACAAAATTTGCTAATCTCAAACAATACTCTATCTTTCATAGCTGCCAGACGGACTTTGTAAGCATTCATATGTTTATCATTTATAATTTTATTTCATTTACTAGACTCGGCTTTTGTCCACCATATGTATGTCCACTGTGAATTAACTATTCCCTTAGGTACAATTAAGGCCTTTCCATTTGTTGTAAGAAGAGCTAAGTATGAAGGACACAGCCAGAAATAACATTTATACCTCAACCAAAAACAGAAGCACATTCAAACTCAAACGATGGTTTATGCAGCATCTTTTTTTTTATTAGGCACATGTCTACAGAGCAAAATAAACTTGAGATAAAAATTCATGGCAACTGTGTACCAGATTTCACCATTCAGATTGAATATCAAAACTATATCAACTCCATCAATTAAATTTAAATAACTTTTCAGAAAAATATACTTCTAAATTACAAGTGAAGTGAAGGTTGGCTTCCAAACATTAATTATAACCATTTTAATCAATATTTATGTATTTCAAAGACATTTCAAAACATTGTCAATGTTTTTTTATTTTTAAATCTTTTAATTAAAAATAGATTGACTGACTTAGCAGTACCTCCTCTGATTACCCGTAACTAGAACACAGGATTTGAAGACAGAATGAGGAACACAATAACAACTAACACATATAGCACCTATTATATATACTTGACATGGTTCTAGGAGCTTTATATTTATTTAATTCTTACAACAACCTCCCTGTAAGGTAGGTGCTATTATTATTCCTACTTTATAGATGAGAAAACTGAGTTATAAAGAGGACAAGTATCTTATAAGTGAGCCCATATCTGAACCTAAGTAGTCTTACTCAGAAGTCTGTGCTCATACTGTTACTCTATATAAAAGATATTAAAATGCAACAACAGCCCTGGCCAGGTAGCTCAGTTGATTAGAGGGTTGTCCGGATATGCCCAGGTTTTAGGTTCAATCCCTGGTCAGGGCACATACAAGAATCAATGAATGCATCAATAATTGGAACAACAAATTGAATATCTATCTCTATCTACTTCCTCTCTCGCTTTCTCTCTCTCTCAAAATCAAACTTTTAATTCCACATTCTTCTTCATCTCAGTAAATTGGAATTCAACATTCAAGATGCTTATGCAAAAAATCTTGGCTTTATCTTCACTCCTCTACTCTGCAACTATTCTATGAAAAAATGCATCACCCCTACCTTCAAAATATATCCAGAAGCCAACCTCTTCTCATTATTTCCACTGCTATCACCCTGCTCCATGCCCCCATTATTTCTCACCTGAATTACCCACTATGGTATATTCTCAAAAAACAAAATTGTAGTGATCCTTTCAAGCTAAACCACTTCACTCTGATCAAGGCCCTCAGTGGCTTTCCATCACACAGAGTAAACGTCAAAGCCCTTACAATGGCCTACAAAGCTCTTCCTGATGACCCATCTTCTTCCTAAGTCTGTCCCTCTTTATATCTAATTTTAATTTGAGAAAACTACTAAACCAATTAAACTTGGAATTATATCAAAATGCTCTAAAAGCACAGGAGTTGAGGTATGATACAAGAGAACAGCTTTGAGTGCATACATTAAAATACTCTCTCACTCAGTGTACAGAATACTGATGCTTTTAGTATAAGAATATCAGCATCTTCCAGTAAGTAAATTAACATAGCTGTATTTGTCAAATTTACATGTAAAGAAATCAAAAAGCAAAAATAAGAAAGCCATCAAAACCAAAATGTTAGGTCCATCTGAAAAAGACACTTGGATATGATACTTTGGGATGCTATTCCCAGGAAAAAGAACCAAAGTATTAAAACAAATGGACAAGGAGCAGAATGTTTTAATTTAGAATGTATAAACAAAATGAACTTTTCAAATCCTCAAAAGTTTTTGTTTATGCCTTATAAATTTTAAATTCTCTTAAGTAAACTGATAATGACTCACTCATTCACTTTGTTATAATATTGTAGAAGTTAATATGAATCCTTCAAAATAAAAATCCAAGTTTCACATTTCTACTCTCCATATAAAATAAGAATTTTGAAGACTCAAAAGAGTCACAGTATAGGCAAGGACTTTCATGTAAATTCCCATTAAGTTTTTCAAAATGGATGTATGCCCACCTCTTATACTCCTCTATTATGGACAAAAAGAACAGTCTTTTTAAAAGCTTTGTGATAATTTTATTGAGTGCATCAGTAAAATTTTCAACTTGAAATTTACTTGTTTTACTAATACATTTCCACTGAGTTCAGAGAACACAACTTACAGGGTACATTAAAATGTAACCTTTGAACCTGGCAGTGTAAAACATCACTTCCTGAGCAGAGATAGTACTCCAAGAACAATCAATCACTGTTAAGAAGAATATACACTCAACATTGTTAATTAGTGTTGATGCACTCTTCTCTATGCCCTCATCTGTCATGAAGATTGTTTAAAAATCTGAGTTATTAGTCTTTATTTGGGAAAGGATCTGGTTAATATCTTTAAGAGTAGAAATCATTCATCCATCCACTCTGTCCTTGAGCATGATAATTCCTATCCCCAATACAAGCTACGGATAACCACCACCCCTCCACTAACTAAGAACCTATAAATCAGGAAGAGGGCAGCTCCTATGCAACCCCTGTTAATTTCTGTTTACAATCTATCCAACTGAGAATGTTAGCTAGTCAGGGGAGAAACTAGCTGATGGATCAGATAGTAGAAAAACATAACAGCTTAAAGATAGAAAATAACGAAATGACAAATTAAAGAGTCATGGGATTATAAAACATGGGTTAAAATTAAAATTATTCTTTAAAAAAAAAATTCCTAAATGTTCATTTCATTTCAATTTGAAACTTTCCTGAAACACTGGGAGGAGGGATGGGATTAAAACTGTATGTTAGTACAGATTATGATTTTTTAAATAAATGCAAAAATAAAAAATTTATAAATAAAAAGGCAAAAGTGTAGGGTTCTACCATTATGTAAAAGTCACATGTTAGGAAAAAGAAGCAAAATTCTTAATTCTTTTATGTTTATTTACCCTAAAATCATGACATAAAACCTATGACATTATCTCAAACATGGTCCAGTATTGTATAACTTCGATGCATTTCCAAAGAAACTCTCTCTGACATTATGCACCAGGATGGAATTCAGTAGCCCAATTGGTTCTGAAGACCATCTAACAGATTCCCTGTATCTATATACGTATTTTTCCTCATTAAGAAAACCATTTTCCCTGATTAACACATCCCAGGCCATAAACACTTTGAATTTCAACAGTCTTCATGAAAAGGCTTTTATTCATTCATTCAGGCACTGTTCTAAGTGATGAGGTCCTTAGCTCTCACAGAGCTTAGACATTAGTGGGGAAAGAGACAAGAAACAAACAAGAAACAGTATCAGATGGCAATGAGACTACACAGATAACACAATCAGAATGTCCTGACAGAAAGGGACTAGATGGCTCCTTTAGATTGAGTGGGTGAGGAAGGCAAATCTGAAGAGAAGACATTTAAAATGAGATCCAAATGATCAAATGGAGCCAGCCAGGCAAAGACCAGAAGAAAAAGCCTTTCAAGCAGAGCAAACCCTAAGGTGCAAATTAACTTGGAGTGTGTTAGAAATGGACATACACACAATGTGCCTTATGCATACAATGGGCAAGGGAACATGTCATAGAAGGTGAGGTTTGAGATCACCTAGTGATTGACAAAACTGGAAAAGGAGCTTGGATTTCATTCTAAGCATGATGAGAAAGCACTAGAGGATTTTAAGCTGCAGAGTCATATATTATGACTAGAGGCCCGGTGCACAAAAATTTGTGCACTCGGGGGGGAAGGGGGGGTCCCTCAGCCCGGCCTGTGCCCTCTCGCAGTCTGGGACCCCTCGGGAGATAACGACCTGCTGGCTTAGGCCTGCTCCTGGATGGCAGAGGGCAGGCCCAATCCCTAGGTGCAGCCCCTGGTCGGGCTCAGAGCAGGGCTGATTGGGGAGTTGGGGTGCCGCCCCCTGTCATGCACAGAGCAGGGCGGATTGGGAGGTTGTGATGCCACCCTCAGTCACGCTCAGGGTAGGGCTGATTGGGGGGTTGGGGCACCGCCCCCTATCACACTCAAGGCAGGGTCAATGAGGAGGTTGCGGCACCACCCCCTGTGATGCACAGAGCAGGGCCAATCAGGGGGTTGGGATGCCACACCCTGTCACACTCAGGGCAGGGCCAATGGGGAGGTTATGGCTCTACCCTGTCACAGACAGAGCAGGGCCCGTGGAGGGGGGTGGGGGGTTGTGGCCCCGCCCCCTGCCACACACAGAGCCGCAGGGCGATCAGAGGGTTTGGGTGCTGCACCCTGTCATGCTGATCTGGTGCCAGGAGACCTCTCGGCTCCGCTGATCCCGGTGCTGGGAGGCATATTACCCTTTTACTATATAGGATAGAGGCCTGGGGGCCGGCTGGTTTGCCCTGAAGGGTGTCCTGGATCAGGGTGGGGGTCCCCACTGGGATGCCTGGCCAGCCTGGATGAGGGGATGATGGCTGTTTGCAGCTGGTCACACACCCTTCAGGGTGGGGGTCCCCACTGGGGTGCCTGGCCAGTCTGGGTGAGGGGCTGAGGGCTGCTTTCAGGCTGGCGGTTTTGACTGAAGCTCCCAACCACTCCTTTTTTTCTTTTTTTTTTTTTTCTTCTGGGCCAGCTTTAGCTCTGGCTCTAGCTCTGAGGCTTCCGCTGCTGGTTTGTTTGCCGTTCTATAATCGAAACAATGTATAACTTCAGCTCTGAGATCCCAGCCGGCTATATTTGTTAGAATGTTTCAAACTGCCAGCTCAGAGGCCTGCAAGGCAGGCGGGGAACGTTGGAGTCTGCAGTCATGGGAGCAAGCAAGCCTCATGTTCGCTTCCAGCTGCCTGGCTGCCGGCCGCCATCTTGGCTGACAGTTAATTTGCATAAGGATATGCTGATTAGCCAATGGGAAGGGTAGCGGTTGTACGCTAATTACCATGTTTCTCTTTTATTAGTGTAGATTTCCCACTTGGGAACTGGATTGTAGAAGAGCAAAGTTAGGAGCAGGAAGACCAATAATGGGCTGACTACTGCAGCAGTTCACATGAGAGGTGGTGGTGGTATGTTAGGCCATGGCCAGGGTCCACCTGTAATAAGCTCCTAAGTGGGCATAAACTGAAAATCCTAGGCTCTTCAGTATAGGCTCTGATCAAACGAGAGTGGCCCGATGCTAGGAGAGCAAGATCTTCAAGGCCAGGAAACCAAGTATTAGGTCTGGTGGCCTTGGATCTCTGGATTGCAGAAGTTACCCCAGTTGGTAATATAATTGTTTCTGGGTGCTTGTGTGAATGCATCTGTAGCCTGTCAGACATCTCATTCCACGTGGGGCTGTAGTCATCATCCAACTTCAATGACCTTCCCATAAAATATACAGAATAAGTAAATGATACACTCTTTCTCATTTTGAAACTTACCTACCAAATATTTATTTTTATCTCACTAGGGGAAAGTGGGAGCTTCAGTGAAGATTTGGACAAAACTGATTTATTAATATCAACTACCAAACAGAGCAAAAAGGCAGTCAACATTTTTAGAAAACTTGAATATGGCAGTAAAAAAAAAGATTAAAATTAAGACCTAGGTTAGCAAGTCAAATCACTCCTTAAGCACTCTCTCCGGCTCAACCTTTGTGCAAATTCGCAATGACTAGCTGAATACACATAGCTGGCACTGGAGAATGTTTGCTGAATGAGTTCCCTACCCAACACACAATCTGAGAACTATCAACCTAAAACAAAAACAAGGAATAAGATGGTAACAAAGGAATTCTCTAGGAACCATTTCCTCCAGGCCACTTTTATAAAACTTCTATTTCAGCTCTACTAATTTATAACTTATGATTATGATTGTTCAAATTGAAGCTATAGTTAATGCTTTTATTTAATTTTATTTTTTGTTTTATTTTGTTGTTTTTTACGGGCCAACTTTTATTTTTATTGTTTAAAATATTACAAGTAGTAGTACATATGTCTTTTTCCCCCATTGACCTCTCCCCGGCCTCCCCTACCCCCCAGCACATGCTCTCACCCCCGTCCCCAGTGTCTGTGTCCATTGGTTATGCTTACCAGTATATGCATGCATACCAGTCATACGGTTGATCTCTTACCCCCCCCCCCCCCGCCGCCACCCGCCAACTCTCCCCTGCCATCCCACTGTAGTTTGACAGTCTGTTCAATGCTTCTTTGTCTCTGCATCTATTTTAGTTCATCAGTTTATGATGTTCTTTATATTCCACAAATGAGTGAGATGTGATATTTATCTTTCTCTTACTGGCTTGTTTCGCTTAGCATAATGCTCTCCGGTGTCACACATGCTGTTGCAAATGGTAAGAATTCCTTCTTTTTTACAGCAGCATAGTATTCCATTGTGTAGATGTACCAGTTTTCTAATCCACTCATGTGCTGATGGGCATTTAGGTTGTTTCCAAATCTCAGCTATTGTAAATTATGCTGCTATGAACAAAGGGGTGCATATATCCTTTCTGATTGGTGATTCTGTTTTCTTGTGATATATTCCTAGAAGTAGTATTACTGGATCAAATGGCAGTTCCATTTTTAATTTTTTGAGGAAACGCCATACTGTTTTCCACAGTGGCTGCACCAGTCTGCATTCCCACCAGCAGTGCAAGAGGGTTCCTTTTTCTCTGCGTTCTCTCCAGCACTTGTCATTTGTTGATTTGTTGATGATAGCCATTCTGACAAGTATAAGATGGTATCTCAATGTTGTTTTGATTTGCATCTTTCAGATGATTAGTGACTTTGAGCATGTTTTCATATGTCTCTTGGCCTTCTGTATGTCCTCTTTCAAAAAGTGTCTATTTAGCTCCTTTGCCCATTTTTTTATTGGGTTGTTTGTCTTCCTTTTGTTAAGTTGTATGAGCTCCCTGTAAATGTTGGAGATTAAACCCTTATCGGAGATAACATTGGCAAATATGTTCTCCCATACAGTGGGCTTTCTTGTTGTGTTGTTGATGGTTTCTTTTGCTGTGCAGAAGCTTTTTATTTTGATGTAGTCCCATTTGTTTATTTTCTCCTTAGTTTACATTGCCCTAGGAGCTGTATCAGTAAAGATATTGCTATGACAAATGTCTGCTATTTTGCTGCCTATGGCTTCTTCTAAGATTTTTATAGTTTCCCATCTTCTATTTAATTCCTTTATTCATT
The DNA here is from genome assembly GCF_028538775.1 of Myotis yumanensis. NCBI lineage: Eukaryota > Metazoa > Chordata > Mammalia > Chiroptera > Vespertilionidae > Myotis > Myotis yumanensis. The sequence goes on along the minus strand of NW_027223752.1, from coordinate 234,225,265 downwards.
TTGAGTTTATTTTTGTGTATGGTGTAATTTGGTCATTTTTTTGCATGTATCTGTCCAATTTTCCCAACAACATTTATTGAAGAGACTGACTGTCTTGACTCCGTTTTAAGCTCTCGCCTCCTTGGTCAAATATTAAGTGAGCATAATGGCTTCTGTCAATTTCTGGGTTCTATGTTCTGTTCCATTGGTCTATATGTCTGTTCTTGTGCCAGTACCAGGCAGTTTTGAGAACAGTGGCTTTGTAGTATAGCTTGATATCTGGTATTGTGATCCCTCCAACTTTGTTCTTCTTTCTCAAGGTTGCTGCTGCTATTCGGGATCTTTTTTTATTCCAGATGAATTTTTGCAGTTTGTTCTAGGTCTTTGAAGTATGCCTTTGGTATTTTAATGGGGATTGAATTGAATTTATAGATTGCTTTGGATAGTATGGACATTTTAATGATCTTGACTCTACCAGTCCAAGAACATGGCATATTCTTCCATTTGTTTATGTGTTCCTCTATCTTTTTTTTAACATCCTGTAATTGTCTGAGTATAGGTCCTTTACCTCCTTGGTTAAATTTATTCCTAGGTATCTTAATCTTTTTGTTGCAATGGTAAATGGGATTATTTTTTTCATTTTTCTTTCTGTGAATTTATTATTGGTGTATAAAAAAGCCATAGACTTTTGGGTGTTAATTTTGTATCCTGCTACATTGCCAAATTCATTTATTAAGTATAGTAGTTTTTTGATGGAGTCTTTAGGGTTTTCTATGTACAATATCATGTCATCTGCGAATAATGACAATTTTACTTTTTCTTTTCCAATTTGGATGCCTTTCAATATGTCAACATAGTTAATGCTTTTAAAAGCTACTATACTTAAGAATAATAATAATATTGAGCACTTACATTGGATAAGACCACATGCTAAGTGTTTTTCATAGAATATCTCGTTTAATCTTTAAACCAACTTTATCAGACAGAAACTATTACTCTTATTTCCAGAAGAGGAAATGGAGGCTTAGAAATATAAAGTAGCTTCTCTGATTGTCACAGTGCTGTAAAGGGAAGAAACTGGGCTTGAAAAAAAATCTGTCAAAATCAAATTCCTGTGATCTTAACCACACTCAATACTTCACTTAAAATCTTAATTAGTATAAAGAACACTAATCTCTTAAAGCTTTTCAGAATATAGAATGAAATAAATTCAATAAATTTTCTTTAAACATTATATACTTTTAAGTATCATATACTGAAATAACTTACTAATTACCAATTCTGTCTATGTCATTAAAGCAAGTCCTTTCCTCTGCTGGCTACTTTATTATTAACCTACTCTAGTTACTCTTTATATTTAAACATAATAAAACTCAATTTTTTTACAAAAATAAACCCATAATTCACCCTTACCTAAGACTATCTTCAATCCTCAGCCCAAATTCCTGAGTTTACTATCTTATCTAATAAAAGAAAAAAAGGGTAATTGACCGTACCTTTGCTACGCTTCCCATTGGCTAATCAGGGCGATATGCAAATTAACCGCCAACAAAGATGGCGGCCGGCAGCCACGCAGCAGAAGCGAGCAGGAGGCTTGCTTGCTCCGTGATGGAGGAAGCCAAGGTTCCCCACCTGCCGCGGCCCGGCTCTGAGCTCCGAAAGCAACAGCTCCGAAAGCAACAAAGTTTCAATTATAGAAGCTAAACAAACCCCAGATACCTGCTTTCAGCAGGCCATGGCCTCAGAGCTGGAGTGAGCAGGACGGCAACAAAGTTTCAATTATAGAAGGTAAATAAATCCCAGAATTAAAAAAAAAAAGAAAAAAAGGAGAGGCTGGGAGCTTCAGTCACCGGCCAGCCTGAAAACAACCCTCAGCCCCTCACCCAGACTGGCCAGGCACCCCAGTGGGGACCTCCACCCTGAAGGGGGTGTGACTAGCTGCAAATAGCCATCAGCCCCTCACCCAGGCTGGCCAGGCACCCCAGTGTGGACCCCCACCCTGAAGGGGGTGTGACTAGCTGCACACAACCATCAGCCCCTCACCCAGGCTGGCCAGGCACCCCAGTGGAGACCCTCACCCTGAAGGGGGTGTGACCAGATGCAAACAGCCATCAGCCCCTCACCTAGGCTGGCCAGGCACCCCAGTGGGGACCCCCACCCTGATCCGGGACACCTTTCAGGGCAAACCAGCCAGCCCCCACCCGTGCACCAGGCCTCTATCCTATACAGTAAAAGGGTAATATGCAAACTGACCCTAACAGCAGAAAGACGGAATGACTGGTCACTATGACACACACTGACCACCAGGGGGCAGACGCTCAATGCAGGAGCTGCCCTCTGGTGGTGAGTGCGCTCCCACAGGGGGAGCTCTGCTCAGCCACAAGCCAGGCTGATGGCTGCCAGTACAGCGGTGGTGGTGGGAGCCTCTCCTGCCTCCTCAGCAGCACTAAGGATGTCCAACTGCAGCTTAGGTCTGCTCCCCACTGGCAAGTGGACATTCCCCGAGGGCTGCCGGGCTGTTAGAGAGGGATGTCTGATTGCCATCTTAGGCCCAATCCCCCGGGGAGCAGGCCTAAGCCAGCAGGTGGTCATCCCCCGAGGGGTCCCAGACTGCGAGTGGGCACAGGCCAGGCTTAGGGGGACCCCCCCCCCCCCGAGTACACAAATTTTTGTGCACCGGGCCTCTAGTATTTTAATAAAAAACAAATGATTTTATATCTTTCTAATCATAAGGTCTTACTATGGAACAAATTCACACATGCCTGTGCATGCTCACACACGCCAAACACACACACCTTTTGTGGAAATTTTCTATCCTTCTACTGAACTTTGGCTAAAAGCTGGCTACTGCTGCCAATATATTCAGGACCTACACCTATTTATCTTCGACATATGCTTTCTATTAAAGTTGCAAGAATAGGACACAATGATGAATTTTAAATTGCACATTTAGGCAGAAGATGACTTGTGTAGATAATTGGAATAGTACAGTTTCAAATGTCTTCCCATCATGTTTCTTTCTCTTTGCCTTTAACCAGTAGGTGAAGTCTTTGCTTTTTAATATAATTTTATGTCCAAAAAAGAAAATGAATGCATATTACCATAGAAATGTAACATCAATTTAGAAACACAAATTATAAGCTCTTTCATTACATGATCATATGAAATAATATTCAGGAAAATGTTCATCTATAATCTCTTCATTTTACATATATAACATTCTGTGTGACTGCACACTCTATTATATGATCTCATTCTGAAAGAGAGTATTATAAATATAAGAAAAGGGTTAGAGCTAAGCCAAAAGTGAAAAAATTCTTTGACTTTTATGCTATGAAATCTCAAATACTGTGATGATTTTTTGCATAAATTTATATAACTAGGAATGGCGCAACCAAGCACAGTTCAATAGCCTATCTAGTCTGATATCCTGCCTCTGACAGCGACCAACTCTGGATGCCTCACAGGACAGCATAAACACATAATGTATATAATTATGTACCACTACGCCATTACTCCAGATGGTGGTCAGATGATATCCTGAAAGAAATGAAAACAAATCAGAACCCTTATCCCTTCCCTACTCTACAATTTCCCAAAAGGTGATGGGAAACCTCAAAGCACACATTTTACCATAAAATAAGCCAATGCTTTGGTAACATAATGACCAAGAAATGATCTCCTAAAATGAAAAGTCCAACGTAGAAATAGAATCTTAGCTCATCAAAACTCATGATTTGTAAAGGGGGATTTCAATGGATTGAAAAGCATCTAATTCACTCAATTATAATTATATACAAAACAGATGAGCAAATTTTACTAAAGCTTTAAAAAACTCTATCTTTTATCCAACCCATACATTTTGTGATATGTAATACTGTTTCCTACAAACAATATGAAATTTGTATTTTTAACTCTTCAGAGAAATGATATTCACACTTGTTTTGTAATGGTTTTAAAATAAGGCTTGGATTTATTACATGTTCATCTAAGTGTGCAGAACCACAAAATATTAAGAAATCTTGGTTTAGTCTTTCAGGAAGTGCTATTACCTAAACAATCACAGACAAAATAAATGCACTCTACTATTAAAGACTTTTGGCAAAGATAATTCTCTTCCTAAGTATACCTGGATATTGATTTAACAATGCTTGTAGTCAGGAAATAGTTTCTGACCTAAGTCTTTCATGGTATAATTTTTATTCATTTTCTCTTTTTCTGTCCTCAAATAAGTTGTAAAAGATTAGGTCATATCATAATATTTTATATACTTGAAAATCCTTAGTAAGGACTCCTTTTCCAAGTAACTGCACTGGAGGATGATGAACCAAGTAATAGTCTTGTGCTGCAGTGTCTTATAATTTTTATATGCTGTATGTCGTAGCCCAAAAGACAAATCTCAAAAACTACTTACCCATTATTTTTACCGAGCACTACTCTTTCCCCATTATAACACGCTTTCTCAAAAAATATATATTTTTATACTTCTATTTCAGAGCCTAAAAAATTCAGAAAGGAACTTTATGGGAGCAAGAAACAATGCACACAAAATTCCACAAAGACACTGCTTTCTTCCCTAGAATAGGGGATCATTTAATGAAATGTATCTCCCAAAATCTCTGGGGCAGAGAGAAACTGTAGAGCAATATCATAAAATCTGCAGCTGTGTTGCTGTTCTTAATAGGCCGCGCTGTTTCCTTAGACCTCAGGAAGCCAAAACACACAGTCAGAGCAGAACTTACCTTAACAGGAATTGGCCAAAGCAGCACAGCAGTTAAGATAGATCAGCATCAAAACTGTTATTGAGCCGAAACCGGTTTGGCTCAGTGGATGGAGCGTCGGCCTGGGGACTGAGGGGTCCCGGGTTCGATTCCGGTCGGGGGCATGTGCCTGGGTTGCGGGCGCGTCCCCAGTGGGGGGTGTGCAGGAGGCAGCTGATCGATGTTTCTCTCTCATCGATGTTTCTGGCTCTCTATCTCTCTCCCTTCCTCTCTGTGGAAAATCAATAAAATATATTTTAAAAAAAAAAAAAAAAAAAAAAAAAAAAAAAAAAAAAAAACTGTTATTGAAAAGACTGTACACATCTTTAGGAATTTTCTCTTCAAGCAATTTGCTTACTCCAGGAAAGCTGTATCTATTTATGTTTCCAAACATTGACATTTTTGGAAATAAAAACAATAGGATAGGCAAATAAACTTTACTATATATTGATAAGCATTAATAACTTACTTTTATTGCCCACCAAGGCAATCAGTGGCTGAGTTTCCGACTCCTCGCTCACTTTCTTCACCACAGTATACCAGTCTTCTAAATTCTCGAAGCTTTGATAATTTGTAATGTCATATACCAAGAGGATTCCCTGTCACAAAAGAGTTACAGAATATTTGTAATACACTACTTGAAAATAATATTAATACTAAATACTCTAAGTAATGCTTCAGATATGCCTAGAATCATGTAAAAATACAAATGAGGGCTATTCTATATATAAACTTACTTTGATTTAAGCTATTAGCAGACAGATAATACTGAATCTTTTCATTCAAGATAAACCCAAACCAAGTAAAGCAAGCTAAATAATAATTTTATCAAGTTATAAGTGGTTTTCTAGTAAGATATCTGGGATATGCTTGGTAAGTTATAATCAATGTAAGAAAATATGACAGAGGTAGAAAAAAGCTGCAAGGCCTACAATCCTGTCTGTTACTTTCATGAGGTCAAATATTTAAACCTTTCAATAAAAAAACCATCTGCTGCTGCTCTTTTTAAATATTTTTTAAATGGAGATTCCATGACATCCCTTGATAGGCCATTTCAGTGTTTTAACACAATTTTCTTTAAATGAAATAAATCGATTTCCTCTTTTGGTCCTCTGTGCATTTGGAGAACAACATGTGAGTATCCTCCTTGTAATAACCCTTCGTGTACTTGAAGATAGTTAAGAAACTCCTTTACTGTCTCCTTTCCAGAATAAACAAACTCAATTCCCTAAACTTGCCTCAAAGGACCTATTTTCTATCCCTTTAATCATAGTTGTTGGTTCTTCCCAGGACACTCTCCATACAATTTTTTGACATCCTCTTTAAAATGAGCAATGTAAAACTAGATATGATACTGTAATAAGAGCATGAACAAAGCCAAATATAACAGAGGGATTGCTTCCTGCCTCTTATATATCATATTCCTTTTAATATATCCCATTATTTTGTGGGGGAAGGAGAAGTATGTACACACAAAAATAACAGTGCCAGATTCTTGATTCTTATCCAGTTTGTGGTCAAACACTTAATACAAAGCTCTGAATACAATATAAGTCTGGACCCTAATAGCACTTATGTCTCCTTCTTCTTAGGTTATAATCATAAATGTTGACTACTTTCTTTGCACCTATAATATACTAGACATCTCTAGATCTTTTCATTAATCATCAGAACAAGCATGCAAAGCTGGTGTTATTATTCTCATTTTACTAATAAACAGAGGTTAAAATAACCAAGGTCACACAGCTAGTTAAGTAATTGAGCCAGAATTTGAATCAAAGACTGAATAAATATAAAGTTCACTCATTCATTCCACAAACATTTGTCTGCCAACTATATGCCTAGCACTGTGCTGGGTGCTAGGGATATAAATTCCAAACCTCCAGGAACTCACAGTCTTACATCAAAGCCAAGCACAAAAACAGACAAGTATACCAACACAGGAGTCACGGACAGTGATATCTTGGTAAATATTTACCAGTTGGCTCATGGAATGGTACAGGTGGGGATCGGAAGAGTGTTGTTTGTAGCATTTGCCCATTTCTGTGGTGTAAATACTGTGTGGCCATTTTCAAGTTATCAAAGTCACTTCACTGATCACAGAGTGTGGTAGGACATCACTATATAGCACCTCTACCACACAGGTACATTAAACATAAATAATCTCCAAAGCATAGATAATAAAAATATATAGCAAAATAACTCTAGCTGGTTTGGCTCAGTGGATAGAGCATTGGCCCGCAGACTGAAAGGTCCTGGGTTCGATTCCGGTCAAGGGCACATGCCTGGGTTGCGGGCTCGGTCCCCAGTAGGGGGCGTGCAGGAGGCAGCCAATCAATGATTCTCTCTCATCATTGATGTTTCTCTCTCCCTCTCCCTTCCTCTCAAATCAATAAAAATATATTTAAATATATATATGTGTGTGTATATATATATAGCAAAATAATTAGTAAGTGAGCATATATTTGCTTTTTACATAATTTGTAAGTTTATATATAATGTTTAACCATAAATGTATTCAACTGGCTCACAAAAATTCCTGAACTTAACAATAACTCTTCCAACCTGGTTCTAGCATGCTGCTGTTATGGTCTTCCAGTATCATGCTCTTTTATTAAACTACACTGGCCTCCAAGTCACTTATTCTCTCTGAATATTGGGTTATTTGCCTCTGAAATTAGATAACTGAGTTAAATCCCTTCCAGTTTAAATATTCTATAATTATTATGCAATATCACTTGCCTGATTCATTTTAGTAACTTAGACATCTATTTCTGTCTTCCCAAATGCACTGAAATAATGCCCAACACAGAATTATCCTATACAAAAAAGGCTAATATGCAAATCGACCAAATGGCAGAATGACCGGTCACTATGGCGCGCACTGACCACCAGGGGGAAGACGCTCAACACAGGAGCTGTCCCCTGGTGGTCAGAGCACTCTCACAAGGGGAGCACCGCTCAGCCAGAAGCTGGCCGTGGGTGAGCAAAGTGGCATTGGCGGGAGACAGCCTCAGCAGAACATCCCCTGAGGGCTCCCGACTGCAAGAGGGAGCAGGCTGAGCTGAGGGACCACCCTCCCCGCCCCCCATGCATGAATGTTGTGCACTGGGCCTCTAGTTTGAAATAATGAGCATTATCCCACTTTTCTTATTAAGAATAAACCCCAGAACTGACCTCTGAAGAAAGCTAATCTTCAATCTACTAACTCCGCCTCCAGTTGTCATGAGTGATAATACATGTGGTAAAAGAGCTCTGCCCTGGAAGTCAAATTATTGTTGGGTTGCAGTCCTGGCCCTACTATCTACTGCTTTTGGGCAATGCTTCTATCATCACCTTCATAATACTTGCCATGCCTAAGTGATTAAGTGAAGTAATAAAAAATAGACTTATTTTAAAACACACACAATTGCTGGAAATTATTTTTATTATTCTGAGTGAAAAAGAATCACAGTTTCAAAGCAACTTAAAGGTAGTTTTTACACTCATAAATTGAGCCTTGACCTAGGATGACTCTTAAACCTTAAGATTTGAGGAACCATTCTAATTAATATATGCAAAACTTCATCTCAACATGGGTCAATATTTGAACATGATAGAACACATGCAAATAAAACATGGCTACAATCTCTTAATAATCAGTACTAGACAGAGCTATGGAATAACAATTAAATACCATTGATCTAGACCAGGGTTCTATGGCCCACAGGTCAAATACAGTCCACACCCCATATTTTCATTTATTTATTTGTTTTTTAAATATAGTTTTATTGATTTCAGAGAGAGATAGAAACATCAATGATGAGATTCACTAATCAGCTGCCTCCTGCACACTCTCCACTGGTGACTGAGCCTGCAACCCAGGCAAGTGCCCTTGACTGGAATTGAACCTGGGACCCTTCAGTCCGCAGGCCATCATTCTATCCACTGAGCCAAACCAGCTAGGGCCCCATATTTTTAAATAAACTTCTAATGAAATATACTCATATTCATTGTTACCAATAACTGCTTTTGCACTACAATCGCAAAGTTGAGTAGCTGCAGCAGAGACAGTAAGGCCTACAGAATCTAAAATAGTTTCTATCTGGCTCTTTAAGGGAAAGTTTACCAATTCCTGATATAGACCAGTATGTCCTGTATTTCCCAGTCAGCGATACCTATATATCTTCCAGGACTCAAGAAAGATAGAAGGATAAGCCTTTTTCATTAAACTATCTATCAACTCAAAAATCTATCTGTTCATATGCCAATTCTCAACAGCATTCATGTAAAAACTACGATTTTATCTCTGCTCCTAAGATGACAATTTTGTACCAGTTTTTACCTTCACCTCTATGGTGAAAAATTGAGAAGGGAAAACAAGAAAACCAAAAACACTAAAATACAAAAGAAATTCCAGGCCAGAAGGGTACTATATTAATCAGGTGATCACTTCATTAAGTATATAAATGTCTAACCACTATGTTGTACACCTGAAACTACTGTAATACTGTATATCAACTGTAATTGAAAAGTAATTTTTTAAAAAATAAAGGGGAAAAAAAGAAATTCCAGGGCTTTCGGTTTCACCTCCAACATGTAAAGAGCTTGGAAGTTGTCACATTTGTCCTACAATCAGAAAAGAAAGCTAAACAAACGGAAAATAAATTACTTTTCTTGGATATAACAGAGCTGAGTTTGGCAGGTAATTTCCACCCTGGAATCTGGGAAGAGAAGTAAATTCAGAGAGTCATAACCCAAATCTGCTTACCTAGAGCAGAAACCATCAGAGCCAGTAAATGGTAGAAACATTTAAATGATAAATTTGATAAAATGCTGAAGGTTGAGTATGGTCTAGCTTGAAAATTCCTGGGGGAGTGAATTTTATCTCCAAGAAGCCCACCAGATCCTCGTAAAGAATCAAGAAAGATTCCTTCCTGGCTCTGGCATGGGAAGGGAGAAAGTAACCATTGTAAAATATGCACAGAGCATTATCCATAAAAAGAGACATTCTCACCAAGAGAAAAGGCTTAATCAGAGTCTTACCTGATGACATGGAGGAAGGGCAGTTCCTAATTACAGCCCTATCACCCTGTATCACCTAAGTGGGAAGAGCTAAGAAACACCTGTGAAGTTCACAGCCCAGGGTCACAGGCCACCAAAAGGCCATGACTTAATCATAAGAGTACAGAATGTTTCCCCTCCCTCATACTTTACCAAACACCAACACAGCTGCAGTATAATAGTAGTGGATTATAGCTGAAAAAGCTACAAGACACAAACTTCAACTAAGAAAGAATTCTTTAAGACACCCAGAAAAAAAGGAGAGAAAAACTCAAAGACATAGAGGAATTTGATGTCTCTGGAACCTACAGCTTCAGTTAACATTAAATTCAGACTAACTCCTGGCCATGTTAACATAAAACCTCACAATAAAGGCCTATTTGACTGAGTTCTTATTACTCAATACATCATGTCTAGCTTTCAACAAAAAATTAGAACACTAAAAGGCTGTTTGAAAAGAAAAAGCAATCATTAGAATCAAACTCAGATATAATAGAGTTGGAATTATCAGACCAAGAATTTTTGTTTGTTTTTAAAATATATTTGTATTAATTTCAGAGAGGAGGGGAGAGGGGGAGAGAGAGAGAGAGAGAGAGAGAGAGAAACATCAATAATGACAGAGAATCATTGATCAGATGCCACCTGCACACTCCCTACTGGGAATCGAGCCTGCAACCCAAGCATGTGCCCTTGACCGGAATGGAACCTGAGACCCTTCAGTCCACATACAGGCTGACACTCTACCCACTGAGCCAAACCAACTAGGACATCAGACCAAGGTTAAAACAACTATGATTAATATGTTAAAAATGCTAATAAAAAGGTAAGACAACATAGGTGAGTAACATAAGCAAAGAGATGTAAACTCTAAAGAATAAAAAAAAAAAAAGAGCCCTGGCCGAGTGGGATCAGGCCTACACCGGCAGTCGAACACCCCCCAAGGGGTCCCAGATTGGAGAGGGTGCAGGCCGGGCTGAGGAACACATACCCCCGCCACTCCCGTGCATGAATTCCGTGCACCAGGCCTCTAGTTTAAAGTATAAAAATTGGTATCATAATAAAGCGGTCAATTTTCCAAGAAAACATAACAATCTTTCATGTACATATACCTAATAACAGAGTATCAAAATACATGAGACCAAACTGATAGAACTATAAGAAATTCCAAATCCTCAGATCCAGTAATATAATTGGAAATTTCAACACTCCTTTTTCATTAATTGATACACCAAGCAGAAAACCAGTAAGTTGAACGAAACAGCACTAACAATCACCGTCATCTAATTGACATTTACAGAACAGTTTGTCCAACATTAGAATTTACACTCTTCTCAAGTTCACATGAGACACTCACCAAGACATGCTGAAATAAATAAGTAATCCTTCCTATCCAATAATAGACAAGCATGGTAATTGACCGTACCTTTGCTACACCTCCCATTGGCTAATCAGCGCAATATGCAAATTAACCACCAACAAAGATGACGGCTAATTTGCATGTTGCAGGCAGGGCGGGACATCACCATCCCGCCTGCCCTGCCACCATCCAGGCCTACTATTTGCCACCCGGGGCGGTGGGGCAGGACAGCGCCATCCCGCCTGCCCTGCCGCCAGCCAAGCCTGCTATCTGCGACCCGGGGCGGTGGGCGTCCCGTGTGCGAGCCGACCCGGGGCGGCCGGGCGGGGCAGCGAAGACTTGAAGGTGGCTCTGGCCAGAGCGAAGGCCTGGGTCCCAGGTGCCGGAGGAAAACCGGTGCCGGCAGCCAGGGGAAGGGAAGGCCTATTGCATGAATCTTTTTGTGCAACAGGCCTCTAGTCGTTACATAAAATAACAGAACATTTTAATAAAAATTAATATTTTTCTTGAACATTAACTTATCAGACACTGAATAACTGCACAAATTAATAAGTGTAACGCAAATAAACCAGTTTTTCTTGTTCTCCAAAAGTAAAATATATCCTGTAGCGCACACCAAACAAGTCAGTACAAGACTAATGACATGGCAATCGGCTGCTAAAATATTTGCTGCTAGCATTAGTGGAGAGAAATGGTGCACCTGCAAGTAAGGCGCATAAGGGAAATGAATGCAATACAATTATTGTAATCAGTCACTAGCAAACGTTGTAATTCATTATTAATAATTATGTATAACAGGATATTGTAAAAATTAAGTTATGAAATTTTTATTAAAACGTTTCTTACATACCATTATATTACCTGGGCCACAAAAATATTTATTCTGGGCCTTGTTTGACATGCTTGGACTATACTGTGGGCCATAAAATATACCTTAGCAAATTTATAAGAATAAAAATCATACAAAGCATGTTAGCAGATAGACTACAATGGAATTAAATTAGAAATCAGCAATAGAAAGATAGCTGGAAAACTCAAAATATTTGGAGATTAAACGACATACTTCAAAATAACACATGGGTCAAAAAAAAGTATCAAGAGAAGTTAAAAAATACCTTAAGCTAATAAAATCACAACCTATCAAAACTTTTGCTATCAAGCTGTATTACAAAGCCATTGTTGTCAAAACTACCTGGTACTGGCACAAGAACAGATATATAGATCAATGGAATAGAATAGAGAGCCCAGAAATTGGCCCGAATCAATATGCTCAATTACTATTTGACAAAGGAGGCAAGAACATACATTGGAGTCAAGATAGTCTCTTCAATAAATGGTGTTGGGAAAATTGGACAGATACATGCAAGAAAATGAAACTAGACCACCAACTTACACCATACACAAAAATAAACTCAAAATGGATAAAGGACTTAAATATACGACGAGAAACCATAAAAATACTAGAAGAATCCAACGGCAACAAAATCTCAGACATATGCCGAAGCAACTTCTTCACCGATACAGATCCTAGGGCATTAGAAACTAAAGAGAAAATAAACAAATGGGACTACATCAAAATAAAAAGCTTTTGCACAGCAAAAGAAACCATCAACAAAACAACAAGAAAGCCCACTACATGGGAGAACATATTTGCCAATGTTATTACTGATAAGGGTTTAATCTCCAACATTTATAGGGAACTCATACAACTCAACAAAAGGAAGATAAACAATCCAATCAAAAAATGGGCAAAGGACCTAAATAGACACCTTTCAAAAGAGGACATTCAGAAAGCCAAGAGACATATGAAAACATGCTCAAAGTCACTAATCATCTGAGAGATGCAAATCAAAACAACAATGAGGTACCATCTCACACCTGTCAGAATGGCTATCATCAACAAATCAACAAAGTGCTGGAGAGGATGTGGAGAAAAAGGAACCCTCATGCACTGCTGGTGGGAATGCACACTGGTGCAGCCACTATGGAAGACAGTATGGAGTTTCCTCAAAAAACTAAAAATGGAACTCCCATTTGACCCAGTGATCCCACTTCTAGGAATATATCCCTAGAAAACAGAAACACCAATCAGAAAGGATCTATGCACCCCTATGTTCATAGCAGCACAATTCACCATAGCTAAGATCTGGAAACAGCCTAAGTGCCCATCAGTAGATGAGTGGATTAGAAAACTGTGGTACATCTACACAATGGAATACTATGCTGCTGTAAGAAAGAAGGAACTCTTACCATTTGCCACAGCATGGATGGAACTGGAGAGCGTTATGCTAAGTGAAATAAGCCAGTCAATGAAGGAAAAATACCACATGATCTCACCCATTTATGGATAATAAAGACCATAATAAACTTTTGAACAAAAATAGATACAGAGGCAGAGCTGCCTCGAACAGACTGTCGAACTACAGCGGGAAGGCCGGGGAGGGTTGGGGGGCAGGAGGGGCGGGTAAGAGATCAACCGAAGGACTTGTATGCATGCATATAAGCATAACCAATGGACATAAGACACTGGGGGGTAGGGGAGGCCGGGGGATTGTCAAGGGCGGGGGGGAAAAAAAAGGAGACATATGTAATACTTCTCTGTAATACTTTAAGCAATAAAAAGAAAAAGAAAAAAAAAACTTTTGAAATAGAGCAATAATAGTGCTTACCGGAAAGTGTATAGCACTGAATGTATATATTAGAAAAGAAGAAATATCAATAGCCTGAGCTTCCACTTTAGAAACTAAGGAAGAAGAGCAACTTAAGCCTAATGCAAGCAGAAAAACTAAATAATAAAAATTACCTAGAGATCAATAAAACTGAAAAGAGGAAAACAATAAATAAAATGAATAAAACCAAAAGCTGGTAACTCTCTAGCCAAGTTAACCAAAAAGGGAGGTATAGAAAAGAGACAAATTAATAAAGGGTATCACTACTGATCCCATAGACCTTAAAAGGATAATAAAGGACTATAAGCAACTCTATGGCTAAAATTTGACAACTTAAATGAAATGGACCATTTCTTTAAAAGACACAAACTACCAAAATCATATAAGCAGACACTGACTCCCAGGGCCTCTGCCCACCAGCTTCAGCACACCAAAGCCAGACCTCTAAGTACTCATCTTTTTGGGAGTCTATACACGCACCTCAAAGCCCTAAGTCTCTCACCACATGGATCAATCCAGACCTCCTCTGACTCCTTCCAGAATTCTATCAGAATCTTCTCAGCCAAAAGAAAATACAACTCCCTCACAAATCCAACACATCTTGGTAACAACTAAAATCTGGAAAGAATCAACTGGGGATACTGGAAATAATTTTCTTGGTAATCTTGTAGATATCTAAACCCATCACCATGTGTCATGTCCCTGGTACCCTCTTTTACCACCCATCCACCCACTATTCATCCTTTTCCTATGTCTTTATCCCCTTACTACCCTGTGCTTCCTCTTCCCAATTTTCTGAGCTTCCACTTTAGAAACTAAGGAAGAAGAGCAACTTAAGCCCATAAGTTGGGCTTATGGGCTCCTCTTCTTCCCAAATATTTCTGCCATGACTTTTGGAAATCAGATTTCAAGTTTAATAAATCCTGCTATATTTTCAAATTTTTCAACACTAATTTCCTCCATTTTCTATATCTTAACATCTCTTTCTCCCCTGCAATTCCCTTTTCTTTGTAAACCTCAAGACGTTTAGTAAATATTATATAAAATTACTTCATATAGTATTTTGTTTTCATCTATTTCACTTATCACCATATCTAATAAGCATGATGAGTCAGTAAATCAAATGGATACCATTTGCAAAGGAATAACTGGTAGGAGTCCTGAAGAAACAAACACTGGTGGAAACACAACAGTCTTAGAAGGTATTTCATAGATTTATTTCTAAATTTTATAAGGCACCGTACACACACAATTTAACCTTCCCTAAAATGAAAAGTTCCCTATTCTCAAAATGCAGGTGATTTTTCTCCCTGGTTTGTATGACAAATAATGTACTTTAGTTTTTAATTATATATAGAAATAAATCATGTAGATATACAATAGTCATAACAACATATACTTTGAAATAAGTACAGTCTGTAAGAAGAAATAGCAAAGCAAGAGAGGTCTGCAAATATAATTAGATATAAGTTGGCAAAAATCCAACTAAAAATTTCATAACAAAAGATAGTAGAGGGGCTCAGGGAATCCCACTTTCAGATGTGATCTCTCCTCAGTTGTCATACCAATACCAAATCCTTTGTTGGTGGTTAACAGGCTGGCTCATCTGTGTGGGGCACTGGCACACAATAGTAGTTATGTTCTAACTCACAAATGACTATACTTCATTGAGCTTATGCTCAGTAGGGCAGTGTTTGCTAACCACTTAGATTCCAGGATGGAAAGAGCTACAAAAATGAAACATGCAGTTCTTCTCTGAGGTTTGTTATTAGCCTCTGTTAGCCACAGGTTACAAGGCACTAAACACTACGCACTGTGTGTTTGCTTGTAACCACTATGAAAAATAGTCTATAACATCTTTCTGAAGACTCCTAGAAAAATTTAAGGCAATTCTAAACCTGGGAATTTAACTGGGATATACTTCAATTCTTAGAACAGTTCTTGTCAAAATATCCCACTAATTCTTTCTTGGGTGTCAATTCAATTTTGTTTCACACAATACTATTCAACAGACTATTTATTACTAAAGTTTAATGCTACTGGCAGGGGCGGGGAGGAGTGAAGAAGATAAAATAATCAGTTTTATTTGAAACTAAATCAATTTCCAAACAACAAATAAGCTTCTTCATGGATGTTTTAAAAAGCTTTTAAAAAAAAAGATTCACTAACTTAATAGCTCTGATGGTTTTAAGATAATTATTTTTATACCCAATATATAAACTAGAGAATCTAAAATAAAATCCTAATAATACATTAAATTGATGTCCTCAAAACAGTTCATCAAAACATTACTTATGAAGAGTTCTATCCTGTAACGTGTGTGCTAAAATATAAAGTATTCATGAGATAGGTAACAGATAGCATCAACAACTCTAGAAACAATATTGATCCACTTTGAAGAATAATTATATGATATAATATAAAGTTAAGTATATTTAAATGCTACTAGAATTATTTGAAAGTATTGTTCTTGAAAAGTAACATTTCCCCTAATTTATGGTAGTGAATTGTAGTTAGAGCTTCTCTGACCTGGATAAAAAATTTACACATATTTTAACAAGAAACTACTAGTAAATGCACTTTATATATTTTACATAGCATTTAATTTAAAATCTCTGGAAAGAAGAGAAAATTTATTATATTATCATTAATTTATGACAATTCATTTTATCATCTCAGAATTACTAGTTTCCTGAGACACTCTCATGCAAATGTTAATGGACCTCTCAGAAATACTATATTATATTGTTGTTTAATAAAACATGGTATATGCTCAAAACATTCACAGAAATTGTAAAATATAAATAAGACACCATCAAAGAGAAAAAAGACCACCTTCAAAATAGAAATCTTAAATAACAAGTTCTAAAAAATATATAGCATTCTCTTCCTCCCAAGATATGAGGTGAATTAGAAGAGAATAGAGAAATTTTACTAACCTCAAGTACTCTCAAAAAAGGTGGAAATTTCTGAAATTTCTACAAATTTGCCCACGATGCCTACTAATTATAAGCAGGTATGTAATAGTATAAAACATACACTGTACAAAAGATGATGTGAGGGGATGTCATACATTATGAATGTACCAAATGCCACTAATTATATACTTTAAAATGGTTCATGCTATATTACGTGAATTTCACATTAATATTAATTTTTATATAATACCATAATTGTATAACATTAACAAACTTTAAATAATTTAAGTATATCAAATAATAAGTTTTAATGACTTTGCATATGGTAAAATTAAAAGATTTCCAATACATGAGTGTAATATTTCCCTGTTTTTAATTAATTAATTAATTAATTAAATTTTATATTATTTTCGCTGAGATGCATAAAATCTTCCTGTTCTCCACTAACTCTAGCTACATCTATAAAACATAAAGATTTTATTTGACACTCAGAATCAAATATCATAAGAAGCTTGACTAATCTAATTTTCTTTTTTTCTTTTTAATCCAATATGTGTCCTTGAAGATAGATCTTAATGGAGCAAAGTGGATAGAGATTTTTATTTTCAAATCCCATTTTACCAACTATGTGAAACAAGGACTGTTGATTTCCACAAATCTCTGTTCAGCAATTTTTTTTAGCTTAATATCCACTTTAAACATAATCAGTTTAAAACAAAAAATTAAACAACAATAAAGACAGAAACCAAAACCTGAGATGTACCTTTTAAGGGAAAAATAAACATGCATAAAGTACCAAGTCATATGGTCACAAGAGAAAATGTTAAGTGAGCAGGAAGGCTTTTCAGAAGACAAAGAACAATCTATCTATATATATAAAATCCTAAGCGACTGTTCAACCATTCAACCAGTCATAATGATGTGCACTGACCACCAGGGGGCAGACGCTCAATGCAGGAGCTGCCCCCTGGTGGTCAGTGCACTCCCACAGATGGGCACCAGATGCGGGGCTCACAGTTGGCGTGCGCTGCTGCAGTAGTGCGAGCCTCTCCCATGGACACTCCCCCTGCATGCCCTTCCCCCATTTGGACCAGGACTGGGATTGGGACCAGCATCAGGACTGACTGGGTGCAAGGCCACGGCCGCTTCTCGGTCATGGGCACACCGGTATCTCCCTAGGACGGGCGCACGGAGACCGCAGCGGAGCAGCAGCAAGCCTACTCAGCAGCAGCAGCAGCAGCAGCAGCAGCAGCAGACACAGCAGAGCCAGGATGAGCAATAGCAGCGCAGTGCCCAGCCTGGGTTTGGGCTCCTCCCCAGTCGCCTGCCACTTCACACACTACTACATCCCTCAGGGGATGTTGGACTGCTGGTTTCAGCCTAATCCCCACAGGAGGGACCCCACCGGTGCACAAATCCATGCACCGGGCCTCTAGTATAGAAGAAAAGGCAAAGAAGAAAGAGTTCTAAGAACCCAATCAATGTATCAATCATATAAAAAGCAAAAGTAGGGCCTTTATACATGATCAGAACCATATGAGCCTCATTTATGTTAAAAAATAATTCAGAGAATCTCTTTTTCATCAAAAATTAAAGTAATGGTATTTAACAATCATCAAACTTCATGAAGAAGAGTGCTTAACATTATCTGTCTTCATATTCTAGATTCATTTCTTATAGGCAACATAGTTCTACATAACCAAGTTCTTATTATCCCACTAAAAACATCAAACTCCTCCCAGTGCCCAAGATGATGTAAAGGAGACACACTAATTAAAAGTGGAAGAAAAAGCAAAAATTAATAGCATGTCCATAATTAACTTTTTAAAGTATACTACTACCATGCACATTCCCTATTTGTACAATATTTTAATTTAAAAACATGTCTATATAAACTCATGTTGCCAAATAATTTTTGTTATATAATATATACATTTTCTTCTGAAAAGACATCATTATCATGTTAAAATATTATATGTGCTTCATATATATAATTAGTCATACTTAGTTTTCTGATATAATATAGCGATATATCTATTAAATCTGGAGAACTATAAATATTTAGCAGACTAGTTCATATAACAAAAATATAGACATACAAATATGCTTTTTGTCCTCATAATTTAAATGAAATGAAATTTTCCCTTTCTATATTTTTCATTCATTCAGCTTATATATTTTGAAAGTTTTCACTATTCTGAAGTCAGCTAATAAATATCACGGTAACAATTATCACTACATTTATTCAACTGCTGATAATAATATCATGTAATATAAGTAGCATATGAAAGCAATTAGAGTCACAGCAGTTCCTTGATCCAAATCATTCCAAACAATTTGGGAAGGATGAAACCAAAGGATTAGCACAAATATAAATTTAGTTTCTCTACATATCAAATAGAAATCATGTCCAAAAAAAGTGTGTGTATGTGTGTGTGTGTACCCAGTTAAGTGTGTTTGTGAGAAGAGTATTTTCAGTATCAGAATAATCACAGGATTCATGTCATACCTGGGCTCCATAGATATATTTATCCAACATCTTGCCTCCTATTGTCTGCCCTCCTATATCCCAAACTTGAAGTGTAACATTCAAGTTTCCTAAAATAAGGAAAACAAAAAAGGAAAATAAAAGAATACAAAAAAGTTAAGTAACAATGTAACAACTGAATCCAGTTTCACAGAACATTAAATCACAATCATAAACTCTGAACCTAATTTGCCTTTTATTACACAGACTCATGTAGTCAGATATTCGAAAGTATAAAGTAATGTTATCAAAAGAAATCATAGTGGAAATTTAGGCTTATACTTTTACCCCATTTCCATGGAACCACATTTATAATTACCTTTAAAACAAAAGAAAACAAAGAAAGCATTAATTCATAAATTTCTTAAATCTTTTTTTTAAATATATTTTTCTTGATTTCAGAGAGGAAGGGACAGGAAGAGAGAGATAGAAACATCAATGGTGAGAGAGAATCATTGATTGGCTGCCTCATTCATGCCCCACACTGGGGATAGAGCCCAAAACCAGGCATGTCCTTGGCCGGAATCGAACCTGGGACCCTTCAGTCCGCAGGCCAACGCTCTACTCACTGAACCAAACTGGCTAGGGCAAATTTCTTAAATCTTAAAAAAATTTTCTTAACAGAAAGTAGAACAATATAGTATTTGAACCTGGAACAAGAAAGATACTTTAAAAATCAAAATTGAATTTTATATACTAACCTACCCTATTGCACATAATGAATTTTACTGTTAAGTTCCATACTCTAAAGATTCTAAAGCCCACAGAATGATAATAGACAACAAAATGAATCCATAGTTTCAACTCGAATAAATTTTTTAAATTTGAATGTCAGCTATTATATGCAATAGTAAACATAATAAAAAAAATACATGTTTTCAAATTTAACTTATAAAATACAAACACAATCGATTACCCTCTTCAGAAGTGAGGTAGGGTACATACTGCATGTATCACTAAATATGATGCATTTATACCTGTTCAAAGCATTTCCATTGAAACAAATTATATGTACTTCAAAGCCTTCATAAAATCGGCTTTATAATGCTTCTTCCATGCACAAACATTATAAAAATACAAATCAATCTTTAAAATTTTGTAGTTCATTTTGCAAATTATTGATAAGCTACTCTCTTTAATCAATACAATTAATGACTAGAAAAAGACCATGTTCAATATGCTTTGTAGTTTAACATTTCAAACTATTTCTTCTAATAAAACTATGCAGTTTTCTCCAAAGGTAGGCAAAATTTCAGTATCTTCAAAATGAGTTCCCTCACCAAAAATGTATCTTCCTGAAAAATTTGCAAATCAGAAAAACTCAAAATAAAAACTTAGAAACTAAAAAAATGGTCTCACCTCAAACACACACACAAAAAAAAAGAAGAGAAAAGGACTATAAAATATATGAATTTTTATACTAATGTAAAACATTAAAATTGGAAAATGTTAAACCATTCAACTTTACAACTGAAAGGAAAGCACAACACTGGACTAACCAGCCAAGTTTTGCCCTTAACTCTGAGTTTTGTTGGGTGTTGGGTATGCATTACAATCTTTCCATTATTTGGATGTAGGTCTGTTCATCTGCCAACATGCAGAGGATTTACATGAGGAACTTCCATTAGCATTAATGAGAGCTACTGAAGTTTATCACCTGTCATCATTCCCACATACACTCACTTTCGACGTTCACAGAGTAATGACAGAAATGTTTTTAAGCTCTATGAATACGAAAACCAAAATGTCACAGACTAAGACTTGTCCAACAACTTGTAAAAACATAATTTCTTAAAAATCTAAATTTTTCAAAATTCGAAGCTGAACTCATTCCCCTATACTACTGTCTCAAATTAAGCAGGCAGGGCTAGCCATCATTAGAATTATATCAAATAATTTCAGAAGCCCTTAGGTAAACAGGCAGTATTCCACTCATTTTATTTGGAAAAACTCTTTACAATCAGTATCTAAAAATATTAATATTTTTACAGTAGGATTTTTGGCAACACTTAATAAAATACATCTACTCCCATTTTTTTCAAGGACAGTAAAACCTGTCACTTAACTTCATATGAAGATATACTAAGCCTTTTTCCTTTAAGTTCTGATATTCAGGTCCTATCTGAATTAAGTGTTGTGAATACTTCAACTATAACTTTAGGAACATGATCTTCATGACATGTTTTCAAATTCTGAGGACAATCACCTGAAGACTCTAAATCATTTATTCAACTATCTCCATCTAAGAGGTTTATACTGTATTTATGTGTTGAGGGTATTTTTTAAATCCATACCTTTCCGAATAAGCACTCTTTTGTGGTTGGCTTGTTTTTTTTAATATACATATTCTAGTGCTTCAGAAATAAAAACTGCTATGCATTACTGATAACCCATTAATATACAATGCTAGCAAAAGAACAAAGCAAAAAAGAAAATTTCTACTGCCATAACCTCAACAAATATTAACTTTTAGTTATTTCATATATCTAGAAATATAATTTTAATTGCCACATTTGAATTTGAGATTAACACATAAAAATAAAAATGAAATCACATAAACATGGAATTCAAATCAACATCACTTTAGTTTCTGCACACATAGACATGAAGTCTCCCAGTATATTTTCAAAATAGCATACCTATGAAGCTATATAAATAACTAATATTTAAATAATATTGCAAAATTTTTAAAAATCAAGAATCTATCTAATATAATTTTCTAATAAAAAAAACATTAAGAAAATTGCCAGCAATCTAATCCCAAATGCAAAATTGTACAAAATTCCTGCTCCTTTGTAAGAAAAGACATGTAACTAGAGAAAAAAATAAATAAATGAGGTGACAAAATACAGGTAAGTTTCTTTTGGTATGAATCAGAGCCACAAAGAGGATTCAACAGTGACCTTATAAAAGTACACTTGGTGCCTTGGTTAACCTTACTTAAAGTGCTGCATAGTCAAGATGGAACTAAAAACACAAGTCTGCCCACTTCTTGTACTAAAGACTTAGAAATCCTTTTCACAGTAGAACGCTGTTTACTGGACTGTACCCACAAGCTTCCTGAAAGTATTTTGACTAAGGCTCTTAAGAAGCTCTATCAGCAGAATCTCTGACTAACAGATAGACTATTTTAAGCAGTAAAATCTGCACAGTGGTTGCATCCAGACTATACAGCATACCAGATCATGAAATACACTAAAATGGATGAGTATTTGCAAAGTAATGACCTTGAAAACGTGCATGAAGAGAATGTGAATAGCTGGACAGGCGGTATTACGCCGCTAACAATCTGAATGGACATAAGAGTTACTGGAATACTAATAAATACTAGATTTGATTACTATGCTTCTTTACTATAAATCCCATAATGCTACCTGCAATGTTTTAGCAAAGGATACAAATATTGATCATACTATATTTAACAGTTACAATGAATTAAAATTAAGGTAATGTATATTAAGGATATACTATGACTTTGTAATTTACTTACCTTAATAGGTAAATTATTTCTTAATTTACCTATTACTTATATAAAATCAAGATACATTAAAACTATTTTTTCCTACTGAAATTTCTACCATAATGTCTACTTAATAGACATAAATCCAATTGCCTTTTCAAAAAAAAGGAAAATTCTGGAACTCTGCCCATCAAAATAAAACTGAATCAGGAAAATTAAAATATACATTCATTGAATATACATTTCCTAACATCATTTTTTAACCTAAGTACTTTCTAACTCTGAAATATTAAACTATACATTTGAATTTCAAAAATATCAAATATTTTTTGCAAAGTAATCAAAATTTAAAAATTGGTTAGTATTGTGCAACAGATCAGAAATCATCACATCTATCAAATATATAAAATGTCCAAAATTAGTCTTAAAATGTTTTTAATGTTTGAGTAGGTACTTGCTCCTTTATTTAAACCTCTGAACTAAAAAATCAGAAAAATTAAACAATATTAATGATACAGAAAGATGGTGTTTTTGCTAATGAGCATCAAAAGAACATAGTCAATAACTAAGTACATTCTGGGATTCCCTGTGTACGACTGGCACTTCTGAAAAAAACTGCTCTAAAAGTACGTTTTCAGCATGTATATTATGTGATAATGCATGTATTCTGCTAGTGACTGCTGTAAATATTATGAATGTAGCAGTAACCTACCCATAAGAGTGAGAATGATGAAAATAAAATGAGATTTTTGGTTTTGAATACATTAAAAGAAAATACAAGTGAAACTAAATATGCATACATTTCTCATTTAAACCTCTTGTTGAAAAATAACTCCATAATAGAATATTAGAATTCTTTTCTCATACTATGTCTTCTAATTTCTTTTTCTAAATACAGACCACCACAAAATATAAGAGCCTATTACTAGTAAGATTTGCAGAATACCTTAAATTACCAAGAGTTTTCATTAGCTGTTCCAGAACTCTCATGGAGAGCTGAGAGATGGGGTGCTTGAGAGGTTAAAATATTTTCATAATATTAGATTTTACTAAACCCTTTCCACTATCACTCATATCCCAGCATAGGATTCTGACACTACACTTGCAACTGTTTTTATTCAAATGGGTTTCCTCAGAGAGGAGAGGGATACACTAGTTTATAAGGCTAATCAAGATAAACTGCTTTTAATAAAATACTTTAAACATATAATTTAACCATCACAGTGAATGGACAGAAAATTTTAAAGCCCCAATTGTTCAGTAACTAACTTAAAACAGAAACCACTCTTTTTTTGTTATTATTTCCCTGTATTTCCCACAAAATGTGCTGCAACTGGCATCTAAATAGTTTCTTTGCATGGTGAACTGAAACATCTTGAATGCTCAAACTGTATTTTTATGAGTGCCTAGGGACCCTAAATTTTAGTGGTCTATTAAATGCCAGCAATTTCATGCTGCCTTGCATAAAACAGCATTCACATATTAGAGCACAGAAGTTCCATAGCTACATTATACTTCTGGTCCAACTTTCTCTCAAACAAAAAACTGAAGCAGAGGCTAATCAAAATAATATTTTAAAAAAATAATCCTTTCCAGTCTTTTCCATTTACTTTATACGGTATCTGTTGATAATAGTATAGCGTTTGATTTTTTAAAAATGTTTTAGAATTTTATAAGCAAGTATTGTTTATCCTCGAAAAATCTGTAGTAGTCAAAAATAGTAGGAGAGTAGAGAAGTATTCATATATAAACTTTATTCTCACACCATGGACAATGTCTTCATGGTAGATGCTGATGAAAATTAATCTCCCTAAATAAACAGACTGATTACACATATTTTCATGTAGAAGCAGCCCCAAAATTTATTTTACACATTTCTGCCTATGTCTCTTATTATAAAATATGCACAATTTTCTATATTAAACTTTTAGTCTCTTACCTGGCAATGTTATCCTTCTCAAAAAGAAATCCAGTCCTATAGTTTGTTTGTACTGTTTCCCAAAAGTTTCTTGAGCAAAACACGTAGCTAAGGAGGTCTAAAAAATTAATGCACATAATATCAAAATTAATGTCTTTGTTTTAGAAATTTAACATCACATCACTACTAAATCTTATTAAGTAATATTAATATTCATACTCCCATTAATCTAACAACTTTAAGCCGTTCTAATCAGTTTCAAGAGGAAGAGGAACTTAACAGGCCACCAGGTAAACTTCACTTGCCAACAGCTATCAGTGGAGACAACAAACTGCTAGATCTCTTTAAATCTGCAATGTCAAGCTCCTTTTCCTAGCTGGAAATTAGAATTTGAAATGTATCAACAGAGAAAACTAAAGCATCGTGATAAAAGATCTGAATCTTATATATCCATATATATCAGTTCAATTCAAATTTCAGAAAACTCTTAAGTTTCATTTTTGAGGTTAAATAATTTGAGTAGTTTGTGCCCTCAGCCAATAACAAAAAATGATTAAGGAGGGAAAAGACTGTTTATATAATTTCTTTTCTTCTCCCCCTCCCCACAAGAAAAGTATCATTAAATATCTAATCTGTCTCTATATTAAAGCTGTTAAATAAAAATAATTCTATAGAATAACTGATAATATATAGGCCTTAAATGAAAAAGTTGATAGTTTTAAATTAATATTAAGCAGGCAAAAATAAATGTTTTCTACCCATGAACCTTAAAAGTCATAAGAATATTATAACCAGAACAAATATATACAGTATCTACATTATTTTAAAAGCTCAAAAGTTGTATTCAAAATTCTAAGGTTTTACCATTTCTTATCAAAGCAAAAGAATAATTAATCATTCTGGTAACAAGTAAAATAAGTCAGCTTACAAGCTTTTTAAACATCTTAAATGCACTATTTATTTGTAAACTTTCCCAAATAGAAGAGAAAGACAGCTTCATGAAGATTTTATGCACTTCAAGACTCCCAAAGTTAAGGAAAAATGGCACTTTGGTTTGAAAAGTTAAAACTAGATGTCAACTCCTAAATATTTAAAATTAAGATAAAATTTCCTAGATAGCGCATTATAATTATGACATAAGTATAGCAGTGCAAAAGAAATTCTAATCAATTTCAATTCCTTTAAACAAAACAACCTAAAACTCCTTTTGACACAAGAAACATATTTCTCACAGAAATGGCAACTTGCATGCCTAGCTCCAATTCCTTTATAATAGTTAAATACTCAACATTCATAATAAATTTCGAAGACACTTGGTCAAATATTTACTGAGCACTACGAGAAAGATGTTCTGCTAGACAATGAGAAATAAACTCACTACACCAAAATGAAAATTCATTTGGCTTCCCTGAAGCATATAACAATACCATAAAAACTGAGAAATCAGAATTAAAAAGGTAAAGTACTCCTTTTAAACCCTTTTTTCACTTTAGACTTATTTATGCCATTGAACTTAATTCAGAACACAACTCATCTGTGAAGAAGCTCAGAGTTCTAGAGAAAAATAACTATCATCACTACTGCTACAGATATTTTAAAATGTTTAATACATGGATGGCTGAAATATTTTAAGTCAAAAAGAAACTCAGAGCATATGTAACATCAGCATAATGTCTTTTAAGGTAATTTTTCACTTTAAGATTCTCAAAGTTCAATGTTTTTATACTAATGAATATTCAGAACAATTCTAAGGTTCTTTTCTTAGAAACTTCTACCCACACTTTTGAGGCAAAATTAGGGTTTCAAGTGAAATGAAGTATAATCTATCAAGAGTACCGGTCATTGGGCACACAAAATATTAGAACGGATTCTTGTTTCATCTCCGGACACTTTATTATAATTACTATAAAATTAAACAGGATCAACCAAACCAATGGGAGGCACTTCCTCCTCAATTATGTAGTCTTTATACTATTTTTCAGATCCAATAATTTCTCACACATCATTGTATAAATATGGGTCTTAAACAAGTATAAAGTGAGCAACCATCTACCATATCTGAAATATTTCATCTCATTCTGTGGGGTTTTTGTTTGTGTTATGGTTTGGTGAACATTTTGCCAACAATTTTTAACCACACTACACTTACTAATACTGAAAAGACATCATAAAGAATGTTTTGCCTTAAAAAAATCTTTAAAAATATGCAATGAAATCAAAAGTGAGAATCAAAACAGGAAAGAGGTAGAAACGTGTGTTACTAGGGGGAGGAGCTAAATTTCTCTTGGATAGACTGTGGGTGGTGATCTCAATCTATTCTCTCAGTATGTATCAAAATGCTCTGAGTTAGAACTAGCAGATACACTCATGCTAGAAAAAAATGGCCAGGAGTTAAAGCAAGATACAAATTAGAATGAACGAGAGGCTGAGTTCATAAAAGAAAAGGACGTAAAATGGCAATGTTAGTAGCTGCCAATAATTTGAGAACTGAGTAGGGTATGGAGAAAAAAACTTGATACATGAATAATGATAAAAGGTTAGGTTTCTGATGCTTGTATCTGAAAACTTTGGACCAAAAAACTCTTACAGTTTAAAAATAGATGATTCAAGATGTTGAAAACTAAGTCAAAACACCATAATGAATATCACTGTTATCCTTTGAAGCAGAATGATAGTCCTTCCACAATACAGAAGGGAGAAAATATGCTTTGTCCTACACAAAATTTTAGACAGAGATGAAAAACCATAATTATTCATACTAAATTAACAAGAGGAACACATGTATAACAGGCTAAATGAAAAACCTAAATACAGAATTATGAACAAATTTCAACTGAATAATACACCTATGATAATAGATAAATACTGGGAGAAATAAATAAAAGTTTAAAGAATTATGATAGAATGTAGGATAATGGGCAATTTTTTGTCTTTACAAGTGTATTAGTGTTATAGATTGTCATTACAATTTTAAACAGGAAATAAATTATTTGACTGTAAAAAATGTAAAATGAAAAATTACAAAGCTTTCAAAAGAAAATATGAAGAATGAGAAAACTAAAATGTAACCTAGATTTTTATTGAATAACGGTGTTAGAAACAATGCTAACTGGTTTCAATTCATACATTCAAAAAGTTGTTTGAAGTGTACAAAAACTCCTATAATTAATACTTTATAACGAAAAGTGATCCCAAGTTCTTCTCATCCCCAAAATGCTTAAGGCAACAGCATATTTAGTGGTTTTTCCTCGGCAGTAAAAATCAGTAACAAATACAAAAGGCAAGAAATAAATTAACAGAATTCTCCAAATTCTGCACATGAGTGACACGTTTCCCACGGGCCCTGGGAACCCAAAGCACAGAACCAAAGACACGGACACCAGGGTCCAAACCATGCCGGGAGCACGGAACTGTGAGGACGAACGTGGGAAGCTGGTGCTGATAACCTGAAGGCTCTGGCTGGGGGCCGGGAGGGGAGAAGAAAGGAGACAAACTCGAGCGGTATTCCCAGCAACAGTGTCGGCGCCTCGGGCAGAAGCGACAGGTGCGATGGCACCCGGCAGAGACCCTCCCCTTCCTTTAGGGAAGAAGCGGGGGCGGTCACAGACCCCTTGGAGCTCTCCAAAGAGCAAACACCGGGCGATGTTTATTCCATTTCAGTAGCTCCACAGCGTTGGGTTACAAACTCCCGGCCTGGCCTCGGGCGGGCGTCCGTCTAGGGACCGGCCGCCGCCGAATATTCCCACGCCCTGGCTCCCATTCATTCAACCGAGCCTCGCGGAAGGCTCGACTTCCGGGCAAGGACCCCCTGGGTCACGCTAACAGCTCTCCCCGCAGCAACCAGCCCCTAAGAGGAAGGAGCTCAGCAGGGATTTGGGGGATGAATGCTTGAGCTGACAGGTGCTGTCCTGGAAAGAGAGAGGAGCGGGCATGATGCTGGGAAACAGCAACTAACGCTGATGGAGTGCACACTGCGTGCTGGGAGCTGGTTGTGGCTTTTCACGTGGAGTGTGCACTTGCACGCTTCGGGCTGGGAGGTGACCCCCGTGCGTCCACCCACCCCCCACCCCCGCCCCGCCGCGCGCGCCCCCCTTACAGAGGAAGCACGACCAGGTGAGCAATTTGCCCTCCGAGGACCTGACCAGTCAGTGATTCTGAGGGATCGTATTCCAGAGCCACGCTCGTGGGAGCCCCCGGGGGAGTAAGTGGAGGCGTCGGGCACGGGAAGGGGGAGGGGGAGCGAAGTGTGACCTGAACTAAGGGAAGAGATGCGCCGCTCGGGCCAGATCCCTGCCCATCACTAGACGGAGGCTGGATAGCTTCCTGGGGAGGCGAGGCCGGCGGAGTCTGGAAGGACAAGCAGGAGTGCGCGCTGCATCGGGGGGCTGAGAAGTGACCTTTTTAAATAGGTATCATTTCAGGGGAGGGTGGGACGCTCTCGCCAGCCATTACCAAGCGCCTGCTTCGTGCCCGGCCCCAGGCCACGACCTGGCGGGCCCGGGCCCGAGGCCCCAGGGCGGCGGGGAGGAGGCTGCGGGATCCAGGGCCGCGCCAGGGGCCTGCAGGCGAGGACGGCGAGCCCGCCCCGGACTGACCTTCCCGGAGGTGCCGTCCCCCAGCACGACGATTTTCAGTTGCCGGTCCTGGCTCTCCTCCTCAGAGTCCGACATGCTGTCCCGGGAACCAGGTCTGCCTCCCCCCACCCCCCGAGGCCGAGGGAGGAAGGGCAGGAGGGGGCTCCGGGGGCGGGGAGAGGAGGAAGGGCGGCAGTGGGAGCAGAACCCCCCGCCCGGGTGCCTGAGCCACCACCGGAGAAATCCGCGCAAATCACTCGCCGGGCGCCATCTTGCCCGCTCTGCCGCCCCCCTCCGCGGGGCCACGCCCCCTTCGCGTGACGTCGACGCGCCCCCCCAGCGTCAGCGCCGGCCGAGCCGGCCCATTCGCGGGCCTGGGATGGGCGCGACGTTCGAGGCGAGCAGCCAGACCGCGGCGTTACCCTCGCAGGGACCACAGGCGATGGAGGGGGAGTGAATCACCCAAACGAGGCAGGAAAATGGGAACCGAGTACCTCGCAGATGTTCTATCAAATTCTCTTGTAGCCATCACCCCCGGAGAAGACCCCCGAGACGAATGGTTTGGCCCGAGGGAGGGGTGACGCCTGGGCTGCGCGCCGCGGTTGCCATGGGAGCCAGGCGGCGGGACGGAGCCTGTGTCTGGGCGCCCGGGACACGGCTTGTCTCGGGGAGCGCGCAGGGGCGAGGCCCTGGAGCTGGAGCACCAGAATCGGATGGTTCATTGATCAGTCCCAAACCCTAAAGTAGCAGTTGTCAAAGCATGGTCCGGGGAACCCTGGGAGGAGAGGGGGGCAGATAAAATCAAAACTATTTTCATAGTAATACACCTTTTTCTTTTTTTTTTGCCTTTTTCATGTTCATTCTCTCGCAGGTATACAGTTTCCAGAGGATGGATGAGGTGTATGACATCACTCTGGCAGCTCAGGGAGACTGTGCTTATTATTCTGTTTCAAACATTTCTTAGTGTTAATATCAAGGCCGTAGTCATAGCTAAACTTAAATAAACAAACGTTCTTTGGGGTTCACAGTAATCCTTAAGAGTGTCAGGGGCCCTGGGCCTAAAATTTGGGGAACTGCTCTCCAGTAGGGTAGGTAAAAGACATCACAATTTTTTTTTATAAAATGAGATAAAATCGCCCTAACCGGTTTGGCTCAGTGGATAGAGCGTCAGCCTGGGGACTCAAGAGTCCCAGGTTCGATTCCCGTCAAGGGCATGTGCCTTGGTTGCGGGCACATACCCAGCAGGGAGTGTGCAGGAGGCAGCTGATCAATGTTCTCTCTCATCAATGTTTCTAACTCTCTATCCCTCTCCCTTCCTCTCTGTAAAAAATCAATAAAATATATTTTTTAAATGAGATAAAATCCACAATAATAATTCTGGCCTACTGTGTTTGTCTCATTGTTCAATTTTTGACATGTTCACTCCTCATGGGAACCCCAAAAAGAATAGGTAGAATTATCCCATTTTACAGATGAAGAAGCTTAAGTCACAATAGGCTGAGCTCAGAGGCCATGTCCTTCATAGAATGAAATTCGGATGGGAAAGCGAAAGTGGTACAGTGCAATAAGTGCCCAGTCTGGAGGCAGCCCTGGAATACTGATTACAGACCTGCACTTACTTGAGCCACAGTTTCCTTATTTATAAAATAGAGGTATGGTCCTACCTCCTTCACAGGGTTGAGAATTCAATGAAATAATCAATGTAAAGTAACACAGCACAACGCCTGGCATATAGTAAACACTCATTATTAACCAATGTGATTACCACCCTCATCATCTGTCCTGAGGTAAAACACCTCTGCTGTCTAGGTTACCTCTTCCTCTGTAGATAGGGCTGGTCCATAATAACAGCTACCTAGTTAATATTTCCAGTCTTCCTCTACTCCCCACCACTACCTTTCTGCATCACTAGGTGTGTTCATGAAAATTAGAAGAAAAAATGCATGTGAAAGGGTTTGCAAAATGCTTGGTAAATGTTAGCTTTGGGAATCTGTATCTAATATGTAAGGATAGATTTAACCCCTTTTTGTCCACAAGGGGAGTTAATGTGGCAGAAACTTGCTTTTCTACTCTTCCTTAATTAAGATGGTTGTGTGGCCCAGTACTGACCAATGAGCTGGAAGAGGGTGTCCTTTGGGAGAAATCTGGGAAAGATTTTCCTCTCTGATAGGAAAAGGACGAAGAAAAGGAGGAGAAAAAGGAGATAGGCAGAAGGAAAGATCTCCCCCTCCCTTCCTTTGCTGTCAATATTTGAATGAGGACATAATGTTTGGAACTGCTCAGTCTTAGGCTTCTTATGGGGAATAATAATAAGGCGCTTGGTGATGTATTCCATTACTTGAAGACAAAAAAATTCACAACTGGCAAAACTATTTTGGCCAAAAACTAGATTTAGCTAAAGTCATAGGACTGATTTTCATGTGTAGTTTAATGTGAAGGGAGATCTAGAGGAAAACTTTGCATTTTCCAGTCATTAATTTTCTAAACAACTGCCTTCATCCCTGTGACATGAAATAAAAAGCCAATTGCATCAAGTTAGTGACCACATTTTACATATCTATGGCAAGATTCCAGGGTGAAAATTAGATTTGAAAACTTGGAGCCATATTTGTAAATTAAAAAGAAATAAATATTCCTCTGTATGGAGTACCTTGCTGGCTGGCATTGGAAGCTTCCGGTATGCTGCTTTACCATGCTAAAGAGAAACAGAGCTGATCCACAGAAAACAAAGGCGTGTCTGTAGATCCTCTGTAAAATGCCCGGGCAGGGCCATAAACTAGGGGAATCTTTTCCCATATTTTTAAAACTAGTAACTTAACAAAATGTTTAGAGAAGAATTCTAGAAACAAGAGATCAGGGTTCTTTAGATATGAAGGAGTGAAAGTAATTACACAAGATAAACCTGACTGCTATCTGTAAAACCAACTTCCCACCTAATCTTAAAATACCTTTTCTGGCATCCGTAACATATGAAAATCCAATTTTTGTTGGAATACCTCCAGATTCAAGGAGTTTATTCCCTCATGAAGCAACTTCGAAGATGGCCTGGTTATTAGAATATTCTTTCGGAGATTAGCTGAAGTCTCCCACTGTAAATTTCAACAAATAGTATTGGCTGTGTCTTCTGGAGTAAAACAGAACCACCACCACCCCCATTCTAAAAGAAGGTCTCCAAAATGATTCATTATATTAATGATTGATTTGACAAATATTAAGTGAATGCCTACCGTGTGCCAAGAATTCTTGTACAATTCTTCTGAGTAATGAGGACACACATACAAGTGAGCAAAGCATACAAGGCTCTGCTCCCATGGAACTTGCAATCTGGTGGAGAGGTGTGTAGTAGACTGAATAATGATTGCCCAAAGATATCAGGTCCTAATTCCTGGAACCTGTAAATGTTACCTTAGTTGGGAAAAGCACCCTTCAGGTGTGATTAAATTCAGGTTCTTGAGATGGAGAGATTATCCTGAATTATCAGGGTAGGCCCTAAATGCAATCATATGTATCCTTAGAGCAGTGGTTCTCAACCTTGGCTGCACATTAGAATCACCTGGGAATCTTTTTAAAATCCTGATTTCTGGGCCTCATCCTCCGGAAATTCTGTTTCTTTGTTATGGGGTGGGGCCACAACATTAGTAACAAAGAAACAGAATTTCCGGAGGATGAGGCCCAGAAATCAGGATTTTAAAAAGATTCCCAGGTGATTCTAATGTGCAGCCAAGGTTGAGAACCACTGCCTTAGAGAGAGAGGAGGAGATTTGAACCAATGTGACCACAAAGGCAGAGACTGGAGTGATGCAACCACAAGCCAAAGAATGCTGGCAGACACTAGAAACTGGAAGAGTCAAGGAAGGAATTTGTCCCCTGGAGCCTCTAGGAAGAGCACAGCCCTGTCAACATCTAGACTTCAGTCTCATGAACACTGATTTAGGGCTTCTGCCCTCCAAAACTGTGAAAGAATAAATGTATGTTCTCTTAATCCACCAAGTTTATGGTAATTTGTTACAATGGCCACAGGAAACTAATACAAGAAGAAACAGAAATTTTATAAATCAAACATACAGATTTCAGATTGAAAAAAACAACAACAGATGATAGATGGGATAAGCACTAAAGATACCTGAACATTTTTGTTCAAACACTAAATAAATGGAGAGATTCTCATCTCCATACATAGAAACATAGTATTGTAAAATGTAGCAATTCTACCAAAAAATCTATGAAGTCAATGCAATTCTAATAAAATTTTTCATGAAATTTGAAATAATGCACACAGACGGCAAAGATCCAAGAATATTGAAGATATTCCAGGAAAAGAAGGGCAAAGAACTTGCTTTACCAGATATCAAGACTTTGCATAAAGTTATAATAATTAAGATATAGTGTATTTATTGTTTCAAGAATAGACGCAAATGAACCATTATAACAAAATAGAGAGCCATGAAATGGACTCCCATATACATGGAACTTTGGTGTACAACAGAGCATACATGATAGTAAATAAAAGGGGAAAAGAAGCATAGCTGGAAACCACATAGAAAAAAAAAAAAAGAAATGAAATTGGAATTCTACATTTGACCACACATACATGCACGCATACATACATACACACATGCAAGAAAAATTTCCAGTGGAATTACGGATCTTTTATTTTAATGACAAATCTAACTGTAAAAAACAAAATTTAAATGACTTATGATGACTATTTTTCTTATCTTGGGAAACACAAAGATTTCTTGAAAAAAAATACAAAGAATTAATCATAAAGGATAATATAAAAAATTATATTATCCGGTTTGGCTCAATGGCTAGAGCATCGGCCTGCAGACTGAAGGGTCCTGGGTTCAATTCTGGTCAAGGACACATGCCTGGGTTGTGGGCTCGATCCCCAATAGGGACATGCAAGAGGCAGCCAATCAATGATCCTCTCTCATCATTAATGTTTCAATCTCTCTCTCCCTCTCCCTTCCTCTCTGAAATCAATAAAAATATATATTTAAAAATTGCATTAAAGTTAAAAACTACTCCACCAAAAGATACCACACACACAGAGAAGGTTGGGGATTATTATAACATCTATTATTTAAACTACCCAGTATTTCGTTATGACAGCCCAAACTAACTAAAACAGATTTTGAGCACAATTCAATCCATAGCAATATCTAAAATAAAAATAAGCCCTGGCCGGTGTGGCTCAGTGGATAGAGCGTCGGCCTGCGGACCGAAGGGTCCCGGGTTCGATTCCAGTCAAGGGCATGTACCTTGGTTGTGGGCACATCCCCAGTGGGGGGCGTGCAGGAGGCAGCTGATCCATGTTTCTCTCCCCTCGATGTTTCTAACTCTCTATCCCTCTCCCTTCCTCTCGGTAAAAAATCAATAAAATATATTTTAAAAAAATAAAAATAAAAATAAAAATAAAATAAAATAAAAATAAGTGTACTTGCCTAATTTTTTAAGTACTGAAAAAGAGATTAGAATTTCCATATTTTTAAAAATATTATTAAGTGACTGTAATTAAAACTTTGGAACAGGCACTGGAATAGATATAAGGATTCCTTCAAAAGAATTTTTCATTGACTTGAGAGAGAGAGAGGAGAGACATCAATTTGTTGTTCTACTAGTTTATGCATTCATTGATTGATTCTTGATGTGCCCTGACTGGGGATTAAACCCACAACCTTGGCACATTGGGACCACACTCCAACCAACTGAACTACCCAGCCAGGGCCAGGTGAAGATTTCTTAAAGAAGACACAGAAGAAACCAACTTTTAAGGTTAAAGTTGATTAAATGAGTTGCAATAAAATTTTAAAGTTCTTCATATCAAAAGATATCTTTAAGAAAATAAAATCCTCACAGTGGAAGAAGTTACTTTCAATACATATAACTCACAAGGGACTTGTATTTAAAATTGGAAAATGTACCTATTTAAATAAAAAACAAACACAACCTAATAGAATATTGGACATGAGGCTTGAATGGACATTTCACAAAATAGCCAATAACATTAAAAAGTCCTTAATTCCATTAGTAATTAGGTTAATGCCAAGGAAAACTATAATGAGATACCACTACATTCCCACCAGAGTGGCTAAAACTACAAAGACTGGCATTGCCAAGTGTTGGAGATGTGGAGCCAGTAAACTTCCCATGCACTGCTGGTGGGAGTATACGTTTCTGTAACCACCTCAGCAACCTGTTTGGCATCATCTACTGGAGCTGGATAAATGCTCTGTAGTCCAATGATTTTATTTCTTAGTATCTGTCCAACCAAGATACAATCAAAGACATGCACAAGAATGTTCCTAGCAGCATTATTCATAACTATTTAAGACTGAGATCAATCCAAAGGTCCATCAGCAGTTGAATTGTGGTATATTCACTCAATGGGATATTATGCAGCAATGAAAATGGATGAATTACTACATGTTACAGTATGGAAGGATCTCATCTATAAAATGTGGAATGAAAGAAGCCAGACACAAATGAGTATATCTTCTACGATTCCATTTATATAAAGTTCCTCCCCCAAACCCTCTAGTATTAGAACTCAAAATGATGTTACCTCTGAAGAGGACGAAGAGGATAGTGATGAAGAGCAAGCCACAAGAGAAGCTTTCAGAGTATAGGTATGATGCTATGTTATTACTTGGGTGGTGGTCACATAGTATGTCTACTTTCCTAAAGTGTAGCTTTGAGATTAGTGCAATTTTCTGCATGTTATTCCTAAAGTAAAACTATAAATATTTACATACATGGTTGATAGAAAAGTGCATAATAAAATTAAATCTAGAAGAATATAAGCCACATTATTAATAGCCATTAATAGCAATGAGATTATAGAGAACTATCACTTTCCATGTTATATATTTCTATATTGTATAAAGTTTTTACAGTGAGAATGAGTGTGTGTTTTAATCAGGAAGTAAGACATGAAAAGTACATCAATAACAACAAAAGACTAAATGGCTACCTAAAGTTCTTTTTATAGTGGGAAGATGAGAACTTTGTCATGGGATAAGTAGACTCCACAAATATAGACAACCTGTTAGTTTCACAATCGTGTAGAAACCTTTCTTTGAAAAGGGGGGAAAAAAGCAACTTACTTGTAACAGAACCCCAGGCTGGTGTGTGAGCTGCAATTTCCCAGCTGCCCACAGTTCTGCCTCATTGCTTGGGGATGTGTTTCATTGATTCCTAAAGCATAGCTCCAGACAAAACCAAAAATTTGTAAAGCAGGAGAGTTCTCAAATCACCTCAACAGCTGTGAAAACCAGACCTATCACAACTTACCAGTGAGTCTGGCACGGTTAAATAAGGTAATAAGAAATGTTTTGGGAGAAAAAAATGGAAGTAATGGTACAAATGCAAAATATTATTTGAAACTTGATAATGGCACTTTGGGGATGTGAATTTCCCTGACCATTAAGAACCAGCATAGAGAACTCAGTGATTTTAAGAAAACTATGGATTTCCAGATTCTATGGCCTGGCAGTGGCATAAATGTTCTCCAAGACATATTATCCTTTACTCTGATCCCTCTGAAACCTTATTTTACACAACTCTCCTCTATAGCATAACTGCTTTGCCTGTGGTGGACCTTAGCTGTGTCACTTGGGTTTCTAGTTCATCTATGTTGTTAAAATTAAGTTTAAGACATTCAGACAAGTGGGGTGTTATAATAAAGTGTTAACTTTGGGATAGCATTCCCCAGACACAGTTCTTTGGGACATTAGTCCCATGAATTGCTGTTCAAATAAAGCTTGGAAACAGATATAGCTCCCCCGCTTTTGGAAAGTGACAATGCACTTGAGCATATCACACTCTGGGGCAGTAAACAATCTCTTTGGACGTTTTTAAACCAAAATTTCCCAAACTGCTTTAACCAAAGTAATATTTACTGACCTCCTATAGAACTAATGTTGCATGAAACATTGTTTCAGAAACCCTACTTCAAAACTAAAGCATTCCAGGAACAAAAGAAATCTTCAAAGTAGTTAAGGAACAGATTTCCAATACTTCACTCCTCATTACAGAAAGGTTCATATGCAAAAGGTCTCAATTTCTCCCTCCATAAATGGAGAGTTCAAGTTTATAATCCACAAGTGTTTTGATTCAGAATGTATTTGAAGCTTTCTCAGAGCCTTTGTCGTCATTACTAAAATACGTTAGTATCATAAGAACATGAAGAGCTGCTCAAGCAGTTTTACTTGAAGCAGTGGCCTAGTTCAAGTTAATGTAATATTCATTTATAGTCATGTTTATGGCCTTAGATGAGTAATTTAAATTCTGAGTTTTAGTTTCTTCATCTACAAAATAGAGATTATAGTAATATAATCTCCACAGGGTTATGGTTCTTATCAATAATACATACACAGTGCCTGGTACAACACCAAATCTATGTTAGAGCCTATTATTAAAGTGCCTCATTTTGATATCAAGTGAGCACATTAGAATATGAATATTCCAATGAATTTTGCCTATAAAGCAGTCACCATGGCAAGCTATACAGTTAAGCCAGTTATGCTAGTATTTTTGAAATATCTTTTCTGGAAGGTAAGTGAAGGGAAAGAGAGTAAGCTTTCTGACTAAACGGATAAATTAAAATTTGGTGTGATGTGTGAGAAATATTTTCCTTAAAAAAAATACTGAATTCAATAAAACATTTGATATAAACCCTGCATATCCAAACCCATGGATTAATACTACAGGCTGTGTGATGGTTAATTTTCAAAAAACTGAAGTTTCCTGGAGAAGAAGAAATTCTACCTCAAGATGGCAACATAGAAACCTGTCTGAGTTTCCAGCCAGCTGGTCTACCCTTCAAATTTCAAAGGCACTGGTCTCCCATAACCATGGGAGCCAGTTCAATAAAACCAGTTTCACTCTGTCTCCCTGTTTCTTTCCCTCTCTCTCTACACACATAGAGACACACACACACACATACACACATGCACACACACAGCTAGTGTTTCTGTTTCTCTGGAGAACCCTTATATATACTCTGAGAGATAAAAAGATGAATTATGACTCTCTTGGACCAGTATTTATGCTATCTTTGCAAGTAAAAAGAATTTACCAATTCCTCTTTTTTTTTGACTACCCATTATGAACCAGACACTTTGTGAGTAACTTGGATACACATTATCTAATTTCATCCTCATAATGAGCCAACAATTTAAAAAGTAGTAGATCTTAAATTATTATAAATTACAATTTATGCATTGCTTTACAGAACAGAACACCCTTTAAGAAGGGAGGTAGAAGTATTTAAAAAACAAAGCAGGGTGGGGGGAGATTTGTAGTACTTTCAACAATAAAGATAAATATTTTAAAAAGCAGAAAGTAAAGAAAATGTGAAAATGAAAAAAATAAGCAGAAAAAAAAGAAAAACACTCTGCAAATCCATTAACATTTACTCAGAAAACATTTTGAGTTATCTTGGGCTAAGCCTAGGTAGGTTTTTTTTTTTTTTCCAAAGAAAGCTTAATTTTGTAATAGTGAAATGAAGCACACCTTTCCCTGATGACTCAGCCCTCCACTATCCTGTAGCATATACATGAAAATTACTTAAGGATGGATACTGAGAAAAGTGTGGCGTACAATGAGAGTCATAAAATATGGGTTTAATTTCAGCTCTAATTATTACTTGGAGGCCTTAAGTAAGTCTCAGCCTCAGTTTCATTACCTAGAAATCTGAAATAAGAGTAAGAAACTCACAAGAGTACTGTGAAGATCAAATTAAATACCATTATTTTAAAGAATTCTGTAAACTATACAAGAATGTGCAAGTACTTGTTGTTTTTGCTAATTTGATCTTCCTAGATATTACCTTTTCTTTTGTCCTACAGTTTACTCATTATAGCAGATAGACTTGAAAAAAAGACTAAATTTCTGATACTAGCAGTTTTGTAAACTATATAAAGTTCTCCCAACATAAAACTAAAGACTTTCAAAAACTAATACTCTGATTTTTTGAATGGAACTTTTAGAAATGAAAATTACAGCCCAGTCGGCATGGCTCAGGAGGTTATAGTTCGATTCCTGGTCGGGGCATATGCCTAGGTTGCTGGATTAACTCCCACTGTGGGGCATGCAGGAGGCAGCCGATCAATGACTCTCTCTCATAATTGATGTTTCTTTCTCTTCCTCTCCTCTCCTGTCTGAAATAAATAAAAATATATCTTAAAAAAATAAATAAAAATTATAATCATTGAAATTAAAATCTCTGTGAATGGATTAGATAGTACATTTGAAAAAGTTTAGTAATGCAAGATAGGTAAAATGAAATTACCCAGAACACAACACAAATACGGGTTGTCCAAAAAAAAATATGTACACTAACAGCTGATAGATGAATTTTTAAAGTGATATGTATTTTAATAAACACTGCTTTTGTAGTTATTCAAAGTGTGTGCATACATTTTTGAGGGACCCCCTATATATCAGGAGATTTTTTTAATGAGAGGAATTAAGAAACATGGAGAATAATATGAGAAAGTGTAGCATACAACTAGAGTTGGAGGAACAGAGGCAAGATAAGTTGCAAAAGAAGCGGTATTCTACGAGGTAAATCTGAATGATTTTTTAAACTAATGAAAGGAATGAAAAGACAGAGAAAGTACAGTTTTCTAAGTAAATTAATAGAAAGTGACACCTAGATTCATTGTGGGAACACTTCATAACCTGCCAATGACCAACAAAACTATGTTCTCTATATCACATATTGTATATGATAATCACAGACTGAAATTAATGTATTTTCTTATAATCAGGAAAGTGCAAAATAATAACCTGCTATAAGATACATTTCATTGTTATTTTTAAAGCATTTGGAGTGTTTTTTTGTGTGTTTTGTTTTTCTCTCTTTCTCTTTCTATCAGGCCAATTCATTACGTGCTAGAACTCATACCACGAAGCATGCTGCCAACTATTTATGTTCTTTCCTTACTTAGGTAAAGTAAATCCCATACTTTCTCAGTGGGGTTAAGGTCAAGACTCGGAGGGAGCCACTCCTTCCTAATTAGTTCCCCAGACTCCTCTCTTTTTCCCCCCTTTAAATGGCCACCACAGTCTAGGAAAACGTGTGTAGTCACAATCCTCCTGATAAATGAATCCTTGATCAAGCAGCTGGTTTCCAGAAGGGACTCCTTGCTGTGCTGCAATTAGGTTGAAGCTGAACTCCTGTAGTTCAGGTCACAGCTGAGCACCGAACGGGAAAATACCTGTCTCTGAGCTCCACCATATGATGTGCTCACCTGAGAGATGCCTGCACCTGCCCTCCACAACCCTCACCCCCAATATCAACTTTGTTGTTAGTCAATGAGAAAATATTCTTCCTGGTGAGAATGCATGTGAAGGTGACTCCCCATGGGGAGAAAGAGGATGCCTGCTTTCAGAGAGTAATGGCAATTTAATACCCATCCTAGAAATCTTGAAAGTCATTTTCTACCTAGATAATTCACTTAATTTCTGAGCTACTGAGTAGGCATCTATTGACAGTTAGTGGCACCATATCTGTTTCAGACTTTGCAGGTAAAGCCATTCTAAAGGGAAATATTTATAAATACAAAGTTATATCTCAGACTAAGAAAAATAATATATGAAAAATTAGAAAAGGTTGCACCTTAAATACTATAAACAATGGTACTTTAACACACACACACACACACACACAAAATGCACAAAATTTGTACCAGAGCACATGCTGGACATAAAGTTTTCAGACTCTTCTGTAATTATTTTAGGTTTAATACCCCCCCCCCCCGCCCCCCGCCAATTCTTCTAGGACAATAACAAACATGTCCTCGTGTTCGATGTGGAAGTGCAGTCCTTCAGCACTTGGTGCTGTCGGTAATGTCATGTCAGCTCTGAAGTTGATTTGTGTTTTTGCCAAGAGACCATGTTAGCTTCCCTGCTATGAATGCCTCTAATAAGAAACATACCTTTCCATGAGACTATTATGACTCCAACTTTACCTTAATTTCAGGAAAAAGATTTCCATATACACAGAAAATACTGTCTAAGATAGGAGAGAAACTACAGATTATTTTCAGGGTAACAAAATGATTTGGCACCAT
This sequence comes from Myotis yumanensis, assembly GCF_028538775.1. NCBI lineage: Eukaryota > Metazoa > Chordata > Mammalia > Chiroptera > Vespertilionidae > Myotis > Myotis yumanensis. The sequence continues at coordinate 234,183,977 of NW_027223752.1, read as the reverse complement.
TAGACCTACTCAAAGACAATGTTAAAGAATACAATTTAGGCAGGAAAAATGATCCCATATGTACTGACACATAAGACAAGCAAAGAAAGTGATAAGTATGTGGGTAAACAAAAACATAAGAATATGTAAGATAATAATATTCTGTGGTGTTTAAAAGAGTAAAATTAAAAAACATAACAATAATAAAATAGATTTCGGGGAAAGGAAAGTATAAATGGAGTAGAATGGCTTAAAGTCATGATGAAGCAGGGCTTATCCCAGGAATGTAAGGTTGGTTTGACACTATAAAATTAAATAATGCATTATACTACACTTAAAGAGTAAAAATTATGACCATCTGAGTAGATAGAAGAAAAAATAATAATTCAATAAAATTCCACATTTTTTCATGTTTTAAAGAAATCCTTTCAGCGAACTATAAATTGAAAGAAATTTCCTGACCTGATAAAGAAATTTACAAATAAAAAAATGATTCAAGAATATATACCCAGTGAGTATTTTAAAAAAAGAAAAAGAAATTTACAAAGAACCTAGAGCAAATATTATCCACAGTGTTAAAATGTTGGCAGTTTCCCGTCTGAGGTTGGGAAGAGGATTCCCACTATCACTGATAACTATTCATTGATGTATTAACACCATAACTTAAGAAAATTAAGTAATTATAATAATCAAAAATGAGGAAACAAAACTGTCATTATCTGGAGTTGATATAATTGTGTACATTGAAAATCTAAAAGAACCATTGATAAATTAACTCCCAGAGGCCATGTGCACTCTTTGTCATGTGGCTCCTTCCATCTTTAAAACCAACAACCAAGTATGTCTCTTGACCAAATCTTTCTTGTGTTTCAAATCTCTTTCATTAGGAAGAGCCCAGTCAGGTTTAAGGGTTCATCTAATTAGGCCAGTTCCACCCAGGAAAATCTATTCTTAAAGTCAACAGCACTACATATAACCTAGCCTCATCATTGGAGTGACTCGCCCATCACAGTTACATAAAGGGTGAGTATACCAAGGGGTAGAAATCATAGGGACCATTTTATAAATCTGCCTACCACACTAACTAATTGGCCCCAATTATTTAGAATTAAGCTAGAATGTTGAGTGTTCCACATTTTATTTATCTACTAGAGGCCCAGTGCACAAAAATTTGTGCACTCGAGCGGGGGGGGGGGGGGGGGGTCCCTCAGCCCAGCCTGTGCCCTCTCGCAGTCTGACACCCCTCAGGGGATGACCACCTGCTAGCTTAGGCCTGCTCCCTGGGGGATTGGGCCTAAGCTGGCAGTCAGACATCCCTCTGGCAGCCCAGGAGCCCTCAGGGGATGTCCACTTGCCAGCAGGGAGCAGGCCTAAGCTGCAGTTAGACACCCTTAGCGCTGATGAGGAGGCGGGAGAGGCTCCCACCACCACTGCTGTACTGGCAGCCATCAGCCTGGCTTGTGGCTGAGCAGAGCTCCCTGTGGGAGCACACTGCCCAGAGGGGGCAGCTCCTGCATTGAGCATCTGCCCCCTGGTGGTCAGTGTGTGTCATAGTGACCGGTCATTCCCACTCGTTCTGCTGTTAGGGTCAATTTGCATATTACCCTTTTATTATATAGGATAGAGGCCTGGTGCATGGGTGGGGGCTGGCTGGTTTGCCCTGAAGGGTGTCCCAGATCAGGGTGGGGGTCCCACTGGGGTGCCTGGCCAGCCTGGGTGAGGGGCTGTGGGCCATTTTCAAATTGGCCACAGCCCTTCAGGGTGGGGGGTCCCCACTGGGGTGCCTGGCCAGCCTGGGTGAGGGGCTGTTTGCAGGCTGGCTAAGCCCCCCAGCGGGGATCCTCACCCCATGAGGGTGTGGCCAGCCTGGGTGAGGAGCTGATGGCTGTTTGCAGGCTGGCCATGGCCCCCAGCCACCCAAGCTCCCAGTGGAGGCTGGCTGGAAGTAGGTATCTGGGATTTATTTATCTTCTATAATTGAAACTTTGTTGCCTTGAGCGGAGGCCTCAGCCAGCCAGGGCAGGCAGGAAGCTTGGCTTCCTCCATCACCGGGGCAACCAAGCCTCCTGCTTGCTCCAGCTCCATGGCTGCCAGCTGCCATCTTAGTTGGGTTAATTTGAATATAGTCACTCTGATTGGCTGGTGGGCGTGGCTTGGGGCATAGCAGAGGTGCGGTCAATTTGCATGTTTCTCTCTTATTAGATTAGATATTTTAGCACATATTATGTACTAGACCTTTTTAAGAGGTGATGTACCTAGGCTTATTTAATGTCTTAACAACTTAACCTACTCTGAAGTAGGTACTATTATCCCTAGTTTACACATAAAAATATTAAATTTTAGATTAATGATATAATTTTTCTAGGGTTCCCCAGATAAAATCAGGAGAGTAGAGATTCAAACTAGGCCCAGTCTTTTGAGCAAAACCTTCCAAACCTCATTGACAGGGTGATCATTTCTAATAACAAATGTATCTTATTTATACTTTTCCACAAAATTGTAAGATATAGAATACAAGACACTTTAATGTTCAGTTAAATGTTTAGTGCCCCACTACATTCATTTTACAACCCACTGAGTTGGGACCCACTGTTGCAACAACTGTTACTGCATAACAAATCACCACAAACCAGTGGCATAAACAGCAACCACTTTATTATGTTCAGGAATTCTGTAGGTCAGGAATTTAGGCAGAGCTCAGCAGGGTGGCATGTCTCTGTTGTGCAATGTCTGGACCACAGATGGAGAGACTCAAGTGATGGAATGATGCAAATGCATTCAGTCTGGAATAATCTGGAGGCTCCCTCACTCAATGTCTGTATCCTGCACTAGGATGACTTGAAGACTTGGCTCAGCTGGGATTATGAACAGAAACACCGACCTGTAGCCTCTCAGTGTGTCTTGGGCTTCTCACAGCATCATGGCTGTGTTCCCACAGAGAGCATCCGGAGAAGGGGTGACCAGAAAGAATGCAGCATCCAAGACGTAGGCAGAAGCTGCAGAGCTTCTTCTGCTGGAGCCTGTAAGTCATGTGAGTGTCACTTCTGCTGTATTCTTTTGGTTATAGCAAGTCACTAAAGCTGGCCTGGATTCCACAGGAGGGGAAGTAACACTCCATCTATCCATGGAAAGGGACAAGGACATATTGCAGAAGAGTACCTTGGGTGAGAGACATTGTTGCATCCCTCTTTGAAAATAAGATCTACTACATCCACAGTTTGAAAAGCATTTCTCTATTGACTTATGAAACATGTATTTACATGCAATCTGTTTGGGGTTGAATTATACCCCCAAAAGGCTATGTTAAAGTCCTAACCCCTGGCACCCATGAATGTGACTTTATTTGAAAATATGGTCTTCTCATGTTAATCAGGTGAAGATGAGGTCATTGTGGTGAAACTTTCCAATGTAACCGGTACTCTTAAAGAAGAGGAGACTGAGAAAGAGAGGAAAATGCCATATAAAGACACAGAGACACACAGAGAAGTCCCATATGGAGATGGTGGCAGAGATTGGAGTGATGCTGCCACAAGTCAAATAATGCCTAGAGCCACCAGGAGCCAGAGAAGGCAAGGAAGGATTCTTCCCTCGACCCTTCAGAGGGAATGTGGCTCTGAAGACACCTTGATTTTTTAATTTTCTCCTCCAGAACCATGAGAAAATAAATGTTTGGAGTTTTAAGCCACTCAGTTTGTGGTACTTTGCTATGGCAACCCTGAGAAACTAATACACAATCCCTCTATTTTTTTACACCATTCTACAATTTGCTTTTTTCATTTATATGTGCTCATATTTCATCATATTTAAATGTAAAATTTGCTTTACTTCTTCATAACATTTTCTTCATCTGAAGACAAAAATATTGTTATCAATTCACTTTAACCTGATGAATACAGGAATAATTTCTTTACATGTCCAGTTCTTACCTCTATGGGTCTCCTTGGGTTTTTGTTAAATGGTCTTTCCTTAACAAGCTTCTTCTTTCTATTCTAATCATGACTAGTCAAGTCTGTATGGCTGCAAGTAACAAAATCAAGCTACTTTCCTATCCCACTTTGGAGAAATTTTCATTATTCAATCCACTATGGAAGACAGTATTGAAGTTCCTCAAAAAATTAAGAATAGAGTTATCATATGACCCAGCAACCACTCCTCTCAGTATCTTGCCATAAAATTTGAAAACATTTACTTGCAAATTACATTGCAGCATTATTCATGAGGCCAAGAGATGGAAACAATCAGTGTCCTTCAGCTTGGCCGGCATGGCTCAGTAGTTGAGTGTCAACCTATGAACCAGGAGGTCACAGTTCAATTCCTTGTCAGGGCGCACCCCTGGGTTTCAGGCTCGATCCCAAGTATGGGGTGTGCAGGAGGCAACCGATCAATGATTCTCTCATCTATATTTATAAAAGCCTAAGTGACCATCACAACCAAACAGACGACCGAACAGGCTGTGTGAGATGACCAGGCCGGCAGGGGCAGTTAGTGAGGGATGACCAAATGACTGAGCAGCGGACTGTGTGGGGCAACCAGGCCTGCAGGGGGGTTAGTGTGCGATGACCAAACAACTAAGCAGCAGGCTGCAAAGATGGTGGCGCCCACAGCCAATAAAAAGGGAATATGCTAATTGACTGCCACACCCTCAAAGATGGTGGTGCCCACAGCCACAAGATGGCTGGCAGGGGAGGGCAGTTGTGGGCAATCAGTCCAGCAGGGGAGGTCAGTTAGGGGCAACCAGGCCAGCAGGGGAGGGTAGTTGGGGGCAACCGGGCCAGCAGGGGAGGGCCGTTGGGGGCAATAGGGTTGGCAGGGGAGCAGTTAGGTGTCAATCAGGCTGGCAGGGGAGTGGTTAGGGAGTGATCAGGCTGGCAGACAGAAGCGGTTAGGGGCAATCAGGCAGGCAAGCAGGCAGGTGAGTGGTTGGGAGCCAGCAGTCCCAGATTGTGAGAAGGGTCCCAGATTGGAGAGGGTGCAGGCTGGGCTGAGGGGCAAATCCCCCCTCCCCCCAGTGCACAAATTTCATGCCCCAGGCCTCTAGTCATTAATATTTCTCTCTCCCTCTCCCTTCCTCACTAAAATAAATAAAAATATTTTTTAAAGTGTCCTTCAATAGACAATTAGATAAAGAAGATGTGATACATATATACAATAGAATACTACTCAACCATAAGAGAAGATGAAATATTGCCATTTATGACAACATAGATGGATCTTGAGAATATCATGCTAAGTGAAATAAGTCAGTCAGAAGAAGTTAAAAGCTATATGATTTCATTCACATATAGGATATAAAACTAAGAGCAACAAATCAACATGAAAAATAAGCAAACAAAAATCAGACACAGACAGCAATATGGTGGTTACCAGAGGGAAAGGTGTTGTGGGGTTAATAAAGGGTAAAGAGGGTAAAATATATGGTGATGGAAGAAGATTTAACTTTGGATGGTGGGTATACAATGCAACATACAGATTATGTATCATAGAACTGTACACTTGAAACCTATATAATTTTATTAAGCATTGTCACGCCAAAATTTTTAATTTAAATAAATAAATAAATAACAATCAACAAACAGAACACTTTCTATGTGCATATGGGATTTGGGCATTGTGTACTGTACTTGTTTAGTGCTACAAAGGAGTGAGGTCAGCGTGAATTAAGAACAGATTTAGGACTAGAGTGCAGATAACTTTGTTTCTATTTTGTTTTTTAAATATATTTTTATTGATTTCAGAGAGGAAAGGAGAGGGAGAGAGAAATAAAAACATCAATGATGAAAGAGAATCATTGATTGGCTGCCTCCTGCACGCCTCCTACTGGGGATGAAGCCCACAAACCTGGCATGTGCCCTTGACTGGAATCAAACCTGGAACCCTTGAGTCCATAGGTCAACGCTCTATCCACTGAGCCAAACCAGCTAGGGCCAGATAACTTTGAATGTTATAAGTATAAATTTTTCACTTAGGCAAAACGCCTCTGTCCAAGATTAAAGAAATGTATCTACAATACATACTCACTGAACTTAAATTAATTAATGTTTCAAAATTCATCCTGCCTCTTTTTCCCCTGGTTCTCTCCCCTTTGTCTCTTTCTTCTAGGTAACATCCAACTACCCTGGCTTCTGTTTGCTTCTCCCTGATTTCCCTAGAACTTTAGATTCCCCTCCCTCTGTGCTCTGTGCTCTGTGCTCTTGGTGCCAGCCTATGTCAGCATGTTGGGGTCGAGTGTGGCAGAGAGGGTGAGGAGGCTGGGAAAGGGGAGAGCATCACACTTATCATTTCTTCACCCCTAAAAGATGGTCCTATACCTAAAAGGAATTCGGGTGACTAAAATTTCCCCATCCTAAGACATCTGTTTATTTATTTACTCTTGATGTTTATCCTCTCTCTTCTCAAAGACAGTTGGAGGCAGCTTCCCTCACCTCTACACCTTCATCTTCACTCCTTCTTCCCTTTCTGCACTTTTGCCTCCAGGAGGATTATGTGCAAGGCTAGCCTTAAATGCTCAGACTTAGTCCTGATGCCTACAGGAATTATGGATCCATTTGATACTCATTTCTGAACTTCATTTCTTGCCCTGCCTTTCAGCCTCTAACTTCACATTTGGGGAAGATAATGGGAAAACATATGGTGTCTTGAGTTGGATTCCCTGGTAAGAGACTCTGAGCGGGAGAATTGCGTGCAGCAGGTTTGCTGGGGTGGCTCTTCAGAGTTGTCCCAGATTGAAACAAGGGACCTGGGTCTTTGTGTCCCTGCATCAGCCAATCATTAACCATAAGACACTCTGGGAGAGGGGGCATAGTCTTAGCCAAAGCAGGTTCCTGCAGCCAAGGGCAGGTCTCAGTGGAGGATGTAGCTGTGAGCTGTCGGAAGCTGATGCCCAGCCTCTGAGGATGAGAACATTTACCATGAAGACAGGATCTGGCAGAGCATCAGAACAGTCACTGTATATGGTATCGCAGGAAGGTCAGTAACCTAAAAACCAGGGCTTTGGTCCTGGCTTTGCCAAAACTGTGCGTCCTTCGACAGATTGCTTTATCTCTATGGACCATGGTAGCCTCAATTATAACATAAGAGGATTGCAGCATAGTTCACAGGCATTTGCTCTGGAGCAATAATTCCACATACACATAAAGAGGGACAAGGAAGGTGGTTATAATAATGAAACATTCGCCCTAGCTGGTTTTGCTCAGTGGATAGAGCCTCGGCCTGCTGACTGAAAGGTCCCAGGTTCAATTCCTATCAAGGGCACGTACCTCAGTTGCAGGCTCCAGGCCCTGGTAGGGTGCATGTGGGAAGCAACCAATCAACATGTCTCTCTCACATCCGTGTTTCTCTCCATCTCTCCCTCTCCCTTCAACTCTCCCTAAAAATAATGGAAAAAATATCCTCGGGTGAAGATTAAGAAAATAATAATAATGAAACAGTCAATACTTGAGAGGTGCTTAATAATATTGATTTACAAGCCCCAACTTAAAATAGTTAAGTATATCTATACATACTAGTTTGGAAAGCTCTGTAAGTAACACCAGAAAGCGGGAGAAGGGGAAAGCAGGTTGCTTGAGAGGTATGTTTGAAATAAATCACACAGAACAAAATTATGTACAAAAATGTGCGGAAGGGTCAACACCAAAGTAACATCAGTGATTACCACTGGGAAGGTTCTAGAATTGAGGCAGAGTAGACTACGGGAGGAAGGACAGTGAATTCTTTTATGTTATATAACATGTATTTTTAATAGTCACATATTAGTTTTGGAGTTTGAAATTAAAAGAAAAAAGTATGAAGTAGATTAATATAAGGTGACTAAATGTGAGCTCTGAGATTCCAGGTCTGAAATTTTAGGATTTAAGGCCACTATGCTATTTTTCTTCTCCCTCCCTCCCTTGGACAGCCACCCACCAAAATACCAGTAATCCTAACAATCCTAACAGGACAGGAGTTGACCTTGGCAGCAGATCTAGCCAGAAGTGATAGAGGGGAGGTGAGAAACCAGAAATAGAAATAATCTTAACAGTGACTGCCTCTCAAACTTAAACGTATTAGCTAAAGAAACCTTAAAAACCACCTGACTGATATGTCCTCTAAACTTAACTCTGGTTTGGATTCGATGGAGGTAGCAGTAGCAAGAGGTATGAAGACTGGAACAGCTTCAAATACATGTTAGCTGATCCACACAGGTCTTGGAGAAAAGAACTTTGACTTTTAATACAAAAAGGAAAGTTCGCCCCAAAATGCGACGACTAACTTGGTAATAATAATAATCTTTAAATATGTGTAAATTCTTGTCATAAGGCATTCTTGATTGCCACCATTTAAAAAATAAGCTGTTAAAACACTGCAGTTAAAGTAAGTGTTGCATGTCACCCCTAATGTACCCTAACAGTGGAATATTTTGAAGAAAGATTCTCTGCATGCACCAAATAATATTTATAACTTATAAATGCTAAAGGCCTCTAACACTTATGCAGGCACAGTGTTGAAATTCACCCTTAACCACTTTGCTCATGTACAGAACGTTGTAACACTCTCCAGAAATCCAGCCAAAGAAGGAATGACTGTCTCCTTCTGCCAGAATGGGAATGTTTAGGGGATAAGGCTCCTGAAAGTGAAGAAAAGGGTCAGACCCAATTAAATCTGCAAAGGAAACTTCGAGAGAATGAATGCCATTAGCCCACCCTGGAATGTGGCCAAAACACAAGGCAATACTTCAACTCTTAGAAAAAGTGCCAGGGGGACATTTAATAGCTGCAGGTGGCCAACTGCTTTCTCCTAAGTCTCATCAGAAAAGTCATTTATAGCAACAATATTCACTGAGGTAAAGTAATATTAGCTGACAAACTGCATATTCAATTACGATGTTTCAACCCTGACATTTGTCAGGTATCTGTTGAAACTGCTTCTCTCTAGGACAATAAATAGAGAAAGGAAATGCTTCTGTGGTTCAGCAAGCTTAGGGCACAGGCAACAATTGCCATTTAAATCTAGCATTGGGTTTTCCTTAAATGAAAAACCAATGATCATTTTGTCCAATAAACTGAGCCTGGGTATATGCATGTTCTTAATTTTCCTTCCATATTTTAGAAATTTTAGGAAATCCTTACCAAGATTTTATTCCCCACAATATTTTCTCACCATATGCTTATTTTATATGACTTCAATTTGATACGCTACATAATCTCCATGAGAATAAGCCTGACTAGTTTAAAAATGCATTTTCAATATCAATTCATATTACGAAGTATTATATACTTTCCTATTTCTTCATTTATTTTTAACTAAATTTTTATTTTTTTACTTTTTTAAAAAACGTCTAGTTTTATTGAGAAACATTTAACATACATGTTAAATATATATTAATATCAGTTTGGGATACAGCATGATAGTTTGATTTACCTATAATGTGAAGGATTACTGCAATAAGTTCAGCGAATATGTGTCTTCACATATAGATACAGTAAAAAGGAAAGAAAAAAAAGGGAAAATTTTCTCCTTGAGAACTCATAGGATTATCTCTCTTAACCAATTTTTTATATCATGCAGCTATACTTGTCACGTTGTACATGACATCCCTAATTCTTATTTATCTTATAACTGGAAGTTTGTACTTTTTTAACACCTTCTTCTAATTTCCCATCGCTCCCCAACTCCACTTCTGGTAACCACAAGTCTCACCTGTTTGTGTGTGTGTGTGTGTGTGTGTGTGTGTTTTCTATAAGTTTGTTTGTTGTTGTGTTGTTGTTGTTGTTTTTAAGATTCCACATATAAGTGAGATCATCCAGTATTTGTCTTTCTATGATTTATTTCACGTAGCATAATGCCTTTGAGGGCTATCCATGTTGTCATAAATGGTTGGATTTCCTTGCTTCTTTTATGACTGAATAATATTCCATTATATATACCACAACTTCTTTATTCATTCATCCACTTACGTTGGACACTTAGGTTGTTTCCAGTGTTTTTATTTTTATCTCTTTCATTTATTTAGTTCCTTTTTAATCTCTGTTTCTCTCGTTCCCTCCTCTTTCTCCCTCTCTCTCCTCTAGGATTGTAAGAGAAACACTTTGTGAACTGTGATATGGAGGTGATGGAAAATGCAGGCCTGTTAAGTGACATAACACATCCATTCTTGAATCCTGCAAAGGATATTATGCGAGTAAATGCACAGAGTGAAACCTAAAAAGGGTTCGTTTTAAAAATGTTGAATGCTTGAGAGCTCTGCTTTTACCTGCTGCGATTTAAAAGGCTAGAGGCCTCATTTTGAGCCACTAAAATTCAAAGTGACAGAAACCTACAAATTTTTACTGCTGTGCATTTAATAAAATTTACATTTACAAGCTGTCAGTTTGAAATGTGGAATAACTGGACCTTTCGCATTCAGAGGAGCAGACTTGGTTGTATTGGGGGTTCATTACTACCTACTTACACATTCCTTAAAGACTCAGAATAATCCTTCAATCTACGACTTTTGATATCTCTTAATTCAACCCTGCACAAAAACACCATTGAGTTTGCAGCAAGGTCAACAAAAGGAATTTATTGTGCTCCCATAAAGCAAGGCGTAATTAAGAGCCCCCTTTCTGCCTGTTTTAATGTGCTAATACGAGAACATTAGAACCAAGGAACGCCAATTGCTAGGTGTCTGCAGCAGCTGCCTCGGTTTTGGATAATTTACTTACTCAATTATGTCGACTCTCTTAAATCCACACACTGGTGGGTGGTAAGGGAGAGGGATAATAAAAAAACATAGAGTAGGAAACGCCTTTAATGCATGTTTTATATGCATCTTGGGTAACATTTTCTTGTTTGTTTGCTTTTGAGAGCAAGAATTAAAGATTGTAACTTTAGGAAACGCAGTACAGGGCTAAACGTGCATGGGTTTAAGACACCTCTAAAAATTACGAGATGTCTAATAATCCCATGATTATGTGGTCTGTTCTGAAAAAGAATATTAAACCAAGTGTTTGACTCAGTATTACAAAAACAGATTATCTAATGGCTTCCAAGGGGGAAATATGAGAAGGACCGTTCATAAAGTTCCTTAATAGTAATAAATTATACACACTTCCTCATTCTCCATGTAAACGGAAAGACAAAGAGAAACTCTGAGATGGTGGATGTGTTCTCACAACGTTAGAAGGGCCACACGTCAATAAAATCTCCTCAAATTGTTTGTTATCAATATGAACCTGACATTCTTTTCAAGCAAACACCAGAAAAATGCTCATGACATTTGCAAAATATCTAATATTTCTTAGTATTTAAAGAAGCTTTGGGTGGGGTTGGCCAATGGGAAAAAAGGAGACATATGTAATACTATATGTAATACCTTAAAGAATAAAGAATTTTTAAAAAAGAAGAAGAAGAAGAAGCTTTGAAGGCCAATCCCAAAGTCTTAATTTTTAGAATGCATTTGTTTTGTATGCAAGTCAAAATGCAAACTGTGGGGAAAGGCCCAGCGTGAACAGTTCATCCTGATTTACCTTGCCATTATTCAAATATGAAAAATTAAATTGTTAACAAAATGCAAATTACTGACTTAAACTTGAAAATTCAAATGACCCCATTTCAGATTTCACTTAAATTGTCTCTATAATTGTGGCATTCATAAAAAAGGCACACTGAAAAATGTTGGTATAAGTTGAGAGTTGGAGAAGAAAGAAGTTAAGCAATTTTTTTTTCAAATGTCAAAATTAATGTGTTCATCATCCATCTTCTTTTCATTTGAAGTCCCACAAAATGTCTTTCATAAATCAAATAATCTCCATTTTGCCAGTCAAAAGTTGCAAAATAATTTACAAATATCAACCTACAAATTTAATATCCTAACACTTTGAAAATTCTTATCCTCTCTTAGACAAGGTGACATAATTAAAAAATAATAGAGAGCAAAAAAATACCCTGCCCTAGTTTGTATAATTACCTTTTAGTTACTGTATTTGAAATAATTTTCATCTTTTGCCCCGAAGAGAAAATTTTTTTCATTTTGGTCTCAAGGGAATTAAAGGTATAAAATATTGTATTATACCAAATTAAGTCCCATGCAATGTTATATTCAGTAACACAGGTTCCTTTCTAAGTTTTCAAAAGCAATTTATGCCTCATTTTTCTTTTTAGTTGCCAGAAGTGAATTAAATAGTTTGGAAGGGAGCCTATGAAATTTTGTTTTTAAAATGAAAAGTGAAACCTGAAAATGGCTGAAAGGCTACAAAATGACCGAAAAATGTAAAAGCGATCTTTTCTCCTTTTTTATTTTCCTAATAACGAAGTCACTGAATGAGAGGAACCCTACTGAGTTTTCACTGTAGAGATCACTGAACCAGCTTCTATCTGAATTCTGTATATTCACGACATCTACCTCGAGCTCCTGGAGTCTGTGTAAGTCTGTATTCTAAAAGAGTACACCCTGCTCCAAAAACATAGACAAACATACTATCTATAACAGAGGAAAATAATTTCCCTTCTCCAAAAAAATGACACTATAATAATGTTATGGTAAACACAGCAGTGATATAGCTGAGATAACACATGCCAGTGACTCACCTACTATACTTTAGCATTAAAAGAGAGGATCTCTCACCCTCATTCATCAGTCCAGAGCAAGCTCAGGCTAAACGTGAATGCTTCCACGCTCACCCTTTCTCCCACACTTAGTTTCAATGTCTGTTTGCACACTAGGTTTATTGGTCTAATACATGCATTGGATATATCAGGCCTACAGTCATTCACTGCTTGCCTTCAAGATAATCAAACTCTAAGTAACTAAAATAACACCAATATTAATATAATTGTATTTACCAACCTTCCGCTACACCCTCCTGCCTGACATGAGTATCAGAATTACAAGTCAGCCAGGCCTGAACAGCAATCTGCAAGAAAATTGCTTTAAATTGGCCTTCATTAGCACTCACAGCACTGAAAAACAACTCCAAGTGCAAGCCTTATGGAAGGTAAGCCAGTAGCAATAGCTGCCTATTAAAAAGGCAGCCCATTAACCTGCTCAAGCAGTATGCACTGCATTCTATAAATACTATTCAATAAAGAATCTTCAACCACGGAATAATCCTGCTATTTCTAAGTATCGGGACTCTTACGACCACATTTAAAATTCCACCCTTCAAAAATGACATCTATGTTAATTCCAGTTTACTTTTTTCCAATTTTAGGGAATTGGAGATTGTAATTGAACTTTAAAATTTCCTTTACATAATGCTGTCTCCTGGGTTATTAAACATTAGTACCACACAGTAACAAAGAATAAAGGGACTAAAACGTTCATAGGAAACTCAAGCTTATTTAGATACCAACACCAAGAAGAAAATGTGTTTCCAAGTGAAGAAAAAATTCCTGTTTCATAGCTTTGCTTTGAAGAGCATGCTCTTTCTTGACATCTGCATAGTAAAAGGGAGTTTAATTTCCTTGGTCAACTATCCTTTCTGCAAATCCTGCATTGGCAGACTTGGAAATGGAAGGAATTTTTCCTGGGGATTAATTTGCAGCTCTTCTTAACACTCAAAATGCTGAAGCTCTTCAGTACACAAGCCAGGGAATTTGCCCCTTGGACTTACACTTTTTAGCAAACAAATGTTAAAGAGAAATGTTTTCAACAGAAAAAGGCCACATGAAATGTCTTAGACGTACCAAATTGTCTGATATAGACTTGAGATAACATGAACTCCCCCCACTGGGCTCCCTCGGGTTTATAGTTTGAATGAGTGCCAGCATTTCACCCTTTATATTGGCATTTCCATTTCTGAACCTCACCACTGGTTTTGTGCCAAAACATAACATTTCAAAACAGAACAGTAAAGTAAAACATTTTAGGACTAGCAAGTAAGACCACCTTCTTGAGTGCCAGGTAATTTTTCTCAAAGTCTAAGTCCATAGCCAATTCTTCCATTTCAACTTGAACCATTTAATTTAGTAAACATTTTTTTTTTTATTCAAGGTTCTGTTAATTCATGTCTGTTCGGTGAAACATGGCTATTCATGTCAATAGAGGGATACAGCTTAGAGTGATGGTTAACATTTGGATATTCAAGCCCATGGATCCCAGTTCCACTCTTTACTATCTATATGGCTGTAAGGAAGTTGCTTAGACTCTGGAAGCCTCAATTTTAGTGAAGATAACATCAAAGATTTTCATAGCAGCAAATGAAATAATGTTTGCAAGCCGTGTAGCATGGTGCCTAGATTTCGAGAAGCCCTCAGTAATGGTAGCTATTATCTCCATGTTTGATTTGACCATTTAAAAAAAAATTAAATGAAATAGTTTTAGATCAAAATGGCTGGTTACATCTTTCAAAGCTTTATCAATGTTCAGTTTAAATGTCAGTTGATCTACCATTGACTGCCTATACTCACTAGGTAAAATGTGAGCATCTGAACCATTCATATAACATTCTCCCTAACTGCACCCCCCCACCCCAAAGAAGTCAGGGGGTTTTTTTCCTCCAAAATATCTGGACATCTGTTCCTGTAAACAGGACATCAAGTGACAAGTGGCATTTTTTATTTTTCTTCAAAGTCTTTTGCTTTGTGATATTTTCCTTCTTATGCACATGGCATAAGAAGGAAAACATATTTTAAACATTTATTTCAAGATTTATCCTGAAGCTGACTTTAATTTTTTTTTTTTTTCAAAATAGTCCACTGGCAAGTAGAACTCTCAAGCCTTGCTCTTTATTCTAATTACAGACTCAAACAAGTTACTTTTTTGCTGGATAATTAATCTTTAAAATAAAAAAGAAGCTAAGGAAAATATATATGGAAAGCGGACATACAGTTTTTTCCCACTTCTCTTGAATACATAAGCAATTTTTCAATATAGGTGATATAAATTAATTCTTTTACATTGCAGCACCCATCGGGACTCAGGATTATTTATTGCTATGCCAATCTACCCCTTCTTTACCGAGATACCCATTTCTAGGGATCTAATGATCCTATTAAAATTATTTTCAACTTTATGATTAAGAATAAAGGCATATAGAAATCCAAGAGAAAAGCCACAGGTGGCTGATTGTGTAGGTGAGAATGATTTCAAACTTCTTTGCACTAAGGAGAGAATTGGGTGCTCTGTTTAAGGGAGCAGGACAGCTTTAATTTAGGTTTCATATTTGGAAGACTAAGTTAGGAGGACAGTCTAGTAGGCTAACCCATGGCAAAAATATACCTCCCATGTAATGACGGACTTGCCGTGTGGTCTCTGGAAAGACTGGTTGAAGAAAGGCACGAGGAGTCAGGAGCTTCCCTCTGTCCTGGGCCAGGGTCACTGTAGAATGCAGTTAATGTCAGGCATCTAGGACAATGCAGATGTGGCCAGTGCACACTTCACTGCACCATTTCTCCTTGCTTCCCTCCATCCCCGGAGGTAAGGACTCTAGAAGTCATTGGGAGTTCAGGGCATGTGAGCCTGTGTATAGCAAGCCCATGCAGCCCAACTAGGCCCATAAAAGCCAGGAAATGAACAAGTTCAAGTTCTCATAGTGTGTTAATGTGCCCACAAATGTACCTACTTTATACATTTAACAGCTCATGTAGTAATGAAAAATGCTATGTTCAACATGTAGCCTCATGTGCAAGGTGGGGTAATTAATATGCCTATATGTGCTGCTTAATTGTTTCATTCCCTGTATTTTTGGTTAATGTAACACTCTGCAAACTTTTATATAAATAGTTTATATTTTACATAAAATTCCACGTAAAAGAAACCAAGGGGGAATGACGAATAAGGGAAAATTCTAATGGTATTCTTGTTCCATTTCATTAGCTCAATATTCTGCCCTCTACACCCTCCCCCCTCCCCCAATAAACTGCTAATATATTGACACAAAACTTTCAATCACAGCATGGTCACTCAGCAAGTGGATAGCTGGCTTAGCAAAAGAAAATGGAGCATTCTGAATCAGCGGGAATTACTGTTTTACATTTTCAGTTATTTCTCAGCCAAGCCATCTTTGTACAACAGCCAGATATCAAGTTTGAAGTCCAAACATGTTTGAATTGTCAGTTTGAAAACTGGGGGAGCCTGGCATAAAGAGCTGGGTTTTAAAGTTTTTGCTATTACTAGTGAGGTCTGGGTTTGTGTTGTTTTTCTAGGAGAACCCAAAGGCCGTTGAAGATGTTTTTTCCATCAATTTTTCTTGGGCATTTTAGCTAAAGGGGGGGGAGGGGGAAGCCGGAGGTGGAGAGATGGAAGGACAGGGTTTTCTTTGGGGGAAGGAAATTAGAAGTCACCGCAAATAATTCACCTGGATAGGCAAAGGCGAGCAAACACTGTCTATTTGTGGATCCCTGACAACTTCATTGCCTACTACCCCAGGGAGGGGCTGAGCCTCTCGCTCCATTTCAAACGCGCAGGGAAGCGTTTGGGGAGGAGAACTGGGGAGGGGCAAGTTCCAGGTGGGGGTGCAGCTTGGGCCTCGCCAGCGGCCTCCGCAGGTGGCTCTCCTTGGCAGCGAGGCCGGCGCAGACCGCCTGCTCGGGCAGCCTGACTTGACCCCCGCCGAAGCTGGCAGGAAGCGACGCCCCCGTTCCCGGTGACATTTCGGGGGCCCCGTTTGCTCCTGTGCTTCGGGGCAAACCGCTGCAAGACCCGAGTTAGGATCAGTTCGACCCCCCACACTGTCCAGCTGCGGAACCGCGTCCCACCCACCCACTACCCACCCACCCACCCCGAAGCTGGCAGAGGCCTCGTCGCTGGAGTGAGTGTCTGCAAGGACGCTCGCCAATCGCTCGGAGCCCCAGCAAAGCCCCCGCACGTGGCCGCTCCCTTCCCTGCGGGGATCTGGGGCTCCAGGGGCTGCCTGGGACCCAGCACGGAGTGCACCGTGAGACTCGACGGGGCGAAAGCTACTCAGAGGCCAAAGCGATGCGGGGAACTGGAGCCCGAGGCGGTGCATCGACGCTGCGGGCTTCATCGCCGGCAGCCTCGCTGGAGGAAGTGCGGGTCTCAGGCCTGGTTCTCCGCCGCTAACCTTCACCTCCCTGGGGCAGTTCCTGGCCGCCCCTGCGTCCCGGTGCCCCTCACACTCAGGCGGATCCAGCCGAGGCCAGACTCCACTCCCCTGCCCACCCGCCCGCAGCTCCCGGCGTCTCCCTGTGAGGTCCCTGCACCACGCGCACCAGGACCACCCGAGGGTGGAAACGGGGCTCCCGGGCCCCACCCTGGCCCCGCTGAAACGAGCACACTCCCCACCCAAGGTTTCCGCGCGCTGAAGAGGGAGGTTTGCTGGGCCCTGGCACCGGCCGCCGCCTTGTCCTTTAGGGAGGCGCCTGCGCCCCTCTGTAGCTTCGCAGGAGGGGGCATGATCAGCCTTCGCCCCTCTGTAGCTTCGCAGGAGGGGGCATGATCAGCCTTCGCCCCTCTGTAGCTTCGCAGGAGGGGGCATGATCAGCCTGTCCGACAGTAGGACCTGCAGCCTACGGAGGGGTGGGGCGCCAAGGCCGGGCCGGGGCTCTCCCTGCCCCGGGTGGCATCCAGCAGGGCGCGGCGCTGCCAAGGTTTGGGAAGATTCAGTGATCCGGCTCCCACGTCCTTGAACCGACTCCCCTCCACCTGCTCCCCGCGCGCACACTGGGGTTGCTGGGGTTCCCGCAGCAGGGAGAGCGCGCCCAGCGTGGAGGGCAGAGGCGGGTGACCGCCAGCCTCATCTTCGGCGACTCCTGGAAATAGAAGGGGAAATAGAAGGGGCAGGGCAGGGGCACTGCGTGGCTGGGGCGCCTCGGCAAGGTGACCCCCTCGAGGGCCTGGGCTGCACCCGGCACCCCGTCCCATCCAGCCCACACCGGGCCTGCGGCCACTCTCCCACCCACCCACCCACCCGCGCCGGGTACTCCAGCCACCGCCCGACTGGATTCCAACCGAGTCCTCCGCCCGGGCGCTGGGGGCCGCGGGCCGGACCAGGGCTGACGCCGGGCTCCCCCCGAACCCCCCTCGTCCGCGCACTCCCAGCTCGCGCGCTTTAGCCTCCGGCACCCCGGATGGGCTCGTTGTTTGGGGGGTTGGTTGGGGGAGGACGGCGAGTCGGGGGTGATGGGGTGACCTTCCGACGGGAGCGCTCAGGAAATAAAACTAAATCAGCGTCCTCTGCCCGGGAGGCGAGACCCCTCATTCACAGACTCTCGTGCTCTGCTCGGGACCCAAACCCGGGTGCTAGCGGCCTGCCACCGCGCTAGCCACCACCCAGGCCACCTGGGTCGCGGGGGAGAAGTCACCCCAACGCGGCCCGGTTCCCTCCCTGCGGGGCTGGCCAGCAGTTCCAACCGCTCAGCATTGAGGACATGAGGATCATAGCACCTCTCTCTTCCCACAAACACCAGTGACGCCCACCAGAGGGTAGGCAACCTGTGGGCCCCAGGGAGCAGCCCAGAGCCGCTCGGAGGCGCGGTTAGAGACTCGAGCTGTCCAGGTTCGAATCCGTGTTCCACCCTTTGGTTAACTGGAGGACCACAAAAAATTAGTGCCTGTGCCCCAGTTCCCTTATCTGTAAAATGGGGGGTAATAAGGAGGTCTCCCACCGAGAACGGATGCGACAGCTGATCTGATGAGCTTGTCCTGGTGGCTGTCCCCTACAGGAAGCTGGGCCTTACCCTGCTTCAGAGCGCAGCGCGAGGTCCGCCCTCCTGCCAACAGCCTTTCCACACGGATCAGAGGGAAAGGTCGCAGGGAGGAGCCCGCAGCTGGGCGCCGGGGCGGAGGCCGGCCCTTGCCAACCTGACCCCTCTGGCTCTCCCAGTCCTCGGGTCCCGGCGTGGAAGTGATTGGGCAGGGCCACCAGCGCCGGACGCGGACCCGGGACCACGGGCAGAACGAACTCAACCGCGGGCGCAGACGCCGAAAGAAGCTGTGGGTGCGGCCGCTGCCCAGGTCTCCACTCCCTTCCGGCGCGGGCTCTGGGCACTGAGGAGCAGGGCAGCGGCGCCCAGAGACCCCAGCCTCACCGTTTCCGAAGTGAACCCCTAAGACAGCCTCAGATCTGAGGGAAATCTCCGCTGGAAAAGGTGTCTCCGCTTCAGGATGCTTTTCGGTGTCATGACCAAAGTTGCACCGCAGGCTTTTCAAAAGCTCTTCTGGGAAAGCTGAAAAATAAACCTCGAGCCTTCTTGTGTCTATGTCCCAGAAGGTCCTGCTTAGGCCCTTTTATTGCAGGCTTTTATGATCTGACTTAATAATAGGGACGTCCATTTCTCCAGCACTGTGTGCGAGGCACATGGCCAAGCCTTTTACAGAAGCCAGCGAATCTTTTCATGCCTCGCGGGCACACCGTAAGTGACACATAAGATGTAAGTAATGTAATATGGCTCTCTGATCGCCACTGTCTTACAGACAGGAGTTGGTAAACACATTTGAATGCTGCCCGTGCAGGCATTTTATGAGGACTAAGTAGCAAGTGGCCCCTTCAGTCAGACTGTAATGCACGGCATTTTGCCCTTTATGAGTGGGCCGGGCAGCGAAGGGCAGATAAAGCACCATGGCCTACAGTCTTGCTTCCGGTGGATCATAAGAACACACCAAGTCTAGAGCCTGCTGTTCTGCCAGAATAGCTTTAAGACACACTTCCAGCTGCCCCCAAACCCCAGGGCTCTTCCTATTGGGAAATTCTGGAGTCTCTGCCGCTAAGTGGATACTGTTATCCTCCTTGGAGAGCTGGCAGCTGACTCAAACGGGCTGTGACTGGTGCAAGGCCACCCAACTCAGACTTGAACTCATCCCCTCCCTAAAGTCCTTGTCCTGGAGCAATGAAACGCAGTTACCAGAGCATTGGCCAATTATGTCATCTCCCCCTGTACTGGCAGCTTCTGAATGGCAGTTTATGTACTAAGAAGGAATAAAAGCTAACACTATTGAACTCTTACCGAATGTCAGGCACTGAAATAAATGATTTACAGCTATCTTTCTAAAATCATCTACACAAGAAGAAACCAAGGCACAAACAGATTAAGTATCTATTAGTTCAAGGTCACCTGGCTGGTAAGTGGCAGAGCTGAAATTGACACACAGCTCCCTGACTGGAGAGGCAAGGCTCCAAACTGCCCTTCTAGACAACACCTAATGCAAAGCATCTCTTCGCATGGCTCCATCAGTGTGCGGTAGCCTTTATAGATTTGTTTCTCTAAATTCAGGCAAAGACTGAAATTCCTTCCTTTGGAGCCAGGGTGTCTTTGAAAATAGCTATCATGTATTGAGTGCTTATATGCCAGGCACCAGTCATTGGCCATTTATTAAGTGCCAGGCACTCTTCTAGGCCAGTTCTAAATCATTTCATGCTCAGCCAAACCCTATGAGGTAGGTTGTATTGCTAACCCCCGTTTACAGATGAGCCAGCTCCTGAGGCCTGATGTCATGCAAGCAGGAAAAAGCAGACTTAGGTTTGACTCCCAGGCAGTCTGGCTGTCGATGATTCTCTACTAGATTCGAAATAGAAGATCCCCTTGCTCAGAAGCCTCTGTGCCAATATCTACCAACTGTTTTTTCTCCCAACTTACTTATAGGAGGAGTGTCCTTCCTATTGGATGGAGTTTCTCTGCTGACCTACAGCTTCAAGCAGCGTTAAAAAAAAGAGAGAGAGAGAGAGAGAGAGAGAGAGAGAGAGAACCCCCCTGCTTGGCCTCAGTGTCCAAGTTGGTAAAAAAAAAAAGAGCAGTCAACACATCTCTTGTTGTTCGAGACTTGTGGATTGTGTCTAGATCCTGAATGCCAGAAAGCCCAGAAGGACTCCTCCACCTGGGCATGCCCTTATGGAAAGAGGAAGGGCCCACTACCTCCATGCTCTTTGCTAACTCTGGTGGTTACAAAGCGCTTTCACACGCATCCCTCCATCTGTGCCTTCTGTGAACGAAGGTGGTAGAGGGAATCCATTTTTCTTTGACTTAGTAAGTAACCAAAACATAGAATTGTTGCAGGCTGACCCACGTTGGCTTCAAGCCAGCCAAGGATATGAGCCAAACAGGCTCTTAGTTTGTCCTGATGGTTCATTGTCTTCAGTCGCCCTCCAATGTATTTGTGTCTGAACATTTCTTTTTAATCTACAAAGGCTGACTTTGGGGATAGGGTGGGCCAGTGTAACAGAGAAGCCAGCAGCTTTAGCATTTACACTAGTTGGTGCATCTCGGCCTCATCCTCTGCCCACCCCTCCCTGGGTGTCCCCAAAGACACTGAGTTGGAAACAGCAATGGAAGCTGAGGCAGTGACTGAGTTGGTCCCCAGCAGACCTTGGGGAAAGTGCAGGGAGAGGCAGAGACCATAAGAGGCATGGCGCAGAGGACAGAGTGGTAGGGATGGCGAGGTGTGGGGTAGTGCTTGGCTTTCAGACTTTAGTGTGTGATTTTCAGCTTCTGGTGGGTGCCTGGTCTCCCTGACCCTCCAGGTCACAGCTGTTGTGCACAAGAGGAGCACACTTAGAGCAGCTAGAACCAAACCGCTGCAATTTCATGGGGCCCCTTGCAGAATGGATTTTGCAGGGAGCGCCCAGGCTCATCCAAGACCTTGGCTCGGGGCAACTAATAAGCTCCAGTGACTCACCTGCACCTTTTTGGGAAGGTCAAAGATGTGGCTTCCTTGCTTGATTGTGGGTGTTCCTTAGAACCTGCAGTGCACTACAGCCCTAGTTAAGGTTGGCGCCTTCCTGGTGCCTGGACAGGAGGCCTCACTATCCATCTCTCAACCATTATTGAAGGTGGACTTTTTCATCCAGGAGATGAATCTGAGGCTCTGTGACAGGTGACTAAAGCAGGATTAGTAAATTCTGAGCAGACACTCGGCCGGTGTGCCTTCATGTTCCCCAGAACAAAGTGCGCCAGTCAATATTGGGACCATCACACCTCTGAAATGCATGACTGTCACTGTGAACCCTGGTGGAGGCAGTATAGCTCCTTGCTTCTCTATCCTCAGGGCCTTGCCCAGACCGAACCTGAAGGGACGGAGCTGAGGGCAGGCGGATGGCAGGAAAGTGCACAGAGGAAGTGACTCCTGAAGCAAACTGGAGTCTGTTGGCTAACTATGTGGTTCCGTGGGTCACCACCTGCAGTGGACAAGCCTAGGACCTGGACATGAGAGTCTTGCCTTTGCATGTCCCCTACTGACCTCAATTTCCTCCCACCTGAAGTGAGGATAATAACATAATAACCCACGGGGTGGTGCTGATTGTGAGACGTCACCCTGAATTGTGAATTGTGTGAACTTAGAAACCTGTTAAATTCATGGGTGCTGGGCCTGACTTCATTCTCTACCAGTGCTGTGATCTTGGGCAAATGACTCAACCTCTCTGTGCCTCAACTTCTTCCTCTGCCCTTAGCCCACACAGTTGTCAGTGTTCTAAAAGCTTCACCATCCTCATGATTGAGGTTTGCCAATCAAAGAACAAGCCAGGTCTCCCTTTCCAGGGCTGAGGGACACAGCCATCGCACTGCTGGGAACTCCAGGAATGGTTCTGAGAAAAAAGTACCCTCCAATGACCACCCAGGAGACCTCAGACAAGCTGGCCTCCCCTCTGTGGTCTCATCTGTAAAATGAGTCCCTGAAAATGCATCTGTCCCAGGCCCATTCCAAGGCTCGGTTTTTGTCACTGGTGTCCGGAGGGAGGAGAGGCCGGAAGGCTGAGGAGCCAGCAGAGTTGGGTCCATTTCTATGACCCCCTCGGGGTGGGAGCACCAGCCAGCAAGATCGCTTTGCCACTGCCTTCGGCGAGGGAGGACTGCGGGGCCCAGAGTTCCCCCTGCCACATATGGTCTGTGGATTTAGGTGTCAAAAACCGGAGAATTAGAAATGGTAATTTTCCGTCATTATGGCTGAAACGCGATCTGTCACAACAACTGGAACATGTCTCCTCGCTATCGAAAATAATGTTCGTGATTAGGAATCATTACATACGTCAAGCCGAGTCCATTAAGTTGTAGGGAGAAATTAGCCTTGACGGGTGAAATCAAACTACAAATATACAGGCCTCGCCTTCAGGAGGCCGAGCTTCGGCCCCAGGGAGGAGGCCAGCCAAAGCCGGGTGTTTTCTTAATACGGAACCGCCCAGAGAATTAATTCCCCCTTTCTCACTCCCCCTGAGGTCCCTCCTCCCTTCTCCACAGCCAAGCCCCCGCCCTAGGAGTGGGAGTGGGGCCCGGAGGTGTCCCAGGCAAGTAGCTGGAAACTTTGAAGTCCTTCAGGCCCAGGGGCGATTTCCCTGCTTGCCACTTGCAAGCTGTGTGACCCTGCCCTAGTCACTTGACCCTCCTGAACTTTGCTCCCTCATCTATAAAGGAGAGATAATCCCATCCACTTTGTGGGGTTCTCCCGGGGATTAAATGAGATCAAATACGGTCAGTGCAGAGCACTAGCGGCTTTTGGAACCTGTGAGACCCGTTTCCCTTCCAGGAGCTCCTGTCTCTGCCCTGGGGACTCTGAATGGTCTGCAGTGTGTGTGTTTGTGGCACAGGGGGAGGGGGGAAATGGTGCTGAGAAACTCTTGCCAATGAAGCCCTGAAAATGGAAGCCAGAATCTCTGAAAATCAGGGAGGGGTGAGCTCTGAGCCATCCATGTGCCTTGGTTGGAACTTGTTCCCCCTCCTCTCAATGAAAAGGTGTGAAAAGGGGCACTGAGTTCTCCATCCTGCCCCCTCCCACCCCAGCCACCAGCCCACAAGATGGTGATGCACCAGGAGCCACATTGTTAGTCACCAAGGATAGGTAACCGGTAAATGGGCTGCTGCCTGGGTACCCCCTGAAGGTGAAAAGGCAGTTTGCTATCCCCCATGCCGCCCCAGTAGGGCATTTGGGGGAAACTCTTCCTCTTCTGCAGAAAGGAAAAAGATAGGGGGTGTGAGTCTGGGAAGGCTGGTTCCAGTTCAGCCTCGTACCCTTATCACCTCCTGAGAGAGTGTTGGGTGCCAGGCATCTACTCCACGGGGCTCTATCTATATCACCTCCTTTATCTCACAGCAAACCTACGACTTGAATCCATTCTTCCAACTGGGGACACCGAGGGCTAGAGATTAGGGAACTCACCCCAAACCACGAAGCTGGGAAGAAGCAGAACCTGCCTCCAGAGCCTCAATTTCACGCTGCCATTTGGACCTGCACAGCCACAGCCAACCAACCCCCTCTATCTGGTTCTCCTTCCTCCTTCGCTGCTGGAGCGCAAATCCCGCCTCTCCGGGTGGAGTGGTGATTAACATGAAATGCGCTAAGGAACCTGACACATGTAGCCCACGCTCTCCGGGCCTCATTTTTCTCCCCTGTAAATGGGGTCTCACCTCCCCGGCTCTGCGGTGGGGAGCCAGGCAGAAATGTGGGCAGCGCTGAGCAGTGTGGAGCCAGACAGTCTCGTTGGAACCCCAGCAACAGCCGCAGCCTAGAAGGTCGATCCCCAACGTGGAGTAATAGCAATTGAGCTGCGGGGAGGAATGAATGAAATTATTCACGTAAAGCACTCAGGGAAACAGATTAAACGCTAAATTAGGCACTGGTTACCAGGATAGTGATTGACGGGCGCAGGCTGGGAGGGCTGCTTGGAGGAGAACAAGAAGCTGCCCGGCCCTGGCCCCCCTCCGGAAACTTCTCGGGGTTTCTAGCAGCTCCAGGAACTGTGATGGGGAACGAGGGCGCCTGGTCCCGGGGCTGCGCCTCTTAGACGCTCCCGCAGACTGGCGGGAGAGGGAGACGGAGGGGTCGTTTCAAAGGGCAGAGCGGCCGCACGCAGAGCCCTAAGCCTGATCACAGCCCCCACGCGCATTCAGAGTAGGGAAGGCTCTGAAAGGGACCAAAAGGCACACATAGGTAGCCCAGCCCGCTGGAGACGCCAGGGAATCCGGAGGTAGCCCGGCAGCCCCGGTGATCAGCGCCGCACTGACAGCGCTCTTACAAACATGCCGCATCTGCATGGGCATCGCAGTGTCCCTTCTTGACTATCCCCATAAATAACTCCCTGCGCTCCTCCTCGCTATATATATATTGATTTCAGTGAGGAAGGGAGAAGGAAAGATAGAAACCTCAATGATGAGAGAGAATCATTGATGTCGGCTGCAACCCGGGCAGCTGCAAGGAGGGCTGCTGCAACCCTGGCCTGCTGCCCTTGACCTTCAGTACCCAGGCCAACCCAGGACCCTTCAGTCCCCAGGCCAACGCTCTATCCACGGAGCCAAATCCGCTAGGGCCCTTCTGGTATTTTCATTCCCATCTCCCATTAGACCACAAACTCCACCAAACTTCTCTCCTCGCATCCCTGGCGCAAAGAATAGGCGCTTACCAAATACTGCTGAATAGTTGAGCAAGTCAATGGATAAATCAGGAACGAACGCAGGAAAGAGAAGGTCAGATAGCGGTTCTACAACAAAAAGCATTCTCTTAAAAAAAAAAAAGTCTCCTGGGTGTACAATTGCCCTGGGCTCTCTTGAGGACTTCCCTTGACGGGCACCTGTGAGGGCTGGGTCCCCACTCACACTGCCTACACTGTGGCTGTCCTCTCCAGTGTGTTTTGGAGGTTCATTCTCCTTCCGGCTGAATCTGAAGGAAAATGATTTCAGAAAGGAAATGATTTCAGCCTCCCACAAACAGGAGGACGAGCTTAATGGGGAGTATCTTCCCATTGTCAGCAGCATTGTGTGAACAACTGTAAATCTAATACATGATAGGCATCTTAGGAAAGAATTATTTAATTATTTTGGTTGTTGTTGTTTTTAATATTTTTATTGGTTTCAGAGAGGAAGGGAGTGGGAGAGAGAGACAGAAGCATCAATGAGCAGAGAGAATCATTGTTTAGCTGCCTCCTGCGTGCCCCACACTGGGGGTCAAGCTTGCAACTGGGGCATTAGCCAGACCAGAAATCAAACCAGGATCTCCTGGTTCATAGGTCAGTGCTCAACCACTGAGCCACACAGGCTGGGCATGTTTTGGTTATTTTTATAATCCCTGTCCACCCCTTACCATCTCTAGAGGTAAAAAAAAAATTATTAATGGTGAATATTCTTGTTTAACTTTGAAAAACTTATGGTCAGTTAGGCTGTGTGCACTACTGCTGGAAGCGCAAGGTTCTTAGACTATCCCATCTTTGTTGGGGGATAATTATCTATATTTTCAGCACAGCAGCTCCTGTGAGGTCTTCCTGAATGGCCTGGTTTCAAATCCACGCTCTGTCCCTGGGGTGTTTTCAGAGGAAAGCTCTTACTGCCTTCCCTCCTGGAGAATCAAAAACACCCTGCCTGGGCTCAGCTTCTCCAGCTGAGCCTCCTGGGGAACCACCAGCGTCTGCACTCCTGGGGCCTCCCAGGGGACCAGAACTACTTGCCATGCGATTCAATGGAAGTGGCCTGGAGAATCCATTCTGGAAACATAAAATGCTGCACGTAGGAATATTTCCTCCCGAAATATCTGAGTGCTCACTGTGTACCAGTCCCTGAGCTGAGGATCCAGAGAGCTGGGGCTGCGCTGGAAAAAGGCTGATTCAACCAGCAGCACTACCTTTAGCCCCTGATCCCAACCCCATCCCAACCCCAGGGCACGGGCATGAGCAGGGCTCACCCCAAGGCCTTGGGGGAGGCTGTTTTGGGAGGGCAGCTGAGGTACAGGCCTCCTAAGTGCAGCCCCCAACCCCCCCCCCCCCAAGACTACCTGCCAGTACCTCTCTAAGGGGGTCTCCACCCATTCTGCCCTGTCTCTGCACTCTTAGGGCCAAGGGCCCTCCCCAATCTATCCAATCAACCACCCCCCACCCCACCCCACCCCACCCCACTACCACCCACACTCATACATCAACCCAAAGGAAACAGCATTTTAATATGATCAAGTATGAGATGGGGAGACATTTTGTGGAGTTTTTTTGCAGCTAAATCCTCTGCCTGGGAGACAGAAGGAATCCTAAACCCAAGGCTGGAGAACTTGACCCCAGACAAGCCCTGCTCTCTCCATGGGCCTTTTCCCCAGGATGGGTGCCCACGCAGAAAACAGACCTGGGGAGGTTCTGAAGAGCTCCGCTGGCCTGCTGCCCTCCACTAGCTTCCATCCGCTTTGGTGACCAACTCAGAGCCCCGTGGCAGTAAGAAGGGTGCTGTGGAGGGGACAGGCAAGGACAAAGCTAAAGGATCCTGGTCCTTGTCCATGAGTCCTTCCAATAGTATTGGACGTCAACGATGGGCAGGCTCCTCGCTGGGCCCGGGGGCTGCTGTGAGGCAAGCGCTCTGGCCCTGTCTTCCCAGAGGTCCTAAGCTTAAGGCCAGACCAGCGCAAAAGCACGAAGTCGGATGGTGGGACTTTTAATCAAAACTGGGGGGTTGGGGGTGAGTGGGTGGCAGGATCAACTCAGAGAAAGCCTGAGGATTTAGCCAGGCGAGGTCTTCCCGTTAGCCCACTTTCCCTCTCACTCCCCCCCCCCCCTCGTCTTTATAGAGTGTGTGTCTCTAGCTTACTCTCCCACAGTCCGGGGGGCCAAGGTCCCCTGTAAAGTGAAGGAGGGCCAGCGTCCTGGGCCTCCTAGGGGAGCGGGGAGCCTGGGAAGGCAGGGGTTTCCGGAGGTCCCCGGGGTCCAGCGGGGACCCGGCCAACGCCAGAGGAACCGTGTTATACCTGCGCAGGGAGTAACGCCAATCCCATTGCCCGTTGCAAAAACAACAGCAAACGGGTGGTGCAGCAGGACTAACCCTCAGACCTGCGAGTCCTTTGACGCTGTGGGGGCAACTCGGGGGGCCATATCCAAGGTCACTGGAGCTCCTTGGAGACCTCTGACCCCACAGCCCTGTATCCTCCGTGGCTGGCTGCAATCCCGAGGCCCGCGCGCAGCTAGGTGTGGACCGGGGAAACGCGGTGGTCCTGCTTTGGCACCGTGGGCGCTGCTCCTTCACCCCTGCCCGCTCTCCAACCCCCCGCCCCGCCCCCCAGGCAGGAAGGCGGCGGCGGCACCCGCGCACGTGTGTGCTTGTAGGTGCGTAAAAATCCCCGCCCGCACAGCTCGCGGGGCAGTGCACCGAGGGAGGCCTTGGCGCGCACAAGGGGAGCCATTCAAAAATGTTAATAAGCTTATTAAAATAAGCCGCTTTACTGGCTCTTGTTTTACGGCGCGCTGCCCACCCTTGCTTTCTGGTGTACCCCGGGAGAGAAAGCACCGGAGCATTCGGTGTGTTTTTATTTCTTCTTCTTAACACGTTTTCATCCCAGGACAAGGGCCTGTCGGGAGCTCAGCGCGGCCACAGAGGCGGATTGGCTTCAAGTCTCCTCCCTCCCAAGGGCGGTGGGTGGAAGAAGTCGTCGAGGAGGGGAAAACTGGATTTTCCAAAAACAGCTGGCCACCCAGAGGAGACAGATGAGAGCCCAGAGACAGACCTTGGGGAGGCCTGGGGCGGCCACTTGAGAGACCCAAATCCTTTTTAAAAATACCCGCTCCGCCGGCGGTTTGGCTCAGAGGATGGAGCATCAGAGGGCACACCAGAGTCCCAGGTTCCATTCCGGTTAAGGGCACGTTCCTTGGTTGTAGGCTCCTCTCCAGCCCCGGCCTTGGCCATGCACGAGACAACCAATGGATGTGTTCCTTTCACATCCATGTTTCTCTCTGACTTTCCTTCGCTCTTCCACTCTCCCTAACAATCAACGAAAAAAATATCCTCCGGGTGAGGATTAACAACAACAAAAAAATAGATAAAATACACCCCCTTCCGCCCAAAAAACCCTGCTCACGAAGGGCTTGGCTCATTATTTAAAGCAGGAAAAGGTTTTGTCCGTTATCTCCACTCCACGCCAGAGGTGGTATGGACTCCAACCATCACCCAGGAGCCTTCAAAGCTGCCTCACCACGTTTTTCTTTGATTGTTTTAAATAGGGATACAGAGAAGAGAAGTTAATTGCCCAAGATTCATCAAGTCAGTGACAGAGCTGCCCCCTGGGGCTGTGGGCTCCAGGCCCGAGACAGAATCGCTCCCTGGATCTGTCAGGCCGGTGAACACGATGTGACCACTCCCCACCCAGGTGAGCCCTGGGACGCAGGACCACATCGACAGGAACGCCGCTCAGCCCGGAGGCCTGAGTGTGGCGCCGGGGGGTAAGGAGCCTGGGCCGGGTCAGAAAGGACTTTCCAAGAAGCTCCCGGGCCTGCACAGCCCCTGCGCGGGATCCTCAGGCCAGAAGCTAAACTGGCGATTGCAGAAACGCTGGGATGACGCGGGCGCTCGCTGGGGAGCGTGCAGACTGTGCTGGGATCAAGCGACCCTGACTCCGCAAGGTTCCAGCACCCCAACAGGCACTGTGTGCGGGGGGCACCGAGGGAGGAAACCAGGCTGCATGTGGGAGGGAGCGAGAGTGGATGGGAGCGTGGGCTTTAGGCCGGGTCGGCGTATGACTCCCCGAACACTCACGAAAGCGTGGAAGAAACTTTAGAGCCCCGAAGCCAGCTTACCTCCTGGGAGGTTCCAGGGATGGTGATGCCCCGGCTTCCGGCTTCCGGCTTCCGCAGCTATTGAGTATCCCCTTTGAACAAGACGTCCCAACAGGAGCAGAGCGCGTTAACCCTTCCTTGCTCGCTATTCCGGGGCTTGTGGGATTCTGGTTCAGCTCTGGGTCTGACAGAAGCCAGCTCAGAGAAAAAAGCTGCAATAGTCATAGCGCCCCGGGTGGGGTTGCAGGGCTGCAGGCCCTTTGCCCAGTTCTCACATGTGTGAATTGCCCCCAGAATGGACCTTTGTCGTTTCCTTCACAGAAGGCATGGCCTCATATACACACCCTACAGGTATGAATGAAGTTCACGGTTCCACATAGCCTGGAACCCCACGGACTACCCCTGCTTGCAGGGCCCTGGGAATCAATCTTCTTTTATGAATGCTTTAATGGTTTGAACAACCCAATTTCTGTTGAATAACTTCTATGTGCAACTACAGAAAAAAAAACACCCTTAATTTATTACATGATGTAGCCATTTACAATATAGCACATTTTTTTTTTTTTGCAACCCTGCTTTGTTATTTCTTCATCGTTGAAGCATATTTATCCGGAGAATGGAAACCTGGCCGAGGCCCAGCGTCTCTACACCTGAGGACCCTGCAGTGAGCACACAGCAGGACACCTGGGAACCTGTCAGAGGCGGTAGTTCAAGGAAGATCATTACACATCAGCCAAATCAGCACTGCCCAGAAGTTCATAATAACAACAACAATAATAATGGCAAGAATAATAGTAAGTCCGTACAGGTTGTGCAGTGCCAAAGGGTTTTCAAAGCACACCCACACTTTGTGATCCCACCACCCCAGAGCCAAGCCTGGGAGAGGCACGCTCTCACAGTCCACCCACCCAATCACCTCAGCTCCTAGGCTTCTGAGCTTTGAAGGACCCTGACTCAGCCTCTGAGTGGCCTGTGACTTGGTGCGGGGCAGACGCAGGAAATGCAATGCCCCAAACGAATGGAGTTATCACTGTTGTTACCGCTGTCGCTGTCGTTCTGTATTCTTTGGCTGCTCCTTCGGGCCTCCCTCAGATTAGGAGCCTCTTTGCCTGCTTCCTTCCTTCTCAGGGCATGGTGGCTGTGGCCTCTGCAGTAGCCATAAGCCACCAGCCAGTGCAACAACTTGCCCCTACGTCCCTCAGCGCTCTCCAACCGACAAAGTGCTGTCAAGCATTTGCTGGGCCCCGCAGTCCCCACGCAGCTCTGTCTGCTTCCCAGCTATGATTGTTAGTTAGCTGAGGGAGGTTGGTGACCGGCAAGATTGAAGCCCTGTGGCACCTAGGCCATGGCCTAGGCCCCAGCACTGGTCGGCCTGCTCCCCAACTCTCCCTTCTGCCCAGGAGCTCCTCCACCAGCTTTTGGGGCTTTGGGGAAATACCTAATTTCCTTGCTGCTCAGGCTCTGTCACAGCGAGGTGAACTCTGTGGACTTGTGGGAGGCTGTGTTCTGCCTTTTCCTGGCAAACCCTGATGGGAGGTAACATGGGTGAAATGTGGGCCTGCCTGGGACTGAGCTCCAGGGGCTGGTTGGGGAGTCCCAGTCACTGCACCCCCGCACCTCGGGGAGTCTGCAAGCCTTGGATGAGATCCTAGCTGGTTGAAAGGCTGACTGTGGCTATCATCATTGCCAGTTCCCGCTCCCCCAGATGCCACCTCCCCCAGCCTCTCTGAGTTGGGGATGCAACTCCCGCAATCCCACCTGTCAGAGGTGTGGGAAGGCACATTCAAGTCCTCCCTCGGATCTTCTCCAATGAACAGATTCGCGGTCACCTCTCCCCCTTTGCTAGAGTGGCCTGTAAGACATTTACTTTCAGAATGGATGGCACCCCTATACACCCCCTGCTTGGTGGATACTCTTGGGGGTCTGAGAGTGGGACTTGCTGGAGTGGGAATCAACTTGGGATGGCTCAGGCCAAGACCCACAGGCTTTGGGGCTGGAAGGAAGCTTGAGTTACACACACACACACACACACACACACACACACACACACCAGGGACATTGGCAGTCCAGAATGAGATTCATAGGCTGGGCCTGGAGCTTTGGGACTTCAGGGCGAGTCACAGCCTTTCTGCCCCCCTTTCCCAGCCATTCCTTCTGCCTTAGTTTACCCTCCTCAGTGTGTGGGTCCCCAGTGGGCCCCCAAGGCCAGCTCTGAGATTCAGGAAGGGCTGAAGGGGACTGAGAAAGATGAAGCGTTCAGAAGCCCCCAGGGCTCCGGTGACAACGCTCTGCTCCCCCAGGCCCAGAGCAGACCCAAGACCAGTGCCCAGCTCTGCAGCTGGGGTGCATGAATCGCCCCCCCCCCCCCCCCCCGCAGGGCAGGCAGGGAGCAGGACCAATTTTTCCTCATCCTCTAAAAAAAGGGTCCAGGCGTGAGTGCAGAAGGAAAAGGAAATGAAAATAGTTACACTACACATTTCCAACAGGAGCCGCATCTGCGGCGCAGGGCCCAGTAAAGGCGCCCGTCTTGGGTCGCAGAGCAGCGGGAAATCCTCAGAGGCCAGGCTGGACCCAGGGGCTGCCTCGGGCTGCCGGATCTCAGGGCGCTCCCGCCAACGCTGGCCACGGGGCGGTTCAGAGAGAAAATGCAACAATCCGGGTCAGATGGGATCCGTTTGAGTCATTTTCCCCGGAAGTCTCTAGCCAGCCCAGAAGAATTGGCCCTGGCAGGGAGCCCGAGAGAGGGCGAGAGGGGTAGGGGCGCTGCCTGGCCTCCACAGTTCTCACGACTCCAAATCCGCAAGGATGGAGCACAAACCACCCTCTTAGGACGCAGCTACAACCAACTGCCGGTTTCAGAAGAGGAAAAAATCACCTCCCTCCCCTCAAATCAGTAGTGGCGACCTCTGGAGAGAGGAAGGGAGGAGATTCTAACATTATCGGAAATGTTCTTTCTACCAAAAAAAAAAAATTGTATGCGCGAATAGGAAACTAAAATTTCACTCCTAAACGTGTCAACAAGAAACAAAATGACTGCGGGAGCCGTTTGGAAGGTAGCTGGGCTTGGGGACGACGGTGTGCACTTCCCGAGGGCCTTTGCCTTTCCCTTCGCCTTTCTCAGTTTCCTGAAGCGGGAACCGTTTCTTAAAGGCTCGTGGACACTCTCTGCTCCGCCCGGTCCCTGGGGCTGCAGACGCCAGGCCTGCGCCTTCAGGGTGTCAAGGCCCGGTGGTCGCGTGGCGGGGTGAGGTCGCGGCCACAGGAGGAGGGCGGCCGGCCCGTCCGCTCCAGGTGAAATTGAAAGTAGCCGGAGCCTTGTTTCGGCGTTTCCCAGCTCGGGGCCTCGCGCCTGCACTGCGCGTTAACCCTTCCTTGCTCGCCCGGCCGGCGTGAGCGAGGGGAGCGGTGCGCATTTTGCTGGGGTGGATCCGTGGCATCCTGGCGCTCATTCCTCTATAGAATCAGGTAACAACGAACCCTCGCCCAGCCCTTCCTCTGCTCCCCTCTTAGGTTTCGGTGCAGATCAAATGACGCAGGGCCCGGGGGAGTGGAAGCGCCTTTTGCACCCCGCTGAGGCCAGAGCGCAAGTGACCCTCCAGGGAGACACCTTATTACAGCCTCGTTCTCCCCTCAACGTTTCGGAATCTCAGCGAGGGTTTTTGCTGGCCTATTCTCCAAACAAAATAAAACCAGAATCACTTAGAAAAACACGCGGAAAGATGGGAAGCCCAAAGATGTAGGCAGGTGGATGGGGTCAGCAAGTTAGGACGAGGGATGGAAATTGGCGCAGGTTCAGCTATGGACTCTTCCTGGACTCTGAAACCAACGCCCACGAGGAAAAAGGGAATCCTAGGGATCCGCTCCTGATTAGTGGGATTCATCTTGGGCTCTTGCAAAGTCCCGGAAGCCGAGATTCCCTGAGCTGCGAGGGTTTACACCCCTGCTGGGGAGGGGGTGAAGGGTGGCCAGCTAGGGTGTTCCCAGGAGGGGCAGGCAACCTGGGTCCAGGACTGAAAAGAGGT
This sequence comes from Myotis yumanensis, assembly GCF_028538775.1. NCBI lineage: Eukaryota > Metazoa > Chordata > Mammalia > Chiroptera > Vespertilionidae > Myotis > Myotis yumanensis. The sequence goes on along the minus strand of NW_027223752.1, from coordinate 234,150,628 downwards.
TGGGAAATGGGACCCCAGATATTTCCATGGTACTGGCTTCCCCCAAAGCCGGGCGGAGAGAGGCTCAGAGAAAACAAGGCGTCCAGGAGGGCATGTTAAACTGAAAGTTTATAAATTAAAGGGAAAAATACAGCGAATAGAGCTTCCCAACTTCACAAATCTTTTAAAAGTTAATCGTCTAGTTGAGTGCACAGTGCCCTTAGGGAGGCGAAAAGCGGCGAGGTTGACAGGATCACCTGTCTTAGGGGCAGGGCAGGGGCAGGGACAAGGGCGGGGGAATCCTGGGTCGGGACACAGCGGTGGCGGAGAGTGGACAGAAGAGACAAAGGGCCCAGCGGCTGGCAAACTGCGGAGGACGCCATAGAAAGGCTGGTCAGGGATATTCACATTGAATACAAAAATAACCGTCATTTGAATACAAACAACTGAAAAGTGCTACAAGTTTGAACCCCCCATTTAAAACAAATAAAAAGAAATAAAAGAAACATGTCTGCGAAGGGCTGCCAGGCTCGTTCTCTCCTTGTTCTGGGACTCCCAGGAGCTTCCCAGTGTCTTGCGGCCCTGGCCTCCAAGAGGAAAGATGAGGGGGAGGCGGAGGGGGGAGAGGGTGCCCTGTGCTCAGAGGCTTCCTTCCTTACATTCAGCACTCAATAGGGCGCCCTCACCCAAGGTCTGACGCCAGGGAGGGAGGGGCCAGAAAACCAAACCCTTCACTGTTCAAACCAACCCCTGGCCTGGGGTTTCTAGGGGCTGCCTGGGTTTCGCACCCCCTTTATTACAAATGCAATTTCCAAAAAGAATAGATATGTAGATACACATAGATTGGTAGCATGGATACCATGAACTAGTGTGGCCTAGCGCACGAAGCTCCCGGCAGGCCTGAACTTCAGGGGATTCAGGCTATGTGGTCTCCAGGAGTTCTCTCCACTCCGAGGAAACGCCATCCCCAGGCAGATACAATCCAAATCCAACGCTGTCGCGATAATAAATAATGTCTAAGGGCTTCCAGGCAGGTGGGGGGGGGGGGGGGCGGGGCAGAGCCCCTAGGCCACTGGGTGCCTCTGTTCAAATTGGAAAAAGGCGCCCCCTCCGGGCAGACTCAGTCCCATCGCCAGGGCGCACGTCCTGGATAGCAGAGCCAGGGCTGGATTTGATCCTCCACTTGCCCCCTCGGGTGGGCGCCCCTGTACAAAGCACGACCTGCACACCCGTCAGCTGCCGGCCGCCTGGAGCCGGGGAGCCGGGATCACTCGCTGCCTCGCCCCAGGCCGGCTCACTGGGTGCCCGCGGCGGCTGCGCACGTAGAAAGCGCCCAGCCGGGGAGGCAATAGTAAGGGTAGTAGTAGGAGGGCTGCAGCGGCAGCAGCGAGGGCGGCCGCAGCACCTCGCCGGGCAGGTACTGTCTCTGGTCGTCGCGCACCAGCACCTTCACCGCCACCTTCTTGGCTGCGGGCGCGGAGGCCAGCAGGTCGGCAGCCATCTGCCGGCGCTTGGTCTTGTAGCGACGGTTCTGGAACCAGATCTTCACCTGCGTCTCAGTGAGCTTCAGCGACGCGGCCAGGTCGGCGCGCTCGGGCCCGGACAGGTAGCGCTGGTGGTTGAAGCGGCGCTCCAGCTCGAAGACCTGCGCGTGGGAGAAGGCGGCCCGCGAGCGCTTCTTGCGCGGCTTCGGCGCCACCGGCTCCTCCTCCTCCTCCGCGCCGCCCGCCGGCCCTCCGCCGCCGCTGCCGCCTCCCGCCCCGCTGCACAGCGCGGGCACGCGGGCGCCTTCCGGGCCAACACCGTCGTCCTCCGCCCTCGGGCTGCGGTCGCCTTCGGACCCCAGAGGAAACAGAAACAAGAGACCGTCAGCGAAGCCGAGGAGTGAGGTTGGGCCTCAACTGCGGGGTGGGGGTGGGGAACGGAAATGTCCTGCGATCCCACCAGGGCGGTGGGGAGGGCCTCCAAGCCTGGGTTTTTGGAGACAGTCTCAGCACCACGTTCCACTCACTTCCCGCATCTAGGCCTGTCGGGTGCGGCCAAGGGACTCCGCCGCTGTATCAACGCTGTGCGGGCGGCCCAGATCCAGCTCTCGGCCCTGTCTGGGCCCCAGGCTCCGCTCGGTAACGCGGGGCACTGAGTCTGTTTACCCTCCAAAGCCTTGTCGGCTCTCAGAGCCGAGCCCTGGGGTTCTAGATTACGTTTCCCTGTTTGGATTGACCCGCCTCCCTACATTCATGCTCACACATACACATGCGTTGACTGCGCGTCAAGGGAAGGTGTGGGGACAGATTCTGGGGACAGAGGTATTCAGAGTCTTCCGCCTCCCACCACCAGAATTGTTGCGAGAGGTGTGGCAATGGGCTGCCCCCAGGCCTTGGGCGGACTTCTCCCTCTCCCTTTGCAAGGAAATTAGACAGAGGCTGGCGATTGGGGGTGACAAGAGCAGGGTGTCCCTGCCTCCAGTCCTTGGATTCACATCTGACTCCAGTTCCCCGGCCTTTCCCGCGCTCAGGCCATAGCACCCAGCAGAGAGTTCCGGTGCTCTAGCCTCTGGCGGACAGGACAGGATTTGCCTGGGGCCCTAACGAGGCCTACAGCAGCGTCTACCAGACCGCGGGGCAGGCGTAGGGGTCTTTCTGACCCAATGAGTTGCCAGGAGCTGAGGAGGCCCCTCTCCCTGCTGCGTCTGGGATGACCCACATCAGCCCCTCTGCCTCCAGCTGGCTGCTGGGTTTGCCTCCAGCTCTTGGGTCCTCAGCCCAGAACAGCTACCCAGGCCCTGGGGTCTGGGAAGCTAAACAAACCCTCCTTTCCAAGCCTGGGCTCCGCAGATCCTGTCCCCTGGCCCGCTAGGAGGTGTCCCTCGCTACCTGTCCTTGAGCTGCAGGGCCTGGCCCTGGGACCTCCAGCACGGAGTGTCTCTGCTCTCTGGGTGAAGGCCAGGGCACCGGCTATCCTAGATCTCTGGGCCTCTCGCTCTTCCCCCTTCCAACTGATTTGGAGATTTGGAGACAGACACGGCCTGCCAAAGGCACTAGAGATGAATCCAGGCTGCAGTGGTTCCCTCCCAGCCCTGTCCGGAGTACATCTCAGGCCTCGCCCCAGGACGCAGGGCTCTCAGGACGCTCTCAGTTTTCTCTCAGGCTTATTTACCGGAGGGTTAGAGCAGCCCGCGCCAGAGCGCAGAGCTTGGGGTCCGGATCAGCCCCTCGGCCCCAGGGCAGGGTGCTCGCGGCAGGCCCACCCCACTCAGCGAGGTTGACCTCCTTGCCCAGCCCCTCAGCCCGGCCCCCTTCCCCGGGAAGCCTCAGCGAACCTGAGACGCTGGCGGACATCTCGCTGTCGCTCCGGCCCACGGCTTCCTCCTCCAGGTCCTTGGCGGCGGGCAGCTCGCAGACCGGCTGGATGAGGCCCAGGGTCCCTCCCGCACGGCCGGCCCGACTGGCCCTAGGCGCGTCCGCGCAGCGCCGCCCGCCCTCGTTGTCCTCGCTCAGCGCCGAGTCCGAGTCCCAGCCACCCGGGCTCTCCGCGGTCCGCCCCGCAGCCATTCTGGTCCCGGCAGGCGACGCCAGCAGAGAGTCCTCGGCGCCCCCCAGCGCGCCCGCGTCGTTCTCCCCAAAGAGCCGCCAGCAGCAGACAGCGGGCGCCCCAGCCACTGCTACCGGTGTGCCCCCGGGTACCCGGCGCCCCTCCGGCGCGGGTTGTCCGCCGCGCTCCTCTTTCTTGTTGAGGATCGCCTGGATGGAGAAGGGCGTCAAGGTGTTGGCGCCGCGCACAGCCATCTGCGCCTCGGGCCGGAGCGGCCGGCCGGCCGGGCGGCTGGGAAGCCCGGCAGCTCCGAGCTGGACGGAACGCGCGGGGCGCCGCGGCGCGAGTGAGCCCGGCGCTCGCGAGGCCCCTGCAGCCCACTCTTGCGCGGTCCAGTAGCCCGCGCCTTGCTCTGGCCCGGGATCAGCGCCGACCCTCACCCCTACTTCCGAGTTTCACCCCGCCCGGAGACCCCCTCCCTCCCAATCCAGAGTCAGACGCCCTTCTTTCGCAGCTCAGCTGAATTATCTCATCGCCTAGCGCTCCGAGGGGCGGGCCGGGGTCGGCCCCTCGGAGGGCATTGGGGGGAGGATCCGCGGGGGCCCCTCGGCGGCTGCAGTCCCCTCCTAAGCGCCTCCGGAGCGCACGACCCAGAGTCACTTTTTCTTTGCGCCTCCGTCTCTTCCCCGCCTGCAGGATTTCGCTCCTGGCTTGTCCTCTACCTTCCCCGCTGGGCCCGCGCTTCCGGAGCCCACCCCCGGCGGCAGCGGTCGCGGCGGCCGCGGGATTCCGAGAGGCGCGGGGCACCTTTTTACCCCCTGCCTGGGTTTTATCTGTTTCTTCTCTCTTTCCTTCCCCTGCGTTCCTTCGGACCCCCCTCCCGCTCGGGTGTCATTCCTCACCGCTGAGTGACAGCCGCAGGCCACGCCCCTGCACTGGGCGGTCCTGGGCGCTCCCGGCCGCACATTGGCTGGCTCCGGCTGGGAGACGTTCACTGAAACAGACAAAACTGGGCGCGTTGAGCGTAGAAAGTCGGGGTCTGACTTAACCCCTTTCCTCCCAAGTCTGGTTCGCGAAGCATCTTCCAGCAGCTAGGAGGCCGCAGACCCGCTGCTCGAGAAACCGCGGGTCTTACCTTTGTGGATGTGCCCACCTATTCCCGCGCTTTTACGCAACACCGTGCTTAGTTGAGTCAAAGTCTAGGCGGAAATCCAAGATCACGCAGTTCCATACATCGCGCGCATAGTTTCTGTTCTCTAGGAAGGTGCACAGAGATGAAGAACAAATTGCTTCTTGCACTTTCACACTTGCCCCCTTACACTTTCGCGGCTCTTCACTGCTAATTCTTTACGCTAAAATAATCAGTTCATGAAAACCACTCTATTATTTTTCTTTCCAGACCGTATTTTATTTGATTCGCTTTCTGTACAGGAATTGAAAAGGAAAAAAAATTGGTACAGTTAGAACTAAAATCAGGCGAGAAATTGGAAGGCATGTTTAGGAGAGTTTCTGGAAATTGCGTGATTATGCACTGTCAATGCTGAATTTAATTGGAGTTAAATTTTGCACCAGGAAGAAGAAAGATGATGATGATGAAGAAGAAGAAGAAGAAGAAGAAGAAGAAGAAGAAGAAGAGGACCCCTTTCAATTTGTTCTTTAAATATTCTGTACTTGTGAGTTGAATAAGATTATAAGATATGTATTTGTTTAAAAGAATTTCTAGGAATTACCATAGTAATGATCCTGAACTGGCATTAAATGCTCTTTTTTTTAAAAAAAAAAATAAGTAACACATTGTTTTCTGTACAAGAAGGAGCCGAGTTAAAAAAACACAAATATTGTGGGTATATCAAAACATTTGTTACTAATTTTTGTTGTTTATTTTTAAATAAAAAAAAATTTGCACCAGTAAAATGCTTTACTGTCTTCCATAAATTTTGCCAGAGGTTCAACTTAACACCAAATACACAACTGGAACCATTAAATACGTTTAAGGAACTGTGATTTTAATTTAGTCAAGTGTGGGGACTGGTGTTTTTGGTGTCACTAACATAAATAACATCGCCCTTGTTGCTTTCTTTTTTGGCGGCTTTCAGCGGGCACCGCAGGATGGAACACACCCACTGTTCACAGTTTTCAGGCTCAGTGGGGGCTTTGCAGCATCTCTGCTTCCCAGCCCGTCAGCCACAGGATGCCTTCTGCATCCCACATACACTACAGTGCAGTCGTGTATTCGGTGGGGAAAAACCTCACGCTCGCAGAGGTCATTGCCTTTTGTAGATCTTCCCGATGACATCAGGTTTGGAGAGAAAGGTAGTTTGAATGTGGTGTCAGTATCCCGCTAGTGTGAGGAACCCGAGGCTCTCCAGGCCCCGAGGGGAACAGAGCCTGGGCTTCCAAAGAAAGCGTGTCCTTGCCTTCCTCCCGCGACCTTGATTTATTCTCTAAATCCCCCCCCCCCCCACCTCCCTAAGCAATGGGTAGTTAGTCTCTGGGGTCCAGTCGAAGAGGAGGAGGAGGAGGAGGAGGAGGAGGAGGAGGAGGAGGACCCGGGTTGCCCAGAGGTGAGAGATGGCAGGTGTGAACTGGGTGTCGAGAACAGCTATTCTTTTGTGGGGTTAGGACTTGGTGTGGACACATAATACGGACACTGACAGGCAGAGAAGTTTCGGGTTTGAATAACTGAGCCTGAGAGTAAGTGTGGGGGCTCTCCAAAGACTTACTTAGCTGCCCTTTATTTTTTAAAGACCCATCCACCTTATCCCCCGCCCCCCCCACCACCACCACCACCAAATCCAAGTAGGATATACCCCTTGACACAGGCTCGGGAGAGGCGTTCAAAGCGCGGAAAGCTGTGGTTCGGTGATTTTGTGGGCTCGGAGTGTGAGAGTGGCGGCCTTCCGAGTCTCCAGGAGGCGCGCAGCCCGGGCGCTCGGTCCTCGGTCCTCGCGGGCGCGGTCAGTGGATCGTTAGGTCTGGTGCTTGGCTGCGGGCAGGCCGGGAGGTGGGTGTTGGCCGAGTGTAAACACCAGGGTCTGGAAGCTGCCGGTGGGGAATGCAAAGGCTCTGGGGGACGGCGAGCGAAGGTGGTCGGATGCACAGAGATTATTTCCCCGGGGACGCGCAGAGTAAAGGCCGGCGAGTGGGTGGGGAGGTGTGCGTGGGGAGTCTCCGCAGGTCAGCGCTGAACGCACGCAGGTCCGGAGATCCACCGGGACAGGGAAGCGTCCGCGCCGGCGGGCGGGGACCCGGCTTGCAGCTCACCGAGGGCGATCTGCTCGGCGTGGCCACGGCGGCGGGACGGCGCCTGGAGGGCGGTCGGCGCCGCGCTCGGGCCCGGGAATCCGCGGAACCGGAGATGGGGACCCCGAGTGACCCACCGGTCTTCAGGAGGCGACCGGCTCGCCCCGCGCGGTGCCTTCCTCCGCCCGGCTCTTCCCTTATCTTCTCCAACTCCCCTATTCTGACTCCCGCAGCTTGGTTCCTGCGCGCCCCCTACTTGCCCCAGAACAGCCCAGGTCCCAGGCGCTGCTTGGCAGTGAGGTTTCCCCGGGCCGCGTGCGGAGTAGGGGATGCGGGTGTGAGAGCCGAGGGGACGGAGATGGGGAAACGCCGGCTCTCGGGCGCGGCCCACCAGGGGCCACCGCGCGCCGTGGCCCTGGCGCCCATCACCCCAGCCCTCAGCCATCCTTCGTCTTCCGGGGAGGAGTTGCCTTCCGTGCCCGGGTTGGTCCGAGGGCACGCGCCAGGGGCTGTGCTGCAATGGGAGACCACGCCGGACTCCTCTGTGACGCTGATGACTTTGCCTGAAGACACTGGCCTTTTCTGGGCCGCAGTTTCTAGTCTTTGAAACCGAGGGCTTGGACCTGGTGCCCTCCGAGGCCGAGGCCGCCGTTGAACTGCTCGAGCTGGGGTGTGTGTGTGTGTGTGTGTGTGTGTGTGTGTGTGTAGGAGGCTCAGGTGCAAACTCTCGGGCCAGGTCCAGGCAGAGGCTGCACGGGGAATCACCGTGGTCCCTACCAGCAGGCTCCCGAGGGTGCTCCAAGCATCCCAAGCGCCAAGCAACTGGCCATCTTCCCGCCAGCAAACACCAACCAACTCCCGAGTTCCTCAGTCGTCTGCTTTCAGACACCAGGGTTTTTTCACACACGTGGTCCAGGTATATCTGACTTCACAGGGAAGCATTGCTATGGGTCAGGGTAGTTTTATATTTTAAACAAATGCTGTGCACCAGCAATGTTCCAGGAGCCAAAGCCTATTGTTTTATTTATTTATTTATTTATTATTTTTTAAATGTATTTTTATTGATTTCAGAGAGGAGGGGAGAGGGAGAGAGAGAAAGAAACATCAACGATGAGAGAGAATCATTGACCGGCTCCCTCCTGGACACCCCACACTGGGGATGGAGCCTGTAACCAGGGCATATGCCCTGACCAGGAATCGAACTATGATCTCCTGGTTCACAGGTTGACACTCAACTACTGAGCCACCACGGCCAGGCCTATTGTTTTATTTAATCTACACAACCTTCAGGGTGTGGTGAGTAGAAAACATTATTATCCCCACTTTACAGATGAGGAAACCGAGAGTCACATAGTTTAAATGACTTGACCACCGTACACGGCTAAATCAGGATTCAAAACTGTCTAATGTCAATCCTGTTTTCTAACCAGTTTTTCTATGAAGCTTCAGGTTTATTCTCATTAAATGTTTCTTATTGTTTTCCTGACCCATTTCAATGGACTCGTTCATCAGAAAAAGAGCCTGGAACTTAAGGAAATCAAAGGAAGAATTCAGGCAGGCAAATCTAATGATTTTTCTGTTTCGTGCCTTTGAAAATAAAAGACGTCAAAGGCCCATGGATCTGGACATAAAGCTTGGAATATGGAAAGAAAGAAACACCATTATTATTATAATCAATAAGATGAACCATGTGTAAAGGGAAACAGTTGGTTGCGTTCAGAAATATGGGGACCTGGGCCTTGCTCGAGGGTGCAGTGATAAAGACCTCACGGAAGACGTTTCCTCTTTGGAGCTTTGGTTTTCTTACTGGTAAAAAGCCCCTGTTGGAGGGAGATGACTTCTCACGTTTAGAACGTGAAGTACGGTCTCGCGAACCCGCCTGGGTACAGTGGAGGACGAGCGCCACCTAGCGGGGACTCTTGCGGAATGCGTGGCGTACGGATCTACTGAAACACCGAAAAGAAAAAGTTGGTTTCACAAAACGGAATGTTTTTGCTGTTAAATGTCTCCACAGTCTCACGTTATGAGCAACCTAATAACGGAGACGTTCCTTTCAAAAGACTCATGCAGACACAGCCCGATCCCCACTGAAAAATCACTTCACTCCAGGGCAGGGATAGGTAGGGGATCAGCTGTAGTTGCAGTGGCCCAGGACCTGACCTGACCTAACACATCATCCTTGACTCCTCTGTGCTGGCTCCCCGGGCTGCCTCTGTGAGTGCTCGACCCAGGCTCTGACGGGATGCTGATTTAGGGCACATGTAGTCTGTATGCTTAATTGGAGTCATAGGACGGTTTTTCAGTTCTTCAGAAACTAATTTCTTCATGAGACTAATGGGGGTATTTCACCCTAAACATCAGAAATTTCAGGCATTACAAATAAGCCCATCTTGTCCCTCAGGTTTTATTTTCTCATTCGGGTTGTAGATGGTGCTATTTCATTTTTTTGCTTTTGTGGGACGAGGTTAGGAGAAGGTTTCAGTGGATAAACAGGAAGATGATATGTCTGATTGTTTGTGTTGAGATGCTTATACGATTTTTTAAAAGTCTTCTGATTCTATTACCTTTCTGAGTCTAAGTAACTATATGGGGGACTCTCAAGGTGATATGCCAGGTTCTCCTTGCAACATTTCCCAACTCATTTCCCTTTCTCTATTCTCTCCCTTTCACTCATTTAATATTCAACAGATTTTCCCTGATGCCTACTATGTCTCAGATGCTATTCTAGGCTTTGGGGTTCAAGGTCCCTTTAGACACTACTCTCCATAGGCTAACATTTCAGTGGTGGAATACCATCAAGAAATAAATGCTTGCCCAACTGGTTGAGCATCGACCTACGAACCAGGAGGTCATGATTCAATTCTCAGTCAGGGCACATGCTTAGGTTGCAGGTTCGGTCCCCAGTGGGGGACGTGCAGGAGGCAGCTGATGGATGATTCTCTCTCATCATTGATGTTTCTGTCTCTCTAGTCCCCTCTCCCTTCCTCTCTGAAATCAATAAAAATATATTTAAAAATTTTTCTCTTAAAAAAAGAAGAAATAAATGCTTAAGTACCACAATGGACAAAACATCAGACAACGTAAGTGCTATAAAAAATTAAAGCACAGTAGTTGGGAGAGGTGATTTGGGGATACTTTTGATGGAGTGAGATGGGAAGCAGAGGAATATAGTGGACAAGATTTTTAGACATAGAGAAGAACTAGAACAAAGGACACGTAGTGGGAACCATTAGAGTATGCTCAAGGACCCAAGGGGATGCTCCTGGGCCTAGAATGGGCAGAGTGGCAAGAGTTGGGGTCTCAGAGGCAACCGGAGGCCAGACTGTGCATCCTTCATAAGCCACAGAAAGGAGAAGCCACGGGAAGATTCGAAGCAAAGAGTTAACTGAATATGATCTGCACCTGAAAAAGATCATCGCTCTGGCTGAGGTGCAGAAAGGCTGTGGGGGTTGCAAAAGGAGAACCGTGGAAATCTGTTAGCAGTTACTGAGTCCAAGCCAGAGATGATGGTGGCTTCTATTAGGTGGTGCTGAAGATGGAGGGAAGGGCCGGGCGTGGCATGGATTTGGGTGGCATTTATTATTTTTTTAAAATTGTGGTGAAATATACATAACATAAATTTTACCCTCTTTGAAATCTTTTGAATATGCTGTTCAGTGTCGGGAAGTACATTCACTCTGTTGTGCAACCATCACCACCATCCCACTCCAGAACTTTTCTCGCGAGAGCAAAACGCATTAAACTGCACCCATGAAAAGATGACAGTGCTGGCTGGAGTGGGAGCCTGAGTATCAGGGATGTTAGTTGGATGTTAGTTGGCCATAGATTTGGGAACTTAGTGAAGATTTCAGAAGTGCTGCCCTAGCCAGTTTGGCTCAGTGGATAGAGTGTCAGCCTGTAGACTGAAGGGTCCCAGGTTGGATTCTGGTCAAGGGCACATGCCCCAGTTGCGGGCTTGATCCCCAGTAGGGGGCGTGCAGGAGTCAGCCAATCAATGATTCTCTCTCATCATTGATGTTTCTCTCTCTCTACCCCTCTCCCTTCCTCTCTAAAATCAATAAGAATATAAATACATACATACATACATATACACACTGCCTTAAAAAAAAAAAGACTTCAGAGATGCTCAGGTTATCCGTGACACCCAGGTGCAGGGTGATGGCCGTGGGTGGAGGCCTTGAGTACTGGAGGTGCCCTTCTGCCTTATTCTCCCAATTCCTCAAACAGCCCAGAGAACCTATGATATTCCTGTGAACACCTCCCCCCACACCCTTGGCTCCTGTTTCTCCTACCTACGTGCCATCTGTGCTGTTCCTCGCTGTGGAGATCCTACCGACCCACAGGTCTGGAAAAGGACACGAAAATAAGAAAATATGCTATTTTTAAAAGATACTGTTCTTCACAGCCAGGCTCAGCTCATGCATTCCTTTAGTTCTGCGTCCTTCTGAGACTCTCTCACCCCACCTGCTGCGACCTTTCCCCCCTGGAATCTGGGAAGCCCAGCTAGCCCTCTTTGTCTTTAACTAAATCAATTCATGGGGCAAGTTGCCAGCTGATGATGATAGATAAAGACACATCCTTGGAAAGTCTTAGCGTAGCACTTCATACACTACAGCCATTTGCAGACCTCTTCACACAGCTTGCCATCTTTGCATATCCTCCTAGATCACTCTTTACTTAATATCTTTATGTAAATGCTTGTAATCTAAACCACCAATTTACACCATACACAAAAATAAACTCAAAACGGATAAAGGAAGACAGGAAACCATAAAAATCTTAGAGGAATCCACAGGCAACAAAATCTCAGACATATGCCAAAGCATTATCTTCATCGATACAGCTCCTAGGGCAATGGAAACTAAAGAGAAAATAAACAAATGGGACTACATCAAAATAAAAAGCTTTTGCACAGCAAAAGAAACCATCAACAAAACAACAAGAAAGCCCACTGCATGGGAGAACATATTTGCCAATGTTATCTCCAATAAGTGTTTAATCTCCAACATTTACAGGGAACTCATACAACTTAACAAAAGGAAGGTAAACAACCCAATAAAAAAATGGGCAATGGACCTAAATAGATACTTTTCTAAAGAGGACATGCAGAACACCAAGAGACATATGAAAACATGCTCAAAGTCACTAATCATCCGAGAGATGCAAATCAAAACAGCAATGAGGTACCATCTCACACCTGTCAGAATGGCTATCATCAACAAATCAACAAATGACAAGTGCTTGTGAGGATGTGGAGAAAAAGGAACCCTCATGCATTGCTGGTGGGAATGCAGACTGGTGCAGCCACTGTGGAAAACAGTATGGAATTTCCTCAAAAAACTAAAAATGGAACTCCCATTTGACCCAGTGATCCCAAGAAATATCCCAAGAAAACAGAATTACCAATCAGAAAGGATATATGCATCCCTATGTTCATAGCAGCACAACTTTCAATAGCTAAGATTTGGAAACAGCTTAAATGCCCATCAGCAGATGAGTAGATTAGAAAACTGTGGTACACCTACACAATGGAATACTATGCTGCTGTGAAAAAGAAGGCACTCTTACCATTTGCAACAGCATGGATGGACCTGGAGAGCATTATGCTAAGCAAAATAAGTCAGTCAGAGAAAGATAAATATCACATGATCGCACTCATAAACTGATGAGCAAAAACAGATCCAGAGATAGAGAAGCATCGATCAGATCATCAAACCTCAGAGGGAAGGCAGGGGAGGGTGGGGGGAAGAGGGAGAGATCAACCAAAGGACTTGTATGCATGCGTATAAGCATAACCAATGGACACAGACACTAGGGGGGTGAGGGCATGAGCAGGGGGGTGGGGGGGGGGTGAGAGATCAACCAAAGGACTTGTATGCAGGCATATAAGCATAACCAATGGACACAGACACTAGGAGGGTGAGGGCATGAGCAGGGGGGTGGGGGACAATGGGGGGATAAGGACACATATGTAATACCTTAATCAATAGATAATAAAAAAAACTCAAAAGAAATGATTGTTGGTGAGCTTGAAACACCATAATTTCAAAAGAATCTTTGTATAAATACATACAAATAATATATTTGTATGTAAATATATAAACAAATGGAGCACCTCTCACCACATATAATCTTACCCATATATTTTTTTAAAATTTAGATTTTTAAAAATTAATTTCAGAGAGGGAGAGATAGAAACATCAATGCTGAGAGAGAATCATTGATTAGCATGGCCCCTACTGGGGACTGAGCCTGCAACCCAGGCATGTGCCCTTAGTGGGAATCAAACTGTGACCTCCTGGTTCATAGGTCAATGCTCAACCACTGAGCCACCCAGCCAAGTCATATTCTCTCTCTCTCTCTCTCTCTCTCTATATATATATATATATATCTACACTAATAAAAGAGAAACATGGTAATTAGCGTACGACTGCTACCCTTCCCATTGGCTAATCAGCATATCCTTATGCAAATTAACTGTTAGCCAAGATGGCGGCCGTCAGCCATGCACTGAAGCGAGCAGGGAGGCTTGCTTGCTCCAGTGACTGCGGACTCCAACGTTCCTTGCCTAACTTGCCGGCCTCTCAGCTGCAACTCTAAGCAACTATGTACTATGTTGCAAATAAGAAGCTAAACAAAACCCCAGAAACCAGCCGGACTGAAAGCCAGCCAGACCGCAACATTGTATCGATGTTTTCAGCAGCGAGGCCTCAGAGCTAAAGCTGGCCCAGAATAAAAAAAAAAAAAAAGAAAACAAGGAGCGGTTGGAAGCTTCAGTCACTCGCCAGCCGGAAAACAGCCCTCAGCCCCTCACCCAGACTGGCCAGGCACCCCAGTGTGGACCCCCACCCTGATCCAGGACACCCTTCAGGGCAAACCAGCCAGCCCCCATCCGTGCACCAGGCCTCTCTTCTATATAGTAAAAGGGTAATATGCCTCCCGGCACCGGGATCAGCGGAGCAGCGAGGCTCCCGGCACCAGGATCAGCGTGACAGGGGGCAGCGCCCAAACCCCTTGATCGCCCTGCGGCTCTGTGTGTGACAGGGGGCGGGGCCACAACCTCCCTATTTGCCCTGCTCTGTTCGTGACAGGGGAAGGTGCCCCAACCCCCTGATCAGCCCTGCTCTGTGCCTGATAGGGGGGAGCTCCCCAATCCCATGATCGCCCTGCGGCTCTGTGTTTGACAGGGGGGAGCTCCCCAACCCCCTGATCTCCCTGGGCTCTGTGTGTGACAGGGGGCGGGGCCACAACCTCCCTATCTGCCCTGCTCTGTTCATGACAGGGGAAGGCGCCCCAACCCCCTGATCAGCCTTGCTCTGTGCCTGATAGGGGGGAGCTCCCCAATCCCCTGATTGCCCTGCGGCTCTGTGTTTGACAGGGTGCGGCGCCCCAACCCCACCCCACCACGGGCCCTGCTCTGTGTGTGACAGGGTAGAGCCATAACCTCTCCATAGGCCCTGCCCCGAGTGTGACAGTGGCGGCGCCCCAACCCCCTGATCGGCCCTGCTCTGTAGGTGATAGAGGGTGGCGCCCCAACCCCCCTCCACGGGCCTTGCTCTGTGTGTGACAGGGTAGAGCCATAACCTCCCCATTGGCCCTACCCTGAGTGTGACAGGGTGCAGCGCCCCAACCCCCTGATCCGCCCTGCCCCGAGTGTGACAGGGGGCAGTGCCCCAACTCCCCTATTGGCCCTGCTCTGTGAGTGACAGCGGGGAGCTCCTCAACCCCCTGATTGGCCCTGCTCTGTGAGTGACAGGGGGCAGCGCCCCAACCCCCTGATTGGCCCTGCTCTGTGAGTGACAGGGGGCAGTGCCCCAATCCCCTGATTGGCCCTGCTCTGTGCGTGACAGGGGGTGGCGCCGCAACCTCCCCATCGACCCTGCCTTGAGTGTGACAGGGGGCGGTGCCCCAACCCCCCAATCGGCCCTACGCTGAACGTGACTGAGGGTGACATCGCAATCTCCCGATCCGCCCTACTCTGTGCATGACAGGGCAGCGCCCCAACTCCCCAATCGGCCTTGCTCTGAGACTGACCAGGGGCTTCACTTAGGGATTGGGCCTGCCCTCTGCCACCCAGGAGCAGGCCTAAGCCAGCAGGTTGTTATCTCCCAAGGGGTCCCAGACTGCGAGAGGGCACAGGCCGGGCTGGGGGGCCCCCCTCCCCCCCCTCCGAGTGCACAAATTTTTGTGCACCGGGCCTCTAGTATATATATAACTAGAGGCCTGGTGCGTGAAATTCATGCTCTTGTTCGGGTTCCCTCAGCTTGGCCTACACCCTCTTGCCGTTCGGGAACCCTCAGGGGATGTCTGACTGATGGCTTAGGCTTGCTACCCATGGGGAATGGGCCTAAGCCGTCAGTCAGACATCCTTAGCGCTGCCATGGAGGCAGGAGAGGCTCCTGCCACGGCCGCTGTGCTCACCAGCCATGAGCCTGGCTTCTGGCTGAGCAGTGCTCCCCCTGTGGGAGTGCACTGACCATAAGGCCAAAAGGCTGCTCCTGCGTTGAGCGTCTGCCCCCGGTGGTCAGTGTGCATCATAGTGACTGGTTGTTCTGCCGTTCGGTTGATTTTCATATTAGCCTTTTATTATATAGTATGCTGATAAAACAGTGTTTGTAAGCTAACGAGATATAGCAGGATGCTGAAGCATGGGCCTGAAGCGCTCTCTGTTATAAGGACAGATGGACAAGGACTAGAGAGATATTATCGCACTCTAGCATCCACCTGAGGCTTTTTGATGTTCCCAGAAAGACAAGAAAGGAATGGACCCAACAGAAATGTGTGTGTAAGTTCACCAAAAGACACATGCCAGGATGTTCATGGCCTTACCTTCTAGTTCCCCAAAACCTGGAACCTTTTCCAAGGCTCATTAAAAGTAGAATGGATAAGTCAGGTGTGATCTGTTCACAGCATAAGATGTTACACAGCAATGAGAATGAACAAGCTACAGCTACATGCAGCCATATGGACCAATCTCATAAATGATGCTTCCTGTGACTCACCATGTGTCCCAGGTGCCTAGAATGAGCCTGGCACTTGGGATGCTCTTAGCAAATATTTACTGAATGGATGGTCTCATTTTAACCCTCTGAGACCAGTGGGACAGGTACAGGAATTTCTATTGGCAGATGAGGAACCTGAGGCATAGAGAGGCCAAGGGAATTATTCAAGGTCACGGTGAACACGGCCATTGAATCAGGACGCCTGTCTAACAGCCTGTTCTGTAGGCCGGGCTGGCTCCCCATCGCCCTCAGGTACACAGCTATTCCCTTAGCCTTTTAGCACAAATAACATAGTTCAGTTTCTTTTGTTGTTGTTAAATCATTTTCTGAGGCAGAACTTGGAGATGTTTATTTCCATGATGGGATATTTTGGAAAGGGAAAGGGCCAGAAGGCTGTGCTTTCAGAAAAAAGGGGTGTGGGGAGAAGGTGGGGAGAGAGCTCACTGGGGAGATTTATGTCCAGGCATTGCAGCAAGCTGTCATTCTGCCTGAGTAAGTGTGGCTAGGAACAGGAAGGGGAACACAGGATATTGTGGGAGATCTCAGGCTTAATGGAATGTCAAGTGGACAGATGGGACCGAGCTGTCCTGGGAACCATCAGAGGAAGAAGCTTGAGGAGGCTTCGAAGAGAGATCTCCACACAGACGCAGATGACTGGGGCTGGGACGTGGGCTTCCTCTAGATCAGTGGTTCTCAACCTGTGGGTCACGACCCCTTTGGCGGTCGAACGACCCTTTCACAGGGGTCGCCTAAGACCATCCTGCATATCAGGTATTTACATTATAATTCATAACAGTAGCAGCATTACAGTTATGAAGTAGCAACGAAAATAATTTTATGGTTGGGTCACAACATGAGGAATTGTATTTAAAGGGCCAGAAGGTTGAGAACCACTGCTCTAGATTCAAAGAAGGTTCTCAGGGAAATATCCAAAGGAAAAGTAAAGGTGCCTTCTGTCCAAGCCATTTTTCTAGTCAATCTGTATCCAGGTCAGAAGGAAGTAGGACAAAATAAAATGCTGAACAAGACAGATCCAGAGACATGGAAGCATGAAACAGACTGTGGAGTCTTAAAGGGAAGGCAGGAAAGGTTAGGTGGGTGGGGAGAGATCAACCAAAGGACTTGTATGCATATATGCATAGCCCATGGACACAGACAATAGAGTGGTGAAGGCCTGGGGCAGGGGGTGGGGTGGGCAAGAAGAGGTCAATAGAAGGTCATAGGTAATACTTTCAACAATAAAGATTTTTTAAAAAACATGAACAAAAAAAGGAAGTAGGGATGGAGGGGGTGGTGAGTGGACACATTTATTGAAACATGGATTTCACTTAAGGGTTAGCTTTATTTTTTAATTTTAAGATCCAAAACGACCGATTATATCTTTTTAAACTCCGAGGATGTTTACTGGGGAAAGAACCTTTCTGAAGGACCAGAGGACCCCAGAATGACAGGGATGAAGTTAGCAACAACGTTTGAGGGTAAACAGAGACCCAAGAGCCAAAAATAGGCGAAGGCAAGTTCTTGTTGAATAGTTCCTTTTGGTTGAAAAAAAATGGGAGTTTGACTATTTTGAGTCAGAGTTGCTGAAGACTGACAAATTGGTTCCCGCAAATAAAAACAACTCTGAGCTCTGAGGATAAACTCATTTTGAAAGGATGACATTTTAAACAGAGCCTGGACCCCATTCTGGGAGAGGTCACAGGGAAGGCATGTTCTAGATGCGAATGAGGAGACGGGTCCTTCAGGAGATCTAAGCTGAGTGTACGAGGACACACGGTTTCTGCAGAGGGTCTGAGAGAGAGATGCCCGTGGACTTGCCATTTTAGAAAGCAGGGCATCCTAGCATATGTCAAGGCCCTGTTGCCGCGGAGTGCTCAGGTGCCAGGTGAATGAATCCCACACTTGAATCGCACGCTCAGAGTGCATTGCTGAGCTTACCAGGGAAGAAGGGAATCCACAATCAGTTATTTTTTAAGATTTTTTAATTGAATTTTTAAAGAGAGAGGGGGAGAAAACATCCATTGGCTGCCTCCTGCATACCCCCTACCCAGGATTGAGCCCGTAATCCCTGGGCATGTGCCTTGTCTGGGAATCGAACTGGCAACCTTTCGCTGCACAGGATGACACCCAACCAACTGAGCCACCCTGGCCAGGGCATAGCTGTTCTTGTAGAGAAATTTAAGTGTGCTTAGGAGGGTGGGTGGGTGGGTGTGGGTGAGCAGACGTGTGGGTTGTACCGATCACTAAGCTGTGGTCCCTTCACTTTATGCAGCCATCCCTGCTCTGCTTTGTGGTGGGGGCTGGGAGTCTGCAAACATCATTTCTCCTCAGCTGGCTGGCTCTCAGCTTCTGTCAAGCAGAGCACTAAAAGGAGACCGGAAGGCTCAAGTGCGAGAAGGAATTTGCTTCCTCTTCTTTGCTCACCCTTCCTTCCGTTAGCTAGCTTCCCCTGGCCATGGCTTTTCACCCGGCAGTGCCAGCGGGTTCCAGATTCCTTGCTCACCCAGAACCAGCCACAGGGTCTGTCTGAGGCAGACGGGCAGCACCCTTCTCTAGGTCTGAGTCTCCACTCTGCACCCATCCCCTCCCATCGCTTCCCAACTCAGGCTTCCCTTTCATTCCCCAAGCCCAGGGCGCGGAGGGCTGCTTTCTGAAGTTCCTCACTCTGTGTCACATCATGCTGCCCTATTGCTTTTTCGTTCTTAAATAGTGGTTGAAGCCCATTCTCAATATTCAATTATATGTTAAAATAGCTGATGCGGTCTGGCTGGTGTGGCTCAGTGGATAGAGCGTCGACCTGTGAACTGAAAGGTCCCAGGTTCAATTCCGGTCAAGGGCACATGCCCGGGTTGTGGGCTTGATCCCCAGTGGGGACTTGCAGGAGGCAGCCGATCCATGATTCTCTCTCATCATGGATGTTTCTATCTCTCTCTCTCTCTCTTCCTCTCTGAAATCAATTAAAACACAAATAGCTGATGTGGTTCCCAATAGCGGACTGCACCCTAAGACAAGGTCTCCGGTGCAGGATGCAGTAGGAAGAGAATGGTTGGTGTCAGGCCTTCAGTCCAACTGGGAGGGGTGCCCAGCAGAGGAGGAAAGTGACCTGGAGGTAGAAATTCTTGTCCACTTTAATGTTTGACCTTCGGACAAACGGCTGACGGGGGAGTAGGTACTCATGGAAGGTCTTTAGTGGAAGGTGCCTGGTCTCTCCAGGAACAAGACACACAAAGAAAAACCCTGGAAACCTAGTGGTTTACGGGGCACGGCTCCCTGGAGAACTTCACACCAGCCAGGCCACCGGAGGGGAGGTGTCCCACCTCTGTCACAGCGTCCGTCGTGTGTGGAGCTGCGGGTGTCCTCAGACACTTCATGTTAGTCTGGGCACCTTGCGTCCTGGTGGGAACCCAGGGAAGTAGGTCGGCTGTCCCGAGCTCTCGACCTCACTTTTGCCCAGCAACTACTTACATCCTTGGCCTTATGAGTAAGCTCGATGCTGGGTATCTCTCGCTCACGATTCTTAGTTATTGCAGAAGTCATTTCTTAGATGCTATTAGTGCTTCAGCAAACTAGGGGAGCAAACAAGCAAGAGGAAGGTGTGGGAAACAGGTCTGATGGGATCTAAAAGGGAAGAGATGTGAAGGGCAATGGTTAGAGACAGACCCCAGGGGGCGAGGCGGCCAGTCCATACTGGAGCAGTCTGACTGAAGCTGCCCCAGCTGCATGCCTCTGGCCTCGGATCCCATTAAAATCTGTCAGTGCCAGGAGTTTGGCCTAGACCCTTTTGTGGACTTGGCTTTCTGGGTCATGCGCTAATATTGCTTTCTTTCTTCTCTATGCCATAAACATGGGAGGCAAAGCATCAAAGCTTTTAGAATATAGATATGGTTTTCAGCCAAGATGCATCAAGAACTAACCACAAAACGAAGTTTCTATTCACTTACATTAAAATTAAAAACTTTTCACCAAAAAGTACCATAAGGAAAATGAAAAGAAAAACTACACATTGTGTATATGTGTGTTGGAGAGTATTGGCAACACATATACACAAAGTTTTATTATGCTGAATATATAGATATACTAGAGGCCCGGGGCACAAGTCATGCATGGGGGTGGGGTGTGTCCCTCAGCCCAGCCTGCACCCTTTCCAATCTGGGACCCCTCTCACAATCTGGGACTGCTGGCTCCCAACCACTTGCCTGCTTGCCTGCCTGATTGCCGTTTACTGCTTCTGCCTGCCAGCCTGATCACTCCCTAACTACTCCCCTGCCAGCCTGATCGACACCTAACTGCTCCCCCGCCAGCCCGATTGCCCCTAACTGCCCTCCCCTGCCAGGCTGGTCACCCTTAACTGCCCTCCCCTGCTGGCCTGGTTGCCCCCAACTGTCCTCTCCTGCTGGCCTGGTCGCCCCCAACTGTCCTTCTCTGCCAGCCCGGTCACCCCTAACTGCCCTCCTCTGCTGGCCTGATTGTCCACAACTGCCCTCCCCTGCCAGCCTTCTTTGTGTTGGAGTAATGGTCAATTTGCATATTACTATTTTATTAGATAGGATGTTTACTAGTCTATCTTCATATAAGAATATATGAAAAACTTCTACAAATCAGCAAAAAAAACCAAACAAACAAAAAAGCCACTAAGAACAAAATGGACACAAGATATGTACAGGCATTTCACAGAAGAGGAAGAAGGATGGAAATAAACACATGAAAAGATGTTCAATCTCCTTGAACATCTTACCACAGTGAGATCTTTCCCACCTCCCAGAGGCACAACTGAAGCAGCCCTGTACTGAAACTGAACTACATGTCAGGGAAGAGAAGTACACTGCTGGCAGGAATACACCGTGGCAACAGCATCTGGGAAACAATTTGGCATTATCCTGCAGAGCTGAAAGCACGCTTACCCTAGGAATGAGTGGTACCCTGGAGCAGAAAGCTGGTGTGTCTTAACGTGGGGGATGGGACTACATTAAAGTCCTAGCCTTCAAAGTGCCGGGTGGGCTGGTGCTCTGATTCACAAGTTATTGGCCCCCTCGGGCAGCCGCCAGCCTTGTCCTCCCACTTACCTCCATGTGCCGACAAATATTGATTTCTGCATGTACAATGATATTAATAAGTTTGGAAAGGTCTGCCTGCCAAATATTTATAGGATATTCATAGAAATGTTGTTTAACCTGGAAACAATCTGAAGACCATACAGGCAAATGGATAGCTTAGTACAGTGGTTGGCAAACTGTGGCTCGCGAGCCACATGTGGCTCTTTGGCTCCTTGAGTGTGGCTCTTCCACAAAATACCATGTGCGGGCGCGCACGTACAGTGCAATTGAAACTTCGTGGCCCATGCGCAGAAGTTGGTATTTTGTGGAAGAGCCACACTCAAGGGGCCAAAGAGCCGCATGTGGCTTGCGAGCTGCAGTTTGCGACCACTGGCTTAGTATATTGCGATACAGTCTTTAAATGGAATACTATGCACCAATGAAAATGAATGGACCGGAACTACATACAACTCTGCCAATTCTTGGTGAACCTTGTCAGAAAAGCAATGCCACCTAATATTCCGTTCTATCAAGGGGGACACCTTCACTATTTAAATGTGAAAATGGAACATGTCTAAGAGAAGAAATGGTTTTCACAGGGAGAAACTGTAAAGTTCAGGAAAAAAAAATTCTTACCACTAAAGTTTTGGGAAACATTTTATAATTTATATATAAAATCTCAGTAAGAAACCATGTAAAATGACAGAAATAACCACTTTACATTGAGTCAAAAAAAATTTCACACACACTGAATGTAAATTTTAATTACAAAACAAGAATATGAATAAAACATTTTAAAATAATCTCAATTATTTGGCAACTCATCACATCATTGCTAGAGACAAATTTGATCGTAAGAACAGTTTAATCTTATGAAAAATGTAAGTTGGACAGTTTGCTCGTATGGGAGTTGAAGGTGTTTAAAAAAGGACCTGGCAGCAAAGCCAGTCTCTATCCTGAAGTAATTGTGCAGGAAACAACACAAAATCCTGAATCATGATAGCAGTGACCTGATCTTCGAGGCGTTTCTCTTCCGGAAAAGGTGATGGGGAAAGAACAGGGCCTCAGCCTAGGGGCAGCAGAGGGGCGCGGCCTCGGGCGGAGGGGTTTCTGCCGCAGGTGACAGCCGCAACGCTACCAGACCAGAGCCCCTCCCGCCCGTGGGCTGGTAGTAAAGTCACAGATGCGAGAATCGTCTAAAACAAGTTACATTCCTAAAACACCGACCCACGACTGTGAGCAGAAGAGCGGTGGGCGGTGAGCTAAGCTACTTCACTGGCTGCATGCGCGGAGGCTCCGGAGTTCCTGCCAGGCCAGGCGGAGACAGGTACAGGGCAGGCAGTCCTAAAACACTTCTAATGACTGCACAGCCTTTAAAACCCTTCCATTAATTAAAAAAATAATAAAATAATAAACAGATATATAGTAAAGTTCACAGATAAGTTTTCTCTGTAAAATAAATAAAGTGTTCATTGATTAGCATCATACACAGAGTAAAATACAACCTATTTTTACATGTTTATATACTGTACACAGGGGACCCGCAGGCGGCCTGGTGTCCGATGGGCGGGAGGGTGTGTGTTGGTGGTGTGCCCCGTGGGGAAATCCCAATGTTAAAATATACAGCTCCTTTGTCTTGAGTTCAGATACAAAGTAAACATTTTCCTTTATCTGAAGTAAATGTACATAATACCTTCTATGAACAATAGTTTATAAAGCTGCTTCAAACCTACGAGGAAAGCCTGCACTAGGAACTCAGCACATGCGTGTCCTTTCCCTGGTTAAAGCCCGCTGACGGCGAGGCTGGAGCGTCCTCCCTCTTCTCCATCGAGACCACTCGGGCTCAGGACGCCCAGGGCGGCAGGCAGATTACCGCTTCACCTTCTTCGTGGGCGCTTCCTCCACTCTCTGCTGGCCTCGCGTGCGCGTCCCTGGTGGGCTGGCCTCCCTCTTGCGCTTGGTGGAAGGGGACAGCTGTGCCTTCGACCTGCAGTGGACAAAATCCAGGCAGGGGTGAGAGGTCATAGGAGCTGCTTTGAAGGATTTGTGAATTCTTTAAAAAGATGGAAGGTTTTTGACCTTGAGCGCCCAGAAGAGAAAACTGGGGTAGCGTTCTATGGGAAAAGGAGAGTCCGGAAGAGCTGGAGCCGACCCGCTATTTGCTGATGGCCTCATCCAGAGTCAGAAGCCTGGCCTGGCTCCGCTCTGCCACACTGTAGGTGCTGACCTTGGTCAACTCGACCTCTGAGCCCCAGTTCTTCCATCTTCACACAGCCACTCACGCACACTGCCCCCTGTGGGAACAGTGGCAGCAGGCATGCTTGCCCATGCTGCGCCGAGTTAGCCAGGCATTCAGACCTGTGACCGACAGGAAAACAGGCCTCGCCTTCGGTCCCGGTCAGGCGCTGGCATGCAAGGCTCCCAGGTGTTGAGGGCAGGCCTGTACAGGAGGGCCGTGTGGGGAGGACAGACCGGTGAGGCCCCTGAGACGCCCTCTGCACCTTCCTAGTCCATTTGGAGTAGGTTTCCACTTGGGAAACCAGTGATCCCCAAAGACAGTTATTTGGCAAGACAAAATTCCTCAAGGAACTTGGGAAGAAGGCATTGCTGTACCAGAACTCGTTTCAGAGGGTTAGTGACCTGAAGTGCGCAGGGGCTTACCCTCCTACTGGGACTGACTAGCTGTTTCTGGCTGCCCAGTTTGGCGCTGGCTGTGCAGATGGCTCTCTACAGTACTTTCTGAAAGGACTGCAGAAAGCTGGGCCTCTGGAAAGGACGAGGCCCCCGTGGGTGAGTCAGAGAAAGGGGACGAAAGGAGGACAATGGCTGGTCTTCGGAACGTTGCTAAGGAGCAGATCTCATGTCTCCAAGACTAACTCTGTTTTTTTCTGTGTGAGACAGTTTCCAGTGATTTACAGAAAGGCGAATCTGTGATACACAGGATACACATTGGCTGACAAGGTAAATATCCCAAAGTGTTCACGAGAGTGGAGTCCGGGGCCGAGCTTAATGAAGGCGCAGTCTGCAGGCTGAAGGTGGAGGCCCTGGGACTGGGTCCACATAGTCTACTACCTAAGTTTCAGGTGAAGAAGACCTGGGTCACCAGCAGAAACGCTACGAGGAGGACCTGCTGGGCGCATGCGGGTCAGGCGGGAGCTCAGGGTCTGCCGCGCCGACGCAAGGCCTCGGGAACGGAGGTGGGCAGTCCTCCGTGTTCATCAGCCTACACTCGGTGCAGAGCGCTTGCTTCTTAGAGGAGACGTAGCTGAGGACAGGGATGACCAGGGGCGCACACGAGAGAAGCCCAGCAGCTGCCCTTGGATGTTTAAGGGGGAGCCTCAGGGAGGCCGGCTCTTGCTGAGGCCCAGGAAGGAGGCCAGGAGAAGGCGGCTGAGAGGCCACCGCGGCTGTGCTGGCGCAGCGCCTGATACCAGCTGTTAGCGGTACTGACCCGCCAAGACCCCTCCCCACCCTGAGAATCTGTGTAACGCGGGGACTGTGAAGACGTGGTACCTGGAACCCATCACCCTGCCAAGGCACCTGAACCAAAGGGAAGAACGCTTGTGAACCAAACGCTTTAAAGCACGTAAGGCAGAGCACCGATAAGTCAGTGGTTACAGGACCGAGTCAGGGGAGATGGACTTCTGAAGAGGGAATTGAACGGGCAGATACAACAGCTACTCTGAGACACTCATTGGAAGATGCTGAGGAGCCGGTGGGACTTTCTGAGGGGCCCTGACTGAGAGGGAGGCGGTGGTGCTGGGGGTGCCCTGCACCTGACACAGGGCACTGGGCTCCCGCACCCACCCCTCCTCTCAGCAGGGATCTAGATTCTGACGTGTCTTCCATTGATCTGAGCTGCCCCCCCAACAAACACACACGGGACCACCTCCCTCCCAGACATGTGGGCACCTCAAGTTTCCAGCTCGACAGTCCGAGTCTCTGAGGAATTACACCAAGGCCCAGTGGCTGCTAATGACAAGCTGGGAGGAGTGATAAATCGGTTGGTATTCAGCCTCTATGTAAACATAAGCCACTCCCATGGCAGGTGTTAATAAGTGATATTCTAGAAATAAATACTCCTGAACTTTTTAATCTTGGATAAGAAAATTACAGATGATGATACCAAGATTAACAGCTGTGAATCACATTAAAAATGGAAAATAGTCTCACTTCAGAAAAATTATTAAACTATAAAGTGATGTGACGTTTCTGAAAAGTGCAGTGGGGCGGGGAACACTGGTGGTAACAGGAACACCGACCCGGCTTCTCTCCTTGAGGACTATGCCAAGCCCCCGATGTTCTAATGCACCCTGAGACGTAAGGGATTGCGCAAACACACTGGACTGTGGTACTATTTCCCAGAGGCTTCTGGCTAGACTAGGGTTTGGGAAACATGAAATTACTAGTTCTGTAAGCTAACAGTGGTCTCATGTGGGCAATTTCACGTGAACAGCCCCTTCCGGAGACTGGTTGGAGGCCCCTCCCTCGCTCGTTGGAGCGAAGCTGCTGCCTGTGGGGACTGTGCTGCATGGGTTGTGTCTCACCCTGGTGATCAGCGTATCAGAGACACCTACGCACGGTCGATAAATAACGTGTAAAGGCTTCCACCAAACAGGTCTCTGAAGCCTGGCCAGGACTGTGATCCCCAGTAATGGTGGAAGATGGAAACAGGTTTTCCAAGGAGAACGAAACGTCAGGGGCTTAGAGCACAGGCTCCCTGACACGCAAAGGCCTCTGGGAGCTCTGTGTGCCCGTTACCTCTGGGCCTCTGACCTGGCGGCGGACCTGGTGGTGGCCCCCAAGGGCTCGTCCTCTTCCTCCTCCTCCTCCTCCTCCTCCTCGGACTCCTGGTCTTTCCTGTCCTCGGTGGCTTCAGAAACCGACTTCTGGCGTTTCCTTTCTGGTTCCGAGGATTCTGCTCAAAGAGAAGAGTCACACCTGGATTGTACAATTCCCAACGTGCTTCCCAGGCCAGAGCCCGGAGTTCAGAGCGTGGGGTGTTAGGGACCTGCAGGCAGAAGTGGTTTTCCATTTCCTCTGGGTTTCGGCGCTTGCGACTCACAACTGTTTAGCTTAGTCTCAAACACATTTGGGAGAGTTTACTTAGGCAGTGCACAGCCAGCGTTCATGCACACTTCACGCCGACTCAGAGCATCTGGGACGTACCACTTCTGACACGGGATTAGAGCCGGTTCACACGTATTTATGTAACATTAATACCAGCTGTGCCCCACCGGAGTTTTCTCACCCGAAGGCTCTGCAACCGAGCACTCGCTGGGAACGTACCGGCATCGTCAGACGAGGTGAGAGAACGCTTGGGCTTCCTTCCTCGCCGCCGTGCACCTGCCACCGTTCTCTCGTCACCGTCATCCTGGAAGCAATTATGTTAGAGTTGAAAGGGTGGTCCGCTGAGCATTTACTGAGTTTATCTCTAAAGGCCATGTCTTGATAAGAAAATCAACACTTACGTTGCTTCCACTTCTTTCTTGCAGGGCACCTGGTTCTTTACTGGACTCATCTTCAAGAAAAGGAAAACCTCCGCATTAATACTTCATCAGTGTAACAATTAAATGGCAACAGTCAGGCTTGTGGTCTATGAATACACCAGTGCTGATGAATGAATTTTCAAACAATTCATCATGTTTTGTATGAGCCAAGCAAAGTCCGAGTTGCAACTCTGGCACATATGGATGTTGAGTCACGACACTGAAGGTTTGTCACTAATAAGCTCTGTGATCTGGGCAAACTCCCGGAGCCTAGTGTTTTCAGCTGTAGGATGAGGAGTTGGGTTAGACTACCTTTATGGTCCCTTTCAGCTCAAAGGCTCTGAAGCTGGAAAGGGAGGAGAAGGGGCCATGGAGGGCCCCCCCAAGGGCACCAGAAACTGTGGTCAGGATTGCAGACTCCACTGGAATCTCAATGTAACTCTGTAAATATTACAATCCCATTATGTAGTTAGAAAAAATGAGGCTCCAGTAACTTCATTTAAGCAATCTGTTCATCACATAACTGAGAAATTGGGTGATAACTGGAATTCTTTGACTCCAAATACATTATGGTAACTAAAAAAAAATTAAAAAAATATTTTAAGACACTATTAGTTTGTATAAGCCTATTCTTCATGTATTTGTTTCCTGTGTCTTGGTAAGAAAAATGAATTTTAGAGTTTAGTTTGATACACTATCTTCCAATAGCTAGATTATGGGATCCTCGTAAGACGCTCCACAACCCAGACACTTATCAGTGATGGGACCATAGCAGTCGCCCTTCTCTGCAGTCAACAGACAAGCACACATGGAAGAGTTGCGTCAAGAAAAGGGCCCACAAAGAGGAATCCGCTCTAAACTGGTCATCATTACCCCGATTCAGAACCCCACTGCTAAACAACCCCAAACACAATCACACAGCTTACACTGGAATTCTTAAAGGGCATTCAAGTTATAAAAACCCTTGCTATAGGGATTTAAAATATTGTAATATTGTGAATAAAAATTGGCTAAAAGCCAAGCATAAGCAGAATCTCCTTTTTAAAACAAACAAGCAAACATTAATCTTCGAAGAGATAAGAAAAACTAAAGTATGGCCACAGATCACATGTGTTAAGTGTGGAGAAACTTACATTCTCCATTTGCTTGACCTCGGTGATCAAAATACATCCCCTCCTGATTTGACCATGCTGCTCATTTGACCCAAAATAGCTGCCACACCCATCTTTTTGCCTATGTCGAACCTACAAAACCCCCTAGTGGCTCTTCTTGCTTTTATGTAAAAATTGTTAGACCATGAAATGAATATATACACATTGTAAAAAATTCTGGAAAATGTAGGCAACAGTAACAAAAAACATGGAATGTGCCCATTATCCCAGCATCCGGAGCTAATCACCATCAACAGTTGGAACCAAGACACAAATACTTGAAACAATTTTATCACTTGCATCCTGGCTTTGACACTGCAAAAGCTGCTTTCGAAATTCTTCTTCTGAGAACAATAGGCTCTTGATAGCAGTGCCCAGCCCCAAGGCTGGTTTATTTCTCCCGGACACATGTTCAATAAGTTATGGTTTGCACATGGCAAAGTGCCTTCCCTAGTTTGCGTTTTCCTGCCTTCATGCTCCTCTCTGAAGGCTTCCCGGACTTCTAAAACCAAGAATGGCTCAGATCACAGGGAAAGCCAAGAGGCACAGTCTCTCATGGCGGTAAGGACAGCTGTCTTCTCCAAGGAGGCAACCCAGTCCAGTGAGAAACCATGAAACTGTAAAGCTACCCCTGCAGCAGCCTCGTGCCTTTCTTACATCACACAGAGCAATGCTGTAGGTACACACCTGCTTGCATTACTTTCGGTTTGCCACCAGGGGGAGACTGTTCTACCTAAATTTAAACAAACAAAACATTGAAGTCAGCATTTGTCATCAGCACATAGAGAGGTTTAGGACCTCCATTTAAATAGACAGAACATTTGGGTCCTATTTTCTGCAGGGGATGAAGAACACCAAGTGAACATGATGCCATGCTTTTATCGGGGCTGCCACAGCCTCCTCCCCGGCCACTCCCCTCCCTGGCACTGGAGGACATGCAGCACAGCCCACTGTTAATAGTCCCCAACTCCCATGACCAGCTCGCACACTGAGAAATGCATTCACATGTGCCTCTTTGGTTTTGTTGTCTTACAATAATTCTATGGTACCCAAGGAAATGGACTCTCAAAGGGCCATGTGGCTGGCCCCATGTCATGGCCTGAGAGTAAGGGGCAGAGCTGAGGCCCAAATCCCACTGCCCTTTGTTAGTTCAGCGGACATATCTGTCCTTCTGATGATGCTGTCACCAAAACTCACGCAGTGAAATCTGGATTCAATGATCTCGTTGGGCATATGTCTCAAAGACAAAGATAAAGAAGCCACTGTCTAAAAACTATGCAATACAGCGAATTTCTGCATTTTAATTAAGAGTGACCACAGAGGGCAAGTTCCTAGAAAATTTTTATGTAACCAAACTCTCACGTGAGGAAGGAA
The DNA here is from genome assembly GCF_028538775.1 of Myotis yumanensis. NCBI lineage: Eukaryota > Metazoa > Chordata > Mammalia > Chiroptera > Vespertilionidae > Myotis > Myotis yumanensis. The sequence goes on along the minus strand of NW_027223752.1, from coordinate 234,121,826 downwards.
GCAGACTGAAGAACCAACAATGCTGAGGTGAAAATATTAGCAATTAGATAGTAGTTGAATGGTTATTCAATATTTTCTTTAAGAAAGCCTTTTATAGTTTTTCAAATACGGTTAAAAAATAAAATTGTTCAGAATATTAGATGCTGCGGTATACCCATTCTAGGTCAAGAGCAAACGTGAAGAGTTTTTATCTTTTGCAATTACTTACAGTGACAATGCCGGTATCTGCTTTGCAGTCTTCTTCTAAAAAATGCAAAAACAAATCTCACTTAGAAAATCAGTTTGAAAATGTCTTGTGTGAACTACAAACACACCAAGTACCCACTTGTTTTTAATGCTGTTTCCACAGGGTGTTTCCGAGGTCTTCCTCTCTTCCTTTTAATGATCACTGGCTGGTCTTCCTAAGGGGAAAAGGAAAAAATATATATTCATTTTACCTGCCATTACACAGATCATATGTCATTTTCTCAAAACGAGAGTTAGGGTTCCTTCCGAAAGGTCTCCGATCCTGGCTCTGTCACGTAAGAGACACAGGACGCTGGGCTCAGCATTGCTTTTCTCAGTGCTGTCCCCTCACCTCAAACACAGCCAGTGCAGTGCGAACTCTTGGCTGTGAGAATTCTGAGATAACGAGGCAATGCCAGCAGGCACTTGGTGTTTAACTTTCACTTCTGAATCAGTTCGCACACCCATTTACATTCGGGTCCGGTCCAGTCACTTGTGACCACACGTGATTCCTTATAAAGAGGAAAGGAGGCCACTGAATTTCTCATATAGAGTATGAGAAAACAGAAAGAATGATTAAAAAGTCCGGCAAACTAGGCAATGGTTATCCAGAAGGCCTGGCGGGGGCTCAGGCTGTTTCCCTGGATTCATAGGCCTGTCCCAGGCCACTGCGGTTCTGTGCCTCACTGGGCTCTCTGCAAATCCGAATGGAGAGGGAGCGAGCAGCCTCCCAGGAGCCTCTGTCGGGCCTCGAGAATCTGGTCCCCGTGGGAGCCCGCACACCTGCTGCTGCTGCTCCCATTCTGTCCTGCCCAGACCCTGGGCGCAGCCGCACTTGCACTCTGGCCTGCATGGCTGTGTGGGTAGCTGTGCTGAGCTGCCTGTGAGGGACCTGAGTGGCCGTGAGGACGGCTCTGGGCTGATCCTGTGCGGCTGTGACAGAAATAGGCCTCATATAAACGTTTGGGTTAAATGAAGGTGAAGAGAACATAATGAATCAAAATGACACTGATAAAACGGCACCCCCTGTAGTTAAAAAAAAAAAACCCCAATTTCTTCAACTCCTTCAAAAGAAAATTGAGGTCACAGCATTTTATTTGTTTTTAGTCCTTAAGTAAATGGGAACAACAAGTATGAAAGCTGTCCTCACTCACCTCCTGAGACTTAGAGTTGTCATCGTCATTCTGCTCTGTCTTCTCGCCAGCAGCTTCGCCACCGCTATACTCATCTGCAGAAATGGCAGAGCTCCGTCGGCTGGGGACCAGGGTCCGCCTCACCGCCGACCCCACCCAGGGGACCACACAGCCCTGCCACACACGCACTCCACTCTCAGGCCCAGGCCTCCACAGTTAAGAAGCCAGAGTCTGGTTAGCTGGTAAGCAGCACATTTTGGGTAGAACAGGATCCAAATCAGAAACAATGCCCACGCCCTCAAAATATCAAGCAGGCGTGTGACCAGATTGTCATGTGGGAACGAGTGGCGAGTGCCGTTTCTGTTGGGGATGCCTGGCCCCAGATGCTGCTGCCTGAACAGTTAGTCTCCTCTCAGCACATTTCATCTCAGCAGATGGCCCCTCACCTCGCTCCTCCATGGCCCGAGCGGCAGCGGTGCGCGTGCTGGGACTGGTTTTAGATGACTCTTCCGAATCCCCAGAGCTCTCTTCCTGCAGAGGAGTTGAACAAGATAAGAAATGCCTTTTATAAACTCGTCCATTTAGCCTCCAAAAGTTTTCCTTTTTATTATAAAAACAATTCCACAGTGATCTTTTAGAATAGTCTGTTGTAAACTGTTTTAAAAAAGGAACGATTGTTGCTACCAGTGAAAGTATAAAAAGGATACAAATTTTGAAGACAGAAGGACATGAGATAAGGTTCAAGCATAAAGCACCAAGGCTGCCAGTTTTCTCCCTGCAAAATGGAAATCGCTCTTCTCCCTCACCCTTGACTTGGTGTTTTCGAGAGAAAATGCAGGAGAACAGGAACTTGAAATAAATTTCATGAAATAAAAAAAAAATGTACCTGGATTTTTATTAGTGTCTATCTTATAACAAGCACATTAAATATAGTTTATTATTAAAAAGATAAAAAATAAAGTGCACCTTTTGTTTCTTTTTTGAGCCTAAAAAACACACCTTTGATAATACAGTGATTATTATTAGAGATTCATAAAGGAAAAGGGGTACTGGAAGGAAAATATGTACGTGCTCACTCTGCAGGAATGGGGTCACTCCTGACATTTAAACTAGTGTGTGGAAAGGTACCTTCGCATCTCGTGGCTCAGCTTCAGAGCGTCGCCTCCGTGCCGCTTCTATTTTGGAATCCGGGGCATCTGAATTATCGTCTGAAAATCAGTTTGGACAGAATCACAAAGGGATAAAAGCTAAGTGGGAAATGAAACGCTTGGTTCTGTTTTAGGATAGTCTGAGGCTTCTTTCTGGGGCTTGTGCTTCAGAGATGCTAGGTATTCTAAATGTATGTATAATGTCATGTGATTTGAACACTGAACACTGGCCTTGAGAAAGCCAAAAAAAATAAATACTAATATAAAAATCCACAAATGCTCAATGACACCACAAACACAGCAGTTCTATGGAAAGGGCGTAGGGCATGTGGATACTCCACCTTCCTGAAGGAGTTTCCTATGAGGTGCAGTTAGTGATGAAGACCATGGGCGTGGCTGGGAATCTCTCAGGATCTTATTTTCTTTATTTATGAAATGGTGATAATACCTAACACATAGTTATTGTGAATGTGTATATTACCATGGATAATAACTAGGTATAGTATGAACTGAATAATTGTAAAATAGTTATGTTCCCTGCCAAAGAAAGAAAAGTATTTATCCATTCTTTCTCACATATTATTTAACTAGTGGCCTGGTGCATGGATTCATACACATTGAAAGGAAATTAATTAGAAGAAATATTTTAATATCGCTATTCGTCCTTTCTCTATAATAGAAGTGTCAACCAAATTCACGATTGACAATGACAGATCGAAACACATGCGTGCGATTGGCACCAGCGAGAGCTTTATATGTATACTAGAGGCCCGGTGCACGAATTTGCACATCAGTGGGGTCCCTCGGCCTGGCCTACAGGAGTGGGCCGAAACTGGCTCTCCAACATCCCCCAAGGGCGCAGGCCAGGCTGAGGGACCCCACTGGTGCACGATTGGGGCAGGGAGAGACGTGGGAGGTTGGCCAGCTGGGGAGGGACCGCAGGAGGGCCCCAGGGCATGTCCAGCCTGTCTTGCTCAATCCCGATTGACCAGACCCCAGCAGCAAGCTTACCTACTGGTCGGAGCACCTTCCCCCTGGTGGTCAGTGCATATCATAGCAACTGGTTGACTGTCTGCCCCCTGGTGGTCAGTGCACATCATAGAGAGCGGTTGAGCGGCCTTAGCATATCATTAGCATATTACGCTTTGATTGGTTGAATGGCTGACCAGTCGACTGGACACTTAGCATATTAGGCTTTTATTATGTAGGATTTTTAAACTGCCATTGTGTGTTATATGTACTGGCCGGTCAGTCTCGAGCATGTACTAGTCAACGTTTATTTTTAAATTGCCAGTGTGCGTCAGATGTACCGGCTGGTCGGTCAGTCTGATGGACGGAAGGACGGACGGTTGGTCACTTAGCCTTTTATGTAAATAGATAAGTGTTTACTGAACTTGTACTTTGTGTCAGGTATCTATAAATATAAAAGGGTAATATGCAAAGTATCCCCATGGGAGTTCAACCAGGAGCCGATCGCTTGCTATGACGTGCGCTGACCACCAGGGGGTGGCGAGGAATGAAGGAAAGCCCCATCCAGCAGCCAGAAGGCCCTAATCAGCCCTAATCGCCGGTGAGGCCTACCCATGCATGAATTTTGTGCATTGGGCCTCTAGTTAAAGTATAAAAATCTCTGCACTGTCCAGTAATGGTAGCCACTAGCCACATGGGGCTCCTGAAATTTAAACACAATAAAAAATTCAATCTTTCATTTACATGGACCACATTCAAGTACACAGCTAGTAGCCACTGTCCTAGACAAAACAAACATAGGACATTTTCCTGCTGGACAGCACTGCCACAGACCAGGAGGAAGCCAACGAGGCACAGAAGGGCCATTAGGTGCCTTTACTCTAGTGCTTCACTAGCTCCGTGGGGCACTGGTTTATGACCTAAAATAAGGAATTACGTGGTGCCTGGCTGGGCCTCAGGCCCAGGCTGCAGGAGTCCCAGGGGCTGGGTCTCCTCAGCAGATAATCTGGACCAAGTCCATAAAAGACCCTTCAGGCGTCAAGCTGGTCTGGAAACAAACTAGACTCGAGCTGGGAAGTAAACAACTACAATTCATCCGTGAACATACGGGCTTGATTTAAAAATCCGTGTACATGTGGACCCAGGCAATTCAAACCCACGTTCTTCAAGGTCAACTGTATTTTCGATCCTGGTTGGGAATCTGTGTATACGGAGGGCTGACCTAAGTTACACTCAGATTTTCTACTGTGCAGGCGGTCAGGGTCCCTACCCCTCGTTCTGTTCAAGGGTCAACTGTACCACCCTCTAGAATTTTCTGCTCTTAGCCCACTATTTCACATGTGAAAATAACATGATTTTCAAATATGCCTGAAACAAGGACATGTATGTTCTAAGTACCCAGTTCGTCTTCTGAGGAGGGGTCGTGCTTCTTCCTTTTCCTCCCACGCGTATTCCTTTCGTTCTCCTCCACCTGGAATTTAGAATGACCCTGTTAAAGGCACCTGGATTTGCATCCTGCCCACTGAAATGCGGCACATTAACTTCTAGCCTTCAGAATATAATTTCATATAAATGTAAAAGTCTAGAATAACACTTTTGGCATCTAGATTTGGATTAGTCTAAGCTTGAGTCTTTTCTTTTTTTCAATTCGAGTATAAATCTACATGAAATATCAAACCTGTCTCTGGTTACATACTATACTTCAACAGTTCTAAAATACATTTACAAAGCATTTCTCATGTTGCCATCTCTGCAGTCGAGCTATGCGTGACGATCGGCGGCACATAATGAACTAACTGGTGTTTCTCTCCCCTCAGTGGCCCATGAAAGGGCAGATGAGAGGCAGGACATGAAAAGAGATTCTTGAGTGTGAACAGGGACATGTCCAAGTCACCCTGGGGTCTGTCCAATTACCTGAGCACCACCTGAGCAGACACAGATCACAGTGATATGGAGAACTCTCAACCCTCCCCTTTATTTTTGACATATACACAGAGTGAAGCCTCTGTGCCCAGGTGAAAACACTGTATAAAACACGAACTCCCCAAGTGTCTTATAAAACCCACCTCTGTAGGATCTGCTTCAGCACCTTGACCCCGTCCGACTTCTGTGCTGTCATCTCTAGCACTGGAAATCTCTGAGCAATAAACACAAAAAAGAAAAACAACCTTAAATATTTATCCATCCCAGTACCTACTGTAGGGGTGAGTGTGGCAGCGGAAGGAAAGAGGAGGAGACTTTGCAGACGACGTGGCGGGACCCTCTAGGCACCGCCAGGGAGGCCCAGGACTTCCATGTCCAGATGTGAGCCAAGGGGGTTCAGGGAGGGAAGAGGACCCCTGACTTCACAGCCACCCTCCTGGCTCCGGCAGCAGCACAGCATGAGTGCCCAAGGAGAACAGGCATCACTTCTCAGTCATCAGGTTAGCGAACACCCAAACCACAGGATAATTAAACACGGGAGAAGGCGCGGGGTGAGAACTGAAAAGCCACCGGGGACGATTTGGCTCATTCAGTCAAGTGGAGGAGGTGTCTCTCCCACCCACAGCTGGAGGGACAGTGCACTCACTGCACATGCACTGGGAAACGGGCAGGATCACGCGCAGGGACCCTCTGTAATGGGAGAAGTGACAAAAACCTAACGGAGCAAAAAAGTAAGAACTGGCCTATTCACACTCGGAATCCTAAAGAGCAGCCGAAGAAAAGTAACTAGAGTAGACACATGGACAGGACAACCTTTCAGAACACAGTGCTGCCGAACCAACGTGGTGGAGTTTCTGCAATGAGATACCCTCTTCCTAAAGCTCGCACCATAGGCTACGTACTGTGTGTGAGAACATATACAGTGAATACAGAGTGGTGGGTCCCTGTGGGGTAGATAAAAGGAGATTGGGATTGGGATGGTATAATGTAGATTCAACTGTATCTATAACATTTTTAAAAAAGCATCTGAAGCAAATATACTAAACTTTAAGTTATGACAAAATTAGGTGATGGGTACGTGGATTTATAATTATTGCTGCTTTCTGCTGGTTTGAAATATGGTGTAACACGCTATAAAATAGCTGTAGCAAAAAAAAAAAAATAGCTGTAGTGAGGATTAAGACCACTTTCCCCATTCTTGATACAGAATGAACAAAATCTATAGGAACAAACCGAACTCTGTGTTCTGTTGGAAAAGAGAATTATCCCTCTGGAGTTGGCAGCCTTCCCCGTCATGAAGTCATGAAGTGAGGGCCCACCCCTGGGAGAGACCGACATAAAGGTGACAGCCCTGATCCATGAGGAACTACCCCAGCCAACCCTCAGCTCAGAATTCTCCTGCAATGCAGACCACAGGGGACTGCATGTCCGTATGTGCACGGGAACGGAGCCCAACATGAGGTCACTCACAAGGTGTAGTGCTCCAGGCACCACTTACACACTGCATGCTGCAGGGCCTAGACTAAGCCCCTGGGCCTCTTGGGGCTCACTATCCTCAACTCCCGATGTGGTGCCACCAACGTTCACCTGACTGCATTACCTTAATTCAATGAGAGGAGACCTAGGGGTACTTGCCCCAGGGCCTGGCACACAGCAGGCACTTAACAATTGTCATTGTAGCTGCTAGTAAAATGACTACTAGGAAATTAGTTAACTTACCTTCTTTGTTATGAGACTTGCTGTGAACGTCTTCATTTGTTCTTGAGCCTGAATTTTCGACCTAAATATACAATAGGGAAGTTGCCGTGGTTAGTCTGAGAAGTCTGGGAGGCAGAAGGGAAAGAGCATCATCTGCTGTTAGTGGGGACGCCGAGAGGGGCCGGGATGCGTGCTCTTTTCATTTTCACCTGGAAGTTCAAGAGCACAGAGCATCTTCCTCTGGAGGAAGGTCCCGATCAACAATTACCATTCTACCGTGCTTATTCTCCTTGCCTTTAAAATTATTGCCGCAAAAGTGTTAAGAAAGAAAACATCCCTGAATTCTGATTCCTCTTCCCATCCAACGATCCCTCTTGATATTTTTTCCCTTTACTTAAAATGCTAAAGGATTCTGTTGTTCTGTCATAAGATTTCCCTTTGGCAAATCTTGTCAACTACACCTTTTGTTTCTCTCTTTACTGAGGGAAAGTTTCAGAATAGCCTATAACATTCAAAATCCAGTATTAGAAAGGACGGCTGTGACTGGATGGGGAGGCAGCTGCCGGGACGCAGGCATTCAGGGGAACTCTGAGGTCGGATGGGGCACATGCTGGGAGCTCACAGTCGCCTGCTAGCTCCGCAGGGAAAGCCTGAACCAACCCAAGTGGGCTTCTCCTTCCTTCTCACTCAGCAGCCTGCACACAAGCTTCCTGCTCCAAACGGGGTGTTTCCACAGGGTGAGGGCCCTGAGGCCACAGGGGGCTGGGAAAGACCATGGCTGCCTGCAGGGTGCGTTTCACAGTGTTCACTCCTGGTATGATCTCAGGGCACAAAAGGGATTATGAGCCACATGTGAAAAAAAGTATATACGGCCATTACAGTTTGGTATTTTCAGAAAAACTACTAAAACATAAAGTCAACTTTCATTCTCAAAAATATGTTGTGTCCACAACACTGTGATTAATGACTGCCACAACCCGACTTGCAACACAGCAATAACCGATGGAAAGGCCAGTTCTCTGACATTTCCTTAGTATTCGCGCCCCAGGTGAGCATTCTAGTCTCAGCGATCTGGGCAGCCTTCCACTTCCTTTTATTTCATGACACTGGCCTACATTCAGTGCTGAAAATTCAGAGTGACTTTTTTTTTTTTTTTTTGAGGAAAACAACTATATTTCATGACATCAGTGGATATAGTTGGACATGAAAAAGGACAAGTAAATATTTTGGTCAGGTGAACTCGAGAGGAGAGCATGCTACCAATGGCCTCCTGTCTCCTAAAGTAATGCACAGGACAGGCCTCCCTCATGGCTCTCAAACACTAACCCAAAACCACCCCAACCATGAGGAAAACCAGCTGTCACAGAGACTCACCTTCAATGATGCCTTCACCGACCCAGACTCCCTCTGCTGTTCAGCTGTTCAAAACAACATTGAGAAATAAGGAAGCTGAGTACTGTGCCTGAACCACAAAGAAACAACTCAGATGTTCAGAGCAGTTAGGCAGGGCTATGATGCTATACGCCTGGCTGCCTCTGTGAATTATAAAACTCTGACCACTTACTCTCTATGGTCCATGTTCTATCAGAACATCCACAGAAATGGAAGCCGCCGGCCTCTTTACTGCAATGGCAGTGTCCCTAATTCACCCCCTGATCTCATGGCTGAGGACCTGAGGCTCGGAAGAGACCTCCACTGACGGGCAGGCTGCAGTGTGAAGTTGGTTCATCAAATGAAAAGTTAGGTCCTCACCATGGAACAGCAAAGGTCTATTTATATTCTTTGGAAACTTGAAGTACAAGGTCTACTGCTTCTACTCAACATGACAGAACACACATTTTTCTTTCAAACAACTTCCTTTTACGTAAGTAGATCTCTTACTGAATCATACCCAGACACAGTGATCTGAAATAACTGGGAACAAAGGACTTCAGAACCTCCAAAGTGTTCTTTTTTTTAAAAAATATTTTTTATTGATTTTTACAGAGAGAGGAAGGGAGAGGGAGAGGGAAAGAGAAACACAGATGTGTGATCCATCGGCTGCCTCCTGCAAGACCCCCACTTGGGAATCAAGCCTGCAACCTGGGCATGTGCCCTGGGAATCGAACCAGCAAACTTCTGGTGCATGGGAGGACGCCCATCCAACTGAGCCACACCAGCCAGGGCTCAGTTTTCTTACTTGGTAAATGTCAAGAGGTATAATCCACACAACAAAAGCTCTCCAGGGTCCTCAATGAGTTTTAAGAGTGTAGAGAAGTTCTGGACCAGTGTGTGGTGCTGCCCTAATCCTTTCTGACACAGGGCACGCACTCTCCTAAGAAGACTGCAGTGGCCACTGACGACTGTGGTGTGGACAGGCTGGAAGGCCCTGCAAGCTGGGAGCAGATTCGCGGAGTCACCAGGGCCCACAGCGGGGGTTAGAGAGGTGGGCGCACGGCAGCAGACCTGCCTGTTGGAAATGAGCTGTGATAAACAGCTTCAGCCCCTAGGAGGGCAGGGAGGTGCAGAGACACATTTTGGGGATGGAGCAAGAGCTTGCTCAAAGCTACTTTCTGTTTGCCACAATGATTGGAGCTATCACAGTGAAACAGTTACTTCCTATGAAAATGACTGGCACTTCATAAGGAAAGGTTTATGTTAAAAATGAAATCTCTCTAATCTATCTTAAAAAACGCAAGGCAAATTCATATAACCTGTCAGCATATTGTGATGAATTGGCTACTGATTCTAAGCCGCAATGAAAGGTACAACCACATGCAAGGGAAAATGATGCGAACACCTGTTGAAAGGAGCTTACCTACTGCAGTCGGCTTTCTTCCACGTGGACTTTCTGACGGTGCTGGAATTGCATGAGTTGTCTCTTCCACTGCTGGTACAAATGTCTAAAAAGTCCAAAGTGCCATAAAAACATAACTTAGCTGTGGTTTTTATAACAAGAAGGCAAGACTAACCTCGAGGGATGTAAAAAAACCACCCAGAATTTTGTAACAATATAAAAGTCTACTTCCAAGTCTGCAAAATTTCAAAATGAATACATGCCGGCTTTTACGAACAAAAAAAAACAAAATGAAAAATCAATCTAATTTCATATTTCACCCATCAATGGCTCTCCTCCTGCTTTAAATTAAAACTCTAACTTAGTACAACACTAAGGCTCTTCCTGACCGGCACCGCTCCCACTCCCGAGGCTGGGACCTCGAGACCACTGCAGTACTCGGATTCACCACGGGCCCTTCCCTCTGTGCCTACAACAGGCTTCCCTGACTGGCAGGCTTTTTGTTCTTTCTCTGGTGAACTTCTACTCTAATTGCAAAATTCCAACGCAAGCTCCCATGTCCTCCTTCAAGCCCTCCTGCCTGCCTACCACTGCCCTGCTCACCGCTACCTCGGCACACCGGGAGGGCGCTTCGGGAGCAGGCTGAAAAGGGGATACAGCGACTAAAGTATGTAAACCACAAAGGCCATGAGAAACCAGATTTCTTCTAAGTATGATGGAAAGCCACTGGAAATCTTAAGCAGGGTAATGGCACGACCTAATTTATGTTTTTCAAGCTAGCTCCCAGGGCCGTGCTAATCAGAGCAGGGCTGGAGAGGAAGGAAGTTAGCAGGGACCCACTGAAGCAGGGCTGAGACTAGGGCAGTAACTGCAGAACCAGAAACAGATGGACTCCAGTTACACTCTGGACGGGAGCCTATGAGAACTGGCCATGGATTAAACGTGGGTGACTCGGGTTTCTGGTTAGAGCAAATGGAACTGATGATGGCCCTACATTCGGGGATGATGGAGGCTCTTGGCTCCCCACCACAGGATGTAACATTAACCATACTTGAGTGTTTTAAGTTCAGTGAGACACAGCTTACATGTCTGTGTGTACATAGGGTGAAATGGTATGGACACACTTACAGCGCAGCGCAGTTGAACCATCAACCATACCTCAGTCCTCAAGCTGGCTTTCAAGTCCAATCCTCCCAAAACATCCGATGGAGACTCTTCGCTGCCTAATGAAATTCAAAGCCATTAAACCAATGTAAGAACTTGCTTGCAAAAATACATCCTGAACCAAAAGGAAACAGAAGTTTCTTATCTAGCACACTGCGCCACTTTGCTGTTTTATTTGGCAGTCAATAGAAAATGATAAAAAGGAATATGTATGAAAATTACCTGAGGAAATGCATGGGTCATTTAAGTTTTTGTGGAGACAGTAAAATTGTTTCTTGCTCTTAGGAGGGCTGCCCAGAAAGAGTGACGCAGTATATTATCTGTGGAGACATCTATTCCCAAGTGTTTTTCTACAGCGATCTGGCTCCCCATTTTATACAACAGAAAGCTGAGCTTCAGAGGTAGTGTTTTCTACAGGCACCCAAGTACCATGCAAGTTACATAAGTTCTATGACCCTAGTTGCCCATTTGTAAAATGGGTGATAAAAGAGTACTGATTTCACAGGGCTGATGTAAGGTGTCCGTCTGGATGGACAAGGAACCTGAACTGAAGGTCAGGGCGGTTCAGTAACCTGCAGCTTCCAGTCCCTCAGCCTCCTGCCTCTGCCCTGTGTGTCCATGAGAAATGAGTCTGAGGCTTTGAGCTTTTGAACACAAGTTCCTCTTGGAGAGGCTTGATAACTGAGTTTGATAAATTATTTTGTGACATTATGGAACCAAAACCATGTTTTGGAAGGTTGCTGTAAATGGGCTCAACATATAATCATCTGTGTAAAATGCTAAAATTTGCCATTAGAGAGATTCTCACCTTTGTCACCCAAATTCTCTTCAGGAGAAACAGTGACCGCGAGGGCTCCTTCCTTCTGGGATGGCTTCACCATGCCATCTCCTGTTTTCTCAGCTGGTGCCTGAATACTCTTGATGGGCAAGTCCTGCTCACATGCGGCTGCTGTCAGAGCCGCACTGCAGACATCCGGAAGGATGGAGTGGGCAGGAGTGGCATCAGGTCCTTGGCCATGAATACGTGCGGTGGTGGTGGGGTCCTGCTGGGCAGGAGGAAGAGATGGCTGCTCCACTGCAGTGTCTCTGCCCTGTGGCTCGCCCTCAGCCATTTCAGCACCGGCTTTCCCTGCTGTCACAGAGTGGGCACTGATGGAGGAGCCCTCTGCCGTCTGCCCAGGTGTTTGCTCTGGTCTCAGGCTCACAGGCTCGTCAGCACTCCTCTCCAAGTCCCTCCTTGCCGAAGGGCTGGCTGTACTGCTGTCCCCTGCCGTCTCTGCCTCGGGGCTCAAGGGTATTCTCTTCTCTCCCGACTGGCCTTCCCCTGCAGAAAGTGCGCTGACTGGCACCCCATCCCGCTTCTCCTCGGGGCTCACTGCTTTTCCTCCTAAGAGTGGCCCAGGGCACTGACAGTTGTTCTCAGCAATGAGGCTGGGCATGGGGGCCTCACACTTGCTCACCTTTGCAGCAGACTGGCCCCCTGTCCCTTCTGGGTGGCCTGCAGTCAGCGGAGTCTCCCCATGCCCGTCCAGGCCAGCGAGGATCAGCGTGCATTCAGCTGTGCTGGTGGAGATGAGGGCGGCCTCACTCACATCCTCCGCCCCTGCGGTGGCAGGCCGGTCTTCATCCCGCAGCCCAGCACCCCTCATGACCGCTTCCCGGCCTTCGGAGGTGCTTGTGGAAATCGCAGTGGTGTCGCTTACCTCCTCAGCTGGTGTGGCCGAGGGGCGGACTTGCTCCCGAGGGATGGCACTGGACACCGGGCCCTCACAGTCCTCCACTGAGCTGGTGGAGATGACCGCGCTCCCATCCTTCTCCTCCATGGCCGGGCCAGGCTGCTCACCTCCACTCTCTGCAGCGACCCCGACAATGCAGGCCTCGCAGCCCTCGGCCACGCTGGTGGAGATGAGGGCACACTCGTCCTTCTCCTCCTTGCTGGTGGAGGCGAGAGGGCTCTCGGCCTTCGTGGGTGCACTGGGCATGGGCACCTCGAAGTCGTCGGTGCTGGCCAGCATGGGGCCGGTGGCTCTTCCTCCAACCGCTGTGACCGGCTGCTGGCTGCCAGCACCCAGGATGGTGCTTGCGCTGGAGACAGGCACTTCGCACTCTTCCCCGAGGCTGGTGGAAATCATGGCGCACTCGTCCTTCTCCTCCTCTCCCACAACAGCGAGGGGGCTCTCCTCTCCTGATGCCGCACTGGGCATGGGGGCCTCGAACTCCTCCGTGCTGACCCCGGTGCCTTCCGCACCTTCTTCAACCCTCAGAGAACTGGGATGACCCTCCCCGTCCATCCTGGCGCTCAGCTGCGCGGTGCAATCACTCATCGTGCTGGTGGAAATCACCAGGCCCATGCCTCGACTCTGGTTGGTGATGTTGTCACTGGCAGTGGCAGCCATGCGGCCAATGCACTCCTCACTCTCCACAGAGGTGATGGCACCTTCATCTTCTTTCTCCCTGGGCGATGTGTGATGAACTTCCCGTTCTGGGCCTGCAGCAGATACCAGTCTCTCGTGACTGCCCCCGACCAGGCCAGTGGAAATAGCCGTCTCTTCGACGTGGTCTTTTCTGGCCAGCGGACTGTCGCTCTGACCTGAAGCTGCACTTGTCATGGGCCCCTCACACCCTTCAGGCCCAAGTGCTGCCCCAGCCTTTGCCAAAGCCACACTGGTCACGCTGCTTTCCACGATACCCTTTGCACTGGAGCAGATCTCTGTGTCTTTCATCTCCTTGTCTGTGGCACTCATGCTGTCGACGTTACTTTCATGGGCGCTGACGGTGGCCCCAGCCTCAGCCGCCACATGCCCCACTGCAGTCCCGATCTGAGCATCCCCTTCCTCCGCACTCTCACACACGGGCACCCCTTCACTCTCCTCTATCCCCGTGCAGGCGGAGGCATGTCCAATCTCGTTGCCTCTTCCAGTGCTAGTCACCACACCCTCCCCTTCCTCATCCTCCTCTTTGGCACCCGTGCTGGTGACAATGTCTTCATCGTCACCAGGACCGGCAGCGACCAATGGCACGTTGGTGGCTTCTTTGGCTGCGGTGCTGCCCGTCGCACTCTGTCCATTCTCTTCTGATTCACAGCTTAGAGCAAAGCCTTCACTGCCCTCCTCCGAGCCTGTGCAGCTGGCTGGCCCCTCTGTGTCTTCCGTGATCCCTGTGCTGGTGACGGCGCTCTCCCCCTCTGCCCCGTCATTCACAGACCCACCTCCCTCTTGGGGGGCACTGGCTCCCGGTGGCGTGTCATTGTTGGCCAGGACCTCTGCTGCACCCGTCACCAGGCGCTCCTCCTGGGGCCCTGCTCCAGTGACTGTGCACGCCGCCATGCCTTCGCTTCCCCTTTCTGCTCCTGTACATGTCACAGTTCCCTCGGGTTCCTTTTTGGGGCCCACTCTCGTCACAGTTCTCTCTCCACTGCTCAAGGATCTCTCCCGCAGTTCTGTCCCAGCACTGGTTACGGCCCCGTCGCTCTCGCCTTCCCCAGTGAAAGTCACAGTCCCCCTGACTCTTTCTGAGTCTCGACTGGAAGAACCTTCGCATTTCCCTTCGGAGCCCGCGCTGGTCACAGCATCATCCTTCTCTTCCGTCATAGCACTGTTGACACTGTCATTGACTGTGGCTGCCTGGGCAGCTGCTGGGTCTGCGGCTGGCTCTCCAGATCCGGCCAGAGCACACTCCCCACTCTCTCCCTCCTTGGTGCTGGTGAGGAAGGTCTCGCTCTCTGAGAAGCCCTCTGTCACCACAGCCCCACCTTCTTCTGCTGCGGCGAACACGGTGGCTGGGCTGGCGTGGGCCCTGGCGTGCAGGGCATTGGTTCTGGAGCCCCTTGTGAGGCCATTGTCTGCCTCGATGCTCGTGCAAGGCAGCGCCACCTCCCCCTCGACTGCTTCTGAAGAGGTTGTGGCAGCCCTGGTGTTTACAGGATTCAAGGTCATGCCTTTGTCCTTCCCTTCAGTGCTGGTGGTGAGAGGCTTCGCCCCATCCTCAGCTTTCCTATTCTTTTGGTGTGAAATGGAGGAAGCAGTGCTACCTCCTGCACTAGTGTCTACCTCACTGTTTTCCTTCCTTCTTGCAACAACTGTTAGGTGTTCTACTTCACTTGGGCCTCTACTGTGCTTAAGTTCACCGGTTTGAGCATCTTTTTCAGTGCTCATGCTCACACCAGGGACAACAGCGAGCCCATCCTTTCTGCCACTTTCTGCTGCAGTTCTAACCATCTGCTTTGAGGTGGGCTCTGCACTCAAGGTGCTTTCTCTCCTGGACTCATCCATCAAGCCGCCTTCTTTGCTAACATTCTCATGTCCCACAATCATGTCTATTAACTTGCTACCAAGAGGTACGTTTACTTTCCCTTGTTTACCATGCAGTGTGGTGGCCTGGGAACCTTCTGGAATGTGTCTTTTGCTATCTAGGCTCGCTTTTGCTGGCATATCTGGTGTGGAAAGTGCTCCACCTTCTTTGCTGTGACTTGACCTCAGGACTTCCGATTCTCTCACCAACAAGCTCTGCTGCGGGAGACCCGAGTGGTCCCCCAGGCAGGTGCTGCCCGAGCCACCGTCTGAAACAGGTCTTCTGTCGCCTACAGGAACATCTGCACCATGGGGTTGTTTCTGAGGCACAGCAATCACAGGACTTAAGGACAGCGATGGGTCCAAATTTGTGGAATGTTCATGAACAGCACCTCCTTGAGCAACACGCTCCTCAGTGGGTCTTGGGTGCTTCCCAGTCTTTTGTGCCCGGCCATTTTCTGCCGGGACACGAGGCACCATTCTGTGACCAGCCTCTGAGTCCACACTGGTTTCATGGGTTCCTGGCTGAGGGGGATCCCTCTCCCCGGGACTCAGCTTGGACACAGTGCTTTGGACGTGCGCTTTCTTGGTCCCGGCACTTTTATGGTTTGTGTGCTTTTCAGAATTACTAGCAGCCACTGTTCCACGTTCGGGTTTACAGGCGGGAGCAGCTTTTGCATCTCCTGTGGAAGTTCTTAACTCATCCTTTAGGACCGTGGCTGTGGCTTTTGGTTTCGTCACATTTTCAAGGCCGGTGTCTTGCTGAGAACCGCTGCTGCTGCTCTCCGGGGTTTTCGATACTTCCAGTGCGTTTCTGACAGCAGGCTCCATGTCGGTCTCCATTGGCTCTTGCCCGGGGATCAGTGTGGCATCGCCTCCTCTTTTTGGTCGCTGAAGGGAGGAACTACTGGGAGTGCCTGCAGCATTGGCTGCCAATTTCTCTTCTCCTTTGGTCATTTCTTGGGATGAGCTGCCTCTTCGATTTTCACACACCCTTCTACTCAGTTTCTTTTCCATGACTGAGCTATTCCCTCTGGCCTTTTCAAGATTACTGTCAACTTCTTTCCCATCCTTGTCATCGGATTTGCTTTCTTCCTTCTTCCTCATGTCCTTACTACTGTGCTTTGTGCTTCTGCTCTTGTGCCCATCTGATAACCTCCTCTCCAGTCTGGAGGAGCCTGACTCCCTCTCCCCCTTGTGTTTGTCCTTTGCCAGCAGCGGCTTTGCTCGGTGACCGGAGTCCTTCTGTGCACCGTGGGCCAAGGATGCCGCACCCTCAGCTGCAGGGTCAGCACCGGCCTCCTCGGATCTGTCCTCGGCTTTAGACTTCCGCTGTCTGTCTGGGTCACTGTCTTCTGTGTTCCTCTCCTTATCTGGTTTGGAAGTGGTTGTCTGTCTTGTGATACCTTCTTGTGATTCTATGTCACTGACTTTTAACGGTTTGCCTTGACTTTTTGATTTTGACTTGAGCGCAGGTTTTTCATCTAACAAGCTCTTGGTTCTCCGCTTCTCCTTGGGAACAGCCTCTTCAGGTTTTGAACTGCTATCGAAATGAGTCGAGTCCATGTCACCCTTATCCTCTGAACAACTTTCACTTCTTCTCTGTAATGGGGTTCCATGTTGCTTGGAACTCAGAGGATCTTTCTGAATTTTAGAATCACCCGATCTTCTCGATTTGTGCTCTGCCTTAGTTTTCTCTGTCAACAGGTGTTTCTCCTTTTTGCTGTTTTCTTTACGCACATTCTCATCTGTTTTTATAATATATTCAGAAACTGGCTTTCCATCTTTGCCTAAAATTGACAATTTCCTTTCATTCCTATGTTTATTCTTCCGTTCAGCTTTATCATCCGCAGAAAGCTTAGGTTGTTGGCTTTGCTTTTGAACACTGTCCTCCCCTTTGACCCCTTTCTCAGGGGGGTGGGGCTCGGTCTCATCGCCTGCTTTATGCGTACTCTCCCCTTTATGTTTATGCTTCACAGACAACTTGTCTTCAGGGAGAGTTTTCTCTTTCTCAGGCTTCTCCTTAAAGGACTTTGTCTCTTTCTTAGGCAGGTTCTTCACATGCTGTGTTTCAGAATCCTCCTTCCTAACATGCTTTTCACTTTTCAGGGTGCCTTTCTGTTTTGGGGGTTCTTCTGTGACCACTTCTGAGCGCTCTGCTTGCTTTTTCCCATCGCGCGCGTCCGTCTCCTCCTGTGCCCCTTCCACCACCACAGGAGCAGAGGTCCGCCTTTTGTGTTCTTTTTCCACTCTGGACTCATTTTTGCTTTCATCAGCTGAATGCAAACACTCTGAGAGTCTCCGGGTAGGTTTACTTGCTTCACTTTTTGTATGAACATGCTTCAAATCCTTGGAAGAAGACACCTTTTCCTTTTCACAATGCTGTAAGAAAATAAAGGTTCAAATATAAGAAATACTACAGTCCATTTTTGTATCAAATTTAACACCTGGGTGCATTTCATGCTGAGTGGTCACATATTTTATACCCTACTTAGTCTGTGCAAGCAGCCTGTGGTTGGGATTATTAATTTCATTTTTGCACGAGGAAACTGGAACTCAGCATGACTCAGTAAGCTCATACCCGGGCAACGCATTCAGAGCGGTCTAAAACAGGGGTGGGCAAACTTTTTGACTCGAGGGCCACATGGGTTCTTAAACTGGACAGGAGGGCCGGAACAAAAGCATGGATGGCGTGTTTGTGTGAACTAATATAAATTCAAAGTAAACATCATTACATAAAAGGGTACGGTTTTTTTTTTTTTTAGTTTTATTCATTTCAAACAGGCCGGATCCGGCCCGCGGGCCGTAGTTTGCCCACGGCTGGTCTAAAATCTAGTACTTTCCCCCTACACCGCAGGCACCTTCACAGAGACTAGCTGCTTCTCCAGAGCTGTCCATGCATGTAGGCCTTCTTTAACTCTCAACCACTACAGTCCACCAATGCCCAGTGGTCATTAATAAATATAAAATGAGTGGATGACAATCCAATGTTCTTTTCAGTCCAAAAGCATTTGTAGCCAATTAAAAAACTTTATACTAAAATAAAAGTTTCCAACATTTTAGTTTAGACACCAGAAGTTTTTCTTATTTAAACGATGGGCTGAAGTTCTCAGAAAGATCTCTGTGCCTCTGGGTCAGCTTACCATGGCATCTCCTTACAATTTAACACAAAGATTAACTTACTTCTACTAACATAGGGACCAGGATATAGCAAGATCTTAAAAAATACTTTAAAAATTAAATACCTCAAAGAAAAAACTAAAAGGGATTTCATCAACCTAATTTTACCTTAAGTTCTAACAAATTAATGTGAATAAAATTTTGGGATCATTTTCCAAAGAAATTTATCACAAAATAAAATTAAATATTTTTTAAAGTGACATTAAAATATCTGAATATACTTAAATATGCCTCAAATTTATAAATAAAGAAATCAAGAATATTTACTGGCTGTGAATAAGTAATCATTAAATTATTAGTTTTTCCCCTGGGAAGTGTTAAGATAATTCATCTATAGAATTATAAGTAAGGATTTAAAACCAATAAAAGCAAAAGTTTATCCCAAGAAAATAATCCAAACAGGGGAAGAAATGTATTCATTGCCCATATTTTTACAATTTAAAATGATTAAATCTCAGAAACATCTAAGTGCTTGACTATAAGGAAATGTTTACATTATGGTCTATCCGTTCAATATACACTATGCTACCAGTAAATATAATACTTAGGAAGCTTATAAGGTAAGATAAAACAAGAGTGAATGGTAAAACATTATGCAAGAATACATCCACACTACAAAATTATGTGCATATGTGGATGAGAAGCAAAAGAGAACAGGTGCTTTGTTATGGGGGAGGGATTTCATTCATTCCCCTTTTCTTCTACGTTACTGTAACTGGCAATTTGGTTATTGCCAATATAAGAAATGGGGTGGGTGGGGGAGGGAGGAGTAGAAAAGTAGCTACTATCTAGATATAAGATCACATGAATCAACTTGCCAAAATGAGGAATTCAGACCATAATGGGAATTCAGACCATAATAGGATGTGAGGGATTTTTTATTTAACTTGGAAAAGATCAATTGTATTTCTAAGTGTTACTTCAAAGGATGGAAGTATCTAACAAAAGAGCATTGAAGATGGGCTTATTAATCAAGACACACCTCACTTGTTTTGAGTGTTTCTCTTGAATCTTCTTCTGCTTGCTGTTTCTTTTTAGAATTCTCTTCAACATTCCTATGTAGGAGGAAAAAGTCAAAATAAAACTTTGAAATGCAAGAAATTTTCAGGAAGGTTAAAAAAAAAGTGCTTAGCTTCCCTTTTGTATAAACACTTGATCCATAAATGGAGACTTGTTATGTTTCAATTGAAATGCTATTCTTGCCCTAGCCGGTTTGGCTCAGAGTGTGGGCCTGCGGACTGAAAGGTCCTGGGTTCAATTCAGGTCAAGGGTACATGCCTGGGTTGGGGGCTCAATCACCAGTAGGGGTCATGCAGGAGGCAGCTGAGCAATGGTTCTCTCTCATCATTGATGTTTCTATCTCTCTCTCTCCCCCTCTCCCTTCCTCTCTGAAATCAATAAAAATATATTTTAAAAAAATAAAGACTTTTTTAAGAAATGCAATTCTTAGTGAACAGAGAACACAATCCAAATGTGATGTGGAACACTCTTGGAACACTTACACAGGAAAATATAATGGACACAGAAATTCCTGAATTGCTGCTTGAAATTGAATATGTTATGATCTATAATTACATATTGAAAGTCTCACTATTTTTTTAGTAAACAGGGTAGTCTTATTTGTACAGGTCAATAGGAATGAGGTATTAGCAAATTGAGAGCTAACTCTCTCACAGATTTTTGCAAATTACTGACTTAGGTGTCTTGAAGTTGTAAAAAATTCACATGACTGCATCTTAATGGCACAGCAAATTGTAGCCCATGGCTCACATGACGCTGGAGCCACTCTGCCTCTTCAGATTTCTAATTCTTACAGAATTAACTATGATAATGCAGTATTACAAAAGAATTTGGGTCAGACCTCTGGTTTATGGGGAAACTCTAGGGACAACTGTTTGTTTATTCACATGTATTTTTCCGGGGAGAAAGTTCAAAGCTTCTATCAGATTATCAAAAAGATCTGGGCTCCCTCCACCCCCAGAGATTATTAAGGTGAACACTTGGAAATATTATAGATATTAGCACACTGAATTAGGATACTAAAAACAAAACTCCCAGGTCTTTAACAAGCATGCAACATACACACTCAAGTCTGGCTCTTCACTGTCACTTTCAATGCCTTTCTTCTGAAAGCATGCTGAGAGAATGCTACAATGGGACTGTGGCCAGGTAAAATATGTACCTTGAATCTTTTTTTCTTTTTATGCTTAAGGCTACTTTTTTCTCTAAAACTTTCCGTTCTTTAAGGACTTCTTTAATTCTGGGGGCTTTAGGTTCCAAACTCTTTGCTGATGATTCTTCTAAATCCACACTACTTTTGCCTAGGAAAGAAAGGAATTTATAAGGGATTTCGCAACAGTTCTAAACAGTGTAATAATTATTTTTCATTAAAATTTTATAATCAGTGTGAAAATGCAAAATGGATTTAAAATCAAGTTGTGCTGGAATACAAATAATATTTTAGATGGAGATGACTTGTCTTTTATTTCAAGTACTTACATAGGGATGGGCAAGAGTATTAATAACAACAATAATAATACAACAATGAATAGTAATATAAGAATAAACTGTGTTTCAGGTACTCATAGCTGTAAACCCACCTTTGCCCAACCTCCTATATGTGTAATATACAAATACAGAGTCAGTGACAAGAGGAAGTTCAATTTTGTTGAATAAAATACTGCAGACAAATGTTTGACATTTGTGTTGACATGAAGCATAGATTAATTCCGATAATATCACCAGCACAGCTTGATTACTCACTTGTTAACAAACTATTTTCCAGTGATAATTCATTCCACAGCCATTGGGAAATAAATTGCTAACATGTGAGTGATATAAGCTGGTACCTGATAGAATGTTTAATTTAGAAACAGCAATATAACTTTAAAAACTTGACTAAACACATCAGTTTAAAAAATAAGGAACTCTTCCACAACTGAAACTATAACAGCTTTACTGAGATATAATGTAGATAACTTTGTTTTATAATCATATCTCATAAGTACTATAAATTTCTAGGAACTAAAAGAGTATGTAAGATAGTTTAAAATATTAAAGTTAACATCTCCTATACCTTGACTCTTAGCTTTTGAAGACTTTGTCTTTTCTGCTTTCTGTTTTCGTTTCTCTTCAAGTTTTTCTCTATTAATCTGCCTTCTTAAAAGCCTCTCTTCTTTTTCTTTAGCCTGAAACCACAACATACTCACAATTATTCTGATTATCAGGCAAAAGCAAAACACTGAAAAAACAATGTTTTTCCTTCAAATGTTCTTACAAATGAATGGGCTCTGCAAAAGTGCACATGCACTACACAATTTGGAAGCTACCAGAATAACAGAGACAGATGTGAATACCATTAGTTTAAATGGGAAAGGTATCATTTTGAGCAATGGTGGTTTAATAAACTGGCTGCCTCAATGGAAAGGATAGCGGTGAAAACATCTTTGAGCATCAGGGGGACATAGCAGGTCTCTGTAATTTTTGGATTATTCATTAAAATGTAGAGTGCAGTGACAGGCTAGTCCTACAGCAAATATGACTTGTTGGTTATACTCTGAGGATGCAGGTTTTGGAGGTGGAACTTTCTGCCATTGAATTTTAAAGCCAGAGAGAATACAGTCACTGTGTTACTCCTACCGCCCCTTTTCGGTCAGAATTCACTGTCTCAAAGTTTGTTAACTCCTGATCAAACAAACTTTTCAAGAGTTAAGCCACTAGTAGCATTTAGTGTACATCCTTCAAATCATTTTTCTACATAATATATTTCCTCATTGTAAGATGCACAACCTCATAGTTTAATGTTTCTGAAATTTCAAGTCATCTTAAAACTGATGAACGTGTATGATAAAGTAGTAGTTTTTTTCCTAAAAAGCTGCTGTCAATGACACATCTTATAATCAGAAGTATTTTCACACCCAGAAAACACGTGGACTGTACTTCCCTCTTAATATTACGCTCATGACTACACCATAAGCTCGATTCACACTTGAGTCAAACATTTCCACACCGTGAAACCTCCGAGTTGCTACCAGGTTTTCACTCTTAATCACAATGACACGAACACCTACTACGTGTTCGTGTCCATTCTGACCAGTGAAATAGCAAGGTGCCTGAAGGCAGAACCTGTATGCTGCCAATTCGTATGCTCACTACTCTGCACCCAGACAAGTCATTTGTCAACCTGATTTAATGTGAAAATAACAATAGATCTAACAAGACTCACAATCGACTGTCGCCGCTGTTCTACCGTGAGCTCGTCATCGGAATCACTGTAATACTTCGAGTAAAGGTATGGCTTGTGAACATAAGCCTGCCGTACACTTTTAGCTTTTCCTTCACTGGGTTCACAGGTTTGAGGTTTTGTTTTATTCTGTTTGTTCTTCTCTTCATCTGGAAGAAAGTCAACAGAAAGGAATGGCCCTGTGAATTAGTAATAAAACCAACATTATTCTTGATCAACATCAAGCAGCAAAAGCAGTATCCATGTAGTTCAAGTGTATTTGCAGATCCAACAGAGGAAATATCAGTATGAGATATTTCAGAAGTTTAGACATTTATAAAGGCTGGAATCCATATCTTCATTTATTTCTTAACGATCATAAGAAAGATAAAGGAGGGCGGTAAAGAAAAGTAAAGCTTATAGTTATTCATGTTTTCCTAAAAAACAGTGAATCCTTATGTCAGTAGCCTTGACACGAACGCTTCACCACTGTCCAACTGGACAGAGGCACTCGAAGCTGAGCCTTGCCTGCCTGTGTCTCCCTTACAGAGGACGCAACAATCAGTAACTGGCCCCCCACCAAGCAGACACTAACACCCCTCCACTTCAGGAGGCAGATCAGCTTCCCAGGGACACAGCAAGAAGGAAACCTGAGAACAAGGTTTTCCTTTCCTACCACTGGGAACTCTCAAAATAGGTCTTTTTTTTCCTTCTGGATCCCATATATATAAAATCTAGCTCTGTCCAGGAAAAAACTTGAAAAGACCCAACAAAGCATCTAGAATTAAAAAATAGATCTGCAGCACTGAAAGCGTCTCCTTTTTCCTCTAGATATTCCATCCTAAAGCCAGCGTCAAATTTACATGCTATCTACAGGCGGTTGCAAATAATATTCAATGTTTTTGATTTTTAAAGAAATCATAGAAAGAATTAAATCACGTGGGAAAGAGCAGCACATGGAGTTGGTCAGAAGCAGAGGCAGGTCTGAGACAGGCACTGGTGCTCATGAGCTACGTGACCCTGGACGAGACATCTCCCTCGGTGCCTCTACTTCTTCACCTGGACCTCCTTCCAAGGGTGGTTGTGAGGACTACAGACGTTATTACACAGAACAGAGCGATAACTTAGCCCTGGGCCAGGAATACAGTAAGTGCTTAATAAGGGTTACTGAAAAACCAACTGTATAGTAAAGGGAGGTCCAGGCTTTGCCCCTGGCTTCTGGGAGGTCATCTCTAAGACTCTGGAACACCAGGCCCGAAAGGAGTGTTTTGGTCGCCTGGGGGTCTGGTGTCAAGCCACATCATCTAAGAGTAAGACTTAGGGTGGGGGCTTTGGATCATGGAGCATCAGCTGGACGTCCAGAGGGGCGGCAGACTTAGACCAGACACCTGGGAGGTAACTGTGATTCTTTGATGGAGCCCCACAAAAACGTTGGACATCAAGACTCGGGTGGGCTTCCCCGGTTGGCAATAACCCGTGTGCACTGTCAGACATCAGTGTTGGGAAGGTAACGCTGTCCACGATTCCACAGGAAGTGAAAGCGCCGTGTTTGGAACTTTCCTGGACTCTGGCCTATGTCCTCTTCCCTTGGCTGATGTTAATCGGTGTCCCTTACTATAATAACCTGTAACCAACAGTTTCATAGATTTCACGGAGTACTGAGTCCTTTCAGCAAATTACCAAACCTAAGGGTGATCTTGGAAACCCCAAACTTGCAACTGGTATCAAAAGTGATGGGAATCTTGTGGACAGTACTCCCCAAATGTCGTACACATACACCTGGTAAACACACATCTTCATACACATGATCTCGTCTAACTTGTATAATCATCCCAAGGAATGGAGATAAGAAGTGGGGAACCAAGACTTGAGGTTTAGGAACTTACCAAGCTTGCTCAGACAGAAAACCTCGGAGCTGGGACTCAGAAACCAATCTTCCAACTACAAAGCCCCATGCTCTGGCCACTCTACCACACTGTCTTTCATGATATAGCCATGTGAATACACACAAAACGCTCGGCGGAAGCTTCACAGAGGCATTATTAAGTAAAATGCTTTACCATCTGACGTAATCTCTCCTTCTTCCATGCTATCAGACATTACAACCTCCTCTTCAGTGTCTTCTTCAAAAGATGAGAGGTCACTGGTATGGACAGAGCTAACTGTAATGTCCGTCAGTCCATCCACGTCAGAATCTACTGCAGAGCAATCTTCAAGAAGACAAAGAAACAAAACAAAAAACCCACAGGAAGTAAATCATTGCGTTACAAGAACATACTCAGCACCCAATTCCCAAATTACACTTAAGATTTCCTTCTTTAGATACATTTCAAAGAACTTCAACTTAAGAAATAAAAATCTCTCATAACCAATATCAAACAAGATAGAGCTGTTTCCAGAAAATACAAAGGCAAACTATTATCCAGAAAAAATAACAAGAGTATTAATTTATGATGTGATAGAAACAAAAGCAAACTTTAAGCAATTAATACAGTTACTATGTGATATTTTAAAGATCAGGATATACAACTATAAATTAAGTTGCTTGAATAATGTATGGTAATAAATTATGAGTTAAATTATAAGGTTTAGAGCCTCTCTGCTCATTTACTTTGTCAATTCGAACACTAGTATAGAAAATAAATACACAAATGTTATCGTCCATTTTTTAGCAAAGGGGATATGTTCCCAGGCTTTGAAATATAAGAATTAAATTTATTGTCCTGGCCAGTGTGGCTTAATGGTTGAGCATTGTCCCCTGACTGAGAGGTCGCTGGTTTGATTCCCGGTCAGAGCACATGCCTGGGTTGTGAGCTCAATCCCCAGTAGGGGGTGTACAGGAGGCAGCTGATCAATGATTCTCCCTTTCTCTCTCTCTCCCTTCCTCTCTCTCTAAAATAAATAAATAAATAAATAAATAAATAAATAAAATTTATTAAAATTTGAAGGCAAATTTGGTATCTCCTGGTGGACACTGCCCTTTACACTGTTGTATATTTTTGTAAGTTTGTACCTTCTTTTGTCCCTTCCATGGCTTTAGCTTTATTACTGTTCTTTTCTGAAGGAACTTTTGTGCACTCTGCTTCTTTATCCTTTGCTTGTTTTTCATCTTTGACTTTTTGTGTATCTTTACTCCTTTTTGAGTGATCAAATTTCTTTTCAGTCTTTTCCTTCTTTTCTTTCTTTCTTTCTCCTTTTTCATTGCTGTCTGGTTTCTTTTCACCTTTCTCTGTTGACTTATTTTTTTGGTCACTGCTTTCCTGTTGAACATCTTTATTTAGCGGAACTGAACTATTACTCTCTTTTGTGTGATTTTTAATTTCTTCAACTGGGCAAGGAAGATCACTACATTCTTCAGACCTCGGGGCCGTTTCCTGTCCTTCGCCCGCGGAGTCTGGCACGGACTTGTCTTTATCAGCCATGTCCTCTGCAATTCTCTCCTTCTCAGTACTGGTGTCAGTGCTTGGCTGGGACGGGAGCCTTTTGGATACCCGCTCGCTAGTCTTAGGGTTTGATGTTTCTGTGGAGGCCCTGGCAGCAGTAGCTTCTTGGTTAAGAGAAGTGATGGTTTCCAAGATGGACATGGCATCATTGGCCACATTGGCACTGGGCCCAGGAGCAGGGACACCTTGAGGGAAAGACAAGTTCTAGGATAAATTTATATAGAAAGTCAACCCCCTGACTGAATCAACGCTACATGCCACGGTCACCTTAGTCTGATGCACATGCTGTGTAGACCGTCCATATGCCCATAGCCTTTCGGGCACCAGTGCCGGTACTAGGCACACTCTGCCTCTCTACTACAGTATCTCAGAAAGGCACCATGCAAATCTGAGAACAGCCTAGCTCCAGAATAACAGTATCTTCTCTAATTATTTTAATTATTCCCTGTTGAAATATACATATACCCCGCATACATCACTAAAATTATTTTGTTATAAGGCAAAAAACATTATGCCAGTTAAGGACTTTGGGTGGTATTTGAAGTAACACAATTTCACTATTGTGCCAAGTAGACAAATGGTTTAAAAACCCAAATATCCAGCCCTCGCCGGTTTAGCTCAGTGGGTACAGCGTCAGCCTGTGGACTAAAAGGGTCCGGAGTTCGATTCAGGTCCAGGGCACATGCCCGGGTTGCGGGCTTGATCCCCAGTGGGGGTCGTGTAGGATGTAGCTGATCAATGGTTCTCTCTCATCATTGATGTTTCTATCTCTCTCCCTCTCCCTTCCTCTCTGAAATCAATAAAAATATATCTAAAAAATAAATACATAAAATAAAAATCAAAATCCAAATACCCATAAACTGACACTCAGTTCAAGAGGAAAAGGGATGCACCTTGCGTGCTGAGAGCAGAGTCCGGCTTCTCCTCCTCGGGGGTCACGCTGCCCCCGGCTTCCTCCTTGTGATTTAGTGTGGCCAGAAACTCATGCACAGCTTTCTCTACCTGAGGTCTGAATGTGTGGTTGATCTTTGGATCCACAACTTGAGAAATAATTCGGTCGATGCCAGACTCCAACATTCCTGATCTGAAACACAGGATAATTTACAGAAAGGTTAAAAATATATATATTTCATTATTATCCTATATAATAAAACCCTAATATGCAAATTGACAGAATGGAGGAATGAACGGTCACTGTGATGCGCACTGACTACCAGGGGGCAGATGCTCAACGCAGGAACTGTCCCCTGGTGGTCAGTGTGCTCCCACAGGGGAAGCCCCGCTCAGCCAGAAGCCGGGCTCACGGCTGGCGAGCTTAGTGGCGGTGGCGGGAGCCTTTCCCACCTCCGCGGCAGCGCTAAGGAGCAGCGAGCAGGTGGACAGTAAGGAGCAAGGGGCCCTGGACTGCGAGAGCGATGTCTGACCGCCAGCTTAGGCCCAATCCCCTAAGCTGGCAGGCGGACATCCCCTGAGAGGTCCTGGACTGCAAAAGGGCGCAGGCTGAGCTCAGGGACTTCCACCCCTCCCCCAGTGCATGAATTTCATGCACCGGGCCTCTACTAAATATATAAGTATATATAATAATTGCATTAATTACTTTTAGGTAAAACAGTCTCTCTCCAACCTTAAATTTTCTTAATATGTTCATCTAGGTAGAGAAAGAACAGGCAATGACCAGTTTCACAGGATAGCAATGGCATCTGGATATACCATCTAGCAAAAATTTCTAAACTCTTCACCACTGTCACTAGAACCACTGAAGCAAACCAAACAAAACTAAAACAAAATTAGACACAGCACACTATCTAGAGCCCAGGCTTACAGATGATGCTTATTTACTCCAACCCTGCCCCTAGAGGAATAAATAATCACTAAAGCTCAGTTCTGGATGTAAAATAAATCAATGGACTCTGCACTTTTATTTTTAAGCAGAAAAATGTAAGACTTTTATAAGTATTAGAGTCTCCAGGAAAATGGAAGAAAATACACAAAGTGTAATTCCATCAAACTTACAAAAAAATACCTTTAGAACAAAAATAAAACTTAAGATTTTTTCTTTCTTTTTATTATCTTCTTGCTATAAAAATCTGGGTGATTTATTCATTCAGTAAGAATGAGTGTCTTCTACACTAACAGGCACCCTGCTGGCCACTGGACTGCTGCAAGCCAGACCTGGTCCTTTTTCTCGTGAAGAGACAGACATAAACAATTAAAATACAAGGCGACAGGCACCAGGACACACCATCTACTGTAGGGAAAGAGCGGAACACGGATTTATTAGATATAGCGAGATAACTGAGGAATGCTTCACAACAGAGAAGACATTTGAGTTGAGAAGAAAGAGCTTAAAGAAATATCACTGACAAGAGACAGAAGAGCAAACAGGGCAACTAAGTTCCAAATGTGCAGAAAATCATAAGGGTGTATGAGCAAAATAAGAGGATGTGAATTTATTTTGAGAAACATATTTAAACCTTGTTTCTTCCTAAAAAAGAGCTTGAGCTCGACGCTCATTGGTTGAGCGTTGACCCATGCACCAGGAGGTCACTGGTCAGGGCACATGCCTGGATTGCGGGCTCGATCCTCAGTAGGGAGAGTGCAGCTGATCAATGATTCTTTCTTATTGCTGATGTTTCCATCTCTCTCTTCCTCTCCCTTCTCTAAGATCAATAAAAACATATTTAAGCAAAATAAAAGAGCTTGAGGAGTTCCCTGGATAGTGTCAGAAGAGTACGGGTGCTGGTCCTTTCCAGCTGCTAGACCTCAGGCTCTCTCTGCAGAATGAGGGGGTCTCTCCTTACCACTCAAATGCCGATTTGAGTACAGCCTTGTCTGGAGTGGAAGATGAATTTGATTTTCATTTCCTGAGGCACCTTGCAGCCTTGTAATACTATAATGCTATGTTATGTGGGCCATAGAGAAAAATGAGTCAACCCTGCACAAAGTAGGTAACCTGCTTTTTCAAGTTCTAAGATAAAAAAGTGAAAATCCTGCAATGCATCTTAGAGGTGACTTTAGGCCAGCGCTTATGACTCCACCCTTCCCAGTGGGCTCACTCTAGAGCAGCGGTTCTCAACCTGTGGGTTGCGACCCCTTTGGCGGTCGAACGACCCTTTCACAGGGGTCGCCTAAGACCATCCTGCATATCTGATATTTACATTACGATTCATAACAGTAGCAACATTACAGCTATGAAGTAGCAACGAAAATAATTTTATGGTTGGGTCACAACATGAGGAACTGTATTTAAAGGGCCAGAAGGTTGAGAATCACTGCTCTAGAGGCATGGCCATAGACAGCTACCTCAAAGAGGGAAACCTCACTCTAGGTTCAAGGACAAAGCGAAATGCTAGCAGCTGGCACTGTCCTGATTAAAGCTATTTCCTTGTCTTCCTTTTAAATCCTGTTCAGTTAAGATAATTATTTCAGAGCTATCCAGCATTTTTAGATTCTGTTGTACAAATGAATACATAGATAAAATAAGTTTTCCCTGTAGTGAGTCTGCAGATTAGCTATTAAACTGAACCGTCCCAAATTTTTGATAGTAGACTGTTGTCCTACAAAAATGACAACTGTAGATGGTTCCACATAACAGTCAACTGTTTCTGGAACTATAAGGATGAAAAATTGTTTGAAATTGTATTAATGGTGGCCAGTACATCCTATACCATTAGCTAGACACAACTAAATAGTCTCTTTCAGGAAGCTTTAAAATGTTATCAGTAACGTAACTTTACTAATAGAATTTAAATAAGAGAAGTTTATTACAAATATTTCATTTCATTATATAATTTCTTTGCTATTTGAAATCCAGTGTGATATTGTTTTCTTTAAAAAACAGAAACATGCAAGGTTACCACATTTTTCTTGGTTCTACTCATAAGTACTAACTTATTCAAGAGACAGCTGCTTCCCCTTGTCACCCACCGGCAGAGCACTCCTATACTAACCTCAGTGCAGAACCTCTTCCTGATGTGCCCCGCACCCGTCACCAAACACCAATTCTGTGGAAACATCGTCTCGCAGCGGTACAGCAAGAATGGTTAAGTGCCTGGTCTTACATGGGCAAGACTGAGTTTAGTTCCCATAAGAACAAAATAAGCAGCTGCTTCCCTACTTTACAGGTTTGGTGTGCTAGGAAGTAAATGCAATTCCAGGAAACTGGCCTTCCATTTAGTCTCAATCTGAAGACAAAGAAAGTGAATGTGCTTTTAAAGAAATGTAGTCATTTGCGGAAGGGAGGCAGCTATGCAGATTGTTGAGTGAAAGCACTCAGTATTCAGCAAGGCGCTGTGTCAGTGTGAGGAACACTGGGGAAGCTTGCCCCCATCAAGAACCCCCTACTTTCTTGGTTACTGTTCTCCTAAATGCCTGGAAATGAGTCAACTTTCAGGCCTGTCAACCCAACAGACCCCTTCAGTCTCACCTTTTTCAAGAAAGGCTTTCACTTTTCCCCACAGGTGCTGTTACGCAGCCTCTAATGGCATCTTTTGATCTCATTTGGACTCTTTACAGGTTCCTCAAACATCTTTTAAAATGCAGACAACAAAGTTATTGTTGAAGTTCTCTCTTCCCTTCTTCCCTGGAGACAGGAGTCAGGCTCCCGGTTCTAGTGTTACCTGTGGCTAAGTGGGCCTTGGAGTCAGTGTGAGCTGTGCGTGCGGGGCTTCCTGTGGGTGACAACTATCAGCAGAGGAGCACACAGGTAGGCTTGCCAGGTTCCCAGGGGGCAGGAGGGAATTCAGAGGAGGCAGGTATAAAACCGATCTGCTTAACTGTTTTCAAGCAAGATTTCATTCTAAATGATGTGCTGGAATGTAAATATCTGTCAAGGCGGGAAGATAACTTAGTCACCTTTTTCGGGGGCTGAAGTAGGGACAGAAGGCAAATATTTCTTGTCTTGGCAAATATTTATATTTAAGAACAAGATAATATTGCAAATCTGCTTTTCTGGGGAATAAATATGACTTTTTTGTCCCTCTAAACATTTCATTTCTTCTCATTCTCTTTATCTTATGTTCAACCAAAAATGGCTGACAGGTCTAAATACACTTTTCTTGTTCTTTTTTTTTTGCAATAGCATCACTAAAAAGCAGTTTAAATCACACTAAAATGCAAGAGATAAAATGGGCTGGGGGGAGGGGGCAGACTGTATCAGAAGATAGAAGATATGGCTTCAAAAATCAGGGAAAGGTATTTTAATTTCAGTGATTTTCAATGTCTTCATTTGAAAAATAATAATAAAGCCTTCTCTTTATAGGGCCAAGAAAATGGTTGTGAAAATAAACGGTACAGAATACGCCAGCATTTACCACCTATTAGTATTCTATCTAGGACTTTTCTAAGTCACATTGTCATTCCCTTCCTCCAGTATTTCCAAAGGGCTGCGGAGAAGTCCGACTATTAAAATTGTGGGGGAAATGTGAAGTGACTGGAGCCTTTTAAAATCACACTATATCACAATACAAAGGCACCAAACTACACAAAATTAGCAGAGGTAAACAGACTTTTGCACAATGTCTCTGCTTTCAGGTAAAGTAGACTGTGGCATTTTCAAGCCCGCCTTGGAACTGTAATTATGGGACTTACTTGAGCACTTGTTGTCTAATATTGTTTCTTAGCTGGTTCTTATTGAGGTGGGGACTCCAGGTATGAGTTGCTAAGTGGTTAGCAACAAAGTTGTCAACACGTTGTCTCAGATTCTGATAAGCAGGCTAGAAAGAAAAAAGAAAAGACACAAATGTTGAAAATCTCCAATGTTATACAGTAACAATATTGATGGTCTCAGAATTTGAGTATCTTAACAGTGACCACATTTCTTAGAGTATCAACATGGCAACAAAGTTTTACAGCTTATGTCTGGAGATATGATGCTTACCAAGAAGAAAGAACATACCTCTTATTTGTAGACAAGAGACAGGACACCGATAAATGTGTTACTGTGATGATTTGGCGCAAAGAAAGGGAGAGGAAAAGAGGGAGTAAGCCTTCACAGAGAATGTGGCATTTGAGCAGAACCTTCAAGGTTCCACGATGCAGCTGGGAATTCGAAGGTTGTCTTGCAGGCACCCCCAACAATAAAGCAAAGAGCAAGTGGGTGAGAAAACATGAGGTTGGGAACACTTGGGGCCCCCAACCCAAATTATTAAGTCCAATTTGGTTGGAAAAGAGAATATAAAAAAGCAGAGAAGTGAGGTTGGAGACAGTTTGGGGCCAGGGGCTGGAAGGACTTGGATACCTGAAGAAGTCTGTAATTATGGGATAGAGAATGGTAAGCCCTGCACATATGAGCAGAGTGATATGTGATGGCTGAGCTTTCTGATGATTTAATATCCTACAGTGAAAGAGTAAACAGACACTAAATACACCTAGAACAGCATGCCACAGGGGCGGCAGAAATGGGCTAAAAGGCATGGATCCGAGAGAAGTTATGGAGGGACAACCATGGGAACTAGGCATTACATTTGATGTTAGGCAGTGGCTCTCAGGGGGGAGTGACTACTCCCCAGGGAACATTTGGCAATGTCTGGAGAAAAATAGGGGAGCCACTACTCACATCTAGTGGGAAGAGGGCAGGGATGCTGAACATCCTACAGTGCAGGGGAACCCCCACACAACAAAGAACCATCCAGCCCCAAACGTCCACACTGCTGAGGCTGACAACCCTGATGGAAGGGAAGCAGGAGAGAGGACACATACCATGCCATCTCCACTGAAAAGGCTACTACTGCCTGGAAGGGATGTTTGGAAGTAAGTTCTCATCCACCCAAGCAGGACCACGCACTCCATTCCTAGTTGTTGCCCGTCACTCACATTCTTCATGTCTTTCTTTTAAGTGGCTTTAATTCAGATAGATTTGAGTATCTCCAAATGTTTTAAACAAAACTGTACAGCCTCATCTACCATTCCCTGTACTTGTCCATTTGGCAAACTTCTCACTTTCAGAACTCACCCTAATCTGTACAGTCATCCCGACACCCAAAGGTAGCCCCATGAGGCCCATCTCCACATTCTTCCTGTCTTCTATACCTTCTATCTGTCTATTATCTCAGCAGTTCTTCCATTGCATTGTATTTTGGGGAGGGGGGATACTTACCTCCCCGCTGAAGGGTAAGCCTGCTCCTACTGCTCTCTTAATCTTTGTGTTCAGGAAGCTTATTACACTGCTTGACAGATAAGCAATTAAAATGTGGTTGTTAGATGGGTCACCAACTCCAACAGGGATGCTGAAGGTTTCATCCCTTGGTGATGACCTTGTATCCCTTCCAGTTTCCCGACTTCTGCTAATTCCCATTTCAATTCCACAAGAAACAGTCTCATGATCATTTCTCGTGTTCCTCTCTAGTTATTCACAATTAATGGGAACTGAAAAAACTAATCCTTTCTCTCGATGATTTTCAGCAGAACTGTAAAACATACTTCTTTCCAGGATTCCCAAGTCTCAGAAATATTAGGCTAAAAAAATCACAATGCATTTAGCACTCTAGTTGCCCCACAACACACTAAAAACTGGACCACAACAGGTAATTTTCCTTGTTCCCAGTTCTCCTGTCAGTAAAAATTAGCCTGGTGACTCTAGACATAAGGATTCCATTATTCTTCTGGGAATTTTTTTAAAAAATATATTTTATTTATTTTTTTTTACAGAGAGGAAGGGAGAGGGATAGAGAGTTAGGAACATCGATGAGAGAGAAACATCGATAAGCTGCCTCCTGCACAATCCCCACTGGGGATGTGCCCGCAACCAAGGTACATGCCCTTGACTGGAATTGAACCCGGGACCCTTGAGTCCGCAGGCCGATGCTCTATCCACTGAGCCAAACCGGTTAGGGCTCTTCTGGGAACTTTTTGCTGTCTCTTCTTCCCATTCCAGGGAGCTCTGGTCAAAAGCTTTGGAGTCATTTTTGACTCCCCTCTTCTCTTCCGCTGCAAATCTAAACCATTAGCAAATTCTGTCAGCACTAGCATCACAAGACATCAGGATCTGACCACTTCCCACCATCTTTCCTGCTACGATGCCAATGCATTTTCGTCTTCTGTCTGGATTACAGTAACTCATCTCCCTGCGACTACCCTTGCCCATCTGAAGTCTATTTTCAATATAGCAGCGAATGCAAATCTCTTAAAATTAGGGCAACCATATAATTTATTGTCCAAACCAGATCATGGCCTAGTGTGAAAGGAGACACTATTAATCATTACACATGGCCAATCCATCTAAGATGGAAGCCAGAGCAAGCCCGTCCTCTTTACGCACACCTACTAAAGGCTTCTCAGCTCAGGTAAAAGGCAAACTCTTTTTTTTTTTTAAATGTATTTTATTGATTTTTTACAGAGAGGAAGGGAGAGGGATAGAGAGTTAGAAACATCAATGAGAGAGAAACAACGATCATCGATGAGAGAGAAGCTGCCTCCTGCACACCTCCCACTGGGGATGTGCCCGCAACCAAGGTACATGCCCTTGACTGGAATCGAACCTGGGACCCTTCAGTCCGCAGGCCGAAGCTCCATCCACTGAGCCAAACCAGTCAGGGCAAAAGGCAAACTCTTAAAAAAGCCCGCAGGCCAGCAGAGCTGAGAAGAGAGGGAGGGGCGCCCCTACTCACCTCCTGTCACTTTCTCCTGACAGTTTCTGCCTGAGGCTTCCTGCACTTGCCATGGCCTCTATCTGGAACACTCAGCCCAGATAGCTAGCTGCCTGGCTCCTTCTGTGATGGCTCAAATGGCATCTTATTTGAAATCTCCCCTGAACTCAAGACAAATCGGTCCTTCCAGCCTCACCCTGCTTTATTGCTTCCATAGGCCCCATGACATCTGCTTTTTTCTGCGGGGCGTAAGCTCTGTAAGAGCAGGGACGTTTTGTTCACTGATATATCTCTGGCATCTAAAACAGTGCCTGGTACACCATAAATATCTGTAGGGTGAGCACCTTTCTATTTTTTTTGTCTTTGGTACTCCTTTCAAATCTAGGAAAAAACAGACAATAATCACAGTGACCAGGAGTCATTCACACCCCAGAAAGTATCTAAAAAATGGCCTTTATTACCTTTACTGGGGAGAGAGGTGCCATATTCACTTGTTTGACGAGAGCGCCCTGCCTGGGGCAGAATGATGGACACGGACCTTCCCTCCTCACATTCTCAAGTTGCCAATCAATGCAAAGGGGTCAGACTGGCTTTGTGACCGCCTAGCTTACTCCAGGGAGCTGGACTGGGCGTCCGCAGCAGAGGAGCCTCAGCGCTGGCTGGTCCTGGACTGCCCAACGTCCCAATTCTTTGGGTGAGAGGGCTGATGTGGTCTCATCCTCAGATCTCTCTCTTGGCTGGACCATCCGTGACCCCAGTACAGTTTGAGGGGTTCTAGGGTCCCCTGGAGTGGCAGCAGACTTTGGAACTTCTCATCTTGCTTTGAACACACTGGGCCGGATGGTAGTGTTGCTCTTGGAGAGCACCTGGCAGGTGTCAAATGTCTTGGTCCTTAACTATGCATGTGACGGACACCCTGCATGCTATATACTACAGGTCAGAGCTTGGCAAAGCCAGTCTTCAGGGTTCAATTAGCAAAAGCACCATCCCCCAAGTGGTCTAAACTCTAAGGTGTTCCTTACAGATGAGAGAGGCCTCAGGATCCCATTAAAATGATGCTCCTTTACATGAACAGGGAATCTTATTTCTGCTTTGGCCCACTTGCCAAATTGACAGGAAGATTAAGCTCATATAAAAGAAAACTTTGGCTTTTGTATGTTCAAACTTATTCTTTTTGAGAGAGAGGGGAGAATACAAGACCATACACTGTCAGGAGGGGGTATCATTTCAGTTCCACTCTTTTCTAGCATCAAACATCAAAACCGGACCTTATTCAGTAGTCCCTGAACACTCCCGGAAATTACATATTAGTTTGAGCCACATGAAACTGCCAACTGTCAACCATTCTTGAATGGTAAAAAACAGCGCTTTAACATGTACATGTGCATTTTTCTTGGGAGGAGGTCCTAGCTTTCATTAGGACCTTGTCTAAGAAACTGTGCTTCCCTCCTTCCCCCCAAGACAGGTAGTAAGGCTTCACTTTGAGAGGATCTGTAGCAATATCACAGACACCGAGCAGTAACATTTAGTGGGGGTGGCGTGAAGAAAAAGCTGAGCCTTATACACGGTACCCATCAGTATATTTTAAATTTCCATACCCAACAACACAGATCTGTCGGTTTCTGGGAACTGCAAATTGAAATCTCAGACACAAATAACTGGCTTTATCCGGGTAACGTTTAGCTGGCCATGCTTATCTAATATCCCATTAAAAAAATGAGGGGGGGGGGGGGAGGTAACAGGCATTATTTTAAAAAAGGTGGCTGTGCATATTCCCTAAAACAAAGCGAGAAAACGACATACTCCCTGCAGAGATAAACATCCTAAGTCAATTGAATTCTCTGTGGTGAAAAAGTCCAATGCCTGAAAAGGCACCCTGCACTCTGGTCTACACAGTGGGCCAGGGTCCTTGTAAGAAAAGACGTGCCTAGATTTTCACCAAGGTTTTCCCAGGGGACACAGAAGAACCGTGCAGTTCACCTCAAAGTTGCAGGAGAGAATTAACGGCTGGGCACGGCAAACACCCCTTTCTTAGAGAAACGGGGCTCCTCAGAACAGCTGAGCACGCTATGAGAAAACCCCCACCCCATCAAAACCACCCGATGGACCCAACCAGATCTAAGCCAAAACCAGCCACCCTCCGCCCAACTCAAACACAAGACCACACTCTATACTCTGTCTTGCCCCAAACCAAAAAAAAGAACAAAGTAACAGCTTTCCAACTGTTCCCAACTGAGGCTTCCAGTACTCCGTTCCTCTCACCAAGATTGCTCCTTCCCGGTGTCCTCGGCTCTGCCTTTGCAGCACCGCGTGAGCTTACCTGGTTCTTCCTTTGCAGAACCAGGCCCCGCTAACACCCCTTTCTCTCTGACATCTGGTGCTAAGCCCCGCCCCCTGGGCAGCCCCGACTCCTCTTGTCCAGGGGACCGCTTTGCAGACCTTCCCCCTCTCCTCGTCCCTCTCCTGAACTCTTCTTTCCTGCCCTCCCTCCTCCATCCTCTCCTCCATCCTTTCCCACCGCTCGGGTCTCCCCTCCGCCCCCAAACTCCTCGCTGTGGGGAAGTGACTTGTCCTAAGTTACCCAGACAGTCACTGGTAGACACTCAAGTTCCCATCTCCCCGACTCACCTTTTCGCTGTCCAGCTCTACCTTTGCACCTTTGCACACACCGCCCGCTCCCCCATCCAGCAATGCACCCGACACACAATTTGATTCACGTATCACTTAACTTCTCCAAAGGACAAAGACACGACCCTTCCCGCCCAGAATTCTCCAAGAGAGGAGCATGGATACTAAGTAAACCGCAAAAAAAAAAAATTCACCGGGGATGAAAGCGCTGCTTAGCGTTTCCAAACGTGTTCCCACAAGAACAGGGAGTCTTGCGCGCGGGTATATCCCTGGCGCCCAAGCCGCGTAGTCGGTGCTCAGCCCCGCGTCGGGCAGAACCGAGGAGCCGGCGGGCGAATGAATGAGCGCCCGGCGCGGCGCAGGCGGCAGCGCGCGGAGGGAGCGGCTGCCCGGGAAACGGGTAGCGGCGCGCGGAGGGGCCCCGCTGGGGAGGCAGAGGCGCGGCCGGTCCACGCACGCGGAGACCGCCGAGAAGGCGGCCCGGAGGACCCTCCCCTTCCTTGCCCCGCACACCCATGCACGCGCGCGCCCCGAACCTTCGTGTCCACGTCGGCCAGGCAGTCCCTGCGGAACTGGTCGAAGAGGCCCTGGCTCTTCAGGTGGTTCACGATCATGGCCACGAGCTGAGGATCTCCCGCGCCGGCGCCCGCGCCGCCCGGCCCGCCCGCGCCCGGGCCAGTCCCAGGGCCGGGAGGCGGCGGCGGCGGCTGCGGCTGCGGCTGCGGCGGGGGAGGAGGCGGCGCGGGCGGCGGCGGCTGCGGCTGCGGGTTAGTGGCCATGGCGGCTGGGCCGGGAGGGTGCGGGCCGGGAGGGCGGGCGGGCGAGCGGCGCTCCTGGGAGGCGGCGGCTGCACCGGTCCCGCTGCCTGAGGGAGGCCCACGGGATGTTGTTACGGAACCAGCGGATCCACAGCAACCCCGGAAGTGAAAGGGAACCGGGGGAAGGGAGGAAAAGGCGGTGACAACCGCGAGGGAGGGGCGGCGACGGAAGCCGCGCAGGGCCAGTTCCGGCCGCCGCCCGCGCAGGCGCACTGCGTCCGGAGCGGCGGCGGGGAGCTGAGTCCACGACGGGCGGGCGTTCGAGCCCTGCGGCTCCCCGGGCGCCGGAGACGCTGGCCTGGTGCCATCGGTGGCGCTACGGCCTGACGCATTGGCTCCTGCTTCACGGAGCAGTCGAGATCCGGAGACCTTTATAATGCGAACCGCACGTGGAACTGCTTGTTCTGACCTCTCCCCAAACCCTCGTTTTCAGGATCCAGCCCAGTTTTCCTGCACGAAGGTAGCTCCAGGGGCCTCTGTCCCGTCCCCACCCCATCCTCCTTGTCCTCGGGCCCATCCCCTTGTTACTCCCAGGGTGCCGGCCAGCTGGACCCGATCCCTGCAGCACCGGTCCCCTGCCGGTGAAGATGAACCCCCAGGCTGTTAGTTTTAAGGGTTTTGCTTTTGATTCCTCTGATCATAGCAGGTCACGCTTGCATAGCATGCACTGTGTACCAGGTTGGCGTCAAAAGCTTTCACCTGCATCATCTCACTCAATCTTTGTAGCAACGCTACACTGGGTCCCACCACTACCCGCAATTCGCAAAGCGGGAAACTGAGGCCCAGAGCTATGAGCTAAATTGCTGAAGGTTACAGAGAAAGCCAATCGCGTGATTCTGGACTTTTATCCTTAAAATATTAACACACAATCAAAGCAAAATAAAGATTGCCGATTTTCATAGCTATTGAGTAGAATGTAAAATGTGTTGGAAAATACATCTTGCCCAGCTGGTGTGGCCCAGTGGTTGAGTGTCGACCTTTGAATCAGGAGGTCCTGCTTTGATTCCCCGTCAGGGCACATGCTGGTTCCAAGTTGAATCCCCAGTGGGGGGCGTGTGGGAGGCAGCTGATCAGTGATTCTTTCTCATCATTGATGTTTCTATTGCTTTCTCCCTCCCTTCCTCTCTGAAGTCAATAAAAACCTAATTAAAAAGAAAATGCACCTTGGTGAAGTGGGTAGCATCCTATATAATAAAAGCCTAATATGCTAATTGTCCGGTCCTCTGGTGACCGGTTGACTGTTCAACCAATCAAAGTGTAATATGCTAATTATATGCTAAGGCCGCTCAATGGCTCTATGACATGCACTGATCACTAGGGGCCAGGCAGGCAGTCAACTGGTCAACCAGTTACTATGACGTGCACTGACCACCAGGGGGCAGATGCTCCGACCAATAGGTTAGCTTGCTGCTGTGGTCCGGCCAATCAGGACTGAGCAAGATGGGTTGGACATGCCCTGGAGTCCTCCCTTAGTCCCTCCCCAGACCTATCATGCATTGGTGGGATCCCTCATCCTGGCCTGTCCTCTTGCAATCCGGGACCCCTTGAGGGTTATCAGAGAGCTCCCCTTGGGAGGGTGCTAGACACAGGGCTCACAGCTGGCGAGCACTGCTGTGGCAGCGCAAGCCTCTCCCGATCGGGACTAATTGGTTGCTAACCCTCAGCAGGCACAGTGGGGCCCGGGATGAGCAGGAGCAGCAGGTAGGAGCTGCAGGCGGCATTGGACTGCAGGTTTCATTGGACTACAGGTTTTGGCCCGATCCCTGCAGGCCACCCAGAGGGTCTTCACCTGTGCGTGAATTAATGCACTGGGCCTCTAGTAGCTTTATAAAATTCATTCTTCTGTGGGTGATGTCATTGCCAGAACAGGAAGAGTTGCACATCCATTTAATCCTAATTCTAGCTTTTATAGCCGTATGCCGTCAGAAACCCTGTTCATATAAATAAGTACTGTACCTGTGGACAGAGTTTTATTGTAGCAATGTCAATTCTTCATATCAAAAAATTAGATTTGATGATCTGTGAGCTGACTATTCAATTAGGACCTCCAATTTTGTTGAAAGCAAAGAATTGAAAACCACCTCACTTGTCAAGGGGCTCGTTTACCTGGTGCTTTTTTCTTTTTCTTAATCTTTCAGTTTTGGGGAAATATACCAAATAGGTTTTACCAAAGCATCAAATGACTTTGAAGTTGACCTCCCCCCACTCCACCATGAGATGTACCATGTTTACCTGATATATTCAAACTTTGGGGAAAATGTAAACATTTTTCATTTTCATGAAGTTTTTGGATAAAATGCCTTTTGGTGTTGTTAGGTGGTTCAACTTTGTTTTTGCCCAAACTTTGCAGCTAATGATACAGCTCATTCAAGGTGAAACTGTCAAGTATGAAAAATGCTTGTCTTATAACCTAATTAACATCAAACTAGCCAAATTGCATTTACTTTCCCTCAGAAACAGTTTGGCTTAATTGCATCAATTCCCATAAAGTGTCATGCATTTTGAGGAGTATAATGAAGGCTGCAGTGAGAGTCATGAAATGAATCTTAAAAGATTTATTAGAAAAACCAAGATTAAAGTGGTGGGAGATATAATTATTCTATCCATTTTCAAAATTAGTTATGAAAACAAGATGGGAATATGACATATTTTCTCCTTTACCTAATTACCAACAATATATTTAGCAATATAACATGTCGCTAAATGTATATGTTATTAAGTGCGTAGAATGATAAAAGGTGAACATGGTGGATGGTGCTCGCCGGCAAGCTAAATAGCCATTTCAGATGGTAATTAAAGAAAATTGATTTTTTTTGGGGGGGTGGGGAGGGTAAGAGATCAACCAAAGAACTTGTATGCATATAAACATAACCAATGGACATAGACGATAGGGTGGTAAAGGCCTGGGTTGGGGGGTGGGGGTGGGCTGGGAGAGGTCAATGGGGGGAAAAGGGGACATATGTAATACTTTCAACAATAAAGAATTTTTTTAAAAAGAGAACATTGATTTTATTTTGGGAAAGAGGAAGAGGGATGGGATATCCAAAGGGAAGGGCCACACAGACCCCAGCCAAGGGGACATTGTGTTGATGATGGCAGCACCCAGGAGCTGAAGTTTCATTCTTTTTTTTTTTTTTTTTTTTTAAATATATTTTATTGATTTTTTACAGAGAGGAAGGGAGAGAGATAGAGAGTTAGAAACATCGATGAGAGAGAAACATCGACCAGCTGCCTCCTGCACATCTCCCACTGGGGATGTGCCCGCAACCCAGGTACATGCCCTTGACCGGAATCGAACCCGGGACCTTTCAGTCCACAGGCCGACGCTCTATCCACTGAGCCAAACCGGTTCTGGCTGAAGTTTCATTCTTATATGCAGTTACTGGCAGGAAACTTTGTCATCAGTGGGTTTGGGGGCTGAGCTGGTGGGCTTGGAATGCGGACGGAATCCAGTAGGTGTGTGATCAGGTGTCTTCAGGACAGTTTCAATTCCTTACATGTTCTGATGCCTGGTGTCCGGTGTTAATGTAAGAAACCTTCAAACCTGTAAAGACTTTTTGGTCAAGCCAGCGTGGTTCAGTGGTTGAGCCTTGATCTATGAACCAGGAGGTCATGGTTCCATTCTCCGTGAGAGCACATGCCTGGGCTGCTGGCTAGATCCCCAGTGTTGGGTGTGCAGGAGCCGCTGATCGATAATTCTCTCTCCTCATTGATGTTTCTATCTCTCCCTCTCCCTTCCTCTGTAAAATCAGTAAAAATATATCTTTTAAAAAAAGAATTTTTGTGAGTTTATTTGAGCTCAACTGACAATTACCGAGAAGCAGAATCTCAACGTATTGAGATAATGCTCTGGAGAATGGCGGGTTTTTACCTATTTTTGTAAATTACCATCAAAGCAGGAGATGTAAGTAGGTTCCATGGAACCCATTGGTGATAAATTAGGGAGGTGGGAGAAAGCAAAGCAGGGAAACCTCTGGGGATGGGGAAAAAGAAGAATGATAGACTCATGCTTCTTTTACATAGGTGGGTACAGGATAGTTAACAGTCAACAATGAGGGACTCTGTGGTCTCCACCCTGGTGCCCTAAGGCATTGGTATGGGAAAAGAGAAGTTACAGTTACCTTGACATTGTGAAGACTTGTTATCATAGATACAAAAACACAGTAGGCTCAGTTAAGATCAAAGTTGATCTTTGTCTGATATTGATCAACTTACAGTGGTGGTTAAAAAGTGAGTTTTGCAGTAAAGAGCATTTGTGTTGTTTCCCAAATTCAGAACTTGCAACAAGGAGTGAAGAGAGAAGAAAATGCACTTTTATTTCTGTAGTCCCATTTCCTGCTATTAGGCAGCTGTGCGGGTGCCTGTGCCATCGTGCTGGTCCTAGGCGGGTGTGCCTAGGAAGGGAAGCCCAGTGGGCTTGGGCCCCCATCTCAGGGAGACACCATCCTACTTGGAAAGACAAAACATGC
This sequence comes from Myotis yumanensis, assembly GCF_028538775.1. Lineage (NCBI taxonomy): Eukaryota > Metazoa > Chordata > Mammalia > Chiroptera > Vespertilionidae > Myotis > Myotis yumanensis. Next base: position 234,079,156 of record NW_027223752.1, on the reverse strand, counting down.
TTGCTAAGCACACATTCTGCGTAGAAGATAAAATAAGAGTGGCTAGGTCATGTAGAAAATGAATGTGTCCATGTGTGGAAGGGCACTGGGGTGGGCTGAGTTAGTCACTGAGGCACTACGCAGGAAGGCGGCCTTCACCCTGCCTTTGAAAGAGATGACGGATGCTGGATGGGCAGAGGGAAAGGAAGGCATGAGCAAGTTGTTAAGTAGCTTAATATTCAAGGCTAGTCATAGAAGAGATAGATGCATACAATTAGGGGCATATTCACTCCTGAAGTGGGCATTTTTCTTCATTTTGATTTACATAGAGCAGCAGATAGCCCTTTGACTAATGAATGTCAGAGGAACTAATTTAAATTTAAGTCTAAAGCAAAGTCAGATTTATTTCCATTTCCTAGATTAGATGTGTAATGCATTAAAGGGGAGGTGGAGCCACAACGCGGTCTGCATTTCAGCTTTGCTGTTTTCCAGCTTGACGACTGTGGGCAAATTGCTCCACCCGTCTGCACCTTGTTTTCTCATTTGTGAAATAGAAAGAATAAGAGATCTACCAGATAGGGTTTTGGGGGGGGATTGATTGAGATCATTTATTCATTCCACGAATATGTTTTAGGCTCCTCATATGCACCCACAACAAGTGGGGGAGAGAGCAGGTGAGCAAGGCAGGCAAGCCCTTGTCCTTCCAGTGCCTCCATTCTAGTGGAGCTAGCGGCCAACAAACAAATGCACGAATAACGTATAAGGCAGCGATATGTGCTCTGCAGAAGGTTAAGTAGGGTGATAGGATGGAGGGCGACTGGGTAGCAACTTGGATGTTAGGGGAGCTCTTTCTCAGATCTGAATGTCCTGGTGAAGCCAGCCATGGGAAAAGAGGAGGAGCCGCCATGGCAGGGAGAACAGCGAGTGCTAAGGTCCTGGGGCAGAAGTCGGCTCAATGTGTTTGAGGAGCAGGTATCAGGTTATTGCAGATGAAGAATACTGGACAAGGGGGAGAGCAGAATCAGATGGAATCGGATCAAGTAGGTCTTTTACAGCAAGGACAGGGGATGTGCCCCTAGAGAAATTTAACCTGGTGGGTGATATGGTTTCATCGTGGACGTGAAGTGCTCACCACGGACTCTGGCTCAGGATAAACACACGGTACATTTCGCTGCTGTTACCGTTTCACCGAACGTTTACGGTAACCCGGTGTGGTGGTTACTGTGAAAGGAAATCATTCCAAACCTCATCTGGTGCAGAACTCTGGGGGCTGATGTGATTTTCAGCCCATTTGGGTGGGATCTAGCATTCCTGATAAAGCGCCGCAGTATTTTCCCGATGGACTTTAATGCAATTGGGAATCCTTCTGGGGAGGCAGACTGGCTCCACTGTGCTGACTACAGTTCATTGATGTGCCCCGTAACCCTTAACCAGATAGCACAGGTGCCATGAATGCCCTCTAAGCCCGAAGTTATCCCAATAACCTTTAAACCAGGCATTCCTCTTGTAAAACTCTAGCTGAGTAGTGCTTATTAAGTCACATTGATTTTCCTCCCTAAAGAACACCTTTGAATTAGTATTTTTGAAGTCTTTTCCCTGCCAACAAGCTTGAATTAAAGTGTGGATACAAGTGCCTGCTCAATTCACCTCAGCAACTGCTGTGACAGCATTGTTAGTGTCACTAGTCCACAGACGAGGAAACTGAGGCTTAGAAATGTTAAGTAACTTGATCAGTTCCATAGATTTCCACCCAAAGCCTATGCATTTAAACACCCCACTGAACTTGCCCCCAGGAAAACCAAACTCAACCCAGTGTTCGAGGAAGCAGCAGCAAAGGAAATCGGAACCCGGGGGAGGGCATAGGTCCCAGTTATCCCATTCCTCTTTTTTTTTTTTTTTTTTTAAATATTTTATTGATTTTTTACAGAGAGGAAGGGAGAGAGATAGAGAGTTAGAAACATCGATGAGAGAGAAACATCGACCAGCCGCCTCCTGCACATCTCCCACTGGGTATGTGCCCTCAACCCAGGTACATGCCCTTGACCGGAATCGAACCTGGGACCTTTCAGTCCGCAGGCCGACGCTCTATCCACTGAGCCAAACCGGTTTCGGCCCCATTCCTCTTTTATTGCAATTCCATTATTATTCGTTTTATGCTATATTGCTGGTTAAAGACGGTTATTCTGTGATTCATTGTGACCCACCGTCAAGTTATCTGCAGGTGGCCCAGAGTAGGTTTACATTTGTTCCTATGGAAAAAGACATGCAGGGTATGATTATTGCCATAGCTTTATTTACTCCAAGGAATGTCACTCACAACCATAAACTTATTTTTGCCCACCCCTATGTGTGTGGCTCATCCACACTCTCTGCTTTTTGATTTGTAAGAGTTTGAATTCATTCTTTCACTAATTGAACCCAATCTTCACCAGGATGGAGCTTTTCTCCAGTTTGTCAACAGCCATGACATTAAAGATTCTGGTCCGGGATGTCACCTACCTGACGAATCTTCAGTCCTTAGAGCCCAGAGCCGTAATTGCAATCACACAGCCAGACTGTGTGGGCCTGCCGAGCTGCAGTCAATTACCCTCGTGAGGAAAAACCTGCAGGAGCTTCTCGAGGGATTCTAAAGCATTCAGGATGATCTGGTACTGGGGGATGGGGGAAGGCCCCACTTCTAACTAACAAGCATTATTTTCTTAGAACAGAATCGATTCCACAAGTATACACTGAGGTTAAATTGTCAGGAAATTTGTGAAGTAGTTGATGCCAAGTTGGTAGCTGAAATTGGCCATAATGGGAGCATTTCCACCACAGACATTGGCCAGTGCCACAAATTAGGGCTTTCTTTCCCCCATGGAGCCAGTTTTAAACACTGAGCAGTACATACTGCAAGTGCCCCTATGGTTCACCCCTTTTTCTGCCCAGTTACAGAACAAGTTGGAGACCTGGAGAGAAAGGGGCATGGTTGCCAGGGCAGGTTTTTGGCTGGCATTCAGTTCCCTGTCTGCGTTTCCCCCTGTGTCTGTTCTGTAGTCAGACAGACCCCCCCCTGCCCCCGCCCCCCCTTCATAGTTACAAATGAGGATCGCTATGATTCCCCCCTAGGATCGACCCCACCTCCATCTCTACTTGCTCTGTGACTCAGGATAGTGAATTATCCATGATTCTAGGCCCAATTCTTCATCACTGTAATGAGAATATTGTTAGCTTTGTGTGTGTGTGTGTGTGTGTGTGCGCGTGCGCGCGTGTGTGTTGCATTGAAAGGCTTTGCTTAGGACTCAGGGCATTGTAAACTTTCAATAAACGACGGCTTTAATTGAAATGATAGCATTTGCTAGATATCCACCGACTCTCAGAGGGCTCCTGCCCTGAAGTCACTTGTAAGGTGCTAGTTCTGTGCAGCCTCACATCTCTCCGTGATGTCAGAAGCCCAGGAACCAGCCTGACTTGCACCATCTCCGCCACAAGATGGCGCTCCCTCTCTACCAGTGCTCCACGCGGCTGGGAGCCCTGGCACAGGTGTGATTCCCTTGTATTCTCAGCCACACACTTTCCCCTTTCACTCAGTGCCTGCCTCCCAGGGATACCTCACATGCAGACTTTTGGATTGTTGGCAGCTTTTGTCTACTCTGAATAAAGCTGCTATCTACATCCTTGTAATGCCTGTGGGTGGATATATAGACTTAGCCCTTTATTCTCTTGAGTCTGTATCCAGTAGTGGATTTACTGGGCTAAAGGTTAGGTGAATATTTAACATCAGTAGACCCGGGCCTTTGTTTTCCCAGTGGAAGCTCCACGAAGCCAGGCGCTCAGGTCTCCTTCATCTCTGGTGCACCCAGAACCCACAGCAGTTCCTGGCTTAGAGTCAGTACTAAGGAGCCACGTTGAGTAGGTGAACATATCTGCATATTGTGCATCTTGGTTCTTGGCTTTGAACTGGGGCTGTCAGTGAGGACAGAACCTCTCTCCCTGTGCCCAGCATCCCTTTGAAAACAAGTCTTTCCAATGCCTCTTTCAATATCTTGAAGTTCACAGATAATACAACTTGTCTACACAAGTATTTTCTTTTTAATCCATATGGAATCCTAACTATTATACAGTGGAAAAATTAAAAGAAAGTAACTTCGTATAGTAAGGTAATGTGTTCTTCAAATGTTTTGGGGCTACTATATTAGAAGACACAATGAAATACAAAGACACTTGTAACTACACATTTGGTCACTTCACATGCAGAGTGGAGAGGGAGGTGTGATGGTCTGCTAACTTCTATCATGAGTTGCATTGTTGTTGGTAATATAATTTTCCAAAAGATGACAGATTTCTAATAAAAATTTTCCCTCAATTGGCTCTGGAAAATTCATCGTATATTAAACTGGGTAAGGATGATCTATTTTGGTGTGTAGAATGGAGTTGGGGTCTAGGTTTAGACAGGTGTTTCAACTACAGGAATGTTCTGTGGGATATATGTGGCATGAAGCACATTGTTCATTGGACAAGACAGCCCCAAGCATCCCAGAGGGTGTCCACTGTTCTTGGACCTCAACCGTGAAAAGCCAGTGAGTGTCCTTTGTATCACCATGCCAATCATTCCCACAAATTTCCAAAATATCCTTGGGGGTGATTCCGTCCCCATGAGAACCATAGTTCTAACTCAACTCCCTGATTTCACAGGAGAGGGAATTATTCCCTTGGGAAAGGAAACGCTACCTCCTGGATTAAACAGGGATTTAGAGATTAAGCACAAACCACAATCTCCTGACTCCTTGCTCTGAATCAGGGTTCTATCCACCATAACAGTCAAGTAGACTCAGGTTCAAATCCTGACTCTGACTTTAGGCAAATTGCTTCATCTTTCTGAACCTCTGTTTTATTATTTCCAAAACTGTGATTAAAAATGGCATTTTTTGTTAAAGACTTGGGAGAATTAAACAAGATTTTGACTATAAATTTCTGGCACATAGTGAGATCTCAACACATAATAGCTATTATTACACCCCTTTAAAGCTCACTTATTTTTTATAATATATTTTTATTGACTTCAGAGAGGAAGAGAGAGTGAGAGATAGAAACATTAATGATGAGAGAGAATCATTGATAGTCTGCCTCCTGCACACCCCACACTGGGGATTGAGCCTGCAACCGGGCATGTGCCCTGACCGGGAATAGAACCGTGACCTCCTGGTTCACAGGTCAACGCTCAACCACTGAGCCATGCCAGCTGGGCTAAAGCTCATTTATTTAAGTGCCAACAGAATTTGGTGTATCATATTGCTGGAGAAATTATCCTTGAACCTTCCTCTGCAGAGAAACACTTCTTTATCTTTATCCTTCTAATTCTCCACACAGTCCCTTTCCAGGGGAAAGTAACCTCTTCCCCACCAAGCTGTCCTAAACCACATTGAAGAACAAAATGTCTTGGGCTGAGCAGCTCAGAACCCCTTGACACTGAAAAAGAACCTTGAAGCTGAAATTTGGTTTGAAAAGGAGGAAGGCAGATGATGGCATTTTTGAACACTTATTTTGTACCAGATGCATTGCAAATGGTCTATTTTTTTCATTCTCTTAACACCCTGAGAGGTGGATATTGTTTATTACTACCTCTATTTTATAGATGAGAAATATGGCCTTTCTTAAGGTTGCACAGAGCCAAGATGGAAATCAGATCTTATACTAGTAGACATTCTCTTGATTTGGGTTCTTAAAAAGCAGACCCTGAGGCCAGGATTTGGGGACAAGTATTTTATATGGGAGGAATATTTGTTACCAATGCATTGCCTCTCTGCTCTGTGATAAAGGAATTCCTTGAAGTATTTCTCCTTCAATGTGAGCACAATGTTCAGTTTTCTCGGTAGAGGGCGCTAGAGGGACACAGTGCTGGTGGTCTACTCTCACATGCACTCTGGAGGGTGGCCTCTTGCATTTATGAGACCTGCAGACTAGCTCCCAGCAGGCCAGAGCAGCAGACTTCTCTGCTAGTCCGTGGGCAGAACCACATCTCAGAGATCTGGATCCCTCCCAACTTTGTCCTTGCGTGGGTACTCACCCTAAGCCATAGGGTGCCTGATAGTTTCCTTGTATCTTTTAAAAAATTTTTTTTTTACTTTTTTTTTTGCTAAAAGTATTACAAAGCGTATTACATATGTGTCCTTTCCCCCCGCCCCTGCCCTTGACAATCCCCTGCCCTCCCTTACCCCCCAGTGTCTTATGTCCATTAGTTATGCTTATATACATGCATACAAGTCCTTCTGTTGATCTCTTACTCCCCTCCCTCCTGCCCCCCAACCCTCCCTGGCCTTCCCACTGCAGTCCGACAATCAGTTTGAGGCAGCTCTGCCTCTGTATCTATTATTGTTCAAAAGTTTGTAATGGTCTTAATTATCCATGAATGAGTGAGATCATGTGGTATTTTTCCTTCATTGACTGGCTTATTTCACTTAGCATAATGCTCTCCAGTTCCATCCATGCTGTGGCAAATGGTAAGAGTTCCTTCTTTTTTACAGCAGCATAGTATTCCATCATGTAGATGTACCACAGTTTTCTAATTCACTAATCTACTGATGGGCACTTAGGCTGTTTCCAGATCTTAGCTATGGTGAATTGTGCTGCTATGAACATATGGGTGCACATATCCTTTCTGATTGGTGTTTCTGGTTTCTTGGGATATATTCCTAGAAGTGGGATCACAGGGTCAAATGGGAGTTCCATTTCCAGCTTTTTGAGGAAACTCCATACTGTCTTCCATAGTGGCTGCACCAGTCTGCATTCCCACCAGCAGTGCACAAGTGTTCCTTTTTCTCCACATCCTCTCCAGCACTTTGTTGATTTGTTGATGATAGCCATTCTGACAGGTGTGAGATGGTACCTCATTGTTGTTTTGATTTGCATCTCTTGGATGATTAGTGACTTTGAGCATGTTTTCATATGTCTCTTGGCTTTCTGAATGTCCTCTTTTGAAAGGTGTCTATTTAGATCCTTTGCCCATTTATTGATTGGATTGTTTATCTTCTTTTTGTTAAGTTGTATGAGTTCCCTATAAATTTTGGAGATTAGGCCCTTATCAGATATGACGTTGGCAAATATGTTTTCCCACGCAGTGGGTTTTCTTGTTGTTTTGTTGATGGTTTCTTTTGCTGTGCAGAAGCTTTTTATTTTGATGTAGTCCCATTTGATCATTTTCTCTTTAGTTTCAACTGCCCTAGGAGCTGTATCAGTGAAGAAATTGCTTCGGCATATGTCTGAGATTTTGTTGCCTTTCGATTCTTCTAGAATTTTTATGGTTTCCTGTCATACATTTAAGTCCTTTATCCATTTTGAGTTTATTCTTGTGTATGGTGTAAGTTTGTGGTCTAGTTTCATTTTCTTGCATATATCTGTCCAATTTTCCCAACACCATTTATTGAAGAGACTATCTTGGCTCCATTGTATGTTCTTGCCTCCTTTGTCAAATATTAATTAAGCATATTGGTTCGGGCTAATTTCTGGACTCTCTATTCTATTCCACTGATCTATATGTCTGTTCTTGTGCCAGTACCAGGCAGTTTTGAGAACAGTGGCTTTGTAATACAGCTTGATATCTGGCATTGAGATCCCACCTACTTTGTTCTTTCTCAGGATCGCTGCAGCTATTTGGGGTCTTTTTTTATTCCAGATGAATTTTTGGAGAGTTCGTTCTAGATCTTTGAAGTAGGCCATTGGTATTTTTTATTTATTTATTTATTTATTTATTTATTTATTTATTTTTAAATTTTATTTTATCTATTTATTTATTTATTTTTTATTTTTCGCTAAAAGTATTACAAAGGGTATTACATAAGTGTCCTTTTTCCCCCCCCCCGCCCTTGACAAGCCCCTGCCCTCCCTTACCCCCCAGTGTCTTATGTCCATTAGTTATGCTTATATACATGCATACAAGTCCTTCTGTTGATCTCTTACTCCCCTCCCCCCTGTCCCCCAACCCTCCCTGGCCTTCCCACTGCAGTCCGACAATCAGTTTGAGGCAGCTCTGCCTCTGTATCTATTATTGTTCAAAAGTTTGTAATGGTCTTAATTATCCATGAAAGAGTGAGATCATGTGGTATTTTTCCTTCATTGACTGGCTTGTTTCACTTAGCATAATGCTCTCCAGTTCCATCCATGCTGTTGCAAATGGTAAGAGTTCCTTCTTTTTAACAGCAGCATAGTATTCCATCATGTAGATGTACCACAGTTTTCTAATTCACTAATCTACTGATGGGCACTTAGGCTGTTTCCAGATCTTAGCTATGGTGAATTGTGCTGCTATGAACATATGGGTGCACATATCCTTTCTGATTGGTGTTTCTGGTTTCTTGGGATATATTCCTAGAAGTGGGATCACAGGGTCAAATGGGAGTTCCATTTCCAGCTTTTTGAGGAAACTCCATACTGTCTTCCATAGTGGCTGCACCAGTCTGCATTCCCACCAGCAGTGCACAAGTGTTCCTTTTTCTCCACATCCTCTCCAGCACTTTGTTGATTTGTTGATGATAGCCATTCTGACAGGTGTGAGATGGTACCTCATTGTTGTTTTGATTTGCATCTCTTGGATGATTAGTGACTTTGAGCATGTTTTCATATGTCTCTTGGCTTTCTGAATGTCCTCTTTTGAAAGGTGTCTATTTAGATCCTTTGCCCATTTATTGATTGGATTGTTTATCTTCTTTTTGTTAAGTTGTATGAGTTCCCTATAAATTTTGGAGATTAGGCCCTTATCAGATATGACGTTGGCAAATATGTTTTCCCACGCAGTGGGTTTTCTTGTTGTTTTGTTGATGGTTTCTTTTGCTGTGCAGAAGCTTTTTATTTTGATGTAGTCCCATTTGATCATTTTCTCTTTAGTTTCAACTGCCCTAGGAGCTGTATCAGTGAAGAAATTGCTTCGGCATATGTCTGAGATTTTGTTGCCTTTCGATTCTTCTAGAATTTTTATGGTTTCCTGTCATACATTTAAGTCCTTTATCCATTTTGAGTTTATTCTTGTGTATGGTGTAAGTTGGTGGTCTAGTTTCATTTTCTTGCATATATCTGTCCAATTTTCCCAACACCATTTATTGAAGAGACTATCTTGGCTCCATTGTATGTTCTTGCCTCCTTTGTCAAATATTAATTGAGCATATTGGTTCGGGCTAATTTCTGGACTCTCTATTCTATTCCACTGATCTATATGTCTGTTCTTGTGCCAGTACCAGGCAGTTTTGAGAACAGTAGCTTTGTAATACAGCTTGATATCTGGCATTGAGATCCCACCTACTTTGTTCTTTCTCAAGATCGCTGCAGCTATTCGGGGTCTTTTTTTTATTCCAGATGAATTTTTGGAGAGTTCGTTCTAGATCTTTGAAGTAGGCCATTGGTATTTTTAATGGGAAGTGTGTTGAATTTATAGATTGCTTTGGGTAGTATGGACATTTTAATGATGTTGATTCTACCAATCCAAGAACATGGTATGTTCTTCCATCTCTTTATGTCTTCCTCTACCTCTTTTTTCAACGTCCTGTAGTTTTCTGAATAGAAGTCTTTTACCTCTTTAGTTAAGTTTATTCCTAGGTATATTAATTTTTTTGGTGCGATGGTAAATGGGATTGTTTTTATAATCTGTCTTTCTGAAAGTTCACTGTTGGTGTATAGAAATGCCTCGGATTTCTTGGGGTTAATTTTGTATCCTGCTACATTGCCAAATTCATGTATTAAGTCTAGTAGTTTTTTGATGGAGTCTCTAGGGTTTTGTATGTATAATATCATGTCGTCTGCATATAAGGACAGTTTTACTTCCTCTTTTCCAATTTGGATGCCTTTTATTTCTTCTTCTTGTCTAATTGCAATGGCTAATACTTCCAGGACTATGTTGAACCGGAGTGGTGAGAGTGGGCATCCCTGTCTTGTTCCTGTTCTTAGGGGAAATGGTGTTAGTTTTTGTCCATTGAGTATGATGTTGGCTGTGGGCCTGTCATATATGGCTTTTATTATGTTGAGGTATGATCCTTCTATTCCCACCTTGCTGAGAGTTTTTATCAAAAATGGGTGTTGGATTTTGTCAAATGCTTTTTCTGCATCAATTGATATGACCATGTGGTTTTTTTCTTTCAATTTGTTTATGTGATGTATTACGTTTATTGATTTACGGATGTTGTACCATCCTTGCATCCCTGGGATAAATCCTACTTGGTCATGGTGTATGATCCTTCTGATGTACTGCTGGATCCAATTTGCTAAGATTTTGTTGAGGATTTTGGCATCTATGTTCATGAGGGATATTGGCCTGTAATTCTCTTTCATTGTGTTGTCTTTACCTGGTTTTGGTATTAGGGTGATGCTGGCTTCATAGAATGAGCTTGGAAGTGTTCCTTCCTCTTGATTTTTTTGTAGTAGTCTGAGGAGGATAGGTTTTAGTTCTTCCTTGAAAGTTTGGTAAAACTCCCCTGAGAAGCCATCTGGTCCTGGGCTTTTGTTTGCTGGGAGCTTTTTGATGACCGTTTCCTTGTATCTTACAGTTACTCTTTATCAGAGTTAATGATGCTTTGCATTAGTCTTTTTTTTTTTTTGGTTTAAATTACTGTGTGGTTTCTGTCTCCGGAATGGACTCAGATTGTCACAGGAAGTGATCCTAGGTAGAAGCCAAGAGAGTGGAGAAGGGCAAAAAGCCAAAAGGAAGGGGTTAATGAGTCACTACTGGGAGCACCTGGGGCTAAGTCGCATTGGTGTCCCTCTGAGAGCTGCACACAGCAGGGTTGCCTTGGCAAGAGGCAAGAGGGCTGGATACGGATCTACCATTTCCCATCTCTCATTGGTTGAGGGTTGCTCTTGGGGACCTTAACTTTTTGATACTTTTGTCCTGCTCTGCATGCCTGAACTGTCCAGGGCATACTTTTGAACCAGAAAAAGCCCCCAGGCCCAGCCAGTGTGGTTCAGTGGTTGAGCATTGACCTATGAACTAGGAGGTCACGGTTCAATTCCCAGTCAGGTAGCGGGCTTGATCCCCAGTGTGGGGTGTGCAGGAGGCAGCTGATCATTATTCCCTCTCATCATTGATGTTTCTCTCTCTCTCTCCCATCCTCCCTGAAATCACTAAAAATATATTTTAAAAAAGAAAAAAAGAAAAAGCCCCCAGGTGGAGAGAAGCAGGGTCTTGATGGTGATTTATCTTCGTGCATGAGAACTCCTACTGAAACTGTGGGTGATCTTCAGGCCTGGCCAAGGGCATGTGGGTAGGCCCTGATGCATTTCCTACAGACCCATTGCAGGTGCTGAATGACAGAAGGGAATCTGTCAGCCAGATGCTGATGAAGGCTGAACTCGAGGGGGGATTTTCTGGAAAAGTCAATTGCAGATCAAATGTTTTCCTAGCTGGTATAATTTAATCCTACAGTCAGTATTTACTATGGATAATTGGATTTTTCTTTGACCTTGGCAGTCTCTCTGGCTTGCTGTCTGCACTGGAAGACACCGGTTTTAAACTCTTTTCAATACAATGAGTCAAACGTGACTTCCATCGAGAGCTGGCAGCCCTGCCATTTTCAGGAGGGGCCGATGGCTGGGGTATCCAACCACAGAAAGGCAGTGGAGTTTGTATTTTCTGTGTTGCCCTTTACAAAAACATTTCAGCTGAAGTAAAAGGCTTTTTCCACCACCCTGGACGTTTTAATAGAAATCTTGGTAGCATTAAGCTCTTTTAATTCTGAGCACCAGCTTCTAAAGTTCAGTGACGCCAAAGCTCTATTCTGGCATGGAACACAGCAGCGATCAAGACGAGAGATTTTCATCAGCGGGGGCACCAGAAAGGAAACACAGGCAGGAGACAGACACATTTATTACAAACGGACAGGGGCAGTGTTTGTGGGTAATGTGGGCTGAAGAAGGTCATTTCTATATTAAACATTTGAAGTCATTCACATCTTGCAATAATATTTTTAATCCTCACCTGAGGGCATTTTTTCCATTGTTTTTTAGAGAGAGGGGAAGGGAAGGAGGGAGAGGGAGAAAAGGAGAGAGAGAGAAACATCAATGTGAGAGAGACACATTGGTTGCTCCTCTCCTGGCAACCCTCCCCCCCACCCCCAAGTGCTCCAATGGGATTCTGGGATGGAACCTGCAGCCCAAGTATGTTCTCTTGATGGGGAATGGAACTCCAGACCCTTCTGTGCACAGGCCAACGTTCTAACCACTGAGCGCACACCAGCCAGGGCACATCTTGCAATAGTTTAACCAATTTATATGGTTCCCCAACTGGTAATATCTAAAATGCTCCATGAAGGAAGAACAAGAAAGCATACTTCTGTCCTGAACTGGAAGGACCTCTGGGACATGGTGTTATTCAGACCAGAGTTGAATAGCTATTGTATGAGAAAGAAGGAAAAAAGATTATATAGTTATATTCACTGTATTTACTCAAAAATCTAATAGCAGTGTCTGGGTAAGAAAGACAGAAACAAGGGGTGATATTTTTTTCAACTTACAATTTTTACATAGTTTTGATTTTAAACTCATGTCAACGTATTACCTGCTCAAATAAAGAAATACATTGCTCAGTGAAAAATAATCGTTGAAGAGCAAGCTTCTGTTCTCTGATCATTTTTTTTTACAACTTCAGATGGAAAATGCATTTCACCAAATTAAAGCATATACACACAGTGAATCCTTTGCAAATGTTTAGGGTTTGAGTGTGGTTTTTGACGGTGGATATTTTTTATGTCTATGCTGCTATTTGTCATCCAGGCAGCAGGGGGGAGTGTTTCTCTGTTTTTCTTTGTGTCTTTCCCTTCCTCCCCAACTGCATAGGCAAAACCATCCAAGAATTCTCTTATTCAAATCTATGCACAAAATGCAACAGTTTCTAGATTTATGTTGTTTTTCTCTCATCCCCCAAATTTTTGGGGGACTTGAAAGGCTTCCAGCAGGCTGCTTAATGATTTTTCAAAAAGGGGCTGATTATTGGGTTTAGTGGTGTGAAGTTTTTCTTTCCTCTTCTCTCTGTCCCCTTCTTGTCATTCCACTCACTCCCATGAATCACTTTCCATAATCAAGTCATAGAAAAAAACCTTAAATGAACAAAATTCACAGCTCGCTCTCTCTCTCTCTCTCTCTCTCTCTCTCTCTCTCTCCAGAGGAGACTCAGGTCTCAGAAGGCAAAACAAACAATCAAACAAATAAAAAGAGGGTGGACTTTGGACCTCTATGAAAGCTAATGGGGGAAGAAAACCAGTGTTGGGTGTTATTCTGTGTGCCTGACTGACGCTGTACCTCCCGTAACTCTTTACATCTTCACAACATGTATGTGTCATTAGAGCTATTCTGTGAAGGAGGAGATGAAAGCTCATAGGGATGAGCAACTTGCCCAACTTTCTGTTGCTGCAAAATGATAGAATGGAATTGCAAGCCAGACTGCATCCAAAGCTGGAACATGTCATTATTTTCCCTACCCCATAGTAAGTAAATGGAAGGCATGCCTTCCCTAGGGCTCTTTTCCCTGTCCCCTGTGGCTGCTGTCTCACATGTGTGTACCACCTGGCCCCACTCCACACAGTGTCCATGAAGACAGGAAAGAGAGAAAGGGACGCCACCTTAAGAACTCCCTAAATGGCCCTGCCGGTGGTTGAGTGTCGACCCTTGAAAGCATGTATATATATATTTAAAGAACTCCCTAAATGTTCAGTGGAAGCTTTCTTTGTTGCACATGGGCAGGGGTTCCTTTAGAAAAGGCAGTGATATTGAACATGCCCAAGGTCGAAGACTCCTGGAGCTGTGGGCTTGCGTAAGCACCCGGGAAGGCACTGCGCTGTTTACAGAATTCCTTTGGAGCCTTTTGGGTGTGGGCGCTTGGGTGTGTGTGTTTCTGAGGTTCCTGTTTTTCTCATCCCAGCTTCCTGGCAGTGCTGCAGGTGAAGGCGACAGTGGAGATGCAGAAATGAACAACTGGGAGCTTTGGATGGACTGGCTGCAATAGTGAGCGAAGAACAGCAGTGAAGACATTTTACCCAAGTGAAGTTTTGGGGAGTGATCTTGGGTGGTGTCCGGCCTCGGTTTCAAATAACATTAACACCCTTTGGGAGAGGGTCATCGCCCTTCAATGCTGAGCAGGGCAAGGAGAAAGCCTCCTTTGGTGTTAGCAGGCCTTTAGCATATTTTAACACTTGCTCTGCTGCAGTTTCAACAGCGAGGGGCAAGCAGCAGTCTGGGGTCCTTGGGCCGGTCTGCCTTAGCTCCTGGTTGGAATTTTCTGAAGTGGTTTTATTTTCCTTTAGTTATCATTCTATGTGTGGCAAATGATTATGGTTTTCTGTTTATGGTTGTGAGGAAATGCCCCTTTGAAATGCAATCACTTAAGTAAAAAAGTCCACTTAAAGAAAAATAGTTGAGTAAATAATAGAATAGGTGGTATGTAGCTGTGGCAAAAATGAAGTGGTGCTGAAAATGAATGGATGTTGTAGTGAATTATTTCTAAACATGTCTTCTATCTCAGGAAATATATGACTTTCACTCCAGAATCATGGGAAATTAGAATTGTGAAGTTTCACAACAGAGAGGGATAATCTAGTCCAGGGTCCTCATTTTCTAGTTGATGAAATGGAGGCTTTGAGGGATGTGACTGGCCCAAGGTCACAGTGTTCTCTTGGCTAATAATCTCTGTGTGTGTACGTGTGTGTGTGTGTGTGTGTGTGTGTGTGTGTGTGTGTGTACTGCTGGGGTGGGGTGGCCTGAGCAGGGCAATAGCTCGGTATAGAGCAGGGTAATTCAGATTGTCTTGGAACCATGAAGAGAAAAAGAGAAAAGCGGGGAGACATTTTTGAGCAAAATGAAAACTCCTAGATAACAAGGAGGGGAAATCCTTAAAAATCTGTTTTCTTGCTGCAGCAGCAGGGACAAGGGCTGGCTGGCCTCCCTCACTCTAGGCAGCAGTGGCTCCTTACAGGGAATGTGGTGTTAAGCACAATAGGTCAGCATTGAACTTGGACAGAGTGTGATGACTGATTAGGAAATGAGTCTAAGTCATGGACGGCAAGTCCTGACTGTGGTGATGCTTATCAGCACCTCGCCCGCCCGGAACAAACACAGCCGCGACGCTGGGCTTGCCCGCTGGCAAAACTGAACCCAGATGTCCTTGTCCCGGGGACAATTTAATTCTGGTTGTGACGGTCATCTGTGAGGAAATCAGGTGTCACAGGACTCAACCGTGCTCCAGATCTGCTGTGAGGGTGGGGTAGGGGGAGAGGCTGTGGTCCCTGACTCCCCCACAGTGTGAGTCTTGCTTTTTTATGGACATATTGAGATGCAGTCTAGGATTAAAGACAGCTCCCTCTCGTGGAGGAGGGTCAGGAGCTCAGGGCATGGCCCAGAGTAGGAATTTAACAGACATTTGTGGAATGAATAACCAGAGGGAGACTCAATCCATCAGTGGGTCTTACGTGGGTGCTTGGTATAGAACCAGCCCACTGCTCACCCATTTTCCTGTGTGGACAAACCACTCACCTTTCTCAGTGTCACTATTTCCTTATGCCTAATATTTAGCTAAGAAACTATGTACTGCTAATTTGTTTTTGGGATATAAGAGATGAGTCTAATGAGTGTGGTGGGTGCCTTTTCACTCATTCACTCAAATCATTCATTCATTCATTCATTCAACCAGCTTATGTTTATTAAGCATTTAGTGGGGGAGATAGCTTAGGCCTCTTCTTGTAGAGGTTAAGATACCAACTTTGTCAGTTTTGTAGATAAGTAGAAAACCAAGATAATGCTTTCAGATGATCACACATGTTAGAATGCAATAGTGATCAGATAAAAATAGTAATAGTAATGATATTGATAAAAGCTAACATTTATTAAATACTTCCTATGTGCCACACTTGCTGTTGTAAACAGTTACTCATAGGATGCATTGAATCCTCACCACCATCCTGAAAGAGGTGTAATCATTATATTTCATTTTATAAAGGGAAACTGAGGCACAGAGCTAGATAATCATGGGAAGAGATGGGCTATTTTAGACAGCGTGGTCAAGAAAGATTTCATGGCAGGTGACATTGAAGCAGAGGCCAGAGTGTGCATTTCTGTGTGTCTCTAAAATCCATGATTCCCTCTCTACTCACTCCAGCCCTGCCCCACCATTGTTTGGTGAAACCTACCGTCTCACTCATTGTCACTGCAACTACCTTCTAGCTAGACTGGCCCTCCTTTTAGTCAGAATAGCGTGACAATGATGGGAATGGTGTGACAATGACGGGAAGGGGCAGACAGACTGCTAAAAGAATTGGGCCCACTGACTGCTCCATTGACCTTTCTCATGTGTGACTTATTGGTGTCCTCTGAATTTGAAGTTTTCAAGGCTTAGAGCCCTGGGTTACATAGTATGGAATAATAGCTTGCCACCATGTACTTACCCCCTGGGAGGCTGGGTGTGTTTTGCCTCTTCCCTTAAACATTACTGTGGGAATAGGGGCAGAAAATAACCCAGTGGTGAGGGCAGTAATCAGAATCATCTCCTCAATACACATAGTGCAATGAGGTTCACAGCCTATTCATCTCCAAGATGCCACTTGGGTCTCCAATGACCTTGGAGAGCAGAGATTGTTACGCATGCTTGGAAGATCAGAGAAGTGAAGGTTGAGATACTTCAGAAGTTTAGTCAAGGTCACACAGCTGGTGGGGAACAAAGCTGGTGCTTGAACTTCTGATAAATAACAAATCTGCTAATTCTTCTGACCACAGGCTATAGGGATGACGTCTTTCTTAACAACCACTGCCACTGAGTGTTGTAAATGCTTACTCTGTGCTGAAATCTGAACCAAGAGCTTTATGTAATTAACCCATTGAATCCTGTTGCATGGTGCCCGGCACAGTGCCTAGCACATGGTGAAAACTCGATTAATGTTCACTTGTATGACTGTTTTTGGAAAGGTTAAGTACCAGTGGGGCTGAGATTTAAATGCAGGCCACATGGTTAAGGGGTTTGTCTCCTGTCTGGGACACGACACTTAGGCACCCTTAGGTGGGGTCCCCTAAGTGCCTCGGTGTGTGTGGGACAGGGCATACTGAACTGCAGAATTTTGCAGCTTGACTCTGATAATACTTTGAGTTTCTCCATTTTCTTCTTTGAGTTACTCTTCAAAGCCGTGTCAGCCTTGGTTCTCCAGTCCTGCAGAGGTGATTTGGGCTGTGGGCCCCTATGTCGTTCCTCTCTGGAACCTCTTCATTTCTCTTTGCTCAGGGGAAGTTGAGAATTGGAGGTCCTGATATAGGAGGATTTTTTCTCACTGTGCCTGAGGGATGCACATTTCTTGGAAGGGTTGGTAGAATTCTATCCCTATCAATGTAGTTGGATTTGGAATGCAGGTTGTAAGGGTTTCCTGCTTTGTGTTTTGCCAAAGTAGCAAATATAAGTGAGCAGTGTCTTGGCATTCCCTCATCTCTACTTCAGGATGCAGCTTATGTTTTCTATGCTTCATTTTGGAAAGAATGGATCATGGATCTGGGGGGCTGTGCTCAGCAACACAGAGGAGGCAAATGTCTTGGGGGATCCAGACTCTGTCTTGGTTTCTGGGATGTGGTAGAGAAGGGCAGATGACTCCCAGTGGAAGCTGTCATCCACAAGGTAAAATTTTAGCAAAGCTTTGAAATACATTTGGATTTTGATAGATGTGGGAGGAAGGTAAGCACATCTGATAGGGGTTAATATCCAAAATATATAATAAATTCAAATAATTCAATAGCACCCTCCCCAAATAACCTGATTAAAAAATAGAGGAAGAAAATTTTTTTAAAAAATGAGGAAGGCTCTGAATAGATATTTCTTCAACGAAAACATATGAATGGCCAAAATGTATAGGAAAAGGTGCTCAATATCACTACTCATCAGAGAAATGCAAATAAAAACAACAATGAGATTCCACCTCACACTTGTTACAATGGCCATTATCCAAAAGAAAATAATAAATGCTGGTGAGAATGTGGAGAAACTAGAACCCTGTACATTGCTGGTGGGAATGTAAACTGGTCTTGCCCCAGTGCCAGACAATCCAATTTCTCCTGGTATGTCCCTGGATCACTCCAAGCCACTGCCCCAGTGCTGGAGCTCAGAGGGAGAGAGTTTGAGTAAGTCAGTGTGCTGGCCCTTTAAGAGGAACTGCCTGGGACTCCCACAACCCCATGTCACTCAGGCACAATTCCCGGTGGGTTTTACAGCCTTAAGTTATGGGGACTTCTCTTCTCAGCACTGGAACGTGCTTCTCATGGGTGGCCTCTGCAGAGATGATCTCCCTCCTGATTAAAAACACGCCACACGTGGGTGTAGGACCAGCCTGTTCCATGCCTCAGCACCTCCTACCAGTTTCAATGTGCTTTATTCTTTACTTATTTAGCTGTAGGACTTCCATTCAGCTAGATTTTAGGTGGTTCTGAATAATGGTTGTTCTGTATTTTAGTTGTAATTTTGATGTGGTTGTGGGAGGTGGCAAGTATCAGTGTTTACCTTTGCTGCCATCTAGGTTCTCCCCACTTAACCACCTCTTTAAAGGCCCCATCTTCACCCTGACCAGTTTGGCTCAATGGATAGAGCGTTGTTCTGTGGACTGAAGGGTCCCAGGTTCGATTCTGGTCAAGGGCATGTACCTTGGTTGCGGGTACATCCCCAGTTGGGGATGTGCAGGAGGCAGCTGATCGATGTTTCTCTCTCATCGATGTTTCTAACTCTCTATCCCTCTCCCTTCCTCTCTGTAAAAAAACCAATAAAATATATCTAAAAAAAATAAAGGCCCCATCTTCAAATACAGTCACATTGTTAGGTGCTGGGGATTTGGACTTCAACATATGAATTTTGGAGGGACCCATAATAGATATCAAACTAAACATTTAATATCATTATTTTAATGTTCATAATAATCCTATGACTAGTATTACTAGTAACTTCATTTGTTGAGTATCTGGTTTATGGTCACACAGTGGTAAATGGCAGAGCCAGGATTCATCTATAGTCAGGTATGTCTATCTGGGCACATGGAACATGGCTGTCTTCCTGATGGGTATACTTAGCGGGTGACCAAGGGCCTGCTGCACCTTATACTCATGTGTAGAAGAACAGCACCATCAGGGAAAGGTCTCCAGAAAGGTGGAGAACTTGAGAACACAGGTGGGTTTCATAATTTCTTCAGATACAAATTTTGATCTTAGAATGGAGTGTCACAATAGAAAAGGCAAAGCAGGCTGTGTAGATGGGGATGAATAAGGGGATTGGCATCCTTAGCTAAGGAGGAGATGATGATGGCTTTTTGGGCTGGCTCCAGCCCTAAGAGAGAACAGGTTATTAGTTCTGCAGTCCAACTGACTGGAACACAGGATCCAAACTGAATAGAAATGGTACCGTGGGTTGAATTGGGTCTCTTCAAAAAGGTATGTTGAGGTCTTAACTCTGGTACCTGTGAATGTGACTTTATCTGGAAACTGGATCTTTGTGGATTATTAGTTAAGATGATGCCCTACTGAGTTAGGGTAGCCCTAACCCATGGCTGGATGGCTGATCGAAGATGGCGGCATAGGTAAACACCGGAGACTGCCGCCGTGGACAACCACTTCAAAAATACAACTAAAAGTCGGAGCGGACATCAACCAGAACCACGGGAAGGCTGGCTGAGGAGAGTCTCTTCAACTAGAAGCAAAAACAACAGCATTCCGACGCTCAGCGGAGGCGCAGTGTGGAAAATTTAAAGGTACGGCGGTGCGGTGGTGAGGGTGCGCGTGCAAAGCGGGCTGGCGGCTGAGGGCGCGATTGTCGTTTTCAATCAGGAGCGAATCTCAGACTCTGGGCTACAGATCCGGGCGAGTCTCTAGGGACCCAGACTCAAACGGGAGAAGCGGGACTGTCTGGCTACGGCCCCTCCGAGGTTTGCAGCGATTGCTGGGACAGAGAGGCAGAGCCCCTGGGGACGGACTGAGAGCGGCCATAGCTGCTCCCTCCCCCCCGCCCTGTTGAGCCCGCCCCGCCCAAACCCTGCGCACAACCATTTGCCGACCGCCTCAGGCAAGGGCTGGACTAGCACCTCCCCTGAGGACTGAAGTTTTCCCACAGCTGATTTCCACTGCCAGTCGGCCGGGTGGTCAAATCCCTCTAGTGTTAACTACAACAATTAAGGCTTCGCTAGAACAAGACTGCGCACAGAGACCACAAGGGGGTGCACCAAGAAAGCATAAAAGATGCGGAGACAAAAAAACATGACAGAAATGGAGGATATGGAGCTAAGAATTGCAATTTTGAGGGCTTGCCATAAATTCGTGCAGAGCCTCACGAAAACTAATGAGACCCTCGATGCTACGATAAAGAAATTAGAAAGTAAGCATACACGGACTGAAATAAAGAATATTATACCCAATAGCAGACCAGAGGAGTGCAAGAATCAAACCAAAGATTCGACAAAAAACACCCAATTGGAAAAGCATAATGAAAAAAGAATCCGAAAGTGTGAAGATAGTGTAAGGAGCCTCTGGGACAGCTTTAAGCGGACTAATATCAGAGTCATTGGAGTCCCGGAAGATGAGAGACAGCAAGATATTGAAAACCTATTTCAAGAAATAATGGCAGAAAACTTCCCCCACCTGGAGAAAGAAATGGACTTACAGGTCCAAGAAGCGCAGAGAACCCCAAACAAAAGGAATCCAAAGAGGACCACACCAAGACACATCATCATTAAAATGCCAAGAGCAAAAGACAAAGAGAAAATCTTAAAAGCAGCAAGAGAAAGAGGCTCAATTACCTACAAGGGAATACCCATACGACTGTCAGCTGATTTCTCAACAGAAACTTTGCAGGCCAGAAGGGAATGGCAAGAAATATTCAAAGTGCTGAATACCAAGAACCTACAACCAAGATTACTTTATCCAGCAAAGCTATCATTCAGAATTGAAGGTCAGATAAAGAGCTTCACAGATAAGGAAAAACTAAAGGAGTTCATCACCGCCAAACCAGTATTATATGAAATGCTGAAAGGTATCCTTTAAGAAGGGGAAGAAGAAGAAAAAGGTAAAGATACAAATTATGAACAACAAATATGCATCTATCAACAAATGAATCTAAGAATCAAGTGAATAAATAACCTGATGTACAGAATGAACTGGTGACTATAATGAATCAGGGACATAGAAAGGGAATGGACTGACTATTCTTGGGGGGGAAAGGGGAATGGGAGATTCTGGAAGAGACTGGACAAAAATCATGCACCCATGGATGAACTCAGTGGGTGGGGAGTGAGGGTGGAGGGTGGGGTGGGAGCTGGAAGGAGGGGAGTTATGGGGGGAAAAAAGAGGAACAAATGTAATAATCTGAACAATAAAGATAAAAAAAAAAAAAAAAAGAAGGCTGCATGAAGACACAGAGACACAGGGAAAAGGTGGCCACGTGAAGAGGGAGGCAGAGGTTGGGGTGCTGCGTCTACTCTCCAAGGAACACTGAGGATTGCTGGCAACCACCAGGAACCGGAGAGAGGCTTGGGATAGGCTGTCCTTCAGAGCCTGTGGGAGGAGCTAACCTTGCAAACATCTGGATATTGTATTTCTAGGACTGTGAGACAATGCAGTTCTGTCATTTAAAGCGCTGGGTTTGTGGAACTTTGTTTAGGCAGCCCCAGGAAACTAATACCGATGAGAAGGGAGAAACACTCAGGAAAGTAATTGCTTCGGATGACAGATAATAAGCATGACTCAGAGAGAAGAATGGAGGTGCAGAATGTGCCTGGGGACTTATAGGAAAGAACAATTTTAGAGAAGGATGGGAATTATGGTCTCAGAATCTCCATACAAATGAGCAGATTATGAGAAATAAAAGAAACTAATGACAAAGGTAGTAGATGGGATATTTTAGAATCTCCAAGACTTGGGTGGAATTCAATATTGGTACAATGCTAACATAAAGAGAATATACCTATTATGTGTGGAAGTAATCTGAAAAAAAAATAAAAGACAGACACACTCCTTATGGAAATTGGAGGGCCCAAGAGGGGAAAAGGGTTAGCAGAGCATAGGGTGAGGATATAAATACAGATACATGGAATAAGGTGACCATGGTCTCAGAGAATTTATAAGATCCAGTGAGAAGATGAGATAAACATAGTCAGGATTGTACCCTAGACTTTGAGAAGAAAGATTCAGAAACAATTTGGAGAATATCCTTTACTTCTTGTTGGTGGATAATGCAAATTACATAAGTTTTTTCTCTCTTCTTCCTTTCCTCCCTTCCTTTCTCTCTCTTTCCCTCATTTCTTTTCTACAAGAAAATGCCTCACTTATTTTAGGTGAGTCAATAAGAGATATTAAATTTTAGCCTTTAGAAATTGAAATTTACCAGTACAAGGGCCTGGGGAAGGTGTTCAGGAGGGAACCCAGCTGTGGGCACTCCCACTGTATTCTGGGAGGATGTTTAGTTATTAGGTATCATCAGGGATGTCTGCTGGTTGTCCTTTTCTCATGCTGTTATTCATACTTGTCAAATATAGATGACAGCTTGTTTTGTTTCATCATTATTAATTTAGATTGTTGTATATTACTAGATGAACCTTACAGTGTTTTGTTGGCCCTCTTGTGGGAAATGAAAATATTTGCATCACTTGTATTTTGAAACTATAGTTCTCTAATAACTATATTTTAAAAAGATGGATGTTATTGGGGATTCTAATGTGAAATAGCAACCTATTATGGTTAAAGCAGCTGTATACATTATCTTTATCCCCCCAAATGTTATACATTTTAGTGTTAACACTAGGGTCAGACTGACTAGTTTGAATCGTGGTCTCACCAAAGCTGTGTAAGCCTCACTTTATCTACAAAATGGGAAGAGTAGGACCTACTTCAGTGAAGATTAATTGACATCATGCATGTACACATATAGACAATGCTCAGTAAAATGGGAACTAGTAGTTAGCAATAGTTAAAGAGTGCTTACAATGTGCTAGGCATCTTTTGAAGTCCTCAGAAAACTCCATGAGCTAGGTATTACTATTATCCTTGCTTTACAGACAAGAAACAACCGGAGACACAGGGCATTTAGGCAATGCTCAAGATCACAGAATCAATAAGTGGCAGAGAGGGGTTTTGAGCCCAGAAGGTGTGGTTCTAGATCTATTGCTGGTGACCACCTAACTACTTAGGATAACAAGAACACAACATTTCTTTTCCAAATGGATCCTGCAATGAGATCAAGGTCAAGTGAGTGGTCTGTGTTCATTTGCAAAGTGTTTATCTCCTCACTTGCTGTGGATATCTGGAGGGGCTGTGTCTTGCTTACCCCCAAACCCCCAGAATTTAGCTCAGCCCTTGCTCTATGAATGGCTGAGTCAAGGCCTTCCTTCCCCTCATTGACCCTTTTCACCATCCTAGTCTTTGCCGAGGCTGCTAATATAGGATTGTGAAACAATGCTAACAAAGCACAGTCCCTGGGCAGGGGTCTTCCTGGATTCCACTCGGGCTCCAATGCTCCTCCAGCATAACTTGTCGAAATTCTATGAGTTCAGGCTTCCTCTGGGATGGAAGCCATCTAGTCGAGCATCTGGAAAATGTCATTTTCCACCAGTACTTCTGAAAATCTATGGAGCTCACTGATGATAGCTTTTTGGTCTTGACATGAACCCTAGTGATAGCCTATAAGAGAGGAAATAGGGATCCCAAGGCATGATGCTATTTGCTGGAGCTGGCTCAGACAGTGAAGGATAGATTCCAGACAGGAAGGCAGGACTCCTGACACTGTCCAGTGTACCTTTCAACTTGCATTTATGGACAATCTGGAATATTACAGATTTGACAATATAGGCTTTGCTTATATGTGACATAACATTTGGATTAAAGCTAAAAAATCCAAACAAATATTCATATGTTGCCTTTTTAATTAATAGAAACTGTAACTCTAAGAGGCTATTTTAACAATGAGCATGTTTAGGACTTACATAAATACATTTGTAGAAAACTCATGTGCAATACAATTATGATAATATTACTGAAGGTACCCAGTGAGATCTGTGAAAATTCTGTACAATTAGTGTTTTATTTTACACACCATAAATCAAGTAAGTAAGTGTACTGCAAAAGATGAAAGACATTCAAAACATTCAAAATTGTATCATCATTTGTGGAAATTGCTAAACATCCATGAAGCAAACTAGACAGTGCTTTGGACAAACTCAAATGATGCCACTAATGGAAACTTTAGAAAAGAGCATTTGAATCCAGGTCCATTAAAATATTACTTTAACAAATGAGCCATTTGTGAAATTGGATTTTCAAACAAATGACTTCTCCATATTTTGAGATGAGTGGCTTACATTTTGCTTGGAAAGGAAGAAATTTGTGAATGTAGGGGAAATATATTTTCCTAGTGACTATATTAATAGTGGTCAAAGATAACAGTGATTATCAATTAATCAATGCCAGGCAAGTCCTAGATGTATGACCCAATCCAAGCTGTTGCTCCTTCCCCAGAGTTGCCTCTTTCCTTTGCACATATTTCTAGTATGATTTAGTCTTACTCTTAAATTGTAAATGGCCAATGAGCTCCTAGGGGTAGATACCCTGCCTCTTTAATTTCCTTTTTCAAACAGGTGAGTTGAGTATTTAGTGTCACAGATGGAATGAGTGGCAGATCCAGGATTAGGACTCAGATCCTTTAATTCCAAATTCTGTGGAAATAACTGAAGATCAATCAAATGAGAAAAACAGGCTGTTTTTTTTTTTTCCTGAATTTGGTACAGCAAAGGAGTCAGCCACCATCACTTATATTTTGAAAGAGACTCAGGGGCAGGCAGAGGAGTGGAAAGCTTTCCCAGGGAAAAGGGAAGGCTTCCTGTGAACCCTGATTGGAGGATGTTGGTATGAAGAACCTCTGGGAGGGATAACTGGAATTGGGGCATTCTAGGCAATTGCTTAGTGGTACATTTTTGACTAACTCTGGTGGGTCCTAATTTAGAAATGGGGACAAAAATTAGGAAAGCTAGCCCTGGCTGGGTAGTTTAGTTGGTTAGAGCATTGCCAAGGTTGTGGGTTTGATTCCCGTCAGTGGACATACAAGAAATAACTAATGAATGCATAAATAAGCAGAACAACAAATCGATGTTTCCCTCTCTCTCTTTCTCTCCCTTCCTCTCTCTCTAAAATCAATAAAAAAAATTACAAAAGCTAGCAGTTATTAGTAAAGTCCTGCCTGTTTGGGGCTTTACAGACAAATACATACCGACGTTACAGGAGTCAACATCTGACTTCTTGGACCTGTTGTTAGATAGTGTCTCACTTTCTACAAGTTTGATGTACAGGGAGCGGGTGGGTTTCCGGTGCAGGTTACTGTAGGTAATGGTTCGGTTGTATGGGCCTGCTGCTGTAGACCGCGAATCAGAATTCAAATGGATTCACATGGGTCGTTTTTCTATGCGGTGTGGCCAGTGTTCATTTGTGTACTCAGTCTGTCGGTTTGGTTCTCTTCCTTCTAAGTCGGGGAGGGGGGCGGGGCGGGGGGAGCAAACTTTCTGCAAAGGACTGGAGGACAAAGATTTCAGCTTTGTGAGCCATGAAGTCTCTGCTGCAATTACTCAACTCTGACATTTTAGCAAAAAGGCAACCATGGACAACGTGTAAACAAGCGGGGTTGGCTGTATCCCAACAAAACTTTATTTACACAACCAGGCAGCAAGCTGTATTTCACCCTGGGGCTGTGGCGGGTCGACCCCTGTTGTATAGTGAAGAGTCTGCGCAAAATCAACAAATATGCAAACAACAGCTGCTGCCGTGTCGTGACTCATTTCCTTTAGGCCTGCTTTCATGCCATTGAGACTTTGAGCATTGTGGTCTAGTTTCTCAGTGGTGTTGTATTCAAGAAGGATGGTTGAACAATAAAAAAATCCTATATTTCATTATTTTTTCCTTCCTCTCAACAGACCTTATGTGGGACCCATTTAATAACTAAAGTGATCCTTCTTATAATGTTGTTTTCCTCCTGTCCTATTCCTCTGTGGCTCATACTTCATTTTAAGAACCACTTATTTGTCAAACCTGGCAAAGAAATCCTCTGTCATGCACCGTGAATCAGCGGAAAGAACCATCTTCCACTCCGTATGTCACATGTCAGACAAGAGTAGAGGAGAGCAACACTGTGAAATTGCTAAAGGTGATCTGTCCTTAGCCTGGTCTCCTCTTGTTGGCAACATGGGTGCCACAACTCCAGGAATCACAGATAGAAAGTTATCCAGAGGCGGTAGAGGCCATTTCTTCCTTGTATCATCTTAAGAGTGAAGAACCCTCTTCCAGAAGCTTCCTAGCAGACTCATCCTCATGTTACAGTGGCCTGATTGTATCACATGCTCTTGCCTAAGTCCATATTGGGCAATGGGGCCACCATGACTGGCTTGGATTAAGCAGTAGTTATCTGCTGACGTTGGGGTTACATCTTGCTTCCTCTGGTGCCTGTGGCCTTGCAGAGGATGGTGGATGTGAATGAGTGAAGTTGAAATTCTGTAGGAAGGATGAGAGAGAGGGGCTCAACATTGAAAAGCCAATCAGCTGTATTTTTGGCAAGAGGCAAAGGGGCAGGAAGAGAAATGACTTTGGAGAAAACAGACAACCTATAAGGAATCCATTTCTAGGTTTTTAGCATTCCTCAAAGTACAAGTAGTCAGGTATTCCTTTTTGTGGAAGACAAAATGCTTGAATTTGTTGAAAAAGAGTTGTCTCTCATCTTTCTCCAAACACATTACCTATCAGGGAAGAATAGGTAACAGCAATGTTATCAAATTGGCAAAGACAATTGGTTCTCTCCAGACCAATTTTGATGCCTGCTTTCCCTGTTTCCACAGTATCTCTCTCTACTGCACTGAGTACCTTGCAGACTTGACCAGGAATGCTTTGAGCAGAGGGAACTCCGGATATGGAGATGGAAATACCTGTTGTGAATACTAGTTATGACACTTACTAGTCCATGACCTTGGGCAAGCTACCTAACAGCAGTTGGTATTAGTTATCCTACCTGTAATGAGGCAAGAGGTCTGCCTTCCTTGTTTATGTAGTTGTTGTGAGAATTAAATGAAATAATGTTTCAGTGCCTATGGCATATAGACACTAAATAAATATTCTGTTTTTTCTATGGTTGAACCAAACTTGTCTACTCATTGCTTCTGAAATCACTTGTTTTATGATTTTATTCCTTCACATGTAGCTCATGACATTTTTTCTTCTTATTCTTTCACCCCCTCCCCTTGCAATGACTTTTCATGTCCTCTCTACCTTGGCCCTTAAGTTTGGTCTGAAGTCTGGCTTGACTCCACCTTGCTTGTGAAGCCCTCTTCTCCATTCCAGATCCAGTGTACCATTTTCTGAAGGAGTCCTCAGGTGCTGTGGGGTTAAAGTTATTGCTGGGGAAGCCCTCATGGCATCGATAGAGCTGCAGATCACCATTACCCAGGAAATAAGTGATCCTCAGCATTGTAGGAGCAGCGAAACCAGAAGGCTGCAGCTCTGGGATCGAGGCTCATGTGAAAAATGGAATAGGAGCCCAGGAAAAACCAGAGAGAGAAATTATACTGGCAGCCTTGGGCAAAAGTCCTGTTTCCTCCATATGCCATTTTTTTTCATGGACAAGTTATATATGGTATTTGAGCATCAGTCTTCTCATCTTCAAATTGAAGTTTATACACACCTCTTCTTCCCCCCACCCCTATTCTTTGTGGGTATGTAAACTCCAAAGAGGCAGGGGCTATATTTTATTTTTAATTTACCAATTATATCTAATTCATAGTACACTACCTGGCTTCCCAGTGGGAACAATACTTACTTATTGAAAATAGAATGAATGTTAAATAAGAAAGCATGGATGTAAACATTTGTTAACTTAAGGTCTGATACAAATGTAATGTATTCTGTCACCACTTCCAAGAACTTATCACTGATCTCTACACATTGTGGTCAGGCAGTTCATGTCAGCAAGTGGGTCACATGTCCCCTGTGGAATGTAAACACACTGTGAGGTCGTGTTAATCAAAATCTGGAATCTTTTAGAGGAGTGCGCCTGTCATGTGTCAGATCATCACCTACGAGTCAAGTCTTGCCTTCAAGTTGTCTAATGCCTGATGTCAGATAGGTTACGAGCATGCCTCCATCTGCCGCCTCCACACTCAGAGAAGACATAGCTTATTTATTAGTATTATTATTTTTTATGTTAAAGGAATACAAGTGTTGTTTTTGTTTTCAATATATTTTTATTGATTTTTTAGAAAGAGGAAGGGAGAGTGAGATAGAAGCAGTGATGAGATAAAAACATGGATTGGCTGCCTGATGCATGCCCCTGACCAAGGATCGAGCCTGCAACCTGGGCATGCACACTGACTGGAATTGAACATGACCTCCTGGTTCATGGGTTGATGCTCAACCACTGAGCAACACTGGCTGGGCAGACATAGTTTATTAATCATGATACTTCCCACTGGACATGATGTCCACTTTCTTTTAAAATCATCTTTATAGGCAGCTGCTATCTATTGAGCAGAACTGATCAAAATTCAATTTAACTTGAAGCCTATGTGTTATCCCTGGTCTTAATTCAAGTGTCTTCTCTTTTTGCTTGTTGGCTTATTTTCCTGAAGGTCTCCATTGGTGGAACCACTGCAGTCTCCCCTGTGGATCATGCATTTGTTTTCTGCGTTGGCCTTCAGCAAGTTCTCCTGTCCAAATACAATCTCCTGCTGGAAAAGCAAGGCTGTCCTTATCCTTCAACCCAAACAAATATCTCAAAGAAATATGATTTGGTTTTGCTTCAGAGAAATAAGAGAAATATCAAAGGGGGAAATAAATCAATCCACCTCTGTGAGATTCCTGTGAAATTTATTAGAAACAAGCTCCGGTGAATGCAGAGGTTGCACCTTGAACACCAGTTTCGCTTTCAAGCACGCCGCCCTGCTTCTGTAATGGGCTGCACTTACCCACACTTTTTATTTTTTAAAGCACTTTAAAGACATTTCCTAATTGATTTATGGCCTGGGAACCCATTTGGAACATGCAACGAGAGTGATTAAAAGGCCAGAAGAACTGATTTATGATGAAAGATTAAGAACGGAATATGATCTGAAACTTGACCAAACAGAGATGCACGGCAGATATCTCAGCCGCCTACAATTACCTGGCCGTGTGGGAACTCCTGAGTGAGGGACAAATTATTTCACTTGGCCATTAGAGGTTTCAAAAGACAAAGTTGATTTTTTTTTTAAACAAAGAAAAACTCAGTCCAGCAGATTGATTCGCTAAGGCTGTGGGCTGTCCCAGAGAGCTGCAGACTCAAGTTTACTGTAGGACCAAGGTCAAAAGCCAAGAATGGCCTTCTTGTACCTATAGGAAATGTGACCTAAACCTCTCTCTGTCCACCGTTCCCATCACTGCCCTCCCGTGGCCCATCAGCAGATGATTGTGAGAGGTTTCCCTCTTTTTTGTCTCTGGGAATAAGCTGAGAACCTGCTACATTCAACCTAAGGGAAATGACCACCTGATCCACTGGGGAGGATGCTCTCTCTTAGAAAGATGGTCTATTGGTTATGGGAACCCACACAGGCATTTGTGTGATTCATTGTCCCAGGTTTTTGGCTAATCAGTCTCTCAGGTTCACAGAAAAGGTTTCATAATACAATCAACAAAATAGCTCACAGATTCTTTATGCTTCAAATGGTTTGGGTTTAATTTTTGTTTATTATTTTAAGAATACATAGATATATTTCTCAGCTCCAGATCATTCATTCATTTATAAATACATTCCCCTAACAACATCAAACGAGTTATTTACTTTGTACACCTTGTGATTTAGCCATTTTGGGGAGACAGAAACGTTTTAAAGAAATAGAAGGTGTGACCATTGTCTGCAAGGAGCTGTGGCTGAGACAGAAGGGACAGAGGGTCCCAAACTCTTCCTACCATGTGGCTAAATTCTTCTGGGCAGTGAGCTGAGACCTGAGACTCTGGCCGGGGTAGAGTTTTGGGAATTGGGGCTGTGTGGGGAATGGTGCTGCCTGTCCTTATCATACAGGATGCTGACCCAGGAGAAGCTGAGCTTGAGAACTGTTGGCAAAACAAACACGTTCAACTCCTCAAACATATGGTCTCCAAAAGGGGTTACTTTTAGGTAGTAAATAGGTTCAAAAGGATGGGCAGATCTAGAGGAGAAGCCGAGGATTCCCAGCAGAGAAGGCAGGCTCTGAAATAGAGCTGTGGCCCGGCTACAAGTGGAAGATGTGCTACGGGGAACGTGGGGGTTGGTGTGGGAGACAGGCCAGCCAGCAACTCAGGTGCAAAGGCTCAAAGCTACCAGGTTGCACAGGTCCCAGGAGTTCTGCTGTTATTGTGTTCAATGTGAATGGTGCCCCTGGCGCTGGGGGAGGCATCAGCTGAAGAGGCTTTGGCAGGGGTTACTGGCTGCTGAGGAGGAGACCTGAGCTTAGTGTTTGGGAAGAGTTTCAGAGGAAATGACGTCTAAGTGAATTTGTGATGATGCAGAATTAACTAGACGACTGAGAAGAGGAAGAAGCAGCTGCAAATGTAAGGGAGTCCTGGTGAATGGCGCCGGAGAGTTGTCCTTGGCGTGGCCTGCAGGTGGCAGAAGGGAACACTGGGGTGTGTAAGGAGGAGTGTACAGAGGAGGCAGGAAGAGGTGAACCACTCTATGGAGATCGTGAACAACACCTGAGAGTGTGGACACTATGGGGAATGGGGAAGCCATTACAGAATTACGCAGGGAGCCCTTTGTCAGAGAATGAAGGGGAAAGAGCACATTGTCAATGGTAGAGAGGATGAAGGTGGCTGAGACCAGTGGCAGGAGACCAGTTAGGAGGCTACTGAAATAATCTAGGCAAGAAGCAATGAAGGTCTGAAAAACACCCTTGTAGTGTGATGGCGAAGCAGCAAGGGCTCCTTGATGCCTTAGTCCAAGTCTGTCTCCTTTTAGATGAATCAGGTCAGGTGTCTTTTAGGTTATGCTGTCCAGGTCACTGCTGGCTAATACATGGAAATACCTGAAAATGTTTCCTTTTTAACTAGTGGGGGCACACGGATTGACAAATATCTACAGCAACAGAACCTGGCATATCCTTCATCATTTGGCAAAATGACTCTGCTTTATTAATAGTGGGAGCCAGTTCATAAGTCTTTGTCGCATTTCTAACAAACATTTCTCCTTTCTCTGGGGTTGATGAATTTGATAAAAATTTGGAGTAGGGTGGGAGGCTTATGTGGAGCATATCACTGATCCCACAGGTCGAGATGCAGATGGATTTTAAGTCACCGACTCTAATAACATATGATATTACAGGGAGTGATACACACAAAAAATATTGCAGCAGGTCCCACGCACTATACCTACCACAATCTCCTGAGTTTATAGCCTTCCCACCAGGTTCCTTATATAGAGGATTTGAGCCCAATGCTATAAAAGGAATTACACAGTCTCTTCTGAAAAAGCGGTACTTCGATAAATAAGTGGAGGAGCCAGGATATAGGAAACATATAAAAAACCTTTAGAGGGTCAATGAAGCCTTGGGAGACAAAACTCAATAGCTCAGGGACAAGAAACGTAATGGAGTTTTCTTTGTTTTAGACAGAAAATTACAAGGTGCTGTTGGAGGTTATAGCTGGAGTTGGAATAGTCTCTTGCAAGAGTGCAGTTTAACAAGCCAGTGAGGTACCTGACCCCGTCCAAATAAAGGAATCAGAGTTTTGTTGGTTTTTCACTGTGACAAGAAATATTCCACCAGAAAGGTAACTTCAGAGAGAGTGAAAAACGTGTATGCCTTTTGGGTGGTGGTGGCATGGGGATGTACAATTGGCAAAACTCATCACCTGGATGATGGGTGTATTTTACTGATTACACTGCATCAATAAAGATAATGTAAGTAATTTTGAAAAAGCAAAAAAAAAAAAAAAAAAAAGAAAAAAGAAAAGAGAAATTCTGACACTGTCCTGGTGGCAAATGAACATGAACTGGGCAGTGGGGCTGATCAGACCTGAGCGGTCAGCACTTCAGGATCACAAACCAGACCTCTCTTGCTTGGAGGTGATGGTGGGGGTTGGGGGGGAGCAAATTCACTCAATGCAGTGGGAGGCCCAGGCCATCTCCGAGTAGCAGATAGACTGGCCAGAGTACGGGCACCATCTATACCTTTGGCTTCTCTGGTCAAGCACAAAACCATTTAAGTCCCTCTGTGAACTTGAAGCTCAGTGTGGGGATAACAGATAGGGTCCATTTTCTCTTGTCCATAAAGCATACACAGAGCCCTGGACTAATGAGGATTCCCAGACCTTATCTCTGCCCAAAGAGGAGAATCGACATTGATTAGTGATGTCTGTTGGGGGTGTGGTAGGGTGGACTGGAGGCACCTATGCTTTCCTGCCTACCCCAGGGTTGTGAATTATTGTAGACCCTAAAGTGGTGTGTACTTGTGAGGAATGGAAGAGTTTATTCTGAGAGTCCAGTGGTCCAGTCATTCTGTGGCTTCTCACAGAAGACCTGCCACACCTGTCCCCTGATTTTGATGGCCTCTGATTTTCCATGAAGTTCTGTGGGCTTGAAACAGTATGGTCACTCCAGAGGTAAGGTATTTATTCAGTGTGTTCTGTGTTGTGATGCTCTGGAGGACATAGAAGCAGACAATGGAGATCTCAGTTTTATTAGCAGAGTGACAGTGACTGCTTCCCACCTTGTGCTTCTGAGACCATTGAGGCCTTGGTAACCATCAGACAGGAGGAAGCGTTGTGCCCAAGTCACTAGTGCCCCGGGGTCTGGAGAGAAAGGACCCGTGGGTGTTCGGTGGAATGGAGTTAATCAGTACCATCTTTAACTGAATTATTTTCCACATAAACCCAAGGTTAAAGGTAAAGTGGGCAGATAATTACTTTACTCCAAGGGTGACTCATTTTCCGCCCGAGGCACTAGATCCAGATTTCAATTTGAGTTCATCACATTCCTCTAGTCCAGTGGTTCTCAACCTTCCTAATGCCGTGACCCTTTAACACGGTTCCTCATGTTGTGGTGACCCCCCAACCATAAAATTATTTTCCTTGCTACTTCATAACTGTAATTTTGCTACTGTTATGAATCGTCATGTAAATATCTGATATGCAGGATGTATTTTCATTGTTACAAATTGAACATAATTAAAGCATAGTGATTAATCACAAAAACAATACGTAATTATATATGTGTTTTCCGATGGTCTTAGGTGACCCCTGTGAAAGGGTCGTTCCACCCCCAAAGGGGTCGTGACCCACAGGTTGCGAACCGCTGCTCTAGTCACTCCTGCATTAGCACAGAGGTAATTTCCATCTGGATGGGTCTGTGTGGTGAAGTCATCGGGCAAGATGTTTAGAGGTTTAATAATTAAAGCAGATGAAGATTTGTGAATAATCAAAGTTCCACACGAGGGTGACTTTTAAATGCAGCAGAGGTGGTGACTTAACAACATCATTTGTCTTCAAAACCTTCTGAGTCCACATGTGCTTTGTCTGCATCCCTCACTTCTCAGCTTTCTTTTCCTCCTTCTCTGACTCCTCTGTGTCTCTGACTCCTCTCAGTTGCCCACTCTCCTACAGTCACTAATTGGCCACAGTGCATAATGGAAACACTGAGCCTAGATTTAATTAAGAACAGCCTCTGTGTTTTGTAGATGAGAAGACCAAGACATAAGTTGGGGCAGGGATTTGACGTAGTCAAAACAGAAACCAGGCTTTTGTGATTCCCTGTTCAATACTCTTAGTATTTGCCAAAATTATTTAAAAATATCATTCTTCTTGCTATAAAATATTACATGACCCTCGTAAAATGTGTTTAAAAATACAGAAAACTGTAAAAATAAAATCAAGTACTGATACTTCACTCAGAGCTAATCACTTTTAACCATTGGGTAGGTATTTCTTTCCAATCTCTTTTCCATTCAAATAAATAGAAATTCATCTGTTTTAAAGAAGTAAGATTCTATTTTAGAGGCACCGTGGGATCTCATTTTTTATGCTTATGCTTCTCTTGTTAGCACTGTCTCGTTAATTTTTATCCCATTTCAACGAAATATTCTGGAAATATGACTTTTAATGAGGTTATACTATTCCAATCAATGGCTGTACCATAATTTGTTTATCCATTTGTGGAACTTATTGAATGAAATTACCTATTTTTTATTTAGAAGCAGGTGAGTGAGTTTCATTTGTCCCAAATGGGGGGTGTGTGTGAAGAGATATCTCCAACAATCCTAAATGAGTTGCTTTTTGTTCAAAGCAGTTAACTCGGTACCGTGATTGTGTTGATTTAACTACCATGTTTTCCTAGACGCTTTCTCTGCTCTCTGGACCCATGCCAGGCAGAGAAGCCACTTCATTCTCCAACCCTTGCTACCAACTGGGTATTAAAATCCGATCGCCTGCTCGTCAGGCCTGCCTTATGGATCACCCACCCAGCTGGCATTGCCCAAACTCCTTCTGAAGCAGGAAAAGTGCCTGCTGGGCACATGCCTAGAGAGGGCAAAAGAGAAACTTGTTCATTGCTGGAAGATGGCACTTTACAGTTTACCAATCCTTACCTGCCCTGGGAAGAGAGGAGAGAGAATGTCCCTGAGGTCCAGGGAGACTTACTCACAGACCTGGTTTTTGGATTTTTTTCCCATTGCAAAGATGAGGCACATGTCACACATTATACTACGGCAAACAGACCTCTGCTGGAATTGCCCCTTTGCTCTACCTTGTTCTGAGACTTTGGTTAGATGACTCATGTAAAAGTTCCTCATCTGCCATTCAGGACTAACCACAAGCCCTGACTCAGGGGCTTGGACAAGGATTGAAAGACATAATACAGCTGAAGTGTGGTGTCCGGAATGTCAAGGAGGTGAAGAAATGGTGGCGAAGACCATCATCTACCCTGCCTGTCCTATTGTTCCCATGCTCAAGGTCAGCATTTATCTTGTCTTTTTTTGTTTTGTTAATCCTTACACTAGGATATTTTTCCCCCCTCAGATTTTTAGAAAGAGTGGAAGGGAGAGAGAGGGAGAGAAACATTGATGTGAGAGAGATACACATGAATTGGTTGCCTCCCCGACACACCCCAGTGGGGGCCGGAGATCGAAACTACAACCCAAGTACATGCCCTTGACGAGAATCAAACTGGAGACCCTTTGGTCCTTGGGCTGACGCTTCTACAACTGAGCTTAACAGGCTAGCAAAGCCTGTACCTTTTCAACAAATAATAGAAAATGAAAATTAAAGTGCTATCTTTGAGATGATTATTTTTATATACTAGTATACACAAAACGTAGCATACTTGAATTTAAATTAAGGAATGAGAGCCTTTGATTATTAGAACTTGATGAGGCATCTGACTACACATATTAAGAGCAGAACACTGAACCTTTCCTTTGCTAGATGCTTATAGGTCTGCAAAACTGCAGTTATGACTTTGAAGGCCCAAGTCCTGCCCACTGGACTCCCAGGACCATGGCCCCTTTCTGGTCCCAGGCCGGCCCCTCCAGCTGCCCTGTGGCTTTGGAACCAGATTGGAGCTGTCACATCCACTTACTCGGACCAATGTGACCTTTGTTCTTCACCCGGGGGTGTTCTCAGTGAGCCAGGTATGGACACACCTGGTGCAGAAAAGGTGTTCTTCTGCGGAGAACAGTTTAGGGGAATATCTGCTCATCAACAGCGCTTCCTCCGAAGGTGACGCATTGGTGGCTGGCTGGTCTGTGTGCTCCCTCAGGCTGAACAGCACACAGCCCAAATCACCTTCCTGAAGCACGTGTGGCAATAGGCTAATTATTTTTATGATGCCAGGTCAGCAATAAAGGCGACCTTCCTGCTTTGCCCTTTCCCCATGACTCATGACAGGAGGGACCATTTTTAAAGCTGAGTTTAAGCACCCAGCCTGCAGGGGAGGGCAGCCCTGGACATGGGCCGAGTGCTTGGTACTCCTTTTCTTTTTTAAAATATATTTTTATTGATTTCAGAGAAGAAGGGAGAGGGAGAAAGAGATAGAAACATCAATGATGAGAGAGAATCATTGATCAGCTGCCTCCTGCACACCCCCTACCCACAACATGGGCACGTGCCCTTGACCAGAATCAAACCTGGGATCCTTCAGTCCGAAGGCAAACACGCTATACACTGAGCCAAACCTGATTGGGCTGTACTCCTTTTCTTTCTCTCTTTTTTATTTATTTTTATTTTATAATTTTTTAAATCTTTATTGTTGAGATTATTACAGATGTCCCTCTTCCCTCCCCCCGCCCCATACCTCCCCTCTACCCGGTTCCCTCCCTGCCCCAAGCCTTCACCACCCTATTGTTTGTGTCCATAGGTAATGCATATAAGATCTTTGTTTAATCTTTTCCCTCCCCCCACCCTCCTTCCCTCTGAGAATCGTCACTCTGTTCCATTTCCATGCTTCTGATTCTATTTTATTCACCAGTGTATTCTGTCATTAGATTTCTTATTTGTTTGATTTTTAGATTCAATTCCTGATATATATATATATATTTGTTGACATTTTGTTGTTCATCTTTTTTCTTTTTCTTCTTCTTCCTTGTCTTAAGAATACCCTTTAGCATTTCATATAATACTGGTTTGGTGGTGATGAACTCCTTTAGCTTTTTCTTGTCTGTGAAGCTCTTTATCTGACCTTCAATTCTAAATGATAGCTTTGCTGGTTGTAGGTCCTTGCTATTCATCAGTTTGAATATTTCTTGCCACTCCTTTCTGGCCTGCATAGTTTCTGTTGAGAAATCAGCTGACAATTGTATGGGCACTCCATTGTAGGTAACTAACTGCTTTTCTCTTGCTGCTTTTAAGATTCTCTCTTTGTCTTTAGCCCTTGGCATTTTAATTATGATGTGTCTTATTGTAGTCCTCTTTGGGTTCCTCTTGTTTGGGACTCTCTGTGCTTCCTGGGTTTATAAGTCTATTTCTTTCACCAGGTAGGGGAATTTTTCTGTCATTATTTCTTCAAATAGGTTTTCAATATCTTGCTCTCTCGTTTCTTCTGGCACCCTCATAATTCAGATGTTGGTATGCTTGAAGTTGTCCCAGAGGCTTCTTACACTATCTTCATATTTTTGGAATCTTTTTTTTTTTTTAGCTCTTCTGGTTGGGTGTTTATTGCTTCCTCACATTTCAAATCATTGATTTTATTCTCGGGATTCTCTAGTCTACTGTTGAATCCCTGTATATTATTCTTTATTTCAGTCAGTGTATGCTTAATTTCTGACTTTTTCTTTTTTTTTGGCATTCTCATTAAGATCCTTGAAAGTCTCACTAAGTCCCTTGGAGATTTATAGAAGATTCTTTTTTTTAAAAAATATATTTTATTGATTTTTTACAGAGAGGAAGGGAGAGAGATAGAGAGTTAGAAACATCGATGAGAGAGAAACATCGACCAGCTGCCTCCTGCACATCTTCCACTGGGGATGTGCCCGCAACCCAGGTAAATGCCCTTGACCGGAATCGAACCTGGGACCCTTCAGTCTGCAGGCCGACGCTCTATCCACTGAGCCAAACGGGTTTTGGCAATATAGAAGATTCTTGAGTAACCTTATAACCATGGTTTTCAACTCTATATCCAGTAGTTTGCTTTCTTCCATTTCTTTTATTTATGACATGTTTCTTTGTCTCTGCATTTTGGCTACTTCCCTGTGTTTGTTTCTATGTATTGGGTAGAGCTGCTAAGTCTCCTTGAGTTGATAGAGTGGCCTTGTGTAGTAGGTGTCCTATAAGGTCCAGTGGCTCAACCTCCCCAATCACCTGAGGTGGACACTCTAGATGCACCCCTCTGTGGGCTGTGTGCACAGTCTTGCTGTAGTTGAGCCTTTATTGCTGTTGGTATCATTGGGAGGAATTGACCTCCAGGCCAATTGGCTGTGGGGACCAGCTACAGCTACAAAGGGAGAGCTGCAGTGCAGGAGACACCCTTATGGAGCAGGACTTGGTTCAGTGGGGCTTCGGTACTCATGGAGTCTGCCCCTTGAATGTGTTGTTACTTATGGATGTGAAGAGTTGTAATCTGGTATGGTCTCATACTGACCCCTGGCTCTTGGGTCTCCAGAGATGTGCAAAATCATCCACTGCAGGGGCCCCCCAGCAGGAGCAAGAGAGAGATCTGCAGATTCCTCCTTTATGTATCAGGTTTGAAAGTGCCCAGATGAGGCCCAGCTGTGAAGCAAGGCAGGCTGGTCTTGGTGCCTGGTCTTGGGCCTTTTATTGATAGGCTTGGGGCTTTATGACCCAGCTGCAGCTTGTTTGACAGGTTTTAGCCTAAGCGAGGATTGGCCATTCATATGCAAAAGCTTCAGCTTTCAGCGTGGGTGGAGTCTCAGGGAATCACCGGGCAGAGCAAACAGATATGGCTTCCAGTCAGCCCTGCAACCGGGAAGGTCCCAGCATAGGAACAATGACTGCTGCGAGCACCTCCATCTGGGAGAAAGTCACCTCGAGTTCCTGCCCCAATGCCAGACAATCCAGTTCCTCCACTGGAGCTCAGAGGAA
This sequence comes from Myotis yumanensis, assembly GCF_028538775.1. NCBI lineage: Eukaryota > Metazoa > Chordata > Mammalia > Chiroptera > Vespertilionidae > Myotis > Myotis yumanensis. The sequence goes on along the minus strand of NW_027223752.1, from coordinate 234,040,669 downwards.
GTGGGAGGTTGTAAGTTCAGCTTGTGTGCCGGCCTTTTAAGAGGAGCAGCTGGGTCTCTAGCAGCCTCTGTGTCACTGAGCCCTAATCTGCACTGGTTTTTACAGCTCCTAGTTCTTACTGCCCATAGGGACTTCTTTTTCCAGCTCTGGGACCCTGGGCTGGGCGTCTGGTATGGGGCTGGGACCCCTTGCTCTTCTGGGCGGCCTCCACAGAGACCATCTCCGTCCTGATTAAAAAAGTGGCACACGTGAGTGGCTGAACCAGCCTGTTCCGTGCCTCTGCACCTTCTACCAGTTTCAGTGTGCTTTCTTCTTTACTTATCTAGCTGTAGAACTTCCATTCAGCCAGCTTTCTGGCGGATCTGGATGATGGTTGTTCTGTATTTTAGTTGTAATTTTGATGTGATTGTGGGAGGCAGAGAGTAAAGACGTTTGCCTACACTGCCATCTTGGTTCTTCCTATACTCCTTTTCTTTGTATCCTCGTCCCAGTCCTGGTTTTTGGTCGTTGGAGTCTGAAGGTGTATTAGTTTCTAGGGCTGCCATAACAAAGCACCACACATTGAGTTGCTTAAAACCTAAGAAATTTATTCCCTCTCAGTTCTGGAGGATGGAAGTTCAAGGTCAAGGTGTCCCCAGGGCTGTGCTCTCTCTGAAGGCTCTGGGCAGGAGGTGGACGAGGGAGTGTGCTGCATGCCTTAGTCCCAGCTCTGGGGTTGTGGGTGATTTTAACATTCTTTGGTTTGCAGTGGCATCATTCCAGTCTCTGCCTCTGTGGTTGCCTGCCAGTCTCTGTGTCCCTGTCTTTCTTCTCCTTATATTCCATTAAGTACCTGACCTACTGCAGTTTCATCTCATCTTAACTAATTACTTCTGCAAAGGCCCCATTTCCGAGTGAGGTCACATTATAAGGTATGGCGGTATAGGATCTCAGCCTATCTTTTTGGGACCACAATTGAAACTATAACAGAAGGTATCTAAGGGAACCTCATTTATAAATATATATTGTTGATTTCAGAGAGGGAGAGGGAGAGAAAGATAGAAACATCAATGATGAGAGAGAATCATTGGTTGGCTGCCTCCTGCAGGCCCCCTACTGGGAATGGAGCCTGCAACCTAGTCATGTGCCCTTGACTGGGCATCGAACCTGGGACCCTTCAGTCCGCAGGCTGACACCCTGTTCGCTGAGCCAAACCAGCTAGGGCAGCTGTGGGCAAACTATGTCCTGCGGGCCGGATCCGGCCCGTTTGAAATGAATAAAACTAAAAAAAAAAAGACCGTACCCTTTTATGTAATGATGTTTACTTTGAATTTATATTAGTTCACACAAACACTCCATCCATGCTTTTGTTCCGGCCCTCCGGTCCAGTTTAAGAACCCATTGTGGCCCTCGAGTCAAAAAGTTTGCCCACCCCTGAGCTAGGGCAAGGGTACCTCATTTATAAAAGCTTGAGGCATTATTGCTAATTAGTTACCAGACCTGAGACTGGTCAGGAGCAGCTTTAAGTGTTTGCTTTGCAGGTCAGAAGAGGAGGCTCGGCTCCAAGCTTACACTGGTTGTGTGCACACATGTTTATGAGCAGCCTCCATCCCTCTTCCCAATCCCCACCCCCTGCAAGCTACATTTGTTTGTTTGGGTGAACACAACTTTCTTAATATTCTAACAAGGTTACAGTGTTCCAGTGAATAAAGAAAAAGAGGGCTCCCACCTCCTTACTGAGTCACAAGACCCATACTCGAGGGGTTCCCTCATTTCTCCAGGCACCTCTTCTGTGACAAAGTTTAGCTTGGGGGAATAAATTTACAGGGTCCTATTAAAATGACCACAGAAAAGTTAAACCTCTAGAATTACTCATTTCAGAAAAGCCCAAATGCTTTTAACTAAACAGGGCAACTTCAAAACTTAATGAAAACCTTGCAGGCTATAATGTAATAAGAAACACTTTATTCCTTTTAGCTATTTCATGAAAAGTTGGGCATGTCTGTGGTGACTTTCATCCGAAGTGTCTCAGATACCATACTCATTTTATAAATTATGCTGTCTAGGGGGCTTCCATATCCTGACCTCATTTTTGTTTACATTTCCAAGTCCTGGGGAGGGCCAACCCCCACCTGCATCCAGGTTAAAGGATTCTGTGAAGTAAGGACTGTACTTAAATTGAAGTGTTTGGGGATTTGGGGAATTTCTCACTCCTAATTTACATCACACACAAAAAAATTTGGCAGGTCTGATTTTCATTATTTCAGAATAAAGTGGACTAGATATGTAAGAAATATATTTTATGTATCCTGGAGTTTTTAAAAGTTATAAAAAAATTTTGGACTACCATACTGGATGTGATTATTGAATGTCTTAATTTAGTTGTGTTAATGACATTGTAGTTATGAATACCTTATCTTGGAAATTCAGGCTAAAAGAACTGAAGGATAGAGCAATATTTGCAACTTCCTTTCAAATGGTTCAACCAAAAATACATAAATAAAAGTAAAATCATAACTGTGAGTTGATGGATATGTTAATTAGCTTGACTTTCACAACATATACATTTATCAAAATATGTTGTACACCTTAAACCTATACAATTTTTATTTGTCAAGTGTACCTGAATAAAGCTGGGGGGGGGGGGGGAGGAAGTATACATAAAGCAAATGTGGCAAAAAAATATTTGGCAGAGTAGAAAGAAATGTGGATTTGAAACTAGCTGAGAATCTGGGCCTCAGTTTCCTTGACTAGAAAATGAAGTGTTTGCATGGAAGACTTAGGGCAGCGGTTCTCAACCTGTGGGTCACGACCCCTTTGGGGGTAGAACGACCCTTTCACAGGGGTCGCCTAAGACCATTGGAAAACTCATATATAATTACATATTGTTATTGTGATTAATCACTATGCTTTAATTATGTTCAATTTGTAACAATGAAAATACATCCTGCATATCAGATATTTACATGATGACTCATAACAGTAGCAAAATTACAGTTATGAAGTAGCAACGAAAATAATTTTATGGTTGGGTCACAACATGAGGAACTGTATTAAAGGGTCGCAGTATTAGGAAGGTTGAGAACCACTGACTTAGGGGATTATGTACCAAGTGTAGACTTCTGGGAGTCTAGGGTTAGTGATGACTTTTCCAAAGGGCTTCAATATGTTGATCAGGAAGTTAACCATGCTTTCAGGGGACCGTCTGTGACTTGGCATTCTGCTCAGCTCTGCTGACAAAAGTCTTCTGTTGCATGAAGGATTTTCCTGGTATTTGACCTCCACGTTCTCCAGGCTTGTCAATGCCTGTAGCACAGCAGTGACCTCGCATAGGGAAACAGCCACTCTGCATTCTTTCTGCCTGCATGTTTGTGCTCTAAAGTCTGTCCTAGAGATTATTGATTAGGGTGGTGGCCCACTGTGATCCCTAATAGTTGGGTAGCTCTTTGTACTTTTCACAATGAATTAATGAACATTAATTTATTTAATCCCCACAATAGTTGGGAAGTGAGCTAGACTGGCATTCTTCTCATTTGAAGAATGAGGAAGACAGGGAACATTGAGCCTACATCACCTTAACAAGGTCACAGAGGACATTAGTGGCTGGAATACAAATATTCTGGTGTTTTGTTCAAGTTTTCTAACATATTTGAATTGAACTTCCAGATGGGGAAGGGGAAAAAATTTAACATATATACCTACTATGTGCTGGAAACTATATTAGACAGGATTCAAACCACCATCTATTTGATTCCAATAGAACTTTTCTTGTTTTGAGGCAAACAATTCAGAGACTCAATTTTCCACTTCTTTGTATGTTTTGAAGTGCTGCTCAGAAAGTGCGTGTGCCATCAATCACAACAGTGGTAATCTGAAGGAGCAAGGTCTGGTGAATACGGCAGGTGGGTTGATACTTCCCAGGCAAGATCTTTTAATGTGTCTTTAACTGGTTTTGAAGTGTGTGATGGTGCATTATCATGAAGCAAAATTACTTTGCTGTGTCTTCTGGCCCATTCTGGTCTTCTTATGATCAAAGCGTGGTTCAAATTGATTATTTGTTGTCGGTAGTGATCAATATTAATGGTTTCACCTGGTTTTAGAAGCTCATACTACACCACACCTTCCCGATCCCACCAAACACAGAGCATTGTCTTCTTTCTGAAGCGATTTGGCCTTGCAGTCGATGTTGATGGTTGACCTGGATCAACCCATGATTTTGTGCATTTGGGATTCTCAAAATAAATCCACTTTTCATTGCCAGTCACAATTCAATGCAAAAAAGACTTTCTTTCATGCCATTGAGGCAACATTTTACTGATGACTTTTTAGTTTTCCATTTGTCTTTCGTTCAGTTGATATGGCACTCATTTTCCTTCCTTTAAAATCTTTCCCATGGCTTGTAAACGATCAGAAGTTATTTGCTGAGCAACGTTTAATCTTTCTGCAAGTTGTTTTGAGTTTGACATGCATCTTCATCCAATAATGTTTGTAATTGTTGGTCTACAAACTTTTTCAGTTGACCTGGATATTCTTTGTCTTTCACATCAAAATCATAACTTTTAAAGCATTTAAACCAGCATTCACAAGTATCTTGAGATGGAGCATGTTCACCATAAGCTTACCGAAGTATACGATAACTTTCAGCAGCACTTTTCTTCAAAATAAAGTAATGAATTAAAATTTCCCGCAAATGCTCTCTTTTTTTTGCATGAAATTCGACATTTTTAAGCGTAAAAATATCTATGATGTTAACAACTTCAGAAAATTTGACATATGAAGTTTTAAAGCTTGTTGTCAATATAACAAAATAGCATACATATCAAATCGCATATATATCAACATATGTGTAACTCCATCTGTTGAAAAAAATCCACATTACTAACTGGTACACACCTATATCTTCATTCCTAGGCAGGCATGTCCATTCAGGGGCCTCTTTATTGGGGGCAGTGGCTGAGGCACTTTCTCCATTTTCGGCAGTACTTTTCCATTTCTAGGCTTTTCCCCTTTATCCCCCTGGCTTGTACCTCCATATAGAGGAAGGATCCTTTCATTCCGGGTATCCCCCATCTGTGCTGCATACACCTGGTGCCATTCTGTAGGGAAAAATGGAGCCACCCCCTCTTTTTCTGCCTCTTGCTTGTCTTGTTGCAGTGAATAAATAAAAGCATGAATGTTACTTTCAGGTTGGCTTGTTGTCCTAATTAACCACCTGGACACCTGGAAGCTCCACGGCTTTCAATTCATTTCTCTGGATTCTTCTCAACATTATCATGCATAATTATCCAGACTGGCCAGGAACAGGGAGGCGTGATGAGAGTGGATCTCAAACTTCAATGCAGAATTTTCAGCGCCAGCTGTCAGTGTCAACACACTGACACTCAGGTCCTATCCCAGATAGTTATACCAGACTGTGGATGGAGCCCAAGCATGGCATTGTTAAAAGCTCTAGGTGCTGCTAATATTAGCCAAGGTTTCGAACACTGCTATAATGGGCACCCGAATCACTAGTCTGGGACATTAATAAAGTAGATTTATGAGTTCTCCTTAACTTACTAGATGAGAATCATATTGGGGTGAATCCTGGGAAGCTGGCAAGTCCAGGTGAATCTGATGCAGTGGTAACTAATTTGAGGATGGTTGAAAAATATTGGACCAGCGTGTGTGTGTGTGTGTGTGTGTGTGTGTGTGTGTGCACTTGCTTGTTGGAGGGTAGAGACCAGGGGCAAAGAAAATAGAAAACCCAAGATCCAAGGAATGACCTCAAAGAACTCCATACACTCATCTATCCATCCATCTGTCCAGGTTGGGTGGCTATGCGGTACAACAGTTAGGAGCGTGGGACCCTATCAGAAACACAACTAAATCCCAGCTGTGCCAATTATTAAATCTGTTTCCTTGGGCAAATTATGTAACCTCTCTTAGTCTCATCATCTGAAAAATGGGGACACATTTGCAGGTTGTTATGACATTTAAATAAATAATATTGGTAAAGTGTTTAGCAAAGTGCCTGAAACTGTATTGCCAAGTACGTCTAGCTACTGAACACTTACATGTGGCTAGTCTGAACTGAGAGGAACTGTAGATAGATAATGCACACCGGATTTTAAAGGCTTAGATGAAAAAAAAGAATGTAAAATGTCTCATGAAGAATTTTAAAATATTAAAGGTATACTGTGTCGTATATATTGAGTTTAAATGATAATATTGAACACATATTGGGTTAAATACATTATTGAAATTAATTTTATTCTGTTTCTTTTTTTACTTTTTATAATGTAGCTACCACAGTATTTAAAAATAACATATGTATCCCTGACTGGTGTGGCTTATTGGTTGGTTAGAGCATCATCCCACACACCAAAAGTTAGTGGGATCAATTCCCGGTCAGGGCATATACCCAGGTTGTGAGTTTGATTCCTGGTTGGGGTCTGTGTGGGAGACAACTGCTTGATGTTTCCCTCTCACATTGATTTTTTTTGTCTCTAAAAATCAATTAAATATGCTTCTTAAATATAAACAGCATATGTGGCTTATATTTCTATTAGATAGTGTTGGCCTAGAACATAGGGAACTCTCAACCAATGTTATGTAATAATGCTATTGTTGGCATTGTTTTATGCATTTGGTTCAAAAGCAGCTAGTGAGCACTTGCTATGAGGAAGTAAACATCAATCATTGATCAGATGGTGTGCTTAGCATATAGTTAAGGCAAACCATGTAATCAGGAGTGTGTGGGACTTGATTCATCCAGGACTCTGCTGTGTGCCTGACATAGTCCATATATCTATACATATAAAAACCCAGTGACCATTAAGGCAGAACCACCAGAATGACCAGTCACTATGATGCTCACTGACCATCAGGGGACAGATGCTCAACGCAGGAGCTGCCCCCTTGTGGTCAGTGCGCTCCCACAGCAGGAATATTGCTCAGCAGAAGCTGGGCTCATGGCTGGTGAGTGCAGCAGTGGTGACAGGAGCCTCTCCTGCCTCCGTGGCAGTGCTAAGGAGCAGCGAGCCAAGTGGTAAGGAGCGAGCAGCTGGGCAGTAAGGAGTGGCCAGCCAAGTGGTAAGGAGTGAGCAGGCAGGAGGTAAGGAGCAAGCAGGCGGGTGGTTAGGAGCGAGGGGTTCAAACCAAGGGGATCCCAATCGGGCCTAAACTGGCAGTCAGACATCCCCAAGGGGTCCCGCCTACCCCCCCCCCCCCAGCACGAATTTTGTGCATCGGGCCTCTAGTACAGTGGTTCTCAACCTTCTGGCCCTTTAAATACAGTTCCTCATGTTGTGACCCAACCATAAAATTACTTTTGTTGCTACTTCATAACTGTAATGTTGCTACTGTTATGAATAGTAATGTAAATATCTGATATGCAGGATGGTCTTAGGCGACCCCTGTGAAAGGGTCGTTCAACCGCCAAAGGGGTCGTGACCTACAGGTTGAGAACCGCTGCTCTAGTATATATATAACAAATGCAAGGTGATATGCAGAATCATCCCTGAGATAGCACAAATTGTGATGATTGCCTGCGGTATCCCAAAGCATACCCAATATCTAGTGATAAGAAGGTATCTCCGAGAGGGCACTAGAGTTGAAGAACTTCATGAACTATCAAACTATTTTAAAGAAACCTGGTTCCAATACATACCATGTAGCCCATCATACCTCCCTTTCCTAAGACTACAGAAAAGGAATCAGTGAGGGCAGTGGTAATAACAGTGTCCCCTCAATATTGATGTCCACCTAGAACCTTAGAATATGGCCTTATTTGGAACTAGGGCCTTTGAACATGTAATAAGTTAACATAAGGTCATATTGATTAGGGTGGGCTCTAACCCAGTGATGGGTGCCCTTGAAGAAAGAGAAAGCAGAGATACAGACAGACAGGAGAATATGGTGTGGGAATGGAGGCAGAGGCTGGAGTCATCAGCTACAAACTAAGGGATGCCAACAATTCCTGGCAGCCACTAGAAGCTGGAAGAGGGAAGGCAGGATTCTCACTTAGAGCCTTTGGAGGGAGCATGGTCCTATTCACACCTAGATTTCAGATTTTTGACTTCCTGAGTTGTGAGAGAAAAATTTCTGTTGCTACAAGTCACCCAATTTGCGGTAATGTATTATGACTGCTCTAGGGAACAAATACATTGAGCCAGGTTTGGACATCTTAACACCTTGTGAGACAAATATTAACCTTTTTGGGAGTACTCACTCCAGGGTCCAGGGAGAATCTCATGGGGGTGTATCACACTGAGGGATGTGGCAAAGGTAGAGATGGGTTCTGGGAGAGACCATTGTATCAAAACAATGCAGCCAAAGGGAGTTTCCAAAATGAGGATGAAGGGGCAAGCTAAAGGTCAAAGTCAGAAAACAGTGCCAAGGATTGGTATAAGGTGAATAGAAATAGACCAAAAACAGATTAAATTTTGGTTAGGTTGGCAAACAGAGGGAAGACGGTCAGACTGGATAACTTGGGAATAGGCTGTCATCAATGTGAGACGGACAGAGCCCTATTCTGTGCTTATCAAGAGCATAGCAAGACTCTGGTCTTTAGGACATGAACTTGAAGTGGTGTTCCTTCCACCAAGATATGGCTACATTTGGGCACGTGGGGAGTTACATAAAACTATAACACATGCATAGTGCATCTTCTTCTATCATTGTAATAAAAAAGCAAACATATGTTTAGGAGTAGAATGTCAAATTTACATAAATGCATAATCTAAAAGATGAGATTTCTGAAGGTTTTCTTTTGTGTTATTCACTTTAGGCTAGTATTAGAGCTTCCTAGTAGTACACATTTTTTTTTTTTTAAAAAGTATTCTATTGCTTTTTTTTTTTTTCAGAGAGAAGGGAGAAGAATAGAGAGTTAGAAACATCGATCAGAGAGAAACATCGACTGGCTGCCTCCTGAACACCCACTACTGGGGATTTGCCTGAAACAAAGATACATGCCCTCTACCCAAATCGAACCTGGGACCCTTCAGTCCGCAGGCCAATGCTGATCCACTGAGACAAAACCAGTTAGGGCAGTACACAATTTTTGTATGCTGTTTCAGGTACCTCCAAAGCTGGGAAGTTGAGAATCACTGATGTAATGACTAGACAATATTCTTATCATTTCTATACCTATGCTTTCATGTAGTAGGCACAAATCAACCATTTGTAGCTCTAATAGCCAAAATTTAAAAAACCAGTGGTGCAGTCCTTGCACAAATTTTGGACTGTGCTTTGGCCCATGTTTTTACAAACAAAATAGGAATGCCTATATAGAAAGGACATTTTAGGAGGGGTGGGAGGAGTACATAGTAAGGAATGCTTGATGATTCTCAAATGAGCAAACACAAGGCACATCAGGGCAAGAAGAAAGTAAACCAATTGCTAATCTGCAACTTTTACCTTTATCTACACAAATTTTTCTAATTAAGAAGAATTTGGGATTTAAATGGTCTCTATCTTTTGTAGAGCCCTCCTGCTGCCGATCAGGACTCTGAGACTATATCTTTTTCTCTGCTACAAACCTATGGTCATATTTACATGATTTTTCTTTTAGTGAATTACATGAAGGCACATGCAATTTTAGTGTCTGAACCATCAAGGGGAAATTACATTTTTTTGAGGCTGATATCCTGTGCAGAAATAGAGCTACCACTTATTCTTGCTAAACTGAGCAATGAGAGGATGAGGAACTCTGTGGAGAAACCTGGGCATCCTCTCAGATTCTTCTTCCTTCCAACATCTCCATATCCTTCAATCTACATCTGCTGAGCTCTCGAGTCCATCCACTTCTCTTCATACTTTTCCTTAGATAAGAGTGGAGTCTAATCCTAATAGGAATAGGAGTAGAGTGGGAGGAAGTTAAAGAATTTAAAATTAACCTACAAGGTGAAAATTACAGTTACCCTTGTGAAAAAAAACATGGAGAAAAAACCCCTTAAATGATGGACCCACTAAACTCAAAACCACAGAATAAAGTGCTATTTCTCTTGTTTTTCCAATGGAGGCCATTCTTTATCTGGACCAAAGTGTGTTTTTTGACAGTGGGAGGAGGTCAAGGTAAATAAGGAAATCTCTTTTTCTAAAAGTTCATTTCATTTGACAGAAATGAAAGGCTATGACTGCCTCCCTTGCATTGGTAGACTTCTCACCGGCCATTTCTGGCCGGCCTTGGGAGCCCAGTTCACCTAGATAAGGGCATTAGCTAAATAGGGCTATACTGACTGAAACATTAGTTCTGCCACACAGTGTTATTTGGTCCCACAATGTATAAAAAGCCCCAATGTTAGACTCAACTGGTCCAAAACACAACAAACCAAAATGTGGGTCTTTTGGGGGTGAAAGTGACTGGGGTTCTTGATAAAGGACACTTTATCAATAAAGAGTTTGAACACTCTTTAATCCCAATATCATCTTTCTGTCTTTTCTCAGGCACAATCACCCTCAGATGACTGCAAAGCTTGGGCTCAATTTGCAGTGGCCATTCACTCTTGGTGGTCATAAAGATATATGTGGGCCTCTGCCTGGCTGGCCTGCCTGGCATGAAGAAAGGATATTCATTTTGTAACCCCTGATTGAAATTCTGTTTCTCAACCACTTTCTAGTTTGTGGTCACCTATAATTATAGGATTTCCAAGAGGGAAAACCTGTCTTCTTCCTCCTTCTGGTGTAGCCACCCTTCAATACAACCTCTCATTCATCCCACACTATAAGTTCCAGTCCTCAGGGGAGGCACCTGATCAACTGGTAGTGGGTGCCTATGATGCCACGTTGAGATGGTAACTGAGCTCACAACTGCACTCCACAGAGAAAGAGGCATGATTATATTTTTAAAAATATGTTTTTATTTTATTTTATTTATTTATTATTTATTTTCTTAAAATATATTTTTATTGACTTCAGAAAGGAAGGGAGAGCGAGAGAGAGATAGAAGCATCAAGGATGAGAGAGAATCATTGATTGGCTGCCTCTTGCACACCCCACACTGGGAATTGAGCCCGCAACCAGGGCATGTGCCCTGACTGGGAATCAAACCTTGACCTCCTGGGTTCCTAGGTCAACGCTCAACCACTGAGCCATGCCAGTTGAGCAAGGCATGATTAATTGATGATGTTTTTGTGAGCATGGGTGGAGGAGTGGGGCCACATGTTCCCTTTATCTTATCCATCCCTCAGCTTTCTGTCATGGTGCTGGGTCCCTCTCTTGACCTTTTACCTTCTTATCAGATATTGGCAGAACACAGAAAGGAAATACAGGAAAGGGTGACGTACAGTAGATGAACCATTCCTATCTTTGTGTGCTCTCAGCATTTTGTGTGTATTTTAATTAGTGCCCTTACTTAACGTATAGTCAAGACATATTTGCCTACTGTTGTATATGTCTTTTCAGGGCCACTCTGTAGATACCCTGAGGTTACAGATAGTTATTCTTCATTCTTGTATTATCTCCACTTCATGCCTCCCATTCTAGAATCCAGTTGAATGCCTGACCAATAATAGTCATTCACTCTTATTTCCTGGTTCAGCCTTTTTTATTCTGTTTTTTAAAACATCCACACTACCCCCAGAAATCTCTTCCTAAAATATAAATATAATTTTGTCCCATTTCTACTTCAAACCCTGCCAGTTAGCCAAAAGGTAAAGTCCAAGTTATAAATTCTTTATTTTGGCAAAACAAGTCTTTCAAGGTTGTGTTCTCATCCAGTTCTCTGAATCACTAGCCACTACTCTCTTCCACCTCCTAGAAACCATCTTATTTTGCACTTTTGAGCCTTCATATCTGTAGGTTATTAAATCTAGAATGCCTGCTCTCCATCGCCTACCCAGTGGACTGCTCTTCAACCTTCAGAAGTGTGTCTTGAAGGGAGGTGAGGAAAGCATCAGGTTAGGCATAGGTTAGGCTTCAGGCTGCTGGAATTCAAATCCTGACTCTAGTTGTGTGACCTCATGCAAATTATTTAGTTTTCTTAGCTTGAGTTTTCTTATCTGAAAAATGGGGGTGAGGTAGTTAGTGTGCTTGGTGGGAGAAATCAATGATCCATATAAAGTGCTATCCCGATGCCTGCCACACAGTGAGTATTCAGTAAATTGATCTCTCCTCTTAGCTGGGATTCAGAAGGAGGCTAAGTCCAATGGGGGAAACAGATAAGATTGCAATGCCATGTGACAGTCATTATAATTAGAGTGTGAGGAGGATGCAAGGGAGCACAAAGGGCAAGCCCAGGAAAAGCACACCAGACCCAGCGGCAGATGGGAGTTTGAGGAAAGGCTGCTGAGCAGGGGGATGCTGGAGCCAAGTCTGAAGGATGGTTTGGAAGTGTGGCTCTGTGATGGCAATGCAATGATGTGTGCAGCTGGGGCCCACGGACTTATCTGACCATGTGCAGCTTTGTTAGGGGTGAATGACAATTAACCAAAAGTGAATGTCTTTGCCATGAGTGCTTTTTTAATTTTATTTTTTACATTCACTATTATTTGTATTAGTTTTGGGTGTATAGCATAGTGGTTAGACAATCAGGTACTTTACCAAGTGTTCCCCCTGATATTTCCAGTACCCACCTGGCACCATACATAGTTATTACAACACTAGTGGCCCAGTGCACGGATTTGTGCACATTGAAAGGAAATTAATTAGAAGAAAGATTTCTGTGGTAATTACGTTACTACAAAAAATTACATGTCAAAATAGTATATATAATATAGTATTATAAAATTAGAACATGCGGGCGATTGGCACCAGTGAGAGCTTTATATGTATTGTGCATGTGTGAGTCAACATTTATTTTTAAATTGCCAGTACGCATCATATGTACTGGCCAGTCAGTCGGTCGGATGGTCGGATGGTTGGATGGATGGACGGTTGGTCACTTAGCCTTTTATATACAGTTGGGCCTTGACTTATGAGTTTAATTCGTTCCGAGACCAAGCTCGTTAAGGAGCTTGTTAAGGAGCTCCTTAACTCAAATTACTCTATCAACTCAATGCAAAAAATCGGCCGAGAGACAGCTGGTATCTCAAAAAACTCGTTAGTAGGGACTCTCGTAAGTCAAGGCCCCACTGTATATAGATTATTGACTATATTTTCTATGCTGTACTTTTACATCCCTGTGACTATTCTGTAACTATCAATCTCTACTTCTTAATCCTTTCACCTTTTTCACCCAGTCCCCCCAGCCACCCCACTCCTCTGGCAACCATCAGTCTGTCCTCTGTGTCTATGAGTCTCTTTTAATGCCAGGAGTGTTGATTGTGTGTTTGTTGTTTTTGGATGTGGAAGTTTCCTGGATAGACCACTGGCATGCCAGGAACCTTGCCCCTTTCTCACATGCAGAGGACAAACCTGGAGGAACAGGGTTCAGGTGGCCACAGCTTTCCTCCTAGTGGAAGGACAGGCGAGAGAGAAGTGTGTGTCTCTCCTCGTGAGCTACAGCATGGAAGTGTTGCTCCTAGGGAAGCTTCTCCTTGATAGAATAAATAGAGATGAGTTGTATGGAGCAGCCTTCATCCCCTTCTTCATGGAGAGAGTGGTGAGGGTGGATATGCCAAGGCTGGATGGCCCTTGGTGAGAGAAGAGCAGGCTCTTTCATCGTTGACATCCCGGGGTAGACCAGTAGCCTGGGGCTGTGATGAGGGCTCACATTCCATAGCTACCATTGCCATGCATGAAGCAAAACAAACTTTTTTAAAAAAAATACTAGTATATATTTTTAATTGATTTCAGAGTGGAAGAAAGAGGGAGAGAGAGATAGAAACATCAATGATGAGAGAGAATCATTGATTGGCTGCTTCCTGCATGCCCCACACTGGGGATCGAGCCCAAACCCAGGCATGTGCCTGGACCAGGAATTGAACTGATGTTTTACCACTGAGCCACATTGGCTGGGCAGGGAAAAACCAACCCTTGATCTCTCTCTCCCTGTCCAAGAGCATCATTTATGATTAGTCAAAATAATTTCCTCCACTCAATGTAAAAAAAGGGGAAGCTATTTTTGTTTTAGGGAGAGGACTCCAGAAAGAGAGGTCCTCATGGGATGTTTCACTGAAGCTCATTTTAATTGGACAGGAACCTGATAGCTAGCAGAGTGCATGGAGGGTGGAAGGAAGAGAGGGCATTTGCAGGACCTGTCATAAAGAAAATTATGGCATTATGGTATGTTAGAGATTAGAAGAGGCATCACGATTTTTTTTCTTTGAAATCAAAATTGGGCATACATATCACTTAGTAAAAAAATCATGTTCGACATGTGAAAAGGCAATATGAATGTCATAAGAGATATCAGTATGTGAAACTTAATTTCATCAGAAAGAAATTCGAGAGAAAGTAAAAAGAAATGTACTCATGAGTAACTGCCCTGAGGCTGATAGGAATAGCGAGTAAAAGGTGGATAGAGGAATAAATGTCCCCTAAGACAGGCATTTAAGTGAGGCCCCTGCATGGTAAAAGAGCACTCACTCTTTTATATTCCTTCAGTTAGCTTCATTAGGATCTTCTCTCTTTAACAATTTGATTCAAAAGAGAAGCAACCCATTAAAATGTTATTAACTGTGTGGTTAGGAGTCTTGCAGTCTGTGTGCAAACATTTGAAAGGTGCTGGGAAATTGATCATTAGACACTTGGGTGTCAAAGGATATGCCCTTAAATGTTCTCTTGTTTTATTCTGTGTTTCCCAGTGATCAGGCTCAGGACCAATGTTTTTCACCGACAATGTTTATCTGTCAAGATCAGTGACTGCTGGTCCTTGATTCTTGGTTATAAGTTTGAATTTCTGGGCCCCCTTGCTCACCTTGCTCAGACACAAGATTTGCTTCCCAATGTTCTTCAGAATCCCATGTTACCATGCAAAGTTTGGATTTGTTTGTTTTCCCTCCCCCCTCTAAAAATACTCTTTTCTATAATTAAAAAAATAACCTAACAAATGCACAGAATGAACCATTTAAGCAGTACAAGTGGTACAAAATTCTACATGTTAGGAGATGAGTCTTCCCATTTGACAATGTAGTCCCTCTTCACTGGAGAAGAGGTCAGCATTAACATATGCATTCATTTACATTGTATTCTGGAAGCTTTCTGTGTAAATTTATGCAAAAACATGTACATATAACTTGAAACAAAATTGAGACAGAAAGGTCCACGGTTCTGCACTTTTTTTTCAGTTAAAACTGTATCTTGGCCCTTTAGTACAATCAGTGACCTAACTCAATAACTCACTTTTTTAAAGGGTTGGTTGACTTATATTTTATCATATTTCTGTGGTATACTTGATTTAATTAATCCCATAGGTTCATGTTGTTTCACCTTCCCCACAACCAATGCACACAGTGCTACAGTGAATAACCTTGTTTACACACATGGGCATGGATATCTGTAAGATATTTGTAGGTTACATTTTCAGAAGTGGAATTGTTGGGTCACAGCATCTGTTCAACTTGCTTCATTTTGCAATCTTTATTTTTATATCTGTCCAATAGCATAGTTGATTAATCAACTAGTTAACTAATTGCTTTTTAACTACTTAACATCATTATAAGCATACAAATTTGGTCAAAGATTAAAGGAAAAAAAACAAACGATTAAACTTTCCTTGTCATTAAATTGGCATCTTTTAAATGCTGGGTAAAGACAATTTCTTTCACCTTTTAAGTTCCTCCTGGAATTTTTACTGCTTCTGGATTGGAATTGTGTGCTTCAATCTGAACTTGACTGATAAGGGGATAAGAATCAGATTGAATCTTTGCAATTTATGACAACTCTTTGTCCATGGGATGGGTTAAGTCTTCTCTTGGTTGATCTCTTGGTCTATCCTTGGTCTTACTGCCATTAGGCCATTTGTACCTCCTGTTAATATATAGACATGTAGCATCTTGTTTTATAGTCCAAATTCCCATTATTAAGTCAACACTTTGAAAAGCTGTGATAACTTTCATCCTTCCCTCAGTTACATGTGGCATTTCATATGCTCATAGAGCAAGTTGAGAATCTAACCTGGGCCCTGAGATTTGTTCTAATCTTGGCAAAATCCTTCATTATAGTGTAGGCTTCCATACCAACAAAGTCTCCTTTATCTAACTCTATGTTTCACCCACACCCACCTTGATCCAGGACCCTCAGGACCCAATTCTGTATGTACTCCCCCAAAACTGCTGGCCCATGTTGATCACATCTTGCAGCTCCCTTGGAGTATAGCTCCTTCCTCCTCCAGCAGTCCAAACACTTCCCTGGCTGGGTTGATATTGCTATTTGACCCTAGTAATTGGTCTGGTAGCCAGGTGGGAAGACAAAGACAGACTTGGGAGTAGGGGGTGGGGTCATGTTATCTTGCAAGGTGGAGACCTTTGCATCATTTTTTAAAATTCTTTTTTAAAGTGATTTTTTTTAAAAAAAATATTTTTTATTAATTTCAGAGAGGAAGGAAGAGGGAGAGAGAGAGAGAGAGAAACATCAGTGATGAGAGAGAATCATTGATTAGCTACCTCCTGCATGCTCCCCACTGGGGATCGAGCCCACAACCTGGGCATGTGCCCTTGACCGGAATCGAACCTGGGATCCTTTAGTCTGCAGGTCGACGCTTAATCAACTGAGCCAAACTGGCTAGGGCCTTTGCATCATTTTTAAGCAAGTGCAGGAGAACGGGGCTTTCCCATGAGGAGTGGGTCACTTCTCCAGGTTCAGAGGTCAGAAGAATCTGCATATTTTAGATTTCTGAAGACTTAGACACCGAGGTCTCCACCCTGCATCCAATCAGGGCTCTGAACAAGGCTGAGCAGACTTGCCAGGACTGAGAATTCAGTCTTCTCCGAATCCTTATCCCTATATCCCCATGACCGCTATGCTTAAAACCTGGGTCTGATGCTTACTTCTTCTCTGTCTTCTGGCTGCAGAGGATTTCCTGTCCTGTATGCTTCCAAGGAGGTCCTCTGGGTGTTGCACATTACCTTAAATCTGTGACTGAGCATCTTTAGCTTTTCATTGCATTTCTCTAATGTATCCCTCAGCAGAAGCCACCCACTTCCACAATTCTTGAAATCATTGCCTTTCCTGAACATCTGCAACACTTGAGATATTGCCCCTGTTAGTTCATTTCCATCTACCGATATTATGTCTCAGCTCTTCCCTGTGAAAACTGTAACAACTGCAGCTACAATATGCCTATGGCTGTTAGTACTCCATCTACATTTGTCCTGGAGTCTTAATTGCCAACCAGCTGGCAGGGGAGCCAGCTCCACAATCCTATTTTAGAATCTGCTCTTCAGACCACTCCTAGCACTAACAATCTCTGGTTGTTTTCCCTGGGAGATACTCTGAGATAAAGATTTCTGGATAAGGAGTTTACTGAGGAGTATTTTGGGGAACAATAATAAATATAGTGAGGTCAGAGGGAAAAGTTAACTTGCAATAGACATCTCAGGTGATTTCATGGGGAGTTTTCTCCCAGACTTAAAGGGCAGTGGGGTGTGTATCCCCTATATCCCTCAGTCTTTGAATGTGGCTGCCCCTGAGAAAGTGGTGTAACCTGGGGTGAGGCAGCTCACTTATGCTGAAGGTCATGGGGAAAAACTCACTTGTGAACTATCAGCTACTGGCACTTTCTGCATCTGGGAAGCTGTGAGTGTCAGAAGATATTCTGCAGAGGAAAGTATTTATGAACAGCTTTATTTCACCAAAGCAGATCACATAGTAGCCACATACAGCAGAAAGAGAAAGGCTTTGACATCAGACTCTTACCAGCTCCTTCATTTTTAGTTTATTCCTTCTTCTTTCTGAGCCTTGGTGTTCTTTTCTGTAAAATGGGGATAAATATGTTTGTTTATTATTCCTTTGCCTACTGTTCAAATCCATGCTTGTATAAAACTCTTTTGGAAGTGACATGAAAGAGCCCATCCGATAAGCTGATGAGGGTTATCTCTGCTGGGGTAAACATTTCAGCTAACTTGGCTGGTCGCATTGGAATACTTAGTCTTGAGTTTTCCAAAGTGTCCCATCATCATTCTCTGCCTTCCAAGTAAACGTCAATGACAATTCACTCGCCAGGGGAAGATCCAATTGCACCTCAAGAATTAAGATCGATATGATCACTGTAAGCAAACCCTGTCTGACCTTATCCTTTGTAAGAAGAAAAAGAATCAACAGGGCATGAGAAGTGTCAGCACTTTTAGTTTTGAGAGGCGAGAAAGGGAAAAAGTTTATGCAGTGCTCATCCATCATTGGACTTCAGGAAGATCATTAATGTTCAAACTAGAGATAAGAAGGTAGCTTATTTATTCTTTTCTGCTGTTGAAAATCTCAACACCAATTCAGTTCAGTTCAATTCAACTCGATTCAATTAAATTCAAGTAATATCCATTAAGTGCCATCATTGTGTATGACTTTATGTTAGCTGCAGAAAAAATCCCATCTCTGACTGTTCCTTATGTTTATTTCATCCCAGACTCTGTTGGGTGCTGGGAAGAAACATGTAGAGAAAGAAAAATATACAGACACAGAAAATTATTGTGATAAATACTAAAGGGTATGGATATAATATAGTAGAATTACTTTAGAAGGAAACATAAACTATGTATTCATAGAGAAAGAAGGTGATTTTTGAGTGGGAACTTCCAGGATAAGTAGGAATTTGCTCATGAGTGTGGAAGGGTTTGGTTTATTCATTTAAACAATTGTTTATTGAGTATACTACCTGCTGGACCCTAGGGCAGGCACTGGTGTTGAGGAGGCAAGAGGGGCATCACAGCTGCCCTCAGGAAGCTCCCGAGTGTGGTAGAGCAAGTGTAGGCAACACGTCGAAAGAGGTTGTAACCTGGTAGAAAAGTCAAGAGAGTTGACAAAGAAAGGTCTCCTTTGCAACTGTGTTCAACATAATTTCTTTCTAAGACAATCTTTGGTCGGATTACAACTGTTAGGTTCTGCCCTCATTTTGGCAGCAACATTCCCTGAACGATGCCAGGGAAATGGAAATAAGTAAGGACATGTGCAGATATATGGTGTCAAAGAAGTCTCCAGCATGTTTATAGATTTTGGTGCATGCATGCAATGGGATACAGCAAAAGTGTTCAAAATGGTGCAATCAAATACATATAACATGGAAAGTTATTTATGATATATAGTTGAGTTTAAAATGCAGGTAGCAATATGTGATGTACAATGTGATTCCACTCTTGTAAATTTTTTATTGTACATTCACAGAACAAAAGTATAAGAAGATGCCATAAAATGTCACTAGAAGTTCTCTTTGGATGAAGGGATTATGAATGCTTCTCTCCTCTCCCTCCCCGTCCCCTCCTCTCCCCTTCTTCTCCTTCCCCTTTCTTCCCCTTCCCTCCTGTATTCTTTTCCTCTCCCCCCTCTGTCCCTTTTTTCTTCTCCTCCTTCTTATATTCTTATTCTTCTACCTCCCCTTCTATTTTGCTCATATGCATTTCCCCCAACAAATCCATGTTACTTTAGGAATGAGAAATAAAGCAAAGAAAAAGTTAGTTTTAGAAAGCCTTTGAACCAGATAAGCATTTCTATAGCTATGACAATCCTCCTTTTATGACCTTTGTTTATCAGGAGAATCCAATACTGTTGGAAGGGCTGATATCATTACTATTACTGCTGTTATTATTTTATTTCCATGGACTGATCATATTTTGAGGTTTTAACTGGTGTGCTTTCCTCATTCCCAGATTATACAATAAGACACAAATAATCTTCTGCAGAACGAGGAGCAAAGGCTGCACATGTTTGCCACAGAAAGATTTCGATGCCTTTTATTTTTCAGAAAAAATTTTCTTTTTTGTAAATAATTTCATGAAAAAATTGCTCACAAGCTGGGGATGGGAACATGCAGACTGGAAGGCATGCTAGAACGGAATGGAGAGCCTCCATCTGGGAACCCTGGGGGTGTGGAAGCTGAGTGGGCACAGTCTCAGTGCCCCTTCACCATCCATGAAGGGCCACCAAGTGACAGTCACCCACCCATCATCCCACAACCTTGTAGTCTGGAGTTATGCTCACCTGAGCCTTGAGTTTGCCCTCCATTACCATGCATCTGTGTGGACATTGCCCCCCTCTTAGCTAGAACAACTCACTGTTGCATTCCCATTTTATTGATGGAGGAGTGGAGATTTGAGGAGGCTGAGCAATGTGCCTGGAAATTACCAGCAGGGTTGCAGCTAGAACTTAAGCCTCATAAATCCTTGTGGAGCCCTCTTTTCAGTAGTGCATAATACTGCCTAATATTTGATTTGTGGGTGACAGTTATTCAAAGCCAACAGTTCTGTCCCTCATTGCTCCTTGGGCAATTACTCCTTCCTGTGATTCGATATAAACAAAGTGGTGACAGGTTCCCAAAGTTTTTGTGTCATTTCTAACTGGGTGCTCCACTCCTGCAGCTAGAGACAGGGTTACTTCTGATGAAATCCTTGCTGTAAAGTACCCCAATCAATTTTCCTTACAAATGATTTCTAATATGCAATTATGTAATCAAGCACTCCCATAAACAAGCCAGGCCTTGACATAGAGTGATGGGGTGCAGTAATATTTTAAATAAAAGATGATTGCAGAGTTATTTATTTTGAAGTTCAATTTTCAGGGTTGGGAACTATACATTAATGGCAGTTTAGAGATTAACAGCAAGCTAAATGTGAAACTCTATGAGTCAATGCCTTCGATGTAAACAAATGCAGGAAAATAGTATCCTGCAACTGTTTGCAAAGTCTAACAGAGTCACAGGGCTTTCTGCAAAGCAGAGGGTGCAAAGAGGAACAGATTCATCAAAATCTGGCAGCGATTTTTTTTCAAAAATAATGGCTTTGTCTACAGATGGAAACTGCTAACAGCTTTCCCTGTCCACCACGATCGCCTTTCCATCTGCTCGGGTTTTATAATCACGTCGCCTTTGGAAAATTACAATGCAGAGCATATTCTCCTGGTGGTCTGTTGTTGAGCTAAATATTCTGGGTTATGAAATGGTGACAACAGTTGAAGAGTTTCCTTGTAAAAAAGTGTTACAACCATTGCATGCCAATGAGCCACCCGATGCTGCAAGGCTCTGGCAGGAGGGGAGCATCAGACTGCGTTAGCAGAGCACAATTTAGAAAACGTACACGTACATTCAAATAGCAGCCATCTAACACTCGCAGTGCCTTGGAATAATGGCTGCTTCTCCCCGCCTTCTTTCTTGATTTTTCCTTTTTACCCTTTTTAAAATTCCAATTCCCTTCCAAAAATGTATTGTTATCTAAGTGCAAAGACACGAGGGACCTGGACCGCTCCTCCAGCCTGTGATCTGCTCTAGGGAGAATGATACTCATCTGTGTCTCCAGATCCTTTGCCCAGATCCCAGCTCATGGGAGATGTCCAGTGCCTAACTGCTGTATCAATGAAAGAATGATGTTCTCTCTTTCATATGATGCTTTCCACCTTAGAAAATCTTATCTACTGGGTAAAACATCTTCACTGACACCATACTCCCAGCAACATATGAGGAGATCACTGTCTCCTTGTGTTCCTTCAGGTCCTTAAAGAAGCAGATACTAAGATGGGATTAAGGATGAAGAGATTGATTATAGAAACTGTCCTTGAAGGAAAATGGAGAAGAAGCAGTGGAGAATGGGGGAGCCATCAGACCATGCCACGGGTTTGACTCCAGTGAAGAAGAGAGGAAAGAAGGTTGAGTGGCAAATGTCTTTGAATGACGTGCTGTTTGAAGGAAGTTTTAGCAAAGCTGGCAGAGAGTCTTTGGGCCAAAGTCACTGGCCAGAGTAGTCCTACATCTCGTAGAAATGTACCTGCCTCCCCCAGAAGAGGTCCTGCCACACTGAGCCTTTGGCTGGTGATGCCAATGTGGTGGTGGATGTCAGACAGCATGACTGGGACCCTTGGTCAATTACATTCCATGCAGTGGGAGACCAGAGAGGCACATTCTCATGGCCACCGCATCCTATTTTACAGATAAGGAAACAGATCCTGAGAGGCTAGGTGACATTTTCAAGATCTCATGACAAGTGCAAGGGAATTATTGCCAGGCTCCTAAACCCTAATTCATGGTGGTTCTTCACAGACATATCACAGCTTCACTTTTACTACTGATGCCCATCTATTTGATTAGGGTGTTTGATGGGGAGGGAAGAACATGGGGAAGCCAAAACACACGGTAGGCCAAATACTTGGCAGGAACATGAGAAGAATCAGGGAGGGGATTTCTTTCACTCATGATAGAAAGCAGAATATGGTATAAGGCTGGAAAGTGGAGACCAGAAGCCTCACCCTAGGGTGGGAGTATTTGACTTCCATTCTGTTGTCATTAAAATATACCATATATGCCCCACCAGTGTGGCTCAGTGGTTGAGCATCAACCTATGGACAGGAGCCCATTGTTTGGTTCCTAGTCAGGGCACATGCCCAGGTTGCAGGCTTGATCCCCAGTAGGAAGCATGCAGAAGGCAGCTGGTCAATGATTCTCTCTCATCATTGATGTTTCTCTCTCTCTCTCTCAAATCAATAAAAATATATTTAAAAATATACCATATGTAAAATCAAACCACTTGACAATTAAATAGCAGGTTATGCTCTAGAGAATCACACATGCTTCCTGAAGGTAAAGATGCTCTTGGTTCTTCATTTCAAGGCTGGTTTCCCAGCACTGTGGCATTGCTTGGCACAGAGCATAGTATAAATACTTGTCTTTGTTGAATGAATGATTGCAACTTTAGACTTGGAAGGGATCTTAGGGAACATCCAATGTACTTCAGAGGATAATGAGACATTGAATACATATTAAATCACTTCTCAGAGGAAACGAGACCCTGAGACACATGGATCCCTGCATAGCAGTCTATCCTCCTCTCATTTGGGGCCACCCTGAGATGAGGGTTCTACTTTGCCAGCCCGAAGGAAGTAGACAGACATCTTAATATTGGAATCTCTAGCATCACTGACCAAAATAAAAGCTCACCTGTTCATTTCTGGAACTTAAATTTGGTGAGTAGATTAAAACCAGATTTTTATACAAGAATGAGTGGGTGAAACAATGAGTCATTTGGAGAAAAGCAATGCATGAAACCCATATGATAAGACTGATATTTTGGAGGAAACCCTAGGTTTCAGATAGTAGGTAGCAGAGAATTTGAGGGGAACAGACTGACATGCATATTAATTGCCATTTTGTATCTTTTAGAAAATACTGGCCTTGAGGCTCTTCCTGGTTTGGTGTTGTTTCGTTTATCTTCTTAGTAAATATTTATCGAGTACCAACTCTGCTCCATGCACTATGCCAGGCTCTGAAGATTATTGGAAACAAGACCCCAATCTTCCCTTGTGGAAGAGACAGGCAGTAAATATGCAAACACAAAAATTCATGAGAATTGGAAATGTTTTTGGAGAAATACCCAGAATAAGGGAAGGGAGTAATTCTATAAGGATGGGAAAACTCTGAGGCAGTGAAATTGGCTTGGGACCTGAATGATAAGGAGTTACCTTGTGAAGATCTGAGGGTAAGAATTTTATGAAGGAAAAATATGTGTGAAAGCCTTGAGGCCCAAGCAAGACCCCAAGTGTTTTAGAAGCTGAAGAAAGGCCACTGTGAATGGGACACAGTGTAGGGACATGGCAGGAGATGAGATGAAAACTAGGCAGAACCAGATTCTGGTTTACATGGAAAAAATGAAGTCAGTCTGCAGGAAAACAATGGTGGAAACAGGGAGACCAGCTCAGTCTGTTGCCAGCATCCAGATGAGAGCCAATAGTGTCTGGAGCTGAGCTGGATGGATAAGTTGGAAATAGACTAGTGACACTACAGAGAGAGGGATTCCTGGTTGATGGGTAGCATGTGCAAGGCATGGGGTCAAGGACATGAAATATTGGGGCGCACATGTGGTTTGCAATGGCTATAGTTTTGAGTGTGCATTGGGTAGCAGGAAGAGATTCAACCCAGGGAGGACAATGTCTACTTCACAAAGCTATTGAGGGGCTTGATCGAGAAAACAAGCCTCTCCATGCCTCAGTTTTCTTCTCAGTGAAACGGGGCGGGGGGTGTTACAATGCAATCACTAAGATCCTTTCCCTTCCGTGTTGCCCGCCCCCCCCACTACCCAGGATGTGAAGATGTGAAACCTGATTAAAACGTCTTGCTCCTGTGGCATCGGCTATGTGGAGGCTTTCCCTCATGGGTTCTCATGGCTGTAGGTGCTGGGAACACTCTCTTGAAAGTCAGAATGATAAATGAATAATAAAACAGGTATTGAAAATCACCATGCATTGGAAGCCCTTTTCACGGGCAATAGAAAACTGGTTCTCATAGCAGACACCTGGCGCAGACTGTCTACTTCTTGTTTCCCTGTCTTCATCAGAGCTGAATCTCCCACGGATATGTTAGCCATCTCCTCATTTTCCTGAGCACACACAAATCCTTTCTGCAGAAAACAGCAGAGGCCAAGAAATAATGATTACTAGTCTGGATTTCTGTTTTAGGTGGCTGCTCAATGATAATAATAGTGCTTACTATATCCACATGTGAGTCCAAGCAGTTCATTTGTAGTAACTCATGTGACCTGCACAACTGGGTGATATTGGTGATAGTATCTTCCCCATTTTACAGATGGGAAAAGTGAGGCTCCAAAAAGTGATTGCTTGAGGCGGCATAGCCTTTGTACAACTGCTGTCAGTTGAGATGGAGCAGAGAGTGCACTAGACTCAGCCTTCAGGGACTGGGCTCTGTATTTTGGCAAGGTATGACATTGGCTTTCATAATACTCATTCTTGCTTCATTTTCTCATCTAGGGGAGAATAATAGCTACCTTAGGGAGCTGTTGTGAGCATTGAGAGAAATTGTGTAAAGGTGCAATAAACATTAATCCTCTCAACACAAAAAATGCTTTTTAAACCATTGTTATAAAAAATTTAATAACCCTCATTAACTATTTCTAGGCAATTAACTTGGTTTTGTACAAAAATCACATTTAATGTGACAATATTTGTAGTGTGGGAGAATGCATAGGTTTCTTGGGTTTCTGTAGGTGTGTGGGGGGGAGTGTTGAGGTAGAGAGTCTCTCTGGAGATTAGAAAGCAGTGAGTCAGAAATTTGAACAAGTTGAGAGTAATTTCAGACAATATTTCCTTCTGCTTTATGAAGTCAAAATGGAAGAAATAAACCTAATATTTATGAGGTGCTCAGCCATGTTCCAGGCACTTTGTGGGAGGAGTGGGTATGGCAATGCACCAGAGTGTTGAGCCCATCAAGGAGATTGCCATCTATTGCCTAGTGCAGAGACTAGAGGGGTGGCCTTCTTCTGGGGGCACAGAAGGTTTCCACAAGCAGAATCTGATGTGTGTGTGTGTGTGTGTGTGTGCGTGTGTGTGTGTGTGTGTAAAAGAGAGATAGATAGATAGATAGATGATAGATAGATAGTTTGCTTCACATTAGTCAAACAAGGTCTTGGCTTAATGAAATTTGAGAGACCTTGGCCAAGACAGAGAAATCCATGAGAGGATGAAATGAATCAGTGAGTTTGTGATAAATCATAACTAGTTTTTTTTAAAAAAATATATTTTATTGATTTCTTACAGAGAGGAAGGGAGAGAGACAGAGAGCTAGAAACATCGATGAGAGAGAAACATTGATCAGCTGCCTCCTGCACATCTCCCACTGGGGATGTGCCTGCAACCCAGGTACATGTCCTTGGCCGGAATAGAACCTGGGACCTTTCAGTCCGCAGGCCGACACTCTATCCACTGAGCCAAACCGGTTTCGGCCATAACTAGTTTTTATATAAATCATAATCATATACAGGTAGCCAGACATTAGTCAGGGTGCTTCTGGATATAGGTTAAACTACCCAAAGGCAGTGATTCACTACTTTATGCCTTCTTTTTATAACAAATATTTCAGAGTACGTTCTTTACTTCACCGAAAAGGTGATGCAACCCATTCACAATGTAATTTCAAAATCCAATCAATAGAATACCCAATATAACAAAAGGAAGAATTAAAGGAAAGTAATTTAAGATAAAGTAATATGTATAATATTTTAGTATGTAAATGCTCAGATGTGACTACATGAGAGAGATACTGTGAAATAATCAAATGGTGCCCCAAATGCCCTAAGGAATACACCTGGGATCTTAGTGCTGGCTGCTGATTGGCCCCAGTTTTTCTCCATGTGGCTATTCTCTGCCTGTGGTATTTCACCATTCATTAGTTTAGCCCAAAACTTTACACGCCCTCTGGCTTCCAAGAGAGTAAAACAAAAGCACCAAGGTTTTCAAATGCCAGGCCTTGAGGTCACACAGCTTCACTTTCTTTGCATTCTAACCATTACAGCAAGTCAAAGGGCCAGTCTAAAGTATTAAAAAAAAGGGAGAGGTGGGAAATGGACTACTCATTTATGGGAGAAGTGGCAAAGTCATATTGTAAATGGCCATGTGGCATCAAAGATCATGGTTGCCATTTGTACAAACAGCATACCATAGGGGAATCAGAGCCCTGAACACTAAAAATAATCATCTGTACGTTGACTTCTTCCTATATTCCAGGCACTGTGCTAAGGCTTTGCAAGTGTCATGCTAATCAAACCTGGGGACATAGTTCTGGACAAAAAAAGACATGAAGCTCTTAGTCTCATGAAACTCATCTTCTAGGTGGTGGTGGAGGAACCAGCCATTCTATGTCAAATGGGGATGTTTTCTAAGAAGAAACATAAAGCCAAAGGAAGAGGACACAGCGCAACAGTGCAGAGATATTTGGTACAGGATGCTTGAGCAGCCTCTCTACTAAAGTAACTTTGGAGTACAGACCTGTGAGAAATGGATAAGGAGGCTGAGAGGACATCAGGAGAGATTTCCAGGCATGGGGAGCAGTCAGGACAAAGTGAAGGAGGTAGACATACGCTTGGATGGATCAGAAACAGCAAGGAGGGCAGTGTGAGGAGCGGAGTAAGAGGGAACACTGATAGGAGATGAGATCAGAGAGGGAGGGAACCAGGCTGGGAAACCACAGGCCATTAGGACTCGGTAAGGACTTCTAATTTTATTCTGAGTGAGATAAGAATCTATTGGAGAGTTTTGAGCAGAGAGATAAATACTTTGACTTACGATTTTAAAAGGTCACTCTGGCTGTGATGTGGGAAGCAGTGTGTAAGGGGGCAAGGATGGAAATAGGGACATCCATTGACTAGCTGAAATGCTGTTGCAATTATAATTTTAAAAAAGCTGATGGTGGCTTGAACTAGGGTGGTAACTGAAAGTGGTGAGAATTGGTCTAATTTTAGGTATTTTTCAAAATTAAGGTTAACAGGATTTGTTGAAAATAAGGTGTGGGATGCGAGTGAAGGATGAATGTAACTTTTCAACCTGGGAAATCAAAAGGATGGAGCTGCCACTGACTCAGATGGGAACAACTATGGGAAGAGCTGGTTGGGAGAAAAAGATAAGGAGCTGAGTTTTGGAAATGTAAATTTTGAGATGCCTATGAGACATCTACAATGCATCATAAGTAGGAAGTTGAATGTAGGAGTTTAGAATTCAGGGGCTATGTTTAGGTTAGTGATGAATATTTGCATAACATCAGCATATAAGTGGTATTTAAAGCCGTGGAATTGGATGAGTTGACCTATCCAAGGGAATAAGTGTAGATAAATAAGAAGAGATATCCAAGGACTAGGTTTTTGAAAATGCCTCATTTAGAAGTAACCAAAGAACTTATATGCATATATGCATAACCCATGGACACAGACAATAGGTTGTTGAAAGCTTGGGGTAGGTGGGTGCAGGGTGGAGAGGGACAATGGGAAAAAAGGGGACATATGTAATACTTTCAACAATAAAGATAAATTATATAAAAAAGAAAGGCTATGGGAAAGAAAAAAGTTAGGTAAAAGGGGAGGTGTCAGTAAATGAGCTTGAGAAGAAGCCGTTGTGCTTGGAGAGGAACCAAGTTATGTCCTTGAAGGTAAATGAATGAAATATTTCAAGAAAGAGGCAGAGATCAATCATGTCAAATAAAGTGGATGGATTGAGTCTGGAAAGAATTGTGCATTGATTTTGAATGGCAATGTAATGGCTAATCATGGCCTTCATAGAATTAGTTTTGGTGAGGACATGAGGTTGAAAGCCTTACTAGAAAATGTGCAAGAGAAAGTAAAGACAGAACATGACTACTCTTATGTGGGTTATGTGCCACTGAATCAGCTCTGACTCCTGGCAACTCTGAATGAGTGAGGTCCACACAGTCCTGTTCTGAACAGCCCTGCTCTTAGGAAGAGTTTTTATTCTGTACAAAAAGTAAACTATAGCTGGAAGGTGTTGATGGGGGACATTATGTCATATTTGTATGCTGCTGGTGATAATCTAGGGGAAAGGAAATAGTTGATGATAGAGGAGATGGGGAAATTTTCTGGAGCAGTTTCCTTGAGTTGGTGAAATGGGATAAGATCTAGTAGACACATGGAGGGATTGGCCATAGATGGGAGCATGCCACTTCATCACTGTATGGAGGAAATACAGCATGCATAGCCCAGTAAAATAGGATGCATGATCATCAGCTAAGAGTAAGGACATGGAAACAGATGACAGACTTTTGAAGAGAGATAAGAAGGTGAGAAACAGACAGCTGGGAAATTGGGAGAGACGGTTGACTAGGGGAATGTGGGATATTTCATGAACAGCGGTGAGGACTCTTGGGAGGTTAGTGCTCATGAATTCAAAGTGGATTCAGCCCATGTCTGCAGGCATAGAATAGGTGGATAATTGGCTTTAAACATGGTTTACTATTTTTTCTTTTTTTTTCAGGCAAGAGTGAGAGAGAGAGAAGTTGGGAGTGTATGTAGGAGACATTACAATGATGGGTTATGGAGTTTAAGTTGAATACGAGCAAAGAGAGTGAGGGACAGTGTAAAGATGGATTGGATTTTAACCTGTGTGAGATTGAGGGATTGTCGGAATGTGAGCATAGAAGGAGAGAGCTGGATATGGTGTTGTAGTGTGTGTGGAGATCTTAAAGTTGATATTATAGAGGGATAGCTGAGTGTGGTAGTCTGGGCTATGACTATGGGTGGCTGAGACGGGATGGAGGACACAGTTGTTGTTGGAGAGAAAGAATTGAGAAGTGGAGTGTTAGATGGATCATCTATACTGATATTGAATTTTCCAACCTGAAGCTATGCATATTGCCACTTACGAGGGTAGTTCTATTCCCAGAACACTGAATTCTCAGGGAAGATTTATTGACTGAATTGTTGTTCCACATGACAATCAAATTTCAACCTGAGACTAGTTTTTGATGTGCACAGGTGAGGCAGAAATAAATGGATCCTATCTCACCATGAGCCAAAGTGAGGATACTAATCTCTAAAAATAGAGTATAGCAAATTAGCTCTTAGGGGGAATTACTTGGCAAATTCTCTCTCCCTCGACCCTGCAAGCACTTAGCTTCCCAGAGCTTTAACAAAATGAAATCACACTGCACCAACAAGCATTTTTGTCTTTTAAAATAGTATTTCTGTTTCTTATAACTAGGTCTTTGGAAAGAAGATAAACATAAACAGAGGGTGTTGTGTACAGAGAAGGTGATGAAGGGGAGAAGAGGCAATGGAATTTGGATTTTCCTCATCATTATAATGGTCCTCGGAGTTAAGATATTTCATTTTTTGTTCCAATTAAAAGTGAGAATTTTGGAGCTGACCCTCTCTTAAGAAACAGTGAGTACTGTGAGAATATACTCCTATAGTTATAGTGATAAATGCATTGTGTTCCAAACCTTTGGGGGTTGGTTCCTATGGAAGGTGGAATGTACTAGTATTTTCCCTGAGAAGCAACGTTACATTTGAAAGTTAAATTCCTAGGCAAGTCTATTTAATCATAATGTTCCTAAAGGAGAGAGTATATGCCATTATTAGGAATATAAGCATAAATATTGCCTTTTTCTTACTAACTTCAGGAGGTAGGAATTATCGACATTTTATAAAATTAGAGAGCTGAGGCCCTGGGAGAAGAGACTGAGTGCAGAGCTGCCATTCACACCAGGCTGGTCTCACTCCCTTATGTTACACTCTCTGCTCCCTCACGAGGGCCCTTCATGGCACCTGCAATGATGGGGTTGCTAATTGAGGTTGCTGCTGCTGCCATCCATGGTGCCCTCCCAGAATGTCCCTGTCAGACAGAAAGAAGGTGCCCGTTAAGATGTGACAAAATAGCTAACCTCTTCCAGGCTCTTCTCAAGAATAATTTCCACTTTTGGTGATAACATTTTTTTCAAACAAGAAATTAATGCCATTTCATTCCTTCCTGAGATATCACT
This sequence comes from Myotis yumanensis, assembly GCF_028538775.1. Lineage (NCBI taxonomy): Eukaryota > Metazoa > Chordata > Mammalia > Chiroptera > Vespertilionidae > Myotis > Myotis yumanensis. The sequence continues at coordinate 234,010,428 of NW_027223752.1, read as the reverse complement.
GGGCCCCATTTTAAATGGATATATTTCAGACCACAATTAGAAAAAGCCATACTGGGTAGAATGCCAAATCCAAGAACTTCAGCCTGATTAGAAATGACTATCAAAACCAAAGGGAAGAAAATGGAGAGAGACCTGTGAGAGACCTTATTCTGGCTTTTAATAGTTGGAAATGAGATAGAACTTATTAAGTGAGTTAGATAAAGATGAAGGTATGGTCGATCGTAGTTCCTTGTGCAGGAGAAACTATAAAATCTCCTAATGTCCATTTATCTCAGTAAGAGAGACTTCATTGTCACACACCCAGCATACATCTGTCAATCATAACAAACAAACAAACAAACAAACAAGAGGAATTACTATTGCTTCAGGAGGTTTTGGGTTACAGGTAACTTTTTGATGAGAAAGTCAGTATTGGGAATATTTTCCATTTTAAAGTTCAAAAAATTGATCAAATCTCTCCTTCAAAGGATTAAGCTATCTTCCAAGGATTTATTTTACTTATATAGGAGAGAGATGGGGAGACAAAATAATAAAAAGAGAGGATGGAAGCTCCTGCAAGAGACCGGGAGATAGGGAAACACACAGAAGGAGAGAGAGATTGGCAGCCATAGAGAGAATAGGCGCCATCTATTATGTGACAGAAAGGAAGCCCGATGGTCTGGCATGGCTTCCAGCCAACACTATGGACTTTATTTGCTGTTTTTGATCAGAAACTTTGGGGAAAGACAATAATTTCTAAATTGAAATTTTATTCCTTTTTAGCTGTTTAGGTGGGAAATAGCTTTGGATTGCTGTGTTGGTCTTAAGTGTTCCAGGTACAATTGTGTGTCACTCCTATATTGCAGCCATCTGTTGGTAATAAATCTCTGCGTGATTGCCATCTGTGGGCAGAGAAAGAGTGTGACATGCTTCTTCATTTAGGGGCCTTTGCATATATTTTTGGTTCTAAGAAGTACCTTGGCACTGAAGACATGAATTCACTCTAAGAACCTTAAGTCCCATGGAAATAGATATTTTTAGACAGAACTGCATTGGAGTTAGAAGTTTCTAGCACCACAATTAAGCTTGTGTGAGCATGGGCAAGAACTTAATATCTCTGTGTCTCAGTTTATGCATTCACAACAAAGAGAATAATGCTTTGATAGGGTTTTTGAAAAGGGCAAATGCAGTTATATTTGTAGAAGGCTTTGCTTAGTGTTTGGTGCATAATGTGTTGAGTCTGTCAGGGTTGGTTTAGGAAAGCAACAATCCTTACTGATAGCATTTTTACAAGGACTTTAATATACAGAATTGATTAAATAAGAGTTGGAGGATGAAACATGTAGAAACCAAACCAAAATGGAACAAAATACAGAGGCAGCATGGGAATAGCACCTGGGGAAAAGGAGGGGAGAAGTTGGGTTGTCAGAACTTGGAGGCTGGGAGGAGGGCCTTGGGACCCAAGCATATGGGGGTGGGGGACACTGGCCAGCCAGAGCTAGTATTTCTTTGGAAGTACAATGAGACTAATCCTGAGAGTGTGGGGGAAACAAACAAACAAACAGACTGGAAACTGGAATTAACTGTAGCTGTGGGTGTGACACAGGAACAGAAACAAAAGAAGAAAGGAACTTGTTTCTTCATCCTTGTCTACCCTTTCAGTCTCTCCCTAGTGTCCCCTGTTGGCAGAGCATAAAGGAAGCAGCTGACACAATGGAAATGTAGTTTCTGGTCTCAACCCCAGCATCAGAGTAGAGCATAAAATTGTGGATATGAAATTGAGAGACAATAGACAATTAACTGGGACATAGGCACTCAATAAACATTGGCCAGTACAATTTATTTGTCCTCTCCTCCCCTCCCTTCTTTCCTCCCCTTTCTTCTCCAGTAACCTTGATCACCTCAACACCCCCCCTCCTCCCCACCCCCACAATATTCTTAGGGAGAAGAAACTAAGGATGGTAAGGAAAAGGGAATGGGTCATAACAGGAGACAAAGACATAGCGAAAGGAGCCTAGTATTCTCATAGGAGGTATGAACCATCAGCTATAGGATCATACTTCTTTTTTGGCAGATTCGGGTTTTTGGAACAGCTTTGTGGGACTCCCAAGAGGAAAATTTGCTGATGTCTACAGTGAAAAATGATTCTTCTATTAGACAGGAAACTCTTCACATGCAAAATCAAGTTGAAGTTAATGCTTACATGTGCAGTAGAGGACGAATGGCTGCCAGTTGAACCTTTCCTAGGAAGGAGGGCAAGAGCATGTGTAGAGATACCTGCTGAATGTGACTTGAAAAGAGGGCACAAGAGGACAGTTGGGGGTGTGGCCAACTCATCAGCTCGCCCTTTCATTCACTGCATGTCTGCTTTGGAATAGGTGTGCTCAGGGTTCAAAGATGTTCAAGACAGAAATCTCATTCTCAAAGTGCTCAAGGAAGGCAAGTACACAGTGCCTAAAATACAAGGCAAAGTTACAGAATCGGTCCTGTTGGGATGCAGCAGCAATCCTGTCTCCTTCACTGGATCAACCCCATTTCTTGTGTCCTTTTCAAACCTTATGGATTAGACTATGAGGATAGCAAGTGGGTTCTCTGAGGTTCAAGGTATAGCATAATTTAATATTATCAAGACAACTCAGGGAGGATAGAGAAAATAGACAATTATAGGTTCAATATATCAGACACCACTCTATAAGACTGACAATTTGGGATTCATCTTGTCACCCACCCATACATCCATCTATCCATCCATCCATCCATCCATCATACATCCATCCCTTTATCCATCCTTCCATCCATCTACACATCTGTCTACTCATTCCATCCATCATACATCTATCCCTCTATCTATCTATCTATCTATCTATCTATCTATCTATCTATCATCTATCTATCTATCTATCTATCTATCTATCTATCTATCATCTATCTATCCATTCCATCCATTCATTCTTCACCCATCCTTTACTTTTTCTCTCTCCTCCATCTATCCAGCCCACAAATCTCTAGAGAGTGATGTGCCTACCTACAATATGCTGGACCCAGTACTAAGTGCTGGGACTATTACAGATGACTACAATGTAGTTCTTACCCTCAAGGAGCCCACCATCTAATGATGGAGACAAACAACTAAATACTAAATTATAACAAAGTGGTAGGTGATTTTTAAAGTACCATGTCTTGGTCTGATGGATGTTGTTAAAAACAAATCTGAAGCAACAGAAAACTAATTCCTAGGGTGTTCAGTATAACACCTTAACAAATGGTTAAAAGCCTGGTCTCAGATCCTGAATCCTGCCATTACTGGCTCTGTATCCATAGCAAGTTCCTTACATTTTTTTGTGTTCTTATTATTACATATTTAAAATGGGTCTAATAGTATTTTGCTCATAAGATTGCTGGTAAGATGAAAGGATTCAACATATATAAAGCACTTAGAATCATGTCTATCACATAGAACACATTAAAAAGTATTGGCTAATATTTGTATATTACCTTCGAGTTTAAGTTCATCATTGTATTTAATCTTTAATACCATTTCCATCCTACAGAAATAGTTATGCTTTCAAACAGGGATAGTGAGGTCCAGGGAGGAAATTTTTTTGGGGGAAAGTCATAGAACTGCAGAACAGTGGAACTGGAAATCTATCTCAGTGTTTTGTCTCTAATGTTCTTTCTATTATGCCAGGAAGCATCATGTATTGACTTGGTAAAGCAACTCTTGTTCCCCAAGTGTCATAGCTACTGACTGCCTGCAGCTGGGCTGACTGTAAACACAGCCAAATGACACAGGTTGCAGCATAACCAAGTCACTGCTGCTTTGCCTGCATCTGCCACTCAACACAAGGTCCCTGCTGATCTGGGGACAGAAGGAGTGGGTCAGGGAGCTGCCAAACACCAAATACATATCTTAATTGGTTGCCAACAGTCCCCTCCATCCAAGTCCTTGATGGGAAAATGCTCCCACAGGAGTCCACAGCATTAGGAATTCAATATCCTTTTAAAATCAAAACTGGCTTTGGAGTTTGAAATCACTCAGGAATGAGATGTTTTTTTTTTATTGCAATTTCATTTAGAATATGGATAGATTTCCTTGATTGTTTCATTCACCCTGGGCTCGGGTCCTGTGAAAATGCACCTGACCTCTGCATGCAGAGATCCATGAAGCTTAGAGAGAAGTAGGAAATGGTGTGGAAACCCAGTGTTTCCCAGCCAAGGAAGCACAGGCCACACATGTGGGTGCCACAGAATTAAGTGGGGGTATGGTGATTATAAAGAGGGACATGGGAAACAGGCGGTCTGTTCATTTAAGTTCATCTCTTGAATGCCCTGTGCTAAGACCTGGGACAGCGAGTAAAATAGCCCTTGCTTTCTAAGAGTTGCTAAGCTAGCTGGGGAGAAGTGTAAACATGCTTATATTACACTGTAATATGAGAAGACATGATAATACAGGTAGCACAGAAGAAGAAATGATTTCTTATACATCTGGGAATATGAGGAGGTTTCAGTAAGTAAATGCTATCTAAGCAGGGTTTTAAAGCATGAATAAGAGTTTTCTAGATAGATTAGGAGGTGCATTCTAACCAGAGGCATAGCATATCTAATGACATGGAATCATTTAGCTTAACACAAATCAGTTTTTTTTAATAGTCCTTGGCACATTTAAAAAAATATATATTTTTATTGATTTTGGAGAGGAAGGGAGAGGGAGAGACGGAAACATCAATGATGAGAGAGAATCATTGATTGGCTGCCCCCTGCATGGCGCTACTGGGGATTAACCTGCAACCGGGGCAAGTGCCCTTGATGGGAATCAAACCCGGGACCCTTCAGTCTACAGACTGACGCTCTATCCAATGAGCCAAACCGGCTAAGGCCAAATTGGTTTCTTAAAGACTTGAACCAATTGCCAACACTTGGTATTTTCTTCTTATTTTTTTTGCCAAACTAATGGATGTGAAATAGTATCTCATTGTGGCTTAATTGCATTTTTAAACTACTCATGAAATACAGTATCTTCTCATCTGTTTGTTGACAATTGATGTATTCTGTACAATAACTGTCATTTCTATTCTGGTGCATTATGGAGTAAAGAGTCCAAGTGGTACAGAACTAACATTTGTTTAGGATTTATGTAACATTTTGTAGGCACTTTAAATACATTTGTTGATATAATTCTTTTAATTGCCTGCTTTTTAAAATGAGAACATGGAGGTCCATAAAGCATGTATAACTATCTTACGTTACTTAGCTATCGTATAGCAGAGATATGATTTAATCATGGTCTCTCTGACTTCAAGGAATAAGCTTGTTCTATTTCTATGGGTTTGTTTTACGGTTGCAGGAATTGCTGATGCAACCCCCCCCACCAGCACTGTTATATAAGTGCAGGCACCATGACAATTTGGGGGCCTTGAGGTCCTGCCTGCCTGGTGTCAGCCTTTCTCCAGCTTCACTATTACTGACCACAGAGGTCCCAAAGGCTGCAGACCAGAACAGACCCCAGCCGGATGATGGCACAGAATTACACATTGGAGATAAGTAAGTGCTGCTGTTGTTTTTCACCATGGTGATGATAATGGCTTACACTGTTATAATGCTTTATGGATCACAAAACACTTGTTCATGTGTCAACACTCCTGGGAAGGAGGCAAGGCAAGGACCAGCAAGGTTACCTCCCTCCCCAAGACCGTCTGCTGATCAGGTGCCTGGCCGAGGCTGGCCTTTTTGCTCCTTTCCTGTGATATGTAGAATAATGAAAGACCCTCAGTTTAGCTTGACCGTATGTACTCCAACTATAAGCTAACCCAGCAGATTCACCGGTTTACAGCCAGGATGAAAATAGTAACAAGGTAATTTCATAACAGCCCTCCATTTCTCCCCCTGTTGAGCCCTTTCTTCTTCCTTCCTTTGTGTTTTGTAAGAAAACCCAGCTGTGGGTTGCAATCGGGAGCAGAGAATGGGGTTCTCTAAGTCTGTTCAATTTTCAGACCATCATAAAGGAAGGAAAAGCTTTTTCAGTCGTTTGAAAATAGTAATAAATGGGCTCTGAGTCAGGCAATTTGCAAGAGACGTGAGCAATTATGAGACTTTAACCTGTTCTGAAAGGAGCACGCCACCCAAGATCCCCTTTGCTGGCCTCCTGCTGTACCACATCTGAAACCATGGCCCACGAGGGCACTGAAAACACATCTTGTTCTTCTTGGCCAAAGATGCTAAGACACAGGTTGCCTCTGAAAGGGCCATTCCCCAAGAATTACACACTGTGGCTTCTGTGGTTTCAGTGGTGGTGTTTGTTTTTCTGTCCCCTTTTCTCCTCCGAGCTATGTTCTGCCCCCAGAGCACCTCAGTTCCTCTGGAGACCAGCAGTTTGGTTCAAGGAGTACACAGTGGTTTGGGAAACACAGCACCTGGGTCCATTGCCAGCTCTGCCTGTTAGAGGCTTTGTGGTCTTGGAAGAGTCATTTACTATCATCAGCCTCACTTTCTTCATCTGAGAAATGGGAATAAGACTGATTCACAGGGTTATTCAGTGAGTGAAATGTAACACTGTGAGATAATACTTTGCACACAAAATTGATTGTTACTTTCTTAATTATTATGTCTTTTTACATTTATGGCTCTCCCTCTCTCTCTTTATCTTGAAACTTATACACCATTTCCAACAAAATGCTCCTTCCCCAAACTCATTTCAAATTGTACTTTGCCATTCTTTTTAAAGGGCTTGGGTTTGTGTGATGGTTATTTTGTGTGTCAACTTGTCTGGGTCATCATAGCTAGATATTTGGTCAAATGCTATTCAGGATGTTTCGGGATAATGGGTCCTGCCTCATGCTGGCTCCTTCTTCTTTGAATTTCAAAAGCCCTTACAAGTCTGTACCATAGAATTTAGCAACACATATATCCTGGCTTGTGGTATTTTTTTTTAAGTGTCAATTTTAGATTCTTAATGGACTTGAGAGCTTTTAAACTCAATCATGGGAGAAATGGTTAATTGAGCAATTATTATTCACTCTTTTAGTTGCCAGAGATAAATGAACAAGATGTGGATTTCTATTCTTCAATGGCTCATATCTAATGGGAGAGGTAGACCAGTCATCAGGAAATTAAAATGCAGTGCTATGAGTGTTATAGTGGAGAGGTGTGTAGTCTTTGGGGAGAGAGAAAGCGAGTGTGGGAGAGTGACTATAAGGAGCGGTCTTATGGAGCTCATACCACGTGTCAAGCCTCATGCTAGGAATATGTATGTACCACCTTATTTAATACTTATAACAATCCTACAAGGAATACATAGATCAGTGTCCTCATCTTTCCAATGGAACCAAGACAGAAGTGACTTGTAAGGATCAGAGAATTTGGTGGGTTCATTGGTCTGCTGACTCCAAAGCCCATGCATTTTCCCATTATCCTCTCTCCTGGGAGTGTTGCCTGGTAACCACTAGTAATTTCCATTCTGCCACTGACCTCTAGGAGACTTTCTTTCCTTTCTTTTTTTTTTTTTTTTTTGGTGCTATTTTCTTTTATCTCACATGGACTTTGATTTTACTGGAGATTACCAAAATAAGATGACAAACAAATAACAATAACAACCAACAACAAAACCCCTGTAATTATTAATTTGCTGTTAAGACCTGAATTTGAAGAAATTTGTTTTGAATTTTTTAAAAAAATATATTTTATTGATTTTTTTTTACAGAGAGGAAGGGAGAGAGAAACATCGATCAGCTGCCTCCTGCACATCTCCCACTGGGGATGTGCCCGCAACCAAGGTACATGCCCCCAACTGGAATCGAACCTGGGACCTTTCAGTCTGCAGGCCGACGCTCTATCCACTGAGCCAAACCGGTTTCGGCTAGTTTTGAATTTTTTTTTATCAAATTATTATTTGTGAGCCAGACCCAATCATTAAAAATTCACCATATATTAAGATATTCCGAGAGGGTCGGAGGGAGACCGCATGGCAGACAGCCGCGTCTCTTGGGACAGACACAGACCCTGACCAGGGTAAGGAGTTCCGCGGGTTTGCTGGCGCCAGGAGATTTGAGATTTGGATTTTGTGATTGCGGAGAACTGAGACTAAAGGGGGCATCCTGAGGAACTGATCAGACCATGCAGTGCCCATAAGAGAGGAGCGTTTCCCAGACCATGCAGTGCTGCAGATCCAAGCAACAGCAGCCCCCTGATCACCGCAGCCTCCTGATCACCACAGCCTCCTGATCACCACACCCTCTGTCTGTGGAACAGCAACTGTACGTGAAGCCTCCCCCCACCAGCCAGAAGAGCCAACACAGCTGTGAACAACACCCACCAGAGGAGCTGCTGCCAACTGGAAAGCAGCTGCTACCGCAACCGTCTGAGCAGCAACCACAACCCAAGGAGCCCCTGCCACCCAGGGAGCAGCCACTGAACACCTCAACATCTACATATGTCAGCGAGATCAAACATGGGTAGGCAAAGAAACCCCCAAAGGAAAGAAAAGGAGGACTCGCCAGAAAAGCAGCTAAGTGAGACAGAGATATGCAACATGACGGAAAAAGAATTCAGAATAAGGTTCCTAGAGTACATGCACCACATGTTCAAGAAGCAAGAAGAAACAGATGAAAAACTCAACTACTTATGCAAGAAGCTAGAAGAAACAGATGAAAAAATCAACAACTTAAGTAAGTCCCAAGAAGAAATGAAGAGTGACATAGCTTCAATAAAAAACTCCATTGAAAGTATCAACAGTAGACTGGGAGAAGCGGAGGACCGAATTAGTGAATTAGAAGACAAGGAAGCAAAACACACTCAAACTGTACGGCAAATGGAGAAAAAAATTAAAAGACAGGAGGAGAGCCTAAGGGAGCTTTGGGACAACATGAAACGAAACAACATACGAATAATAGGGGTGCCAGAACAACAGAAAGATGAACATGGATTAGAAAACCTATTCGAAGAAATAATATCAGAAAACTTCCCTGAGGTGGGGAAGAAAAAAGTCACACAAGCCCAGAGAGTCCCAAACAAGGTGAACCCGAAAAGACCCACACCAAGACACATCATAATTACCATGGCAAATGTTCAGGATAAAGAGAGAATCTTACAGGCTGCAAGAGAGAGACGGAAAGTAACATACAAGGGATCTCCCATTAGATTATCAAATGATTTCTCAACAGAAACACATCAGGCCAGAAAAGAATGGACGGAAATCTACAAAGTGATGCAAAGCAAAGGACTGAATCCAAGAATACTCTATCCAGCAAGGCTATCATTCAAAATTGAAGGGGAAATAAGAAGCTTCACAGACAAAAAAGGGCTAAGGGAGTTTATCACCACCAAGCCAGCCATGCAAGAAATGCTAAAGGGACTGGTGTAAAAAGAAGAAATATCAAGCTCAGAAAGAAAACAGCCACACACACACACACAAAAAGAAATGGCTACAAACAAATACCTTTCAATAATAACTTTAAATGTAAATGGACTAAATGCTCCAACCAAAAGACATCGAGTGGCTGAATGGATAAAAAAACATGACCCATACATCTGCTGTCTACAAGAGACCCACCTCATTAGAAGGGACTCACACAGACTGAAAGTGAAGGGATGGAAAAATATCTTTCACGCAAATGGAAAGGAAAAGAAAGCTGGGGTAGCAATACTTATATCTGACAAAGTACATCTCAAAGTGAAGGCCATAACCAGAGATAAGGAAGGCCACTTCATAATACTAAAGGGATCAATACAACAAGAAGATATAACCCTGGTAAACATATATGCACCCAATGCAGGAGCACCCACATACATAAGAAAACTTCTGGAAGATATCAGGGGAGAGATCGACAACAATACAATCATAGTAGGGGACTTTAATACACCACTGACATCACTGGATAAATCCGCTAGACAAAAACTCAGCAAAGAAACAGCAATCCTAAATGACTCACTAGATCAGATGGACTTAATTGACATCTTCAGAACACTTCACCCCACAGCTGCGGAATATACATTCCTCTCAGGTGCTCATGGGACATATTCAAAAATAGACCACATATTGGGTCACAAGCAAAGTCTCCACAAATTCAAGAAGATTGAAATCATAAAAAGCTTCTTCACAGACCACGATGGCATAATGTTAGAAATAAACTACAATAAAAACAACCCAAAATACTCAAACACTTGGAAGCTGAATAGCATGTTATTAAATATTGATTGGGTTACCGATGACATCAAAGAAGAAATTAAAAACATCCTGGACACTAATGACAATGAAAACACAACAATCCAAAACCTCTGGGACACAATGAAAGCAGTCCTGAGAGGGAAGTTTATAGCTCTACAGGCCTATCTCAAAAAACAAGAAAAAATGGTAGTCAATCATCTAACTCTACAACTCAAAGAATTAGAAAGAGAGCAACAAGAAAACCCCAGAGTGAGCAGAAGGAAGGAGATAATAAAGATTAGAGCAGAAATCAATGAAATAGAGACCAAAAAAACAATACAGAAAATCAATGAAACCAAGAGCTGGTTCTTTGAAAGGATAAACAAGATTGACAAACCCCTAGCCAGGCTCACCAAGGAGCAAAGAGAGAGGTCCCAAATAAACCAAATCAGAAATGATAGAGGCGAAATAACAACAGACCCCACAGAAATACAAATGATTGTTAAACAATACTACGAGCAACTCTACTCCAACAAACTGGACAACCTGGAGGAAATGGACAAATTCCTAGAAAAATACAACATTCCAAAACTCAATCAGGAAGAATCTAAAAACCTCAATAGGCCAATAACTATGGAAGAAATTGAAGCAGTCATCAGAAAGCTTCCAGCAAACAAAAGCCCAGGGCCAGACGGCTTCACAGGGGAGTTCTACCAAACATTCAAGGAAGAACTAAAACCTACCCTCCTCAGACTACTACAAAAAATTCAAGAGGAAGGAACGCTTCCAAGCTCATTCTATGAAGCCAGCATCACCCTAATACCAAAACCAGGTAAAGACATCACAATGAAAGAGAATTACAGGCCAATATCCCTCATGAACATAGATGCCAAAATCCTCAACAAAATCTTAGCAAATCGGATCCAGCAGTACATCAGAAGGATCATACACCATGACCAAGTAGGATTCATCCCAGAGATGCAAGGATGGTACAACATCCGTAAATCAATAAATGTGATACATCACATAAACAAATTGAAAGAAAAAAACCACATGGTCATATCAATTGATGCAGAAAAAGCATTTGACAAAATCCAACACCCATTTTTGATAAAAACTCTCAGAAAGGTGGGAATAGAAGGATCATACCTCAACATAATAAAAGCCATATATGACAGGCCCACAGCCAACATCATACTCAATGGACAAAAACTAACACCATTTCCCCTAAGAACAGGAACAAGACAGGGATGCCCACTCTCACCACTCCTGTTCAACATAGTACTGGAAGTATTAGCCATTGCAATTAGGCAAGAAGAAGGAATAAAAGGCATCCAAATTGGAAAAGAGGAAGTAAAACTGTCCTTATTTGCAGATGACATGATATTATACATACAAAACCCTAGAGACTCCATCAAAAAGCTACTAGACTTAATACATGAATTTGGCAATGTAGCAGGATACAAAATTAACCCCAAGAAATCTGAGGCATTTCTATACACCAACAGTGAACTTTCAGAAAGGGAGATCAGAAAAACAATCCCATTTACCATCGCACCAAAAAAATTAAGATACCTAGGAATAAACTTAACTAAAGAGGTTAAAGACCTCTACTCAGAAAACTACAGGACGTTGAAAAAAGAGATAGAGGAAGACATAAACAGATGGAAGAACATACCATGTTCTTGGATTGGTAGAATCAACATCATTAAAATGTCCATACTACCCAAAGCAATCTATACATTCAACGCACTTCCCATTAAAATACCAATGGCCTTCTTCAAAGATCTAGAACGAACTCTCCAAAAATTCATCTGGAATAAAAAAAGACCCCGAATAGCTGCAACGATCCTGAGAAAGAACAAAGTAGGTGGGATCTCAATGCCAGATATCAAGCTGTATTACAAAGCCACTGTTCTCAAAACTGCCTGGTACTGGCACAAGAACAGACATATAGATCAGTGGAATAGAATAGAGAGTCCAGAAATTAGCCCGAACCAATATGCTCAATTAATTTTTGACAAAGGAGGCATGAACATACAATGGAGCCAAGATAGTCTCTTCAATAAATGGTGTTGGGAAAATTGGACAGACATATGCAAGAAAATGAAACTAGACCACCAACTTACACCATACACAAGAATAAACTCAAAATGGATAAAGGACTTAAATGTATGACAGGAAACCATAAAAATTCTAGAAGAATACAAAGGCAACAAAATCTCAGACATATGCCAAAACAATTTCTTCACTGATACAGCTCCTAGGGCAGTTGAAACTAAAGAGAAACTGAACAAATGGGACTACATCAAAATAAAAAGCTTCTGCACAGCAAAAGAAACCATCAACAAAACAACAAGAAAACCCACCTCGTGGGAAAACATATTTGCCAACGTCATATCTGATAAGGGCTTAATCTCCAAAATTTATAGGGAACTCATACAACTTAACAAAAAGAAGATAAACAATCCAATCAAAAAATGGGCAAAGGATCTAAATAGACACCTTTCAAAAGAGGACATTCAGAAAGCCAAGAGACATATGAAAACATGCTCAAAGTCACTAATCATCCGAGAGATGCAAATCAAAACAACAATGAGGTACCATCTCACACCTGTCAGAATGGCCATCATCAACAAATCAACAAACGACAAGTGCTGGAGAGGATGTGGAGAAAAAGGAACACTTGTGCACTGCTGGTGGGAATGCAGACTGGTGCAGCCACTATGGAAGGCAGTATGGAGGTTCCTCAAAAAATTGGAAATGGAACTCCCATTTGACCCTGTGATCCCACTACTAGGAATATATCCCAAGAAACCAGAAACACCTATCAGAAAGGATATATGCACCCAGATGTTCATAGCAGCACAATTCACCATAGCTAAGATCTGGAAACAGCCTAAGTGCCCATCAGTAGATGAATGGATTAGAAAACTGTGGTACATCTACACGATGGAATACTATGCTGCTGTTAAAAAGAAGGAACTCCTACCATTTGCAACATCATGGATGGAACTGGAGAGCATTATGCTAAGTGAAACAAGCCAGTCAATGAAGGAAAAATACCACATGATCTCACTCATTCATGGATAATAAAGACCATTACAAACTTTTGAACAATAATAGATACAGAGGCAGAGCTGCCTCAAACTGATTGTCAAACTGCAGTGGGAAGGCCAGAGAGAGTTGGGGGGCAGGAGGGAGGGGAGTAAGAGATCAACCGAAGGACTTGTATGCATGCATATAAGCATAACTAATGGACATAAGACACTGGGGGGTAAGGGAGGGTAGTGGTTTGTCAAGGGCGGGGGGGGGGAAAGGATACTTATGTAATACCCTTTGTAATACTTTAAGAGGAAAATAAAAAAAAAAAAAAAAAAAAAAAAAAGAAAGTAAAAAAAAAAAAAAAAAGATATTCCATCATATCTACACTAATAAAAGAGAAAGATGCAAATTGGCTGTACCTTTGTGACACCCACCAGCCAATCAGGAGTGAGTATGCAAATTAACCCAACAAAGATGGCGGGTTAATTTGCATACACAGGCGCCCATTGGCCTGGGGGTGTTCCACACTGACCCAGCCACTCTGGGCCTCTAAGCAGCATGGGAAGGCAGAAAGGAGATTCCAGGCTGGAGCAAAGGCAGAAAGGCAGCTCTGGCCAGAGCGAAGGCGGTGCCGGCAGCCAGGGGAAGGAAGGCCCATTCTTGCATGTATCTTCATGCATCAAGCCTCTAGTCTAATTATAAAACAAGGTGTTTCTTTTGATGAATCTTTTTTTTTATTATTATTATAAATTCTCTGTTACTCAACTGGGTTTGTTTTTCCCAAGAAACAATAGACTTCAATATGCTTTTGATGTGGAGGAAGAGAAGAAGGAACAAAGAAAGGAAAGAAGGTAGTAAAGAAGGAAGGGTGGATGGGTGGACCACTGCAAGGCATTCTGGGAGTGACAGTCTACCAGTAGCTCTGGATTCACTGACAGTGGATACCTCAATCCTTTTCCTTGGATGTGGTTAAGATTCCAGGTTCACTCCCTTCAGGTCAAGGAGTGCCTCCCATAATAAGGCTATTTTATCTTGGGCTGCTATCACAAATTACCATAAACTGGGTAGCTTAAACAACAGAAACAGGAGGTCGGGAAGTCCAAGATCAAGGTGCTGGACAATTTGGTTCCTGGGAAGGGCCCACTTCCTGGCAGAGATGGAGAAACCTTCGTGCTCTATCCTCACATGGCAGAGAGAGAGCTCTGTTTTCTTCACCTCCTTATCAGGGCACCAATCACCTCATGAGAGTCCAACCCCATCACCTCATCTGAACCCAATTACTGCCCAAAGGCCCCATCTTCAAATACATCCCTTTGGGTGTGAGGGCTTTGATCTATGGATTTTGTGGAAACATAAATATTCAGTCCACAGTCTAAGGGCTCCTCTGTCTCTAGTCTCCTTTTGTTTGGCATTTAAAATGCCATATGGATTTAATGATTCTGTTGGTGGGAATGAAGGATGAATCTTTCACTGGAGGGATGATTCTTTCTACCTATCACTGTTTTTCCCAACTTTAACGTTCAAAACGCCTCCTTCCAAACCCCACAGCCACCTTACATTTCAGCCAATCCCTGCCCCTCAACACTCCCTTGGCTTCAGTTTTCACCTCCCTTAGCATCTACTTCCTTTCATTTCTGCTCCACTCTTCAAAACCCACTGTATCAAAGCCCTCTGTCTTCTTTCCAATTAGAACCCATCTCTCTTCCTCTGTTATTAACTTCTAAAGGTGAAAGAAATGCCAACACAAATCAAATTCTGTTGCTCACCAGCTGTGTGATTTAAGTTTCATAACTTTCTCAGCTTCCTCTCCTATTAAATGAGAAACTTAAACCTTTGTTGTCATGTCTTTGGGACTTTGCATATGTTATTTTCTCTGCCTACAACAATCTTTTCCTCTAATAGGCTTGGCTAATTTATTCTTCAGAATTCAGTGTAGAAGTCACTTCTTCTTGGAAGTCTTCTTTGATTTTTTCCAAGTTGGTATTTGATGGCCTCTCTGTTCTCCTGTAGCTGCCTGTACTTCCCTGTTTCTACTTTCTGTTACCTTGTAATTGTCTATTTTCTTGTTTCTATTCCTCTCAAGATCATATAGGCCTAGAGCATAGAGTAGATCATCAGTAAATATTGCCAAAGATACTTTACTAAATAATTATGTGTGTAAAGCACAAGGTATATAGCAAGTAACTGCTCAACAAATTATAGTTCTCTCCTCCTTCCTTGTATCTTAGTGTAGTATCTCATGATGAAGTCAGTGTTATTTGTTTCCATCTCTTTGCTTGATTTTATACATTTTAACAGTTGTACGCATCTTAAGACTTGGATTTATTACTTAATTTTCTTTTTATCTTTCATAGGATCTAACACACAGCACCACTCATACAGTAGGCACTTGACAACTGTTGATGGAACCATAATACATATCAGTATGAAGTTCATTAATTTCAAGTCTTCATTTTAGGAAAACATTTTGCCTACCTTCAGTGGTATCATCGCAGAGTTTATTTAAAAATGGGGTTTTAAGTATTTGTGGAATGAGTGGATGATGAACATCTGGGATTCTTGCTCTTGCATGTACTGGATCAAAGTTGCTCTCATGAGGACACAGAGCTCCCCATTTTTCATTTGTCTCTCATTGTACCTTACATGCGGATTGGTGCTTGAAAAAGTGTCACTGAATTGAAGTGGGGAAGAAGCCCGGTGATTCTGCTTTTACCTTAGTGTTTTGAATCTTCTTACAGAACTTCCCAAAAGGTACCATCAAGACTCATAGTGGTAGACACTGTGTGGGTATATGAATGGAGAGCAGCAAAGAGAGCAGACATGAATGAATTTTTTAAAAGGAAGAAAATTATGTCGGAAGTCAGACATGGAAACCCACCCTCTCTCATCTCTCTTCCTTGTTGTTCACTTCAGGGACATCTAGGAAAGAGCCAGTAAGAGGTTGCAGTTCCTGCAATGAGAGATGAGGGGCCCAAACATCTGCTGGACAGACCAGGATGGGAGACCAAGGTAGCACAGAGCAGTGGGCTTTTCCCACTCTGACCTCACCTCTACTAGGAAGGCCTTGGTTTCCTCCAAGAAGTCCATGCGCTTCCTCCTCATCTTCCCAGCCCAGTGGAAGGAAGGGCCAGGGCTGCTGAGAGGCAGACTGTGTGACAGCGGAGGGAAGCTGCTGAGGGCAGCGGCTGCAGCCCTGATGCCAGGAGCACTCGTGTATTTCATATTTGGATTTACAAGTATAATGAGGCGTCATCTGTTGACTACCAGCCTGCCATCCATCGACCCTGTTCCACTGGAGTCAGAGCCCAGGTCCTGCTGGGCCTCCAAAACATTGGCTTGTTCTCTTCTCTTGCCTTGGGGTCTGGTAAACGAGGGGAAGGGAGCTACAGATGGAATTTATTTGCCATGCGTGTGTGTCTGGGGGCAGACAAGGCCACGGCTGATGTCCCTGCCAGGAAACACACCAGCTGGTGATGCATTTACATCTGCTCTCCCAGCTCCAACTCCAAAGAGGAGCCAGTCAGAGAACTGATGTGCTAAGCCTGCCGTCCTTCCATTTGGGTTTATACACTTTTGGCGCAAAGGGTGTCCAAAGGCTCTGCTCCTTGGTGTTCCTGCAGTGAGGCTATGATGACTGGCCCTCTGGGATACAGGGAGGAGGCAGAGAGCTTTCTGGGTGGGTGGCTTTCTGCACCTGCCCTGCTTACATTAGGGATTTTCCCCTCTCATGTATTGGGTTGAGATGGCTCAGTACAAAATAGAGGATTTCTTGCTCATTGTTGGGGAGGATTGGACTGAATTCTCTGTTCAGAAGGGAAGCCTCATGGATAATGCTAGTACTGCATCTTGAGAGGAGATGGCCTGAGTCCCATAATTAAGACCATCCACCCATCACCTCTGTCACACTGGTTTTCTCAAAGCTAAAAATGTTACAAAGTCTTTGGAATACATGGTTCTGAATTCAAAGATTTCCTAGATGAGTGAGCTTGGAAAGTTTCTTATTGAACCTCTCCAGCTTTCTTAGTGTTCTCATTTATGGAATAAAGAATGAATGGATAGATGAATCTATCTATCTATCTATCTATCTATCTATCTATCTATCTCTATTGAGACAGAGTTTTAATTCCAATCCTCATATGGTCTCCTCTCCTCTGAGTGGTGCTGTTTTGTGTAGAAACCTCATAGGCTTCCAAATCCCATTTTACAATGAGACTTTTATAACTTGGGCTTACTAGCATTTCTCTTTTCCAAATCATGCACGTGTTTGTGAATATTTGCATGTGTTTGTGTGTTGGTCCTTAATATGCTATCTTGAGAAACAAATGGCACCATAAGGGTACTTTACAGTCAAAATGCCCAGGTTGAATCTTGGCTCTGTTACTCACTATTAAGTTCACGTAGGACAAGCGGTTTAATATAAATGAACTAGATGATCTCATGTTAAGTGTTTTTACCACAAAAAAACTAAAACAACATCCCCCCAAAAACCAAAGGGATACAAGTAAACTTTTGAAGATAAAGAATATATCTATTGCCCTAACTGGTTTGGCTCAGTGGATAGAACATTGGCCTGCGGACTGAAAGATCCCAGGTTTGATTCTGGTCAAGGGCATGTACCTTGGTTGTGGGCATATCCCCAGTGGGCGGTGTGCAGGAGGCAGCTAATCGATGTTTCACTCTCATCGATGTTTCTGACTCTCTACCCCTCTTCATTCCTCTCTGTAAAAAAATCAAAAAAATATAAAAAAGAATATATCTATTATCATAATTGTGGTGATGGTTTTATAGCTGTTTGCCTATATATATGCCCAAACTTATAAAAATGTATACATTAATTATGTACAGTTTATAAATGCTCACCACTTTTGGACAGAGAAGCTAATTCTGTATTAGCAAGGATGGGTAGAAGATTTCTTCTTTCTTCCCACAGGGACAGAGTTAGTGGGAAAGATTTGAACTCCGGAAGTGGAGATTAATACTAATTAAGAATACATAAAATATATGAGTTCCATGGAATGCCTTCAAAGGACCATAAAACTGTGTCCAAAACTGTGCAAAATCATGTGTGCATTTTCTAGGTAGAAATTCTGTAACTTTCACCAAATTCCAAAGAAGACTTAAAAAAAAATAGAACTAGTGTCTTAGAATATAGAGAGCTGAACAACAAAGGGAGAAACCAGTAGAAGTGTCTTTCACCAAAATTCAAAAGAATAAACATTCTCTTTACACATCTACCACAAGTCATTGATTCTGAAGTCAGTAATTTTTAACATCTTAAATTTGGTTGTATCTCATAACTGAAGACATCATATTGGATGAGCTTTGATAATCCTTTGAGATTTTTTGGCTTTATTTTATATTTTTGTACTTCTCAGTAAGAAAGTCTAGCTGTCAATATATATTTAAAAATAATTCCTAAGAGCTTTGAATTCAGGGTCAGGAGACCTAGAATTCCTGATCCTGAGCATTGTTAGCTTTAGCAAATAATTTCCTTTTCCTGAGTCTCTATTTCAGCATGTGTGGTATGAAAAGGTAGAACTAGTTGGTTCCCCAGAACCCCCTTAAGGAACATCTGGAATGGGGAAGTAGTGACAGGGTGGGTTTGGCTCTGGTAGTCCCACCTCCTTCAACCTAGAACAACTCTGTGTTATGTCTTCTACAAAACAGATTTGCTTTTATGCTATCTTTCGAGAATGATTTCTGCTGTTAAGAAAACAAAAAGATCAGAAACGCCTCCAAGTGGCATTTATAACTGCTGTTGTGGGTATAAAGAGTTTTGTGAATTTGTCACCAGATATTTGTATTCTCCTTCGAATGGTAATACTCAATTTATTAGGAAGACAATAACTCAGAGTGATTAAAAGTACAGACATTGGGTGATTAGACTTACCTGGGCAGTTATACATGCCACGTGACATTGGTCAAGTAATCATAAGAATAGGGATTGTGCTGATACCTCCATCTTGGAAAAGGCTCATATGATGCCTGACCAATAGAGATCCTTAGTGACCATGAACAATGACCACTATTTCTGTCCCCTGGATATGAATGGATCAGGGTGGGGGGCAAGTTTCTCCTTTGTCCTCACCATGGAACTTTACCCTCTCTACTCCAATTCCATCTCATAGAAATTCTTGCAAATCCTTGAACCCAAGAGATGTTGGCCACTGGAGATGACTTTAGCACCACTATTGAGTTCACTATTTATGCAGCAAAGCAAATGAGTCAGGCAGCACACCCAGGTTGGTAAGGGGCATAAGAAACGTCAACAACTGTGATAAAGGTGGAATGAAGTTTAATTTAAGGGATATTCATTATGGCCTGATCCAGGGCATTCAGGGTAATAGATTATGTTCCCTGCCATTTAGGAGATGGCATACTAGTAGGTAATCAGGGTGGACACAGGACTGAACAATATGATGAACAAAGAACATGGGCTGACTGATCCCCACATGCAGATCTGGGAAGCTTTCCCAAAGGAAACATTTGAACTTCACTTCAAGGGAGGACAAGAATGACCATAGGTGGGAGGGTGGGAAAAAAAAGGGCTTTTCAATTGGTGGCATGGCCAAAACATGGAGTATCTCCAAAAAATAACAATAAATGAAGTAAAGCAGTGGTTAAGAAAAATCATTGTGAACATTACTTCTTCCATGCTAGAAAATTAATGAAGAACTTTATAGGAAGTTTTTCCATGCAGTTCATTTAGTTCTTAAACAACCCTGTGAGACAAGTTATATTCACATCCTCATTGTATAGATGAGGAAACTGAGGAAGTATCTTGCCCAAGCTGATAAGTGGGGTAGCTTGGATTTGACCCCAGACAGTCCTGCTCTTCACCCAGGGCAATCATTGATAATGAGGCCAGTCAACCAGACTGGGGCCAGATTATAGAAAGTGAGCAGCATGAAGCGTCATGAAAGCCATGGGAATAACCCTGGGCTTTCCGTATAGGACAGGGCTCCTCACCTGAGGCACTTCTGACATTTTAGGTTGTCGTGCAGGGCTATTCTATGTGCTGTGGGACATTTCACAGATCCCTGACCTCTACCACTTGATGTTAGGTTAGTAGTACTCTTTCCCTGAGCTGTGACAATTACAGATGCCTACAGACATTTCTCACAGTCTCCTGTGGCTGGGAACCGCTGCTGTAGGCAGGCTCGCTCAAGGCACTGCTTATCTGCTCTGATTAAGCAGAGCAGAAGCCGGCAGAAATTCTCTCTGCTGAGCATCAAATTGTCTCCGGCAAAGTCTCAGCTTGGAAATTGCTCATCTCGGCAGCTGGGGTCTTGATTTCCCCAAGGTGACTCACACATCTCCTTGTCTGTGGGAGTCAGCTGGCTATGTGTTCGGACAAGGCCCCTCATGTGTTGGAAGGAGGTGTGACATCAGACCCATCAAAGCCCGTGGATGCACAGTTAGGCAGTGTGCTTGCCGAAGTGTGATAATTGGAGTGCTTTGATCCAAGGCTTGTTTTATTCAGAACAGCATCGAAGTTCTGAACCTTGGATTGAGTAGTGGCATTGATTATGTATTAATTTATTACAAGCCTTGGGCACCAATTCATCTTTTTATTTTCTGGAACCACCTCCATATACAATACTTACCTCACTTTAAAAAAAATTAATTTCAGAGAGGAAGGGAAAGGAAGAGAGAGAGGGAAACAATGATGAGAGATAATCATTGATGGGTTGCCTCCAGCAAGGCCCTAATGGGGATCAAGCCCACAATTCGGGCATGTGCCCTGACTGGGAATCTAACTGTGACCTTCTGGTTCAGAGGTCAAAGCTCAACCATTGAGCCACACTGTCTGGGCATCTCAAAAATGTTGATATGATGTGTTTAAATTTTTAAAAAATATTTTTTTATTGATTTTAGAGTGGAAGGGAGAGGGAAAAGAGAGATAGAAACATCACTGATGAGAGAGAATCATTGATTGGCTGCCTCCTCCACTCCCCCCACTGGGGATCTAGCCTTAACCAGGCATGTGCCCTTGACTGGAATCAAACCTGGGATCCTTCAGTCTGCAGGCTGATGCTCTATCCACTGAGCCAAACCAGCTGAGCATGGTGTGTTTAATTTTGAAGTATTTTCTGATTACCTCTGTCATTTTTCTTTGAAAAATGGTTTATTTTGGAGTGATTATTTTTTCCAGTTATTTGGAATTTTCATATTTTTTTGTTTTTAATTTTAGTTTAATTCTATTATAATCAGAGAAAATAGTTTGTATAATTTCTATTCTTTGAAGTTTTTGAGACTTGTTTTATGGCCCAGCATATAGTATATCTCAGTGGATTTTCTAAGTATACTTGAGAATTATCTATATTCTGTCATTGATTAGTTGTGCTATGATAAATGTCAATTAGATAAAATTAGAGGTAAATGTTTAAGTTTTATATTAGATCTTATTCTGTCTAATTTATCTATCAATTACTAGAGGAAGAATGTTGATATCTCCACCTATTATTGGGAATCTGTTCATTTTCCTTTAGTTCTATCAGTTTTTACTTAATATGTTTGGAAGCTTTATTACCATGCACCCACACATTTATTCTGTTCTCCCCCAGCATTATACTATTGTCATAATACAGTTTACTTCTACATGTTATAAACTCTTTGATGCTGATGCATTATTACTTTTAAAACTTAAACAAATCTCTTAAAAATTAAAACAAAGAAAAACTATTTTTTTTCTTTTACACAGATCTTTATTATTTAACCCCTAGAGTGCCGGGGAGCGCGATCGCACTCCTCCTGTCTTTCGCCAAAAGTGCCGGGAGCGCTATCGCTCTCCTCCTGCAGTGTCACTATTAGATGCTAGTAGTTCACTCTTTATTGACAGATGGCACCTAAGTGCAGATTACTTATGATGCCGAATATTTGTTCTAAAATTGACCACGGGCATTTATCTGCCTAATTTTTTACAGGTACTACGATTTTATGAAGTTTACTCAGATTTTGTAGCCCTAAAGCTTCAAAATGGCGTCCAGTTCTAAGTCTGCTTTTATTAGTGATGATGATATTGCTAAATATGTCAATTCTTGCTGTGAAATTGACGATTTTGATTTTGTGGAAGATATTGGGGAAGGGTGTCCCTCAATTTTAGCATTATATGTTTTGTTCAAATTTTTTTTCTACTAGTATTTTATAATACAATCAGCAAACAATATATGTCAAAGATGAAAACAAATGTAGTAAAGGTTTCCTTAAGTTTTTGAATATGTAACTTCATTTACTTGAGATTCATAATTTTTTTCCTAAACTGCTGTAAAATCAGCAAAAATGCCTTGGCAATTTTAGCGTAGTTCCTAGGATATTGGTTGGCACTCAAAGGGTTAAACTGTTCTGAATTCTTTTGAGTAGATCCAAGTTTCTACAGGGTATAATTTTCTTCTTGTCCAAAGAACTTCCTTTAACATTTCTTCTAGTGAAGACAGTTTCACAATAAATTCTTTCCGTTTTTGCTTATCTGAAAACATTTTAAATTACTCTTCACTTTTCAAAGATGTTTTCACTAGATACAGAATGTCATTTTTTTTCACCCTCCAGCACTTTAAAGATGTTTTATTGTCTCCTATATTGCATTGTTAGTGACATGAAATCTGCAGTCATTCTTATCTTTGTTTCTCTGAATATAATGTGTCAACATTAATTATGGCTTCTTTTAAGATTTTTCTCTTTGTCAATTTGATTATGATGGACCTTCATATGGGTTTCTTTGTTTTTATTTTGCTCGGTGCTTGTTGAACTTTTTGACTGCATGTGCTTATGGTTTCCATCAAATTTAAATAAAATTTCAGTCATTATTTATGTAAACATCCTCTTCTGCTTCACTCCTTTGTTCAGACTCCTGTTGCATTTGTATTAGACTAATTGATGTTGTCCCTCATGTTATTGGGGCTTTGTTAATTGTTTTTCTGTCTTTTATCTCTATGTGCTTAAATTTGAGTAGTTTGTATTGCTATGGTTTTTAGATCATACTGATCTTTTTTTTTCTGTTGAAGTCTAATCTGTTATTAATTTCATGCAGAGAATTTTTCATTTTAGACAGTGTATTTTTCAAGTGTAGAAGTTACTTTTGGGTTCCTTTCTGTTTTTTCAATTTTTTCTTTTATCATTTTCATGTTTCATATATAAATGCATATATATATATATATATATATGCACTTTAAAGTGCTTGTCTGTGAATTTCATTATGTATCTACTGTCTATGTACTATCAGGATCTACTTTTACTGGCAAAGAGAATCTTGTGCATGGAAATATTTGTACAATTTGCAAAAAACCTCCCTGAATCTCTCAGATGGTAATGTATTTGGCTTGAAGTAGTAGAATAATTGACTAAGAATAACTTAAATTAATAGAGGTTTATATATCTCATAAAATACCTGGAGGTAAGCAATTGCTAGTTCTTATTTAACAGCTTAGTAATGTAAGCATTGTTGTGATTCTCTTAGTTGTTTTTCTCATGTTGGTAACCTCACTGTTTCAAGAAAACTCAAAACATACAGACATCACCATGGTATTTGAAGTAGCAAAAACCTCATGCCTCCCAAGTCTATTCCCCCCCCCCCCCAAAAAGCCACAGTTTTCTGGAAATTCAGCCCAGTGACTTTACAGTATGGCCAGAAATGGGTCATGTGACCTCCTGTAGACTAAACACTTGTCAAGTGGAACAAAATGACCATGACTGGTTTAGAACAATGATACATATTCCATCTTCTTCTTGGACCCCAAAACTATTGGGGCTCTGGTAGCAGGGAGATAGATGATGGAGAAGAGACAAGCAGCATTTTCCATACTCTGTCGTGTCAAAATGTTAAGTTCACCATCAGAATGGATTTGATCTTTATCTGATAGGGAATTTGATAAGAGAGAGAAGAGTCAAGAGTGCTGTGTGCAATCCACTGTAATCTAGCACAATCCTGATCTCAAACAAGTAGAAGTTCAGAAGCAAATTGTCAGACTTGTGAGCTGTTAGGTTCTGTGTAAGTAATGCACAGTGAGGCTGCTGAGTTGGTGAGTTTTATATCAGCTGACCTGTCTGGTGGCACACGTGGTAGGGAGAGTTACAGTAAGCTGAGAAAAGAATAAGACTGGTGAATTCTTGTCTCTTTAAAGCTTCCATTGTGAGCTGTGTGACCTTGAACAACTTACTTAGCCTCTTTAAGCTTCAATTTCTTCATCAAAAGCTAGAACTAACAATATAGCTTTTGTGGGGGTTTAGGAGAGATACTCTGCCTACAGTAGCAGTTCTCAAAGATTTAGGTCTGGGGGCCACTCACACCCTTAGAGATTATTGAGGGCTCCAAAGAGCTTTTGTTTACATTGTTCTAGCATTGATCTTGATTCTATTAAAAATTTAAAACTGAGATTTAAAAAAGGATGCATTTATGAATCCATTAAAAAATAATAAAATGCATCACATGTTAAAATCAATCACATTTTATATTTAAAAACCCCTATATTTTCCAAAATAAAATATAATGATGAAAAGTGTGGCATTATTTTACGTTTCTGCAAATCTTTTCTGGTTTAGCAGAAGATGGCAGGATTTTTCTATGTGTTTCTGTATCCAATTACATGTCAGGTAGGTTCTGGAAAACCCCAGTACAGGCTTGTGAGAGTAAAAAGGGTAAATACCGTCTTAGTATTATTATGAAAATAATGTTGATCTCACAGGCTCTTGGGAAAGTCTCTCTTGGACTAACATTAGAAACTGTTGGTTAAGAAAATAGGCTCTTCCTCTCCTGAGTAAACATGAGCAAGATATTAACGGCATCTGTGCCTTAGTTTTCTCATCTGTAAAATGGACACAATAATGCTTTCTGTTCCATACGACTGACCTGAGGATTATACCCTTTCTCTTAGAATCCTGTGGGGAGTTTAGTAAGTGATCGACATCAGTTACGATTACTCCTTAGCAAATGCATGGCAAACAATTCCGCTCCCCTTTCCCTTTGGAGCAGAAGGGACCTTTGAAACATTTTGTCTAAGAAGTGAAGGAGGAAAATCTCTAGATTTATCCATAGCGACCCAAATTTGGATAAAAATGACCTCTTTTGGGTAGTGGTAATGATGAATGCATGCTACACATGTAGTATTAGAAATCATTCCCATCGCTGTCATCTTATTTCTTGTAACAAAATGTGATATGCGTGAGGCATATTTATTATCCCCATTTTACATACCAGGGACTGAGACGCTGAGGTGAAAGGACTTGGCACAATCAGAGATCTCTTAAGGGAACCTTTACCTGCTGGCTCCCCATCCCGAGCCTTTGAGGTCCCCTCCCTGCCCCAGCCCTGGTTTTGCACATTAATATGTATCTAGTGCACTTGCTCCCAGGAGGCAGGTTCAACTGCATCAGCTTTTGAAATTGGTGCCTGAAACTTGTTTTTATTAAGGGCGGAAAATTCACTGAATAGACAAATGGACTCAAAGGCCTTTATATCACTTTGGAGATAGAAAATGCTGGGTAAGTGTTATTATCCACGAGCTAGTAATTAGATTTTTTTTTTTTTTAAAGAAGCAGTAACTGTGGAACCAACTCTAAGAAAATGAGATCTGAAAAGGGGGCACTGGCCATCAACTTTGGGTCAGAAGACCTCAGGCTTATTCAAATTTTGATTCAGGAAGTTGCTACAGGCTAAGGGGCAAACGTCTGTCTGAGACATTAATAAATTCCACAGCTGACCTCATTGTATCAGGAGTCGGGAAGGATGTGTAAATTCAATACCATTAGCGGAGGAGACTGTGCGCCCACAGTGATTCCTGGGAGAATCCTATCGGCCGGAAACGAGGGGAGAAAGGTAAAGATGCTAATTAAACTTTAAAGGCTTCTTGGAAAGCCTGGTGCCTGGCATGTTAATAGTCATGGAAGTAGCGATGCTAACAATACCATGGGATAGGCCATGGCTTTTGGTGCCTCTTCATAACTACTGACTTCTTGAGCAGCTCCTCTCATAGAAGCATCCTTTGGTTTGATTGATTGGGGAGGAGAGGGAGGTCTGAGCAGGAGGTCCTAGAGCTGTATTGTTCCAACTTTTGTTCAAACATTTTTATCCGAGTCTGCTAACAACAGAGGGCAGCCCAGCCAGTGTGGCTCAGTGGTGGAGCATCAACCTATGAACCAGGAGGTCATCGTTCGATTCTTGGTCAGGGCACATGCCTGGGTTGTGGGCTCAATTCCCCAGTGTGGCAGCTGATCAATGATTCTCTCTCATCATTGATGTTTCTATCTCTCTCTGCCTTTCCTTCTCCTTTGAAATCAATAAAAAAAATAAAATAAAAAAACCATCAACAACAAATAGGACAGAGAATTTATATGTTGTGGCGGTTAAGGAGGATGGTTGGAATGGCTGGATCTGGGGGGAATAGCATACACTTTCTTTGGAGTTTGGTATATTATGTTCTATTATATTACACTAGAGGCCCAATGCACAAAATTTGTGCAAGGGCCTTGGCCCCCGCTGCACATTTGTCTGGAAGGAAGGACGTCCAGAAGGACGTCTGGTCTAATTAGCATATTATGCTTTTATTATTATAGATTCTATTGCTTAGCAGACCCCCCGTGTGTTTTAATATAAAAATAAGGTTTTGCCACACATCTTAGAGTAAAATAAATGGTTCGGGAAGATGCACTGGACTTTTGTTGTGGTTTAATAGAGTCCTGGCACATGGAGGGGCTCTCTTGGCAATTTCCTCATATTCATGTCAGTTAGAACTACTATCACTAGTTTTCTATGGTTTTGCAGCTCTCATACTTTTTAAACTTCATCACATTGCAATCGACTCAATTTTAAACCTAAATACATCTTTTAGCCTCATACTAAATCCTAGTATCTAAAAAATGACGACTTCCTAGTCATGTTATTACATTTCTTGTGGTTAAAATTAACACTAAACATTGAAACTGGAGGCTCCAAGCTTAGACCTGTGTTCTGTAGAAAATGCTTTATTCCGTACTTTGGGAAACAGTGGTTCTTAAACTTTATCAGGCATAGGAATCAAGGGAGTTTCTAAATGCATTTTCCTGGGCCCCAACTTCAGAAGGTTTCATTCTGTAGTCTTGGGAGGGCCCAGAATATGCATTTATTTTCCTTACAGCTACTCCCAATGATTGTGATCCAGGTGGATTCTGGGCAACATTTGTAGAACACTGACCTAGGGGAAAAGATGGACCACTTGCTTGTCTTTTAAATGATCTTCCATAAATCTCTCCTCTTTCAGTCAGGTTTTTAACAGGAGCTAAATAATAGTAGACAATTTAACAAAAAGCAGCATAATTCACATTTTTAAAACAATTTTCTCATAACAAACACTATGTTAATGATGTTATGTTACCTCATATGTTACCTCATTTCATCCTCAAAGCAGTCTTATGTAGTAAGTACTATTATTTTACCCATTGTATAGATGAGAAAACTGAGGTTCAGAGAAGTTCCGAATGTCTCACAGTTAGTAAGAGGTGGTGTGAAACTAGTGCAAATCCTCTGCTCACCTGTGCACCTCCAGGATTCTGGTCTCTTTCTCTAAAGAGACTTTCTCTATAGGCCCAGATAGTGCACCTTTTCAGGCCAATCAGCCCCTGCTGCAATTATTCAATTCAGCCACAGACAACATGGAGATGCGGGAGTGTGGCTCTGTGTCAGTAAACCTTTATTTACTGAAAGAGTAGTTTTTCAAGCTTGGATCTCGACAAAGCAGGACTCTGAAGTTATGTTATTTGAGTTTTCTGGCATTCAGGTGTTGGGGGAAATGGAAGCTTGTGGCCAGTACTTTACTTGAAGACAAAGGGGATGCTTTTTAATGCTTTTTATTTTCAGGGTTTCATACAGTGCCCTGTGTGAATAAAAATTTATATATTGTTTGTTGATGGAATAACCCATGCAGCCTACCTTCCTGTTACCGTCAATGGTCATCTCTTTAGGATCTATTTCATTGTTACTCTGTTTTCAAGGCTGCGCTTTATCTTTTCAAATAATCATTGAGTCCTTGAGGTCACTGACGATGTTATATAACTTTATTATTCTTTTACAGTACTCTGTACATAACTAGCTTTACATAAAGACTTCGGTTGATGGCTCAAATGACTTCCCTCTTTTTTTAAGCAAACAAGTCCATGCAATTGACAGTAACATTCTAATTTGGCTCTTCAGGTAGGTCACGTTGATGGCTGCATCATCTATCCTCATTGGCATTTTAGTGATTAGGCATTTGTCACATCTCCCAGGCTTGTGACTGCATTTATTTAAAGCCCTTCAGTTCAGCACCTCCAGCAGTGGTTTGTGCAGGAGGGAAATTTAATAAGCACTGAGCCATGATCAGATATTGGCTGTTTTTTACCAAATGAGCTCTCTGGCCCTTCCCTGGTTTGCCCCTATGAACTTGCCTAAATTACAGAGGACATGCTATGCATTTCACAATATGTCCCCTTCACCTTCAACTCATATTTGCTCACAGAAATATAGTGTGAAGAAATTATCCTAATTAGTGGAGGGAGAGAGAACGCTACTTACTTCCTTTATTTGGAAACTGGTTTGCTCATCTGAAGAAACAGGGAAGACAGTGTGATCTCTGAGCTCTCTTCATGTTGAATAAGACTTACTTCAAATCTAGGCACTTGAAGAAGGGGATGGGGCACAGACAGAGTATAGACATATAGAATATGCTGCTTTAGTGAGCCATGGATATACTCTGAAGACCAACTCAGAGTCCACTGTTGACAGAGCACTAACAGAAGGGTGGGTACAGAGAATCTAAGGGTTCAAGGAAACTGACACCTAGTGTTTACTGGATGCTGTTCACTTTCACATAAGCAGCCTTTACAACAAGCCTAAGAGAGAGATTTTAAAAACTACTTTTGTCATCATCATTTAGAAAACAAGGGAACAGTGAGGTCAAATACTATGCACAGTCATAGAACCAGAATATGCTGATCCAGGATTGGAACCCTCATGGAACTCTGAATCCATGCATGCTTCCCCCTGGGTGGTGCAATTCCCAGCCCCGTAACAGCCCCCTGTCTTTATTTAAACAACAGAGTGATTTTAGTGCATGTCATTAGAAGCGGCTGGGAGCATCATTAACACTTCCGGCCACAAGAGTACCGTTTAGGGCAATGAAGCGGATATCTTTTCATACAAATAATTTATTTGTTCCAAAGTTTTCCACTTGAGCACCCAAAGTGAATTGAGCTGATGTATTATTTTATACTAATGAGGTGGTTGGAGCTTGTTGTGCTTAGGGTTTATGAAATTTCTGACTAGCTTTCAGGCCTTTTATCATTTCCTGGTGGATTTCAATGTAACCTACCTGATGCTTATTCATGTACTACTACACATTTCCTCTCATGAAAGATAGTTGGATGAATTATTTACTGTCCACCGCTTATGTTCTTCTCTTAAAGGACATTTTAAATGCCCTTGAAAGAAAAAAAAAAGTGTTGATTTTGATGCCAAGAGTAAATGAATTTGAACCATAAACAAGTTTGGAATTCAGGGTGAAGCATGGAACCTGAGAGGCTCCAATCTGCTTCCAACCTTGGCAAATGTATTCTTTAACCTCTAAAGCAGTTATATGGGAGCAATCCAGAGAAATGGCAGGACTCAAATAGAAATTGTCAACAAATTGAAAAGAAAAAAGAAGGCATATTTCGAAATCCAGAGCTTGAGAGGTCCCTAACTCCCAACAACTGAGGCATAAACCTTGAGAAGGCTTCAAACAGCTTTAATCTGCTGGCGTATCTGTCCTTTGATAGGATGTAAAATCCAGGCTGAAAGAGTGTGTCGAAGTGTTTCAGTACACTAATTCTAAGATTGATTTTGCTAAAGGACATGACTGGCATTCAAAAAAGAATCAGTGGGGCAGGGAAATCAGCAGGAAAAAGGAAAGATAAGAGGAAGAATGTGTGTGTGAGTGTGTGTGTGTGTGTGTGTGTGTGTGTGTGTGTGTGAGAGAGAGAGAGAGAGAGAGAGAAAGAGAGAGAGAGGAAAGGAAGGAGAGAAGGGAAGATAGAGAGATACAGAGATAAAAGGAGGGAGAGATGAAGGGAGGGAGAGAGGGAGGAAAGGAGATTAAAGAGAGAGAGGGGAGTGATCTGTGTTTAGAAACCAAAGACTTGGATTTGAATGCTGGTTCTACTATTAATATCTTACATGATTTCAAACAGATCACTAGAGCCAGTCTGAATCTTAATTTCTCTGTATGTATAATGGGAATAAGGATTCCAGACTTCAGAGAATAGAATTAATTGAGGTGGTGAATATGAACAATTCCTCAGAGGTAAAGGGTGATGAAAATATAGAGATTAATTCCTACTCCCTTAATGGTAGGCTCATTGCCATCTGTACCCATCCCCTCCTTAAACTGCCTCGTGTTGCACCTCTGATCATGGGAAATCTTTCCAAGTCTGCTTTAGCTTTTATTCATGGATCTCATCTCCTTCTGCAGGTTTTCACTCCATTGTTTATTTCTGGGCTTCTCTACTCCTTCAATCTGTTGTTATATTTTGGATCCTTCTGGGAGCCTTCATATGTCTCTTGACCTCCTACTTGCCCTCCAGGCAACACCCAACTTCCTTTTCCATTTCATATTTAGGATATTTGAAAGATACATATTCACAAGCTGCCTTCATTAACTTGCCTCCAAACCTCTCCTCAACCCTTTATAACATGCATCCATCACCTACCACCCACTACACAACCCTGATAATTGCCTTTCCCATGTTCACCAAATGGTCTCCATAATGCAGAATCCAAAGGATAGTTTTGTTGGGGCTTCTGTGACTTCATACTCTCCAGGTGTTCTTGCTAGCTCTTTAAGTTCCTTCTGAGCCTTTTTCTGATGGCCCATTCTCTTCATCACCATCTCTGTACGTTGGAAGATATGGTAGTAGTTCTGCCCCCACTGCCACGTTTTTCTGTCTATACTCCCTACCTCCCCAGGCATTAGAAAACTCCTATATGCCAGAGATTCCCCTAATTCCCACTTCTTCCAGACTCTCTCTTGTCTGAAACCACATTTCAAAGCTGTCTCAGTAGCTTTCCTTGAATACCTCCTGGGTGTCTTAATCTGAACATGTTCAAAATGGAAGCTGTAGCTTTCTCCAGATATGCCTCTCTCCCAGGATTTTACAGCTCAGTAGAGTTTTTCAAGTCTGAAATCTGAGAGTAGTTCTTGTACCTCTTCTTCTCCATTGATCACATTACATTTAATACCCAGTTGTATTAATTCATTTTCCAAAAACACTTTTGATTAGGCCACTTCTGTTTAGATCTACTGATGTTACTTTAGTCCAAATCACCATCATTTTTCACCTGGACTAGGATGCTGATTTCCAGGCGGGTCTTTCTACTTCTCCTTCTTTTATCCTTGATTCTATTCTACACATACACATAGCAATGAGGATATTCCAAAAATGCGAAGTGGTCATACCATTTTCCAACTTTACATCCTTTATATATCCAACATTTTATCACTATCTGCAAGATCCTACATGACATGGCCTTCACCTTTCTCTCTCTCTCTCTTCAATCTCATTTTTTTTATTGACCTTATTTACTGCTAACAACTTATTTTTAAATATTATTATTGATTTTAGAGAGGAAGGGAGAGGGAGGGAGAGATAGAAACATCAATGATGAGAAAGAATCATCGATCGGCTTCCTCCTGCACGCCCCCTACTGGGGATCGAGCCTGCAACCCAGGCATGTGCCCTTGACCAGAATTGAACCTGGGACCTTTCAGTCTGCAGGCCAATGCTCTATCCACTGAGCCAAACCAGCCAGGGCACAACTTTTATTTTTGACCAACTTTTCAAGTATATTTGTATAGCAGATAGTCTTGGAAGGTATAGTGTCTGTCTCTTTCTAAGGCAAAGATTGGGCAGGTTTGCCAGTGGCCTCATTAAACGATTTGGGTTTCCTAAGCTCAGGTTCCTCCACTGTGATGCAAGGCCACACAGCACCCATGAGAGCCCACCTGTGTCTTCCCTGAGGGATGTGGGGAGAGCTAGGGTGTCTGCAGCACCCACGAAGCTCCGCCACCTTCAGTGCTGTGAGTATTAGGGCCCTTTGCTGCTGAGTCAGGAGTCTCATTATCTTCTGCCAGCATCCATGTGAGGCAGGATAACTTATAAACTGATAAGCAGGGGAAAATCTCAGACTCTTCACAGTTCTTGACAATAATATTAACTCCTACTTTATAATGTTGCTCTGAAGATTAAATGGAAGAATGCCCTGCATTTGTGGTTACTTTGTCTGGAAGGTTCTTTTTCTTTATTCAGCTATTGGCTCACTCATTCACTCACCACTTTAGTTTTTTTTCTTCAATATTACCTTCTCAGTGAGATCCATCTGGCCTCCCCTAATTAAAATGTCAGCTTTCCCATATATCACTCAGGATTCAACCAGAGACACCAAAGCAGTAGGAACTATATTTTAAAAGATTTATTTGAAAGGAACTGGCTTATGCAATTGTGGGGGCTTGCGAGGCAAGTCTGAAATCCACAGGGCTGGCTCACACTCTCAGCTGAGAATTTCTTCTTCCTCAAGAAAGCCTCAGATCTGCTCTTGAAACCTTTCAACTGATTGGATCAGGCCCACCCAGACTAGCAGGGACAATTTTTAGTTAAGGGCAACTAATTATGAATTCTAATCACATCTACAAAATGTCTTCCTGGTAACATCTAGATTACTGCTGCTGGAATAATAGGGGACATAGGCTAAACAAGTGGATACATCAAATGACAATCACACCTCAAACACTCCTATTCTTTTCCTCTCTTTTGTGTTTGTTATAGCATTTATTGGCATCCAATTCACTATTTTACCTAGTCTTCCAATTGGCTTTCTCCCCTCTCCCCCTGCATACATGTAAACTTCACAAGGAGATGGATTTTTGACTGTTTACTGTGTATTCTCTGCACCTAGTGCTTGGTGTGTGGCCAATAAATACTTGTGCAATGGATTGGATGTATGAAGGTGAAGTGGTTAGAACAGGGCCTGACACATGGTAAATGTGTGATAAATGCTACCTTTTGATATAATAAATGTGCACATAGAACCAATATACATTCTTTGCACTATGGGTCTCCAGATTTTTCCACACTTCCATTCTTTGATTCCAGATATCTTC
Organism: Myotis yumanensis; assembly: GCF_028538775.1. Lineage (NCBI taxonomy): Eukaryota > Metazoa > Chordata > Mammalia > Chiroptera > Vespertilionidae > Myotis > Myotis yumanensis. The sequence continues at coordinate 233,977,128 of NW_027223752.1, read as the reverse complement.
TCAAAGGTGCTGTCTCCGTGTCTAGAAAAAATCCAGTGCTCTACATGGCACACCAGGCCCTGTGGGACCTAGCCTTCCGACCACAGTCTCTGGCCTCACTCGAGGGCCTCTCCAGTGCATCTAGTGCTTCCTCTGGCTTGAACTTCCTTAGGTCCCTTGGCACTCTCTGCTGCAAGCTGTTCTCTCAGTTTTGAACACTTTCCCCAACCTTGTAGCCACCTGGCTTATTTTCATTCCTCTTATAACACTCAGTCCAGCTGTTGACTTCTGTTCAAAGTTCTTTCTGATGGTCAAGACCGATTCTTTCTTTTGTTTCTTCCCTATGTTTTGTGCTCAGCTCTGTTCTAACACGGAGCTGACTCCATCATCCCATTATAATCATCTATTTCACTCATTCATGGTAAAATTGGTGAGGACAAGATCCTGTCTTTTCATCTCTGTATCTCCAGTACACATACACAGGACAGATTCTGGCATAGAGAGAGGCCAGGTAAATAAATTTGGGCCAAATGAGTACTGTTGAATGAGGGCTCCCAAATGGTACATGAGCAGCTTACTTTGCTCAACATTAGCCAAGGATGGTGCTTCTCAACCCTTATCATGCGTGAGAACCAATCACCCTGGGAGAGTTTAAAAAATATAATGCCTGGGCCTCAACCCCAGAAATTCTGATTAGGCTAATCTGCTGTGAGCCTTCAGATAATTCTGCTCTGCAGCCAGGGCTCAGAACCACAACCTTAGGGATACCTCTTTGCAAAGTTTCTAGTTGATTTGCTCCAGATCTGGCCAGAGGATCAGGGCTGCCCTTTCCCCTCTACTGTGAGAGCAACTTGTTCCCCTGGGCAGCTTTGTACCTGGAATTTTTGCTCTTGTTCAAGCACTACTTAAAGTTAATGGTGTACCAGTGTTTATGGCCTTGAGAAGCCTGGCCAGGAATTTACATTTTTCAGCATTTTTACCTTTTATTGAAAACAATGTATTATGTGATCATGGGCAGATGCTTCAAAGATAATAAAAATGATCCAGAACTTGTTATTCAAACTCACATTGTTCTCTGGGAGTGGGAAGGAGGGTATAGGTGGATGGTGGGTTGTGAGGATTTAAGTGAGTCAACCTATTGGGGTACATAAACTTCTTTCTTTCTATTTCTATCTCCATATGGCAGTTAAGAGAGAAGGCTCTGGAATCAAATGTCCTTGTTTATGTCCCAGCTCAGGCATTTAATGACCTCTTTGTGCCTTAGTTTCCTCAACTGTCACATAGGGCTATAGCGCTACCACATATGAGTGAGAGGATTAAGTTATATGATGTATATAAATTATCTGGCATAGAGTAGGTGCCCGAAGTCATAGCTGTTATCACTGTCATCTTCCCTGTGCTTTCCTCTTCACCCCTGGGCCCTGCCTCAGATGAATCCCACATCATCCTTCATCTGTACCGTTGTACTAGTCTCCTATGGGATTCTTTGCCTCCACCTGCCTCCAAGCCACCTGGCACATGGCTGCCCTCTGATCTTCTGGGTCCATTGTTTGCATTATATCATTTACCTGTTTGATCACCTTCAATGGCTCTCTGATGCTTGTTGCATTAGCTACAACTTCCCTGCTCTCTTTCTCCACCTCCTGAGACTTAGAGCTGCCCAAGCCCTAGCTGGCTAAGGCTGCTTACCACCATTCCCTGACACCCACTTCACCCTCACTCCCTCCCTGTTTGAGTAACTGATGTTTGCCCATCTTTCCCCTTTCACATGCTTTAAACTTCCCAGTCTCCATACCTTTGTTAGTGCTGCCCCCTGACCTCAGGACACTGGTCTCTTCTTCTGTGTAATTATGTAAACCCCAACACAAGCCTGGTCTTGTCTTCTCCAGTTAACTTCCTCCTTTGATGAGGTTAACTGGACTTTTCTATGAACTCCACACTTGTATAGGGTATGTTAAATCAATGTACAAAGCAACCTCCCAATCTCAGGGTTTTTTTTTTTAATCTCACTGCTGTCACAACTCAACAGAGGTCTCGCATTATCTGAATGTGGGGTCCCTATGCCCTGGGAGTTATTGAGGGTCCAGCTTCTACCTTGGAGTGGATCTGCCATCTCCCAGGGCTTTGGGTTCTTTACTGGACTCTCTGAATGATCAGAAGTGAAAGAACAGGGGAGGTGGCTTAGGGATACTAGCCCAAGGGAAAGTACATTCGACATAAGAGAGGGTATTGAAAGGAAAGTAAGTAGATAGATACAATGAATAAAGAAATTTACATTTTATCAAGATGTGGATAATGGGATCTTTTCAAAACATTTTTACTAAAACATATATGTATTATTTCTGTACTTGTATTTCTCTTCTGGCTGGTTGGAGAATACATTATGGGGAGTTTTGTGGGTTGAATTGTATCTCCCAATCTCTAATACCTGTGAATATGACTTTGTTTGGACATAGGGTCTTTGTAGACCTAAGTGAGTTAAGATGAGTTCATACTTGAGTAGGGAGGGCCAGAACCCAATGACCAGTGTATTTATAGGAAAGACACACATACAGAGAGGAGAACAGAATATGAAGACACAAACACAAGGGGAAGACGACCATGTGAAGATGGTGGCAGAGACTGGTGTGATGCAACCATAAGCTAAGGAATGCCAAGATTTGCCAGTAACACTAGAAGCTGGAAGAGACAAGAAGGATTCTTGCCCGCCCCCACTCCCTGAAACTTCAGAGGGAGCATGGCCTTGCCAACGCCTTGATTTCAGACTTCTAGCCTCCAGAACTGTGAGCATAAATTTTCACTGTTTTAAGCAACCCCCTCCCCCAGTTTGTGGTACTTTGTTAAGGTAGCCACAGGGAATAAACACGGGAAGGCTGTGTATGTTTCATTACTTTGGTCCTCCCAAGCTCTGCCTGGTACTGCTCTTGTCCTCCAAACAGTGAAGGGACCATTCCTTAGGGGCAGGGATTTCTCTTTCTTGCTTTTAAATCCTCCTTGCGAAGACCAGGGGAGTACTTGGCCCAGATAATTAGATTGGTCCTGAGAACTTTCCATCAATTGCAGATTGAGGTGAGCTGGGAATCAGAACTAAGGATTTTACAATACTTAGGGGCGCTACTATTAGCCTCCTCCCTCAGGGTGCCCACAGGTCTGAGACCATCTCTTCCAGGATGCCCGAGAGACTGTGGGGGTGTATTAATCGGTATTATTTCAACTATAGAGGTGTAATTGACAGACAGAATTTTATATATTTATTCTGTATTTTTGATGCTTTGACATCTTGGGGCTTTGCTAACCCTGGAAAGGGACTGCCCCTCCCAGGGCTTGCTAATTCCTAGAGATGGTTGGCCTATGAGTGTGCTTTTCATATGTGAACCAGCCAGTCCACAGCCCATACCCCCAACCCCTCTCTAGCAGGTCACTATTCCCCTCCTCTAATCCTCCCAGGTTAGGTACCAGACTATAAGGGATAACTGTATGCCCCAGAATCCACTGAAATTATTCAAACTAGCCAATTCTCCCCACCTGCCTACTCTGCCTTACCTGTTCCTTCCTGTGGAAACCACAGCAAGGGTATTTGCTCATAGCCCCTCTTCACTCTGCCTCCTGGCTGACTGTGGCATGGTGTGAGGATTATGAGTACTAGTAAACTTCCTCGTTCAAACAGTCATTTTTATGTCTACACTAGGGCCCCAGTGCACGAATTGGTGCACCTGAAAAGGAACTGTGGGCTACGAGGCTGCGGTGGGCACAAGGGTGGGTCTTGGACCATCCTCTGCACCCCCACCCGGCCCCAGCTGCCACAGTCTCAGGTCCCTTGTCAGCTGGCAGCCTGGCTCCTGCCACTGCCCTCCCATGGGCTGATGGCACTGGCCCCACTTGCGCCTGATGACAGTGCAGAACAATTGGGGCTGGTGCCAGCAGTGGTGCAAGTGGGGCTGGCACCATCAGCAGGTGCGAGCAGCGGCTGCTACCCAGATTGCCCCTCAGGAGCAGGGGGAGGTGGAGAAGCCCTCAGGGATGATTGGGGCTGGCAGCCACCACTTGCACCCACTGATGGTGCTGAGTGATCGGGACCAGCTCTGGGTGTTGGCAGTGGGTATGAGCCGGGCCAGTGCTGGCAGCAGGTGCAAGCACAGGGCAGGACTGGGGCATGTGGGAGCAAAGAATGTTCAGTAATCACCAGAGGCTCGCCCCAATGACAGCGACCAGCACCTAGCCTTGGTCTGGCGCCTCTGCTCACCTGATCCACCATCCCACTGCAGCTGATGCCTGCCATGTTCCACGCTCTGCTGCCTGCTGCTGACGCCCACCATGTTCTGTGTGCACCCCCTAATGGTCAGCACATGTCATAGCGACCAGTTGTTCGGTTCTGCTGTTCAGTCTATTTGCATATTAGGGTTTTATATATATGAATACCTGATCAAAACAAATCTTGGTACCCATAAAAAATGAGGGGTTTGGGGAATGTCTTGGAATTCAGAAAGGATGGGGTCTGGGGGAAGAGGGGAGGCTGCTGAGACCACCAGAGATTGGGTCCCAGAGGACATGGCAGGGATGAGAGAAGATAGCCAGGGACCACTGAGCTACCAGGCCTCTGGGCCACCCAGCCACCAGGCAGCTCCATAGACAGAGCCTGGGGTAATGAATCAGAGACCACCTTGTGTACTACCATGGCTGCAGTGAGCTCCCATCTTTGTACTTGGCAGGCAAACAGGCCCCTGTGTACATTGTTTGTGGCAGTAACAAGAGGGGGATGGGTTGGGGCTGAGGATCCAGGTTCTTCCCCACAAGCAGGTTTCCCCAGAGATAACTCAGAGCGCATGTGGAGGCTGACAGTATGATGTTGGGGAGGAAAATGGCCAAGTCACTGAAGAAGAACAAGAAACCAGTTTGGCTTCCTAAGCAGCTCTGGGGGCCTTTTCTGTCCAAAGAAAGCATTTGCAGGGTACCCTGTGCTGCTAGGATGACAGCCTGCCCTCCCCAGGGCTCTGAGTCCTCCCAACTGTGATGAAAGGGCTGGCCCGACACCCTTGATCAATTCCCCTTTATCTCTTCTCTTCCAGAGCAAGGATAAACCTTTGTTTTGCAGTCTCTCTCCATCCAGCATGTAGCATCCATTGATTTTTGTAGTTGTTTCTGCCAATCAATATGGGTTCTGAAGAAAAATGACCTGCAAGTGAGAAGTTTGAATTTGAGAGAGAATTCAAACTCCTGAAAATGATTACTTTTGTTGTTTTTTAAAGGGCCAGGTCATCTAGGATACAGTACACAGGTACTTTTTGAGTGATGCATAGTTATTCTGATTTAATTCTTCTATTCTTTTTGTATCATCTCCAAAACAAAACCCTCTTCTTGACTATTGATTCATCAGTTCATGTGGTGGCACAATGTCCCATGAGACACTATATCTTACTTACAGGCTATTAGGAGAGGAAAGGAACAGACATAACAGCAGCATAAGGTCAAATCATAGCATCTCAGGTTTGGAATAAACATTATTTAGGGCTTTGTGGGTCATAAAGCACTTTCTCTTTTATTATTTAGTTCAGTCTTTATATAAAAACACACAAACTGTGGAATCTCAGAGGGAAGGCACTGGAGGGTGGGTGGGTGAGAAGAAATCAACAAAGAACTTGTATGTATATATGCATAACCCATGGACACAGACAGTAGGGTGGTGAAGGCCTGTGGCAGGGGGTGGAGGTGGGTTAAAAGAGGTCAATGGGGAAAAAAGTGGGACATATGTAATACTTTCAACAACAAAGATTAAAAAAATAAAATCACAGTTCTATGCATTAGGATTTTGAGCCTTTAAGAAGAATTCTTCTTCTCTCTCTCTCTCTCTCTCTCTCTCTTTCCCTCCTTACCTTCCTGCCTTCCTCCCTCCCTCATTTATTCAGCAAATAACCACCAAGCATCCCCTCTGGCTATAGTACTAGTTTAGGTGCTGGGGATCCAGTGTGATGGAACAAGATGAGCTCCTGTTTTCTCAGCACTTACTTATTCACAGCTAGAAATGGACTTGAATCCAAATCTCCTCTGCCAGTGCAACAGAATGGGTTTCCAAGGCCGTGTGGAGTGGAGCTTTGCCCCTTGTTAGCTGTGTCGTTCTGGGAAAATTCCTGAGCTTCTTTGAGGCTCCACGTATAAATCTGTAAAATAAAGGTAATGATTGTAGCTGCTGAGAAGTTTAGAGAGTATGGAGCTAAAAGCCTGGCCCACAGTGAGGGCTCCCTACAGGACAGCTGTCCTGGCTGTACATCAACAACTGTGAGGGTCTGGAACTGGAAGAGATCTCTTTCTTCCCTTTTGAGGAAGGGAGCAGAGAGGGTGGCCTGGACCTGGGCATTGAGAGGTAAGTTCTTATTCTTGGGAAACTCTTTCCTGAATGCTACAAGGTCTGTGATTGAATCCTGTCTGCCAAGTCCTATATAATGACTTTACTTCCTCACTAGAATTTATTTCAAAAATTGTGAGTTTAAGTCAATATCCTGAACATCTCAGTGAGAGTCACAAATAAGAAGATAAGCTGAGTAACATGATGCAAAAAATGCAAATAAACACGATATTGACTTCAGTGTTTTTAAATCTTTATTGTGGAAAGTATTACAGATGTCCCCTTTTTTCTCCCATTGACTCTCCACCATGCTCCTGCCCCCTCCTCAGGTCTTCCCTACACTATTGTTTGTCCATGGGCCATGCATATATGCATATAAGTTCTTTGGTTAATCTCTTTCCACCCCATCCCCGAAATACATCAAATTTTTATAACCCTCCTCTACAGAGACAAAGAGGGACTCTGAAGGCAGGTGGAGAGCCGGGTTCAAACTCTGGTTCCACTGCACACTAGTTGTGTGCCTCAAATAAGTGCAGCCAACCCTCTGGGTCCCAGTACTTATTAGTGAGTAGAGAACAACTTCTTTATTATGGGGTCTGTGGATCTTAAGAGAGATCATGCTTGTAAAGCACTTAACATGGTGTCTGGCTAACAAAGGTGAGCTGAAAAGGTAAAATGAATGCAGCAAGACTGGTCTTTCCTTGCTCATTCACTGTGGTTATCGGCATGGAGTGGCAGGGAGGAGCAGTGCTCTGGCTTCACTGTCCAGTCCAGTCCTGCTACCCACTCAAGGTCTGACATGGGCTAGTCCATTAACCATTCTGGGTTCCCATTTCCTTCTCTGTAAAAAATAAAATAAAATAAAAAATTGGCAGCAGACCTGGGTTTGGGACCTTTGCTATAGCCCAGAGGTGATCCTGGAAACTGCTCCAGGTATTTTCAATATTCCAGAAAGTCTGCTGAATGTCTTATAAGTAGGCTAAATAAAGGCACACCGCGTAGGAAAATAATACTTTTCTAATCATGCCATTTCTTGGTTTAAAATCCTTTAAGAATCCCCGTTTCCCTTGGAGTAAAAGCAGAGTCCTTATGATGTCCAACACAGCTCTTCATCATCTCTCCTGCAGTTTTCCTTCTGGTTGGTTCAACTGTAACTCTCTCCTGGATTCTGTCCAGAGGCCCTGGGTGTGGCAGCTGCCCTGATGTTCCAGGCATGCCTTTGCTTAAATCCTCTCCCATGGGTATCTATTTGGCTCACTCTTACCTCCGTTAGGTGGCACTTTCTCCATGAACCCAATCCTGACCACTCTCAAATCACAGCCTGTCCTCCCCTCACACACCACCCCCTTATCTCCATAGATACCTCTGTTACCCTGCTTTTCTTTTCTAACATCACTTATTATCTTATAATATACAGTATAATTCACCTATTTATTATTTATTTTTTGTAAATTTGTTTTGGCTTTACTTTTCCACTAGAATTTATGCTATTTGAGGACCTGGGGTTTTAAAAAACCACACATTTTGTTTACTCTTATTCTAAGTACCCCCAAAATGCCTGGCACATAGCAGGCTCTCACTCTGCCCATGGTTGTTTAAGGGCCACATACATTTCAGCTGTGATTCTGCTGACTCAGTATGAGCACATAGTTGATCTCTTGAAGGAAACTCTTATTCAAAATTTTATATACTAAAAAAAGATTGTGTCTATTAAGATTGTGCTTAATAGACACAATCTTTCCAATAGAACATAAATGAGTACTAGTGAAATCAAAGACTGTTGGTGGTGAGTGTGTGTTGCGGGGAGTGTCCAATGGAGGCCAGATCTAGTGCTTTCTGAGCTGAGCTCATGACATTGAGCTCCGAAGACTTAGGAATGATCACAGTCTCATAATAGTTGCTCAGTAAATCTCTTAGGATTTGTTTTGAATCAAGTGCAAGATAAACATTGTCTCAAATATTTCCCCCTTCCTCCCTCCCTTCCTTCCTTCCTTCCTTCCTTCCTTCCTTCCTTCCTTCCTTCCTTCCCTCCTTCCTTCCTTCTTTCCTTCCTTCCTTCCTTTTTTTTTTTTTTTTACCAGAACTGACTACTTAAGAGGATATTTTTATTATTTCATTAAGTTACAGAAGCCAAGGAGACACAGTATTAATGCCCTGATTATCTCTCTCCACCAACTTGCTTTTTATCTCCATGGGGAAACTAGAGGCAGTAATTAGAGAATTAAACCTCCCTGACTCACTCATGCAATGCACATAATCACTTGCCACTCAGTATTTATTTTCCAGATGAAGGAGTTTAATTTATTTTTCTTTCTTCCCTTGGGACCCCAGCTGCCTGACCTAGAGCAGCCTCCAGGTTCGGCTGAAAGGGGCCTCCATTTTTATGCTCCTATTGGGCCTCACTTGCCTGTGAACAGGTAAAGAAATGCACCTGAGCCTTTAATGAAATTGAATCCTCATTGGCCTTGGGTAGCCATCCATGAGGGTGCTCCCATGAGTAGGGGAGGGATCTTTCTCATCCCTGAGACACATCCATATCTTTGGCCTCTCATTATTGTTGTTGACAACAAAGTTTTCTTCAGAGGTTGTGAATCTTAGTTTCACATGTGTCCAAGGTGGACTGAAATTCACGCCTTCATTCCCCAAGGTACAACCGAGGCAGGCAAGAATGATTGGTAGGGCTCTCAGGTCAAGCGAGAGAATGAATCCCAGATCGTAGTGCAGTACTTGACATTTTGGTTTATAAGATACCTGCTACCTAACAGCAGCCTTGGGCTCTCCATGGCCTGTCTCCCTGCTTTGCCCCTGTTCACACAGTTTCTTGAGGCAAAGGCCCATTTCCTCACATCTTCTTTCAAGTATGTTTAGATACATTAACATCTCAGCTAAAGAGACAGAGCTCCAGCCATCATTCGTGTGGCTCAGTTGGTTAAGTGTCATTGTCTGCGCTGAAGAGTCACTGGTTCGATTCCTGGTTTGGGCACATACCTAGATTGTGGGTTCAATCCCTGGTTGGGGTGCATGTGGGAGGCAACCAGTCGATGTTTCTGACATCAATGTTTCTCTCTCTTTCCCTCTTATTTCCTCTCTCTCCAGAAAGCAATAAAACATTTTTATTTAAAGACAGACTATCCCTTTTTTCCTGCCCAATCTACACCTTACCTTATAAGGCTTGGCTTTCTGTCTCTTCTTCAATATCTAAAACTGGGGAAGATCAAATTTTTTTTTGGGTGATGATGTTTTCCTCTTTCATGGACATGCACATATTATTTAGCCCCAATGAGCTAGCTCTCCTGAACACAGTATGACAAGCTCAAACTTTAAACAAAGGATATCCTTCTGTGCCTCAACGTCTCATATACAGAATGGAAATATAGTGTACCACCTAGGCTGTTTGAAAACGAAAGGGAAAATGTACAGGAAAGTGTCAAGCATAGAGTAAATGCATTTGAAATTCTAGCTGTTGTTGAGGAAGAGTGCAGCATTGATAATATTTTACTCAGACTTTCAAAGCACTGTTAACTACGTACTTCCCCTCCCTGGCTTCGCCCCCTCCATGGAGGCAGCCGGATGCTCATACTTCACCACCTTGCCTTTGCCTTGGGAATTGAGGATTCAGCAGGTGCCTTTGTTTCACAGACACACTCTTTCATAGAGCTGCTTTTTCTCTCCACTCCAGCTGATGCCTTCCTTTCTCGACTTTGGCAGGTGGCCAAGCCTCTCAGTTCTCCCTGTGCGGGGCAGCCGAGCTTCACTCTGTAAATTATGCATCAGCTCCAGGAAGGTTGGGGAGCCTGTGGACCCATTTTGTCTATATGGAGATAAATTATTTAGCAAAAGAAGTGAAAAATGATTCAGAGGCGATGATGTGTAGCCTGGCTTGGGAACAGCCCATCTTGGGAAACGTGACTGACCCTGGCATGCAGTAGACCTGGCACCAGGTAGAGCTGGGCATGTTTTTTCTGTTCCCTGGAGCCCCTGGGTTCCACACCTGGCCCATGTTTAGTCAGTGTTCCATAATAATTATAGTTTAAAAATCCATGATCTCACTTGGTGCTTGCCTCACCTCTGCAGGTGGGGAGTTTAAAATAATGTGGTTTAGTGACACCAGCTGGTTCTGGACCGTCTTGGGTGTGAGTCCTGCTTTTTTAACTTTTCTGAACCTACAGATAATATTGTATTGTGCACGTAAATATAAAATGCGAGGGTAGAGCTCATGTTAACTGTATCCTCCATCCGCTGTACCATAGCTACTTGGAGCATCCTGTGACAGCCTTGTAAGTGTGGAGACAGGGCTAGACCCTGCCTCCTGGACATGGGACTCAGAGAGTTCCTATCCTTTTGCTGCTGGATCTTGTGTTTCATAGACCAATGCTTGAGTGGAGTGGGTCAGAGCCTGGGTGTGGGCCTTTACATGAATCTGAGACTTTTTCAGTGTTGAAGAGATAGAGAACACTGGGGATACCCAGAAGTAGTTTATATTGCTGGAACTACAAAACAGAGCTAGAAGTAGAGATAGGATGGTGCTGAGGAGTCAGAGAAAAGTTGAGGAATGAGAGGTTCTATGTGTCTGACCCACTGTTTCAGGATTCTAATAGATCTCAACAGGCTGAAACCCACAGTCTTCGCATAAGGAGGCAGAATTGAACAGGAATAAACAGCCTACACTTGAGCTCAAAAGAAAACCAACACAATAGACTGATGTGACTTAATATCAGCAGAATAAAAAGTCACTTTCATTGGCAGGATGAGCCATGAGCCATAATGGAGTAGGGAAATATTTTGTTCTTAGCCTATGTTGGTAGAAGCGCAGGACTGAAATGAGGGAGGTGGGAGTCATGCTCTGTTATGCACAGATTAGACCACACCTGTGATGTTGCTTTCAGTCCTGAGCTCTAAACTTTAAAGGGGGAAAAGACAAGCCAGTTTTTTAAAAGGAGAGTAACCAGGATGGAGTTGCAGAACTCCGCTGCCTGTCTTTTCAACGTTTTTATCCATAAGTTGGGTCATGCCGGTTTATCAAATTAATGGATTACTCTAGTCTGACAGAGGCAGTGAATACAATGACTGACAGAATCAGTCAAGAAGAACAATGGGCCAAGTCAGCCTATGAAATTGAAAATGGATTAAGGTAAACTCCTGAATTTTGGTCAAGCAATCAACTGGGCAAGAAAGGGAGGTGGGAGGCAGGGTCCACTGAGGTACCATTGTTTCCGTGTGTGTGTGTGTCCAGCAGCTGTTGGGTGGCAGGCTGCCAAGCAACCTCCAGGCAGCACTTGACATTTGTGACTTTTCCTCAGCCCAAAAGTTTGACGTTAGCTTTGTGGGCTCGCATACTCAGTGTTCCAGAGACTCCTGGACTTGGGGAGGCCGACTCATGCTAATGATGCTTACAGAATACTGAGAAATAATAATACCTGATGTTCAATGTAATGATTTTCAACATGAAATATTCTTGTTAGGCACTCTTTACCTCATCAGTATTTATATATTCTCTTTCAGGAAACTAAAATGAGAAACCAAATAATACTCCTAAGATTTTTTTGAGGGAGATGAAATAAGAAAGAGGGAAGTGAGTGGTATGATTTAAATGCTCAATGACATCATGCTAATAGCCTTATGCATGCTTCTTTCTAGTGTGCTCCTCAACTAGAAACATCTTCTAGATGACCTCTAGATATGTCAGGTTGCAGGCAACTCTTATAGACCTGGAATGATTTAATAACTTGGCAGAGTTCAGTTTTGTCCTTTTATTTGATGGTATATACAACTCTTAGGAAACAGCCTATTTCCCTTTTCCTCTCGACTTGAGGTGTATCAACTTGCCCTTTCCTTTGCTTTGAGGTCCCAGGATGGCAGGGGAAAGGGAGACTTACTTTGAAGGATTAAGCTCATTAAGTCTTCACTGTTGTTTATATCCAGAAAACGTAGTCATTGTCCTCTAGGCATTTCTCTGGAAGAAAGAAAACCTTTCCTTGCCCTTCGAATCTGTTATTCTTTAGAGGTGGACTCCCAGACACCCTCAGTCAGTGCACAATTCCAGCCTCCTGGAATGGAAACAATCCCAAAGCATGGCTTTGGCTCTTCTGCACGCCCTCTCTCCAGTGGGTGGCCATATGCATTCATTCACATGTCCAAAGGGATTCCCCCTTCCATTCTCTGCTTATCATGTCCTTGTCACATCTTCCCTAGGAGCTTATTATGTCAGTTGAGGTCCTAGTGAGAAGCAGATGGCACACTCACATTAGGGTAATTTGATAAGAATTTATTAATAAAATATTAATAATGCTGGGAGCAGGATTTAGAGAAACTATAAAAAAACACTTTAATACTACAGTGTTATGAAATCTAGTTGCCATAGTAGGTCTGAAGGAATGGAGAGAGGGGAAAGATAACCAGAAAACAGTGAGGGCTGTGTGGAATGTACCTCTTAACTATACTCCTGACCTTGTACAAAACCAGCCCATGGCAGCCCCACAGCAATGGTAATAAATGCCACACCCTTGCTCATTTTTCTCCCTTAAATCTCCTGCTGGTGTACGGCATTGGCCAAATCCAGTTGGAAGCCAGAGTACCAGGAAGCCCAATGGTGTAGTCTGAGGTGTTCAGCCTCTCACGGTATAGGATGGATAAAGATGGAGAGTGGATTTGGAGGGGCAAATAGAATAACCCACTAAAATCACTGAAGATGAGCTTTTGTTATCAACACTTTTTTATTTTCTTGGTATCCCAACCTGTGTACATAGTAGGTTTGCAGCTTTGACTATGAGCTTCTTTAGGTTAAGAACCTGATTTTTGACTCCTATATTCAAGGGCCCACAATAGTGCCCAAAAGATGCCTTATAAAGTTTTTGGGATGACTGGTCAGTGAATTAATGAATAAATGAAGTGAGTTTCATGAGGATTTGCCTTTATGTTTTGCTCATTGTTGCGCTACCTGGAGACAGCCACTTCCTTACCTCACCCATAAACCCTAGGACTAGTTCCCATTATTTAATTTATGTATAACCATTCTGTACCTGGGGGCTGACCCTCTAATAAGACCTTGGGATCTCTGTTTCTGTCCTGGGAGCATGGACAAGTAGCTCTTGCCTCAGACGCAGCCTCTGCTCTCTCTCTCACTTTGCAATGGTAGGCCTTCTGTGTCAGACACTTAGTTCATGTCCTCTTACTAGAATGTTCCTTGTGAAAACCTTCTCTGCTCAGTTTAGGCAGATGGAATTACTTTATGCCGGCTGTACTCACATTTAGATGAACTGTGAAACATCTATTTCCTCATCTTTCATTTTCCAGGTGCTGTGCTAGGATCTGGGAGTGTCCAAGTGAGTAAGACACAGTTGGACATAAGGACAAAGAGCTACTGTCTGGAGAGAAGAAATATTTATTACACAGTGTGATATAAGTGGTATGTTGCTGGAAGACAGGGCAATGTAGGGGCATCTAACTCAACCTGGACATTCACAGAAGTCTTTCTGGAGAGGTTGGCCCCTGATCTTGTAGAGAGAAATATGTTCCAAGGCAAGTGAAGAGTATGATCAAGATGACAGATGCCTGCCCCAGCATGGTGTGTGCAGGGAAACATGAACAAATATGTATTATTCGTGATAAATATTGAGACATGGTGGGTGGAGATGCAGGTGGTCGGAAGGGCAGGTAGGAGTGAGGATGGGGAAGGCTTGGTATGCTAAGATTAAGAGTTATTGGACTGAGACTAGGGTGAGGAAAATGAGGCATTTGCCTCAGATGCAAAAATGGAAAAGACTCCAAAAATTCATGGTAAAAAAAATACCAACATTTTAAATAAAGATGAATCAGTATTCTGATTTTTTCTTTTACCTCAGGCTCCTTATGTGGTTCAGCATGACATTATTACTGATTCTGTCTTTAGTGCATTAAATATTACTTCTGTCTTCAACAAATGTCTCTGGGTTAACTGTATATGCAAAAGAATGAAGTTGGACCCCTACCTCACAGGATACACAGAAATTAGCTCAAAGTACATCGTAGTCATAAATGTAAGAGTTAAAACTATAAGTCTCCTAGAAGGAAACACCAGAATAAATCTTCATGATCATGGGTTAGGCGATGATTTCTTAGATATGACAGCAAAATCACAAGCTATAAAAGATAAGGTAGATACGTTGGACTTGATCAAGGTTAAAAACTTTTGTGTTTCTAAGGATATCATCAACAAAATGAAGAGATAACTCAACGACAGGGAAAATATATGTGCAAATCAAATATTTAATAAGGGAATTGTATCCAGATTATATAAAGAACACTTAACAATTCAATCATAAAAGGATGAATGATCCAATAAAAATGTGGGGCAGAGGATTTGAGTAGATATTTCTCCAAGAAGATATATGAATGCCTAATAACCATGTGAAAAAATGCTCAACATCCTTAGTCATTAGGGAAATGGAAACCAAAGCTACAATCCGGCAATACTTTACACTCATGAGAATGACTAATAAAGACAGAGCATGGCAAGTATTGGTGAGGACATGGAAAATTTGGACCCTCCTCCATTGCTGGTGGCCATGTAAAATGATGCACCTCTTTGAAAAACAGTTTGGCAGTTCTTCAAAAGTCAAGCATAGAGATGTAATGTGACCTAGCAATTTCACTCCTAGGTTTCCTTCCAAAAGACATGAAAACATATGTTCACATAAAAGTTTGTGCATGAATGTTGACAGCAGCATTATTTATAATAGCCAAAAGATAGAAACAACTCACATGAATATCAGCTGGTGAATGGATAAACAAAATGTGGTGTAGTTGTTGCTCTTTCACAAGCTCAATCATCCTCGCTATTTTTCTATTTTTCTCACCTACTAGGATGGAAGCTTATGGGAATCTTCAGTCTGTTGACAGGTAGAATCTTAAGGGTAGAAGAACATGTAGAAAGTAATGGTCCTCAAGCATGTCTTTCCATCAGAGAAGTTATTTGTTCCCATACTCAGTGTTTATTAAGCACCTACTTAGTATCAGACACCATTCCTTTGGGATATATAAATAAACAAGACAGACAAAGATGCTACTCTCAAAGACATTATATCTTCTGTAGAGCTTTAAATAATATAGATGCCTGGTCCCCATTAGCCACCCCAGAAGCATAGCCATTTTGATGAATGACTGATCATTAACTGGCAATCTATGAATTTGAATCATTTTTTTCTCCCAATTTGACCATTATTCCAGAGTTTTAAAATGTTTATTAAAGTGATTCTAAAACCATTTGTGGTAAAGGACAATTTTTTTAAAAGTTCTAATCCATTGTGGACTGATACTTTTCTAAAATATAAAGAATAAAAATAAATTACTAGAAAAATGAAATGTTGCTTGGTTTTCAAGGCAGTGTCAAATGCCTGTAAAAGTGTCTAAACACTCTCAATTTCTGTACTAACCACATTATAGGAAGACACCAAACATTTCTCAGGGCATCCCCAGTCCTGGGTCTCTGACTTAGCCTCAGTTTTTTCATCTGTAAAGTGGGGAATAATTTTACATAAGAGGATGTGATTGGATAACATAAATCACCAAACTCATTCTCTGACTTAATAAGTGGTAGTTATTAATGTCCATAGCTACTCTGCTTTAATATTTCTTAAAACTCCTGTAATATTCAATTTTTGGTGTCATAAAAATCAAATTGGAGGTCCTCCAATTTTTTAGCAGAAAGAAGCATTTTGCTAGCTCATCATAAAACCAATGCAGATTTTGAATATCTGTGCTTGGGATTTGTTTTTGACTATAAATAACAATGCAGAGAAAACATGCCTTTGAATACTATTGGTGAGTAATAATCATTCAGAAACCCCATTTGCTTTTTAAACACCAGCCAGATGTTACCCTTCCCCATTGCAAACTGTCTATCTTCGGGCCCATTAGACAAAATGCTGGCTGTCACCAACTGACAAGATCTGGAGATTGGCTCTTTTTAAATAGCCACAAGGTCACAAGGATTAAATGTTCCTCCAGGGAGTCACAGAAAAAGTAGAATGTCAGCATCTCCTTTTTTTTTTTTTTTTTTTGAAGATGGCTCAGTGACATTTTCAGAAAGGAGGGTCTGTTGCTACCTGTCAGCAATGAATGGGAAACACAAGGGTAGATGCAACGGGAGAAGGTTACTCCCCATCTGGGGATGGGCCGTGCAGCTGGAATGTCATTCTGACAAGCAGTGCTACACGAGAGAGCTGAACTCTTTCGAGGCTGGAAGTTGGAAACAGCCTGAAAATGAGGCAAGTTGGCAGAAGGGAGGGAGCAGAAGCTTTGCCATTTGACAGTTCTGGGTTCAAATCTCAGCCCTGATTTTTGCTGATCAGGGACATTACTGTACAGCATCTTGGACAATAGTACCTCCCTTGCAGGATTATCAAAGGTGTTAGTGATATTGGGGATAGTGCCTGGTGCATAGTGAGTGACTTCATGATGTCTAACTGTTGTCCATCTTGCCCTAGTCATTCATATAGCCTCTCTGTTCAACATATCTTTAAAACCTTTGCACATGAATGATTCTAGTTAATGCTTGTGTATTACAGCTGCTGGCTATTCCCTTAACCACACACTATTTTTTCTGTATGTCTATCTAGATACAAAAATTATGATTTTTGCCAAGCACGTGTGTATGTGTGTGCTGTGTTTGGGAGTTTTTACTAAAGATCTGTATCATCATTGAGAAAGGGTCTCAATGTACTGAGCTCTGGTACTAATAATATTTTAACCTTTTACTGGACTTTTTTTTTGTTTTCAATGCCTTTTAGTCTAAGATAGAATGAGAAAGCTCATCTCCTTTGAGAAGAAAAGTGTGACATAAAAATCATGCAAGTTTCCTTAACTGAATGGGAAGAATGAATAAATCTTGCAGAGACAGGAAATCATCTAATTGGTCTTAAAATTGTTCCCTGTGGTGCTCAGAATTGCATTTCTTTGTGATTGTAAGGAAGCAAAGAGATTCAACATATTTATGACCCAGTGAGTTGATCAACACACATTGTTAGCTGGCTAATCACCTCATGGCACAGAGGTCAGGTAAAATTAAATTTGTTTTAGCTCCATCACATGTTAGAGATCAAATAAGAACTCTCCAAACTCTTACGATGTCAATTAGAACAAAGAATTAACAGAGTTTGTCTTCACTGGCCTGGAATCTAACACTGTAACCCTAACGACTATGATAATGCCAGTATTTGTCAAACATGGGTTGGAGAGTTGAAGTCATTGGCTCATCTATTGAAGCAGCTGCCATATTTAAAATAATCTGAGGTGCCACTGATTGTAAGACACCCCCCTGTTTCTCCCTACCTCAAAGAAAGAAAGAGAAAGCAAAAGTTTGCCAATTAATATTAAGACATCATCAGTTGTAAGATGAATCCTAACTGCAGAGAGATTGAAGTGTGAAAAAAATGTGCAGCTTAGAATAGATAAACTATTATAATTTACTAGAGGCTCAGTGCACAAATTCATGCATGGGTGAGGTTCAGTCGTCCTGTCCAGATAGGGGTGGAGGGGTGATTGGGGGCAGGCTGACAGGGGAAAGGGCCACAGGTGGTTGGCCGGCCTGCCCCGCCCCCTGGTCAAACTCCCAGATGAGGGGACAATTTGCATATTAGCCTTTTATTATATAGGATGAACTACCAATTATAAACTGTTGCTCATTACTGAAGCTGTAAAAAGATCTCACTAAACTTATTTTAATTTGGCCCCTCTGTATATTTTGCAGCTTTCATTTTAGTTCCTTAGATCTACTTTTTTTTGTGGCCAGCAGATAGAAGCAGTGACTCTCCCACTTTATATCTTAACACTAGAGAAAGTTTCATTCACTGACTTGTCATCACTTCTGAGATCCCCTCCTCTCTCTTGTCCATCCAAGGTCAAGCCTCAATCCCTCCTAGAAATCTTCCTTCTAGGTTTTCTTAGGGGAGCCCCAACTTCTTCATTTCTTTATTAAGCAGAGCAAGTTCTTCTTTCCCAGGTCATGTCCCTAGATTTATGAAGCCAAGATAACTAGGAGTTCAACAAAACAAAGTTCCCTCAGCCAGAAACATCTGGCTTCTTTAGAAGGCAGCAGAGCCAGCATCTATTTTTAGTTGTGTGAGGTCTTGGGGCCTTACCCATTAACTGAAATATCTCATTTACTATTTCTTCTAAAACAAAAATGCAGGGTCTTTCACAAGGGAGATTCTTATAATAGCTGCTAAGACAACCTATCACGACGTCATTGTCTATGCACTTAATGCTATGTGTAATATGTGTGTGATGCCATGATTGGCCAGAGGCAGTCTCTGATCTACTCAGGGCTAAAAAGGCAGGGCCATGTTTCTGGGTGAAGTAGGAGGGTTCCATCAGAGGAGTGAAATGGTTGCTTGTTTCAGTCTCCTGTAGTAAATCAAATAGGGGAGGCTTGTCTGGAAGATAGAAATTGCACTGTAGTGGGAGGTCCTTTGGTCAGGTAGAAGATTTGGGTTTTTGTAATTTTTTGCTTTGAAATATACTACTATGATTAGTACCACTAGCAGCTAATAGGAATGAAGCATTTTCTGTGTGAGAGGACCTGTAATATAGAGGTAGAAGCTATTCTAACTCACCTGTCACATACTTGGAAATGGCGGCTCAAGGTTTTAAGTAACTTGCTCAAGGTCACACAGCATGTTGGAGAAAAATAATGATGATGACAATGGTGATAATTTTGGTCTTTGAAGACTCTTCTCTTACAGTAGAGTTTGAGTAGCTAAGAAGAGCTGGGACTCCTGGCAGGTGGTTGTGGAATCACAAACTTCTTTGGAGATTGGAGCCACAATCTCCAAAGCCCAGTCACTGTGGCTGCAGAATGAAACACTGTCCTGGCTTTCTCCTTTGTCAAGGATTTCTTATCTAGAGACCTAGGAACCTTGAGGCAGGGGGAGGATAACATTGGCTTCCTTTTGAACTCTTCTAACACTTAAATTTCACTTTCAATTGCACAGGCTGGCATAGAAGATGCATAAATCCTTCCTTCTCATTCACAACTGTAGCATATCTTATAATTTAGCAACTGTAAAAATGAGTAAGTACAATTAACAAAGCACAGAGAAAGATAGTGAGCTTAGAACTGGCTATAAGTCAATTGAATCTCCTTATTAAGGAATATAATGATCCTAATTAATGTCCTGGCTTTCTGGTCCCTCCATAAATCAGTGTGCCATCGCATAGCTCCTTTGCATTCATAGTTTTAGTATCAGGTCTGACTCGGGGCTAGTTAGAGCCCAGTTTGTTCCTTCTTGATCTTTGTCTGCAGGCTGAGGTTAATCAAGGGCTCCTGTGGTGTGGCAGAATATGAGCAATGGAGTGTGAGTCAGGTGCTCCCCATCTTGGCCAAGTCCCTTCTCTAGAACCCATGTGGTTTGGGGGCCAGTGCTGGAAATGATAGGACCTGATGACCAGGTTCACTTTGGCAGTAAGAGTGAGGAGTCTGATCTGGGAGAATGGGCTTTTTTTTTTAATTTCTGCAAAAAGCTTTATTTGGTCCAATGCATGGGAGAGGGCTTTAAGGTGGTTAAAAGAATGGCTAGTAGTTTCAGAAAGAGGCTCAAGTAAAAAGCCAGACACCAGGGGAATGCAGAGGGGCCTCTCAAAGGCCCCTGGGCTCAAAGGCTCCTAGTCATGCTTGAAGGCAAATCTTTCAAAGAGATACTCGCCCAGCCCAACCTGGGGGCTGGCCAGCCTGAGGATGTTAGTCAGGTAGTTGCCCACCTTCTTGATGAGTTTCACCTCATCATCCAGGAAGTGGTTCTCCAGAAGTCACAGAGATGAGGGTCTGTGCGGGTAGAACCAGGGTATGCAGCTCCAAAAGGGCTTGGTTCAGGTTCCTCTCCAAGGCCAGGGCAGCTTCCATGGCATCCTGAATTTTGCCCATTCATCTTGGGAGGCTTCAGCATGCCCTGGAAGAGAATGCAGCCACCGTGCTTGTTCTGCAACTTTAAGAGATGCTCAGCATCCTCTTGCTTCTTCTCTACCAACTCATGAAAGAAGTGGCCCATGTCCTCAAGAGCCACATCATTATATTCAAAATAGAAGCCCAGAGAGAGGTAGGTGTGGGGGGCCCAACGATGCAGGTTGGCCGGGCAGTTGACTGCAGCCTCCACCTCGGTGGAATAATTCTGACGAATTTGGGAGCTCATGGTTGGTCGACAATAAGGAGTTAAGGTAGGAAAGAAAAACTGGTGTGTTGGCTGATCCCAGAGGTGGTTCTGAAGGTGGTGACTGGATAAGATGCAGGAGAGTGGCTGAAGGCTGGAAGAAGGGGCCCCCTGGTTCTGTCCCATCCAAACACTATTGAAGCAAGAGACAGATCTGGGACTGCTGAGGGCACTGCCTGGGAGAATGGGTTTTGATGGGCTTTTGAAGAGGTTACAAAGGAGGAGGACCAGGTTTGGAGGCCCCAAATCATAGTTTTTGACATTAAGAACTTGAGATTTCTTCATGATATTTATGTGCAAATGGATAATCAGCATTAGAACTTGAGAGAGAGGTTTGGTAGGCATCTTGGGGGGGCATATGAGGGAGAAAAGATGAGTAGAAGGCAATCTCAGTGGAGACCCCTACTTAAGTTCACTAAAGGTCTCATACTGAAGCCAAATACATCACTTATAAGGCTGAATAGTGTCACCTCTTACATCCGCCTTTGCCTGCCAGAAAAGAAAGAAATACACCATCAGCATAATAGCCGAGTCTTGTCCCCAAGGACCTACATTTTGTACTACCTCCTTTTCTCCTGTCAGGAAAGATGGCCCATTTGCTTAATAAGGTAATCTGTACCATTCTCTTATTTGCCTACAGACATTAAGCTTCAGCTGAAATGTGGAATTTTCTGTTACTTTCTAAATAAGCCCAGCTGTTGGAATGTGTGCCTCTTGGGAAAATATGAGAGCTAAGATGCACCGGTGTTATAAAGGGCCAAAATGAGTAAGACAGAGCTGCGGTGGTTGATTTAGGATTTGTCTGAATTGTGGGTTTGAGGACTTAATGCAAGCTTCAAATGGCTTCAAGGGGAAAATGCTTTAGAAAGAAGGCAGGGTCTGCCTGTCTTCCTCCAGAGCTGCTGGCCTCACAGTTGTCTTCTACTGACTTTCTTTCCATTGGTAGAGACTTACCATCATTATTTTTATTAAAAAATATTTTTTTTGAGAGAGAGAGAAACATCGATGTGAGAGAGAATCACCAATCCTTGCCTCCCATATGCACTCTGACCGGAGATTGGACCCACAACCTAGATATGTGCCCTGATTGGGAATCGAACCCAAAACCTCTTGGGTGTATAGGACAATGCTCCAACCAACTGAGCCACCTGGCCAGGGTGAGATTTATAATCATTATTAATATTAATAACTCTTTATGATTATTAAAAACTTCACATGATTTCCATGATTATATAATCCATTGATTACCCTGGGAAGGAGACCTAGAACAGCGGTTCTCAACCTGTGGGTCGAGACCCCTTTGGGGTCCAATGACCCTTTCACAGGGGTCACCTAAGACCATCGGAAAACACATATATAATTACATATTGTTTTTGTGATTAATCACTATCTTTAATTATGTTCAATTTGTAACAATGAAATTGGGGGTCACCACAACATGAGGAACTGTATTAAAGGGTCCCGGCATTAGGAAGGTTGAGAACCACTGACCTGGAAGGTAATTATTAATCCTCTTTTACAGAAGAGAAACTGAGACCCAGAGAGCTTAACTGCTTTGCCCAACATATGCATCGAGGGAGGGGCAAAATAAGATTAGAGCTGCCACATCCCCTTCTCTCTACATCCAGCACTGTAGTCCTAGTTTAAGCCTTTGAGACAGGGGCTCCTCCTTTGGACCATGATAATAGCCGGCTGAATGTTATACCTGCTTCTAGTCTTTTTAATTTTTGATTTATTCTGCAGTAGAGTCATCTTCCCATAACAAGACTTAAATCATTTTTATTCTTAAAAATATTTAATGTTTTCCTACAACCTACCAACAAAGGCCCAACCTCCTTGCAGAATGCTCAAGGCTTTTGATAATCTGTTCCCAGATGATGTGCTCTAGATAATCAAGGAATGTGTGACTGCTTCTCACTAGCCAAATACGCCTTCTACCTTCTCATCTCTCCATGCATTTGCTTGTGCTAGTTCTTCAGCATGGAGCACTTTTCCTTCTTTCTCCTATAATTTAAATTCTGATCATCCTTTAAAGTTCAACTTAAATGCCACCTCTTTTATGCAGTCTTCCCTGATCACCCCAGTCAAAACCGAGAGCCCCTCTCTTCTCTGATGCTATACTTCCTTGTAGAGCTTGTGTTATGGCTCACAGTGCCCAGGCCTGACACACTCTACACTGAATTTTTGTGGGGAGGTCAGGAATTTTGCCTTAGTCTTCACTTGTGCTCATGGTAGATATTCAAGAAACATTTATTTAATGAATAAATTTGTTAATAGGACATGGCTATATTCCAGGGAAGTCAATAAGCAAGGAAGTCTATTTGGTTTTGGGCCATTTGGGGCCACAGTGGTTCTGCAAATTGCCTGTACCCTACAGCTATCTTCCTGTCTGGCTTCATAAAAATGATCTACACTACTTGTGAAAAATTCTGATTCCTGGCCTTTTATTCCAAAGCTTTTCACCTTGAAATATGTGCTTCAGCAGCTTCACCAGGAGCTGTATGCTAAATCAGGCTTGAGAACTACTGGCAGAGAATGTCCTGAATCTTTAAGAATGTTTTGATCCATAAAATATGTCAAGTTGGCTGACAGTAGTCTAAATTCATTCATGAGACAGGGACTCCTATTTTGGATACTTTCCTTAGTCATGAATCCCTGGGGCTTACACATGGATTCAGAGAGTTTTGTGTCTCAGCAGAAAGAATGTAAGTGGCTTTCTGACAGGGCAGAAGGATGCTTTAATTTCAATCTTGTTGCTGTTTTGCCTTTTCTCTGTTTTTTGATACTCACCTCATCCTTTTGATTCCCTGTGTCTTGTTGATTTTTTTCTCTGCCTCTTATATTGACACATATTGTCTTAAATATATAGAATTGATTTCAGAGAGGAAAGGAGAGGGAAAGAGAGATAGAAACATCATTGATCTGCTGACTCTTGTATGCCCCTGCTGGAGTTTAAGCCTGTAACCCAGTCATGTGCCCAGACTGGGAATGGAACTGTGACCTCTTGGTTCATAGGTCAATTCTCAACCACTGAGCCATGCTGGCCAGGGTGCACACACTGTCTTTTAAATTTTTTTCAATGCCAACAACATGCTTGTTTGATGCACACATCTCCTTCCTCCTGTACAATGAATCTTTTTTTCATTCTGGTTTCATATTCCTGTCTTCTCTCTTTGATCCATTGTTATCCAGGTCCTGACATTTCCCCTGACTGCAAATACTATGCAGTTGACTATATAAAATCTCATCTGAATGTATTCAGAGCAAGATCTGCTGGGATTGTTGACTCATAAGATTAACTATTTTACCTCAAATGTAGATTAAACAATACACCAGAGTGGGTATTGATGGGTGTTTTTGAGCAATCATCAAGATAACCAGAATTATAAATTAGGTTTCCTTGCTATTGGAGTAATAATGTATTCCTTGCTTTTACATACTTAGTATGATTGGCCATGGAGGATAATTTGCACTCTTAAAAGCTCAGTAATAGTATCAAGATCCACAACTACTATTATTAACATTGCTATCAGTGTTAGTACTAGTACTACCATGTTTATTATTCCCACCATCACTGAAATTTATTGAGTGATAACTTGGTTGGGAATATTCATAAAACACTATGAAGCAGCTATTACTACATAATGTCTATATTTGGGAAAACAGTAGCTCAAAGAATTAGAGCACCTTGCCCAGGATCACACAAATGCTAAGCAGAAGAGCTAAGACTCAAACCTGGTCTGTCTGACTGCAGAACCTACACATACCCCCTTTTCTTACCTTTTCTGGATATAAACATAGACTTTTGTGTTTAAAGATTTTTGAATGATAAAGTTGTATCAGGTCAAGTCTGTATAAAAAGAAAATTAAACTCAGATGACAACTGGAGAGACTTTGATGAAGGGATGAGTTACAGAATTGTGGGCAAAATTAAGAAAGCAACATGGGACACTGAGGCAATTAGAGACCTTATTATTAACTCCAAACTGCAGGGAGCTAAACACATAGCATTCAAATCAGCCAATTTTTTAAAAAGCTATGTTCTTGGGTGCAGATATGTTCATGACTTTTATAGATTTTTGATTTATTGTTTCTTTTAGTAGCATTCTTTTTTGCTTCTCCTGATTTTTTTTTTGCCTTCCACTCTATTTTGTATGGTATTTAAACTATTATTCTCACTTTCTCTTGGTTTATATGTAATTGATATAACTTATGCATTTATTTATTTTTAACTTTAATAGTTCTTTAAATGGGTCTGTTGTATACAACTTACTGGATCATGTTTTTAATCTAATTTATGAGTCTCTGTCTTTTGAGATGTGAATTTAATCTCTTAATATGCAACGTAGTTATTATATATTTTCAAACATCTTTCAGCCATATTTTCTGTTTTTTAAATTTAATATGCTTCCCATATCTTGTAAAGTTTTATTTGATTTATTTCTTTTCTTATAAAAATACTTCTCCAAGTATAATTCATAGAGGGTCTTTGTGTGGTAATCCAAGTGAAGTCTTATGTACCTGAAAATACTTTTGCATTCAAATAATAGTTTTAATGGATGTAAAATTTAAGCTTCCAAATTTTTTTGTTGTGTGTGTGTGTGTGTTCTTTTTGCTGCTGAGATACCAAATATCAATCAGATCCTTGTTTCATTGTAAGTGACCTTTCTCTTTGTAAGCTTTTATATATTGTTTCAACTTTTATTTACATTATTTTTCTCTTTGTTTTTAATGTTCATGAAATTCTCTAAAGTGAGTTAAAGTAAGGGTAGTTTCTTATATGGGGGAGCAAAAGTACGTTTATAATTGTGAGTATGTGAAACACAGAGTTAATTCTTGTACTTTTCTTTATTAATTATTATGTTATTTTTCATACAAACAACTACACACCTACTTTTGCCCTACCCTATATGTTTGTATGCTATAAATCTTTCAACCATAGTGTGTGCATACTTTTCTAATTTGAGAATGTTATTAGTCATTTTAAAATATTTTTTCTCCATTTTTAAAAATTTCAACTATGTGTACCATGTTTTTCACACATTGTTTGTTTGTTTATTTATTAAATGACTTCATGCCCTGGCTTATGTTTCTGATATTCTCCTTATTTTGGGGGAGTATCCTATATAATAAAAGGCTAATATGCAAATAGATTGAATGGTGGAACAACTGAACAACCAGTTGCTATGATGTGCACTGACCACCAGGGGCATGTGCGGAACATGGCGGGTGTTGGCCATGACGGGATGGTGGATCAGGTGAGCAGGGGTGCCAGACCAAGGCGGGGCTCCAGTCACTGTCATCGGGGTGAGCCTCTGGTGGTTACTGAAAATTCTTTGCTCCCATGTGCCCCAGTCCCGCCTGGTGCTTACACCTGCTGCCGGTGCTGGGCCCACTTGCACCCACTGCTGGCGCTGACCCCAATCTCTCCACACTGTCAGAAGATGCGAGCGAGGGGCCAGCGCCATCAGTGTGTGGGAGCAGTGGTTGCGGGGAACAGGGCTGCTGGCAGACAGGGGCTGTGGTGGGAGGGGCTGGGCAGGGGTGTGGAGGATGGGCCGAGACCCGCCCCTGTGCCCACCACAGCCTCATGGCCCACAGTTCTTTCAAGGTGCACGAATTCGTGTACTGGGCCCCTAGTATTTAACAAATTGATCTTTAAGTTTTATTGGATCTATTACTTTTTTTCATCTGGTACAGACAATTCTGTTTGTTATATTTCTGTCGGACTGGCAGTAAAGTATAGTAGTAGAAGTGTAAGCTTTGGAGCCAGTCTGGCCACTTTCAAAGCCCAACTCTGCCAATGTGACCTTGGGCAAATGACTTAACCTCTCCGTATGTTTTCTTTTTTTATGTGTAAAATGGGCATAACAGAGCAGTAGTGAGGATTGAATAGTTTGGTATTTACAGCACACAGAACCATGCTGTGCACACACTCCTGTTTGGTAAGTTTCCCTATTGTCCTACAGTCATTTTATTCCTCAGATATTGTATCATTTCCCACTCTGAGCTGACATTTCCCTGGCTGTGTTAGCACTAAAGGATGCATTCCAGGTCTTGACTATGGCTTCTCTTGATGCATTTAGGGAGGAAGATAAGGAATACTGCATTTCACGACAGAGGACATTTACAGTTCCAACCCCAACTCTTGGCCTGGAATTAATTTTCTTTAAGATTTTCTTCTCTAACAGTTGAAAATACCTGGCTTTGAGGTATGGAGGTGTGGGAGAAGGGAGACATTTGTTACCATGCATGTTATTAAATGCTCCTCCTTCAGCTGGCTGAGTATTTTTCTGACATGATGGTCTGCATTGGATATCTTCTTCTCTGGGTTGTTGTGTCCTATCCCCTCCACGCCACCCAATCACTTCCTCTTGCTTCTTAGATACCCACAGTTCCTAGGCTAGTTTAAGAGATCTGTCAACCTTCCTTTCCCATTTTTTGGAATTTCCAGTGTTGGATTATGTGTAGGGAGCCAGAAACCTTTGCTACTTTTTTATCTAGTCAAGATCTAAAAGTCATGACTCATGCTCTGATTTATAAAGAGAGAAATGGAGGCTCATCATGGGAGTGGACCCGATGCTTGTTGCAATCTTCTTAGGTTTTAGCACCACGAGGATGATATGAATGATAATTGATGATAACCATGTCCTCCAATACCCACCTGGCATGAACACGGTAAGTATGTACTTGACTTCAAATCCTCCCACCAATTCCTGCAAGGAAACTAACATTACCCTTTTCTTGCCCAAGAGGCTGCTGAAACTGAGAGGTTAGGTAACTGGCTCAAGAACACAGAGCAGATAAGTGGCAGAAGCCAAGTATGATTCTCTGCTGTGAAACCAGATCCTCTCTCCTTCTCCCTCTCTGCTTGGCGTCCTCTGGGTGTGAAATGCCATGTCCAAGGCGCAGAGTGCACAGTGACAACCCTGTACTGATCCTGGGCTGGTGACTCCTGGCCTGCTGTGCCCTTTGCTACTCTGCACATGAATGTGGGCCCATCCTTGGAAGAGGGGCTACAGTGACTGAGTAGAAAACTACCACCTGAAAAACAAGCAAGAGGAAAAAAACGTGAAGAGGAGAGACAAACACTCAATGTATCATTCTTGACTTCATTACAAAAGACCTGCAAAGCTCACAGAAAAATCAACCTGCAAATCGTGTTATGGTTAATAAAACAGTAATTTAAGTGCCCCCCTGCCCCACCTGCAGTGTCCTGGGGTATTCACAGTGGTCTTTCTGGGTTTTAGTTTAGGGTCCAATACAAAAGGTGTCCACCTTAATGTAATTAATTTTTTTTTATCATTAAGACTCTAAAAAATTGACTTGTGTTGGACACAGGTCACCATAATGAGAATTTAATGGCGACATATTACAATGCAAGAGAAGCTTTGAATACCTGCAGAAGGTGTCACATTGCTACTGACCTATGCAAATTTCCATCTCAGTGGCCCCATTCTTCCCCACGGGTGGCACCCAGGACCCCCTCCTTGCTTTCCTCTCATCTCCTTAAACAATGATTCCCTCATTTTCATATTAATTGCATCACTTAACTGAGATAATGCTCCCTCTGAAATGAGCAAAGGGATGAATCACTGAAACGGGCCATTATTCTTTTTGCTTAACCAATTTCACAGGCCCCGCACAAAGCGCTGCCTTCATTTGCCTTCCCATAATTGCTTATCATTAGGCCCAGCCGCCCCATGAAGGATCTTTTTATTTATTTAAGTCTCATCTCTGATGGATGGAAGATGAGTCACTTGCATATCTGAGGAGCCCAGACTGTTCCAGGGATACCCAGGGGAACTTTGAAGGCGGAAATCAAGGAGAAGCTGCTGAGGTGGATGGACCCACCCCTTCTTCTTTCCTATGGGGGTGGGGGTGGAGGACAGCCACCACCACAGGTGTCTTAGGGGCTCAGCAGCAGCTCAGCAGCCCCCCACAAGTGGGAGAAGGGAGGGTCGACCCACATGATGATGGCTGCTCTGTGCAGTGCCCACAGCAGGGTATATGAGGCTGCCCAGGTTCCCCCTTCATCTGGGAACACAATGCCCACCTCCATGACTGGACTTGACCTTCATATTCTGGACCCACCAGAATGACATGGCTAAAGGAACATTATAGAAAATTGCTATTTTCTCTCTCTCTCTCTCTCTCTCTCTCTCGCTCCTTTAGACAGCAGAGAATGGTGAATGAGAGGGAGAGAAGGAAAGGACATTTTCCAAGGGAAATTCTGCTGTTATCAGCCACAGACACACTCAGAAAAACATCAGGGGGAGAATGGCTCCTTTGCCATGAAAAGGAAAAACTATTAGCCTGTCAGGAGAGCCAGGCTAAAGCAGTCCCTCGAGGCTTACTGGGAGCACACCCTGTACTTTTGTTCCTGTGGATAAGAGGGCCTGTTTCAGAGCTAGAGCTAGCTAGCAATGGCCTCTGTTCTGTCATCATACTGTTTCTCAGAGGTCGCTGCTGTGACTCATGTCCCCTGTCTGCTCGGTGGCTGCTGTAATCTCCCCTGTAAGCTCACACACCTTGGTGCTCAGCCCTCGCCAGTCTCCTCAGTTCACACGCCATACCCTCACACGACCCACCTGGAGTCTGGCAGGGAGCAACGACTTTTCTGAGAAAGAAAGGACAGCTTCCTGACTAGCTCCTTTTGTTTCTTTGTTTGCCATGTCCCTGGGATGACTGACAGAGACTGAAATCTCGCCCATACTGTCGCCCTCCTTAGCACAGAAGGGAGATGACTTTGAGAGTGAGTACTCCTGGGCACTTTGTTCAGGGTTGGAGTTAGCATAGGGCAACTGTTCTCAAGATGTGGTACTCGGACCAGCAGCAACACCTGGAAACTTATGGTAATTTGGAGCCCCCACCCCCACCCCAGAATACTGAGTCAAAAACCTGAGGGGGGCTCCACCAATCTTGGTTTCACAAGCCCTCTATATCAGCTCGATTGATATTCACTAAATGAAGGACATCATCATTTGGGTTGGCTGTTTAATTTTTTAATATGCACCCCCTCACTGGAGTTTCACCACAGTTGCGGAAAACTGTCCGTAAAAGGCAAAGCTGGCGGTGTTATGCCCATTTTGCTAATGAAAAGGTAAAAATAATAAAGTTTTATAACTTACTCAGGGTCCCCTAACCTGTTGGAGCTTGAAATTGTCTTCCCACTTCCAGGCCACTCCAACTCACTGTGCAAAGACAAAGGGGAGTGTTCAAGGGGGAATAAAACCTACCATCGATGCTGAAACATGAAAAGAGAGGTTTTCTGTAACTCTCCACATGTGATTATGATGACATTACAAATCTATATTGTTGCCTTAGGGAAGAGAAAGACCCAATGGTAAGTTTCAGAGTGCTGACTTAAGGTCTAAAGGTAGGAAGACATGGAGGTACATCCTACCTGTACTATCTGTACTAGCTGTTGAACTTGGCCAAGGTGCCATCCTCTCAGAGACTTGACATCCTGATTATATAATAGAGCTGAGAATAGAAACATTTACCTTAGAGCAGTGGTTCTCAACCCTGGCTGCACATTAGAATCACCTGGGAATCTTTAAAATCCTGATTTCTAGGCCTCACCCTCCGGAAATTCTGTTTCTTTGTTACTAATGTTGTGGCCCCACCCCATAACAAAGAAACAGAATTTCCAGAGGATGAGGCCCAGAAATCAGGATTTTAAAAGGATTCCCAGGTGATTCTAATGTGCAGCCAAGGTTGAGAACCACTGCCTTAGAGGTTGCTTTGAGAGTCAAAGAACATAATGCATGGATTCATTAGCATATGCCTGAATCATAACCAGCAGTTAACAAATGGCTATATTATTATTATTAGGAATTTAAATAAGAGGGGAGTAAAGACTGATACATATCCTAATAGTTAAATGTTTAAAATGGTGAGATCAGCAGACATTTACTAACCTCTTCCTACATGTCCTCCTGTTTTACATTGTGGGGTATGGAAGAGGGGGGTGGGTGAGTCTTGAAAAAACTGAGAGACCTGGACCGGGACAGGAGCATTTTCTGGAGTGATGGAAGTGGCAGAGCTGAAGGAGACTGAACTGTGTTCAGGAAGAGGCATTAGGCCTGGAACAAAGAAACTAGCAGGTTGGATGAGTTCTGATGAATGAATCAGGCAGGTGGAGATACAGTGTGCAAGGCAGGTTTCTGTAAGTCATTTGGGGCTGTTATCAGCAATAGACACACTCAGACACACTGAGTTATAGATGGTAATGGAGGTATTTTTACACGTGGGGCAGGCATTCTGGCATGGGGATTGTCTGATTGTTTAAAGGCCTCAGAAGGGCTCTCTGCTGTGCTAGATGCTATGACAGAATACATCTTATTTTTGAAAGGGAGTCCTTTCTCTGTCTCCTGCAACCACAGGGGCAAAGGAACACAAGGACCATTTGTGGTAACCCCCTTCCCCTTTCCAGGATAGAAGGCTTGGCTCACAAGGGTGGTGGTACCTTGTGTGGGTCATGCTTGTGGAGCCCACTCCACGAAAAGCTTACACATGTTTCTGTGACCTTTTCTGCCTTCGACTATGTGGTTAGGATGAGCCCATGCACATGGTTGGGAATAGCCATTCAGATCCTGTTCTCCAGGATCACTTCTCACTCTGCTCTTCACTTTAATGTTTTCTGATGGGGGAGGAGCTGGCCTTAGGACTAGGCATATTCTCTAGTCCATGTTTTATCAGAACTCTGATAAGTTAACAGCATGGCTATTAATTTTTGCATCTATATTTAATTACTACATATGTTATCAAAGGGGTTCAGGAAAAGTCTACCCAGAATGTGCCTCTTTGGCATGCAGACTATTTTGAGCTGAAGACAAGTCCTAAATAACTTACCTCCCTCTTAACTGCCTAAAAGGATTTAGATAAAAGGCCTGGTCCAAGAAAAGAACAATCACCAAAAATAACTGCAAAGAGTGTGGGACATGATGTCTTCCTCCCCTTTGAAATCCCAGACTCCTAACCCCTCTCCTTTGCTCAGGATGGCATGTAATTCTCAACTGCTTGACTACTTGTGAGCCTCATATTTTTTGTGAGCTCCCACACATACATAATTAAATTTGTTTTTCTCCTGTTAATCTGTTATGTTCATTTGTTTATTGAAGCAGCCAAAAAAACCTAGAAAGGTAGAGAAAAAAATTTTTCTCCACCACATAATTAATGAATACATTAATATAAATGTAATTAATTTATATTAATTAATTAATATATTTAATTGAATGAATGTTTCTATGCCTCCAAATTCATATGCTGAAGCCCTAATCCCTAATGTGACAATATTTGGAGGTGGGCCTTTGGGAGATAATTAAATTTGATGAGCTATGAGAGTGAAGCCCCCAGGATGAGATTAGTGATTTTATATGAACAGAAAGAGAGACCAGAGTTTGCTCTCTCTCTGAAATTTGAGGATACAGCAAGAAGATGGCTGTCCTCATGCCAGGAAGTAGGTTTCCACTTAGGTTTACCCTGGAACTAAATCTTCCAGCACCCTTATCTTGAACTTCCAGCTTCTATAACTGTGAGAAATAAATGTCTGTTGTTTAAGCCACCCAGTTTATGATATTTTGTTATAGCATCATGAGCTAAGTCAATACATGAATCAATGGTTTGCCTCTTATTTGACAGCTGACCCTTTTGGTTGTATCTTATCGATCAGAACTCCAGATGACAGGAAATATGAGCCATCCCTTGACCTCCTAATAGAACTGTCTATTCAAATCCCTTCTGGCTATAGGAACCATTGCTACAACACTTACAATATTTTCAACAAACACTTCTTTAGCTTCTGCTTGCATGACATTAATAATAGGAAACTTACTACTTTTCAGAGCAATGTTCTCCATTTAGACTGTGAAACCTTTTTGGAAATAAGATAAGTTATCATTGAATCTTCGGTCTAGAATCATGTGTGGCATTTAGCAGAGACTCAATGAGTCTTTATTGAATTAGTGATGTGTGGATGTAAAGTACATTACTCAATTCTAGAGTTATATAGTTGATTACAATTCATTTATATTGATGTAGAAACTGAGGGGCAAGCATTTCAAGTATCATTTTCAAATTCAGTGAGTGAAAGATCTAGGAGTAGAAATCTATTCTCTTGACACCTAGATTCTCCACTGTGGTGTTGCTTAGTGTGAACATTTTTCTTCCTGTAGGATTTTAAATCCACAATAAACAACAAATGGAGAACAGGTAAAACCAAGTAGAGAAGAATGAAGTGCTCATTGTCTATTTCTGATCTGGAGGGCCATGGATTTCAGAAGTCAAATAATTAATGTAGGCTGAAACTTAGGTTTACACTGGAACTAAATCTTCCAGCACCTTTATCTTGAACTTTTAGCTGAAACTTCATCATGGTGTATGTAGAATGAAATGACTCTAGAAAGATGTACAAGACTTAGGTGGGCAGAGGAGCAGAGATGAGTGAATATCAGGCATTAGCAAAGGTACAAAGAATATGATGAGATCGGTGAGTGTGAAGCAGAGTAGGGGATAGACAGAGAGTGGTGGGAAGTAAGCTTGAGGGTGAAGTAGGGCCAGATCATGGAAGGGTATCTTCAAAGCAAGGTAAAGGATAATAAACCATGATACATTCTTGACTTTAAGAAAAATAGAATAAATTAGTGCTTCACAAGGAATAATTTAAAAGTGATATTTGTGATGGATTCATGTAAGAGATTAGAAACCTTTATTATTTGTTATACCTATTGACAGTTCAAATTAGCACATTATTACTATTACTATTTTATTTTAGCAGTACATCTTTATCCAGTAATGCTCTGTAAATAACATACATGCTAAAGGGAAGGGCCTCCCTGGTGCTCATAAATTACACCATATTATTTCTCTGTGTCTCAGTTCACTTGGCTGTAAATGAGAATTACCCTATTCCATAAACTGCTTCTTTCTGCAGGGTGTGACTAGTTTGTGTCTTGCATCTCATCATGCCAAAACTGGAATAATTTGTGTTAGAAACCACTGAATTTTCTTGATATAGAACTGTCATGATAAAAGCTACAGTTTAAGAGAAATTATAGAGTGGTAGCACAAAGATATTTTTATTATTGTCAACATATTATTCAAATGAACAGGTTGACTTTAAAGTTGACATATGTCATAAAAAATTAAACTGGGAGAAAGCTGAGCTTAGAATAATGGTCCTGAAGAAAAAATCATCCTTTATAATTTCAGAGTACATGATCATTTGTATTAATTTGTGTGGGCTAAATTGCCACAAGAAAGACTCTAAAAATGTAGTAGCTCAAATACAATGAAGGCTTGTTTTCTTCTTATCTGAAAGTAAAGCAGAAATGGATGTTCTAGGTCAACAGATGTAGGCAGATAATTTTTGCTCCACGCAGTCTTTCAGGGACTCAGGCTGACAGTGGCTCTGCTGTCTTTAATACCAGACTTTTAAGGCTGTCAAAAATCATTATTGGTCTCCAGCCACAGGAAGGAGAAGAACAGGGAGGAGTTGGGAGATTGGTGTGGTCCAGGTCTTGACAAGGCACTCTCATCACTTTTCTTCACATCCATTGGTTCCCATGGAATTGCATGAAGGCTGCACTTAGGAAGTTCAGTACCTAGGAAGAAAAGAAGAACAGATCTTAGTGGACAGTTGGAATCTTTTCATAGCAAATCAAACAGGCACTTTGATCTCTATGTGACTGATGCAAACAGTGACATTCTGGTTAAGTGAATTTCTTGGGAAGATATCGCCTGCCCATGCATGGATCAGGACAAAGTTCAAGGTCATTTCATCATGCATGTATGACAGTGAATTATTCATAAAACTAAGGATTTAGTGAGCATCTATAATGTGTCTAGCTCTGTATCTGTGCCATATGCTTGGAACCCAGTTGTGGTCATATCCTATTGGCTTTCTGATAGAAGAGTGATGAATGCATAGGTTGGTCTCTATACAACTTTGAAACCCACAGTCATATCCTTAATCTCCAAGATAGGTTAAATGTTCTAGATAACATATGTCACACATTAAGTAGCCCTATGTGTTCATAAGGCTATACATTTCTCAAGGGGAGAGGGAGTAAAATTTCTTACTGGTTTATAAATATTTTATAGCTTCTATTATGGGGTTTTATAATTAGACAATAAAGAGTTCTACTCTCAGTTCCTCACCTTAAGTTAGTTTATTTAACCTCTTCAGTCATGGTTACCTCCCGAAAAGAGAAATCTCAACCCATTTGAAACATGGTTGGGGTAAATTAAAAGTGATAATGAATGTGAAAGGGATATGATATTATAAAATTTGGTGGAGATATATAAAATCATCATTATGATAATTCATCGGTACTCTAAACTTTATCCAAGTACTGAACATCAACACTCTCTTCTGTGAATATCAGTGTTGTTTGTGAATTAGGGCTTATTATTGCCACTTGCAAAAGAGAGAATTGAAATTTAAAGAGGTTAGTGGCTATTTCTTGGTCTACAGTTGGTTAAGAATGAGATAGGCATTGTGTGTGACATAAAGAAAAATTAATTGTCTCTGTAGACCAAGGACTTGGATTGAGGTCCACTCCTGGTAACAATTAGCTTTGTGAGTTTGGAAAAAATCACTTTTACTTTCTGAATCTATTTCCTAATAAGAGAGAATAATATTTCCCCCCTCCTTATAATCTCTCAAGGTTATTATGAGGATCATAGAACCAATATATCAGAATTATCTTTTTTTTTTAGTGGCTTTAATAAGAATTGATTATTCTTGCCCTAGCTGGTTTGGCTTAGTGGATAGAGCATCAGCCTACAGACTGAAGGATGTGGGTTTGATTCCAGTCAAGAGCACATGCCCAGGTTGCAGGCTTGATCCCCAGAAGGGGGCGTGCAGGAGGCAGCCGATCAATAATTCTCTCTCATCATTGATGTTTCTATCCCTCTCTCCCTCTCCCTTCCTCTCTGAAATCAATAAAAGTATCTTATATAATAAAAGAGAAACATGCAAATTAACTGTCCCTCTGCTAAGCTCAAGCCATGCCCACCAACCACGCCCACCAGCCAATCAGGAGCGAGTATGCAAATTAACCCAACTCGGATGGTGGCGGCCAGGCCAAGGGGATGGAGTGAGCAGGAGGCTTGGGTTGCCCCCAGTGATGGAGGAAGCCAAGCTTCCCGCCTGCCCTGGCCAGTCCTCAGATTTGCTCAAGGCTACAAAGGTTCAATTATAGAAGATAAATAAATCCCAATACCTGTTTCCAGCCCAAATGGCCCTCAGCCCCTCACTCAGGCTGGCCAGGCACTCCCCTTGGAGCCACAAATTCTTTTCTTTCTATAATGCATAACAATTTAGGTCTCGCTAGCTATTACCTATTACATCCATTAAGAGCAACGGTGACTGGTTAGTGTTTAACAACCGGCTCTCCTGAAATTCCCACCAGGGCTGATTTCAAAGGACTGATGGGAGGTCCCTGAACATAGATTTGGGAAGGGAAGTGCTGATCAGCTCTTGAGAGTTCCTATAAGGTGGCCCTCAGATCACTGAAAGAGTTCGCAAATAAAGTAGCCACCTTTCTTAGAGGATAGTAGAGTTCACAGTTACATTTTCCTCTTATTGCATTAAAAAATCGCATAAATTAGACTTTCAAAACTAGACGTTCTAGACTTGCAAACTAACGCTCAACCTTTTAAACCAGTGGGACTAAATGGGCCGAGTTGCTGCCCTCTAGAGGACATATGGAAGTTTGCGGGACTATTTAGGCAGGTAGCAATAATTGAGATGCTCTAGGCAACTTTAGTGGGCAAGGGTCAGAATGCTGAGCATTCTGCCTTGTGAAAGATAGTCCTGCACAAGGAAGGATTGTCCTTCCTTGTTGCAATCCTTGGAACATCCTGCTCCTCACCGTGCCTCCCACAGGTTGGCTTCCTGTTAAATCGTAATCCTTTATCTTCTGCTGAACTTTTGTGAGAGACATAGACATACCCTGCTGCTTACAGGAAAGGGAAATCCTATGTTTAGTGACAGATGCTTATTTTATTCCTAAATGATTGAAATAAAATGCATTGAAATGAAACTTTTTTCCCTATTAACCTTTAGCAGCATTTATAATGACCATGTTAAATCAAACCTCATTACAAGGTAATGGAGCCTGACTGAAATACTGCAGGTATGATGCTGAGTAATTTCATAAATTATTAATTGGTAATTGGAAGTAATATAGTAGAATACATTGTGCTCCCGAGGGGGAAAATACAGAAGACTTTGGAGGGAAATAAAGTTGGTTAATATATAGCATATAGGAAAGTCTTGGAAGCAGGGCAGAGAAGGGCCATACAAGACCTGAACATATCCTGTAACTTTGGCATTGGGTTAAAATATGTAATTTTGATACCAGGGTTGTAGCTTATGTTTGAAACATTGCAGACTTCTAGAGTCCTCTCTCATTTTCTATAGTCAGACATTCTTTCGGGCAAAAAGATCAAATTCAAATTATTTTTATACTAAATGACTCTTGATACCATGCCTTTATTTTAATTACTAGAGGCCTGGTGCATGAAATTTGTGCATGGGGGACGTCCCCTCAGCCCAGCCTGCACCCTCTTCAATCTGGGACACCTTGGGGGATGTCCAACTGCTGGTTTAGGCCTGATCCTGGGGATTGGGCCAAAACAGGCAGTCGGACATCCCTCTCACAATCCTGGACTGCTGGCTCCTAATTGCTCACCTGCCTGCCTTCCTGGTAGCTCCTAATTGCCCCCATCTGCTGACCTGATCGCCCCTCACTGCCTCTGCATGCCGGCCTGATCGCCCCTAATTGCCCCCCATGCTGGCCTGGTTTCCCCTAACTGCCCCCTGCTGCTGGCCAGGTCACCCCCAACTGCCCCCTCCCTGATGGCCTCATCACTCCTAACTGCCCCCCTCCCGCCAGCCTGGTCACCCCTTACTGCCCCCTCTGCCGGCCTGGTCACCCCCAACTGCCCCCCTTGCTGGCCTGGTCACCCTCAACTGCACCCCCACTGGCCTGGTCGCCCCTCATGACCCCCCTGCTGGCCTGGTCGCCCCACACAGCCTGCTTGTTTAGTCGTTTGGTCATCCCTCACTAACCCCCCTGCTGGCCTGGTCATAGGCAGCCATCTTGTGAGGGCGTGAGGATTAATTTGCATATTACCTCTTTATTATATAGGATCTTTTACTCCAAGCCCCCTCTTTCCCAATTGCTTTTCAGAAGTTTTACTTTAAAAAATATTTCCAGCAGTGAAGTAATTATGCTTGTAAAAAAAAAAACTTAGAATAATAAAGAATACAGACTTGGAGGGGAATTATTATCACACATAGCCTTTATTATAGGTAGTGTAGTCTTCTGGATCTACACACAGTATATTTTATAAGTTTACTTTTCTACCATAGACTCATCCTATAGAGAGAATTCTACACTTGCTTTTATAGCTTGGGCATCTTTCTATGTCTATATATGTAGATCTAAACTTTAAAATATTTTTAAGTTAAAGTATTCTGTAACATGCAC
The DNA here is from genome assembly GCF_028538775.1 of Myotis yumanensis. NCBI lineage: Eukaryota > Metazoa > Chordata > Mammalia > Chiroptera > Vespertilionidae > Myotis > Myotis yumanensis. The sequence continues at coordinate 233,939,125 of NW_027223752.1, read as the reverse complement.
ATAATTTTAGTGTAGATCTTTATGAATTTCAAGTAAGTATACCCATGTAACCATCACTTCACAAAAGATAGAGACTATAACCACTACCTTTGAATTTTCCTTCACACCCTTTCATCTTTTTATCTTTCCTCCCCGTGTGTAACCCCTACTCTGAATTCTAACACCATACACTAGTTTTAGCATTTTTGAGATTAATATAAATTGAATCATTTAGCACTAACTTTTTTTTTCTTTCTGGATCCCTTTGCTTGATATGGCTTTGAAATTCACTGTTGCATGGATTAGTACTTTATTCTTATTGCTGCATAGTATTCTATTGTATGACGGTAGTGTAATGTATTCATTCTGCCTTTGGTGGCCATCACCACACTGTTGTCTATGTCTATGGGTTATGCATATATGTTCTATGGCTAATTCCTTCACCTTCTTTCATCCAGTATACCTCCTACCCACTCCCCTAGTCTGTCTTCAAATATTTTTCTCATCAATTCTTTTCCTCCCTCTTTTTGTACAGAGAGGGAGAGGGATAGAGAGTTAGAAACATCGATGAGAGAGAAACATCGATCAGCTGCCTCCTGCACACTTCCTACTGGGGATGTGCCCGCAACCAAGGTACATGCTAGATATTTCTTCCATGTTCCATACATCTTTTCACTTTTTTCCTCTATATTCATCTTTGTACTCATGCATCAATATGGACATTATTTACTGATGTATTTTAGTTCACTAATTCTCTCCGTAGCAACTTATACCTGTTTTTGTATTCTAATTTCAGTTACTATAGTTTTTAATTTATAGTTTCTACTTGTCTATTTTTTATAGATATTCAGTTAGCAGATGGTATAACTCTCCACTTTATCCTATATTTTATTGAATTCATCACAGTTTCATTAAAGTCTGTCTGAAAATCCAACTGTGTGATCATCTTTGGATAAGTTTCTCTTATCTATTTTTTCTTTTGGTTTTGATCATTTGTTGTTTATCCTGTAATAACTTTTAATTTTTTATTAAATGCACAACATTGTGTAGGGAAAGTTTTAGAGGATCTGGATGGTACTACTTTCTTAGAGAGAAGATTTTCTTTTCTCCTGGCAATTATGTAAAGTAGGGAAGTTGATCCAATTAACCCTGAGTGTCTGGCTTTATCAGGGCTTATCTTAGTATGTTTTTCCTTGCTTCTTGGGCATAGCCTTGTAATGTGCTCAATTGAGAACCTAAACTTTTTGTCAGGGCTTTCTTCTACGATGACATGGGACTCCAATTCATCTTTTCTCACCATCATATGACTGTCTAAATCTCTGCTCAGATTTTTTAACTTCTTAGCACCTATTTTCTGCTTTATTTTTCATTATCTAGCTCCATGAATGCACAGTTTAGAATCAGGGAGTAATTTGGGGGGAATTGCATGAGTAATATTGGGTTCACTTTTCTGTGGTGCCCTGTTCTCTGTGACATAGGTCCCTCTAGTCTTGGTTGCCTTAATCACCCTTAATTCCAAGTTTTGTCTTCCTCTTTTAGTGGTACTCTGCCAACTCTATTTGCTTCCTGATTATCCTCTGTGTCCCTTGCCATAGATTGACAAAGTCCCTAGGAACAAAGTGGCCATGGAGTAAGGCTCATCTTGGAACTTTTTATTTTTCTTTGAAATTCTAACCTCAATTGTTATCTGCCTTGGTTACTCTCTGATGCCTTCAGAATATGTCTTTTAAAAATGTATTTAATCCAGCTTTTAGGGTGTTCTCAAAAGGAGGGTTAGTATGACATAAGCTACTGATAATAACTGGGACTATTTTATTCATTTTGAAGGCTTCACACAATTCCAAGTTTTGGATATACCAAATAATTATTTTTTAAAATATATTTTATTGATTTTTTTACAGAGAGGGAGAGGGATAGAGAGTTAGAAACATCGATGAGAGAGAAACATCGATCAGCTGCCTCCTGCACACCTCCTACTGGGGATGTGCCCGCAACCAAGGTACATGCCCTTGACCGGAATCGAACCTGGGACCCTCGAGTCTGCAGGCCAACGCTTTATCTGCTGAGCCAAACCAGTTAGGGCCCAAATAATTATTTAGTACATGTTGGGAATCTGGTCTCTTTTTAAGTGTTCACTATTATAAACAGTGCATGGACCCTTTTATAATATAACTAGAGGCCTAGTGCACAAAATACCTGGGTAGGGTTTCTAGGCCTGGCCGGCGATCAGGGATGATCAGGGCCTTCTGGTTGTCAGCTGGAGCCTTCCTTCATTCCACGCCACCCCCTTGTGGTCAGTGCACATCATAGCGAGTGATTGAACTCCCGGTCTCCTGGTCAAACTCCCAAGGGGACACTTTGCATATTAGTCTTTTATATATAGATTTCATGCAACTGTACAAATCATCCTTTAGGATAGACTGCTAATAGTGGGATGGCTGGAAATGGCTTATATAACATTGATCCATCATCTGTTGGCCAGAAGTCAGTTTCATGGCTTCAAACTAATGGGAGGGTAGACTGGGAAATTCATATTTTTTGTATGTACAGGAAGAGGAAATGGTGTAGCAAACACAAATTGTCTTTTTTTTTTTTAAATATGGATTTCAGAGAGGAAAGGAGAGGGAGAGAGATAGAAGCATCAATGATGAGAATCATTGATTGGCTGCCTCCTGCAAGCCCCCCACTGGGGATCAAGCTCCCAACCTGGGCATGTGCCCTTGACTGGAATCAAGCCTGGGACCCTTCAGTCTGCAGGCTGGAGCTCTATTCACTGAGCCAAATCAGCTAGGGCCAGATTGTCTTTTGTGTTAACTATTTCCTAACTAGTGTCTCTGAGTCTAGATGCTTCATCTGTAATTTATACATTACATTACCATTTGACTTAATATCATTAAATGCCACTTAACAAGAGTCACCAGCAAGGTGACTCTTTTAGGGTTTTCCTTTTGCTTAGAGAGTAAACTCTTGACTTCTTACAAATGTATTAAGTGACAGAACCTCAGAGGAGGAGAATGTTGTTTTGTGTTTCTGAATCTAGTTCTCTTCCCATCTTACCCAGATACTTACTCTTTCCTTTTCATAAGCAGAAGAGAGATGATGGGAAGATTCAGAGGGGACTCTGGTTCACAGTTTGGGTGAAGATGATCAGATGATCACACTTATCAAGCAAGCTCTTCCCAAACATATTGTAGCTGCAAGGGCAAGAGGGAAGAGAGACAGGAGAAAAACATGGGATGGACATTGCTTCTACTACCTCCAGCAATGTGAACCTGGGCGACTTACTTAGTCTTTCTGTGCTTCTGTGTTCCCAGGTGTACTAGACAGTTCTGATGATGGGATGAAACAGAAACCATTATTGTGGTTCATTAGTCTCATTGTAAAATATCATTGGAAAGGACAGGGCTTGACTTTGGGAAAGACAGGAGTCTGAGCCATAAGGCAACCTAGATGTGTGTGTGTGTGTGTGTGTGTGTGTGTGTGTGTGTGTGTGTGTGTGTTGCTCATACCCAATGTCTCAGGCCTGGAATCTGAGGACACCTTTATCTCCAGCTCATTTTTATTTATTTGGAGCCGTTTAGCTCAATGGTCCCAGAAGCAGCAAACACTCCAGGGAAACAACTTTAAGCGGTAAGAGCCTCCTCAGCTTCCCTGCTGGAAGATTCAGTTTAGGGCCTCACAAGTGGGTCTCTTATTTGCTTTTAATCTGCAGTGAGAGGAACCGCCTGGGCAGGGGCCTCTAGCCCTGGTGTTTCAGCTTCCCTCTTTAGGTAACGGGAGTCCTCAAGGTTGGTTCTCTGGTTCTGATAGGGCCATAGGCCATCCTTTCACAGACAGGGGGTTAAGGAGCCCAGTCATAGAACCATAATCCTGAGTACCTTCTGAAATAACACAACATCAACCAGAATAAAAAAAATTATTGCTGTGTTCACCAACCAGACTATTCTGGATTTTGAAAGTAGTTATCAAGAAGAAAATTGCTGAATTAGGATTCTACTTTTGCCATGTACTAGCTCTGTGACCTAAAAAACATTGCTTAAACTATTCATGGCTCAATCTCCTTGTATATAAACTGAGAAAATATCAGTACTATACTTACCAGTGCCTGTGAGGATTAGATGGGATAATTTCTGAGAAGTAGTTTGAATAGTGCCTGGCACATAGCAACTCTGTATAATTGTTAGTTAGCCTGTTACAAATAATTATTGTTTATTCCATCATTTAATTTATATAGCACCCTTCTAAGGTAGATATTTTAATTTAATCTCCAGGTGAAGATTAAATGAGACAGAATGGTCGAATGACTTTTCTGGGCTAACCACATTTAATTAGTTGTAGAATTGAAATTCAAATCCAGGCAGTCTGAACAAATAGGACCAAATGCTGAGGGAAATGTGACCTCCCACCCTGAGTGGAGTTATATTACAACATAGCAGTTGGGCACCTCAGTGTCATGTGATTGTGGTTTCTGCCTACATCTGCAACTTTATCAAAGTATGGAGATTGATAAAAAAAAATCTGGAGTTAGACAGTTTTGGGTTGAAGGAATCTGGAATCCTGCTTCCCAGTAGCTGTGTGATTTTTAGCAAGTTTCTGAAACTCCATAAGCTCAAGTTTCTTGACCTGCAAAATCCTGGTAACACTGTTGTATGCTGATGCGTGTGAACTACTTAGCAAATATTTGAGTATATTTTAAGTCCTCAGAAAGTTTTGGCTATTGTGGTAGATTCCAAAAAATGGAATTCTTCTCCCTTCCTGTGTTTACACCCTTTTTTATGCGACTTTGTAGTGCCTTCACTCTGCATCTAGATTCAGCCACATGACTTGTTTTGACCAACAGCACGGGGTGGATGTGAGAGTGTGCCTGTTCCAATCTTTTGAATCTGAATCATTAAAATGAGAACCTGTGCATGCTGGGTGGTAAGAGACATGGGGACCAAGTTGAGTCATACAGTTCTCAATGCAGAACTGGAATTTGAATGGAAATCAATCTGACTGGGTAACTAGAGCTCTTCTCCACTCTCCTCCCTGTCTATGGTATTAGCATTGCGACAGAGGAAACTTGGGGGCAGATTTAAGGCAGCCTTTTTTTTTTTTTTACATTAGATTATATTACCAAAAAGATTGCAGAATCAACTTACATTTCATCAAAATGTAAGTATAACAATGAGTAATAACAATATGTACATATAGAGAAACAAAATTCATACATAATGAGTGCACCATCGGTTTTCTAATATGTACATAGACAATGCAGAATAGCCCCTCTATAGTCATGTCAAATGTGGAACTTCCTTTTGTAACAGGTGAGCTCAATTTGTGTAAGTTATACCCCCTCAACAGGACTAACATGTCATAAGTTCACCAGTCTGCTTGTCACCAGAGGACTGGTATTGCATAATAAAGAATGTGACTGGCCTTTGTCCTAGTTTCTGGGAAGGAGACTCTAAAGCCTTGGGATTTTCTTAGAAATGGGAGTGTCATTGTTTTTCCTGAGCCCCTCAGACCCTAACTAAGTTTATGCTAAGGAGGTGGCTCAGGATGGGGGCTGGTCATGATGGAAAGACAAACCATGTGATTAGAAGGTTGGGGCTTTGAACTGGATCCTTCCACTTCTGGAAGAGTGGAAAGGGGGCTGCCTAACGTTGAGCTCAAACATGAGGCCAATGATTCAATCAATCATGCCAACGTAATGAATTCCCAGTGAAATCTATGAACGTTGAAGCTCAGTGGAGCTTTCTGGTTGGTGAAAACACGCATGTACCAGAGGAGTGACACATCCTGGCCCCACACAGAGGAAGCAAGGAAGCCCTGCACTCAGAACCCTCCCAGGCTTTGCCCTGTGTCTCCTTATTTGCCTGGTCCTGCTTTGTATCCTTTGTAATAACACCACAATCATAAGGATAGCTCATTCCAGAGTTCTGTGAGTTGTTCTAGCAAATTATCAAAACTAAAGGATATCATGGGCACCCCTGGATTTGTAGCTAATTGGTAAAAAATGCAGGTGGTAGGGACTTCTAAATTTTTTTTTTGGGGGGGGTGTCCAAAGTGAGGGTAGTTTTATTGGAGACCATGCTTTATCCTGTGAAGTCTGACTTTCCTTCAGGATGGTTAGCATCAGAATTGCCTTGCAGTATTGTAAGGGGCCTAAGTGACCTCACATACTTTTCCTTTTAAGTTAATATTTTAAATACATAATAATAACATACAGAAATGCCTTGTTTTATTGAGCTTGGCTTTAACATCCTTCACAGATCCTGTATTTTCATCAATGTGGAGGCAAGACCCAACACCAGCAAAATGATTACAACTTGCTGAAGGCTCAGATGATGGTTAGCAATTTTTAGAAATATGGTGTTTTTAAATTAAGGTATGTACATTGTTTTTTAAAATATCATCATGCTATTGCATACTTAATAGATTACAGGATAATATAAACATAACTTTTATATGCAATAAGAAACCAAAAAATTGTGTGACCTACTTTATTGTGATATTTGCTTTATTGAAGTGGTCTGGAACCAAACCTGAAATCTCTCTGAGGTATGCCTGTACATATCCTGGAATTCTGTAGATGTTGAGACCTCCTTTGTTCATCTCTTCCCCAGTCTAATTTCCCATTCTCTCAAAGCAAACCACATTGTTTACTTTGTTATGCAGTTATCTTGCCATTTTTATGTATTTACATACATGTATGTCTCTATGACAATGCAGACTATTCTGTAGTGTTTGAGTTTTATTTGACATGAAAAGCACTATATTTTTGTATCTATCTAAAGTTTTTTTCAGTCAACAACACTTTTTTAAAGATCTAATATTTATAGATTTTTTTGTTATTATTAAAAACAAAACACAACAAAGCACTTCTGCCTATCCATTCCCCTATTGGTGGACATGTAGGTTGCTTCCTAATGTTAGCTATTGCTTTAAATGATGATGCAATAAGCATACTTTTCCATGTCTCCTTGGACCCACGTGAGTGTTTGGCTAAGGCGTGTTCAGTTCTCGGACAGAACTGTAGTGTCCCTTCAAAAATTCTGGTGTCCCTTCAACAATGTGATTTGACCCTCTTAAAAATAGTTTCTTTAGTGATGGCTTGATGATTTAAAATCAATGTCCAAAAGTTATAGTAATTATGCACTAGGTGATGATGTGGAAGAATTTGTTGGTAGATCAAATAACCACTAGGGACACAGAGGTTTTATTTTTGGCTAGAGGAAGACATTCTATTTTTTGTTTATTGTAAGTTATAAGGAAATTGAGAAAGTATGATTTTTTTAAGAGAGGTTGAATAAATAGTTAATGTGATTTTGAAACTTACAGTCAAATTTTTTTGCATGTTTTATGTATGAGTATGTGTGTGTGCCTGGGTGTATACACACGTGTGTGTCTGTATAGAGGTGCCCTTAGAACACAATGGAGAAGGATTCTAATTGAAAGATGATGTATCATGTTTATGAATTTCTTCCCCACCTATGGAAAGTGCTAATAACAGAATAAATGTGCAGTAGTGGCTCAGGCTTCTATATAAAATACCATAGACTGGGTGGCTTCAATGGCAGATATTTATTTCTCCCAGTTCGGGAGGCTGGGCAGTCCAAGTTCAAGGTGCTGGCTGATTCTGTTGCTGGTGAGAACTCTCTCCCTGGCTTTCTGATAGCTGTCTCCTTGCTGTGTCCCCACATGGTGCAGAGCTTGGGTAGACACTGCTTATAATGGCACCTATAACCGTCTCTTCTTATAAGGGTACTAATTCCATTATGAAAGCTTCACCCTCATGACCTCATCTAAACCTAATTACCTCCCAAAGACCCCACTCCAAATATCATCGTATTGGGGGTTAGGTCATCAAAATATGAATTTGGGGGATACACAAACCTCCAGTCCATAACTAGTGGTTACCTCATCCTATCCCATGCTCTTTGAAGAATGGCCTTAGTACCTCTTTCTATAACATGCACATGGATTTGTCACAAACTTGTGCTTAATGATAGTTTCTTGCTACATTTATTCCTTTATCCACTCATCTCTCCCACCCAGGATAGTTATGGAACAGCATTATACAGCCACATTGGAATTTTCTTCTTAAGTTGCCAAAATTATTTCATCAACCAGATGTTCCAAAAATTCTGATTGGATCCAAGAATATTGGTACTTTTATTTCAAAAACAGTTCAAAGCAAGACTCAGCCTTGGAAACCAGGGCAAATTTGTTTACCTGATCTTTAGGCTCATCACAGGCCCTAAGCATTTCTTACATGAGGACTATTCTCAGGGAGGAAGCCCAGAACAATACTGACCCATATTCTTTATCTTACAAAATGATGCTCACTTCTTACCATCAGGTAATCTCTGCAGGCAGTTCCCAAGCCATCTACACTAATAAAAGAGAAAGATGCAAATTGACCATACCTTTGCAATGCCCACCAGCCAATCAGGAGTGAGTATGCAAATTAACTCAACAAAGATGGCAGGTTAATTTGCAAACACAGGCATGGAGTGGCCAGGGCGGGGACACTTGCGTTGTCACCATGGCAATGACACAGGCATTCCGCACTGCCCCAGTCACTCCAGGCCTCTGGGCTGTGTGGGAAGGAGGAAATGTGGCTCTGGGTCCGAACGAAGGCAGAAAGGCGGCTCCAGGCTGGAGCGAAGGTGGAAAGGCGGCTCCCACTGGAGCAAAAGTGGTGCCAGCAGCCAGGGGAAGGAAGGTCCATTCTTGCATGAATCTTCATGCATCCAGCCTCTAGTGTATATATGAAGAAAATGAACAAGTTGAATGTAGGCTCAGCATGGAAGAAGCTGTATGTGGTTAGCAAAGTCTTCCTTGCATGAAGGAGAAGAGTTGGGGATCTGGGTGCCATATATTTGCCTCCCCACATAGTTATTCTCTTCCTCGTCTTCTTGATTCCCTGATTACATATTGTCTCTTCCATTAGTACACCTATCATAGTTTCTCTTGTCTTTTTTTTTAAGCCAGTTTCACAGTTTCATTACCCAGGAATTATAGTGACATCAATGACAATCATTTATACTAAAAGCTAACATTTGCCAAGTGTCTCCTTAGGTACAGGACCTATGTATTGACATTTAATTCTCTCACCAATACTAAGATATTGGCCCTGATATTATTCCCATTTTGTAATTGAGAAAACAGAGGCTCAGGAAGGTGAGGTGAGTTCCCCCAAATCTCCAGCTAGCAAGTGGCAGTGCCAGTATTTGTACCCAAGCAGTCTGACTTCTTGTTTTAGTGACTAATCTGTTCTTTAGGAACTGTGTTTTCACTTTACATCCAATATTATTTAACTAGAGGTCCAGTGCACAAAATTCGTGCATGGGGGGGGGGTCCCCTCAGCCCAGCCTGCACCCTCTCCAATCCAGGACCCCTCGGGGGATGCCTGACTGCCGGTTTAGGCCCAATCCCTGGGATTGGGCCTAAACCGGCAGTCAGACATCCCTCTAACAATCCTGGACCACTGGCTCCTAATTGCTCACCTGCCTGCCTGCCTGATCGCCCTTAACTGCCCCTCCTGCCAGCCTGGTGGCCCAACGCAGCTTGCTTGTTCAGTCATTTGGTTGTCCTTCACTAACCCCCCTGTTGGCCTGGTTGCCCCATGCAGCCTGCTTGTTCAGTTGTTTGGTCGTCCCTCACTAACGCCCCTGGGGGCCTGGTCGTAGGCAGCCATCTTGTGAGGGTGTGAGGGCTAATTTGCATATTACCTCATTATTATATAGGATTCTCATAACCATACTTTGAAGTTAGAATGATAAAACCCATTTTTCAGGTGAAATCACCAGTCTCTGTAAAGTTAATTTGCCCAAGATCACCAGCAAGAAAGTGGAAGAGCCAGCTGAAATCTGTCCTCTTCCTCAAACTGCCTCAATTTAATTTCTCCTTGTTGCCTTGAATTAAATGGAAGTCTCAAGGTCTTCTGCCCCGAGCTAAAAAATCAACTGTGGAATGCAGACTGTGTCTGTTTCATTGACTTTCTCTTGCTTTTTACTTATTTCTATGACCTTACAGGTCTGTTACCATCTCCCCTTTAGAGGATCTGGTTCCACATTGCTCTCTGGTCTCCTCCCCTTGCTTTTGCCTCCACACTACAGCCAGACCCACCCCCATTTTAAAGTTGTCTCAAGTTGTGTTCAAATCTCCAGAGTCCTTGCAGCCTTAAACAACAGCACTGGATCTAATTTTAAAATGATTTATCGTTTCAATTTGTGCTAATATCATTATAAATCATCCATTTACATAGACTGAAGGCCTGATTAATTCAAATGTATTCATTTATTTTAGATTAATATGCACCCACTGACTAACCTCTGTATTCATTTACACACAAAATTAAAAACAGATTATTACATCCAAACAACTACCTACACCAGGCAGCTCGAATGGAATTGCTCATTTCCAGTTCTGGTGGGGTAGTTAGAGGATTGATTTTGTGGACCTGAAGGGGTCAGAGAAAGAAGCATTACACGTGACATGTCATCACAGCAACATGCCTTCAGCTTCTGACTCTTACACTGTCATTGTTGCTGATGCTGCCTTTGGGTGCAGTGACACTTTGTCAGCTTTGGTTTCCCAATCTATAGAGACATACTGAATACTCACAGAGTGCTTTCTACATGCCCATCCCTGGACATAGTACTTTATAGATGCTAACTCTTTTAATCTTTACAACAGCCCTATGAGGGAGGTACTAAGAACATTCCATTTTACACATGGGATGGGAGGGATTGAGGCTTAGAGATATTTAGCAACTTGCCCAACATCAAGCTAGTAAGTGTCAGAGACAGGATTTGGACCTAAAACGTCTGGCTCATGAGTCCCTGCCCTTGGCTACTCTACTATGTGGCTTTAGGATCAACCAGAATCATGCAAGAATTGAAGGAATCTTTAGAGATTTCCTGAAAACATTTTGAATGCTAACTAGGGATATAGACACTCCTAGGTCTTAAATCACATCAAACACTTCCTATAAAATCCCAAGATACTCAGTGTAGTTCTGGATGAAAAACAGTGGCTCAGTAGATGTGAGTTTCAATGAGCTATTCATCATTTTCCGTCCACAGTGAAATTATATCTTTAGGATGAAGATCTACAAATAATGATGTAGAATCCTGGAGTTGTAAGATCTGAGTCTGGTTTCCAGTTCCATCGATTCTTAGTTCAGCCAGTGTGCCCACAGCCCCCGGGCAGTATTAGTTTTCTGCTTTACAAAGTCATCATCTTGTTTCCTTGACTGACTCTTTCAGCCTGAGCTATGAGCTTGTATGACACACCAGCCTGTTCCACACTGCAGTTCAGTTTCATAGGCATACCAAGCCCTCATTATCCTGGACCTCATTTGCTAACGTGCATTGCAGTTTCCCCCCAAGTGCTTCCCTGCTGAAGGAGTGTCCAGTCCGGTCATCTCTTTTCAATTTGTTAGACGTTTAGAGGCAAAGGCATTGGGGTGACTTGAAGTACAACATATAATTCTTGATTTGAAGTACTAATGGAATGTGGCCCTGAAAAAAAATTCCTTTCATATATATTTCCCAAAAGGCCTTTCTTACTTAAGACCTTGAATTTTATATTATATTCCTAGGTCTGCTTTTTTAAATAGCCTAAACCTGTCTGTTGGCCACCTATTGTGTGAAAAAACATTTTGCCTGGTGGGATAAGAATAATGTTAACAATAATAAATGTATCATAACCCTGTAGAGCAGGTTTCTTTTCAAAGTACTGCATTGGATCATGGAAATAGCAGTGAAATTAGAGACTAAGGTTTGAAGCCAGGCTTCGTCATGATGGCGTGACCTTAGATAAGCCCCTGTCCTTTCTTGGGCATTGATTTCCCTCTGATTTTGGAGCTGAATTAGTTGACCTGAACTCTGATTTTATATACTTTTGCACTTTGTTTTATTTAAAGCAGAAGATGTAGCCCCTCACACATTGAAAGGCACATATTCAAGCTCAATAAAGACTTGATGGACTGAATTAAAAATATACGAATGCCTTTAAATCACAGGCTCTGGTATCAGCTGCTGGGGTTCAAATCCTGACTTAACCATTTACTACATGACAAGCTGCTTGATTTGTTTTCCCATCTGTAAAATGGAGATGATAATAGCACCCATCCCTCTCATAGGACGAAGCCAGGAGTATATTGTTGTTAACAACTATATAGTGCAAGAGCAGTGTCAGGCTCATAGTAGGTGCTCAATAAATGCCAGCTGCTTTTAGATGCTTGAGAAATTTGGAGCACACACACACACACACACACACACACACACACACAAAATTCAGAACTCTAATATGTACCTTGGTTTCAATAAATCCAAGCCGGACATCAAGGTGTGAAGTAGAACTCAGCAGAGGACAGAATTGGGTTCGGGGATCAAAAAAGAAGGTCTCTGACCAAAGAACTTATGTGCATATATGCTTAACCCATGGACACATACAAGAGTGTGGTGAAGGCCCATGTTGCGGGGAGGGATGGGAGGTGGAGAGGGTCAATATGGAAATTAAAGATGACATCTGTAATACTTTCAACAATAAAGATAAACTTTTTAAAATGGAGCTCTCTGGAAACCTGAAGAGGATGCAGCTTTTCCTGGGAGATGAGCATGTTGAAAGGGCAGAGGGAAAGCTATTGGGTGAAAAATGGCTAAAGATGATGAAGCTTGGGGGCCAGGTTTCAGGGAAGAATGTTCTCTACGCTACTCATTCTGATAATCCTACTGGTCACATTTATTTTTATAAAGTGGATTGTAAATTGAGAGGAAGGCATAGATTTCCCATATTACCCACATATGCATTGCCTTACCTGTTATCAACATTAGTCAGTGGTGCTTTTTAATTTTTTTTTTTTTTACTGAGGATGAACCTACATTGACACATCAGAATTACCCAAAATCCATAATTTACCTTAAGGTTCACTCTTGGTGTTGTACATTTTATGGGTTTGGACAAATGTATAGTGACATATATATGTTATTATAATATCACTAGAGGCCCAGTGCACGAAATTCATGCATGAGAGGGGGACGGTGGTCCCTCAGCCCAGCCTGCACCCTCTCCAATCCTCCCCTGCAGGCAGTTAGGGTGACCAGACCAGCAGGGGAGGGCAGTTAGGGGTGACCAGGCCAGCAGGGGAAGGCAGTTGGGGGAGACCAGGCCTGCAGGGAAGGGCAGTTGGAGGGAACCAGGCCTGCAGGGGAGGGCAGTTGGGGGCAAACAGGCCTGCAAGAGAGGATCAAACTCCACTTTTTGTGAATCCTATGTTCCAAAAGTATTTTCATTCATCTGGTCCTCTCTTTCTCCTCGTTCAGATCAAGGTCTCTTTGTCTTTCACTGGAACTGTTGCTGTATAATAGTCTCTTGCTAGGCTGTCTGCCTTTCAGATGGGAGCCCCTCCTGGCTGGCTTCAGAGCTTGTACTATTAATACTCCAGTATGCAGTGGGAAGGAACACAGAGCCTTTAATTAATCTGGTTTGTCTGGATTAACTTTCATCTTCACCTATATATTCTTGAGGAAGTTACTTAACTTGTCTTACTGTTTTATTATCTGCAGATAATACTAACAATATCTACCTGATGATACTGTTGTGAAGATTAAATGCAATTATATATGCTAAGTACTTAACATAGTTACCTGACTCGTGGTCATCCTCAAAAATTAATATTATGCCATTACTAATCACCACCACCATCACCACAATCATCACCACCATCACTACCACCATCACCACCATAATCACCATTATCACCATCATCATGACCACCACCATCAACCATCACTCTTATCCTCATCAAGAAAGGTGAGGCTGGGGTGTTAGACAAGTTCTAGTTATCACTCATGTTGCAGTTCTGGGTGTCAGCAGATCACCAGCACATCAATCCCTGCCTGTTGAATTATTAAGGCCACTCTAACACATGAGAGTTGTCGAAAGAAATAAGGTGGTTGCACCCTATGAAGGGAGAAGCCACATCTTCATGTATTTTCAAGTCTGTGGAAGATGAATTAGAAATTTTAGTAAAAATAAGGTGATAACAATAATTGTGCAACTACTTTTACTATTGCTACTGTGAGGACAGGCATATAAAAAACTGACAATCTTCAGCTTACCTCTAGGGTTGAAGAGGCAGAGTAAGTAGAAGAGAACAAGATGGCCATGCTACATTGAATCTCTATCCATCATATTCTTCCCATCAACCCTTCACTACAGTTTTATTATACCTTTTTAAGTCTGAGGATTCTGAGGTTTACAGAGTTGAAAATGGTGGAAATTAGACCTCTTCTTAGGCATGATATTCCTTCTCTGGATTTGTGGTCAACATAAGAAGCTCTTTCTAACAATGACACATGTCCAATAACCCAATGATTACCTTAAGACACAGGGAGGTCCCCATCACAGGAGATGTTCAAGTTGAACCTAATGTGTTGGGAGAATTTAAGCATTTAAGAAAGGCTGGGATGAGTCCTTTAAGATTCTTCTGAGGTTGAGAGCCTAATTCTTTGTTCAACTTGCCCCTGGCTGCTGACCTTGGAGCATCACTGTTGTTTTTATTTGGGACTGTATTTAAAGAGCTCTCCTCTGCTCATTGGAAGCCCAGTGCTACACCTAAAATGGAACCTCCAGTTTGCTAGAGCATGTTAAAAAATGTATTTATGTAGTCAGTTAGTAACCTTTATCTTATAAACCCCCTCAATGAAATTCCACAGCATTAATTGGCTGTGAAACTTCACAGAGGGGTATTTTTCTTAACTCAAGTTGGTCAGCATTTTCTAAATTCCTATAAATATTTGCTCACATGAAGCAGTTAATGGATTTTCTCATGCAGAACATTCCTGGCCACCAATGGAAAATTCTCCGAAAGATGAATTGCTTTCCTGTGGCCTTAGGACAACTACTAGTCAGAATCTTTATGCTACCTGATGCTCCCAGTTAATGTTAAGTCTGGAAGTATCGACGCTAGGGCCAAATGAAGACAGATACATGAGGAGTCCCTTTGTATGGTCTCACCAAGCTTTGATGCCATGCTGGGCACAGGGCTTGCCACTTTTTCTGCATCATAACATACGATCCTCAAAGCAACCTTACTCAGCATGCATCTACAGATGCCATGTTTTAGGTTGAAGGAGCTGAGGTTCAGACAGGCAAGATCTGAGCGTGTGGCTATTTAGATTTATATTTACATTAATTAAAAAAAACACACACCTAGAAATTCAGTCTCCCATTCTCCCCAGTCATGTCAAGAGCTCATTTGCCACAAGTAATTGAGGCTACCCTATTGGATGGTGTGTATTTGAATATTCCCATCATTTCAGTGCTTTTGCACAGTGCTGGCCAGAAAGGACGTTTAAATGGTAGAGCCAGGATTGAGCAACCAAAAATTTGATGTTCTTTGTGCAGCATTGTGCTCCAGAGAATGCAGTGTGTCATGTACAGCAGATGCTCTCAAACTCCTTAAGTGAGGGTAAGTAAGATTAGCAGCAGCATCGAGGATGGGGAGTGAGTGTTGTAGGGAGAGAGTGAATACTTACAGCAGGCTTTCTGGATGTCCAAGATGTTAACCAAGTTCACACATTTAAGGGCTTGGACCTGGAACTAACTCCATGGTCCTTTTCTTCAGAAAGCTACTCTGCTGCTCTATGTGACTTGAAAGCCGAGTGTATTTCAAAATTATTTCAGCCAAATTGCTACAGATAACTTACTCACTGATGGATGGATTTTTAAAGTTACAGCCTTGGTGTTAAAGTGATCAGTGACCATATGAAGCCCTAGCAGGAACATTTCTTGGGCTTGGTTCTCAGAGCCTTCTTCTAACCAGTGTCTCCTCCTGAGTCAGCAGCAGCTCATAGTTCTGCCGTAATCTTCCTTCCAAGTTCAGAGCCATCTCCAAACTGCCTAAGTAAAGCAGACAGAATATTTAGTGAGGTTGCTGGAGCCATAAAAGAAAAAAAATTAACCAAACTTATTAGGCTTCATGTTTCCTTTCTCCCATAAAGGGAGCCATTGGCAATAAATGCCATTCTGCTTTTCAACAGATGAATGGCCCAGTTGTGATAAGTACACCAGTGTTTTCTGGAAGAAATATATTTTATTCCGACAGTTTCCATAGTGGGAATCATATTTTTCAAAGGAGTGGTGAAGACACTTTAGTGAGGGTTAATCTTTTCAAGCCAGTGTGAAGGCTGGGGCAGAATATATCTAGTACCCTTGGGGTTGGATTCCAAAATCATGGGACAGGCCCATTTGTCCATGGTTCTCTCTCTGTCTTGCCCGCTCAATCTCCATCTTCCACAACCTCTCTGTCTTTACATTGACCCTCCTGGGATTAGGAGTATGCATATATTCCCTTTTGTTTTAGGTAAGGGAAGCAGGGCTCAGAAAGACCAACTGGTTTACCTGATGTCCTACACCTAGTGAGCCAGGAATCCAAGACTTGGACCTTAGTACTTGGTTCTCCTATTCATTTCCTGTAATTCAGCTTATACCCAGCAGAAGGTGAAGAGTGGCTGAGAGTTAGAAGGTCTGGGTTCCAGCCATGGTTTTGCAGTCAACCGGAGAGATGACCCTGTGCAAATCATCTCCCTGCATGTTATTTATTTATCCTGCACAGTGGGTTTTAACTTTCCTTGGACTGAGGAGTTTTCTGTGATGTGAGATTTTTGTTCTAAAACTCAGAAAATTCCAATCAAACTGGGGTAAGGTGGCCACCCCAGTTCTGTTGTTGATCCGTTTTTATTCTCTACCATCTCTTCTTGGGAAGTCTCATGCATTCCACTGACTTCAAACACCAGCAAGTATGTAGTCACCCCTTCTGTGTGTCCTTCTCTCCCGCTGGCTTCGGCCCATCTGTCTGATGGACACACTCACTGAGATGAACCACAATTATCTTCACTTGAGCATGTCGTGTCCAAGGGTCCCACCCCTCCATCTGCCATCCACCTCCACTTGCATTTCCTACTTCTGTGAGTGGCACTGCTGCCAATCCCACTGCCCACACATCAACTAACGAGTGATCTTAGAATGCTCTGCATTTTGGAGGTACAGGGGATAGTAGTAGAATTCATGCTTTTTTATTATTTAATGTACCTTTTGATTATAAAATGGACCTTTTGACTACTTGGGGATGGAGAGATTGATCAAATGGATCTAAACTTGTCCTATATAATACAATAAGGAGATTTTAAAATTTTTATTGGGGATCTTAGGAACTTAGAAGGTAGGAGCCAGTGACCTAGGTGAGGATGATGATTGGCACCTGGTTATGAGGGTGGGAGGTAGGTGATGGGAGAGATTCTCTGTTGGGAGAATGGTGGTCTCAGCAACAGGGTCGGGGGACTGCACTGATGGACTTTAGAAGCAGTGATGGCCGAGAGCAAATGTCTTTTTTAGTTCAAGCTTTAATTGCTTCCCATGTTCCTGAGGCTTTCAGGAAAATCTATCTCACAGAGCAGCACTGTGCTCGGGTGCTTTGAGAAATCAAGGGGAGACGGCTCTATTGGTGCTTGGGCTGAGGAGATGTAGAGAGAGAGCATGAGATGCCCACCCAGGCTGGAGGCATGTGGATGTATTACATGGGAGGACATGGCGACCAGAATGCGTCTCTGGACATGTCCTCAGCATTTGGAAGGGCTCAGTACTGGAGATGTTATTGTGAATAACACCACGGGAGGCGGTGCGTGCACCATGGGGTCCCACCAGACTAGTGGAGCTGGAATCTCAGCTTCTCCAGTGTTCCTCACTGTCTCTCTAGAATGGCCTTTCTCCTCTCCCCCCCACAGTGCTCTAATGGTTTCCTCTTTATCTTCTTCATGGCTCTCAGTTCTGAAATGATCTGATTTATTTCTTTGTTTAGAGTAGGCCTTCTCAGTCTTGGCACTAATGACATTTTGTATCCAATCATTCAAGGTCATGGGACTGTTCTGTTAGTTGTAGGATCTTTAGCTGTGTCTTCGGACTCCACCCACTAGATGACAGTAGCACTGTCTTGGGCATGATAATAAAGTATGTTTCCAGACACTGTCAAATGTTCCCTGGGGTGGAGGGGGGGGGGGCAGGGTTCGCCCCCAGTAGAGAAGCACTGATTTCAGGTATGTCTTTCAGAGCAGAAGGAACATAGTCTTCCTATCTCTAGTGCCTAGAAGAGAGTGCTGACATAGGATATATGCGCCAAGTAAACATGGGTTGACAAGCTGTCTGCAGAGCTGCTGCAGAGTTAAGCTTGTGGTTTAGTTGGAACTTAGAGGGAAATACTCCATCTCTGATGGAAAACACCCCAGGAGGAGCACCTCCCAGGAGCTGGAGTATGAGTGAAAGTTTGTGGCATTAGCAAGCATGATCCTGGCCAAGGGAAGGTGGTGGGAGTTCTTGACAGAGGGAGGGAACCTGAAAAAGAGGAGGTGCGATGTTGGTACTGGTGGGGAGGCTGGAGGATAGAAGAATGACTAGCTAAGAGAGGCTATAGGGCATAAGAGTAAAATCCTAAGAGCCTGGAATAAGGCAGTGGCAATAGGATTGAATTCCACTTTAAGATGTGTGATTAGTAAGAGAAGGTTATTTTGAAATCATTAATATACCTGATTAGACCCTTGATTTGTGCTGCTGGCTGGTCGATTAATGCTTGATGAAATGTTGTTATCCTTATAGCTCATATTTTCCTCTTTTTACTTTTACTCAGCAACTATCACTTCTAATCAGTTTTACATTAATTGTACATAACACTGCTTTGGTTTAAACATATTATTTTAAAACATTTTGTTTTACAGTTCACTTCACAGCTTGAAATGCTGTAGACAGTGGTCATAAATCTCTCTTGAAAGAAAATGGAAGTTGTCCGTTTTAATTTCATATCAATTCCCCACTGGTTGGAAAGAAGGTTGGGAGACGCACACAAAAACTTTTCCAACCACTTGCAATAGTTCATGTTTTACCAGTGGGTCTGTTATTTTCAAGCAGAATAGATTACTTTCAGAGTGTATGTGCCTGAGGTTAGGATTCAAAGACATGTTTTGAGATAATGCGCAAGATTTTGAATAGAAATAACAATTTAATTTTGGAATGTGACCAAAAAGATGACAGCAATGAGGTTGAAGAAATAGCACAAGTTCTGGGCCAGAGAGTTTTTGCTTGGATTTTGGCCCCTGTGCTCACTAGCACTGTGATCCTGGGTGCATTATATTAATCTCTGCCAGTCTTTATTTTTTCATCTGTACAGTGGGGGGTGGAGAATGAGGGGGATGTAACAAACCACTCCTAAAACAGTGCCATAAAAGATCAACAGCAATTGTTTATTTTACTCATTAGTTATTTTTTTCTTCTGGGCAGGGCTCAGTGGGGATGGCTTATTTTTGTACCCATTGCAACAGCTATGGTGACAGACTGGAGTTGGAGGGGGAGTTTTCAGGTGGCCCCTTACCTGGCTGGTAAGTTGGCATTGACTATTGGCCAGGAGTTCAACTAAGTCTGACAACGAGTGTCTACCTGTGGCCTCCCAACTTGGTGGTCTCAGAACAGGACCACTTACGTGGTCTCACTTCCCCTGGAATGTGTGTCCCAGGAACTGTATGGCTTTTTATGACTTAACCTCAGAAATCAAATAGTGTCACTTGTGACATATTCTACTGGCTGAAGCAGTTAAAAGACTGTCCAGATTCAAGGTGGGGACATAGATACCACCTCTTGATAGGAGTGGGGACAAGATGACATTGTAGATGAACATGAAGCATTGGGCTGCTCTTGGGAAAAGTCATTCTGCTGCAGTGCTAATATAAAGTACAGTACATTGTATAGATACTGTCACGTAATAAATGTGGAGTCAATGGCAATGATTTGCATTTCTATTAATTGCAACTGAGTGCTACCCAAGTGAAGTTAAATTAGGCATTAGCTTTATCCTTGTAGTTCAAGATCTTTCTCCCCAAATCTGGTTTCCTTTCTATTCCAAAAGGGTTATCATTTATCCTATTATATCCAGATACTTAGAAATTATCCCTGACACCTCCCTCTTATCCATCACATATATTTTATACAGCACTAAGTTCCACTGATACTGTCTTACAAGTCTGTTCACTTTTTTTTCCATGTCCAGTGCCACTGACAAAGTCTAAGCTACCATCATCTTTTGCCTGAAATACTCATTTCTATGCCTCCATTTTGATCTTCTTTCAATCAGTTCTTTATCACACTTGAAAGCAGATCTGATCATGTCCTCATGCTGCTATAAAACAATGGATTCTTAGGACTAAGACCCAAATTTTAGTAGGACCTATGCCTATAAACTGGCTCCCTCCACCTCTCAACCTCATCTGTAACACAGTTTCCTCTCACACCATCCCTCTGAGCTGCTGCCAGACTGGACTTCTCTCACTTCCTGGAATTCCTGGACAGGAACTCACTTTTGCCACAGGGCCTTTGCATGTGCTGTTGCCTGGCCTGGGTGCTACTTGTATTGAGCTCTACAACAAGGCAGTTAATCCTATTCATTGCTTCTTTGGTATTATAACTTCAGATAGGATGACTTGGGTTCAATGATTAGAAACCCAACTTAAGTTGGTTTATATAATAAGGATATGTACTATCCTATCTAATAAAAGAGTAATATGCAAATTAGCCATCACTCCCTCACTCTGTCACAAAGATGGCAGCAGCCATGGAGCTGAGCGAGCAGGAGCCTTGGGTTGCCCCCGGCGATGGGGGAAGCCAAGCTTCCCGCCTGCCCTGGCCGGCCCTGGGCTCTGCTCAAGGCTACAAAGTTTCAATTATAGAAGATAAATAAATCCCAGATACCTGCTTCTAGCTCGCGGGCATGGCCAGCCTGAAAACAGCCATCAGCTGCTCACCCGGGCTGGCCAGGCACCCCAGTGGGACCCCCCTACCCTGAAGGGGCTGTGGCCAGCCTGCAAACAGACATCAGCTCCTCACCCAGGCTGGCCAGGCACCCTAGTGCGGACTCCCACCCTGAAGGGGGTGTGGCAAGCCTGAAAATGGCCCTCAGCCTCTCACCCAGGCTGGCCAGGCACCCCAGCCAGACCCCCACCCTGATCCGGGACACCCTTCAGGGCAAACCAGCCAGACCCCACCCATGCACCAGGCCTCTATCCTATATAATAAAAGAGTAATATGCAAATTGACCCTAACAGCAGAACAACTGGGAATGACTGGTCACTATGACACACTGACCACCAGGGGGCAGACGCTCAATGCAGGAGCTGTCCCCTGGTGGTCAGTGCGCTCCCACAGGGAAAGCTCTGCTCAGCCACAAGCCAGGCTGATGGCTGCCAGGACAGTGGTGGTGGTGGGAGCCTCTCCCGCCTCCTCAGCAGCGCTAAGGATGTCCGACTGCAGCTTAGGCCTGCTCCCCAGTGGCAAGTGGACATCCCCCAAGGGCTCCCGGGCTGCCAGAGGATGTCTGACTGCCAGATTAAGCTTGATCCCTCAGGGAGCAGGCCTAAGCCAGCAGGTGGACATCCCCCGAGGGGTCCCAGACTGCGAGAGGGCACAGGCCAGGCTGAGGGACCCCGAAGAGTGCACAAATTTTTGTGCACCGGGCCTCTAGTATATAATAATAAAAGCATGATATGCTAATTAGACCAGACAGCCAAATGACCTTCCTGATGTCCTTCCAGATGACCTTCCAGATGAAGCCATGGCTGCGATGGCCGAGCCCCTTGCACGAATTTTGTGCATTGGGCGTCTAGTCTTATATAACAATAAGTCCAAAAGTAGGAAAGGCTACAGAGTTGGCTGTTTTGGTGGCTCAGAAATATCAATGACTTCTCTGTGTGATTAGATTCTTTGAAATTTCCCATGATTTGTTCCCTGCATTAACTTCAGCCGAAAGTATGTTCATAAAATGAGTACTGGCAGTGGAGAGATCCTGCTTCCTTGTTTTCATCTCCTCCAGCCATGGAATATGAGTGCTTTACATCACTGTGATTGGACCAATAGAGTTCATGTGCAAAACACTCCTGAGACCAATCATAGTCATCAGAGTGGTATCCTGATGTCATTGGCTTAGACCAGTGGTTGGCAAACTCATTAGTACACAGAGCCAAATATCAACAGTACGATTGAAATTTCTTTTGAGAGCCAAATTTTTTAAACTTAAACTATATAGGTAGGTACATTGTTATTAACTTAATTGGGTACTCCTAAGGCTTAGGAAGAGCCACACTCAAGGGGCCAAAGAGCTGCATGTGGCTCTCGAGCCACAGTTTGCCAACCATGGGCTTAGACTAATTAGGATCCACCAATAAGAGCAAAAAAATACTAGTATCTCTTGTGTCACATGCCTTTGTGAGGCAGAAATGAAGTTCTAAACAAATATGGGTTATATTAGAGAGAGTAGGGAATAAATAATGGGAGGCAGCCAATAGTGTCCACTGGAACTGCCATGTAACTCTCCTTGGCATTTAACCTAGGTTGTAATAAAAGCTTTTTAAAAATTTTGGTAAAATACATATAACATAAAATTTACCATCTTAACTATTTTAAGTGTGTGTCAGCGGCATTGAGTATATTCACATTGTTGTACAACCATCACCACCATTCATCTATCCATTGAATTCTTTGCAAGGTACAAAACTGAAACTTTGTATCTATCTATACTAATAAAAGGGTAATATGCTAATTAAACTGGACATCTTCTGGAAGTCCTTCCAGACAAAGCCACAGTGGCAGGGGCCGAGGCAGAGGCGATTATGGGTGATCAGGCCAGCAGGAGGGATCAGTTAGGGTGCAATCAGGACAGCAGGGGGGAGTAGTTAGGGGCATCAGGCTGGCAGGCAGAGGTGGCTAGGGGTGATCAGGTAGGCAGGCAGGAGAGTGGTTAGGAGCCAGTGGTCCTGGATTATGAGAGGGATGTCCAACTTCCAGTTTAGACCTGATCCCTGTGGGCCTAAACCAGCAGTCAGACATCCCCCAAGGGGTCTCGGATTAGAGGGTGCAGGCTGAGCTGAGGGACCTCCCCCTCCCCTCGTGCATGAATTTTGTGCACTGGGACTCTAGTTAAATGGTAAGTCCCCATTCCCTGCTCCCCACCAAACCCCCTGTCTCTGGCAACCACTGTGCTTTCTGACTTATGCACTTGGCTCTTCTGGGTACTTCATGTAAGTGGACTTATACAGGATTTGTCCTTTTGTGATTAGATTATTTCACTTAGTAAAATGCCCTCTAGGTTCATCCATGTTGTAGCATGGGCCAGAATGTACTTGTCCTTTTTCTTATAAGGTTGAATAATATTCCATTGCATGCCTTTACCACATTTTGTTTGTATATTCACCTATTGATGAACACTTGGGTTGCTTTTACCTTTTGGCTATTGAGAATGATACTGACATAAAGCTAGGTTGTCATTTACAGTTACTCATGGGCATCTCTGGTGCAAGCTCTGTCTCTCAGGCCTCCCCTCGCTGTGAGTTCCCTCAGTGCTGTCTCATTAGAACCAGGACAATGCTCAGGGGAGGGTAGGTACTCAAATATTTGTTGACTAAATGAATGGACACACTTAATAGGGAATGGTTTGAAAAGTACCTTAGTTCTCCATGGTTACATTTTCTTTTCTTTAAAACCTCATCATTGTGTAAAAATACATGTTGATGTATACTGGGAGCATACCTGGGGAGAAAAAAGGAAGCTTTGCTACTTCAAAATAATCTGCCCGAGGCCTGTTTACCTGCTTTTGTTCGTTGGGGGCAATCATACATAGATTTTGATGGTAAAGTAGGGTCATTCAGTTCAGGGATTTAAAATAAAATCTGAAGAACTTTTAAACTCAGAAATTTGTTAAGATGATACAAGAACTTGCATGCTATACCTTTTAATATCCTGGTTTCCTCACCTTGGGCTAAGTTCAATGGTACTTTAGTCTAATGCTCTTCATTCTGAGGTTGGTTAATATTTAAAACTAGTAGCCCTGAACATGAATCCATAAGCAAGTAGCTCACTGCCACTTGCCTCAGCTGGCCATCCGCCCACCCGCCGCTTGTAGCTTGCCACTGGTAGCTCTCCACTGCACCCTCCTGTAGCTCTCCGCCACTTATAGATTGGTCGCAATGTTATGGTGTAATGGATAATTAGCATATTCCTCTCTTATTATATAGGATTATTATGAAAAATACAAACACATAAAAAAATAGAGAGCATAGTATAATAAATTACCCCAGGTCCCGTGATGCAATTTCAACAATTATCAACTCATGGCCTATATTATTTTATTTGTGCTTCCATCCACTTCCACCTGACCCCTGAATTACTTTGGAGCAAATCCCAGACATTCTATTAGTTACTCCACATGGATTTCAGCATGTGTTTAATAGGTAAGGAAATATAATGACAATACTATTTTTACATCTATGTCACTCAAAATAAGTACTTATAATAGTGAGATAGTCAGTGTTCACATTTTGCCAATTATTTTATATTCTTTTATAGTTCTTTTTTTCTATCAGTAGTTAAATCAGTTTCATACATTGCAATTCCTGACTATGCCTCAAGTATTTTAAAGTCTCTTCTCTCTCCTCCCCTAGTCTTTTTCCCCCTTGTGATTTATTTGTTGAAAAACAACTTGCTTGGTCTGTAACCTTTCCTGTGTTCTGGATTTTGCTGATTGAATCCCTGTGGCATCATTTAACATGTTCCTCTGTGCCTGTGTTTCCTGTAAATTTTGAGTTACTGCTTGAAGCTTGATAGATTCAACTTGGAGTTTTTCGCAAGAATACCACAACTTTAGATGCCGGTGTACTTTTCTATAAAGAAGGACTCTCGGTGATGTCAGCAGCCATTTGTGCGGGTTGCTATATCCACTGCTGCATTGGGGTTAACAAAATATGAATTTCTAGTTTTATCATTCTTCATTTTTCTTTTAAGCTGAAATACTGCTATAAAGAGAATCCCCTCACTAGGCCTGTGACTATCCTCAGATACGCTTTGTACAGAAAAGGCAGGATACATGCTTGATTACTTTTACTTTCCAATGTTCAAAACAGCAAAGTGATCAATTATGTTTTCTTATTACCTTTCTCCCTTTATTCCTTCTTCATTATCTCTTCCTTTCCCTTCCCATGTCTTCCCATCCTTCTTTCCTCCATTCATTTTCCATTATTAATGAGTTTGAACATATTGTTAGCTATGTTTATAATTTAAAAAATCTTAACTAATTTTAACATATTTGATAGGTTTCAATATAATTTGTTACTCTTTAATTTTAGAGTATTTCTATTTGAAGACAACATTTATATTACATCCTTTTTCTGAAGGTCAATTCTTTGTCAAGTGATTATTCTCCAGAATCTCCCTGCAAACAACAATGAGGCTACATGAGCAGAAATCTGAATGGTGCTTCCAAATAAGCTAATGTTTTCCTGATAAAAGAAGACAGATTCAGTTGGTGCACACTTTCTTCCCTCTTCTTCGGACCTGAGATGTGGATGCAATGGCCGGAAGGGTGACAGTGATCACACCACAAAGAGGATGAACTCTTAGACGCATTCTTGAAGAGGAGCAGAAATTGAATTGGAATCTGGTTCCTTGATGATGCCCTTAAGGAACCACTCCATTCTGAGATGATTCTGTTTTTGTTATAAGAGAAAAACAACCTCTAGTTTTGTAAACCACTATTCACTTGGATTTTTTATATTTGCAGCTGTGTGTCTTCTGTGGTACATTTGTCTAATGTCATGTACATAATAAGTGGGAAAGCTGGGTTTCAATTCCAGGTTTGTTAATATCTAAAGCTGTGTTCTCCTATTAAGTAACATGAAGAACCATGGATAAAGGATAGAGCTGACTGCTTGTCTGAACAGCCCCCCTCATTAACTCTTTGCTAACTCTCTTAAACTTTGTTGAGAAAAGGTAGGGTATATGCTTGATTTGTGAAGTAGCTTTCTCCTGCTGAAGGGCATGTGGTTCTCTGAAGAAGAGCCCTGATTTAAAAACATTTTCAGCATCTCCCCAGGCAGGAAATGAGACATTTGTGGCCCCATGTAATGAGCTGATGAAACATGCAAGTTTTTTCTTACTTGTTGTCAAATGATTTCCTACCTTCCCACACCAAAGAGGCCTTTTTTATTAACTCCCTGCAAAGAATAACATGTTTTGAAAGATTTTGTCAGGAAAACTGTAATTAATAATAAATATTTGATTCACTTCCCCATTTAAATTTGATCAAATGCACATATAACCTCTAATTATGGTTTCTGATCTGCATGACCAGTGTTAACACACTGAGTTGGTTATAATTTCAGTAAAAAACAAGAGAACTTTAGTTAGCCTGTAGGCCTTAAATTATGCTAGGATTTTAAGGATAATGAATGTCCCGTGAATCTCCTGGTCACCTTTGGAGACTCCTGTGGGTCCGAGGACTCTACTGGTGACCCCAACTAGGGTCTCTTCTCTAGAGTCTGTTGGTCCATATTCCAGTAAGCAGATTGGTTCCTACCATGACAAAAGGTATGGAAGCATCTTTAGTTGGAAGATGGATTTTCTTTAGCTTCAGGTTCCTCTTGGTGCCACATACTTCTTCTGAATGTGGCTGACCTGGGTTTGTACCTAATTTTCTTATGCCCATCCAGCTCCTGATGTTATCACCTCTACCTTGTCCAGATGGGCCCTGAAAACCAATTGTGGAGTGTTTTAGGAGCCTCATCCACAAGGATAAGGGGCATCTAGAATGGGTCTTGCTTATGTATCCAGCCTGCTTGCTTGGTTTCCTACAGGTTGTTCTGTAGTTTTTATTCTCCAGCCCTTATCATGCTTCTTATATTTATTATGGATCAGCTTTGTCTGAAAAACATTTACTGAGCACCTGCCATGAGCGAGCATAGTATTAGATGCCAAGTTATAAGGAGGAAACAGATCCTGTGTTTATGACTGCTCTTCTGCTTTGATTTCTGATGGATAATCAGTTTATTTTTTCCTCATTTGAAACTTGACCTAAACCTCAGCAGGGTTTGTGAGACACTTGTAGCTAATGCAAATCTTCCCGTATCTCCTCCTGGAGTTGGACCCCTCTGATGGGGCCCATGGATGGGGTCCTGCTATAGCTCCGATGGGTTATCCACCATCTCTACACCATAGGTCCTGCCTTTCTGTTGAGAGAAGCCCTGTTGCCAAATAATTTGTACCAGATTGAGGTCCCATGTGTCCTCCTTCTATGTGACTCTCTCCTGTTAGACTGTCGTCTTCTCGAGGACATGAACTGGGTTTGATTCAGTATCCCCAGATTCAGGCTAGTGCAGAGTGAATGGTAGATGCTGGTTGCTATTTGTTGAATGGTGAGTGGAAGTGAGTGCTGCATGGAGAGGGGAAGAGAGACTGTGAGATGAGGGAGCCACGGACCTGACAAGTCTGGTGATTGTAGAAGCTGGCGATGTAAGATGAAAAGGAGGCTATGGGCCAGATACTACCCTCACCATCAAACCATCATTTAGGCCACTGGCAGAATGAGCAACGGCCAAGTGGTAGTTAGGGACAGCATGTTGGGGGTTGGAAGGAGAAGAGCAGAGGCTGGAGTAGCTAGAGGACATGAGACTCTAGAGGAGAGGGCTTTGACATCAGAGCATTGGCAGTGGGGATGGCACAAAGCCAGCACACTGACCACAGCTCTGGGGAATGTAGAGGGACATGTTGAGAATGGGCACATTCCATCTGAGATGACCAGGGGAATGCTGATTCCAAGTTAACGCAAGGATTTGGTGGAGATTCCCGGGGAAGAAGTGTGGGTGTGTGGCAAAAGGTTAACCACACTGCAAACACTCCCCAGGATGGCTGCCTGTCTCATGCCCTCTCCTCCCTCCTCCACTAAGGTCTCTGCATGCTTCATGGGAGTGCTGATGGCTTTGGCTTTGCCCCAACTTCCCGCATCTTCTCAGATTGTCTTCGGCTTTGACCATGAGCTTTGTCCTTGGCAACTGCCTCATCTCTTTGGTCCTGGCTTCTTGCCTGTCCTCACTCCCCTGGGGAAACCAGATCTAAAAAAGCAGCTTCTGCAGCAATCCACCCGAGTTATCTCCCCAGCCAGAACTTTTGCTTAATTTGCTTACTGACATTTCACACTGATACGGGGAGC
Source organism: Myotis yumanensis (assembly GCF_028538775.1). NCBI lineage: Eukaryota > Metazoa > Chordata > Mammalia > Chiroptera > Vespertilionidae > Myotis > Myotis yumanensis. Next base: position 233,911,080 of record NW_027223752.1, on the reverse strand, counting down.
ATCATCAGTCAAGTTTTAATGACTCACATGTTTTTGAAGAATGTGTGGAGGAGGGAGGAAAAAAAATAAACCAAGGGAAAATGAGAGAGAGAAGTTTAGTCCTGCAAGCCATGAAAGAGCCTAGGAGGCTTGCTTTGGTTGTGTTTGTTTTAGAAAATGACTGCAGGACATACTGTTTGAACTTTTCCATTGTCAAGTCTGCTGAGAATCCAAGCAGGGACGACCCAGGAGACTTTTTTTTCTTCAGTTCTTCAGATGAGAGGAATGAAAGTCTGAATCTTATTAAGCAGATCCACAGGACTCGGAGTGAAAGAAATATGAAAACACAATTTTGCATTCAATCCTGGGAAGGAAAAATAACTTCAGAGTGAGCCAGAAATACTTTGTGACTCCTTCAGTGACTCCTCAGTGTGTGTGTGTGTGTGTGTGTGTGCGTGTGTGTGTGTGATCCTCTAGCTCACAAACTGGTTCCAAAATTTGCACAAGGAGGCAATTTTTTTGCTACCATTATGGCTGGAAAATGACGCTTCCAGATAGAACTTACTTTTTATGAAACGGGTCACTCTGTGTCACGTTTGCTTGCATGTGCCTGTGCCAGGAAAGCCTGCTCTCAACCCAGTTCCCAATCTTGCACAGTTGAGGTTGCATCAGGATGTCTTCCCTGATCCCTCCATCACACAGCTCCCCTCCCTTTTCAGAGCCCCGATAGTCCTTATGTCTGTGCCATGTAATCATATACAAACCTCCCTACCTTCTGGGGCATTGAGTATTTTCAGGTGGCCTCTGGCTCTCTCAAACCTGCCTTTCCTCAGAGCGGTGAGTCCCTCCCTTCTACTTCTTCTTAAGCACAGTGAGGTCTGTCATTTTTAAATTCTCTATCACACTGTTTTTTGTTTCTTTTAAATTTATTTTTATTTTTGAAAGGATTATAGATGTTCTCTTCCTCCCCTACTCCTTGACCCCCTCCACCCTACACCAGCCCCTCCCTGGCCTTCACCACACCATTTTCTGTGTCCAGGGGCAATGCATATATGCATATAAGTTCCCGGGTTAATGTCTCCCCACCCACTCCCCCACCCTGAAATTGAAGCAGTAATCAATGGCATATTTCATGCTGTTTTAAAAACATGAAAGAAGTCCTGTGAAAGGAGAAAAGAATTGCAATGCAGGGGAATATTACTAGGGGTGGTTGCTCCTAGAGACCTTAGTCCAAATCCCTCCATAGAGGACCCTGCACTACTGCGGAGTCCTCAGCCCTTGCCTGTGTCCATGTTGCCATGCCCAGCTCATGCCCTGAGCAGGAGTGCCCAGAATAGGTGATTTCTCCTAACTCACTCCAGCCTTCAGCCCTCTGGGGTTGAGTCACCAAGACTCCCTGCAATCACTTGGCCCAGTAACAGGTCTCACAGATGAAGTGGTTTCATGCTGTTTTGGGTCTCTTCATTTCAGAAGGTAAAGGATCTTCCCTTCCCTTTATCTACCTAAAATTCCACATACTTGTTTTATCCCTGAACCAAGCACCATCTTCCCTCACAGAAGAATTTGAGCCTCCGCCTCTGAAGAAGTAGAAGACTTGCTGGCAGCTTTTGGATGCCAAGGACACGATTCCAGCTGCAAGATTTCAGAACATGCACGTGCAGTTTCAACCAGAGTGTCCAGAACACAGGGACCTTCTTCTCCCTCCCCTGCCTCTGCACAGTTCTCTGTAGTTAACATACTACTTGAGTGTGGCACATTTGTTAAAATTGATGAACCATCTCTGTGGTTGAGCATTGACCTATGAACCAGAAGGTCATGGTTGGATTCCAAGTCAGGGCACATGCTCCAGTTGTGGGCTCAATCCCCAGTGCGGGGCATGCTGGAGGCAGCCCATCGATGTTTCTCTCTCATCATTGATGTTTCTATTTCTCTCTCTCTCTCTTCTTTGAAATCAATAAACATATATTTAAAAAAAAGAAAATTGGTGAACCAATATTTTATACATTTTTAATAACTGGAGTTTATAGTTTATATTCAGATTTGCTCTTGGTGTTGTATGTTTTATGGGTTTTGACAAATGCATATTGTCATGTGTCCACCATTACAGTATCACTACTCTAAAAATTCCCTGTGGTCTGCCTATTCATTCCTCTCTTCTTCACTCTGATTCTCTGGCAACCATTGATCTTTTTGTATTTCCATAGTTCTGCCTTTCTAGAATGCAACAGAGTTGGAATTATATGGTAGATAGCCTTTCCTGACTGGCTTCTATTATTTAGCAATATGCATTTGCATTTTCTTCATATCTTTTTTTTAAGATAGAAAATTCATTTCTTTTTAGTGATGAAAAATATTTTACTGTATGGATGTACCACAGTTTGTTTATCCATTGGCCTTTTGAAGACATCTTTGTTGCCTCTATTTTTGGCAATTATGATTAAAGCTGCTATGAACATTTGTATGCAGTATTTGTTTTTTGTTTTTAGTGGACAGAAGTTTTCAACTTTTTTGGGTACATACCTAAGAGCATGATTGCTGGATTGTAAATCTATGATTAGCTTTTCATGTTCATTATCTTGATTTTTTCCAAACTTTCTTCCAAAGTAGCTGTATCATTTTTTTACTCCTACAGCAATGAGTGAGAGTTCCTGTTGCTCCATATTCTTGCCAGCATTTGGTGTTGTTAATATTTTAGATTTTAGGCACTCCAATAGGTGTGTAGTGATGTCTTATATAGTTGCTTCTGGCATTTTAATTTAAGAATCTCTAAAGAAATATGCTTATTTGTATATGTATACCTTTTGTGGTGAGGTTTCTGTTCAGATCTTTTGTCCATTTTTAAATTGGGTAGTTTGTTTCCTCATTTTTGAGTTTTAAGCATTTTTTGTATATTTTGGTTACAAGTCTGTCAGATATGTATTTTGTAAACATTCTCTCTCAGTGTGTAGCTAGTTTTTAAAAATTCTTTTTACAGTGTCTCTCACAGAGTAGAAGTTTTTAATTGTAATGAAGTCCAACTTGTCAATTTTTCCTTTCATGGGTTGTTCTGTTGGTGTTAATTCTGAAAAGTCATCACTAAACCCAATGAGACCTAGCTATACTTATATGTTATCTTCTATTGTTTTACATTTCATATTTAGACCTATGACCCATCTCGGGTTATACTGTCTGTATCTATATTTATTTATTTTCTGCTCCAGCATCATTTATTGAAAAGACTGTCTTTTCTCCTTGAATTTGCCTTTGCTTCTTTGTCAAAGGTTAGTTGAGTATATTTATTTGGGTCCATTTCTGGTCTGTTTATTCTGTTCTATTAATATTTGTGTCAATTCTTTTGCTAAAATCACATGGTCTTGGTTACTGTTGCTTTACAATAAGTCTTGAAGTCAAATAGTGTCATTCCTTCAACTTTGTTATTCTTCAGTATTTTGTTGACTTTCCACATGATGTTTAGAATCCCACAAAACTATCTGCTGGGATTTTGATTGGGATTGTGTCGAATCCATAAATCAAGTTGGGAAGAAGTGACACCTTAACGATATCGAGTCTTCTTATCCATTTACACAGACTATCTCTCCATTTATTTAGGTTAAAAAATTTTTACGGAGTTTTTGTTATTTTTTTATATGGATCTTATACATACTTGGTTATATTTGTACTTAAGATTTTCATATTTTTTATGCTAATATAAATGATAGTATGTTTTTAACTTTAAATTCCTATTGGTCATTACTGATGACCAATTGGTCAAGCTCAAAACAAGTCTCCAAAGAGTCTCAGGGCAAATCACTTCTCATAGGAGATGAAATGCAACTTCTGTTATAAAGCCTGGTTCCTATAGTCCTATAGATGTTTATGCTTGAATATTGTCTATAATAGGCAGCTCACTATCTCTCAAAGCAACTCATTGTCTCTTAGACAACTTTGCTTTTAAACAGTTTTCCCCTTATACTGTATTTCTTATGGATGAGTTGTAATTTAATTATTTTTTCAAAATATGTTTTTACTGATTTTAGAGCGAGAGGAAGGATGAGGAAGAGAGTAACATTGATGTGAGAGATAAACATCGTTCAGCTGCCTCCTGCACTCCCCCTATTGGGGACCAAGCCTGCAACCTGGGCATATGTCCTGACCAGGAATTGAACTGGCGACCCTTTGGTGCATGGGGCAATGGTCAACCAACTGAACCACACTGGCCATGGCTATAGTTTAATTCTAAAATAACAAAATCATGTGTGATCCAAGTTAACCATTTGATCTATACTCTTTCATCTCCTTAGGATAAATATTAAGACAGGGTTCTCCTAGCAATGGTGAAGCAGTGGGGGAGAGGAGAAAGATCCTGTATGCTGTGAGATTCTGTGTGCTGAGCAGTCAGACCCTGGGGTACGCATTAGGAATAAAACACCTAACTTCAATTCTGCATTTGTCACTTGTTAGCTGAGTAACTTTGGGCAAGCCCCATCATTTTCCAATTTCTTGATTTTTTAAAAAATAAGAAAATTAGTACCTTCACAGGGCTGTCATAAGAAAAAAATCAAGATAATGAACATGAAAGCAGGTTTAAACTAAAATGTTCAGTGGAAGCATCATTTTAACATATTATCCTTCACATCATTGTCACCAACTAGATCTATAAATTAAATGGAATAGGAGGAAAGGCAGGGAGAAGCAAAGCTTCGAATATCATGGCTGAAGGAAATTGAAACTTGATCTAGTTTAACTCCTTCATTTCACAGGGGAGACAACTGAGCCCTAAAGAAGAAAGTGACTTGTCTAAGTTTACTTAGCTGCTGAACTAAGAACAGACCCAGTCTGAATCCGAGACTAGTGCTCTTTCCTAACTTACCCGATGAAGGGAGGATCTGAAGCTTCCTTTCCAGACTCTGGCCTTGCCCTGCTTTCCTGCCTCTTCGCAGATCACAGAACTCATGACTTTCCAGTCCGAGCACTCATAAGGAATTTGGGGGATGGATTACATGCTGGGTGTTCTTTCTCCAAGAAAAACAAGTGGCTGCTCATCGCAGAGGCAGGGGGCATTTTTTGTTAGGCTGGAGCAAGCCAAGGGGAGCAAGGGACTGTGACTTATTTGTTCATTCCTACTGATCAAAAGAACCAAGCTCCCTTTAGGTGTGCAAAGAAGGATTTCTTAGTCATGATGGTGGACCTGATAAAAGAGAAATGAATGCTCTGCAGAAATTAAACTTCAAATGTCCTCTTGAAGATAGACAAAAGATTTTCCGTGAGGGAGGGGCTAGTATCTTCATGTAGGAAGCATTCACCAAACATTTTTTCTTTCTATCCCTGGAATGATACTGGCTGATGGGTTCACAAAAATGAGTTTGATGTAGTTTTTAAACTTGAGTTGCTAACATTTGGGGAGTAGACATCTATCGACAAGAGCTGTGAAACCTGGGGCTTGATGACTCAGTCCCTCGTCTCTATGGTGTGAAATAAATGAGATGGTATCTGTAAAGTTCATAGCACAGAAACTTGCAGGATATAAGGAAAATGGTGCCATAGCAGATGTTCAAATGGAGGTTTGAGAGCTCCTAGGCATGAGGTTCTGAAAGCAAACACAATGTGGGACCATGGGCAAGTATAACAGGCATCACTGATTGCTCTTCTTAGAGACATCGAATTTTCCTTCCTTCTTCCTAAATAGTGCTAATATATTTACTCTCCTCTTCTAGCCACATATTGCTTTGGGGGAGATTATGTTTCTGCCCCAGGCTCTAGGGTGGGTCCTGATTGGTCGGCAAACTCATTAGTCAACAGAGCCAAATATCAACAGTACAACGATTGAAATTTCTTTTGAGAGCCAAATTTTTTAAACTTAAACTATATAGGTAGGTACATTGTTATTAACTTAATTAGGGTACTCCTAAGGCTTAGGAAGAGCCACACTCAAGGGTACAAAGAGCCGCATGTGGCTCGAGAGCCGCAGTTTGCCGACCACGGGACTCTAAGCTGATCATGTGGTCCCCATTTCCCTAGGCAGTGATTGCTTTAGGCTTGATGCAATTCTGAACAATGAGATATAAGATGTCAGTTATGAGTTTTTCAGGAAACATTTTGTAGCTTCTAAAATAAGATACTGCTGCAGTTTGAATTTTGTTCTCCAAAATCCTAAACCCCCATACCTCTGAATGTAATCTTACTTGGAAATATGGACTTTGCAGATGTAATCAAGTTAAAATGAGGTCATATTGAGCTGGATGGACCGTAAATCCAAAGTGTCCTTATAAGAAGAGAAGAAGAGACAGAGGGGCCGACACAGGGAAAATAATCTTCCAGAGGCAGAGATTGGAGCAATACAGCTATACAAGCCAAGGAATGCCAAGGACTGCTGGATACCACCAGAAGCCAGAAAGAGGTGAGGAAAAGATCCTTTTCCAGCGTTCTCAGAGAGAGCATGGCCCTGCTGACACCTTGAATCCAGATATTTAGGTTCCAGAACAGTGAGAGAACATACTTGTTTCTGTTGTATGAAGTCACCTAATTTGTAGAACGTAGTTAAGCAGCCCTGGGAAACTAAGGCAGACACAGAGAAAAGATGTGTTTTCTTCTCCTCCCTTGGATTATTAGGTGTGGATGAACCTGCTGAAACTTCTCTAACCTTGTAGCAGTTCTGAGGAACCCTCCCTGAGGACTAAGGGGTTGGCAGAGTGAAAGGCTCGAAGTAACCCATGTGTGAAGTTTCTGAATTCTCCAAGCCTGGAACTGCCTTCCTGTTGGGTTAGATAATATGTTTCTCTCACTGTTTAACCCACAGGGTTGATTTTTCTGTTATTTGCAGATGAAACTCTCCTATGCGGATCCAGCAAGTCATTCACACCCTCTGCTCCTCATTTCTAAAATCCCCAGAGAACAATTCAGATTTTATTTTATTTTTATTTAATTTTTGTTATAGTGAAGATGAATTTCAATACATGTCAACTGCTACAACTACTACTATTATTATTTTTGTATCTTCAGCCCTAACATGTAGTAAACATCCTAATGTTTACTACATGAATGAATGAATGAATGAATGAAGTTACTCTAATATAAGAGGGAACAGGGAATGATACGGGCAAAGTCAGTTGCTAGAAGAGATAGAGAGCTTCACTGGATCCTGACTCCAAATCAAGAATTGGAGGCCACATATGACCTGGGCCAGGTTGGCAAGGGCTTGAATCTGGGAAGTCTGGTGTTTTTATGTAGAGAGCTTTGAATTAAAGAACCTCTGTAGGGGTTTGCAGATAAGCTTGGGTACTCAGTGCCTGCCTCCGAAAGTCCCCAAAGGTGCAGCCTTACATTGTGAGCACAAGGATTAAGGCAGAAATTGGGAGCTTTGTTAGGCCTCAGAGTTAAGGGAAAAGGTTTTCATTTTGCCTGAGGGAGAGCAACTGACTATTTCTCCCAAAGACCTTGTTTGAAATTAAGGTCTTGGAACACTGGGTTCAATTAGCTACCAGTTTAGGGGCCTTGGGGAATCTAACTTGCTGTGTGCTTCATTTTCCCTTACAAATTACCGCCTGTTTTCTTGCCTTCATATTTTTCCCACCTACAGACAATGCTATACTTGGGACTGTGTCAAGACCAGCTTTCTTTTTACTGGCTTAAAGGTAGAATCTACTGGGCAGACTTTGTCTTCAAAGTCAATTTGCTGTCAACTTGGCCTAGAATTCAGATTGTGTGTGTGTGTGTGTGTGTGTACATATACTTACATACTTACATATGTGTGTGTATATATATATATATATATATATATATATATATTCATGTCTGGATGAATATATATATATATGTATTATTCATGTATGGATGCATCTATCTAAGTAGCAGTTGGAAGAGACTTAAGTATTCATTTATATAACAAATAAAAAAAATCTCTGTTTTAGTCTCTATTCTGGAAATATGCAAAATCACAGATGAAAGAGAAAAATATCCTTCTTCTACTTGCTCACACCTTAGTGGAGGCAGACTGGAGATAATTGATAAATGCCTCCGTATTTGTTGATACTATAAAATAATCATAGTTCTGACGTCCACATGAAATCTGGCGAACATTGAAGGGAACTTGGAGGGTGTTTAAGGATGGGGAGAGTCAGGACGGTCTTCATGCAGCTAAATATTCATTCAGTTACATTTTTTAGCTTGAGCAGGAGTTTGCCAGGCTCAGATCTAGATAAAGATACAGGGCAGCTAACTGGGCCCTAACTCTATGAGGGGTACAAAATATCTCTAGAACAAATCAGAATAAGGTGCAGGTTTACTTAGGTTTCTGCATGTGGTTTCTACTATGTTTGGAGGAATGTAACTCCCTTCTATTTGGTGCAAATAATAACACACTTATCTTAAATTTAATAACACTTATTTTATATTATAAAAATTAGAACTTCTTTTTGCTAGTTATAAACAAAACTTTTATTCTAACTATAGTAGCTTTTGACCCTTGAAAATAGTATTATGAAGTAGCGTGTGACCACACCTGGGGGGTAGATGATGGACAGAATTTGTTGCTGAGAGAAAGAGAGAGAGGGAGAGAGAGAGAGAGAGAGAGAGAGAGAGAGAGAGAGAGAGAGAGAGAAGTGTTGTTGTAGTGGGAATGGGGACCAGGGGAAGATCTGGGAGAAGATCAGTGTGGCTGAGAACAGACTTGTGGAATGGTGCTATTTTCTCCAAATGTCTCTGATACATTCTTCTGGAACTCTCCTAAAATACTTACATGACTTAACTCTCCTCAAATCTAAGCTTCTTGAGGCCAAGATTTGCATCGTAACATCTGGGAACCTGGACTTTTGAGAGGTGATACAACATGAGGTCAAAGGCATAGGTCCTGGATACATACTGGACTCTAGAACTAACCAGTTGTATCATCTTAGCCAGTGCCTAGTGTATTGTAATCACTGAAAAAATGTCAGCACTTACTGTTTATACTCCTCATAACACACGGGACTGTACATGGCATCCAGTCTGTGCTCAGTAAATATTTACTGAATGAATAAGTGAATAAGCAGATGAAAAGTTGTTTGTTATTGTTTGTTGAACAAATGAATAATTTAATGGATTTGTCAAGTGGACTGCTTTTCACTGAACTAAAAGCTGTTCTACAAATGTTGTGCTCAGACTTCTTGGTTTCTGGTCAACTCATTGTTCCCTTAAGTATACCTCCCTTAGAACCATCTACCAATTAGATGATATGACATGTACAACATTTTATTTTTATGTAAGAGTGACTACCTTATGCTAAAGAGCTTCTTCAAGGTTTTGCAGATTGAAAGAGAAGGATTCCTTTGCTCGCCTGTGGATAAGGCTAGTTTCTTTGTAAGAGCTGAGCTGAAGAATCTTAGCCACTATTACAACCAAAGGTTTTCTGAGCACAGGAGATCCAGAGGAAGTTCAGTAAGGCCCAGGCATCGTGACTCTCCTTTCAAAAAGAACTTAGAGGCTGCTCACCCTGCACTGGATGGGACACTCTACTCTCTCCGCTGCATCTCACCAAACAAGAGAAGTTACACAAGCTGGAGAGGCAGCTGGATCATGGGTTATGTTGCCCCCAGGACACATCTTTCATCTTAATTGTGCTTATTCAGCTGTGGGGCTACGTTAGTATCTAGCTGATTTCTGAAGTGCAAAAACCCATTTAAAAACACAACCAGATCCTCCTTTTGAGATAGGAGTCTGAGGTAGGGGTGGGCAGAGAGAAGAGGGAGAAACTTTCTATCTTACTCTCTGATATTCTTTGCTTTGTGTGCAAATACTTCCAGTGATGCCCGTAGGCAGATTTCCAAAGCCTCTTTCTGATCAAAGATGATAAAGCTCTTTCCCATATGTAGGAAGAATGTTATATTTTTTTGAGCAGCTTCTTAATTTGTGCTTTTTTATGGAGACAAGCCATCTAATATCACACATCCATAAGTCAGTATCTTCTGGGGTCTGCTATCATCCCCAGGGGTGTCTATTAATCCAATAAATGTGACTTAAGTGATTTCTATGTGCCAGATGGTCAGGTAGATGCAGGTCTGGGATAGGATTCATAGGAAAAACAAACAAAAATAATAGTTACCATTAACATACAGAGTATCCCCCCAAAATGTATACACACACGTTAACAACTAGTAGCTCAATTTTGAAAATGCAATGTATTTAAATAAATACTGCCTTTAGAATTATTCAAAATGTATGTATACATTTTTTGGGACACCCTATATGTTTTTGTGTGTGCCTACCATATGCTAGGCACCTGACAGGGACTTTTGTGTAATAGTCACAAGCAAAATCAAAGCAGAAGTTATTATTTCCATTTTATAGAAATGTGGAAACTAACGCTCCAAAAAGTGAAATATTTTTCCCTAGATCACTCAGGAAGGTATAAGACAGTGGTTCTCAACCTTCCTAATGCCGCGACCCCGTAATACAGTTCCTCATGTTGTGGTGACCCTCAATTTCATTGTTACAAATTGAGCATAATTAAAGCATAGTGATGAATCACAAAAACAATATGTAATGATATATGTGTTTTCCAATGGTCTTAGGCGACTGCTGTGAAAGGGTCGCTCGACCCCCAAAAGGTCGCGACCCACAGGTTGAGAGCCGCTGGAAGGTGTTTGGGCTGAGTGTTTTGATACTAGCTGCCAGAGTTGTACAAAAGAGGAAAGGCATATTGGGAAGAGGAATTGGTATGACAAAAGCAAGGGGACAGGAAGGCAGTTCAGTTTCTGCAGATTTGTGTAGCATTGTTTTTTTTGTTTTTGTTTTTTTTTTTGGCCAAAATGAGAGAGAAGTTTGGATTGGGATGTAGGCTTGATAAGAAGCTGTGCTAGTGGGTTCATTATTTATTTTTAATTGTATTTTTCAATTACAGTTGACATTTAATATCATTTCATAGTAGTTTCAGATGTAATAGCATGGTGATTAGACAACCATAATTTACAAAGCCATCCCCCAGGGTCGGGTTCATTCTTAAACACTGAGATTATTGCTGTCACCAACTGCACATGAATCCCAAACAGTGAAAACAGATCCTAATAGTTTTTTTTCTAGTTTTAAGTGTCTTTCAAAAGATAACCACTGGCCTCTTTATAGGGCTCCAGAGATCACAGACCAAGCCTGATCAGAAACTTGGACAGCACAGTTAACAGCTAAATAACCCTGAGCTGGCCTCGAGAACATTGCAAAACCAAAATTCACAGAACTCAAGTAACAGAGATGACAAAAGCAAGGGGACAGGAAGGCAGTTCAGAACCCATTAAGAACTAGAGGTCCATCAATAAAGATCTGAATCGAGACCAAATTTGGCCTTGCATAGGACTGCTAAACTGAACTCTGCCCAGTTGGCATTTCTTTGTTCTCTCTTGGCCCTTCCACGTTCCTCACCTTAGAAGCCTTACTGCCAAGACTTCCCAATCAGACCCCAGGAATTAGAATGAAAAATATGTATAACCTCTCCTCACCCTCATCTCTTAGAACTTGTCCCAAGCCTTTGTTTGGGGAGACTATTTTTTAAAATTTCTTTATTGATTAAGTTATTACATATGTGTCCTTATCCTCACATTATCCCTCCATCTACCCCCACTCATGCCCTCACCCTCCTGTTGTCTGTGTCCAGTGGTTAGGCCTATATGATTGCATATAAGTCTTTTGGTTGATCTCTCCCCCTTACCCCTACCCTCCCTTACCTTTCCTCTGAGGTTTGACGATCTGATCGATGCTTCTCTGTCTCTGGATATGTTTTTGTTCATCAGTTTATGTTGTTCATTATATTCCATAAATGAGTGAGATCATGTGATATTTATCTTTCTCTGACTGGCTTATTTCACTTAGCATAATGCTCTCCAGTTCCATCCATGCTGTTGTAAATGGTAAGAACTCCTTCTTTTTTTTTTTACCATAGTGTAGTATTCCGTTGTATAGATGTATCACAGTTTTTTAATCCACTCATCTACTGATGGGCACTTAGGCTGTTTCCAAATCTCAGCTATGGTGAATTGTTCTGCTATGAACATAGGGGTGCATATATCCTTTTAAACTGGTGTTTCTAGTTTCTTGGGATATATTCCCAGAAGTGGGATCACTGGGTCAAATGGGAATTCCATTTTTAGTTTTGTGAGGAAACTCCATACTGTTCTCCACAGTTGCTGCACCAGTCTGCATTCTCACCAGCAGTGCATGAGGGTTCCTTTTTCTCCACATCCTCGCCAGCACTTGTCGTTTGTTGATTTGTTGATGATAGCCATTCTGACAGGTGTGAGATGGTACCTCATTGTTGTTTTGATTTTCATCTCTCGGATGATTAGTGACTTTGAGCATGTTTTCATATGTCTCTTGGCCTTTCTTCTGTCTTCTTTCGAAAAATATCTATTTAGGTCTGTTGTCCATTTTTTAATTGGGTTGTTTATCTTCCTTTTGTTTAGTTGTATGAGTTCCCTGTAAATGTTGGAGGTTAAATCCTTATTGGTGATAACATTGGCAAATATGTTCTCCCATGCAGTGGGCTTTCTTGTTGTTTTGTTGATGGTTTCCTTTGCTGTGCAAAAGCTTTTTATTTTGATGTGGATACATTTGTTTATTTTCTCTTTAGTTTCCATTGCCCTAGGATCAGTATCAGTGAAGAAATTGCTTCGGCATATGTCTGAGATTTTGCTGCCTGTGGATTCCTCTACTATTTTTATGGCTTACCGTCTTATGTTTAAGTACTTTATCCATTTTGAGTTTATTTTTGTGTATGGTGTAAGTTAGTGGTCTAGTTTCATTTTTTTGCATGTGTCTGTTCAATTTTACCAACACCATTTATTGAAAAGGCTGCCTTGATTCCATTGTATGTTCATGCCTCTTTTATTGAGTATTAATTGAGCATAGTGGTTTGGTTTCATTTCGGGCTTCTCTATTCTATTCCATTGATCTATATGCCTGTTCTTGTGCCGGTACCAGGCTGTTTTGAGAACAGCGGCTTTGTAATACAGCTTGATATCTCGTATTGAGATCCCACTTACTTTGTTCTTCTTTCTCAGGATTGCTGCAGCTATTTGGGGTCTTTTTTTATTCCAGATGAATTTTGGAAAGTTTGTTCTAGGTCTGTGAAATATGCCATTGGTATTTTAATGGGGAGTGCATTAAATCTATAGATTGCTGTGGGTAGTATGGACATCTTGATGATGTTGATTCTACCAATCCATGAACACGGTATGTTCTTCCATCTGTTTATGTCTTCCTCGATCTTCTTTTTCAGCATTCTGTAGTTTTCCACATATAAGTCTTTTACCACCTTAGTCAAGTTTATTCCTAGGTATCTTAATTTTTTTGGTGTGAGAGACTAATTTTTTTAATTCATCTTTTATGGGGGGAGAGACTAATTTGAGTTTCATATCTGGTCTCCTAAGTTGGCTGGATGATGAGTAAATCTCCTTTTCTCTGCAAAAAAAACTGTTGCCTCAGACTTTTGGCATCTGTGCATGATGGGCATTGAACTCACTGCCTTTGTCATGTGGATTAATTATAAGTAGAACTGAGTTAATGAGGGTAATAAAATAATCCATCAGTGATTTTTATTATAAGAACAATATGTGCTCCTTATAACCATGTTGGAAAATTCAATAAAATAAAATAAAGGACATATAAATTACTTCCTAAAGCAACTACTATGTATGCTCAGTTGTGAGTTGAGTCACTTCCTGTTAGTCTTTTTTCCTTTCCTTCAAAAACTTGGGTGGTTTGGCTTACATAATCATCATTATGCTCATGTACAGAAAATGTGGTACTATTTTCACCTTGATATCATAAGGTAACTTTTTCATATGTTATAAAGCCCTTAAAACCATACAATTCAATCCACTAATTGAATATACCACACTTTACATAAACAAGGCCTTAGAACTGGATAGGTAGGTGTTTTGTGCTTTGACACTGCTAAAGAACATTTTGATGAGCAGTTTTGTGCTTAAAAATTTTATGATAGTTAAATGGTTTCTAGAGGATGAATTTTTAGGAGTGCTGAAAAATTGAAAGTCACTTGTCCTTTTCAGCTATTCCATCATAAAACCAGCTTCAGTGTTTTTTTGGGTATCCTTACCCATTTATATGCCTATTGTATTTTCTTCTTGTATCTCTTTCACACATATAGCATCTCTCATAAATATCCAGTAAACATAGTTGAGATAAAATTCCTGTGTCCTAAGGGAGACTTAAAACTGCTTGGAGTATCTTGTCTTGTCTTGCTGGAAAGGTAATTTTTTGGAAGCAGGTGAGGGACTCCTGCTTATTCTGATGAATGACTTCTTAATACTATTAATACTAATAGTATCCTATATAATAAAGATGTAATATGCAAATTGACCATCATGCCCTTGCACAAGATGGCCGCCCCCATGTGGTCAAAGATGGCCACCCCCATGTGGACACAAGATGGCCACCACAAGATGGCTGGCAGGGGAGGGTAGTTGTGGGTGATCAGGCCAGCAGGGGAGGGCAGTTGGGGGTGACCAGGCTGGCAGGGGAGGGCAGTTGGGGGGACCAGGCCTGCAGGGGAAGGCAGTTGGGGGCAACCAGGCCTGCAGGGGAGGGCAGTTGGGGGGGGGACCAGGCTTGCAGGGGAGGGAAGTTGGGGGCAACCATGTCTGCAGGGAAGGGCAGTTGAGGGGACCAGGCCTGCAGGGGAAGGCAGTTGGGGGCAACCAGGCCGGCAGGGAAGGGCAGATGGGGGTGACCAGGCTGGCAGGGTAGGGCAGTTAGCAGCAACCGGGTCACCAGGGGAGGGCAGTTGGGGGTGATTGGGCCAGCAGGGGAGGGCAGTTGGGGGCAATTGGGCCAGCAGGGGAGCAGTTAGGCGTCAATCAGGCTGGCAGGGGAGTGGTTAGGGGGTGATCAGACTGGCAGGTAGAAGCGGTTAGGTGCAATCAGGCAGGCAGGCAGGCGAGCGATTGGGAGCCAGCAGTCCCGGATTGTGAGAGGGATGTCCGACTGCCGGTTTAGGCCCGATCCCACAAGAATTGGGCCTAAACCGGCAGTCAGACATTCCCCGAGGGGTCCCAGATTGGAGAAGGTGCAGGCTGGGCTGAGGGACTCCCACCCCCAGTGTATGAATTTTATGCACCGGGCCTCTAGTTAATAAATAATACTGTATTTTAATAAGGACAATGCATAGCTCCTGCAGAGTCGGTCTGGAGCTACCCACTGCCCCATGGAATCCAAGACAGTGGGGTTTGTTTAAGGGTTGTGTGGGTGGCTTGAAGCCCTACCTAGAGGTTTAGGAATGGGTGATCTGTAATCCTTATTGAATGACTAAGCTACCAGTATCAAAGGCTCAAAGATGACTAATAATTATTCTTATTCTACAGTGTGTGGTTTGTCAAATAAAGTAAGCAAGGCCTCTGCCCTTTTGTTCTGTGATTCACTCCTGTAAAATATTCAATGGTAAGGCTGAGGGAACACCAGAAATGCCAGTCTGTACTCTCTGTTTACCCTATTCACTTCCCTCCCCTACTGGGTCTCAGGCCCATGGGAGCTGCACTTTATAGACTTGAGGAGAGGTGGGCTATGTGCTGGTTAAGAATCAGACTTTGCATTTAAAATAGTAGCTTCACATTCAGGCTCCTTGGTTTTACCAGATGTATGACCTTGGGCAAATCACTTGGCCTCTCTGAGTTCCAGTGGTTCTCATATCTTAGGTAAAGATAAAGAGATAGATTATTGAATTGTTATGGGAACTAGTGAATATGAAGTTCTTACTGCAATGTCTAGGTACAGAGTGAGAGCTCAAGAAATGGTCATTATTATTAGGATTAGCTGCAAGTTTTCACCAGACCATCTATGAAGAATGAAATAACTGTATGATTTGGGAACCTCTTAAAAACTCTTTATTTTTTTTGTTTATTCATCTTAAAAACCAATGATAATTTCTATCTTTCAGTCTGGTAGAAGAGGTACTAGTAGAATACAATATGGCATAATGTCTGGAAGAGTGTCATATCTGTCGTATTTTTTCCTTCTCTATCCATGGCTGATTGAAGCATGCCTTGGTGTGTTTAACCTCTTGAAGCAGCTTTTTGAGATCTATTGGTTCTTTATTTTCCTTCCCTTCCCTTCCCTTCCCTTCCCTTCCCTTCCCTTCCCTTCCCTTCCCTTCCCTTTCCTTTCCTTTCCTTTCCTTTCCTTTCCTTTCCTTTCCTTTCCTTTCCTTTCCTTTCCTTTCCTTTCCTATTTTCTTTTCTCTTCTTTCTTTTCTTTTCTTTCCTTTTCTTTTCTTTCTTTTCTTTTTTCTTTTCTTTCCTTTTCTCTTTTTTAAATATGTTTATTGATTTCAGAGAGAGAGAGAAAAAAGAGAGAGAGACATTGATGTGAGAGAGAAACATCTATCAGCTGCCTCCTGCATGCCCCCTACTAGGGATTAAGCCTAAAACCAGGGCATGTGCCCTGACTGGGAATGGAACTGGTGGCTTTCTAGTGCATGGGACAATGCTCAACACACTAGTCAAGTGAAAATATTAGTTTTTAAATGCCAATCCCCGCAGAATAAGTCCCAAGTGATGACTTATACGCTGGCACTAGGTATTTCTCTGACTTGGAGATCAAAAGAGTTTCAGGGCTTTTGGAAATGGCAGAGACCTAGCACTGTTTAATGTATGATCCTGGGTAAGGTATGGTCAATTACAAACCCAGGGAGGCTAGACACTGAGCAGCATAGTTCAGGGATGACATAGAGAGCATGAGGACTAGAGGGCCGATCCCCAAATGTTCTAGACCAAGAAGTTTCATGGGATACTTGTACAACACTAGAGAAGAAAGCCCCATAATGATGACTGCTGTTGAGCTTCCTACCACTATGTTTATCAGGGCCTCACAGGTAGACTTTGGTTTAGAAGATGCAATGACATTTCTTGTATACTAGTGTGGAATAAATTCATGCTACACACATGTAGATGTACCAAATACTAAGCAAGGTAGAGCATATTCAGCAGGGTTTCATGAATGATGGCTGATATTGCTTTTATTCTCTCTGACAGCAAGGTGGGGTTTGAGGCATAAAACTTCATTAAAGGCATGAGTCCTGGAATTGGAAAGAGCAGGCTCCATCCCTTACCGTCTGGGGACTCTTGAACAAGTCATTAAACCCTTCTAATCCTATTTTTTCATTTGTGAGGTACAGATGCTAAGAGTACGTCTCATAAAATACTGTTGGCTGTAAGAATTAAACGACAGAACCATGTCTAGCTTGCATAATTGATCAAGCCTTGGTAGCTGTTATTAACATTAGTCATAACTGTGTAGTAGTTGTTGGAGAAAGCCTTGTGCTTTCCCTATCTTCATTCCTAAAGGTCAGTATACAAAGGTAAACATTTGAGGCCATGAATTCTACAAACCTTATCCTAATTAACATTTATTCCAAAGGGTCCTGAGATACTTTATAGCCAATTATATGTAAGCTTAGAGAAAGTCCTTTGAGAATAGCCATCCATTTTTCTTGTGGATACTCTTGAACTTGAAGAATTCTCTGTGGTTGGAGAAAACCAAACACAAAGATAAGGAAATAGGACATTTGGGGAAAACTTTAAAACAAGTACTTTTCTTTAGTGGATTTGATAGAAGGAAAATTTTAGGAAAATGGAAATATAAAAACATCATTTACAATGCCCTTCTGAGATCTAAATTTATTTTAATCTAGCAAAATAAATCAATTGTCATATAACTTGTTTACTTTATTTCCCTTTGGAGATCTGAAGGCCTGGTCTGGAGGCAGGGAGGTAAACTTCTAATCAGTGGAAGACATTTTCCTTTATTGATTTTGTTATTTGGTTGAGATTTTTAAAAAAATGTAATCTAAAAATGTTTGTTATCAGTGATGCTGTGATAAATATATCTGTCCATAATTTCCTATTTGCTTTAACTGTAACAAGTTCTTTCCATTTAAAAGAGCAACCTCATCCTCTTCTCTTCCTCCAGTGCTCTCCAGGCTTGAGGCATGTGAGTGGGAGGATCCTAGTCTGCTCATTACATCTTCCTCCTCCTTCCTTGTCTGATAACAGTCCTCTGCTCCCTCATATCGGTGACAGGGCCTCTGGTGTGTCAGGGAGAGGAAGAGGAAGAGGGCAAGGATAAACATGGCTTGTTGAGCTGGCTACTGTTGCAGTTCCCTTTGTTAATTGTCATTGTTTATTTGGTTCCCAGCGATGGGACCTCAGGACTCTCTCCATGGCAGATTCCCCACTCCTTGGCTCTCTCCTGGTGGGTGTATTGTCAATTTTCTTAGGTTCCCCTTTAGGGACCTCCCAACTGCAGAAAATCTAACTCTGGTTGACAACTTCCAGTTCTCCTTCAGATATCTCACTTGGAGTTCAACCAAAGCCTCATGCTTTTCAGGTCCTCTTCTTTGGTAACCCACCCTCTTATGTCAAGGGTGAGATAGATGGGTCAGGACTACCTTCAAAGTGTCCTATTGACCTGCAGAAAGTTGATGTACTTTTGCCATGACAATGAAGTTATAGGCTGCTCCACGGATGCCCTCTCCCTGCCCTGCTCTCTCTCTCAAGCTCTGTTTTCATATGTAGGCAGGAACAGAGCAAATCAACAAGGCTGCTGATTCCCAGGTGGCCATCCAGGGAATGTGGTGTCAGTACTTCCTTCTTGCAAGTGTTCCCAATATTTATGAGTTATTTTCTTGGAAATCTCCTTGTATCTTTCATAAATCCCTGTTTAGCCCTTGGATGTGCTTTCGCCAAGCATTCCCATGCAGTAATCATAGATTGCCTCTTCCTCTTCTCCTAGGTCTTCTTTCATAGATAGCAAGGATGGTGCTGAGTACTGGTTGAAAGTAGAAGTGCCAGTTTACTTATTGGCAAGGTTTGAAAAAGGTGTTTAGCTTTAGTTAAAGTGTATGGCACTTAATGCATTTGTTGACATTTTATTTGCTAATTCTAGAGTAATAGAAAAAGTCTACTTTTTTATATTTACAAAACACACACACACACACACAAAGACACACGTAAACACACACACCTGTACTCCATAGGTAAGAGATCGAGGGAGAGGAGTAGGCTCTCCACTAAAATACTAACCACAGCTCTCATTGGGTGGTGATTAAGGTTAGACACTATTTTTGTTTTCTTTTCTGGTCTTTACTGCAGGCTCCACATTTTCTCTGATGAAAGAGAAATAAGATGAAATACAATAAACATAATTTAAAAATATTTCTAAGCTGACACATCTTTCAACAGATGGGCCAGATGTGAGGGGCAGGGGCCTGGGTTTTCTGACCTCCCAGGACGCTCTGCAGGTTCATGATTTTATGAAGCATCAGCTGTTCTGAATTCCTACAGCACCTGCCACAACAAAAGGAGGCCCTTTGCTGAGCATACTAATGCGGTCGTACATGCCTTTATAGAACAAAGAAACCAAAACGAGGATGTAATTAGCCTCCCTTGGACAGCATCCATCCTAGCCTAGCCTGAGGCCCCTGGGGAAGATAGCAGTCCACCTGCAAGGGACTGCAGCCATGTCCAGAGTGGGTTCCTGCCACCTCCCTTTGGTCCTCTCCGGTGGTCTACTCCCACATTTTGCTGGTTCCCTACTTCCTGTTTGGATCACTTCTCAGCTCTAGCTCATGCTAAAAAGCATTTAGCATCTGATCCTCCGATGATGCCTCTTCATTCTCTCATGGACCCAACTCTGTCCCACACATCACAGCTATGTCGAAGAGATAGGTCGGCTTCCCAGGAGGCAAAGGCTACAATGAATGGGCTGCCCCTAAATTCTTTTAGCCTTTCTCTGCCCACATTCTTACTCTCCCTGTTTATTTTTGTCTTGACTAGTCTTCAAAGTTAGCACCCTTTACTTGGCTTCACTGAGAGAAGGCAAGCTGATGTCCATTTCTTTGTTTTATAGTATCTTTTCAAAGATTAGGTGACTTTTGTCCATTTTTCCCCATGCAGGGAGTGCTAAGGAATGAGAGTCCCTAATCTCTCTCTCACTCACTCACTCCCAAGGAAAGAGGAGTGACCAGTGTGATTGGTCCCAGTTTAACATTCAGGGCCCTGTTTATAGTAGATGAGGTCACTGTGCCTTAAAGACACGGTTCCCATTTCACTCTTCCTTGTGCTTGGGCACAGTAGGCTCTCTTCCTTCTTCTTTAATGTGGTGAGTGCCCCCTATTGAAAATTCCATCTTTTCTCCCAAGTGCAAGTTGGTGCCCACTGAACTCTTGTTTGAGCCATGGAGTAAAGCTGGCCTGTCATTCCCACCTATTCTGCTGGATGGCTAAATGCACCAAGAGGCTGGTTGTTGACCAGTTATATGTATTTCTTTCTTTTCCAGCATCCCTGAGCATGTTCCTCTCAGGGCTTCAAACCTAGGACATGATCTTGAATCCAGCTTTCACTAGGGCTCTATCTTGGAACTGAAAAAAGCCTGGAAACCTATGGGTCCAAGTAGTAGGTTTCCATTTTTTTCTGTTGTTCTTCGGGTATAAATGGCAAATGGAGGTGAGAAGGGAGGCTGAACATACCCTGCAGAGGGTGGGGCTTGGACAGACAGTCTACCTATTGAGAACTCAGTGCTTGTCCACAGCTGGACATTGAAGTGAGCTTCCATGTATTCATTCCCCTGCTCACACTCCCACATGTTTACATCAAGGTGCTTCTGTAAAAATTCAATTCTTTTGAAATAATGTGGATGGGATTTTCATACTTTCCTTCTGCTACAGACTTAGCCTCTTTCCTGACCAACAAGAGGAAATTACACAAAGAATTATTGGTGCTTGTGTGGGTGAGCAAATTACACCATGCATTATGTTAATTCCAAGTGTCCTGAAGAAGAATGGAATCTATGGTCTCATTTGCAGTCATTCTGACTAACACAGCCTGGGATATTCTGGTGGGAGCTGGTGGAAGTCATACAGGAGGGAAAGTTTAATAACCTACCCCTCACACCCCCAACCCTTTGTCCCCAGAGAAAAGTAATCCAAGGTGTTGTATGAACTCGGTTCTTTCCTTCCCACTGTCTAATAAGAAGAGAGAGGGCAGAAGATTGTGGTCTTCTTGCTTTAAGAATGTGGTAATTCTTTACAAGGTAGGTGCCACGGTTTAGTGAAGGTGACCCTCTGGGTTCAAGGAAGTGGGGGGGCAAAGCTTAGTAGTTAGGAGCATGGGCTCTGATTCAGACAGATGAGGTTTGAAACCTGACTTGATTCCTTACTAGCTGAAAAACCTTGGACAAGTAACTTAATCTCTCTTAGTATTCCTCTTCTTTTTTTTTTTCAGGTGATGAGCACAATGGTAAAGTGAGTAATAATTATAACTAACTTACATGATAATTTTAAGGATTAAATGAAGTGACATGTGCAAAGTCCTTTAGCACAAGGGTTGGGCTAAAATTCTGCCTCATTATTTAACTACTAGAAGCCCAATGCACAAAATTAGTGCAAGGGGCTTGGCCCCAGTCGCTGCCACGGCCGCCTCTGCCTCGGCCCCTGCTGCCTCGGCTTTGTCCGGAAGGACATCTGGAAGGATGTCCAATCTAATTAGCATATTATCTTTTATTATTATAGATAAGCACATCTTGTCTCCTAAGGTGATGGGTTAAGAAGGGAGAAAAAAGAACTAGTGAGAGATAGGAGAGAGGATAAGAGGCACATACCAACCCTAAGTGGGACCAGGTGAGGATAAGGGACAAGGGCAGGAGGACACTCAAGACACACTGAGCTATTTTCAGACACATATATACTTTCTTCCTAAACTTCCCAGGGAGCCTGTTCGAAGCTTTGGTAGGAATGTGCTTAGTTGCTACTGGAAGGGACAGTACACTTCACTTAAGAGGTTGGTTCCAGTCACAGATTTTGGCTAATTTGCTGGGTACCTGTGAAATATTGTAATGGCGGCTTCAGTTCTTCACCCCTTTTGGCCTTGTCCTTTACTCGGTAACTTTGCAGATCCTGTCACTAAAGATGAAATCTCTCAGTCCTTGAGTCTGACTGGCCTTCTGATTTCTTTCAGCCAATGAAATCCATTGGAAGTAATAGTTTCTCAGTTCAACCCTAGACCTCAAAGGCCTGTGTGTTTCCACTACTTTCCATTCTCCTGCAATAGCCATGAGGACACACTGTCTCTGACTAGAGGATGAGAGGTACGTGGAGCAGAGCTGAGACACCCTATTAGTCCCAGGAGAGGCTGACCTGGTCAGTGGACAGCCAGCCACCTGCAAGCTCTGTGAGAGAGCCATGCCAAGATGAGGAGAACCACCCAGACTAACAGCCTCAACACACAAACAATAAATGTTTAGTGGTGCATGAGGTTGTATATGGTTTCTCTTATATAGCATTACTGTGAAGAGAGAAGTGAAAAGTGACCTTGGTTGGTAACATAACTTCATTTTATTCCTAACCTCAGATTCACTTATTCATTGAACAGATATAGAGTGTCTGCCAAGTGTCAACCCTGCAATGAGCATTGCTGGGGGACAAAGATGGTGGTAGTATTATTTTCACCAGAAGCTTGTTGGTAAGAACATGTTTTGAGAGCAGGGGGTCTGTCTAGTGTAGTGACCAGTGTAGCCCCATCACCTACAACAGTAATCTGGCACTTAGTAGATGCTTGATAAACATTCTTTTGTCTGATGTAGGTATGTGTGAGAGTGTGTGTATGTGTGTACCAGATAACTAATTAAATATGTCATAAAAATACACAGGCCAATTTCCTTTGCCCCCCCCCCCCCCCCCTTAGACTGGCAGAATGACTATCTCTTATTATTTTCTCTAGTCTTTTTTCTTCTTCTTCCTCTTACAGTGTCAGCAGCAGGAACCTCAATGTGCTATAAACTTACCCCCGTAGTAGAATGTAGATGCATAAATCAGAACAGCTTCGAAGGGGTTGTCTGCAGTAATAAATGCTACGGAGGCAGCCTGGCCAGCAGTGTAAGAGAGATTACATGAACCACTGCCTGGAGCAAACACGGCATCATGAATAAACTCAGCCTTGAATTATTTACATATTTTAGGCGTTCTTTTCTCTCCACTATCCTACGAGGCCTGTGCCTGATTTTCCCTGAGAGCTGAGAGTACTGAATTTGGGCTGAAAAGGAAAAAAACAGTTGCCATTTGTCTCAGGCCAGTTTCAGGGTGAGGACTGCATTATGTTCCATGGGGTGCAGAGAGGAGGCAGTGCTGTGCAGTGGGATGATCCTGCTTAGAATTCAGGACTGGATGCTTCTAATTCCAGCAGGCCATGTCCCCAGAGATGGTGGGTTTTGTGAACCACCTTGGAGCTCAGTGGCTGGAAGGAGAGCCTCCGGTCCTACCTTCCCCATCTCTACCAGGGAGACTGCTTCATTCTCTTCCATGCAGTACTTTTCAACTCAAGATTTTGTTGTGACTGAAAAACAGTTTTAGTGCAGAAGATGAAGTTTGGACATCACTGGCTTGGCTGATCTTTGAGACTCTGAAGTGGTCCTCCACTTCTGCTGCCTATGAAAGTCCCTGGGGAGTTTTTAAAAATACTATTTATGAGTTTTTGTTTGTTTGTCTTATTTGTTCACTTGTGGCTTTCTGTTTTATATCCGTTATGTAAGTTACATCATATGGTTCTTGACTTTTTCCATTTGAGTTGTTTTGCTTAGCATGATATTCTCAAGATCCATCCATGTTGTTGCAAATAGCAGTGTCTCACAAAAACTCATAGACACAGATCATCTCATATAATATTTCTGTGTCCCCTCAGTAATTGGTAATTACCAGAAGGGAAGGAGTATAGGGCAGGGGATGCAAAGGAGGGGAAAGGTGTCAAATATATGGTTACCATAGGTGACAGTGCAATATACAGATGATGTATTATAGAATTGTACACTTGAAACCTATAGACCCTTGTTAACCAATATCACCCCAATAAATGTAATAAAAATTTAAAAACTGTTCATGCCAGAGCTTTACTTTTGATCAATCAGATCAGAGTTTCTGAAATGGGGCTGGATGTCAAGATTTGTATAACTTTCCAGGTGACTCTGATGGGCAGCCAGGATTAATACCTACTGCTCTGAGCACTTCATTCATTCAACAGGCTGTATACCAAGCCCCTGTTGTAAGCCAGGTGCTCAGCAAGGGACTAAGCATTAAGTGATGAATAAGATGAGCTCTCATAAGCATTACAACACATGTGCACATACTTACAGAGTAATACAATTTGGAAAAGACTAAGAAGGAACACTTTTATTTAGAACTGTGCAAATAGACATGGTGACAGCAGATGACATGGGCCCATGCTTTGCCATACCTGCTATGAGCATCCAGTTCTCCTGACTTTCCACTGAGGGTCCTTCACCTGACCTCGCTGTGGCTCAGCTTTCACTGCGTGTTCTATTTACAGTGCCATCTCTCCAGGAAAATTCCACCAATGTCATCAAATACAATCTCACCTGAAATTATACAATAAGCTCACCTGATGGTAAGGAGATTGGTTCTGTGAGCACCTCCGTTCATCTGGCCCTCCATCACCTAAAGTTTTTGATGCACAGTTTCTTCCATAAGCAAGCTTTGTGCCTTCAGGAAGTGATGGGGTATTAGTCATGAGAACATTATAACCCTTCGTACTTGTTTAGAGTTTGTACTTTTCAAAGCTTCTGAACAGCCATCATCTCATATAATCCTTCTGTGTCCTCTCAGTAAACAGAAAAATTGTTTTTATCAGCTCATTTTGTGGGTGAATTGAGTTAGATTCAGGAATGGCCTTCTTCAGCCCAGATCCTCCTGGGGCCTTGGTGACAGAGCAAGGCACACTGTTGGTGAACTCCAGCCACCCTCTCACTTGCCCCCATGAACTCTCTTCCCCAGTTCCATCTGTACTTGCTCCAACTGTGTTTCTACCACTAACCTTAGATCCCCCTTCTTTCTAAGTCATATGGCTGGCTATCATCTTCCAGACCTCAGAGATTCAAATAACCCAGAGGCTTGAGCTAGGAAAAACGTGTGTGTGTGTGTGTGTGTGTGTGTGTGTGTGTGTGTAGATAGTCACTAACTTTCCATGAGCACTTCAGGATATATGGACCTGCCACTATCTGCCCTCTTCCTACTAGTATCTGAACTTCTCTCCTCCAAATATGTAGAAATGCACTTTCCTTTTTAAAGGAATATATTTTTATTGATTTCAGAGAGGAAGAGAGAGGGAGAGAGAGATAGAAACATCAATGATGAGAGAGAATCATTGATCAACTGTCTCCTTCACATGCCCTACTGGGGACAAAGCCTGCAACCCAGGCATGTGCCCTGTTGGGGAATCAAACCATAACCTCCTGGTTCATACGTTGATGCTCAACCACTGAGCCAAGCCAGCTTGGCTAGAAATGCAGTTTCTAGATCTTTCCTAAGGCTGATTTGCAAAAGCAGCTGTTCCTACATCCCCACCAAATTTTCTTCTTTTTCCCCCTTTTCATTTTAATCCTCTTTTCTTCTAACCATCACCAAATTTAGCCAAGATGATATCAAACATTTCTCTAAAGTCTGGCCCTGTCATTTCTCTTGAAGGTTCACATGCCTTTGAAGGCCTAAATGATGCAAGGAGCAGAGACCTTGATTCTGAACAGTTCCCTGAGCTCCCCTACTTGCACAGCTGGGCACAGACTGCATCCAAGGGGACGTTTGGAGAACCCATGGATTAGAGAAAGCTAATCGCTCAGGATTCATTCTCTGTTCAGTCGTTGGGGACTCCAGTTTCCAGAATCAGGATGAGGTAGGGGAAGCTATCCACTCAGCAGTTATCTGCTCAGTGGGATGAGTTTCCAGAGAGCTCATCAGTGGGAATTTTGGAGCTTGGACCAAATAGGGACTTTCCAGGAGGCCCCTTGGGAAGGAAACATATCAGGCAGTCTGGAGAATCAGCAACTACAGAGACCAAAGGTCAATGCTGACAGAAAGACTGCACGTTGCACGAACTCAGGCTGATTAGCTGGAGTTAGGTGGTTTGAACAATGCTCTGTGTACATCAGACCTTGTTTCCTTAAATGCAAAACATTTTTAAATATCTGGTCTTGAGCAACACAGCTGGTTTGCAAAGATGGGACTTTATGGGGGATATAACTCAGAAGTAATGTTAACAGATAAAAAATTTCTGACACAAGGTTCTCCTCATGTCTTTAGAGACTTTGGTAGAAAGAGAATGGAACAAGAGACCTTTGAGGTGGCAGATCCCACCATTAGGGAGGACCTTTTCCATCTCCATACCTCCCATCCCCAGACTTTTTCCAGGAAACCTGAAAGATGCCCGACCTGGTGCTGGTATCATGGATTTAAAGACAAAAAGGGGCTGGTGCTGTCATGGGAAGCTCCCAGTCCAGTGGGACAGGTCCTTGGAAGGGAGGACTCTGAGAATAATTACCCCCTCCTTTTGGAGGAAAGGCGTGGAGACCTTCTATCACTTCCATGTGATGATTTTCCTTTCTCCTGGGAAGCAGATGGGATAAACAGGCCATGGCAATTAATTTTTGTCCTTAAGCAGAGAATGAGCTATTTGTGCAACTACATAAGCGAGCATGGAATGTCTGAATGCCTTGTATAATTGAGAAACATGCTTAATTTTTCAAAATCTATTTTTACAAAGAGATTAGGAAGAAATCTACTGCTCAGTATTCTCCATGAGGGAATTGAGGTGTGCCCATGATTTCTGATCTTCCTCGGCTCCCACCTATTGCTTAGTTCAGGAAGCCCTGGGGTCTGGAGAGTTTGTCCAGCGATCCCTCCATGGCATGCTCTTGAACTCTGAGGCCCAGAATTGTTTGCATGATTGAAAAGCCTTATCTTCAGGCAAATAATAACAAGGTGTTGTTTGGTTCTTTTGGCAGGGAATAAAAGGCGGACAACCATCTCTGTAAGTGTCCTGATCTTTTCATTTCACTGTGCTGAAGAAATACCTATAGTATTTAAGGCAAGCGTTCTGTGTGTTGGTCACATGATTGCAACCTCTAGAGGGAGCTCAAGGCCTGTTTACATCTCTCACAACTTCTACCCAAGAAGATGCTTTGGTAGATTGATAAACACACAAAAGCCACAGTGTTCCATGGGTGGGAATATTTACCGGGAGGGGAAAGGAAAGGTTACTTTTTTTTTTTGAGTATGTGTGTGGGGGAACTAGAGGTTCAATCTTATCCATGATTCCAGTGGAGGTAAGACAGGGCATAGGGGTCTATCTTGTTTGGCAGGCACTTTTGACTCTGGAACCTATGGACAGGATGTTGTCCATGGGAAATGTGGCTAGAGAGGACACCTGTGGACAGTTCTCTTCTAGGTTGGTAGTGATGGATGAAGAGAAGTTGCTGCTTAGTTTTCCCTTGGAGTGAGAAGATCTAAGGTCCAATGCTCTTGAGCTAAAGACATTAAAGGGTCCAATAAAACTCAGATGTGGATCCAGTGCAGGAGAAATGTGGGCCTAATGCCAGAATTAGTAGTATTAATGAGAACCTACTGGTCCTATGTCACAAATCCTTCTGGATGTTGTGGGAATTGGATGGTATTTAAAGTCCTGATCACCTATCATCCCTTTTGAAAAACAGAAGCATGAGGCTATTGAAAAGGGGCCAGCTCATTCTGTTGCAAAGACAGTAGTTGTGTGATATTGGATATGTCACATAGCTTCCCAGAAATCTAGTTTTCTCAACTATAAAGTGAGGATAATACCTGCTTAATGATCTATGATGAGATTTATAAGTAAAACATATGGCACATTCTATGCCCTTATGATTCTACTTTATATGTCAGCGCATTAAAGGTCATGCAAGTAGACCCACCCCACCTGCTCCCAGGGATTCCTGCCTCTGAAGTAGACACTAGCTGTGCAATAACTTTCTTTTTCTTGTATTTGTGGGGTTTGATAGATCTGAGTGCCACTTTTAAATCAAGAAGACCACCCATCTCCCGTTGTCATTTTGATTTTTCTAGAAACAACAGCCACAAATCTCCAGGCAACACAGACATGACGCAGATAAAATGAAAACGGAGGAAGTTGCAACTTTCTCTCATTAATGGAAAAGGAGAAAACACATGGCTTCTGCCTTGAGGGTTTGGGGATGTGTTATTTTTAGAAAAGAACATTTTGTGATTTGAGTTGCTTGATTTCTGAGATTTTCTTTTTTAATTTTTTAGTAAGTTGATGAATCAAAAAAGATAGGTGATAGAACAATAACAATCAGTAAAAGTATATTGAGCTCTTTTAAGTTCAAGACAGAGAAGCAGAGTTAAAGAGATTATAAGGCTTTGTTTCCCCTTTAGATGCTTATGGTAGATCTTATTATGAAAGATTGTATAGCTATGTATGTATTCAGATCAGAATATAAATAGATATGATCTATTGTAGTTCACAGGTATCACAGTGATAAAATTGTCAAGCCCTGAAGAATGGATGCAGTCATTCATTCATTTGTGTATTCAATGAATATGTATTAAATATCTTCTTTGTATGTAGCAGGCACTGGGAAAAGAAAGCTGAATTGGACCTTGACACTACCCTTGAAAAGTTTGTAGTCCAGTGGCAAACACAGACTTAGAATTATAAATCAAGAAATGCTATGAAATAAGTTAACAGGAATTTGTACAGATGACATGAGATCATGGTCAAATCCAGAGAGAGAGAGAGAGAGAGAGAGAGAGAGAGAGAGAGAGAGATTGGAATGATTTTATGGGAGAGAGAATACTCAAGATGTGGTATTGAAGGATGGAGACTAATTGACCAGAAGGAAGATGAGAAAAGGTAGTCCAGGCAAGAAAGCAATATATGCAAAGACTTTTGAGTGAAGCTGTGTTTAGAGCAGCCTGAGTTGTCTAAAACAATATCATGATGGGAGTAGTTAAGGTTCCTTTAGAAACCCAAAGGAAAATAACTCTATTCAGACTGGGCTTGTCTGCAGAAGACTTCTTGGAAGAAGTGAACCATGCAGAAATTAGCATAATGGAGATGGGGGTGATTTAGAGGAACATAGTTCTCCAGGAAAGAGGGAGATCATTTGGGGCACAGCAAACCTCTGTGTAGCTAGAAGATTGGGTGAGATGTATGTAGAGAGAGGGGGAAGGTTAGGCCTTTTCAACACAAACTATTGAGATTTGAAGGGCTTTAAGGAGTGTGTGGACTGATCTAATTTGCTTATTAGAGAGAACTTTCTTATTGTGGGGAAGGGACTGCATGGGAGGGATGAAAATGTGAAGGAAGAGGGACCTATTAAGGTGGTATTTTATATTGGTCAAGGGAAGAGATGATGGGGACATAGACCCAGGTGGTATCAGTAGAAATCTAGGCAAGTTAATTAAATGAGATGATACTTAGGAGGTGAAAAGAATGGAACCCGGTGATTGTTTGGATAGCCTGAGATGCTGAGGAGAGGTACAAGGCCAGTAATAGAGAAGCAGAATTCATGGAAAACTGGGAGAATGGTTAGGACATTTATCCAGATATAGAACACAGGAGGATGAACTGCTTGGGGTAAAGGAGACTGCATTATGGAAGACAGATAAGAATTCGACATGTGTTGCCTGAGGTGTGTGTGTGGAGTACTGGGTGGGAGGAAGTGTAAGAGAAAGGAAGAAGTGTTATCTCACTTCAACAAACATTGATTGAGTTGCTACTGTGCCTCTGGGCAATACACTAAATTCACACCCAGTAAATAGAATATTCTCAAGAAATTTTATAGTCTGGTGAGAGATGAACATGGCATATAGATAATTCCAGTGTAATGTGTCAATGTGTTGATAGATCTTTGCACAAAATTGGACAGATATTAATGAGCACCTACTTGTGCCAGGATGGTGCTAGTGCTGTAGACATGGGGTGAGTGAGTCTAACAGGAGTCTTTCCTTCAAGGAGACAATGATTTTATTGAAATGAACTAACTAACTAATTAACTAACTAACTAACAAGCGGATTAACTAAAAAACTAACAAACAGACAAACTAACTGACAAACCAACCAACTAGCAAGCAAATAATAAACTAGCTAACTAACAAGCAGACAAACCAACCAACAAGCTAACTAACCAACATAAATATTCAGTGAATAATTTTTTGTGTTAGTTCGGGATTGGGGGGGAAGCAGAAGTGAAGCATAGACCCAAGAGGGAATGTGGGAAATACCCTGGAGGAGGCGGGCGGAAACATTGGACAGGGTGCTGGTCTGACTCTATGGAGGAAGAGGGAAAGAAAGAAGGTTGGGTGGAAATAGTTTCAGATTGCTGCAGTCCAAGAAAGTTTAAACAAAGCTGATGGTGGGTCCTCAAGTCAAACTCACTTGTCAGAGATTTCATGTCTCCCAGGAACATACTGCCTCAGGGTCCCTGTCCTGCTCAGCCTTGGGAAGGGTGGCCTCAGAGCATGTTATGGATAGACTTCAGACACCAACAGCTGAGGTCCTTAGACAATTGTACCCTAGCATTTGGAAGTCTGCGAGAGATTATTTTAGTGGCCACATCTATGAAGAAAATATCCAGATGCTGAGAGAGAATAACCTGGGAAAGTTAGCATTTACTAGTAGATGATCAGGGAGAGGTGGTCTCCCTGGGGAGATGACATTGTACCTATGACCAGAAAAGTAAGAAATATCCAGCTGTGTGAAGAAACAGGAGGCAGCATTTTAAGTAGAGGGAACAGCACATGCAAAGGCACTGTGGTGGTATCTGAGGGTCCCACAGAAGGCCCATGAGACCGGAATGTAATCAGAAAAAGAGCAGAGTGGCAGAAGTTGGAGACAGAATCAGGTAATCCAGGGTTTTGAAAATTATTTTAAGCTGTGTAAATTTTATTGTAACTGTTAAAGAAAGCCAGTAAAGAATTGATGTTGGGTAGTGGTATGATCTGACTTGTGTTTTCAGAAGACCACTCTGGCTGCTACATGGGGCATAGGTTACAGGTTTTCGATCCAGGAAATGAATTAGATGGTGACAGATGATGATGATGTACAGAGTTAAGGTGCACTGACCCAATCTGGGGCTGCAGAGGGATGCTGGGGTCCCGAGAAAAGGTTTCAGGGAGAGAGGTCATCTGAGCTGATTCATAAAGGGGTGGATTTTTACGGCCAGTTGCAGAAAGGAAGTGACATTTACGGTGAACTTCACTGGCTCTCTGAAGGGAGGGGAAATCTTATAGCACTTCTAAAATCTTCACTAAACCAGAGCCAAAGCAGTCTTTAATTTAGTGCCTTTTATGGGACAGAATATAGTTCAGGAGTAGCCAAGGACATTCACAGGTGAAAAGTACTTAAATCAGAGAGACAGCATAGTTAGGGAAAGGAGACCAACCATTTCCTTTTTTTATGGCAGAGAACATTAACTGAATACCTCAGAGGCTGGAGCAAAGGAACAAAGAGAACACGAATCTTTCTTCTCAACTTCACTCAGAATTCAAACTGGAGCTGGTATTCGCCATTTTGAATTTGGAGGGCTCAGGGGAAGTCGATTTGGGGTGGAATTGAAAGCTTGTTTTTCAGAGCCCACTCTTCATTTCTTCTTTCTGTGTTCAGAACAACAACAGCAAAAAAAGTAAAACCTAAATCTGTATTCATAATGGTGACACCAAGACTAAATCACAGACCAGAGTCCAGACATCTGGTCAAATTGCTCTTTTGTTGGCCTTGGTGGCTTCCTTCTAGAGCTATCTTTGGATGGCCAGTCATCTCCCTTCTTTTTATTCCTTGCTGGCTCTGGCTTAGGTTCATACTTTTGAAATAGATTCCTAATTGCTTTCCCTGCCTCCAGAGTCTCATATTGCGCACTGGTCAAATGACAAAATGATGCCTTATTGTTTAAAAGCAGGCCACTGATGCCTTTCATTTTTATTTAAAATACCTTTTGGAGTAAGATGCACAGATTGAAAACTCAAGTAATACTTTTACATAAAAATCCACATTTCCAGTTTCTCTTAAAAAATCTGAATGATCTGACCTCATGGTCCACATGGAACACCAGCTGGGTGAAGTTCGATGGTGGCCATTCAGTTTAGCTTGGGCATCAGATTTCTGTCCAGTTCATCATAATCTCTCTTCTTATGCCCATCTTTTTTGTTACCTGATCAAATCTGGTGGGGGGGATATTTAAACTCAAAAGCATTACTTTATAGACATATTTTTTTCTAAAACACAGATCTGACCATTCCACACTCTTATTTTAAAAATCTTCACCAGCCTGTTTATCTGGCAGATTAACTTCAAAGTCTTCACCCTGGCATAGAAGGGCCTTCATATCCTGATCTCAAACTCTTCATGGGTCTTCTTTTTTTTAATTATTTATATTTTCAGTGTATTTATTTTTTCCTTACAGCAATATGTACCTGAGAAACCAAGTCAGACAATATTGTAATAATATTTATAATAGTTTTCATTTTTTTAAGTATCAGATACATGCAGTTGCTGCATACATGCAGGATTAGTAAAGTGATATGATCCTTACATAAAGCTTTAGATTAAATAACAGTGTCCTCACTTTTTGAATGAGGAAACTGGCTAAGAAGTTCAAGTAAATTTGCAGTGATTATTTGCAGTGAAATAAATTTTGAACTTAGGACTCTGTGTTTATAAACAGGCCATGGCATTGTCACCAAACTCCATATTTTCAGATCAGTTGCAATAAAAGGCATACTGTGGAATAAATACACATATGGAAAACAAACATTTCCCCAAAGAAACTATAAACCCTTCATATCTAAAAGAAAAACAAAATAACACACATTTTCCTCTTGTCTTTACTAGAATGAACAAACTAGGGCCCTTTGCTGTGATAACCAAAGAGAAACCTAGTAAGAGGTAATTTATTATGTTTGTTACTTTGATAAGGCATTTAATGTGGATGAAAACAAACCAAGAAATGGGAATTACTTTCTTTATAGGAAATGGCAGAGAGCTTGTTAAATAAAGTGGGGAAATTAAGCTTCAATTTGGATTTAGATTAGACCATATCTCCACCTGCATTTCTGTCCTTGGATTATGAATATGTGCTTGAGCTTGCAGGTTCGCTAGTTTAAGAATAATCATGTTTTAACCTCTTAAAAGTGAAAATAACAATAAAGATCTATTTATGGCCATTTTCAATGGTAGAATTCCAGATTTCATTGTAACACTACCACTATCTTCTCCTGCACTCCCATCCCAAACTCTTGACTCCTCAACTTTTGGCAAATGAATGGGAGAGGAAAAAATGGATTCACTCAATTCGATCAACCCCTATGTATGTGAGTGAGTTTTCCGAAGAGGTGGGTGGAGATTTCTATGGTGAGATTTAATGAACAATTTATTCAGGAACTAGAAACATGATCTCAGGGCCAAGAACCAAGTTAGGTCCTGGACGGGGTGGTGGTTGCACTTAGCAAGGAAATATTTGGAGGAGACTACTTTCAAATAATTTCTTTTCCTTGACCTCTGGCAGAAATATTTTTATCAAGAGCTGATTATTTTCTCTCTTTTGTTGTACTTGCCTTTTAAGATGTGCCAATTGTAATTAAATAAATTGTTTTCTGACTGTGGTCTTGGGGAATCTTAGAGACAGGATAATAATTGAGGAAAATGTTCTAATTCCTTCTGCTCCATGATGCCTATAAAGATGAAACTTGTTCCTCTCTCTTTAAAACAGGTAAAAAGGCAAAAAAAAGCAGGAAAATGGAAAAATAAGTGTTTATATATCAGTAGTCTAACAGATTTACAGGCAAAATTGAGGATGAGACTGAGGGAGTAAGTGGCAAGAAGGACATTTATTGTGGATGATTAAGCCTAAAGACTGAGAGAGAAAATGAAAAAGCGGGTAGAAACTTTGTGTGGGTGGTAGAAACTCATAAGAACAGGTGCTTTGAAATAATGCCTGGGAATTAGCAGTGTGGAAGCAAGATGATTCAGGCCCCACCTCTGGTCCTTTTGGAGCATTGGAAGTGAAAGTGAGAAAAGAAGCTAGCCTTCAGTTTAGCCAGAAGCATAATGGAGTGGTCGCTGAAGAGCTGATGATACAGGTGTCACAGGCAGATTAATGACCCTGAAAGGCGTCCATGATGTATAATACTCAGAACCTGTGAAGATGTTTGGTTGTATAGCAATGGAGACTTTGAAGATGTGGTTAAAGTTGATGTAATAGATGAGGAGCCTGGATTATCAGGTGGGCCCACTCTAATCCCAAGTCTTTAAAAGCTGAACATCTCTCCTGGGTGTGGTCAAAGGGAAAGGTGAAGACAGAAGAAGGTTCTGAGAGGAATTTGCTGGTATTGAAAATGGAAAAAGGGAGCCGTGAGCCAAGATAGGTGGGTGGCCTTCAAAAGGTGGAAAACATGAAGAAACAGATTCCCCCCTAGTTTCCAGGAAGAAGTGCGGTGAGCTGACACCTTGGCTTTAGGACTTCGGATCTTCAGAACTGTAAGCTAATCAGTGTGTGCTGTTTTAAGCCACTAAGTGTAACAGTACTAAGTGTATCAGGACAGCTATAGAAAACTAGTAGATAGGGGGATGTGTTTATCATGAAAAGGAGGGGGCACTGAGTACAGGGAAAGCCGGGAATAGGAGAGCCCATGTCATAGGCTGTTGTGAGAGTTAATGAGATTGAATATGATAAACTACTTAATACAGTTTCTGGAATGTAGGCTCTCAGAACTAGTAGTTATTGTTTACATTTCTAGTTGTTGCAGGTGTTATAGATTAAGAAATGTGGTAGGCACTGCTGATAAAATGCTGAAAAAAGGGGATATGGAGCTACTGCCATGTAGCTGATACTTGATTTTTGAAAGCAGTCCAATTAGTTCTAGGTAATTAAACAGTTTTGTGTTGAAATATATATGTATATATACACTTTTTGAGACTTAGTTTTATTATTTGTAAAATGAAACTCTAATCTACTGTATAAACCTCTTATATAAGAACTAAATTCTTTTTTTAATTTAAGTTCTTTATTGTTTAAAGTATTACATAAGTTTCCCTTTCCCCCCATTGACCTCTCCCTAGATGTTCCCACCCTCCAGCAATGCCCTCACCCCCTACAGTCTGTGTCCATGGGTTATGCTTATATGCATGCATACAAATCCTTTGGTTGATCTTTTACCCCCCTCCATATCCTGCCTTCCCTCTGAGGTTGGACAGTCTGTTCAATGTTTCTATGTCTCTGGATCTATTTTTGTTCATTAGTTTATGATATTCATTAAATTCCACAAATGAGTGAGATCATGAGTGATATTTATCTTTATCCTACTGGCTTATTTCACTTAGCATAATGCTCTCTAGGTCCATCCATGCTGTTGCAAATGGTAAGAGTTTTTTCTTTTTTACAGCAGCATAGTATTCCATTGTGTAGATGTACCACAGTTTTTTATTCCACTCACATGCTGATGAGCACTTAGGCTGTTTCCAAATATTGGCTATTGTAAATTGTGCTGCTATGAACATAGGGCTGCATATATCCTTTCTGACTGATTTCTTGGGATGTATTCCTAGAAGTGGGATTGCTAGGTCAAATAGGAGTTCCATTTTTAATTTTTTGAGGAAACTTCATACTGTTTTCCACAGTGGCTGCACCAGTCTGCATTCCTACCAGCTGTGCAGGAGGTTCCTTTTTCTCCACTTCCTCACCAGCACTTCTGGTTTATTGATTTGTTGATGAAAGCTATTCTGAAAGGTGTGAGATGGTACCTCATTGTCATTTTGATTTGCATTTTTGTGATGATTAGTGACTTTGAGCATGTTTTCATATGTCTCCTGACCTTCTGTATGTCCTCTTTCGAAAAGTGTCTATTTAGGTCCTTTGCCCATTTTTTGATTGGATTGTTTATCTTCCTTTTGTTAAGTTGTATGAGTTCCCTAGAAATTTTGGGGATTAAACCTTTATCAGATATAACATTGGCATATATGTTCTCCCATGTGGACTTTCTTGTTGTTGTTTTTATATGGTTTCTTTTGCTGTTCAGAAGCTTTTTATTTTGATGTAGTCCCATTTGTTTATTTTTTCCTTCTTTTTCATTGTTCTAGAAGCTGTATCAGTAAAGATATTGCTATGACATATGTCTGCTATTTTGCTGCTTTTGGATTCTTCTAAGATTTTTATGTTTTCCCATCTTACATTTGAATCCTTTATCCATTTTGAGTTTATTTTTGTGTATGGTGTAAGTTGGTTCTTAGGGGAAATGGTTTTAGATTTTGCACATTGAGTATGATGTTGGCTGTAGGTTTGTCATATAAGGTTTTTATTATGTTGAGTTATGATCCCTCTATTCCCACTTTGCTGAGAGTTTCTATCAAGAAAGAGTGTTGGATTTTGTCAAATGCTTTTTCTGCATCAATTTATATGATTATGTGATTTTTACCTCTCAATTTGTTTATGTGATATATAACGTTAATTGATTTGCAAATATTGTACCAGCCTTGCATGCCCAGAGTAAATCCCATGTAGTCATCAGGTATGATCTTTCTAATGAAATGCTGGATTTGATTTGTAGAATTTTGTTGAGGATTTTAGCATGTATGTACACCAGTGATATTAGCTTGTAATTCTCTTTCTTTGTAGTGTCTTTATCTCATTTTGGGATTAGGGTAATTCTGGCTTCATAGAAAAAGCTTGGAAATGTGCCTTCTGCTTGAATTTATTGGAATAGTCTGAGGAGAATAGGTTTTAGTTCTTCTTTGAATGTTTGGTAGATCTCCCCTGTGAAGCCATCTGGATCAGGACTTTTCTTTGGAAGTTTTTTGATTACTGTTTTAATTTCATCAGTAGTTATCAGCCTATTCATGTTTTTTATTTTTTATCTATTTTTTATTTTTTTATTCTTCCTGATTGAGTTTTAGAAGCTTGTATTTTTCTAATAATATGTCCATTTTGTCTTGGTTGTATAGTTTGTTGGAGTAGAGTTGTTCATAGTACTTTTTAGCAATCATTTGTATGTCTGTGGGGTCAGTTGTTACTTCCCCTCTTTCATTTCTGATTTTGCTTATTTGGTTCTTTTCTCTTTGTTTTTTGGTGAGTCCGGCTAGAGGTTCATCAATTTTGCTTATCCTTTCAAAGAATCAGCTCTTGATTTTATTGGTTTTATTTTATTTTATTTTATTTATTTTTTCGGTCTCTATGTCATTTATTTCCTCTCTGATCTTTATTATTTCCTTCCTTCTGCTCACTCTGGGCTTTTCTTGTTGCTCTCTTTCTAATTCTTTAAGTTGTAGGGTTAGATGATTTATTACCATTTTTCTTGTTGTTTTTTTTTGAGGTAGGCCTGTAGAGCTATGAACTTCCCTCTCAGGACTGCTTTCACTGTGTCCCATAGATTTTGGATTGTTATGTTTTCATTGTCATTTGTTTCTAGGGCGCTTTTTATTTCTTCTTTGATCTCTTTAGTAACCCAATCATTGTTTAATAGCATGTATTTAGCCTCCAAGTGCTTGATTTTTCCCCCATTGTTTTTATTGTAGTTTACTTTTAATATTATGCCATTGTGATCTGAGAAGATGCTTGCTATGATTTCAATCTTCTTGAATTTGAAGAGGCTTTGCCTGTGTCCCAATATGTGATCTATCTTTGAAAATGTCTCAAATATGCATTTGAGAAGAATGTATATTTTGTGCCTTAGGGGTGAAATGTTCTGAAGATGTCAATTAATTCCATCTAATCTAGTGAGTCATTTAGAATTGCTGTTTCTTTGCTGATTTTTTGTTTAGAGGATTTATTCAGTGGTGTCAATGGGGTATTAAAGTCTCCTACTATGAGTGTATTGCTGTCAATCTCTCCCTTGATATCTTCCAGAAGTTTTTTTTTTTTAATGTATTTGGGCGCTCTTGTATTGGGTGCATATATGTTTACCAGATATTCTTACTTTGTTGTTGATGTTTGGCAATTCAATTATGATGTGTCTTGGTGTCAGTCTTTTTGGGTTCATCTTGTTTGGGATTCTGTGTACTTCTTGGACTTGTGAGTTTTTTCTTCCCAATATCAGGAAAGTTTTCTGTCATTATTTCTTCAAGCAGATTTTCTATTCCTTGCTAAGCTTCCTCTCCTTCTGGCTCCCCTATTATGTGGATGTTGTTTCATTTTGTGTTGTCCCAAAGCTCCCTTATGCTCTCCTCCTGCTTTTTAAGTTTTTTTTTTTCCCCAGTTGCTGCTCTGCTTGGGTGTTTTTTTTGTTTGTTTGTTTGTTTTACCTTGTCTTCTAACTCGTTGCTGCAGTCCTCAGCTTCTTGTAGTCTACTGTTGAAACTTGCTATTGTGTTCTTTATTACAGATATGCCATTCTTCCTTTCTTCTTCATTTCCTCTTGATTCTTCCTCATGTCATTGAATTTGTCTTCTATCCCTTTCAGTGTCCTTATAACCATTTGCTCTGAATTCTTTCTCTGCCAAATTGCTTGCCTCCATTTTGTTTATCAGTATTTCCTTTTTGGTGATTCTTCCTTTTCTTTTGTATGGGGGTTGTTTCTTTGTCTCCCCATTTTTTTGTGATTCATTTGTGATTATTTCTATGTATTAGATCAAACTGCTATGCCACCGAGATTTTTTGAGTATGTCTTATATAGTAGATGTTTTGTGGGACCCGGTGGTGTACTCTCTCAGGTCTTCTGGGCTGGGTGTTTGTTCTAGGGATTCCCTGTACTTGGGATATTTGGGTTCTCTTGGTGTAGTTGGGTCTTGAGTGTTATTGTCCCATTCGTGGATAGGGTCTCCTTTCAGGGTGTCTGGTTATGTGGCTCACTCTCTACCATGTTGACTGAACAGCACAAAATACTACTTGACAAGACACAACACAAAGGGAAAAAACACACGAATGTACTCATAACACTAATAATCCCAATAAAAGTGACCACCAGAGTAAAGAAAATTAGGAGAGAGAAGAGAGAGTAAAATGATATCAAGAAAAGGAAACAAGATAAGAGAGAAAAAAAGAAGAAAAAAGAAGAGGAAAAAGTATATATGGAGAGAAAACACCACAAAACAAATAAATAAACCAAAAATGAAAATAAGAAACACCCAGAAAAAAAGGGGGGGAACAGTATCTATAGAGGCAGAGTTTATATACAGAAAGTAAGATTAAGAAATTGAATGTATAGGGGAAGGACCATGGTTCAGTATAGAAGAGATAGAAAGAGAATGAGTGGATAAGAAGAAAAGAAAAAAAAAAGATAAAATGAAAAAAAATTAAAATTTATCTATTTATTCATTTTTTGGGGGGGGGGAAGAGAATAGGGGAGAGAGCAGATATGTTTGAGTTTGAGTGAAACTAATTAAAGACTTATGAGAAGAAGAGAGCAAGAGAGGAGAGGAAAAACAAAAGCATAAAAAATTGATTAGTGAAGAAAGAGAAAGAGAAGAGTGCATAGACTTAGATAGAGCAGGGGGGAGGAAATTAGATATATGAGTAAGCCAACAGAGACTACAATAATAATAACACATCAATAAAGCAGATAAAGAAGATCAATTTTTTACAAGGGGAAAAGAAAGAAAAGAGAAAAACTAAAGCAGGGACAGGAGAAGAGAAAACAGGATAAAAAAGAGAGAAGTGAAGAGGAAAAGGCTGGAAAAAAGAAAAAAATAAGATAAAATACCAGTAAAAAAATAAAAATTAGGATGAAGAAAAAGTAATATAAAAAAATAATAAAAAATTGAAGTTTTGTTCACTTCAGCCAAGTTTTAATGCCCCATGGGGGCTGGTTTAATACCTCACTCTTCTGTTCTGTCTGCCACTTTTCTGTTTACTGTTAGGTAGTCAACACTGTGTTCAAGTTCCAAGTGATTCACCACACCTCTGTTTGTGTCTATATCCACATGCCTTGGCTGCAAGCAGGTGGGACCAATCTGCCCATTTTGCCTGTCTGCTTGCTGTCAATATTAATCACTCAAGCATCTGTTTCTGACAGGGCTATAGGTGGGGGTGGTGCTGTATTGCTTTCTGGGACTGAATGGCCCCTCCTCAACCTGAGGGCCCCTGAGGGCTCTTTAGGGCTATTCAGAGTCTTTGTTTCCTTTACAGCTCAAGGTGTAGGCTGGAAGTGGCTGTATTAGCTGCCTTGAGGCTGCTGGGAGGGGCTGGCTTTTCAGGAGAAAAATGGCTGCTTAGGTTTGGAGGGTCATGAATGTCTTAGTACTGGATTCCTGGTCACCTCTCCCTGTCCTGCTCCTCTCCACAGCCTCTCCACAGATTCCACAAATCTGTACCTCCATCTACAATGCAGCCTCGGTGAGTGTTTTTAATTGAAAAGTCTTATGAACTGGGTTTAGCAAATAAAATCAGACAAAACAGGCAAAACAACCAGGTGGCTGTGAGTTTATCTCCCCCTGGCACCATATGGTTCAGGCAGCTCTTTGTGCCACCTTTCTAGGCACAGCCTCTCATGTCTGTGGACTTACATCTAGATTCCCCAGCCACCAGCAGCCCTGTGGACTTCCTTTCCACAGTCAGATGTTAGGCCTGTTCCCAAGGGATGCAGACTTGTTGCAATGCAGCTTCCTTCTGACCCTCTTGGCCTGGTGGTCGCTTGTCTCTCTCCAACCCAGATCCCCCATCCTACCATTCTCTAGGCATCCTCTGCCCTTTTTGGCTGCAAATTGTCTTACCAGCTGTGTCTAATTTACCAGTTCCAGGTGGATGTTATTTGATTTAGTTGTTCCTTCTATCTGTTCTGTGACAAGGTGCAGGACATATCTGCCTATTTGGCCGCCATTTTCCCTTCCGGAGCTCTTTATAGGTCTTCTTAACCCATGCCCTTTTCTACGAAGCCATGCGGAAAAGCTTTGGCATGTGTCGCACTTGTGTCTTTCCCACTAATTTTCTCCTTTCAGCTGGAAGGCTACTTCTCTTATCCACTTGGTGAACATCTATTCTTTATCCTCAGTTCAAACTATAATCCTCTTCTCATTTCCTCTCTTCTTTCTTAGCACTATATTACCTGTTTCTTTTCTACTTTCTAAGTACCTTGGGCTTACCTCTATTGCAGAGATGGCGAACCTTTTGAGCTCACGTGTCAGATTTTTAAAAACCCTAACTTAACTCTGGTGCTGTGTCACATATAGAAATTTTTTGATATTTCCAACCATAG
Organism: Myotis yumanensis; assembly: GCF_028538775.1. NCBI lineage: Eukaryota > Metazoa > Chordata > Mammalia > Chiroptera > Vespertilionidae > Myotis > Myotis yumanensis. The sequence continues at coordinate 233,870,141 of NW_027223752.1, read as the reverse complement.
TAAAACAAAGATTTATAATTTTGATATTTATTTTATATATTTCAATGCCATTTAACAAAGAAAAATCAACCAAAAAAATGAGTTCACGTGTCACTTCTGACATGTGTGTCATAGGTTCGCCATCACTGCTCTATTGTGACTCTTACAAGTATTATCCAGTCAATTCTTTCTCCTCCTCTGTATTGCACAACCCTCAGGATTCTGGGTCCTCTTTGCCTTTGGGTGTCTAGTGGAGGCCATGTGAGTAATATTCAATGAACCAATGTGCCAAGTTGGAAAGCTTGATCTTCCATTTCCCCACCCAAAAATGAGAGTAATACCTCCTCTTCTTGTATCAAAGGATTTTTGTGGGGACCAAATGACATAATGTCCTTTATAAAAGCATTTGGAAACTGCAAAGTAACACATAATAAATGAAGTTCACATAAAAAATGGTATATTCTCAGCTTTCTTTAACTTGATTTAACTGTGTTATTTGTGCAGAAAACAATAACCTGGAAGTCAAGAGGCCTGGATTATAGTTCCAATTTTAACTGGATGACTTAGGACAAGTCCTTTTACTACTCTGGATTTCATTTCCAGAGCTGAACTTTGGAAGTGTTACAGTACTTGTTCTTCCTTTTCTGTTTTTTTCCCCCTTCTGTCTTTATAGGAGTAAGGCATTGTTCTTGTTCACAAAGGATTTTATTCTTCCACACTTGGTATGTTATATTAGCCATAATAAAATAATAAATATTCAGTAATTAGCTTTTTCATAAAATATACAAATCAATGACAATAGCTATTGTGTGAGCTTATTATTAACATTTTCCTAACTTGGAATTGTTTTCATTATTTAATCAACATTAACAAATGAAAGCTACAGAGCTCAGAATTTAAAGATATCAGCAGCTCTATGTGTGTACATATATGATATTTTATAAGAAATTGTGGCATGTTATTATGGAGATGGAGAAGCCCTACAACATGTCATCTGCAAGCTGGAGTCCCAGGGAAGCTTGAGGTGTAGTCTTGAAAACTGAAGGACCCATAGTGTAAGTCCCATTCCAGATCAAGGGAAGACTCGTGTTCCAACTCAAGGCATCAGAGAGAGAAAGGCAATTCCCCTTCCTCTGTTTATTGCTTCTATTCAGGTCCTCAACAGATTGGTGATGCCCACCCACACTGGGAAAACAATCTTATTTACTCAGTTTACCCATACAAATATTAATCTCATCTGGAAATACCCTCACAGACATACCCGGAGATAAGCCTAACCTGGGCAATTCATGGCCCAGCCAAGGTGACACTCTTATCAACTTGGCACTCATGTGGATCTGCTTAAACCATATTTAATTTTCAAATAGAAATAATAACAAGGTCATAATTCTGCTTAACAAGGAAACAACTATATTGATTACAATAAAAAATGCACTAACTTTTGCTTCAGAGAAAAAAGTACTTGAATGATAGTTACTTTCCTTCTTGATATCCTGAAACTTAAATTCTATGATGTAAAATTAACAGTAGTTAAATACTAATGAGGAGCTTAAAGTAGCCAGGTGGCAGTCTCAGCTTCCATATCAATGGAGTCCCCTTTGTGTCTCCTGGTGGAAGCATTTCTCCCCAGAGTAAAGATGTCTAGGCCGGCAGAGCCTAAGGTCTCAGGAACAGGAAGCCCAAATTTTGCTAGTTGGTCACTAGAACTGGCAGTGGTGGTGCCACTCCCATTTTTGCCCTTTGATTCCTGGACTGGTGAATATTGGATATGGGAAAAACAGAATCTCTTGTTGGATGCTAATTCAGAGCACATGCAGATTCCTGGAGAATCTTGCCCAAGCCCTGCAAAGTGTTGCCTCCTAGCTGGCATTGCAACTGAGTCTTCAAAAGGCCATTCCACTGTTGGATCAGGCCAGCTACTTCAGGATGGGGAGACTGTGGTAAGAGCAGTTAATTCTCTATGACCCTGTGTCCACAATTGATGCTCGCTTTAAACAATAATTCCTACTATTTTGTTGAAGCAGTTGGTAATTATTGCAAAAATACTGAAATGTTTAAAATACCTCTGAGAGGATCAATAAACAACAAAAAGTCATTTCACTGCTATTAAAGTAGAATTTCAGAGAGTGACATATGTATGACTGTTTTCAATATCATAGAAACTGACTAGTGATTTCTGCATCTTTAAAATTTATTTGAAAAGGCTGAGTTTTAGGAAAGAAATATGCCACCCACTGACTGATATTATCTATCATTAAGCCCATCTTTACACTTGGGTTGCGGGAAACGAGTTAAGTCGGCTCGCGTGAATTGCGCGTACTCCGCGGGAGCCGTCTTAAACTCGGTTCATATAGATTTGCGGTGGAGTGCGGGAAACGTGTAAACTCGGGCCGATTGTAACTGCGTATTACCAAATATTTCATTTCAATCGAACCCATACTTCAAAAGATATAGGCATTTTAACGCGCCATCTTATATTTTGGCGGGAAATTCACCCGCAACCCAAGTGTTTATTTTATTTCTCATTTAGGAACTATGAACACGTCTGAGTTATTTGTGCTTAAAAGCAGTGCATATGCCATTATTTCAAGCACATCAAAATACATAAAGTGGAAGACATACTGGTAAACACAAGTAGCTATTTTTTTTTCTTACAAAACTTTAACGGTTTATTGACCGGCACAAACAATCTATGTAAAATAATGTGCTTACTATTTAAATGTAGTCTTAGTAGCTATTTATGATTATCAGTAGTTATATACTTGATTATTATTTTTAAAAAGTCTCGCTGTGTGTCTTATTCTTTCTTTGTACTTTTCAAATTTTCTACAGAATGAAATTTGCTCCCTTAAAATAAGAAGAAAATAGACAGTATTACAAATAACTATGTTTATTTTAATATAATATAATTAAAATTGCACATCATTTAAATTAGAAGAAAATACCCTAAAATGTCAACAGTGGTTTTATCTAGATAGTGAAAATAGATGTTTTTTTCTTCATATGTTATAAAAAAACCTTACTATTTTTAATTGTGGAAAATAACTTGAAAAGTTAAATATGAAGATTGCCTTCAACAAGAATTTGATGATAGCTGTTGTGTGGCAGCATTGTTAGGTTACACACATGAATGACTATACATGAATGATTACACACGTGAATGTGTCTTATCCCAGGAGTTCCCATCCTGTGAACTATTGTTTCCTTAATTGTCCACATAAAAAAAAAATAAAGACAAGAGTCACTTCTCACCAATGGAGAATCACTCAACGTGGTGCTAGCCTCACCAGGATGCTTGGCAGGAGCCCCAGAAAGCACCTGTGTTCCTGCAGGGTGGGAACAGGAAGCCTGTTTCAATGTCCATTTTGACGTTGAAGGGTCTTTGTAGGCCAGATCTGTCAAGTGTGCCTGAATTCTTCTTACAAATAGTCTTAGATTTTTCTGGATCTGTTTTTAAAAATCACAGTTTTACTAGTTATTTTAACACACTTTTTACTTAACCAGGCATTTAACCAGATGTATTGGATGCTTCAAATGTTCCAGGCGTCATGGAAGGAATAAATGATAATGAAATTTATTCTCTCCTGTAGATAAACTTATGGTCTAATAGGAAACTCGAAGTAATACTAGCAGAACTATAATGCGTGCTTTTATAGCTGCATGTCCACGATGCTACAGAAGTCTGGAGGTGAGACATTTAACTCTATCAAGAGGGGTTAAGAAAGGCTTCCCAGAGACATTTAGAAATATAAGTTTTTTACTTCAGGGGCAGTGTAAGTCTGTCCTATTTAAAGGTATTTTTTTCTCACTCTCCCATTCCCTCTCCTTTTCTTTTTTCCTTCTTGCCCTATCTTCCCTCCTTTAACAAATACTTATTGAGTTTAAAATGAATAATTTGGGAAACATTTGAGATTGAATACATGGCCCTACTCTCACAAAGCTGATATCTGAGCCAGATAGGAGAGTACATTTGGGAAAGTGAATGAGTATTTTTTTAAGGATTTGGTACCTATGTAAGTGAAGTTTCCAGATAAAATACAGAACATTTAGTTCAACTTACATTTCAGATTAACAAATACATTATTTTAGTATAAGTAAATTTACATATTGCATAGGATATACATACACCAAAAATTATTAAGTGGGTGTCCTTTTTTTTCCTTTTGCTAAGTCTAGCAACTCTATGTGTAAGGAATATTAGGACATAAGGTTAGAAATATAGGTAGGGATAATACAAACCAATATAAACCATTCTAAGGAGTTTGAATGTCTTGATACCTATAATAGGGAGCCACTGAAGGATTATCAACAAGGTCAGATTTGAAATTTGTAAAGATAATTCTGACTTAGGCAGCAGTGGTGGAGTGGAGAGATGGCATTAACAGAATCACTTGGCAAAGATTGAGAAGAGATTGAATATGAGAGGTGAGACAGAAAAGGGGCTTCAAAATGTCCCCCTCCCAAACCCATTTCTTGTTTCAATGACCAGATGAATGATTTTTCTATTCTACAAGCTGGTGTTCCCAGGAGAAGAGGATATTACCAGACATACCTTTTTTTTTGCATCCACTTATTTTTTTTGAGACTAGGAATCATTCTAAAGCTGTCCGCCTTGGATCTTACCCTTAAACAAAAAAATCTCTCCTCCTAGATTGTTCATAATCTTATTAAACTGTAGTGTGGAAAGAAGGGAAGTTAGACTGAAATTGTTTATTTTTATAAAGGTAATTATTTTGTTGATGTTTGCTCATCTCCAATCTCTTTCAGTCCTTGGCATAATCATCATTCCTAAGAATTCAGTGGGCTCTTGACACACATTCCGATACTTCTGAGTACCTATGTGAGTTGCCAAATATTTAAAATCAAATGTTTAATCAACTAATCTTGTATCCTGGGGGAGCCCAACAGGTTCAAATTCATGCTTAGATATGATATCAACCTTGAAGATGAAATCCTCAGATATCAAGCTTTTATCATAAGTTGTAAAGGAAGTAAGAAAGTCAGAACTTGCTAATAAACAAGTTGACTTTTATCTGCTTTAACAAATATATAAGAAGCAATTGGAATTAAAAGCATTAAGAGAATACAGATGGCCCAGCCAGCATGGCTCAGTGGTTGAGCATCAACCTATAAACCAGGAGGTCATGGTTTAATTCCCCATCAAGGTACATGCCCAATTGTAGGCTCAGTCCTCAGTAGGGAGCATGCAGGAGGCAGCCAATCAATGATGGTCTCTCATCATTGACATTTCTATCTCTCTCTTCCTCCTTCTCTTAAATAAATAAAAAAATATTTAAAACATAGAATACAAATGGATGCTGTTACAGCATGCTTTCCACCATGTCTTAAAAATTTGCAATTTATTAAATATGTTCATGCATTTCTCTAAAATCTTGTTTTCTAATAATTTATTTGCCAAGACGAAGTCTCAGAAAAGTAGAAAAAATATATCTAGGTGTGTGTGTGTGCGTGTGTGTGTGTGCGCGCGCGCGTGTGTGTGTGTGTGTGTATGTGTGTGTACATGTGAACATACATTGCACTGAGGCTTTTACATGGATTGCTACAACTATATAAAGAAAGGAACAATTGCAAACAGCTCAATGATTGAAAGACAGTGCAATATGATAAGGTGGAGACAATTGAGATATTTGAGAGTGCTATTATTAGAACAATACTATTGAAAAGAATTGACTCATGACTTTTCAGCAAGCTAGTAGGAGGGATAAAGCACTGTAACAATTCGAGGTAAAATCATACATTAGCAGAGAGATTAAGATACAGTAGGCATGATACCAATAGTATAATTTCACATCTGGGAAGGAGTGATAAAACTCTCATTTAATTAGCAGGGGAAATGGATGGTCTGACTGAGAGCATTGGAAAGGTCTTATTTTATGTGCTGTTGGGAAAGGAAATGAGAAAGCGAAGAATAACATTTATGGAGCTTGTACTTTGCATCATCAACTGCACTAAGAAATGTATTAGCTCAAACATCCAGCTCATTGGAACCTCTCAACCAATCGCACCCTTTAAGGACAGATTTTTATCATCTGTACTTCACAGATGAAGAAACGGAGGCTTAGCTAGATTAAAGAACTTTGTCCTGATCACAAGTTAAGTGATAGTACTGAGATATGAATTTGGACCTTTGTCTTCAAAGTCCATGCTTTCTATATTTTACCTAATTGCTGCCTGAGATTTATATTGGAACACTAAACCACTTCAGGGAAATTAAGACCATTGCTTTTGGTCTTGACAAAGTACTTTCTACCATGGATCTCTGAAGGTCCGTCCTAAAGAAACATTTTTTTGTTTCCCCATCTTTGTTACTATCTTGGGCTTGGGGCAATGGGTTAGTGACTTAACCAAGGACATCAGTGAACCAACCTTTTCCTAGTCTGGGTGTTTCTCCTTACTATCAGACAACTGTCCTAAACAGTTGTGGCCCATTTGGATGAAGGCTTCTAGCCTATGTAACCTCACACTAGACATTGCTGAAGTCCACACCAATGTTCTAGAATCAAGTTTATTTAAAGAAGGATTCCTGAATAACATGTCTTATACATGAAATATATTGGCATCAATATTAGAAAGAACTTATGCTCTGTTTTACATTTATTTTGAAGCTTAAATTAATTTCACCTACATTTTGAAAATTAAAAACAACAATTTAAATTAGGTTGAATAAAGTCATAACATTTTTATAGTCTATGCAGGCATATCTCAGAAATACTGTGGGTTTGGTTCCAGACCACCAGAGTAAAACGAATATTGCAATAGAGTGAGTCACACAAACATTTTGACTTCTCAGTGCATATAAAAGTTGTTTATACTATACTGTAGTCTATTAAGTATGCAATAGCATCATGTATAAAAAACCACATACATACCTTAATTAAAAAACACTTTATTGCTAAAAAATGCTAACCATCATCTGAGTCTTCAGCAAGTTGTGTTCCTTTTGCAGGTGGTTGTAGCAAACCTTCAATTTGCAAAATAAATGCAGTATCTGCAAAGTGCAATAAAGCAAAGCACAATAAAATGATGCAGGGGTCTATATGGTCTAGTCACCTTGGGCCAAATCCAATTCACCATGTGTCTATAATTTCACTGGGACACAGCTACCTATACCTATTTCTTCTCAATCTCCTGTGGCCATTTTGGGGGTACATGGCAGAGTCCAGTGGTTGTGACCAACACAGCATGGCTGACAAAGCTGTAAATAGTTACTATTTGACCTTTTTCAGTAAATGTTTGCTGACTCCTGCTCTGTGACAGCAGGAGATACTTCAACCTTGCCTTTCCAATTAGATTCTGCACATGCACTTCATCCTGCCTCTTCAAGAGAAACCATCAAACACTTGTCGTATTTGATAGCATCTAAATTTGCTTAGTCATTTCTTCTTCACAACACACATATAGTTCTACAGCAAAGTTATTTTTTTTAAAGAAGGGGAAACATTTCTTTAAAATGCTCATTAAAACACTGTGATATGGCTGTAATCTCCATTTCAGAAAGAAAATATGTTTAGGCATAAAGACAACATTTATGTATTTATTTTTTAAAGTCTGGGTGCCCATTATGATGTCAGGTTCTGAGCTAGGTGATAGGGATGGAAAGGGGGCAGCGGAGACAGAATCCCTACAGTAATTAAAGCAATATAAAGTAATGGCATAAAAATAGGCCCACAGAACAATGGAACAGATCAAGAGCCCAGAAATAAACTCTTGCATACATGGTCGATGAATATTTGACAACACTTTTAATCCTAGCTCTACTGAAAGCAAAATGGGACTTCTTCCTTGGTGGGATGAAGGGGAATGGGAGCTTGGAAATTCAGTGTAATTCCAAAGAAACAAAGCTTTCTATACTATCTCATCTTCCTGAGCAAGTCTCAGAAAATGATATTTCTTGTCACATTGAAAAAAGCCCATTTCCACCAGCAACTGGTGGGGGTGAGGAGAACTCTAACAATAATGGTCAGAGGAACAAATTCTGGAAATCTAATGTACAGCATGGTGATTATAGTTAACTATCGTATTCTGTATTTGAAAGGTGTTAAGAGAACATATCTAAAATTGACATGATTACTATGGTGGTAATCCTTCTGCAATATATAAGTGTATCAAATCAACACAATGTACACCTTAAAATTACAAAATGTTATATGTCAATTATATCTCCATGAAACGGGATGGGGGAGAGTCCTTCGCTTTGGAGAGCTCCTTTTAGATTACATAACTTGCCCCAAGTTATATACTTAATAAATAACAGTGTCAGGCCTGAATGCTTCCAAAGCTCATTTTACGTTAAACTCATGCTTTCCAAACTGAGAAATGGACAGCCCCACCCCTAACACTCTCTATGTAGTGTGAGCCAAGAATATACAAAGATACAGAATTACATGGCTTTGATTTTACTAGACAGTATATACTCTTAAATTTTTAAATATATTTTTAAAATATATTTTTTACTGATTTTAGAGAGGAAGGGGGAGAGAGAGAGAGAGAGAGAGACATTAATGATGAAAAAAAATCATTGATCAGCTGCCTATTGCAGGCTTCCTTCTGGGGATCGAGCCCGCAACCCAGGCATGTGTCGTTGACCGAAATTGAACCTGGGACCTTTCAGTCTGCAGGACTATGCTCTATCCACTAAGCCAAATCGGCTAGGGCTTAAACAAATTTTTTTACATTAAAATGAGCCTGACTCTTTTAAGAAGAAGAATGCAAATTTCAAATGAATATTTAAGATAAAAGACTTCCCATAGATTAATAAGGCTTGCAGTGCCCCAGTACCTAAGGATGAAATATTGTCTCTGGAATACTGTTACGTACAGTAAGAGGAAAAGAGAAAAAGAAATAGGTATTTGAGGGAAAATGCACAAAAGGAGGCCTCATAATAGCTAAGATTTAAGCTGAAGGCAAAAAACAAGAAAAAGTTTGAAGAAAAGAGCCCTCAGAAGCTTACTTGAGAATGACTTTCACAGGGTGTCATCGGTCAACCTGCCACTGAGTAGCCTAATTAAGACATCTGCTAAGAGTTATCAATTGATGGTGGTCTCACTGTCACACCACTTTAATTGACATGCTGTGATTTTGTTCCAGATTAACTTCATAAGTGGTCCTCCTAATAGAAAGATCACTTAAATTAAAAATGGGCTGTACATGGGGATTTGTGATGTTAATAGGACAGTCTAATCTCTGTGTCATTTACATACATCTCCATTTTTCTCAATGCATATTTGCATATATCAGAGGATGTCACTGAAGGCTTCTCAGGGGCAGCATTGGTATGCTAATGAGCATGCAACTGGCACAGTGTCCCAAGTCATTTCTTTGACCTCCCATCAACACTAATTTTGGAGTTGCCTTTGAGCCTCTAGTATTAGTAACATAAAACCCATGTTCCAGAGAAAACATGAGTTCAGCCTATTCACCCAGATGCAATCAATCTTTGAAACACTGAATAAAATTGAAGCATAGAGACTTTATAACATCTGAAGACTTGCTTAGTACTTGAACAATTCAGTATGTCAGTGATGCTAAAAAAATGTCTAAGAATATTGGCTTCATGTGCTAGCCCATCCACCTTCCTCAATGGGGTAGCCCAGGACAGCACATTTGCCAATCTGGGTAAGCCAGAGCAGAGGCCAACTTAAATAGACCTCAGAATAGAGGCTTTAGGAAACTAGGCAGATGTGGTTCCCTGGGGGGCAGACATGAGTCAGAGATTTAGGGTAGACTCTCTGTCCCAGGGGAAAAGAACTCATCACATCATTACTTTCATTGTTGTTTTAATACCAATGCCATCACCTTTGCGCCCAGCAGCTATCAGTTAATGAGATGCTTCTAGACCAGTGATGGCGAACCTTTTGAGCTCTGCGTGTCAGCATTTTGAAAAACCCTAACTTAACTCTGGTGCCATGTCACATATAGAAATTTTTTGATATTTGCAACCATAGTAAAACAAAGACATATTTTTGATATTTATTTTATATATTTAAATGCCATTTAACAAAGAAAAATCAACCAAAAAATGAGTTCACGTATCACCTCTGACACACATGCCATAGGTTTGCCATCACTGTTCTAGACACTTAGTGTTAACTGATTTAACCTTTTCCATGACACATACAACAAAGCACAGATAGTATTAATAGTCCAATATATAGAAGAAACATGAAAGTCTTGAGCAGCTAAGAAATTTGCTGAGGACATGTAGCAAAAGTGAATCTGAAGTTGGCGTGACTGCCAAGAACAATCTCTCTTTCCATTGCTTCCTGCCATAAGAGTGAGTATATAATGAGGGACAGGAGAAAATGGAGGATCTGCACTATTAAATCCAAGACAAGAGACTTATCAACAGTCATACCTTGAGAAAGCCGAGGGCTGACATGTTACTTGTCTTTCCTAATAACCTAGCTGAGGGAATTGGTGTAGAAAGAAGGGGCTGGGCTTAGAGAGTAACTTGGTTGCCAAGGGAGAAAACTGGCTCACAGCCCTGGACAAGAGTGTGGGACATTCATTTACCGGCTCTGTTGGAGCTGGGCTCCCAGCTTTGCCAGGCCTTGGAGGTGTGTCAATGAGCCATTTACATGACCCTTTACAAAGTGAAGCCTATTATTTGGTCCTTCTGCTGGCTTTTATAAAAACCCTTGATGGACACAGTAGGGACAAAATAATGAATGTCCACATGCTGGGTGCCTCCTTAAACATGAAAAGTTGGTCTGAGAAACTTCAGAATCAAAAAGTAGTGGGTTTGTTTACAATACAATCAATATACAGATGATGTATTATATACATCTGAAACCTGTGTAATTTTATTAACCAATGTCACCCCAGTGAATTCAATAAAATTAAAAAAAAAACACAAAAAGTAGCAAGTTTGACACTGAGGAGCACTAAATTTTACAGGAAAATGGAGTATGTTGTGTTCCATACTGTCACCAGTGTTTCTCTAAGGGTAGATGGAGTTCCCACCCACGAGCACTGGATAGGACACATCGGTGACAATGTAGAGCTAGCCTGGACAGGATCTCACACTCTTCCACCAGGATCCATGAGCCCCTGAGCTCAGAGCAGCTCCTTTCTGGGTTGTCAGAAAGCCAGCCTCCTGAAGAAGAGGCTTAGATGGACAATCTCACAAGGGGCAGTGCTTGATGAGATTGGGGTGTGTGTTGTGGGGGTCATCAGACTGAGGTCAAACAAGGTCCGGAAGTGAGGGGTAATGCACAATGAGGGAGGCGGAAGGATCGGAGGGGACTAGGATCATGGTTCTCAACCTGGGGCCATTTTAGTTCTCCTAGAGGACTTTTGGAACTTTCCAGAGACATTTTTGATTGTGAGATAAGAGGTAAGGGTGGGGGAGCTACTGGCATCTTGTAGATGGAAGCTAGGGATGTTGCTAAACATCCTATAATGCATAGGACAGACCCTCCCTCTCCTTTCCCCTCCATCACAGTAAAGTATTACCTAGTCCCAAGTGTCAATGATGCTGAAGATAAGAAACCCTAAGTTAGGGGTACAGGAACTAAGCCAGAAAGTCAAACTGGGCAGGAGATTCTTATGTGCCACTCAGAATGAGATTAGGGATCTAGTGCTGTCCCTTGTTTTGCATCTCAAGGAATGGAGACTCAGAGAGGGAAAGTGACTTGCCCAAAGCCACACAGCTATTGCTAGAAAAACAAGAATTAAAATCTGGTCACTTTACCATGACATGGAGTGTTTCCTTCTACCCACACTGTCTTCTTAAAGTTTATATGGGGAACAGTGCAGCAGGTAACCTGGTCAAAACACCAGACTTGGCTTTTATTTCTGAGGTTGCCCAGTGATGAGCATTTAGTGCCTCTAATTAATCTAATAGCTAACAGTACCTTTCCTTTCCTTGGTTTGATAACTGAGATAGTATGGGGTCCTGGAAATAAATGGCAGAAGGGAAAGGAGACCTATTGTGCATGCAGCAATTTCTAGAAGCCAAATTGTTCTGGGAGCTTCACTGTGCTTGCTTAATTTACTTTCACAATAACCTTAGGAGGTAGGTATTATCTCCATTTCAAAATGATGAAACAGGCGCAGATGGGTTTGGTCAAGTGCCCAGGGTCTCACAGTTGATAAGTTCATAACTTTTCAAAGCTGATATTCTGCGTCTGCAAAAATGTAAGTTCCACAGAGGCAAGGATTCTCGAAATACGTTTGTTCATTGATTGTTTTTCCTAAGTGTCTACAACACTGATGGTGCATAGTAGGAGCTTGATAAAAATTTGTTACATTACTGACTTAAAACCACTGAATTATATAGGCCTTAAGACTTGAAGACTGGGGATTTTTGAGTTTAATAAAATATAAAACATCAAAGTAAAATCTGCTTCTTTTAAATTTTGGAATCCAGCAGCTTTCAAAACATCTGCAAGGGAGCAGAGTATTTAAAATACCTCCTCCAAGCTGTCTGATGCCAAGTGTTGAAGTATACCAAGTGACAGCCGTGTCCTAGGAGTATCGGAGGAAGAGTGTGTGCAGCTGTTACATTATTTAGAGTATCTTTAAACAAAAGCTGTGGTTGAGGAGAGAAAAAGCATGACTACCTCATCAATTGTTCCAGCACCTGGGCCCAGCAATAAGGAGCTGACTGTGGGAGTTGGAGAACTTTGAGGAGGCACATTACTTCTCATCTCTTTGTACCTAAGCTAGTATACATGTTGACTAACAGCCTTCCATCCAGTGCTTCCCAAATTATAGCAACTTGCTCAGAAATAGAGCCTTCTCATCCCTGCATCCCAGGACTTGGTCCATATAGGCACCGAATAAATACTTGTTGAGTGAAATAATGGTTGTGTTTCTATAAACATGGTATTTCTCTTGGTTGAGGCATGCATCCTGGGAATTGCGATTTCTATGACCTTCCCCCAAGAAAAACTTCTGGTTTATTTTGGATCAAGGCAGGATGTAACTAATTTTCACTGCTTTTATAGTTTATAACATCCTGTTGACACTTAACCTCATATTATTTTCCCAACAGTCATCTGAGATGTTATATCCAGGTTACAAGTGAATCAAAGGAGGCTCAGAATTGAGGAATCTTTTCGAGGCCACTCAGGCAGGAAGTTGTAACATTGGGATGTAAATTCTTTTACTGAGCTTCAGATGGGACTAGTTCTGTGCAGTAAAGTACTAACCTTGACAAAGAAAGGTCTGGCCATTGACTGGCTCCTAGGAGATAACCTTGGAATGTTCTCTCTGTTTACAATCTATGCTAAAAATGGGAGTCTTTGACCATGTAGTATAAGCTTGACCTTTTGGAGGAGCTAAAGACAAAGGTCATCCATGTGGGCAGCCAACCATGTCTATGTGACCAACTCCTAGTCAATGTTCTAGACATGAAGGCTCAGGTGATCTTCCTTGGCCTTCCAGGTGTGCTGCCACATTTTGTTTCTGGGAGAAGTAAGCTCTGTCTATGAATACAATGGGAAGCTTGCATCTGGAACTCTCCTGGACTCTGCCCTATGTGCATCTTCTTGCTTTTGGCTTTAATCTGTTTCCTTTTGCTATAATATGCCATAACTGTGAGTATAATAGGTTTGCTCAGTTCTGTTTGTCTTAGTGAGTCATTAAACCTGAAGGTGGTCTTGGGATCTTTTGAACTCCCAAGTTCCTACAGTTTCTCTCTGCAACCCTGGGATGGTCAACAAGAAGGATTAATGAGGAGGGAACTTTACTGCCCAAAGACCAAAGTAGATAAGACTGTGATCAGGTGAGATGACTTCCTAAGAGGAAGGGGAACATGGGCTCAGTGGCCATCACATTCAGCTCCTTTTCTTTGTCCCATTGTTAGCAAGGTATCACCTTACCTCGAGAATCCATCACCAAACCAGAGATGCTGTCTGTTGTGGCACATGCTGGAAGAGTAAAGAAGGTTTTCTGCCAAATTAACAACCTTGGCAGCATCTCCCTCTCCCACCCTCCATCCCCTCTCTTTCTTTCCCTTTGTCTTCTAGCTTTCTCTTCTCCTCTGCTCCTCCCACCCCCACCTTTTATTACTATGTGCCTGGCATTGTGCCAGGTTCTTCGAAGACAGAAACACAGCAGAGGCAACATTGTGAGTGGTTACTTTTGAGTTAAATTCCCTGGCTTTGGGTCTTGCCTCTTCTACCTTCATGTTCTCAGTCTCTTCCTAGGTAGGGCCGGGACTAGGGTAATGCCAGTGAGGAACTCTAGTCCCAGCACTGCTTTATCTGGAACATAGGATTCAGAATCTAACTTCTGAGGTTATGAGAATTACAATTACTTCATCCCTCATGCTCAGCCCCTTCCAATACAGAGTAAGCACTATCAAAGTGCTAGCTATTCTTTTCAGTGCTTTTGTATGAATATTTTAGCTCAATCTAAGGTATATGGATTCAACTCTGATACAGGTAGGGTAGTTTCACAGGACTGGCATGGAGCCTCCATCCCTCCTAGGGTAACTTAGCTCTCACTATAACTAAGATGCTTAAATTTTCTCCAGGAAATGAATTCTTTGGTCACCAACCTCCTACCCCCTGGCAATGTGACATGACACAATCTTACACAGGTATTTGTTATCTAAAATATGCAGATGCTGAAGACAGGACTGCCTAGGATTCCCATGACCTGCAGGGCAGCATAATTCTTAAGGATGATATTTGGAGCCCTTCTTGGTCTGAATCAGGGAAGTGGCTTTTAACCTTGACTGTACATTAGCATCCCAAGGGGATTTTTACAAAGTCTTGATGCCCAGATCCACCTCCATCAGTTCTTATTTAATATTCCTGGTGTGTGCCAGCACGATCATTCCTGTAAGCTCCTCCAGGGTTCTCACCTGCCCCTGTATTGAAGGACATCTTGCAGCTTCATCACACGCTAGTGCCCTCCTCCAGATACCATGCATTTTCCTGTCTGAAGACACTACTGTTGGTCCCACTACCTGGTGTGCTCTCCCTTTTTTGTCCTCCTGTGCTGGGCCGACTCCATTGATAATGTCCTAGAACAGTGATCGGCAAACTGTGGCTCAGCAAACTGTGGCACGCGAGCCACATGCGGCTCTTTGGCCCCTTGAGCGTGGCTCTTCCACAAAATACCGACTTCTGCGCATGGGCCATGAAGTTTCAATTGCACTGTACGTGCGCGCTCGCACGTGGTATTTTGTGGAAGAGCCACACTCAAGGGGCCAAAGAGCCGCATGTGGCTTGAGAGCTGCAATTTGCCGACCACTGTCCTAGAAGATAATGGATGAGAAAATCCTTCACAGACTACAGAGTGGAATATGAATGTAGGGGATTATTGCTATTATTTCTGGGGCAGGCGGGCTATAACCTCTTGTGAGATCATCTATCAACACAGAAACCCTGTTGCTGCTCACTGAATTGTACCCCTGTGACCCAAAATATAATGTATTTCCCACTGTACTTAACTTAATACTGTGGGCTGACATGTACCTTGAACTGAGCTGGGTGCATAATATTTAAATGCTGAGCCCGACAGTTTATAACCCAAGGCAGCTCACTTCCTCCTTTTGGCAAGCTGCCCAGCCAAGAAGAGAAGAACAGTGGAATGAGGGATTGAATAAGATTAGGGTGGGATGGTGTTTCTCCAAAACAATCCATGTCTGAGATTTACTTTTGATATCTTGATGAAAGGAACATCTTTGTTCATTTTGATGATCAGGCATGCTCCTTGGCTACCTCCCACAGCCACCTTTGGATTGTCAGTTTCAGCTGCCCTCACACTGGGTCAGAACCATTTCTTGTTGATTTAAAAACCCAATAGTAGATCATCTGACTGGAGTTTGATATTGTGGTTCAACAGCCTGCTGATCTGCCAGGGCCTGCAAAAAGGAAAATGCTTGCTGGACACTTCTGCAGGTCAGAGTCAGTGGGGAGGGTAGAGTAGGGTACTCCTGCCCTTGTCTCTTAATATTGTGCTGAGAAAACAATTCAATCATAGAGCAAAGAGGATGTTTGAAATAGAAGGCAGCTTAGGCATCAATGCAAAGACCCTAATTTTATTTTGTTATTTTTCAATTATAGTTGACATTCAACATTATACTAGTTTTAGGTGCATAGCATAGTGATTAGACATTTATATAACTTATAAAATGATCACCCCGTTAAGCAAAGATAATTTTACAGATAAGGATATGGAGACTCAAAAGGATGAGAAATTTGCCAAGCGATTTGATGCTTAAATTTATTAAATTTAGATGAATGTCTCATCTAAGTCACTTAGATGAGGCATCTCTTATCCCCAGTTGTCCATTCTTTTAACCCTATCGTGTTGCCAACTACCAAGAGTGACATCTGTCCAAGTCAAGAAGGACCCAATTAGGCAGTGTTTAGAACATCATTTCCCTTTTGTATTGTAACAATAATCAGCCAATCAAAAACAGGCAGGAGCTCCCCTCTGCACCTGACACAGATTTCAGAGCTGTGAGGGGGGCCTTGCACTGTTCTCAGTCAGATACCAACTTCAAATGATGGTAGGATAGTGGTAATCACATGCAGGATTATTGAATAAGGGCCTTATATGTATTCTTACCTACTAGAACATGCTATGTAATTTGGGAATCAAATTTGGATTGTTACTTTGTGTTATTCAAGGTTGACACAAAACAAAAGAAAAAAATGATCTATGAGTATCCAGATTTCTGAATTGAGTTTGAGGGTGTTAATTAATCATGGCCCCTCCTCTTCAGATTTTGAACCCATTGAAAAATAGCCTCAAGGAGTCAAATAATGATTAGAAAGTCAACTTTATTGCAGTTAAGACTTGAACTGGACAGCACATCTTGACCCAAGTAGTTGAAATGAGCTAAGCTACCCAATGTAGGGCCTGGAAAAATCATATCCATATGGCAGGATGTAGGAAATAGAGCAACTGTGACCCAGAGGAAGGTGGAAATAGATATATATTAGGGATCAGGGAAGAGAGAGAGAGGAGAGGGAAAGGGACTCATTGCTTTATTGCTCTAGTAAGAGGAGGCTCACCTCCTGGTGAGAGTGGCTAGAAGTAAATGGAGATGATGAATATTACTATGTTACAGGCCAAGGAAGGGTCATGCAGAGAGAAAGAAAAGATTCCCCTACATATTTAAGCAATAGGAGTGAGTATAAGGAAAATACAGACCCATGAAACCATTGAAGAGGTGGTGGAACCCAGGCTGCAGAAATGGGCAGAATACATTGTCCCTCAGTTTTACTTTTACTTTTACCTTTAATCATGGTAAAAGACAAATAACATGCAATTTACCAACTTAACCATTTAAACTTTTAAAAAATATATATTTAAGTATACTTCATTGATTTCAGAGAGGAAGGAAGAGGGAGAGAGAGATAAAAGCATCAATGATGAAAGAGGATCATCCATCTTCTGCCTCCTGCAGGTCCCCACTGGGTTGCACATCTCCCACTGGGGATCAAGCCCTTAGCAACCAGGGCATGTGCCCCCACTGTGAATTAAATTGTGACCTCCTTGTTTATAGGTCTATGCTCAATCGCTAAGCCACATTGTCTGGACCCATTTTTTTAAAAAAAAAATTAATTAACTTTACTAGGGTCTAATTTATACACATTTTAACTATACAGTTAAATGATTTCAACAAATATATTCACCAGTGGACTTACTACCCTATTAAGATACAGAACATCTTCTTCAGCTGAGACAAACTTAACCAGTTGTAAGTGTAATGTTCACTAGTGTTAAGTGTATTTCTATTGTTGTGCAAACAATCTCCAGGACATTTTTATATTGTCAAACTTAAATTATATGCCCATTAAACTCAAACTCCTCATTTCCCTATTTCCTCAGACCCTGGTAACCACCATTCAACTTTCTGTCTTAATGCATTTGACTACTCTGGGCACCTCATATATGTAAAACCATATAATAATTATTTTTTTGTGTGTGACTGGTTATTTCATTTAGTGTAATGTCCCCACAGTTTATTCATGTTATAGCATGTATCTGAATTCCTTTCCTTTTGAAGGTCAAATAATATTATATGGATAGACCACATTTTGTTTATCCATTCATTTGTAGATGGACACTTGGGTTGCTTCCATCTTTTGGCTTTTGTAAACAATGCTGCCATGAGCATGGTTGTGCAAATCTCTCTTGAAGAGCTTGCTTTCAATTCTTTGTTAAATACCCAAAGTGGAAATGTTGAATCAGGGTCTTTCAGTTTTTGTTGTTGTTGTTGTTAATCCTCACCCGAAGATATTTTCCATTGATTTTTAGAGAGAGTGGAAGGGAGAGGGAGAGACAGAGGAACATCTATGTGAGAGACACATTGATTGGTTGCCTCCTGTATGCACCCCGACCAGGATGGGGGAACCTGCAACCAAAGTACATGCCTTTGACCAGAATCGAACCCGAGACCCTTCAGTCCAAGGGCTGACGCTCTATTCACTGAGCCAAACTGTCTAGGGCAGGCAGGGCCTTTCAGTTTTGACAAAGGAAAGCTTGATGCTGCTACAATTAAACAGAAGTCAGGGGCCAGAATTCCACAGATGAAAAGGATATACAGAGCAAGGGTATCTTCTGGGATTGGTAGGATTGAGGCGTGGGCCTCCCAGGGGGTGAGACACAGTGCTGAGGTTTTGCACAGCAGTGAGGAGGAGTTACAGGGAGGCAGTGAAGTCCTTGTTTTCGGGGGAGCCTCCAGAGGCGATGGAAAGAACCTGGGGCTTGGGTGGGTGTGAGAGCGGGAAGGAGAAAGCTTCCCGCCTCTCCTCCGATGGAAAGGGACACAAACGTGGTGGCAGTCTGGACCCAGGAGTGTGTTTTGCTCTTAATTCTTATTCTGAGTGGCATGTACATTTGCTTGTAGGTAAAAGGTAAGGATAAAGGATAGAAAAGATCTTTTGTTTAATATACAAAGAGGAGGAGCCGAGTCATATGGAGTCCCCATTGAAAACCAGAGTCTACCACACATGTATGAGAAGTAAGACATTCCTGTCCTAACCTCTACCTGTTACAGGATCACAGCATCTAAAGAGGAGGCCTGATCCAAGCAAGAATTTCACTTATTTCCACAAGGCTAGTCACATATCTTATCCTAATTCTATACTGGGAAAAGGCTGGCAGTAATAATACCCACCATTTATTTACCTCAGTAGTCCTCAATCTGGGACACCAAAATGGTCCCATCTCCAGGGGACCATTAGAAATGTCCGGGGACATTTTTGGTTGTCACAAATGGGATGCTGCTAACCATCCTGCAATGCCCCCTCAAGAAAGACTGTCCTAGCCCAAATGTCAATAGTGCTGAGGTGGACAAATGGGATTGGTTATATCCTTTTCTCAGGTATAGTCTAATTTTGTCCTCACAAACACATGCCAACATACTGATTCTTGCTTTATTTTATTGAGTAGGAATGTGAGAGGTGAGTCTGAACCGTTTAACTGCCCAGAGGTTCAGTACTAAGGTCAGGTGTACTGCCTCCTGAGACCACTTCCCTTTGTTCACACCTTAAAGGGTCGGATGAGAAGCAGCCTCTGAGGGTTGAAGTCACTGATAAAGAAGTTGGAGGAGGAAGGAGCATTTATCCAGTGTCTGCTGTGCTGTGAGGTTCAGCGTTAGCCCTAATCCTTGTCACATTTCCAGCCCTTTACTGAAGTTTGGTATGTGGCAGCTCAGAAAATTATATAGCTTGTAAAAGGTCACATTCAAACCTCGGTCTATGCTAAATTTGGCTCTTTAAAACCCACTGCTCCTTTATTAGAATATGTGCGATTAAAAATAATTTGTTCAAAAGCATTAATAATAAGGCGCAAATATCTAGACACTGCCGATTCTACTCATTTACTCAAATAAATAGGTGTGTGTGTGTGTGTGTGTGTGTGTGTGTGTACAGATCTCTCGTGTTTTAATGACCAGGAGATTTTTGTTTGTTTTCTTCAATTTTTAGTTTGCAACTTACCACCCATATAGATTTGAACAAATAGCTTACCTGGCTGTGTCTGGACTTCCTCACCTGTACCACAGAGATGCTCAGAGTGGGGGCACACCAGAGCCGGGACGGGAAGCATTACATGACATGATGTAAGGAGAAGCAGAATTCTCTCCATTCCAGGGTAACTTGCATTGACACTGTAGGCATGGCGGGGAGGCTCTGATAGATAGCGCCAGGGCCAGCAGGGGTGGTAGTGCCCTCAGCCACTGCTGCGTTCTCCTGGCCAGCAGGAGGCAGGGCTGATGAAGCCAGCTTTGGGGCATGAGAGGAAAAAGCAAAGTGTCTATGGAAGCTTCAAGGACAACAGAGGTGTTGGCTGTGGGAGACTTACTCACCCTCCCAGGACTGCCAGGAATATAGGGGAGACATTTATAAACTCCTGTCTTTCAGCCTTGTGAGTGAGCCAGAAAAGCAGTGGTGTCTATTTTTATCCTCAAGGCAGCAACACCACAGGAAACATGGACCACAAAAGTTATAGCTGAATAAAAGCCACCTGGAGCAATTTAGGAGAGACCTGATGTCATAAATCGACCCGAGTCTTTTTCAGAAGCCTTGGAATAGCAGTGGGAGAAAATGTACCCAAGACGGATGGGCAGCAGCTTCAAATCTCTACTTCATCACTTCCAAGCGTCATATTTAGAGGGTCCCCAGATTTCTCTGAGCCTCAGTTTCCTCATCAAAGAAAACACTGTTTCACATGGTGGCTGTGGATCTTCAACATGATCAACTCAACAGAAACACTTTGCAAACTGCCAGGCCCTGCACAGGTCTGGGAGGTTGCTATATTATTCCCAACCAGTCAGTGATACCATGGATGTTAGTCTGTGAAAAGAAATTCTAATTTATGTTCTATGTGGTGTCGTTTTTGAATCTCATGTTCTCACTCATCAAACACCTTAAAATATACTAGTAGAGGCACCTAGAGTGGCAGAAATAGAAAAATCTATCATGTAATTCAGAGCATCCTCCTCTTGGCAGCTCATTGGAAAGGGGAGAGCATGTCTTATTAAGCTCGCTTAATTCAAGAGGGAGATGGAGAGTTGCAAATGAGAAATGCAGATCTAAGAAGATATCCCACAACGTGCCTGGCTTTAATAATTGCTCAAATAAGACAATCTAGTCTCTCTCCTCTCCACCTCATATTCATGCTTACAATATTTGTAAGGTCATATTTTTAGGGTTCCAGGTTTCAAATAAATGTCACAGTGTCAAAGATCCATCTCAAACCTGTCTATCCTATCCCAACCTATTATATCTCTCTGTTCATTCCCTCATCATATTCATCACTATTTGAAACTATCTCATTGTTTGATTTATGTGTATGGTTGATTGCATATTTTTCCAGGTGATAAACTCCTTGAGAGCAGGTCTTAATCACCTCAATATCTCCAATGCCCAGCTTCATGTCTGGCTCATAACAGAAGCTCAAAAAATATTTCTTGAATGAATGAATGAATGAGTGAATGAATACCCAAATCCCAAACACAATGGTACTGGGGCAACTGTTTGCAAGAAGTGTCAGTTGGGACAGAAATGAGGCAGATACAGTGGGGGCAGTGGGAAGTGGCAGAGTAGCTTGGACAGAAGGGGTGGACAGTCTGACTTGCTGGGAGCAGGAGTGTAATGGTGGGGGACTTGGAAGGGGACCCCTGCATGGCAGGGAGCAGAAGCTCCTGCCCATGGCCCCCAATGGCACCACCATGAGCCTTTGGAACCAGCATGCTCAGAGGCCAGTGCACTGAAATCTCTAACAGGCAGAACATTCGTCAGTGCCTGAGGTGGGATGCAGGGTTGCCAAGGGAAGGAGGAAGAGGTGCAGGGATCCTGGAGGCTGCTCAATGGCCAGTGTAGGAGGAAATGACCAAGATGCTTATGCGGTCATTTTCTATACTGTTGCCCTGGGCAACAGCTCTTATTCAGAGAATAGGAAAAAAAAACACCTCTTAAAACACAATAAAATCCTTAGCTCCAAAGCTCCTTAAGACATCTAACAGTTTTCACATATTTATGTGTTTATGAATTAGGCACTGGGATAAACACTTTGCCCACATTATCTCAGTTAGCCCTTCCAACAGGTGTTTTTTTTTATTCCCATTTTACATATAGAAAAACTGAGGTTCAGAGAGTGAAACAGGCTAATAAGTGGTGGAGCTGGGATTGGAGACAAGTCAGTCTGACCCCAGATTCAGTGTTTTTAAACTACCATTGACAATTGCATGTGAATTTTCTAAATTTGATGACAACTTTTTAGAACTGTGTAAAAATATTGGGGCCCTCTGGGTTCTGTCTTAGCCCATCTTTATTATGCTTATGCTACACAATCCCAAGGGATGTCTTAGTCATTTCCTTTGCACCAGTCCCACGCCTATGGTTCTGAACTTCAGAAGTCTTCATCCAGCCACCTGCTGATGTCTTTATCTGGCTGTCCATTAGAAGCTTCCACTCCACATGTCCATAACTGAATTCACCATTACCTCCCCAAACTTTATTTCTTTCAAATATTACCTCTCCTAGTTAAATGACACACTCCAGCTGTTCCAGAGATAAATCTGGAAATTATTCCTAACACCTCCCTCCCTCCCCTCATTACCCTCCTTAGTCTTGCTCCAATATGTTGAGTCCATCCTGGTAGACACAGACTCAGTTTATTATTATTGATGATGACAGCTGGTTTTAACTGGTCTTCTTGTCTTTAGTACTGGCTTTCACAAAGCCACCGTATTTAACATTACAGGGGTAATTTTAAATGAATATTGAAATGAAAACCTGGTTCAATTACTCTTTTGTCAGGTCTTTCTACTCAGAATTCTTATTGCCCACCAGGCCTTGGCAGTATTTCCCTATTTTACAGTTTTTAAACATGCCTCCTGTGTGTATCTTACCTCTTCTCTTCTTCCTTTCCCCCTCACATCTTTTCTTCATCCTTTGCATGGATTTTCTTTAGCTTCTTCTTTATGCCAGGCTCTGAAACAAACTTTATAAGAAAGGTGACAATATAAAAAATATTTTCATGTACATTAACTAATTTATTTCTTACAACACTGTTGACCGGCATGTAGACTTCTCTTGTACCAGGTCCTTGGCTTTCAGGTCCTGTAATGTCTGCTTCCAGTGTCTCTGTGACTGTTTTTACCATCCCCATCCATCCCAATCCATCGTCAATACGCAGAGATCTTTGACTCAATGCGATCAGGATAAGTGGTGTTTAATCAAAAGCTGGGAGGCAGGGCGGGTGGAGGGGAGAGGAGGGCAGAAGCATCTGGTGTGATAGATAGGTATCTACTGGTTGCAAATATTCAACGTGTCCTGGGAATGAGTCAAGATACTTTCCACTGTTCTGGCGAAGTGGCTAAGTGGAAGGCAGCTACAAAAGTTTCTCCCATGGCTGTTGGTGACTGTCTGACTCACTGGACTGTGAAGTCCACAAAAGCCAACACTACACCTTATTTTTCTTTGTGTCTTGAAGACCCAACACAGACATGGTTGTTCAATAGATAGTTATCTATTATATGGATCAATGCTTAGGAATCTAGAAATGGGAGGGAGCTTAGCCAGCATCTTTCCATACCACAGTCTCCTGAATTCCAGTCGGCTGTGCCATCGTTGTGCACAATGGATCTATGCAATAGTTTGCACATGTTTGGTGACATTTGAGTCTTGCCTGTGTTCTCATTCATTACTTACTTACATTTTATTATTGTTTACTATCATTACCAGGTCTAATTTGGCAGGTAAAGGCACTGAAGCTTAATGTGATCAGAAGACGTGCCCTAGCTTAGGAATTTGTATCAGAGCTGAATTTGGACATCGGCACTGGGGTCCTGAATTCTGGGCTACACAGC
Organism: Myotis yumanensis; assembly: GCF_028538775.1. Classification (NCBI taxonomy): domain Eukaryota; kingdom Metazoa; phylum Chordata; class Mammalia; order Chiroptera; family Vespertilionidae; genus Myotis; species Myotis yumanensis. The sequence goes on along the minus strand of NW_027223752.1, from coordinate 233,846,353 downwards.
CAGCCCTTCCTGCCTCTGTGCCTAAGGCTCTCTCTGCTTTTTGAGCAAAGGAGCCTTGCTGTAAGGAGACTGGCAGCCATCCGTGAGGTGAATGTAAGAAGCCATGTGGGGCAAACTGCCTTCGTGCTTCCTGGAGAGAAGGAGGGAGCTTGGGAGAGGGAGAAATTCAAAGTCTCTTCTAAGAGCTGAGCTGGGGAGGATGCTGGTGCCCCAGACAGGAGGGGAAGCCAGGCAGATTTCTCTCTGAATTGAGCTGAGAACGCTCACTCACCACACATTCCAGCCTAGATTTTGGAAGGAAAAGATATAATGCCCTCTTAAAACTGTTCTCTCTTCCTTTCCGAAATGAAGGTCAGCAGGGGAGATAAGTGGCGCCGGAGATGCTAATGAAAGAAAACCCAGGTGACTGCAGAAGCAATTTAAAGATTTGCCAGGATTTGTTTTGGCCCCAGTGGCTCTGCCTTCTACTTGCAATTCCTCCTCAGCTGGCTGGATGGGGAGATAAATACATTTTTAAAAAGTCCAACATCCAGGCACTTTTGAAACCAGGGAAAGCAGAACATGGGAGGCTTAAAATATTAATCATGTATCCGGGCTTGCCAGAGAAAAGAGAACGGTGTGCTGCAGGTGTAATGCAGGGAGAAAATCCCCTCCAGCGACGAGTGATATGGAGGTGGATTTCACTCATGTGTGCAGTGGACATGACAGAAAACTTGATTCATTCTGAATGCAGACCTGGATTCAAAGGCCCCTCCTTAAAGGGAAAGCTGCAGGCAAGGAGGACATGCCGAGACCTCATTAAACTATCATTAAACAGCCAATAGGCTCTAGGCTGAGTCCAGAAATATAGATGAAAGGCTTTAGGAATGTTGGATTAGCAAACAAGGCTCAGATGTTCAGAGGTAGGAGTTAATGGCAGGATTCAAGAATCCCCAAGCAGAAGCCTGAGAGAGGAGTCATCCATTGTTCATCCCCAGGGCTCCCTCTCAAGCCAGACCTACTTCCTGTGTTCACCTTGGGATTTTTTTAAATTTAAATTCTTTATTGTTTAAAGTATTATATAAGTCTCCTTTTCCCCCATTGACCTCTCCTGACCGCTCCACCCGCCCCCCTCCAGCATATGCCATCACCCTCCTACTGTCTGTGTCATGCTCATATGTATGCATACAAGTCCTTTGGTTGATCTCTTACTCCCTCACCCGCCACCCCTTCCCTCATAGGTTGGACAGTCTGTTCGATGCTGCTATGTCTCTGGTTCTATTTTTGTTCATCAGTTTATGTTGTTTCTTATATTCCACAAATGAGTGAGATCATGTTATATTTTTATTTCTCTGACTGGCTTATTTCACTTAGCATAATGCTCTCCAGTTTCATCCATGCTGTTGCAAATGTGAGAATTACTTCTTTTTTTACAGTAGCATAGTATTTCATTGTGTAGATGTACCACAGTTTTTAATCCACTCATCTGCTGGTGGGCACTTAGGTTGTTTCCAAATCTTAGCTATTGTAAATTGTGCTGCCATGAACATAGGGGTGCATATATCCTTTCTGATTGGTGTTTCTGTTTTCTTGGGATATATTCCTAGAACTTACACTGGCTGCACCAGTTTGCATTCCTACCAGCAGTGCAAGAGGGTTCCTTTTCCTCCACATCCTCTCCAGCACTTGTTGTTTGTTGATTTGTTGATGACAGCCATTCTGACAGGTGTGAGATGGTACCTCATTGTCATTTTGATTTGCATCTCTCAGGTGATTAGTGACTTTGAGCATGTTTTCATATGTCTCTTGGACCACCTTGATTTCTTTTTAATTTTTTTCTTTAAATATGTTTTTATCGACTTCAGAGAGAAAAAGGGAGAGGGTTAGAGAGATAGAAACATCAATGATGAGAAATAATCATTGATCAGCTGCCTCCTGCACACCCTCTATTGGAGATCAAGCCCGTAACCCAGACATATGCCCTGACTAGGAATTCAACTGTTGTTATCTCCTGGTTCATGGATTGATGCTCAACCATTGAGCAACACAGGCCAAACTCATATTGGTTTCTTAATACAGGTTCCAGAGATTCAGTTTCCATCTGATTTTCTTCAGAATGGCCGCTGCCATGCACCAGTTGCATTCAAAATCAGTGGAAGTCTATTGGACTCCCTATTTTGGTGCTGCCTAGCATAAACTCATAAGATAGTTTTTGAATTAAGGATTGTAATTCCACTTTGCATAAGAAAAGGGGTGGAAAAACTGAGACTCCAAGCAGTAGGGAAGCATCTATTGTTCTAGAATTTTAGAGTTCTTAGAGCTCGGTTTTTGATCTTGAGATCCTGTCTTCCTTCTGGGATGTTCTTAAGGACTAAATGTTCTATTTTTATTCCTGAAGCTGTGCATAATACCATACTTCATCATTCCTGGAACTTGCCCCTGATTCTTTAAGTAGAATAGCAGCTTGCTGTCTCTTACTCACAACTGTTTCAAACCTATATGCCTCTATTTGCTTTGGATCTTTTTGTTTGAATCCCAGATTTGTCTATTGAAGAAGCTTTCCATTCTCTACCTGCATTGCTGTCTCCTCTCCCCTCACTCCCCGTGGAAGAACCCACAAGCACCTGCCATGAGTAAATCTGGGGAAGGTGCTTACCTCCATCTTAGAACAATTCTGTTCTTCAAGACTTGGACTTTAATCATTGGAACCTAAACATGTATGCCAAACTGTAGGAACCACTTTTAAAATAGTAAGTGGGTTATGTCTTTGTATAACAGTTAAGTCTTCTTATGATGGCAAAATTACTTAGTTTGGTAGAAGCAACATTAGCCTTGGGGACTCAGGTTTGAGTTTCACATCTGTCATCTAGCTGAGTGGCAGTAATGGTTTTCTTAACTTTCTGTTTGCTTATATATAAAGTGGAGTCAATTACACCTACCTTAACAGTTTATTTATTTATTTATTTTTCTTAAAATATATTTTATTGATTTTTTACAAAGAGGAAGGGAGAGGGATAGAGAGTTAGAAACATCGATGAGAGAGAAACATCAATCAGCTGCCTCCTGCACACTCCCTACTGGTGTTGTGCCCGCAACCAAGGTACATGCCCTTGTCTGGAATCGAACCTGGGACCTTTTAGTCCGCAGGCCGACGCTCTATCCACTGAGCCAAACCGGCTAGGGCTATTTATTTATTTTTTATTAGAGATGCCTTTATCCCAATCAAAGCATTTCCAGAACAAAGAGTTAATTTGAGGTGGGAGGACTCTCCTAGAAACTCTATCTATTTGTGTAAGTTCTAAGACCAGGCATGGTCTTTAGTTGATGTCGAAGAGACTACGGGGTGGTGATTGCTATTCCCACAGACTGAACAGCAGTTGGCAGAGGAACTTCAAGAGGTTTTCATCACTACAGGGTTGGCATGGCACTGTGCAAGTCGGAGTCCTAATTTGCTTGAATGCTGAGTGAGGGCAGAGAAGGGCACATGAGATGCCAATTCATTTGTGATGACCACAAGCTCTTCACTTTCTCAGGGTGCCTGAATGACCATCTATTCTTGATCGTGAAATTATTAGAATTGACTCAAGATTCACCAATTGGATGGTTTCATGTGGTCAGCTCCTTACTCAGACTTTCAGGGTCCCATAAAGAAGGATGGCTTTCTTCCTCCTGCACCAAACTTGACCACAGGTGCTCTGAAATTTGGCTCCCAAGATGGGTTATCAGGGGCATTTCTTCTTCAAGCCTCACTTCCTCAGAGGCACAGTGCTGGAACATGGATTACCCTTCTTCTTCTCTAAGTCTCAAGGTACCCACCAGAAGTTCCTCCTATCTCTGTCTTCCCCATAAAAATCTGGACTTGCAACACATGCACATATATACACACATTCCATGTTCTTCACAGCATAGAACCAGATGAACATTAAGAAGGGCTCAGAAGCTGGTAAGCCAAAAAACCTTATCCTTTCCTCTTCTTCCATTCTTCCCCTATGTAGAGACTCACACACCTGTCCCTTTCATCCCCCCGAGAGTGCTCAAGGAGGCTTTTTGCTACAGAACTAAAGATACAAACAGACAAATACAAAAGCACACATCAAATACTCAGAGTCATTTGTATTATACACTGAGAAGTACAATTGTCATAGGAAGACAGAAAGTTCAGGTCCACATTTATAGTCCTTTCTTTTCCTTGTAGACCTATGTGCAAAGCCCAGTCATAATAAGAATGTTTTTTATTGTGAACTTCATTAGAACCAAGAACATTGATTGGATTTGAGAGTGTAGTGACATCATAAGATAGTCTGATATCTCCAGTTTCCATTTGGAATGTTTCTGCCAGATTGGAAAGGAACAGAGTTATCACTTTCCCTTTCTCAAAGATGCAGGATTTTGTAAAACTCGGTAAGATCAAGTTCTCAGAAAATGAGGGGTTGGGAAAAACACTAAACTTTAACTAAATATATATAAATGACAGAGTGTATAAATATTCTAGAAGATAATCACTTGCTTTAGCAAAACAGATTCAGATGATTAAAACCCTGCTCCAATAAATAAGCGTCTTCAGGATTGTGTCCTCCTTGTTCAGGATAAATTGCTGCAGCATTGCCATCCACCAGACTAGATATTTCACCAGCTTCATGTTGTGCAGAGTGTATATCTTCTTCAATGTTTAAAGCAGCCCTTCTTGGCATGATATTTATTGGGTTTTGCACTTGATTTTTTTTACATTGTTTTTATAGGTCTCAGGACAATGTCTGATTATTTCTCAAGTTACACATATGTATTTGGGCCCTGGCTCTCTGTTGAATGGACGTCAGATAGGGTGGTGAGAAAAACTTCCCTGTGGAGTTAAATTTAAATAAATCTGCAAAGCAGAATTCCAGGCCAAGAGAACAGCCATTATGTAAGTAGCAAGAAGGCCAGGGTAAGATGGACTAAGTGGAGTGGGGGATGAGATGAGATGTGCTGGGGCTAAATTTTGTAGGGTCTCATGAATCATGTGAGGAATTTGGTGGTTTTTCCTCAAGGTGATCAGCATCCAAGGTGATCAGCTGCATGACCTTGGGCATGGCTCGAATCACACTTCACCTATTGCTTCTGTGGTTCTCTTTGTCTATGGTTTCATTCTGATTAGTTTCCTTCTGACCAAAATAATTTTTCTGTAGGTGCTTTAATATCTTCATTGAGGTTAGCTCCCACACTGCTGGCCTGGGGCCCACTCTGTCTTTGGGTGATGACTTTGCAGATCCCATTTTAACGGTACTGACTTTCTGGTTTAATTCTTGGAAGGTCAATCTCTTTGCCACATTTCCTAGTTCTTAGGGAGCATATTACCTTCCTACCGTGTACCAATAACATAATTATGAACACAGGTGTTTTAGGGATGCAGGCCAACAACAGCAGCAGCAAAAGATTTAAAAAGAATGCTGTTTTGAGTCCAGGGAGTTCTAAAACCAGAAGCCAGACTGAAAACACTCAGCATTCTCAGAGAGGGAGAGTTAGAAATAAATACTTACGTCATCCCTTCTCTCCCCTGCAGTCCAGACAGATGATGGCCTAGCATTCTGGATTTGTCTGGTTTCCTCATTAATTCTCCTCTCATTTCTGCTTTTATTATCTGCAATGACAAGTGCATACTATCTATCCCTAGGCAGCTTCTAAAGTCATCTGTCATTAGAGCAATAAAGACTTGTAACTTTCTGCACAGTAAACAAATTGAACTGCTCCTTGGTATCTAAACCTCTTAATTAAAGCACCATTGTCATTGCTATGGTTACTACTGTCCCTTGCAAACCTACTGCGTGCCAAGGACAGTTAGTTGCTATCCATACAATATTTCATTTAATATTCATAACAACACTTTCAAGCTAAGACTCATTGGTCTGATACATAGAAGAGGAAATGAGACTCAGAGTGGTGAAGTACTTGTTCCTAGTCAAAATCAAATGAATAACCAACTCATATATCTATGGACTTTCTAAGTCAGCCCTGCACACCCACCTCTACCTCCCATGGTACTTTGTGCCTCCCTGATATTACAGACTGTTCTTGACATTGCTCTCAAATGCTCCAGCTCACTGAGGTACATACATACCTTTGCTTTCTCTCCTCAGAGCATGTCTTCAAAATTTTGAGGGGATATAACTTCTCCCTATTTTGTGTCACTCTATAATTCCTAGAGTCATAGACTGTCATTGCTGGTGGGGACCTTGGAGAGTATTTTCTCTGAAGGTTTCCAATCTTGAGTTTCTACATGGCAGACTGCAAGCCAGTTTCAATACTCATAAATCTCTAGTTAAATCACAATACTGTTTTTGGTTTGTACTACTGAAATATCAAGTTTAACAATTATTACTTGATCATTACAGTTTGTTTAATAGATATAAAGTTTCACAAGATTGGATCCTTCTTGGGGTAATTGTGGAGGAAAGAATTTATAAAAAAGACCGTTGGTAAAAACTTCCAGAAAAAAATCACCAATTTGGTATTAAGTTCTTTTTTGTTTGTTTAAATCTTCACATGAGGATATGTGTTTATTTATTTGAGAGAGAGAGAGAGAAAGAGAGAGAGAGAGAAAGAATCATTGATGTGGGAAACATCAATGGGTTACCTCCTATACGTGCCCTGACCTGGGATCCAACCTGAAACCTAGGTATGTGCCCTGACCAGGCTTGTGTTCTTCTTTAGAGATGACTAAATGGATGTCCACTGTGAGGAATTGTGAACACGAATGAAGCTACACTGCTTTGGAAGAGACTTTAAAGCTTACATTGTCCAACTCTGATATATTTCCAGCAAGTGGTAGCCCAATCATTGGCGGAGAATTTATTGCTACCCTAGGCATACTCTTTCAACTTAATAGCACCAACTGTTAATATTTTGCACTTTTATGTAGGTTCTGCCCTCAGTGCAAGTCTTCTGGAGCACCACACAATGGTTCTGTCACTCTGTAAGAGATGTCCTACATAGGGATATAGCAATTGTGGACTCATTGTTAGGGATGCTGGCATCAGCTAAATGATCATGGCCTCTCTTGGCTCCCATGCAAACCATTATGGAAAGTCAATTGTTACTTAACAAGGCCCATAAGAGATTTGTTTTTAGTCATTTGACCCTCTGTTCATTGATTTAGCCACATCCCTTAAAACTGCAGATATACTCAACTGTCTCTTGCTTATGCTCCATACTCCTTATTTCTAGAATATTCTCTTTCTAGAAATATTTTCTTTCTCCTCAGAGCATGTCTTCAAAATTTTGAGGGGATCTAACCCACGAGGTGTCCCAGATTGGAGAGGGTGCAGGCTGGGCTGAGGGATACCCTCCGCCCCCATGCATGAATTTCGTGCACTGGGCCTCTAGTTTAATTTTAATTTACCATTTTTTCTCCCTCTCTTAATCAGGACTTTTGGATTATAGTAGAATATCATAGTGATATTCTACTTTCTAAACCCCAAGGCCTAGCACTTCATTGAGAAACAGATAGTGGATTCTCAGTAAAACAAGTGCATGAATTTTGCAATAACCAAATCTCAACCCCTTTCCACCTCCTCCCCCTTTCTCATATAAAGCTCTGTATCATATAGGCCCTTCCTGTATCGTGTTCAAGCCCATTCACCAACTCCTCAACTTACATTCTCTCTTCATCATGGCAGTGGAAAGTGGGGAGTTGAGAAGGAAGGGGAATGGGATGAGGGGGAGGGGGAGCTGAAAGGGAGACCAGGGAAGACAGAACACACCAAAATAAAAAACTACATTTTATAGATGAGGAAACTGAGTCTCTGAGAGAAACACGACTTACCTAAGTGACTGTTTCCTGGCCTCTTGCCCTCTGCCTCTCCTCTCTATTATAAATTTTGCATCAAGTATGTATTTAACACACAGACAAAAATGTACTGACTTGTTTCCAAAGATGACAGTCTCATATTCAGGCTGAAGGGGTCATTGGTTGAAATAAAAAGAAAATCCTGATTTAAAAACCCGGCCTCTCACTTGGAACAATGACTCACACTAATTCTGCAGTCGGCATGCTTTCCTCTGATATTTCTCATCCAATCTGTTCTCCTCAATTGCATAAAGGTAATGATGAATTCTGTAGCTGGATCCCAACTTCCCGAGGCCCAAATAATCACTGTCCTGTTTTCCATGGGAGATGAATATATATATTAGGATTTACTTTCTCTGAACATCCACTTTAAAAACAGGAGACATCATAGCAGGTGGGGCTTGCAAATGATATTTCTCATCAGATGTTTATCCAGAAAACAATTAACTTTAGGCAAGTATCTTCTCTGTAAGGCCCAGGAGGCTTCTAAAAAGATTTCCTCACTCCCAGCTTTCTCTGAACAGGCTTTTCCTTCACCTACCCCTGTGTTTCAGAGCCCAAAGGGAATATCAGAAGCAAGTTCCGCTGATAAGAGTGCCATCACAGTTTGATGACTTAGAACTGTGCAGTAAGAAGTCTTTCTTCTGCCTGTCCTCCCACTACCGCAGGCCCAATACCTTCAAAATTGTTTTTCTCATGTTTTAAATATGGTTTTTTTAAATGATTTATTTTTTAGAGAGAGGGGAAGGGGGGAGAGAGAGAGAGAGAGAGAGAGAGAGAGATTGAGATTGAGAGAGAGAGAGAGAAACATCGATTGGCTGCCTCCTACATGCTCCCTACTGGGGATTGAGCCCATAACCCAGGCATGTGTCCTGACCAGGAATCAAACCAGAGACCTTTCGGTGCATTGGACAATGTTCAACCAACTGAGCTACAATGGTCAGGGCAATTTTTCTCATGTTTTATAAATTGCTTAGAGCCCTGTCAGGCTCTTTAGTTTCATTTGGTCCACTGCCTTGGCTTCCCTATCACCCCTATAGGACATCTAAGGAGGACAAATAAAAAATCTGTGTTTAGAACTCAGATAGTCACTAGTTCAAACACTGGGTCCACCACTTCCTAGTTGTGCACTTGTGGGTGGATGATCTTCAGCCTCTTTTTGAGTCTCAGTTTCTCACCTGTGACTGACTTATGACGATTCACTGAAAATATCCCAAGAAAAGTACTCAGCTTGGTGGTACTTACTAGAAATTTATTAGCTGAGTATATTCCGCTCTCTCTCCAGGCGGTCTCTATTTGGTAAAAGAAAGCTAGGATATAGTTTGGCTAGTGAATTAGCTTCCTGAGGCTGTTGTAACAATGCCCTACAAAATGGGTATTTTAAAACACCAGGCACTGGTTGTTTCACACTTCTAGAGACCAGAGTCCTAAATCAAGTTGTCATCAGGGCCATGCTCCCCTTTGAAGCCCCCAGGGGAATCCTTCCTCACCTCATCCTGGCTTCTGATGGTTTGCCATCAATCTGTGGCGTTCTTAGTTTGCAGCTACATAACTTCAATCTCTGCTTTATCATCACATGGCATTCTCTCTGTCTCTCTCTGTCTTCACATGGCAGTCTTCCTCCAAGGAACTTAGTCATATTGAATTAGGGGTCTACGCTATGTCAACCTGACTTTATCTTAACTAATTACATCTACATCAACCTTATTTCTGAATAAGGTTAAATTCCATGATACTATAATATAGACGTATGTTTTGATTAGATTAGATTAATTTGAGAAATCTAATCTTAGAATTGCAATCTTAGAGCTAAAAGGAAATACGTTATTTCTTTCACATTTTTTTTTAATTTCCCATTTCCCAGTCTCTTGCTTTATCCTAAGCCTCCCAGCCACCATTCTCACCATCTCTAATCCATTATTCACCCTAAAGCCTGGCTCTCCTTATGTCACACTACCCTTTCTTAAACAGTCATGTGCCCATATTAGTCACCTTGATTTTCAATAGGACAAAGGTCAAATTCCTCAACTTAGCACAAATTGTCTTTCAGTGTATGACCTCCACCTCCCTTAGGCTGGCCAACTTTCTCAGTTTGTTACAAGTAGTACCAGTTTTAGCCCTGAGATTTTTGCATCCTGAGAACCCTTCAGTCCCGGACAAATCAGGACATTTGACCACTCTACTCTCTCTGTATAGCTTTATTTATATTATATTATATATATATATTTTAAAATATATCTTTATTGATTTCAGAGAGGAAGGGAGAGGTAGAGAGAGATAGAAACATCAATAATGAGAGAGAACATTGATTGGCTGCCTCTTGCACGATCAGGATCAAGCCTGCAACTGGGGCATATGCCCTGACTGGGAATCAAACCATGACCTCCTGGTTCATAGGTCAACACTCAACCACTGAGCCACCAGGGCCAGGCTTTCTGTATGGCGTTAGATACTCTCTAGCTATTACAGATTTAGTTCTGTCTCCGTAATTGTTTATTACTCTGGCATTAGCTGTTTACTCATTAAGCTCTACTGATAAATGATATGTTTCTTAAGGATTTTAGAGCCAGATAAATCTGGATTTGAATGCCAACTCTGCTGACCTTTGTCACTGAATATCTTATTAAGCATCCATTTTCTTAAAAGCAAAAGGCGCATGCAATGATATCTCTTTCAGTTGCTGTGAGAGTAAATCAGATATTATGAGTGAAGCACCAGGCAGAGTATCTGATATATACTAGATGTTGCATCAATAGTAGATGATTTGTCACTTGTGGGTACATCTGTATACTTCAGAGAACCTGTGTTTAGTGAAGGTTTTAAGGAAAAGTTCAAGACTACAAAGCTTGAATCTCCTGACCCATGATCTTTCTTTCCTGTCATTTTCTTTCTCTGACTTAAAAATAAATCCATTCTTTCAGAGGTAAGCCTTACAAAAAACTTGGCTCAAAGCCTTGTTTTTCTCAAGTAATGTGGACTATGACAGATGTATTTCCTATGGACCTTTTACTATTGGAATTTTCCATGTGTCAATATTTTTCTACCCTTCAGTGATTTTGAGTGTGTTGGTTTCAGAAACTGAAGGGGAAACAAAAAACTGAAAGACCTTGAACATTTTCTTGTGTTCCAGTTCCGATGAATTTAAAACATGAATTCACTTAAAGTTGGTGTGGTATCACCAGCTGAATGGAGGATCATTGAAAGCCTTTTCTTCCATATTAGCTCTCCAAAGGAATCAGTAGTGTTTTATCCAACCTGATGGCATTTGAGTTATGTGTATGAGGAAGTTGAGAATGAGCGAGGGTGTCCGTGACCTCAAAAGGGAGCAGGGAAAATCCTAATTGTGGTCAAAAGCATATCACTGGTTCTTGCTTTTCTCTAAGATCTTCACTGTGGAGGCCACTAGTTCTTTTTATCTAGTGGGTATTTAATTCCAGGATGATATTAATAATTCAGAGAGTCTGGGCAGTACTTTTCCACTGAGGGCTATGTGCAGAGCAGAGCAGAAGCACTGGCAAAAGCCAGAGGGCTCCTGACAAGGTCGGATGCTTTATGCTTTAGCAAGTGTTTCAAATCCCTAGTAACCCCTTCCTTGCTGTGACTGACACACAGAGAGGCAAGGCTTCTAAGGGATTTTAGCTTTCTTGACTGGGGTTAACAGAAGTTCAATCAAATAGACCTCTAAGAGATGGCATGTCAACAACAATGACACTGGCTGGATGTAAATAAAATTTTAATTATCAGTTCCAAACAATAATTCAAAAGATGTTATAAAATTATACAGGATGAATTGCTATAGGTGATGAGAAAATTAGTAGTAGCCATGGGAAGAGGAGGCATGATCTTTTATTATTACTACTGTTAGTACTTATTTTGATTATTCTTATGGATCCTTTTTAAGACCCAGATACTCTGTATTACATATATGTTCTAATTCTGTGAGATGGAAAACCTTATCCCCATCCTATAAATAAAGAAATGAAGGCTCAGAAAATCAACCAAGCTTTTTCAAGGCCACCAAGATGGTCAGAGGTAAAGCCAGTGTTTGACCCAGGGATGGTTGTTTCTAGACACTGCTTTTTTACATGTGTTATAACACCTTCAAGTAATAATTAAAAGTTAGTGATCATGAAGAGGAGTCTTAGCATTTTGCAGGACTTAAGTTTTCAGGACCATTTATATCTCCTTCCTCATTTACTTCTCATGGCAGCCCTGTACATGAACTGGTTGGGGGTTACTATATCCCCCTGGCACATGCAGAGCTTGGACTGGAATGAAGTAATATGATTCCCAAGGTCATTAGCCAACTAATTAGTGGCCTAGATGCACCTGGAACTCAGGACAGCTGGAGTTTTGTGACCCGTGCTATCGAGGATAAAGGGGTCAAACCAATAAAAGCTGCCATTTTTATTTTAACTTGAGCTGAAGGGGTTGAAGTCTAGTCTAAACTTGATATTCTACCTTTGCTAATCTCTCTTGTCAAAACTACTTCTTCCTGGGTAGCAAGGTTTTCACTGACCAGACTTCCAATGACAGTGATGAGAACTGCCATCTTAGAGTAGTTAGGACAATGAATTATCTATTAATCCTGAAAAAGAGTGCTTAGACCTTCAGCAATATTGGTAATATATAAAATGAGCAATAATTGAATTTTCTCTTATGATGAAATGTATCTGTGGTCAAATGGACAACTTGTAGGTTTTGTCTTCATTCAGAATATATGGAACATAGAGCTGTCTAGCAACATTGATGTCATTTCTTTGTGAGCCTACAACGAAGAGGAGAGGGATTAAAGAACATAGGAGACATGTGATGCTTAGGAAAGACATATATCATGTGTAGTAATGAGATGAGGACAATACACACAGCTCAAAATGTTGAATTAGTGACCAGAAATTCAAATTCTAGTCTTGACTATCCTTGGAACATAGTTTTCTCATCTGAAAAATAATATTATTTTGATGGTCTTTGAAATTCCTCTCTTTTATCTCTCACATCTTGCTCTATTCTCTCTAATGTGTTTGCTGGTAAACTGTGTGGGTTGTTTTAATTTATGAAGAATTCCTAGAGAGTTTAAAGCATTTTTAGCCCCAGAGTCTGAGATGAGATGTGCCCCAAATAGGACCAAGGCAAGCTGCGGGATTTATAATGCTGAGAGGGCTCTGGGAATTCCTGAAGGCAAATGTGTAAAGCCATTCTGAGCTTGACGTTCCAGTGTAACTGTTCACACTCAGTTGCTGTTGGGCACATATGCTACGGAGTTTGGTTTCAAGCAGAGCATATGGTAGCTTTGAATTAGAGTTTGGATTCTTGTTAAATCCTTGGCTCATGTGTCTTCCCAGTTTTAGAAAATGACAGAAGAGAGTTGAGCAAGAAGACTATTCTCATTAGGGATATTATATAAGTGAAGTCTGCATTTCTCCACCTGCTAAGGGGGCTGACATTTCACGTTCATGTTATTAATAAAAAAAAATGCTTGCGTCATGTTATTTCATTTTCTTTGTATCTAGTTTTATTCCTCCCTCCCTCCCTCCCTCCCTTCCTTCCTCCCTTCCTTCCTCCCTTTCTTCCTCTCTCCCTTCCCTCCCTCCCTCCCTCCCTTCCTTCCTTCCTTCCTTCCTTCCTTCCTTCCTTCCTTCCTTCTCTCCCCACAAATGCATATGCAGAAACGTTTTCCTTGTTTTGTGCATAGGGATTGCTTCTTGTGTTGCCACCCATCTGCTCATGTATATCTGGCCCAATCTGAGCTCAAATTAGGAACCCCTAGTACACAAGACTAGCTTTCCAGGCCCATCACCATCACATTTCCTTGAACCAAGAATTGAAACACACTAATCAAATGATGATGCAAATACAGATACTGGATCTAAATTGTGGCAGTAACAGGAAGTGTTCCAGAAGAGAACTTGAGTGAATATGGGCAAGGGTTTTCCATAAGGGGGTGGAGTGTGATCTGAAGAGGGTTCCCATAGCAGAGGCAAGGAGCTGCAATCTCTGTGTCTGTCTGGAATCTGGTGTACTGTGTATGTGCATATACTCAGTATCTCCTGGGATATATGTATGGAATATAATGTGATTGCTTTGGGGAATAATTAAAATAATTAGGTTTAAATTAAAACCATTGACTAGGAAAGCTATTTTCTCACAATGATTTACTCTAATAGAAGCAAAAAAAATTCAATACTATTTACATAATGCAATACCATTCAAATTGGTATATTTAGTTAGCATTTTCACCTTACCAGGGCTGATAGTAACTGTTTATTTGTCTATAATGGTCAAGTTGAAACCAGGCAATCAGAAATCAAGTAAATTCCTTGTTTTATCATTTATCATTTTCAATTGCATTCGTTTTGCTATAATTGGATTAGGTATTGGTTCTAAATCCTAGCTTTTCAAAACCAAGTTTTGAACATGTTTATAACCTAAATTTTTATTTCCAGACAATTGATTTTTTACATGTGAGATCTCTCTTCAAACCCATTCATTCACTGAGTCACAGAGAAATATTTATTAAACATATAATGGGCAAGATAATAATATTAACTGTAATAAGGAGTGCAAAAATGAATAAGATATTATCTTTGCTCTAAAAAAATAGATGGACACATAGGAGAGAAGCTTCCCTTGCACTTTAATCCAGATTCAGTATAATTAACATTAGGATGATGACACAAACCAGGAATAATGGGAATAAGTAGGAGGGAGTCACAGTCTTTTAACTAGGGTACTGGGAAGACTTCAATATGAAATGTTCTACAGGAGAAAAGTCTCAGGAAAGAGTCTTCAAGGAATAAAGTAACATATGAGCCAAGATCTGAAAGATTGGATGTCTGGCATACACTGAAAAAAATAGGAGGTACTCTGGTGCTGATGAGGAATTGTGTTTGGGAAGAGCTCGGGCTGACCTTGTAGCTTTCTAGATTCCAGAGGCATTAGAAGGCTTTGGGAGGTTGTCCCCCACCCTGCCTGACCCATTGAGGGCATTCTGAGGAGAGTGGAGTGGAGGAGTGGTATGATCAGAGCTCGGCTCTGCACCCCTCTTTTGCATCTCTAGCCTTGTGATACTCATCCTAGTTGAATTCATCCAGAACCACCCAATTTATAGGTCTTCTAGAATCCTCACTTTGCAGATGAACAAACTGAGGCACAGAGAGACAGACCAAATAGTTAAACCAATGCTGTGTCCTAAAGATGGATGTCTTGGAGAGACCCCCATCTTCTCTTCAGCAGAATCTAAGTTTCTCCCCTTTGGTTAGGTCCCAAGCCTCCTGGGAGGAGGAAAGAGGAAGAAAATAAATAAACATTTATAGGGGCTTAGCCATGTGAAAAGCATTTTCATGGAGAATATGCATAGACACAGGGTGGAACAAATGTAGATCTACAGTTATTCATGTGTAAAATAATATAATAATGAATACATAATAATACAAACATAAGGTCTGTGTCTTGCATACTCATAACTGTAAATATGAGATGAAGAAATGGAGCAGAAGAGTCCAAGAAACTTGACTAATGTGAAATAAGTAGTGAATGGAAGAGCTGGGAGTTAAACCCAAAGGACTTGGCTCTGTAGTGCACTTGCTTCTCCACTATCCCATGCTTGGCATAAATTTAGCTGTGGGGATAGAAGTGATACAGGATGAAATATCCTAAATCCAAAGCTCATGCACCTCCCACTACTCCATGGAACTCAAACATTTTCAAGCAATTCAATTTAATTTAATTCAAAACATTTATTGATTCCTGGTTTATGGCAGACTTTGTGATAGGTGTTGGAGATACGCCAACACACACATGCATGTGTATGCAAGCACACACACACACACACATACACACTCGCACTGAGCTGCTGGAAAAAATGATTCTGTGAGATTTATAATATAAATCTTGTTACTTATGCCACCAGCTCAGAAGCCAGTGAGCTGTGCCAGTAGGATACCAGAGATTAGGGGGGACAAGGCTAAGGCTTTGTTCTTCCTGCTTCCTCTTTGCATCCGAGTGGTCTTGGCAGGAGCATGGGTTTCCATAGCTACAATTTTACAGGTAGACCTTCTATTCCACACTCCCTTCTGCTGTCCTCTACAGTACTGGATGCCATTAAGGACGTCCAGCCAATGTTAATCTCCAGGTATATGAGCAGTCCTTTTGAATGTTCCTTAACCTGACACACACTTCTTTAAACAGTACCATCCTTCTACAATCTCTATCAATATCCCAGCGGAGGGTTCGGTGTCCTGTTAGGACCTTGACTGATATGTCTAATTTTAAGTGCTGCTTTTTGTCCCTTACTAGGTATGTGATAATTCTATGTGACCACAAGTCATATAACTATTCTGAACTTAGTATCTTCACCTGTGAAATAGAATTATAAGGGAGCAACACATTTATTGAGTATCTATCATATGCTAGGAACTTCATGTATATTAATTCATTTTCTCTTGATATTAATTTTTATGAGTGTATATTTTCACCATTGTATCCCCAAATCTATACAGATGTTCAGTACATGCTTACTGAGTGAATGATGTAGGCATGGGATTGGTATCATTATCTTACCTATAAATAAATTGATGCGGGTACACATCAAGCCACCAAGTAAATATCACAGAGCTAATAAATAGCACTGCTGGAATTGGAGGCTAGGTTGTTTAATTTTATAATGTTTACTCTTTCCACAAAACAATCCTTCTTATTCACCTAACCAACCCTTATCGGCCTGCTGTGAGATTTAAAGGAAATGAAAATATTATGAATTCTGAAATCTACTTAAACATTTTGCATTATCATCTTTATGAATATTTTTAGAACCTCTTTTCTACCATGTCCAGAGTACCATGCGCTCATTAAATGCAAACTAATTCTCAGTTAAGTATTAGCCAAACATAAATATAAAGGTTGTTGCTAGGGAAGTGAAAAAGAAAATGCAATTAATTTTGGGGTGGGGTTCTGCTCTTTTATATTATTTTCACAATTGTATCCTCCTAATAACATGGCTAATTAGGAAATAATTTTTCAAGTCTCACAATTTAAAATTAGAAAGAAAATTTATTTTCAAGAAAGTATTTGGGCTTTGGATCTGGATGTGTCAGGAAAATATTCTGAGAGTATAAATTTAGTAAGAGCTTTAACTTGGATCTCTGATTCCACAAGTAAATGGAAGTCATGGGAGTCACAAAAAATTGTTCCTGGGACCTTAGTAAAAATTGAGGTTTTGAACCTTGGAGCACATTATTGACTGTTTCCATGGTGAAACTTAGGTCCCCTGGGGAGTCTGCAAGATTAGCTAGACCCAAAAGGCAATGGACTCTTTGATGAGGAAATGGTTTTAAGAGCTTTACAGAAGTTATATACAGCATTGTGTCCATGTGATTTCCCCCCTCTATGTTGCTTATACATTACTTGAGAAAGTTCAAAGTTTATAATGACACAAAAATAGCGATGAGATAGCTCTATCTCTTAGGGCGATGTCCTCAGACCTGGCAGTCCATTTCTTTGTTTATTGGAATCTAACCCTAGTGTTCTGTGGTTCTTAAATAGTAATGGAAACAAAATAAACTCATCGAGAAGGACATATATGAAGAATGGAACTGGTCTTAGCAAACACAAGTATCCAAATCAATGTACTGCTTCCAAGTGGTTGCTTAGAAAGACTGAGGTTTTATCAGTGATGACAACTTTGTTGAACTGCATTTAAATAAGAAATATATGAAGTCATAGAGACATCCTGAAGGTCATCAGAATCTTTCCCTACAGTTGTAAAATGAAAGATTTTAGAATCTTTTTTTCTGGATCCAAAATTTTATGATGTTTCTAAAATCTCAGCCTTAGTAATGTTCATCCATTCTTTCATTTTCAAAACAAAGAAATATTTATTCGACACTTACTAATGTGTTAGGCATTAACTCCCAACACTATGGCTTGAAGATAGATGCCACGGTCCAGGCTAAAAGAGCTCACAGGTTAATGGAACAGACATGTAAACATCAATAATCTATAATAATAAAAGCATAATATGCTAATTAGACCAGATATCCTTCCAGACATCCTTCTAGACCACCTTCCGGATGAAGCTGGGCTGTGAGGGAAGCCCAGATCCCGGGTGCTGGAGGGAAGCCTGTGCTGGCAGCTGGGGGAAGAAGGCCTACTCTTGCACAAATTTCGTACATCGTGCCTCTAGCAGAGGATAAAAAAGTGTGTGCAGAGGGTAAGGTGCTCCGGAAAACAGAAGAGGGACACATTAGCATTTTGGAAGGTCATGGAAGTATATTCAGAAAAGTCTGAGGCTGTATTTTGAAGGATGGCAGGAGTAATCCAGGTAGAAAGATTCAAAATCCAAGAGCAGCATAAGCAAAGAAACCTGGAGGACAATTCTATGGTCCCAATTCTAGAATTGTCACACATCTAGTAAGGGACAAAAAGCAGCACTTAAAACCTTCCTTAGAGTTGCTTTCCTTAAACAAGAACAGACTAAAAAGGGATTATAGTCAGTATTGCTTTTCTACTTGCCTATAGTACAGCTTTCGGAAAGGTCTCCTACTGTCTTAGATTTTAATTGTCAACAGCCTATGGTGGGAATTCAAGGCACATTCTTGTGCTTTCCTAATTCCCTGACGTTCTTGAAATCTATTTGTTTTTTCCATCTGCATCACCCATTAGGGTAATGAGTTTGGTTGTTTACTGACCACTGTATGGTGTCTGGTCTTCCATCTTCATCTTGATGTTGAGAGTCTCTATTACTAAAAGTAATTTTCCTTTATCGCCAACCTTACCTTCAGATAATTATCCTCAGGTACCAACACTAGTTCAGATGGGACTTGAGGTGGCTTTGCCTCTTTGGACTTGATGGTATGAATGACTGACTTTCCTGTCACCCAGATTCTCTTATCCTAGACTTCAGCTCATTCTTCCCTCTTGTCCAGACCTCCAAGCATGCCCCAGAGATCAGGTCATCTGGCCTAGGGCTCCAAGGATAGAGTCTTGACTTCAGCTAACCCATGTCCATTAGGAACTCTAGTCATTTTGTGCTGTTTTAACCTAAGTTTGTGATAGTTTGTTATATAAAAATAGAACTCTAAGACAGCCCTGAAAGGATTCCTATGACTAATACCTACTGACTAGGAGAAGGAATAAGTCAAATAATCCAAGTGAAAATGATGGCATGGCAAGATGTATTACGGTGAGGGAATAGTGAGTGCTAAGGTTTAGAAGCATGAGAGACTATGAAGTGCATTGGGATCTAAAGATAACTTGGTTTATGTAATCAGATATGGTAGTAAAAATATTTAACAACCCACAAAACCTACACTGTGGCAGCGTGGGTTATTGGGAAGAAGAGACTGAGACAGAATTATGGGTGCCAAATGTTTATTAGGTGTTGGCTTGTGGCAGGAAGAGGGAGGAAACAAAATTTGGGGGAAATTTTAAACAAAGGTCTAACAAAACTTTGGCCAATTCAACAGGGAGGTGTTGAGAAAATACCACCTATCAAAAAAGTCCCCATTGAGCAAAAATGACCAGGCCCTTAAACCCCATCTTGCTTATTTATTTGAAAAGGAATAGTATGACTCTGATGTTCTGTAGCCAAAGCAAATCCTGGGTAGTATCTGCTGGCTGAATTTCTTGCAGTGGATTGTAAATCCTTCACTGGAGAAGGATCTGGGTAGCCTTTCTCTGTCTGCCCAAGCTAATTGGAACAGAAAAAAAATCAAAGGTATCTATAGTAAGATTCAGGAGATGCTCAGCTGATCTAGGAAATCACTTTAGTTAATGGATCTTAGGAAATGCTGGGGACTTTTAGGGGTAGATGGAGGCAGGTGGAGGGGACACTCTGGGAGTACAGTCCATGAGTATTTAGCAAACAGTGTAGTGCATTTCAATCTTTTGTCAACTGGTATGGCTGATACAATGCATATCAGCTTAATATTTTCCCTACATGGAGATGCGGCCAAAGGGGCAAGCAAGAACCAGACTAAGAAGGGTTCGTGTCATGATCAGAGGCGGCTTCACATTTCGTATCACACCCACACTGAATCAGAATGACCACTGTGTACTCTTTTCACCATCAATAGAGTTGTTGTTGAGCAAAGAACTTGCCAGGACTGCAAGGACAGCAACATGGTCACCAAAAATTACTCAATATAAAAGCAGTAAAATAGGTTTGATCATGCAGACCTTCTAGTCTTATGGTTAATTTTAGTCTTTGCACAACTGTGTCTTCATCTGTAACAGCTTTCTCCTTTAAGCTGCTGCCTGCCATTCCCATGATTTCACCAGTCTGGGTCAGAAGTGTCCCTCAGGTCCCCAGCATCAAAGCCACTCTGTCCCTTTTATGCCCTCATTTATAACGCTCATCACAAGGCTCATCCATTTTCCATGACACAGTTTGTCATTAATAGATTCATATTTCTCATTGCTCTTGAGTCTTTCGTCTGAGAACTATTGCAGTGCCCTTAAGCTGCTCTGGTTGCTGAATCAGAACTTGCCCATCAGTCACTGTTGGCGCCGTTTAGCTGGTGTGCTTCCTTGTCAAGAAGTGTCCAAGCTTTCATCCCAGGTAGAGTGGGAGCACTCAGCCATCCTGGGAAGCCTCACATCTCCTACAGAGCCATAGAGAAGACAAAAGGGAAGGTGACCTTAGGGAAGGTGGGCAGGAGCCCAGGGAAGATATCAACAATTTTATCTGCTGGGGTTGGGAGGGGAGGGAGAACATACTGAATTATTATATAGATAAAATAATCTAAAAGATAAATTTACCCAAAGTTCCCAATTTATATAAAAGTACAAGTGAACCAGAAAGGTGACTGGCTTACCCTAGGACCAGGCCACTCAGCATACTTGTGATGTTTGCCCAAGTAGTTTTGTCCACTTAGAAATCTCAGGAGCAGGGAGCAGTGGAAGATGCTGACCTGCCACACAATGCAAAGGGGAGATGATGGAAAGCAGAAGGGAAAAGACTGGAGGAAGGCAAAATAAGAAAGGACAGAGGAAGAGAATAGGAGAGAACAACAGAGAGACAGAAAAGTAAAACAGAATTAGAGCAATTAAGCTGTATTTTAGGTCAAGAATTAAGGAGTACATTTTCTTTCTATCTTGACTGTGAAGTTTATAAGGATGAAGAAAGATGAATGGTTTCCTGACCAGTGTGGCTCAGTGGTTCAGCCTTAGCCCATGCACCAAGAGGTTGCTGGTTTGATTCCTGGTCAGAGGACATGCCTGGGTTGTGGGTTTGATACCTAATAGGGGGAGTGCAGGAGGCAGGCAGTAGATGTTACTCTCATCAATGCTTTTTGTATCTCTCCCTCTCCCTCTCTAATAAATCAATTAAAGTATATTAAAAAAAGAAAGATGAATTTTTTAATTTTTTTTTTTTAGTGAATTGCAATATCAGAGCTGCAAGGAATCTAAGGGGTATAAGTTTTAGGTTCAAAGTGGATACAGAGATTGACCGAGTTCATACAGTGAGTTTGGCACATAGACTTTTTGTAAATTGTCAGGCCTCAGGTTCTAGCTTTTGGAGGCACCTGCTATAATTGTCCCTTGTCCCACCTCATGTAGACAGATGGTGTGGCGATCAAGATTACAGACTGAAATGAGAGGGACCTGGTGGTGGATCCCAGTCCTGGACCTTCCCACCTGTGTGTCTTCTGAAAAATGCCTGTACCCCTCTGTTTTCTGGATTGCTCATGTCTTTAGAGTTGGCATTTTCAGCTCTGAGGATGTGCTGGCATTGAAAGGCCCATGGTCAAATTCAATAAAAATGTAGAGAGAAGTACTGAGACTTGCTTTAAAAAATGAAGTGAAGAAAAATGTACTTATTATTTCTGTAGCAATGGAATGCCCTGTTTTTCACTGAAATCATGTACAATCGATGTGAAATCCTAAATGTTAATGTCTTTTTTAATCCTTGATTGTGACTTGATACACTAATTCTTTTCATAAAAATTTTGAGATGGCTTGCAAGTAAATCCAGTGCTGTCCATCAATGACAATTAGAAGAGAAACCTGGTCTCAGCCATGCTCCTGTGCCCAGGGCTGTGGGCTTTGTCCTACACTATGTCCTCATGGACAGTATTACAGGGAAATGAAATGCTTAGATCTGGGTTTTACTGCAGTGACCCTGGTACAAGAGGATGGGAGGCTGGGTTAGGAGGCTAGTTAGAGGTTCTGCAGACAGATTCCCCTGGTCTCATAGCCAGACAATCACAAAGCCATGCTCCTATATAAGTACATTAGGCAGGGCAGGTGGGACTGGGCAGAGAGGTGTGGGTTATATCACACACCCAGCAGTCCTCCTCTGATTTGGACATTGATAATTGCTGTTTTGTGATGTGTGATGCTTTATACCCACTGGTACTGTAGTTAGACTCTCTTATAGTTGAGAGAGAAAAGCCCAGGTCACTCTTTTGAAGCTGCCTTTAAATTGAAAAAATGAAGAAATATGATAATAGGGTTACAAAAATTGTATTTTATTTTAAACTAGTGACTTGGTGCACAGATTCGTGCACATTGAAAATAAATTAATTAGAAGAAATATTTTGATATCGCTATTTTCCGTTTGTCTATAATAGCAGTGTCAACCAAATTCATGATCAACAATGACAGATTGAAACACACGTGTGTGATTGGTGCCAGTGAGAGCTTTATATGTATTGCACATGCGCGAGTCAACATAGCCTTTTGTAGATATAGAATAAACTTGCTTAGTTAGACCTGCTTTCTGATTTAGCTAAACTTTTTCCAGCCCAGTGAAGCACTCCAACCTCTCTTTCAGGTAATTGTCAGAAACACAGCAGTTAATATCAACATGAAGCAAATTATTATTGTAAATCATGCAGGGAGAACAAAGGTTAAAATATTTAACTGTAGCAGTGTTTGACTATATTCTATGCAGGAGAAAACCTGAAGTCATTTTTAAGTTCCACCATTTCTTACTTTTTTTCAGTTGGGTCAAGTTTCTAAACTTTCTAAATCTCCATTTTCTAGCTAATGAAAAGAAAATAGGATTCTACCGAGTCTTCTATATACCTACTCCAGAACTTCTGTGAGGATTAAATGAGATGAGGCACATGAAAACGCTTCACAAACATTTGGTGAAAGTGTAAAATGTTTACACCTGGCTATAAAGCAAGTTGTGTTCCTGGGGTGAAGAAACTCCAAGGAGGCTAGTTGCCAAGGAGAGGAAGCCAGGCCTTGCTACCTGACATCATTACCCAGCACCCACAGCGACCATTTCCATGGGCCGCATTTTGTGCCATGGGGTCTTGGCAGCGTTGCCTGTGATTTGGTGGGCTGTAGCTCTGGAGTGGTGGCAGGGCCTGTGTCCCACTTGGGGGAAGGTGAATGTTGGTTTGTTGGCGCCAGGTCCATGGTGCCATTTCTTTTTCAATGTCCAGTGCGTAACATGGCAGCTCCTGCATTGAGCATCTGCCCCCTGGTGGTCAGTGTGAATCATAGCTACCTGTTGGATGGTCAGACGAACACTTAAGCTTCCATATATATATATTTATATTAAAATATTCAAGCCTTTTTTCAATTAAGTTTTCTGCAGATATAAAAGTACAAAAGAAGACAACTTACTAAATCACTAAAAAACTAGTTTGTAGTGTATTAATGGGGTATATATAAGTTTCAGATAAAATGATGAATATTTTTCTCCAACCGCGATGTTCTCTCTCTGGGCCTATGTGAGTTACCTAAATTGCCCCTTCTTGAGTAGACAAGGGCATTGGTGAAGTTGAGGCCTAGGCCTGGTCTTAGGGGTGCTTCTAGCCTCCCACCCTCACCTTACCTACTCCCCATCCTCCCATCACAGGATATGGGCTTTGATCCTGGTGTGTAGAAAGGACTGTCTTCAAGCATCTAACTGACTTCCAGTTGGGGTTTGGTTAACTGGTCAGGGGATAGGGTGGCAGATTAGCTCTTTAGATGAACCCACATTTAAAAGGTGTCTTATCTGCTAAATGTCAGATAAGTGCTAGTGACTTGGTACTTACTGCCTGGTTGATTCTTGACAGGATGTTCCTTCTCCTGCCCCCAATAATCCTCTAGCAATGTCTGTGAAATAAGTGTAATTAATAGTTACTTATCTAAAGTAGAGATATAGATTGAATGACCTCTTGGAATCCCTTCTAGCTGTAAGGTCAAGGAGGATGAGGAGGAGGTGCAGGAGGAGGAGGAGGAGGAAGTGGAGGAGGAGGAGGAGGAAGATTGTGTTATCGGAGAATTGCATGGGTGGAATTTCTCTGTTGCTAGGTGGAGGGGGTTTCATACTATATCTTGAGACAAAGAATTTTCTAAGACTCACATGGGAGAATGAGTGATTTTTATTCACATGAAATTACATCCCCTGGTTTCCAAAATCCCATTTCCCTTAAACCATTCCTGCAAAAGGTTCAGCCTGGGATTCAGCAGAGCCAGAAACAAAGCCAGTGTCCAGAGTTTCCATTCCATGGTGAAGCTGCGTCCAGCAGAGCATCAGGCTAATCACAGTTCATTAATCTATTGTGTGTGGGCTCCACATGGTTGTAAGCCATGTGGGCATGTCAGGCTTGAGAAGCAAGGGAGAAAGAGGGGGGATCCTTTGTTCAGGAGCTTAAGTATCTCAGATTTTGAGTCCTTGCAGTGGTCATGCCTATTCTGGCCAATGACCTGCTCCCAGGTGTAACTGAGGGGTAATCAACTTTCCTACATAATTCAGACCTTACTGGGTATGGGTCCCTCTTTATTGTCTGGTTCCTTTCCCCTAGCGACCTCTGGGGAACAGACCTGAAGAGTGTTAAAGTTCAGTTTCTTGGAAAAGCTGTGAAAATGGCAAGCCTATATTATCTAGCTTTAAACTTTGATCCTTTTCTGTTATTAATAACCAGGTTATTACAAGTAAGTAATAACCAGGTATCATTAGCATATAGGAGAGAGTCTTTTTCAAAGTGGGGTTCCCTGACCAGCAGCATCAGCATCACCTGGAAACGTATTGGAAATATACATTCATGGACCACACCTCATACTTCTTGAATCATAAACTCTGAGGTGAAGCTCAGAAATCTATGTTTTAGCAAGCCTTCCAGGGGACTCTGATACATGCCCAAGTTTGAGAATCTCTAGCATAGAACTTTGAGCAAAACCTCTTCCTTATGGGATAGCTGACTCAGTTCAACTCTCTGAGCCCCAGTTTCTTCATCTACATATATGGAATAATTTACCTCTTTCACATCATTGTCACACATTTTAAATGACCTAAAGACACCTAAGACATTGCAGATGCTCAGTAAATGTTAGTTGAATTCAAAGGACTAGAACGTTGAAGACTAAAATAAAAAAAAAAATAAGATAAAAGAATGAGAACTTAGTCTTCATTTTTTCCTTTTATAACATTTTTAGCATTATATAATTTACAATTTGCATGCAAAACACCCCACCCTGGGGCATCATAGAAGGCTTGAAAAATCCAATATTATGCAGACAGCCAGAGATTCTGGCTGCCAAACCGGGCTTAAAAACTAATTTTCCCTCTTTAAGGAAGTGACATTTGCACATTCAACACAGCAGCAATAAATTTAGGCTTTCTTACCACCCCCTGCTGTACATGAGTTATTATTTTTATCAATAGCAAAGTTATTTCTTTTTGAGTGTCTGGAGCTGTTTTGGAATCTCCCCATTTGTCCACACTGCAGTTATCAGCAGAGTAAACAGCTCATTAGAAAAACAACAGCGACAACAAAAACCTAAAACCATTTTTAATGGTAGAAATGTGATTAGAGCATTTAATTAAATTCCAGAAAGTATACTTTCCATTAATAATTGGGAATACATTTCATATCAATTAAAAAAGGATTAAGAGTGAAGGCTTGGAAACTTGAACGCGGATGTAACCTTAATTTTGAGGCTGTTATTAGCAGGCTAGGTGGAGGAAAGTGCTCAGGGAACACAAAAGCAATGCTGTTTCTCCATAAGAAATTTCCAGATATTTAGGAGGCCTCTTCATCCTCACAGGGGGAACTCTGCTGGTCTCCTTGGGAAGTGTGAAG
This sequence comes from Myotis yumanensis, assembly GCF_028538775.1. Lineage (NCBI taxonomy): Eukaryota > Metazoa > Chordata > Mammalia > Chiroptera > Vespertilionidae > Myotis > Myotis yumanensis. The sequence continues at coordinate 233,820,526 of NW_027223752.1, read as the reverse complement.
GACTGACCGCTAAGCCTCAGGTGTGAGTTTAAAAGGACTGAAAGGAACACTATTAGGTGGAATGGGAGATGGATCAGGTGACTTCAACAATATCCCTTCATTGTGGAGTCAGCCCTCTAACTCCTTCTTCTCTAACCCCTCTAACATCCCAGGGACAGGGTGTTTCGATTTAAATCTCTGGTACTCTAGTCAAACTCTCCTCCTCCAAACAAAACAAAAAACAACAACCTTAAGTCCTAGAGGCAGTGATGTTGTTGAGATCAGAGGGTAAGTACTGTCCATCTTCAATGGAGCATTGAAGGTCATGAGAAGGGAAAGAAAATCATCTGTTCTCTAGGCCAAGGACACACAGTCTGGCTTAAAATGGAAGACAAGGTTTTACATCTAGAAGTCAGGTAGGTATTATAATGGAGATGGTAAAAGAGAGAGAGTGACTTGAGGGAAGGGACCCAAAACATGCCCCTATTTAATAAATATTGATTAAGTATCTACTGGCCAGGCACAGTTCCCAATGGAGCTACAAAAATGAACTCATTTTTATTGCCCTTTGAGGTAATGACACTGTAGAGAACCTAAAAGGAAGGTAAGGAATTAAGTTCTTACCATTTACAAAAACCTTTCCATGGTTGAGCTCATTTGACCTTCATGAGAGGTAAGCAAGGTAGTTTTGTTACCCATACTTTAGAAACAATGAAATTGAGATCCTTCAAGTATCAAATGTGTAGAACCAGGAGGTCATCCCAACTGTCCAGATATCAATTTCCATGATCTTTTCATCTCATCTTTGGTGGTCCTGGGATGATTCAACTCCTCCTGTGGTGATCTCAGAAAGTCAGAAGGGGAGTTTACACCCTCCCACTTCCTATGGGCAGCCCGCTGAAGCCCTGGCTGTGAACTTCACTTACTGGCCATATATTGTAAGGAAGAGTCACTCAATGGAGGTCAAGTTCATTGCTTCATTCAAAATATTGTGGAGCACGTAGGTGGCAGGAACCATGCTAGGCATTTTACCACAGAGGTGCAATCAGTACAATGTAGAAGAGAATGCATAGCACAGTATCACTTAGGTCAAAATGTGACAGCTCACACAGAACAATGTGATCTGTGTTCATGGATGCACATGTATGAACATCAGTGAATGGATGGTGGTGGTGGTGATTCCCCCCACACACACCCACCTTAATCTCCATTAAACAGGTGAGTAGATGTCTGAAGGGGATGGAAATATTGGGAAATAGGATGGGGCTATAAAGGTAGACAAAGAAAAGTGGGGTCATGTGTGGAGTTATGTTCATGCTGAGCACAACCTGAGGCAAATGAGTAAAGGTACCTGAAAACTGGGAGCCCCCAGAGACCAGAAAAGCAGAGATGGATGAAGCACTGGTAGACTCTTTGAAAGGAGCACATGAACCAACACATACCGGCAGTAAGTAGACTCCTCACCAGGTTCCAGGCTTCATATTATAAGCAAATTCTTTCTTAGTAGCTCAGCCCAGAAGCAGGGCTGCTTCTGGGACAGGGAGGGATTTGTTTGGTGTCGGTACTGTTGAGCCTATTAAAGTGAAGTTGCAAATCTATGCAGTCGAAGTGTGAATAAGCTCCCACTCTTGGCTCTGCTGTGGTTTCAGGAGGATGGCTGGCAGCCCCTGCTGTTCTTGGCCATGGGGGACTCTCTCCTACACCAAATCTCCTGATGAACATCATGTTCTAGCACAGTGTAAATAAAGGCAAGAGAGCATTTAACAGCACTCAGGACTCAGATAACTTTGTCTTCTGTGTATAAGCAGAGCATTGAAGGAGAACAGATGAGGAGAGAGATGAGAGAGTACTCCTCACAATACCCCCACCCCGGGAAAAATCTTGTTAATGTTGACTATTTGAAAATATTATAAAAAGCCTATGTTTTCCCCCTTTCTTTCTCCCTGGAAATCTCAGTGGCCATGTCTCCTGAACTCTTTTTTTTCTGTTTGTCTTTATGTCTGAATTACTCTTTTTATGTTTCTTTTTGGTGACTCTCTTTGCTTCTATATCTTTCTGGGTCTGTCTGTTGGTTTATCTCTTTTTTGTCTTCTTATTCCTGTATATGTCTCTGTCTCTGTGTATCTCTCTCTGATTCTCATGGCACAGTTCTTGGTCTTCACCAACCTCTTGGAGCTCAGGACATGGCAGTTTTGCCAGATGCTTTGGTGAAATGTCTGGGTTAACTGTTCAACTAAACAAGCACGTGGACAAGAAGGACATTTTCCCAGGGGGCAAGGGTTTTAGTCTAGGCAGTTCTGCAGTAAGAAGATAAGCTGTTTTCATTTACATGAACTGTTAGATTCTTCACTGGAGACATCTCCATCCTTAACGTAAGACTAGCTGCAATCCTCAAAACATTGCTCCTTTCTGGATTATCATTGCAAGCGTATGGTGAGGAAATTGAAAACCACGGTCAGCTTACACAGTTTCCTGTGATGTAGCTGGGACTGGAGTCCATGTTTGCTGTCTAAATCACCACTCTGTGTGCACAACAAATGGGTTCTTAATAAAGCAACTGGTCAGTGCCACAAAAGGGTGGTGAGTGTGGAATGAAAGAAAGTGTGATTCTGTCATGTGGAACTGACGATCTTTGTGTCAATGCTCTTCTGGTGTGAGTGGCTGTGAATGTAGACATTGAATGTAGCGTGTGTGTGTGTGTGTGTGTGTTTGTGTGTGTAGGTCTGTGCCCATGTGCAAATGTGCTCAACATACCTGTGAGTGGGTGAGGTGAGGTGATTTGAGTTAATTATATGCCTCATTTGCTCAGAGAGAGAAAACTAGAAATTAACTTCTATTATTTCGCTAATTCTCTGCCTTAGTGTGAATCCTCACAACGATGTCTTTGAATGCAGATCCTTTATTTCCAGTGACCATAATTTCAGGGCTCCCCCCCACCAAAGACTCCTGGTTAGAGTAGTGTTCAAAAAATGCTCCTTTGCCAATTACCATGTTTAAAAAAAATAACAATTTGCCAGGACTGCTGCCACCAAATTTTCTTTCCACAAATGTGTGTTTACCCCTCAAAAAGTTGATTAAAAATCACCTAGCTTCCTTGGATATTAGGACACAGATACTTGGGCCTCATGAAGCGCCTTTGACACTGTAGTGTTTGAATCTCACAACTGCTGATCCAATCATTTAAACCCTGACTGTGCTGAGCCCATGCCAGATACTGTGAAGGGATCACTCTCAGAGGAGGTGAGGTTTGGACCACTCAGTTCATTTTCTCTTTCTCAACCCATCTTTTACCCCTCTTTGGCCAAGTTCCTACTCACTGTTTTTTCCCTGCTAGCAACACCCTTCTCATTTCAGTCTGGGTCTCCCATAGCTAGTTGTCCTTTACGTCTCTAAGACTCTTTCCCTGGCAGGGTTATTTGTTGACCTTGTGCAGATTTCTTAACCTCTCTGTTTCAATTTTGTGATTTGCAAAACTGGAAAAACAGTGATACCTGACTTTGGGTTGTGCAAGGATTCAATGAGTTTGTACATATCACATTTCTAAGACAGTATCTGGTACACAGTGTTTTATAAATATAAGGAGTTGTTGTTTCTGTTGTTATTGCTTATTTGACAGGGGGATGAAAAGAACAGAAAAGGGAGGAGACAGAGAACTCCCAAGGGAGTCAGAGCCAGCAGGTGCTATGGAATAAATTGTGATCTCCAAACTTTATTATCAAAGCCCCAACACTCAGTGAGACATATTTGGAGATGAGGCTTTTGAGCAGTTCTTAGATTTAGATGAGCTCATGAGTATGGGGTCCTCATGATGGGGTTAGTACCCTATAAGAAAAGACTAGAGAGCTTGTTCTTCCTCTGTCATGTGAGGAAAAAACAAGAAGTTAGCCATCTTCAAGGTAGGAAGTGGGTTTTCACTGGGACCTGGCCATGCTAGCATCCTGATCCTGGAGCTTCCAGTGTTCAGAACTATAAAAAATAATTGTCTGTTGTTTAAGCCAACCCATCCTTATCATTTTGTTATAGCAGCCTCAGTTAAGAGAGCAGGTAGAGATTCTTCCCATGGGCTGCTTATTGTTGGGAATGTGGGTTGTTGTTGTTTTCTATTTACTTCACTCTAACCTGCTTCCCATTTTAATATTACCCAATAGGAGGGAGAACATAAACACACACACACACACACACACACACACACACATTTAGCTCCTTTATATACAACCTTCCTCCCGAATATCTCAGAAACTACACCTGATTGGGGTGGGATGCAGGGCCATTCAAAGTTCAAGGTCATGCCTTTGCCCTCTTGCCCCTTGAAGTCCTGAGTGTTAATCATAACTGAATCCCAGTAGGGCTTCTGGGCATCCTCATCCCCAAGGCAGACTGGTTGAGTGGACTGATCCAGACACTCTTGATTAGTCTAGGAGGAGAAGGGAGGCTGTCAATATCCCAGTTAGAAGTTTTAGGGTCCACTACCACTTTCCTGAGAAACCTGGAGGGAGGAAAGGAAAGTGAGGTCACTTGTGTGCTTGTAGGGCTATGAGGAAAGCAGTATGGAAATTTTTTTTTTTTTTTTTTTTTTTTGCAATTGACCCCTGTGTATGCACAGCACCTTCGGCTGAGATCCCCAACTTCCTGCCTCTTAAATAAGGTGACTAAGAGTTCCTCTACCTGTGCATGCAGAGTTCTAGATGAATCCACTAGGCTCCAGGGACCAGAGAAAACTACGTGTAGTTCCCAAATGAGACCCACTCTTTCTTGGTTCCTGTGGCTGGAACAAGATGCCTACCATTTCTCTAGCTACCTCGTGTTCATCTTTCAGCTTAGATGTCAGAGCCTCTGGATTTACCCCCTGATCCTGCAAGACTTGGTTCTCTAGCTCCCCATCCCCCACCACATCTCTTTTTGCTCAGGACCATGACCTATGTCACAGTGGATGGCACCAGTCTGTTTGCTTCCCAGTGGGCCACTAAGTCCTGAGCTCCTGGAATGCTGGGGCAGGTCTTGGAATCTGCTGGCCACTAGCACTGAATACAGGCCCTGGCACATCATAAGAGTTTAATGGTGCAATGATTATGTGTAGGTGAGATCAGGGAGATGAATAGAACCCAGTTTGGAGAAAATCTGAGGAAGAAAAGCGTTGAAGGCAATGGAAGAGGAGGTGCAAAGGCTCTCAGGTGAATGCAAGTGGCATCTTGAGAAAGAAGAATGAGGCGGGAACATGGGGAATCCAAGGTAAGATGGAAAGAAAGAAGGAGAGAGAGAGAGAGAGAGAGAGAGAGAGAGGCCAGGTCAGGTAGGGCGCCACGGTCTATGGTTAGAAACCTGGATTCTTTTATAAGTGCAATGGAAGCCTCTGAAATTTTCCTCTGGGGAGTGGAAAAATCTGGTTTGTGTTTTAAGATCACTCTGGCTTCTGAGCTGAATTGATTGGAGGAGTACAGGGATAGACAACGGGAGGCTGTTGTGATTCTCAGTTTCTATTTGGAGTCTTGGAAGTGGCATACTTCTACTAATTTAATATCAACAACAAATATCAATTAATATCAGTTTTTGATTTAGAAGCGTTTTATTTCAAGCCATCTGTTTATGAGGCTTTCTGGAAAATTGGAAAGCCCTTTGGTTGTTCCCCTTAAAACTGAAAATTATGGCACATTAGACATTTCTTTTCCAGAGTAAAGAATCCGACAAAAGAAAGAGAACAATTCACCTCTCCATCTCAGAAAAAATCAAGTTTTTTAAAAAAGTTATCTTATAGTCTCTGACCATGAACATAAAGAATATGGTTAAAGTTATAATGAATATGGATTTATAGTGTATTGGATTCTGTTTCTTTCACATAATGGGTCCCATAGACTCTCCTCACATTCTTTATAAGTGTTCAGCTCCATGTCTAACATGTAATCAGTGATGAAGGTTAAAATGTTAACTTTACTTTCACTCCTCTGCCTCTATCTATTTCTAGTATTGTGTTGGATTATAGTCTTCATAATGATTATTTTTAAAAACTGCAAGCCATTTTATCAATATGTTTAAGTGTTTACACTTTAGTGGATAGTCAACTTATATTTTTCAATCTTATGCAACTTAGAGCTTCCTTAAAATTAATTGTATTTATAACCTTTTTTCCTTTGAATATGTTTCTATAGGATACATTTAAAAATTTATTGATTTTTTTAGAGAGAGGAAAGGAGAGATAGAGACAGAGAGAAACATAGATTGGTTGCCTTCCGTAAGAACCCCAACCAGGGATCGAACCCACAACCCTTTGGTGTACAAATTGATGCTCCAACCAACTGAGCCACCCCAGCCAGGGCCCTACAGGATATATTTTTAAACTTTGGAAAAATAATGTTTTCTCCTTCATCTCACAGACTTAATATAGACAATGAGAAGTCTACTTGCCCATCTCCCTCTGAGAGGCAGCTTGAGTTTCTCTGGAAAGCTGGAAATCCCTGCCTTGGAAGAATAACCAGGGGAAGAATTTCGTGTGAAAGGCTGTAGGTATCTCCTGAAATCTCTGTGTGACTCTCAGCCTGTCTGTTTTTCTTCAAGGATTGAAACTGTTTGCCTTGCTCCCAGAAAAGTATAAACAGACACGTTTCCACAGGCCGCTGTCAGCAGTGGGTATTGTCACTTTAATCAATTTTGTTAATACAGTAGGTATAAATGGCATCTAATTAGTGTTTAAATTGATCTATCTTTGCATGTGAGGAAAATTTATCATTTTAAAGAAAAATAAAAAGTTACAGTTTATTGGGATGTACTAGGTTCTAAGGAGTTAGTCATGGATTTAGTGTGAATTTCTATAGTCCTCACCCTACCTTTCTTATAAAGATTGACTTCATAATGTTGACCCTATTTTATGGATGGGGAAATTGAGGCCCAGAAAAATCAAGTAACTTTCTAAGATCAGAGAGTGGAAGTGGAGCCAAGTTTGGAAATCAGGGCGCTGGGCCTCACTGCTGGTCGCCTGTCCTCTACCAGGAGTTTCCTATTTATTTACTGTGAACTTGATGCCTTTCTCACTAATTTGAATTTTCTCTGGTTATGCAGTAGGTATACATTTATTGTCTTGGCATATATAATGCAAATATATCTCCCCAAGGACTTTTAAAAGATCCATTTAGCAGGAACTATTTAAGTTGAGGGAATCTTAAGTGGAGGTCTAATTTTATTAGTGTACTGGGTGTGTGATGGAAAGAAACAGAAGTAGACATTTTTACAAGGTTTACTTATAAAACTTCCTGGGCTTTCAAAAAGTGAATGAAACTGAGGAAAAACCTCATAATGACTCTGATGGCTGAGAAATCTGCTGTTGATTGCTTTAGGCCCTAATAAAAGTCTCCACAACTCTCACATTCCTCACATCCTCTTCCTCTTACCTTCAAGGTGGGGGTAGTAAATACTGTTTTCACAGATGAGGAAAATGAGACCACGATGTGAAATAACTTTTCTAAGATCAGAAAGATTTTAGGTAGCAGAGATGGATTAAACAGATGTCTGGAGGAGGCCAAAACACATGCTCTTTCTGCAATATCATGTCAAAAGGTGTCTAAAGAGGTGCTTGTTTAGAGGTGATCATAGGGTTGAGCTCGCTTCTCATAAGCAAGATATAGATCACTTCACTAAGAAGAAATTGGCTAGAAAAGTAGATCTGCCCACCTTGGTGACTGGTGATGGAAAAGAGGGAGGAGAGATTCAAAGATTCATCCTTTTTTCTTTTCTTCCTTTGTCCCTCCCTCCTTTTCTCATTCACTCTCTCCCCTTCTTCCCTCTATTCATCCTTCGTTTATCTATTAAAAATAGGCTGAATGTGTTATAGTAGGTACTGAGGAAACTGAGATGCATGGTGCTTGGTCCCTGCCATTAAGGGACGTTCTTTCAAATAGGAAAGACACATATATAAATGAGTATAAACAGTGTGATACTGTTAAATAGTTGACACGAAAAGAACATCATGAGAAGGTAGGATTCATCAGCTGATGGGTGATCACCAGTTGTGTATTGAGCAAATGTGAAGGTCAGAGATGGGGCATCAGAATCTGAGTGGAAAGGGAATGGCCAAGGGCAGTTCTTGGAGGAGAGATTACACTTGAGCTGAGTATTTTTTGGAAGGGTACATAGAAGTTAATTAGCCGAAGGGGGTGGGCTGTGTTCCATGCCAAGGGATTCCTGAGCGTGAATATTTGCAGATGTGCAATAGATGTAAATATATGAGAAACTGGTAGTAGTTTCAAAAGGTTGGTGTGAAAGGGATAAGTAAGAGGTGGGGTTAGGAATATTCCAAAATTCAGATTAAGACGAGGCTAAATTTGCCAGTATTGGTAGAAATGTCTATCTCCAAGAAGAAACTGGAGTACTTGTTATTTATTTTAATTTTTTTTTTAGCTCACTTCCTGTGTCATTCCTAAGAATTTCTCCCACGGATACACATTCCCCTCTAGGCTAGTGCCCCCTGTTGTGTGAAAGGTCACCTGAACTTGGCCTTCACCAATTGGGATCAGTAATTTATTGCCATGTCCAGGGGAAAACTGGCTTGAAGATAGAAAAATAGCCTCTAGGCTTCTACACATGAGGTTTTCAAGGTGGGAGTGGAGGGAACTGATTTATGACTCTGAAGGAGTCTGCTGGGAGAGTGAAAGTCCCCAGTGTCATACCTTGCTGTCCTTCTGCAGCTTTCACTAATTTCTCACCTGAAAAGTTGGGAACTCAGCTTTGACAGGTTATTTCAGTTGTGATCCTAATGTTCAATGGACATGTAAGGCTCAGCTAGGAGGCTTGTTTGGTGTATACTTTGTGATAAATATACAGATTATAATAGCTACAAAGTGATGGGCATTTACCATCTGCAGCATCTGTGCCAAGCTATAAACATCCCTAAGCACCTTTAATGATCATAATACCTTTGTAAGGTAGGGATGCCCATCCTCATTTTATGAATGGAAGGCATTTTATTTAAAATATATTTTTATTGATTTCAGAGAGGAAGGGAGAGGAAGAGAGAGATAGAAACATCAATGATGAGAGGAAATCATTGATTGGCTGCCTCCTGCACACCCCCTACTGGGGATCGAGCCTGCAACCCAGGCATGTGCCCTTGACTGGAATTGAACTTGGAACCCTTCAGTCCACAGGCCGATGCTCTACCCACTGAGATAAACCAGCTAGGGCTGGGGGGTGCATTTTAGAAAGTTCAAGTGGCTCACCTTATAATGCACAGTCAACACTCAAGGTGGATTATGTGGATTTGTGGCACACTAATATGTGTATGGCTTTTCTTTGTGCAATCTCCTCTAACTCTCTACAACACCTCCCTCAAAGGGTTGTTGTCAAGTTTAAATGAGTTAACATATATAAAAAGACTTTGTGAACCATATGAGCCTTCTGTTGCTTTATTATAATACTGTAATACTTGTTTTCCTCTCCCCCTTCTTTATTCTTGGAGGGCTGCCAATCCTTAGAAGAATGTGAAGGGCCGCCAAGTCCTGGGAAGAGTGAAATCTCCTCAAACCAATTTTAATGATATCTTTATGGTCAGATCATAGTATTTGTTTGCTTGATCTTGCTTCTTGCCTTCTCTGAGTAGCCCACTGTTTTGGATAATAACAAGAAGAGGTTAGGTCACATCTTATGGCTTAATTTTATTTTCAAGGACAAGCATATTTAGTTTCCTTGACCATAGTCTTTGAAGAGATTATCAAGGAAGAGAAACTCCCATTTATTGAAGAACAACTTTCTTTTTTTAAAAAAAGTATTAATTTATTTTTAAATTATGGTGGACATACAATATTATATTAGTTTCAATTATAAAACATAGTAATTAAACATTTATATAACTCATGAAATGATTACTCCAATAAGTTTAGTACCCATCTGAAACCATACATAGTTATTACAATGTTATTGACTATATTCTCTATGGAAGAGAAACTTTTAAGATCAGAAGAAACAAAACATAATTGATTGAAAGGCTGGCAATAGTATGGATATGCTGGGATAGAAGTTAGATGCTGCAATTATCTTCTAATTACAGTACCTTTTCTTGGCCATAAATAAAGCCTATTCTGGTACAGGATATGTCACCTCTATTTATGTGCCTTCTCTTGTATGACAAAAAAAACCCACTTGTTTTCTCTTTTGTTTTCCATCAGTAAGTCTGGCCTTTGAAATACCATCTTGCAAATTTAGCACCCACTTCAGCTTGAGGAGTTAGTTAACATTGAGTGAGACAACAATATCACTACAAGTTTCTTCAAAGGACAATTTAAAGAAAAAACACCAAAATAGTCTGAGAGACACTGGTGATGCAGAGAAGGGAGAGAACAGGCTGCAGAATCACTGGCTGGGGTATTTCAGATGGACAGTCCTGTCAAGAGAAATGCAGAAGAGAAAGGCAAGTACTTCCCTTTCAAACAGTCCATTATCAAAACCTGATGAAAAAGCAAAACTTCCAGCTCTCAGTAGACTAAGACTTAGGACAATATATTTGTGATGACTTATAAAGAGATTTATAATTTCTTTTCTTTTTAGCCCCCTTTATCTGAGCAATGACATCATCCATATTCACTTAGTAGCTTGAGCCCCAAACCTGGGAGAAATTCTTCTTTTTCCTTCACCACCTCCAACCAATCCTCCTCCAATCCAACACCAGTAGGGCTGAGAGAGTCTTATTTGTCCTAATAAGAATCATCCATCATCCTTGGTGGCCCTCAGGCTGTAGATGGGTATATCTCAGAGAAAGCTAACCCAGCACAAGACTTGTTCAACCTCCATCATGACACTTTCTCTTTTTCTATGATGTGTATCCTCATCAATCCCATTACATTTTTTACAAAACCCTATTTAATATTGGTAATAACAAATATTGTTGGACATGTGGATTCCAGGGTGGAAATACTGTTGGAGATATCTCCATTCCCTTGACTTCAGGGCAGTCTTGGCATTTGAATTTGAAAAATATCTGTGGGAATGAGAATTCGCCTCTCTATTTCTTCATTGAAATGCAGTAATCTTAATTTTGTCACTTGTACATTGCAGTGATGAATCATGTGTGGACATTGATGCAAACCTCCTAAAGCTCATTCAGAGATAGCATTCACTCTCATGTATAAAAATCAGTTTTATTTCTTTTAATTATGTCATTGCCATGTACTTTGTAATGTGTGACACCCATTTGTCCCTTCTCTGTAAAACATAAAAATTCATTTCAGGCAATGAAATTCAATTTGTCTCAAAAGTAATTCTGTGAAAAATAACAATCCGTGCAGCACTCTAATCTCCTTCTATGATATTCTGTCGAGCCTGGTCAGTGTTAAATCTGGCATTGTCCTAATATTATACGAGGATAAATGGAAAATGAATGCTTTTGGTCAGGCAACAATTAATGATAATGGAAAGTAACTAAAAGCCCAAAGTAGAACCTGGAGGAAATTTGCTCCAATCCAGAGCAAATCAAAATGATTTTTTGGCTTAACTTGGTATGATAGCTGGTATTATTAATTCACAATTATTAATTTCCTTTTTTGCCCTTGCTCTGAGTTTTCAGTACTGGTTGGTCTATTTGCCCAATTACAGTAAAAGTGTGTATGGGGGTATCAGTGGATCATGTAATGTTTCTGTCCTTTATTCCTCTATGTACCAGTGGCCGGGCCTCCTTAGGATGGTCAGGTCCATTACCCATGCCAATATGGAAGTTTCCTCATTTGCCTGCTATATACAGGCAATTGGAGACCAAGATGACAAGAGACTTTATGTAGGGATGGCTATTTCCTGTGCACCCTGTGAAAGTCTAACCCCACTGGGGCAAGAAACTATACATTCATAGAGCCAAGATTTGTAAGGAGAGGAGGAATAAATTCCTAACTGGGTCACTGGGAATACTGATGAAATCACTCCTTACAAGCCAGGGTTCCTGGATGGCTGTATTCCACTGATTGGAGAACACAGCACTCTATACTGTTGATTCAAGGTATACGCCATCTGTTTTCAGGTATAATCTCTAAGCTGATGCATTAGCTTCACCTCATCTTTGCATCAGATCAGCAGCTTCTGCAAAAGGACAGCAAGATCTTATTCTCACTGCTATATACCCTTTAGAGGAGGTTCCTTGATCCTCAAATTAAGGTCACATGTCAATGTATCAGTCACTCTGTGAACCTCTGACCAAGCATGTCAAACTCAAAGGCTAACACGGGCCAAATAAACAAGGTTTAAGTTTATGTGGGCCGCAAAAAAACAAAAGCATCAATTTTCATAGAAATGTAGGTTTATTTTGATAGAGACATGCTGAATACAAAGGGCTGAAATAAATTAGTAATTATTAACATAAAATAATAGAACATTTTAATAAAATTAATATTTTTTCTTGAACATTAACTTACCAGACACTAATAACTGCACAAATTAATAAGCGTAATGCAAATAAACCTGTTTGTCTTGTTCTCCGAAAGTGAAATATTTCCTGTTGTGCACACCAAACAAGTCAGTCCAAGACTAATGACATGGCAATCGGCTGCTAAAATATTTGCTGCTAGTATTAGTGGAGAGAAATGGTGTGCCTGCGTGTAGGACGCATAAGGGAAATGAATGCAACATGATTATAGTAATCAGTCATTAGCAAGCATTGTAGTTCGTTATTAATAATTATATATAACAGGATATTGTAAAATTAAGTTACGGAATTTTTATTAAAATGTTTCTTACATACTGTTATATTGGCTGGGCTGCAAAAATATTCATGGTGGGCCACATGCAGCCTGTGGGCCTCGAGTTTGACATGCTTGCTCTAGACAATCGTGTGGGGCTTATGTGAACAATTAATATTTTCTGCTATGGTGTCTAATACTGCTTACAGAGAACAGAGTTCTCTCCTAACACATGGTTACACTTGAAGGACAACCAGTGGTAACCTGTCCTCTTCTGATCCTTTCCAGTCTCAAAATAACCCTTCCAAGGACAGCGTGCCAGGCACTCGCTGGTGAAATGAAGTGTTTGGAGAAATGCTGGTAGTGACAGCTACTTCGTTCTGTTTTCCAGTGGAGGTGGGAGAAGAGTATCCGTGGCTGACTCTCACGCTAGCCACTGGGTTTGTGTGTCAGCAGGACCAGTGGGGAACACAGGAAATTATAGGCTACAAGTTACTTCAATGCCATCAGCCCGCAGAGACTGAGCAACTCCGCCCAAGAGCAGCTAGAGAGTAGTTTGATTCCCTTGCTACAGTGGTTCTGTCATTTATTCTGTGGTATAATTCTTCAACCTTATGTTGTTTAATAATTTTTGTTTGTTTGTTTTTGCAAACAATGAGCTCAAAAAGCAAAAGTGCATGTTTCATGGGAAATTAAACACTTTATGTTTACTTCTCTAGAAAGATGCTGATGACTGTGAAAGCTACTCAAAATAGTTTTTGACATTTAACCATCCACCAGGATAGCATAGTGATGTAATCCACTGCAGACTCTGCCTAGACATGAGGACTCAGCACTTGCAACCTCAGATGGTGTGCAACAAGGTGTTTTATGTATATCAACTGAGTATTGTTCTGCATTTACTTTACCTGTTTATTTTATTTTGTTTCTTCTATATGTACCCCCTAAACACACACACACACACACACACACACACACACACACACATAACAAAAACATAAATGTTGAAGTGTTGACTCCATTAGGAGAAAAGGGTCTTTGCAAACAAATAGTTAAATGATATCATCTGATCTGTCAAGTAATAAGATCATCTCAATTATTGATCAATTGTCCACTTATTCAGTAAATCAAGGTAAAACTTTGGGACATTTATTCTGTCAAAGATGAGAAATCTGACACATTTGTAAATGCTACTGAAAATACAATTAAAAGAAAAATTATGTTTGTGGTGATAATAAGAATTCAAATATTGATGGGAACATAACATCATGCATATGCAATGTCCTTGGTGAATTAAGAGATCTATAGATCAACAATAAATATAGAATTGTCTTTGGGCATTTATAATCATAAGTGCATCCAAACAATATATTCTACTGCAATGAACTTAATGTTGTGTCCCTCCAAAAATTCACATGTTGAAATCTTAACCCTCAATGTGATGGTTTCAGAGATGAGGACTTGGGAAATAATTAGGTCATGATGGTGGTACCCTCATGAATGAGATTAGTGCTCTTATAAAAGGGACCCAGAGAACTTTCTTGCCTTCTTCCAACCATGTGAAGATACAGAGAGAAGATGGCAGTTTGCAAACCAGAAGAGGGTTTTAATAAGAACCTGATCATGCTGGCACTCTGATCTTGGACTTTCAGTCTTCAGGACTCTGCAAAACAAGTGTCTGTTGTTTATAAATAATTAAGTTTATGGTATTATGTTATCACAGCCCACTGATTAAGACATTTATCAATCAAAATAAAAGCTTGAGTTGTTAAAATTTACAAAACATTAAATATTACATTTCGAGTAAATAGACTACATGTTTATAAGGCTGTGCTACAAAATGGACAGGCTTAATATCAGGGAATGGGAGGCTTATTGAGTGCAAGCCCCATGTGAATAAAGGGTGTTCGTGTGAACATTTTTCTGGGTTTCTGAGTGGTAACCGTGTGAAAATGGAGGAGTTGCTCATGATGGACAAGGGCAGCAGTGGGATGTTTGTCAAGGTCAAAGGCCAGACCATCCATTCAATAGGAGGGCACTCCTACTGGACAGTGGTGCTTGCCCAGGCTGTGGTGATAAAGTTACACTGAGGCAATTATAGCAACAAATGAGGTCCTTTGCCAGAAAAAAAAATGACTCACAAGTTGGTAGGCTGGGACTTCTTTGAAATGAAGATCCTTGGATTTTCTCCCCTTAGGATATTTGGTTTTATAGTAATTTAAACAAACAAACACACTCTAAGTCACAGCAACGACTGTAGGAAACAATATCTGAGAAGAAAGAACAAAGCATTAAATACTACATTTCAAGTAAATAGACTACAAGTTTATAAGGCTGTGCTACAAAATGGACAAGCTTAATATCAGGGAATGGAAGGCTGCATTTCACCAGTGGCCAAGTACCATTTACTAGCTGTGTGTGATTAGCCTGGAAATGGAAGCCAGACCTGTCTCCTCTCTTGTGTGATGGAAAGAGCACAGATTTGAGTGGGGAGAGGCCTGGGTGAGCTGTCTGAGTCTGGTTTGCTATTTACCAGCCTCTTTCTCATAATAGTTTGCTCCAATAGGTTTTCAACACACATACACACACGCACATATGCACACACACTACTCAATAGTTATATTGTGTTCATACTTATGCATCTTCCTTAGCCACTTAATATTTAATAAATATCTCCATATTAGTCCATATAGACTCTTCCCCCTCAGGGGATAGTACAGAATTCCATTGCATGAATAAACTAATCAGTTCTCTATAGACAGACATCAAAATTGTTTCTAGCTTCTTGCTTTAGCAGATATTCCAGGTGTACATTTTATCACCTGTTTACATGTATATATGTAGGGTCAATTTCTAGAAATGGAAGGGTTTAGTAAACAGAAAAATCCATTTTTTATTTTTGGAAGATATGGCACAAGTATCCTCCAAATGCTGCCAAAAGTGCGAACCAAGCAGACACTATCACACACTGATGGTGGGAATGTAAAGTAGTGTGAAATTCCAGGAAGTCCATTCTAAATTGCTTATGCATCATAATTCCCCTCCATACATTGCCTTATGAAGTTACCTATTTGTACATCATCTAAACAGTTTATCTTGGACAGTCCTTTAGAAAAGAGAATAGCCCAAATTTAAATATGTGACTGGTACATTCTAAAGTGTTTTTATTTTATTAAATTTATTGAGGTGACATTAGTTAATAACATATAAGTTTCAATTGTACAGTTAGATAATACATCACCTGTATATTGCATTTTGTACTCACCACCCAAAGTCTAGTCTCCTTCAGTCTGACAGCAGTTCTCAACCTGTGGGTCACGACCATTGGAAAACACATATAGAATATCAGATATTTACATTACGATTCATAACAGTAGCAAAATTACAGTTATGAAGTAGCAATGAAAATAATTTTATGGTTGGGGGTCACCACAACATGACAAACTGTATTAAAGGGTCGCGGCATTAGGAAGTTTGAGAACCACTAAAGTGTTTAAAAATTTTTTTTTGTCTAGGTGGTTATCTACCTAGCTGTGACTTTTTTTCAGCAATGCGGATAGAGTGGAACCTGGGGTCCTGACTTAGCTCAGCATACATTCTTAATGAGCAGATTAGGAAGAATCTTCTGAATGAACCTAGCCCCGAGGCTAGTTCTTCCTCATCTCACTTCCTTACCTCAGTTATGGGGGGAATGGGACAAACTTGCATTTAAGCACTTGTTCTAATCTTTTTCCTCATTGAGTTCCATGAAAGTTCATTGCCCTGCCCTTGGCCTGCTGGTGACTCGGGCACATAGTTCTGTATGCTATAGAAAATGTGGGGAAATTGAACTTGAGGCATCTCACCCAGAGAAATTATACCCAACTAATCTCTACTCCAAGTTTATGAAAATATTAACTAAGAGCAATGGTATTCAGGGAGGATTGTTTGAAATCCACCAGCCCATCCCCTTTTGGATATTCTTAAATATATACCTGGATCACATAGAATGACCAGATAATCTTATCTGAGTCCTTGCCTGGAAGGGTATTTTTGAATTGAATTTGATTTTGTTGCAATATTTGTTCAGACTACTTTGATAGAAGAAATAGCCTTCTGAAATCTTAGTGATGTTTAGAGTCACTGTATTTATTGTATCACAAGAGTTCTTTTTCTTTCTTTTCTTTTAAAATCAGAACCCCTAGGAGAAATTCCTATAGGATCTTAGTGCCAGGGAACATTGCAATTCTCAGGGACCATTGGCTTGTTTTTGTTTTATGGACATTTCAGATCTTATCACAGAGAAGTTTTCTATTTTTATGTTGCATGCTAGAAAGCTTAGAGCTAAATTTGTGACTCATTCACCATAGGTTTTATTTATTGATGGATTCTTCTAAGCCTCCATATTTTCCTCTTCCACAAAGTTTGTTTGTTATAGAGCCTGTTATGTTGTGAATCTGTAACCCCTCACCTACCCAGGGGCCATGGGAAAGGCATGATTGTGCCCCCAAAGACTTCAATCACTCATGCTAAGATGTGAAGATAAGTATATTTACTTCCTATCCCAAATCTCTCCTTTTTTTGATCCCTCTTATAACTCAAGTCATGATTACGTATCTATCACATCTGTATTCCCCAGTAGATTATGAGTGCCCTGATGGTGCTAGAAGCCTCTATTGTTGCTCTGCCCAGATTCACTCAAATCCTTTTCACTCTTCCTCTGTATCTCAGCCCACACTTCTGTGTATCCTGGCTTCTAGGGACCTACAACTGAGACTTTAGATCTTTGGAGCTGGTTTGTTTGCAGCAGAGAGATCTTGAAGCCCGTGAGAGTGTCCAACACCTTGGGGAGAGCTTTATCAATGACTGACTTATATATGAAAGACCAGCTCCTTTGCTCTAAATTGGGGGTCAGCTTCAGAACTTAACGTAGGCTCCAGAACTCTGCAGGATCAACTGGAGCTATCTTCTGTGGGACTTTGCCTGAAATACACCTTGCTTGACTTCATTGCCTTCTCTTTTCTGTTTCTTCTACTCCCTTACTGGTACTAATGATTTAAATTTATCAGACACATTGACACATTCTGGGAGGTGGTGCATAATGAAAGTGGGGGATTGTAGTAAAATACTGGAAATGGAAGAACATTTTTCATCCATTTTCTTTTATAGCAGAATATGCACCAATGCTAAAGGGAGGTGTTGCCTTCCAACCAGTTTATCTGTGGTTTGTGCTGTACCTGGTTAGGTTTTCACTCACTCTGCCTCTAAAGAGTTCACTAATTCATTCAGCAAACATTTATAAAGATTCTATTATGCACCAGGCACAAGTGTATATTTTTTGCTCTAGATGGCTGCAGTGTAAGTGTTTTTGTGTGGAGCAAGGATCAGTAAGCAAATAAAGAAGAATCTATCAGATAGCATTAATCTCAATGCAAAGAATTACTACCAGGCAAAGAGTGATGGACAGGGAGACTTTACTTAGGGTGGTCAGGATAGATATATTTGAGGAAGAGACATTTGAAAGGAGACCTGAATGATGAGAAGGAAGCATCCATGCAAAGATAAGGGGACAAGCTTTCTAGGCTGATGGAATAGCTGTGATCCTTTGATGAAAACAAGGCCAATATTGGTGGAGTAACATGGGGAAAAGGCTTGGCAGTGCAGAGAGGAAAGTGAGGGAACAGAGTTTCATAGGTTTTTTAGACCATAGGAAAAAGTGGGGACTATATTCCAGGAAGCAAAATGAGACTAAAATTATTTTTAGATTGATAATTATCTTTGGGAGCCCCAAACCCCAGAATGAATAGACACTGATAGATTACTCTTTTAAGTCTATAAGCAAATATGACTTAGTGTACTGGAGAATGTGCTGTACTCACTGTGATGATTAACTGTGTGCCAATCTGACTGAGATACGGGGTGCTTAGATATTTGATAAGACATTATTCTGTGTGTGTCTGTGAGGGTGTTTCTAGATGAGATTAACATTTGAATTGGTAGACTAAGCAGATAGCTCTCCCCAATTTGGGTGAGTCTAATCCAACTCATTGAAAGTGTGAATAGAACAAAAAGCAAAGTAGGGAAGAGTTCACTCTCTCTGCCTGACTGTTCTTAAGTTAGAACATTGGTTTATCCTGCCCTTGAACTGGAACTTACACCATTGGCTCTCCTGACTCTCATCAGGTCTTTGAAATTGGGCTGGAAATTGCATCTTCAGTTCTCTTGACTCTCAGATCTTTAGAATTGGACTAGAACTATACCACTGTCTCTCCTGGGACTCTAGCTTGCAGATTGTGGATTTTGGAACTTCCCAACTTCCATAATTATGTGAACCAACTCATATAATAAATTTATCTGTCTATCTATTATCTATCTATCTATCTATCTATCTATCTATCTATCTATCTATCATCTATCTATCCATCCATCCATCCATCCATCCATCCATCCATTGTGTATATATCTTATTGATTCTGTTTTTCTGGAGAACCTCAATCAATATACTGTCTCATTTTCCTAAAACACTGATTTTCACAGACCCATTATATGTTGCCTTAAAATCCTCTCAATTTGTCCCAAAGTACACCAGTTATGACCCAACTCCAACTTTCTGGTTTTTATGTTTTGTAGCCAATAATAACCTCCAGGGAAACACTGAAATTCCCTGCATTTCAGTTTCTTCATCTGAGACCTGTGTCCAACTTTATCTGCCCAGCTTCTCCCATTACATGACTGTTTGTCCTTGAATATTCAGTCAGTTGTCAAGTTGCTGGTCTTGCTTCTAACATTTGGAGTTCCAGTCAGTGAAGAAATGCTGAGGTTTGGCTTTGCTGAGAGCCACATTGACTTTCCAGCATATAACTTTATGACCCATATATGAATTTGGGAAATAATCTTTGTGTACCTTTCTTATTTTAAAACTTTCATCTGTCCTAGTTTTGTCAGATGGCAATGGAAAGTTAGAGGAGTTTTGCTTCTTGAATTTTCCCATTTGATTACAATAGAATAAAACTTTCTATACTTTAAGAATTGTTTCCCAAATGAAACATTCTCTTCTCTATTGCCTTTGACATGTGCTGCTATCAGATCCCACTTTTTTATGTGTATAAACTGCTTATTTGATTTGACCTCCTTCTGACTCAAGAAATTGATTCAAAAGGGTTTCTCTGCCTTTGGAAATAGTATTGAATGAGAGAATTATGCTAACATATGCTGAAACTTAAAATTTCACCTTTTGCAACAGCATGGTTGGACCTGGAGAGTATTATGCCAAGTGAAATAAGCCAGTCAGAGAAAGACAAGTACCATATGATTTCACTTGTATGTGGAATCTAATGAACAAAATAAACTAACAAAAAAATAGAAACAGACTCATAGATACAAAGAACAGACTGACAGCTGTCAGATGAGAAGCGGGTTGGGAGGCTGAGCGAAAAAAGTGAAGGGATTAAGCAAAGAAAACACCAACACTCATAGACACAGCAATAGTATGGTGATTACCAGAGAGAAAAGGGGAGTAGGGGAAGTAGGAGAGGGTAAAAGGGGATAAATGATGATGAAAGAAGACTTGACTTGGGATGGTGAACACATACAGATGATGTATTATAGAAATGTATACCTGAAACCTATATAATTTTATTAACCAATGTCACCCAATAAATTCAATAAAAAACCTGCAAAGGCAGGGTAGAAAATGGTCTTGCATCTATTTCCCTCAATTACATGAGACTTTATTCTAATAAAACGTAGTGTATTTGCAGCCGAGGCTTGGGCAAATCAAGAAACATTAAGAAAAGTTGACATTAAAAGTGCAATATAACAGATGGGTGAAAAAATGAATTTTTATCAAAATGATTCATTATTGTTGCACAGGCAGGCTGAGGAGAACAATGACCCAGAACAAATGAAAAAGAACGATGCTTGACTTGTTTTTGCTTGTTCTAAAGCATGACCCATATTTATAATATTTAATTAGAAATACATTTGCTTCTGGTTGATTATATACATTTTCACCTGTTGTTATTTATTTATTTATTTTTTTGTGGAGTTGGGGAGGTGGGCAATAGAGGTGGTTCAGTGCAAAAGACTTGGTTTATCAAATTAGATTTACTAAAAGGAGAGAGAAAACAAACCCAGTGGAGAGAAGTTTTGATTAAAGGTGGAGGTCTTTGCAAAGGAGAAAAATTATTCTCCAAGTTAGGGAGAGTGAGCAGCTCTCCATCATCAACTATTAGCCTCAAATAACCTTGGTTAACTTAGGCATGGCGATTTCAAAGCAGGTCTCGTGCAGACCTTGTACTTAACCTCATATTCTCTCTATTTCCTAACTATCAGTTTCCTGTCTACTTTTTAATTGATCTCTGGAATTAATAAGTACTTACTTTTTAAAGGGAAGAAAGAAGAAAGGAGAATGAAACTGCAAACAGAATGTCCTTAATTTTTCTTTATAAACCAGGCTGAAAATGCAAGCCAAGGGGGGCACTATGCCAACTCATTTGGGAAAACTTGGAGTTATACTGCTGATAAATTGCTCAGCTGCTTGCCTCACTGACAAGGAATAAGTAGCTTGAGATAATTCATTTACCATGCCTGTTGCTTGTACCTATCTCTTCTTTGCCTCCGGCTGATGTTGATAATATTAGCTTGGGAGGTGAATGGGGAGGGGGAGAGGGAAGCTTCCTCTGATGTCACTTAGACTCATCTAGAATCAGCATAACTGTAGCCCAGGGATGTAAGGTCAGATTAAAACTCCAGCCTATCAATCTTAATCAAATTCCCCGAAGAGCTCATCTGTGAACAAAGCATAGCCAGGGAGTTGCAAGAAGAGAGGGAACCAGAAATGACTAAGGACATTTTAATGAAATTTTAAACTTGTAAAGAAACCTTAGGATGACTTAATTCAACCTAGACCAGTATGGACTTAGGCAGGTGACAGGAGTTGAACTCAATCAGGCCACTACTAAGTGCCGTGGGATGTGCTTAACTTTTATTCTAACTTATCCTATATGTCAGCATTTCAATGGAGCATTTTTACTATATCCCCACCTCCCTCTTATTTAGATGAAAAAGTCTCAGGTGGTTTAAGAGACTGCCCAAGTTTCCCAGCTAGTCAGGGATGGAGTCCAGATCAGAATCCATGGAAGTTGGATTGCATTGTCCATGCATGGACTTCTCCTTTGTGCGGGGCCAGAATATCTTTCCTAGATAACTGTTGATGCGATAGCAAAATAAGACAATATTTCTAAAATTATATTTTCCCACAAAGTTCTACATTGCAAGATATTATTTGAACCATCAATTCTTCATAGAAAGACCATAAACTCTGGCGAACAACTGAAGTTCTTCCAACCACTCACCACGAGTATGCATATGTATGTATCACTTATATTCTCTGAGCCTCAGTTTATTTATCTCTAAAATGGAAACAATACTTTTACATGCGTGGTCTACCTCACAGTGTTAGCAAAGCACATCTCCTGGCACATCTCCTGGTGGTGGGGATTAGGGTGGGGTGGGAGCGATGAGTGGAGCCGAAGGGCATGAATATCAGGGCATAGGAAAAGAGGAATCAGCTGTACCAGAAAACAGATGTCCCTGTGTGCCAAGGTGCACAGTGTGACCATGGTGCAAGGGTGCTGCTGAGAGGAGAGACCTTGTTTTCCATAACTTGTATTCCAGGCCAGGTCAGGACAGGTTATAGTGGGCATGAGGTGCCAAGTCCACATGCCTTGCATGAAAATAAGCGCTGACTTCTACACTCATCTGGGCTAGTAGTGAATGCAAGGTAGGGCCAACCTTGGATTGTGGATATATACTTAGTCTTCTCTGGTATAAAGTTGTCCTGATTTGATATTGGTATCAGGACTGAAGGATGAAGGAACACCAAGTAAGAAACCAGAAGGAATCAGGGAGGGTGAAAGAGATCTTTTGCATGTACTTGATTTAGGGAATCCTTTCAAAAGTGCTGCTCAGACTTTGAGCATGTTTTCATATGTCTCTTGGCCTTCTGCATGTCCTCTTTCCAAAAGTGTCTATTTAGGTCCTTTGCCCATTTTTTGATTGGATTGTTTATCTTCCTTTTGTTAAGTTGTATGAGTTCCCTGTAAATTTTGGAGATTAAACCCTTATCAGAGATAACATTGCAAATATGTTCTCCCATGCAGTGGGCTTTCTTGTTGTTTTGTTGATGGTTTCTTACATAAACTGCTGAACAAAAATAGAGCCAGAGTCATAGAAGCATGGAACAGACCATCCAACCTAAGGGGGAAGGCAGGTGAGGGGTGGAGTAAGAGATCAACCAAAGTACTTGTAGGCATGCATATGGGCATAACCAATAGACACAGACAGTAAGGGTGTGAGGGCATGTGCTGGGGGGTGGTAGATGCTGGGGAGAGGTCATGGGGGAAAAAGGAGACTTATGTAATACTTTAAACAATAACTTAAATTAAAAAAGTGCTGCTCAGAGTCTGTTTAGATCAGTGGTTCTCGACCTGTGGGTCACGACCCCTTTGGTGGTCGAAAGACCCTTTCACTGGGGTCGCCTAAGACTATCCTGCATATCAGATATTTACATTATGCTTCATAACAGTAGCAACACTAGAGTTATGAAGTAGCAACGAAAATAATTTTATGGTTGGGTCACAACATGAGGAACTGTATTTAAAGGGCCAGAAGGTTGAGAACCACTGGTTTAGATGCAGGTGGTTAGGGCTAGAAATATATATTTCCACAGCAGCCTCCAACCCAGCCTTGCTCATCATAATGAAAATATTGCTGGTGAAGGAATAATACTTATTATTATTGAGCAGAGATGCCAATAATTGAACCCGGAGACCTAAAGAATTATAATCCTCTTATTTGAGAAAGCAGGGTTCTTAATATTTTCAACTAATCCTAATTCTAACACAGAGAATATTAGATTCAGATGTGTGAACGGTTTGCTTAAAATGTTTTTAAGTCAGACCTTCAAGAGAACTTTGGCCATAGGGCCACCTGCGGGTGATTCTCTGTGGCATCTGTGCTGCATGCAGAATCACCTGCACAGAGCAGATGCTAAGCAACTTGAAGCAAAAGCCACGCCCCAGGAAGATGCTGCCACAGACTTGGCAATGTTTACCTTTCAGTTAAGAGGAAGGGCAACTTCTCCAAACGAGATCTTGGGGTTGTGAGAAACAATTATTAAAGGGCCCTGTTCTCTCCATCTTCTTCCTCCATGAATTCAACTCTCTCCAGGTTCCTGTTATTGAAGAGTTTTAGCCAAATCTTTCTTGTCACATGGCATTTCAGGCCTTTTGTTCCTCTCTGCATTCTCAGCTCTGTTTGATACAAACTCTCCGCTTCTGAGGACAGGGGACTGGCAGCCTGAGAGCCCAGGGAGCATACACCCCAGTTAAAAGCAAACATTTCCACTTCAGTCACAGCTGGTGGGTGTTTTAAGAGGGGAAAAATCTATTAAAAATATAAATGTCAATCTCCTTGGGGTTTTGATCTGTACATTTCATGTTCCTGGCAGTGCTTGGATCTTGCTGAGTTGATAAGGGTGTTTGGCTCTTAAATTGTGAAACAGACAGAGAATGTCCTGCTGGGCAGGGAGCAAGCACAGCCAGGCTCTGGGAGGGGCTAAGGCTGGGACACCACGGTGGAGGCACGGGGAAGATATGGATGCTCCCAGGGCATGTGGGTCATGGCCAGGAGCCAAAGAGCAGAACAAGAAGGGGGGGGGTGTCCTGCCTGCTCCCCACAGCACTCAGTCTCTGACCATAGAAGAGGGAACTTCTTCTCATGCTCCTTCCTTTTCCCCCAGCCCTGACCAGAAACCAAACCAGCAAACTTTTGGTGTACGGGACAGTGCTCCAACCAACTGAGCCACCCAGCCAGGGCCCTTTTCACCTTTTTTTTTTTACATAAAAAAGTTGCACAACTTTATTTGTTTTTCATCTTTTCCCTGTCCTTTTTTTTTTTGAGAAGATCAGAAAGACTAGTCTTAACTGAGGGGATGTTAGAGGCAGGAGAGTATACACAATGTAGACTTAGATAAATTCTTGGAATCTCTGAAACTTATCAGAAAATTGACTCAGGTGATTGTACCTGCCCATGGACCACATTGCTATTGGAAAATAATTTACATTGCTTTCTTGTTAGAGAACTAAAAAGTTATATTCCTAAATCCTGCAGAATGAGCTAATCTGAAACTAAGGTGTTTGGTTATAATCTACTTTACACTTGGTTTATAAGGAAATGAGTAAGTTACTGTCTGAAGACATTGCCCCTTTGCCATAATTGTGGTCCTGAAAGTTTCTTCAGTTCTATTTAGCTCAGCCACTGGGGAAAAGCATTTTGAAGAATACTTTTAAAGAAAGATGAAAATGGCATAGCTTTCTTTTTTATTTGTTTTTCTGCAGATATAACATTTTGTTGGAATCTTAAAAAGTATTTATTTATTTGTGAAACTTTCCTGGATAATTCACTGGAATTAAAACCTAACAGATTGCTATAAATTCTCCAAATATGCACATAATATTGGAGAGTTAAAGAATTGCAAAATTTTCCATGGGCACAGCAATAGGATAATGAATAGGGTAGTGAAGACCTGGGGGTGGGAGGCGGGAAGGGGCTGGGAGGAGAGGGGGGGGAAGGGGAAGAAAATGGGAGATATCTGTAATGCTATCAACAATAACAAATATATTTAAAAAGAAAGAAAAAAATAATTGCAAAATTTGTTATTGTAGTATTCTGAATATTGTTTTCCAAATAAAATTATTTAAATGTATAGTAGAGTCATAGTGGTAATGATGAAACACACATACCTAATGAATGAACATCATTATATTCTCTTCTCCTTTTGCTCCTCTTCCCTCTACTTCCCTTTCTTCCCCTCTCCTCCCCTCCCCCATTTCCTCTTTTTGCAAAATTGCAGTGAGCGGGGAATGAATGAATAATGTGACATGCCTCCTCCAGGCAAATGTGCTTCATTTACAAAGTTGAGAGAAGAAAGAAACTAGGAAACTATTTATTTGAGTCTATCAAAAAAGGATGGCTGTTGCCAAAGGGGCTTCACTTTGCATTTCATAGAATAAGTCTAATAACAAACCTCTGTGAATCCCACAAGGTCATGCAAACATGAAAATTGGAAGCAACAGAGCTCCTATAACTCAGCATCAGAGGCAAGTGACCTGCCTCACAAAAATCAAAGGGGGTCCAAACTCAAGCAGGACCCACCTGGACGATGGTGTTGGCTCAGAGAATCCTGTTATTTATGATGCAAAATAATTCTTTTAAAAAGATGCCTCACATGGCACAAGAATGGACATCAGCTCTTCTGATTCCAAATCTTCTGAGCCAAACCGGCTAGGGCAGGAAACAGGTTGTTTGGGACTCTGATTTCAGTAGGACAGGGTTGAATACTAGTATATGCACTCCAGCACCTGAGGTTGGAGTCATCAGCCAGGAGATAGATTTTACTTTAAACTCAAAGCTACTGTGATTCAGACGCATGTTGTGCCTGACTTATCCATTTTGGTAGACTTGCTCGATTCCCTGCAGATGTTTCCCACTTCAGTTTCCAGAAATGTTGCTGGTGATTTATTTGTTGAAATGCATGACCACTCACTTGTTTTTATGCTGATGAATGATGTATTACAATTCATTATGCATGAGGAATGGCGTTATTTTACTATTATATTATTTTTGTTTTTATTTGCTGTGAGCAGGTACACAGTAGATGAGTTAGGAACCAGATCTTAATGTGGTTGTGTGTCTGGGTTTGAGCCAAGTCAAAGGACCTATTTTTTTCCATCCTAAATGTGGTAGCTTGGGTCTCTTCCTAGACCTTCTTACCATTACTGGGACATAGAGGTTGAAAATAAGGATCATGTGTCCTACTTCCAAGATTCACAGTTGACGCCTTCACATTTTAGCTGT
This sequence comes from Myotis yumanensis, assembly GCF_028538775.1. Lineage (NCBI taxonomy): Eukaryota > Metazoa > Chordata > Mammalia > Chiroptera > Vespertilionidae > Myotis > Myotis yumanensis. Next base: position 233,794,007 of record NW_027223752.1, on the reverse strand, counting down.
GGATTCATGATAACAAATGTTCGTATAGGGATCACTTTGTGCCAAGTCTGCTTCCAAGCATTTAACCTATATTATTTAATGCACTTGCCAACTTAATATGTTCATTTAATGTGTGCTCATTTCATGTGCTGGTCAACTCTATGAGGTAAGTACTATTATCATTCTAATTTTGTGGATGAGGAAATTGAGTCACAGAGTTTAAGTAATTGTCCTCAAGTCACACAGCAGAAAAAATATTTGAAACCAGGTCTTAAACATTGTCCAAAGATGCATACAATATCAGGATGGAAAGCATCTTAGATTTATGAATGCTAAGACTCCCCTTTGCTCACCATATTGTTCTCTCTTGACATGAATTTTCCCATCCTCGGGCATCTCTAAGTACTAGCCTTTATTTAGTTTGTGTTTGTGTGCAAAGCATCTCAATCTACATGTGCATTCATACACATACACACTCAATAAACTTGCCAATTTCTGTTTTGAGTACACAGAGAGCAAATCCTTCCAAACACTTGCCCACTTGCCAGCTTAACACAACACATTGATAGTTTACAGTTTCTGTGGGTTAGGAGTCTGGGGAAGGCTGAGGGTCCTCTGCCCCAGGGTCTCATCAGCTTGCTATCAAGATGTAGGCCCAGCTTGTGTTTTCATCTGGAGATTTTCCTGGGGAAAAATCTGCTTCAAATTCATTTCCTTGAGGCTGCCTAACTGAAGGCCCAATTCTCACTGGCTGTTGGCTGCCAGCTACTCTCAGCTCCTAAAGACTGCCTGGCAGTACCCTGCTGTGGAGTCCCCTCCAGAGGAGTTCACAATGTGACTGTTTGCTTCTCCAAGGCCAGCAGGGGTATCTTCTTACCTCCAGTTTCCTAATGCTGTCTTAGGAAACAAAACTTAATCACAAGAATGACATTCTTCATCTTTGCCATGGCCCATTGATGATAAGCAAGCCACAGGTATTGATTAAAAGCTGTAAGCAATGTGCAAGGGCATGACTCATTTAGGGTTATTTTCGGGTATGTTTGCTACACTCATTTTCACTAAGCAGTCTGATTGTTATTTGTTGAATCATCATGGAATCCAATATACTAGTATGAGAGTGAGATCAAAATAATGGCCAATGTCTTCAAGCTTTGATGTTTAAAGCATACTTCTTCCCATTATAGATACCTATTGTCAAATGCTCTCATCCAGATGTCTTTTTTTTCCTCTGAAGCAGACACAGCTGGCTCTTATTCTGTGTTATTTGTGCTAAAATTCTAATCATGCCAACTATTAGATGTATGGTCTTAGGCTAGTGTCTTAAACTTGTTAAGCTTCTACTTTCTATAAAATGAGAATCATATTACCTTCTTCATTGAATTCTTGAGTGGATGTGTTCAATGCCCAGTTCATTATAGGTGCTTTATCAGTTTTGATTCTACTTCTCTCCATTTCTCATCTTTGTGCTTAACATTCCTTCTCTGTTGGCTCATTTGTTAATTCACAAACAGAATTTTTCAGTTGATGAGGTTTAAATTTTCCCAGGGACATCATGTTGCTCTAAGTCTATTTGAGACTCCCTAAATCCCCTGAGGAACCTGTTTGTTATGAGTGAGTTGTTTGTAGAGATGGTTCCATCCTTTGCAATTTCCCAACTTTAATATCAAAGGGTCACCTAAAATTTGGAAGATAACAGGTAAACTAGTTCTAATTGTCTGTGTGTTTATGTGCCTAATGACTTCACAAATGTTTGCTGTGGTACTCCTCACACATTCTTGAAAAGGCAGACTTTCACAAGTTTGTCTAAGATTCTTCCTCCTGTATTATTTTTTTGCATTGGTTCTTTCACACTAAGCACCTTCCCTTACTTAATACTTAGGCTCATAAAAACTACTAAATTATTCTTGGACTAGTACATATTTGGAGTATACAGAGATCAGGGAAAATATCCTGCATTTTCATCTTCTTCTTTAATCAATGATGGAATAAATTATGGATTTAACACAGAAGATCTGAGGTTAAATAAAAACTTCATTATGTGTGAAGCACTTTTTGCTCATCTCTGAATAATTTTTTGTTGGGATAGATGTAAATAAGAGGCTTGTGAAGGTGCTAGAAGCAGGCTTTAGACCATTTGGGAATGGAATCCCAGGTTCCTAGAAGCCAGAATGTGGTCTACAAGGCAGCATCCAGGCAAGGAACCCACATGCCCAGAGGAGGGGCACTCATCTACTTGTAATGTTCATATTCTTCATATTTTCTCCTTCTGGGAGCTTTGTAGTGGGCACAAGGCAATCTCCCAGCATCAGTCTACTGATCACATGCTAGTAATCTCATCCACCTGCCTGATCCAAGGCTTTCAAGTAAAGAGGGGGTTGGCTTTCCACTGACCTTACTTTCCTTGGGTTGAGGACTCTGCTTTTCTGGAGCTTGATCCTCTGCTGCTGGTGGGAGACATTCATCTCACTTTTTGATCAGAAAATCATACTTCTTGAGCTTGGCACTTATGGTAGCCTCCTGACTCCTGATTTTATTAATGGTCCATTGTCCTATTCTCTGTCCCTGTGTCAAAGAGGTATAATCAGTAGCTGATGTAATTTACACAGAGCTTGAAAGAGTATCCAATTATGTTCATTCTCATTGACAGTTGTTTCAGGGATTTATACTTTCTAACTCAAACATATCCTTTCTTTTTTAAAATGTTTTTTCTTTATTGATTAAGGTATTACTAATGTGTCCTTAATGCCCCATTGGCCCCCCACCCCCCTCTCATGCCCTCACCCCCCTGGTGTCTGTGTCTATTGGTTAGGCTTGTACGTATACATACAAGTCCTTTGGTTGATCTCTCCCTCTTACCCCCACCCTCCCCTACTTTCCCTCTGAGGTTTGATGGTCTGATCAATGTTTCTCTGTCTCTGGATCTGTTTTTTATCATCAGTTTATGTTGTTCATTATATTCCATAAATGAGTGAGATCATGTGATATTTATCTTTTTCTGACTGGCTTATTTCACTTAGCATAATGCTCTCCAGTTCCATCCATGCTGTTGCAAATGGTAAGAATTCCTTCTTTTTACCACAGTCTAGTATTCCATTGTGTAGTTGTACCACAGTTTTTTAATCCAGTCATTGGCTTATGGGCACTTAGGCTGTTTCCAAATCTTAGCTATGGTAAATTGTGCTGCTATGAACATAGGGGTTCATATAGCCTTTCTGATTGGTGTTTCTAGTTTCTGGGGATATATTCCTAGAAGTGGGGTCACTGGGTCAAATGGGAGTTCCATTTTTAGGTTTTTTTGTTTTGTTTTGTTTTTTATTGCTAAAAGTATTACAAAGGGTATTGCATATGTGTCCTTTTTTCCCCCCTGCCCTTGACAATCCCCTGGCCTCCCCTACCCCCACCCCCCCCCCCCAGTGTCTTATGTCCATTGGTTATGCTTATATGCATGCATACAAGTCCTTCGGTTGATCTCTTACCCCCTTCCCTCCTGCCCCCCAAACCTCCCCGGCCTTCCCGCTGCAGTTTGACAATCTGTTTGAGGCAGCTTTGTCTCTGTATCTATTATTGTTCAAAAGTTTATAAAGATCTCTATTATCCATGAATGAGTGAGATCATGTGGTATTTTTCCTTCATTGACTGGCTTATTTCACTTAGCATAATGCTCTCCAGTTCCATCCATGCCGTTGCAAATGGTAAGAGTTCCTTCTTTTTTACAGCAGCATAGTATTCCATCGTGTAGATGTACCACTGTTTTCTAATCCATTCATCTACTGATGGGCACTTAGGCTGTTTCCAGATCTTAGCTATGGTGAATTGTGCTGCTATGAACATATAGGTGCATATATCCTTTCTGATTGGTGTTTCTGGTTTCTTGGGAGATAGTCCTAGAAGTGGGATCACAGGGTCAAATGGGAGTTCCATTTCCAGCTTTTTGAGGAAACTCCATACTGTCTTCCATAGTGGCTGCACCAGTCTGCATTCCCACCAGCAGTGCACAAGTGTTCCTTTTTCACCACATCCTCTCCAGCACTTGTCGTTTGTTGATTTGTTGATGATAGCCAGTCTGACAGGTGTGAGATGGTACCTCATTGTTGTTTTGATTTGCATCTCTCGGATGATTAGTGACTTTGAGCATGTTTTCATATGTCTCTTGGCTTTCTGAATGTCCTCTTTTGAAAGGTGTCTATTTAGGTCCTTTGCCCATTTTTTGATTGGATTGTTTATCTTCCTTTTGTTAAGTTGTATGAGTTCCCTATAAATTTTGGAGATTAGGCCCTTATCAGATATGACATTGGCAAATATGTTCTCCCATGCAGTGGGTTTTCTCGTTGTTTTGCTGATGGTTTCTTTTGCTGTGCAGAAGCTTTTTATTTTGATGTAGTCCCATTTGTTCATTTTCTCTTTAGTTTCAAGTGCCCTAGGAGCTGTATCAGTGAAGAAATTGCTTCGGCATATGTCTGAGATTTTGTTGCCTTTGAATTCTTCTAGAAGTTTTATGGTTTCCTGTCCTACATTTAAGTCCTTTATCCATTTTGAGTTTATTTGTGTGTATGGTGTAAGTTGGTGATCTAGTTTCAATTTCTTGCATATATCTGTCCAATTTTCCCAACACCATTTATTGAAGAGACTATCTTGGCTCCATTGTATGTTCTTGCCTCCTTTGTCAAATATTAATTGAGCATATTGGTTCGGGCCGATTTCTGGGCTCTCTATTCTATTCCATTGATCTATATGCCTGTTCTTGTGCCAGTACCAGGCAGTTTTGAGAACAGTGGCTTTGTTTTTTTAAAAATATATATATTTTATTGATTTTTTTACAGAGAGGAATGGATAGAGATAGAGAGTTAGAAACATCGGTGAGAGAGAAACATTGATCAGCTGCCTTCTGCATACTCCCTACTAAGGATGTGCCTGCAACCAAGGTACATGCCCTTGACTGGAATCGAACCTGGGACCCTTCAGTCTGCAGGCTGACACTCTATCCACTGAGCAAACAGGTTAGGGCCAATTTTCAGTTTTTTGAGGAAACTCCGTACTGTTCTCCACAGTGGCTGCACCAGTCTGCATTCCCACCAGCAGTGCACGAGGGTTCCTTTTTCTCTGCATCCTCTCCACACTTGTCCTTTGTTGATTTGTTGATGATAGCCCTTCTGAAAGGTGTGAGATGGTACAGCATTGTTGTTTTGATTTTCATTTCTTGGATGATTAGTGACTTTGAGCATGTTTTCATATGTCTCTTGGCCTTCCTTGTGTCTTCTTTCGAAAAGTGTATATTTAGGTCCTTTGCCCATTTTTTTTTGATTGGGTTGTTTATCTTCCTTTTGTTAAGTTGTATGAGTTCCCTGTAAATGTTGGAGATTAAACCCTTATAGGTGATAACATTGGCAAATATGTTCTCCCATGCAGTGGGCTTTCTTGTTGTTTTGTTGATAGTTTCTTTTGTTGTGCAAAAGCTTTTTATTTTTGTGTAGTCCCATTTGTTTATTTTCTCTTTAGTTTCCATTGCCTTAGGAGCTGTATCAGTGAAGATATTGCTTTGACATATGTCTGAGATTTTGCTGCCTGTGGATTCCTCTAGTATTTTTATGATTTTCCATCTTATGTCCATATCCTTTCTTTTAAAAATATTTTATTTATTGATTTTAGAGAGAGAGGAAGGGAGAGATAGAATACCAATGTGAGAGAGAAACATTCATTGGCTGCCTCCTGCATGCCCCCTACAGGGGATCAAGCTTAGAACCCAGGCATGTATCCTGACCAGGAATCAAACCAAGGACCTTTGGTGAATGGAACGATGCCCAACCAACTAAGCCACATTGACCAGGGCAACAAATCCTTTTTTTTTAAAGTATGATTTGAGTTGTACTTTTTCTATTTAATACAAAACAAAAAAAATGTATTTATTTTGTTCTATATATCCTCCACTGCTTCCCTGAGCATTTCTTTGAATTGGAAAAGCATCCAATTCTCTAGAGAGCTTATCTCAGATAATTGGAATTTTTTCTCTCCCAAGAATAACCCTTTTTCACAGCACATTCATCAAATTGTTTCCTCCCTAAAGGTTAAAATTGACTACACAATTCATTTCTGAGAAGTTCATTCTAAGTTCTCTTTGAGTGGCCAAATCTTCCATAATGAACTTGAAAAAATATACACACCACAAACACTCACGCCTACTCCCAATCCAGCTGGTGATTTCTTATTTATGGTCCCCTACTCCCTCAGCTCTGAACTCTAAACACACCCTTCTCTCTTCTCTTAAAGATCCTCTTTCTGCCCCATCCTACCTTCTTCACTTGATTAACCCCCTGCATTGTTGGTCCCAGTTTAGATTCTACTTCATCTGCACGTTCCCTACAAACCTTAGGAGTGAATTCAACACTCCTTCTCCCCCACCCCGCCCCCCATGTATTCCAGGGTTTGTTGTACTTAGTGCAATAGGAGAACCCACAGCCTTGCCGTATCAATTTCTGGCCTGTTGCCTTGTTTGTCTAACAGACTGTGAATTCCCTCATGGTAGAAACTATGAATTATTCAGTGTCCCATCTATGCTCTCAATAGAGTTGTATCAAATTAGTCAATGTGTCCCAATTATATAGAAAAAAAACACTGAGAATTAGAAAATTATGTGAGCTTTCCATCATCACATGGTTGTAAGAAGTCAAGGACAGAATATAAATTTATATTTAATTCCTGTAGAGCTAGATTTTCTACTGCAACATGCTATCCATGTTTTGTTTATATATTTGCTATGGTTTGAATGTATCCTTTCCCCTCAAATTCATATGTTGAAGTCTATTCCCTAATGTGATGGCATTAGAAGATAGGGTCTTTGGGAGGTGATTAGGTCATGAAGGAAGAACCCTTATGAATGAATGCATTAGGCCCTTATAAAAGAGACCCTAGTGAACTCATTAACACCATCCCCATATCATTGTAACTTCACAGTGAGAAGATGGCCATCTATGAATCAAAAAGTGGCCATCTATGAGCTGAATATGCTGATGCCTTGATCTTGATCTTTCAGCCTCCACAAATGTGGGGAATAAATTTTTGTTGTTTGTAAGCCACCCAGTCTATGGTATTCTGTTATAGCAACCTGAATAGACTAAGGTAGTATTGTTGCATAATAAATAATCACAAAATGTAGTGGCTAAAAACAGCCATTTATTTGACTTACAATTTTGTGGGTCAAGTGGTTAGGAAAGACTGGGCTAGGCAGCTCATCTCTGCCCCACATGGCACCAGCTGAGACAGTTAAGACTGGAGGATTCACTTCCGGTATAGTGTCTTACCCTTATGCCCATGTCTTGGTGCTCCTTGATGCCTCTCTCTCTCTCTCTCTCTCTCTCTCTCTCTCTCTCTTTTCTCTCTCTCTCTCTCCATGTGTCATCTCATCATCCACGTCTTCTCCACATGACTTAAACTTATCTAGCTCCCTTTTTCCATTGCAATGACTTTCAATAGGTAGCACTGGCCAATTAAAATATGTGCTCAGACCTTGCATGGTATCATGTCTGCTGTATTCTATTGGTTAGAGCTTACAAAGTCTTCAAGAACTTTATCTTTTATTTCTGGTGAGGTGTTAGGGGATATTTAGGCAAGCTACATGGCCACCTGTGGGATTGGATTAAGGCCCATCTATATGATCTCATTTAAAATTAATTACCTCTCTAAAGGCCTTCCAAATGTAGTCCCATTCTGAGGAGTTAAGGGGTTAGAGCTTCAACATATAAATTTTGAAGGGGAGTTAAAATTCACCCCATGACTTCATGGTCACATAATCAGAGCTGAATCTGGAAGTTTGAGGTTTTCTCCACAGAACATGTAGCCTGTCAGCTTTTAGCTGAAAATTGCTTCCATTCTGCTTCCCAGATGACTATTGTTCCTAAAAAGGACACTTGTATCTAGTTGCATTTCTTGCTGTGTATTCTGCACATCTCCTTCCTTGGGGATGCCTCCAAAGTCAATAAAAAGACAGAGGAAATGCAGACAGAGCCCAGTGGTAGCAGATGACCTGGTGCACAAACAAACTTGTTAGTCATTGGCACATGTGAGGGATATTATCTTTAAATTAGTTGGGGAAAATTAATATTGCTCCTTGTTATGCTCACTGGTATTGTCTGCTCTGAGAATCAGCAGGGCCAGATCCACTGTCGGTAATATTTTTTAATTAAAAGGAAAATAATTTATTGCGATTATTCTGTTTCTTTGGGGACTTGATGCAGAATCTCATAAATCTAAGCCAAAGGTATTTTCTGGTTCACCGAAAGACATCCTCCCCCTCAGCCAGCTCAGGAGGAGAGTAGGAGAAGCTGCCAGAATCAGACAAACCAAATTATGGTGGAATTAATTCAAGAGGTGAGAGGCCAGACTCTAAAGAGAAGACACTGGGGCCTTAGATGGGGCAGATTTCTTGGCATAAATATCTCCAAGAGTTCAAGAAACAGGTATTGAGAGCAGAAGGTCTTGGGTAAAAGTCCAGGGTCTACCACTTATTTCAGATCTTAGGAGAATGTCTGAGACTTAGTTTTTTTTTAATCTGTAAAATGGGACTAGATAAACATCTATCTGAAAGTAAGCATTTAAGCAAAAAGAGCTCTGAGCTCAGGAGCAAAATTGCCTGGTTTTGAATTTGGAAGACTTCACTGTCTTGTGATTTTAAGTCTGTTATTTTCTTCTATGAAATAGGGGTAAGAGGGCTGTTGTAGATGACTTTTTTTCTCCGTGTGTCTTCACCTGGTCTTCTTTCTGGGCATGCCTGTCTTCTAATGACTTCTTCTTATAAGGAAACCAGTTAGAATGGATTAAGGTCCATCCTAATGACTTCATTTTAATCACTGCTTTAAATACCCTTTCTCCAAATAAGTCACTGGAGGTAATACCATAACATTGGGGGTTAGGACTTTATCATATGAATTTTGGGGGGACACAAACAGTCAGTCTATAGCAAGAATCTTCTTTGGAAATATCTTTGCTGCAGGTGTTTGGGAAAGTGTTTTTTTGTTGTTTGTTCGTTTGTTTTTATTTTGTTTTTTGGCTTCCAGAGTAGAAAAACCATTGCACAGCATGTTTGAAAATCAAGTGCTTTCTCTCTTTACTTTCAAATCCTAGTTTTCTTGCATAAAAAAGTAGACTTCCCAAGTAGCAAGGTAAAGCTAGAATATCAATACCCAGAATATTGATTGCGCTGGCTTAACAGGGGATGCCACCTCACTCTTTTGAAGTTATAAATTGGACATGTTCAACAAAGACAAATTTTCATAGTAAAATTCTGTCTAAAAGAGACTTGGCCCTTCTTACAGTATAGAGTTTCACAAGGAGGAAGAGAACAAGATCTTTGTCCATGCTGCATTTGGGTGACCCATTCCACTTTGTTTCTCAGGTGAGGCCAAGCCAAAGGTCAGGAAATAGAGATGATATCCAGGTGAAAGGTAGACTGAAGTATGGGAATATTCTAGAATCCACACTAACTGTCAAGGGAGGAAGAATTCAGGCAGAGAGGGTTATATATTCTCTTATATCTTTTCTACATAATTCCACAGTTGGCAAAATCTAAACATATTATTTGAATTTAATTTACATGTTTACATTGGGGAATGATGAAATACCTTGAGTTGTTCTTAAGATCTAATTTGCATTTTTGCCTCTAAGCCAACAGATAGGACAAATGAAAAGGAATTTGGGACTACTGCTAGGTTCCTTGTGAATCTTGGTTTGAACATGGCTGATGTGGTGTGATGGCCCCTTTGTTGAGTGAGCATGAAAGCTTGAGAATCATGAGCTCAGTTCAGCATTGGATGAGGCTGTACTTTGTTGAAGGGACTATCCTGAGCCCTAGGGCTTTAAGAATGACCTACACAGCTTCTGTTCTGAAGAAGCTCATGGTCTTAAAGATTGACACAGCAGGGATATACTATGCAATCTATTGACTGTAATGATAGAGACCCAAATAGTGAATTATGGCCAGAGACAGAATCTAACCAGTATAAGAGGGAACAGGAAAGCTTCCTTGAGAAATGACACCAACTGAGTCTAACGGATCATGAGGAGATAAGCAAAAGCATTACAGGCAGAGGCAGCAAATAAGCACATACAAGGAGGAGCTCCAGACTGTAAGGTCAGGGTGTGAGGGAGAAGATGGCAGGAGTGAGGCCATGGTGAGGAGATAATAATCCTCACCTCCTTCAATAGCTCAGAGAAGTGAGCACTATTAAGCCTGGGGATTGCATGGAAAAATTCAAGTTGCAAAATGATTATTCTGAAGTCCTGAGTGGAGGATGATTTGGAAAAAAAGAGAGTAGGCAGCAAGCTTGGTTGAAAGTTACTAAGAGCTGAAGATCTTAATGATGTGAGAGGTCACAGGGATGGAGAAGAAAGGAACAAATTGACGTATATTCCTGGAGTAGCATCAGTTCATCCTCAGCTCAGGGAGAATTAGAGGAGCTATTTGCTGCTCCATGATTTAGGAAGAAGAAACGGAGGACAGCAGCAGCAGAGATATCACTCTACAATGATTGAGGGAAGATGAGAAGCCTGGTTTTCTAATGCAACTCTGAGACTATTGGTGTGAGTTGACCAAAGACTCTGAAGAGCTGTTCTCAAGGAATGATGTTGCTAAGAAACTACATGAATTGGCTGGTCCCTAGGGGAGCTGATATTTTTTCCCTAAAAGATGAGCATAACCACAGAACAGGCACACTATAAAGACCCTCTAATGTAGAATCTTCTGGGAGATTAGTCCAGAAGAAGCTTCTGCAGAGAGGTCTCTGCACAGCAAGCAGGAGAGTAGCAACTGGGAAGTATGGCTCCTTCTCAGAAAAGCAAAAAACTGCCTTGAGGTGGTACAGATGCCCATGCCCAGGACTGAGGAATGGAGTCCAATACTGACTGAACCAATATGTTGTCTTGTTGACGAGTGTGGGAAGTTAGAGTTCTAGGCTCAAAGCTAGGCAGTGACAAATAGTGCATTTCTAACTTCAACTGCTTTCTTTGTTATACTCAGCTCTTTTGTGGGCTCAGTAGTGTCCCCTCTTAAAATTCATATGTTGAAACCTCACCGCCAATATCTCAATTTGTGACTCTGTATGGCAATAGGGTCTTTTCAATGATCACTGAAAGGTGGGTTTCTCAGGGGAGGCATCCTTTAATAGGTTTGAGTTATAACTTGATCCCTCTAGATCAGCTGTTCTCAACCTGTGTGTCGCGACCCCTTTGGGGGTCGAATGACCCTTTCACAGGGGTCGCCTAAGACCATCGGAAAACACATATGTAATTACATATTGTTTTTGTGATTAATCACTCTGCTTTACTTATGTTCAATTTGTAACAATGAAAATACATCCTGCATATCAGATATTTACATTATGATTCATAACAGTAGCAAAATTACAGTTATGAAGTAGCAACAAAAATAATTTTATGGTTGGGGGTCACCACAACATGAGGAACTGTATTAAAGGGTTGTGGCATTAGGAAGGTTGAAAACCACTGCAACAGAATCTTAGGGTCAAGGTGTTCTCCTGAGTAGATACTTCTTGTGGTGCTTATTTACTCTTTTGTTTCTTCAACAAGTATCTATTGAGCATTCAAGTGTCAGGGACTGTGAATACAAAGGTGATTAAGACAAGGTCGAGGCCCCAGGGAAGCTTATAGTTCAGTGAAGGATTTGGTGATTCATATTACCTACTGTTCCATTTGCACAAAACAGCAGATTTAAGAAGTTGCAACAGAGACTTTATGGCCACACAATCTGGTCCTTTACAGAAAAAAGTTTGCCAACCACTGGTCTATTGGAAGGTAGATAGATCCTTCTGGAAGAGCTGTAAACACTCTCCAAAATCTTCTCCTTTCCTTTCAACAAACTCTTCCTTAACTTGACTTCTCACTTCCAATATCACCACTTTTGTGTAGCCTTCTTTACATGAATTCGGATCTCATTGACCCACATGCCTTTCTTCCATAATTCAGTTTACAGTTTATATAATTATTCATTTTCAGGTGAAAATTTCATTAGTATCTTTTTCCCCCACGAATGTAGCCTTGATTATGATCCCAGGACTGTTTCAAGCACTTTGCATATATCAACTCATTGAATTCCCTCAATAATCCCATGAGGTAGGTACATACTATTATTATTTCTGTTTTCCCAATGAGAACCTGAGACCCAAGGAGGTTAAATAACCTGCCCAACGTCACCGGGAAGTAAGTGATAGAGTCCGGATTTGAGCCTTAAACAGTCGGGCTCTAAAGCCAGCACATAGAATGCTGCAATGCACATGTGGTCCTTCCACATAAGGGTGCTGGGTTGGGGGGGGGGGGGTGAATGATACAGCGCTCTAAGTCAATGCCATTCTAGAGAAATAAAGTAAGTATTATGCAGGCAGCAAAGAATGTACAAAGTTATAGCTGTCTGTGGGCTGGATCAAAGGAGACCACGCACACAACCTTTATCTTTCTAATGTGACTCAGGCCTTAGAATAAGAAACAAGAGAGCAGACACCTTTTCTTTTCCTTTGTCATTTGCTGCAGCAAAACACTGGTCCTCCTGCCACCCCCCCACCCTGTGTCATCCCTGAGCTAAGATCATGCCTCCCCAGTTGTTCTTTCTGTTTTTCTGATCTATGCATTTACAATCAGCTGCTCAAAGCAATTCCTTTTTGTCCCCAACTCCCTTCTTTCTCCCCCAGGCTCCATCAAGCAGCACCAGGAAGCATAAAAGCAGCAAAGCCATTACCCGAACTGAACTTGAACTCTAAACCTCAAGAGATTCACCCATCACTGAGCTGCAAGGCTCCCTGGGCCTCCAGCTGTAGCAGTTCTGTGAAGTCAGCACAATGTGCCAATGGGGGCACCATATTTTATTTTTCAATCAAGCATGGTACTGTCAAGTATTGCTTAAGTGGCTTGGTATCAGCACCTTTTTTTCCCAAATAACTTATGAGCTTGATGTGCATGAAGTTTCCCCGTGTGAAAATGTGTCAGTTATCCAGCTTTCCCAAAGTCCTGATTTTCTTATTCTGAGTGACTTCAGGAGTTTCCTCCAACAGTGATCCCCTGGGTCCTGTTTAGCCGGCTGTCAGCCTGTGCATTTTAGCTGTAAATGCACTCTTGTGACTCAAGTCTGAAGCAGCCAGAATCAACCCCCAGGACCAGATTGAGGGCAAGAGTGGTCTCAGGTGTTCGGAGCCCCTCACGTGCACGTTGGTGATGAATTCTGTGCCACTTTCAGTTGTGTGCAGTGCTGGCTGCTTGGGGTCAGGTAATATTTCTCTTCAGGCTGCCGCTCTGGCTGGATTTTCAAAAGGGTGCTGCTTCTTATAGAAAGCTCCTTATTTTTACCATGAGCCCTTCACCTGTAAAAGAATCTGAGGTTGACAGTGGGAATTTCTTATCTTCCAGGACCCTAATTTTTATACGGAGACAGCAGTGACCTGAACATGCACATAAACTTGTTCCCATAGTCATCCATCACTGCTGGAGACAATCTGAACTTGAAGGTGCTGCTCACACACCCCATGGACTTAATTCTTGGTAGGGTAAGTGTGATGTGTGACATCCACAAGATCACAGCCTGTGAGAGAAAGGGACTTCACATGGCCATTGGTTTCATCCATTACTTGTTCAGTGGCATATGAATGGGGACCTGGAGATTTATTATTTATTAATTCTACAATAGCAACAGCACAAACCCAGCAAATCCTCATTACTTTTATTTGAAGTCGGAAGCACTGAGAGTTTCAGTTTTAACCAGCTCTTGGCTTTTTTGCTCAGATCTGAGCCTCAAGATTTTAGAGGAGGCCAGATAAAAGCACTTGGTAAACTAATATTCCACATGCATAGTTGCTATTGCGAGTGGGTTGTACACTGAAAAGCACTTTACACATTTGATTCATTATTATTTAAATTACATCTAAGTTATTATTACTTAGATGATTATTATGTATATTATTTAGATAGGTATCCTAATCACATAAATAATACCAACATATAGAATAAACAGGACAATAGGCTATTTAAGTATAATCATAATTATATTTTCTGTCTTCCCAAAAGGTGCACTAAAATGAGGTTTCTAGTCATCATTTACAATATTTATTGAGTACTTTCAGTATATGTCACTGTTGTAGCTTTAGCCTGGTTCATATCTTTCATCGTGAGATGAAGTTCCAGGAGGGCAGGGATGACATCTGATTTGTTTACTGGTCTAGCAGAGAATAAGTGTTTGCTCTGTATCTATTGAATGAGTGTGTGAGATGAAACATGATTGTATACAACTGTCATTGAATCTGCTTCTCTAGAGGTTTGTAGAGGAAGACTGTCAACTATGTGGTCCAAAGTGTGTCAGCTTTAGTCCCCCTCAAAATGTCCTCAGATCTTCACAGTCAATAAATGACTCTTTTCTAATATAATTGAACAGCTAAATGTTCAAAGCTCACCATGCCTAGCACAACATTTCACCCAATCTTAGGAGTAGTGTTTTAAAATATAGGGTTTATTATTCTTCAAATATAATGAGGCCAAAGATCAAGAGATGACTGCCATTGAAAAGAAAGTTTGTTACTCATGGTTCCCAAGAGGAGGGGGGACATCTTGCCATCAGAACCACACGGGGGAGCATCAGGATCAGTCAGGAAGAAGACATACTGAGGGACAAATGGGCAAGAGCCTGTGTTGTGGTTTTTGTGGAACACACAAGGCAGAGCAAACCTGTTTTAAACCAGTTAGTTTGAATAAGTTCGGGGGAATCAGGGTTGTTGTTGGTTGCTTGATATTTGGCCATGGAGTGATTAGGTCAGGAAGATAGTGGCCTAGTGGGTGAGATTCTGATAGATAGTGGAGGTGGTTGGGGATATGAACTCTAAATCAGTTGGTTTGCATATGAAAGCCACGCTCCCACTAAAACCCTATACAATCTCTAAGAATTGGCTAGCCCTGGGTGGGTCATCAAGGCCTCCAAGATGTAAGATTATAAAAAACATACAGAAAATAAAAAGACATGATTAATGCAGGGAGGTACTTTTTCATATTTTTCACTGGTTTCTAAAAGTGAAATGGCTTGATGAGGCTCAGACAGCTAGAAAGAATAATAGTAAGATTTAGACTAGTGGAGTCTTTCCAGTGCACTGGGGCTGCCTCTATCTGCAACAGTTGTCCCCTTTGCTTTGTATTAAGAACACTTCTTGCTCAAAAACCATTCAATAGAAGACTTTCTTTAGCTGCAAGACAGAAAACCCAAACTTGAATTAACTGAAACAAATAGCCATTTATTGACCTCTGTATTAGGAAGGGCAGGGTTGGGGAAGGACAGGGTTAGAAGGTTGTAATAGGAGGTCTCTCTCTCCTACTTATCTTTGCTTTATCTTCATCTGGCTTCAATCTTGCCATCTTGCAGACTATCTTTCTCCATAAAGATGGATTCACAGCTTCTAGAAGTTTCTCACATTCACCACCTGAGGGCAAAGAAATCTTTCTGTACCATAGGAGGACTGTGATTGGTCTACTAGTAATATGGGGCTACTCCATGTACTAATTCTGGAAAATAAAGTACTATCATTACCCCATCTTAACACATGTGACCATTTGGGGGCAGAAGAGAAGGGACATCTGTCACCAGAATAAGTAAGTAAGGGGGTAGTGCTCAGACTAAAATATTAGATGTTCTCAAAGGAATATCTGGTAAAATTCAATGTGATTCTCAGCTATTCACCATCATAACAATCTTGGATGGTTTATTGCTTTATCTAGTATATATTTATCAGGGGAAATCCCAGGGATATTTAGCAGTCATAAAATAAATAGGAAGAAAAATTAATCTATTTTATTACACAATGGAAAAGTAAAGGTAAAAAATTCAGCACAGTTGTGAGTGGGAACTGAATTCTGTTTCAAAGAAACATGAAAGGCAAAGGGGAGTATAAGAGGTCTGCAGCTCAAGGAAGCATGTGCCTCTGGGCAATGCAGCTCTGACAGTCTGGATTTTGGGACACCAAACTGAGCCTCACAGAGTCATAAAGTCCTTTAACAAGGAGAATCAGACTTTTGGGATTATCTCTAGATGTTGGTCATTGCTGGACAAGAGATAATCAGTTCCCTCTGCCAACTGTAGACTCTTTAACCTTTCTGTTTCCTGGGAGTTAAACTTTCTGCCTTTGTGGGCAATCAGGATAAATTCAGTCTTTGCCTGATTTGGCATCAAAGAGTCACCCACTTGACTGGGCAAAAATCACATGGTGTGTTTTGTCCTTATGTCTCTGTCAAAAATAAGTAATTGCCTCATATAGTGCCTTTTCCCCACTGCCTCCCAAATCCACCTGTAATTTGCCTTAGTAGCTTACATCACATCCAACTTATTCATTTTTCAGAAGAGAAGAGAAATCTAAAGTGTGAGGTAGAGGAGTTGGGAGAAACAACCTACCTGTGATTAAGGGCTCATAGAACAAGTGTGAAACAAATCTAAGAGTAAACTTATAACTTCTGAGTGACATTACCATCTTTATCATCATACACTTAGGAAGGTTTATCTTTTCTGAAATATAGGATTCCACTCTTATATGTAGGGGATACATCCCCAGTGGATGCCTGAAACTGCAGATAGTACCTAACCCTATGTACATTATGCTTTTTACCTATACATACATACCTATGACAAAGTTTACTTTATAAATTAGGCACAGAAGGAAATGGACCACAACAATAATAAATAGGACTAGCTACAGAAGCATACTGTAATAAAAGTTATGTGAATGTGGTCTCTCTCTCTCTCCTTTCTCTCTCTCTCTTTCTAAAAATATCTTATACTATATTTACACATGACACCTTGTGATGATGCGAGATGATAAAATGCCTGCCTGATGAGATGAAGTGAGGTGTTGTGACCTAAGCATTGTGTCATAGCATTAGGCTACTATTGACTTCTGAAGATAAGGCAAAAGGAGGATAATCTGCTTACTATGATCCTGGAGATTGCCCCATGGTCCTGTTGATGATTTGATGTCAAGAGCAGACATCATGGTACAGGGATGAGGCCTTCTGCCTCATAGTGGCCAACTCATGGTACAGGGATGAGGCCTTCTGCCTTCCTATTCCTCCAGGCAGCCTTCCAATGATAAGCATACCTATCCTCAGGATTCATAAGACCTTGTGATGGTTCTCACTTTTTACACCTTGTCCAATAGGTTAGTACAGAAGAATAAGGAGGGATGTGTTCCTGAAGACCTCACATACTTCCAGTCCACTTCATTCAAGACTATTCTTGACTAAAGTTGGCAGACATTAAGAAGTCAGTAAATATTCACCATTGGATATTGTTACCATCAATTGGCCTTTGGCTATCAGGTGATAAAACATAACTATTTTCTGAAGACACACTTGTGATATAATGAAAATACATGGGGTTTGGGATCAGCCAAAATGCATTTCAAGTCTTGGCTCAAACATGTAATGGTTCAATGGCCCAAAGAGAAAGCTTAACTTTCTGAAGTCTCTCTTTTTCATCTGTGCCAAAGAGTACCTGACCATTGGGGCTAGCACCCTTTTTCTAGACTCCACTGTTGAACACCTATGGTTGCTTTAAACTTTATTTTTGTCCTGTTGAATAATATCTGTTTATTTAACTTCCATTTCGACCAATGGATCCTTGGTACACATTTATTTTCCCCACTGTGCAATAGAGCTGATATTTCTGCCTCAAGCTCTCATATAGACTCTTTATGTCAGCAGGGTGTAACCACTGATATTTGACCATGCCTGAGAATCAATAGTGAAGTTCTTTTACTTTGTATTTCTAGTGGTGACAGGTACTTAATAAATACAAAGGAGTCTTACATTCTATTACAGAGATGAATACTGGTTGGTGGTACAAATGAATATCTTCTATATTGCATTTCTCCAATTTGAGAATAGCAATGCAATGCATTATAAAAAGATCAATCATGTTGTCATTATGGTCTTCTTTGGCTCCAACCAGTTTATTGGATTCCTTTAGTTTCAAGTAACAATAAAATAAATTGCCTCTTATATTGAAAGGGAAAATATCATGTTTGAGACAGGATTGAGATTTTATGGCTGAGATAAAATGAAGCCATTGAAAATACAGGTTTCTTATCAATGGACCAGTGAATTATATGCGAATAAGTTCTATTCCTCCACCAGACACTGAAGCCTGATACAGTGTCATTTTGGGTTTGATATTTTAGGATGAAGGCTCAGCATTTTAATTCAAATAGTTCTTGCATTTTTGAGTTAAAGAGAATAAAACAGATCATCTATTTTAATGTCCTTGACTTATAGATAGAGGTCCAAGTTTACCCCTTGAAACAACTTCTGCATACAAGTCATCAAGCCAGAGAGTTTCTCCTCTAACTTGACCTAACAGGCACCATTAAGGACTGACAAAGTTCTAAAGTTAGTCAGCAATTTGGTGATATCTGGTTATTCTTCGTATGCAGCTGATGAAACAGAGTGGTCAATGACTCTTCAAGGTCACATGGAAATTTACCTGCAGATTTAGGGGCAAGAGTCCATTAGTCAAGAACTTTTCTAGATTATCTCATTTCCTCCCACGATGTGCTAAGCCCTGTGCTGTGAAATATGATCAAATGCAGCAGAGAAGTGAAGTACTGTCCTCCTGGAAATTATGATCTTAGAAGACAAGATGTCTTAGGAGACAAGATTGTCTCCAAGAACAAAAAATCTAAGCGAGACTAATATCCTGTGTTCCCTCCCTTGTTCCCCATGGAGACATCCATCTTCCATGCCCTCAGAGACCCCTCATCTCAGCTCAAGCCTTTATCACCCAGAATTGTAGTTGTTCAGCTAGCTTTTCTGTTTGTCATTTGTTTTTATATATTTTCCATTTGGCAAGTCAGTGCCTCAGGCTTTTCAATCCATAAGCTTCAGGATATAAAGCTACTAAAAATACAAAAATGTCAAAAATTCAGAATGCTTTGAGAAGAAAGAAATGAAGAAGCAGCACCCACAACTCAATACATTTTAACAGGCCCTTCTTATCTTGGCCTCTCCCTGCCCTTTCCTTCTCTTAAATTTGTGATGACATTTTAATTAAAATGTTGATACAAATCAAACATACATAATAAGTCCAGGAACATTTAACATTTGTAGATGGAGGCTGCATTTTTACTCAGATGGAACCTCCCAGCTTGCCTGATTCATTTGTGGGAGTCACATGTGGGAGCTGCTGGAGAAGAGAATCTTTATAAGAAAACTAGAGGCCCAGTGCACAAAATGTGTGCACTCAGGGGGGTCCCTCAGCCTGGCCTGTGCCCTCGCGCAGTCCGTGAGCCCTCGGGGAATGTCTGACTGATGGCTTAGCATTGCCACCAAAGTGGGAGAGGCTCCTGCCACCGCCGCTGCACTCCCCAGCCATGAGCCCAGCTTCTGGCTGAATGGAGCACCCCTGTGGGAGCGCACTGACCACAAGGGGACAGCTCCTGCATTGAGTGTCTACCCCCTGGTGGTCAGTGCATGTCATAGTGACCGGTCATTCCACCATTCGATCGATTTGCATATTAGCCTTTTATTATATAGAATTATGACTGAAGTCACCCTTTTCAGAGAATAAGAAGAGTTGCCACTGAGGGAAGGCACAGCCTGCCCCTGATCTCAGCAAGTGCCCTATGAGTGACCACAGAAGAATGAGGCCAGAGTCAGTGATATTGATAGATAAAAGGAACCATTAGGTCCAACCCCAGCACCAGCCTGACCTTGTTTGGATAAACCAAAAGTATTAGTCTTGATTATGTGTTAGCAAGACCTACCTATGTTAGCAATAGCCAAGGCAGCAGGAGCAGAAAATGCAGAAAAAGGACTGTATTCAGAATGGGATGAGTCTTGGCACCCAGGGCTGCATTAGGAACCAATAAACCCACCAAGAAGAAATTGTCAACAAGCATCTGAGATTTAATAGAGAAAGGCAGACAACACATGGGGAGTGTGAGAGCATCAATCCCAGAGATTTTGCTGCAGAAGGTGAGGAGGGTCTGGGAGTGGAATGTATGTTTGTTATCCTTGTGATCGTCCCCCACTCCCTTGACCATCTCTTGAGCTTCTGTGTCTAGGAGACTCATGGGTTTTGGAAGAGAGTGAGAAAGTGAAAAAAGAAGATGAGACAGAAGGAAGGAAAGATGGATCATTATGTGGAACCTCCCATCTACAGAACACTGTGATTGATTAAAACAAAACAGCAACAAAACATGTGCCACACATCTGTGCTCTAGGCACTTTGCTGGGCACAGGAGATGCAGACACAGTGAGACAAAGCCACATCATTTTCTTAGCTCTGATGTTATATTACAATTGTCTATTTGCCCATCTTTCAAGAGACTGAGTTCCTCTAAGGCAAGGGCCTGCCTAAGGTACTATTTACAACCTCTCCTTCCTTGCTTCTTCAGAAATCTGTGGGGTTGGAGGACAGGCATTGTTTTTACAACTTTTCAGACAAGGATACTATATGCCTCCAGGGGACTCAATGGCTTCCCTCAAATCACTTGGCTGGTTGGCCACAGAATTGGGACTTCAATTTAACCTTCTCAATTCTGTGTTCTGTCACTTGTGACCTGACAAAGATTAGGTAGGTAGTGTCACATTGTCCTACAGGTCACCGGCCAGTTCTGAGCTCAGAGCAGGGGTAGGTAGCTGAATTAGAAGGGACTAATCACCTTGAGGGTCCTTGCTGAGGTTGAAGTCCATGGCAACTTTTAAAAAATGGGCATAAATTTGGAAAGAGGAGTGTCGGGGGCATGCTAAGCAGGTGATGTGACACAAAGAAAGGGATAGGTACAGGTGAAGGAACAGCCTCAGGAATGTGCATCTTCCAGACTCATGAGTTTGATTATTTTGCCATCTCTAAGTGAATATGCATAGAAGAGTAGGTGGGATGCTGGTCCTGGTGCCAGAGCAACTTGACACAACCAGCTAAACATACATTTTAATTTATAAAATGAAATCATATACATGATATGATGTGATCCTTGTAAATCACTCTCTGATGTCTGAATTATTATTATTATTATTTTTATTTTTACAAGTCAGGAAAGTGTAAGGTTCAGAGTGGTGATTTTGTTAATGGTCACATTCCAAGGTCAACTAGGAGAGAAACAATCTGCATAAGAGTTTAAGAGTTTAGGCCTGAAATCTTTTTGGCTTGTTTAACACACTGCATCTGGTTTTAGTCCTTGTTCTCTCATCTTGGGCAAAACCTGAACTTAACTCTCCTTCAAAAATGGAGATAATAATGACCACCCTGCATAAACGTAGCATTGTTTGTGAAATTGATACTGACAGTGACCATGGAAGTGCTTTGTAAAATCCAATAGAATATACAGAACTAGAGGGCATTAGTGTGTTTCCATTTTTGCTCATGACCTTCAGGCTTACCTTGTGGAGGCACCATTTTTCTCTGTGGGCAGCATGAGGCTGGTGAACTGAATGAACTGAGCCTGCTTCCCCTATGAGCTCAACACGTCCTCCACTCCTGCACAGAGGTTCTGGCTGATTGCAGGCCTGTTCCCGGATCAGAAATGTCAGAATGTTCATGTGAGAAGTCAGATCTCATGGGTTAAGCTCTTCTTTTGGCAGGGAAAGGCATGCAGGTCAGTAGTGAGGAAATGCAACCAGCCCAAGGTCACACAGATGGTTAATGGAAAAGCCATTTCTAATAAACCATCTGTGTTTTTATTTTCCAGACCCTTAACCTCTTTTTAGGACTTTCCTCTCCACTGTATTCAAACCAAGGGAAAAAAAGGATACCCAGACCTCTTGTTTTAAAGTCTCCACTTTATGTCCTGTGGTCCAGGCCTAAGTCCAGGGAGGGGGTGGCAGGGAGCGAACACTGATTAATCCTATCACCTCTTGGGAAAGTATATTTGCCAAGGATGTTTTTGTTTTGTTAGTATCAGCACTTTGGCAAATGTAACAAGCTTCTGGCTGCTTCTATGAAAGAGAAAACTAGAGAGGGAAAAAAGAAAAAAAGAGGTGAGAATCAGGAAGCTGATGGCATAAAGGGATAGAAGAATATGATACCAATAATAGATAAGATTTGTTGAACACTTAGTGTGTGCCTTGGTGTGTGCTTTACAACATCTTAGCTAATCCTTGTGAAAACACTATGAGGCAGTTCTTATCATTATCTTTACAGAAAGAGGTTTAGCCTGAGCGAGGTTAAGTGACTTTGAGTAACATGACAAAGCAGTAAAAGGAAAAGGTGGGATTTGAACTTGGGCCATCCAGGGCCAGAGCTTTGGTGCCTATGTGTAACACTATATTCAGGGCAAGGACAGAAGAAGCATGTCTGTTGGGATGCCAGAATTTTCAGATAATTAAGATATCCATGATGTTAGTACCTGTGAGGGGTTGAGGTAGCCATGTAGAAGATGATCCAGAGGCTCCGGTGATTCACTCAGTCTTTCATTTGACAAGCAAGAGAGATATAGCTCCCACCTGGTTTTGACTTTTCTTGATCTTTGGCTTTGTTATCTATGGCAGGCAGAATTCTAAGATGACCCTAATGACCTTCACCCTTGTTTAGTGTCCTCTCCTTTGGATATGGGAAGAGTCTGCAAATACAATGAACATGAGGTTAGAAAGTTGAAGGCTGACTCTTCTTAAGATTCTTGGCTGTGAAAAAGAGGAAGAAAAGAGTGATGGCTAGGAGAAGGGACACCATGCAAAGGATGTATCTAGAGGTACAGAAGACAGAAGAAACTTGACAAAAAAAATCCCTGATGAAACTGGGAGACTGCAAACATGGGATGAGAGTAAAAAATAGATTGCTCACGAACCGAAGCCTAACAACTTTGCCTGCCTTCTCACTAAAAGTATGATTGAAATTGGGTAGACTCTCATCTGACCAAAAAGGGGACTTTGAAAGCCACTTAGCCTTGTGATAAACTCTACCAGCTAAGTGTTGATGTGTCTATTCCTGTCTTTTTGCTCATTAGCCTCCAATATAACCTCTTAACTCAAGGATAATTGCATGGGAGACATCCTGCTTCCTCAGTACTGTTCTCTTTCTTCTGGGCATGTGCTAGGCTTGCTCTCCCCTTCCCCTTTACAGTTAGGCATACCTGTGTGACTTGCTCAGGACAGTTTAATGTCAGTGTATCACTTCTGGGGGAGCACTTTAGAACCAGTTCTCACAAATGCTACTGTCACCACCCTCCTCTGAAACCATGGCCTGCAATGGTTTAGAGAGGGTTTCTCTGATGGGCTAGTCCAGTGGTTGGCAAACTGCGGCCCCTTGAGTGTGGCTCTTCCACAAAATACCACATGCGGGCATGCATGTACAGTGCGATTGAAACTTCGTGGCCACACTCAAGGGGCCAAAGAGCTGCATGTGGCTCGTGAGCCGCAGTTTGCCGACCACTGGGCTAGTCTTTGGGTGGGAACAATGCAGAGCAGTCTTCAGCTAATCTATGGCAGACATTTACTGTGAAGAAAATATATTTTTGTTGTGTTAACCTGTTGTGATTTGGGGATTGTTTGTTACTGCAGCGCAATCTTGACCATCTTGACAAATATTATACACACGTGAATAGTATTGGACTCCCCATTAGTGAGACATCCCCAGACTGGTTTAAGGACACCATGCTAAGGGCAAAGGGCCTTTGAAAGAAAAGTAACAAAAACAGAAACAAGGCAAGAGAAGCAGCAGCAGCCCCAGTAGCAGCAAAAACAACTGTAGCTCCACCCCTCCTTCTGTGTATCCATGGCAATTATAGTCACTGGGAGGGTTGCACTGGCTTTTCCAAGAACTCACTGTTCTCTAAACGTAGGGATGGTCTCTCCGCATTCCCCATATCATTTCTCTACAGTGTGTCCTTAGGGTGGAAGAACACTCCATTGGCTGAGTTTATGACGCTCTGCCTCGCTTCCTCTGCCCTGAAGTGAAGTTGAATTATAAAATAGGGCCGGCCTTATCTTAGGCAGCCATGCAACAATGGTATGTGGAGCTGAGTGTTGAAATATGTCTTGGGGCTTTGGGAAATGTTTTCAATTCAACATCCTGTGATCATTGTGCAAAGATTCTTGATAGTCCTTTAGGAGTCACTCAACACAAACAGGAAAGAAAGAAACAACCTTGTATTTAGATGCCTCAGACTAGCTAGTAAACAAGCAAATGTTGAGAAAAGAATTTGTGGACTCAGTAATTATAATTATATATCACATATAATATTAATAATTAATGTAGTCATATATGTTCACATGTATTAGGGCTCAGAGTCATTTAGTAGATCACTACCTGGGTGTCTGAAGCCCTGGATTTAGCTCCAGCTCATCAGAAACCAGCCAGAAAATCTTGGGGAAGTAGCTTAGCTTTCTTTACATGTTTCTGACTCAGAGAAGTCTGCATTCTAGAAAGCTAACATCTGAGGGTTTACTCTTACAATGAAATGCCCCTCTGCCCACCTCCAGTCCACTAAAGTGCATCTTCTGAAGAGTGTTTCATAGACATTTCTACCAAATCCTGCTGAGGGAAAAGACAAGGGAGAGATTACTTCAGTGGGTGTCTCTGGCCACAGCCCAAAGTGATCCTTTGTGTATTAGTTACCCACTGCTGTGTAACAAATTGAACTAATAACAAACGTTTATTATATTATTGTTTTTGTAGGGCTGAAATCCAGGTAGAGTTTAGCTGGGTTCATCTGGGCTCTCACAATCAATGGGTCAGTCAGAGTTTCAAACATCTCAAGACTCAAATGTGGAAGATACACTTTCAAACTTACTCATGCAGTTATCAGCAGGTTCCATTCTTTGTGGGTGGTATGACTGAGGACTTTGTCCTTGCTGGCCCTTCTTTGCCATGTGAACATTTCAGTGAGACAGCTGACAACATGGTGACTATCTTCATCAGAGTGATTAAGTGAGGAGAGACATAGAGATTAGGAGACAGGGGAAGAAAGTCACAGGTTTTTTTTAATAATCTAATCTCAGAAATCTCACCCCATCACTATTGCTGTTTCTATTCATTTTTAAAAATTATCTCTATTGTTGAAAGTATTTCAGATGTCCCCCTTCCCCCCCATCAAACTCCCTTCTCCTCACTTCTGTCCCTTCCCTAGGCCTTCACTCCACTATTGTTTGTGTCCATGGGTTGTGCATATATGAGTACAAATTCATTGGTTGATCTTTTTCCCCACTCCACTCCCCTTCTTCCCTCTGAGGATCCCCAGTCTGTTGCAGGCTTTCATGTCTCTGAATATATTTTGTTTGTCAGTTTATTTTGTTCATTAGATTCTACATATACCTCATACCTGCT
Organism: Myotis yumanensis; assembly: GCF_028538775.1. Lineage (NCBI taxonomy): Eukaryota > Metazoa > Chordata > Mammalia > Chiroptera > Vespertilionidae > Myotis > Myotis yumanensis. The sequence continues at coordinate 233,768,752 of NW_027223752.1, read as the reverse complement.
ATATTCTATTCTTTAGAGAGAAGTCCATAAGTCTAGCATATATTCAAGGGAGGAGATTACATAGGAAGGTAAATACTAGGAGGTCCTAAAAGCCACCTTTGCACTCTATCACAACTGGCAAGCCAAATATGTTTTTGAAGCTTTGTATTTTATCTTTAAAATGTGTGCATATTTGCACTTATGTGTATGTTTAATTTAATAGGAGGGTAATGTTTTGAATTACTTATGGATCAGAAAAAAATTGCTTTTCTAGAAACATGTTCCTTGTTTATCCCACATCTATTAGTGTGCCAGCTTTCAGATATAGACTCTGATTGGAGGAGCAAGGCCTTAGGTCATTTCCTTGTGTCTTCAATTCTAGTTTCAAGATTTATATAGAGGAGGAAAGTAAGGCCAGAAAGGGGCAGTGACCTGTTCAAGGTCACCACTCCTCAAGGAAATGACAGAGTTGGGGCTAGATCCTGGGGTGCTGGGGTTTGGGTTAAGAGTAGTTTCTTCAAGACGTGGCTTTACTTGGGTTTCTATCATTCCAGCATTTAGCACCTCCTGCCCTCAGCATGCTCATCAGTGTCTGAAACATGGCTCATTCTCCCTGGGATGCTGTGAGGTCTGAAAGTCAAGGAACAAGCCCCTTTAGTTTGGTCACATTACTAGTCACATAAGATGAGCACAAGAATCCACTGCGTGTATTCTTATTTCTTAATGTGGGGAGTCTTGATCATGAGGTTCCTGTCATATATCAGCGAACATTCTTTTTTATTATAGTCCCTTAAACTGATCTCACACTCTCCTCCCATAGCCTCACCCAGGACCTCAGCTTTGCTGTCCTGATTTATGATAACAATCTCCAGACACCTCCCTTAACTCCAAGTTATTTTCCATTTAGGTACCTTCTCTTCCCTGTAGCCTGAGTAGGTGTTTTTTTGTTTGTTTATTTGTTTGTCTTTTGGAGATCTCATTCCCATTTTCTTCAAATGGGTCCAATTCCTTGGTTAGACCCAGTAGGATCTTCATGACAGGGTCCCTCACTTAGTTTTCAGCTTCATCTCATTCCTTCATTTGGCATGAATACTACTCCTCAGCTGAGCTGCACACCTTGAACATTCCCAAGAAAGTACAGCAGTTTTCATGCCTATATCCATGCTGTGCCCTCAGCTCTGAGTCACCTTTCCTTCTGCCTCCTCTCTCTTACTCATTCATCAAGATTTATCTCCCGTATCATGTTTTTGCGAGCCTTTTCTGTGCCCTTCTCTGAGACTGAATTTTTTAGCAATTCTCCATACTCCCCCTAACCTACTCTCATTACTTCTCATAGCTTCAGTCTCACACCAGAACATGCACCAACAACCACAAGAGTCTCATCAAAAACACACACAGAAATGATCCTTTTGGATATCATTTATTGAGTTATCATGACACCTCCAACCAAGACTGTTGAGGATAATATCCATTATCCTGTTTTTTTTTTTTTTGCAGAAAACCTTAAAGAGTTGGGATGTATGAGCATTATGAGTATTTAGAGCTGGTTAGAAATACCAGATCTCACTGCCAGACCAAGTCTGGGCTGGGGTGCAGTCTAGGTCTGTCTCCTGTCCTCTTACTTAATAAAGGAGTCTGAGCTTTAGAAGGTTGAGGCAGATTATCAGATAAAATCAAATCAGCATGACCTTTAGGATGTTGTCTCCACAATACTCTCATGAAAACTCTTGTGGCTAATCTAATTTGTGTTACATTTGCAAAAACCCAGAAAATTTTACTTGTCCTAATTAAATGTGAGGATTAATTTGATTGGCTCCTGAAGGGTGGGTACTAGCATCATTAAGTGAGTATCACAGAGCTATTTTCCTGCTTGTCTCTGTAGAGTTTTATAATTGCTTTTGAAATCCTCAGCGATCTGGTTTCTACATCTGGATCTGTGGTTCCAGCTGCTTATGACAGCAGTTCTCAAACATTAGCAAGGAACTGTACTGCTTATTAGAATACAGATTATTGAACCCCAGGATTTCAAAGTCAGTAGTCTGAGATGGGGTTTGATGATTTGCATGTCTAACATGTTTCTAGGTGATGCTGCTACTTACTGGTCTACAGATCATGGACCATCTATAGAAAACAAAGGGAGCCCAACCCATGGTCCCAACCTACAGGAGTTAGCTTAGATGCTGCTCTTCCCACTTGGAGAAGGTAGTTAACACTTACCCTTTGTTCATCCCAAATGGCCTGTTTTCCTAACAACTCAGAGTGAGTTTTAGGGTTATTTGCAGATAACTCTATCCATTGCTTCACACTATTATTATCTAAATCTGCTTATTTTTTATGAGAAAATAAGTATTCTTATCGCTAACTCATCTGTTAAAACACCCTCAGTGAGACAGGCATGCCTGTACATGAGCTTCTGAAAAGTCCCATTTCATTCTCCATTCTCCCTTCACCAGAGCCATGACTATACTTTTCTTCCTCTAAGATGGGTGTTTTTGTTTCCTTTCCTTCAGTCTTGTTGATGTTCTTATTCCATCAAGAGAGCACTTTAACTCCCATCCTATCAGTCTTTCCTTCCTTACCTTGCCCTCTTCAGCATGTTTCTCCCATCCTTAAAAAAAAAATCCCGAAGATGCTCTTCTTTGCCACTTCAACTGTGAGACTGAAGACACATTTTGACAACCAGATTCTCCATAGCCCAGGAATAGCTGACATTGCTGAGGGGATGTACAGTTACTGAGAGGAGTCACAATGCTTTTAGACATTGAAACATTGACCTCGTCCTGGGAAGAAACAGAAAAAGGACCAGATTAGCTAATGGTGGGGAAAATATAAAGAAACCTGCTATTGGTCTCATAATCTGTGGTTATGTAGAGAACACACTTAAAGGTATTGGTAGGGGTTTCAAGAAGAGAATAAGGTCTATTGTGAAAGATGTGAAAGCCTCAACCTGCACGGCTAGGGTCAGGACGTGTAGAAGGGCCGCACACAAATGAAGAGACTAGACAAGAAATATGAATTTAGAAATCATGGGGGCCAGGCAGAGAACCCCTCTCTAGTGGAAGGGTACTTATTGAAGGAAATGTGAAGAGATGGGAGCTAACACTCACGTGTTTCTATCCAATGAGCTATGTCAATTGTTCTTCCTCATTGCCTTCCCCTCCCATTCAGGCTATCAGAAAGATTGGAAAAGATAATGTCTCCAGTTTTGAATTGGCTGCAATAAATTCTCTAGCCACAAAGGCAGCACTGACAGCCTTGATACAGTTCAAAAATAATTCCTTAATTTTCAAATTTAGATTTACTTAAGCCCCTCATTTTACCTAATTGACTTATTCCATTCAACACCATTGACTATTCTGTTCTTTAGAAAATGGTATTTTCTGTTTTCTTTGCCTCTTCTCTGTTGACCTTGTTTCTGCTTCTTCTGTCTATACTAGTCTTTGTGGTCTGGTTTTCCTCCTTTTCTGTCATTCAAATGTTTGTATTTCACTGGACTTTGTCCCTGGTCCTTTATTGCTCTGTATGAACTTTCTGGACAAACTTGTGGCTTTCACTTCACCAATAAACTTCCTTCCAGTCCCAAGGTCAATGGTTTACCACAAGGGATGTTCTGAAATGTTGTGGGACAATTCTAACTATCATGAAGAATGGGAGAAGGGAGGTACTGGTACTAGGAAGGCAGGGACCAGGGGCGCTAGACATCCTACAATGCATTCACAATCAATAATTGTTCTAGAAGAACCTGTATAATTTTGAATGTTCATTCTGACATTCATGTTAGTAAAAAACCCAATTGTCATTGTGTGGACCCAGCATATATATCGCTTTCCCTAAGGTTCCAGAGTATTTTTTGATCATTTTTATTATATCTTAGATTTCCAGGAATGAAATAAATGTGCAAATCAATAAGTAATTGTACTTTTCATGTTTCAGGACTTCACTAAGAGTAGTTGATCAGATCGCCATTTTGAAAAAGTACATTAATGACAACAATATTATTCATCTGATTTGAGTCTCCAATGTAACACACCCACATTGGTCTGCATTCAAAGGGATTCTACTAATTTATATCAGTGTGTCTCATTATTCCTCATTTCACAATGCCACATATGAAAAGTATTAATATTCAGCTATAAATTATGTTAACTTCTCCCTCCAGCCAATTATTCCTGCTTTCCTCCCACGTAGCTAGCCCTGGAGAACAGAAGAGGGGAGATACATAATAAAGATTAATAAGTATTTGATATACCTAAATAATATTCATTGAGTACTAGGCACTGTTTTAAGAAGTTGGCATATTTTAACTCAATCTTCACACTAACTCTAAAAGTAGTAATTATCACTTTTCCCATTTTATAGTGCTACACAACACAGAAATTAAGTAAGTCTCAAGGGAAAATAGTTAGTAGATATAGATTTGTGATTTGAGAGTGTGTGTTCTTAAAATCATCATGCTATACTAATTCTCAGAAAAGCAGCACCATCAGAAAGGAGCTTAGAAAATGGAAAATTAGTGAGGATGTGGAGGAGGGCAAATGTCAGCATTCAAGAGAGTCCTGGGGAGATAACACATCACATCAAAGAAGGGTCTATAAAGTCTATGTATTCCAACTGCAGGTGGGCATGTACACTGAGAACCAGGGTGTTACTAATAGTGATTACATAAAGCTAATGTCCACTGGGCAGAGCTTCTTGCTGCATAGCTAAGAGCTTGGTCTAATATCAAATGCGCCTAGTCCTGGGTTTCACGTCCTCAAGGATTCTCTCTAGCACCTTCTACCCAGTTTTCGTGATGAATCCTTTCTTTTGATGCATAGTTCCCAAATCTGCTCATGACTTAGCTTCTCTTCCCAGCTCCTAAGGACTGATAACATGGTTACGAGTTTATCAAAGTTGGTTTTTCTTTTAGGCTCTGCCCTCTATAGTCCAAAGGACTATCCTTTCCATCCCAGACTTCCAGGACCCCAGTTGAGTGGCAGACCTCTTGACTTCCTTTCAACTGGGATGAGGCAAATAATACAATCAGAATTTCTTCTACATTCAACGGAATGAAAAATGCTGCAGTGGGTGTCTCTTAAGATGTTTTTCTTGTCCTAATGATGAACACTTTATTTTTTTCAATTTGTAAATGGTCCCATAATTTAATTTAATAGTGTTTATGACAATATGTAATAAATACCATAAAATGTATAGTTATTCTGGGCGCATTAGCTCGTTAAAATGAATGCTTGCTAGATTATCGAGCAGGCTTTGGAAATGTGGTGCTAACTCATGTAAATTGCCATGACAAATGTGCTTCAGGACCAATAAAGTATGTCCTGATTCATTAATAGTCAGATCCAACATCTCCCTGTTGGTTCCTAAGAAAAGTCAAGTGGATATCGATGGAAGAGAAATTGCTCCCAGAATTCTGCCAACCTTCAGTCTTTCTGATTAGCATGTGTGGTTGTTTGGTGGCTCTTTTGTGACGTTTTGCACCTGCAATATTGCCCCGGTGTTTTTGATCCTGTAAGCTCCGTCCGGAAGGCCTCCGAGCTCAGCATGTTCTTCCTGCCAATATCTGATGTGGAGTCTTTAGATTTAGGCAGGCACCCCAACCTCCTCCTGGCTCAAAACAAGCTTTACTGGGCTCAGAAGGGGACTGCCAGATTAAGCTCAGCACAGGTGAGAGGCAGTGGAGTCAGTCCAAACAGTAAACAAGCATATCTCTTGCCTCAGAAGCACACTGGAGCCACAGGCATAAATATGCAATAAAACTGCACTGAGAGGAGGTGAACTCATGTTTCATAATGTGTTTATGTCCTACGCAGCCTCTGAGATTCCAGGCACAGTCCAGAAAAAAAGCACCTCTCCCATTACTTAGTAAAAAATGCAATTTGGAATCATAACAATGAATTTTCAAGAGGTTAGAGATGTTAAACTATATCTTTGTCATTGCTTTTGCTCCCAAAGTTTGCTATTTAATTTTTCCTTACACAAACAGCTTCAGGAACCAAAGATTGAACAGATTGTTCAACAAAAACATATTGTCCTGGGAAATCATGTCTCTAAGACCTCAGTTGTCTGTGGAAGGCCTCTTACCTTTTAATATTTTTATAATTTACAAAATTGACTTTTTGTACCTAAAATGGATGTTGACTAAATCTGTGTAGCAGTTTAAAGTCTAGCACACAAGCTTTGATTAATTTTTTTATAGTTTAAAGTATTACATATATCTCCTTTTTCCTCGATTGACCCCCCTCTTACCCCCACCACTCCCACCCTCCAGGACAAGCCCCCACCACCACAGTGTCTGTATTCATTGGTTATGCTATTATGCATGCATGCATACAAGTCCTTTGGTTGATCTCTACCCCCAACCCCTCCCTGCCTTCTCTCTGAGGTTGGATGGTCTGATCGGTGTTACCTTGTCTCTGGATCTATTTTTGTTCATCAGTTTATATTGTTCATTATATCCCACATATGAGTGAGATCATGTGATATTGATCTTTCTCTGACTGGCTTATTTCACTTAGCATAATGCTCTCCAGTTCCATCCATGCTGTTGCAAATGGTAGAAGTTCCTTCTTTTTTATAGCAGTGTAGTGTTCCACTGTGTAGATGTACCACTGTTTTTTAATCCACTCATCTGCTGGTGGGCACTTAGGCTGTTTCCAAATCTTAGCTATGGTAAATTGTGCTGCTATGACCATAGGGGTGCATATATCCTCTCTGATTGGTGTTTCTGGTTTCTTGGGAGATAGTCCTAGAAGTGGGACCACTGGGTCAAATGGGAGTTCCATTTTTAGTTTTTTGAGAAAACTAATACTGTCTTTCACAGTGGCTGCACCAGTCTGCATTCCCACTTCAGTGCACTAGGGTTCCTTTTTCTCCACATTCTCACCAGCACTTGTTGTTTGTTGATTTGTTAATGATAGCCATTCTGACAGGTTAAGATGCCACTTCATTGTTGTTTGTATTTGTATCTCTCAGATGATCAGTGACTTTGAGCATGTTTTCATATGTCTCTCAGCCTTCTGTATATCCTCTTTCGAAAAGTGTCTATTTAGGTCCTTTGCCCATTTTTGATTGGATTTTTTACCTTCCTTTTGTTAAGTTGTATGAGATCTCTGTAAATTTTGGAGATTAATCCCTTATGTGAGATAGCACTGGCAAATAGGTTTTCTAATTCAGTGGGCGTTCTTGTTGTTTTGTTGATGATTTATTTTGCTGTGCAGAAGATTTTTATTTTGATGTAGTTTCATTTGTTTATTTTCTGCTTAGTCTCCATTGCTCAAGGAGCTGTATCAGTAAAGTTATTGCTACAACATATGTCTGATATTTTGCTGCCTATGGAGTCTTCTAAGATTTTTATGGTTTCCTGTCTACATTTAAGTCCTTTAACCATTTTGAGTTTATTTTTGTGTATGGTGTAACTTGGTGATCTAGTTTCATTTTTTGCATGTATCTGACCAATTTTTCCAGCACCATTTATTGAAGAGACTGTCTTGACTCCATTGTATGCTCTTACCTTCTTTGTCAAATAATAATTGAGCATAATGGAAACAAAACACTGAAAAGGCGTATTTCCCAGTTTACAAATTAAAAAAAAAAGATACTCAGAATAACTAAGGAACATGCCCACAATCATAGAGCAAGCAGCTAATAGACATGGACACTAGCTCATGTCTTCTTATTTTGTAGTTAATGCTCATGTCATTCCATTAAAGTGCCATTTGGCAAGGAGAGGAGAGTTTTCTCTTTCCATTGGTACTTCCCCATCCTGTATTTTCACCTTTTCCTGGGAGTAGACTTTGATGACAAGAATCTGTCCACCCTGACCCTGGCTTACAGCATTCTGTCTTTGAAAAAGTCAGTTAGGTATATTCCAGATAACAGTCAAAAGGCAGCCAAATTTGCTGTCTATTTGGTGCAGAATTTACTATATATCTGGGTGGGTAAAGGGATCTTAAGAATGAGTTATTCAAAATATGCTATTAAATGCCTACTATGTTTCAGGTATTAGAATTTTTGGAGCAAGCAGACTTTTATGAATATATACATCCATCTGCCATCCACTTCCCTATTCTATTATTTGTCCATCCATCCTACTGTTCATCCTACTATCTATCCCCCGTTCCATCCATCCATCTATCTATTTATCCAATCATTAATTAATTTAATAGTAGTAAAACATATGTAGTAGGGTCCCCTCAAAAGAAAGAAAATAAGGGAGGATAAAAATACCTAAAAAAAACCCAACCCAAGATAAATAAAACACCTCTGGGCTAAATATATTCAAATTAAGAGTTAACTTCTTAAAAGAATATTGCCTCCATTCATGTTTTCTCCATCCAGGAGGGGCAAACTACTCACATATTATAGCAACACTATATGTCCAGTTTGTATAGTGACCACAGCTAGAATTGCCTTAGCTTATTGGACTACTTTTCTTATGCTGTTATATCCTATATTTCATGCAAATGAATACAGCTGTCCTCCACTATACTGCTCAACGTTTTCTTTCCTTTTCTTCTGACGATGCATAGTCTCAGACAAAAAGTAAATACTTTGACAGTCTTTTCAGAAACTTTCTTAAATGCAGATCTACTGCTATTTCTAGTTATGACACAACTCTCAGCCTGTATGTGTATACCCTTTCAGCATAATTGAAGGCTTAACAAAAATAAAATATGCCTCATAAAATGCATATGTAAAATCAATTGCAGCAAGCCAAGTTGTGTTTTTTAAAGCACTCCACCAAGATTTATTGACATTTACTTTATTTTATTTTTATTAGATTTATATTTCAATTTCATCACTTCAATTCTTATTAGAAGATTGCATAAAAAATAAGTCTTTATGCAAATGTCCTGGTTAAGCAAGAAATAGGCACAACTCTGTGAATTCATTGTTATAAAAATGAAATATTTACCAAAACTCTAGGAGACAATTAGAAAGTTCTAATATTACTGAGTTCTTACTAAGAATCAGGCAGGGAGTACATATGCATGATTAGTTCATTTATCTTCATAACTGTTCTTTAAGTTGAGCAGCACCATTACCTATCTTACAGTTCAGCAGTTGGGGCAGATGTAAATTATGTCATCCATTGGAGGGAACTGAGCCAGTCATTGGTAGAGTAGGAGTCAAAACCAGGTTGTTTGAATCCTACTTGTAATTCTCATTAAGGAATCTTAGACCCATCAAAACCCACATTTCTTCTAATCCTATATAATAAAAGGCTAATATTTAAATAGAAAGAATGGCGGAACAACTGAACAACCGAACAACTGAATAACCAGTCACTATGACATGTGCTGACCACCAGGGGGCATGTGAGGAACATGGCTGGCATTGGCCAGAGCGGGATGGTGGAGAAGATGAGTGGGAGATGCCAGATCAAGATGGGGTGCTGGTCACTGTCATAGGGGTGAGCCTCTGGTTGTTACTGAAAATTCTTTGCTCCTGGGCACCATGGTCCTGCCAGCCACTCTCACCCGCTGCCGGTGCTGGAGCGGCTGCTCGCACCCACTGCCAGTGCCAGCCCCACTCACACCGGCAGCCAGCAGCAGAGCCACCCCTCACACCCGCTGCAGATACCTGGCACTGGTCCTGATCACTAGGTGCCATCAGCAGGTGTAAGCGGTGGCTGCCAGCCCTGATTGCCTCTGAGGGCTTCTCCACCTCCTCCTGCTCCTGAGGGGTGATCAGGGCAGCAGCCGCTTGCACCTGCTGATGGCGCTGGCCCTGCTTGTACCTGCTGCTGGCGCCAGCCCTAATCACTCCATGCTGTCATCACGTGGGAGCAGTGGTGGTGGGAGTGGGCTGCCTGCAGACAGGGGACCAGGGGCCATTGCAGGAGGGGCTGGGCAGGGGCATGGAGGATGGGCTGAGACCTGTCCCTGTGCCTACTGCAGCTCCGCAGCCTACAGTTCCTTTCAAGGTGCACAAATTCTTGCACTAGGCCTCTAGTATGAAAATAATAACAGATTCTATTTCTCCTTTCTTTTAGCTTCTTGTCTCATGCAGGAAAGAAGCATTCAGGGATTGGCTCAAACACATTATATATCAAAGTAAGATACCTGCTTTGTTGTATCTAGAAAAGTGTTAAAATAGTTATTTCAAGGAATTGAGTGAAATAGGAGAGTTGGTGGGATGCTAGACATGACATTTGGAAAGACAAATAGAAAAGAAGAAAATGAATTCTTGTCTACAATAGTAGCCAATTCACCCTTAGATTAATGTGACAGTGGATTGTAGAAGAGAGACAAAGTTTGGTTGAGAATATAGGTTGACTTGTTACTGGAAAGGGATCAGGCCCAGGGCTGATCTACCTCAGGATGACCTGTAATGTATGGGATCTTGACTTTATGCAGGAAAAATATCACAACACAAGTCCAGGTGACTTTGATAGTACTTTTATTAAAGCTGGGGACAGTGAAACAAAGGACGGAATTATGGTAGAAGAAGCAACATAAGAGAGCCTAGGCAGTGCTCTGCTTTGGCTTCCTAGAAACATGATAGGAAAGAAGCGAGCCAAGATGGGTCTGCTGCCAATTCACTGGAAAATCAGAAAAAAGGGGGGCCTACGAAATAGGTTCAGGGAGTAAGCCCAGGACCAATTGCTGCTGCCTGCTGCTCCCCTGGTTGCAAGTCTTGTGGGAACTCTTAGAGTTTAGGAGAAAGAAAGTAAAATGTTCATGCTTAAGAAAAGGCACGGGCATGCTCCACAGAGAGCCAGAGCTGGATATTTGTCTTGAGGGTTTTAACTCTATTTTGAGGGCATGAATCCTAGGGGAGCTCTCAGGGTAGGGTCTTAACAGAATATACATTAGTTTTCCAGGTCTGTTTTTCAATATGTTGATTAATCAAAATGTGCATATAGGAAAGTTTGAGATCATTCTCTGGTCTGCTTCACTGCTTTACTTTTATCTTGGATCTGTCTGGCTCTAATTGGGTTTTTGTTATTTGTTCCCCTGACTTCATCCATCCTTGGGTTTGGCTGGCACAAATGCCACTAATTGGGTCTCTGTCCTCTATCTCCCTGACAAGGGTGATTTAAGCTATTTATTCTCTGGTTAGGGATGAGAGGCATAAACCATTTGTTCTCAAGTGTCCTTGGTTAGGGAAGATAAGATTTTGCTGTTCCCTAGCTCTCAGTAAATTGTTCAAATTGCTTGGCTTTGTTTAATTATCTTGTCTCAGTTTCCCGATTCCACTCACCAGGAATTTTCCTAGCTTTTTATTATCCTACCTCAGACTGAAAGGTTAAAGAAAAAAAAGGGAGGGGTTGAATCTAACTGCAGAGTGTTTGTTTCAATGTGACCCTTCAGAAGTAGTGAAATAAAAGGAAGTAAACAAATAAACCTGGTTTTACTCAGCAGAGCTCAATCTCACCTATGTTTGACTCCCACCTCAGCTTATGTTCTTCAGCATGACATGATCATGACTACCAACTCTTCCTCGGTAAAGGGGTGGGCTGTTAAAGGTAACCACACACCCAGAAACAGCAAAGTTCCAAACAGTGTACCATCCAGTTTCAATCACAAGGAGATTTTAAGCAATTCATCCAAGCCCAGTATACATACAGTGACCAAAAAGAAGTGGAGAAAGTAGGGTGAGGAATCAGATGGTAAGTGACTTACCAAATATGTGTGCAGGTGATAGATATCAGGTATTCAAACTCAAAAGGAGATAAAAAAATCCAGATTGGTTGAGGGTTGATGAAGATAAGATACTATAGAAACAAGAGAGGCTTCTGGAGGAAGGAATTTTTGAGTGGCTTCTGGCTTAGCTTCCCTGAGGGTATTCCTGCAGCTCATAAAGAATCAGGTCTCAAAGTGTCATATCATATATCATGGGACAGAGGTGTTCCCAGCAAGCCCTGTTCCAATAGCCAGTTCTTCCCTATTCACTCTTTTGACTATCCCTCCAGGTTAGTCAACATGAGGGCAAATCCATTCATCTTGAGAATGCTACAAAAGATATAGAGTGCCTACTGATCAAGAACAAGTGAACTTCCCTTTCTGTAAGGAATCAGAGCTTTTGGTCTGAACAACACGAGCTGAGCACAATTATTATAGGAGAACCTATAGCAAAAGAGAAGATTTGTGAAATGATAATGAGTTCCAGAAATGCACTAGTTCTAGTTCATTACAGGTTTTAATGGAGGAAATTATTAAGACTGAATTTTCTGCATGCTTAGACCTATGTATTTAGAAAAAAGTTGAAACAATTTTATTTAATATAGATAGATGACTAAATTAGGTCAAAATTTGGAAGAGGTTTATTGATCTGCCTTTTTGGGTTAAGGAGTTTAGGGATTCCAATAACTTTGAACAACCCAAATCTTCAAACCTTCAATCCCATTTTTACATTGCTATGGCACAGATATGAATTCACCAACTAGATGCTATAAAATGAGAATATATATTTCAACTCTGTTGTGTCTGAGGAGGTTTGGGCACTCAGGAGCAAACTGGACATGTGGAGGGAGCAGATGGAGTCTTGGGACTGCACCTAATTCCCATTGCTAAACTACCCTGAAGTCATTGGAATCCCAACTGTCAAAGCATTGCAGAGCTATTCAGGGGAAATGAAAACCCAATTTCAGTGAACAATTCATAGGTCTAATGGATATGAATCATGCCTTATGTGTCTGTGTCGCCTTTAGACTCCAACTCTCAGGATGTCTCTCAGTCATTTAGAATCTGCCTCATCTTTGAGGTTGAGGTTCCAGAAAGTCACATTGGACTAAAAGCAAAAATGGCTGCCAAAAAGATGGCACAGCACAGGAATTTGGGAGATGTGTACAAAAATACCAGAGAGATGCAACAATTTGGGAGCAATAGTTACGGGAACAGATTCTGGAATGTTGGGTGTACTGGCTTTGTGAGAATGTACTCCCTTTCATGAAATGACTGGAACTGGGATTCTGAGCCACTTTCAACAATACAGGCTTAGAATTAACATGGAGACGGTGCCTTACAAAATCTGTCACTTTCAACAATTGTACCCTGATTGACTCTACCCAAATTGGTCAATTATTATTATTCAGCCTACAGCAGCACACTTTCTGAAAGAATACAATTGATTAGGTTTATTTAGACCTTGTATTACTGTGACAAAATCCATTTGTTTAAACCTCTAAAAGCCTAAAACTTTCCATTGTTATTGATCAAAATTCCATGAGTGTTTTTGATCAAAAGAGCTACCACTGAGAAAAGAATGCACATTTGTGGTAAATTGCTATGATTTTGTTGAACAGCCAAGGCTTCTGACCATCACTACTGAGGAAGTGACAAAGCTAACTGCTCCCTATCTGAACTTTCTCATATTGCCACCTATTGAGAGCCTTTGGGCTACCCAACTGCTGCACCATTTCCTTCTGTGCTCTGAATCTGCTTTTTGTTCTTTCTTTTGTCTTTGTTTGCTTTTAATATTTGAAAGATCTATATTTCCTATCTAGTTTAGTTTCCGTTTCCTTAGTCAGAAACTGACAAAATTTACTTCATTTTCTAATAACCCTAGAAAGTTAAAAACAAAGACCTTTCAGAGGCCATCATCAGAATCTAGTCACTGTGAAATAGTCACTGTGTTGCCATGGAAATGTGGTATCTTAGTGTGGAAGAAGAACCTGGATGTGATAGACTGTTTTGTTCTTTTATCAGGAATGTTGTTTTAACTACAATGGTGCCAACAGGGTGAGCTATAGCATCTTATATGATCCAAACACCTTTCTTTTTCCCCTTCCAAGTTGGGGAAGCCATTGATCACATTTCATCTCTGGACCCAAGTGAGATTTAAATTACATGAGAAGGAAAAATATATTACTGCAAAGGATGAAGATTGTTGGAGGTAAGAAATGGTTATTCAGAATCAGCATTAATGACAGTCAGAACTTAGACTCAGGGAGATGAAATTCTAAGCCCCTGATGTGTTCTGAAATGTTAAATAACTGCCTTTCAATGGGTGCCTGTTTGAGAGAGTCTGAAATAGATAACTGAGGAATAAAGAAACCACTTTTAAAAGTAACATAAGACTGGACTGGAAAAGGAAAGAAGAAAAACAAGGAAGTAAGAGATACATTCTAATAAACATTGAAAACAAGCCAGAAGGTGGATTATTTATTTACTACAGGGTTTTGCTGATCATTGTGTCAAAACTGTTATAGATTTAAGTACAGATATAAGATGTTTTTTTTAAATGGAGGAGGTACATGAGACAAGTAGAAACTGTAGAAAATGTCATATGAAACTCAAGAGCACAGAGCTTGAAATTGATAGCTATGTTCCACTTCACTTTGACTGTGATAAACTTGTTTTAAAACTCAGTATCTTATTGGAAGAATGAAGACATACCTCACAGAGTTGTTCAACACTCAGGCCTTGGAACAGATAGGCACAGCATGGGCACAGTTGGAATAAGGCAGAGACCTCGCCTCTGGTTGACTTCTCTTTCTTTGCTACTCATCCAGAATCATGGCTGTTGACAACTGTTGAGTTCATCCATTTTCAAGAGATTACCTGGATTCCTGGCATCAAATCACTAAAAAATATTGGGTCAGGGTTCTGATTGACTTGGTCTGTGTTAGATACCTACTCCTGGATGAATCAGTGTGATCAAAAGTTAGGTATTCTGATAAACAGAATGTTCATTTCAATGTTACATTCCAATAATAATCTTGGGGTGAACAATAGTATCTCCAGAAGCCTGGTGTTAGAGGCAAACACTCCTGTTCGTTGTGTAATTGAAGATGATTTCCTCTTCTTTGATTGTTATTAAGATCCGTGCACACTTGCCTCCCACCTCTAAAAAACTATGTAGAAAGAATCCTGTGGTATGATGTTTGTGTGCTCTGTGAAATTCATGAAGCGGGAACTCTGTCTGTCCTGTTTATCATTAAAAATCTCCACCTAGAATAGAGGCTAGAACTGAGGAGTCCAAATATACATATTTTGAATGAGTAAATCAACAGCAGGCTATATTTTATTTTTCCTACTACCTTTTTCTTTTTATTTTCTCTACTTACCAGTATTTTATCTTGCTGTTTTCTGTACAATTTTGAAATCCACCTCAATTCAAAGGATAAGGATGGGAATTTTGGGAGTTCAGGACCATAAATAATATGCCTCTTCCCATCCTGACTTTAGAATCATTGAGAGTGAAATGCAGGAGAAAGTCTGGAGTGGAATATGACTTTAGGTTCACAGCCAAATTACCTTGATTATGTCTCACCTCAGAATGTCGCAGACTTGTCAGCCTAACCATTGCCACAGATGAGCAACTGCAGGCGTCCCCTGGAAAGGGCTGAGCAGAAGCTTCCCAATTTCTTCTTACCTGTTCACCATTCAGATCACTTACTCCTGTTCTCCTGGAAGCAGTGAGAGTCAGAAGAAAGATCAACACTCTGTCTAGTACAAGTTCCTTTATGTGGATGGAAATTCCTCCCTAACAGGTCTAGAGAAAGAAATGGAGGAAATAGAAAATATGCTGAAAAGTTTTGATCTTGTTACTCTTTTGAGGTAGCTAGCATGAATGATAAGCCTCTTCTTCTGCACCCCCAAATTCTATTCCATTTTAGCAACCACTTTCTTTCCTATTTTGGCTTTGGGTTTCTGACTCAGGGTCATAATATCCTTGCTCTATTTCCAGGATAAGTGACATTTAAAAACTATAACAAAACTGGCAAAGATACCAAATCTATCATTTCCAATTCAAACCTCCATTATCTCAATGTACCTATAATTACTAAATAGTTTAAAGACCTTTGAGATGAGAGGAAATCTATGATTGTCATTGGGAATCCATCCTTTGGATATGAGAAACACTAGTCCCTTTTTCTCTTTTCTGACATTTTCAATGGGGAGAGAAGTAAGGGAATGAGAATTATGTCACCTCAATCAACAGATATTCATTGACTTTCTAGCACATATAGAACATTTTATCTCAGAGTAAAATTAAATTTGATTCATATACATATTTGCAAAAAGATATTTAAGAGCACAATACATGGCCATCAAAAGGTGGCCCAGGATCAAATGCCACATGACCAATATATGAGGATGGAGAACGAAGGTAAAAATACCTACTTCCCTGTACAAAAATTTCACCTGTAGCAAAATAAGCATGAACAGGTGCATGAACTAAAATTTTGGGGGTATTGAAAGGACATGTAAAAATCCTTATTTTCTAAACTCTAAAGAGTTAATTAAAGATTTTCCTGAAAGTGGAAGAAAATTTATATATGAATCAATCAAGAACATGAACAGACATCTAACAAATACTATTCTTTCACAAGCCTCAAAGTCCATAAAAAGGTATCTTCCCTAAGTAGTGTATGTGTGGGGGGTAAAATAAAGATTAAGTTAAGCAAGAAATAAAAACAGCTGCAAGTGAGGTATACAAATGCCAGATGATAGATGCATTCTTTTTATTTTAAATTTTGCTTCAGAATTTTTTTCTGAAAATATCATTACAAATTCATTAAAATTTTCATAATTTTAACAAAAATAAAATTTATCTTTAAAACCTGACATTGAGAGCTAAATTATCTGAGTTTCAGCAGTCCTCATCTGGAAATTAGATATGACTTGAAGCAAGCCCTGAGGGCTCTTAGAAAATACAGGCAACTAACCTCTAGAGGGCTCCCTATGAACCAGATCTACTCATAAAGTGATAGCAGATATCAGAGGGAACCACTTTTTTTTTTTAATGTTGTTTACACAGATTTAAATATATGTATATATTTGGAAAGAGTTATGCCTAACTTTCTTTTGCAAATGACACAATAATTTTCACCCATCTTCAGGCATCATTTGTTATGTTCCAAACCTTAATTTAGGTTATTTGGCATCTCAGCAGTGTGTCCCAGGGTGCCCATTGACACTTCTACTCAGCATCAAACACAATGCTGCACACAGAAGCCTATGACCAAGAAATGTGTGTTGATTTCAATTGATCCTCTCTTTTAGTTCAAATAGTGTTTGGAAAATGTTACCAGCACAGTATAAAGCTGACAATCATTAACATTTGACATTTTTTTTGTAGCTTATAATAAACACACACACATACTTCCTTGCACATTAACTTACTGAAGCCTTAAAATGTTAGCCAATCAGGTTTCATTATCATTTACATAGCTATGATAACTAAATCTAAGGGACTTCATGTAATAAAGTGGAGATTCAAATTTAGTTCTATTTCCATCTCAGTGACCTTTTCATTGACTCATTGCTTCTGAATATCCAGATAATGAAGTGAACTGATAACCTATTTTAATTGAATTTATTGGGGTGACATTGGTTCACAAAATCATACAGGTTTCAAGTGTACAATAAAACATTATCTGCACACTGCATTAGTAGTGCACCCATCTTTTAGTAGATGGGATCACAGAACTTTAGAGAGGGAGAGAAGGAATCAGACATGATCTCAGACAATTTCCCATAATCTTGGAAGGCTGATTGACTTATGAAGGGAAGCAGATAGTGAGGCCTCCAGGTATCAGCTCCTGGAAAGATAGAGGGCCTCAAGCCAAATTGTTCAACTAAACAGGTGCCAGGAGTAGAGAACAGAGCCAGAAAGAAGAGCCATTTTCTTAGTCAACAAACCAAGAGAGGTAAACGTACTGCTAGGATGGTACCCAAGTCAGGATGAAGCAGGAGAGAACTGAGTATCAAGTATGAATGTGAAATTGTCACAGGTGAACACAAGAAGGGATCAAGATGGGATCTGGCAGACAGACATGGCATGACCCCAGGTGACTGGGTCAAATGGCAAAGTCCTAGTTAATTCTCTTCATGCTATTCTAATCCTAACAAAGCAATGCCTGGGACAGGAAGAGGAAAAAGGGATAGAAATTGTTAATATAATAAAAGATGCATTTTCTTCCTACTTATCAGCTGATATCTGGCATTAAACTTGGGGAATCATGACCCACAGAAATGCATGCCTTGAAAAGTGGCATATCTCTCTATCTACACTAATAAAAGAGAAAGATGCAAATTGACTGTACCTTCACGACACCCACCATCCAATCAGGAGTGAGTATGCAAATTAACCCAGCAAAGATAGCGGGTTAATTTGCATATGCAGGGCGGGGTGGCCGCTTGCACGTGTGCTGGCACCAAGTAGCCTGGGTCCTGGGGACGGGCGTCCTCAGGACCCAGGCTGTTCTGAGCCTATAGGCCTGCATGTAGACTCAGAGCAGCCAGGGTCCCGGAACAACCCCTGGCCACTCTGGGCCTACACATGTCAAGCAGCTGGGGGCAGGACAGGAATGCCCTCCGCATCACTGTGGTGGGCCTGTGGGCAGAGTGTATGTGCCGCTGAGCCGTCAGGGGGGTGGGGTGGGACAGTGGAAAAACACCAAGAGCTTGGGGAGCACAAGGAATTCTGGGAATTGTAGTTCTGGTGGCAGACGTGTTGTGTGATCTCAGAGACACTAGAGCAAAGAGAGCCTGGAGCAAGTTACTGTTGGGGTTGGGTGATGGAGGGAGAGCAAAGGTGAGAGACATAAGTAAAGTCAGAGCGTCGAGGAAAAATTAAAAGGAAGATATCTTGCAACTTCTAGAAAATCTCCACCAATGGAGCAAAGAAAAAAAAAAAGACCTCTACTGTTCTGTGAGCACAAAACCAAACTGGGTTGGAGTCTCAGACAATTTGCTCACATGATTGCAAAGACGGACAGAATTGGAGAGGGCTCCCCTGAGGGCTCCCAGATTGGAGACGGTGCAGGTTGGGCTGAGGGACCCATCCCCCATGCACGAATCTTTGTGCGCTGGGCCCCTAGTTTGGTAATAAACACAGATTGGTGGGACCGTTTCTACACAAAGTCCTGAGAGTGATAAGGGTTATTGGGGCTGAAATAGACAGAAGGTGACGGAAAAGAGAGAATGGGTCCCTGACAGTAAGTGATGACAACTTTGCAGTTTTGCTATGGGTTTCCCCTCCATTGCATTGAAAGAATAACAAGATACAATGGTTTAGAGCCTAGAATGCCTGGGTTTGAATCTTGTCTCTATCACTCACTAGCTCTGTGCTTTGAAAAAAAAATTGTGAAATTACCCCAAATGAGATAGTATATAGTACTTATTTCCTGGGTTGTTATAAAAAGAAGTTTGAGTTTAAACTAGGACTTTTAAGCTTCAAAAAAGTGCTAGTTAAATTTTAAAATATTTATATAATATATGTGATTCAGTTAGACCTGCAACCCCCACTAAATTTAAGTTATTTTTATGGGAGAAAAACTGGGATGAATGAAGCAATCTGGGAAAGTGTGGTAACTTCACTAGCAGAAAACTGGGTCACACTCTTAGAATGTGGATCCTTTTTCTTCGGGATCTACAAGATGACTTTAAGACTACAATATATCAGTGAATCTTCTACCCATATCCCTGTTTACCTCCCCAACTTACTGTCCCAAAGAAAGGCTGGCACCTGTTGTAATTTATGCATTAATTCAATGGATAGTTATGGAGCATCTCTCCTATGCTATAGATTGGTCCAAACATTGAGATCCAGTAGATAGAAGTCCCTGCTCTCCGGGAGCTTTCATTCTAATGGAATTCACTTGAGTAGTTATTATTGTTCATTTTTGTGTTTCCTGGCTATTGTGGAATTACTGGAGGATGGAGAAAGGGTTTCATTTTCCTCCATCTGAGCGGTGAGATCTCTAAGCCTTTTCAGACCCTTGTTTACTTTGTATATTATCTGGGAAAGCTGCTACCCATCCAACCGCCAGAAAGGACACTTGAGAGGGAGTCCAGATCCCTATGTCCACCAGTGAGCTGAGCCTACGATGCCACCTTCTTCCAGCTGGGGGCTGCTTACACCAGCCCTGAGTCCTGAAAACCCCTAACCAGTCATAATACAGACTGGGATATAACTACCTCAGGCCCCATCAAACCTGCCTGTACGTTGACCCCTCTCTCAAAATGACTGTCTCCTTGAGCTCCTTGTGAGATGTTGGTGGAATCTGTTCTTATAGTCACATTTTTCCCCAAAGGTTGTTGCCTTCATAATGTCTCTGCTATGAGCCATACCTGGCACACTAGTAAAACTTAATAAATATTTGTCAAATGAATCCAGGCAGTGTGCAAGAGGATATTAGGGGTATGTGGATAAACAGTTTGTATTTTAATAAATTAATGTTTGATGTTTAAAATAGATGTAACCTGAGTGAATAGGTGAGTAATTTTTTTTTAAAGTTTAAAGACCACCAACTTCAATAGCTGTACAAAACTGATCAAAGTTTGGGAAGCACTCACCTAGTGGCTAATAATACAAGACTATAGTTTAACTGACTGGGTCTTAATCCTGGTTCAGACACAAACAACTTGAGTGATCTTGGGAAAGTGCTGTCTGGACCTCACTGTCCATATCTAAAAATGGGGTTAATAATAGTACCTACCTCATAGGGGTGCTGTGATGAGTAAATGAAGTAGAAAAAGTATAATTCATGAAATGCTAAACCATGGAGCAAACACCTGTAAATGTTCAGTAAACTGTGATTATTATTAATTACTAGAGTCCCAGTGCATGAATTCATGCATGGGTGGGGTCTCTCCCGGCCAATTGGGGCCATCTGGCCCAGTTCCGATTGGGGCTATTGAGGCCAGCTGGCCAGGGGGAGGGACTGCAAGAGGTTGGCCAGCCACAGGAGGTTGCTGTAGGAGTGCACTAACCACCAGGGAGCAGCTTCTCATTGAGCATCATAGTGACTGGTTGTCCAGTCATCTGATCGTCCAGTCGTAATGGTTGCTTAGGCTTTTATATCTACAGATTATTATAAAAACATAACTATCATCTTGTCAATTCCTACTTCATATTCTAAGCACCATTAAATGAATGGCCAGGCTGCTGCTTTATTTCTGAGACAGTGAGGAGCTGTGGCAGGCCCAGGGTGCGCAGGTGGGTCCCAACTGTAGACATGCTGAGAGGAACCTGGGACCTGGAAGTAGAGCATTGCACAAGGGAAACTGGTGCCTGGGAAGATGTTCTGCAGCTTAGCTAATGAGCTGTCTCCTAGGCAGTGGAGTGAGAAGACTGGAACCTCTTCTGATACCTCCAGGAATACTCTGCTCTAACAATTTATTTTCACTGATAAAGTTCATCCTTTAAAAAAAATGACCTGGCTTCCCTGAGTCTTTTGTAGACAAGTGCTCAATCTATATTCAATGCTAAGAAGCAGAAATTCTGCAGAGGCATAAAGAGAATACACATCCATAAGATAAAGTTGTGTTTAATCATAAAACCAGAAGTTGGTCAGTCATTGCATTATAATCCAACCTTATTAAACAAGGCATTGCTTATACACCATGTAAGTTTTTCTCTTCTAAAAACATCTCATCACCTTCCACAGGAACAGTTAAATACAGATATTTTGTTTATATGGCCTTTATTTCTGAAACATAAAAGGTTTTATGTTTCTAATCCCTAGACGATTTTCTGTGGCATTTCTGTTTATCCTGCATTCTGCTTTCAAGCCATGTTTGGGGAGAAAGCACTGCCATGGTTTCAGGAAAGCCTAAAGTGTTTTTCAATTACTGTGCGTGAATTCTGGGACTCGGCCTCACTCAGCTCCTCGAAACTTAGACAATTGCTCAGCGTGACAGCAGTTCTGGCTGGGATTTTACCTTCTTGGTTGCTTTTGAATTCTCTGTGGTTGCTCTCATTCCCCCTTGCATTTCTCTATTGTTTATTGCAGTGAGTTTCAATGGAACTTGCCTAGACTGATTTTTTAACAATAAAGAGTAGTTTGGTTGAAGTTTTTCCAACATTAGAGTTTCATTATGCAGAAAAGCAACAACCTCATAGTCACTTTTAATGTCCTTAGGATGGATTTGGACAAAGGGCTGAGAGGAGATGGAACAGGGGGGGTACACTTTAGGCACATTCCTCCATAGGCAGGGTGGTTTCTGGGTGTGCAACCTGCATAGTCACACAGGTGTCTATCACACACTAAGAAGAGCCCTGTCCTTTGTTTAATGCTCTGTTGTCACCTCCAGGGAGCAGAGAGGAATAGGCGACCTCTAAGCTAATTGAATTTCTGGTGCAAACTTGAGTTGTCTGATTGTATCAGTTTTACGGGTCCAGCTAAAATGGAACCCACAATTTTTTCTATATAGAGAACCAAATTTTTAAACTTTAAGGTGAAGAAGTAGCTCCCTTAAAGTCTCACAAGGATACTGATTGTGTATTCCTGACGCCTTGTTGGAGGTCAGTTGGCCATTATGTGTGGGTATATTTCTAAACCAGTGATGGTGAACCTATGACACGCATGTCAGAGGTGACATGCAAACTCATTTTTTTGGTTGATTTTTCTTTGTTAAATGGCATTTAAATATATAAAATAAATATCAAAAATATAAGTCTTTGTTTTATTATGGTTGCAAATATCAAAAAATTTCTATATGTGACATGGCACCAGAGTTAAGTTAGGGTTTTTCAAAATGCTGACACGCCGAGCTCAAAAGGTTCGCCATCACTGTTCTAAGCTCTATTGTGCTCCATTAGTCTATGTGCCTATTTTCGTGCCAGTACAATACTGTTTGGATTACTGTAGCTTTTTAATACATTTCAAAATTAGGAATCGTGACACCCCTCATTTTGTTCTGCTTGCTCACAATCCCTTTTGCTATTCAGGGTCTTTTGTGGCTCCACATGAATTTTAGGGGTGTTTTATTCTATTTCTTTAAAAATGCCGTTAAAGTGGTTTTCTTTTAAAGCATCATTTCACATACTTTCTCTAATAATCCTGTTTAGTAGGCACCACTATCACCATTTTTCTAGTAAGAAACTGAACTTGGGAAAGCTGAAGGTCATGTTCAGTGTTATTTGGCTGATAAACAGGGTTAGAACTAAACAAATGTCATTCTGTCCCCAAAATACATTTTTGGCCGGAAGATGGGGTGGGGTGTTACATACACTAATAAGTTGAACTTGTTTCATTTTAAAGATTCAAAAGGTGAAAACCCATTCTCAATTAATGGGTGCCAACCAATTCCAAAAATAGTCCTTTACAAGTCTCGGCTTACTAGAGTGTTAACTGTTTAGTACCAGTCATTTTTAACAAGCCCATAACATTGCCATTACATGAATTATACATGCCTTATAAAATGATTATTTAGTCAGTGGAAAATTAAATCCGTCAGTGTTTTCCAAATCTGAGCTAGGACATTCATCAGAAGAACTGTTAAATTTTTAATCAACTGTACCGTGGTTGATGTAGCCATAAGCCTAAATTGCTCCTTCCCTGTCATTCCCCTCGCTGCAGAATATAGTGTGGAATTACCAGCTCTACGATGCTAATTGATTTTTTTCTTGCAGAGATTTAAGACAGGGCGACATGCCATCCGGCATTGAAATAGAAACGCTGCATGAGCTTCAAAGACACCCGTCCCATATACTGAGTGGTGATTTAATATTGTAGATGGGTTTTCCTCCCTTTGACACAACCCCTCAAACTACAGTGCCCCTCAGACTGAAGTCACACCCTAAATATTCAGCCCCAAACATTAAAACTAAGCAGTTACTCATAGTGCTGGTTTGAAAGGATGCTAAGTGTTATGAAAAAAAAAAAAAGAGTAAGAAAGGGGCAGTTTACTTGTATATCAACAACACAACCTAATGAAAGAGTGGATTCCCCAAATGCACCAGAGGAACTAAAGTTCCATCTGAACAGATAATTTCTGCAGCCATAAAGTGGTTGAGGCAGTTTTCTGCTTTCTTTATAAATCCCCTCTTTTTAAAAAGGCATTTTAAGTTCTGGTGACAAGGGAAATCCTTCTATTTTTCTTCAGGGAAATTCATTTATTTATTTGTAGAACCTTTCTAACTTTTCTTTGCATCCATTAAGAAGTGTCTTCATAGGTAGGCAGAGTCCCGAGGACACAGCACAGCTGGGAGTGGGAATCAGAAGGTCCAGTGCCTACCCCATATGTGGGCCCAGCTGGCCTCAGGTTGGGGGTTTCTGCACAGTTCCAGGTCCTTCCTGACTTTCTCAGGCATGACATGTGGTTGGCAGTAACGCTGTTATCTAGGCCAGTATTAGCAGATTCAAACGCGCATGCAGCTCCCTGGGAGTCATGTTAAAATGCAGCTTCTGACTCAGTTAGTTTCCATTGCATCTGGAGATGCTGTGTGTCTAACATGCTCCCAGGTGGTGTTGCTGTTCTGGGAGAATCGCTGTGAGAAGCAAGGGTCTATGACATCTGGATTGGAGCCATCTAAGACAAAAATCTTGTCAGGATCCTGGGTCTGGGCCTCCATGGATTCTGCATGGCTTCCAGTAGGCATGCCTCAGCAGGAGCCCTGTGGATGGAGGATGTGCCCAGAATGGATGCGCTAAGAGTGTGGTGGAGGTGGAGTGGGGGGTAGGCTAGGAGGTTGGACACCTCTGCACCTGCTGTAGGGGCAGCTGGTGTGGGTGTCAGGAAGGAGGTCCAGAGGTGAGCATGTCCACTCTTCCCTCCAATGTGCTCTGGTGTGGGCCTCTGTCCACCCAGAGGAAGGGGGGCCTTTTGCTCATCCTCATGATGGGGTCACCATATGAGATAAGGGTGCACTTGACTGAGGCCCCCTCAGACTCTGTTCCCAACATTTTTGTTCCTACCATAGCCTGGAGACATACATGCCCTGTTTTCCTGACATGCTCTGTACTTAGAAACCTCTATACATTTGCAATCACGGCTCCCTCTAACTGGAATATTATATTCTTCCTCCGCTTCCTGCCTGTTTAGATCATATTCATCTTTCTAGCTAGAACTCAAATAAGCCACATGCTCTGTGCCCTGGGTGGCCACGTCCCACCTGGGCAGAAGTGATGCTCCCTCCAGTAGGCTGGTGATGCTGTAGCAGCATCTTCAGGATTCTTCCTGCTTCTGTTCTCACCAATTCCACCCCACCCCAATCCATTCTGACATCTGAACAGTGTAAATCAGAGTATAATCCCACTCCCTCCCCAAATACCCCTGGTCCCACAAGTGGCCACGTAAACACCTTAATACATGTCAGTTTCCCTGTCTGGGTCTACAAGTGCCCCATGACATGTCCCTGCCTGCTGTGGGACACTTTCCATCCTGGGATCCCCTCCCACACAGAGGCTCCTGTTCCACCTGTCTCTGTGTGAACCAGTAAGAGAAGGAGCTTGCTCCCAACCCAGCCTCTTCCCTGAGAGCTTCACTTGCCCTGCCTCAGTCTCCTCTCACTCCAGTCCCTGCTCATTCCACCACACCTCAAGCAAAGGGGCCACCAGCTCTCCATGTGTTGTCTTGCATTGCTCTCCTCACAGCCTCTACGATGACCTGCTGCTGTCTTACGTGTTTACTGTCTGTCATTTTCTACCAGAATGACTAGCCCCATGTGAGAGGGGACTCTGCCTTCTCTGTGGACCGCTTTCTTCCCAGCGTCTAAACAATGTCTGGTGCTTGGAAGGCTTTCAGTAAATATCATTTGAAACAATCAATGTTGAAAGCATTTTTTAAAAAATGGCATCCCTTTGAGACAGCATGGAGAGTGTTATGCTAAGCAAACTAAGCCAGTCTGAGAAAAACAAGTATCACATGATCTCACTCATATGTGGCATCTAATGAACAAACTGACTCACAAAATAGATCCAGAGATATGGAAGCATGCAACACACTGAGGTTCCTCAGAAGGAAGAGGGTGGGCGCAGGAAGAGATTAACCAAAGAACGTATATGCATATATGCATAACCTATGGACACAGACAATAGTGCGGTGAAGGCCTGGGGAGGGGATGGGAGTGGAGTGGAGGGCAAATGGGGGGGGGGGGAGGGGGACATCTGTAATACTTTCAAAGAAAAGATAAATTTTTAAAAATGGCATCCCCTTCAGACAGAGAGATCTGTTTTGCAGCACCGGCTCTGTCCTGTGCTAGCTAGTCGCAGCCTCTATGCCTCAGTTTCCTATTTTGGAGGATGGGAATAATAAGAGTCTCACCCTTCACAGTTGTTGATAAGGCACATGACGTGTGGCTGCACCGCATGGCTTAAAACATGAGCTCAGTCAGCACCACTGGCTATGAGTTTCATCACTATCCACATCCCTTATTTACACAAGAGAAGCAGTCGGGGTTGGCAGGAACCAGGCGAGGGTGGAGGCACAGGCTCAGAACCCACCTGGGAAACATGGCCTTCCCTCCTCACTCCAGGAGACAGCACTGGAGGGGAATGTTTATTCAGCGAATCAGCTTGAAAGTTAGTAATTATCTGATTAATGACCATCCCACAAAGGGCTTCTGTTCCAAGATGATGGGTTTAAGTGGATCTGGACTCTAGGGGAAGATTCCAACCTGCTGTTATGTGAATAGCAAAATATTTGAAATGGGATGGATGGAGTGGGGAGATAATTACGTGTGCAGCAAACATATGGCAGAGGCTATATTTCTCCCGCTGAAAGGAAACAAGTCCAAATATGTAAGGTACACACATCCTCCTTCCTATAAATACACAGCTTGGGCGATGCTGCAGCAACATTTTGTTAAGCACTAGAATCCCGGAGACATCGCTAGAAGCACGTTATCAGAGGAACAGATGGTGGTGTCCCCTCCTGGCCGGAAGGTATTTCAGGCGGTCACGTGCTTCTTCTATAAATAAACGCCACTGAGAGGCAAGGCGAGGTACGCCATCAGTTGCACTCTCTCACTTTACAAAAGAAAGCACTGGGAAAAAAGTGAAAGAATGGCGTTTTTGAAAATGACTCCATCACAGAACTGGAGAGCTGGAAAGGGCCTCGGACATCATCAGGAAGGACCATCTGCTCTTTTGAGGTGAAACCTCATTAGATTAGATTCAGCTGCGTGTTCGAAGTTCCTCAGAGGATGGCTCAAGATTCAATCATGAGATCTGAGGCGTTGTTAAAGCTCCTGATTCGGGGACTCAGCCCATTCAGACCCTGCTCCCCGAGCCTGTTCCTTCCCCAGCGCGCACCACTGAGACCTGTTTTGGATCGGGCATCCCACAATCACCTCAGTGTTTTTGCTGGTTCTGCTCTGGCCTGGGTGGTGGTGATAGGGGGGGGGGGGGGGCACTGAAGGGAGGCTCTGTTCACTGAGTACCACCTGTTTCCCAGGCAATTTGTATTTACTATGCTTTGTTTTTCTTCTCACAGCTGTACGATGAGGTGTGTTTATTATTTTTATTTCACTGAAGAGGCTTTGAAGGTCAAGATGTTAACTATTCAACCAAGGCCACAAAGGTAGTTATTGGAAATAATAGGGAGAGGCCACAGGTTCTCTGCCTGTTTGTCACCGCATCAGAGCTGTGCGGCAGTCTTATCCTTTTTTTCTAATTCTTTCTGCTTAAGACCTTCATGCAAGGCTTGTGCCCAGAACCCTTAAAGGGACCATTTACTCTCTAAAGCAGAGCAAAAAACTCAGCCATGCATATACAAGGAATAGCTCAAGAATGTCCTTCCACTAAGCCGTTGTAGCTCAGTGGTTGAGCATTGACCTATGACCCAGGAGGTCAGGGATCCATTCAGGTCAGGGCACATGCCTGGATTGTGGGCTCCATCCCCAGTGAGGAGCATGCAGGAGGCAGGTGATCAATGATTCTCTTTCATCATTGATGTTTCTATCTCTCTCTCCCTCTCACTTCCTTTCTCTGAAATCACTAAAAACACTTAAAAAAAAAGAATGTCCATTCATTCATTCATTCATTCACTTACTCATTCATTCACTCACTCAACTCATTTATTATCCTTCAACATGATAATGAAAGGACCTATGACATACTTTCTCCAACCAGAAACCTCTTGTCATTCTTTAAATATTTCTATCTTTGCCCTCATCTAATCTTGTTCAGTTACTTGAGCTTCTGAACTGTAGTTTCCAGTCCTGTAAAATAGAGAAATTACCCACCAGAGAGGGTGGTTGTGATGATAACAAAGTGTCATCTGTGAAGTGCTTGGATCTTTAGTCCTTACTGGTACCTTTCCCTTTGTGACAAGAATAAGGTCTGGTGATGGCTCTTCTCACATTACAGACCCTCTTTCAATAGGAGAGAAACATATGTCTACTAGTATTTTCCAAACTCCTAGGGCTGGATCTGAAAAAATTTCTTATGGATTAAGCTCTGTTGGTCTCACTCACTGATGTGTGCTGAGAACCAGAATGGGAGCAGGGCCAGTCCAAGGCAGGCCTTTTGTTTTTTTTTGGTGTTGTTGTTGTTGTTGTTGTTGAATTCACATACCTATAAATGGAAAATGATAGCGTAGCGGTATAACATTTTTTTTTCAGAAAATTATCTACTCATTTTAGTTTTTATAAAATGGATTTTTTTTTCTTTCTGAAAGAGTAACTATGTCTTTATTTTTAATTTTGTGAATATTTCTTGGCCCTGTCATTCACATTTGCTCTAGAAACATGGACTCTGGGAGGAGAAAGGAGTTAGAATCCAACCTGAGAGATGGATGTCACAGTCCCAGGGTCTGAAGGCCTCTGGGTTCCTGGTTTCTCCACCTGTCAATTGTGTAGGTTGAATAACTAACTCCTAATTTTTTTCTAACATTCTTAAAATATGCCCCTCTTTCTTCCTATGATTATGGTAGAAAATTAAGAAACTGCAGGAAAAATAACTCCTCTGATATGGCTACCTTTCTATTTCTATGTGCTCATGTATAATATGATGTGTATACACACACACACATCCCTACAAACGCAAGTGTGATTTATTATAAATGCCTGGGAAGCCCTGGAACTAATCTGAATAAACATCTCTACACTATTCTCAGAGCTTCTTGTTGTCTTTGACATTTTATTTTCATTTTTTGGGGGGGGGAGGGGGAATAATTACTGATTCACAGAAAATGGCAAATATAGCACAGAGAGGTATCATGTATCCATCCCAGCACCCAAGCCTATGGCTCTGAAGAATCTGGTTCTCATCACACACAATGTTTAATTATTAAACAACTACAGGCCTGGTGCATGAAAATTCATGCACTGGAGGGGGGTCCCTCAGCCTGGCCTTCCCCATCTCACAGTCCAGATGCCCTCAGGGGCAGGAGGCGACCTGGCGATCAGGGGAAGGCGACACCCCATCACACCTCTGCTGCTGGCACTGCTGGCAGCGCAAGCCTTACCAGCCCTGGTTACCTGAGCCTCGGGCAGCCCTGGGTGGCTGGGCAGCTGCCATCCAAGGCTTGCCTGTACCTCAGGCTGGCCTGGGCAGCTGGGCAGCCACCATCTGAGGCTTGCCTGTGCTTTGGCTGGCCATGGGAGACTGGGGGGCTGAGGGGGCTGGGGGTCTCCAGATGCAGGCACATGGAGTGACCGGGCCCACCTAGGGGTGGGCCTTGCTGCACGCCTGCCTCCCTGGCAGGGCTGAGGGGACTGGGCACTGCCATCTTGTGGCTGTGGGTGCTGCCATCTTTGAGGGTGTGACAGTCAATTAGCATATTCCCCCCTTATTGGCTGTGGGTGCCACCATCTTTGCGATGGTGTGGGGTCAATTAGCATATTCCCTCTTTATTAGATAGGATCTTAATTTTGCACAGAAAGTAGCTTCCAAACTGCTAACGCATATCCGGAAAGGAAACACATTTACTAACTAAATTATAGCATTTAATATAGCTCTATTGTCTTTCACTTTACCAAGAATTTCACCCACTTAATTTCCAGTTTTTCCAAAGTTGTTTAGGCTAGCTCTTTGCCTCCCAAACCCCTTCAATGTAGTTTCATTATTTGTTGAAACTCCATCGAGTTCATTTGCTATTATTTCTATTCCACTTTGGGTTCTTCTGCCTTCTGGTTGATTTTAATTATTTATTTTGGGGGTTTGTGATTCTAAGTTAGATCTATACCAAGAGGTCTGCGAAGAGAAGCACCCCTCCCTCCTCATCCCTGCTACCTGTTTCTATTGTGTGCTTCCCTTCAGCCTTTTCCTGTTTATTCTCTTTAGTTTTAGGGGTTGTCTTTCCTGTTTATCTTTTACAAAAATTATGTGTACTTTCTTATTCTCTCTTATTTCTTACACCAAAGGGTGTCTTACTACAAGTACACTTCCACTTTGCTTTTTTCACTTAAATGTATTCTGAAAATCACATTGTAGTAGTTAAAAAGAGATCTTTGATTTTTTGTTTTGTTTTGTTATAGCTACACATTATCCCTTTGTGTAGATGTAACATCATTTTTCAGTGATTATTTATGTAGGTGTATATGGGGGTACATTCTCTCTTCCCGCGACCAGTGCCGAAAGAGAGAATGTGGGGGTTCATGAATCTTGAGTAGAATGCGACGAGTGTTAAGAAAGAATGAAAAAATGAGACTGAGACAGAAATAGAGGAAAAGCTGGGCCTAGGTGTGGCGTCTTCCCTCTGATAGATGAACAGAGCACTTCCCACACTGGTGAGATCTTTAATTATACTCAAAGTAACAAGAATTTACATAACATCTGGGTGGGCCTTGAGTTCCTGGCGACATAATGGGATTCACCCCCCTAGCACCTGGGCTGGAAAGGTCAGACTGAGTGGCGTCCTTGCCTCTTGGCTAGGACTGCCTCCAGTGTGTGGCTCTGCCTGCACCCTGGGTTCAGTTGACAATATTTTTAAGAATGCCCTGTTGTGCTTGCCAGTGGCCCCCCACAGGTGTATTTAGATCATTTCTAATATTTTGTGATAAGCAATGCCGCCTTGAATAACTATGTATAGATATGTATTTCATGCTGTAGATTCCTGGGAGTGGAATTGCAGATCTAAAAGTAAGTGCATAGGTAGTTCTGTTGGGTCTTGTCAAATTCCTCTCAGGAAGTATTGTATTAGTTTGCATGACTACCAGTAATGTTTGAAAAGTAGGTGCTATATCACAGGTTTGCTAACAGGATGTGTTGCCCTACTTTTTTTTTTTTTAATAGACTTTGTTTAGAGTAGTTTTGGGTTCACAGAAACATTGAGTGGAAAGTGGAGTGTTTCCATATACTTCTTGCCCCACACATGCACAGCCTCCTCACTGTCAATATCTCTCTCCAGAGTGTTATATTCTGGACAACTGATGAACCTACATAGACACACCGTACTCATAGCTTCTTTTAGGGTTTACTTTTGGTTTGGTACATTTTATGGGTTTTGACAAATGTGTAATGAAATGTATTCAGCACTATCCTGTATAATAAAAGGCTAATATGCAAATTGTCCCCTCAGGAGTTTGACTGGGAGTTCGACCGCTTGCTATGTTGTGCACTGACCACCAGGGGGTGGTGCAGAACAAAGGAAGGCCCTAGCCGGCAGCTGGAAGCCAGGGGAAGGAAGGCCCCGATTGGCCCTGATTGCCGCCCAGGCCTAGGGACCCTACCTGTGCATGAATTTCATGCACCTGGCCTCTAGTAGTATTATATAGAGTAGTTTCATTGCCCTCTAAACTCTCCATGCCTGTGCATCCTTCACTCATCCCTAACCACTGCCCACCACTGACCTTTTACAATTTACTTAGTTCTGTCTTTTCCAGAATGTCATACAGTTGGATTCATACAGTGTGTAGCCTTTCAGATTGGCTTCTTTCACTTAGTAATGTGCCTGTCACGTTCTTTTGTGTCTGTTCATGGCTTGATAGCTCATTTCTTTTTAGTCTTGAAAATATTCCATGTCTGAATGGGCCGCAGTTTATCCATTTACCTACTGAAGGACATTTTTGCTCTTTCAAAATTTTGGCGATTATGAATGAAGCTGCTATAAACATCTATGCTCAGGTTGTTGTGTGGACATAAGTTTTCAACATCTTTGGGTAAATACCAAGGAATGTGATTGCTGGATTGTATGCTAAGAGCATGTTTAGTTGTGTAAAAGGCCACAAAACTGTCTTCCAAAGTGGTTATGCCAATTTGCATTCCCATTAGCAATGTATGGAAGTTCCTTTGCTCCACATCCTCATTTGCTAGCATTTGGTGTTTTCAGTGTTTTGGATCTTGGCCATTTTAATAACTATGTAGTGGTGTCTCATTGTTTTAATTGGTAATTTCCTAATAACAAATGCTGTTGAACAACTTTTCATTGCTTATTTGCCATCTGTATATCTTCTTTGAGGTGTCTTCTCAGGTCTTTTGCTCATTTTTAAATCTGGATGTTTATTTTTTATTTAAGAGTTCATTAAATACTTTGAATAGCAGTCCTTCATCAGATAAGTCTTTTGCAAATATTTCCTCCCAGCCTGTGGTTTGTCTTCTCATTCTCTTGACAGTCTTTCACAGCATAGACTTTTTTTTTAACTTTAATGAAGTCAATTGTTTCTTTAATGACTCGTCTTTGGCACTATATTTAGAAGGGCATCACCATAGCCCAAGATCATGTAGATTTTTTCCTGTTATTTTCTATAAGTTTTGTAGTTTTTCATTCTACATTTATGATTTGTTTTGAGCTAAATTTTTGAAGGGTGTAGTGTCTCTTTAGATTCTTTTTTATTTATTATTTTTGCATGTGGATGGCTAGTTAATTAGAGCACCCTTTGTTTTTCTATTTTTAAAATTTGTCAGTTGAGAGGTGTTGTTATAAACTTACTGTTTTTATAATTTGCATATAATTAATTATGAGTCAATTTCAACATTTTTATGTTTGAGGGTCATCTATACTAATAAAAGGGTAAGATGCTAATTAGACTGGGTTGACTGGACATCTTCCAGATGTCCGACTTCCTTCTGGACAAAGCCATGGTGGTGGGGGCCGAGGCAGAGGCAGTTAGGGGCGATCAGGCTGGCAGAGAGCAAGCAGTTAGGGGCAATCAGGCTGGCAGGGGAGCAAGCAGTTAGGGGTGAGATCAAGCTGGCAGGGGAGAGCAGTTAAGAGGTGATCAGGCTGGCAGGGGAAGGCAGTTGGGGGCGATCAGGCCAGCAAGGGAGTAGTTAGGGGGCAATCAGGCCGGCAGGCAGGCAAGCGTTTAGGAGCCAGTGGTCCCAGATTGTGAGAGGGATGCTCTTTACTGCTCAGCTTGCTACTCCTTAGCGCTGTGGTGGAGGCGGGTGAAGCTCCTGTCACTGCGGCTACACTTGCCAGTCATGAGCCTGGCTTCTGGCTGAGTGGTGCTCCCCCTGTGGGAGTGCACTGACCATGAGGGGCAGCTCCTGCATTGAGTGTCTTTCCCCTGATGGTCAGTGCACATCATAGTGACCAATCGTTCTGGTCGTTTCACAGTAATGATCACTTAGGCTTTTATTATATAGATACTAGTCACCCAGTGCATGAATTCATGCACAAGGATGTATCCCTCAGCCCAGACTAAACCCTCTCCAATTTGAGACCCCTCAGAGGATGTCCAACTGCCAGTTTAGGCCCGATTCTTGTGGGATCAGGACTAAACCGGTAGTCGGACATCCCTCTCACAATCTGGGACTGCTGGCTCCTAACCCCTCACCTGCCTACCTGCCTGCTCACCCCAACTTCCCCCCCTCCCCGCTGGCCTGATCACCCCTAACTGCCTCTGCCTCGGCCCTGCCACCATGGCTTTGTCCAGAAGGACATCCAGAAGGTCTCCCAGTCTAATTAGCATATTACCCTTTTATTAGGATAGATTTCTACTATGGATCATATATTGTACCAAAATATTTTACTTCCATTAGCTCACTTAATTTTCATCACAACTCCATGGAATAGATATTAGTAGCCTGTTTAAGAGTGGGTGAGGGAAATTCAGATAGTTTCAGTGATTTTGCAAAAGACAAATCAATTACAGAA
Organism: Myotis yumanensis; assembly: GCF_028538775.1. NCBI lineage: Eukaryota > Metazoa > Chordata > Mammalia > Chiroptera > Vespertilionidae > Myotis > Myotis yumanensis. The sequence goes on along the minus strand of NW_027223752.1, from coordinate 233,735,108 downwards.
TTAATCCAGGTCCTGGCTGGTTTGGCTTAGTGGATAGAGTGTTGGCCTGCAGACTGAAGGTCCCAGGTTTAATTCTGATCAAGGGAACATACCCAAGTTGTGGGCTCGATCCAGTAGGGGGTGTGCAGTAAGCAGCCCATCAATGATTCTCTTTCATGGATGTTTCTTTCTCTCTCTTCTTCTCCCTTCCTCTCTGAAATCAATAAAAATATTTTTTTAAAAATAAGCCTGGCCAGTGTGTTTCAGTGGTTGAGCATCAACCTCTGAACCAGGAGGTCATGGTTTGATTCCTGGTCAGGGAACATGCCTGGGTTGCAGGCTTGATCCCCAGTGTGGGGTGTGCAGGAGGCAAACAATCAATGATTCTCTCTCATCATTGGTGTTTCTATCTCTTTCTCCATCTCCCTTCTTCTCTGAAATCAATAAAAAATGTATATTAAAAAAATTAAGCCAGGTCTTTGGGTTTAAAATCTACTCATCTTTATCAACAATGTGTTGAGAAATGTTAAAATTTTGTTTTTCCCTGAGTGCAGAACCTAGGAGACAGAATGTTGGTTACCACTGTCCATGACCACTCCTAGCAATGGCTGATGTGTGATAATTTTCTGGTATTTACAAACTATTTCTTGATAAGGTGTTGGAAATGTGCTGTCTCGCATTATTATTAGCATACCCTGATCTGTAGCAGGTTATAAATAATTCAGCCTGAATTTGGCAGGAACAAATGTTTGTCCTTTCCCACTTTCTGTTGGCTTGGGAGGAAATTATTTTCCCTCAGATTGTTTACTGAACAAAAATGCATTTACTTTGTTTTCTAAGCCAGCTGTGTTGTCTGGCCTATTTTCCCCCCACTGCTTCGATGAATAAATTGTGCAAAACCTACTTGCTCCAGTAACAGGAGATCCTGTTAAGAAAATGTTCAGTTAGATGGGTATGATACAGCACAGCAATCTGATGTCTGGTTCAGATTTAAGAAATCAATTCTCTCCTGCTTCAAAAGAATTTTTTTATCTGGAAGACAAACTATCAACTTGGAAAATGAAAATCTTCATTCAGAACCATTCTGGGTTCTCTGATGCGTCCACAGTTGCATATAATATATGTAAAGACAGGTCAGAGGCAGTTTCAAGTGAATAGTAATGGTAACATTTTCTTAGTCAGAGCTTACTGAGCCCATGCTCATAACAACATAGAAAACACACCATGCATTTGTCTAGAGCATTTTATTGTTGGCACAATGGGAGGCATCTGCAATTCAGAGAAAGGAGGATTGAAAGGTGGATTTGGAGTCAGACCTCCTAGGTTCCATTTTCAACTACATGACTTCATCTCTTGACTGAACCAAGTCTTTTACTCTCTCTGCAGCTATAAAATGTTGAGATTTCAACAAGATTCATATATAAAAGCCTTCTGTATGATTTAAACACTATGAAAATGCAAGTTTTATTCCTATCATTTTGCTTCTATTTTTTTCTTTTTACTAATTTTGTAAGGTGGGTAGAGATAGTAACACCTCCAGAGTCTTACTTGAGACTTGAGCCCAGTGAGCCTTCTGATTCTGTCAAGTTTGCAAGGAGGAAGCTGAGAGGGAGGGAACTCAGATCTCCCTGGCCAGCCTTGCGATGATTTTTTAACACATAGATCTCTGTGCAGAGTCCACCTCTGGGTGCTGGGAAAAAACTGAAAGGGACCACCCTTAGCCAGCTTATCACAATGGTGGTGTTACACATGGTTCAGGAACTATCAAAGAAAGTAAATCTTAATCCCTCCCTGCAAGGCACTCACAATTTATTGGGAGGGAAACATTTATGCACAATGAATTGATTGCTGCTGAGTTGACCTATTTAGCAGGCTTCCAGAACAACGGACATTACATTTATTTTGTTTTTCGGATCCTTGGCTGAAGTCTCACTTGACTTTATTTGCTGTAAAAGCAAATGGTCTTCTGACTTCTTCTTCTTCCCCTATACCAATTGGCTAAGAATTATGGGGTCAACACTCTTTTCATGCAACAGAGTAAAGCAAAAGTATCAGTTTACTTGTGGTCCACTGTGTGGGGTTGTGCATCTTCTGCTGTTCAAGGGTACCATCCTTACTACCCTCTGTGTCCCTAACGTATAACGGGTAGCATTTATTTCATGGTTACAGCTCTCTAACTTACACTACACATATGCCCAGCATGGTTCTAAAGAACTACAGCCTTGTGGAGGGAAGAAAAGTGATAAACCAAAGAACTTATATACTTACTAGAGGCCTGATTCATGAAATTCATGCAAGAGGCTTGTCCTCGTCCCCTGCCTCCTGCCGCAGCCACCTCTGCCTCAGCCCCGCCCTGCCCTGCCCACAGCTTTGTTTAGAAGGTCATCTGGAAGGACGTCTGATCTAATTAGCATATTACACTTTTATTATTATAGACATGCATAGATCATGGACACAGGCAATAGGGTAGTGAAGACCCTGGGGGAGGTAAGGCCTGGGAGGAGAGGGGTAAATGGGTGAAAATGGGAGATATCTGTAATACTATCAACAATAAAAAAATATTAAAATAAAAATAACTACAGCCGTGTGAGATTAGTTGCTAAGATGGTGGCCACTCAGAAGCTAGAGCGTGGAAAATGTGGTTAGTCCAAATTGAGGCACATTGTAAGTGGGAAATATAACCTTGATTTCAAAGATTTAACAAATGAAAAAGAAGATAAAATGCCTCATCAGTAATTTGTATACTAATTATTTCTTGAGATGATAATATTTTGGATAGATTAGGTTACATAAACTATAGTATTAAAATTATGTATATCTTTCTTTTTACTTTTTTAAGCATGGCAACTAATGAAATGGCAATTACATATGCATTTGCATTACGCTTCTATTGGATATTGCTGATTTAGTCTTTGGTGTTTTCAGAGGATTTGTCAAACTACTTCTTTCTCCACGGTGATTTCCCTGTTGGTGGCCTTTGGTGTCCATTGCTAGCAACTTTCAGGTCAGACATCCTAATTCAGCAGAGACAGTCAAGTATTGGCCCCTCAAAGAGAAGGGGTCAGACTCTAGATCCCTCCCCTTCCAGGAGGTTTCTTTGCGAGTCTGCACATTTCCTGATCCTGCCTGCCAGCTAGCTGTGCATATCAAAGGGAATGTGGAGCATTTACCTGTTTTCCATTTATGAAATTAAAGTTACTCTTGTGACTCAGAGAGGAGACCAAGAGACAAATTGGTGCCTCCACCCAGACTGAGGTAAAGTGGTAGTGCTTTAAGTGCATAATTTATAATGCAACGTGACAAGCCACCTAATTTGTTTTATTCTTACCATCTGTAAAGTGGGCATAGCATTACATGCCTATTTGGGTAACCAAGTGCAGAGAGTGGTTGGGAAATCATATAACACGGGGAGCACCCCTCCCCCCCTCAAAAACAACAACAACAACTGAAAAACACAGAGAGATGAAATAATCAAGTGTGCTTAAATGGTGTCCTCCGCATATCATCTTGTCTCAGAGAGAAAATCGAAAAGAATCAGCTGATGGGGTAAAAATCAGCTAGAGATGAGGCACTCCAGAAGTGTAAGAAATTTGTGAGAGCTTCAGGCATCCCATTGTCCAAGCGCTGACAACATGCTTATTACCTTGGGGCCAAAATAAATGCTCTGCTGATCCCACAGCCAGATCACCATCCTCCGATAAAGCATTCACCCTGTAACAAAATTTCTAAATCTTTAGAAAAATCTTAGTGTGGATTATAGCAAACATCTTAGTACATCTTTCTCAGCAAGGATTTTGAAGCGCTGCTGGGGTGAATTTTAAATATAGTGTTATTAACATAATATCCCTACTTATAGCCCAGGAAAATGCAGGGAGGCACTCAGAATTCTACTTGAATATGAAAGGTGGAAACCTGAATTCTTTTTCACTGTGAGTGCAAAACCTGTGTGAAGTGGTAACCCATGGGACTCAAAGCCGCTGCCCAGGAGAACTTCTGGGCTGGTCAGCTGATTTTCTGAAGCCATCACTCTGAAAATGCTAGGCAGGCTAACTTTTCAATGTAAAAAGAGACATTGGTACTATGTACCTCCTCAGTAACTATAAAGTGATTGAGATGTTAAAAGGGGTCCTCATTGTATTAGTGGGAATGGAAATAAAGAAAAAGCCTTGACTTTATTGCAGTTTGGCCGTATATACCAGGACACATGGAAGCTGAGGTTTACCTTCAACGGGTATTACAGGTTTTGATGGGTGGTGGTGTGGGTTAAAAACCCTGGGCTGAGATGCCCAAGTGGCTCCAGGTGGATAAAAGGCCCCTCTGCTCAGAACAATCTGCTCTTCCACTGGTGCCTCTTCTAAAGGGGGTCATCAGGTGAAATCTGTGACTAGAATCCTAAAATTGAATGAAAATACATGTCCACAAACATATATGTAAAAAAATACCCATTCATAACAGCCTCATTAACAGTAGACAACAAAACAAAATAAATGTCCACCAACAGGTTAAAAAATGCAAAAATGTGGCATAGTTGCTCAGTGGAATACCACTGAGCCATAAAAAATAATGAAGCATTGATAAATAAAGTACCTTGGTTAAATCTAAAAAACCTTACATTTGGGCAAAGAAGCCAGAAAATTATGTACTATATTGTTATATTTATATAAAGTTCTAGAACAGCAGAAACTAAAATATGGTGACAGGTACCAGAGCGTAGTTGTCCCCAAGGGGTGATATTTGACTTGACGAATGTGGCACTAGCATAACATTTGGGGATGATGAAAATGTTCTGCAACATTCTTGGGCTGTGGTTTGCCCAAATGTATACATTTATCAAACTCATCAAAGGTACACAAAATGTGCACTTTACTGTATAAATCATACTCATATTTAATAGAAGAAAAGAAAACATTTTTCAAGTTTAAATGCTCTTTCTTTATATAACAGCCTTTGGGAGGCTATGGGCTGAATCCGAGTTCAAGATTTATCCATATGAGCAGTCTTCTCTCCTCCAGGGCTTTTAATGACATTTCTGTCCTTCACTATTTTCCCAAGAAGTTAGGAGAGAAAGAAAAGTAGCCCAAACATGAGTAGGCTTTTCTAACCAGAGAAAGGGTTTGATTCTAAAGAGCAGAGAACAATTCTTTCATTAGAACATCTAGATTCAGAAACTGTTTTACTGATCATTGATCTATAATGGTTCCCTTAGCAACTAGCAACTAATATCTGAAATAGAATGTGGAGTTTGAAAAATAAAAAATCTTGGATTATTTTGGTCATATTTTCCAAAGGGAAAAAATGCATCTTTTATTTCAAACAGAATAAAGGTAATGATGACATAGCTTTAAAGTAGATATAAACTGGTCTCAGAACATACATTTCTACTTCCTTGAGAGTAAGTCAAGTTGAATCAAGCCTCTGGATTATGTGTGTTGATGAATCACATTTAAATAAGGTGCATGATGACCAAGTCAGTCTGGATGTGGACCATCAAAGGCAAATGATATGCCACACACTTTATGATTTTCAGATTCTGAGAAATGTAGCAATCTTGTCTCAGTTGGTACTAAAGTGGTCTCAAATAAACACCAAAGGAGCATAGGGATTCTATTAATGTTAATTAATAATAATACTTAGCTTCAGTTTCCTGACTTTGATGGTTTCCTTTCTTTTTGACTTGTAGTCATAAGATGACGATGATCATGATAATGATGAGGATGCTGATGATGGTGGTAGTGGTGGTGATATAGATACTTATGAGAATGTCAGCTGTCAAGGTGAATATGGGTAGCAAATTATAACCCACAATAATTCCACAATAGACTTACCTTGCGGACTTTCCTCCATTCTGCTGCTCACACTACCCTATCATATCAAGACTATGTTTTCTGACTAATTTACAAGACCAATCATTCTTGCTCCTACAGTTTCTGTAAAGGCAACCTTCACACCATCATATGATCCATATATGCTTATTCTTCTAATAGGAAGGTTCTACCTGGCATAAAAAAGCAAGCTCCTGATTGTAAAGGAACTGTGTATTATCTTTATACACATTTTCTTTATCTTTTCCAATTTTAACTGAGCATACAAAATAAAAGACACTACATTTAACAGATATGAAAGAACATACTCATTAAATAATTCCAATGCATTTATAAATATGAAATGGATAGGTAGATAGGTATGATAAAGCTATAGGATAACTACAATCCTGAGCAAAAAGATTTTCTAAAATAGCTGTGTTATTGGACACTGGTTTTCAAAAGTTCAAAAGACTGCAATGAAAGTTTTTATTTTAAGAGCAATCATAGAAAGAACCAACTGACCTTGCTCTTCTCTGTCTCAAGACTGAAAATAAACAGTGAAAGTGTATCTTAGTGGTTTGCAAGTGATTCAGAGCAGGATGCTCAGCTATTAGAAAGCCATCGATTGGGCTGGAGGAAATGAGTTGGCTACAGCATGAGATAGAAGCCAATGCCCAGGATCGGGAGATCAGGGAAGGATGCCAAGGTGCACGGCATTTCCTGGCAGAAAGCCAAGCTCAACTCCACAGGCCTGCTCTTATTCGAAATCTAGGCTTTCTAGCCTTTCCAGAAATCTTACCTTGCTGTTCAATATTTTTCATTCAAGATTCTTGGTATTAGTACAAAACTTTCCTCAATCACAGTCTCCAAACTCACATTTTTAGGTTAAAATCCATTCATTGTCCTTAGACTGACTATTTCTTTAGACTGACAATCAACACGATTCAAAGACACGATTTTCAGAAATATTTCTCACTTTGAAAAGTAAGCAAATTTGCCAGGGCTGTTACTCAGAACAAAATCTTAATGGTTCAAAACTATCAAAGCCATTAGCCACTCTCACCAGACTGCTTCCAATAAAGTGTATTGGGAAGTGTCGTGGTTGAACGGGAAACCAGCAGACATCAATTCTATTCTGGGCTTGACTTCTGTGTGACCTTGAGCAATCCACTCCATTTTTCTGCAGTTCAGTTTGCTCAGGTTTCAAAAATTGCAAAGATAATGCCAGGATGTTGTGGAGAGTCATCAGATTAGCAAGACGCTTTGGACCTCTGAGACACAGCTAATGTAGAAATAGAGGGTACCAAAGGCTTGCCTCACAGCAATTCATCTTACATTCTATGACTGTATTCTTCTTTTTCTTTTCCTTACTGCTTTCAAGCTCCGAGAATTATTCTTTTCAAATACTGCTTTGTTCTATTTGAATTGTTGCTCGGTTACAAATGATGAGATAAATGCATACTCTACTGAAATCAGTTCATTTCGATGCAAAATGCAAGGAAGATTGAGGGGGTACTTATAGAAAGTAAGTGATTAGTTTGATGATAATTCATAATTTCCTGAATATTAAAAGGGTCTCCTGGCTTCTGTGTCCTTTTTCTAACCATACAGAGTCTAACATTGTTTTACTAACACCGCCTTATATCTACCAGGTGATTACTAGCTGCCAGGCATTTTGCTGAACACTTCGCTTGCATTATCTCATTTAGTTCTCTCACAAGTCCCCGAGATGTGTTTTTATTAGTGTCCTCATTTTACAGACCAGAAAACTGAGTGAGGATTAGAAAAAAATCAGTCACTCCAGTTGTCAAGAGCATCACTGTCATTCAACCCTGGATCTCTTAGCTTCTTGCCACTAACTTATATTTTCCCCAAATGAGTGATTGCCAAACATGAGTAAGCTGTTGAATATTTGCCATGCTTGTTAAAGATGCAGCTTCCTGAGACACATAGAAGACAGTACTGATACTATGGCTCATTCATTGCATGTTAAAGACACATCCAGGATTTGCAAGTGAGGGGCCCTGCTGTGGACTCAGTGAGGACTGAGGGTCAGAACGAAGGCCATATATAGGCCTCCTGTTGCCATGTTGAGATAAGTATTTGGGCACAGCAAATTTTATGACACTCAATTATTGGCTGATTAAGCAAGTGTGACTAGAAATTGACAAAATGAAATTGTGATTATGCACCTCAAGAGCAACTGTTTCTCCAGGGACCACTTAGCCACAAAGCCAATCCTTACTGGCCAGTGGCTGCCATGGGAGATTGCAATAAGAGTTACTCTAAGTCAGGGTTTCTGAACCTCAGCACTGTTGACATTTTGGACTAGATAATGTGTGTGTGTGTGTGTGTGTGTGTGTGTGTGTGTGTTGTGTCTGTGTGTATATTGGGGAAGGGATTGTTCAGTACATTGTGGGATGTGTATCAGTATCCATGTTCTCTAATTACTAATAGTGAGTAGCCTGCCCTCCCCAGTTGTGAAAATTAAAAATGTCTCCATACTTTGTCAACTGTCCCTTGAGCAGCAACTTACTCTTGCTGGAGAGTCACTGTCCTATGCTCTATTGGATGGCTCAAGACACTAGGGAGGTCCCACTGTGGAAGTCTATTTCCCCCATAACTCTTCTTACTTAAAAAGAATTTGTAAAGACTCCAGAGTTCAATAAAGCCTGCACTTTGCACTTAAGACATCTATATTCTGGTAAAGAAAATACCATATTTGCATGTATAATAACAATATGAAGTGTTAATGGCTGTAAAAAAAAATTTCCCAGGGTTATGTGGGCCCAATCATAGCTTCCCACCTGAGACACGTGGAGAAACCCTGCATTTAGGGACTGGGGTAGAAAAGCAATCCAAACAAGAAAAGAGAGAAGACCAATCCAAAATGAAGCCTGAGAACCACAGTTTGTAAAATTCATGGAGGCCAATCGATGGGTGTTAGGGGCATGAGTCGGCCAATAAGGCTACGTGCTGCACAGAGGGGGAGAGAGAGGATGTGGAACAGCCAGGAGCCTGAGCAACCAGCCTCGTTGGCTATAACTAGAGCACTTTGAGCTGAGGGGGCAGCAGGAAGATGGCAGCGAGTGAGAAATGACAGATGAGACAGTGAAGGCAGAAGAGAAAACCACTTTGGGAAAGCACTGTTTCAAAAAGAGTGAAAGTTGGTGCGGAGGCTAAGGCAGAAGAAAAAGACCATTTAAGCTGATGTAGTCACAGAATGGTTCCAGGACTAGACAGGTTGGGTCATAACAGAATAAAGATGTGAAAAGTGATGTGGCTTCATCAATTAAAGGTCCTTTGACAATTTTGTAGGGCACAAAGAAAGGTCAGGAAGTAGTTGGCCAGGATTCCGTTTTTTTGTTATTTTTAAAGCATGGAAAGAAAAACAGTCACAGGAATGGATCTCTTCTTTTTGGCTGACAGTTCCTTGAGAAATCACAGAAATAAGAGGCCTTTCTCTTTAGGCCTGTAAGAGTCAGATAGCTCTTTAAAACATTGACCTTTCTCAGGCCTGCAGTTGGTGCTGTGCTCAAAAAGTTTATCAACTGCCACTCTGGGACAAAACAAGGCAAAGCAAACCAAAACACTCAGATGTGTAGTGTGTACTGATTTCAGTGGTGCAAATACTTCCCCATCACTCATTTTTTTTTTAAAAAAATTAAATTTATTGGGATGATATTGGTCACTAAGATTATAGGTTTCAAGTGTACATCTCCACAATGCATGATCTGTATATTGTATTGTGTGCCCACCACCAAATTGAAATCCTTCTGTCACCATACACTCAACCCCCTTTATCCTTCATCACTACCACCCCTTTTTTTCTCTAGAAACCACCATACTGTTGCATGTGTCTAGGAGTTTTTATTTGTTTTTCTTGTTTGTTCATTTATTGCTTTAAGTTTTATATCTCATATTTGAGTGAAATTGTATGGTTCTTAACTTTTTCTGACCTCGTTTAGCATGATATTCTCAAGGTCCATCCATGTTGTCTTAATGGCATTATTTCATCTTATGGCTGAGTAGCATTCCATTGTGTGTATGTACCACATCTTCTTTATCCAGTCCTCTATAGGAGGAACTTTGGTTGTTTCCATGTCTTGGCCATTGTGAATAATCGCTCATGTTAAGATGCCATTAGAGCCATTGGAAAAGGGATTAGAATGAGGTGCACTCCATGGATTTTGTGAGCCCCTGTGGATAGCACATGGGTGTGGCCTCAGTCTCTTCTAAGTCATGCTTCCTGGAGCGCCATCTTCTGGCATGCATGCCTTGACTAAATATTTGGGTAGAACTAAGAATTTCAAGGGAAGCACTCTCCAAGTGCCCACTTGGCTCCAGGTCATATTTTCCATTTTTGTGACTTTGCATCTGTATCTCCACTTAGAATGTGCATGAATGGTACACTCAGCAAGCACAATGCCAACTTGGAACTCGTAGGACAAATGTGATCCACCAAAGATTATTTTTTAGAACAACAAAAAATCAACCAATAGGAAAAAGGTGGCAGAAATCAATGGCTCGTGAAAATAGAATTTAAATTGGTAGCCTTTGTGGTTCAGTTATCCAGAGGAGACTTTGATTTCATGCCTTTGGACAGACAGTAGCTTCTGTGCTTATCTGTGTTGTCCTGTTGCCATAGCCATGTGACAGACAGATGCACTCCAGGCCCCGGGAGCAATCTGCAATCCTGACAACGGCTTAAGACAGAACAGTTTCTATTCCCTGAGCAGGGGAGTGGAGATGGACAGAACACAGGGCTGAATTCACTGTATCTAGAAGTTCTCACATTTAATTCCACTGAAGTTACACCATGAGACTGGGGCATTGTAAAAAACTTCCCACATAAGAAACATAGTCTTGGAGGAAACCTTCATGTACCCTTGTCTTCTGTTTCTTGTTCATTACAGGGGTTCCAGGAATAAATCTGCTCTACCCATCAGTGTCATCAATCTAAGATCCAAGTGGCCACACACATATTATCCAATTACCCACTAAAATGTTTTTGGGGAATAGTTTTTAAATAATATATTTTCATGTTATCAAAACATGTAAAAAAAAAAAAAACCTAACAGTGAATAATGAAGGAAAGGAAAAACACCTAAAATCTGAGAGGCCCCTATGTCATTTTGTCTTTTTTCTTTCTAGTTCTTTTCTATTGGTTTTCTACTATATCATTTCATCCCCAAGGTGTTTAGAACAACAGTGTGTGTTTCCAGTTCATATGCTACTTTTGGAAAGAAGTATTAGTGGGTAGATGCCAATGAGAGAAATAAACACGTTAGCATATCCCACTTTCTACCTTTTCTGGTCCCAACTCTGTAAATCACAGATGTGAATACAGGCTGGTGTAAACAGTCAGAATATTTAATTCCCTCGTTTGAACTCAAGGAAAGTGTGTGGGTTGGAGGGCTCTCTGGGAAAGAGCGCAGACCTTTGTGTTTGTTTAATTACTGGATGCTGTTGAGTTACCTCATTAGGCCCATGCAGATTTAATGATGCTTTACTTGAGGGCGCATTGGAAGGTCCCTGCAGAGGGCAAAAGATTGTTTTCCTTGAATATTTCTAAGGCATTTGTAACCTCTTCTCTATAATTGCCCTATTTGTTTATGACTTTCTTTTAATAGCACAGGCCTTTTCTTAAATGATTGCATTTTTAGCCTATCATCATTCCTCTTGCACAGCTCTGTGGATTTTTCTTGCTGAAGAGCTGATGACCCATTGTTACTGAGCCTCTGCACCATGGACGGTTGGGGTCACTGGAATTTCATCTGTTTACCCCTTATAACACCTGTCCCAGTGACCAGTAATGGTGACAATCTCTGGCATTTTCAGGATTTGAGAATCTATCGATAGACTCTTTCACAAACGTTAGCTCAGTTTATCACCCCATTGCCAGGAAGGAAACAGGTTTTTATTGGGGATGGTGATACAAGGGAAGCGTTTGGAACAATATTTTGTAGCAGTTTGGAGGTAAAGGTCAATCATCTGTTGTCTTGAACTTCTCTCAACATTGTGTTTTTTTTTATCAGAAAAGAATCCATTATCTAGTGAACCCAGAGGAGACCAAGATGGCAGCGTAGGTAAACACCGGAGACCGCTGCCGCAAACAACCATTTCAAAAATACAACTAAAAGACTGAACGGACATCACCCAGAACCACAGGAAGGCTGGCTGAAGAGAGACTCTACAACTAGAAGGAAAGAGAACAGCAAATCGAGGCTCAGAGGCGGCGCAGTGTGGAAAATACAAAGGTACCGAGGTGCGCGCGCAAAGCGGGCTGGTGGCTGAGGGCGCGGTTGTCGTTTTCTGTCGGGAGTGAGTCTCAGACTCTGGGCTCCAGATCCGGGCGAGTCTCTAGGGACCCAGACTCAAACGGGAGAAGCGGGATTATCCGACATCAGTTGGAACCTGAGGGCAGCTTTCTCTCTGAAGTTTGCAGCGGCTGCCGGGGTTCTGAGAAGCAGAGCCTCTGGGAACGGGACTGAGCGTGGCCATAACTGCTCCCTCCGCCCGCCCTGTTGATCCCGCCCCGCCCAAACCCTGCGCACAGCCATTTGCCGATCGCCTCAGGCAAAGGCTGGATTAGCGCCTCCCCAGAAGGCAGACGTTTTCCATACAGCTGATTCCTATAGCCAGTCTGCCTGGTGGTCAAACCCCTCTAGTGTTAACTACAACAATTAAGGCTTGGCTAGAACAAGACTGCGCACAGAGACCACAAGGGGGTGCACCAAGAAAGCATAAAAGATGCGGAGACAAAAAAACATGACAGAAATGGAGGATATGGAGCTAAGAATCGCAATTTTGAGGGCTTGCCATAAATTTGTGCAGAACCTCACGAAAACTAATGAGACCCTCGATGCTACGATAAAGAAATTAGAAAGTAAGCATACACGGACTGAAATAAAGAATATTATACCCAATAGCAGACCAGAGGAGCACAATAATCAAACCAAAGATTCGACAAAAAACACCCAATTGGAAAAGCAAAATGAAAAAAGAATCCGAAAGTGTGAAGATAGTGTAAGGAGCCTCTGGGACAGCTTTAAGCGGTCTAATATCAGAATTATTGGAGTGCCAGAAGATGAGAGACAGCAAGATATTGAAAACCTATTTCAAGAAATAATGGCAGAAAACTTCCCCCATCTGGAGAAAGAAATGGACTTACAGGTCCAAGAAGCGCAGAGAACCCCAAACAAAAGGAATCCAAAGAGGACCACACCAAGACACATCATCATTAAAATGCCAAGAGCAAAAGACAAAGAGAAAATCTTAAAAGCAGCAAGAGAAAGAGGCTCAATTACCTACAAGGGAATACCCATACGACTGTCAGCTGATTTCTCAACAGAAACTTTGCAGGCCAGAAGGGAATGGCAAGAAATATTCAAAGTGCTGAATACCAAGAACCTACAACCAAGATTACTTTATCCAGCAAAGCTATCATTCAGAATTGAAGGTCAGATAAAGAGCTTCACAGATAAGGAAAAGCTAAAGGAGTTCATCACTGCCAAACCAGTATTATATGAAATGCTGAAAGGTATCCTTTAAGAAGAGGAAGAAGAAGAAAAAGGTAAAGATACAAATTATGAACAACAAACATGCATCTATCAACAAATGAATCTAAGAATCAAGTGAATAAATAACCTGATGTACAGAATGAACTGGTAATTATAATAGAATCAGGGACATAGAAAGGGAATAGACTGACTATTCTTGGGGGGAAAAGGGGTGTGGGAGATGCGGGAAGTGACTGGACAAAAATCATGCACCTATGGATGAACACAGTGGGTGGGGAGTGAGGGTGGAGGGTGGGGTGGGAGCTGGAAGGAGGGGAGTTATGGGGGGAAAAAAGAGGAACAACTGTAATAATCTGAACAATAAAGATTTAATTAAAAAAAAAAAGAATCCATTATCTATTTAGACAATATCCTTTTTCAGAGAAGTCTTTAAGATTGTTTTTGTAGCTGTGGCTTAGCAGGACAGAGCTGGGTCATCTATGAAATCATTTCCTATGTGTCTCAGTGCTTCTCTTGCTGTTGATGGTAGATGATGGATCAGGTTTTTATGGCTCAACATAACATCTCTGGCGCCATGGTGATCTACATGGCCAAATCCCAAAGGAGGGAGGCTTCTGAGGACTGTACCATCTAAAAGCTCAAACAAGAAGGTGCGGCCATCAGAGAAGTCCTTTGGGAAAAAATGCCTCTGCATTTGAGTTGGCAGTCACACTTCTAGACTTGCTCCTCCAATCTCTAATGTTAGCAGTAAGCAAATGTGCTGTTAGGGTATCAGGACTGGAGTAGGATAAACTAGAATTGGATTGGGAAAGGTATGCTAATGGGCAATGGGATTTGTACATTTTCATGAAATAAAACAAATAACTTGCTCCCTTGGGTGGAGTCAGAAACATGGCGGCTTCTACCCCTGGGATTCATTCAGGCACCAGGATGTTAATTTTTTTTTTCTAATATTCTGCAAGACTCTCACTCTTTTATCCCTGATGAACAAAGGGCGACTTTACCAAAAGTTGTGTGTATCAGGGGTTCAGGTAATAGTAAGGATGTGATTATCCCATCTCAAATGAGTCTTAGAGAGATTTTCCTAATATTCATAAGGGTTCAGAGTTAAGATGGAATTTCAGTCCAATTCTTTTGATATCAGGCTTTCTAACTATCAACCCAATTTTAAGTCCCCTCCATTGCTGTTGTGCCTGCACACAGAATGTTCAATAAAGCTTTGTTGAACTGGATTGAATGAAACTGGAGGCCAAAAAGGAATTTAGATCTGCCTTTCCAATAAAGGCAATTTTCTCTGTACCAGATTTGCAGCTTCCTATTCTGCCTCTGAGTTCATTTGATAAGAGACTAGATTTGGGCTTGTTTTAGTAGATAAGTTCAGTTAATATTTGTTTTAGGAAAGTGGGATTAGTGCAGATAGGTGGGGAATGAATTATACATTCTCTGTGCAACTGAAGGTTGTTAGAAAAACGTGCAGCTGCCACTGGTTTCCGAGTGAGCCATGAGCAGAGAGGGCTGGAGGTGATTTCCAAGTGTTCCACTTTCTATTTATTAGATTCACTTTGGAAATGGTGAACTGGAATGATTAGGTTCTTCACTCAAATGAAAAAAGAACTTTTTCAAAGAGAAAGTGACACATATCTATGTAAATATGGAGAAGGCAATTCTGAAGGCTGGCAGAGAGTGCAGGCAAAGAGGGTTGGAGAAACACAGGAGGTGAGTTGTGGGTATATTGAGTCAATATAGGTAAGAAGCCACAAAGAAGGGTGAGACATAGGAAGAGTCAACTCAACTGGCAAAACAGACCCTGGCAAGAGAAGCTATCCTAATGCAGAGTCCAAAAGTGTATCCATCGCAGGTAGCATTGTGAATAACATTGACACTGACAATTTTACAGGAACAGAGACTCTCTGTACAATGCAACTTGAGGTTAAGATTGGGTAGTAATAATAGCTAATAGGGCATCTTTCATCCCGCAATCCCATGTGCCAGGTACTGTGCTAAGTACTTTGCATGAATTACCACATTAAATACCCCCATGGACCTCTATGTTCCAGGGACAATCATACACAATTTACAGATGGAGACATACTCAAAATACTTTGATCTCTTTGTCCCAACTTATAAGCCCAAAGTGGAGAACTCAAATACAATCTCAGATAGAGTTGGTGTTGGACTGTATGTAAGCTTCTTTGGAAAGGAAAACCAGAGAGTGAGCATGAATGTTATTTGAAGTGCTCTATAGGGAGATGCATTTGAAGCACTAAGACTTGGGATTTTTATGGGGTTCTTAAGTCCTTTTCTATCATTAGGAAAACACTGTTTTGAAGAGGAACTATCCATTCTTCATCAGATCATGGGGCTCAGATTAAGTATGATTGTCTTTCTCCATTTAGGATTGACTTATACAAAAGCAGGGCAAACATGGACAGGTAGTTACTAGTAGGGTTGGCCATGTTGTTCCAATGAGAGAGGCAAAAGAGGGAAGATTGTTTGGTTGTCACTCATTATTATGTACCCTATCAGTTCTGTTTCTCTGGAGGATCCTGGCAATATAATTCAGGATATGGAAGTATAGAAATTGGATCTTTCTACGTTATGCTGATACCCAGGAGAGAAGATAGAGTAATTTCTAGCTTGTCCAAGGCTCCTTCTGTATAATTGTTCACTTCATGTTGCCTCCCAATAATAAATTCTACTTCACAATTTAAAAAGGAACTGCAGATTTGAGGTCTTCATAAAATTAGATGAGACCTAAATTTGGCAGCCAAGTCCCTACTCAGATGTAGAGAGAACTATGGGCCCTGCCAATGTCCAAAGGAAGGGAGTCTCTGCTGTTTATTCAACACATACTATGCAACAAGCATGCTCAGACGTCTTATCTTTTTTTAATCTTCAAAAAATATACCCTTGTCTCCATTTTTAGATGACAATCAATGCTGCTGAAACCCAGAACTCACATTCTCACCATGACAACAAGCTCGCATCCTAAAACTGGGCCAAAGAATGGATGGAATGCATTCCCAGATTCTTATCCAAAACTCCTAGTAGGAGACAGTCCAGGGGGCTAAGATGTGTAAGACTGATGGGTTCTGCTTAGGACCCTGATTCTAGTCTCACATCTCCTGCCTTGCCTTGTGCCTCTTTATCACCAGCCCCATATGCCTATGTGGTACACATGAGCCTGGGGAAGATGTCAGGCCCTGGCATGCAATGCTTGTTTTATAGCCAAGCACACCTGCTTCCTGCAGCTTGCCAGACCCTTTAGCTACTGGCTGTTGGGATGGATGATTTTCTATCTCCCTTTAGACCCCATGCCTGTATTTAGTTTGCCTAGAAGAAATAACTCTTCTATCCCCCCCCCTCCTTCCCTCCCTCTCTCTCTCCTTCTCTCTTTCTACCCATGTCTTCTCTTTCTCTCTCCCTCTATCCTTTCCTTCCCTCTTTTTTTTTGATAGGACTTTGTTCTCATTTTACAAAGATAAAAAAGAATCAAAACCTTGTCTGAATGCTTTTGCTGACACTTGTAGACAGGGCCCATTTCATGCAAAAGGCCCATGCCTCTGCCCTATTCCCCTTCATCCTTCATTTAGTTCTCCTACCCCTCCATTTTCCTTGTTGCTTTTTCTTCCTGCAGGATTTTCACCAAGCCCTAAACACAGGTGTTTGTTCTGACTGATGCTCTGCTGTTTGTCATGCAAATAGGATTTTACTTGAAACATAATTTTAATTTGATAGATGTTCTGGTTGTTTGTCATGCCAGCAAGATCTTGCTAGCAGACATTTTTATCCAACTTTGATAATTCCCACATTCCCACAGTTCCTCCAATCATTTGGTCTTGTTATGTAAGACCCAGGATTTAATGGAATTAAAACCACTTTGATTATATTCATTAAATTCCTCATCCATAACATTTTCACATACCTCATGAATGCATCTTTATCATGGATTTTTAAAATGGCTAAAGATAACAATGATTTTTCAATGTTTTAAAAATACATATGTACACATACATATATACATATTTATACATATATACATATGTATGCACATATACATACATATCTACAATGCTATGTTCTTGAGTTTACTTTTCATTTATATTCATAATAATACTTATTTTGTTCATTGATAAAAACAAACAAGGGATCTAGATCCTGATGTTGAGTTTCAGATACTGAGAAGAACATCAGTAGTGAAGATCTGGGGTTGTTGGAAGGCCGTATGCCTGGATGGAAAGGTGAAAGGAGTCCATAAACAGCTGTAATGCAGAGTGCAATAGGAGCTGGGGTGTGCAGAGGATGCTAGGGGTCAGCCCAGGGAGCAGAGGAGGAGTGCCTCATTATCTCAGGATAATTCACACTGAGGTCAGACAACTTAAAGTGAATCCATGGAAACAAAGAGGCATATTCTGGAAAGAAAATAAAAGCAAGTTTGACTGGGATAATGTATGAGAACTGAAATTGACTTTGAAGTTCATTGTGATGAGTTTTTCCTGTGTTATATTTAAAAATCTAAGCTATAAGTGCAATTGAGATTTAATTCATAGGATGAACAAATAATAGATTAAGTTGATTTCATTGTTTTGAAGGTGGCTGCATTTTATTATAGGCATTTGGGATTGGGATAAGTATTCTTTCCTTTCCAACAGTTTTTCATACCACAACCTTAAAGAAAGAACTGTTTTAAAAAGTATTTAGTACTTTAATCATCATTCCAAAAGCCCTTCTTAATCTTTTGATAATCACATTAGTTGCTTTTGAGATACTTTAGGATTCTCTTTATAGTTTGTCCTTTCTTCAGTTGTTAACTGATTAAATTTTGCCATCTTCTTATCTACCAATGGTTTTACAGAAGAATTGGAAAATTATGTAAGACCACTTTTAATACTATGTATTGTATTCCTCAAGTTGGAAATACCATATCAAAACAACAGGTGCATTTATAACTGAGAATCGAACCAACCAAAACATTGACACGGCATATCAAGGTGAATGCCAGTGTTGAAAGAGAGATAAGTGAGAGTAGTGACTCATATTATAGATGACTATTTCATTAAGAAACATTTTTTATATTTTTTCAACTTTTGCTTTCCTTGAAACTGTGTGACTATGGTGGCGAAAACAGGAAGAACTGAAGCAGCTGTAGGATCTTCAGTCAAGAATCACATATACGGGGTGTTTGGTGCGTTGGCAGCAAGAAGAAAGGGAGTGCTCAAAATCCAAAGATGCAGGAAATAGACCAGAAAGTAGAATGTCAAGGTCACTGGCTTATTCCACAGGCCCTGGCTGAGGCTTACATTTGCTGAATGTGGTTGCTTCTGGGGGCTGAAGTAGAAATGATGGACACCCTAATATTGCCATGATATCATAGATTAGCTTGTAGGAGGTTGTATTAGGGAGTGCTCTTAAGGTCCACACCTGTGGCAGAAAAAGGAAGGATTTGGCAGAGGGTGATGACAAGTTGCAACATAGTCTTATCAGAAGCTTCAGCCAACCTTTGGAGGCTGGGATGAGCCTTCAGAGTTGCTCTGAGCTGAGCGTGAGGGATCTGATTATGCCTTCACATTGAGCAGTCAGTCCCAGGATGTTGATATGAGTTTGGGCAGGAGCCCTGTTTGGTGGAGGCAATCTCTATAGGATGCTAATGGGTGAGGCTGTCTGGGAGGACATCCTTGAAGCTTGAGATGATAATAATAACTTATGTTTATTGAAAGCTTACTATTTACTACATGTATGCCATCACTACTTAAGGTACTTCATTTAAATTAGTGTTTGTTTTTTAACTTATAACAAACTTATAGAAAGATGCTGTTTCATCCTCACTTTAAAGATGATGGAATTGAAGTTTAATTAATAAGTGGAATATCACTGAGCCTTCTGTTTATAGTCCAATACCCTGCTCAAATTATCCCCATTTATTAAACAACTCCAGGGAAGTCTCCCTCATCACCAAGCACATCTCATGAGCTATCCCTCTTCAAGTCACACATTCTTCATCCAGCACATTGTGGTACCATTCTTTCTTCTTCTCCTTCCTCTTTTTTTAAAGTTAAGTGTGCCTTACACAGCACATTTCTTCTCTATTGTTTCCTATAAGGAAGGGATACCTATTGCTCCATATTACAGAGGAAAACATGAGATCATTTCTTCATTCATTTACAATGTCAAGAAGTAGATAATCAGCATTATTGTAAAACAGAAAATGTTCAAAATTTAGGAAGTGTCAGTAATAAACCCATTAAACAAAGTAACTTCCCTCAGCAAGCTTATAGCCCAACTACTTACAGAAGTTAGACGACTCCCAAAGTCATAGATGAGGCAACGGGCAATATTGGGGCTGCCACTTTGACCTGTGGACGCCAGAATCCCCATGCTTGCCCCTAGGCCACCTGAATCTCAGGCCTTTATTACCACCTTCCCTCACCTGAACACAAAAGGAGGGGCTGCTCCAGGAAAATCTGCGTTGGTCCTTCCAGTCCCCACATTAATGGCTTTATAAGGCAAAGCCACCTAATTCTCAGTTCTTCTGACCAGTTTCTTGTATCTTCACACCTTAAGGCTTCATGCATTTTTATTTATAGCCTTATCTATAATAAGCCTGGAAAAATATGATTTGGATTTTGGAGTGATGCTTTCAGTGCAATGCCTACCCCCAGGTAGGAGCATGAACCAAAATACCTTTAGCACTTTTATTCTACCCTGGGTGCTCTTTCTTCTTCAGAAGCAGAGGTACCGCTGGAGTGGAGAAAATACCAAGGATGAGTGGAAGTGATACAGATGTTTAGAAAGGCCTGAAATAAGTAATGAAGAATTGATCCCTACAGAATGGATTTCCACATTCACTACTGTACTCAGTGGGTACCCTACAATGAAGCCTTTTTTACTGTCCTATCTGAGGTTCTCTTGGTTGATGGAAGTTGAGTGGCTCTATAAGTAGTTTTCTTACTCTCTACAGTTATGACAATTGTATGCTATTTCCTTCTCAACTACTTGAGCTAAATATGTAATAACTAACAATACTTAGGTAGTAAATGCAAACATATAGATATGCTGGACCTGGAAGATGGGAAGAAACCACTAAATCTAATAATTGCTCAACTGTGGCTCTGTCATCATTTAAGAATGCCTTCTTTTAATGCTTTATATTAATTATGTTCACATATACTGAGCAGTTTTAAAATAACAGTGTAAAGGATGAGTTCTACCATGCCTGAGTTTCCTACTATGTGCAAGAGGTTATGTAAAGCAATTTTTAAATGAGTTAAATGATTTTATTTACTCTTCCAACTTGATATCAGATACAAATTATTTGAGAAGCTTTAGATTTTAGAGGCAGAACCAGAATTTGGGCACAGGTTGTCTGTGGCAAAGATTGCTGAATTTCTAGTCACAGTGGTTCACCATAATCCCTGTCGATGGACAGGTAGTTAAGTGTTGTTATATGTATCTGTGTCTTCTGTGTCTTTTTGAGCATGGCATGGGGCTCTCCAAGGCTGGTTGGTAACACCATTTCTTGAGCTCCAACCATTGTCAGGAATTGGACTTGACACTGAGAAGGGAAATATAAAACAGATGCAGATCCTGCCTCAGTGGGTTATAATTTGTAAGGAAATAGTACTGTACCATTTATAAGTGCTATGGCAAAAATATATGCAAAAATATGGCTTACATGATTGAATTTTATCATCCTAATCACCTGTGAGATATACAAGAGCAGGTATTATCCCCTATTTTGGGGTCTGAGTTTACTCATTTGTCAAATGGATTCATGGTTGATACAGTATCTGATATAGGATGGCCAAGTACTACTTATAAGTAGCAGACCGTACTTCTGGTCCAGTGTAATCTCATGTATACAACCTCACGTATACAATCTCATGTATACTATGCAACAACTGCTATTATAAAGTTCAAAATACAATGAAAAAGTCTACCTAAAGTGCTATGGAAATTGGAGGAAAGTTAAGAAAAAGGGAAGGGATAAAGGAAAAATATAAAATTGTGTAGCAGGTCTTCTATGCATGAAGTATTTGGTATATTTTAGTTTTTCAAAGAGAAAGAGAAGTAAAACATTTCATTCAAGATTTCATAGCTAGAAAGTGATAGAGTCAGGAATGAAATTCATGCCCTTTTTACCCTCAAACCTGGCTTCATTGGACCACCGACATTCCCAGTCTCAGAGAAGGGCATTTTGGCTGAGAGGAAGACTATTTCTGGGGCTCAGGAGTACTGTAGTGTCGCTCTTAGGACAAAGACTAAATTCTATTTTTCTTTTTCAATGCATATCATTGTGCTAATTGATAGCAGGCACAGTGAAAATAAAAACATTAAATTTACATCATTATGAAAGTTGTGGTCTTTTTCTTTTTGGTTCTGTTGATATCATTGATAATTGAATCAGACTCTGGATAGAATAAAAATTAAAGATAACTGTTCCAGCTGAGATGACTTATATATTCTGTTGCTAAATATAAGTGTTAACAAAGATAAACCACGTCTTGTCTTTTTATTTAGGGAACCAGTGCTTGCCACACATTTCAAAGTAGAGGTTTACTTATAGGTAAAAAAAAAAAGAGTGTTCATAAAACCAAAGGACAGAACTTATGGTAGTCTCTTGTTTTATTTTCTGGATTTTTCTGTGTCTGTTCTTTTTGGGCACATGGAAAAATATAACTTCCAAGGCCTTTGAAGTAAAATGGAGCTATCTGAATATTTCTGGTCAATGGATTATGAGCAGAGGTGATGAGGACTAAGCATTCAGTTACTAATGTGAGAGCCTCCAGTTCTCTCATTCTACTGGCGTGTTAACTGGAAATGTTTGAATGTTTGTTGCTTCACTAGCCCAGGTTCCCGAGTGATTCCAATGAGAAAATCCTCCACCTACACCCTCTGTCTTTGCTGATGTACAATGGGCATGTAGTGTAAATAAGAAATGCAAGGGTTTTTCTTATTTTAAATATTGAGCTTTTGAGGTCATTTGTTCTTGCAGCCTATCCTGGTCTAGCCTGACTTTTACAAGAATAGTAATGGGGCACACTCAGTAAAAATGTTGGTTTTCTTTCTCACAATCCTCTTTAATATCAGCCTTTTTTGATTTTTAAAAATTTATTTTTTAGAGAGGGGTGAAGGGAGAGGGGGAGAGAGAAACATCGTGTGAGAGACATTGATTGGTTGCCTACCATATGCACCCCCACAGGGGATCAGACCCACAATCTGGGTATGTTCCCTGAGCGGGAATCAAACCAGGTATCTTTTGGTGCATGGGATAATTCTCAAACAATGAGCAACACTGGCCTTTCTTAAAAATTTTAAGAGTGCTTCTTGAACTCAAAAGTACCAATTCCTACAGACAGAGTATTGCCTCTTTTATTTTTTTTTAGATAACCTCCAAATCTATTTCTGACACAGCAGAATTAGAAATAGAGTAATAAATCTGAAGGAATTATTTGATAATATTTGGCTTTGGCTTTTGCATTCTGATTGGGGATAAACTGGGGATAAAATCAGAATTTCTATTTTATTTGGAAAACATGCCAGTCAAAGGTGTCACTTAACACATGACCATTTTAAGATTTTCATTTCTCATGAAATCACATGGGCCAAAAGCCACATCAATCAATACAATTACTACGGCCTCCCGAGTTTCAAATATTATTGAGTAACTCTATTTATTTTGGATTTTGCCATCCTTAGAAGCATAATAAAGCATGATGTACTGACCTCAGATTCACCTTTCTCATAAAAAGAGACTACAAGGAGATGGTTTTATGTGATTGAAAACCAATAGTTCAAAATTGAAAAGATAATTTACATAAAACAAGAACTCCAAAGAGTTCAACATAAAAAAAGCAAGAAAACATTGCATTTTTATCACACACATCTCAGAAACAAAGGAAAATAATGCCTTGTCTTCAATAACTTCTAAGTCTATACAAAAATATCATATATATATATATATGTATGTATATATATATATATGTATGTGTATATATATATATATATATATATATATATATATATATCTGTGTATCAACCACTTAGCTGTTAACAGAGGTAATAGCCACCAGGGATTGAAAAGCTAAACTGAGAACTCTTCTGAGAAATGAAATCCTAAGATAATGACTCATGGAAGAAGCAATCCTTTAAAAAGAAACCTTGACAAACTTCAGGATTTGAAAATAACTTTCCTTAGATCAAGGAGAGCAATATTCAAGACTGATGGAAAACCAAAAAAAAAATCTGCTAAGGTTATCTGTTCAGCACTATTTATTTGCAGACAGTTTCAGATGGATAATTCCTTGTAATACAAAACCACATATATAAATAGCTATATAAACTCTCACTCTTTTCTTAATCCTTCCTAACTCTTGAATTTTTATTTTTATATGTATTTCCCCTTGTTTTAAATTTATATTCATCATGTAAAGATATCTAATATATTCATTATTATAAAATTTATTCTAAATTTTTATTTAATAATATTTTTATATATATACTTAAGATCTTTTGCATATAAAATGCACAGAGGTACACTTCTCAGAAGATATGTATGTGTATGTTTAATTTTAAATAATTTGTAATGTGTTTTCTTTATAACTTGAATGCATTGATATCTTTCAACTTATTTCCTAATCTTTACCCTTTTGCTAAGATCATCTGTAAATAATTGGTTATAAGATATTGTTTGCAAACATGAAACATTAGACCTGAAACATTAACTTTATTTTCTGGCCATTATGGGTATCCTGAGACCAAAATAACATTTTGAGCAAGCCTATTGTGCTTTTAAACCCATGTTGAGTTTTCAATTTTTGGAAACGTATTTTCTCTCTCATTTGAAAAATGAAGATGGTACCCAATTTATAAAGTTGTTTCATTTTAAACATTTGGGTAGAAAACATAAGGGTTCAAATACATATTGATTGTAATAACCAATATCCTCCTTCTCCTTTTCCTGTCCTTCTTATCATCATCTGTAATTTTACTTCATTGGCTATTTCATATTATATATGTTATCTAAGAGAGAGAGAGTAAGAAAGAGACAGAGTTGCCAAAACCGGTTTGGCTCAGTGGCTAGAGCGTCGGCCTGTGGACTGGGGGGTCCCGGGTTCGATTCCGGTCAAGGGCATGTACCTTGGTTGCGGGCACATACCCAGTGGGGATTGTGCAGGAGGCGGCTGGTCGATGTTTCTCTCATCGATGTTTCTAACTCTCTATCTCTCTCCCTTCCTCTCTGTAAAAAAATCAATAAAATATATTTAAAAAAAAAAAAAGAGACAGAGATTCTTCTCAAAGTAGTCTTACCCAATCACACTCTGTTGTCTACCGCTTATGACCTCTCCTGTTATGCTAGGAAATTCTGGGAGAATCTGGACAACAGTTATTTGTTTCTAAAGTTAAGAATTTGTCAGCACCATGGACAGTGCCAGGGACAACTTCATTACAGTTAACTTAATTTTGTTAGATCAATTCACATCACTAGTTCTGTCTGACTTTTCTCTTTGCTCAATGCTATATTTCCTATCACACAGATTCCCTCAAGTTTGCCTCATTAATACCACAAAATATAGTTTAATTTCATATCTCATAAATTTAATTGTACTTGTTTGGTTGCATTATGTATATTCTATAATATTAAACACTTATTTTGTTGGATTATGACTTGTCAGATAAAAAATTATTACAATTTTTGGCAAACACTACATAAGTGGATATTCAGAAAGTTTATTTAATTCAAACAATAGATGTTATTGAGCTCTTAACTGTGTTAAGTTCTAAGGAAAATGCTGGGTGAGGAGAACAAGAAGAAGCAGAAGAAAAGGAGGAGGAGGGGAAGGAGGGCAGGAGAAAGGGGAAAAGAGAAGTGGAAAAAGAGAAAGGGAGAGAACCAAAGAGGGAGAAAGTGAAGGAGAGAGAGGGAAATAGAAATAAAAGATACAACCTCCATTGACAGCAGGGACCTTTATTATAAAGAGAAGATTGACATATGTGGCATTATCTAGAATACTGGATAGTCTGTGATTAGTACTATGTTAGAAAAGCAATGCTGTTGTTAAATAAGAATGCTTTAAAATTGTATATAATTTTAAAACTTACAAATTATTTTAAAATATGCTTAACACTTAATTTTATAATGCTTATAACAGTTGTGTAAGATTAAAATCTCAGATAACATACTCTATTCTGTAAGATTTGGTCCACATGTCTAAGTCTTAATGTCAATATTTCCCAGTAAATGCCTTATTTTTATTATGTCTCCCTTCTAAGATATTGCATCAATATTTTAGCTTCAATATTTTTGCTTGTTAGTTTATTATCAACAGTGTCCCCTGCCAAGAACTGGAGAAGAGTGTTGACCTTAGTTTGTAAACATTCTATATAGTAAGAGAGGGATATGCTAATTATCCCTGATATGCTAATTATTCACAACCAGTATGCAAATTGACCATCACTCCAACACACAAGATGGTCTCCCCCATGTGGTCAAAGATGGCCACTACAAGAGGGCCTGCAGGAGAGGGCAGTTGGGAGGGACCAGGTCTGCAGAGGAGAGCAGTTGGGGGGGGACCAGGCCAGCAGGGGAGGGCAGTTGGAGGCAACCAGGCCTGCAGGGGAGGACAGTTGGGGACAACTAGGTCTGCAGGGGAGGGCAGTTGGGAACAACCAGGCCAACAGGGGAGGGCAGTTGGGGGGACCAGGCCTGCAGTGGAGGACAGTTAGGGGTGACCAGGCCAGCAGAGAAGGACAGTTGGGGATGACCAGGCCAGCAGGGGGAGGGCAATCAGACATCCCTCGAGGGGTCTCAGATTGGAGAGGGTACAGGCTTGACTGCGGGACACACACACACACACACACACACACACACCGTGCACGAATTTCGTGCACCAGGCCTCTAATTTGTGTAATAAAATCTGTTTAGAAAAACCACCAACCAAACAAACAAAATGTGTTTACCTTCCAAGACCACATAATTCAATAAACTCACGTTTAATTAGTGTCCATAATGAGCTAGGAACTCTAATAAGCATAAGAATACTGAGTTGAACAAGGCAGAGCTCCTCATCATTAAGAGCTGAAGTAAATATGAGAAGACAAATGTTATCTATCTTCTATTATAGAAGTAAGCACAGGCCATACATCAGGAAAGACATAGAAGAAATTGACATTAAACACAGATGGCACGGTGCACTCGTATAATCCTGAGTGTGAGTAGCATTTTGATTTTGTGTCCCAGGGACCTCACTTATCCCAACCAAGTTCTGGCTCTGGTGGCAGTGATGCCAATTCTGTTATATTGTCACCTGGAATATAAGTGGATATGAATCATCCAGAGTAGAAGTCTTCAAAAAAGGTAGATGATGGGGGTATTATTTTGGACTGGGGGCAGGCAGAGAAGGTCTCCTTATAGAAATTACATGAGGAACCATCCAAGGGAGAATAGGGGTAAGACCTTTTTGGGTAGAGGAACCAGCATGTGGGCAGGATAGAGGTTATTGGAAAGTGGGCATATTAAGAAATTTGAAAAAATGGAGAGTAGAAAGGAAGGTGGAAAATGGGGTGAAGAGGCTTCTTTCCATGTGATCTTCCTTTCCCCTGGAATGACCCACTCCAACCACTATCTCTTCTTCCACACTCATTCACTATTCTGACTCAAACATTGAAGCACAGACAATAAATCACCCTGGAATGAATAACCTGACCTCATTCCTAGGTGAGTTTGGAAGATACTTCTGCATGGCTTCCTATATCTTTGGTACCAAACTTCCTACATTGTAACAGTTTTCAATTTTGTCTATATTTCCTGCTTGATAAATGTCCCTCTTCCATCAGACAGGAGACTTCCAGAGTTCTATTCCATCTTCAGTGCCTACTGAATCTGGGCATATGGGTGTTTAATGAGAGACATGATGGCTGCTTGGAGAGCACATAGACACACAGAAATCTGGTAAGCATGGACTTCCATTTCCTGGCTCTGATCTTGTCATTGGGTAGTTGAAGAACCCAGCTCATCTCTTCAGGTTCCCTTATTCAGTGCAATGAGAAGTGATCTTTTTCTGCCTAATCAAGTATTATCCAATTTTATAAAAATATGAGAATTCCATGGGGTCTGAATCATGTACCCAGAGAGCTCCCATTATCAAGTTTAGACTGCATGCTGAGTTGAAGGCAGAGTGGTGATGGCATCTAAGCCCTCACACTCGTAAGCGGGGCCACTTTCACCTTGGACACTTGCCATCTCACTAGCTTGCTTGACTCGACAACATTTTAAAATGTCATATTAAATTCTTGAAGTGTTTTGAAATATTTTTCTAAACATTAACAAGGAAGTTAAAGTTCCAGGGCACTAGAATCACATATTAATTTAATTTATAATTTCCTCATTTATTAATATTTACTTATATTTATGTGTTACCTGCACTCTAAATACTGAGCATGGAGCCGGCTATAGGAATTTCAGTGAAGAGTTAGTTAAGACAAAGTCTTTATCTCCCTATTTCTAAAGGGCTTTGAGTCTGAGGGTTGTGTAGCCTACAAAAAACAAGTCACAGTTATAATATGACACTCACTGTGGTATTATTCTGAAGAGCATTGAATGCAAAGGTCATGGAGTACAGTGGGAGCCCCTACAATATAGGAATAAAGGAAGGTATTTCTGAGAAGAGAGCCAGATAAGGTAAGAGTAGGGATCTATGTTAATCATATTTTAAGGCTAAACTGTAACACTTTACCAAAATTAATCACTCTTGTTTAGAAGAGGGTTCTAAAGAAATAGACTTTGCTCAACCTCTTCCCTCTTGAAAGTTCAAAATCAATTGAGACACATACATAGGAATCAAATAGGGACAAAAATAGCTTTATTGTGGGTTAAGGTCGATTGGAAAATGTGGTTTTGACCTGCAGTCTAAATCAGGCTTTCTGTCCTTTCCTCCAAGTTCCAGCTTGAGGAAGCATAGGGTTTGCAGATCAGATGTTTGCCCTGCCTGCTGTATGAAAGTCAGATCTGCTCAGTCCCACGGACCTAAAGAGACTGAACATGGTCCCAGAGGTGAGCCTCCTGATCTGCCTTTAGAAGGTGTCCCAGGACCCTTAGTTATTTGAACCTCCAATGTGGATGGAGGGTTGAAGAAGAGAAAACCTCTATTCTGTGGGTTCACTAGGCAAAAAGAGATTCCAAATGGGGTTGTGCCAGGCATTCTTGGTCTTCCATCCCTTCCTTAATAGTCAGACAAATCACTCCTGGTCCTATAGACAAGACTGAGTGAGGGGAGAAAAGAAGAGAAAATGCTTCTATGTGATACTTGTGAGAGGGCTCATGCCTCTACTCACAGCATGGAAGAGCCAGAAGGAAAGGGAGGTCATGAGTTTCCCAAACAGATATCATGTGCTCTGGAGATCTTTAGAAATCTTGATTCACTGGAGGTAAGGGTCACTCCTTGCACTCTCTTTAGTCATTTTCATGCATTCACTTATCAAATACTTACATACCTCCTAGAATACATCACACCTGCTGTAGGCACAGGGATACAAAGATGAATAAGATGCAGTCCATGTTTAAGGAGCTCATATACTATAGGGAGAGAATAGACATTGATGTTGTTTATGGCAGTGAAAGAAGAGCTTCAAGGAGGAGACACCATGGCCTTTTGTTAAAAAATAATCCAAAATACACTAGCCAGTTTGGCTCAGTGTATAGAGTGTCGGCCTGCAGATCAAAGGGTCCCCTGTTCAATTCCAGTCAAGGGCACATATTTTGGTTGCAGGCTCCTCCCCGGCTGGGCCCTGATTGGGGTGAGTGCAGGAGCCAACCAATCAATGTGTTTCTCTCATATAGATGTTTTTCTCTGTCTTTCCCTCTCTCTTTCACTCTCCCTAAAAATCTATGGAAAAATATCCTCAGGTGAGGATTAACAACAACAAAAATAATAATAATACAGAAGGGATAAAGGGTGGACACACTCCACCCCCATCCTAAAGCTAGTTTAATTTAATAGGGGGCATCATAGGTTATTTGTGGGGTCTTGACCCAAACAACCTGGGTTCAAATTCTAGCACCATCCTCATTAAATGGATCGCCATGGATAAGGCACTACCTTACCTGTTTCCTCATCTTTGAATAAAAAAAAGTAATATTAATTTTTTCATAAGGTTGTTCAAACATCAAATATGGTAGAACATATAAAGCATTTAGCAAAGACCTTGTATATAACATGTACTCAATGCATGTATGATTGTTAAAAACAAGTGAATAAAATGGAAGAGAAATTCAAAGTAAGTTCTATTAACTCTCTTACAGTGAGGATTGACCATTGAATGCAGGCAGTTGGCCTTAATGCTGTGCTTCTCCATATTTGTCACACATTGTGCTGTCTTTTTTCTGTAATGATTATTGTGAAAAGGCAGGTTTGCTGGATTTGTATTTAGGGACAGTAAAGCAAGGGAAAGTTGAGGTTGGGGCACCTTATTCTTTAGTGAGTTCTGGGAAGGTTGACTCCCACCGGTCCAGAGCAAAGGTAGAAACAGAGACCCATGCATTCACTTTTTTTTTTATCAATAATTATGTTTTACTTTAGTAAATTTTATGATGTGTCAATTTTATCTGACTTACTCAGGTTGTAGTTTTGATGAAAGTAATTTCCTTATTCACTTTCATTGTTCATTTTTTTACATCAAAATTTATACTGCAATTGTCACTAATTTTATGTGACTTATATAAAATTAAATTTATTCAGTTTTGTTAAAGAAATAGTTTTTGAAACTATTTCAAAAACGTTTCCTTTGTTCCTTTATTTTCAGCTTTTTTTTTCTCTGAGCTAGATTTTCATCTCTGGATTATATTGCAATTTCAAATTTGTTCTCATTCTAAATGATTTAAAAGATTGAAAAGTAAAATATAATCTATTCAAAGGCTATAAAATTTTAATAAACATTCATGAAAATGTAAATTAAAGTAAATGTAAAAAAATCAAAAGATGAACATTAT
Source organism: Myotis yumanensis (assembly GCF_028538775.1). Classification (NCBI taxonomy): domain Eukaryota; kingdom Metazoa; phylum Chordata; class Mammalia; order Chiroptera; family Vespertilionidae; genus Myotis; species Myotis yumanensis. Next base: position 233,704,818 of record NW_027223752.1, on the reverse strand, counting down.
TATTATTTTAAAATATACAATGGAATACTATTCAGTCATAAGAAATAATGAAATACTGCCATTTAGGTCAACATGGATGGCCCTTGAGAATATTATGCTAAGTGAAATAAGTCTGTCAGAAAAAGGTAAGAACCATATGATTTCACTCATATGTGGGATATGACACTGAAACTCATGGACACAGACAACAGTGTGGTGGTTACCAGAGGAAAGGGGTGGTGGGAGAAGGGGGCCTAATATATGATGATGAAAGATGTTTTGACTTTGGGTGGTGGGCACACAGTGCAATATACAGATCTTATATCAGAAATGTACACTTGAAACCTAATTAAACAGTGTCACCCGAATAATTTTAATTGAAAGTAACTTAAAATTATAATAAAATTTCAAATTATAATTACTTTATGTCAAAATTGTAAAAAAAATACATTTGAATTATTTAACATAAAGCTAAACTATTTTATTTGATTATTTGCAAATTTAATTAAATCTTACTCATTTTTTAGGAACACTATTTATTATTCTAGCATGTAATGTTCATTCTCATTACCAATGTAAAGAATCAGTGCCATGCTTCATGCCTGTTATATCTACAAACAAACATAAAATTGTCAGAGCAAGATGAATTATTTAATGTAGGAAGAGATTCCTTAGCTGTCGTGGGGAACCGATGTGAAAACCTCTGGAACCAGGAGATGGAATGTAAACACAAAGCAAGAAAATTGATGTTTTGTGCTACTTCGCCATGCACCAATCTATTGCATCTGTACTACCTTCAAAGAAGGATTTAATTATGTTCTTCTCTTGCCTAAGTTGCTCCTACTGCTCAAGCCCCACAGCATCTCTGACACTGGCAATAGCACACCTATAAACGTGCAGGGCATTCACATGCATTTACCTTTTGTTTCCGGGACTCAGGGCTAGAGATGTGAGGAAGCATTTTCCTGGAGTTTGAGCACCCCGGGAGTGGAGGTTCAGGATTGGTTGGGGATCATGCTATGTCAGAGCTGAGTGCTGGATGCCAAGTAGCAGAGCTGATGGTAAAGTCTTTAATAAATGCATTTTCTAATATGTGTGTAATGTGTAGCAGCTTCTAAAACCTGGGGCTCAGGATGGAGGCCCTGGTGCCTAGCTTTAAGGGTAGTACTACACAGGTTGAATTGTGTCTACTCTCAAGATGAAATTGAAGATGAGCACTTAGGGACTGGAAATAAGGCAGAAACACTGTTTGGAGCCAGCGTGGCTCCTGTGATATTTGAGATGAATATCAAAAAGCCATAGCTTCGTGACTCCACTTAACTGATGATTCTGGTTAAAACAATGCCACGGAAGCTAGCCTTCCTCTAAACACACACACACACACACACAAAAATACATGGTAGGATTTACAGACTTGCCTTGCCTGTGAATGGATTATATATACTCTGCTGCATAAAAGGCAGGGAACCTGCCCAGGATGGTGTGGCTCAGTTGGTTGGGCAGTGTCCCATTCACTGAAGGGTTGCTGGTTTAAGTCCCGGTCAGGGCACATGACTGGGTTTCAGGCTCAATCCCTGGTGGGGGGTATACAGCAGGCAGCCGATGGATGTTCCACTCTCACATCAATGTTTCTCTCTCCCCTCTCCTTTCCTCTCTCTAAAAATCAATGAAAACATCTTAAAAAATAAAAGGTGGGAAAACTATACCTTATTCCCTTACACTGGGACCTAAGTGAAACACACAAGTAGTACCTGCAAAAAGCCCATCCCGAACCGATCACTGACATCCCCTTGGAGACTGCTTGAGTCTAAAGTTTCTCAGAATCGCCATGGGTTTTCAGATTCTGAGGCTGATTTGCCAAGTCATTATGGTAATGCTTGGAATTGCTGAACAATGCAGGATACTTGCCTTCTGCCACTGAGACGTCTCCAATCAGATTTTACAGGCTGCTCACAGGAAAGACACTAGTATGGCTCTGGGCCCAGGGGTCTTTCACTCAGGACTACAGTTCATGCTCCTTCTAGCCAGAGGGGCCAACCCTGCCCCATTATGGTCATTGGCCAATCAGAGAAGACATCCTGACCATGACCCTTTTACTCATTTATCACTAAAAAATATTTATTTATTAAGCTCTTTCTATGTGCCCAACACATTTCTTATGGCCAGTGAATTAACCAAACCCCTGACCTCAAGGAGCTTACATTCTGTTGGGACAGTGGATAGTGGGAAATTATCAGTATCTGCCCATCAGATGCCAGCTGATCAGGAAGATACAGGAGGGTGGGAGGATAAGATGTGCTGGGTGGCATTTGCTATTTAGGTTAATTGTGCAGAGACGGTCTTCCTGCTAATGGGATGTTTAAACAGACCTGAATGAAGTTGGGTGTATAGGTTATGAATATACCTGGGCAGGGACATTCCGGGCAGAGAGAACTGTAAGTAAAAAGAGATGTGTTAGGGTGTCATTCAGAGAAACAGCTCAGGAATCTGGGGTGGCAGAGGCAGGGAGAGTGAGGCGGGGATGTGGAGAATAACGTCTGAGAGGTAAGGATCCAGGAATAACCACAACTGTTAATTAAAGGATCTCCAACCTGGCTCTAGTCTGCTTGCTCAATGTCTCCAAGGAGGCTCTCTTCGGGTCCAGTGGAACATCCAGCCTATTAGCTCCTCAGTCCTGCCATTGGGCCCATCAGCATTTCCTGAGCTAATCCCAGGCCTGCAGCTGCCCTCCCCAGGGACCATGGGCAAGTCATTTCCCATCTTCAAGCTTCAGCTGCTTCATGAACACTGAGCGCCACTCTGGGCCTCAGCATCTGTGAAAAAAGCAGATTCTAAAGATGATCATCTGAAACAGAATGACAACCACTAAGTCAATGATAAGTGGGAAAACCCTTCCAAGTCAGGAATTCTTCCTGGGAACAAAGTGGTCATGCCCTGTGTCCAGGGCTGTGGGTGATGGGGACAGAGAGGGCTGCAACTGTCTCTGGTGGCTGAGCTCCAAGTCTGGGAAACCTGTCCAACTCAGAGCTGTGTTCTGTAATCTCTTTCAAAAAGCCCTGGTAAAGAGGCGCTGCCAATCGATCTGTGGTGCCAAAGTGCTTGCCCCTTTCCTGAGGGCAGTGCCCCTGCATATTTAACAAGGCAGGTAATAGTCCTAAATGGGGGTGGAATTGAGTTGGGTGGTTTGGGTCAGCCACAGCCTGGGTTATAAAACAGAAAAGAGAGGACGAACACTTTTTATTGATTTGGGCCAATTTTTTCTTACTTTATTTGTTGCTTTAAATCTATGTACTTCGCTCCCAGCAGCTTCCTGTCTAGATAATAGAAAACACTTTCTGTAAGTGGTTAGCTTGACAGGCTTTCATTTGTACCTGGGCTGTCAGGGGCCACTTGTGACTCCTATATATATGCTTACACGTATCTGTGTACCTAGGAATCATTTCTTCATTCACTCATTCATTCATTCATCCATTCAACCAGCTTTGATTGAGTACCTTCTACTTACTTGGAAAAATGCTTGCTGCTTACAAAAAAGATGAAATGAATTTTTCTACTCTGAGCAAACTCCCAGTCTGATGATAGAACAGGCATGTGAGCCTGGCTACATGGGCAATATAATGTGTTATGATGAGTGACATGCAGAACCCTCTGGAAAGAATGGACACAGCTCACCCGGCTTAGCTTGTCTGTCAAAGCAGAAATTTCAGCCTCTGTCTCTGGTTGATAGCCACTCTTTATCTTAACAGTCGCTTTTTAAGTAATCAAATCATTGAATATCTTGGAAGTTTTGTTTCCCAAAATGAATTAGTGAAACCGGGTTTTAACAAATTCCCTGGTATTCGTACAAAAGTATCTTCTAGGCATATAGGTAGTTGTTGTTTTTCTTTTGCCTGGGAAGTAATTATAAGAGTGGATAAGAGACTGTCTTTGAAGTCAAATAGCTAGAATTCAAATTCTAGATGCACTTTTCACTATTTCTATTCCATAGGAAAACTGAACTCCATAAGCCTAAATTTCCTATCCGTAAAATGGTGCTTGTGGCAGGAACACCTTCATAAGGTGCCTGGCAAATAGCATTGAATTAATAGTATCTATGACTGTTAGAAAAGATAAGAAGCTCCATGAAAACATACTGCATCTGTAAGAAGGGACCATTGGCGTGTAAAAAATACACTAGCCAAAATACGAAATTAGGTCAACAGTTCTCAACGACAGGAGATTTTGCTCCAGGAGAAACATTTAACATCATCAGGGGACATTTGTAGTTTTCACAGCTCAGGGTGTGGGGTGCTAGTGATTTAGGGGGTGGAAGCCAGTACTCTGATGAATATCCTACAATATACAGGACAGCCTCCATGACAGTCATATTGCTCAAAATATTAACAGAATTGAGATTGAGAACCCCTAGATTAGCTAAAGGCATCTGTTGAAATTGAGAGGAGAACTTTTAGCAACAAGGGCTACTTTGCCTCAAAGCATAATTGACAGATATCTATTCCTTGACTCAGAACTTATCTATAATAATCTATAATAATAAAAGCATAATATGCTAGTTAGACTGGACAACCAAATGACTTTCCGGACATCATTCCGGACATCCTTCCAGATGAAGCCATGGCGTCAGGGGCCAAGGCAGAAGTGGTTAGGGGTGATCAAACAGGCAGGCGAGCAGTTAGGAGCAATCAGGCAGGCAGGCAGAGTGGTTAGGGGTGATAAGGCAGGCAGGTGAGCAGTTAGGGGTGATCAGGCTGGCAGGCAGAGAAGTTAAAGGCAATCAGGCAGGCAGGCAAGTGGACAGGGGGTGATCAGGCAGGCAGGCGAGTGGTTAGGGGCAATCAGGCAGTCAGACAGGCAAACGGTTAGGAACCAGGAGTCCCGGATAGTGAGAGGAATGTCTGACTGTCGGTTTAGGCCCGATCCTGGGATTGGGCCTAAACCGGCAGTCGGACATCCCCCAAGAGGTCCTGGATTGCAGAGGGTGCAGGCTGGGCTGAGGGACCCCCTCCATGCACAAATTTTATGCACCGGGCCTCTAGTTTATTTAATAAAAATTGAGTACATCTTCCTGACCCTTCCCTGGGTGCTCAGGACAATGAGGTTCAGCCTGTGAAAGAATGACTTGTGGGTACCTGGGATTAGAGGTGAGATTGAACACAATCTTTGAATTGTTTCAAGAAAAAAAGACCTGGCCTAGAGTCAAAGAAATTCCATAAAAGCTGGGAAAAGCTGTAAGGGGATGTGACAAAAGGACAGTTAGGATCAAAGATTCTATGGTCCCTGTAATTCTGGAGGAGCTCCTATGAAGCTTGAATGATTTGGCTACAGCTCTAGTTTGACCAGTCCAGACTCACCTGCTCCGATATACCCCACATTCAGCCATAATTACATCCCTTCTCAATTCTCCTAATATGCTGTGGGCTTGGCTCATGCTGCTCTCTCCACCTTTGTCCACATCAGAGCAAAGCATTCTGTAAGATGCCACATCTGTGCCATACTCTGTGGCTCCTCACCAGAGAAAATCCATGACTGCATCCTCCCTACATTGCATCCTGAATAGACATCCGGCCTATCCCTGAGCCCTGTATTATGTGACCCGACCTGCTTACTGCTGTTCACTGGGCTGTGAGCCACCTAAGGGCAGGACCTTCGTCATCTGTCATCTTTGTTTTTGGTGCTGGACATAGTTCTGGCATGAACTGGATGCTCTGTAAATATTGGTTGAATACATTAAAGTTGTTGAAACCATTTCTGCTTCTGAAATCATGTTCAAGCTACAAAGAACTTCGATGGTGTGGAAGACCCTATGGAAACAGAATGTACTAAAATGGATGTCTCTTTATATTTACACATCCTCTTTCACATTGGTCGTTATTTTCCTTGTCACATGAATGACCTCCAAGGCCCCTGTGGTGGCTGTTAGGTTCATGTTGCTTAACAAAATAGTTGAAGGTTATACTGACATAGAAATGTTCACTCATTCTTCAGATATTTATTGACTCCTGCTCTGTGAAGGAATTGTGCCAGTGATGAGAATGTTACAATACACGATACAGACATAGTTCTTGCCCTCACAGAGCACACCTGGGAAGGTAGATACAAATGCATGCGTGACTTGATTCTGTAATAAATGCAATGAAGCAAAGGGCCAAGAGCTGTGATAAGATGGCTTTGTGACGAATTAGCTTGGCAAGCCTGTACTGCAGGCCCCAGAATTCTTCTTCTGTTCTATGTTTCTAATTAGGTTGGACTACAAAGAATAATCTCTAAAAACAATTTGAGAGTGGAAAGCAATCCTGCAGTCATTTTGTGGAAACACACACTTTTCCCAGTTACTGGAACACTAGTCTTCATGTTTTTAAGAAATATTTTATCAAAGTAATGTACATTTCCAAATTATTTGACTTTTTTAGTTAATCGAAACAGAGAATATTCTGGGTTGATGAGACTTCATCAGGTGGAAGTCCCTTAAAAAGAGACTGGGGCCTTCTTGATAATCAGATGTTCTGAGCACCATGTGGGCCTGCAATTGCTTTTCATTACCCCAGGATATTCCCTCCCTCACTCCCAGCCCAGTCTTGCTTAGCCAGTTCCTACAATCTTGTGCATTAATTCTCTCTCTGTGTGTAAATACATATGAATATATGCACATATATGACATATACAGCACACATATTTATATGTGCTCATATGTATATATGCATATGTGCAGGTGTGTGTGTATGTATATACAAAATATATATCTGCTTCTGCTCCTCTAGTTGAAGCCTGCCTAATACATATCAACATGCATTGGAGTTCTGTGGTTCAGAGAAGGCCTCCTGAAGTAAGTGAGTTGCACTATGAAGAATTAATAGAAATACAAATGAGTCAGAAGGGAACACTGTGTGCAATTTGAGGCCAGAGTAGATGTGTCTAGAGATGGAGTGAGAGAAGGTGAAGTTGGAGATTTTAACAGGGAACTATGTTGACAGAGCCCAAAATTACAATGGTCTCTTTGTTTTATTAAGGCTATTCATGAAATTAAGAAAGACAGAAAGTAGTTCTAGCAATCATACAAGATACTATAGAGAACTGGCATCACTTTTCAGGACACAACTGAGATTCTAATAGTCTAACATATATAATTCAGCTCTTCCATTTCTGCTACTCATTGAGGCATGATGGCCCTTCCTTAAAGAAATTAAAATTTCATAACATTGTGAAATGTTGTATCCAGAGGCACCCAAAAGTCCTTCCATTTGTCATCCTGCCTTGCCTCTTTTCTATGTTTGTGACACTTCTTAGTTGAACCTTATAAATAGCAATACTGATTAATCTTAGAAAGGCAATGGCTTGGGCTGTTAAGCACAGCATTCATCTTAGCATGCTTTTCCAGTTGGAAAGTCTCTGTGTCCCCTGGAAATGGTGGGTAAAGAAAGCATGTATACAGTCAGATCCCTGCATCTCCTTGTGGGTTATGCAAGGGTCATTCAGGTCATTCAGGGACCTTCAACTGTTTACTTTGCCTCACTCTGTGAATATTTGATACTTGTGGGAGTTGAGGGTGGGAAGAAAAATAATCTCATTTGGAAGACTGCTAATTTGTAAGATTAGTGATTTGTAATTACTAATGAAGAAAGTAAAATCTAATGTTAGGGAGGCAATGAAAGCTAGGTGTCTGAATGCAACTGCTGATTCAGCAGCCAACCAATGGCAAAAAAAAAGTATCAGTTATGTTCAAGATTATTAAAAGGTACCTATTTAAAGTCTTTGAGGCTGTAGAACTTCTGGCACAGGTTCCAGAAGCTCCAGTCTTTTTTTGCATGGCTAATAGCCTTCACATCTGAAGGCAGCCACCAAAGGTCAATTCATGGTTCCCAAGACTTTGCACCACAGGTTTGATGGTAAAAGCTCCTGGGAACTGTAAGCAGAGTGGCCATAATAGTGTAAGATGGGAAACACTATTGTCCTTAGAGTTAAAGAAGGACAATAAGTTGCCTACTACTTTGTCTGTATGACTATGGGAAACCATTGGGCCCATTTTGCCTCTGTACAACCTTGCATTTGTAAAATGGGGAGAGGGAAACTGTCTTGAAAGGCCACTAGGACAAAGAAAGGAAACAGTGAAGGTTAATAAAATTCACATGAAAGGATGGCAGTGCCTGGGAGTCTGCCTGTTGTATTAACCATGTCCTGTATTTTGTATGTTCCTGTACTCTGACATTAGGGGCTTTTTATTGTGGAAGGACTGGTACTCCCAGGCTCACCAGTTCCTAGAGATAGTAAGCAACTTGCCCACTGAACATGTCTTTCAGATGCAATTCAATCAATTTAGAATCACACTCCAGCTACGTTCTTTACTGGGCTCTCAGATATTGGGCCAAGATCTGCCTGCTCTACTGACTCCAGGCACCAGACTAGGCACTTACCCTATGCATCAAAGCTGCTGAAATCATCCAAACCATCCAGTCTTAACCCTGCTTGCCCTGCCTTGCCTGATCTTTCCACGGAAACCACATTAAATGTTCATGTCCACAGTCTTCTCTTCTCCTCTGCCTCCTGACAAAACTCAATACCTCCCCATGGGGCACCCCCTCCATGACAAGGCATTCTCCCTCTCTTGACATTGCCATATTAAATAATAAGAAAACCTGTATTAAAATACTGCTCAGTCCCTCTGTGTCTCAACACCCAACATCACACACAGAACCACTGTAAACTCAGTCTGAAGCCACCAAGAGGGTGTAAAGTACTGGGCAGAGGCAAGGACCCACATGAGGCCTAGCAAATGGGAGAGGTTTTGTGCCCCTTTCTTTTTTCCCACCCGACTTGCCAGAATCACTATAGCTAATGGATTGCATTTCTCTTCCCCTTTCTCTTCATTCATGCTATTATTCCCAATGGGCTTCTTATAGACAGATGAAGATATCTTGCTACAAAATAATTTTTCTCTGGTCATTTTATTCTGTAACTCTATAGGTGCCAATGCGAAATGCAAAAGCACCTGTGACAGAGGCACAAGGCTGGCTTCTTGCGACGGCCTGCCAGCCAAAGTGATCCCTGTGGATGCCTCTGCTGAAAGGAGCCCATTTAATGCTGACAGTCCAATTCTGCAGTCCAGAGGGACACGGCAATAAGATGCCGGCAGGAATTTGGGGACAAGCATTTAGCTTTGTTGACCTTTCTTATCAGCTGTTTCCCTTCTGTCCCTGAGACATAGCATTTTAGAGAACTCATTCATTCATTTTGAGAAGTGATACTTCTATGCCAGGCTCTGTGCCCAGTACTAAAGATGCAGATACAAATAAATTACAACCTTTGCCAAATTCAGACTGGCCAAATGAATAGTTGTGTACACAAATACGCCCCAATTCAGTTCCCAAATGTTAAGACCAATATTTGGTATTGTACGGGGAGAGATTTAGACCATCTACAAGGTCACCCACTATCTAGGGAGGGGGAAAAGAACACAGAATGTATGATATGAGGTAGGAGATAAGTGCCATGAGAAAAATAAAAGCTAAATATAGTGGATATTTGAAAAAAGAGATTTGGGAAGCATGAGCTATCAGGATAAACAGACTTCATGAAGAAGGTTGCATTGAACAAATGATTTAAAGTCATTAAAGGAAAATGGAGAAAAAGTTTCTGGAACAGTGAAGAGTAACCAAGTAAAAATATGGTATTATGATTTGAACTGTGTCCCTCCCTCCCCAAATCCATATGTTGCAGCCCTATTCTTCAGGATCTCAGACTTGGATCTTATTTGGGAATAGGGTCTTTACAGAGGTAATCAAGTTAAAGTGAAATCATTGGTGTGGAATCTAATCCATCCAGTATGACTTCTTTATCAAAAAGGGAAAATTTGGCATGTATTTAAATCCTGATTTAAATAAGTCAGCTGTAAAAAACAAAACATTTCCCTGACCAAGTTAGTTTCACTTATTTATTTTATGTTCCTGTTCACACTACATATGTGGCCCCTATTCTAATTTAAACCACCTTCCTTTTTTTTTGCAAATTAATATGTATAGGACTTGAACATACAAAATACTCTAGGGAACATAAAGTCAAAACTTTTATCTGTTTTGTTCATTGCTCTGTCTTCACTGACTAGAATATTACCTGGGACTTAGTAGGTGTCAATTAATACGTGTTGAATGAATGAACAAATGAGTTATATTTAGTTAAGTAATAGAGTTGGTATTTGTCTCCATGTTTTCTGATCTTTAACTTAGCATAATTGTCACCAGTATATTAAATGTTATTGATATTCTGCCCCATACACCCTTGGTCCACTTGAGTTTGCACTTCAGTTTCCAGCATGCTCTCAGCTTCCTACCTCAAGCACGCATTTTTTTCTCTCCATGGCCTGATGATTCTCTTCTGTGGGCAAGGAGGCACAACCCAGAAGTGCATAGCCCAAAGAATGTCCCAGGAGCTAATGAGAAATAGGGGCCAGTGGATACATTATCAGCCTTTCCAATTTCTGGTGGTGGCTCAGAGGAGCCTGAGGGAGAATTGAACCCAGTTTTCCACAATAGTTACATGTATAGGGAAGTTTTAGGGAAACTAAAATATCAGACCTGTGCCTTATCACTGCGAATTGTGTGATCACAAATGTCTACAGTGAGAAGACATAGCTGTTTCAAAATCTCTATATACCCATCAGCCTCACAATCCTTGTGAAGCAGGACTATCATTCTTAATTTAGATATGATGCAGTTGAAGTTCAGAGAGGTTATCTAATTTATTCAGTAAAAGACCTGCAAATAGTGCCAGGATTTCCATCAGTTCTGTCCAAACACAGATGCTGTCTGCTTTCAACCAAAAATGGTACATTCCTGCATTTTCAGGCTAGGGGGTCAAAAGAGCTAAATAAACTCCCGGTTCAATCATTGGTTTAAGAATCTCAATTTCACCCAGTTTATTATGAGCAAGCATCTTATTTTTCAGCATTCTGGTGCTAGCACTGAAGAAGAGATTTATATCCTATAAATCACTGCTTCTTGTCTTTTCACCATTTCTCTTACATTCTTAAGGGGCGAGATGATGGAAAACAAAAAGATTGGGGAAAAGAAATCGAGAAAGGTGAAATCAAGTATTTTCATTGTCAAACCTCAAAGCTATTTTGAAGATAAATGGCATACCAAAGGGATAGAGTAAACCCTCGACTTAAGACAAGCCCCGGTGGGTTTTTCTACCTGTTTGTTTTACGTATTTGATTTTGACCTGACTGTATTCTGCACCATCAGACACATTTACAAATCTATGATCACATACTGTCATGAACCATGTGTGTTGTTTTTTGTTGTTGTTCTAGAATAACAGTAAAAAACTGAAGAAAACATTAACACGATGACCAGGGACCTCATTGAAGAAGATCAGAAGTGACTGAGGAGGGAAAAGGTGGCAATGAGCCTGGAGAGAGATTTTCTCTGAGGGGAAAATGTAGGACTCGCTGGGGTCTGAATATATGTCACAGAGGTGATTATGGAGGCTGGATTCCACCCACATTCATGCCTGGGACCATTCATGAGTCATATTAAGACTCTTTGGGACCAGGAAGCACATCTCATCCACATTCTATATAATAAAAGCTTAATATGTAAATTGTCCCCTCGGGCATTCATTCAACCAGGAGTTTGACCACTAGCTATGATGTGTGCTGACCACCAGCGGGCAGTGCGGAACATGGCAGGCGTCAGCGGTGTGGCGCTGGTAACGGGCGGCAGTGGAGGTCTTGCCAGCCCCGATGGGACCTGATGAGAGCAGGAACACAGCGGGATGGTGGAGCAGGTAAGGGGGCTGTGTCAGGCCAAGGTGAGGTGCCAGGGGGCTGCGGGGCTGTGAGCCTGGGGGTGTGAGCTGGAGCCCAATCCCCACAGACCAGCCTGAGGGACCCCGTGCACAAATTCATGCACTTGGCCTCTAGTTTTATACATAAAAATGTGAGGTGCAGAGAGGTTAAGTGACCTTCCAAAAATCATTCAGTCCAGAAGTTAGAGAGCTGGGATCCAAACCAAGGTAGTCTTGTTGTTGAGCCTGTGCTTAACTGCTACCCCATGCTGCTTAGCACCCTTTGAGCTTGAACACATTAGCCAGTATTAGTAATATTGAACTACAACTAATTAGGGAGGCCTCTGTCACTAATGTAACAGAGACATTCTCAACTTTCATTTTTTTTCTCTTTAATGACATGAAACAGATGGTTGCCAGTTACATATTGTGTTTTCTCTTCTATTCACGCTCCTTGTACTTCCCACTCCCCTTTATTACTTCAATAAAAGCACCACTCTCCTAGTAACTCCATAGTATGGATGCATGTTTGGGGTGGAAATTTCCAGCCTCTCTTTCAGAGTGTATTGAAGGCTTTGATGATCCCTCAAGTGTGACTGGTGCAGTCATGGAATGTGTTTAGGCCAGCATACTGGGATGGAAATGGCAACACTTAAGTGCTACTATTTCCTGTGGTTCTTAGGATTTTCCAAATTTCACAAAATAAAACTGGTGAAGGGGTTTCTCCGTGGAAGCAGCTTTTTTTTTAATTATTGGAGGATTTGAATTAAGGACACGACTTGTCAGCTTGTTGAGAAAAGATACACTCTCCAGTGTTCCTTTTCAGTGCCTTTGGACCAGCTCTAGAACTGAGCCCTCACTCCCGGAGAGCCATGATCCACATGCACCATCACTGCATCGTTGCTTGGCAACAGAAGTCCTTGCTCCACTTGCAAGATGGGAAAAAGACAAATGGATAACTAGGAAAACCCCAGCCTTGTAATTTCTCACCCCATTGTGGAAAGGCTCAAAGTGAGCACTCAGCCTTAATGCTATCTCAAAATTGCAGCCTGAAGATATTTTTGTTCCAAGAAAGGAACTATTAGAACCAACCACATTTAAAATTAGGGACCTCACTAGTTCTTAAAGCTGCAAGGGTTCAGGTAGTGATCTGTATTTATAACCCTGATTACATTGTTAACTACTAGGGAAATTCTAGTGGTAAATGATCTGATAGTTAAGCTTCAGGTAAATTGATGTAGGGAAACCAATCAATCACTCTTGCAAACTTTATTGAGGACTTATTAGGAACACTAATAGCTATCATTTAATGAGTACTTTCGAAGTGTGCAGCTTCATGCTAAATGCTCTCTATACATCACCTTGTTTAATGCTTACGACACTCTTGTGAGGTACGATCTATTATTCTTGCCTTAGAGTTAAGGAAATTACTGTGCAAGCAGGTTAAATAAATTGTTCAGTGTCATGCAGAGTGTCAGATCGGAACCTAGGGCTGTTTGACTCCACAGTCTCTTAACCTCTAAGATCATTTGTCTACTCAGCAGCCCCTGTGCCAGTCTCTGAGATGTTTTACAATGCCAGTTATTGCAATAATTCTTATGTAACTTCTATATGGAAGCATACAGCTGATGGACCGAGGCTGCCAGTTTTATTATTTCTATTCCTCTCCTTTAACTTCTTTCTACATTTCTTAATGGTTTGAAAGTCAGGTAGAGATATAGTTCAAATATTGACTCTGCAACATATAAGTTTATGTGAACACTGATTAATCAAGTTGTATTGCCCATAATTACCAGCCGATACTTACTGTGTTAGTTGTATTAATCAAGAACTGTGGAGGACATTATATATATATATATATATATATATATATATATATATATATATATATTTAATTTGCAAGCTAACAAGTGACCTTTCCACACATGCTGACAGAAGACATGAGACTCTTGGGTCAGTAGCAAGGGACTGTCTTACTCATGGTATAGTAGACAATACAAGCTTCATGTTCACATTGGTTTTCCTTGTCCCCAAGTCCCATAGGGTGATGTGAAGTAGCTCACATATATCCCAGATGAGGAACTGCAAGCTTAGAAAACCCCAACTTTTAAAGGGGCTGATAGAAAATGTGCCCAACATTTGCCCTAGAGGGAGACATTATCTTCATCACACTAGCTAGGAAAGAAATCTTCCCTGTGCTCTGGAGGGAGACACTGTACAAACACCCTTGAAAAGTTCATCCACAAAAAGACATGTAGAAATATGAGATAGTCTAGGACAGTGGTCAGCAAACCACGTCTCGCAAGCCATATGTGGCTCTTTGGTCCCTTCAGTGTGGCTCTTCCACAAAATACTGGCTCTTCCACAAAATACGGACTTCTGCGCATGGGCCATGAAGTTTCAATCTGCACTGTACGTGTGCGCCCACATGTGGTATTTTGTAGAAGAGCTACACTGAAGGGGCCAAAGAGCCACATGTGGCTCACGAGCTGTGGTTTGCCGACCACGGGTCTAGGATAATTATCTCCCAACAGTATTATCAAAGTATCAAAAATTTATGAGAAAATTTTCTGCATAGTGTCTACCACAGAGAACCAAAATGTGTTTCTTGAATAAATAAATGAATGAATGAATTCAAACACTTGACTGATAATGGGATCCAAATGAATGGGACTGAGAAACATAACAGAATGGAAAAAACATGCACTTGAGAATCAAAAGTATCTCAATTTCACAGTTGGTTCCATAGTTTATATCTGTGGGAGCTTCTATGAGTCTTACATTTCTCATTTGTAAAATAAAAATCATAATAAAAACACTTCAGAGTTATGATGAAAATTACATGAGACTCTCTCTGTGTGTGTGTGTGTGTGTGTGTAGCTATTACCTGCCACATAGAAAGCAAACAATATATTCTTCTGAACTCTTACTTTAGTGTAAAAAAACAAATTCAAACAAAGCTAAGCAGACAAAAGAGGGAAGGCACATGGACGTCTCCTGGAACCCAAGTGCAGAAAGGCTTCCCGCTCCCAGGAGAGATGGGAAGGGCACTAGGAGAATATGGGAATCCTTTCTGTTTCTCCTTCTGTTGTTCTTTTATTTGTTCATATCATTATTTTTATTATTTATTTTTAAATATAATTTTATTGATTTCAGAGAGAAGAAAGGAGAAGGAGAGAGATAGAAACATCAAGGATGAGAGAGAATCATTGATCTGCTGCCTCTGCATGTCCCCTAGTGGGGATCAAGCCGCAACTTGGGCATATGCCCTGACCAGGAATCAAACCATGACCTCCTGGTTCATAGATCGATGCTCAACCACTGAGCCACATAGGCCAGCATGTTTCTTTCTTTTTTTTTTTATTTAGTGTGACTAATTACTTCCTTTATTCTTCTTCTTATTTTTTTTTTTTTACATTTTCTTTCTCTGCTCCTGGCACACATGGCAGAAGCTGTAGCCACTCCACTACCCCAGAGAATTTTTTTGGACTCCGCCAAACAAAAAAACATTTTTTCTAGTTCTAATATCTTAGGGAAGAGATAGTACTTTGTTTATTGGGTTAGATGTTCACCTTGGATCTATCTACTCTGGCCTTGGGACAGGTTGAGGGAATCATACATAGAAAACCTGTCTCCATGAGCCCACTCCTATGGAAAAGAGATGTGGGAAGGAAACATTTTAAGAAGAGGGGTAGGCAGAAATTCCAACATAGTGCTACTAATTTTATTATTATCCCATGATTTGGGTTTCCATCACTTAAAACCAGTGTCTTGACTAATGCACAGAATCAACAGCCAGGAGGCAGGTCCTACAGACACCTGGAGAGCCTGCTTCCCCTTGATCTAGGAGCAATCAGAAACCATGGAATGGCTTCACTCAGCCAGGATCACATGCAAACTTCACAAGTGACATCCTGGCTACAGTACAGAGGATGGCTGAAAAGGAGACATGAACACCAGTTAAGAGTTTCTGTAGGTGAGGTAATGGTAACCTGGGCCAACAGGGATGATACCCAGTTTCATTCTGTAGTAAAGGACAAATGAGAAATCCAGGAGGAGGAGTTTGGGCTGGGGACTAATGAGTTGACTTAGGGATGAGTGGATGGTGACATACAACTAGAGATGACCAACTGGCAAGTTAAAATCTCAAACATGCTTATTAATATCCAAAAAGTGCAGGTCAAGACATGCAAAACATATAAAGTGTAATAAAGTAAAGGAGAAAAAGCCAAAAACATAAAATGGGCATTGGGGCTTAATAAAGAACTATGAGCACAGTGCCAAAATGTAAGGAACTGATTTGCCTCTTGTTTCTGCTGCTTTGTAACTATGAAAACACCTCTGGAAATTCAAACTGAAGGATAAAGTTAGAGTGAGGTGATCAGCATAAATAAACAACTAATAACCACAAACTTTAGGGAATCCCCTTAGTGAGCCTTGGATTTACCTATCAGGACCACCGACAGGGAGACCTGGGTGGATGACAGTAGACTTTTCTCTATGGCCACTTCTTATTTCCAGTATCCCTTACCTTTTGTACCTTCAGTGGACAGGATGGAATATTCTGAGCATGCCCCGCCCTGTCTTGCTTGTTTGGAAGGATGCTCTACTTTCCTCATGCTGGTCTGGGGTTGCTCTTGTGCCAACAGGATGCAATAAGTACAATAAGGCTGTAGGCTAAACAAAGTTTGGTTTGTTATTTTCTAGAATGCATAGTCATAATAGAGTGTACTGTACACAATGAGAGGGCTGAACGTGGTCCCCTAGTGACAGCTATATTATGGGTGTGACAGCTACCATGGCCACAGTCCCACAACCCCCTCACCACCCCCCCCCAAAAAAACATACACACACAAAACAAAAACAAAAAACAAAACTGCAAAAGTTTGAAGTGTTCCAGAATATACATATTTCTGGGAAAATTCACATGAAGCTGTTAATCTTCCAATAGTTTAAAATAAAATAAAAGCAAAATAAAAGTTTTCCTCTTGCTGCAGCCTGATTTTCATGAAAATACATTGGGGTGAAGAAGAGGTGGGGGCCACCTGCCTATCAAGGTCAGGAAATAGCCTTGCCACTGTTATCTCTCTGATAACAAGGAACCCAGAATTTACTCGTTTAAAAATAAAAATGACAGTAACCAGACTAAAACTTCATAGGATTGATGCATGATTGCAATGATATTTTCCAGTGATATAATCCTGGGGAACTTATTCAAATAATTTATTTTTATTCACCTTCATAATCAAGATGTTAACACATACCTTGGATTGATTTTTATTAACTACAAAGAGAACTACAAAGAGACATGTCAGGCACATCATGGTAAGGGCTCAATAAATGTTAGCTATGAATATTATTATTTTTCTATTATAAACGAGGGAATGGAAATGTAGAACATTTCACAAATGTTTTAAGCTCTCACAAGTAGTAAGTGGAAACATTAGGATTTAGTGGCAGATCAATTAGGGGCCGTTCCAATACAAGGCAGTCTCCTTCCCAATGGCTGTCAGGCCGCACAAGCACAGTCCATGCTGGGCCTGCTCGCCCCCAGATGATGCTGGCTATTCAGGGGGCTTCCACTGTTAGTCCCTAAGCATCACAGACCCCTGGAAGCTTTTATTTATCAAGTATAGAAAAAACACATGATATTAGCGAACCACAGTTATAAATTCAGTTCAGAGGTATCAAGGTGGGAATAATTTATTTGTTAGCTAAAGGGAAAGCAGTTGGACACTATCACAGGTTTTTAAGTGTGGGCAATAGAAGGGCATTTGTGATCACCTACTGCCTTGTTCATGTACCCAAATCAGGAGTCATTTGGATCAAGTATATAGAAAAGAAGTTGGCCTCTAACCTGATGGCAATGATTATTCATGATGCACACAAAAGGGATAATTCTTGAAGTAAATTTTGATCTATGCTGGGCAATGGGGAAAATATAATTAGAGTAACCATGTTTTCCAACTTGGTGTCCCCTTGCTAATTTCTCTTTCTGAACCCAGCCTTTCCCCTTTTTTTTCTTTATAAGTTTACATCTATGAACTTCTTGGTTAATTTACTTATTTGTTGTCCGTCTTCTCAATTTATAAGAAAAATTCTAAAAGATAGCACCAGGTTTGCTCCTTTTTATCCTATTTACGACAACCAGCATGGTACATGGCATAGGATTAGCAAAAACTATTTGTTAAATAAATAAGTACTTTAACATAAAAGTCTGCGTAAAACATGAAAAGTAGTTTGGGAGTCTCATCTATGAGTTTTTAGAACCTCTAAGAATTTGATGTTGGCCTTAATGTCCATTGAATCTCAAATAATCTAAGACAGATTTCTTCACTTATTATTGACATTTTGAACCAGATAATTAATCGTCATGGAGGCTGTCCTGTGTTGTGGGATGTTTAGCAGCAACCCTGACTTCTACCCATTAGATGACAACTGCAAACTTCATCACATGGCCTCTGGGGGGCAAAACTGGGAACCAATGAGCAAGATGACAAATTAAAGCAAGCATATTAGTCACATTAATTTTAAATGCTGAGACTCTTTCCCTTTGCTATTTTATGAATGGATTTTCATTAAAAACAATATTTACAACACTTGTTTTAAGGATGTCTCCAATCTTGCCACACAGGTGAGGGAGTTTTTCAGCAGTTATAATAGCAACAAGAGAAACTTTCTTTGACTGAGATCAGAAGAAGAGGACTTTATTAAAAGGCTGTTAAGAAATTATAGAATTTACAAGAAGGTTGGAAAACTAAGGGCAGAAAATAGTTCAGAACAAGAAAGTTAGGCCTGAGAAACCCAGCCAAATTGATGCGCAGTAAGAGTTCTCTGGGCACTGCTGCTGTTGCCCATGGATTCTGGATGTCTCAGCTCCCATCCCTCCTGTGGTCATCTTGGGCACTGCTACCCTCACACGTGGACATGGCTACCACCACTGCCACTGCCCCAGAATGCATTCCCTGAGGCCCCAGCTTGTCTGTGGTCCTTCTTCCCAATTCAGAGTTGTGCTGTGTGCATGTGATTAGCTGAGATATGTGCCAAGATGCAAGCGTGGCTAGCAAAGTATGACCTGGCCTTTTGGCTTCTAAGGTGGGAGGCAGGTTCTGCTTTTCATCAGAACCATGTGATGGGGAATGCACTCAGAATAAGCAAGGGGTTTAGATGCCAAAAGTTCCAATGCAATTAATATGCACTCACTAATCATGAGATAGACTATGGCAATGATAAAAATGCTCACAGTGGGCCCTGGATGGTTTGGCTCAATGGATAGAGCGTCGGCCTGCGGACTGAAGGGTCCCGGGTTCAATTCCAGTCAAGGGTACATGCCCAGGTTGTGGGCTTGATCCCTAGTGGGGGGCATGCAGGAGGCAGCTGATCAATGATTCTCTCTCATCATTGATATTTCTCTCTCTCTCTCTCTCTCTCTCTCTCTCTCTCTCTCTCTCTCTCTTCTTTCCTCTCTGAAATCAATAAAATATATAAATATATATTTAAAAAAATGTTCACAGTGGAATGGAGCCAGGTGCAGAGGCACCTCCTCTGTTGGAGGACTATACATGTGATATGCTGTGGTGTGTTTATTCCTTTCCTCAGGAGGCACTTTGCAGCCTTTTCCTCTGGGAGGTGGCAGGCCATACACTGAGTTTCACATTGCCACTACCTTTTCTTCCCTTGGCTCTATCTGGGCAGACACATTGTGACACCAAGCCCAGCCATTCTTAGAATAACCAGTAAGCCTTGAATGTGCATAGCAGGGCCCACTGCCTTGATGCTATTCCCCAAGGGCCATGGAGATAGCTCCTAAAGGTGGACAGGCACACAATGTTCCAGCTGTGTTTGCTGGGTCCTCAATTTGACCTCATTGAATTTCAATGTGCAAAGTTGTCTTCTGTGGGCCTGGCCGCACAACCAACAGGCAGAACATTTGGGGATAATTCATGCTCCAGTAGCTTCTCAGTTCAGATGGAACAGCACTAGCTTTGCTAGGGTGGAAAACATTATAAACTGCAAACACATTTGTTCTACAAATGGCTGCTGTACTTAGAGAGAGCAGTTATCCATAATTTTCCTCATTTCCTCCTAAAGTCAAATTGGTTCTCTTTGAACATTTCTTAGTAAAATAAGTCCAGTGAATGTTAGAGCTGGAGGCTGTAAGAGAGCTGTGCTTTCTACAGAGTGGGGACCTAACTTTTCCATGCCTCATTCTTCATTTACAATACAGAGACCACAGTTTATTCAGAATTAGCTAGGTGATGCTGGGGTAACATATTAACCCACAAATCTCAATAATTTAACACTGTAGTAGGTTCCTTCTCGCTCACATGGTATGCCCACCATGTTTTGCTAGGGATTCTGTTCCCATACAGTTCAAAGGCATAGGTATCTATCTATAGGGCATTATATGTACCCAGGGGGCTGGCGCTGAACCAGATTGGACAAGGGTATGCATCAATTTTCTAAAGAATATGAGGACTGAGATAAGACTGCAAAGATGAGGAGGGGTTAAACAGGGTTTGATTAAGTTTTCTTAAACAAAGTACCACAGCAAAAAAGAATAGGGTGTGACAGAACACTAATGTTGCTAATAATGACGATAGAGATACAAAAAGGCAAGAGATTAGACAAGGGAGGGTTAGAGTCATCTTAAAGTCCTTAGACTTATATGCAATGAGCTGTCTTTGAAGGGTTTTCAACCCAGGTGTCAAATGGTCAGACTGTTGCTTCTGAAAAAGTCAATTTAGCTGCAGTGAAGAGAATGCACTTAGTTGGGAGGGATCTGGTGGCAGAGTTTGACAGGAGGTTTTTCATAATCTAGGGTGGAGAAATAAGAAAGGGATGGATAAGAAAGAGTGGATACAAAAAATATTTGGAAGTACAAAGGCAGGTCATACGTAGTGATAGGATGGAGGATGGCAAGGGAAAAGGAAGAGGGTGTCTGAGTTTTTAGTTTGATATCTATTTGGGTAATGGCCTTGAGATACAGAGTAAGGGAAGGTGAACAGTCTTGGGAAATCATGAATTCAGAGTTGGACAAGTCGAGTTTGTGATGCCAATAGGACATTCTGATGATGACATGGAGCAGGCAGTTTGGCCCAAAATTTTGTCATTCAATAAATATGTCTAGGATTAATACATATTTTTGCAGTCATCAATGTACAGATGGTAATAGAAATCTTAAAAGCAGATAAATACTCCTTTTAGCAATATGAACACTGAGGGGATCTGCAGCTCCAGAAAAAGTCTCCAGGAAGCACTTGCATCTGAGGAGTGGATAGTGGAGTAAGAAGTAGACAGTTGGTAAGTAGACTGACACAGACATTTCACAAACGTAGGAAGAAAACTAAGTGTGTAATGGGTCATGGACATCAAGGAGTTATATTGTTTAAAGAACACAGGTCACCCAATGGTACAAAATGCAACAGAATAATCCAAAAAATTAAAGACAGAAATATAGCCATTAGATTTAATAATCATAATGTAATTGGCCACTTTAGTTTCCATCAATGGCAGTGGATTGAATCACTGGATATTTATGAAGAAGCTACTGTGTATCAGACCCCTGGCTTAGCATTGGGAATCAGGGTAAATAAAAAAGCTATCATCAGGTATTACAGAGCTTGAAGTTAACAATAAGCAGTCACATACAAGTACATTATTAAATTTTGATGAGTATTATGAACACAAATCTCTCTATATATATATAAAAACCCAGGGTCTGTCATGTCCAAAATGACCAGAGGGACAACCAGTCACCAGGAAGTGCATGGAGCACCTCTCAACTCCCCCATCCCCACCACCCCTGGCCCGCAGGCTCCCACTGCTGAATGGCCAATGGAGAGCCACAGGGAATTGGGCTGGGCGGCAGCGAAGCGGGACTGGGTATTGGAGAGCAGTGCAAAGCAGACCTCCTTGTCCCTCCCCCCAGCTGGCAGGCTCTGATCAATCCTCAGTTTCTTCTGAAAGGAACATGGCGCCTCCACTGGGCAGTCTCCTGGGACACGGACTCACCACTGTGAGAGGCTCTGGAGCGGAGACTTCAACAAGAACTTCAGCGCCTGCAGCGTCCCTCAGCCTTCACTGTTGGGAGGTGGACAGAGAGCATCAGCTTTAAAGCACAGACACCCTTCTCAGGGAAAAACCGCCACCTCCCTACTCCACAGCTGCTTCCATGTCTGCAAGAAACTGTGCATGCTCCTCCCTGCAGGATGGGCAGGGCCAGAGCCTGAATTGAGCGGTTCCGAGATGGCAACTGGGCCAGGGCAGGAGCAAGGGGGAAGCCCCAGTTCCCTGCACCACCTCCCACAGGCATAGCCCTTCCAGTTGTTATGATAAAAGGAGTTCTGTTTTTCTAACTCCGTCCGGGTAAAGGAAACAAGTGTCTGTTGACTTCCAATCTTACTCTCCCAGTGCCAGTTAATCCCTCTGGATGCATCATATCCAACCTCCAAAGGATCCAAGTGGCAGTTTCAACCTTCGTTCCATAGTTGAGGAAACTGACCACAATAAACACATGGGTCTCATGCCTCAGTGTCAACTCCCATGGAAATCTCTTGGTAATAACTCAGATTATATATATAAGGGTATATTTTCTTCTGTTTTCATGTTTAATTCAACCCCAGGAAATAAATAATTAAATAAAGCATAAAATGAGTTCAGAGGGCTCAGCATTGTATTCCCAGGGCCTTTGGTCCCGGGCAAACTGCAGAGCTCAGTTATCCTGAGATTAAAGAAAAGGAAAGAGAAATGTGAAAGGTTTCCCAGCTCAGTCACAGAGACATCTCATAGCCACATACTAAGGACACGACATTAACTTAGGGGTGGAAAGGACACAAATGGAATAGAAGATGGAGCTATTTCCGTTCAGATTCAAACCAAGTTAACAAGGCAGAAGAAACACTGGATGCCATGGAAGAATAAGATGAAACGGTCCGGTAAAGAGTGTCACAGACCTCGCAGGGACAGCACCTGGGGCTCCAGAGATGATGGGAGGAAGGAGGGGGCTGGGTGAGAGGAAGTGCATGGAAAGGCCTGGGAGTAGGAATAAGAGAGTGATATGTGGAAGGTGAGCCCCACCGGGTGATGACAGGGGGCAAGCCTGTGGGAGGTGGCCAAGTGCCCCCACCTCTGCTGAGGGGTGCATGCGTCTGTCCTGGGAGCTGTGGCTGATGGAGAGGGAGGCTATGGCTCTATGTGGATGAGTTGCCAATGAGAGCCTCCCTGCAGCCACAATACTCGGTGTTCTCAACACAGCAGGAGCATAGGATCATGTACATAACATTATAAAAGAAAAAGCATCCTATTCCCAACTTATTCACAGACTTCTATTTCTGGTATCTATATTCCCAATGTGTCCACAAGTACATTTGGAAAAAGAAAAAAAATCTGTACATGATATGACTTCATTTTTAGAAAAACCAAGTGATCACAACCAGAGCACTTTTAACACCTAATGAACCAAATACACTGATGAACAAAAATAGACCCAGAGACACAGATGCATGAACAGACTGAGGAACCTCAGAGGGAAGGCGGGGAGGGGAGGTGGGTGGGAAGAGATCAAACAATGGCCTGTGTGCATATATGCATTACCCCTGGACACAGACAATGGGGTGGTGAGGGCCTGGGCGGGGGGAGTAGGCTGGAAAAAGATAATGGGAAGAAAGAGGACCTATGTAAACCTTTCAACAATAAAGATTTAATAAAAAGAGTAAAAAATAAAAAAAAAAGTAAAATAAAAGAAAATAAAAGCTGAGGTAACTGCCCTGGCTGGGTGGGTCCATTGGTTGGGGCTTCGTCCTATACATTGAAAGGTTGCGGGTTTGAACCTGGGTTGGGGTGTGTATGGGAGGCCACTGAGAAAGTGGTGCCTGGAAGAGAGGGGTTCCTCAAACCTAAACACAGTCTAGGCCTCGTCCATGATCCCAGGCCCATCCTCTGCTGAGTGAGAAGGGACCTCCCAGCTTCCTGTCGAGTTCCTGGTCTCTGAGGCATAAGGCCGCTTTCCCATGTTCCCCAGAATGCACTGCTCAGTAACCATCTATACTAATAAAAGGGTAATATGCTAATTAGACCAGGTGACCAGACACCTTCCAACTTCCTTCCGGACAAAGCCACAGTGGTGGGGGCCGAGGGAAAGGAGGTTAGGGGTGACCAGGTCGGTAGGGGAGGGCAGTTGGGAGCCATCAGGCTGGCAGGGGAGTGGTTAGGTGGCAATCAGGCCAGAAGGCAGGCAAGCAGTTAGGAGCCAGTGGTCCTGGATTGTGAGAGGGATGTCTGACTGTCACGGGGATGGGGCCTAAACTGGCAGTTGGACATCCCCCGAGGGGTCCTGATTGGAGAAGTTGCAGTGGCTGGGCTGAGGACCCCCCCATGCACGAATTTCATGCATTGGGCCTCTAGTCTATTTATATAAAGAGCCAGGGTCTGTCACCTCCAAAATGACTGGAAGCTCAACCCGAACGCCAGGCTAGGGAGCTGAAGGAGCAGGACGAAAGGTCACCATGAGGGAACCCCTGCCATATCGGGGGCATGGCCAGCCTCCAAACCATGGATATCCCTAGCCCAGGCAGGCCAGCGCCCCAGAGGAGACTCCCACCAGGGTCGGGGTTGTGGCCAGCCTTCAAATTGCGGGGGCCCCTGGCCTGAGGAGGCCTCCTAGTGGAGGATGCCCAAGTCTGTTCTGGACCTAGGGCCGGGCTCTCCCTGTGAGCAACTCGGAAGCCACCAGTGTCTAACTGCCAGTCTCTGGGAGGTGGGAGTGTATCCACTGTCCACCAGAAAGTAGGACCATCAAACTATTCAGTCTCAGTGCAGGCACAGGTCCATGGCTGATGGGGTGGAGGCCAGACCAAAACAAAACAGCAGAAACACCCTGCACACCACAGGGGTGCAGCTGCAGTCCACATGGCCTAGGCAGTGTAGAAAGAGCTACCTTCTCCCGGGTCCTGTGCTGGCACTGCTGCCTTGCTCACCCTCAGGCCCCTCTGAGTCCTGACAGTGAAATGTGTAGGGCATCCTGAAGGAGTTGAGCAGTTCTGGGTGCTTTTGCCCAAAGGCACCCTTTGGGATGAATTCAAAGCCACATCTCACTCCCCATGAGACTGGAAGAACCATGTAAAAGGAATTCAACAAAAGCTTTCCACATCTCTGTTTATTCTTTTGAATCCATAAAACGACCTTAAAAAAAGCATTCAGGCCTAAGAGAGAATGCACTTTCTGGCCAGAGCATGCAGGATTCTTTTGCCCAACAGGTTAAAGGAAGCAGGAAGCTGGCACAGTGGAAACGGCCCCAGAGCCCTGTGAGGAGACCACGGGAATGGCAGAAGTTCCACAAGCCTCTTGCAACCTTATCCTTTGCAAACCACCCTATCCAGCTCCACCAGGACTGGAGGCACCTGGGAGTCACAGCCATGGTTTAGGACAGGGGAAGCAAATCCTGGGGGGAGCCTCTGAAAACATCTGCAATTGATTATAAGACTGGTCTTTATTTAAAAAGAAATAAAAGAACAGCTTTGTTGAGATATAATTCATATACTGTACATGTCACCTAAAGTGTACAATGAACTGGTTTTTTAAAGTAAATTCAGAGTGGTACAATCATCACCATGCTCAATTTTTAAATATTTCCACGGCCCCATCCCCTCCAAAAAAAACTTCTGCCCACTAGAATCACTTTCCTGATCATCTTCCCCCAAAATAGATTGCATTTTAAGAGTGGGTAAAGGAAAGTTGAGGGAAGTTAAAATACTGCACAAAGGATATTGTAAAATGACAAAACCCAAAGTGAAGATCATGTGTTTACTTTTTTAAAATATTTTTTTATTGATTTCAGAGAGAAAGGGAGAGGAAGAGAGAGATAGAAACATCAATTATAAGAATCACTGATCATCTGTCTCCTGCATGCCCCTTACTGGGGATCAAGCCCACAACCCAGGCTGTGCCCCTGACCAGAATCAAATCTGGGACCCTTCAGTCCACAGGCCGATGGTCTCTCCATTAAACCAAACTGGCCAGGGCCATGTGTTTTCTTTAAGTTCTGTGTGGTTGCAATGGTCCCCAAATCTATACTAATAAAAGGGTAATATGCTAATTAGAGTGGTCGTCTTCCGGATGTCCTTCCAGACAAAGCCGCAGCAGCTGCGAAGGCCGAGGCTCAGGCAGCCATGGGCGGCTGCAAAGGGCTAAGGCTCAGGCTGGCAGCGGGGTAATGGGGGCGGTGCCTTCCCCTGATCCACCAGGTAGCCTCCCGCAGAGGGATGCCAGACTGGGGGCAGAGGCACAGGCAGTTAGGGGCCATCAGGCCAGCAGGGGGCCAAGTTAGGGTTGATCAGGCCAGCAGGGGGCAAGGTAGGGGCAATCAGGCCAGCAGGCAGAGCAGTTAGGGGCAATCAGGCAGGCAGGCAGGCAGGCGAGCAGTTAGGAGCCAGCGGTCCCAGATTACGAGAGCGATCCCAGATTGGAGAGGGTGCAGGCCGGGCTGAGGAACCTCCCCTTCGTGCATGAATTTATAAAAATGAGTAGCTATTTAAAAGCAAAGGAACTATTTGCTTTTATTTTAAACTAGAGGCCCAGTGCATGAAATTCATGCATGGGTAGGGTCCCTAGACTTGGCTGGCGATCAAGGCCACCTCCCCGCCTCCCTGCCTCCTCCTTCCCTGGCCACCATGTGCCGCCACCACGCGGTTCCCCGCCTCTCCTTCACTCGCTCCCTCAGTGCCCCTCCACTGCCACTGGTCACCCGCCATGTTCTGTGCCACCCCCTGGTGGTCAGCTCACGTCATAGTGAGCGATTGAACTCCCAGTCTTCTGGTCGAACTCCCAAGGGGACACTTTGCATATTAGCCTTTTATATATAGAGAGAGATGAGCAGATAGCTTTCAGATGCATGTAGGCTAAACATGTTTTATAATCTCTGATTCAGAGACAAGGCCCTGTGTTCATCATACTTGGGCCTACAGCAAGGTAATGTATGCTAGTACCCCTTATGGTTGAGGTGGGGTCTATGTTACTGTTCAGGTGAGTGGAAAGTGGACAGGAGCAGTGTGAGATACTTCCCATGTGACTCTCTAGCCCTTGGGAAACACAAGTCCTAGATATTGGGTCTCTGAGTCATCATCTGGAAGAGAGCCACCAAGGAAAGCTACAATTACGATGTTTCCTGTGGTGTGAGTGAGAAATCAACTCTTTTTTGGTTTAAAACACTGAGACTCCTTGGTATGTTTGTTATTGCCACATAATCTAGTTTACCCTAACAATTATAATCACTATTAAGATATTATATTAATTTATTCATAATACACTTATCAAATTAGTATTCTACTTATTATAATATTTTCAATTGCTTTGTAGTTTTTTTATTCTGTTGTTGCTGCTATTGTTGTCATTTAAATCAGAAATGTGTGCAACAAGACACTGTTGTGATTATCACTTGAATGTCTTCACTTATTTTTGAAGCATAGGATTTGGGCAAAGATAGCACATCTTAAAATCATATTTTTTTCCTATTGATAAGATCTTACACTCAACTAATTTGACCCATTTCCAAACATATTTCTTTGCTTTCAAGATCAAATTTCTCCCCCCTACATGTTCCTCGGAGCACTGGTCTCCTCAAAGAGGCAGGTATTGATTGGAAAAGAAAGAAAGAGAAAATACCTCTGTTTCTTACAATAAATAACTATATCCTCCAATTATTTCTGATGGAATAGAGCATGTAATATGAGGCCTTTCACAATCCTAGAGTGCAAGATTATAGAACTTAGAGGCCATCTACTTTAGCCTTCATTTTCTTTACATACAAAGGCCTTCCCTACCCTGTTCTCTCTTTCACATAAAACCTTCAAAATTTTCTACCTTCCCTTCACCACAGTTGGAGTTTTTCTGCTATTTTCAGCACATTGCCAGGCATATAAAAGCATAGGTTGTGGTCAAATGAGTTTTGAAATCTATTTCTGATAAAATTTTCCTCTGTGATTTTAAAGACATTCCCATAATAAGAGCTTCTAATCTTTATACTTGGGATAATTATTTAACATCTTCAAACCTTCATTTTATCATCCATAGAATGGGAATGAAAATGACATTGAATAATACATGTAACACACTTCATACAGATTTGGGCACACAGCCTTAAATATGAGCTATAATGAACAAAAAGCTAACTACCATGTAGAAGTATCTAATATATGCTGGACATTATTTTTTAACAGATTATCTTTCATCCTTAAAAGACTGCTTTCAAAACTTTTTGTGAGGATGGAAATGTATATCTGTATGGGTGTGTCTTACTTTTTGCATATATCTCTAGGGTCCTTGCATATGCTACGTCCTCTTTGTAGAAGACTTAATTTCTCCCCACACTGTGGGATTTCATGCAGAAAAGAATGCTTTCTGGGCGCATCCCCAGTAGGAGATGTGCATGAGGCAGCTGATCGATGTTTCTCTCTCATCGATGTTTCTAGCTCTCTATCCCTCTCCCTTCCTCTCTGTAAAAAATCAATAAAATATATTTAAAAAAAAAAAAAAAAAAAAAAAAAAAAAAAAAAAAAGAATGCTTTCTATTAACTCCCTCCACCTTCACTCAATGCAGCTGGATCAGGAGCCCTCTCTTTGTCTCCATCTGTGACATGTATAAAATTCGTCATCCTTGGAAGGTACCTCCTCATGAACAAATTATCTGCATGCTTATGCACCTTGTCTCAGGAGCTTTGCCTTAGCTATTACTTCTACCTGAATGATATTACTCCAGATACTCCTTATGTTTGCCTCTTCACACCCTTCAAGTCAGTTGTTACGAGTATATGGAGGTCTTTTACAATTTAAAATAAAGCAGACCTGCCTTATGCCTAGTTACTCCAGATCACTCTCTCTCACATGACCTTATTTCACCTGTACCTGAATGTCATCTAATTTATTTGGCTGCCAATTTATTGTCTCTCTGCAACCAGAAATAAAGTGCCTTGAAGGCAGGCATTGCCAGTTTTATTTATGGCTGCACCTCCAGCACCTTGACAATGCTCACTGCATAGTAACTGCTCAATAAACATTTGTTGACTGCCTGACAGTCACCTCACTAGAAAGCAAACCTTTAGAATGAAAGCTGTGCCTTTACATGCTCAGCTCCTAGTGCAATGTCCAGTGCATGTTATGTGTTAAAATATATATTGATCAAATGCATGCCTTTTTAATCAGCCAGTCAAAAACTGGTTATTCATTGGGAGGTCAAGAAGGCAACCAATTCTGTGGAGTGTAATTACTAAAGAGAGTGTCATATAGCTACTCCTGGAAAACTACAAATAAGTGATTAAGATACTGAAGAAAAGGAAACCAGTTATTTGCACATAGTACAAGCTCAACATATGTTTATAACATTGACTTAATAAAATGTGTCCTATACTTCAACACTAATTCACTTTAAAAAAATTACCATTTGAAACCTGCCATAGAATCACCTGCTGCTTCATTCAAATGGGGGGTGAGTTGCTCTGTGACAGGTGTCTGACAACATGCTAATAGCCAGACCTATTGAATGCACAATACTGACGTTCAGGAAAGCTTTTCTTTTCTCCCTTGCCCTACCCCCACTTCATAAAAAGAATACCACTCTCCTGAGAGGATTACAATAGCAGTCCACAAATGAACCCTCTCTTCCTTTGAGAGAGACTAACTGTAGGGGAAAAGATAATCACTTAGTGCCTTTATCTCCAAATTATTTGTAATAGAATCTGAAGTCACACCACAAGGTCTTTCATGAGGATGTCATAAATTAAGATGCATTGGCGTATCTGGTGCATCTGTTCCATTCTCTGGCCCTTTGTCTTCTGCAAAGAGCACACCAACCTCAATACCCACCAGACAGCATTTACGCAAATGATGTCGTGGTCTATAGCATTAATATTCAGTGATTGTCTGTCATAGACACCTTACTGTACATCTGTTATGCAAATGTATGTTAATTCTTACTCCCTGACAGCTGCCTAGCTTCCCTCCCTAAAATGATCTTTTCCATTTTGAAGTTTGCAATCTGTTCCCAAAAATGTTAATCCAACAATTAGCTGAAATTGCTAAACAGAAATTGTACATGTTCAGTCTAAAATAGAAGGTAGCATTTAAAAATAGATGGTGAACCTTCTTCCCACGTTGTTTATTTCATATGTGTTTCTGTCTGGTGTAAACATTGATCTCTCCACAGGTTGGCTAGGGGCAAGTGACAGGTTTACCTTCCCCAGTCTTAGGAGCTTGACAAGAAAGGACGGTATTGCCATCCCTGTTATTGAAGGGACTTGGTACTTAAAGATGCTGTTAGTGCTACACAGAGTTTCTCTCCATGCCTGAAACAGCTTTGTTTTCCCCATGAAAATAATTAGTATCAAGCGCTTGGATATTAATACATGGCAACACAGATGCATAAAGTGATGAGTGATTGTAGAAAGAGATCTAAGAGAACATCCACTGGGACACAGAACACTGTAGACACTCTTTGTATGAGTTTGATGGATGTTCAATGAAGGATGCTTCCATATTTCCTATCTATATTCATTTTGAGGAATAGGTAGAGGACTTTGGGACAATAATAGAACTATCTAGTAAGAACTTTAAAGGGATTGTGGTGCTTGAGATAATAATAATAATAAAAAAGATAAACACTGAGTGAAAACCTACTAAGATCAAATATACACTCTTATCTGACCTATGAGAACTGGTCACCATGTTGGCCACATGAGTTAAATCTTAACATTATTGTGGGTTATCATATACAGTTCATGTTAACAATAAGGCTAAAAATGAGGAAGGATTTTTGCAAACCCATAGGGCTGCCATGACCTTCAACCAGTGCCTTTTTCCTGGTTCCTGTACTGAGGAAGAACATTGACAAATGGAGAATGAAAAACGTGTGCAGTGAAGAAGTCACTGATGTCTGCTTTAATGGGGCTCTTTCTGACTCTGATCTGTATTTCTGACTATGGCTGTCTGATGCTTGGCCTGCTGCAAAATCTAAAGCCCGACTAAGAGAAAGGGACTCGAATCTGCTCTGCTTCAGCATTCGGAGGACTCAGGATGTTAACAGATGGGATTCCTATCTCACCAGAAGAGTCCATTTCTAAAATGATGCTGCTAAACCAGATAATTCTCAAGGTTCTACTCTATACTAACATTTTTTTCTTTGAAATTATTTTCTGTATTAGCAATAAGACAATGGATGGGCTAAATATATTTAAAATATCTTGGCTATATTATTCAGTGACTCTATCATTAAGATGAATATGGAAACACAAGCATTTTTCAGTGACTCTATCGTTAAGATGAATATGGAAGCACAAGCATTCATTTGTTTTTACAGGAGTCTTTTTTATCATTATTTTAAGGTATTCCAAGATTTCCAAATGTTATAATTCCATTTTATTTGCAGTCATACAAATAAACATGATCCTAGAATCTATAATAAGTTGTTATAATTCCTCATTTAAATGCTATCAATTGAATGGGGTAAAATAGCAGAATTTTATAAATTATTCTGAAGGTCCAAATACAGCTTTATGTAACTTTACTTAGATACTTATTTTTAAAGCCAACACATGTAGAGAATTCACTATAAGGCACTATCTAATTAATATATATAAAAAGGGGAATAAAGTGGTTAAATATTTTGTTCAAGTTCATATGGTTAGTAAGCATGATAGCTGAGATTTGACCTTCGACTGAATCTCTCACTTTTTATATTGCTAGTCCCTACAATAGCTTTTTAATTGTTTTTTAAAGAAAAGAAAATTAAGCCTGCCCAGTGTGCCTAAGTGGTTGAGCATTGACTTATGAACCACAAGATCAAGGTTCGAATCCCAGTCAGGACACGTGCCTGGGTTGTGGACTTAATCCCCAGTGTGTGGTATATAGGGGGCAGCCGATCAATGATTCTCTCTCATCATTTATGTTTCTATCTCTATTTCCTTCTCCCTTCCTTTCTGAAATCAATAAAAATATATATTGTTAAAAAGAAATAATTTACATTAGTCAATCCTAAACCTGGCTTCCCATTCCTTGCTGCAGAAACCACAATAAAAATGCTTGCTCACAGTTCCTCTCTCTCTTGCATCCCTATATGGCCCTGCATGGCTTGCTGTATTTTCTCTAGGGAATGGTCAGAATAATAAAACTGTAACACTTTTTATTTTTATTTATTATTATTATTCTTAATCCTCAGCTGAAGATATTTTTCTTTTTTTTAAATTAATAATACTAGGTAAACTTTATTTTTTTTAATATTTTTTTTATTCTTAAATTATTACAAAGAGTATTACATATTTCTCCTTTTTTTCCCCTGCCCTTGACAATCCCCTGGCCTCCCCTACCCCCCAGAGTCTTATGTCCATTGGTTATGCTTATATGCATGCATACAAGTCCTTTGCTTGATCTCTTACAACCCCCCCCTACCCCCCACCCTACCCGGCCTTCCTGCTGTAGTTTGACAGTGTGTTCGAGGCAACTCTGCCTCTGTATCTATTATTGTTCAAAAGTTTATAATGGGCTCTATTATCCATGAATGA
Source organism: Myotis yumanensis (assembly GCF_028538775.1). NCBI lineage: Eukaryota > Metazoa > Chordata > Mammalia > Chiroptera > Vespertilionidae > Myotis > Myotis yumanensis. Next base: position 233,672,515 of record NW_027223752.1, on the reverse strand, counting down.
GTGAGATCATGTGGTATTTTTCCTTTATTGACTGGCTTATTTCACTTAGCATAATGCTCTCCAGTTCCATCCATGCTGTTGCAAATGGTAAGAGTTCCTTCTTTTTTACAGCAGCATAGTATTCCATCGTGTAGATGTACCACAGTTTTCTAATCCATTTATCTACTGATGGGCACTTAGGCTGTTTCCAAATATTAGCTATGGTGAATTGTGCTGCTATGAACATAGGGGTGCATATATCCTTTCTGATTGGTGTTTTTGGTTTCTTGGGATATATTCCTAGAAGTGGGATCACAGGGTCAAATGGGAGTTCCATTTCCAATTTTTTGAGGAAACTCCATACTGTCTTCCATAGTGGCTGCACCAGTCTGCATTCCCACCAGCAGTGCACAAGTGTTCCTTTTTCTCCACATCCTCTCCAGCACTTGTCGTTTGTTGATTTGTTGATGATAGCCATTCTGACAGGTGTGAGATGGTACCTCATTGTTGTTTTGATTTGCATCTCTCGGATGATTAGTGACTTTGAGAGAGACATATGAAGATATTTTTCCATTGATTTTAGAGACTGGAAGAGAGAGGGAAGGACAGAGAGATATATCAATGTGAGAGAAACACATCAATTGGTTGCCTTCTGCCTGAGCCCCAACCAGGACCTGGTCTAGGGAGAAGCCTGCAACTGAGGTATGTCCCCTTGACCAGAATTCAACCTGGGACCCTTCAGTCCACAGGCTGACGCTCCATTCCCTGAGCCAAACCGGCTTGGGATGGTAACACTTTTGATTTCTCTCTCTTGATCTACATCTAGCCTCATCATACCTTGCTCAAGATAATATGGTTAAAATAGGTGGTGAGACATTTAGAGATAATAATTCACCCAACTTTACTCACTGTAACTCAGTCAATAGCTCTAAAAGACTACCACATTTGGTCTCATGACCAGCGAAGAGCATCATTCCTAGGCTTATGTTCCTTATTTTGCTTATCCGTAAAGAGGTGACAATAACTTCCATCTCATAAAAGTAGGGATGAGGTTCCAGTGAATGAACATATGCTACAAAAGCTTAATGTTATGCTTGATTCAAGTGCTTAAAAAGCCTACCTAAAGAAATAAGAGGGGCATATATCTTGTCTCAAAGTTTAGAATCATGTATATCTGTATGGAAAATAATATAATACTTAATGAATAATAATACAAGAATAAACTGTGTTTTACATACTCACAAATATAAACTTACTTTTGCCCCACCCTTCACAAATAGTGTAGGAGTTTGTTTCCCCAAAGTGCCTGCTGATGTAAAAAGAACTGCTCCAATGAAGTCCATTTTAAAGACAGAAAAACTGAAGCATAATTAATTACATTGTCTGAGATCTCTTGCTGGAACTGAATAAAATATGTTGCTCAATAGAAAGCTTTGTGGCCATCGATCTACGCCAAGTTGTATTTTTGGTGGAACAGAGCAGCACTGGTTAGTAGGTACAACACTGTAGGAGTCAAGAAAACAAAGCCACAATCATTTTTCTACATTTTTATGAAAAATTGATGTCTCTTTCTTTACCCTTTGCAGCAATCCATGACACTGAGGTGATTATATCATCATTTGTACCATGTATTGAATAAATTATTTCATAGGACATATATCCTCTGATCTTTCCTGTTAAGGGCTTGGAGTGGTATTTTGTTGTTTTACCATTTAACCTCTGCTCTCTGGGGTTCTGACCAAAGCTGTTATACAACCCATGAATTGTCAGATAAATAAATTGCATAGTGTTCATAGCTGGACTTTTATTTCATGAGTCAAGGCTCCATATAATGGAGTATAAGAATGAAGTTTAGAGATGGAGCCTATTTCATTATAATTACTCCTCAATGTATAGAAAAGCCAGAGCCCCAAATGAGGCCACAGAGATCTGTCCTCACTAGGAGGAAAAGCCTACCCAAGTCAATGTACCACAAGCAAGGATGAAAACCACATGTAGACAATGATGCTTAAAGCCCAATAGTAAAACATGCTGCAGTAAATACTCTACATTTACACATTAGAGCCTTTGCCTCACTTTGAAGAAGCTGCAAATGGAAGAGTGCAGGGAGGCCAAAGCACGGGGCAAAGGGTGGAAGATTCCCTCTAGAAGAGATGCAGGGATCATCTCTGTTCTCTATATTCACAAGAAATGTCTGAGACAGACATGGTAGAATTTGTTGCCCTCATTTTTATAGGTCAAGGAAATGTAAACCCAGTGCAATTTTATGTCTTGGTTAGAACATTCCTATTGTAAAGAGTTGCAGCAGAGCCTCAAAGCCAATTTTTCTGCCTCCTACTTAACAACTTCTTTCCATTTCCCCTGATGGTGTCTGGGCCTGGCTCTCACTTTCAAGCTTCACTGACCCTGAATGATGCACGGGGATTTGCTCCGGGCACCTGAGTCCAGGCTGAGGTCAAGGTGCCAGATTCACTGTGGGCTTTCCATCTACCTCGGGTACAGTTCAATAGGGCCCCAATCACTGCCCAATGAGCTGCTTACATTGGTATTATGATTTATCCTAGAGACAAGAACCAAGAAGTATCCATTCTCTGTGAAGCTGTTCTTTGATGACAAGATCCCTCTTCACACAGCAGTCGTGGCCCCTGGGCTGACTTCAGTGTGGAGATGGAGTCCTCAGAATGAGAGAACAGCTGGAAAGAGGATGCCAAGTGGAAGTGCAGCCACACCCAAACTTAGTGTAACTGTCCCCACCGTGGATGTGACCAACCTCCCTTTCCTTTAGTGCCAACTTTGGAGCCTTTTTTGGTTTGTTTGTTATATTACACTAGAGGCCCAGTGCATGAATTTGTCCATGGGTGGGGTCTGGCCAGCCCACCCCAATCAGGGCTAGGCCTGTCTGGATAAGGAGATGGTGGGAGGTTGGCCAGCCAGCCCACCGTGATTGGCCCGATCAGGGCCGGGCAGTCTGGGGGAAGGGGCCATGGGCAATTAGCTGGTGGGCCCTGCCCTCCATTGGGGTAGGGGGGCTGATCTGGGGTGGAGCTGGGTGAAGGGAGGGGCTGTAGGAGGTTGGCCGGCCCCACCCACTATTGGTGTAGGGGGTGGCAATTAGGGGTGGGGCCGGCCGGGGGGAGGGGCTGTGGGCTGATTAGGGTGGTAGAGGTCCATTGAGGGTGGGACTGGCCAGGGGGAGGGGCCGCAGGCAGTTGGCCATCTGGCCCTGGTCCTGATCTGGGTGGGGGGGCCGATCTGGGGTGGGAACAGGTGGGGGGAGGGGCTGTGGGCAATTGGCCGGTGGGCCCCACCCCAGATTGGGGTGGGGGCTAATTGGGGGTGGGGTGGGCCAACCTCCCATGGACCCTCTCCCAGCTGCTGATCCCCAAGGGCTGTGGGTGGTGGGCTGGCTGGCCCTGCCCCTGATTGGAGTGGGGGGTTGATCAGGGCAGAGTTGGTGGGGGGAGGGCCCTCAGGCAGTTGGCTGCAGGCCATTCCCCCTATTGGGGCAGGGGGGAAATCAGGGGGCAACAGCTGGGGGAAGGAGCCGCAGGAGTTTGGCTGGCCAGCCCCACCCCCTGATCAGGCTTGTTTGCTGGCTGCAGTGGGTGTCATAGTGACCGGTCATTCTGGTTCTTATGGTGTTAAGGTCACTGGATTTTTATATATATATAGATTGCCATTGACAGCCATTTATTTGATGCCTTTGAAGCCAATCATTTGTTGGCTAATTAGGAAGGTCAGTTAAAATGGAGAGTCAAAAGAAATGATGCATGACTACCTTAAATATTTTGCTTTAGCTTATAACGGGATAGGATACTCATTTAGTAATGTTTGGATTTAATGGCAAAACGTTTGATTTAAATACAGGTCTTCTGATTGGATTGCCACATTAATTTTCCTGTGTAAACTTTGTTCCTAATGAATTCATTATGACTTCCAGTTTCATTTTCCTTAAAGTGAACTAAGATTTAAAGACATTTGTGAGGTAATGTGAATTCAGACTCTTTCTAAATTAAAACTATTTTTTTTCCATTTGTTTATTGTGTCTTGCCACAATTTAATCTGATACGACTTAGCACTATCCATTCTATGCAAAGCATTAAATTAAATCAGGTTTTATAGGAAAAATAGACTTAGAACAAATGTGTTCCAATGAGAAGAAGGTGAGGTGGGGTTTATGTCTTTGATGGAGTTGGCCTCATCACTTTCAGCAGAATATGTTCCATCAAAGTGCCTTATCTCACTGAACCTTAGTTTCGGGTGACAAGGACAATGATGAGTAACTACCTTGCAAAGCTATTATGCAGTTTCAATGAGTTGATGGCTGTGAAAGATAAAAAAGAATTACAATGTGGGAGAGAAGGAGGAAGCTACAAATGGAGCATGAGGACGGCTGACCCCCTTTGCAGAATTTCCTCTTGCCACCAGAGGCCAGAGCTACAGAACAGAGACACTAAATTGCCATCTCATCAGAGTGTATGGTGAATACCAATGAGTGTGGCAGAAGGTCAATGCCTGAGACTTCAATAACGATAAATCTTGGATCACTGGACAGAGTGAGGTCAGGGTGCCCTGCCAGGAGCCAATTTCTTCATTTAGGTCATATCAGGAAGAGGAATCAGTATCACAGATGGAAAAAATCAGTAGAGACTTCCTGAAAGCAGGGTTCTTGGCCTGGTCAGGAAACATAGGTAAATATGACTGAGTTGTAGGGACTGATGGAAGGTACTTCAGGCAATAGCACAAAAAACCAAACAAGGAAACTGTAGCACGCATCTCACGTAGAACCACAAAACAAAGCTATGACAGTGCTCCTGAGAAGTTTTTCTTTTCCTCCATCCTTTCAGAACAAAGCCAGCTTTGATTTAATCTATTTATCCCCCAGCTCTCCACGGGGTGCAAACAAACATGAGTCTGACTCAAAGGGCTGTTTGTTTTTCTAGCAAAAGAGATTTCTGTGGCGGAAAAAAAATGAATCAGGAACACTTATAGAACCAGGGAGAGGTGTCATTGGCATTTTAGAGTTTTCACACAAATTAGCAAGGGCCTCATTCATTCCTTTTTTCCCTTTCTTTTCTCAAAAACACAGCTTGGTATTAAGGAGGCAAAATAAATGTGCTGGAAAAAATCCAGCATTTTTTTTTCTTGTTGTCTAGTTGGAGGAATCTATAAACAAGAAAGAGAACATCCGCAGATCTACCAGCCAACCCTGTGTCTCACCCTCTGACCCAGAAAATACAGGTTCTTGATTAATATGATCACTAATCAATGAAGTAGAAAGATGTCTTCAGAGATTGTTCCCAAAGGTCCCAGGTCTAAGGAGCTAAGTCATTTTTATGTTCCAAAATTATCCATTTAGGGTGTTAGTAAGGATATCTGAGACTCCTTTAGTAGACAAATATGAACCAGAAACAAATTGAACTCTGTATTCTTAGAGCAGTCACTTTGAAACATAGCTGTGATTTGAGAAACTCAAAGAACATTGGACTTTGAAAGGCTAGTTTGAAAGTATACTCTAGAATTAGTTTAATTTTTATGAGGACACAGGTGATATGGGAGGAGGGAGGGCAGGCAGTGCATTGGTCATTTTTAATGTCTAAGCAAAAACTTCTAGTTTTCTAAAGAATTATTCCCAAAGACGAGAGGAAATTTTGGACATCTAGCTCATGTTGGAAAGACTAGTCTTGGGAATGCATTTCAGAGCCACACTAGAGATATCGCTGGCAGTCAGAACTGTAGCAACTTCTTTTTTTAAAATATATTTTATTGATTTTTTACAGAGAGGAAGGGAGAGGGATAGAGAGTTAGAAATATCGATGAGAGAGAAACATCGATCAGCTGCCTCCTGCACACACCCTACTGAGGATGTGCCCGCAATCAAGGTACATGCCCTTGACTGGAATCGAACCTGGGACCTTTCAGTCTGCAGGCCGATGCTCTATCCACTGAGCCAAACCAGTCAGGGCAACTTCTAAAGTTTATAGATGCACAAGGACATATACTTCCATCAGAATGCAGTAGCAGAATGCAGCATGCCCTGCACATGACTGCCAGGGATTCTCAGAATAAGTCTTCTTCCTGGGGACATGTTACCTTCAGAGTAATGGTTATACCTGGAGAAAGGGAGCAAATGGGTTCAAGGAGGGACGCAGCTGCAACTACATATAATCATGTTAACAAAAAGGTTCAAAATAAACATATAAAAATCGTCACATGTTAAATCTCGTTGGGTATAATTCTCTGTATGCTTGAAATATTTAATTATAAAAATATGAAGAATTAGAGCTATTTCAAGTTTCTTATCCTGCTTGTACATGGAGCACAGGTTTCTGGTGGGCTGTGGACTGGTGTAAAGAAAACACATGCTCACACAAACACTTAGATGTGAAAACACACAGGAGCATGATTACATTAACTATGCATTCTAGTTGACCAAGAATATAAACCCTATCAGCAATGAGGTATTAACACGGCAGGGCAGCTGTGGTCCAAATTTAGCTTGGTTTTTCTTGGCCCCCAGAACCTGTTGGGTTCTCAAGGCTGATTGTCATCCCCCTTGCAAGAGAAGGTATTACAGGATGGATAAAGTTCAATTTTTGCCAAACCATTGTCAATTTTATATATGACCTAAGAGCATGATTCTAAAAATTCTTCCAATAACACTGAATGTGCTTCTTTTAAAAAAATGTTATCTAATGTTGAGTCTCTTTCTTGATCTCTTTCTAGGACCAAGCTCTGAGTCAGCAAGGTTGCACACTTACTCAGGAAAGAAAACTGTGTCACTGTCCGGAATAACTGTGCCCTTAGGTTTTTAGAAATTTGAAAACTCCTTTCACAACCTTTTAAACTAAAGATTAACAGAGGAAGTGGCAGAATTTTTCTAAGATTTAAAAAAAATATTTTTTATTGATTTCAGAAAGGAAGGTAGAGGGAGGTAGAACATAATTAAGGATAATTGATTAGATGCCTCCTGCATGTCCCCTACTGGGCACTGAACCTGCAACCTGGGCATGTGCCCTGACCCAGAATAAAATCTTGACCTACTGGTTCATAGGTTGACATTCAACCACTGAGCCACAATGGCCAGGTTTTTCTAAGATTTTGAACCTCTACATTGTTTTATAGAAACATATAAACAATATGGATCTTTAAACATAATTTACATATGGCATGATTCCAGTTTGTAAAAAAATTTGTGTGGTTAGGTATAAGATTAGAAAAAATGTCTGAATGAAAATATTAAAAGCCATCAACTCTTTGTAAATATATTTTCATTGATCATTTTGTATTTTCTAAAATTATTAAAGAATTTTGTTTTTATAATAAAAGTATATTATTTTATAGAAACATATAAGCAATATAGGCATCCTATCTAATAATAGACAAACATGGTAATTAACCATACCTCCGCTACGCTTCCCATTGGCTAATCAGCAGGATATGCAAATTAACTGCCAACAAAGATGGCAGCCAGCAGGCACGCAGCTGAAGTAAACATGAGGCTTGCTTGCTTCAGTGATGGAGGAAGCCAAGGTTCCCCGCCTGCCATGGCCCAGATCTGAGCTCTGGAAGCAACAATGTTTCAATTATAGAAGCTAAACAAACCCCAGATACCTGCTTTCAGCCAGCCACGGCCTCAGAGCTGGAGCCGGGCCTCAGAGCTGGAGCCGGCTCTCAGCTCCAGTGACAGCTATAGAAGGTAAATAAATCCCAGAATAAAAAAAGAAAAAAAAAGAGAAAAAAAAGAGGCTGGGAGCTTCAGTCGCCCGCCAGCCTGAAAACGGCCCTCAGTCCCTCACCCAGGCTGGCCAGGCACCACAGTGGGGACCCCCACCCTGACCTGGATCACCCTTCAGGGCAAACCAGCCGGTCCCCACCCTTGCACCAGGCCTCTATCCTATATAGTAAAAGGGTAATATGCAAACTGACCCTAACAGCAGAAAGACTGGGAATGACTGGTCACTATGACACACACTGACCACCAGGGGCAGACGCTCAATGCAGGAGCTGCCCTCTGGTGGTCAGTGCGCTCTCACAGGGGGGAGCTCTGCTCAGCCACAAGCCAGGCTGATGGCTGCCAGTACAGCAGTGGTGGTGGGAGCCTCTCCTGCCTCCTCAGCAGCGCTAAGGATGTCTGACTGCAGCTTAGGTCTGCTCCCTGCTGGCAAAGGGACATCCCCCAAGGGCTGCCGGGCTGCCAGAGGGACATCTGATTGCCATCTTAGGCCCAATCCCCTGGGGAGCAGGCCTAAGCCAGCAAGTGGTCACCCCCAAGGGGTCCCAGACTGCGAGAGGGCACAGGCCGGGCTGAGAGACCCCCCCTACCCCCGAATGCACAAATTTTTGTGCACTGGGCCTCTAGTTTAACATAATATAAAATATTTATAAAAAGCAGAAAAAATATCTGCACCATTTATATATTCTATAAATATATAAAATTTATAAAATAAAAATTAAATATCTCACAAATTTATTTGGAGAGTAAGGAAAGGCTTAACATTAGCAATATCTGTTGTGTATATTTCTTCTTTATAAACAATGGGACATTTCCCTGCAAGCTTTGCCTTTCAGACTGTATTATTTTTCAGAATGGCAATATTAAAAAATTCAGTACTCATTATCTCTTTTTTCTTCAAGACAATGTCTTATAAAACCAATTTCTTGTTGAAGTCCTAGGCAGGTGCAGTGACATGGATGTAGCTGTCTTGTGGAAGAAAGATTACGATCATGGCCACTAAGCATGAGGGCCATCTGGATGGGACCAGGGCTTCTCTATAGACCATCGTTGTCCTCAGTTGCCCCTTCATCACAGAGCCACATCTGACAGATTTCTAATACAGACAGCCACCTGCAAGCAGAACTCTGCCCAAACCCAGCTGAGCTTTCATTCTGTGGCTTTGTTCTCTTGTATTTCCACATCCAGAGAGTGGCTCTTCTCCTGATGTCAACTTCTGAATTCCCTGACTTACCATTAGCCTTAGGCAACTGCAGTGAAGGGTCCAATAACTTCCAGAAACCTGCGGCACTGGAGGCATTCAAGTCTTTCCTGGGTCTCTCACTCTTCATTGCTTTTCCATCTCTTTTCTCAAACCACATTTACTTCCAGGCACTTTCTTCCATTCAATCTTATTTCTCAGTATTTAAATTCCCCAGTATATTTACATTTAAATTGAGTGCTGAGGTCTTTTGGTATTTGAAAAAGCTTTTGAGATTTTTAATGAACTTCTAAAAGGTTCTTGAATTGATATTTTGCCAAGAGTAGGTCTATTCTGAAAAACAGGAAGTTTGGGTTCAATTTAGTACTATCCATCATTAATCCAGGACAAATTGGAGCCTTCAAAAATCTCCAATTGTTCCCCTGCTCCTTAGCCTCACACTAAAGGCATCTGCTGATGGGCCCTGCCTCCCATGTCAGGTTCATTTCCACCCTGCAGAAGCCACCCAGGCCAGCCTACTCCTTCCCAGACGTATACCCTCACATTGTCATTATCCTTGTCTTGCCTCTTACTTTCCCTTGGCCTGGGACTGCCTCCCCCTTTTAACAACTATCTTTCCAAAGTTCATGGGCTAAGCTCAACATCAATTTCATCATGAAATTTCTATTTTGCCTCTGGAAAATACAGGGAAAAATACATGCATTCATCTCCCAAATGCCTGATTTGATGTTTTACCTGAAACTTCAGAAGCCATAGGAGTAAGGCGCATGTAATACAATTTCATTTTCATAAGGTAAAGCTTATGATTTCTTTCATGTGATAATTGTGTCAATAAAGTCATGTTTATGAAGTTTTTGAGGTGTAATTAGAGTCTTTATAGCTCTGGAAGTTAGGGAATGTTATTCACTCTCTCTACCCCAGAAGTCTCATCTGAATCTCAGGTTTAGTAATAGGCACTCTGAAAATATTGTGAGAGGGATTGAAATCTATGTAAAACCTTAGAACATTGTTAGGAAAATATCAACAGCTCAGGAAAAAATGTTCATTATTTTTATTAACAAATATCCTCACCCCTTCTCCATGCTTATTTGAATAAAGTCTGTGTAAAACTGGATGCACCTGTGTAGGTTCTTTGCCTTCCTTAAACATTTTCTATACTTGATAACAAGGGTCATATTCTCACAAAGCCAAAGACCATGCATGGTATGTTATAAACTTTCAATACACTATATATTCAATACAATAAAATTAAACCTAGAAAACAATATAAGTTTTGGTATATTTTAATGGCTTTATACTTGCTGTTATTTCAAAATTTCAACAAATAAAACTACTAAGGAATGTGAATGACAAAGTTTGACATTGAAATGAAAATGACTATCACCTACCTTCCACTCTACTGCTTCTTTTGGAAAATGGAAAAGCCCCCCCCCCCCCCGCCCCCCCAGATAACATGCTGGTCCCTTTAACTTCTGGCTGCTTTAGTTTTGTTTGGAAGGCAGACTACGATAGAGTGTGTGTTATAGACAGATGACATTTCTTTTTCTAATTTAGATGAAAGAACTATGAAATATTGATATTTGGTGGAACATACTAAGCTGTTCCAAGCAAAGACTTTTGATCCTGAATGTAGACCTGCCAGGACTCTGTATTCCAGATTGATAGATGATATTGTCAGCATCATATTTTCATTATTTTTTGTTCTCCTGTTCTATGTGCCAAGCCACCATTAGATTACAGATACTAAATGTTGAATAAAGTCAAACATCTATGAATTAGAAATGAGTTCTTTTCTTTTATATTCACTTTTCGCATCCCATGCTACATTTTTCATCATTCATCTGGTTATGTCAGTCTCTCATTATATCTCTCTTTTTTATCTTTCTCTAGGTTCCTTACATTTTAAAGCAGACAGGGTAGAAAAATAACGTGGCTCTGAGCTGGGAGCCTAAAATCCTAGTCTTGGTTTCTGATCTGCTTTCCACTTGCTTCATGACCTTGAGAACTGGGTTTTCTCACCTCTCAGTAAACAAAATATACCAGGTTATCTCTAAATTTCTTTCAATTCCTCTATTATTTTTTTATTTTTATCTAGAGATTTGACCCCTTGATACTCTATTCTGAAAAATAAATCCTGACCCCCAACTTTTTTTTACTTGACAAGTATTTTAATTAAGTCTCTTTCTTCTTTATCTTCTACTCAAGATTGTTTTAAAGATTAATGAATTAATCTGCACTAAATATCCTACCATAATCTCATTTTTTAAATCCATGTTTTGTTTTGTTTTACCTTCTCCCCTTTCCTTCTACCATCCATGTTTTTATTCTTTTCTCTATTCCAAAGCCCTCTTTGAAACCCCCATTATTTAATAACCTAAAATGTAATTCATTAGTGAGATCTTTCATAAATTAATTCAACAGGTATATAGCTACAATGGGCCAGGCACTGGGTTATTTCACTGTTTTGAAGAGCTCAATAAATAAAAGTCACATTCTCCGCCTGAGCTTGAAAGTAGTTGAGACATAGATTAAAGAAACTGAGAAATGATGATCAAAACATCTTGATAAAGCTGTTGGAAGATGCTACTTTTAGTCTGTTAGCCAACTGACCAAAGGGGGAAAGTGATATTTCCACAAATCCTTCTCCCAAATTCATCCAGCCACTGAATTTCTTCTCTGCCCTTGGGAAAGAGTAAGTGTGAGAGTGGAATTGAGGAGAGGGCAAGAAAGAGGCCAGAGTGTTACTAAGGCAGGTCCCACCGCAGAGCAAAATGAGCAGTGGGTGGGGGTAGGGGACCTAGTGTCCACCACCACAAGGACTGGAGACAGGACGGTGAATAAGACAGCCAGAGCATCATTCTTATGCAGTTTGTAGTGTCTTGAAGAAGACAGAGTTTGAAATGTAGTTGCAAGCATGTCAAACTTGTGGCCCGGCCTGCCGGCCGTGAGTTGTCATGCTTGTCAGATGCCATAAGAGAGCATGAGTGGGGGGGTGGGGGGGGGGTGGGGGATAATGGAGGGATGAGGACACATTTGTAATACCTTAACCAATAAAGAAATTTAAAAAATAAATAAATAAAGTGGGGGAAAAAGAGTGTAAGGAGTCCCTATCTTATCAAATATATGTCAGGAAGGGGAAATAGCTTTCGTCATTTTTATGAAGATGGTGATCCCTCTCTCATTATTATTGCAGCAGATAAATTCGATATCCCAGCCCCTAATTCTAGTCTCTCACCTTAGTAGTGGGAACTTCTAGAGGGTGAATGCAGCTGATAGCAACAAGAATAAGGTGGGTGGGTGGATTCCTGTCAGATGGTTTTGCAGAGCACACACGTGTTGCAGGAGGTAAGATTCACCTTGTATTCTCCCTTTGGATAGAGAATACTAGTTGCTGAGAACATAACTAGGAAGTCCCAAGTACATCTATTTACCGATAACTATATCCAGCTAATTTTTAGTTTTGGGGTTGTGCGGTGAGGATCATGCATGCAATTATAGTAATTAATTAACTAATTGGTTAAACAAATAAAATATAGTCAAAGAGGGCCATGCATGGTGTAATAAGTGAGCTATGAAGCAAAAATTATAACTCAATTATGTAAACTTGATGTCTAAAAATATCCATAACTGAACAAAGATGCTGTTCTTTACCTGCAAGATTGGCAAAGAGCCAAGAATTGGGGGCTATTTATGCAGTGATAATGAACTTGCAGGTATATTGTAAGTGCAATGCAGAAAGGTATGCATAGTATGCATGCATAATGCATAACATTTACATAAAAATGGTGAAGAAAGGATATAAAGACATGTTTGTATGTTTATAAAATATCTCAGAAAGAATAAAGACACATAGAATTTGGCTGCACTGATTACTTTCCTCTGGTCATCTTTTGAATATTGAAATATGTGGATATTATTGATTAAAAAAGAAATAAAACTTGGTCAGTCAAGTGAGAGAAATCTCCATAAAGTCAGCTTCATGTATTGAGGAGGTTTATTTTTCTCCATCTCTAGTGCTTTTCTTTCTTTCTTTCCTCCCCTTTCCCTTCTTGTTCTTTCTTCTTCTGCTTTCTTTTGTCCTGACTTCCCTTCTCACACTTTCCTTCTTCCTCCATTTCTCTTCATTCCTTCCAACTTCATAGCTAGAGATTATGAGATATTATCAGAAACTTGTGCTTCAGCCCAACTGCACTGATTTTAAAGAGTTGTTTTATGGAAGCTTATCTGGGGCTCTAAAAACTTGCCCTTGAAAGTGCACCTGCTGGAACCTTTGTGATCGCCATTATCTCCAGGTCATTGCTGGCCCTTGACACTGCCTCTCTATTCTTTCCTTTGACACAGGTCACTTGGAGAGCTGGGCTCAGTCCCATCATTGCATCATCCCTCTTTTGATCCTCTTTTATAGCATGGTTTTCTTCTAAATATCACTCATAGTCCTCTAAAGTGCTTTCTCTCCCTACTGTCTCCTCTATTTTAACGCCCAGAATCATTCTCAGTACTATGCAGTGCAAACTTTTTTACAAATTTCTAATCTGAAACTAAGATGGCCCATGCATATTTAATGTACTCATCCTTAGGTTAGACAGAGAAAAACCAGTTATTTATCGGAAGGCTCCTCTGCTCCGGGTCATGTATTGTGCAATGGAGTGACAATGACCAATAGGGCATGAGCCTTGACTTCAGGAAGAGTGTGATATGAGTGTGTGCAGGGGAAGGGGTGGTAAGCAGATGTGAGCATGCAGTATCCTATAAGTATAGTAACAGGACATCACTGTATAATGGGGCAGTTCAGAGGAAGCTGCTGTCAACACTGCTTGGAAGCATGAGAGAAGGCTTCGCAGGAAAGAAGATCCTTTATTTGGATATTTAAGCAGGAATAAATGATGGAGTGATGGAGGGAAAGAAGCCCAGGCAGAGGGTGTAGCATGTGCAAAGGCACAGAGACACAAATGCAGTGGAATGTTTGGGGGAGGGGAATTTAAGTTTTAAAATATGGATGCCAATTTAAAAGCTCTCTCATTCACATCTGCCACTAGTTCTCAAGTCCCCCCTATAAGTGTTGTGTTTTTGTTTTTTTAATCTCTGTTTTAACTTTATATCTTTATTTCTCTCTATGACTGCACATTTCTTCTCCTTGGGCTTCTCCTAAAATCCGGAATTCCTCTGTAGCTCTGATGCAGGTGATTCTATGATCTCTTTGTGTCACAATGGCACATTTTTCCTATGTTCCCAAATGTACCTATTAAGGTGAGCTTTTTATATAAAATACTTTTTTCCCCACTGAGAAAATCCTGAAATCAGCCTTGAAAATTATGAGTTTGTTCTCTCTTGCATCTCTTCTCATTAGCTTGGTCTTCTTTATTCATTTATCATCTCCTTTTATGATATATATAAATGTGTAAATAAATGTATTTGTTGGGAAAAACCGAATATTGTCATTGGATTACCACCATGAGATTGTGTTTCTTTTGTTCCTACTGTTCCATCCACAAAGTTGAGCTTTTTTTTAAAGTATATTTTCATTGATTTCAGAGAGGAAGGGAGAAGGAGAGATAGAAACATCAATGATGAGAGAGAATCATTGATCAGCCGCCTCCTGCCCACCCCCTCACTGGGGATCAAGTCCACACCCAGACATGTGCCTTTGACCAGAATTGACCCCAGGACCCTTCAGTCTTCAAGCCGAGGCTCTATCCACTGTGCCAAACTAGCTAGGGCCACAAAGTTGAGCTTTGATGACTGTGGATGAACCTATGACTTCACTGTTCATCAAGTCAGTGTAACAGTAGGCTTGTAAGAGTCACACAGTGCCTTGTGAACTGTAGCCCTGTCAAGCCAGTGTGACTTACCTGTCATGTTTAATAGACCAGGTTGAGACATGTCTGTCCTTTATTCTCATGCTGTTGCAGGCAAGGATCACACTAACATTATAATTGCAAAGTTGTGTTTATATCTTAAGAAAATGTAAGCCTTCACCCTATTTACCTGTGTCTTTGGCCTTCTTGCCCTTGAGTCCTTTCTGCTGTTGGACACAAGATAAGTCCTTATCAAGTACAACTATAATTTTCCCACCTCTGAATTAAAAAGAACTTTCCATAACTTTCCCACTGAACATGGAGCCTGAAGAATTGACATCATACCTTGTCTCCTTCACCCAAGATCCATGTGACCTTGGGATATTCACTTCGATATCTATAAAATGAGCCTATTCCCTGAGTGTTCTACAGGATTATAATGAAGATTACTTTCAAACTATCTTAAATAACTTGCAAATGCTAGCATGATATTCAATTTAAGTTGTAATTTTTTATAGGATGAAACTCAATCCACTATTCTGTTGTTCAAAGCCTCTTAACAATGGTTCTCAACCTGTGGGTCGCGACCATCGGAAAACACATATAGCATATCAGATATTTACATTACGATTTATAACAGTAGCAAAATTACAGTTATGAAGTAGCAACAAAAATAATTTTATGATTGGGGGTCACCACAACATGAGGAACTGTATTAAAGGGTCGTGGCATCAGGAAGGTTGAGAACCACTGTGGGTCTATTAGGTTCCTACTTATATCTTCAAGTTTTTATCTTCTTACATCCAAAAGAAAAATCTTTGTGCAGAGGGCAGAGTACTGGCAACTGTCATTTACTGTGACCCATTATAATTGTGATTGTGAATGCAGTGTCACTTACAATGACCTATCACAATGGATCCTGTCATTCTGAAGCCATATGAGCTCAGAGGAGCACTACTGCAACACCATTAACATGCTTACTCTTATAAACATCTAACTTCCAGTTTTATTTCTCAAATTATACTAAATAGTTATAAATTTAAAGATCTAACAAAAGATAAAATCATGCTTTGTATTTCTTTAGACTCTTCTGGCCCTTTAAATACAGTTCCTCATGTTGTGACCCAACCATAAAATTATTTTTGTTGCTACTTAATAACTGTAATGTTGCTACTGTTATGAATTGTAATGTAAATATCTGATATGCAGGATGGTCTTAGGCGACCCCTGTGAAAGGGTCATTTGACCCCCAAAGGGGTCGCGACCCACAGGTTGAGAACCACTGCTTTAGAGGGTCTCCTTGTGCTTAGCAAAGTCTTGGATACTTAACTTCTCAAGCTCAATATATCCAAAGCAAAAATTCATTTTTTTTTTCCAAGGCACTATTATATTCTCAATTTCAGCAAGTAGTCTCAATGCCCTAACATTAGAAACATTTATGGAGTTTTTCCACTCTTCCCTCTCCTTTCCACATCTTTCAATCACCAGATCCTATTGATTCTACTGACTAAACTTTGAAATGCTCCTGTTCACTACTGCTATGCTTTTTTAAATTTAGATCTTCAAAATTTCTTTTCTGGATGATCGCCTCAGTCTCTTGTCTGCTCTTTCCCATTTCAATTTCTCTTCATTGCATTATTCCATCTGTCGCCTAGTTACCAGAATGGGAATTCTCAAATGGAATTCTAAAATGACGTTTTCTTACTTTAAGGTGAACTATACTTTAACCATGAGTCTGGGACCAAATTATCTGAGAAAGACTCTCACAGCTTTTATCTCTGACCTCAGTGAAATGATCTTCTAGTTCCTTAGTTTCTTCACGCAGTGGCCATGAGGATGCGCCTCTCAGATCTCTGACTGCAGGGAGAATAAATGGATTAGTGGTCCCAGATGGTGCACTCTGACATATAACCCCGCATTCACACAGAGGCTGTGCATTTCGCAGGCTCTGCCAATAAATGACTGAAAAGAGTAGGGCTACTACTGCAGCCCCTTCCTGGGACACAGGACTCCTCTGATCACATCTCCTCAGTCTTTGGCCTGAGGACTCCCCATTTGCTCCGTGGAACTTCCTCAGACTCATTAAAGTTTTAAACTCTTTCACTTAATATTCCTCCCTTTCTTCCTTCTGACCTTTGCAAAGATTAGACCAGCATTGTGGTCTGATAGCTCTCCTGGCCTCTCATGATCCTCTTCCATTTTCCTTCAAGGGTATTTTCCTAATTAATCTCTTGCATGTTTAACTTTATCTTGACATTTGCTTCTGCAATGATCTAGACTATTCCAATTCATCTGTAAAATAGATGTAATAATAATACCTACTTTATATGATTATTATGAGGATCAAATAGTATATAGATATGAAATATAAGTTTGTAGCATCTATTTGGTCCATAAAATAGTCTGTTGCTATTATCATCATTATTAATTTTCTATTCATTCAACATATCATACTCTTTCATGGATCAATAATTGATGAAAGAGTGTGTTATGTCCTCTGCAAAAACAACAACAACTTCTCATTTCAACTATGCAAAATAGTACTTATCCTTAGGGGTCCAACTCAGAAATTATTATCTTTGCTATACTTTCTTTAACTCACCTCCTTTTTTTCTCCTAGAGTACTATGTACTTCACTGTTCTACCACTTAAAATAGCATTAATTAATATAGTTTGAGCAACTAATAATTTAACTGTTGCTACTGCTAGAGGCTACATCATTTAATGACTTGTACTTTGTCACATATGTTCTTGGTGTCTGTAGTACTTTGCAGAAAATCTCATACATTTAGAAGTTAACATAGTAGGTTTAAAAATGTATTTAAGAAAGAAATTCTTGTCCATATGCATTATGTTGATTTGGTAGTAATACAGGAATATAACAAGCCACACTATTATTCACCTTGGGACATCTTAACTAGAATCTGTAACAGTTGGAACTTGTTAAATTTTTCAGTATCAACCAAGTTGAATAGGTGTCCTTGGTTTTAGTGCTAAGGTACCCCTAATGAAAAATACAGCTATTCTTTCATAAATCACTTTGTCCTTCTACAAGGCTATAACAGGCTGTAATTCTAAATTAAGTCAAGCAGACAGTACCAAAATTCAATGCTAGTCTTAGTTTCATATTTTAAACTTGATTCTTCCACAAGGAAATTAATGAGGAAAGTCTTGAGAAGCTAAGACTGAGGCAGCGTAGCTCCTTCACCTCTGTCTAAATCGTGTGCCCCATATTCTTGTTCAGCTGATCCTACTTTTAGTCTGTGTATTCACAGACGTAATTATACCTTCTTATATCAGCATTGGTAGATGAGTAATGATACTTATAATACACTTTCCATTTATATTTAGTCATTAAACAAATATTTATTGAGCACCTACCAAGCACAGGTCTAAGCACTCAGAAAATATTAGCACCAAAACAGACTAAAACAAAAAAAAAAAACAAATATCCAAACTAAAATTCTGTTGTCTTCATGGAGATTACATACTGGTTGGGGGAGATAGACAATAAATAAGATAAATATATAGGGTGTAATATGATCACTACTATGGAGAAGAGTAGAAAAGTAAAGCAGAAAAGGAATACAAATTATTAAGGGTCCAGGGAATGTTATAATTTTAAAATACAGTGATAAAGGATAGCTTCATTGGGAAGAGGGCATTCAAAAAATACCTAAATAAGTGAACCAGTAGGTGTCATGGGAATGACATACCAGACAGAACAAAGGTCAAGTACTGAGTTTCTGTGATAGAAACTTATCTGAAAGAGTCCAGTAACAACAGGAAATTGTGGTTGTTGGAACAGGAATATAAAAAAGAGAAGGTGGTAGAGTTGAGGTCAGAGAGATAAACTGAGGACATGCTAAGGATTCTGCATTGTGCCCTGAATGAGATGAGGAGATAGTAGAATATTTTACTATATTTTCAAAGGTTTCTGTGTACACATCTAGAATCAAAGACCTTAATATGGTGTTGTGTTCTCAGTAGGAATAACCCATAGGTCCAGGAACCAAGGGCCAAAAAACAGGTATGGCACTCTTAGCATCACTCCTAGTGATTCACTTGGAGAATTTGAACTTCCTATTCCTGCAGTTGTAGGCTCTGAATTGTTACAGCTCTTAATTTGTAAAGGAGGGACACTTTCATAAAGGGACAAACAAGAGTTATAGACTGAGCTATGGTTATGTGTGGGCACTTTAGGTTTCTTGAATCCTAGGACCAGCAGGCAAAAGAGGAATCACTGTCTTTTATTGATTTTTTTACAGAGAGGAAGGGAGAGGGATAGAGAATTAGAAACATCCATGAGAGAGAAACATGGATCAGCTGTCTCCTGCACACCCCCTACTGGGGATGTGCCCGCAACCAAGGTACATGCCCCTGACTGGAATCGAATCTGGGACTCTTCAGTCCTCAGGCCGACGCTCTAGCCACTAGCCAAACTGGTCAGGGCAGGAATCACTGTCTTTATAAAGATCATTGAGCCTGGTCATGAGGAGGAGGTAGAGCTTCTTTTACACAATTGAGCTAAGCAGGAATGTGTTTGGTGTCCAGGTGATCCATTACCTAATGATGATGGTAAATAGATAAGAGCATAAATTCTGGCCTGGCAAGAGAAGAGTAACTAGGGGCTCATATCCTCCAGAGGGTGGTCTTTGTCTTACCATAGTGTAAACCTCCAAGCCCAGCAGAGGTGGTAGCTGAAGGTAAAGATGATCTAGGTTGGATAATTGAGAATGGAGATGATGAGTATCAGTATTGCCCTGAGACTAACTGCTGTGGTCAGAGTTGTAGCTTATCTCACTAACATTCTTCTTTTAAGTTACCTCTCAAGAATTCTTAACAGGCTCAATAAATATTATATGAGTGACATAAGGGATGGACTTGGGAAAACACGGTGATGCACCATCCAGATATATCTTTAAAGAAGGACTTATTTCCTTAGCTTCTGGCCATGCTATGAGTCGATAGCTTTCAGGGTCAGAACCTTCGATCTTGCCTCAAGAGATCCACCCTCCTCAAAGTCGTGTTCTTCCCAGAAAACCTATATTAAATGGCTGATTGAGGTATAAGTACAAAGGTATTTCAGTCTATTGTGAGAAAGCTCTAACAGGGAATCTCCCTCCGCCCTCATCCCCCACCCCAGAGCTATCTGTGGGCTGAACTCAGTTTATCAAGCCTGCAGTATCAGCTCTACCTAGTCCTGCTTTCTTCCCCTTCATTCCACAAGTGTTGGTCACAAGGACACTCTGTAATAAACATTCTGCTTGATAAACTTTGAGTCTGTTTCTCAAGAAATTCAAGCTGTGACAGATAGTGGGGGACTTCTGTTTTATGAGTCATTATTTTATTTTGCTGAATACTCAGATTGTTTTCAATATTTAAATCCTAGAGATGAATGGGTGAGTTGAGGCTGGAGATAGCTCAACTGGCCCAGTCTAAAATAGTTAGAACATGTGGGATATCCTGGGGATAATTTTAGAGGGAAAAATAGGAGACCAGAGAAGGAAAGGTAAATCAGATTATGGTATGAGACTGGGACTATATGGCATGGAATAAGCCACTGAAAAATTGTGGTGGCCTGGCCAAAGGAATGGCTTTTACTAACAAGGATATCTGATATGCAAATTTACACTATTTGTTTAATCATATGTAAATTATTCCTTCATCTTTAATAACTAGTAATATTTTTTCATGTACAGAAGCTTTTCATGGTAAAATTTTTTTTGAAAAGGGTCATATCTGGATTAATAAAGTATAGGACAGGGAGAAAGTTGATCCATTAATGTATACATTTATTGAAGTCAGGAGCTCAGAGTTATAGGCGACCATGGTAACATAAGCTCCCATGAAGGTGCTGAAATTTAATCTTAAATAAATCTTATTCAATATTGGAATTATATCTGTTTACATGCTTGTCCTATCCTCTATACTGTGTTTTCTTATGGACAGGGATGGTGCCCTTCATACAACACATTGTCATGTCACTAAATAACACTCCTTAAATGTTTGTGTAATAAATGTAGATGGGCATAAATGAATATATTTTGTTGTCCAGACATCTGCCTCCCCACTGAAACCTTTCCTTAACAATACTCTTCATTTCTTGGGTGCAATGGGAAAACAGAAAATAGATTTGATAAAGACAAGATAGTATTTTTCTATGCATTAAAAAGAACATGAAAGTTATATAAGGATAGAATAGCATCTCGGCTATGGTAACCCCTTTGTCCCTCAGGTGCTCAAACACAAGAGAAATCACTATTTGGTGGAATATGGCATTTGGGTTCAAACATTGAATAAAGTTTGGATCAGAATAGGTGGTCTTTAAGCACCATTCATTCATAAGAATTTGCAATTTTATTATTCCACTAGAGGCCCGGTGCACAGAAATTTGTGCACTCGGGTGGGGGAGAGAGATCCCCCAGCCCGGCCTGTGCCCTCTCGCAGTCTAGGACCCCTCGGGAGATAACAACGTGCTGGCTTAGGCCTGCTCCCGGGTGGCAGAGGGCACGCCCAATCTCTAGGTGCAGCCCCTGCTGGGGCTCAGAGCAGGGCTGATTGGGGAGTTGGGGTGCCCCTGTCATGCACAGAGCAGGGTGGATCGGGAGGTTGCGATGCCACCCTCAGTCACGCTCAGGGTACAGCCGATTGGGGGGTTGGGGCACCGCCCCCTGTCACACTCAAGGCAGGGTCGATGGGGAGGTTGCGGCGTTACCCCCTGTCACTCACAGAGCAGGGCCAATCAGGGGGTTGGGGCACTGCCCCCTGTCACTCACAGAGCAGGGCCAATCAGGGAGTTGGGGCGCTGCCCCCTGTCACTCACAGAGCAGGGCCCATCAGGGGGGTTGGGGCTCCGTACCATGTCACACACAGAGCAGGGTCAATCAGGGGGTTGGGGAGCTCCCCCCTGTCACTCATAGAGTAGGGTCGATAGGGGAGTTGGGGCACCGCCCCCTGTCACACACAGAGCAGGGCAGATCAGGGGGTTGGGGCACTGCACCCTGTCACACTCAGGGCAGGGCCAATGGGGAGGTTATGGCTCTACCCTGTCACACACAGAGCAAGGCCCATGGGGGGGGGTTGGGATGCCACCCTCTATCACCCACAGAGCAGGGCGGATCAGGGGGTTGGGGCACTGCCACTGTCACACTCAGGGCAGGGCCGATGGAGAGGTTATGGCTCTACCCTGTCACACACAGAGCAGGGCCCGTGGGGGGTTGGGGCGCCTCACCCTGTCACACACAGAGCCACAGGGCGATCAGGGGGTTGGGGAGCTCCCCCCTATCAGGCACAGAGCAGGGCTGATCAGGGGGTTGGGGCACCTTCCCCTGTCACGAACAGAGCAGGGCAGATAGGGAGGTTCTGGCCCCACCCCCTGTCACACACAGAGCCGCAGGGCGATCAGGGGGGTTTGGGCGCTGCCCCCTGTCACACTGATCCTGGTGCCGGGAGGCCTCGCGGCTCCGCTGATCCCAGTGCTGGGAGGCATATTACCCTTTTACTATATAGGATAGAGGTCTGGTGCATGGGTGGGGGCCGGTTGGTTTGCCCTGAAGGGTGTCCTGGATCAGGGTGGGGGTCCCCACTGGGGTGCCTGGCCAGTCTGGGTGAGGGGCTGAGGGCCGTTTTCAGGCTGGCGGGTGACTGAAGCTCCCAACTGCTCCTTTTTTTCTTTCTTTCTTTTTTATTCTGGGCCAGCTTTAGCTCTGAGGCCTCGCTGCTGAAAGCAGGTTTCTGGCCTTTACCTTCTGTATTTGATACAATGTTGCGGTCTGGCTGGCTGAAGCCCGGCTGACTGAAAGCCGGTTTCTAGGGTTTTGTTTAGCTTCTATATTTGCAACATAGTTGCTTAGAGTTGCAGCTGAGAGGCCGGCAAGTCAGGTGGGGAACGTTGGAGTTCGCCATCACTGGAGCAAGCAAGCCTCCCTGTTAGCTTCAGTGCATGGCTGCTGGCCGCCATCTTGGCTGACAGTTAATTTGCATAAGGATATGCTGATTAGCCAATGGGAAGGGTAGCGGTCGTACACTAATTACCATGTTTCTCTTTTAGTAGTGTAGATAATATGATGTTTGCTATCTTTTCAAATAATCAAACATTTTCCTGTGGGAAGAGAAGTGGTTTGGATTGAGGTAAATTCCTACAGAGCTCCACCTACTTCCTCTTCTTTCCACATAGACTTATACTGGGCCAGATGCTTCTCCTTTGCATTTTCCATTTAGGTGGCATTTTCAAATACAGAAAACAATTTTTGTAAACTCCCTACCGTTTCTGTTCTGCTCAGGCTCTGCAGAGGCCCAAATAATTTATGGGAAAACAGCACCTGTGTTTTCACCAGGAATGGCTTTCACAACACTGAGGAATTTCAAATGAAGGGCATCTACCTCATTAAAGTTAAATGAAAAGAAAATTCTCTCTCCATTTCCATAAATTGATTGCTGAATACACTCAAAAACTATTTTCTTCTCCCATAAAAGCACTAAACCAGATGTAAACATTTCATACAAGGCTCTACCCTTTGAGCAAAAAGAAGATGGTAGGTTCAATTGTATCAGAGGAAGAAATTCTAGTGTTCAAGTGTTCTGAGGATTTATCCAACTAGGTTGATTCATTACTGCAACAAAATTTTGTGTTGTACTCATTCACTCACTGAACAACTATTAATTCATTTAGTACCTGTATATCAGAAATCATCATAATAAATACATATATTTTATTGGTGGTACACAGTGGACTTTTAGTTCCACATGGAAGGTTAAACACATGAGTTTATCTCTGCTTTCATCTAAATTTGGTATTGACAAACTATGGCCTGTGGACTGACCACTTGCTTTTCTAAAGAAAATTTTATTGGAATACAGCCACAACTATTTATTTATTCATTTATTCATGTATTGTTTTTGCGGTACTGTTTATTATTCTATTTGGCTCTATTTTTTCTCTCTGTGTTTCATTTTGGAGAGTTTCTAATGTTAAGTCTTTATGTTTACTAATATTTCCTTCTGTAATATTTAATCTGCTATTGGTCCCATTCATTTAATTTTTCAATTTTACACTTAATTGTTTCAAGTGTAACACTTATGTTGAACTTGGATTTGGATTTTTTATATTTTCCATGTCTCTGCTTGATTGATTTAGTGTCCTTCTCTCTAGAGTGTTTCTGCTTGTTTTAGCATCCATTATTTCTAGGTCAGTTTAGATTGGTTGGCCTTATTTCTTTATTATATGTCTTGTTTTCTTACTTCTTTGCATCCCTGGTACATTTTAATTGGGTAAATTTTATTTTATTGGGTAATGGGTAATTTTATAATGCCTATAAATATTATTGGGCATTGTTCTTGAATGCACTTAAACTATCTGAGGCCAGGAAAATAAAATTAAGGGGAAGAGAACTAGAGGAAATAGTACCTAATACCTACTACACAGGGCCAGGATTTACCTTTCTGCTAAAAAAAAAAAAAAAAAGACAAAATATATGAAGCACTATTTTTAAAGACACTGGGCATGAAGCAAGAAAAGACAGAAATCCCTGTAAAAGGCACACAAGGTGAAGCAGAGCAGAAATGGTGGTCTTGGAAAAGTGACTTAGTTATTGGAAAAGAGCTTGGGTGCCACGCTAAGGATCAGAACATTCTTTAGTCACCTTTGGCCACAAGAAATGTATCTGTTTTTTTTTGCTGAGTATCAAAAAAATAAAAATAAACAAAACAAAACCAAAAACCCAAAAAACAAACAAACAAACAAGCAAACAACAACAACAACAACAAAATAAAACAGGAAAAAGTTAGGAAAGAACTTTCTTATAATTTACTGTTCCAAAGATAGTTTTTAAGACAAATGACAGAAAAACACCTGGCTGTATAAAGAGGATACTCTATACATATATTTGATAGTTGCTAAGAGAACAGATCTTATAATTCTCATAAGAATACAAATTTATAACTATGCATGGTGATGGATTAGATTTACTGTGGTAATCATTTTGCAATATATATAGGCATTGTATCACTGTTGTATGCCTCATGCTCAATATCAACCAATCAGTCAATAAACCAATACTTGTAGTGGGATGGAAAGAGGATTTGAGAGGGAAAGAAAGACAATATTTGGGAAAATTTTTAAAAAGTTATAAAATGCCCAATAGATCATTTTCAGACTTCTGGATAGATGATCAGAAAAGTAAAAACCTTAGAAACATTTCATTTTTCAATTTTTTAAAGAAGAATTCAATCCACATAATGTGTTATTTTTGAGGTGTGTAGACAACATACTCAAATGAATAGCTGATTTTATTTTGTACATGAAGGTAAATAGCTAATAAGGGTTCATCTGGCTCCTTAAAACCCTGGGAATGATCATTCCTAAAGAATAACCTGCTATCCCTTGGAGAACCAGATTTGCTTCTTTTTAAAATCCTCAGCAGTTGTGCAGAGATCTGCGAGTTCATTATCATCTCTAATAGCTTCTGACTAAACTGTTTTAGTAAAGCTGTGGAATTAAAAAAATCACCAATTCACAATGACACCTGTGACGTTATTTTCACAGGTTGTGCACAGAGAATACAGAAGCTATACCCACCTGCTGTATGGCATGCTGTTCCAACTCCAGTGCAAATCCTTCTAGAACAGACCTCTGAGACCAGAGATTATTTAGTATGTAGTGAGCATCTGGTTCTGGAAATATGCAAACAGGGTACAGAGAGGTTCTGGATGACTCTGCCAAAGTGTCTACATAAAAGAAAACCTTTAGAAATCCTTCTCACTATAAGTTTCGGTGTTTATGATAATGTGGGCAGATGTTTAGAGACATCATAAAAACACACACCATAATTTCATGTTATGTTTGCCCAGTGTCTTATAACTTAAAATGTAAGTCCATGCAATTCATTTACTCAATCATCAATAAATTATTGAGTTCCAGAGCGCACACCACTCTAGCACTAACTTCCCTGCCTTTCTCTTTCTCCTGGTCATTGTATTGTGCCCATCTATATAAACCAGAATAATTCTTCCAGCTCAAGGTTTTTAACTTAATCACATCTAAAAAGTTTCCTTTGCTATTTAAGATATTGTGTTGAAAGATTCTGGGGATTAAGACACACATATCTTTGGGGCAGTATTGTCTGTCCCACAACTTTCTGACTTCAATAGTTTTAAGAGAATATGTTGATTTGTCAATATATTTCAGAATTTAAAATGTGTTATTTTAATTCAGCAATTCCATTTCTGGTCCATAATGACATTTACCAAGAAATTAATTGCAGAATTAATTATATATTTACTTGTTTACACATTTATTATTTATTTACTTTGGCTAAAATATAAATTCTTTCAAGGAAGAAATTTTGCTACATGGATCACTGTTTTATCTGAAGCTCCTTGGATAGTGCCTGAATTTACTAGGAACATAACAAATAAATATTTGCAGAATGAGTGAATGGAATGAGTGAATACGGTCACTAAAAAGAATGAAGTATATATAAGTACACTGTGATAGAAAGAGGCCTAAGATGAATTGTTATATGAATGAAAGGGCAAGATGAATATGTAAATATGTTATTTCTCAAATACCAATTCATAATGAATATTCTCTCTCTCTCTCTCTCTCTCTCTCTATATATATATATATATATATATATATACACACACACACAAATACACACACAGATGTTTATATACTATTGCAACTATATACAAAAGTATCTAGAAATATAAATGCAATTATATTAACTGTGGTTTATTTTTCCACTTTGTACTGTAATTGAAAATTTTCTCACTTTTGTGACTTAAAAAAAAAATCACCATGTTATATAATCCAGCAAGTCTGTTTCTAACTATATAGTCAAAATAAACGAATAAATATACCCACAAAATAATTTTACAAAATCAACCAAGGTTTGCTAGTTATAATTGCTAAAACATGGGAACAACCCAAATGTCCATAAGTAGGGAAATGGATAAACACATGGTGGAACATTTATCCAGTGGAAAACCAATAAAAACAAATCACTAATGCACATAACGATATGGATGATTCTAAAAAAAACGTGTTGAGTGAAAGAAGACAGATGCAAAAGAATACCTATTGTGTAATGCCATTTATCTAAAGTTCAGGAACAGGCAGAGCTAATCAAGGATGATGGGGATTGGAATAATGATTTCTTTTTAGGGGGATTAAATGAAAAGGGCAGATAGGGACTTTTGGATGCAATGTTCTGTATCTTAACCAGGTGGGGTTACACTGGTGCATGCATTTGGAAAAATGCATTATGGCTGTACTTTTATGATTATGTGTTTTAGTGCCAATAAATTATGCCTCAATAAATTACTCTGAGCATTAAAAAAATTGCTAATGCACAAAAATTCAGCCTTACTGATTTTCTCATTTCAGTATTTATGAATAAAATAGTCAACAATCTGTACTTCTCTTTTTGCCTTGCATTTCCCCTACTGCATTCCAATCATGGTCCCTTTACACTCCTCCTCATGAAGAAAAAGAACAACTTGTTTGTAATGACCCATAAGCAAATTCCTCCACATAAAACATGCAGGAAGTCTTTGGAATTATACATATTTGAACAAGAGAGCATTTCGGTCTAATGTATGCAATTCAATATAACACAATGCCTCATGTCTAGGGAATATATTAGCAAAAATTACTTTTTATTACAAAGCATGACACCTTCAAGAAATTCTTTATAATTTGTTAAAATAGTAACAAAGTGTGCTATATTTTGTTGTGGTTGCTGCATTTTCCAGAAATGACACACCTTACATTGAATGAATCTATAATTGTTGGGCAATTTCTTTTTTCCAGTTGAACAGCACTTTTGAGACTGTGTTTTCCTGAGAGGTCGTGAAAAGAAAATTGGAAATATCACATATCTGCTGACATGGCATAAAAGGGTCCTTTCTTTTACATTTTCTTTTTACCTCTGAATAAAGGCAAAAGGCTCTTTAAAGACCAAAATGCTTCCTTTGGGTTCTCTCTTATGAATGGAAACCATTTATCCCATAATTTGAAGCAACATATGTCATAAATAAAGGCTGAGGTCAGAGGTAGTGGTTTTGTTATTTTGTGAACATGAGAAGTCTATTGACTTCTTATATACATCAAATACATATCTTGAAAGCACTAAATATCCTACTTTTATATTCTATCACTATATTCTCACTTTTGAAGAGAAACATTTGAAGAAATTGTCACCAACTTTGTGGGTTTAGTGCTGGAGTTATTGTCAAAATGGCAAGCCTTACTTATGACCTCATACCCAGTATGCATACTTGTTTTTCTCATTGTTTGGGAGCCTACATTTTATGAGACCCAGTGAACTAAATGAAAGTTTAACAAAAGCCAGGGTCCGGACACAGAAACAATCCTTCAATTTTAATTAGTTCCTGAGATGCCTTTCTTTATTTATGGAAGAGCTTAATGCCCTTTGATGAAAATAGAAATCCCATAATGAACTAATTGGGAGTTCTCTTGTGGAAGTACTTCTTAGCTCATATAATTTGGGGGAATCTTTCTCCTTTCCTTTTCCCTTTCAACTTCTAAGTCATATCACTCATGACCAACTTCCTAGTGTATTCCTGCTCTCATTGATCCTTTTCTTTTCAAAATAGCCGTATGTACAATTTATTGTGATGTTTATTTGTACCAGTTTATGTTTCTACTAGGGGCCAGTGCATGAAATTCATGCACAGGACGGGGGGGGGGCGGGGGGGGAGGTCGCTCAGCCCAGCCTGCCCCCTCTCACATACTGGGAGCCCTCAGGGGATGTCTTACTGATGGGTTAGGCCCATTCCCTGCTCCCCTTGGGGAGCGGGCCTAAGCCACAGTCTGGCCTTTCTTTGTGGGAGGCGACCGGGCTGATCAGGGGGAGGCACCAGCCCCATCACCCCGCTGCTGCAGCCACTGCCAGTCACCGCAGCCACCAAGGTGTTTTCACCAACATGGACTCCAGTCCCTTCACCATGAAAAAATGACAACTTTCTTTAGGCATTTTCAAGATGTGTCTTTCATGGGATATGACATTTCTTTATTATTTTTTTTATCCTCACCTGAGGATATGTTTCCATTGATTTTTAGAGAATGTGGAAGAGAAGGGGAAAGACAGAGAGAAACATTAAAGTGAGAGGAACACTTTGATTGGTTGCCTCCTGCATGAGCTCTGATCTGGGCCCCAGCCAGGGAGGAGCCTGCAACCTAGGTACATGCCCTTGGTCAGAATTGAACCCAGACCCTGTGGTCGGCAGGCCAAGGCATTATCCATTGAACCAAACCAGCTAGGGCAGGATATGACATTTCTTAGCCTCCAGCAGCGGACCTTTTTTTTTTTCTCCAGGAGTGTGGTGGAAAAACCCTAGGTCACCTTTTTGGATTCTTATTACCCAAGTTACTAAGAATATTCCTTGTAGGAATTCCATAAGCACTCATTGTCAGTGGTTGGGTTGCCATGATGAAGACAAAAGCTGAGTGAGACTTATCCTCAGGGTACTGGGAAGCTAAGCCAGGCTTGTCACTGAGACTTCAGCCTTGGACTGTGTGAAGATGTGAACACATCTGGAATGAGCAGAGTATTTGTAGTCAGAATTGCTGAATGACAGACTCACTTATGCCCTCTCAATGGGAGAAATAACAATGGTTTCTGTTTCACATCAGTGTTTGAGTTTAAAAGATGATATACATAAGATATGCATATATAATATACATCCTATATAATAAAAGGGTAACATGTAATCAACTGAACAGCAGAATGACCGGTTGCTATGATGTTCACTGACCACTAGGGGGCAGATGCTCAATACAGGAGCTTCCCCCTGGTGGTCAGTGTGCACCCACAGGGGCAGTGCTGCTCAGCCAGAAGCTGGGCTGACGGACATCCCCTGAGGGCTCCTAGAGTACAAAAGGGCACAGGCCAGGCTGAGGGACCTCCCTCTTTCTCCCCCCCGCCCAGTGCACTGGGCCTCTAGTTTATATATAAATAATCTCATGGACAATAATACTTAACACATAATACATGGAGACATAGTTCTAAGAGCTTTATGAATATTATAATTTTAATTCCTCCTGAAAATACCCCAGGAGGTAGTTACTTTTCTTCTATCTATTCTACAAATGTCAAAACTGAGGCAGAGTAATATGAAAGAGTTCCCTCACAGCCAAGAGCCACCAAAAACTAAAGCTGGAATTTGCCAGCAGATTATACCCTTAAATAGTATGCTATATTGCTTTTCTTGCTGGTTTTACAATTCATTGTGTTTGCTATAACCAGCTTAGACAATAGAGTTTAACTAATTATAACTAGCAAACAACAGCCTCCTAACTTTCAAAAAATCTAAATTCATCATATTTTGCAGAAACAATGACCTGGAAATATTTTATGATTTCTACTTAGGGAAATATTTTATCATCTCCTCTCTGTTTACTAATTGAGATTTTATTCTTTCTGTAATCTATTCCAACTTTCACACTCAGAGAAGGTTTTCTCTTTTTTGAGAAATATTGCTAATTTTTAAATCTATCTTTCCCCCCAAATATATAAGTTGCAAACTGTACCATCCAAGTTTAAGGCATCAACTTTGAGCCATTCTAGGGCTTTTGCTTGCCTATGTTTACTCCCTCTTTCCTTTAAGAGCAGGTCACCAGAGTGTTGCTTCCATTTGATGGAAAAGGAAAAGTATGCTCATTTGACTTTATAAAACACAGACATTGGAGGAGAGCAGGCAGAGTTTCAGCACAGGGTATTTGTTTGTTTTAATTCAATTCACCAACTCACTACTGCATAGAACATGTGATTCAGTTTACAGAAACTTGGTTTGCAAAGTATTTCAGGAAAACACCTTTTTAGAGCATGAGGCTCTAAATGGAAACATTTTCAGTAACTCAAGAAACAAATAACCAACTTAGGGATCATTGATTCCCTCCCTCCCTCACTTGGCAAATTTTCTACTCATTAGTCACTTCCTCCTGAGGATGAATAAGATCAGAAGGAAGATCAAGCTGAAATCAGTCAATTACATCTACTTGTCAGCAACTGCAACCGAAGGATGAAGGCCTGGTGGGCAAGGATTCAGAGACAATTTTAAGGATTATCTGTGAATTTCAATTACCCTGGTACTTCCTCTCTCTGTTAGCATGAATAATTGAGAATCCAGGAAAAACTTATAAATGCTGGAGCTCGATGGCATCTTAAGAATAATCCTGCCCAAACTTCTCTCTTTATAGATGAAGGACTATAGATTTAGGAACAGAGGATCATTTATTTGCCCAGTGACACACAGCTTGCTGAAGGCAGACTAGTGACTCCCAGATATTCAGTTTCTTCTACTTTGTAGTTCCACCAAAAAAAAAAAAAAAAAAAAAATCAAATCTCATGCTAGTAACAGTACCATTTCATTTAAAATAGCCCAATGGGTTACTTTATTATATTATTTTCAAAATAGGTAAAGTCTGAAAAATTGCAGGATGTGATGCAAAAAACCCCAGACAACAGAAGGCCTATATCTAAGTAGGCTTCATGCTATAGTAGCTCTGTGATCTTGGGCAAATGCCCTGACGTCTTTGGGCTTTCATTTTCTCGCCGACAAGAAAAGGAGCATTATCTCTGTCTTGACTATCTCACTGAGTTTTGGAGAGGGTCAAAGAATATAAACATAGTAATAAATTAGTGATAATAGCTGGGGAGCAGTCTATATGTCAGATGGAATGCTAAATGCTCCACATACATCATCTCTTAGTCCTCAAGACAGCTTTATGACTCAGGTAATGCTGAGAATTTAGAAACTAAAGTTCAGAGAGGTTAAATAATGTGTTCAAGATCACTTGGATAATCACATTGAAAGTAATTTATTAATCCTAAAGTAGATTACTATTTCGTGTGCATGTGTGTGTGTGTGTGTGTGTGTGTGTGTGTGTGTGTGTTTGCGCCTGTGATCTTTCCTCCATCCATGCAAAGACAAGTTGTGTTCACTGCTGTGAACCCTACACTCACCTTGGATTCTAGATTCTGGTTGACCTGAAGTGGAGGCAGCACTTCAGGAAGCTGTTGAGGATATGCCTTCTCGAGATAAATGGGTGAGGAAAGTGTGTGGGCAATCTGTGAAGCTAAGTTAATAGTTTTTGGACTTTAGCCTGAGGAAACTGCTAACTGCAGAATAATTTTGAGGAGAGGTGTCTTATCCAAGGTACCATTTATGAAAGATGAATCAGCTGTCTGAATCTAAGATGGATGGACATGTGGGAGGGGTATATATGAATAAGATAATGTTTTTGAAAGCATTGGACAATGTTGGAACCTTTTGCACGATTCCTTGGCTGCCTTGGACACATTTCCATGTGAGTCATTAGAGAAAGGAAGAAAGGAAGCTGGGATGGAATTTTCTTTGTCTAAATGAATATTTGTCAATAGCATTTTTCTAGGAAATTATTTCCATGTTATAGAATGTCAGAAGGAGGAAAGACTTTAGAAAATGAAGCTCCATAATCGATTGTAAATGTGAGATGGGATTTTTAAATGGCTCCTCCCCACGTTACCCAGCCTGATTCTTAAACCCACAGCCAAAAGCACTTTCTGATAAGAATCCAGCCTTGTAACAGGATTTAATATTGCTCTCTCCCAGCCATATATCCATTCAGTCAGGTATTCCCACACCGAGCTCATTAAATACCAGTTGATGTCAGGTACTGTTCTGGGAGTGGAAATTACTAAGGGCAAGTAAGACACAGTCTCTGCTTTCAGAGAGGTTCCCTATCTAGTGTGGAAATAGACATGTGTATACACAACTAGAGGCCCAGTGCATGATTTAATCGTACGCATGTAGGGTCCCCTAGGCCTAGCATGCCATCAGGGGTGTGTCTGCCGCCCTGCGACACCTCACATGCTCCGCAGATGCTGCTGGCACCTCACCCCACCCACTGCAAGAGCCGCTGCTTGTTTGGTTGTGACGCTGTTACAGAGTCATGACCACAGGCCTTTTATGATATAGATTACAATCTACTGTGGAAACTTTCTGCCTGAAAGGTAAATCTGAAATGCTGCCTGATTTTGTAAATAAAATTTCATTGAAACACAACCATGCCTATCTTTTTACACAATGTCTACTTTCAAGCTACAGTGTCAAAGTTGAGTAGTTATACCAGGGTATGACCACCATAGCCCTTTACAGAGAGTTTGCAGACCCCTGCTCCGGAGGTCTATCTATGCTAGTAGCTCTTACACTTGGGCTACCTAATAGAATCATCTAAAGAGTTTTTAAAACATATTGATGCCTAATCTCTCTAGAAAGATTTGAATTCAATGGGAGGATGAGTTGTACAATTTCTTTTAACAGTCCTAAAGTGATGCACATGTAGGATACCAGTGTGCAACCAGGGTAGAGAAAGACTCTTCTAGAGAAAGTGATGTTTTGGATGAGACCAGACATAAGAATAGCTTGGACCAGGCAGAAAGAAAGGGGGCGAGTGTTTTCTGGAAAGAGAGAGAGAGAGAGAGAGAGAGAGAGAGAGAGAGAAACATGTGAGCATGTCTAGTGCAGAGGGGGCATTCAGCCCATCTAGAACTTCAATTAGTTCTATAGAAGGAAGCTGGCCAGGAGGTGGTGAGGCAGAGAAGAGAGAGGGACCCAGATCATGAAATTTCTTGTGTATCCAGTTAAAAATTGTTGGAGTTGATCAGAAAGAGAAAAGCATGAACGGTTTGAAACTAAAGGGTTTTAAGCAGGGAGAGTAACTTGGTTGAATTTGCATAATAATAATGTTAGTAACTATATGGGGTGCAGTTTGCAGGCGTGGGGGGAGGGCAGAGGCAGCTGGGCAGCAGTAGTGGGATGTTGCAAGGAATTGGAGGCAGAGAACAAAGTTAAGAGGCCAGTGTCTGACTCCATTAAGACCTTTTGCCTTTCATGCAAGTCAGGATTCAGAATATGGTACCCTGACTTTAATTGCACTGGTTGTAACAATGATGTGGACCTGCCACAGCTCATCAACTTCCTACCTTCATTCTCTGTTCCCTCATCCTATCTGAGCTGCTGGAGGGATAGTCCAAGTTCTGGCCTCCTTGTCCCTCTCTTTTTCTCTTTGCATGCCCAGCAAAGCACTTTTGCACATAGGAGGTGCTGAAGAAAAATCTATTAGACAACAAACCTCTCTTTTTCAAGAGAGGAAAATGAGAGGCACACAAACAACTAGCCACCAGCCAGAGTTCGCAGCACCAGTGTGACCTGACATGGGTATCAGAGACATGTTCCAGGTGTTTTGGAAGTTTTCTGCTTTAATTAACACACCGGTCAGAATGCCAGAGTTTTGATTCTTCCTCTGCCATCTACCTTTGTCCAACCACCATCACCACTTACCTCCTGAGAGGAACTTCAATGGTTGTGATTTAAACTGGACAGCGCCCATGTCAGCACAGCATCAAGCCAACTGGTGCTCAGAGATGCTCACCTCTCAATGGACCTATTTAACAATAATTCCCAGTAAGTGCCATTCATTCTATTCTCTTCTTTCTCTGCTCTCTCTTGCTTTCAGATATTATCACTTACTTTTGTGTCTTAATAACAAAATCCAAGCTGAAGAACTCCTTCTTGTGTTATTGAGAATTTCCCATCCCTCTTTCTATTGACAATGAATCTAACAGGGTTATGTTTGAACAAATAATTGTAGTTATCTCTGTGAGCTCTCTTCTCCTAGTACTAAAGCCTGCATGAAGAAAACAGCATTATTTGGGCTATTTTAAAAGAAAAGAGCTAGATTTCCTCTCTTCTTTTTTTGTTGGGAAGATCTTAAAAGACAGTCAACTTTGTCTAGTTCAACTGGGGATGAGCAGTCTATTCTCAGGCCAGCGCACACAGTCACTATTTAATTTAGAGTGATTCAAAAGGCAGGGGCGACGGGAATGCAAAGTTCATGCTGTTAGGGAAGATCACTCTGCTTGGAGACATATGCAGCTACAGAAGGCTGAACAGATCACAGTAGCTTAAGGCGCTGGGAGATAAAAGGGATGGCTTTGCTGATCTGAACCCCAGAGACAGCTGGCTGCCTGCACACACCCCACAGCTTTTATTATTGTTCTATCTCTCTCTCAGTCTCTCTCTCTGTTTTCCTCTCTGTCTTCCTTCTTCCCTTCCTTCCTTCCTTCCTTCCTTCCTTCCTTCCTTCCTTCCTTCCTTCCTTCCATCCTTTTTTCTCTCCTCCTTCCTTTCCTTTTTTTTTTTTAAAAAAAAATTCTTAGTAAAACTCAGACAAATTTAGGGCAGGAGAAGGAAATGGGAGATGGGAATATGTGTTGACTTAAACCTCACAGATGAAGCTATCATTTCCCATACTTGACGCATGAAGCTAATAGATCCTATTCGCCTTGTTTTTAACATGTACAGTCCTAAAAAGAGAACTCTTATGTGAGCACAGGATGATCTGTAATTTATGGAAGGAATCAATGCCCTGAATCTGCAGGAAGACTGAAGTGCACATACTGGCTCTGGCCCTTCAGTAGCGTGGATGTTGGACTCTGCTTTCTGCATCCCAGCAGATAATAATCCCTAATTTGGGGATCCTTGAAAGATTGAATAGCATCATAAAGAATCAGGGCTGAAAAACCTACTTCTCTTATAGTTTCAATTTACTGTTGCATAACCTCAGGAAAGTCATTTAAACACTCTGAGTCTCACCTTTTAAAAGGTCTAAGAAGGTGCACATGACAAGACATTTAAAGGGATTAAATAATGTCACATGTTAAGTTGCCTGTAATTTGTAAGGTGCTGCATATATTTGAGGCATAGAGTTGACACTTTTTCCTAGTCTATATAATTTATATCAATAAGCAACAGAAAAGTGCCATTGTGGACAGAATATCCATTATATGTCAGACACTGTCTAGGAACTTTGAAAATATATGTGCTCTAATTGTTAAAACCATCCTGTGAAGGATGTAATATCGTTTAGTAGCTCTGGTTTAGATGGCAGTTAACATTTATTCTTCACTTACTATACGCTGGCCCATGTTCTAAATGCTTCAGGTGCATTACTCCATTCAGTGCTCTCATCAACCCTGAGGCCTAGGAACAGTTATCCTCACAGATGAGGAGACTAAGGTACAGAGGGACTAAGTCACTTGTCCAAGGTCATACAACCACTAAGTGATAAAATAAGATTAGAAGGCATGTGCTCTGACTCTAAAGCCTGCAGTCTTTTCCATAATATTATATGGCAAAGCAATAACTTGGTTACAAGAGTTTGTTCCTTGAGCTCATGTTTGTTGATCTCACTTGAAATTAACTCATGAGAATATTTCATAAGATACAATATCATTTTTATTCACTGCATTGTTTTCAAAGACAATGGATATGTTACTATGTTACTTATTTACATAATCTTGTTGAGGAAAATAGTCCTGCTAGCATAGAGATCACTAATTTGCCATCATTAGTAGATATCGCTCTTGAATTGCATCTGTAATCTGGGTGTGTGTACCTATGCATCTGATTATTAATATATATGCACTCCCATTAAGCTGGGATGCTACTTAATGATTCTTCTCTGCAGGATGCAGCAGCCATCAGAAGACATTCTAGTCCAAAAATCTAAAAATAATAAAAAAGTGAGGTTCAATTATTACTGCTGTGGGTTTGCATTCACTGTCTCTGAAAGACTCTAAAACTCCAAGAACCCAGATAGCTAGAGCTTCCCTCTTAGTAACACTTGTACTTCCCAAGATATATTATGCTTCTTCCGCAAGTATCCCCCAGCTCTTAATAGTACACATTTATCTTATCTCTGTGTGCTCTACCCAGTACCTCATCAATACAACAGCTGCTGAAGATCCAGTGCTGTATAAATAAAGGAAGAGCAGGAGATGGTAAAAAGTTGTAAAAAACACAAGGAAATGTTTAATTCTGAGGTGTGTGCGTGTGTGTGTGTGTGTGTATTCACACAGCTATGTATATATCGCTATGATGCGCACTGACCACCAGGAAGCAGACGCTCAATGCAGGAGCTGACCCCTGATGGTCAGTGTGCTCCCATAGGGGAAACACCATTCAGCCAGAAGCCAGGCTCAGAGCTGGTGAGCACAGTGGTGGTGACGGGAGCCTCTCCTGCCTCAGTAGCAAGCCTAATGCTAAGGAGCAGCAAGCAGGCAGGCAGTAAGGAGTGAGGGGTCCTGGACTGTGAGAGGGTGCAGGCCGGGCTGAGGGACCCCCCCACCCAGTGCAAGAATTTCGTGCACCAGGCCTCTAGTTATATAATCAGAGCGAACTCCACATTTGTTGAAACTACATTTAGTTTACTGGTTTCCTCCATCACATCTGGGATCTTCATGGCTTGGGAATCTCTGAGGATCATTTCTGTGTGTTTGCTGACAGGCAGAGCCAACAAAAACATCAAGCCTGCTCCCCAGTTTGACGAAACCTCTGTCCTTCAACGACAGTAAATGGGGAGGCTGGGGCTGGCTAATTGAGAAATTCTGTGTCAGCGAAGGATTATATGAAACCAGTGGGACTCATTTTATCCTGCTTTTCACTTATAGCTACCTCTCCCCCTTTTCCTAGAACAGATTTTCCTCTGGCTTTGAAAGATGCTAATGGAGCACTATTAGTCCAGGAAGAAAATTGCCCTGGAGAATCGTAATGACTTCACTGCGGTGTGACATCAAACCAGACCATTTAAGAATAATGGGGTTTTAGTTCCTGTACAAGAGTTGGATTTGGGAGATAAATAGCAAGTGAAAGTCCCATGACATGTAAGAGAGAAAGGAAGACAAGCTTTGGGATTTCTCTGGTTGCTGAACTCATGTGTGGGGCCACCCCAAACGTTGCCTGACATCTGAGATGTAAAGATGGAGATGAAATATTTAAGGCTGCTTTAAGCTCTTTCCTCAGGCTCCTTATGCCACTGGCTCTAGGGAGTAACTCCACAGAAACAAACAAAACACTTCTCTATAAAGTGAATGCCTTTATTCTCATTACCATTTTCTTTTCCTAAAAATCTTCAAGTTGGCTGGGAATTCTACTTTAATAAAGCAAAAGAAAAAAAATAAATCAGGTTGGAGAAGAGTTGTTTGGGGTCTAAAATGTGATTATTTTTATACCATTGTGAAAAGCATATTTTAAATTCTTAAGAGTTTCTTAATATGATCTATGAAACAACTGGTGAACTAGTGTGTATAAGTTTTAGGGGCTAACAGCAGAGAGTGAAGACTGATGCACAGTTAAGGATTGTTTCCCCCTATGAATCTAAGATGAAAAGATGCTGAGTTAATGCCTTTGTTGATATGGACAAGAACAAGACTTCAGATCAATGGTCTAGAAGAGGGGGAGGGAGGAAGGGAAGGGGGGAGAGAGAGAGAGAGAGAGAGAGAGAGAGAGAGAGAGAGAGAAAGAAGAAGAAGAAGAAGAAGAAGAAGAAGAAGAAGAAGGAGGAGGAGGAGGAGGAGGAGGAGGAGGAGGAGGAGGAGGAGGACAGGTAGAGGAGAAGAACTCGAGAGAGAGAGGAGAAAGAAGAAGGAGGAAGAGGAAAAGAGAGGGAGGGAGAGATATATGAACAAATGGTTTTGGAATAAGACAGACCTGGTTCTGTGTCTAAGACAGTACCTCTTCTCCACATTTGGTTTGTTGTGGGTGGTAGTGATCTTTGAAGTTCTACAGACCATCTCACTTGGAATTTCTGGTAATGTATTAATTGCATGATCTTGGTCAAGTTACAGAACATTTCTGATGTACCATTTTTAAATCTGTCAATCTCAGAGAATCTGTGTGAGGATAAAACAGATGATATTTAATATAGCATTTGGCATATAATAATAAATAGTGAGATCTGGCATAGACACTGTTTTTATTTAACTGAATGAATATTATTTAACTCTTTTATATCCATAAACACCTCCCATACCCCCACACATAAAACTATGTGAGGTTAGAATTCAACTCTACATCTGTTTGACTTCAAAGTTCAAGTTTTTCTTACCTATAGATGCTTAGTTTGAGTCCCTGACCCACATTTTCACTTTCTGACCAAGTAAGTTTGAATGTATTTGATTTTTTGAATAACTCGTTTATTTGTAAATAGGAACAGTACAAGTAAAATGTCTACCTTTGTTGAGGAGCACTTGATCAATCTGTCAAATTTTATCTTCTAATATCCTTCCATTTTGCTAAGCCTTCTTGTTGACCATCTCATCTGGTAACATATTTCATCTTAAAACAACAAACAATAATAATAAAAATATAACATGCAGTAAAGTCCAAGAAACTACAACAGACCCCTATATTTCACATTTTAATTGAATCAGTATTATCAATTATGAACAAACTGGAGACTGGGAATATGACCAGGAACCAAACAAATAACCCTGTTATTTGGGGATTTGTATTTAACCAACACATATTAATGTGCTGTATTTGTTCCGGGTATTTTTAGAAAATGATCTCTTGCAGATATAGCTGGAGTCAGCTGTCCATACCATGTTCTCTTCCTGGACCCTGAGAGCTTCTTCAGGTACGTGTGCATCCCTAATTGATTTTGAGTCATATTGTGGGGTCAAGTCCAATACCTCCCTCAAAGAACTTGGTAGGCATTCTTCCTTTTTCATTGACTTTCTAAGACATGGAAACAACCAGGAATGTTGCAAATGAAGCTCTAGGAGTTCAGGAAGTGCCCCTCTGGTTTATTCTACTGGACGTTGTAAGAATCAAAAGAAAGGATGCTTATGAGAGATTTTTATCCACTGTAAAATATTCCTTAAATACTATGTCTCTTTCTTGCATTGGTCATCTCTTGGGTGCTACCAACTGTGATCAGGACCATACCTAACTCGAGAGCCTCACTACTTTCTCTACTACAAGGTATACTTTGACCAACTCTCAGAAAGCTCTAGACTGGAGGCCACAACCAGGAATCTTTGGCTCCTCACCCTGCATCGGGCCCCACATGGAGCACATGACTCAGGGCAGAGCAGGGAATCTGGCTTTCCAGAGCTGCCCAAAAGTGTCTGGTGATGCATGCCAGGGTACTAATGGGAGGCAGAGCTGAATTCTGTGAGAGGCGGCCATTGCCAGTGTGGGACAGGAAACAGAAGGGGACTGGGGATTGACTCCTATTGGATTTGTGGCTTCTGTGCATGTCTGAGGCACAGGCTTTCTGTGTGCCTGCCTGTAAGTGTTCCTTGTGCTGAGTGCTGGCTGTGTTTCTTCTTGGAGTGAAGCCAGCAGGTATTTGCTTTCCATCCTTCCCAGCTTCATTTTCTGTTCCCTTTTTCTGTACCTCCTGTGGTTACACCTCCTAGAGGAAACATCCATGTGCTTGCCTTGCCTCAGGCTTTCTCCTAGGAAATCTGGGCTAATCATTCTTTTCCCCTCACATCCTCTCCTTCATTGCTCTTATTTGTAATGCTACCCAAGTGGAAGAGAGTCCATGAAGATCTCAAAACCACTCAAATAAGAGCACCAAATGCTCCCCAACCCCCTCACATGTTTGATGGTGTTTCCAAGAGGCTGGTGTGCTGGCAAATGCTATTAGTGCATCCCATCTGAATAAAAGAGTAAACTGAGGAAGGGATGATAAAGAAGGACTAACTAAAACAGCTTCACCTTTTCTTGTTCATATTCTACTCAGAAGAACGAATGTGTGCCAAATGGGGTTTACTAAAGTGAAGGGGTAGAAACCTTTTGTTCTCACTCATGAATGTACTGAGTCCTGCTTATAATTTTCCTGGTGAATGCCATTAAGGATTCCTTACTGGAGTGCTTAATTCAGGGGTGGGCAAACTTTTTGACTCGAGGGCCACAATGGGTTCTTAAACTGGACCGGAGGGCTGGAACAAAAGCATGGATGGAGTGTTTGTGTGAATTAATATAAATTCAAAGTAAACATCATTACATAAAAGGGTACGGTCTTTTTTTTTTTTTTTTTTATTCATTTCAAACGGGCCGGATCTGGCCCGTGGGCCATAGTTTGCCCACGGCTGGCTTAATTCCTCCTCTCCAGCTGCTCTTGCCCTAGTTCTGATGGTCACTGCTTTTTTCCTGCTCTATGACAGCAGCTCACATACAGGTTTCCTTCACACTGAAGCCAGGTGTCCTGGTCAGCTCAGACGGACATAACAAAATACCACATATTGGGTGAGTTAAATGACATGTATTTATTTCTCATAGTTCTGGAGGCTGAGAATTTAATGTTGAACAGAATTAAGTCCACTCCACAGTGTAACCTTCAAGGCCTCTTCTTCACCAGCCACTGTCCGCCATCTGATGTTTTCTTTCTTCCCAACCACTTAAGGCCCAGCTACAGGGGCAGCTCACTGTTGCTGAAGTGGGCCCTGTATTTTCTCAGCTTCATACTTGATCCCACTTGTCAATTCACAAGTAGTATTTTATCTCCTCCTCTCTTAGGCCAGGATGGCTCACCATTCCAAATATCATCCATTCTCTATAGTGGAGGTTGAATAATCCAACCTTTAGAAAAAGTCTCTTTCTGCCAAAATGGAGTAAGAATTAATCGCTCCTTGCACTGAGAATTCTACAGAAATTGTCATTGTTTCTAATTAGCAACTATTCCTTCCTGCTTTATTTTATTCAAATATGTAGTGACTGCAGCATCTAGCACACTATCTAGCACATAGTATTGAACATAAACTGTAGCTGAAAAATAAAATTTTTAAAAAAAGAAGCAACAACTCAAGTGACGAAAGCGAAGTGATACATTACACTGTTGTCTTGTTGCTCCAAGAAATTCATGTCATGGCAATAAGACCCAATGCTTTTCAAAAGGAATCGGGCCTGAGTATAAAAGTTCCTGCTATACTGGGTTTTGCCCATCTACCTATGTGTCCTCCGGGGCCCCATTGCTAGGCATTCTCCCCAGCCTGCAATGTGCCTGTTCCTTTATTAATATGTCAGCTGTCTTCACCCACTTCTTGGGGGAGCTCATAGTCTTTTTAAACTCCAGGCTGACTCTGACTTTCCATAAAGCTCAGAGCACTCTTCCCCACCCCCTTCACCTCACAGGATCCCATCTGAAATGTGCACCAGGTGTTACATTCTGATTCCTGTCATCCTAGGGCATACCAAACCAGGAGGAGAGAAAGCACATTCAATTCAGATAAATGCAGAGCTCTTTCTCCCACCCCCATCCAATCAGGCAATTATAGCACTGGGCCAGGGTTTTCTCCCACATTTTATACATAAAACATAATTCTGCCACCAGCTGCTCACCGACATTTTGTTGTCTCCTCAACAGAAAACAAAATGACTAAACAGATCAGCAGAGGGGTTTCTGCCAGCATAATCAATGCGATGCAACCCTCCTCCAACCAGCCTGTCATCAGAAAGCCGCTTTCTGCTTCTAAAATAAGCCGCCTGAAATCACTGTCTCCCTGCAGCTGTGCTTCTACCTCCGAGAGAGATGCTCTCCCAACTCACAGGTGTCTGTGGGTGTGGAAGGAAGGAGACTGAGGGGGACATGGATCAGCAGTGAAGGGCATGGGGGCAGTTATCTGGGCTTAGAGAGTAGAAGTGTTCATACTTTCCATACTCACAGGGTAAGAGTAGTTAGGTCTTGGGTATTAAGAGTGTTTAGGAATAGGATTGCCTGGCCTGGGAATACACCTTTTGTTACATCCGTGGTGTACTTGATCTTCAATCTTTTTCATGTTCCTTCTGACCTGACCATCCCTTCCATCCACATCATCCCCCCTGTCTTCCCCTCACCTCCAAAACCCATTAGGAGCTTACCAAGCTTAAACTGGC
This sequence comes from Myotis yumanensis, assembly GCF_028538775.1. Lineage (NCBI taxonomy): Eukaryota > Metazoa > Chordata > Mammalia > Chiroptera > Vespertilionidae > Myotis > Myotis yumanensis. The sequence continues at coordinate 233,630,067 of NW_027223752.1, read as the reverse complement.
TGTAGTTCCTTCTGCCCTTCAGGGAGAATGCATAATAGTAACAACAAAAATCTTTCTACCCACTTCCTTAGCAGAGATGGGGCAAGGGGGGAGGGAGGCAGAAGAAAAGGGAAGGAAATGTGGAATCTGCCAGATCTACAGCCCTTTGAAGGACAAGCCCAGGACAAGGTGGTCCATCACATCTGGAAGCATATTAATGAGAGGAGAAATTTTGCTTTTTTTTTAATTTATTTTTTTGAGGTTAAATTTATTGGGGGAGATATTGGTTAATAACATTATATAGGTTGCAAGTATTTAATTCTATGATATATCATCTGTATATTGCACTGTGTGCTCATCACACAAAGTCAAATCTTCTATCACCATATATTTGATCCCCTTCAACCTTTGCTACCCCCTCTTCTCCTTCTCTCTGCTAATCACCATACTATTGTCTGTGTCTATGGAATACACACAATGGAATACTACTCAGCCATAAGAAAAGATGAAATACTGCTGTCTGTGACAAGATGGATGTATATTGAAAATATCATGTTAAGCAAAATAAGTCAGACAGAAAAAGTTGAGAACCATATGATTTCACTCCAATGTGGCATAAATGAACAGACAAGAAAAACAAACAAACAGAATTGAGCTTTTGGTAGGTTATGGGTGGGGGTGGGGAGAGTAACTGAAAATGGGGGGGGGTCAATTGCCTTTCATAGACAGTGGATGGAGCCTTGAGGCTCTCAGTAAAGCCTTCTCTGTGGCCCCCCAAGGTCAATAAAGTCAGCAACATACCCACAAACATTGTTGAGTAAAAATTTGTCAGGGTAGGGGATTTCATAGAAAAAGATGGGGTTTTAGATTGGAGATAGAACATTGTGGAAAGGGACAATCAGATCATGGATTAACAGAACTCACACAATGAGGTTTGGGAATAAAGCTAACTCAGAAAGCATTTGCTTCCCTACCCTCACTGCACCCCATGAAAGTCCCAGAATGGCTACCTCATGTGTGGATGGGTGTCTCATAATGCATGACAGAGATTTCAAGCAAATTTTACCTGAAGATGTAAGGATTGGACAATTCACTGGATGCCCATGCATATTCATGAGTCTCCACTGCATATACTCTAATACCCATTTGACAGGTGAGGAAGGTGAGACATGAGATGTTATATAATTTGCTCAAGGTCATGTAAGTAAAGCAAAGCTATAAGAAAGCCAGGCATTCCTTTTACTCCAATGCCAAAAGTCATTAGATGTCAGTGTTTTTACTCTGTGACAGTATGATATTGTGGAGAAATTATTCTTCTGTCACTATTCAGTGCAATCACCATACATGCTTAATCCTTAATCATCATTTGTATTATTTCTTTTTTCATTTTTCCAGTTTCCTTGAATTATAATGTTTCTGTTACTGGTTTCTAAGGGCTTGTTTCTGACGAAAGATGTTAACCATTCTCATGCATTGCAAATGAAATACTATGGTTATGTTATTATTTTCCTGTGGTGTTTTAATTTTTGGTTGCATTAAAGTTGTGTATTAAATATAATGATATTCTGTTTTAAAAAAGAACTTCTAAATAACAAAAAACATGTAAGTTTTTAAAATTTACATTATTACACCATATGACTAGCTTCATTTTACAGGTGAGAAAAAAGGTAAGTGTGGTTAAGCACTTTCTATTTTACTATGATTTCAACTCATTTTTTTTCTCATTGTCAAACCCTGCAGACTCTGACATGAGAGTTACTATTATTCTGTTCTGGTTGTCTGGGACCCATGCTCTAGAAAGAGAGGCCTTTAAAGGAGATGACAAGATTTTAAAATAAAAAAAGACAAGTAGAATGAACTCTACTACAAGGGACAGAGAATGAAAATAGGACTCCAAGCCAGGGCCACTAATCATGTCCAAAGAAAGTCAGGAACATCAGAGAGAAAACATGACCTAGAGGAATTCGTCATTTTTTGAACCTTTTTATTCACTCTTCAATGATTACAAAGTCTATATGCCTGCTTGTATGATCGAAAATATTTGTAAGAAAATGGAACTGGTTCATATTGGTGTCTTAATAAGTGGCAAGAAAGGTTAGTCTTTATGGCTTACCCTGCTGTTTTCCAACAAGGGTTAGAAGAAGAAATCACACACGTGAGGCAGGTGGGGACAGCTTTAAAGACAAAGTAAAACTCTCCTGTGGGAACTGCACTACAGGAGAAAGGATAAGAGGGTGGCCCAGGCCATTAAGGAAGAAATATATATGGTTTCCTGATATGAATATTGATTCTCTTCCCCCAGTTTTCCTGTGAGTTAATATACAAGCAAAATAGGTAACAATATGTCATCCTGAGAAAAGGAACTGGAGTTCCTCTTATAAGTAGAATACCTTTGTATAGAAAAGAGTTGATGGTCAACCATTTAAATGATGTATCATAAAGTTGTGTTCTTGGAACCTATATAATCTTGTTAACCAATTTCACCCCAATAAATATAATAAAAAGCATAGTATCAACAATAGCTTTCAGAACAAAGAACCAACTTGGTATGCATAAGAAAATGGCCCTGATTTGAAATGTTGGATTCCCAGAGGACAGGTGGTAGGAAGAACCAGAAGAACATGACGGTCTGGAGTGGCACAGCTCAGCTATGGAAATAACTTGGTCATGAGATCCAGATGTCTCTACTGGGCTGTCTGGAAAGAGACAGCCCTAACACTCAATGTCCACCATGATGCTGGCTTATGAATCCTTCTCTCTTGCCAAATTTCTGATAGAGGAGGCTACATATGCGGAAGCCTTGTAAAAGCCACTTGAGTTGTTCGTAGCTACTAAAATCCAGCATTAGACCTGCATTCCCTACAGAGGAAATTTAATATAGAATGAAGAAAGCACATTCAAAATGATGAGAAGACACACAAGGGAAAGCCTCAGGAAGAGTTGCAAAATTGAGAATTTCAGCACCCAAAGAATTTTCAGACATTTTTTGGGGGGAAGAGCCTTGGACTTCCCAAATGTCATGAAATATAATGTTTGAGGCCAATTGTTTTTATTTTTAAAATAATAGGAGACTAGGTCACTCTAGATGATACCAGAATTATATACATTTTAAACACCCTAAGTCATGTCACAATAATTTTCAAATGTAAAATGTATGTGACTTTTTAAAAAAATGGAAGTTAATGATACAAAAATGGTATTATTAAAATAAATTATGGCATACTTATAGGATGGCGTGCCATTTAAACTATAGGAAGAACATTATTATGATCTTCCCCAAGTTGTCTTAGCTCATGGCTAAGCAGGAGGAAGGACCAGCAGTGTCAGGGGATCAACCCAGGTTTGACTGCCTCATGTGGAGTCCTTGCCTCACTGCACCAGAACACCTGCCAACTCAGTGGAAGCCTCATACCTGGAAGTAATGTGCCAGCTCCCAGGGTCCTCCTTGATCACTTGGGCCAGGTGGAGAGGGCCTTGCACCAAGCAGAATCATATATACTAATCTAGAACAGAGTTTATACAGCCCCTACTGTCCTATATAATAAAAGGCCAATGACCATAAGTGTAATGACCAGAATGACCACTTGACTAGTCGCCATGAGGTGCATTGACCATCTCTTGGTCCCTCTCCCACCGCCCTCCCCCACAGGCTCTGATCGCAGCATAGTAAACGGGGGTGGGGTGGCAGTGAGGTGGGGTGGGGTGATGAGGGACTGGCAAGTGGCGGCAGGTTGTGAGTGGCAGCAGCAAGTGTCACGGTGCGTCACAAGGTGGTGGCAGCTAGCATCACGGAGCATTGCGGGGCAGTGGACATGGCCCTGATCGCAGGTTAGGCCTAGGAACTCTGCCCATGCATGATTTCGTGCGCTGGGCCTCTAGTATAAATATAACAATACATTTATTAATTTGTTAAAAATAGTTCTTATTAGTAGTGGGCTTTGAAATTATTTTATTTTTTGTTTTGGCTACTCTATATTACTAGTCTTTCTATATAATTATTTACCTCTATGTTTTATAAAATATGAACATACATTATTTTTGATGTGGTTTAGGGGCCCTGATGTGTAACAAGGTAACCATTGGACTTCAGGTGGAGTGGTGGAGTGACATCAGTGTATGCGTCCCTATTGCCTGCCTATCACTTTTGGTGTTTGTCAAACAGAGCCAAGTATACAAACACTTCTTGAGGCATTGTTATTCCAAGACAGACAAATCTGCTGCCAGAAAATCACAGTTGCATTTCCATTTCTGCAAAGAGAAAATAAATTTTATGCTGAAATGTTCAGGTTGGGCATACCAAAGGAAGCCCAGCAAATGAATTATGAACCATTCTCCATGATACAGTATAGCATGAATCTCCTGGAATATACAGACTTCAGCATTACTTGTGAGTTATATGGTCACTTGCAACTCACAGAAATAAATAGTTTCTTTCCAATGTCTATATTATTGCACTCTCTCCTTTATATAGCTGGCCAGTTTAGCTATAAAATTTGACAGTCAATACATTTATAAAGACTCTATGGCTTCCAAGATTTGTTTTTAACACATATTTAGCATTTCTTTTTCCCTTTTTAGCTAGAGTCAAAGAAGGTGTCACATTTTTAAAAAATGATTACTAAAATTAAAGCAAATAATGAGAAGTCACCAACCCATTCACCCATCTATTCACTTATCCATTCATCCATTTATCTACTCATTCATTCATTAAGGAATACTTCTGATTATGAATTTCACCTCTTCAATTTATTTATAATATGTCCTAAGCCACTTTAGGTAAACTATCTAAAACTGTGGGAGTAATAACTTCTATGTCAAATAAAGTTATGAAGATCAAATAAAGTTGTATATATTGAGTGCTCCCAGTCATTCCTTTTTCCTATCTTGTTACAGAAAAAAACTATAAAATCTATTTTGGTTGCCAAAAATTGAAAATACCTATAATGTTTCAATGGAATGTTTCAATCATGTATAGGACACCTGAATAGAACTGTGATTGTCCAGGTAAGTCTTTTTTTTTTATTGCTTAAAGTATTACAAATGGTATTACATATGTGTCCTTTTTTTCCCCCCGCCCTTGACAATATCCCAGCTTCCCCTACCCCCCAGTGTCTTATGTCCATTGGTTATGCTCATATGCATGCATACAAGTCCTTTGGTTGATCTCTTACCCCCCTCCCTCCTGCCCCCCAACCCTCCCCGGCCTTCCCGCTGCAGTTTGACAATCTGTGTGAGGCAGCTCTGCCTCTGTATCTATTATTGTTCAAAAGTTTATCATGGTCTCTATTATCCATGAATGAGTGAGGTAAGTCTTGAGTGGATATCCCAAAAGCTTCAGGAAAGTCTGGAGTGTCATGTACCTGTAGCTTACTCAGTTGTATTGAGAATACTTTTACATAGGAATGGCCCTGCATTTCAGAAGTTATGCTAAATCATTTCAACTCTGCAGCCTTTCCCATCCTACAGAGAGATGAGTCAGATTTTTTTTTTTTCACAGCAACAGATGTATCTAATACTACACTCATATTCTACTGGAAATTTGGCTGGAAATAGCAACCCTACAAAGTACAGTTATACCTGGGATTCCTTGATACTACACATACCCCAACATGCATCAGGTTATAGACTTTTTTCTAAAGAATGCTTCTACCTTTAAAAAGATTTTAGGAGAAGCCCTGTCTCCTGTTATCTAAAGAAATTTGAGCCCTTACAGCTATTTAGCTTCCTCAGGATCTCCTTTCCAACAACCTGGATTCTGCTGTTCATCCTGTTGATTGAATGATTCTTAGCTGATCTGCAAAGGTAAAAGACCACCAAGTCATCTCATGGTATTTGAACTCAAGGATTCATTCTGGGGCTTGGTGACCAGTATTGGGTTTCTATGGAAATAATCAGGGAACATGTGACTCCGGTTATGCTGAAAAGTTCAATTCTTGAACTTTCTACTGGTGCAATGAATCCTAGCCCTGGCTGCAAGCCCTGGAGACTGCATTGTGTATACCTCAATCCACCTTGGTGCCAATTGAACGGAAGACTTGCCTTCTCTACTCCCACCCCCTGTTATGAGCCTGCTGGGCTAAGACAGGCCAATGGGGTATCCAGGTCACTCTGATTCCACAAAGATAGGGGAGAGTCGACTCCCTGCTGCTACTCATCCACAGCTGCCACTAACCTTTTGTCAACAAAAGGTACCATGTCTATTAAGGTTTTATATTTGCACAAAAGAATGATTTTCTTTGCCATTATTCTTTTCTGGTGAATGCATGATTTTATTTTTCCCCGTCTTCAATGCAGTGATAAACAAAGCAATTAGGACATATATTCACCGTCTATTTTATTGTTTTTGCTTTTTTCTCTAAAATAACTTTTTTCTATTAATAATTTGTGACTCATGTTTATTATTAGCGTCTATCTTGATAGTGTGATGGCTAATTTTATATGTGAACTTGACTTAGCCATGGGGCCTAGATGCATGGTCAAAGATTATTGTGGATGCTTCTGTGAGGGTATTTTTTGAATACAATTAACCTTTAAATCAGTTGAATTTGAGAAAAGCAGATTACCCTCTATAATGTGGCTGGGCCTCATTCAATTAGTTGAATGTCTAAATAGAAAAAAAATAGAAAAAAGATTGACCTCCAAAGAGCAAGAGGAAATTTTGGCAGTAAATGACCTCCAGACTTAAGTTGCAACTGTGGCTCTTCCTGGATCCCTGCCTGCAGGTCAACACTATAAATGCAAACTATACAGGGACCTTGTTAGTCTCCATAATCATGTGAACCAATTCTTTTTATTTTTTTCTTGCTTGTATACTTTTTTGTGCGTGAACCAATTTTTAAAATAAACCTTTCTTAAATATCTCTTCTATTCTCTCTCTCTCTCTCTCTCTCTCTCTCTCTCTCTCTCTCTCTCCACAAACACATAGCCTATTGGTTTTGTTTCTTTGGAGAATACATTATGTAGAGTCAGGAATCAATAGGCTGGAATTACAGTGCATCTAGACCAGGGGTCCTCAAACTACGGCTCGTGGGCCACATGCAAATACAAATATTGTATTTGTTCCCGTTTTTTTTTTTTTTTTTTTACTTCAAAATAAGATATGTGCACTGTGCATAGGAATTTGTTCATAGTTTTTTTTAAACTATAGTCCAGCCCTCCAACCATCTGAGGGACGGTGAACTAGCCCCCTGTTTAAAAAGTTTGAGGACCCCTGATCTAGACCATCCTACAGTCTATAAAGAGTATTGAACACAACAAAATGTATTTTGGAATCAGAGAGACAGGGATTGAACTTTTACATTTAGCCACTTAATTCTGCCACGAGACTAACCTTAAGCAGGCTAGTCTCTCTGAGGCGCAGTCTCCACTTTTATAAAATGGGGATGATAACAGCTCTCACCACATAGGTTGTGATGAAGATGAACTGAGTTAGTAAATGCCACACCCTTGTAATGGAGCCTAGCACCCAATAAGCACTCAGTAAATGTAAACTACATAAAATTAGATTATTGTAAGGAATAGAAAAGTCCCCCATCCACTGGATGCTTGCTTGCTGGCTGGCACAGTGCTAAGATATATATGCACATTTAATCATTGTAATAATAACTCTGAGATAGCTGCAATCACTATCTTCATTTTATAGTTGAGGAAATCAGAGCACAGAAAAGTTATGTAACTGGACCTAGTTTACAAGGTTCTCAGTCTGTCTTAGCTCAGGCCACCAAAACAAAACACCACAGACTGGTGGCTTAGACATTTATTCCTCACTCTTCTGAAGGCTGGGATGTTTCAGGTCCAACTGCCAGCCAATTTAGTTCCTAGTGTGGCCCAACTGCTGGCTTGCAGACTGTTGTTTTCTCGCTATATGTTCACAGGGAAAACAGAGAGAAACAGATCTGGCCTCTCTCTCCTTGTAGAAACACTAATCTCATCAGGGGAGCCTTATCCTCAGGACCTCACCCAAACCTAATTACTTCTCAAAGGCCCCAATTCCAAATACCACCCAAATACCATCAGACTGGGGTTAGGGCTTCAACCTATGAATTTTGGGTAAACACATTCAGTCCATATAAGTTTGTCTTCAGAATGCCCACTCTTAACAACTGTGCTATATTCATTAAAATAATTCACAGCAACATGGGAAATGCTTTTAAAGAAGCATTAAAAAGTCAGCATTATGTATCCTCTCTGGTGAAAAATATTGGTTAAAAGCATCCCTAGGAATAAATAAAAAGGAGATACTGAAAAGAAATAGACTAGAGATTATTAATGTACTTAAGTTTTTTTTTTTTGGTCTGTAATTAAGATTTGCTGTAATATTATATTGCCTATATAATATAAAAATAAATTTCAGTGTAATAACTTTATAGGCCATAGCACACAAATATCTAAACACAGAAGACAAGTGTTTATTATGTGATTAAATGAAGGAGAACATGCCATATTTGTGTGGAACCTTTTCTGTTTCAATCATGTGCTTTGTGAGGTGTGGTCTCTTTGAAAGTAAGGAGGGCACATAATACCCGCATCTGGTAAAACAGATGACTGCCACAGCCAGTAGGTTTTTTTTTTTTTACTTTTTGACATAGTCAAGGTCACATTTTGGACAATTATGGGGGGGGGAATCCCAAAAAAACACAAGCCCTAGGTTTCTGATGGATCAATGAGCCAATGCTTTTCTCAGATTCTTTCTACATGCAGGAACCAGGAAAACAGATAAAAGTGAAAGAAGAGGAAATTTTATGAACATTGAGAGGCTTATCTAGATTGTAATGGTGGAATTTGGCACTCAGGCATTTGTAGAGTCAGAAATTTCACAGGTAAAGGAGGTAGGACAGTGTTAAGAGAGAGGTAAGGTGGGAGGGAGCAAGGCCACTCAGAAGGGACACCATGGAACCCTGCTACACCACCATCTCCCAACTTGGGCATCAGTGCTATTGGAGATGTAGGATCTGGGGTGGACACTTTATTGGTGGTTCCAGGTGGCTCAGGAGGGTAACAGAACCCAGGTCTATGTGACCCCAACTTTCTGCTCTGTCCTTTGCTGCATGGAAATGCTCAACCAGAATAGGAGGCACGGCATCTGCATTCTTGGCCTAACCCTAAAACAAACAAGACATAAAATGTTGGGCAAGGAATTTTAACTTCTGATGCCAAAGGACAAGTAGTCACTAGGAACAATGATGTTTCCACCAGAAAATGTTTTTAAGAATTAAACAGATATCTTGGGGTGAAAATTAAAATGGGAAAAAAGTTGTAATTTTCTTAAACTCATTTGATAGCTCCTCTGACCTCACCTGAACTTAAGGGAGTGAGTTAGTTTACAGCCTTTGGGTTTTCATGTGGTACGAATTTTCATGGTTTCACCTCAGAAATATTCATGTGTTTGCTTAAGTGTTGCTGCCCGTGTTCTACTGAGGGAGCTGCATAATGTTGGGGATCATAAAATCTGGAAAACCCTAATGCTTATTTAGCTCCTCAAGTTTCAGATAAGGGGATGTGGACACTCATCGATACACCATCTCTTCCTCCCTTTCGCCATGAGCAATGTGGTCAGGGGTTATTCAGTGAATGCTGCTTGTCAATATTCAAAGAATATTTTTCTCCCCCAAGGACAGAGATGGGGGAGAAGGATGCATGTCTCTTCACTCAGAGCAGTGATTTAAACAATAGTTTTCAGTAACTCGTGATTACAACTCTCCTCAGGAAAATTGGCCATGAGAAGATCTACAGTAAAAAACTTCTAGAGCTAAAAAAAAAAAAAACCCACACAAACAAATAAAAACTGGGGGTTGAAGAAGGACAGGTAAGAATGAATGAAGGGCCCAGACTTGGACTCAAGATCTAGTTCTGCTCTTTGTTTGGGGGGCAAAAGTATACAGCCTTTCTGAATGTATTTCCTTAGCTGCTACATGGGGATAATGATATTTCTTTCAAAAGAGTTTAAATAGAATAAATGAGTCTTAGAATCATGTCCAGCATTTTAACTACCTGCAAAAATATACATTGTTTAAATTACAGCCGAAACCGGTTTGGCTCAGTGGATAGAGCATCGGCCTGCGGACTGAAAGGTCCCAGGTTTGATTCCGGTCAAGGGCATGTACCTGGGTTGCAGGCATATCCCCAGTAGGAGATGTGCAGGAGGCAGCTGATTGATGTTTCTAGCTCTCTATCTCTCTCCCTTCCTCTCTGTAAAAAAATCAATAAAATATATTTTAATAAATAAATAAATTACATGCACACGTTGATATTGTTTACTGTGTCATCCTGTTGCTGCAAGCTGTTGGTGGCAATCATGACCCTCACCAATGAAGTCAGCTCCCATCTCTTGATCCCAGCGGCTGGAAATGTGACCGCTGTGATTTTCTAATTTCAGAGGTGCTGCTTTATTTTGCAATATTTTGTCAAACATCAAGCATCACTGAAGAATCTTCCCCAGCGATCTGTGAGTGATCTGCTCCTGGTATAATGATTCCTAGCTGCCGATTTGGGTGGATGACTTAGTGAGATGAGATTACAGCTGCTCTGGGAGGAAATAGCACCTGTAACGTGACCCCTGAGCCAGGAAACCATTTAATACCCCAGAGCTCACAGTGACTGAGCTTGAGTGTCTGTCAGGCTGTGTTTAGAAGGTCCTCCCTCCTCCCTTATTTTAATGGGCCCTTATTACAGAGGCAGAGCCCTATTAACCCAGGACCCAGAGCCTGCTACCGTAAATTCACCATGAAATCCTGTTGACATTGGTTGACTGTCAGGGACATAAAACTGCCAGTGGCCACATTCTAAATTATAAAGGACATTTACCCTGTGCATGTCAGTACATGTACATCATAGCTCATGGGCGGGAGCCACCCCCATCTCAGATACAACGGTGGCCTGTCTTCCTTCACACAGGGATCTGGGGATTTGAATTGCAAGCAATGGTCCCAACCCCCTTGGATGTTAATAGTGGGGAAGGAGAAGATATGCTCTGGTTTGTCCCAATAATGGTCTGAGATTTCCTCCACTGTAGCTTGTCAGAGTGCATTGGAATCATCATTTTTATTTATTGCTCCCCCCACCTCCTATTTGATGGCCTGAACTGTGCTTGCTTTAATATTCAGAATCTAGAATAGCACCTTTTATATAGATGGTGTTCCATAAATAACTCATCCATGACAAATAACTCATCCGTGACTCAGTACTTAAGGCAATTAAGTTGAGCGTGTTCTATGACTACACCACTTTCTGTCCCTGAGAAACTTATCTGATAAGCAGATAGTTTAGAATGGGTGCATCATTTTCCTGGTGCCCAACACCAAATGACTCAACTTTGGCTGAAACAGACGCCTATGTTCAAGGTGAGTCCTAATCAATGTGCTTGGGTCCCTTTCCAAAGACTGTTCATGGCCCAACTGAATTCTTTTCTTCTGAAGGCTGTCATACATACCCCAGGAGATGATTTTCTTGACACAGACAGATGTGTCCTACTAAGAACCCAATACAATAGGTTGATTTCCCAAGCATCAGGTGAAAGCCCTAGATCCATGCATTCGAGACCCACTATTTCATCCCTTCCATCCAGTTCTGATGTACCTTCTGATACACATGCACCCAGTGAGATAGGCTTGTAGCTCCACTGAGGCTGGGCTAGCCCCCAGATTTTGGAAGTTGTACAGGCATTGGTTTGACTGTATGCTCTGCCACATTCTAACCATGTAACCTTGGAGAGATTAGGAAATAATCAGTGAGCCTCAGTTTTATTATCTGTAAAAAAGGTATAAATGCTCCCCCCAGAGTTATGGTAAGGTTTAAAGAAGATACTGAATGCCCAGTATCTGAGTGACCGGGCTGTAAAATAAATGTTAGTTCTCTAATAACTGCTCTCACATATTAGTTCTTCAGTTCCACCTGAAATAATTCCTCCCAAAGTTCTTCCTATTCAAGTTCTACTGTCCTTCAATAAAAGTTTGGTATTTGTAGTTTACAATGTGTTTTTTGTGTACATGATGCTGCTTGATCTGGATCCACACTCTGAGGTAGATGACACCACTGAAGGGGCATCTAAAGAAGTTGAGCCCCAAAAGGATAAGGGGCTTTGCAGTGTGATGATACCCTCAGCTTCAAAACTAAACACCAAGTCATGTGCCTATGAATCAAGATTCTTCATTTATCAAGGCTCCACCTTTTAGAGCAAGGTCCACATTTGGACATAATCGGTTGTCCTTTTTGCTGTCTTTCCAACAATCCTGTGCAAGGACTTCTCTTCTTTTTATTGTATCAAACTCTTTACCTGCATCCTCATTTTTATAAAGACGGGCTCTCTTAAACCTGTTCAAAATCTTTTATGGCTAGGTTCAGTGGTATTAACTGGCAATCATCTGCCATTTTCTTGTTCCCAGGTGCCAGTGTTACTGGCATTCACTTCAGCTATTTCTTTGTAGAATCCCTGCTAAACTGCTTGTTTACTTTCTGAGTGTTAGCATAGTTGATGTGAGAGCATGCAACCTGTAAATATAATTATCCAGGAACATGCAAACCACACACATTACAGTACACATTTTGGAGACTGCTGGCTGCCCCTCAATGTCTATACTTGCCAATAAAAAAATATAAGGTTTGTCTGGGTGAGAAGATTGCATAGGCTGGTCTTCCGTGCAGCTAATTTGATCATTTTACAAGGTTCTGGCTAATGGAATACAAGCAAACTGATGAATGCCACTTAAATAGAAAAGGAATATGCCCTCCCATCTCTTATCCACTTTCTGGAAAAGCTGAAGCAGCTATCCTGACTCACAAGAGTTAAGCCTCCTGCTCAGAATAGCAGGGCAACACTCTTGTAAGCTCATGGGTGTTCCACTCCATAGGGCTGCTATTTCACCCTGTGAAGTTCAGGCCGATGCTGAGAGGGTAGTTAGAAATAAACTTTTTAAAAAGTCATTGATAGTCCTAGCCAGTTTGGCTCAGCAGATAGAGTGTCGGCCTGCAGACCAAAGGGTCCCAGGTTCCATTCCAGTCAAGGGCACATGACCCGGTTGTGGGTTTGATCCCCAATAGGGGGCGTACAAGAGGTAGCCAATCAATAATTCTCTCTCATCATTGATATTTCTATCTCCCTCTCCCTTCCTCTCTGAAATCAATAAAAATATATTTTTTAAAAATTCATTGATATTTTTGGCTGTTTTAGCAATGGAACCAGTAACTTAATAAAATGCTCTAAAAATGAATACATTATCACTCTCTGTGTGTTATATAAGTCTGTTTCCCTCACCCTACAACATAGCTAGTTAACCATAACAATAATATTTACACAGCTTAATTTCTTTTCTAACCTTTTAGATTAAAAATATAATAGGGTCTCCTCCTTTGATTGTGATGTATAAAACAAGGTGAAAAACTTCCATTCTCCATAGCATTATTCCAATATGTTGAGATGGGGTTTTATTTAATTTCTTTCTGTGCTACATTAGGGTGCTGGCTTTCCAGTGTAACCCTTGATCTGGATCCACACTCTGAGGTAATCAAGCAATTGTGCTTTTGTCTTTTACTTTTTTAAAAAAATTATGCGTACTGGTCTTAAATTAAGGTGGCTGCAACCCCCTTTAAGGCAAGGCTATTCTGTATATGGCACTGTTTGTATAGATCAATGGTTCTCAAAATATGGCTCCTGAAATTGGCATCACCTGGGAGTTTGTTGGAAGTCCAAATCATTGTTCTCCACCCAACCTTGCTGACTGAGACTCGAGGATAGGCCCCAGAAATTGGTGTTTTAACAGGTCTTCCAGGGGATGCTGAGGCCAGCTCACATATGAAAATCATGATGACCATGCCAACCACTCTGAAACCCCAAGAGCTTAAAGAGGAGCAGCTTTCTGAGCTATAGTTAGAGGTGGGAGGTGTAGGGGTGGGGGACTTAAAGTTGTGTTGGACAGAAAATCTTGTGAGGCTTCCCAAAGAATGGGTATCAAGGTGTCCCCCAATGAAGGACAGAATGTGTCCAACAAAGGATTTAACAGCGCTCTCACTCTTTGTCATAGAGAGAGTGCTGATCATGGTGGGTATATGGCAGAGCCCTTTCTGAAGGGAGTGTGAAGGTGTTAGTGGGATGGCAGAGGGGGGAGAGGTGGATTGCGCGCTGCATTTATTGTTGGGCTTCGCAAGGAGGAAGCCTGAGAAGGATGTCCTCCCAGGAGAGCACACAAACATGTAAACATGATCAATATTGATGAAGCTAGTGGCCTTCAAAGGGTGAAATATTGGCATGAGAGAATACAAATAGGTCTGTAGGGGGAAAAAGATTCTATGAGCAAATTAATTTGGTAATTGCTGGGCTCAGAAGAGTTACACATTTTCTCTACTGCAGTACTTTGCAGATTTTTTAATATGCTAATGAACATTTTAAATCTCCAAGAAGGGGTTACAATAGGCAGCATGGACCAAAATTATTTAACCACCCCATGCCAGGACAATTCATGGATCAAATAATCTTTGAAACACATTTTGGGAATAGTGTGTTAGGGTCAACCTGTATACAAACTCAAACTCATGAGTTTTGAGTGGAGAGAAGAAACTGGAAGGAGTGAAGACTAAGCTCAAAGAAGGGAATTCCTGGGTTATGCTGTAAATACCAGTGTTCAGAGCTCAGCTCTGTGACTTGGCAAGGGTATAGTGTAGTTCATTCTGAAATTCTACAAGGGGATTTAAAATCACTGGATTTTTATGATGGATGTTTGGTAAGCTTGATTCTATTGACTCTTGCCTCGTCTAATGTAGTTCATTATTTATCCTAGTACATAAAGACCTATGAAGTAGGCTGGTTGTGGTGGGCAAAATGTGGCATTAAGCATTTCTTGGAAATCACTAAGGCTTAAAAGAGATAGCTGCTTAGATAAGAATTCTAGGCAGCTTGTTGAATCTGGTTCAGGATGCAATCCATTACTAAGGGTATTGAGAGAGCCTTGGTCAAAATTAGCCATAAGTACAGAGAAATGGCAACGGCAAATGTGGTCCAAGATGGAATACAGGCCAGCAAGGAACCTTAGGAGCAGATGGGACGCCAAAACAGAAACCTCGGGGTGAAATGGCAGAGATCTGTGTCTAATGGTTGTGGTTTGAGGGCACATATGCTCAATAAAGGCAAAACTAGCTACAGTGGACTACATTGGATGTCTAAGCTATCTGTTTTCTGGAGAATATAAACTTTAGGGCTAGAGGAAAAAAGAAAATTAAAATGTATTAATTTGATTCCTTTTTAAATATTATTATTATTGCCAATGTAAAGGTATCTGGCATAAAAATGTGATAAATAAATATTAGCTATATCACATGCAATATTTCAAAAAGTTAAAGTTAATGGAAAAGTTTCATGATAAGCAAAATTTCAAAAAGTTACATAAAGACTTGATATATTAACCAGCACTACAGCCTGAAGCAAAATGAAAAATCAGCAATGCTAATCTTATCTTGATTTAACGTGTTGACATTTGGTTCATTATGGATGCTTGGGCCTAATTTTTGATTTTTCAAATATTGCATTAAATCATGATATAGTTGTGCTTACTGATTTTTGGCATCTCTTTACATTGTGTGCCCAAGATGAGTGCCTCACTTTACCCTCATTCAGTCTTTTCACTAAATCCTCTTTCCACTATAATTATATGGATTCTACTTGATCATGTTTGTTTTAAACCAAGTCTCATAAACAAGCTGTTCCAATCTTCAAATCAAGGGGAGAAAAATAGAAGAACAATGAACCTTCTCTTGGACTGTTTTTTTTTAAACATATTTTTATTGTTTTTAGAGAGAAAAAAGAGAGAGAGAGAGAGACATCAATGATGAGAGAGAATCATTGATCTGCTGCTTCCTGCATGCTCCCTACTGGGGATCGAGTCCCCAACCCAGGCATGTGCCCTGACTTGGAATTGAACAGTGACCTCCTGGTTCATAGGTCAATGCTCAACCACTGAGCCACACCTGTCAGGCTCCTGCACTGTTTTTGTTTTTGTTTATTATTTTTCTTTAAGAATACTCCAAGTAACATTTTGGGACAGATTTTATAGGATTTCTTGGGCTTTCAGACAGCTCAGCTAGCAGGGTGCCCATTCTTCATCAAAAGAAAAGAAGAAAATGCAGCTCTTCTTAGTATCTTGCATTTGGAGACATGTCGTAGAAACATAATGGTCATGATTGATCTTTTCCTACTTGCACTGTTGTGAACTAAATTATGCAGCCTCATAAGCTGTAACGGAGTTATAAATTAACTGCTGGAGCCACAAGGCGATTCATTTAAAGTCTATAATCTTTGAGCTTTGCAGTCGGAGGAGTTTGGGGCTGGAGGACAAGGTTTTGCTTTTCAGCTCTAATGTGGGGGACCTGGAAAGTGGGGAAAAAGCACAAGAATCAGAAAGTAATTGCAGGTCCCCTTGTAAGTGCAATTACTTGCAATGGTTGTTAGCTCAACACTTAAACACTGCCTAAGGCTGAAGTCCCCACAGGCTGGCCATGCTCATTATCTCTGCTCAGACTGCGGCTCTGAGAACAAATACGGTGCCCTGAAAGCTGTTTCACTTGTGAGCATGACTCAGAAGCACAGATTGGATTTAGTTACCCTCCTGGGCCCAGGCAGAAATACAGGAATAAAGGGAACTTGGAAGAGGCCACAGAGGAATGACTTCTCAGTTACTGTTTGGAACACTGTTTTACATTTTCACATGTGTATATGTGTTTATGTATTCAATACACATTAGCGCAGAGCTTGCTCTCACCCAGGCACTGTGCCGAATACCAAGTATGCGATGATGCTCAGCAAAGATCCACAAAAGCCTTGCTTTCACAGAGACTATGTAATCTATTGGAAAGGCAGATGATAATAAAATAATTGGAAACGGAAGAAAAATTGCAAAACATAGGTGCAAGGAGGAAAGGTATACAATATCATGAGATCTTATGCATCCCTGACCGAGGCCAAAGGATCAGGAAATGTTTCTCAGAGGTGCCATTTGAGTGCCATGCATAAGAAGATGGGAAAGAGTGGGGTCCTTTCTGGGTAAAAGAACTAGCATGCACCTACCATGCAGGTTGAGATCAGATACTCTCAAGGCAAACCACTTGGCTAACCTTATACCATTTCAGAAAGAAGGGGAGTAAACTCAATGAGATTAAACAGTTCTCTCATGTTTGCTTAATAAGGGGCACAGATCTGTTTTAATCCTTGGTTTGCTTTATTCAAAAGCCAGTGTTTTCTCCATGCCTTCTCCCTGAGAACAATGGGTGATTAGGAAATGTTCAGAGTGGAGAAGCTGGAATCAGTGTTGGCTACTAAGGATGAGGAAATCCATCTCGCAGCCTTATTATTTATAACTTCTGTGAAAATCCACAGAGAAAACCCTGCCTCCCCAGCTGATTCCCCAATGTCCAATAAGGTTGGCATTCTGAACCTCTGCCTCCTATCTGATACTATAAAGGTAAAATAAGACAATGCCCTTCCATGTTGATAGCAAGAGTGCCTGGTATCACAACTAGAGATGTGCTTTGTAACTCAAAACAATCTCCACCTGAGTCACACCTGGACTCAGACTCATCACTGCGTCTACGTCTGTGCTTTGTCTGCTGCCCTGGGGGTTTTCTGAGTTCATCCCCTGGGATTTGTTTGTGGATAGAATGCACATTTCTGTGTCAAGATCACAAGTATCACTTTATATCTATTTTTTAGCTCCTTTTTGGGAACTGCTAAGCTACCAACATAATGAGTAGTGAACACTTTCACACTAAAAAACTTTGTTAATGGGGTTCACACGAGACAATTAAAGCAAGTGGTGGAGAAAATGGCTCTTACATAAATAGAAAAGAGGCAGGTTAAGCATAGTATGGTGGGGTAGAAATGGTTGGTTAGCTTTAGAACCAACATAGGTGGCCTAAAATTCTAGGCTTGCCCTTCCTTCCTTCCTTCCTTCCTTCCTTCCTTCCTTCCTTCCTTCCTTCCTTCCTTCCTTCCTTCCTTCCTTCTTTCCTTCCTTCCTTCCTTCCTTCCTTCCTTCCTTCCTTCCTTCCTCCCTCCCTCCCTCCCTCCCTCCCTTTCATCCTCCCTCCCTCCCTCCTTCCTTCCTTCCCTCCCTCCCCCTCCCCCTCCCTTCCTTCCTTCTTTTTTTCCTTCCTTTTTCCCTCTTTCATTCATCCAATAAAGATTTATCAGACCCTTATTTTATGCCAGGTTCTGTTATAGGTACTGGAGATATAGTAGGAAATGAAAAAGATAAAAATCACTTTTTTATGAAGCTTAGAGTCTGATGCACAAATAGAAAACAAACAAATACATGTATAATGTGTTAATAATATATATCAATTAGATGGTGATGTGGTGATATATAACCACCATGATATAATCTTTAACTCTATAGCCCTGGTACTATTATGTTCCTCCATGTACAGGTAAGGGAGAAATAGAGTCCCTGAAGATAACATGGATGAGGCTATTATTTACCTTAGAATGCTGAGGTGGCCAGAGAGCACCTCACAAAGAAGGCAACATTTCAGCAAGGTCCTGAAGGAAAGCAGAGAGACATCCATGTAGCTTTCTGGGGGAGGGTAAGAGTATTTTTAGGAAGAGAGAAGGGCATAAGGAGATCAGCTGACAGGATTCCAGAAAGAGCAGAAAGGTCACTTCTTATTGTCCTTTCACAATCCAGTCTCCTTACTAATGAGTTCTCATTAATGGTATAAATTTCTTTTGGACAATGTATTCATTAACTGTAGAAGTTAAATTCAATGTACTCATTAACGTCATTGGGAGTGTGGAGATATTTCTCATACTAAATTTGTATGGAACTGGGACATAAAATGCACGAGTTTAGGGCAAATGAAGGTAAGGGGCAATATCAGCCCCCAAACCTCCAAACTAAATGAAAATTTATCTTGTAAATGATGGAATATCCAATTAATAAGACAAATCCATTTAGTTCAGACCTGGCATCCAGCCTTCAGTTGTACAAATTTACTTTATGTGGAACACAAGCAAACTGGATCCCACTCAGAGAAAATCAAGTGGGATTTGAAAGAATTTTGAGTTCACTGTGTCTGTCTGTCTTATTCAGTGTTATGTCCCTAGTGGCTAGAACATTGTCCATCCAACACACAGTGTGCATGCAATAGATAAAATCCTTTGAATGAAAGGCAATTAAAGTCTTGTCATGTGGGAGGAATCAAATGTGTTGAGAAAATTGACTTTGGTAAGATTCAGAGAGAAAATGTTAATGACCTTTAAGTGTCTAAAGTGCTATCCATTGGGAAAGAGATTATTTATGTCAGGCAAAGTTTAATCAAGAAGTGTTTTACAAGACCTTCAATGTGATAAACACTGTAGTGGATATATATATATATATATATATATACACACATTTATACACATGTGTATATATATATATACACATTTATACATGTATATTTATATTTTATTCAATTACATGTAAATACCTATTTATTTAGAACATTATATATATTTCACCAACCACTGAGTTTGTCATATGAAATTCAAATGACACTTAAAAATTCAAATTTTATTCATCTATATATTTTTATTGATTTTAGAGACAAAGGGAGAGAGAGAGAGAAACATCAATGAGTAGAGAAAATCATTGACTGGCTGTCTCCTGCACACCCCCTACTGAGGATTGAGCCTGGAATTGAACCTCAACCTCCTGGCTCATAGGTTAACACTCAACCACTGAATAACACAGGCCAGAATATATATATATCAGTGATAACATTGACAAATATGTTCTCCTATGTAGTAGGCTTTCTTGTTGTTTTGTTGATGATTTCTTTTACTGTGCAAAAGCTTTTCATTTTGATGTAGTTCAATTTGTTTATTTTATCTTTAGTTTCCTTTGCCCTAGGAGCAGTATCAGTGAAGAAATTGTTTAGGCATATGTCTGAGATTTTGCTGCCTGTCGATTCCTCTAGTATTTTTATTGTTTCCCATCTGATGTTTAAGTCCTTTATCCATTTTAAGTTTATTTTTGTGTATGGTGTAAGTTGGTGGTCTGGTTTCATTTTTTTTTGCATGTATCTGTCCAATTTTCCCAACACCATTTATTGAAGAGCCTCTCCTGACTCCATTGTATGTTCATGTCTCCTTTGTCGAATATTAATTGAGCATCGTGGTTTGGATCGATTTATGGGTTCTCTATTCTATTCCATTGATCTATATATCTGTTCTTGTGCCAGTATCAGGCTGTTTTGAGAACAGTGGCTTTGTAATACAGCTTGGTATCTGATATTGAGATCCTGCCTACTTTGTTCTTCTTTCTCAGGATTGCTGCAGCTATTCGGGATCTTTTTTTTTTTTTAATCACAACTAAGGGTTCAATCTCCAACATATACAGGGAACTCATTCAACTTAACAAAAGGAAGATAAACAACTCAATCAAAAAATGGGAAACGGACCTAAATAGATACTTTTTAAAAGAAGACAGAAGAAAGGCCAAGAGACATATGAAAACATGCTCAAAGTCACTAATCATCCAAGAGATGCAAATCAAAACGACAATGAGGTACCACCTCACACCTATTGATGATGGCTATCATCAACAAATCAACAAAGGACAAGTGCTGGCGAGGATGCAGAGAAAAAGGTACCCTCGTGCACTGCTGCTGGGAATAAAGACTGGAGCAGCCACTGTGGAGAACAGTATTGAGTTTCCTCAAAAAACTAAAAATGGAACTCCCATTTGACCCAGTGATCCCACTTCTAGGAATATATCCCAAGATACTAGAAACACCAATTAGAAAGGATATATGCACCCCTATGTTCATAGTAGCACAATTCACCATAGCTAAGATTTGGAAACAGCTTAAGTGCCCATCAGTAGATGAGTGGATTAAAAAACTGTGGTTTGGCTCAGTGGATATAGTGTCGGCCTGCGGACTCAGGGGTCCCAGGTTCAATTTCGGTCAAGGGCATGTACCTTGGTTGTGGGCACATCCTCACTGCATAGCGTGCAGGAGGCAGCTGATCGATCTCTCTCATCGATTTTCTGGCTCTCTATCCCTCTCCCTTTTTCTCTGTAAAAAAATCAATAAAATATATTTAAAAAATCTACACTAATAAAAGAGAAACATGGTAATTGGCGTACGACCACTACCCTTCCCATTGGCTAATCACGGGCAATATGCAAATTAGCTGTCAGCAAAGATGGCGGTTAACTGCCAACCAAGATGGTGGCTAATTTGCATATTGCCGGCAGGATGGGGCAGCGCCATCGTGCCTGCCCCTCCGCCATCCAGGCCTGCTATCTGTGACCTGGATGGCGGGTGACCCAACCCAGGGCTGGCGGGGTGTGACCGCAGCTGTCCCCTACTGGCCAAGACCCCAACCGGCTCTCCCACCAGCAGACCTGGGCTGGCCTGGTGGCTTCGGCTTCTGCCCGCAGTCATGCCCCCCAGACCCACTGCTGCCAGCAGACTAAGGCTGGGAGGCAGAGGCCCCCAACCCGCTCCCTCCGGCAGACTAGGGCTGGGGAGGCGACTGCTGCAATTGCCCGCATTCACGCCCCAACCCGTCTGATCGCCCCCGACCCGCTCCTGCTGGCAGACCAGGACTGGCAGGTAACCCTGGACCCGCATTCCCGCGGGCAGACCCAGGCTGGCGGGGTGACTGCGGTGTCTGCCCACAGTCACACCCCCAACCCGCGAGAGCGGGGAGAGGGTGGGGGGAGGGGGCGATCGCCCTCACTCAGGCCCCCAACCTGCTGGCAGACCGGGGCTGGCGAGTTGCCCGGGACCCGCATTCCCGCGGGCAGACCCGGGCTGGCAGGGTGACTGCGGTGTCTGCCCACAGTCACGCCCCCAACCCGCGAGAGAGGGTTGGGGGCGTGAGTGCAGGCGATCACCCCAAAACCGCTCCCGCTGGCAGACCAGGGCTGGCGGATTGCCCTGGACCTGCATTCCCCTGTGTGCACCTGCCCGTGGGATCGCAGCCGCGATCACGGAGCAGGAAAGGGCGGCCTGCAGCCAGCCCCTGTGTGCGCCTGCCCGTGGGATCGCAGCCGCGATCACGGAGCAGGAAAGGGCGGCCTGCAGCCAGCCCCTGTGTGCACCTGCCCGTGGGATCACAGCCGCAATCACGGAGCAGGAAAGGGTAGTCTGCAGCCAGCCCCTGTGTGCACCTGCCCGTGGGATACAGCAGCGATCATGGAGCAGGATACAGCGGCCTGCAGCCAGCCCCCCTTTGTGCCTTTCCCTAGGTAGCCCTGGGGATCCCACAGTAGGGAAGGGCGCCCCACAGCTCAGGGGAGAGTACAACATGCAGTGGAGGCCAGGAGCCTGAGTGATCAACAGAGAGGGGCGCCTGCTTGAAGCCTTCAGGGTGTGGCTGGTGGTAGGCCTCCAGCAGACGCGCGCGCACTCACACACACACACACACACAGACACACACACACACACAGCACCTACTCTGAGCTTCCAATGTGGTTGGGAACAGACCACCAGTGGACACACACACCCGGCAACTGCTCGGAGCCTATGTGGCAGGGCTGGGGGCAGGCCCCCAGCAGACACACACACACACACACACACACACACGGGGACGGCTGCACTGAGCCTCTGCTGCCAGACTGTGGCCATCAGTAGGACATCCACTGAGGGCTCCCAGACTGAGGGGCAGGCTTGGCTGAGGGAACCCCATCCCCCAGTGCACGAATTTCGTGCACCAGGCCTCTAGTCTACACTAATAAAAGAGAAACATGGTAATTGGCGTACAACCGCTACCCTTCCCATTGGCTAATCAGCGTATCCTTATGCAAATTAACTGTCAGCCAAGATGGCGTCCGGCAGCCATGCACTGAAGCAAACAGGGAGGCTTGCTTCCTCCAGGGACTGCAGACTCCAACATTCCCCGCCTCACTTGCCCGACTCTCAACTGCAACTCTAAGCAACTATTACTATGTTGCAAATAAGAAGCTAAACAAAACTGCTGTCAGTCAACCCCGGACAGCAACACTGTATCCATGTTTTCAGCAGCGAGGCCTCAGAGCTAAAGCTGGCCCAGAATAAAAAAAAAGAAAAGAAAACAAGGTGCGGTTGGGAGCTTTTAGTCAACTGCCAGCGGGAAAACAGCCCTCAGCCCCTCAGCCAGCCTGGCCAGGCACCCCAGTGGGGACCCCCACCCTGATCCAGGACACCCTTCAGGGCAAACCAGCCGGCCCCCACCCGTGCACCAGGCCTCTATCCTATATAGTAAAAGGGTAATATGCCTCCCAGCACCGGGATCAGCGGAGCAGCGAGGCTCCCGGCACTGGGATCAGCGCGACAGGAGGCAGCGCCCAAACCCCCTGATCGCCCTGCGGCTCTATGTGTGACAGGGGGCGGGGCCACAACCTCCCTATCCGCCCTGCTCTGTTCGTGACAGGGGAAGGCGCCCCAACCCCCTGATCAGCCCTGCTCTGTGCCTGATAGGGGGGAGCTCCCCAATCCCCTGATTGCCCTGCGGCTCTGTGTGTGACAGGGTGCAGCGCACCAACCCCCTGATCGGCCCTGTTCTGTGTGTGACAGGGTACGGAGCCCCAACACCCCTGAAGGGCCCTGCTCTGTTAGTGACAAGGGGCAGCGCCCCAACCCCCTGATTGGCCCTGCTCTGTGAGTGACAGGGAGCAGCGCCCCAACCCCCTGATTGGCCCTGCTCTGTGAGTGACAGGGGGCAGCGTCCCAACCCCCTAATCAGCCCTGCTCTGTGGGTGACAGGGGGTGGTGCCGCAACCTCCCCATTGACCCTGCCTTGAGTGTGACACGGGGCGGCGCCCCAACTCCCCAATCGGCCCTGCTCTGAGCCTGACCAGGGGCTGCACCTAGGGATTGGGCCTGCCCTCTTCCACCTGGGAGCAGGCCTAAGCCAGCAGGTCATTATCTCCCGAGGGGTCCCAGACTGTGAGAGGGCACAGGCCGGGCTGAGGAACCCCCCGGGAGATAATGACCTGCAAATTTTTGTGCACCGGGCCTCTAGTAAAAAAATAAAAAACTGTGGTACCTCTACACAATGGAATACTATGCAGTGGTAAAAAAGGAGTTCTTACCATTTGCAATAGCATGGATGGAACTGGAGAGCATTATGCTAAGTGAAATAAGCCCGTCAGAGAAAGATAAATATCACATGATCTCGCTTATTTATGGAATATAATGATCAATATAAACTGATGAACAAAAACAGATCCAGAGACAGAGAAACATTGATCAGACCGTCAAACCTCAGAGGGAAGGTAGGGGAGGGTGGGGGTAGGAGGAGAGATCAACCAAAGGACTTATATGCATTTATATAGGCCTAACCAATGGACACACAGACAACAGGGGGGTGAGGGCATGAGTGGGGGTAGATGGAGTGATAATGTGGGGATAAGGACACATATGTAATAACTTAATCAATAAAGAAATTAAATATCTATATCTATATCTATATCTATCTATATCTATATATAGAAAAGTGTTCTTTGCTCTCTAGAGATAGTGAAGCATATGTTAGACTTTTCCTGGTTCATCTCAACAAGTAGTACCAAGACTAATGATAGATCATACAGAAAATGAAGTGTTGACCATTTGAAAAACTAAACTTTGTCATTTTCCCTAACTTTCTTCCATTTGCCTAGAAAGCTCTTCATGGTCATCTACTTTTCTCAAACTAATCACCTCTCATCGACCTGTCTGGCAAGCTGCTACTTCTCCTTCAAGACTCAATTTCATGGTCAGCTGACTTCCCTGACTTTCCAGGATAACTGCCAAGAAAGA
This sequence comes from Myotis yumanensis, assembly GCF_028538775.1. Classification (NCBI taxonomy): domain Eukaryota; kingdom Metazoa; phylum Chordata; class Mammalia; order Chiroptera; family Vespertilionidae; genus Myotis; species Myotis yumanensis. Next base: position 233,605,341 of record NW_027223752.1, on the reverse strand, counting down.
TCCCGTAGTACTCGACATGCTTTCTCTAGAACACAACATTGTGTCATAATTGTTTGCACGTCTTCTTCTCTTACCAAACAGAGCTTCTGGAACCTGGCCTCACTTCCTGAGCCTCTTAAGGTGCTGTTTAAAAATGGTGTTCAATAATATATCTATTGCCTAAGTGAATAGCTGCGTAGAAGAGACACTGATTGAAAATTGAAAGGGGGGTGTATAGGGTGAGGAGTGGGGTTAATAGCTGCAAGGCTTCCTAGGACCTACCCTTTGCAGTCACAGGTGGCCACATTGACCTGTGGCCTGCATCTAGTGTTCCAAAACTAGTCACAGGACTAACTGGATTCTACGGGAGAAGGAGAAGGGACTAGTAAGAGAGTAACTATTGGGAGGCATGAATCACTGGGGGGGGGGGGTGCTCTTTGGAGACAAGTTAACATGGTTTTGTCATATGTAATTGAGATAACTGTGCCAGATTCTCTGACTGTATTTTTTCCTTACTCCAAAAAATTATCTTGGTTAAATTATTTAGAGGATTTTGATACTTTCTACTTTATCTGTATCTTTACTTCAATCTTGTACAGATGACCTGACTTTTTCCTCCTATCTTAATCAAAAAATAGTCCTGGAGTCAGCAAATTTATTTTGTAAAGGATCAGATAAATAGTAATAAATATATTAGTATTTTTAGGCCATAGGGTCTATGTTGCAATTTCTTAACTCTGCACCTGTAGCATGAAGCAGGTATAGATAATATGTAAATGAATGGGCATGATGTATTCCAATAAAACTTTATGTACAAAATATGTGGAAGCCTGGATTGGGCCCACAGGCTATAGTTGCCAATCTCTGAAAAAGTCCAACATGTGGTAGCTTCCACTCAAATGCCAACAGATGTTTTTATATCTGTCACAACAACCATGACAAAATCTTAAGAGGAGAAAAAGAAAAAGACAATTTCCCCGGTGCCAATAATGGCAATTCACTCTTTAAAAATATGACTTTCATATACAAAATCTGAACAGTTATGAGCACACAGGCAAAGGCACTGCAGATAATGGGTATTTTGTGCTGAGCAGCATAATACATAATAGGATAATGGTGGCATTATTTCACATCCCCTATTACTCCAGTATTTCTATTTCTAATTTATCTTCCACAGAATTTGAAGATAGAACCAAAGCATTATCCAAAAGTGACATGATTGTGGCATGATGCCCGCTACCACAGAAAGCTGACAATGCCTGCTGAGCAACTAGGAAACTCAGATTTTGAGGGGATATAGAAGGTTATTTTTTGATGGAATAGAAGCTCTGCACACTATAAATCAGTTTTAATGAAATATGCATTTGTTTTCGTCAGGTTCTAATCCTGAAATAGGTTCAGATTTGGGCCGGGAGAAGATAGATTGAATACTCCAGCAACACAAGGTCAGTGGGAAATCTTTTCCAGTTGAGTTCCTCGTGGAGCTTAATTACCTAAAGAATCTTGATTTCTTCTCCTTTATATGTTGCCTGAGTAGGCCCTGCACACTTAGATTTGAACAGCTTGCAGTGCAGCCATGATTTTCTGAGGACATTTGCAAGGTCATAAGTATTTTGTGACATAGGGTATCTATGGGCACATAAGGAAATTGATACTCTTTCCTAAAAAATGGTCCTGTAACCTGATGGATCTAATACTTAAGGTGATATGTTGCTTGTACTAAATCTTTTCAACGCAGAGTTAAGGGAATAGGCTATTGGACTTTGGGGAGACTGAATTAGTTATCTTTATTTATTTCTTGTAGAACATCATGTCTAATGCTATTTCTCTATTTACATTTTTCATCTTTCTGAATGATCATGTCTGTCTACTCCATTAGATCCTGGATGTAGGAAGTTTTAGACTTTGATGCCTACAGATACCACACAGGCAGAGAACAAAGCAAAGCAAAACAAAACAAAACAGGATGAAATGTTTCTACAAAAATAGAAACATATAAAGATAAATAACACTAATTTCCCATTCTCAGAGAACACAGGGAATTATGGGAATTGTGATCTGGAGAGCTTAGACCTCATCCTGGGATGGGAAGGGCAGCCACTTCTTTGTTCATCCTGTTGTACCTTATGGAAGTGCTGACCCAAAGATTCTATTTCTTCTGAGTGTGAAAAATAAGCTGTACCTTCCAATGTTAACATGAAAGCCTCACATTTAACACATTTTTATTTTTATTAATCCTCACCCAAGAATATTTTTTCCAATGATTTTGAGAGAGAGTGGAAACAATGATGTGAGAGAGACCTATCGATTGGTTGCCTCCAGCAAACTCCCTGACCAGGGCCAGGGATCGAGCCTACAACACAGTCACTTGTCCTTGACCAGAATCAAACCTGGAACCTTTTAGTCTGTGGGGTGATGGTCTATCCACTGAGCAAAACCGGCTAGGGCAAAGCCTCACATTTTTAAATCAATATTTTAAAAAGCAACTTGTGGACAAAATATTATATGTATATAGGTCATCAATTTTACATGAGGAAAAATGTCTCATCTGGTGTTTTGTTTACTTGTTTTACTACTACATTACTATAATCGTTACAGTGAGTGAAACGTGCTTAATAAATATTTGTTACATAAATAAACAAAAAAGTGAATTGTGATTGTCAAGGGACACCTGTATACTGTAAAACTTGATCTGAAGTGGAGTCAGAATATTAATTTCTGTTAGTATTTGCTAAAATACCCCAAAACATGGTGGTTTATAACAACAATCAATTATTTGTTTATAATTCTGTGGGATGACATATTAGATACAGATCAGCTGGGACAGTTTATTTTAGCTCCATGAGGTATTTGATGAGAACATTAGTGAATTTGTCATCAGGAGGCAGGTGGCCTGAAAACAGGCTGCTCCTGAATGCCCTCACTCACATGGCTGGGGCTATCAGCTATACTCATGTGGCCTCCCAAACATAATAGAACTTCTTAAAAAAAAAAAAAAAAAATATATATATATATATATATATATATATATACACACACACACACACATATACATATATATATTCCAGAGAGGAAGGGAGAGGGAGAAATAGAAACATCAATGATGACAGAGAATCATTGATTGGCTGCCTCCTGCATGACCCCTACTGTGGATCAAGTCTGCAATCCGGCATGTGCCCTTGACTGGAATCGAACCTGGGACCCTTCAGTTCACAGGCCAATGCTCTATCTACTGAGCCAAGCCAGCTAAGGCACGTCTGAAATTCACAATCATTTATCAAGCTCCTATTTGTGTCATATCTGTTGCTTTCCCCAGGGGTCAAAACAAATCATGTGACTAAGCACTGAGTCAATGTGGGAGGGAATTGTACAGTGTGTGGATACCAGGAAACATGATTAATTGTGTATAATTAACATATAAATCCACTATAGTATATAAGGCTATTTTAAAAAGCAAATTACTATGTATACAATAAAGAATTTTAAGGTATTAAGAGCATAATCACTCCCTAGGCCAAATAGAAACACACTTCTATGTCAGCTTCCTTTCTTCCTGAGATGACCCAATTCCAATGGCCAGAAAACAATATTTGGTCTATTTGCTTCTTTCCTCTAAACGGAGTGTGAACACTTATCTTCCCATTCAGGTTGTCATATGACACCAAGCTTTGTTGTGATGCTGGTGTCAATGCTGTTTTTCACTTCATCTAAGACATTGTCCTCTCTGCAAGGAAATAAGACTTCCAACTCATTTTACGTAGGTCACTGAACAGGCATCAGATAGTAATGACTCATTATTGACCTCATCACGGATGATTTGAACCAATGAACTACAGGTTATGCACTCTCTATCCTATTAGGCTGGGGACATTTCATTTCTCTTGGGGAAGACTTAAGGTCTAAAGAGCATGTGTCACTTCATATCAGCCACATTAAATACATGTACCTTTTATGTAAAAGCAAACAGAAGACTGTAAATGCTATCTTTTCCAAGTATATTGAAGAATATACAGGAGCAAGGGGGTTACAAAAAGCAAGGATTCCAACTACCACATATTTAAGTCTGGTTATTCAACACAGCTGCACTGACTGCACTGAACACTAATCATACATAAATATGAATGCATGGCTCCCATCCTCAGTTACATTAAGAGGCATCTGTAGAGAGGAGGGTAACTATTCTGGGATTGTGAATCTGGGTTCTATTACAGGATTCTTCAGAAAATCACTGCTTGGCCTTGATTAATTCATTTCACTTTTTGAGAACACAGGTTTCTTTACCTACAAAAGGGCATATATTGAATGTCTATCATTTTTTTCATGTGTTCTAAATCAATTTTCAAAATATTTCTACAAGAATGGCAGTTGAATTTCTGCCTTATAGATAAATAAATTGATGCTCAGAAATTAAAATTTGATAGGATAGCATTCAGCTAATAAGTAGCAAAGCTGGTTTTTGAAACCAGATTTGATCTGGCTCTAGTGCCTGGTTATGGTTCATTATACTACCATGTCACTTTTCTACTGTTTGAAGATCTTTCTAAGATATTACTATGTCTAATTTAGTCTTATCAGTCCTGAAACTTATTCAATGATCAGAATGAGTGGTCATGCCTGCTCTAGCTCTGCCTTGAAATTAATGTTCCTGAACAAAAAAGTAACAGAATGAGGGATTTCTCATTTCACATCAGTACCCCAATGTTAGCCAGTTTAAGCTAGATAATGCTGCAGTGACATTAATCCCTCCCCCATAATCTCAATGTCTTAACACTACACAAGTTGATTTTTTTTCCCTCATATTACATGATTCTCATGGGTTGATGATAGCTTCTGATTCAAAATTTTCAAAAGCTCTACCATCTCGTAATTTCCCCATAGAAAAACCATGCCTTTCTCAGTCAGAGAAAGAGACTAGAGAATAATGCAAGTGTTTTTTCTAGGTCTCTTCCCAAAAGTGAACACATGCCATTTATGGTCATATTTTATTGACTAAAACAGTTTTTCTGTTCTAACCAGCTGCAGGCTAGCCTGAAGGTATAATCCTCTATATGCCTGGAAGAGAAAAAGTAATAAATGATTGGTAAATATTAGGCTTATCCTCCAAAAAAATTCAAAGCATAACAAAGCAAAAATAGAATTTTCTTGTTACTTTCCTATAAAGCTACAAATATGTTCTTTGGTTTGGGCGGTGTCTTGGTCTTTTCTGGGTAGTGTTTCTCAATCCTGTTAAAGTTCTAGTTCATTAATTCCTTTGAGATGCCCACCTTAACAGGACTGAGTTCTCTACAAGGAGACATTATGCTGCCCATTGGCTTCCTGTCCAGTCATGATTTCTTTCTCTTCCCAGGAAAGGAGTCCTGGAAACAGAACCCTGCCCTGTGAACCTGTACAGCTACCTACCTTTCTGACAAACTGGAGTCACTTCTGTAAACCATGTTCTAACACTGTCTTTACTCTGTTTTATAACTGGTGATATGAAGAACAGAGGCCTCCTTTCATTTTTAACATCATGAGAGAGCATATCAATGAAGACTCTGGTTGAAGGTGACAGGTTACAAGGCTGATTTTTTGAAAATGGTATGTATTAGCTTACAATAGTTGAAGTGTAGGTGGCCTCAAGTGTGGTTGGTTAAAGGGACTTGAATAATGTAAGTCTAGATTTGTTCCTTTCACTCCATTTCTTAGCTTTATTTCCTTTTGAGGTTGCAAGGTGACCCCCAGAAACACTTAGGGCTCTGTGCTTCCAAGTTCAATCCCAGTGGGAAGTAGTGAAACTTCTCAGGTTACTCCTGTGAAGATCCCCAAGTTAATTCTCTTTGGATGACAACATCATGCTCCCAGAAAGGCACTCTCCTTGGCAGGTCAGCCTCCATGATCATCCTTTGATCCTCGTCTTTCTCTACAGTAGAGGCTGGAAAGCAAGATGATTCTCTGCCTGTGTTGGATATATAAAACTGGCACTCAGGCCCTGGCCGGTTTGGCTCAGTGGATAGAGCGTCGGCCTGCAGACTGAAGGGTCCCAGGTTCGATTCTGGTCAAGGGCATGTACATTGGTTGCGGGCACATCCCCAGTGGGAGGTGTGGGAGGCAGCTGATCAATGTTTCTCTCTCATCGATGTTTCTAACTCTCTATCCCTCTCCCTTTCTCTCTGTAAAAAAATCAATAAAATATATTTTAAAAAACCTGGCACTCAGCATCTATTTTCACCTCCTTCTATTGTGCCTTTTATTTTTAATTCCATAGGCTGTTAAAAACTACATTTCCAGAATGCCCTTAGAGCTGCCCTTAGAATGCAAATCAGAGTTTTACCAATTACATGTACATACCTAATATTTGTTAGCAAATTAGAGACGGTTTTCTTGCTGCTCTAGGCTGTTTTCCAGAAACAATTTTCCTCACTCCTGCACATCCTTTCTTTCCTGCTTTGGAGGTCTTAAAAAAATTTTGCAACAAGAGGTGGCAGCCAGACTTCACAACCTGATGCTCCAGGAGCAGTTTTCTGGATGTAGGAAGGTAATTGTAATGATGTGATGGTCACTGACACTGGTTTTCTGACCCCCACTTTGTGACTGGGGTGGTCTGTGCTTTAACTTACAGTTCCAGTGGACACATGCAAATTCGATGTGAGCCAACATACAATCTGTATGGATACAGGTAACAGCAAACAAATTTAAAAATGATTATACAAAAGAAAGACAGTTTTCTCATGTAGCAAAGGGATCAAAACACATGAGCTTATTAATACACATTCAAGTTCAAATCAGAGGTCCGCATTAAGTTATATAAATGTGGTCAAGTGATTGAAATATTACCAATTTTAGTTTCCTATTTTGAAAAATGCATATAGCACTATAAATGGTAGAAAGTTGTAGAAAAGATGAAATGCACTGATGTGTTCAATATACTTTCTTCTCCATCAACTTAAAACAAACAAACAAACAAAAACTGACTTGTATCCTATTGCCTGGCTGCCTTGATGCTTTCTATCTGCTCCTCTGTGGCCAGGTAACACCAGGTACTGATCTCAACTAGAAGGCAGGGCTTCGCCTTGCTATCCTGGGTCCCTGCCCAACTCTGTGGCTGTCTCCTCCCCACTTTATTCCCATCTTAATGATTTCCCAGGTCTACAGTCTCATTTGGACAGCGCTTTTTTTTTTTTCCTGCAAACACTCATGAAATAAAAAATGCCTTTCTTGTGACCTTTTCAGGAACACAATCACTGAGAGGTGTCTGGCCTGTAATTTGGACACTGCTATAATTTGGAGCTATTGACTGCCCTTCAGGGAATGGTGCACTATTTTCAGAGCAGGTTATTTTCAGAAGGAAAAACCTGCTTATCCCCACGAATTGAGAGCACACCAACTTGCTCTTTCTGAGAATAATTTTTTCCTGATCAGTTCATCTCCAGCTTTTAGCTTTGGGTGAGGCAATCACACTTTCTTGCCTTTAACCATTTGGACATTTCTTGCTATTTCAATTTATTTGAGCCTATTTAAACAATAAAAAGGAAGACTCTTCCGTATAAATTTAATTCCAATTACACTAACTTCTTTGCCATTTTAGGATTATAATTTAAAGTTTGTGTGTGTTTTTTTTCAAACTGGCATGTTTAAAAGGTGATAATTCACTCGACAACTGGAGAAACTGGGATCATTAAATGGAGAAACGCGACTTAGCTGTTGTCTGTGTTTTCAGGACACTAGCAGTGCTCTTTGATGTTTCCCAGCATCCCTTTCTTACTGCATGGGTCAGGATTCAATATATTTGTTCATTTATTCAATACATAATCACTGTGCATCATCTATCTCCTAGGCCTCATGCTAAGCCTTGGGACAAAAGTGTGAGTAAGACATGGCTTCACCTCTTTTCTCTCTTCTTGTAACCGGTTTAGATACAAGGAAAGAGAAGGAAAAGATGAAAGGAGGAGAAAGATAAGTTATGAAATTATAACCAGAGAAAAATAAAGAGGAAAGAGTAAAATAATCAGAAGAGGATAAAGGGGATTAGAGAAGCAGAGAGGGAAAAAATATGAGTAAAATAAGTGGTAACAGAAAAAATAAAAAAAAGAGTGGTAGTATTAAAATGTATATGCTGTTACTCTCACATGCATGCTTGTAATTTTCTGTATTTCCTATAACTCAAGTAACTTGATAATAAGCTCTCCAGTTTGACCAATGTCAGCAAAATATTTTAATCTTGTCATTTTAAGGTTATCTGTCTCTTCCAGTTTAAATCATAGATTCTCTTCAGGTTAGTTCAGTCTATTCTTGAATTTTTCTACTTCTTTTCTTCTCCCTTCCCTTCTCCCAATAGGAAGCTTCTATGATGTCAATGACATGGATGCAGATCTCTAGTCTGAGTCCCTGTTTCTGGGCCCTGCTGCTTCTGATGGTGATATAAGTGGTCTCTTGTGCCCTAGGAATGGACTCCAGCCTCAGAGTCCTCTGTGGTAGATGGGACAATGACACCTGAAAGATGACCACATCCTAATCCCTAGAACTTTGTGACTATGTTACTTTATGCCAAAGGGAATTAAGGTTGCAGATGGAATTAAGGAGGCTAATGAGTTGACCTTGAGGTGGGAGATGATCCTGAGTTATTTGTGTGAACCTATTATGATCACAAAGGTCCTTAAAATGGAAAAGTGAGGAGAAGAGAGGAACTTGAGAAAGATGTGACTATGGAAGAGTGGAAAAAGTGATGCCATGTGCTGGCCCTGAAGTAAGGAACATGGGAGGCCTTAGAAGCTAAAAGGGCTATGGGGACAAGCCAGGGGATTCATAAAGGAACCTCAGACTCCTTTCTGTCCAATAAAGTCATTGCACCATGCCGACTTTCCGAAGGCTGCTCCAGGTGAGTACAGGATGTCCTACAAAGTGTACCCTTGAGCATTCCAAAAGGGGAGAGGGTAGAACCCTCTCTCCTTTCAGACTCTTTCTCAAAGTAAGGTTTCCTGACACCTTAGAAGAGGCTCAGAGCTTAGTGGTGGTGAGTCACCCCAGGTCAGCAGCACCTTCCCTCCAGCTGTGTAAATACATCCAACCAGCCCAGAATGGTGTCACTCTGCATGAAGGGAACAGGTCCTAGTACTGGTCCTCCCTCTTTCCTCTTCCATGGCTCATGGTAAGACTCTGTGATCTTCATGAGCCAGCCTGTGGTTTTTGACCTTTAGAAGAAAGCTTTTGAATTTTAGAAAACTCTATTGTTTCCCAAAAGAGTCTGACTCTTCCAAGCAAAAGCCTTTGCCTGAACAGTGTTGGTGCTTAAGTGTGTTTCAAGAATCTATTTTAAAAAGCAAAACATGAAATAATTTTTCTATTTTCTTATCTTCATTTTCTGCTTCCCCTGAAGCAACAGTCACCTCAGTTTCAATGAGTGAGGACTGAGCAACAGTGAGGCTTACTAGGGCTAAAGACCACACTCAATTGTACTCTAAAATATGATGGTGCTACGAAAGGGGTGGGGGGAAAGGGGAAGAAAGGAGAGTGTGAACAAGGAGAGAAAACAAAAAGAAGCCCAAAGTAAAGGAAATGAAGGGAACAGGGAAGGAAAGGGGAGATAAGGCAACCATGCTTCAGCTCACTTGGGAGAAAAACCAAAACAAAAACAAAAACCAAAAAAACAAATTGATCTTCTAGAAGTTTCTTTGCAGAACAGCCTGCTGTACTCTGAAAGTGATAGGGGCCTCACCCACACCCCAGACACAGAGCTGCTTGCTCCTGAAGACTCAGATCTCTTCTGTTGCCAGGGGAGACCTTCCCATCTCTTTCCATTTGGTAACCTGAGCCAGGCAGCCCACCGGAGTATGTCCCAATTCCCTCACTTGTCACGAGGTCCCACAATATCCTGCTAATAGCTAATTTACTTGTCTTCTTAGTAGCTTAGGTTTTCCATCCATGAATGGATAGAAAGATAAAAGTCCTTGTTTATAAACGGGCCTGCAGATGTCCATTTTATCATGTTTACCTCACTACTCATTTGAGAACTAGCCATGCATAAGCATTCCATATATAACAGCAAGTTTCACACTGCCTTTCAACCTGGCTGCAAAACTTGGGCTCTACATGCTCAGCTACTCTCCTGCTCTCTCATTACAATCACTCTGGGTAAAAAAGGGAACCCCCCCACCCAAATCGAAAAACAGTCACCAAGGTGTCCACAGTTAATAGTTCTGAGTTAATACGGGAAACTGATTAACTGGGCCCTTCAGTTTCTTCTGCCAAAGAGAATTGCACAATCCCATTCTCCTTCCATTTTCTCTTTCTGCAGTTCTACTAAACACTTGGAGTGTGGGTGAATTTCCCGCCAAAATATAAGATGGCTCTGTCTTTTGGTTTTGTTCCATCCACCAAAAGGGTGGATTACAAACAAATATTTGGTAATACGCAGTTACAATCGGCCCGAGTTTACACGTTTCCCGCACTCCACCGCAAATCTATATGAACCGAGTTAAAGACGGCTCCCGCGGAGTACGCGCAATTCATGCGAGCCGACTTAACTCGTTTCCCGCACTCCAAGTGTAAAGTAATTTCACACACTTTTCACTAGGCATGCACATGACACACACTCACACACACATACACACATTCCCACACATCTAAGCAAACTCTCTGATACTCTGTTACCTACCACTCTCCTTTTTTTCTTTCTCTTAGTGAAATAGATAAGGAGATTTGCACCTTTGCTAAAGACTCGCCTTTATCTCCTCTCCCTTTTTTCATTTCCTCATCTTGCATTTCCTTCTCCTCTGACCCTGCTTCATGACTGGGCTCACCATGAACACTGAGGCACATATAGTCACAGTGTATTTGTTGAATATGTGAGCGATTGGAGGATGACATTTTGAGACCTTCAGCTGTGTAGTCTGGAATTAATCTTGGGGATAGAGAGGGTTCTATAAATGTTATATGGAGGTTATTGATCAGATTGGAATTTTGTAAAGTAATTTTGTCTGCTGAAAGTTTCTGGAAATGGAATGAGGATGTTATGAGAGTTGGGGAGACCAGGCTTGAGACAAGAATGATGAGGACCTATCTCAAGTATAGACGGTGGCTGCAGAAAGATGATGCTAGTTTAGGGAGCGAGTTAGGGGCTACAATAGAGATGATCATCTCTGCTCTACCACAGTGAAAAAGTCAGACAGAATTGGTGTTTGAGCATGGGCATGATATAATTGTAAACATGAGAAACTAGCTGTAACTCTTAAGTGTTCCTAGGACACAAGTGGGTTTCTAAGATAATGGCTGTAAGGCTGAAAATTAGGTGTGTGTACATGATAAAGCTATGCATGGGAAAGGACTATGATGGATTGTGAACTCAGATTTTAAATCTGGCTGTGAAGAGTTTTATTTATTTTTCTTACATCTGATCCAAACTATTTATTATTGTAAAGATAAAAAGCTTCCCATCATTGTGTTGAGAATTATCTCCCTGAGAATTCTGGAACATTCTTAGACAAAGTTTTTCAGGATTATCTAAATATGCACAATAAGGTCTCAAGGCAGAAGAGCATGGATGCAGGGAACGTGAAGATCTTATTATTTAAGGCTCATAGAATTACTGACATAAAAATTCTCATCCAGCTAACAGGTGAACACTTTTTAACTTCAGATTCTGGGCTACTGAGATGTTTTAGTAGGGAAACAAAAAACAGGTATTTTACCTCCTAAATAATAAAGTAGACACTTCCCTGCAACTTTCCACCTGGATGATTACTTTGGACTGCATAAGACAAGAAAGGCCATGAGTATCACACTCACCCAGAATAGAAAACCTTTGGAGAGGATCTAGGGTAGGAGTTCTCTACATTTCAAACCTCCCTACTTTTCACAGGTTTAAATAACAACAATGAGGGGGGCAAATAGAACAATAGATACTGAGGTTAGATTTGTGCAATAAAATTAGTAAAATTCTATGTGTTTCAAAGAGAGCACTCTGTGATGTGGCCCACAGGGACACCGAGAACTCTGATGTCGGAATGACTTGGAATCTGTCCAAGGAAAGAAGAGAAGATCTCAAACAAGATGATTAGTCATGAGACCTCTGGCCAGTGTTCCCCAATGCCAGGGTAAGGAGGGGTCTGGGGTTAACCAGGACTCCCCAATTGTAGTTACATATGTGCAGCAGTAATATACTAACTGAGATATGTGAATGTAAGGAAAACTTGATTTTCATATCTTTACATTATTGATATTGCTTAAATATATGTGGGTCTACCAGTAAGTGCCATGTCAGAACGAGTGTATTTAGCTATAGCCCACTTGCTCTGACAAGAGCCCATTGTGTATATTTCGTGCCAGCCTTCTGTTTGCAGAAGTCAAATGGGTAGCTTGAAATTGGCCACGATGGAAATATTTCACCATTGAAACCCGCAAGTTGTATGAATCAGGGCTTTATTTTTTTGGTTTGATTTTAGTGACAGTTGTTAAACATTTACCAGCATATTGATCTTTCTCAATATAGAAAACTCTCTGAATCCCTTACAATGAGTACAGAGCCCAGTCTAATGTATGTCTATTGAATAAATTTACAGGAAAGAGAGGACAGGAGATTTGAAAGAAAAAAAAAGAGAGACTCTAAAGAGAATGTTTTAAGGAGAGAAAGCTGAGTTTTGAGACAAGCAGAGATGAAGGTATAGCTGGGCATGGACGGTGAGAAAGGTCTTCCGGTGAGAAAGAAGGCTTGGCTCAGACTAATGAAAAACATGAGGAATTAGAAGACTCATAAAATAGTGAAAAAAATCACTTTAAAAACAGAATGCATATCATAGTATCAGTAAATGGAGACAAAGGGTTCCTTGAAGGAAAAATCAGAAAAAGCTATCCCAGCTCAAGTCAGTGTCTTAGACCAGCAAAGACAAACAGGAAGTTAGGTAAATCCCTGCTGCACAAAGATGCTCTCAGACATCAGTCTGTTTCAGAGCAAGTGCCCCTGATATGTATTAGCTTTTTTTTTTAGTCCTCACCCAAAAATATGCTTTTTTATTAGAGAGAGAGAGAGAGAGAGAGAGAGAGAGAGAGATTGAGAGAGGTTGAAAGAGAGAGGGGATGATGCAAAGTTGCTATAAAATCTTACAAGTAGCACCTGATAATTAAACAGATTGTTCACTCTGACCACCAATGCAGTTGACCACCATGACTACAGTGCATTAAGGCCTAGCAATTCATGATTAAAAGTCAGCAGCATCATAAAAATCAGCTTCTATGAATATCCCAAAGAAAACTCACTTAGCTCAGTATTATGAACCTCCCCAAGGGTTCTAGAATCCAGTCAGCCACCACCTGCTCTTCACAAACTGCAGGAAGCAGCCACCAGAAAGGAGATGCAAATCCCCAAAGCTTCCATGTGAATGACGCATGTCTTGTGATGTCAACTTCCTGATCTTGAGCCTGCTATTAATGCCCTCTACCTGGCCTCCTTGTTTCCACTTTTAGCCATTTCCAATCCATTATCCACAGAGGGGATAGAGAGAGAAGTCTTTTACAAATGTGACTGGGTTTGGTTATAAACTTGCTTGAAGCCATCTGCTGAACTTCTGTTATGCTTTAAAGTAAATCTAAACCCTTTAAGCTGGCCTTCAAAGCCTAACCTGATCTGTCTCTGTTCACCTCTCCAGACTCATCTCAGACCTCCCCACCCTTATCTCTGCCCTCCAGACATAGCTCATTCTTTCAGAGCCTCAGACACAACTCTTTCTGTTCTACCTTCAAAGCTCAACAGCCTTTGTCCTAGATGTGCTGCTCTGCTCTGCCTTTTGCGTGACTGGCTCTTGCTCAGCCTTCAGATCTCAGCTTAAATGTCATCCTCTCAGCAAGCCTTAGTTGACTGCCCTCCTAATATTTTTTATTCTTGTTTCTTTGCTTCACAGCAACTCGCATTTTCAAAAGACTTTTTAAGTCATTGGTTTGTTTCTTCATTACCTGCTTCTGATAGATCTCTGAGGAAGGGACTTGGACTGTCCTCTATAATAGGTTTTATTTTCTTAGTTAATTTGGGTCAAACTATTTATCACAGGCATGGACCCACCTATTAATACATGTTTTCAGTGATGGCTCAAACAGTATGTACACACTTCTATTTCACCTAATAGTGTTTTTTTTTTGTGCTTTCATCTTATAAACTTTCCTCTTTCTTATAATCTGTGCCCCCTCTCTTTTTTATTGAGCACCATTTTTTATTAAGTTTGGGTTAAGAGCCTGTACTGTTAACTTAAATTTAACTCATTTAAGAGGTGATTTAGTAAGAGTTAGTATATCTGAAATTCTTTTGTAGCTGAGTTGAAAAAGAAATGTTCTTTTTGAAGGTTAATTAAACTTTTTTACTGTTTTGTGGGTAGTCTCTTACATTATCTCTGCTCATATGCACTGTAAAGCAGAATTGTGGCCACTTATAAAGGGAGAGCTAAGAATTTAAGCCTGTCCACATAAGCTTCCAGGCATTTTCTTTCCATTGAAGATAATGTGGTGCTGGAAATTGTCAATCTCAAATCAGAGTATTATTAATCTTCTATGAGAGCCAGTGAACAGCCTTGGGCTGGTGGGGGTGGGAAAGATGACCCGCAAGTAGAATGTGGAATATAAATTGTCCGTTCCCCACAAAGACTGTAGGAGTCCCCACGTTCTTGGTGAAGTCTTTTACAAATATTCAGCGCCAAAGCAGAATGAATGAACTATTTTGAAAACCTTATACTGTTATATTCCTTAGCTGATGATTCATAAGACCCTGATTAATTTTAATACGTTCTACCCTATCTTTCCTTCCACCTGTCTAAACCCACCTCTACTCCTTCAATATTGAGAGATGAAGTGGGCCAGACAGGAATGGGCTCACCATTTGAAACTGCAGTGACTGCTAGTGTGGTCCTTAAATCAAAGTTAAGCTAAGCCAGTTCTTAGTGGGAGCCAAAAGTCAGTAGCTGAAGAGACCAGAAGCAAATCCCAGAAATAATGCCTTAAAAAGAGGAATGTAAATGTAAGAAGATGAGAACCAGGAGCCAGGGGTGAAGTGAGTCCAAGTAAGCTTAGGCAGAGACTGAGTGGAGAGTTAGCATAATGACTTTGAATATCTTTGAAGCACCCAGCTCTTGCCTATATTAGTCGTTGAGCTCATGGTGTGTGCATTTGTTGGGAAAAACTGAATTGAAGGTTTCTGTTTACTTATTTTTACAGAATTAGAGAATATAATTCTACATGTTTTTCTTTTTTAAAAACTCTATATTTTTATCCTCCAACTATGTATGGCTCTGGCTCTCAACCATGTGTTATTAATTGGAGGTGCAGGTGATAATACCCATCACTGTAACCCTAAATAAACTTGATGTGACTCCTCATCGGCCTCTAGTACTCATGGCATGGTTCCTTTATTGGGTATTTTAAGGTGATAATTGATTTAAAACAACTGGAACTCTTCTAAGACTTATTAATCATGTTTTTATATCCATATATTTGGAAAAAATATTAACACTGAACTAAATAGAATAAAAAGGTCATTATTAATCATCCAACCTAACATTCTTTTCCCTTACAAAAGATTTTTGCATTCATGTCAAATTAGTTAAAATGCTACATATAGACATCCGGATATATCTGTGAAAATAGGAAAAATAAAAGGATTATTTACACCTTCTCAATTCTTTTAACAAGGATGATATAGTGATAAAATGTACCCTTATGCTATAAGTAGATGTTAAAAGGGTTGTTAATTTATTGATTAGTGGACCAACTTGTGAAAAAAAGTTAGATAAAATAAGTTAGCTTATTGGACATAATATAGGCAACAATAACAACAGCAATTATCTCTTAGTGTGTCTATGTGTAAGGCAATGATGTAGTAACTGCACATATATATATTTTTTCTAATCTCTCATTCATGCTGCAAGATAAACATTAAGCTCACTTAAGATATAAGAAAATCATATCTCAGAAAGGTCAGGTCACTTTTCTAAGATCATACTACTCTAGAGAAACCGAGATAGCACCAGGTCTCCCTGACTTCACAGCCAACATTCTTTCAACAGATTGGTGCCCCTAAAATAACAAATGGGTTTTGTTGCCCAGCTGACAACACCATAAAAGAACAAAAAGATAAAACAAAAACAGAAATTTAAAAAGTACTGATTGTCTAATGGGACTTTTTCATTTGACAGAGGGATAAGATGAAGTATGCAGAGAAGGAAATACATTTGCAAGGCTGCTTAGCTTTAGAGCTACACTGAGAATGCATCAGTCTAGAATCCTAGTCCTGGGCTCTTCCTTACCCACCTGCCTTTCACCTATGACATGCACAAATCCTAGCTTATTTCCTGCAAATCTAACCTGGGGTGACATTAATTCTGTTTTGTTCAGTGGTTCCTCTTTTTTATTTCACAAGTCCTAAGGCTAGGAAAGGAGACAGAAATCCCCCAGTGCTGGTAAAGAAGGAAAACTGGACAGAAAATTAGAGATAACAGTTCTGTCTCAACTCTCCAGAAATATGAATGGCCCTGGACAAGCACGCAGGCCCTCTGAGGTTCATACCTTCTCCGTGAGTGGGGAGGACATACCACCCTTACCTAATGTCCAGAGGTTTTGAGGAGATTGAGTGAGGTAACAAAGGAGAAAGTGCTTTTCCAATCCTGAAGCACTTTATGAAGAGAGATGGTCCACTGGCCCAGGACACTGTGAAATGAGATGTGAAGTGGAGCAGGCACAATCCATTTCCTCCCAAACCATTCCCTTTGCTCACATAATTTAAGCAAAACTCTTATGGGTATCTCAAAGCTTTTTTTTTTTTTTTGCTAGAGTTTTCTCTAAGGTCTGGAGGACTTCTTATCCCAGAGCAGCCTCAGCTTAGGAATACAGGAGTAGTCATTGCCCACACCTGTAGTGGACAGAAATGAAAGAACAAATGCCACAGCTTTCTAGGCTTCAGTGGGACAATTCTGAGACGTTTCACAAGATTCCCAAATGGCTCCTGGGGGGTCAAGCCCCAGCTGCTCACCTCAATGTTCAGCTCAACATCCCACTCTTTATCACCTGCTCTTCTACAGTATTGCCTGCTCTCTCCCTGTCTCTGCTTCATGGGATACCCTCTCTCGATGGTTAATTTTATGTGTCAACTGGCCTATGAGAGATTCTGCATGAGATTAACGTTTCAATTGATACACTGAGTAGGTACATCTCATCAAGTCTGTTGAAGGCCTGAATTAAACAAAAGGCTGAACAAAAACAAATCCCCTCTCTGTCTGACTGTCTTCAAACTGGAACATTTGTGTTCTCTTGCCTTCGAACTTGAACTCAGACTAGAACTTATACCTGCTGCTTCTCAGGTCTTTGTACTCAGATTGAAATTATATCATCTACTTTCCTGGGTCTCTATTACTGACTGTAGATTTTGGACTTCTTAGCCTCCATAATTACTTTAACCAAGCCAACTCCTTAGAGTAAATCTCTATCATCTATCTATCTATCTATCTATCTATCTATCTATCTATCTATCATCTATCTATCATCTCCTATTGGTTATATTTCTCTGGATAATCCAGAGTAATATGCCTTTCAAATTGAAAACCTATGTTCAAATCATTGTCTCAGGCTCTGCTTTAGGGAGATCTAGAGCAAACATAGTTGAGTTGATTCTAAGCCCTTTCTATCAGATCATTTTTTATTCCTTCCACCTCTGTAAATGATTATTGAATTTCTACCATGTGACATGAAAATGGGTGATTGCAATGCAAACCAGTGAGGACCAGATGAGCTTCCCTGCATCCTGGCCTCTTCCCTCAGTCCCTGGAACTGCATCTATGCTTGGTTTCAGCTCCATTTATTGAATTTCTGGTCATGCTTCCTCAGTACTCTCCCCTAGGCTTGGCACAGACTCTCAGCTCATACGTCTTTCCTAATTATATTTCTGGGCTTGTGAACTGACGCAATGACAGCTGTGAAGAATTCTCCATCCCAGAAAGGTCAGGGAAAAACGTAATCCACAGACTGGCTGCCACTTTGCACAAAGCCTGCTGCTGAAACACAGGTTCTAACCTTTCAATTTCTCTAAGGAAGTCTTCAGCTCCTGCACCCTGCGTGGGGCTGGCACTGATGGGTGGTGGAGGCAGAATTCCTCACAGGTAGGCCCCCACGCCAGACTCCCCATCCTGCCCTGCCAATTTCTGCAAATGTTGCATCGGGTGCTTTGTGCCTCGGTTCATTAGACAACCGATGCCTGATTAAAAGTGGCAACCCTGCAGTTCCCACTACAGCAGACACAAAAATGTGGAGCATGGGCATGCCAGCCCAGGTCTTCCTGAATGCCACGGGCCAGAGGAAATGATTCAGCTGCTGGGGCCCCAGCCTCGCTAGGGCAGCAAACCCCTTTGTTTTTGGTTCTTTCCTAAGCTAAGTGCCTGCTTTGAGCCAGACACTGCACTGGCTCTGTACTCAGATTGGAATTATAGCATCTACTTTCCTGGGTCGAGCAAGAAAGGCAGAGAAACACAGAGTTGCAAAGTACCATGGCCTTCCTCTGCCAACACTTCCAAGGAAAGTAGTGGGTGAAATGGGTTAGGGTGAGGGTCAGGCAATCCTGTGTTTGAATCCCAGCTCCCCCACTTACTAGCTTCTGAGTGTGGCTAAGTGACTTAACATCTCTGAGTTCCCAATTCCTCTTCTGAAAATGGGACAATAGCTTAAACCAGCGGTTCTCAACCTGTGGGTCACGACTGCTTTGGCAGTCGAACAACCCTTTCACAGGGGTGCCTAAGACCATCCTGCATATCAGATATTTACATTACGATTCATCACAGTAGCAACATTACAGTTGTGAAGTAGCAACGAAAATCATTTTATGGTTGGGTCACATGAGGAACTGTATTTAAAGGGCCAGAAGGTTGAGAACCACTGGCTTAAACAATCTCTCCTTCCCAATATATCCCACCCTCAAGGAATGTAATTATGTGACATGATAGAGGCGCTGACTATCCCTACAATGGCAATCACATTACAACACATACATGTATCAAATCAGCATGTTAGACCCCCTTATATTTACACAATGTTATATGTCAAATAGAGGGTGTACCAAAGAATGTATACACACTTTGACAGCTGATAGCTCAATGTTGAAAATGAAATGTATTTTAATAAACACTGCCTTTACAATTATGCAAAGAGTGTGTATACATTTTTGAAGGGACATCCTATATGTTTCAATAAATTTTTAAAATGAACAAGTATGAATGGGACCACGGCATATTTATACTCTGCAGTTGTGAGAACAATCTGTGTGAAGGGCCTGCAGGGGGTGCAGATACACAGAAGGGGATGTAGCCATTGCAATTTCCTGCCCTCCTTGCCCGCAGTGTCCAGAGCCCCTCTCTGTTCTTTCCTGTGCTCCATTGGTATGTCTATGACCCTCTGTTCTGCCTTCTCTCCTCCAGAGCATGATCTTTAACATAAATTAACCATGTCATTTAAACCCCGAGTCTCAGCTGCCCATCTGTAAAATGGGAATAAAGTAACACTGCCAGGTCTACTCGTCTCATTGAACTCCTGATTGCCAAATGAGGCAATGGTTGTGACACTACTTTGTAAACTAAGAGTTATCCACATGAAGAGACACTAAAGAGAAGAGTAGAAGGGCCAAGGGAATTTTCCTGGATTCTAGGTACAGCTGTTCCCTCCGATCTGAGTTACATGTATTTTTGGAATATTTTATATTAAAACATTTTTCCCTATTTAAAAAGCAATGCACCTTCATAGTATTTCATTTAAAAACAAGAAAAAAGTTGGGAAGAAAGCAAAGACACTTTTTACCCCACTCTGCACATGTCATCTTGTTAACAGCTTTGTGTATTTTCTCCCATAGTCTCTGCATGTTCAGTGTGATATGACCTGCTTTTCAGGTTGAATAACCCTCTGCTTGCCTTTCCAGGAGAGCTGGAAACCAGCTGAGAGAGGATGGGGGAGAGTGAAGGCAGGGAAGGGAAATGGGTGGACACATAGTTCCTGATATTAAAGGAAGCGTGACTGATACTTCTATATGAGTCCTTGAACTGCATATTCAAGGAGAAATTCCAAAGGGGAAAGTGTATGTTTTCCTGTCTCAACATGTTTGTAAACAAATAGGGATAGGGCTCCTACGCTTCCATCTTAAGTGTCTAAATAATCATTTCACCAGGTGCAAGCTCAGTGGCCCAGGAAGAGGACTGGGGAACAAAGAGAGGCTGGCAATGCTGGAGAATGCGTGGTGTGTGTGTGTGTGTGTGTGTGTGTGTGTGTGTGTGATTCTTTTCTGGGACTTCAGGAGAGTACAATGAAAAAAATCACAGTGGACCTCAGGGATGAAAGGGGGAGAGAATCTTCATCGGCACGAAGATTCAGGAAAAACATTAAAAAGCAGGAAAGGTAATAAAGGTCCTTGGGGCTGCTTAGAAGAGGATTCAAGGCAAAGAACTTTCTGAGCAGAGGTCAGCTCTAGGGACATTAAGGGTCCATGGACTTGAATGTCACTACCTTCTCCTTAGTTCAAGGGTCTTAACCTGCGGTCCAAGAGACTCCATAGGCCCCAAACCATGCTCAAATAGGAGAAGCTATGGCTTGGTCACCAATAGAAACCACAGATCTTTTCATCACATTATAGTTGTTTCAAATTGTAAAATATAACTACAGTTATATTATAGGATTTATGAAATCCACCACTAGGTCATGCTATTTAATATATTAACAGACACACATACATTACTATGTCACATTTTTGTTATTTTTAGGACTCTGATAACTGGATATTCAACATAATTGGTTTTGATTCTAATTCTTTTCGTATTTTTAATGCAGGAAAATTATTGTTCTTGGAAAGAATCCAATAAATAAATCATATTTCAAAAGGGATCCATGGTATAAAAGAAGAAAAACTCCTAGTTTGGTGACTATAGGAGAACTGGATAGCTGCTCCCAGGGGCAGAATAGAATAGTCTAGATGCTTTGGGATATAAGAAATAGAAAGCCAGTGTCTGATTTAGCAACATGAGTACATATTATATCAAATGACACTAAACCCAAGGTAGGGTTGGCTTTGGGGTGGATTTGTTTAATAGCTCATAAATGACCTGAGTGGCCTAGGTTCTATTGGTGTCCCCACTCTGCAACCCACACTGTCAACTTGGTTCCCTCACCATCAGGACTTGGTTGCAAGAGCAGTTGGGCTACTTGCATCATCTTTATTTACATCTAGTGTGAGATAGAAAAACCCCTATTCTGTTGCTTTCTCTCTCAAGTGAGAGAAAAATATTCAAGTCTCCAGCAAGTTCTCCTGAGGTCTCATTGGCCAGAATTTGGTTACATGGCTATTCATCCTATATAATAAAGAGGTAATATGCAGATTGACCATCACACCCTCACACAAGATGGCCGCCACAAGATGGTTGGCAGGGGAGGACAGTTGTGGGTGATCAGGCCAGCAGGGGAGAGCAGTTAGGGGTGACCAGGTATGCAGGGGAGGAAGGGCAGTTGGGGGTGACTGGGCTGGCAGGGGAGGGCAGTTGGGGTGACCAGGCCGGCAGGGGAGGGCTGTTGGAGCAATTGGGCCAGCAGGGAAGGGCAGCTGGGGGGAATCGGGCTGGCAGGGGAGCAGTTAGGCATTGATCAGGCTTGAAGGGAAGTGGTTAGGGGCAATCAGGCGGGCAGGCAGGTGAGCGATTGGGAGCCAGTAGTCCCGGATTGTGAGAGGGATGTCCTGGATTGGAGAGGGTGCAGGCTGGACTGAGGGACACACACACCCCAGTGCACAAATTTCATGCACCAGGCCTCTAGTCAATCAATAATAAAGAAGAATGATGCAATTAGCAGATTGAGCTAATTAGAAGTACTCCCCTGCCTCCAGCCCCCCCCTAAACTTCACATATTGGTTACACAATGGGGAGAGAGAAATGAGTCTTTTGTGGTCCACCATGGTGTCTGTGGGCTTTGAAATGACTGCGATCATAGTCTACTTGAACGTGTTGGAGATGTTGAGTTCAGCCCTTTAAACCTCTGTTAAGAATCTTTGTGTGGAGAAGCACTAGGAGAGCAAGGAGTGGATGAGCAGGGTGCCAGGTGTGGACTGAGGGGAAGTACTATGTGGTGCTCTTCTCAGAGAACAGTAAAGTTTGTGCAGATTTCCAATTGTTGGGTTGTAGCTAAGCAGTGACAATGAGCGCCCAAACATCAAGGCCGCTTGCAGCTGAAGTCCCAGGACAACTGCCTCCAACCAGGAGCAGACCCTCTGTTTCCCCCAGTGTGCCTTACAATTGTCCATCATGTGTCATGTGCATGCCAAGAAAAAAGCAGGGGAGCACTGGTTTATTCTACGCAATCTTACCAAAGGCCGAGACACATTGTACTGGCTTATTAGTTGAGAGCAAAGATTCTAGAGCAAGGCTGCATTGCTTCAAATTTGCGCTCCTCCAGCTATTTAGCTTCCCTGTACTGCCATTTCTTCATTTGTAAAATGGGAATTACAATAACAATGATATTCTCACAGGGTCATTGTGGGTTTTAAATTAGTCATTACAGGGCAACTACTTTTTTAATGGGCCTGACATATGTACAGCATTAAGTAGACCTCCTTGTGTGTGTTTTTTAAATATTTCCCAGCATCCTCCTTCCTCTGACTAGGAGACTAAACCAAAGCTGGACCTGTTCTTGCAGAAATGCCTCTAATACAAAATATCTGTGCTCAACAGACATTTTCAGAATGCATACAGAAACCTATGAAACAGCTCATCCCAGTCCTATAAATGACTGTGAGTGTAAAGTTGGACTGGAGACCATGATCTCTACTCTGTACACGCACATGCAAACATACACAGCAAAAAAAAAAAAAAAACCAACACAGAAACAAAACCCACTTTCCAACAACAAGCGCAGCACAAATAATTACAGCCAGGCTGATTCTTAGGGCCTCCGTGAGGTACAAAGGAGGTTGCATGTCGATATTACTGACTATGGCACATCATCCTTCTCCCTACCCCAGACCTCTGCACCCCAAACTCCACCAGGAGATTTATTCACTAGCTCACATACTCTCAAGGGCAAACATGGCCACTTCCCTTGTCCTGGGCTCCTATGTTCCAGGTCCTCCCTATGTCACCTGCCTTTCTTTTTTAGTATTTTCACTGTTGCTGCCTCCCTAGAAACCTTTCCCAGGAGACTTGGCCTCATAGCTGCAAAGCTGAGGATGATACACACAGCACTGCATTCTCTTGTGACCCCTGTGTGACAGAGGAGCCCCTTACTCCACATTTTGTGTCACCCTTTGTTACCTGGGCTCTGAGGGGACATGACTTGTGTCTGAGTATCATAGGGTCTAAATGGCCCCTTCAAATTCTTTCTGCACATTGTGTACCTCTAAGGGAACAGACACCATTCTCCATTTGTGTCATTCTCCTGACTATTCCACATATGCACGTACGCATACACACACATGCCATGGACACACACGCAGATCCATATTTATCCCTGCAAATAAATTTGATAATTGATGGCCTGAGGAAGCAGTCTGGCCCCTCACACCAATATCCACATGGTCCCAGCCCACACTGTTCTCCGTGTTCACTGCTGAAATACAGGTAACTACTCAATCAGTGAGGTAGAAGGCAAAATGATAGTTGGAGGAAAAATTCAGAATGCAATTGCATCAGGAATTGATGCAAGAAAAGTAGTCACAGGAGAAACCATATTGTTTTCCTACTAGGCATGCTGAGGGCATGGGGAATAAATTGGTAAGTGGTGACGGATTAATGATGGCGGCATCTGCTCGGAGCAGGTGGTGATCACAGCGGCCATGGCCATGAAGATGCTCATGGAATTGGGAAACCTGTCCCCCACCCCCCATATATACACTTGACACACTTGAGCTGCTACTTTCTATCTCCTCTTTGGAGTCTGTGAAATTAGGATGCTACATGTAACACAAGAAGGAATGGGCTGTGTATGGGATTGACCTTGACAGGCATTGTCTCTGTTGATTCCACCTTTCTCTGGTCCTCTGTTTTTCTGTACCTGTGAGTATCCTCATAGGAGACAGGAAAGCAGAGCCAGCCTGTTCTGGATAGCACATAGCTCTCAGATGGTGAAAGAAATGTCATATAGTATGATCTCCTGAAGCTAACCCTTGGGAAGCTCAGGTAAGCCACTGAAAGCAGGTACAGAACCTCCTGAACTCCAGCAGATGGCTATGCTTTTGATTGGTTGTCATTTAAAAAAAATCAGTTAGTTTCTTCCTTTTTCTTTCTTTCTCCCTGGAAGGTAAGCTTCCTTAAGGGTGAGAAAAAAATCCCTGAAGAATATGACTAGATATAGATTCCAAGCTAACTCTGCTGTTGAGTGAAATGTGGAAAGAAATGCCCCATCTATTTGTTGAGACTTTACAGAAGGTAAGGAGGTTACTCAAAATGTTGGGCTCACCTGAGAAGTGGTTTATGTTTCTGGTAGATGGTGGATAGATTTCATGTGCACAATTTCAGTATCCTCCCAAACCCTTCCCTAACACAGGGACAACCCCCTCATCATTCTCTGTGCAGGACCTGGCATCATCTATCACCTGCCCTATCTGCCACGGATGCCCATCACAGGACCTCCGTCCTCCTAAACATTCCATCCTCATAATACAAACCCACCCTCATGGCTTGTATTATGAGGTTCCAGTGGTCACTGTCTCATCCCCACCTGCCCTTGGGGATGCAGACCAGAGTGCTAATATCTCCACCCATGAAAGCATAAAGATATTATGTAAATTTATTGAACCTTCACCTCCTCACCTCTAAAATACAGAAAATATTACTAGATCACATTTACTGAACACTCATTCTATGCAGGTACTTTTCCAACCATTTTGCAAGTGTCCACTCCTGTAAGGCTTCTCTTGGAATTTGGGTAAAGACAAAGTGCTCTAACAAAGGCAAGCGCTTAGGATGTTGTAAGAATGTTGTCCATGCTCTGTAGATGGTCCTGCTACTGAACTGTGCCAACTCCAGTTTTGGTTGTCTTATTAGTTTTCTAGAGCTGCCATAGCAAAGTATAGGAGTCCCTCCTTATCTGTGGTTTCAGGGCGCCAGTTACCTGTGATCAGTTGTTTTCTGAATATATTAAATGGAGAATTCCAGAACTCAGCAATTCATGCCGGGGTCCAGCCCCGGGGGTCCAGGGGTTCCCAAAGGTGTGGACGGAGTTGGCGAAGAATGTTTTACACGGAGACAGCGTTCAGAACTCTCTAGCTCTCTTTAGTCTCCGTGGATCTTCCTGTGCCTGGCTGAGGCCACAGAGAAAGATCCCGAGGCAAACTGAGCCTTTATTTTTATAGTCAGAGGTAAACAAGGTAGTGGTTACCAAAGTTACACTGTTCTTGTGTTTCACTTGTTTACACTGTTCTTGTGAGTTTCACTTGTTTTTGTTCTTATTGCACTTCCCTCAGCCCATTAGCTTCCCAGGTAAGATCTAGGGAGCGTTATAAGGTCAAGCCTAATTATGCTAAGAGGACTGTGCCCTCTAAGCTGGGATTTGTTTGTGACTTTGCCAACAGGTCAGTCCGAGGTTTAACCCTATATCGGCTCCCCACAAATTCACGCGTTTTAAATTGTGCGCCAATCTGAGTCACATGATGAGATTGCACACTGTCCCGCTCTGTCTTCCCAGGATGTTGATCATCTCTTTGTCTAGTGTACCTATGCCGCAGGTAGTCAAGCAGTAGCCTTATTGCTAGAAGGTCCAGAGTAGCTTAACACTATGTCACAGTGCCTGCATCATTCACTGCATTGCAAGGCATTGTGTCCTCTCACATTATCACAAGAAGAAGGGTGAGTGCAGTGCAGTGAGAGATTTTGAGAGAGAGAGATCACATTTACTTAACTCTTATTAGTAGAGTATACTTATTATAGTTGTTCTATTTTATTATTAGTTATTATTGTTAACCTTTCACTGTGCCTAGTTTATACATTAAACTTTATTCTAGGTAGGTATGTCTGAACAAAACAATATATACAGGTTTGGTACTTTCTGTGGTTTCAGGCATCCACTGAGGGTCTTGGTCTTGGACTATATCCCTCATAGATAAGGCCGGGGGTGGGGCACCACTGTACCATTGACTGGGTGGCTTAAACAACAGATCTTTATTTTTTCAGTTTCAGAAGTTAGGACTTTGAGATTGGAGTGTCAGCAGGCCTTCTGAGACCTTTCTCCTTACAAATAGCTGTGTTCTCCCAGTGTTCTCACATGGTCTCCCCTCGGTGTGTCTGTGTCCTAGTCTCCTCTTTTTATAAGTCATATTGATTTAGTGCCCACCCATATGACCTCATAACTTTACAGTCCCTATCTCTAAATACAGTCACATTCTAAGGTGCTAGGGTCAGGACTTTGACATGGTATGTTTACTATAGAGCATTAAAAAGTAAATTGGAGAAGGAAAAGTTTGTTCATAATCCAATGATCCACCATTATCATGCAAATGTGTTTCTTTCTAGTCTTTTCCCAGATGTAATGTTATTTTGTAACTTTGATATATATGACTATAATTATACTTGTAAGCTATTTTGTTCTCATTTAAAATTATAACTTAAGCTCCCCAGCACTGCGCCTCCTTCCCTCCCTCCTCCTCCCCAGTGGTGCTCCTACTGCTCCCACCTCTCTCTCTCTCTCTCTCTCTCTTTCTCTCTCTCGTCCTTGAATGGATTCGAACCTCAGGCCCTTCAATCCCCAGTCCAATGCTCTATACACTGAGCCAAACCAATCTGCACTCTTCTCCTCTCTTTTTCTTAGGGCCTAAAGTAGAGGGTTTTAATTACCTTCTTTTTTCTGGTATATTCAACTAAGACCACTTGTTGAGGTTAAAGCACTCACATTTGCCTCTTGTTGATCACTCAGAGAGAAAGAATTCTACAGGGCCCCTGTAGTTCAATTGTGAAATCCCTACATGAGGAGAGAGAAAAGGAGAATATGTCATTATTTTCCATGTCTCTAATATTCAGAAATATTCCCTGGAGAAAATTGGGGAGAACAGACAGGGAATAAGGTTGTGTGTATGTGTGCCTAGTTCCTGATAAGCCTTCTCAAACTCTGAAAGAATAACAGGATAACTCCCTGTGGACTAAAAGGCATCTCTGGACAGCCTAAAAAAAATAAAATAAAAATAAAAATTATACCTTAAGCATTTTGTGAAATTACTCTCTACACAACCATTTTAATGTCCGAATAATATTACTTTGAAGTATATTAGCCCAATTTTGTAGAACTATTCTCATCCTATGATTTCTATTTTTTTCTGTTCATACTATTAAATGATGACTATTATCTCTACTTAGAGATTTATTTGTTTTATATCTCACAATATTTTTAGGAGATATTCCAAGCCATGAAATTACTAAGAGCAAAGGTCATGAGCATCTGAGGCATCTTGACACATATAGTGATGTTGCTTTGAAGAAAGGTTGTACCACTGTATGCCAAGATGCAAGTCCCAAGCACATGTCTCGAGAAGTTACTGCATATGACCAGAGGCCACTGGACTGTGTTCATAAAAATCATGTAAGCATCTTATTATAACCAAGCTCCAATGATCACTTATAAATATCCTAATTCAGTAGGTTTGAAATCTACATGTATTCCAAAAGATACACCTTGAAAATACCATTTTAATAGATTACTACTGTGTGGTGCATTTTTTGTAGAATTTATGTAGTTAATAAATGAGATATCATAAATTCTGCAATTCCTAGTCATCAGTAAAATATGACAACTCTATAACTGACAAGTCTATCTTGTGCCTCACACTTAACTTTTTCTGAATGAGCTCAAACCAGGTGAACCTTAATAAAATGCGAATTCCATGACAATAAAGTAGAAATACTTCTCTGATTTTTACATTACTAGCCAGGCAAAAAATGCTAGTGAAGCAAGGCTTTCAAAAGCCAGACGTTTTTGATAGCAAAAATACTTACAGAAAAAAACAAATATGAGCCCTGAGACCTATGGGACGTTGACTTGCTCTACCTCTGAGAATCATTTCCTTTCAAATATGTCTCCTGCCCTTCCCTCCTGATTCAATCCTAGA
Source organism: Myotis yumanensis (assembly GCF_028538775.1). Classification (NCBI taxonomy): domain Eukaryota; kingdom Metazoa; phylum Chordata; class Mammalia; order Chiroptera; family Vespertilionidae; genus Myotis; species Myotis yumanensis. Next base: position 233,577,311 of record NW_027223752.1, on the reverse strand, counting down.
GCACTGGGGTACTGGGAAGAAGAGGGGGCCTGTGTCTAGTGACTTGCTACACTGTGAAATGTTCTCTTCTTCTCTATTGCCTTGGACTTGCTTTGCTAGTGCAGGGGATACATAGGACCTTAGTAGGCCAATTAGGGACCTTCCTGGAGATTTTGAATCTAAGACTCAGGGTCACATGTTATTCCATTGGGCAATGAATCTCTTAATGCTCGGGAACTGTCTGTGGTCCTGTCTGAGGTGAAGTTGGCAAGGAGAGAATAGGAAGCAGGTCCAGGAGACTAAGAAGCAGCTCTCATGGCTTTTAAGTTCCTGCGTCTTAGATGTTTCTTTGGTCAACTTGCTCCATATCCCTTCCACAGCTTAACTATTCTGTAGGGTAGGTACTCAAGTATGCATGAAACATTTCCTTTTTTTATTTTTTATAAGCTAATTTGAGTTAGGTTTTTATTACTTGCAGGTATAATAACCTCAATTTATGCATAAACACAGCAATGTGAGCTTCTTGAACCTGCTCACAACACCTTTGGGTTTTGTAGAAAGAGAGAGTGGTGTGGGGTACAGGAGGGTTATTGTTAGTGAGCCATATGGGAGTTTAGAAAGTGTCAAACATTTAAAATATTTTAAATATTTAAAATAGTTACTATTTTTTTAAAAATTTTATTAAATTTATTGGGGTAACATTGCTTTATAAAATTATATAGATTTCAAGTTTACAATTATATAATACATCATCTGTATATTGCATTAGCTTTTAAAATTTTTCATCCAATAGAAATTCAATCCTTATTCTCTTATTCTCTGTGGGTGAGATGTTAACCTTTCTAGCCTCTATTTTCTCTATGTACAAAATTGGAACATATGCCTCACATAATGATGGGCATTGGTGAAATTTTACATGGAAATGCCTAATATGGAAACTTGCACATAGTAGGTACTCTGTATTTCTCACAATGGGTTACAGCTGAAGCATCTTCCTTCAAAATGATAGCTTTGGAAGCTGTATTTATTCTGGTTCTATAAATTCTGCCTCATCTGGGATCTCTGAAACCAAAAATATCATATTTATTCTTTCTTTTCATAACCATGATCAAGAGTTACTGAAGTGAAGGATGGAGTGATTCGGCATTTGAAATGACATTGGAAAAAAATTCCCCATAATTGTTTCTCTTGGGTGTGACTCCCTCAGACAAATCAAGTTCACCTACAGATGAGAATGATTGCAAATAACCCGAGAGAAAGAATCTCTAGCCTCGTGCTACATTTTAATTCCAAATACTTTCCTATGCATTATGTCACCCAAGTTTTGTAACATCTCTCCAAGACAGTAAATACAAATATTATCATCCTCATAAAGGAAGTAAAAACAGAGGCTCTCCCATCCTTTAGTCAAAACTCATCATGCCAGGCATCATATTGGGTGCTGGGAGTGGATCAAGAAAGTAGTAACATGTAGTCTCAGCCTTCTAAACCCAGGGTGGAGGGTAAAAAAAAAAACTAATAGAAAGTATAACCAGGTAGAGGAGCCAGAGGCACACTGAGGCCTCACACTGTGGATGAGCAGAAAAACCAGGTCTGAATTATGTGACTTTGCTTCAGGACCAGAACAAAATCTGAAGATAAAAAGTGATAACTCTTTCTGATATTCAATAATTGTTGTGCCATGGAAGACAGATTTAATATTTTGTATTCTGGTTAATCTAATATTTCACATAATTGTGAATTCTGTCTATAATGACAACAGATTAAACTTCTTGAAAGAAGAAAATAGAAGAAAAATGAAATAAACCACTCTTGATTCTGGCCTTCAGAGATTTTGTACCAAACATCATTTCATATCATAACATAAATTAGAAAGTCAGCAGGGTGTGGTGATTAAAAGTGAGAGCTGTGAAGGCATCCTGCCTGTGTTAAAATCCTAGCTCTGCATACCAATAGAAATTGCTTAACTGCTATGTGTCTCAGTTTCCTCATTTCTAATGGAAGTAGTGGTAATGCCTACTTCAGAGGATCCTTATGCACATGAAGAATGTTGCCAACCTATAGCCTTTACCAGTTAGCCTCGTACACAGTAGGAACTCAATAATTTTGTAGTGCCAGAAGATATAGTAATTCAGGATGGACTAGGGCTTTCCCTTATGCCCAGAACAGAGTGGTCCTAGGCTGCTGACCACTCTTCCTGGGAACCTTCTTTGGTTCTGTTATATCAAGGGTGAGGAAGAGTCACAGGTCTGGATATTGTGCTGGCAATAAAGGAGGAAAAGTAAGATGAGAAAGATGAAGTAATTCCTTCTGTTTCTATCATTTCCAGTCCAAAAAAAGTCTCTCTGGCCCTAAAACTGAGCATTTAGTCTCTCGACTCCCACAAGTGGGAGCTCTATCAGTGAGCCTTGTGGCCCTGAGGATTTCATTAAATCCCTCTCTCCTTAAGTAGGAAAAATCAAGTAGCCCACCAAAAAGTTTGTAAAACCATCTTGGCTTATCTGTTACCCATTTTGATGTATAACTTAATTTAAGAGTCAACTCATTCACATTACTTGCTCTCAGATATTAGTTAGTAGGACTCATTAATAGGCAAATTTAATGACCTAAGATGAGACAGTTAAAATTCAGTTTTTTTAAGCTAGATATAGCCTAAATGACTCATGTACATCTTGAAAAAAAAATCTAATTACTCTTTACTAATCAACCTTATCAATATAAGTACCCGTTCTAATGCTGTCTTCATTATCTAACTTCATAAGGGCTAGGAGTGCAAAGTCTACTTGTGGAACTCTTTCCCACACACCATGATGCTCATCGCAGAGGACCGAAGACCACAAAAATCTGCCAGAACCCTAATTATGAAGCTAATGGCAATTAGAGATACTTGAGAATATTCAGGTTCAATGTATTATTTAGAGAGAGAAAAAGAACATGCTACATTTATTTTCTAATTTACCTTTTCATATAAAACCCATTTGCAACTATTTTGTTCATTTTTTAGGAAATTCTTTTGTTTATATATACATAGCATTCTGTTGACTGGAAAACATGTTATGGAACACAAATTTTCAATTAAAAATTATTTCCCTTGAAAAACAAGTTAGAAGATCACTTTTCCTTATACTCATGGCTTTATCAGGAGGGTAAGCTTGCATGTTTTCAGCTCCTGATAAAATATTTATGAAGGAAAGAGATTCCCTTATCTACCAAATTATATACTCTCATTCAGCACATGCTTTATCTTCTGGAACATGAATTTAATTGGCAAATATGAGCCTGGGCAATTCTCGAAAGATTACTTCAGATTAAGATCTCTGAAGTTTTTGCTTTTATGCCAATCTCTGCAGGAAGAAAAAAAATAGGTTCTAACTTTCCCAAAAGTGTTTTGATTTTTTGCAAACTGTATAACAAAGGTTTTATTTAAATTGATGCAAATTTGAAATGCCCTTGACATTTTCCCTTAACCAGGCATTAAAAAAATCCAAGTAGCAGGTGTTGACTTTTATGCAACCACCATCAAATAAGCTTCTTATTTTTTTCTTAAGTTTCTAGCACACTCTGAACCCACTTTACAATCTGGAGAAATAGACCATTGATCCAGTAGCCCATAAAACCAACTGTGATTTTGCCCTGAAGTAGAGTATTTGGCAGATGTTTCCGTGGCTGTATGAGAAGCATCCTAATACAGACTGTCAAGGACACTTTGGGAACAAGGACAGCGGTAAATCAAGTCCTTCCCTCTCTGCCTCCTGACCATCTTCATCTATTAGCTGTGACATTATGACAGCTGGAACTTTTCTGAGAATACCAGGAATGTCACGAAGGCTCACATTTACTGCAAAGCCTATAAAACTCCAGCCTTGAGTTTAATAAGGTGGGAGGAGCAATGGGGACAGAAGTCCCACCAAGTTAAGAGTTTATGGAATTCATTACTGGAAAACTCCACTGTGTGAAGTTTATAGACTTGTAATTTGATGCCTGGTGCCTTTAAATGCCTGAGTTGTCTTTTTTATTTTATTATTATTTTTTTGTTGTTTTGTTTATGTGGTATTGCTAATTTTGTTTTTAATATTTAAAACCATAGACTTTCATTTATTTTCTGCCTTGCCTGATAATTTAATGTTAAAGTTTGAATGCCTTCACATTGTCCAGGGCAACAGCCTTGAAAACTTTCAACTATTCTCTTTCATCCTGGCCCTTGAAATTTGGGGAAGGCCAGCAATCTTATTTGAGGAGGCAATATTTGCTTTGGATTAACATTTTGTACCATGACATTCTTTTTCAGGCTCAGAAACCATTCTACCTTCTCTCAAATATTGCAGTCCCTCCAAATCTCAACCTCTGAGATTCTGACCATATTTTTCTACCCCTTTTCTGTTGTAATTCCAATGCACTTCACATGAGCAGCTCTTTAATACTTCCATCATCTGGTGCCATAATTATTTGGGAGGCAGTCTTAGATGGTGGGTGAGAGTTTGGAATTTGGTATCAAAGCAGACCCATTATTATTTCATGAGGCTCACAACATCTCCTTTAATAGTGTGGAGACATGACAGTCATAGAGGAATAATAGCACCTACTTCCTGGGCTGTTGTGAGAACTAATGAAAAGTCACCATAAAGCATACACATAATACACATTAGCTGAGTGTTCACTGCCGGCTGAGCTCTTGTTTAAATTCTCAGTTAAACAAAAGTTCCTCCGGAACAGAGACAGCATCTTAAATCTTCTATACTATTCAGCTCAGAAGAACATCATGCATATAATTCACACTCAGCAAATAGTTGTTGAGTAAAAAATGACTGACGCAAAATCCCACTCTCAACTGCTTTCCCAACTGCCTGACTCAGGAACACAATGTATGTGTTTACACACACACCATCTTCTTCACCTGGTGTTCTAGCCATCCTTTAAGACCCATCTCCCCTACATCAACTGCCCTGACTCTTCCATCTGCCATGACTGGCTTTATTTCTGGACTTTACAGTCCTTTGTTTACTGCCCACGCTGTGTTAGATCAGTTTCTTTACAAAGAAAAGACATAGCATTTCCCAACTCAGAATTCTCCACTAAGTCCTCCTAGTCATCAGGATGGAGCCCACAGTTCTCACTATGGGATGCAAGGTTTCCTCCATCCTCTGGCCACTGACTTCCTCTCTAGTTGTGTCTGTCACCTGGCACGGTCTTTTAACATTTTTCTAGTTTTAAAAAACTTAAATTATTTTTCTTCCTTTTTCGAAGTACTTACACAAAATTTCAATGGTTGACCTATTTCCCTCATGCTGCCATGACAGTTAAGAACTGATTATTGTTTCTGGTCCGAAGCCCAATTCCTGGCACATAGGAAGCTATTTTTAAAAATATGACTGAACAAACAATTGTTATAACTTTGGAATGCTGTTTTCTATACATAAAATACCTTTCTACTCTGTGTCCCCTAATATCTATATGGATGTTAAAAAATCTGCTCAGTCTTCATCTTCATTGCCAATATTTCTTGACAACACCCAGAGGAGATGACTCATGCTCTCACTTTGTACATTTTAATTGCATGTTGTGCCCTGAATTATAAGTATTTACCTGTATTCTTTTTTTTAAATACACTTCATTGGTTTTCTACAGAGAGGAAGGGAGAGGGACAGAGAGTTAGAAACATCGATGAGAGAGAAACATCAATCAGCTGCCTCCTGCAAACCCCCTACTGGGGATGTGCCCGCAACCCAGGTACATGCCCTTGACCGGAATCGAACCTGGGACCCTTCAGTCTGCAGGCCAACACTCTATCCACTGAGCCAAACCAGTCAGGGCATTGCCTGTATTCTTGTTCCTAAAAGAAGCTTCTGGTGGGAAGTGACAATATGCAATACCCACTGTGGTCCTGACACCTCAAGAGGCAAAAGCACACAAGAGATGCTCAGCCAGTGTGTTGATTCAATACTCTGATTTCTAAATAGTGGCAGGTTTTCTATTCATCCAGCAAACCAAGCTCCAGCAATTCCAGAGCACGGTAAAGAGTAATTTGATCATCTTTCAGATTCAAGCTCTTATTGAGAAATTCATGAAAATGTGTTGATTAACAACCCACAAAACTGGAAGCTATTGCTATTGGTGACACTTTTGTTAGGAAGTGGACTTCACAGCCTGGTGGCCTCTAAGAAATGTGTGTGGAATATCTGAGAAAGATAGAGTCTTTGAAAGTGTGGATGATGAAATGAAAAGTGTTAGGAATGAGCTCAACATTGTTTTGAAAGATACAAGTATAGATGAGAAGATGAGAATTGGCACTGTGTAGAACTCAAACCACTTTAAAATGCTAACAGCATGGTCTTAGGCTACTAATTATTCCATTGGGAAATGAATAGAAAACGTCCTGGGGCTGGGGAGGGGAGTGTGCTAAGGCAGTATTGTATAGCAGAAAGAACACTGAGCCAGGTGTGTTATTGACAAGCTGTGTGTTCTTAGACAAGTTTGCTGACTATTCTGAGCTCTAACTTCTTTATTTGTGACATAGGGCATTGAGGCTATTGGCAGTTTTCAAATATTTATGTAAACAAAAGCCATATATGAACATCAACATATGACATGATTAACACCGGTGGTGGTGTGATAGTTACTGAAATGGGATCTGGAAACCCTGCCAGATCTGTTTCCCCCTATCTAACCCCTCTTAGAAATGGAAATGGAAACATCTCTAAGGAACCTAAGGACACCTGGGAATATAGTTTGTAAACCAGTTTTCCCATTCAGTCAAGAACCCATGTACATCTAACATTCTAAAATTTTGTGATTTTGTAATTTAATGCCATATTTTCATCATTATAATTATAACAGTAATAATAACTATACACACATGCATGCCTGCACACCTACAAATTCCTCAATTTACAAAATCATTTACATTCATTACTGCTTTCAGTTTTATTTTTTGTCCAGGGCAAAAGGTATAGCAGGGAATTACATTCCTATTTCACAAAGGAATGTGCAGCAACAGATTGGAGTTCACTAAGAAGATGTTTATTCAATCCTGGGGCTTCTGATAGACATTACATGGATGGCGATTTTTGAGAGTCACACAATATTAAGCAGTTAAGGTATATTGGGATTATGTTAGGCACAGGAAATACAATAGAAGAAGAGTCCCTGGTGTTGAGATATTATGGTCTAATTGGAGATACATTCACGTAGTTGGATTTCAAACTAACAGTTGTTTTAAGATACAGTTCTTTTTAGGGTGCCACAACAGAAAGAAGGGGGCACATAGCAGAGTGTGGGCTTAAGGTGCTCCTTTCTGGAGGATACGCTGCCTGGCTTGAGTGCAAGAGAATAAAGAAAATGACTTGAAATAGAGAGGACGCCATGAGCAAAGACACAGAGTCTAAAATAGCATGATAACCTGGGAGTGTAAAATCTGAGAAGAAAAAGGCAGATGTGGAGACTGGAGCGGGAGATAGAGATCAGAAGTTGGGGTCCAGGATGCCATGCTAAGAGATTACACCCTAAAGCTAAGGGAGAAGATTTTAATTGGAAAGTGATAAGATCAGATTTTTGGGGGGGAAAGATTACATTGTCTTCAATGTGCAAAAGGGATTGTAGTTGAAAAAAAATTGGAGATGAGCAAACAAAATTGGGAAGTGTTTACAATAATCCAGGAGTGAAGTGATAAGGAACTAGTTTAAACCAATAACTGTTACTCAAATCAAACAAAAGACAAACCTCATAATGGTGACTCACAGTAGTGAAACAGTCTTAGCCATTTGCACTTCTTTCATAAGTGTTCAATATCTTCTTATATGTAGGCCCCTGCCTGCCTGTCAGCTTCTCCCACCTTAGCTCCCCAAATCATCACCATACACCCAAACACAGCAGTAAGGTTTTTGTAGGTACAGGTAAAATAATTAAGTGGTCTGGGGCTGAGAGTCTTCAGAACTCTGGGGAAAATCACAAAGAAGATTTATAAGGGATTTGAATAAATGCTTATTTGAATTGTCAAAGATACCGTGTACAAAATTAAAATGAAATAACCTCATAAAGTGTTTGTCATAAAAGTGCAAAATGAAAATATCATTAGTGTCCTAATGGCTCCTACAAATCAATTAGAAAAGCACTTAACTTCAAGAAGATCAATGCTCGCAGAACTTAAACAGAACATTACAAAGAAAGAAATAACTAATAAATATAAGGACAATATTTGATCTTACCATTGTGACATGAATAAAAAGTGAAGAAACAATGGAAAAAGTGTCCATGTCAAAATTTTTAAATGTCTAATGTCCCATACTAATGTTGAATGAGAGGGGGGCAATGGGCTCAAGGAGTCAGGGAGGAATATCAGTGCAATAGTTCTGGAAAGTAATATATAACCTATTTATATAGTTATCTAGCTAGCTATAGAGACCTTTAAATAGTTATACCTTTTAAGCAATTAATTTCATTATTAGGAATCTATCCTAAGGAAACTCTACATATGCAATAAATATCATTCATAGCAATGCACCCAATGCCATTTACATTGTCCTACATCTGAAGCATTTTAAATACCTAGCAATTAATGGTTGTAGAAATGACCGTTACATACTTTTTACTGGTAAAATTTTAGCTTTTGAATAATTTTACCAAGAAAACTTTCCTGCAGCCATGGTAAAGAAGAACTTGATATACAATTGATACTATTATATATATGTTCTAATTATGCATGCATACCTGTGTGTGTATACTTACAAATGTGTATAAATGATGGTAGATGTTTACTCCATAATGTTGCTGAAGAATGACTTAAAATCATGAGTTTTGCAAAGATTATTAAACGCAGCCGACATTTCTGCTTCCATATCAAAGGTTTGCTATTGTCAACTTATTGCTCAAGGCAATGGCTTTTGAAAAGTAATAACTTTATTTCTTTGAGTAAAGAATCATCCTCCAGTGAGATATGAAAGTTCAGTGAAACTTAAACAAATGCCTAAGTTTGTTATGAGGAGAATTCCGAGAAATATGTGACGCTTGGCAGAAACCTGATTGTGGAAACCCCCCAAAACCTTTATTTATGAGCTTGGTGTCTGCTGGTTATGCCTATTAAATAAACTGAAATGAAAACAGCAACATGTTAACAGCCGTGATATATGGGTTGGCAGAGAGGATCTTTTCTTTGTGTTACTTTTGCAATCCTGAATTCTCTTGGAGAGAGCACTGCCTTGAAAACAGGAAAAGAATATAGTGCCAAAGTCATAGGAATTAAAGTCACACTCGGCTGATTTGTTCACACCTCGGAGCTTCTCAAAGGCGACGAGGGAAAAGCAGGCGCACGCAATTTGGCTCACACTGCGGTTTGGTTTTACTGTCTGGGCTGTAGCATTAGAAAGCTTGGAAGAAATTTCATTTTCAAACAGAGAGAGCACAGCAAGTGACTTTTCCTCCCATTAAACACTTTCGGTTCCCTGCTACTAGTTTCCCCAGTGCCTCCCAATCCGAAATAATTTCCTATCCAGCCCCTCAGTAGTGACTGCAGCCATCCCCCAAATCACCTTCCCGAAACTCATCACCCCCCGGTCTCCGAGCAGGAGCAGCGCCTGTCTCACCTAGCGACTCTTTAATTGAACCTGCTCGCCTTGCGCGGTATCTCTGTCTGCAGACCCTGATTAGACAGCACCTCATGAATAATCCGTCAGGATGTCCCTACAATATCCAGGCCCGCCTGGGTATTATTTCATCCCTCCTCACAGCAAGTCTGCAAAAGTTTCCAAGTGACAAGCAATAATCCGCCAGCCAAGGTGAGCTGAGGACACCCGGACGCCAGGATGGCTGTAGAGCCGAAAACATCCTCCCCGTGACAGATCAGAGAATGCCGCCTGGAAAAACAAAGCCATCCATGAATTCATAGGGATGAAAAGAGTACAGTGTGGCAGTTGCGGACCGTTATGTCAGTGCTAAATAGAAATGATGCTATTTGATTATCATAACAGCAGAGTGGAATAGATGCAATTGGGCCCTGTCCTACTGACTGAAAATGCATGCTTTACTCCGGGGAGTAAAGTTCTACAGCCAAAGAGCAAGGCCATGATTAATGGAAGATGGAGTTGAACTTGATGAAAAGGAAGAAAAGACCCTCCAAGGGCAGCCAGTGGTCCCCTGCATCAGGTGCTAAAGAGATGTGGAGATAGAGAAAAGGTCAGGGAAGCAGGCTGGCACTGTGGGGTCACTAGGCTGGACATTCTCTTTTGCTCCCAAGGGTCCAGGTGAGCTTGGGTGAGTTGGTTTCCCCGGGTCCTGGTATTTGTCCCAGTGTCCAACTCAAATGGTTACAGATGTGCTTCTATTTTGTTCTTGCTTTTGTAACATACTACTACGTGGGGCTCTTCAGAAGCTGAAGAACCCATAGGCTTGTTAAACTATTCAAATATATACCCATTCTCACTACCTTTCACTATTTTATTGCTTCTACTTGGATTCAAAAGGCCATCATTTGCTTGGATTTGCCATGATGGTTCTTATTTATATGTTCTCTCTCCTTCTACCTTTACATCTCCCTAGAGCCCAATCTTACCCCAAACCAGGCGATCATTTAGAAAAGTCCCTCTCCAACAGCTTCCACTTCCATCAGAGGAGAAAGACCTTACATGGCTTAGAAGGCTCTATGTCAGGGATTGGAAAAGCTTTTCTGAAGGGCCAGGAAGCAGATGATTTAGACCTGGGGCCATATGGTCTCTATTACAACTACTCAACTCTAACATTTTAGTGTGAAATCAGCCATAAACAAAATATAAACAAGTGGGTTTAATGGTGTTCCCATTAAACTTGATTTATAAAGGCAGGTGGTAGTACATATTGGGTCCAAGGGATCGTAGTTTGCTGATCCCTATACGATAGGATCTAGCCCCTGTTTTCTCTTTCCTATTCTTGACCTTATTCCCTAGGACTCTTTCTCTTGTCCACTGCTCTCCAATTGAACATGCCACACAATCTTCTCTAGCCTTCTCTCTCCATAGAATATTCCAGAGGCCTAGGTATCTCTATGCCTAACTCTCTCACTTCCTCCAATCTTGAATAAATTTTAACCTTTTCAGTGAAACCTCATGTAGTTTTTTTTTCCAGCCTTACCACAAATACCCCTTATTTTGTTCCAGTTTTCTCCCCCCCGCCCCCACAGCATTTATCATCCTTAAACAAATGGCAACTTGCTTATTTATCATAGGTATTCTTCACTGTCATTTTCTCCACTGGCATGTCATCTCCATATGGGCTGGGAGTTGATATGTTTTACTCACTTACATAATCCAGTTCACCCCTTTCCCTACATGGAAAGGCTCTTTATGCACACAGGACTTCTCAGGGGTGGCATGCATGAGCTCTTCTGAGGACTGCAGAGTTGACACATCAACTCTCTGTGTTCAAAAGCATTTGGGTCATAGATAGCAGGCTTGCTCAGAGAGTCCAGGGGCCCTCATTAAAGACCTGGGCTCTAAGGACCTGGCTTTAATGTCCTGCTGTGGCCACAGTGACCCAGTCTCATCCAGAAAGAGTCTTATCTTTGGACTTCACCCTGATTTCCAAGAAGGACATGTATGTGGCCCCATGGACCTTGCAAAACTCTGGAGGCAGAAATCCCTGGATTCATCCCTTGGCTTTGTTCCTCACTGGATGATGACAAAAGGGAAGCTGCCTAATTCTTACCATTTCAGTGTTTTCAACAAAGGGACTTATTGGTCTTAACTCAAACTATTTTCAAAAGGAAGGGTCACATCATACAGCTATACTCTCTAATATTTAGAGTATTTTCTCAGGTTTTGGGGTATTTAATTCTGGATCCTTCAGCATGCCATTTCACTTTCTGAGCCTACATTTATTTATTCATCTGAATAAATAGAAAATGGAAGGGATTGAAAAATGAACACCATTGCTGTCAGTGTTTGATTATAGATTTATTCATGTCCCTCCCTGATAACTTAGTTATATTCTAGACCCATATAAAACAGTCAAGGAAAGGAAAGTTGTCCCAACTCTAACATTTAATTCTGTTAAAAATTACAAATTAGAGAGAGGGGGGAAAAAAGATGGAGAGAGAGAGAGGTTGAGGCCTGAAGATTTCTTTCAAACTTTTAAAAGAAAAGTCTGGTGTTTTCCAACTTTTTTAGATGAAATACAGCAAGGTCAGCCTTTAAAAAATTAAAACTTTTCCTCTGGCTTCTTCACAATGGAGAGCCTGTAATGAAACCTGACTAAATTACTTTTTAATTGGCAAAGCAATAGATCAGTGAAACTGCATTCTTTCTGTATCACAGAATCGCTGATTGGATCTGGAAACCAATCATTTTGTGTGGCATTGTTTTGTCTTTTCTTTATTGGCATTCTTCTTTGCTACAAATTTACAGAGATAGAAACACCAAAGGTGAAGAAAAGTATAAAGTCACATGAGTCCTGGAATAATGATTTGACCTTTCGGTCAGATGAGAAAATCCCTGAGCTTTAATTCAATCCAGGATTGAAGCATTTCAGAAATGATTTTCAATATCCTAAGAAGATTATTACAAGACCTGATGGTATTTGAGTAATAGCTGAATGCCTCAAAGGGCCAAGAAAGGATTACAAACAGTTTTGGATTAACAGTTTGGGATTAAGAGGAACAAAAATGACAATGGCAAGATGATGTCATAATCATTCTGAACATTTAAATAGCACTTTATATCTTACAAGTCACCTTCATCTTCCTATTTATTATGTAGTCTGATTCTTTCAACATCCTTGGAGGTAGGGAGAGAAATATTGTCATTCTATTTTTACAGGTAAGGAAACTTTGATGTAGATAATTTTCACGACTTGCTGAAGTATATACAACCTAGAAAATGGCACAGTTGAGATAGAAAGTAAGTTCTGTCTGACTCCAAAGTCCAAGGGGAAAAAGAATGTTAAGTTCTTCCATTTTGTAGAAATAACATGTGCACAATACCTCTCCAGGGTGAATTGCATGGGATATTTCAAAAGGCAGTCCAATATTCCAAAAACGGAGTATGATAACATCAAACTTAAAGACTCAACAAGAAGAAAACCATGCCCAAATAGCCACAATACCAGGATAAAAAATCAGCAAAGACCCAACACATTGGGCAAGCATACATTTCAAGACCAAATTGGTTGGGAACCAGAAGAAAATTCATTGCCATTAAAGCATAGACTTTTTAAGATGGCGACAAAGACAGGCTCAAGAATTGACTGCAGTTGGTTTGGGCACATTACTTAAATGTGGATAATAAAATAAGGATAATAATTCCTACCTCATCTGTAAAATAATAAACTAATTTCTATCTCATGGAGTTGTTGTGAAGATCATAGGAGATAGTACTAATATGTGTGTGCACTTATGATGAGGACTGTTGTCATGGATCTTCAAGGATCATGTACATGAAGTGAGCCTGATGAGCCATCTTGTCCTTACAGAATATTTCTGTCAAGCCCCCAGGTTGAACTTCCAGCCCTGCTTAGCAATACATTCAAGTGACAGAGATCCATCTGCTTACACACAAGTGAAAGGACTATAGTCTCCAGGGGTGAAGGCACCTAACCTGGAATATGGGGAGTCCAGCTGGAAAGGTCAGTTGATGCCATGTGGTGGAGATCTTGGTGCCAGAACTAGAACTTGGGTAACAAACCATTGAAAATTTGGGAGTAAGGAGGCTTTCTCCAATTTGTGTTTCAAGAAGATCCATTCAAAGGCTACCTTTGCAGGTAGAGGGACCCAGTGCAAATTTGCGATAGGACTCCACCTAAGGGAGAGAGGGATAAGCCAACCATAAAAAATTCAGAATCACCACTCACAGAGGCAATGAGGGGCCACCAGCCACTTTATAGTTGGACACACCTCAGAGCTCGACACACTTTTAAAATAGTATTTTTTAAAAATATTTTTATTGATTTTTATAGAGAGAAGGTGGGAGAAGGAGAGAAAGATAGAAACATCAATGATGAGAGAGAATCATTGATCAGCTGCCTCCTGCATATCCCTCACTGGAATGGGGGAATCAAGCCCACAACCTGGGCATGTGCCCTGACCAGGGAATTGAACCCATGACCTTTTGGGTTCTGGGCTGAGACACAACTGCTGAGCAACTCTGGTCGGGCTAAAATTGTATTTATTTTAAGACTTAGTTTGTTTGTGGTTTGGCCCATTAGATCAGGTGCTATACACACAGTCACCAGCTTCACACAAACTCATGGTTGTTTTTAAATATTGATTTTCAATATTTCCTCTGTTCTTCGTGTCCACCTGCAGGTGATTAAAGTCCTATCTGGTCTCCCTTGGACTGAAATATCAATACCTTATCAACACCGCTCACTGCTGGCATCACAGGTTCTTTCACAGACCTTGTCTCCCTTTTGTGCCTGAAAAGCATTCATAAGGGACTCCATCTTCCCTCACCCCTGCACACTCTGCCCTTCATTTTCCGATCTATGACCTTTTCCATTTTTCCCACTCTCTTAGCTTAAGCTTTGTCTTTTTGTACCCTACCTGGCTTTCTTGCTATTACTTGATTTTTTTCACTCCTCCCTAGTCATGCTGACCTTTAATACCCACTCCCCTGCGTATTTATTGCTTGATGGCATCCCTACCTCTGGTATGGAGTAATTTATCCACTATGCCTCCTTTCTTCCCCATTGAAGTACACTCAATGTTACCTTTATTTCTCCCTGATTCTGTGTTGCTACAATCTGACTTTCCATTATTATTCTTATCAGCAGGCTGTTATTTATAGAGTGTTGAAATAAGATAAGCTGCTTGTAATATAGATGGGATGCAGGCAGTGTAGCTGGGAATAAAACATGTGCAAAGGAAGGCAGAGCTACAAAAAGCAGAGCTCAGAGTGCTGCTGATTTCTGGATGAAAAGTTAGTTGCAGAAAGGACTGGGGGTGGAAATGTGGGATTGAAGCAGAGATAGTTATCCTCCAGTCCAGAGGGAGAGAAAACAAGAATTGCTGACCATCTGCTCTGTACTGGGTGAAATCCTGTGAATGTATCCTCTCATTTAATCTTTGCTCTGGATGAATGAGTTAGCATTAGACCTGCTTTCTAGGTAACGAAACAGATTCAGAGAGGCTGTAATTTATCTGGAGAAGATTCTCTCTCTCTCTCTCTCTCTCTCTCTCTCTCTCTCTCTCTCTCCACACACACACACACACACACACACACAGATTACAAAAACATAAACCATTCATAGACAGTTACCTGGCTATATCTCAAGAGGGTTAACTGTGTATGACTTTTAATGCACTATTCCCAGGTCAGGGATTCCATCAGAAGGCAATAGTCTGAGATCCAGACAAGGGATTCAGGCACAAATTGCTCTTAGGGTGAAATCACTATTTGCAATAGTGAGAATGCTGACATAACTATATGTCCAAAGGAATGGTAAAATAGATAGGGGAATGTCCATAGAGATATTGTATGAAAACACTTTGAATGACATTTTAATGTTTTTAATTAAAATTTGAAAATTCTCATGTAAAAGCATTAAAAGTATAAAATTAGACATACACATGCATTTAAAATAAAAAGAGATGAATAATATACAAGTAAAATGTTAGTATTTTTCATCTCATATTTTCTTCTTTAAGCTATCATAAATAAAATATTTCCCCCTTATTTTAAAATAATACATAGTAATCTCAAAAATTTTAAAAAGACATCAAAGTGAAAGAGTGCATGGAAAATGACAGTCTAACCTTTTCACTATTTAACCTTCTTTAATTTTCATAGCATGAGATAAACAAATGCTTATATGTATATTTTCTAAATTTCTAGTTCACAGTTTGAACAGTTTATAAAACATATTCAAAAGAGGAAGGAAAAAGATAAAATTTTCTCAGAATTTTACTATGCAGAGATGACCTCTGTTAAGCTTATGTTTCTTATCACTCTTCATTGCATTATTTTCCATGGTACAGACCTGGCTCCTTATACTGATATTTTAGCAAAAGAAAATAAAGTCAACATAGGATTAGTCACAGCAGACTGGTGCTCTAAAGATACCTTAACATATTCATTACAACTGCCAACGTATATTTATCTACATCACCGACTAGACCAGCGGTTCTCAACCTGTGGGTCACGACCCCTTTGGCGGTCGAATGATCCTTTCACAGGGGTCGCCTAAGGCCATCCTGCATATCAGATATTTACATTACAATTCATCACAGTAGCAACATTACAGTTATGAAGTAGTAACAAAAATAATTTTATGGTTGGGTCACAACATGAGGAACTGTATTTAAAGGGCCAGAAGGTTGAGAACCACTAGACTATAAAATCCCTCACGTACACATCAGATCTATTGACATTTCTTTTGTAGGCACTCAAAACATAGAGTGAAAGAATTCATGATATGGGAGGATTTGCCCCTTCAGGGTTTATTTATCTTCTAATTATTAAAAATAACTTCATTAATTCAAATGTGCCTCATAATTGAAGAAATTATTGTTTCGTTTCCTTGATTATGAAAATGGCCACATGTAGCTCAATGCTACCTGCTTTAGTCAGAGAGAAAAGCAAAAATAAAACATGACTTATTTGACAATCTTTCTTGCACTGTGTCCCAAACATTGGCCATAACTAAAATGGTGGAAAACAACAGTCTTGATAATTTATTTCAAGAGTAAAGCTTGCTTATTAAGGAACACATTGCTGATACAACCAATAGACAAAAGCAAAAAAGGCTCAACTATTTCTCCAAGGAAAGATAATTATAGAATTTAGGGTATATATGAAGCAAGAGAAGACCCACACATTTTTATAACCATGTTTTATATTACTTACGCTGTTTCTATTTTTTATTCAGCTTTATTGAGGCACAATTTATATACATAAGAGCCTAATCGACCGGCAGACTGGCCTACTACCCCTTTGGAGGTAAACGGATCAGGGAAGAAATGAAAAGGTCCATGTAGGTACTACTGAGTGAGCCAGATGAAGATAATGAGAACTTGGTTGAACATAAAGATCTATAGCTAAAGAGGAAATTTTAAAGATGTAGATACTAGTTTGATCTGCATAAAAAAGTAAAAATGAAAACATTGCTTTGAAAAAACATTTTATTTTGATGTAGTCCCATTTATTTATTTTCTCTTTAGTTTCCATTGCCCTAGGAGCAGTATCAGTGAAGAAATTGTTTTGGCATATGTCTGAGATTTTGCTGCCTGTGGACTCCTCTAGTATTTTTATGGTTTCCCGTCTTATGTTTAGGTCCTTTATCCACTTTGAGTTTAATTTTGTGCATGGTGTAAGTTGGTGGTCTAGTTTCATATTTTTTTTTGCATGTATCTGTCCAATTTTCCCAACACCATTTATTGAAGAGACTGTCTTGACTCCATTGTATGTTCATGCCTTCTTTGTCAAATATTAATTGAGCATAGTGGTTTGGATAGATTTTTGGATTCTCTATTCTATTCCACTGATCTATATGTCTGTTCTTGTGCTAATACCAGGCTGTTTTGAGAACAGTGGTTTTGTAATACAGCTTGATATCTGGTATTGAGATCCCACCTACTTTGTTCTTTCTCAGGATCGCTGCAGCTATTCAGGGTCTTTTTACATTCCAAATGAATTTTTGGAAAGTTCATTCTAGGTCTGTGAAATATGCCATTGATATTTTAATGGGGAGTGCATTGAATCTATAGATTTCTTTGAATAGTATGGACATCTTGATGATGTTGATTCTACCAATCCATGAACACGGTATGTTTTTCCATCTGTTTATGTCTTCCTCTATTTCTTTTTTTCAGTGTCCTGTGGTTTTCTGCATATAGGTCTTTTACCTCCTTAGTTAAGTTTATTCCAAGGTATCTTAATTATTTTGGAGCAATGGTAAATGGGATTGCTTTTTTAGCCTCTTTTTCTGTACATTCATTATTGGTGTAGAGAAATGCCATAGATTTCTTGGCGTTAATTTTGTATCCTGCTACATTGCCAAATTCATTTAGTAAGTCTAATAATTTTTTATGGAGTCTTTAGGGTTTTCTATGTACAGTATCATGTCATTTTTGAATAAGGACAGTTTTACTTCTTTTCCAATTTGGATGCCTTTTATTTCTTCTTCTTGTCTGATCACAATGGTAGTACTTCCAGTACTATGTCAAACAGGAGTGGTAAAAGTGGGCATCCCTGTCTTGTTCCTGTTCTTAGGGGAAATGGTTTTAGTTTTTGCCCATTGAATGTGATGTTGGCTATAGTTTTGTCATATATGGCTTTTATTATGTTGAGGTATGATCCCTCCCACCTTGCTGAGCATTTTTATCAAGAAATGGTGTTGGATTTTGTCAAAAGCTTTTGCACTGCAAAAGAAACCATCAACAGCCGAAACCGGTTTGGCTCAGTGGATAGAGCGTCGGCCTGCGGACTGAAAGGTCCCAGGTTCGATTCCGGTCAGGGGCATGTGCCTGGGTTGCGGGTACATCCCCAGTGGGGGATGTGCAGGAGGCAACTGATCGATGTTTCTAACTCTCTATCTCTCTCCCTTCCTCTCTGTAAAAAATCAATAAAATATATTTAAAAAAAAAAAAAGAAACCATCAACAAAACAACAAGAAAACCCACTGCATGGGAGAACATATTAGTCAATGTTATCACCTATAAGGGTTTAATCTCCAACATTTACAGGGAACTCATACAACTTAACAAAAGAAAAATAAACAACCCAATAAAAAACTGGGCAATGGACCTAAATAGATACTTTTCAAAAGAAGACAGAAGGAAGGCCAAGAGACATATGAAAACATGCTCAAAGTCACTAATCATCTGAGAGATGCAAATCAAAACGACAATGCAGTACCATCTCACACCTTTCAGAATGGCTATCATTAACACATCAGCAAATGACAAGTGCTGGCAAGGATGCAGAGAAAAAGGAACCCTCGTGTACTGCTGCTGGGAATGCAGACTGGTGCAGCCACTGTGGAGAACAGTATGGAGTTTCCTCCAAAATCTAAAAATGGAACTCCCATTTGACCCAGTGAGCCGACTTCTAGGAATATATCCCAAGAAACTAGAAACACCAATCAGAAAGGATATATGCACCCCTATGTTCATAGTAGCACAATTCACCATAGCTAAGATCTGGAAACAGCCTAAGTGCCAATCAGCAGATGAGTGGATGAGAAAGCTGTGGTACAGCTTCATAATGGAATACTATGCTGCTGTAAAAAAGAAGGCACTCTTACCATTTGCAACAGCATGGATGGAACTGGAGAGCATTATGCTAAGTGAAATAAGCCCGTTAGAGAAATATAAATATCACATGATCTCACTCATTTATGGAATATAATGAACAACATAAACTGATGAACAAAAAAATATCCAGAGGCAGAGAATCATTGATCAGAACGTCAAACCTCAGAGGGAAGGTAGGGGAGGGTGGGGGTAAGAGGGAGAGATCAACCAAAGGACTTGTATGCATGCGTATAAGCCTAACCAATGGACACAGACAACAGGGGGATGAGGGCATGAGAGGGGGGGTAATGACACATATGTAATACCTTAATCAATAAAGAAATTAAAAGTAAAAAAAAAAGAAAACATTGCCAGGAGATGATAAGGCCAAATGAGAGGGGAGAAGGAGCTTGGACAGAGATTTAAGAGTATAGACAAATGAATATGGGAGCATGCCATGAGAAAGAACAAAGAAATAAAGAAAGAAATTTGGAAAAGATTGAGAAGAAATATTTTAAAATGTATGAAGAGAATCAGAAAGGAACAAATATATACAATGGAACACCACTGGCCCATAAGAAAAGACAAAATACTGCCATTACATGGATGGAACTTGAGAATATTATGCTAAGTGAAATAAGCCAGTCATAAAAAGCTAAGAACCATATGATTTCACTCATATGTGGGATATACAACTGAAACTGGTGGATATAAGCATCATGTGGTGGTTGCCAGAAGAAAAGGGATTGGGAGTGAAAGGGGCATAATATATGGTGATGGAAGACAATTTGATTTTGGGTGGTGGGCACACAGTGCAATATACAGATGTTGTAACATACAAATACACACCTAAAATGCATATAATCCTATTAACCAATGGCACCACAATAAATTTAATTAAAAAACAAAAATATGAGTGCCAAAGAAAGGGATAGTTTCAGGATCTTGTCAAACTGGGAAATAACCAGTCACACATGGGAAACTAAGAGTTTCTATGCAATGCAGGGCAAAGAATCCTCACTAAAAAAAGTTCAGAAATATGTAGGGAAGCTGAGGCAGTGTGTTTAAATTGCTTTTCTAAAAAGTTTGTTAATGAGGGAGAGGAAAAAGAGGGGGAAAGAGCCTACTTACCAACTGATGGGAAGAAGTCCTCCTGAATACATTGAAGCTTGGATTTCTCATCAAATAGCCATTTATATTTTCTGTATTTACATTTTCTAATAAAAGTTGCTGGTATCTTATTTGAGAAAATTGTCTCCAGTGTGTAATGAAGGGCAAGCCATGTACCCAGTCGAGATAATGAAAACGTGATGCTCTATTTGACGACTCTATGATTCAGCGGATTCGGTGCTCATCAACACAATTAGATGCTAGGAGTCTGACAAATCTACAAAAGACTTTCATCTAACAAAGATAAGCTCCTTCTTATTTTTCATAAACCATTTCCAATTTTACTCCCAATGTTGTTTGTTATGGTCCAATAAGGAGAGTTGGTCTCATGTATGGCACAGCATGCCTTTTTTTTATCTCTCTTCCAAACCAAATTATTCTGGGCCATGGGGACTGGGATTGTTTATCTCCATTGTCTGCTAGAGATGAGCAAAGAAATGAGTTTTGTGTGACAGAAAGTAAAAAGATAAGACACAGAGAGCTACACTGAGGAGGGATATTAACCATTTTATTGATCTCTTTTTAAATGAGTCTTAGTGAACGTAGCATAGAGAGAGAAGTGCAGAGTAGGCACTAGGATTCGGGCTCAGATCAATAGTAAAAACAACTACTGTTTATCGAGCATATACACTGTGGCAGGTGTTTTCCATGTATTTATTATCACTTTCAATATCACCAGCACCTCATTTCCCCCATTTTATAATTAATGGTTAAGGAAAATATCTGAGCATTCAGGTAGTGAATAGAAAAATTATTTGAAAACAGATCTGTTCAAAACCAAAACCTGCTCATTACATCTTAATTTTTCCTCCAAAGAGGAAATACTTCTTTCATGGTTCAAGAATCACTTAAGCATTTTCTGAAAGAATGGCTTTGGAAATAAAACAATTTTGTAGTGTTAATAAACTTTCCAGAATATATTTTATGAGGAACCATGGGGAGTTTTATTAAAATAAGGATTTTTATTATCATTTAACACATACCTTAAAGCCATTGGAAAATACTTTGTCACTGAAAGAACAAAATAAATAGCAAAACAGATACAAACTTACAAATATAGACTGATGGAGGGGTGAGGAGGTTTGGGGCTGGGTGAAAAAGGTGAAGGGATTGAGAAGTACAGATTGGTAGTTACAAAATAGTCACAAGGATGTAAAGTACAACATAGAGAATATACTCAATAATATTGCAATAACTAGGTATGGCAGGCACTTGGAATATTGGGTGGATCACTTTGTAAAGTATATGATTGTCTAATCACTATGCTGTACACCTAAAACTATTACAAAATAATATTGAATGTAAAATCTAACTGAAAAATAAATGTGTTTTTTAAGGAACTATTTAGGTTTGAATTTTGAAATTAATATAAAAACATTCTCTTTATTTAATTTTGTGATTGCTAAAGTCTATAGTATTTTGTACTCAAAAACTGAAAATTCTTAGCAACTTACAGTTAAATAGTATGTGTTTTGCTAATCTATTGAAAAGTGGGCCTTCTGACAGGGACTTCCACATGTTGACAATCTTGTTGGTTCTGAGTACTTGGTTGATGAGAAAAAAAAATCCCCCAGCTATTCTTTCCTGTTTTCCTGAGTCTGCAGGCTACTCACAACAGTCAAGCAGGCATTATGCTTTGATTACCCTGTAGAGAGAGTCCTAGAGCTGAGATTCATGGAGATGCCTGTGACAACATCTGCCTCAGGCCCCAACACCAGCCCCCCAGCACCTCCTGCTTCACAATGCCTGATGGAGTGCATGGCCTGTGGCCAGCAGGGACTGGACATGGAAGTGAATTGGACAAGTAAGTGGCATTGAACTTAATCTCGGGCCCACATACCGGGAACACTATTTTACATTTTGATTTAGGATTTCCTAATTTATCCTTTCTTCCTATTTTATCCTTTCTTTTAATTTCTCACTTATTCCTTTCTCTAACCTCTCTTCTATTCCTCCTTCAATAATGTAAAGAGTTCTAACTTTTATTGGACATTCTTGTTAACAATTTTATCTAATTCCAATTTCACCTTTGAAATATGGGAACTGCCCATCTTTGATGATAAGGAAAACTCCCTCAAAATTTTAAGTAGTTTACTCAAGATCACACAGTTCACAAGTGGCAGAGTCATTCAAATCCTGAATCAAAATCATGTTTTATTAATATTAAAAAACATAAAAGTAGTCATTAACTAGTTGAGACCAAAAGAAACATTTCGACCTCCCTTTTCACTTGAAAGCTCCCCCAAGATAACCCATGACCATTTTTATTGTGTCCAAAGAGGCACAAGAGTAGGAAGCAGGCAGAGCCTGGCACAATAAAGCATGATGGCCTACAGAGGCCTCATCCATGCTTAGAGGTTAGAAGCAGTACCTAGCCAAGTAACTTTCCCTCTTATAGGGCAGACAATCTTCACAATGTCCACCAACCAAGATTCTATAGCTACTGTCGATCAGTGTCTGTTGTGGATTTTTTATTCTTCTATCTTTTGAAGCAAATGTGTTATTGTGGTCATTTCTGGACTTCAATATTGTATTTTTGTGATATATGTGTTGGTATTCTGGAGCAGATAACTTACATTTTTAGTTTATAGGTGGCTGGAAGCAGAGTAGTCCCATTCAGATATGATGGCAAGTACTATCTTTGGAAATCCTGGACTTTAGCCTAGACATAACTGAATGGCATTTTTTGTTTGTTTGTTTTCTTCCTTGGGAAGACTTGAATGTGTTCTGTGATTGAAAGAAATAAATTTCTGTGACCCTATGGTTCCTTTATTCTGGTTTTCACACCCTGAGTAATCTCCTCTGCTTAAGTATGGGCAGGGCCTGTAACTTGCTTCTAGCTGGTAGACCAGTAGTAATTATCAGTCATCAAAGTAAAGGTGACGAAATGTTGTTCCCATTACTACATTATATTATAGGACAACAGTGATGAGATACTGTCCTCATGATTATGTTTTGCTATATATTACTGTCTTATTAGCAGACACCTTCTAGTTTCTCTCTTTTTCTCTTTCTCTCTTTCTACCTCTCCATTGCTAGCTTTGAAGAATGAGGCTGCTATGAATCCTAAAACCACTGGAAATAAATTCCACCATGTCCTGAGAAAACAAGGAAGTGGACCATCCCCAGTTGAGCCTCCAGATGAGAATTCAGCCCTGATCCTCACCTTGAATGCAGCCTTGTAAGAATCTTGACAAAGATCCCATCTGGATCATGCATGAACTCCTGACCTAGAGAAAATCTGAGATAGTAGTTTTACCTCTTCAAGTTGGTTATAATTTGTTAGGTAGTTATAGAAACCTAGTACAGGCTGATTGCATATTGACCAGAAGGATAGACAGTGAAAGAGATGGCTTGCAGACCCTTAACATTTCCTTTGTTATTTTCATGATTTAGAATTATTAATGGAAAAATGTTTCATCCAGGGATATGTTTCCCATCTCCTGTTATCAGGTGAGGCCAGGTGACCACCTCTGGTTAATGTGATATTACCGAGATTGACATGCACCACTTCTGGTGGAGGTTTTGTTATGTGACCTACATACCTTACACATGGTCTCTTCCTGCTGGATCATATTAAATAAAGGTGGTTGGATTACAAGAAGGAAGGAAGGAGCCTTGATACCAGAAGACTGCACACGAAGTCTTCCCTCACCTACTGTGTTATTGACCAATCCATTTAGACCATTATGTAAGAGAACAATAAGCATATTTTCTTAACTCACTGACACTTGGGATTTTTCATTAAATAAGTTAGCCTACTCTGACTAACACAGTAAAAGCAAAGTATTTTTATTGTTGTGATTTTTTTTGTAAAGACAACTTATGGAATTAATTTTATGATATTTAAATGACAAAGCTTATTATGTTATATATACAAGTATATTACATCTCTAAATGTAAATAAAACAAAACAAGACAAACAAAAACTAGCACTTACTTCTAAGTATAAATACATCAGTGGAATGATTGAATAAGTCAAACAACATCATGCTATACTCATTTTCTGGACCACTGTCCAAGGTGAAAGTAATATATACATTAGCTAATCATATCCTGCAATTGAGAATGTGTAAAGATCATGAACTAACATACTTAAACTAAAAGCATGGTTCCAAACAATACTATTTATTTATTGTGGTCATTGAGCACAAGGTCATCTGACCTTGGCAAAGTTATTTCACCTGTTTCTCATTTTTGTCATCTTGCAAGTGTACAGAATATTTACAACAGAGAACTGTTGTGGGAAAGTAATGACAAGGAAAATATTGAGAAGCATGTTTAGTTATTTTCACTTAGTGGGTGGTCAATAGCTGCCAGATCTCTTCCTTCTCCCCCTTTATCTTTATGTATCATAAAGTGTCACTAAGAGAATGAATGGCATCCATTAATGATGACTTCTTAAGAACATTGCTAATGGAATCATACATCAAAATATTAGGCCTTTGAGGTTTGCAACTATTTGGTGACACTGTCCCTATATTATTTTTTAATGACATGGCTTTAGAGCTTTCTAACATAAGAAACGTTGTGTTTACTTTGAAATTCATGCAGTGCTTTGATTATAAAAGCAAACTGGCAAAATTGTGCATTTTGGGTGATTACATCTTTAGAAAATACCCCAAAGCCCTCTGTGCTCCTGTGTTTCTAAAGTAGAACATGAAATTCTGTAAATTTTTAGTAACAGCTATCTGTGCATGTGTGTGTATATGTGTACTTACACATAATTCAAGAGTTACAGAAAACAAAACTGAAAATAAGTTTGTAGTGTGGTAACTTTGGAATTTACTGAACAAAGGTTTGCCTCACTCTCTTTCCCCACACTCACTGTTTTCACTCAACCTTTATTCCTTTTGCATTGCTGTCGCTTCATTTTCCTCTTCTTATCTCATTTCATCTTACCCATATTTCAAAACCCACCCAAGTTTCTCCTCTTATACAAGACTCCCCTTGGGATCTCTACTTTTATTACTGTTTTTGGTCCTACTTGTTGCTGGAATGGGATCTTCAACTGGCCTACACATGTGGAATTTGAATTCTGAGGGTCAGTTTCCATAGCAGAAAATTCTAACCCTGTAGGGGGCACTGGTATGGACAGATATAAACGAAACTGAACACTGTAGAAGAAAGATAAACTAAAATATTATGATAAGAGTCCACACATAGCAATCCTAAAGGGGTCAAGATGTGAGTTTGAAGTTGGAGTAACAAGAGATCAGACTAATAAAGGGAAAGGTGCATAAAATCTTTTTCTAAGAGTAGAAGGTGAACAATTTCTGAGTGGGCAAAGTGTCCTAGACTGTCCTACAAAGACTGTCTTCTCTTTATATTTAAAATACTTCACTGTTACTATTCATAGGTTAATTAGGATGTCAGACAACACGGCCTAAAGAATTATGTCTTGGAAGCTGAAGAACAATGTTCTAGGTCTGGCTTCATGATTTATTAGCTGTGTTATCTTTCTCATTCTGCTGAACTGCCTCTGAGGTTCAGATTAATAAGAATACAGGTCAGGTAATGCCCATCTCGTGTAAGCATAAGAAACTCCATGAGATAATGCATTAGAAAATGTTTGCAAACTTAAAAGTACTGAAGAAATACTAGAGAATATTATTGTCTGGGCTATAACATTGGGTGCCAATTAAATGTTTTCTTCTTTATTAACTCTAGCATCGATATGAAATGCTAGTTTTTCAACCTATAATAAAAGTTTTTTTAAAAAAAATTAGATAGATAGATAGATAGATAGATAGATGATAGATAGATAGATAGATAGATAGATGGATTGATTTCAGAGAGGAAGAGGGAGAGAGAGATAGAAACATCAATGATGAGAGATAATCATTGATTGGCTACCTCCTGCATGCCCTCTCCTGGGGATTGAGCCTGCAATCTGGGCTTGTGCCCTTGACCAGAATCAAACCTGGGATGAGGGACCCTTCAGTCCACAAGCTGACACTATCCACTGAACCGAACTGCTAGGGCAATAAAAGTTTTTTGATGAGATGATTTTATATGTCAAATATAAGTCATGCTTTAAAGTATAGGTCCAGGGATATATTAGATGTTTCAGGCATGTTTAATGTACAATAAATTACTATTTTTCTCTCTGTATATTTACTTAACTTCTTATTTTCTTATATATCTCATAAGAAGCAGAAACATTCACACATAATCATTTCTCTGAATGATACTTAGTTGAAAGGTAAATGATGTAATTTATTACTGCAAGAAATATCTGAATTCAAACCTAGCCTTGTCACATAATTTTTTTACTAAGTGGCCTAGCTTCTCTGTATCTCAGTTTCTTCATTTGTAGACTGGGCATAAGAATAGTTTTCTCAGAGGGCTTTCAAAAATGCTAATGACTTAAAGTAAGTAACATGGTGCTTTTCCTGGCACATAATAGGTGATCAATAAATGTTGCTTCCCTTTCTGTTTGGCATGATTGCTTTTTCCTTGGAGAATGTGATGGGCTGTCTCTGTCTGTAACCATCTCTTATTTTAAGGATTATAGATATAGAGGAAAACTTCATAGTGAATAGCTAGAAGGGGAGGCTTTCTTTTTACTTAAGTCAATATATTTTATAAGAACAATAGCTTTGGTTGTCCCTGCTTGATAATCCTCGCACCATTAGCCTACCTACAGTGAAAGGGCTTTCTCAATTTCATATAAAGCAGAAGACTGTTTGATGTCATTTTGAAACGTTTTTAAAGAATATGGAAGGAAATCTAGAAATAAAATAATAGAGGCTGGCTCTTGGGAACTTCAGAGCAGAACAATACTGTCTCTCTCTTCACAGGAAACTTCACCATTCAAATGCGTTCACTTTTCATAAAGCACCTCCTCAGTTTCAGCCCAAACACTGAAAACCGAGCCTATTAAATCAGAACAAAAACACTTTTGAAAAAATCTTTGCAAAAATACAATTTTGGCACAAAGAGATGAGAATCAAGAAGGATGAAGAAATCAAAATAGAATTCAGCATGAGGGGGACAAGCTCTCAGGTGGCTAGTTATTTGTGATACTTGCAAAGTAGCAATCAAAAGGGGAGGCTACCCCATCAGCACACATTGTTCTGTGGTGCCACTGATCATTCTTTCAAACACTGAAAGTTAAGCAATTACTGGGGCCAGTTTTTTATAGAAAAGAGAGGACATAGACTTGACTGTAGTTAAGGTATTTGTGGAAGTCTTTCTCCATTCCTCTCTACTTTTGCAAGTCTTTCCTTTCTTTGATAGCCTCTTTGCATGCCCTAGAGCATGGATAAAGCCTTCCCTGACAAGTATAACTGAACATGCTTTCTCCATTTTCAATGTATGGGTAGAGATCCCATCTGCACTATTACAGGCAGTTCTGTGTGGTGGTTAGAACACTAGCTGTGCAAGCCAGACCACCTAGACATCATGCATCCTGGCTCTAGAACTTGCTCCTTGTAGAATATTGGGCAATGTTATTTAAATTTTTTGTGCATATATTTTATCATCTACAGAATGAGGATATTGTTAGAGTTAAATGTCTTGAGGGTTACAACATACTTCAAACAGTGCCGATAATAGGGTTAATATTTCACACTAAGTTGTTCTTAGTTAATATAACCATTCTCCTATCATTAGTTTGAATCATAGAGCCACGGACTCTTTCTAAAGAAGAAATCTGTTTTAGCCATTTTCTGCCACAACCCCTTCAATTATTTCACTCACTTTCAGAAGAAGGCCCAAAATTCTTAACATGATGTTGTACAAAGAATAATGCACACTCTCCATCCCTCATTTTGACATTCACACTGTAACATTGGGACATGGGAATACATTAACTGACATAAAAAGGGGGCTTTGGACATGTGATCACAAATGTAGACCTAGAGGTTATAGTGGATCATCTGATCTAAGCTCAAATATGTTTTTCAAAATGGAGAACTTCCTGGCTATGGTTAGAGAAATACTCATGATGGAAGAAGGGAGACAGAGATGCAACACTTTGGCTTCGAAGGTGGATGAACTGGTGCTGTGATCTAAGGAATAGGAACAGTATCTAGACACTGGAAAAGGCAAGGAATAGATTCTCCCATCAATGTTTCATAAGGAAATGCAGCCCTGCAGACACCTTGCATTCAGTCCAGTGAAATGCATGCCAAACTTCTGATTTAAAGAAATGCAACATAAAATATTTGTGTTGTTTCAAGCCACTAAGTTTGTGTTATTTTGTTATGTAAGGCATAGGAAAGCAATGTACATGGGATGCAAAATATTCTGGTTGGGCTCTTGCCTTCCCCTCTGCCTACCTTCAGAGCCCTGAAAAATAATATTGAATGGAGAGTCTAAGACCAAGGGAAGATTTTCTTTGAGTATGGGCAAGATTCACATGGGTCTACTGACTAGTATTTTTTCAAGAGAGAGACAAAGTAATTATCATGGGAATGGTTAGAAGAAAAGGAGAAAATACAAGGGGAGGTTGTGATAGGCAGAATTCTAAGATGTCCTTCAATATTCCCACCTCCTGGTATACATGTCCTGTACAATCCTCAAGTCTATGAATATAATAGAACATTATTCCCATGGTTATGGCATGTTATATGGCAAAAGGGATACTGCAGATGTAATTAAGCTCCACAATCAGTTGACCTTAAAATAGGCAGACTATATGAGATGACCTGATTTTATCCTATGATGTTTGAATAAGGATCTAGAGGTCAGAAGGGTAGGAAGTCAGAGATTTAGATCATGGGAAGGATTTTTAGTATTATTTGCTAGTTTTAAAGAGGGAGGAGGCCATGTAGGTAGCCTGTAGACATTAAAAGTTGACCCCCAGCTGAAAACCAACAAGAAAATGAAGACCTCAGTCCTAGAATCACAATAATACTTTCAACAAACCAAATGAGATCATAAATGATTCTTCCCCAGAAGCTCCAGAAAGGTATGCAGCCCAGTCAACCCCTTGATTTCACCCCTGTGATAACCAGGGCAGAGCACATTGCTACGTTATGTCAGACTTCTATATGCAGAACTGTGATTTAATGAAAGTTTGTTATTTCAAGCTGTTAAATGTGGGAAAATTTGTTACACATCAATTGAAAAACTAGTACAGAGGACAAGCTAAAGTTGCAATAGCATTTTTACCCCAAGTAGGGTCATATGCTCCCAGAATATTATGCAGCTTTCCCCTTGCAGAGGTTAATTCCAACTTAGTCTAACATGATTTTGAGGTTAGAGAGCACCAGACCAAATTATAGGCTTTGTTCTTGACTCTCTGTGTGCACATGAAAAAATTATTTCTCCAAGCCTCTTCTCATGTGGTTGTAGTGAAGGCTAAATAAGATGGTACATAAAACAGATTTGCGCCGAGACCGGTTTGGCTCAGTGGATAGAGCGTCGGCTTGCGGATTGAAAGGTCCCGGGTTCGATTCCGGTCAAGGGCATGTACCTGGGTTGCGGGCACATCCCCAGTGGGAGATGTGCAGGGGGCAGCTGGTCGATGTTTCTCTCTCATCAATGTTTCTGACTCTCTATCTCTCTCCCTTCCTCTCTGTAAAAAATCAATAAAATATATTTAAAAAAAAACAGATTCGCATGAAACATAATACAGATTAAGAGCTCAAAGATCATTGCACTAGGTCATCTTCCTCTTCTTGTTTTTTTTTTTTGTTGTTGTTGTTGTTGTTTTTGTTGTTGTTTTTTTTTTCTTTCTGTGAGAACTTCCCAATAACATTGGATAAAAGGGAATTTACAGTTTTCTGGGAGGATGGTCAAGGGTCAGATTTCAGTCTTGAAATCAAAGGTAGAAAAATTGTACTTTGTCGAGAATGAGATTGGAACATTAGTCAATGATTTTGACCATAGAAATTTAAAAGACCATTACATATCCTGCAACAGCTGTGTAATCTTCATGTGCTTCCATTTCCTCAACTGTTATATGAGGAATATTTGAGAATCTACATCATATTAAATGAAGTGATATATGTAAATACCTAGAAAAGTGCCTCTCATGGTAAAGCTTTAATAAGTAGTCTAGTCTTTTTTATTCATTCATTTACTTACTTAGTGTCCAATATTTATCATATGCCTAATGCAGGCACTCAGTGTTGTAGGAATTGAGGATTCGTTAGAAATAAGACAAAACAAAATCCATAGCCCTAGCTGGTTTGTCTCAGTGAATAGAGCACCAGCCTGTGAACTAAAGGGTCCCAGATTCGATTCTGGCCAAGAGTACATGCCCAGGTTGCAGGCTTGGTCCCCAGTAGGGGGCCTGCAGGAGGCAGCCGATCAATGATTCTCTCTCATCATTGATGTTTATATCTGTCTCTCCCTCTCCCTACCTCTCTGAAATCAATAAATTAAAAAAAATTAAAAATCCATAGAGCTGACATAGTAGCAGAGCATTTAAATAATAACTAAATACATTCCAAATGTATGTGTGTGTGTATAGCATATTTGATTGTGGTAAATGTTCTAGAAGGAAAAAAAAAGACTGGAAAGGTAAATCATAAGTGCCAGGGTAGGAGGAGATAGAACAGTTTTTAATTTTAAATGGGTTGCCCAGGGAAGATCGCTGGGAGAGTGACCAAGGCTGGATGGAAGGAAAAGTGTTCAAAGTATGAGATTTTCAAGAGGAATGCACTGCAAGCATAGAGAAGAGCTAAATCTCAGGACCCAAAGGAGGACCCTCTGTATCTAAGGAAAAGCAAGGAGGTCCATATGGCTGGAATAGATTTAGCCAAATGGCAGGGAATGGTTAAAGGAGATGAAGTCAGCAAACTTGGAGGGGCCAGATTTTATAGGACTTGCTGGCCATTGGTAGAATGCAGGCTCCTACTCTGCTGCATTGAGGAGCTATTTATTGTTGAGCAGAAGAGGAACACAATCTGACCTATATTTTAACAGCATCAGCCTGGGTGCTGAGCTATAAATAGATGGAAGGAGCATGAGTTCAGAACCAGTGAGATAACTTAGGGAATGGACAGTAATTTTAAATATACTATAAACATAGCATATAATTAAAATTTCTACCAGTGGCATTAAATAAAATATTAGTTTTGAGATTATAAATCTCTTTTCTCCAATGAATTCAAGTTGTTGTTGTTGTTGTTGTTGTTTTCCTCTCTAGAAATCGTACAGGTAATAGCTCTTTCTTCTTCAAAGCTCTTGGTAAATCATCTGAAATGCAGCCAGCGTTTCTAACTGGATTAAAATGCTGGCTGCCTTATTCTTTGTTAATATTTGCTTTGTTCTTAACATGACTACTGGGTAGATGAAGCATTGGGATGATTTGGGAGAGAAATGTACAGGTCCTTTTGCAAGGATTGGAGTGATAAAATACTGAGCAGGCTGAAATGCCAGTATCACTTCTCAGACCTCCTTGCTTTAACTGAAGTAGCATTTGGGAGTAATCATTTTGCCTTTGGGTGTCTTTAATATATATATATATTTAATATATATATATTTCAGAGAGGAAGAGAGAGACAGAAACATCAATGATGAGAGAGAATCATTGATCGGCTGCCTCCTGCAGAGACCACAACCTAGGCAGTGCCCTGACCGGGAATCAAACCTTTGACCTATTGGTTCATAGGTTGACGCTCAACCACAGAGCCACACCATCTGGGTACACCTTTGGAGTCTTAGTAGCAGAGTCTCAAATTCAGAAAGGTCCAGACATCTCTGCCTATTGAGAGTGTCCTTCAGTTGTGAAGTGCAGAAAGAAAGAGCTTCACTGCTCCACCCTCTCCCATCTACTGGCAATGCCAAAGAAAAAATGACTCTTACTTCCATTGCTTAATTTAGGCATTTAATCATTCACCATTTATTGAATATCTTTCATCTGTCAGACCAATGCTAGGCACAGTGGTAATGTGGGTTGTGTTTTTAAAATTTTTCAATACAGCCTGGCCTCAATCTTCTTACCTATAAAGGAAGGCAATCAAAGCAATTTCTGGGAGTATGGCAAAATAAACTTTCATAGAACCACCTTCTTAAATTCTGCACTAAATTTATAGAAATTCTGGTGAAATATTTTAAATGGGTACATGCATTACAAGTTTTAGATAAAAAGTTTTAGATGAAGGCAAGGCTATGGGTCTATGAAATATGAGAAACTGGAACCTAAATCATAAATGTTAAAGTATCATCCCCTCTCTAATCATAACTATTGAAAAAAATGCTTCTACCACATTATGTGTAGATGGAGTGAAGAATTGTGCCTGTGTTCAGAATCTTGTATAGATAAAATTTAAAGATCAGTCCCTCATGAGAAGTTTAAATCCCAAATCTGTGATACTCAAGGTTATGGGATAATTACTGGCCATATTTAGTACCAGGAACCCAAACTAATAAACTACCATGAAAATAGTAAAGGGCATTTGAAATCTGTAGGAATCCCACAGCCAACACAGAATTGCTCTATAGATTCACTTATGGGATTCTCATGGAACCTACAATAAGCTCATTAACCATGAACTCACAATCAAAATGTACAAGGGAAAGAGCAGCCACAGAGGAATGAGAGTCAGCAGATACCCAAAATAGAATCAGTGATCCAAGAATTAAGAATAACCAGTAAATAGGAATGCTTCAATAATCAAAAGGAAACACAAATACATCAAATAAATTATAAAAGTAAAATAACCCAAAGTTGCAGAAATTTTTTTCTAAATTATAATATTTTTTTCTCAATTATATGAAATTAAGCTTTAAGTATGAATAAAATAGACAATACCAAGAGAGGTAATTTTTGTAGTTATTTTTTCTTTATTGATTAAGGTATTATATATGTGTCCTTATTCCCCCTTTTGTCCCCCAGCCCCCCACTCATGCCCTCACTCCCCTGGTGTCTGTGTCCATTGGTTAGGCTTATATGCATGCATACAGTCCTTTGGTTAATTTCTCCTCCTTACCCCCACCCTCACCTACCTTCCCTCTGAAGTTTGACCATCTGATTGATGCTTCTCTGTCTCTGGATCTTTTTTTGTTCATCAGTTTATGTTGTTCATTATATCCCACAAAAAAAGTGAGATCATGTTATATTTATATTTCTCTGACTGGCTTATTTGCTTAGCATAATGCTCTCCAGTTCCAACCATGCTGTTGTAAATGGTAAAAGTTCCTTCTTTTTTATAGTGGCGTAGTATTCCACTGTGTAGCTGTACCACAGTTTTTTAATCTATTCATCAGTTGATTGGCACTTAGGCTATTTCCAAATGTTAGCTATGGCAAATTGTGCTGCTATGAACATATGGATGCATATATCCTTTTTGATTCGTGTTTCTAGTTTTTTGGGGATATATTCCTAGAAGTGGGCTCACTGGGTCAAATGGGAGTTCCATTTTTAGATTTTTGAGGAAACTCCATACTGTTCTCCACAGTGGCTGCACCAGTTTTCATTCCCAGCAGCAGTGTACGAGGGTTCCTTTTTCTCTGCATCCTTGCCAGCACTTGTCATTTGTTGATTTGTTGATGATAGCCATTCTGACAGGTGTGAGATGATACTGCATTGTCGTTTTGATTTGCATCTCTCAGATGATTAGTGACTTTGAGCATGTTTTCATATATTTCTTGGCCTTCCTTCTGTCTTCTTTCCAAAAGTATCTATTTAGGTCCATTGCCCATTTTTTTATTGGATTGTTTATCTTCCTTTTGTTAAGTTGCATGAGTTCCCTGTAAATGTTGGAGATTAAACCCTTAAGATTTGCAAATATGTTCTCCCATACAGTGGGCTTTCTTGTTGTTTTGTTGATAGTTTCTTTTGCTATACAGAGCTTTTTATTTCGATGTAGTCCCATTTGTTTATTTTCTCTTTAGTTTCCATTGCCCTAGGAGCTGTATTGGTAAAGATATCATTTCGGCATATGTCTGAGATTTTGCTGCCTGTGGATTCCTCTAATATTTTTATGGTTTCCGTCTCCCGTTTAAATCCTTTATCAATTTTGAGTTTATTTTTGTGTATGATGTAAGTTGGTGGTCTAATTTCATTTTTTTTCATGTATCTGTCCAATTTTCCCAACACCACTTATTGAAGAGACTGTCTTGACTCCATTGTATGTTCTTGTCTCCTTTAATTTTTTCTTCAAAATATTTGGGAAATATCACTAATGAATTATAGTATAAATAATAAGTAAGTTTCGAAAGAGCTATTTCCCACTTCCCAAAAGTACTATAATCAGACAGTTTTATAGAGAAATTCTGTAAATTTTTAAAAAATATTTCAATAATATTTATTCTAAAACATAAACAGAAGCTTCAAAATAACTTTTATGAAGTTTGTAAAGAAGTGAGCCAAAACTTAACAAAGACTGCCTTGATTGACTTAATATTAGATTTGAAGTTAGATATGCATGTAACAATTTAAAGATAACAACATTATTTTTAAAAATCTATAATTTTCAAACAAATGAAGGAACAAAACCTTATTTAAGAATACCTACTAAAGGAGAGATTCTCACATTCAATTTACAAACAGCAAAATATAGCTTTATGCTGTTAACATGGGATTTGAATTATGAACAGTTTTATGATGTTATGCTGAGACTTCTACAAGTTAATAAAACAGGTTTAGAGTAAATAGGAGAATAATAATGTATGTTAGGCAAATATTAAGCTAAATGAATTAGTGTAATAACATAAATTCTAATAAGATATACTTTAAGATATAATTCTCTATTACTCTATTATTATCTGTATTATTATTATTTTATGATTAAAATTCTGTAACTATCACTGGAAAGAGATTACAGAAAAAACTTTGAAAAAACTTGCATCTGTCTCAGAGCCTAAGCAAAATTTAAAAGTGACAATATAGAATATTTGAAAGGAGT
This sequence comes from Myotis yumanensis, assembly GCF_028538775.1. Lineage (NCBI taxonomy): Eukaryota > Metazoa > Chordata > Mammalia > Chiroptera > Vespertilionidae > Myotis > Myotis yumanensis. The sequence goes on along the minus strand of NW_027223752.1, from coordinate 233,542,169 downwards.
AGTTAACAATAGTGAGCTAATGAACTTATATAGAATATGATATCAATCATCTTTCAGTTACAATATATCCTTAAACAAATCTAGAGTTTATAATATATATTCCACATCCTATGGATGTAATGCAATAAAGTTAGAAATATATGCCCCCAAAATTACCCTTGGAAATAATATATTTTAAACTAGGATCAATTATAGTAAAAATAAAATATTTAAAAATAAAATTGAAAAAAAGAATAATGAAAATTACAAAATATTTCAGAATAAATGGCAAAGGAAACACCACATGTAAAAACCTTGGGATTTCAATAAAACTTATCTTTGTTGAGGTGGGTGGGGTGGGAGTGGGGTGGGATTTGCATCCATAAGTATTCATGTAAGGAAATAAAAAAGACTAAAATTATAAATGGAAGTCCTCAACTCAAGAAGTCATAAGAAAAGGAAGTGTAAACTCAAAGATATAAAAGGAAATAATAAAGATAACAGGTGAAATGTAATGAAGGAGTAAGCAAAGGCACCATTAAAAAGATCAATGAAAGTCCACAAAGAGCTGGTGCTCAATAAATAGTACCTTCTGCCTATACCATTATAACCCTCTGCCTTTGGCTCTGTCAAACTGATTGGAACTAGCTTTCTGTCTTATCCTATCAATATATATTGAGGTTTCAGCTGGATATTGTCTAAGAAAGTACAAATCTACAAGGAATATGTCATTTTCAAGCAAACTTATCTAAAGGGAAGAGCTGGGAAAGAGTAGACTCTGCTTCAGATGTTTGGTACCCTTATCTCATTTAATCTTCCCAGTACCTTGAATCATTTACTTTGGCCACAACAATGCTGTATAATAAGTGGTCACAATAATCTCAGAAACATATAACCAGTTTTTATTTAGCTTCTAAGTCTGCAGGTCCTCTAGGGCAGTGATGTTGAACCTTTGAGCTCAGCGTGTCAGCATTTTGAAAGACCCTAACTTAACTCTGGTGCCGTGTCACATATAGAAATTTTTTGATATTTGCAACCATAGTAAAACAATGCCATTTAACAAAGAAAAATCAACCAAAAATGAGTTTGCGTGTCAACTCTGACACGCATGTCATAGGTTCGCCATCACTGCTCTAGGAGTTGGTCGGTTTTACCAGGGTTCATCTGGAGTTGCCTCTGACCAATTGCTTTTCATGTTCCTCATGGGATCAAGAGACATTCTGGGCATGCTCTTGTAATGTGATGGCAACAATGTAAAGAAGCAAGCCCATTTATAATCCCTCCCAGACTTCTGCTGACTCCATCAGCTAATGTTCCAATAGCCAAAGCAAGTCTTAATTCTGAACCCAAAATTAAGGGAGGGAACATTTACTCTGGCTCTGGAATGGAAGGAATGGCCAAGTCCCATGGAGAAGTGAGTAGGTGTAGGTAGACAAATTGGGGTCTTTAAAGTGATCTCCCACAACCCTATATGGTAGGTATTGTTGACTTAAATCTCAATAATGTCCTGAGAGGAATTGAAAGGAAGGGAAGCTTAGACAGAGAGCTATAGCACTGGACAGCTATAGTGTTGTTTTTAGAGCAGATTGAGAGAAAAAAGTCATCCATTAAAATGAGTTGAAGAAGATTTAGTAGTTCAGTATTTTAGTACTTATCATATGCAAGGTATCATGTTAGGTGCATCAGTGAGTAAAAGTTGAAACGAATCCTGTCCTCAGGTACTTATGGTACACTTGAGGCCCAGTGCAGGAATTTGTGTATGGGTGGGGTCCAGCCAGCCCACCCAGATCAGGGTGGATCAGGCCTGGCTGGCGGAGGGGGGAAGGGCCATGGGCGGTTGGCTGGCCAGCCCTGCACACTGGTCAAACTCCTGCTCGAACTCCTGTTAAGGGGATGATTTGCATATTAGCCTTTTATTATATAGGATATTCAGAAAACATAGAAAAATCACACCAAGTGATATATGATTAGAAAATGTGATGAATGGCATGAAGGAAAGGTGCATAGGGCTAAGAAGGTGCATAAATGAGGAGAGAGCAGATTTGGTTGCCATATGGGGTTCTCAAGGAGAGGATGATCAAACTAAGATCTGGAGAATCAGTAGGTGTGAACAAGACTTGGACAGGAGATAAAAGTATTGCAAACAGAAGGAAAGCATGTACCAAGACTCTGGTGAAGGGCACATGGCATGTGGGGAACAGTGTGAAGAGTGTGGAACAAATGAGGCTAAAGAGGGGACCAGAGCCAGACCATGCTGAGCCTCGCAGAATGAGTAGAATATTAGGATCTTTATCCTGAGAACCAAGGGAAGCAATTGGAGAGCTTTGTTAGGAAAAATAACATGATCAGGTATTAATTTTGGACATATTCCAGCTATCCTGTGTTGGAAGAGGGCAATGGTATGGGAGTGCAAAGGAGGGGCTCAGGGAGGAGTCCCTTTCTGCACACCTGCAGCTTCAAGAGAATGATCCTACAAGTTGGATGATGGAAAGGCTAAAGTGTTAGAATGAAAAATTGGACATATGGTGTCATCACTGTGGGGAAAGTGATTATTTTCTTTTTTAAAGGAAAAGGATTGATGAAAAGTGTCCTCTGAATGATCAGGTACTGCTGGAGGTAATTGTTTAAGCGTGAATTCTATCGAGGGAGTGAAGCGAGGCTGGAGTAGACTGAGGAATAAATGGAAGAAAGAGAAGGAGATACAGAGACCAACTTTTAGAACTTTATTGTTGAGTGAGTGGGAAAGAGCAGAAACCAGAGTCAGATGTGATTTGGGAAGTTTTTAAAATTTTGTCCATGATTAGAAAGATTTGAGAAAGCTTAAATGTGAATAACAGGGACAAGGAAAGTGTTTAAATATTTAGGAAAGAGAGGTAATAAAAAATTTAATATTTAAGAAAATGTTTAAGTAAAGATAAAAAAATAAAGGCTATAAAACAAAGTTTGGCCATGCTAATGGATCAGATTGTCGGATGAGAATATCATAAGTCATCAAGAAAAAAAAATAAACCTGTCCAGTGCAGAAGCTAATTTCTTAGCCACTCTTACAAATAATATCAATAATTATTTAATGAAGATGAAGGAACTGATGTGAACTCTCTATAGAATTTATACAAGCATATGCTTATATGTTAGTATTTAGAGTAAGGAATAAAGGATTCTCATTACATAATATGGACTTAGTTATTTCTACTAATAACAGTCCTGAGTTAAGTAATACTTTAGACTTATTAAAATTGCTACTTTGGGTGGCTTGCATCTGGTAATTAGAGAAAAAGTTCAGATGTCTGGCATGAGTAAGACTGGGAGAATTCCCTTGGAGTCTTCTGAAATAGCAAAATACATTTCAATCTGAGAATGCTACTCATTTCAGATGAGTGACAGATGAAAAATCTACAGTAAGAACATTGCATTGACTAAATCCCTAATGGAGAGAGATCTTGTACATTTGATTTCAATCTTAATGTCATAGTTTTATAATGTAGCTGATATGGGGACATTTTTGTGCCTTCAACTTAGCCTGACTCACTAACCTGATCTTTGCAAACCTTCCCTGACAGTCTTTTATTCTCCCTCAACTTGATGATGAGTCAGTCTCAGATGTCGGTACATTCAGCATGTATTGACTTTTTAAATTTTCATTTTGACATTCTAATGATCTCTCTATAGATTTATACTGAAAGCATCTTGCAATGTTCTTGGCACTTCAGAGTAGGTATTTTAGACTTTGTATTGTTATTAGAAATGATAGTATTGACTCAAAAAATTGGATATATAAAAATACATACATATATAAATAAAATCAGTTTCTAGTGGTTTTCTATAGATCAGAGAAGTAAAAACTAGAGATAAGAGAAACACTTTTCATCCTTAAATTGTTTGAAATTTAAAAAGCACAAAAATGTCCCAGACAGCTGATAATTTGGGGGGTTGTGGGTTCATAAATAATGCTGATGGTAATGTTAATAGATATCAACTTTTGGGAAAGTGATTGAGTAATACATATTGCAATTAAAATATGCAGATCCTTTGATCTATTAACCCTACTGTAACTCTTCTATCCTATATAATAAAAGCCTAATATGCTAAGTGTTCAATTGTCCAGTACTGGTCGACTATTCAACCAATCAAAGTGTAATATGCTAATGATATGCTAAGGCCACTCAACCACTCACTATGATCTGCACTACCACCAGGGGGCAGGAAGTCAACAGGTCGACCAGTAGCTATGATGTGCACTGACCACCAGGGGGCAGACACTCCAACCAGTAGGTTAGCTTGCTGCTGAAGTCTGGCCCATTGGGACTGAGCAAGATGGGCCAGACATGCCCTGGAGCCCTCCCGCAGTTCTTCCCCAGCCCAATCATGCACCAGAGGGGTCCCTCAGCCTGGCCTGTGCCCTCTTGCCATCTGGACCCCTCAGGGGATGTTGGAGAGCTGGTTTCAGCCCGATCCTACAGGCCACTTCCCTCAGGAGGGTGCCAGACACAGGGCTCAAGGCTGCAGCAGTGTGAGCCTCTCCCAATCAGGACAGAGTGGGCACAAGCCCGAGGCAGATGCAGTGGGGCTGGGATGAACGGGAGCAGCAGGTCAGATCTGTAGGTGGCATTGAATTGCAGGTTTCATCCCGATACCCTTAGGCCACACAGAGAGACCCCACCCGTGAACAAATTCATGCACTGGGCCTCTAGTAGGTATCTATAATAATAAAAGCATAATATGCTAATTAGACCGGATATCCTTCTAGATGACCTTCCGGACAAAGCTGGTGCTATGAGGGAAGCCTGGTCCTGCCTGCCAGAGGGAAGCTGGTGCTGGCAGCCAGTGGAACAAAGGCCTACTCTTGCATGAATTTCATGCGTCAGGCCTCTAATCTACACTAATAAAAGAGAAACATGGTAATTAGCGTACAACCGCTACCCTTCCCATTGGCTAATCAGCATATCCTTATGCAAATTAACTGTCAGCCAAGATGGCGGCCGGCAGCCATGCACTGAAGCGAACAGGGAGGCTTGCTTGTTCCAGTGACAGCGGACTCCAAGGTTCCCTGCCTCACTTGCCGGCCTCTCAGCTGCAACTCTAAGCAACTATGTTGCAAATATAGAAGCTAAACAAAACCCCAGAAACCTGCGTTAGTCAGCCAGGCTTCAGCCAGCTGGACCGCAACATTGTATCAAATACAGAAGGAAAAACAAAGGCCAGAAACCTGCTTTCAGCAGTTGAGGCCTCAGAGCTAAAGCTGGCCCAGAATAAAAAAAAAAAAAAAGAAAAAAAGGAGCGGTTGGGAGCTTCAGTCAACCCACCAGCCTGAAAACAGCCCTCAGCCCCTCAGCCAGACTGGCCAGGCACCCCAGTGGGGACCTCCACCCTGATCCAGGACACCCTTCAGGGCAAACCAGCCGGCTGCCACCCGGCCTCTATTCTATATAGTAAAAGGGTAATATGCCTCTCGGCACCGGGATCAGCCAAGCAGCAAGGCTCCCAGCACCGGGATCAATGTGACAGGGGGCAGCGCCCAAACCCCCTGATCACCCGGTGACTCTGTGTGTGACAGGGGGCGGGGCCACAACCCCCTGATTGGCCCTGCTCTGTGCGTGACAGGGGGTGGCGCTGCAACCTCCCCATTGACCCTGCCTTGAGTGTGACAGGAGGCAGTGCCCCAACCCCCCAATTGGCCCTACCCTGAGCGTGACTGAGGGTGGCATCGCAACCTCCCGAACCGCCCTGCTCTGTGCATGACAGGGGGTGGCGCCCCAACTCCCCAATCGGCCCTGCTCTGAGCCTGACCAGGGGCTGCACCTAGGGATTGGGCATGCCCTCTGCCACCCAGGAGCAGGCCTAAGCCAGCAGGTCATTATCTCCCGAGGGGTCCCAGACGGCGAGAGGGCACAGGCCGGGCTGGGGGATCCCCCTGTCCCCCCCCCACCGAGTGCACAAATTTTTGTGCACCGGGCCTCTAGTATGTATATAAGTAGGGATTACAGCATTATCATGACAGAAACATGAATATACACTGATTATCTTCAGAAGGTAGTCACTGAAAAAAGTGTGATATGTCTATACTGTGGAACCTTATGCTATTCTAGAAAATAATGAGCTAGACCTCATACAATGGCCTGGAAGGTTGTCCATAATACAGGATGCATTTTTAATCAGTAAAAGAAAAGTTAGATATACACTATCACACTTATATAAGCCAACTTTTGTAAAAATGAAAAACTCCAAAATTCATTGTATTTGTGGGTGCCGTGCATGGGGGCATGTGTGTTTGTATATGTGTATGAACATGAGACATGTTGGAATATCATAGACAAAGCTAATAAAATTGTTTATTTCAGAGGAATTGGGAGCTAAAGATTTGGAGGAAGTTCATTAACTGTTTTCCTTATTTTGTGTTCTGATTCTTTTCTTGTTGTTATCATTTAATACTTTTGGGAAAACAAAAGGACAAAGATAAACCAGTATAAAGGCAGTGAACTAGAACTGATCACCTCAGAGAAAAGTGTAGGGAAGAAAAAGAAAAACAAAGGCGGGTATCCAAGTCCTAGAACTTCCAACATTATGCAGACAGATTTTTCACAAGGAAAAATGAAAGGCAGGTCTCTGGCAATGACACTTAGGTTGCTGTAAAACAAACAACCTTCTGAGAAAAACCAGAAAGTGTAAGATACATGAAAACTTCTGAGCATAGACCTTGTCAGTAAGAGCATATGTTTTGTGAGCTCTAAAAATAGTAAAAGGAGTCTAATTTTACACTGGTTCTAGTTTTAAATTTCTAGAATAAATCAATATTTGGTCAAAAGCAGTTGTTAAAGTGTCTTAAATAAAGCCTTTAGAATATTTAAAATGAAAATTTTTCAGCTCTACTAATAATTTCAGTTTTAATAATGGCATTATTTAAACTTCATATATATTACTTCAGCACCCATAATGCTATAATAAAAATGTTAACTTTATTTTATAGAGGCAGACAATTGTTCTTAGAGAAGGGATAAATTATTTACTGTCTAATCTATTTTACAAGGCATTATTTTATTTAATCCTTCTAATAACTCGATGAGGCAGGAATCACTATGTCATTTATAAATGAGGAAAATGAGACTTAGGGAAATTCAATTCTTGGCCTTTCAAAATTCAAATCCCATATTTCCCCTGTACATTTCTCTCCTTCCAAATAATTTGTCACATAGCACTTGGAAAATCAGTGAATTTCAAACATCGATTTATCACTAAGCCCAAGGTTTTGGTTTTTTTTTTTGTTATTTTTGCTAAGCTAATAAAATTAACTTAGTTGTCAAATTATTACTACTTTTTCATGCTAATGAGCATGCATTGACTTCCAATTGCAAAAATAAACAAAATAGTTATGACCTTGCTCTTACACAGTGAAATTTGCATAAAAATGAATTGGTTTGGTAAACTCAATTATTATGTAACAGTTCAACTTACCAGCATAGACTGGTTTCTCAAATATAGTATATTACCCTTAAACTTGTCCAAATGGTCATTAAAGTTGCATTTTATCTGTTTTATCTTATAGTAATAAGAAATTCATTATTTTACCCCTTTAATAAATATTTATAGAGTTTAAACTATGTGCCAGGCTTATCCAAGAACTGAGGTTTAAGGTGAACAAACCTAGTCTGGACCCAGAGCTCTCACACTTTCAAAGGGTTCAAAATAGCTGGCTCCTCCTGGTGTTTATGCTCTGAATACTTGAGTTTGAACACTAACCACACACATAGCCTTGGCTAACTGGAAGATGATGGTCCATTGTAGGGGAGAATCTACCATGTGGAAACACTCACAGGGTTTAGCTATAGACATTTTTATGTAAAACAACAACAAAAAAAGAAAGAGATGTCAATGGTGATAATTCTATGGACACCTTATATATCATTTCATGGTCACCAACCTGGGAGAGATATATTTTCACCACTGAGGTTATAAGAGAGGGAGGTTGCACAGATGGCCAATGATCAAAAAAGGATTTAAATGACAACATTGACACTAGATTATAATAATCCAGTGGGATAAAGTTTGAGATAGAGTCATGTAGAGATTGTTGTGGGAGCAGAGAATGAAGCAAATATAATTAATTCATAAAAAAAAAATGCCTAGCCCTAACTGGTTTGGCTCAGTGGGTAGAGCATTGGCCTGGGGACTGAAAGGTCCCAGGTTCGATTCTGGTCAAGGGCATGTACCTTGGTTGCGGGCACATCCCCAGTGGGGAGTGTGCAGGAGGCAGCTGATCGATGTTTCTCTCCCATCGATGTTTCTAACTCTCTATCCCTCACCCTTCCTCTCTAAAATATCAATAAAATATATTTTTTTAAAAAAGCCTATTTGCAACAGCCTTATACTGCCTATGGCAGAAACTAAATTTGCCTACGTAGGAAGTCAAATATGGAAATATGTCAATGTGCAAATGAGCCTGGCCATCATTAAATGGCAAGATTGCTGATTCATAAAACCATCAGTTAAGATACTAAATTATTTTAACTTTAAGTACAGGTGAGCTAACTGTAGTATAATTGATAAATACTCCCAATTTGGATTTAGTCCCAAGAGCCAAACCAGGAGGACATTGGATAATACTTATGCAAAATCCTTAGGTCTAGAGAACTGTGCTTTGATGACCCTGGCTAATAATTTCTTTTTTTCATGTTAAAATCACATCAGTGCTGCCTGGTTAGGGTGGCTCAATGGTTGAGTGTTGACCTTTGAACCAGGAGTTATGGTTTGATTCCCTGTTAGGTCACATGCCTGGATTGTAGGCTTGATCTCCAGTAGGGGGCGTGCAGGAGGCAGCCAATCAATGATTCTGATCATTGATATTTTTATCTCTCTCTCCCTTCCTCTCTGAAACCAATAAAAATATATTTTTAAAAATCACATCAATACTAAGAGTCTTACTAATTTTGAATAAATCTGAAGGATACTTTGAGTCTAGGAAGGCTCATTCTAACCTAGACATTAGAACAGCCCATTGGAAACTAAACTGTACCAACTAAATGTCTAAGTTGAGAAATGAGTGCCATTTCTTGGAGAGTGTTTTGTTAATAAAATGCTGCTTCATAATGAACCCTCAAATTGGGCAAATCAATGACAACTGCTGCCACTGCTACTTCACCATTGCAAGTCTGCTAAAATCTTCTAGCACCTTGAGCCTTTGTGCAGCACTCAGGACTTGCCTAGAACTTTCCAACTCATAGGGCATGTGATAACAGGGACCTGTATGTGTGGTCAGTCCTCACATTACCCATAGCTATGATGCAGAAGGCAGATGGTTAATCTTTGTTCTGTGAATGGCTCTTTCACATCCCTCTCTCTTGGATTTCTCCATGATTTTGTGAAGATGGCCTGAAAATTATATACTTTTATTTTTCTTAAAAGCTAAAGTCACAAGAGCACAGATTTTCCCAAAATCATGTAGAAAGTTAATGTAAAATGCAGACTTTTTCCAGGGCAGGACAATCAACCTTGAAGGAGGGACAACTTATCACCTTTTCACATATTCCAGTACATATTACCGCACCATGCACATAATAGTTGTCCCCTAGTGTTTGCTAAATTAATCACCAGATGCTCTTGGCATGCATTTCTTTCAATCTCAGCCAGCTGAGTTTTTTCTTTCTTTTTAAAAATGTCCTCCTCTTGACCAACTCTTACAAGTCCACAGGCAGAGAACTGTGGTAACATTCTTTGCACAAATACAGCTTAAAGGCTACACTTTTTGGGGGGATGATTTGAATGACCACTGTGTTTATTCTTTAAAATAACAATTTTGTTTTTATAATTTAAGAGAAATCTCTTTCCACAATGAGTGTAATGTGTGGATGAAATATCCTAGAATGAGTGAGAATAAAAGATTTTCTGAAACTCAGGTTTATCACTTCACATTTATTATTTTAATGGGTTCCTCACACTAGCCATGACATTTAGGCTTTGTTAGCACCGTTTTACAGGAGGAAAATGTGAGATTAAATGTCTTGCTCAGAGTAGTTGGTGAAATTGGTGGAAAAGCTATTTGGGCTCAATTTGGCTTAAAGGTCTTTTGCACTCATCCTAGAAATGGCATTGCATTTTAAAGAAATAAAAAGAAGGGGGAGTAAATAAGACTTGCCTTCCTCTTTAGGATTTGCTGTGTTCTGGGCACTCTGCTAGGTGTTGGTGGTACATCAATGAAGAAAACAGACAAAGACTGTGCTCTTTAAATCAAATCATGAATAAGAAAAGCTTAAAATCTGCAGCCAGAAGTAGAAAATGCTGAAGCAAACATGTAAATACCACAACATTACCCTCAGGCTAATCACTATGAAGGAAATGACTAGAACACAAGGACAGAAAATTATAGTGGAGACTTACTTAGACAAAGAACCCATTTTCATACACCTATGCATCACGGAACAAGCAAAATGTTAGGTTTCAAAGTTACATTCTCTCTCTGGTCACTAGATGGACTTTGAGGAAATTATCTAAATTTAATTTTTCAGGATCAATTTCCTCACCAGAAAGACAATATTCATCTTTTGCAGGTATTTTGACAGATAATTTTGGTTGTGAAAATGTTACACACTTGAACACACATTATACTTTCAATATAACTTATTAATGTGTTTATATATACATACATTTTATTTTTTATTTTAAATTATTATTATTTTTTTAAAATTTTGTTTTATTGCTTAAAGTATTACAAAGAGTATTACATGTCTCCTTTCCCCCCCCCCCCTTGACCTTCCCCTGGCTTCCCATAACCCCCAGTGTCTTGTGTCCATTGGTTATGCTTATATGCATGCATACAAGTCCTTCGGTTAATCTCTTACCCCACCCCACCCCAACCCTCCCCAGCCTTCCTGCTGTAGTTTGACAGTCTGTTTGATGCTGCGCTGCCTCTGTATCTATTTTTGTTCATCAGTTTATAATGATCTTTATTATCCATAAATGAGTGAGATCATATGGTATTTTTCTTTCATTGACTTGGCTTATTTCACTTAGCATAATGCTCTCCAGTTCTTTCATGCTGTTGCAAATGGTAAGAATTCCTTCTTTTTTTACAGCAGCATAGTATTCCATTGTGTAGATGTACCACAGTTTTCTAATCCATTCATCTGCTGATGGGCACTTAGGCTGTTTCCAAATCTTAGCTATGGTAAATTGTGCTGTTATGAACATAGGGATGCATATATCCTTTCTGATTGATGTTTCTGGTTTCTTGGGATATATTCCTAGAAGTGGGATAATACATTTTAAAAGCATTTATTGAACACATACTAGATTCTGAAACTAGCAAAGTGTTCAAAATACAAATATTAGTAAATCCCAATCTCTGTTCTTAGAGACTCATTCATTAGAGGGTAAAGAAGAGCCTCAATTGGAAAAGTATACTGGTTTATGACAAGTGAAATATAGATAAGGAGAGAAAAGCAACATCTAACCCAGCAAGTTGTCCTCGATGATATGACCTTTGTCCAAGGTGGTGAAAGCATTTCTTATAGAGGAAACAGAACAGACAAAAGGATTGGGGTGGGCCACATGATGTATTTCTGGAAAGTGAGGTGGGCCATAGAGCTGGAGCCTGGATTGATGAACAGGGATAGATTAAGATGAGTCTGTGTTAAGACCATTATAAACTGATGAGCAAAATTACAGAGGCAAAGCAACATCAAACAGACTGTCAAACTACAGCGGGAAGGCCGGGGAGGGTTGGAGGGGTGGGTAAGAGATCAACTGAAGGACTTGTATGCATGCATATAAGCATAACCAATGGACACAAGACAGTGGGGGGTATGGGAGGCTAGGGGAAGGTCAAGGGGAGAAATAAAAAGGAGACATATATAATACTCTTTGTAATACTTTAAGCAATAAAACAATTAAAAAAATAAAATAAATAATAAAAAAGGTGAGTCTGTGTCCTTTACTGATATCACATCTCATTGCCTCCACCTTAGATCAGAAAGCTTTGGAACAATGAAGCCAAAAAATAAGAAAGAACATTGGATTATGAGAAGATAGGAGGACTGAATACTTAGGATTAAAGGGTAAATAACTAGAGGTGAGGTTAGGAGTGGGGAGAAAACAGAAGTACTGAAATCCTAGAATGGTGGCTGCATAGCTCAGGTAGGAGAGAGCCTGGGGTAATAGTCAGAGAGGCCCCTGGTCAAGGGACAGGTTTTGTTTTATTTCATCAAGACAAATTATGAATTAGGAGAAAACAACCAAGAAAATTAGATAGAATTCAGAACACAGGTGAAGGGGTTAAGCTTAATCATAATAATAGTTAAAGTCAACATAGGTGTAGTACTTACTATGGGCGAGAATCTGAGGTGAGTGCATCACACCTGTTTGCTCATTTGATCTTCACAATATGTCTATGAAATATGTGTCATTATTACTATCATCTCACAGAAGAGACACTAAAAGGTAAATTCATTTTCTTAGGATAACTGAGCTACTAAGTGATATAAAAGAGACTCAAACCCCCACTAAGCTTTATAAGAGTACAGTAAAGAAAACATTCCTCAGTGGGTAGTGTGGACATTGTATGACACCATATTAGATATAGTATTTTTTTTTTGTGGGAGGGTGATCCCTAGGTGCCCAAGGGACATGGTTTAGATCTAATTAACTAGAGTGCATTAAAAGCAAAATTTAAATTCCAAAAATACAACAACTGCTATTATTTTTCCTGGTAAAATGAGACAAACAGATAGCTAAGGCAATTTTATTTTTTAATTTAATTTATTGGGATGACATTAATTCATAAAATTTGTGATTTTAACAATGTTACCTAAGCAGCAATTTTCAACCAGCGTGCCTTTGGGTCAAATTCATAAAATGTTTTCTACAACCAAGCTCCATAAGGTTAGTATCTATGCTTTCTTCTATGCAATTTATTGTTTCTGATCTTATATTTAGGTTTTGATCAATTTTGAATAATTTTTGTACGTGGGGACAAACTGTAATCTAGTCTCATTCTTTTGCAGGTGGCTTTCTAATTCTCCAAATACCATTGATTGAAGAAGCTTTCTTTTCTCCATTGTGTTTTTGGCTCCTTTGTAAAAAATGATTTGCCCATATATATGTGGTTTTATCTCTGGGCTCTTGATTCTGTTCCTTTGGTCTGTATCTGTTTGGACAAAAATATTGAACAAATATACCAAGAAGCAATGGAGTCTTTTCAATGCATGGTTCTGGAACAACTGAACAGCCATATGTTCACACCTGACATATAAAGCTCTCTCCCTTGTTTTCTCTGCCATATACATTTTTTATGTTGTTAGTTAATCTGATCCATCCAACTTAACATGGTAACAGGCAGAATGTGGTTAAGTGGGAACATCTTGAATTATTACTGTTCTAGGTCAGTGAGGAAACAAATACTGTTATTTATGGTGTGAATACTGGAAATATCATTGTAATGCCTTTTTTAATTTAAGAAAAAAATTAACTTTTAGCTCAGAATGTAAGTAATAAACAAGTCTTTGTATCAAAATAGTTTTAAAATATGTTTTTAAAATAATTTTTAGAGGGAGAGGAAAGAAGAGAGATAGAGAAATAAAAACATCAATGAGAGAAAAACATCATCCATCAGCTGCCTCCTGCATGCCTCCCACTGGAGATAAAGCCCCACACCCGGGCATCTGCCCTGACAGGAATTGAACCAGTGACCTCTTGATTCATGGGTAGATTCTCAACCACTGAGCCACACCAGCAGGGCTGTATTAAAATGGTATTAAAATGCCCATCTCTCTACTGATGTAAACAGAGAATACTGAGGGCACCAAGAAAAATCACTCATGGTAGAGAACCCAGCCTCTGGACCAGAGACAGGGCTGTGGGAACACACACTCTTTTTGACTTGGCAGGAAAACAAACAAACAACATACTACAGCATGTGTTGAAACAAGACAAAAAACAGACAAAAAATATTCGGGCCTTAAGGATTTGTTTTGCACAAATGCATAAGAGAGAATTAAACTGTTATTTGCTAAGTAAATGTGCATGCGTGTATGTGTACAGAGGATGTGCCTGGCCACTAGACGGGAAAAAAAGACAGTATGGAACACTCTGAGGTTCAAAGTAAAAAATATAAAAATATGAGTGATTTTATTATCTTCACCATGATATCTGAAACATCAATTTTCAATCTCTTTTTTTTTTAACATGAATAATGTATACATACCACAGTGTCTGTGAGCCTCAGGCTCCTCATTTAAGCAAAGAAATCCATTGGATTAAAGGGGCTCTTTAGTTCATTCCAGCTTTAGCAGTCACAATGTGCCTCCCCTTCCCTATGAAAATATGAGCAGACTTTTTTTTTTTGAAAACTTCAACACAATCGGTAAAGTGTCATTGACAGAGAAAGACTATTGACACTTTACAATAACAATAACAAAAAAATGGAAAAATGTTTACGTCTATAGGGTGATGATCAGGAGAGAAGAAATTTTTAAAATATATTTTAATTGATTTCAGAGAGGAAGGGAGAGGAAAGAGAGATAGAAACATCAGTGATGAGAGAGGATCATTGATTGGCTGCCTCCTGCATGCCCCCGACTGGGAATTGAGTCTGCAACCTTGGCATGTGCCCTTGACCTTGACAGGAATTGAACCTGGGACCACGCAGTCCTCAGGCTGATTCTCTACCCATTGAGCTAAACCAGCTAGGGCAGAAGAGAGGACATTTTACAACCTCTTTTACAGAGGTCTTAATGGTTACATGGTCTCCTATTAAAAATACCCTTCAAAAAAAAACCAAAAAAAAAAAAAATCTGCCAGATGTTTCCCATGACTCTGACTTTCCTAAGAAAAGAGTGACACCACCAGAGCCAGATGCCAAACCCATTTAATTTGTTGAGGCATAAATCAATTCCAATAAAAATATTAGACGTAGGAGGAAAGAGTGTTTTTATAGACTTTAGAAAAGTAATAGTTGAGGAAATAACTTGCAATGGACTGAGCATTTTTGGTGGTCCTTGGAGACTTGGGAGTGAAATATGAGTCCCTTGAGATCTCTCTTTGGTCTTTAGTCTTCTTTAAAGTGCTGTATGTTTCACTGAAAATCACATTTTTTTTTTTCACCATAACTTTTAAGAATAGTACTTTGGTTGATTTTAGGGCTTTTTGACATGGAAATAAATGTCTTATTACTGCTGTTCATATGGAAGTACTGGAGATATCAGATACAGCTAAAATTGGTTTGTCACCGGCTAATAATGACACCGGTTCATCAAAAAGGGAACTCAGCTCAGCCAGTGTTGCTCAGTGGTTGAGCCTTGACCTAGGACCCAAGAAGTCACTGGTTCAATTCCCCATCAGGGCACATGCCTGGGTTACACACTTGATTCCCAGTAGGGGGCATACAGGATGCAGCCTATAGATGATGTTTCTCTTTCATCAATGTTTTTATCTTTCTATCCCTTTCCTTCTCTCTCTAGAAACCAATAAAACATTTTTTTAAAAGGGCATTTATTGCTTTAGGGATCTGTATGTATCAGTGAGCCATCCTTGGGGCAAAATGCCCTGGTTACAACAGATAATTAGCTAGGCTTACAGTAGTTTACATCTGACCACATACTTTGCAGTTTCCCCTACATTGGCTTGGTTTTGTTTGCCTTTAAACCCATTTCGGTCTCTCCCCTTTTGGAGAGTGTTGTTATAATATATTTCATAATAGCCTCTTTTGTATAGTAATTACCATTTAGGATTTTATTCTGGAATTCATAAAAAATCACTCTGCCCCTCCACTTTCATTTGCACGTGTGTTATAAAATCAGAGTAGCAGAATATGTGTTATTAACCTCTAAGGACTAAGAAGTCAAAGCGGACATATTAAAGAGAAAGGTAAGGTGAAAGGAATAGTCACTTCCATCTGTTTTAATGAAGATCTTGGAACTGATATGTATACACAATCCATGAACTTCCAAATGAAGAGTTGAAAGATGAGAGAGTAGTCCAAGATCACCATTCCAACTGAGCTGCTGGCAAATACCAACCACAGTCTAGGAGTCAAGGCTAAGGGCTAGAATTGAAGCCAAGTCAATATCTAGGTGTCAGGGCATGCGGCACAAAGAATCCAATGCAAAATATATCGAAGTTGGAACCATGGATGAGATTTAAGGTTGAAATCTCACAAAAGTAAGAAGGAAAAAGTAAGAATTAGGCCTGCAACAGCCATTCAGTCTGTCTATTCACCAATGAGATGTGAGGCATTGTCTAACTTAATTCAAGAAAACATTCCTCTTGGCAAGGAATTTCTTTAAAGGTCCAGCCATTAAGATTCTTGGATAAGCAGCATGCTGTCTACCAGAGGTGCTAACTGGTGGCCAACACTAGGTCTTTTATTGCTTTCTTTTGGAGTCACCACCTTCACCTCCAAAGAGTGTTTCCCTGACCCATAACTCATTTGCCAATAGCTTGTCATAATTAGCCATTTTACAAAGTGAGCAGATACCATTACCTAGTAGCTACCCTATTGACTAAATATAATTGCACTCTTCTCTGCTCCAATAGTTCACATGTCAGAATGTTTTGAGGAAGTCTCTAACCCAGAGATTTTTTTAATGGCTTTAAAATAAAAATAATTATACACAAAAATGGTTAAAGGTACACACAATTTCTATATATGGAAAACAAAATTTGGCCACCTTCACTCTTACCTGAAGAATTGCTGGTAATACAGATTTCTTCACAATCCTCACAATTGCTTCAACATGCCTTAAGGGGTGCTTGATATACTCTTCTTTCTCAAGTCTGTATATCCTCATTACAGAAGACATTCAAAAAACATTTACCCTTAGACTATACTCCTGAGACCCTCCTTGGTCTACTCACCTCCTTTCCTTAGACCCCACTTTTGCATTCTAGCTCTTTATTCCTTTAGACTAAGTTCTTTCTGTGGAACTCTCAGACCCATACTACTTACAGATTCCTTTCTTTGGCCCTCCATCAGGCCAAGAGATGCCTAAATCCTAGAATAGGTGGATTTTTATGGCAAGGGACCATTGATCACTGGCAAATAGAAGCATTGGTGTCCTCAGGTGTTGGGGTAGACACACGAATCTGACACACTTTAAGCCTTCAAAGGCTGAAATACCAATACTTTTGCTTTCAAAATCCATTTGGTTTTTAAATTGCAGCCTCTTTATGCATAAAGTAAGCAGCAACAGACTATCTTTAGGTTGTCTGGAATACAGGTGTTTTTCTTAAGCCCTATTTCCCTCTCCATAAACCACGGAAGTCTTAAAAGCTCCCTCAACTCTGCCATGACATTTTCTCTGAAAACCACCCAGAAACATAAAGCATCACCTTATATATTACATAAGAATTTAGACCTTATCTTTCTTTTATTGAATTTTTGTTGTTATGTATCCTTTTTCCTAAGTAACTATCTATCTATCATCTATCTATCTACCTATCTACCTAAGTTTCTATATTCTATATATCATCAATTGGGTAGGTAAATGAGTCCCAGAACTAGCTGTGTGTACTGAGACAGATAGAGTCATAAGTTTCTCTCTCTCTCTCTCTCTCTCTCTCTCTCTCTCT
This sequence comes from Myotis yumanensis, assembly GCF_028538775.1. Classification (NCBI taxonomy): domain Eukaryota; kingdom Metazoa; phylum Chordata; class Mammalia; order Chiroptera; family Vespertilionidae; genus Myotis; species Myotis yumanensis. The sequence goes on along the minus strand of NW_027223752.1, from coordinate 233,524,637 downwards.
CTCTCTCTCTCTCTTTCTCTCTCTCTTTCCAGCAGAAACCACTCCATCAGGGCCTGCAGGAAGCTAGTCTTCTAGAGTTGATTAGCATACTATGGGGGAAAGAAATTTTTCCTTCCTGACGCACTCTGGGGGCTACTGAAGGTTGAGCAGACTAGAAGTCAGGATCCAAAGGAAAGAATAATGGGAAAGAAAAGTTCATGTATGAGACTAAAAAATAAAATGGGCAAAACTAGGTGGAAAACCAAGAGAACGAAACATTACAAAAGCAAAGGAAGAAAAGACTTTCAAGGAGATATTAAATCTTGTCAAAGTAATATGTCATAGGGGATTATAATGGTTAAGCTTGCATAACTCTCCATGTGCCAGTACCAATCTGTGTTACACATATTATCATCACATTATTTCTCAACAATGTTCCAGGATGGATGGCATTGTTATTTCCATTTTCTAGAACAGGGAGCTAAGGCATAGAAAGGTGTCACTCAAAGTCACTGTGTTAGTTTTCTATGCTGCATAACAATATTACTACAAACTTAGCAGCTCAAACAAAGCACACATTTATCATCTTCCAGTTTTTGTGCATCAGGATTTCAGACACAGTTTAGTTGTAACCTTTGCTTAGAGAGTACAAGGCTATCCTCAAGGTTTTGGTTGGGTCGTGTTCTCATCTGGAGGCTAGCATGCAGAAGACCCTGCTTTAAGCTCAATCAGTTAGTTCCTTGATGGTTGTTGGCTAGAAGCAACAGTTCCTAGAGTTCTTTGACATGTGGGATTCTTCAAAATGGCTGTTTATTTCATCCAAAGTGAGTCTTCTAGCAAGTAGGGGTCTTATAGAACGTGATTTAATGAGAGGAACAACCTAATCTTTACCATATTCTAGTTAAAAGCAAGTCACAGGTTTCACTCAAAGCCAAGGGTGTGAATACCAGAAGGCAGGGATCATTGAGGGAGGGAGGATTGTTTAGGGTCTGTCCATCACAGTCCCCCAGCAATTATATGACAAACAGAATGTTTGACTTTATATACCCCTCTCAATTCTTTATCTATTGGGTTTGACAACATGTATGTCAACAGAGAAATGAGAGAGAGAGAGAGCAGTTTTACTGGACTAATGAGTGGAAATCCAATTACTAGGGCAATAGGCATGTTTCAAGCATTCTTAAATCATTGCTTCTTTTGTCCTTTGTTTTGTTTTCCTCTTTCCATTTTCACTGCTGCTTTCCTCTATCTTCTTTTTCTTTTTCTCTTTCTTTTTTCTTCTTTTTTCTTTTTCTTTTTCTTTTTCTTCCACTTCCTGTTCTTCTCTCTTGATGCATTGCTGAAATGATATTCAACTACAAATCTCATTGTCTTTTTTTAAAAATATATTTTATTGATTTTAGACAGGAAGGGAGAGGGAGATAGGAACATCAATGATGAGAGAGAATCATTGACCGGCTGCCTCCTGCACGCCCCCCACTGGGAACCGAGCCCGCAACTCAGGCATGTGCCCTTGGCCAGAATCGAACCTAGGACCCTTCAGTCCGCAGGCTGATGCTCTGTCCACTGAGCCAAACCAACTAGGGCAAAATCTCATTGTCTTAAAGGTTTATTTGCACCAGGTACTAAGCCAGGTGCTGAGGATGCAATTCTGAATCAGAAGTAGTTCTTCTCTCCTAAGCTTACTTTTTACTTGAGATTTGAGAAGTACTTTGTATTTTAAAAGTTACTCAGCTTGACCATCAGCAAAGTTGTGAAGTGAGCACAGTTCATCTCCCTTGTCACTGGCTCTTTCTATGCCGGGTCTTCCCTGGGAGGGAATTGAGTATAACTGGAAGTCCATGGGGAGAGTGAGGTCAAGTTGACCTAGATTTGAAACTTTTTAGTAACCAGGGCACATCCATAAACATTTCTGATGAAAATTTTAACTTTCCAGAAAGTGTAGAGAATTCAAATAGGCAATGTATATCATGCCTTGACTGTAAGTCCTGCCAGTCCCTACTAATATGTTATAATTTATTAAATGATGACTTCTGCCCTACAAAAAGTGCTTACAGACTGATATCTAAAAGCTAAATACTTAGTTCTTTCATTCATGTACTTTCATCAAAATTGACCAAACGAATAAAAGAAAAAGAACCTGATAAATCAGATAAATTGAACTTTTTAGTCCTCTGTTTAATCCTTGGGGTCATCTTACAAACAGAATTAATGAAGATCAGTAAAGATTTTAGTTACATTTATTAAACTACCCAATGAACAAAATCATGAATAAATGAGTGAATTAATGAATATAGAATGAATAAACAAAAGAGTGATGAATGCTAAGTGAATGAATGTGTTACATACCTATTTACTAGAAAGAAGCCAGTGTTGATCAAACAATAAATTCACTTTTGAAAAGCCATACATTTTGGGGGTAATTTTCCACTCTGCTCTCTTTCACTATGCATGGAAAAAAGGAGTAGATGTAGGAGTCTTATTGAAACAACAATGGTGGGAGTCCTGGTTATGTTAGGGCTCAGAAATATCCTGGGTCTGGCAGAAGAAGAAACTCCATGGGTTTCAGACAATTTCTAACTGAAACAGCATATGCTAAAGGAGAATGGGGTCTTGATCTGAAACCATGTTACTAACTAGACAGTCAGAGAAGGGGCAGGGTTGCTTGCATTTTTGGAGTGAGAACCAAAAGTTACCTTGTAAATAAGGGCTACCACATGTTGAGTTTTTACTATGAGCCCAAGGCTCTATCTTGTTTAAATCCAGCAGCATCAAATGGGAATAGTCCCTCACGTGAAGCTCCTGAGGCCTGCTGGATTTTGAAATTCAGAAGTTTGTGGCTCTACAAAGATATACCATATGCTCTATCCTACAAGACATCCCTGCAGAAGATAAATAATGTGTATGCCTCTAGCATTGTGCATATGGAGACCAAGTGTGACAACTGATGACTTAGCACATTGTTACATGTCAATTCAACAAAGGTTTTGCTGCCAAAGGAGCTTTTGCTCCAAATTTAAAGGAAAAAAAAATCTTTCAGATTCCAGGATTCTTTAGATTTCAGAATTGTGGAAAAGAGATCATGGACTTAAATTTGCATTGCCATTTTATAGATGAAGAAACTGAGAATTGAAGATGTAAAATGATTCACAGAGCTGAGAAGCGTGGCAGCTAGGATTTGAAAGTGAGTTCAACACTCATGCCCCCAGAGCGTTTGGGACCAAAGGAAGAAGAGCTTTGGACCTTTCTGCTTTGAATGAATGTTGGATGTGTCCTTCCCATTCAATTTATAACAGTGGTTCTCAACCTGTGGGTCTCGACCCCTCTGGGGGTCCAATGACCCTTTCACAGGGGTCACCTAAGACCATCGGAAAACACATATATAATTACATATTTTTTGTGATTAATCACTATGCTTTAATTATGTTCAATTTGTAACAATGAAATTGGGGGTCACCACAACATGAGGAGCTGTATTAAAGTGTCGCGGCATTAGGAAGGTTGAGAACCACTGATTTATAAGGTACTGTGGCCCCAGGTCCTCTTGGTGACTCAGGCTTTGCCCAGATTTTCAAGATTACAAGATGTTAAAAGTTGAAGAAATGTCAAGACTAAATTATGAAAAATAGTCACAGACATAGTGACTTCCATTTGTAGATAAAAAAATTAAAAATATAAATTTAATCTCTTGTGAACATGCCATAATCTCAAACCTCATGATGCTTGGATCCCTCTCTGGTATTGCCTTAGGCCCTGGGCTGGGCTGACAGACAAGACTCATGCAACAGTGAATGGGTCTGTACTACATAAAAGCTTTCTGAGCCTAAGTGTGACAAATGATGAGCCATACTGACGTCTAAGGGCTACATCCCGTTGAGATGAGCCATAGAGGGCTTTGGTCAAATTTAATTTTGACAAGATTACTCTGAACACATTATAGAAAAATAGGTGTGGCATCAGGAGTTCAGGTAGGTAGCTGTGGCAACAATCCAGAGAGAGATGTTGAGACCAAAACCAGGGCAGTGGCAGGGTAGATGCTGAGGAGGCAGCAGCTTAGATTGGCAATTTCAATTGCTCAAGTAATTTTTACTCTTCATTTACTGCGTACAAGGTCTACTAGGCAGCCCTGTCCTTGAGGAGCTCAATTATTTTAGAAAAACTGAAAATTGGTGTCATATATTTTCTAATTGTTGAAATGAGAAGAAATGCACTCCGTTTGCATTTTAGGAGAATCGAATGCAATACTATCTATGATAGTACCCTTTAAAATATAAATTATTATTTATCTAATACATTATATTCTTAAAATAATACTTGTGCTGGGTATTATTTACATTTATTAATTCATTTAATCCTCACAATAGCCCTATGAGGTAAATTCTACATTTTATAGGTGAGGAAATCAACTAGCCTGTCTAATTATGAAGAAAACTCTTTCTTCCTCTTTGAGTATGGTATTAGATACTGGGTGATAAGAACAAACCTAACAGCTGATCTTTTCCTAAATTTTGGTGGCATGTGCTACATGAATATAGGTGAACAGGGGGCTGGATCAATAGGTATTTTGCTGTGCCTCCATCCATTACTCCTAATCTAACTCACTGAGATAAATAGGTGGTTGGATATCTGAAAACATGGCTGGATGGCAGAATAATGGATTAATAGATAGATACACCACACTTGATTTTTAAGGTAGTTGAACCCACTCAAGCCCACATAATACACATGTGACAGACCTTAAAGAGAAACCAAGACACTCATAAATGTAGGAAGACCCTCACCAGCAACTGGATACTTTTCTGGGGGGACTTCATCATGATGCTGTATTCTCACCTTTGGAATTAGTGTTTATTTGGCATCTTGCTTAGTACATCTTGGACCATGTACAGTCCTCGTTCAGAATTTTGCGTCCAAGCCCCTATCCAGTAGCCAGTACCCTCACTTGTATAACTAATCTCCAGGAACAGGAGAACTCAGGCTTGATGGGTGGAAAGTTGGATGGACGGACATATTTGCAATTGGCCCTTATGAATTGTTATATTAGTGATGGCTGCTAGAGCCAGAAATGTATCCCTTGCTCCTCAACGCTATTTTATTTTTGTTTCCACTTTCTACAGCTTGTCTTGGCAGAGTAATTTTTTAACAGATTAAGTCTAATTGACTGTCTTATTTATTTTAAAGCATTGCCATAGCCATGCCCAGAGCAGAAATTATAGAATGTTTCACTAGGGTAACTGGGAGTTCAATAATGAATAACATGAGCACCAAGTCACGAGATTTTCCATTCTCGATACGGCTGCCTATTTGTGTGACTTTGACCTTTGAAGCTTTTTATGAAACACCAGATTCTATATTGCTGTATGTGTCTGCCCTAATGATGAACTAATATGCCTTTTTTTCTGCTATAGCAGATTCTGTTCTATTTTGCTTGGATTTAAAGTATCTTTCATTAAGGTTTTGTTTTAATTTCGCACACCCATCATATGGGCCTTTTGGTTCTTTTCCTAACTTGTTTAAAGGACAATCCATATTATTAACAGTTTCATCATGTAGCCAACTGCTCAAGAGTGGGAATCAGACCGTGGGTCAAGGAGAGGCCACAGATTCCAGGAAGACTGAAGCCTCAAGGGTGACTCTGTGAGACCCCCAGATACAGCTCCGTTGAATGTATCTCAGTTGAATGGACTCGGTACATATGTATTATACTTCCAAATGAGATTTAATCTCTCAGAGAGATGGTATGGTGTAATACAGAGGTTTCAACCTTTCTTTTTATCTCTTGGCACACTTAAACTAATTGATAAAATTCTTCAGCACACCAAAAATATAATTTTTTACCAATTGGACAAAAAATAAGTAGTATTAATTCATTCACACAGGATCGCTATTGTGGCTACTGTCATTTTATTTTATTATTTATTTTTGTAATTTCAGGGAAAAAAGGCCAGTGTCCCTGCCTAAAAATCAGGTATTGCATGCTTTAATAATTCTTGTGGCACACCAGTTGAAAATCACTGGAGTAACGGAAAGTCTGTCGTTTGTTATGACTAAAGTAGAAAGCTATGAGATACCCCTCAATTTACTCGCTTTGATGTCTTTGGAAGTTTTTTCCTTCTTCCTCTCATTCTTCTTTCCTTCCTTCTTTATTTTCTTCCTTTATTTTTTCTTTCCTTTGTTTTTCCATTACTTTCTCTTTTTCTTTCTTTCCTTAAACACATATTTACTGTGAACCTGCTATGTGGTAGGCCATGTGTTTGCATGAGGAGGTAAACCACATATTTTCCATCATGGATTCTATAAACTTAGAGCATGAGATGACAATACCGCTGTACTGGGGTTCAAACCATTCCAGAGATAGCAGGTAGGTTTCTCTGTGAATACTGAGATCTGTTAAATAAGACCAATGAAGGCAGTATAGCTGAGAGAAGAATGTTCCTGGTAGAGAAATCAGCAAGAAATCCTGTGGAAAGACTAGAACAATTATGTGACTGGGTCTTGAGACTGAGAAGATATAGGAAGAGATGAATTCTGGAAGGTTGGCCTCGGCCAGACAAGAACGTACACAATGCTAAAGAAGAGAAGAGGGATCTCTGAAAAGAACAGACAGGTACTTTGCAAATTATGTTCTGGCTCCTGAGAAAAAGGCAGGCTGGAGAAAGGCACAATTGGATGTGAGTGGACCAGTTAGGAGGCTAGGACACCAGGCCCTGGGTAAGATCATGACAACTTTACTTGGATGGGGGTGCTGGAGAAAAATAGACCTATTCAGCACAAAATTAGAGGAAAAATTTCTTCTTTGAACTCCTCCTCCAGGCCAAATTCTATTCTTCTGGGAGGCACCACCTTTTGTTGAGTTGGACAGAGTGTATTTTTATATTCATGTTATCTGCCTGACTTTATTACTAGGTTGGGCTTTATAAAGTTTTCCATTTTATGTGATTATTTTTAACAAGGTAACAAGTAAACAGTGGTTAATAAAAAGCCATTGGAATTGGCCTTTATGTGTCAAGAGATATAGTGTAAATTCATTCACACAGGATGTCATTATGTCAACATTGAAAAAATATTTTTTAACTCTTTATTTTTAAAAAAAATATTTTTGAGGAGCACCTGATGTTAGGGACTGGGGCATTCATAAATAAGTAAGCCAGTATCCTCATTTGTCCTTGAAGAATTTCTGGTTTGGTAGAAAAGTACATGTAAATAGATGATCGCAATTTATATCAGTAGATTGTGATGATATGATATAAACAGCAATATGATGTAAACAATGGTCAAAAGTCTATACCAGAAGCAGAAAAGTTCTCAGAGGGGAAATAGGTATTTCTGATGATAAAGAATAAAAGGAGAAGGTCACAGGTCACACTGTATCTGAGATAGAATGAGGGTTTCCTATAAAACCTAAACACATCATTAACAGGCAGCAATGAGTGGGCTGAATATCACATGGGAAATTAAAGCAGTTCTGGTAAACCCTGAGGGGGTCACATCGCTTTGAGATACCACCATCTTCCTCCTTTCATAGAGTCAATTCTATCTCAGGTATCCTAAAGACAAGCTTCTAAAAATATATGACCATTTAAGATCATATTTTTAAATTATAAATGTTTGGATTATTCTGGTGTTTGCACCAGGATTGAGGAAAGGGAGACATTAGAATGTAATACTATGACAACAAATGCTCTGCCAATTTCATGGGGTGGGGAAGAAAGTGACTCTGGAGCTGGGCTAGCCCTACCCAAGTGTCCTGAATTCTACTAAGGGGACAGGGCCTTTATAACCCACCATCAGACTGTCATTGGATAAACAACATGCCTAGATCTTATGTGAAGTGGATGTATTCACCCAAGAGCCATTTCTTGAGGAAGATGCAAATGCAAGCTATGAACTGTCAACACTTCCTTCAACTTGGGAGAATGACTGTTTCAGTATTGAGTGGGGTGGCAACTTGTAGCTCAGCATATCCCCCCTTCACATTTTTGGCCAATTATATAAGAGTCTGAGAATAATTTAGATGTACACTTCATTTCATAAGTATATGTCAGGAGATCTGGTACAGTTCTATCCTGGAGGGCAATGCCACAGGGAGGGCTAAGAGAGCTTCAGAGCTATGGTTATGGCTACCTTCTCCTAGTGGTTTATTGAAGGAGCTATTGGAGCTTTCATCAAACACCTCCTGGACCCTTTCTCTGCTGTCACAACTTGGGAAGAACGACTGGTTAATAAACTGAAGCAGAGCTCAGCAAGAAGCAGAATGAGCTGTGGATTGGGTGAGAGGCTTAGCTCCCTGAATGTATTCAAGGACACAAGCTTCATGTATCTTCTGGCTCCATCCTCTTAAAGATGTTCTGAGCCTTTTGTTTGTTTGTTTGTTTTTTATCAGTAGAAGGAGGTGCTTCAAAGGACCAACACTGGACATGGCTCTAGTCACTTCTGCTCACATTGGCCATAAGTCAGTCTCCTAGGCCAGTGGTTGGCAAATTGCGGCTTGCAAACCACATGCGGCTCTTCCGCCCCTTGAGTGTGGCCACGAAGTTTCAATCACACTGTACGTGTGTGCCCGCACGTGATATTTTGTGGAAGAGCCACACTTAAGGGGCCGCAGTTTGCCGACCACTGTCCTAGGCTAACCTGAGATAAATAGAAGAGTCTAAATATGTAGTCCAGCCAGGATGCTGTGGCTCAGTGGTTGAGCATAGACCCATGAGCCAGGCGGTAACAGTTGCATTCCAGGTCAGGGCACATGTTCAGTGTTGTGGGCTTGATCCCCTGTAAGGGAAATGCAGGAGGCAGCTGATTGATGATTCTCATCATTTATGTTTCTATCTTTCTCTCCCTCTCCCTTCCTTTTTGAAATCAATAAAAACATTTTTTGTTGTTCATCCTCACCTGAGGATATTTTTCCATAGATTTTTAGGGAGAGTGGAAGAGAGAGGGAAAGACAGAGAAACATCTATGTGAGAGAAACATGCCGATCGGTTGCCTCCCGCACAACCCCCGACCAGGGCCTGGGCTGGGGAAGAGCCTGCAATTAAGGTACATGCCCTTGACTGGAATCAAACCCAGGACCCTTTGGTCCACAGGCTGATGTTCTATCCATTGAGCCAAACCAGCCAGGGCAATTAAAACATATTTTTAAAAAATGTAGTCCAGCTGTTTGCCCAAGAAGAAAAGAAGAAAACAGATATTTGTACTAACTAGTGGTTTCTGTCACACAGTAGAAAGACTTTACCAGCGGTTCTCAACCTGTGGGTCGTGACCCCTTTGGCGGTCGAACAAACCTTTCACAGGGGTCGCCTAAGACCATCCTGCATATCAGATATTTACATTACGATTCATAACAGTAGCAACATTACAGTTAAAAAGTAGCAACGAAAATAATTTTATGGTTGGGTCACAACATGAGGAACTGTATTTAAAGGGCCAGAAGGTTGAGAACCACTGCTTTAGACAGACCTGAATTCAAATTCCAGTTGTGATAAAATTAGCTGTGTATAAATCGACCAATTGTCTAAATTTCTGAGCTTCATTTATCTCATCTAAAATAGCTATTCTATTCTCAATGGCTTGTTGGAAAAATTAAATGAGGGAAATTTAACTCATAGAAAGTGTTTTTTCATATATATATAGTGTTGCTACTATTTAGAGCTGTCCAACAAGGTGTGAAATTGGGGGGGCTCCCTGAATGTCAGTTGTTCTGAGGATTATCTCTGTATGAAGCAGGGGATGGTCTCATTGACCTCTAAAGTCCTTCAACTCTGTAGAAACCTCTGAAATACTCATTAAACAGACACCAGGGTGAGCCAGAGTCAGACTGGGCATTTATACTGGAACTGAACTCTGGCATGTGCTCAGTAACCATAGCTTCTCCTTCCTTCTGGAACTAAGTCTTCTTAGCAGAATATCGACATCTGTAAAGCTTCCTGACTTGACTTTGATTCCTCCTCTTTGCAGAACTGTGCTTGTCTTGGCCATTTTATCTCGACATTTAACTGAGAAGAATTTCAATTGTTTGAAGTCAATCCCACAGTGCTTTTTCAACTTTCCTCTGCTTTCTTTGGGATTTTCAGGGAACCTCACGTGCCCTACATAATTCAGTTATGATTCAAGAAAAGCCTGGTGCTTCAAAATCACAGATGCTTTTTAACAAAATATTTTAACACCTGTATATTAGAAACAGCATTGTATTAGGAAGCAAGAGGCCAGAGCTACACTCCTGGGTCTGCCATTAATTAGTTGTGTGACCTTCAGCAAGCAATGTGTGCCTTTCTCTCTCTCTTTTTTAAAAAAAATATATTTTATTGATATTTTATAAAGAGGAAGAGAGAGGGATAGAGAGTTAGAAACATTGATAAGAGAGAAACATTGATCAGCTGCTTGCTGCACACCTCCTCCTGGGGATGTGCCTGCAACCAAGGTCATGCCCTTGACCGGAATCAAACCTGGAACCTTTCAGTCCACAGGTTGACACTCTATCCACTGAGCCAAACTGGTTAGGACACATGTGCCTTTCTCAACTGAGTAAGGAGAGTGAGCTGGATCAGTGGTTTATAAACCATGGGATTCTGGGGATTCTGGAGGCGTATTTCTAAGGCTGTGGCAGTGGTGAAGTCTTTGTCCTCTTCAACTCTGTTTTTTATTTATTTTATATATTTGGAGTAATAATAATATCTCACTGACAAAATGTTTTCACTAATGCTTTGAGAAAAAAACAAAATAGTCAATTCTGATGATCTCTAAGCCTCATTTGTACTTCTACTTCCTGTAACACTGTGATTTCAACAAATACATAGTTTCCAAATGTATTTGGAAATGAGGAAGTGACAAAATCCTCACTGTGAGAGGAATTTAAGTCAATTGTACCCATAAACAGCCACTGAATCCTGTTCAAATAGAAGGTCTTCCTTTAACTACTCTCTGGTAAAATACTTAAATTCCCTATATTTAAGTTGGTCATTGTAAGATGGAAAATAAAAAATTGCCTTCCGGGTTGTGAGTATTGAAGATTAGGATAAAATTGTTCAGTGTAAGCACAGTGATGGCAAACAGGTGCACATAAGCCTCTGGTTCCTACTCCATGCTCACACACACATAGATAACTGATTTGTGGCTCTAGAATCTGTCTGTCTCCAGACTCCAGGCAGCCACTACGAACCAGAGGGAGTCAGCGTTTCAGACAAAGCATAGCTGACTTCCTGTCCCAATCTAATCTTATAGGTATGAAATGGAATTGCTATGGACAGAATATTTGTGTCCCCCAAAATCCATGTGCTGAAGCCCTCTCAGTGTGACTGTTTCTGGATGTAGGGCCTTTACCAAAGTAAAGAAGGTTGAATGAGATCATCAGGGTTGGGCCCTGATCCAATAGGATTAGTGGCCTTATAAGAAGAGACACCAGAGAGCTTGCACTTTCACATTCCATGCCATGTGAAAAACAGAAAAGATGGCCATCTGCAAGCACCTTCCTCATATATTTATTATGACAATTAAAGGGGTTTCATTCATTTAGCCACCAACCATCACTAACTGTGGGATTCTGTGAAAGGATAGTGGGGACTGGTAAAAAGAAGTTGAAGACAGTAGCCAAAGAACATACGTACATAACCAATGGACACAGACAATAGAGTGGCAAAGGCCAAGATGGGGTTGTGGGGGTGGGTGGAAATGGGCAAAGGGGAGGAAATTGTGGAACATCTGTAATAGTGTCAACAATAAAAATGAATAAATAAAAACTTCCGACAACCAAAAATATCTTCAGACACTGTCAAATGTTCCCCAAAAGCTATTGTAAGATCGTTATTCTAAGTGTCCTGGAAGTAAGCAGAGGGTTCTAAACAGGGGAGAGAAATGAGCTGATGAGACAGACTTGTGGACCCTGGGGGATGGGAGCAAATGTCAGAAGCAGAAAGATGGTGGTACAGAGGAGATATGATGGCAGCTCAGAATAGGGTGGGATATGCTTAGATGCAGATCTATTAGGACATTCTGATGGACTGAATTTGGGTGTGAAGAAAAAACACGAGGATGACTCTACTGTTTATGGGACAAGATATAGCATTATGGTTAAAAGCAGACTGCTTCATGTATAACCTGAACTGCGTTATCTGTAAGCTGGAGGTGATGGAGATATCTACCTACCTCATAGGGTTTTTGTGAGGATTCTGTGAGTTAATATATGGAAAGTGCTTCAAATAATGGCTGATGCCCAGTCAGAGCTCAATAAATGTTAGCTATGTGAAAACTGGAGGAGAGCAAGTTTACAGAAACAAAAATATTGAGGTCCTTAAAATATTCTTATTTTTTTCTAGTAGTGCAAAGGGCTTTATTTAAGAACTTTGTGTTTGTCATATCAATTTCTTATACCTCGTCAGCTGTCGAAGAAGAGGCCACTTACTCTACATTTAACAAGTAAACTCGGCTTCTTATCTGTGCTTCTTATTAAAAATTAATTTGACTGTATGATTGTACTATTTGATGAGTGTTGATTATTTTTATACTCATGTCACACTACCCAAATTGTAGTTAGACCATTTCCATCAGAAACTTCTCCAGTGCCCATTCTAGTCAACCCCCAATCCCATAGGCAAACACTGTTCTAATTTCTATTATCATTGACTAGTTTTGCTTTCATGTAAATTGAATTATACAGTTTATACGATTTTGCATCTGGCTCCTTTCCCTCAGATAATATTTTTGAGATTAATCCATGATTTTATAGACATCAGTTCTTTCCATTTTATGAAAGGGTAGTATTTCTTTGCATGACTATACTACAGTTTATTAAACTGTTGAGAAACATTTTAACCGTGGCTATCATGAATAAAGCTCTTATAAACATTCTTAAAATATTTGTATGCTGCTAACTTTTTATTTCTTTTGGGTAACAAGGTGTGCAGATTTCTGGGTATTTAGCTATGTTTATATGACAAATAGTGTTTCAAATGAGTTATAGCATTTAATACAACCACTCCCAATTTCTTGTAGTGTATGAAGATTCCACCTGATGCTTATCCTCACCAACATCTTATGTCAGTCTTTCATATTTGAGCTGTTCTTAGGATGGGTGCTTGTATCTCTTTGTGCTTAAAATTTGTGTTTCCTTGGTGGGTAATGACCTCTTTATATTTTTATTGGTCATTTCTACATCTTCCTTTGTGAACTGTCTGTACAAGGCATTTTCCCAATTTGTAATTAAAAAATTGGTCCTGTTATTGCTTTGTAAAAGTTTATTACATATTTGGGATAAAGTCCTTCACCTGATGTACTAGTATTTTATATTAATATTTTATACTGCATAATGTAGATATAACTGAATATATATAAATGAACATTCAATATAAGAAAAGGTAAAAGGAAAGAAAAATCAGATAAAGGGAGAAAAAGCTTTGAAAAAATGGTTAAAATCCTGACATTAATTTATATGCATGTATTTTTTCAATCCCATAGATTAATAAAATTTACTTACATAGATTCAGCAAAGGACCAGGACTTGTGCTGTAGGATGCTGTGTCTTACCCCATAAAAGTGAGAACTTCTTGGAAACAGACATCTTATGCTTATATAATCCATCTTGTTATGACTTAGTTTGTTATAGTATCTGGCATATTCATGATGGTCAAGCATTTTCATTGAGAAAATGAGATGATAAATTATTTGGCTGATTATCTCATTTAATTAATACAAAGAAAAAATCAATTAATGAACTTTAAAAATAAATAAAACCACTGCAATAGAAGCAACATATTATATATGTTTTCATATATATATATATTTGATTTCAGAGAGTAAGGGGAAGGGAGAAAGAGATAGAAATATTAATGATGAGAATCATTGTTTGGCTGCCTCCTGCAAGCCCCACACTGGGGATTGAGTCTGCAACCCAGGCATGTGCTCTTTTTTTTTCAATCTTTAATTTCTTTATTGATTAAAGTATTACATATGTGACCTCATTCCCCCCATAAACCCCCCCCACACACATGCCCTCGCCCCCCTGTTGTCTGTGTCCATTGGTTGGGCTTATATGCATGCATACAAGTCCTTTGGTTGATTTCTCCCCCTTACCCCCACCCTCCCCTACTTTCCCTTTGAGGTTTGACAGTCTTATCACTGCTTCTCTGTCTCTGGATCTATCCCTTTTCATCAGCCTATGTTGTTCACTATATTCCACAAATGAGTGAGATAATGTGGTATTTATCTTTCTCTGACTGGCTTATTTCACTTAGCATAATGCTCTCCAGTTCCATCCATGCTGTTGCAAATGGTAAGAACTCCTTCTTTTTTTACCACAGCATAGTACTCCATTGTGTAGATGTACTACAGTTTTTTAATCCACTCATCTGCTGATGGGCACTTAGGCTGTTTCCAAATCTTAGTTATGGTGAATTGTGCTGCTATGAACACAGGGATGCATATATCTTTTCTGATTGGTGTTTCTAGCTTTTTGGGATATATTCCTAGAAGTGGGATCACTGGGTCAAATGGGAGTTCCATTTTTAGTTTTTTGAGGAAATTCCATATTGTTCTCCACAGTGGCTGTACCAGTCTGCATTCCCACCAGCAGTGCAAAAGGGTTCCTTTTCCTCCACATCCTCTCCAACACTTGTTGTTTGTTGATTTGTTGATGATAGCCATTCTGACAGGTGTGAGATGATACTGCATTGTCATTTTGATTTGCATCTCTCGTATAATTAGTGACTTTGAGCATGTTTTCATATGTCTTTCGGCCTTCTGTATGTCCTCTTTTAAAAAATGTCTATTTAGGTCCGTTGCCCATTTTTTGATTGGATAGTTTATCTTCCTTTTGTTCAGTTGTATGAGTTCCCTGTAAATGCTGGAGATTAAATGCTTATCAGGATGCCTTTAATTTCTTCTTCTTGTCTGATCCCAATGGATAGTATTTCCAGTACTATGTCGAACAGGAGTGGTGAATGTGGGCATCCCTGTCTTGTTCCTGTTCTTAGGGGAAATGGTGTTAGTTTTTGACCATTGAATATGATGTTGGCTGTGGGTTTGTAATATATGGCTTTTATTATGTTGAGGTATGATCCTTCTATTCCCACCTTGCTGAGAGTTTTTATCAAGAAAGGGTGTTAGATTTTGTCAAATGCTTTTTCTGCGTCAATTGATATGACTATGTGATTTTTATCTCTCAATCTGTTTATGTGATGTATCACGTTTATTGATTTGCAGATATTGTACCATCCTTGCATCCCTGGGGATAAATCCTACTTGGTCATGGTGTATGATCTTTCTGATGTATTGCTGGATCCGATTTGCTAGAATTTTGTTGAATATTTTGGCATCTATGTGCATGAGGGATATTGGCCTATAATTCTCCTTCATTGTGTTGTCTTTATCTGGTATTGGTATTAGGGTGATGCTGGCTTCATAAAATGAGCTTGGGAGTGTTCCTTCCTCTTGAATTGTTTGGAATAGTCTGAGGAGGATAGGTTTTAGTTCTTCCTTTAATGTTTGGTAAAACTCCCCTGTGAAGTTGTCTGGCCCCGGGCTTTTGTTTGCTGGGAGCTTTTTGATGACTGCTTCAATTTCTTCCATAGTTACTGGCCTATTGAGATTTTTAGAATCTTCCTGATTGAGTTTTGGAAGGTTGTATTTTTCTAGGAATATGTCCATTTCCTCCAGGTTGTCTAGTTTGTTGGAGTAGAGTTGTTCATAGTATTTTTAACAATCCTTTGAATTTCTTTGGGGTCTGTTGTTATTTTGCCTCTTTCATTTGTGATTTTGTTTATTTGGGTCCTCTCTCTTTGCTTCTTGGTGAGCCTGGCTAGAGGTTCATCAATCTTGTTTATCCTTTCAAAGAACCAGCTCTTGGTTTCATTGATCTTTTGTATTGTTTTTTTTTGTTTGTTTGTTTTGTTTTGTTTTTTGGTCTCTATGTCATTTATTTCTGCTCTGATCTTTATTATCCCCTTCCTTCTGCTCACTCTGGGCTTTTCTTAATGCTCTCTTTCTAATTATTTGAGTTGTAGAGTTAGATGATTTAGTATCATTTTTTCTTGTTTTTTGAGGTAGGCCTGTAGAGCTATAAACTTCCCTCTCAGGACTGCTTTCATTGTGTCCCATAAATTTTGGATTGTTGTGTTTTCATTGTCATTAGTGTCCAGGATGTTTTTAATTTCTTCTTTGATCTCATTGGTAACCCAATCATTATTTAATAGCATGCTATTCAGCTTCCAAGTGTTTGAGTTTTTTGTATTGTTTTTATTGTAGTTTATTTCTAATATTATGCCACTATGGTCTGAGAAGATGCTTGGTATGATTTCAATCTTCTTGAATTTGGGGAGACTTTGCTTGTGACCCAATATGTGATGTATTTTTGAAATGTCTCATGTGCACTTGAGAAGAATATATATTCTGCAGCTTTGGGGTGAAATGTTCTGAAGATGTCAATTAAGTTTATCTGATCTAGTGAGTCATTTCGGATTGCTGTTTATTTGCTGATTTTTTGTCTAGAGGACTTATCCAATGATGTCAGTGGTGTGTTTAAGCCCCCTACTATGATTGTATTGTTGTCGATCTCTCCCTTGATATCTACCAGGAGTTTTTTTTTTAATGTATTTGGGTGCTCCTGCTTTGGGTGCATATATGTTTATCAGGGTTATATCCTCTTGTTGTATAGTTCCCTTGAGTATTATGAAGTGGCTTTCCTTATCTTTTGTGATGGCCTTCACTTTGAGGTCTATTTTGTCAGATATAAGTATTGCTACCCCAGCTTTCTTTTCCTTTCCATTTGCCTGGAAGATATTTTTCCATCCCTTCACGTTCAGTCTGTGTGAGTTCCTTGTTCTGAGGTGGGTCTCTTGTAGACAGCATATATATGGATCATGTCTTTTTATCCATTCAGCCTCTCGATGTCTTTTGATTGGAGCACTTAGTCCATTTACGTTTAAAGTTATTATTGAAAGGTACTTGTTTGTAGTCATTTCTATTTTTGTGCCTGTGTTCTTTCTTACCTTTTTATTTCTTCTTTTTACAGCATTCCCTTTAGTATTTCTTGTATTGCTTGCTTGGTAGTGGTAAACTCCCTTAGCCTTTTTTTGTCTGTGAAGCTCCTGATTTCCCCTTCAATTTTGGTTGATAGTCTTGCTGGATAGAGTATTCTTGGATTCAGACCTTTGCTTTGCAACACTTTGTATACCTCCTTCCATTCTCTTCTAGCTTGATGTGTTTCTGTTGAGAAATCATTTGATAATCTGATGGGGGATCCTTTGTAGGTAACTCTCTGTCTCTCTCTTGCAGCCTTTAATATTCTCTCTTTGTCATGAAGATTTGCCATTGTAATTATGATGTGTCTTGGTGTGGGTCTTTTGGGATTCATCTTGCTTGGGACTCTCTGTACTTGTGTAACTTTTTTCTTCCCCATATCTGGGAAGTCTTCTGTCATTTTATCTTCAAATAGATTTTCTAATCCTTGCTGCTCTTCTTGCCCTTCTGGCAGCCCTATTATGTGTATGTTACTTCGTTTCATGTTGTCCCAAAACTCCCTTAGGCTCTCCTCCTGCTTTTTAATTTTTTTCTCCAGTTGCTGTTCAGATTGAGCTGTTTCTCTACCTTATCTTCTAGATCAATAATTCAGTCCTCTGCTTCTTCTAGTCTACTGTTGAAACCTTCCATAGTGTTTTTGGTTGTAGCTACATCACTTTTCATTTCTTCCTGATTCTTGCATAGGTTGTTGATTTTCTCATCCATCCAGTGAATGAGTTGTACAACCATTACTCTCAATTCTTTTCCATCATGTTGCATGCTTCAATGTCACTAAATTCCTTTCTTGGCGACTCCTCATTTTCTTTCCTCTGGGGATTGTGTTGTCTCCCCATTTTGACTATCACCAGAAGGTTCAAACATCGAGTTGCATGGGCCTGGGCCGTGTGTAGTGGGAGCTTCGCACCACCCTAGTGTCACTGAAGAGCTCCGACACTAAGATGTGTGACTGTCATGGATTGGTGGGAACCAGGCTCGCCCAGAGGCAGCATTACCAGCGCTCAGTGTGGCCTCGTGTGCGCACCTAGAATCAGGGACCCCTGCTGCACCATGCTGAAACAGAGACCCCCCTGGCATGTGTTGAAAATCAGAGCCCCGTAGTGTGTGCCAGGAGTCAGAGTTCCCCAAGAATCCAGTATCTCAGCCTCATGCTGAGATTCAGGGTCCCTGTGTGTGCATGCACCAAGAATTGGAGTCACTGGCTCTCAGTGTGAATGCACTGGGAGCCAGGGATCCCAGGCACGCGTGATAAGAAACAGAGCCAAGTCACTGGTGCTTAGTGCTGCCTCCCGCCTGGAGAATCAGGGTCCTGGTCAGCTTGGGGGACTTCAGTGAGCGCTTGCCCAGAATCAAAGTCAGGTGGCACTACAGCCCTGCATGGGCTTCGGGTTTGGTCACCCGATTGCCTTGTAGGGAACAAATTCCCAGTGTCTGAGCACTCTTAGGCTCAAGTTCCTGCAGAGGTGCTGAGGGGAACAGATTCCCAGTGTCTGCAAGCTCACAGGCTCAAATTCCTGCAGAGATGCATGCTATGCAGGGGGCAGGTCTATCAGTTACTATGGCGCTGCCCAGGAGCCTGCGGGGAGGGGAATGGGCTCTGTTACAGAAATCTGATGTAGGAATGTCTGGATTCTTGGTGTCTGTGGGTCTGTAGCTATCGTTGCAGGTCTCTGTCCCTGGTGGCTGCAGGGTCCTAGTTTTCGTCTGAGACCAGACTGGGTGGTGCTGAGGCCAAGATCCTAGTCTCAAGCAGCTCTGTTTCTCAAGATGGCGTGGTCTCTGGGCCCACCCTGGCCGCCCAGGAGTGTCCGCGCTGGGAGCGGGGCTCCGCCGTCTAAGACTGCCTGGTTTGGCAGCCCCTTGGAAGACCTGCAGAATCTAACTGTCCCTAGCTCATACACACACACACACACCACACGTCCACACACTCCTCTATCGCTCCTTCATGCTCTCACACTCTCTCCCTCCCTACCTTCCTGCCGGTCACCATCTTCTATGTCGATGACTAAAATTGAATACGGTATCCTGGATGGGATCCTGGCTGAGGCCACGCTGCATGGAAAGACCTGGTCAGCTCTGCTCCTTGCGCAGGCTGGTGGGCCTCCACTGCGACCCTGGCTGCTCCACCAGACCAGTTCTTCCATTCCTTGGGAGGGGTGGGGATGGGGTGGGGATTGCAAGTAAGGTCCAGCCATGTGCTCTTGACCGGAATCAAACCTGGGACCCTTCAGTCTGCAGGCTGACAGTCTATCCACTGAGCCATGCTGGCCATGCAACATATTATATATTGATTGTGTTTGGCTTCATTCAAGTGAGGGATGGACACAGTATAGAAACAAGACAAACAGGTTAGAACACACTGTGTGCCCAGATGTTCATAAATCCCTTTTAGCCAATGGCTAAGAATCAAATCATACACTAATGTTTCTGGACATAATCAATTTCTTTCTTGTGTTATTATAGCTCTTCCTCTCTTTCCTGGATCAATCTTATCAGCATTCACATGTTTGTTCATTTTTTTTTCTCCTTTTTACAAGCTCTTCCTTAACTTCATATTCTCCCCTAGAATTTTCAGCAAAGGAAAAAAAAAACACCTTCTGAAGTATTTGTTGACACTTGCTATCTGTTCTCAGTCTCCTATTTACTCTTCCCAGCTTTCCCATCTGGTTTCTGCCAACCACCATGCCATGGTATTACTCTTGTTAAAGTCTCCAGAATGCAAAATCAATGGGAAATTCTGTGCTTCTGTCTTACTCAGGAGTGTCTGTAGCACTCAACAGGATTAGAGAGTCCATATAGTATTGAGAGAGTGGTGTATGTGGGGGTTTGAAACCACACTGCAGGGACTGAAATCTCAGCTCCACCACTTTTCGGACATCCTGCTCAGGTCGTCATAACATCTTTGCTCTTCCTTGAAAGTGTTAATTCTTTTCATTTGGAGCCTTTACACTTGTTCTTTCTTCTCAAGAAGCTCTTTTTTTCAGCCCCTCGTCACCCTTAAGGTCTCAGCTTAGTGTTTTCCTCTTGAGAAAGGGCTCTGTGTCCACCTTTATACACAAATGTCATAGGTCCTATATCTGACAGGAAAGATCACGGGTATGCTGGATCCACCATGACTGGCACCATGACCTTGTTCAAGTGTATAACCTCTTGCACTGCAGTGTCCTCCTCCATAAACCATGGGTGATCATGACACCTACTTCAACAGATTGCTGTGAGCATCCAATGAGTTGATGCCAGTGAATACTTAGTATAGTGGGTGGCACATGATGAACTATTGTTTTTAGAAGCGTCCACATTCACTTTTCCTTCCCAGGTATGCCTTAAACTGGTGTAATGCAGTTTACCCACTTTCCTCATTTAGGTAAAAAATCCCAAGAAATTGAAAGAGACTTAATATACCTGTTGGGAAAATGGAATTTTTTAAAGCTGATCAATGATCACTGTAGAGGTAGTATAACAGTGTGTAAGTCTCCAACCAAAACAAGAATGTGTCTGTTAATAGAAGTGTTATTTAACTTTTATGGGATTGCCACAGAGAAGACACTGGTTTCTGCTTTGTGAGCTTACAAACACAATAAAATAAACAGAGAAGGGAGGCAGTGGGCCATATGATGACCCTCCCGGGAAGACACCACAATGGGATAATCAAAATGAACTGGTTGTGTTTATTCACTTTGAACATCTGAGCTGAGCTTTCATTCCTGCCTGAACACACGCTATCTTTCACTGTTTATTATGGACTTTTTCCTAAAGAATCGCCAGGATGCAACTCCCCTTTTTCTCACTCCCTCTCTCCTTCATGTTCTCTTTGAACTTCTGATCCGAACATATGAAGGGGCACATGCAAGTCAGCAAGGCATTGTGGCTAAGAAAAAAGCTGCAATCAGATCATTGCAGCTCTATTACTTGATGACTGCCTGACCCAGAATGAGTTTATTAATATTTTAAGCCACATTTTTAAATGAAAGAAAGGTCCCTTGACTCTTAGAATTGTGCAAAGGTTTCAGTAAGATAATGCATGTAAAACCCTTGAAAGTTGCCTGTTCTGTAATATACCATGGTCCAACATTAGATTCCTTCCCATCATTCAGAATCATTATGACTGCTCTTATTGCCACCATAACCATTACCATTGTTGAGAGCAGCACCCAGGTGAGCTCTCCCCTTGGCCCAGCCTTGTAACTTAGATTTTTAGTCTTTGACTCTTCCTGATGTGTGTATGGCTAACCTTCATGGAAAACATCCAAGGAGAGATTGACTGCCCTTCTCAGAGATGTTGGAGAATGGGTGTTGGACCACATATGATTTCCCCTTCATCTCTCCAACTCAAGGACAATATAAGTCTAAACAACGGTGACAAATGTACTGCCAATATATCTCCTTCATGTTGTGGCTTCTTCCTCTGCAAATTTTGAGCTTCCCCTAACTAGCCAATTAACTGACTAGACTAATGGGAAAAGCTTGATGTTTTCCCATCATGAGAGGAAAGAAAGAAGGCAGGTTAGGGTATCTTTAAAGTTTAGCAGAGTACTAAACAACCATGATCTTCATTGCTTTGTCATAAATAAGCAAACAGACAAAACAACTACAAAACACTGTGCTGGTATACCTTTTTACTGCTTTTACTGACTAAATTCCCCAACTGTGACAAACTGTATTTTATTTTCTTGCATTCATCATTCTCTGTTTACTTCCTTTAAAATGGAAATCCTTGCATTGCTTTATCTCCTTGGAATGAAAGGATATGGGCCTCTTTGCAGTCCCTCTATACTGACCCGATGCTCACAGAGGTCTGGTGTCCTTGGGTGATGACTGTTGATCGCAGTCAGAGCTGGGGAAAGACTCTAACTTCATATCAGAAGTGAGAACATTGTTATTGGATGAGTTTGCTGGCAAGGTTTTGTTTGAAAAATCCCTCTCTAACTGATTGAACTCTTTCCTGATCAATAATGGATAAATATGGGGACTATTACTTAGATACCACATGCCTGGAAGTGAATGTGATAATTATATCTGTCAATCTGCAGAACCCACCATCTCAACTGCAGTGAAATGCTACCATTTCAATCTAATCTGCAGAAGAGCATGGAGAGGGGACAATAACTGCAGAGAATACTGAAAGCACCCCAGCTGTCAATATCCTTGTGGGAGGCAGCTGATGGTTTGGATGTCATCACATCAGCAATCTCTACAATGGAAAGGAAATCGGGCTGCTCTGTGCCTTGAAAAGGAGCAGCCATTGAAAGCGTTAAAATTAGTGCCACTTTACTGAAGATAATGATTATTTTAAATGTCAGTTGCTTTACCTAAAACTATCACTTAGTACAGAACATGAGGAAGAATATCAACACAGCAAGAGACTGAGTCTGCAGTGAATGAAGATGCATTACCTCAGATGGCACTGAGGAGTCACAAAGGGAGAGGGTGTGTTTGGATGTATGCAGGTAAGTGCCTGTGAACACTTAGGCAGTCCAAAATGAAATATGAGAAAGTGTTGAAATAATATGAAACTCCCAGGTCAGAAAGGATCCAAACAGTTACTGGGGGAGAGCAGAGGACAAATGCAAATAGCACTGCTGCTAACAACACAATTAGACCAAACCCTATGGATGTCTAGAGGCTGATGTACACAAAGGCAAAAAGAAAGTACAATGCTGCACAACACATATAATCGGAGGATGGACTATAAGTAGCATGAACCAAAGTAAATGGAAGAAAATAAAGGGGAGGTGTAAACAGTAGCCTGGTATTGATAAAATGAAGGTATAAACAGTATACTGAAAATCTACACAGAAGAGACAAAAGAATGACAGATACCTGTGAAGAAGATTGCTACGAGGAAGAACCTATAAATCTAAAAAGTGAAGTAAAAGCTGTCCTGGAAGTATTAAAAATAATACAGGTGGGACACTGATAGAATTATTTCAAGCCACAGAGACTGAGAGGATCAAAATTAACTTCCAGTAATAGATGAGCAAATAAAAAAAGTTGTGGTACATATAGACAATGGAATATTATTAATCCATTAAAAAAGGATTAAATCTTACTATTTTTCAACAACATGGATGAATGCAGAGAGTATTATGCTAAGTGAAATAAGCCATAGAAAAACAAATCACATGTTATTTCACTTATATGTGGAATATTAAAAACAAAAAAAGCAAAATAGTAACAGACTCAGAGATATAGAGAACAAACTAATGATTACCAGAGGGGAGGGAAAGTGGAGGGTAGGTAAAAAATGGGGAAGAAATTAAGAAGTACTAATTGGTAGTTACAAAATAGTCATAGGGATGTGGAGTACAGCAGGGGGAGTATGATGAATAAGTTTTAATAATTCTGTATGGAGCCAGGTGGGTACCTGAAATATCAGGGGAGATCACTGTGTAAAGTATATGATTGTCTGGCCACCATAATGTACACCTAGAACTAATACAAAATAGTATTGAATAAAAAAGAAAATAATGTAAAAAATATATGTGTCATCCACTATGGAAAGCAAAACAATGGTCTACAGACTGGGAATGTTCAATATACATCCATTTTCAAGAAAGGAGATGCCAAGGAATGCAATGACTATAGGACCATTGCTCTAACTTCCCACACAAGCAAAGTGATCCAATAAAAGCTTCTACCTTATACAGAGCAGGAAATGCTCGATGTTCAAGCTGGATTCAGTAAAGGAGGAGACACTGGATAACTAATTGTGAACATTTGTTGGCTACTGCAGTATTCTGAAGAATTTCTGATTAGTCTGTTTTGTAGACTTGTAAAGCCTTTGACTCTGAGGATCATGAAAGCTCTGGGTTGCTCTGAAGGAAGTGCTTGTACCCCAAAACTTGATTGTCCTGATGTTTAACCTGCAATGTGGACAGGAAGCCACTGTGAATACAGAATATTGAGAGACAGAATGATTTTCTTCAGGCAAAGTTAACAGACAATGATGCATTTTATCTCCCTATTGGCTTAATCTTTACTAACACATCACATTAAAAAACAACAACAAACAAACAACTGGGCTAAACTCAGAGAAAGAAGGAGTGAAACTTGGTGGAAGAGATATCAATAACTTAAGATATGCAGATGACACCATCTTACTGGCAAAAAGTAGCAACGATTTGAAATGACTTGTAAATGAAAAAAGTGGTAAAGCAGGAGTGCATTTGAACAGCAAAAAGACAAGAATCATAACCGCAGAAGGAATACACGATATCAACATAGACAATAGAGACAGAGAAATTCTTAATGGAGACAGCAACCAAGAAATCAAGAGAAGGCTGAGACTCGGAAGGGCAGCAGTGGAAGAATTAGGAAAGGTTATCAAGTGCAAAGATGTGTCATTAGAGACCAAGGCCAAGATGATACTCACCCTCATATTCCCAGTTATTATATATGAATGTGAAAGTTGGACAGTGAGGAAGGCTGAAAAATATGGTGTTGGAGAGGAGCTCTATGGATACCCTGGATAAACAGAAAGATGAACAAGTGGGTCCTAGAACAAATGTAGCCTGAGACATTGTTGGAGGCAGAAGTGACAAAGAGAATAATGCTGGGAAAAATAGAAGACAGCAGGAAACATAATGTAAATCCAAACATAAAATGGATTGACTCTGTAAAAGAAGACATAGGCATGAGTGTGTAGGAGCTGAGCAGGGTGTAGAAGATAGGACATTGTAGACCTCATTCATTCACAAGGTCACCAAGAGTCTGAGCCTACTCAATGGGAGGTAACACACACAATATTTTCCTCGCTATAATAGCTTCATGAGTTTTTGCTATCTTGTTCATTGTCGTATCCCTAGCCACTGATGTAATTCATGGCACATAATAAAGAAGCAACTAAAACAGGTTTAATAAATGAATGAATTCATTAATGCAAAAGTATCTATTGAGTAAGGTTCACTCACCTTGTTTTAATGTGGGTTATAGTACAAAGCTACACACTACAAATTCTAGAGGATATAGTAAGTCGTGGTAGCCTCTGATTTCTCCTTTGTAAATGGTTTTAGAAATGATCTGTCTATGACTTCTATCACCCAAGTAGAGGCTAGGATTTATTTAGCCTATTGAACCAACTTGCTTTGTACCAGAGTATGGGTGTGCTGCTTTTGTCCTCTCTAACGTTTCAAGAGCTCAAAAATAGTTTCTAGATAGGTCTTGTAAATCAGCTCCCAATCCTTTGCAGTGGAGTATAGGCTCACCACCTTTCCAGCTTTTTCCAGTCCGGTTTCTATTTCAAATCTTGAAGCCTCACACAGTTTGTGTGGAAACAACTACTTCTTGCTTTAGAAATCTCTTAGGCTACACTTAAGCATTTGCTCAAAAAACAGACTTTAAAAACTTATTATCTATCACTTCATTTCCAAAAAAAAAAAAAGTGTTGCTTCCTTTCAATACTGTGGTCCTTGTTCTACCTGTTAATGAAAATGAAGACAATACCACAGCCTTCTTCTGTGCCAGGCTGAGTTCTGTGTCTGAATTCCCTCTGCATAACTTGTCTTTTCACTCTTTGTTATGGCATTGAAAACATTATAAGTACCCCTCTCACATTTTACAAACCTTTTTTTTTTAATTCTGAAACAGGGAAGTTGCAAAACAGTGCAGAAAGTCCTGTGTCTTCTTCATGAAGTTTCCACCAATGATAACATCTTCCATAATCACGGTAACAATTGACACCATATTCATAACTGAACTACAGACCATATTCAAAATTTGCCAGTTTTCACATGCACTCATTTGTGTGTGTGTGTGTGTGTGTGTGTGGTTCTGACATTTCACAACTTGTATAACCACCAGCACAATTAAGATGTGGGTTTGTTCCAACACCACATAGAAATCCCTAATGCTCCCCCTATAAAGTTATGCCCCCCTCTTCCCTCCTGACAACACTCATATGTTCTTCATTTCTATAATTTTGGCACATTGAGAATGTTAAATAAACAGGATCATATAGTACACAACATCTTAGGATTGGCTTTTTCTAAAAGTAAATTTTCTATTTAAGAGCCATCCAAGTGGTTGCATGAATCAATAATGTGCTTTCTTTTTGTTTGTTTATTTGTTAGTTTGTTCAGAATATACCAATTCACGGATTTATGAGAGTTTGCTTAGCCATGCACCATATGAAGGACATTTAGGTTGTTTCCAGATTTGAGCTATTAAAAACAAAGCTGCTATTTTACTTTTTATAAATGAGGCTGAACATTTTTTAACAAGGTTTATGTGTGAAACTTTTTAGTGCTCTGTGATTATACTCAGAGTGGAAATGGTAAGGCATACAAAAAATGCATTCTTAACTTGATAAAAACACTGCCAAACTGTTTTCTAAGGTAGTTGTACCATTTTGCATTCTCATCAGCAATAAATGAGAGGTCATTTATTCTTCATCTTTAATAGCACTTCGTACTGTCAGGCTTTCTTTTAATGTTAGCTATTTTGACAGGCAAGTGCCCCATATAAAAATAGTCACTTTTTTTTTCTTGAATATAAGATAAAATACACTTCCCCACTGGGCAGAGCCATAATACTTCCAGTGTAACACAATTAAACAAGCCTCCAATAAGCTATGGCAGGGGAACCTTATGTTTTCATACTACTATTATATGGATATGGGTATCATGGACACTTTGCAAAATAGAGGGAATGAAAAGGAGAAAATACTAGGTAGAGTGCATTATAAAGGAAGGACACATATAACATTGAAATGATGAGATTTAGGATGACTCCAAGATTATTACACTAGAAATAAGAAAGTCAGGATTAAAAGCAGGCCTAGTGTAAATAGTGTAGTTGTGGTAATAACATCAACAAGCATTACTAACATATGGCTGTGCTGAGTTTTATTTGGATCCCATGATCCTCACCCTAACCCAGTGGTCAGCAAACCGCGGCTCGCGAGCAACATGTGGCTCTTTGGCCCCTTGAGTGTGGCTCTTCCACAAAATACCACATGCGGGCGCGCACGTACAGTGCGATTGAAACTTCGTGGCCCATGTGCAGAAGTCGGTTTTTGGCCTGGGTGAGTCTATTATGAAGAAGTGGCGTTAGAAGAAGTGTGTGTGTGTGTGGGGGGGGTCAGTTGGGTGATGGGAGACACGGTGCAGGCAGGCCGCGGGATACACAGCGCGGGGGAGGTACATTGTTTTGAGGTACATTCGCTAAGGTCGACCCCTTCCAACTCTCCCATCCACACTCGTCTAACGAGTGTGGATGGGAGAGTTGGAAGGGGTCGACCTCAGCAAACATACCTCAATCAGATTGAGGACGTTTTTAGCAAAGACCAGCTTAGGAGTACCCTAATTAGTTAATAACAATGTACCTACCTATGTAGTTTAAGTTTAAAAAATTTGTCTCTCAAAAGAAATTTCAATCGTACTGTTGATATTTGGCTCTGTTGACTAATGAGTTTGCTGACCAGTGCCCTAACCCATGACACAAGAATAGTCAGCTTCACCCACAGACAAGGAAACAAGCTAAGAGCAGTTAGGAACATATCTAAGATCAGAAAGTGAGGGGAATTCTAATTTCATCTGTGAAATAGAACAACCATACTATCAATATAGTTATTAAAATATTCTTTTTTTTAATATTTTATTGAGTTTTTACAGAGAGGAAGGGAGAGAGATAGAGAGCTAGAAACATCGATGAGAGAGAAACATCGATCAGCTGCCTCCTGCACACTCCCCACTGGAGATGTGCCCGCAACCCAGGTACATGCCCTTGACCGGAATCGAACCCGGGATCCCTCGGTCCCCAGGCCGACGCTCTATCCACTGAGCCAAACCGGTTTCGGCAGTTATTAAAATATTCAAGTAAGCGATATCCATAAGCTTTTAAGGGCTATATAATGTTATCTAGTATTGTTTTGTCAATAATTCTTCATTAAAAGTTGAATTCACCAAAGAACCCCAGGATTTTAATGATGGGTACATCTTCTATACAGAAAAAGATATATTATCACTCTTTAAATGCTTTTTATATATAAAATAAAATCTCATTGGGCTTAATTCCATGATCTCCCATCAGAACACTTAATTTAAAAAAATGAATATGATAGGAAGCTCAGAAGTCTTAATTTTCTGACAATTATGCATGCATATTAATTTGCATTCAAGAAAATATTGCAGAACCAAAATAATATTTTGTTCCCATTTTTCTAAAAACATCAAGAATGATAAATTTGAATATTTGTGGTAAACACTCAGGAAAATGTCAGAATCATTACTTCTGCAAGACATTGTCTCATTGTCAGCTCTTTGTAATCAGTTTAATTTTTATTGAGGAAAAGCAACAATCACAAATCAGCCTTCCCACATCCTTTGAATTCTTATGGCTGCAAATGAGGCTTCCAGCTGCTTCAATTTCATTTTGCAAAGACACCATGTTGAATCATTAATTACCTAAGAAGGTGCTGCATTCTCATCCCTTCCTGGTAGAAAATATATATAAATCAGATTGGAACCTGAGGCTGTGGAGTCATTTTTTCTTAAAATGCCATCTGCCAAGTTCCACTTCAGAACATCCAGAAATCATTAAAGATGAGGGAAGGAGGGAGGAGGAGAGGGAGGGAAGCATCCAAGTGTCAGGGTGTCTTGTCATAGCAGTCTGTGTTGTCACACCTTCCCCAGTCTTTACCAGCCCCCAACCCACCCCCAGCTTACTGACACAGCCTCCTAACTCCTCTCCCTGTCATCAGTCCTATCCGGCCATTAATCTGGGCAATTAGAGTAGTCACTCCATAATACCCATCTGACCACAATTCTTCTCACGTGCTCTGTAGCCTCATCTCTCAACACCATCCATCTGATAAACTATACTTCCTGAAGTCAACATACCCCTTGTCTTGCTGTTTGGATCACCTCTGCTTGAGGCAAAGTTCAGGACTCGATGTTTTTTCCTCTTCTAAGACCTCCATAACCTTCTCTCTGACCACCAATCGCCACTACTCACCCACCCCAGCCAGTGGACTGAAAACAGTGCCCTGCAAATGAGTGTCCACAAATTTCAATGGTTACCACATGTTGTTACAACTGTCTTTTGGCTTTTGTTCATCTTCTAATAGATTGTGAGATAATTAAGAGCAAAGATCATGTTAAGTCTGCCTTCATAAGGATAGTCTTAAGAATACAGGTGTGTTTGGCAGGGAAAGGCCACCTATGAAGGTATTTCAAATGAAAGAAAGAGGGGAAGAAAGGAAAAAGGAAGAGGAGAAGAAGGAATGGGCAATAAAGAATAAAGGGGTAGAGTGAAGTATAGTGGACTGGCTGACCACTCTAGTACTGATTCTTCTTTCATAAACCAGTTCAATGAGTTGAGTGTCCCAAGCAATATTTTAACTATATAAGCATAAGTTTCTGCATCTTTAAAATGAGATCTAAAGAATCCCTTAGTTCTATTTTAATTTAAAATGGTGTCAGCAGTCCCAGAGTGATGTTACAGGACTTCTGGTGAAGTCAGGCATTCCTTTCCTACCCTGCAAGCTCAGGACCTGCCCCGTCACACCGCCTTCACTTAGATCCACCCAGGCACACACATCTTTCTAAAACCCTGCACGCTAATGCTGTCATTCTGAATGTTCCATTGGTCACCACTGTGAAAGAAACCAACCATTTCAGGCCTTTTTAACACTCTGAACTGTCTAAGCAAGTGAGATCACATCTGGAGAAGACTGGAGTACCCTTGGTGCTTGACATTATACCATATTTCCCCATTCAACAAATACTTATTTGCTTATTTTGTAACTAGTACTATACTGAGCACCAGTAATAGAATTAATAATGAGACCTAATATATTCCCTTCTAAAGCTTTCATTTAGTAGGAAATACACTCAACAAGTACACCCGCCTTGATGATTTGCATAACATGACAGAAAACTCAACTTAAATTGAATAAGCAAAGTAAATATAATGGCTATTAAATAAATATATGCCCATAAGTCCAGTTAAGGTATAGACATTTTTGATGGTCATGATTTGTGGGAGGGTGCCATTGGCATCTAGTGGGTAGAGGCCAGGATGTTGCTAGGCGAGCAACAATGCACAGGACAGCCCCTAACCACAGTGAATTATCCTGCCCGAAATGTCAATAATGCCAAGTTTGAGAAACCTTTTCCTAAACTGACAAAGCCAAAATCAGGGCTAAGGGTTCCATGGGAACTCTAACTTGGGGAGCCCAGTCCCTGATTATCTGAGGCAAGCTCTCCAGAGAAGAGAACAGGGAGTGACAATGAGACCAGGTCTTTTCCCAGCAACCTGGCTGTAGCAGTTTTTAGGAGAATGTGAAATACAGTAAGTCATATCCAGTTCATGATGCTAATCACGATGACTGTATGCTCTTTCCACCCACCCCCTCACCAGCCTCGGGTTCCTCAATGATAAAGTCAAATTGTTGAGCTATTTTTTTTTTTTTTTTCAAAAATCCTTCCCAGTCTGAAAATCTAGAAAGTGATGCAGCTCTCCTAGGACTTTCCGGCTTCTGGGCGGCTCATTTTGGCATTATCATTAAAAACAAACAAACAAACAAACAAAAAACCCCACAGAAGTCTCTCTCTCCTTGGTTAGTAGGTTTTTCTATCAGCCTTGAAACATTGCCCCACTTCAATTTGCAGGCTCTGATGCCAGTCACCACACGTAACTTAGCCACAGACTGTCCCTGGCTGCTATTCACATCAACTCCAGCCTATCTCAGGTCTGGTGGGAGCAAATGCCACTTCTCTCTGCCTGCCAGCCATGTACCTGGCATATTTCTAAAAGGAAGATATTATGCTATGGGAAGAAATGGATGATTTATTATATGAGAGTAATTTTAGTGGAATTAAGTTTTCCCTTTGATATTTAACACATGTAATTATTTTTATTATACCAAGTGCACAAAAGTAGAAAGAGGGGAATGAGACTGTTCATAATGCCACCATCCAGAGGTCACTAAAATAATATTTGGATATAACTCATTATAAGTGATACATAGATTATACTGTAGTTCTATAATCAGCATTGTCCATTAGCAATATATCATGAACATTTTCTAGATCAATTCATATAGACCCACTCTCACCTTTTAAATGGCTGCATGATCTACTTTTCTGGAATATGCAATAATTAATATTAATCCATATTGATGACATTTGAGTTCCTATATTTAGCTATTAAGTGTATGAAAAAAATACCCTTGTATCTACATATTTTTATATTTGTCTAGTCATCTACTTAGGATAAATTGTCATGAAAATAGAAACTTCATGAGAAAATGAGAGACTTAAAGTTCTTGTTCATCTTTTTATCCCATGGTCTTACTATAGGATCTAGTACATAATACAATCTCAATAAATATTTGTTGATTAAATTAAAAATTTAAAATGGAATTATCAAGCCAGAGATCATGCATAGTTTATATTTTAACATACATTGTTAAGATGATACAGAAAAGCCTGGCCAGCATGGCGCAGTGGTTGTAATGAACCAGGAGGTCGCAGTTTGATTCTTGGTCAGGGCATATGCCCAAGTTATGTGCTCAATCCCCAGTGTGGGGTATGTAGGAGACAGTCAATCAATGATTGTCTGTCATCATTGATGTTTCTATCTCTCTCTCCCTCCCCCTTCTTCTCTGAAATCAATAAAAATATATTTTAAAAAGATGATACAGAAAATTTTTTTTTTTATATATTTTATTGATTTTTTACAGAGAGGAAGGGAGAGAGACAGAGAGTCAGAAACATCGATGAGAGAGAAACATCGATCAGCTGCCTCCTGCACATCTACTGGGGATGTGCCCGCAACCCAGGTACATGCCCCCGACCGGAATCGAACCTGGGACCCTTCAGTCTGCAGGCCGACGCTCTATCCACTGAGCCAAACCGGCCTCGGCGATACAGAAAAATTTTATACACATATGCAACCCCATCAATACTTTCCAGAGGTGCCTGTTTTTTCCGTACTCTTGTCAGTATTGGACATTGTCAGTATTTCAGCTGCTGCTAAAATCATAATCAAATAATTATTTCACTTTATTCATCTCTTAGATGCTTCTGATAACAAACTTTTTGCTTATGTTATTTGTCGTGTGTGTGTGTGTGTGTGAATATATATATATATATATATATATATAATATTTTTTGCCCATTATTTTACTGAGATGTTTGAATTTTTTGAATTGGTTAGTAAATACTATTTATATATTAAGGATATTAATTTTAGTTTTGTCATCATATTAAATTTTTTAAATATTTTATTGAATATTTTTTGTTTTTATTTTTCTTTTTTTACAGAGAGGAAGGGAGAGGGATAAAGAGTTAGAAACATCGATGAAAGCGAAAGATCAATCAGCTGCCTCCTGCACATCCCCTACTGGGGATGTGCCCGCAACCAAGGTACATGCCCTTGACCAGAATCGAACCTGGGAGCTTTCAGTCCGCAGGCCGACGCTCTATCCACTGAGCCAAACCGGTTACGGCCATATTAAAATTTGTACTGAGTGCTATTTGTCTTTAACTTTATCATTTTATGTCTTATGCATATATACATACTGTTTGGGCTAAAATATTTAAATCTGTTTCTTCATGATTTGGGGGAGGGTCACACAAAATCAAAAGCCTCCAGAAGCCAAGCAGGTAACAGAAATGTGTAAAGGACTATATATAAGGCCACATAATATTTCATTACTGAGATAAACAAAAAATGGTTAACATTTAGGGCTTCCATTTCAGTTATTTCCTTTCTTTTCTCTTCCTTCCTTCTTTCCTTCTCTCTCTCTCTCTCTCTCTCTCTCTCTCTCTCCCCCCCCTCTTCCTTCCTCCCTCCCTTCCTCCCTTCCTTCCTCCCTTCCTTCCTTCCTTCCTTCCTTCCTTCCTTCCTTCCTTCCTTCCTTCCTTCCTTCCTTCCTTCCTTCCCTCCTTTCTTCCTTTCTTTCTTATCTCTCCTGTTCAAGCTGAATGCATCTGTGGCCAGTTCCTGAGCCAAACACCGTCAGTTTGTGGTGTCTGCTTTCACCACTCCTTGGACTCGTATTGTTTTGTGTGTGAAAAATCTTCTCCACTCCAGGGCTGGAAAGCTCTGCATCTATACGTATGTTTATATCCATACCTGTCTCTATCTGTATCATCTATACCTATATCATCTCCATGTCTTCATGAAGCAGTTTTTAATGCTTATTTCATTTTAGATTCATTCTTTAAATCCATCTGGAATTTATTTTAAAAGAGGGTGTGATAGAATTGATTTTGTTTTTTGCCTCATCACCATTTTCAGATCCCCTCTTTTCTCAGGAATTTCAAGTGACTGATGTCATGACATGTCAAATTTTAATATATACAAAAACCTGTTTATATACATTCTGCTCTTTTCTGTCAATTTACCTGCCTCTATCTTTATCCATGCCACTACCTCTTTATTCTATTTTATATTTCTCCATTGCAGACCTTTGGGTAAAGAAATCTCTGAAGTCACCCTACACAACCCTCCATGACATTATATTTTTTCAGAGTTTATTGGATATAATTATGCATTTATTTTTCCATATAAACAATTGT
Source organism: Myotis yumanensis (assembly GCF_028538775.1). Taxonomy (NCBI): domain Eukaryota; kingdom Metazoa; phylum Chordata; class Mammalia; order Chiroptera; family Vespertilionidae; genus Myotis; species Myotis yumanensis. The sequence goes on along the minus strand of NW_027223752.1, from coordinate 233,491,131 downwards.
CAAATAGAAATTCTGATTGGAATAGAATTAAACTTAAATTTAGGAAGAATTAACATAGTAAATACTGAACTCTTATTATCTAGTACTATTATAATTAAATCAATTATGTTTTCTTTTGTATGCTTGGGTACAATTTTGTAGTTTTCTTCACCAAAGTCAAAGTCTTAGACCTTTATTATTAACTAGAGGCCCAGTGCATGAAATTCGTGCACTCGGGGGGGGGGGGGTTCCCTCAGCCCAGCCTGCACCCTCTCAAAGTCCAGGAGCCCTCAGGGATGTCCAACTGATGGCTTAGCACTGCCGTGGAGGCAGGAGAGGCTCCTGCCACCACTGCTGCACTTGCCAGCCATGAGCCCAGCTTCTGGCTGAGTGGCACTCCCCCTGTGGGAGCGCACTGACCACCAGGGGGCAGCTCCTGCATTGAACATCTGCCCCCGGTGGTCAGTGCACATCACAGCAACCAGTCGTTCTGCCGTTAGGTCGATTTGCATATTAGCCTTTTATTATATAGGATTGGCAACTAGGTAATTTGAAATGTAATTGCTATTTTAAATTTAATATTAATAAATTTTGAACAATGGATCAAGCACTGTTGTTTGCCCGCTCAAAAAGAATACCTGATTTTGTTTCACCCTTTTGCCTTATGGCTCAGAGATCAATCCTGATTTATTTCACCCAAATATGTCAGTTCTTTTCCAATTAATAGTGATTAGATTGAGAGAGGTCTATTACCAAGTTTTAGTCAATGAGTTAAAAGGGACAGGTTCACTAGATGGCCTTTCATGAAAATCCTACAACTCTTAGACATAAATAGTAGGAATTTATTAGTTCTTTATCCACTTAAAGTGACCATTCAGAGTTCTAAGGACAAAGTCAATTAATGAAGATGGTAAAATTGAAAGATGAAAAGAACCTTGGTACTTGATAAAATTGCTGAGATACTCAATGACCAACTCTGGAGCCACACTAACCATAGACATAAACTAATATATATATATATATATATATATATATATATATATATATATATATATTTCTATTGTTCAAGTCAATTAAGTTCAGTTTTCTGTTAGTTGCAGCCAAAATAACCATTGCTGATATAAACAACTACCATGAAGCAGACACAGTGCCACGGGTTAGAAACCAAAGTAAAGTTGACTTAAGTCCTACCCTGTAGGAGTTTTACATCTTTGAGAAGAGTTCACAGTCTGGGTTCTAAATGTAAAAATTAATTCCAATCTTTCAGGCTGTGGTCAACTCCTCTATATCTGATAGATCAATTCCATTTTCTCATGGATTTTTTAATACCTCTTTTATAGTATTGATTCAAGTCTGTCTTATCTTTGTAGTGAATAAATATCCTCCCCACTGGTAGAGAGAAACAAAGTTTTCTGGAAGTGGTTTATAGCTTTAATTTATTTTATTGTGAGTTGGTGAATTCAAATTATACAGTCACATATAACCTATATATAATCACATCCCTAACTATAACTCTGGTCAGATGATTTAATCTTCTGCCTCTGATCACAGGTCAAAAAATATCACAAGTAAATATTTAATAGATGAAAGTCTAGCTACTCTGTAAACAATTGATATTTCTGCTCTTGTTTTATTCCTTCTGGATGCAATGCCACAAGATCATTTTTAAACCAGCTACGTTATCCCTCTGCATGTTGATAAGGCATTAACTCTTTGGTGAATACAAATGGACATTAGGTAGCCTATTATTAAAATTACACATTTCATTCTGTTAAGTTCTTGAAGAAAGTGCACACAGACACTGGTTCCCTTTTGTTTTATCCCTGAGCTTACTCCATCACACACAAGATGGCACATCTGATTTTTAAGGAAACATCTATAGGAGTATAACCCATTTACTGAGTAAAATCATGCCATCTGTCAACATGTAAATCTCTTGAGTTTGGTTCTGATAATGAACAGTGAAACCCCAAACTATCAAAATGAAGAATTTCAAGGATTAAAAATGGCAGAGTAAGTGGATGTTGCATGGATATGCTCCCAGAAACAAACTGGTATTACAACTAAAATATAGAAAAACTTCCTGAATATTCAACGAAAAACTCATAGGAGAGAACTTTGATACCCAAGGATGGAAAGTGAAGACTGCATACAGACTGGTAGGAGGGGCGGAGGTATGAAAGGGCTGGCTGGGCACCCACAGACAGCAATTGAAATCCCAGAGAGATATCTCAGCTGTGGAGGGTTGCCACTGAGAACTCTGGGATCTAATCCCCAAGTTGGACCCCCAGCAGAGGGCACCAAAACTGAGGAGGGTACCTATATAACATCTGGCTGTAAAAAGCAGCAGAGTGCTGTCTTTCAGAGAGTAGCAGCTGAAAATCCAGGCACCCTCTTAAAGGGCCAATGCACAAAATGCCCTGTGGAGCCACCCACCTTGTGCTTCGGCAGAGGGAGGATAAAGTGGACTGGAGCTGTGAGAGCAGAAGTCAAGACTGAGGAATTGGGGGATAGAGCTCAGAAGGCAGACACCCCAAGTTTCCTGGGCTAAGTCATTCCCTCATGCAGTGGAGGACATCTTTCCCACATAGACATTTGCCTTGCCTAGAGGGAAGACAGTTGACACACCCTATTGGAAAACACCTTGCCCTGAGGCTATTTAAGAGATTAAAAATAACAATTAGCCTCCAGGCAGAGGCAACTGCCTCACTCACTTGTGAAAAACCTCTCTCTCACCACACCTGAGATTGATTGTCTAGGGGGCAATTATCTCGGAATCCTATCAGTCTGCATGCAGAGGCACATCTATAGATTTTGAATCTATGCCTGATCTAATTAGTCAGAAACAGCCTTCTACCCTGTTCTGCACTAGAGATTGAGAGGTGTAGAGGATCTAACTAATACATAGTCACAAACCCAAACAGAAAGCCAAAATGAGACAAAGTTACAACCTCCGAATGAAAGAACTAGAAAATTCTCCAAAAGAAGAGATGAATGAAACAGAGATAAGAAATTTATCTGAAACAGAGTTCAGAGTAATGATGGTAAAAATGCTCAACAGCATGAAAAAAAGATATAGTAACTATGAAAAAAGAACAGTCTGAGATAAAGAATGACATAACACAAATAAAGAATACATTAGAAGGAATACACAGCAGATTAGGGGAAGCTGAGGATCAAATCAGTGAATTAGAAGTCAGAGTTGAAAATATCATACAATCAGAGAACCAAAAAGAAAAAATGATTAAAAAACAGGAGGAAAGCTTAACGGAGCTGTGGGACAATGTGAAACATCACAATATTAGAAGAACAGGTGTGCCAAAAGAGGCAGAAAGGGAGAAAGGCATACAGAAGGTGTTTGAAGAAATAATGGCAGAAAACTTCCCTAACCTAGTAAAGAAAAAAGTCACACAAATTCAGGTGGCACAGAAAACCCCAAACAAGAAGAACCCAAACAGGCCCACACCCAGACACATCATAATTAAAATGCCAAAAATTAAAGACAAAGAGAGGATCTTCAAGGCAGCAAGAGAAAAGAAAACTGTTACCTACAAAAGAGTTCTCATAAGGCTGACACCTGATTTCTCATCAGAAACTCTACAGGCCAGAAGGAAATGGAATGAAGTACCCAAGGTAATGGAAAGCAAGGATCTGAGACCAAGATTACTATATCCATCAAGGCTATCACTCAAAATAGACAGTCAAATAAAGAGCTTCCCAGACAACAAAAAGGTTAAAGGAGTACATCTCCACCAAGCCAGCATTAAAGGAAATGCTAAAGAGATTGCTGTAATGAGAAGAAATATAGAAAGAAACCTAGCCATATAGAATTAAAATGGCAATAAATAAATACTTATTAATAATAACCCTAAATGTAAATGGACTAAATGTTCCAATAAAAGGCATAGGGTAGCTGAATGTATACAAAAACATGACACAACTATATGCTATCGACAAGAGACCCACCTCAAAAGAAAAGACATACATAGGATGAGAGTGAAGGGATGGGGGAAAAAATGTCCAAGCAAATGGAAAAGGAAAAAAAGCTGGAGTGCCAATACTCATATCCAACAAAATAGACTTTAAAATGAAGGCCATCACAAGAGACAACAAAGGTCACTACATAATACTGAAGGAATCAATCCAACAAGAGGATATAATTCTGGTAAACATATATGCACCCAATATAGGGCCACCTAAATATAAATATATTAAAAAAAAAAAACTTCTATAGGACTTTAACAGAGAGATCAACAACAATACAGTCATAGTAGGGGACTTTAACACCCCTCTGACTTCACTGGATAGATCTTCCAAACAAAAACTTAACAAGGAAACAGAGACTCTAAAGAACACACTGGATCAGATGGATTTAATTGACATTTATAGAACATTTCACCCCAACGCAGCAGAATATACATTCTTCTCAACTGTACATAGATCATTCACAAGGATAGGCCACATGTAAAGACACAAAACAAGTCTCTACAAGATCAAGAAGACTGAAATCACATCAAGCATCTTCTCATATCATAGTGGAATGAAATTAGATATCAACTACAGTAAAAACACCCCAAAACATGCAAACACATGGAGGCTAAATAGCATGTTATTAAACAATGAACAGGTTACCAATGAGATCAAGAAATAAATCAAAAACTTCCTGGAAACAAATAAAAATGAACACACAACAACCCAAAATTTCTGGGACATAGCAATAGCAATCATGAGAAGGAAGTTCATAGCACTATAGGCATATCTCAGAAAACAAGAAAAATCAGCAATAAACTACTTAACCCTACAACTTAAAGAACTAAAGAGGGAAAGACAAGAAAATCCCAAAGTAGAAGGAAGGAAATAATAAAGATTAGAGAAAAAATATATAACATAGAGACAAAAAAAAATCAATGAAACCAAGAGCTGGTTCTTTGAAAGGATGAAAAAAAAATTGATAAACCATTAGCCAGACTCATCAAGAAACAAAGAGAGAGGATACAAATTAATAAAGTAAAAAAAAAAAAAAAAGTGGAGAAGTAACCACTGACACCATAGAAACACAAAGGATTGTAAAAAAATACCATGAACAACTATAGGCCAACAAGCTGGACAATGTGGATGAAATAGACAAATTCCTAGAAAAAGACAATTTCCAAAAACTGAATCAAGAAGAATAAAAAAAAAAACCTGAATAGGCCAATAACAACTGATGAAATAGAAGCAGTAATCAAAAAACTCCCACCAAATAAAGCCCAGGTCCGAACGGCTTCACAGGGGAGTTTTACTAAATGTTCAAAGAAGTAACACTTATATTCCTCAAACTATTTCAGAAAACCCAAGAGGAAGGGACACTTCCAAACTCTCTTTATGAGGCCAGCATTATCCTAATTAAAAAATCAGATAGATACTACAAAGAAAGAATTACAGGCCAATATCCCTGATGAACATAAATGCTAAAATCCTCAACAAATATAAGCAAATCATATCCATCAACATATTAAAAAGATCATACACCCTGACCAAGTGGGACTTATTACTGGGATGCAAGGCTGTTAAAATATTCGCAAATCAATAAATGTGATATATCACATAAACAAATTTAAAGATAAAAATCACATGATCATATCAATAGACACAGAAAAAGCATTTGACAAAATCCATCACCCATTTTGGATAAAAAACTCTCAGCAAAGTGGGAATAGAGGGAGCATATCTCAACATGATAAAGGCCATATATGACAAACCTACAGCCAACGTCATACTCAATGGGCAAAAACTAAAACCATTTCCTCTAAGAACAGGAACAAGACAGGGATTCCCATTCTCACCACTCCTGTTTGACAGAGTCCTGGAGGTGTTAGCCATAGCAATCAGACAAGAAGAAGAAATAAAAGGCATCCAAATTAGAAAAGAAAAAGTAAAACTTTCATTATTCGCAGGTGACATGATATTGTACATAGAAAACCCCAAGACTCCATCAAAAAACTACTAGACTTAATAAGTGAATTCGGCAATGTAGCAGGATACAAAATTAACACATACAGAAATCTATGGCTTTTTATACACCAATAATGAACTCACAGAAAGAGAAACTAAAAAACAAAAAATAAAAAAAATCCCATTTACCATTGCACCAAAAAAATTAAGATACCTAGGAATAAACTTAACTAAGGAGGTAAAAGACCTGTACTCGGAAAACTGCAGGACATTGAAAAAAGAGATAGAAGAAGACATCCTATGAAATAAAAGCATAGTATGCAAATTGTCCCTTCCACCTGGAGTTAGTTCAGAAGTTCGACCAGGGGGTGGGGCTGGCCAGGGGAAGGGAGGGAGTACCCGGCTGGAAGCTGGCAGCTGCTAGGGACCGTACCAGTGCACAGATTTTGTGCACTGGGCCTCTAGTAAACAAATAAAAGAATATAACTTGTTCATGGATTGGTAGAATCAACATCATTAAAATGTCCATACTACCAAAAGCAATCTAAAGATTCAATACAATCCCCATTAACAAACCAACAGAATATTTCACAGACCTAGAACAAACTCTCCAAAAATTCATATAGAACCATAAAAGACCCCAAATAGCCACAGCAATCTTGAGAAAGAAGAACAAAGTTGGAGGGATCGCAATACCAGATATCAAGCTATACTATAAGGCCACTGTTCTCAAAACTGCCTGGTATTGGCACAAGAACAGACATATAGACCAATGAAACAGAACAGAGAACCCAGAAATCAACTCAAGCCATTATGCTCAATTAATATTTGACAAAGGAGGCAAGAGCATACAACGGAGTCAAGACAGTCTCTTCAATAAATGGTGCTGGGAAAATTGGACAGACACATGCAAAAAAATGAAACTAGATCACCAACTTACACCATACACAAAAATAAACTCAAAATGGTTAAAGGACTTAAATATAAGACAGGAAACCATATAAATCTTAGAAGAATCCATAGGCAGCAAAATATTAGACACGTTGTAGCAATATCTTTAGTGATAGAGCTCCTAGGGCAATGGAAACTAAGGAGAAAATAATGGGACTACATTAAAAAAAAAGAAAGAAAGAATAGCTTCTGCACAGCAAAAGAAACCATCAACAAAACAATAAGAAAGCCCACTGCATGGGAGAACATATTTACCAATGTTATCTCTGATAAGGGTTTAATCTCCAAAATTTACAAGGAACTCATACAACCTAACAACAGGAAGATAAACAATACAATCTAAAAAAAGGGTAAAGGACCTAAATAGACACTTTTTGAAAGAGGACCTAAAGAAAGCCAAGAGACATATGAAAACATGCTCAAAGTCACTAATCATGAAAGAGATGCAAATCAAAATGACAATGAGGTACCATCTCACACCTGTCAGAATGGCTTTCATCAAGAAATCAATAAACCAGAAGTGCTGGCCAGAACGTAGAGAAAAAGGAACCCTCTTGCACTGCTGGTGGGAATGCAGACTGGTGCAGCCACTGTGGAAAACAGTATGGAGTTTCCTCAAAAAATTAAAAATGGAAATCCCATTTGACCCAGTAATCCCACTTCCAGGAATATATCCCAAGAAATCAAAAACACCAAGCAGAAAGGACATATGCACCCCTGTGTTTATTGCAGCAAATTTTACAATAGCTAATATTTAGAAACAGCCTGAGTGCACATCAGCAGATGACTAAGTAAAAAAAAATGGTGGTACATCTACACAAGGGAGTACTATGCTGCTATAAAAAAAGAAGGAACTCTTACCATTTGCAACAGCATGGATGAATCTGTTTGGCATTATGCTAAGCGAGAAAAGACAGTCAGAGAAAGGTAAATATCACATGATCTCACTCATTTGTGGAATATAATGAACAACACAAACTGATGAACAAAAATAGAGCCAGAGGGAAGAAATACTTTAAAATATAATAAAATTAATCATGTTATTTACAGATTTTTAATATTTCCTACAACTTTTGTAATATACTGTGTTAGTACAGTTTTGGTAATATTATATTTAAAATCATTTTTCTTGAAATATTAATGATTATTGCATGTAACATTATTATATTTCAAATAGTTTCACTTGAAATATTAATGTTTATTGCATGTAAATGGCTAATTATTTTGTATTACAATTTGGTAAAAGATTTATTTTGTATATTGTAAAAAATAATTCATAAATAAAAGTTTGGAAAACTGGAAAAAAATAGGGACAGCTGAATTGCAAAATGCAATTTATATACTGTAACATCTTACAGGTAAGGGTTTTTTTAAGGCATTGAAGTGGAACTTGCCAATTTTCTTTTTTATTTATAGAACCCATCATCTTTATTTGTTGAGCCACATCAGATCCTCCCTGCCTTACCTGTTTCTCTAACTGCTGGACACTTATTCTGTGAAAATACAAATGATCCCATGCAGGTGCAACCCAAGGCCCTCATCTCTCTGCTCTGTCCTCTTTGCTCCCATCTAGGGGTTTCCTATTGCCTGCTAGGGACCACTAGGTAACCCCACATATTCAGCTTGAAAGTCCAAGGGAGTTGATTTATATTGGGCTAACTTTTGACCCATGGAACACAGGAGCTAGTCGATACACTTCTCTCTCCCCGCATTGTAAATGGACTGTCCTGGGTGTCAAGCAGTGGCCAACATGTCTCTGTGAATTGACTGTTCTAGGGGCCTCATAGAGGTGGAATCATACAGCATCTGCCTTTTGTAACTGGCTTATTTCACTTAGCATAATGTTTTCATTCATCAGTGTGATAGCATGCTTCAGAAACCCCTTTTTAATAAAAAAAAAATGAAGAATTTCTTTGCTCTTCGGGCACAGGAGCAACTGCTAAATCTTACATTGGGAGATCATGTAAGTAAAATAAAACACTAAGGCAAAAAACGTTATGCAAATACTCTACACAGCAAAGGTGGTTTGAACTGAGAGTATGTCTTTTAAGCAGAGATTAATTTGGAGAGTTTGGGTTCTGCAGTTAACTTGCTCATTGCAAAGAGGGAGGTTTGAGGTTCAGATGATCTGGTTGTTTGTCCTAAGTGATCAACACCACTGGAAAATCACCACCTTCTTCCTTCCTTCCTGTGACAGAGCCCTATGCTTGTGAGTCACTTCATTATGTTGCTCCCACAATGACCCCACTCTTTGAGTTTAAGAATACATCATTTTTTGCAAAAAAATTTTCCTTGGTTTCAAAGTTCTATCTTCTGGTGAGTAACTGTAGTTTGAGCCACTCTGTAAAGTGCGTTAAACCTGTCTGCACTTCTCGATCTTACAGACTCTCTCTGACATCCCCTGCTGCTGAACCAGTGCTCAGACACCCCAGGAGGTCACTGATCAAAGTGTCTGCACCTGGAGGTGCCAGGATTTCCTCTGCATGGAGCCCTGGGCCCAGGCCCTCCAAGCAAATTGGATTTTCCCAACTTCTCTCAGCATCTATTTCTGGAAGAAAAATTGATTGTAAGACAATGAAAATCAAAAAGATAGTGGAGGTGTAATCAGCTCCTAGCCTTGTTTCTTCTAGTTTAACTCTGGTCCAGTCTTTTGAACTTGACATGTGATCTGGGTCTTTTCAACTTCCACTCCAGTGCTCTCTAAAGACTCTGGCCATATCTGCCATCCCATCAATGTTCCACTTCTGGTTGCCTTAGGCATAAGAATGTATATTCATTCCTGTTTGGGGGCTATTATATATATACTAGAGGCCCAGTGCACAAATTAATGCATGGATGGGGTCTGGCCAGCCTGCCCTGATGGGGGGCGGGGGGGGGAGCAATTAAGGGTGGGGCCTGCCAGGGGGAGGGGCCATGGGTGCTTGGATGGCAGGCCCCGCCCCCTGGTTGAACAACCAGTTGAACTCCTGGACAAGGGGACAATTTGCATATTAGCCTTTTATTATATATGTATACATATATCCTATATAATAAAAGGGTAATACAAATTGACCCTAATGGCAGAACGACCAGAACAACTACTTGGTCAGCCACTATGAGGCACACTAACCGCCTCTTGGTCCTTCTCCCTGGCCATCAGGCTCCTATCACCTGATGGCAAATGGGGAACCAGAGGTGGGTAGCAGGGGACACAGGAAGCTCCAGGCCAAGGCCCCCACCCCACTGGTCACCCCAGAGGGTGACCTGCAGAAGGGGCAGGGCTGGCTGCAGGCAGCCAAGGAAGATTGCTCTGATGGCAGGCCTAGGGACCGTACCCATGCACGAATTTCATGTGGCAGGCCTCCAGTATATATATATATATACTGGAAGCCTGTTGGACTAAAAGATTCATGCAATAGGCTTTCCCTTCCCCTGGCTGCCGGCACCTGTTTTCCTCCGGCACCTGGGACCCAGGCCTTCACTCTGGCTGGAGCCACCTTCAAGCCTTCGCTGCCCCACCTGGCCGGCCTGAGCCGGGTTGCACAGAGGGCGCCCAGGCGGGCGGGTGGATCACTGCTGCTCCGCCTGGCCGCCCCAGGCCAGGTCGCACATGAGATGCCCAGATGGCGGCCAGGTGGGCCAGCTGATCGCTGCTGCACCACCTGGCTGCCCCGGGTCAGGTCGAACACAGGACACCCACCGCCCCGGGTTGCAGATAGCAGGCCCAGATGGTGGCAGGGCAGGCGGGATGGCGCTGTCCCACCCCACTGCCCCAGGTGGCAAATAGCAGGCCCGGATGGAGGCGGGGCAGGAGGGATGGCACTGTCCCACCCTGCCTGCAGTATGCAAATTCACCGCCATCTTTGTTGGCAGTTAATTTGCATATCATGCTGATTAGCCAATGGAAGGTGTATCAAAGGTACAGTCAATTACCATGTTTGTCTATTATTAGATAGGATATATATTACTCCACCACAAGGGTGATATTTAAATATAAAGATAATTGGTAAGAAATAAACAAGAGGAGAAGCAAGATGGCGGCGATATAGGCAGACGCGTCCCAGGTCTTGTCCCGGAGCAAACGGAGTAAGCAGCTGAAACTAATAACACCCACCCCGAATTGGCAAATTTACTCAGCTGGTGAGACGGTTTGCAGCCGGGAAGGGCAGACCTCCCCTGGAAAGGTTAAAAACCAGGGATCTGGGCAGGAAAGTTTGCCAGACCTGAGCCCAGAGGGTCGGAGGGAGACCGCATGGCAGACAGCCGCGTCTCTTGGGACAGACACAGACCCTGACCAGGGTAAGGAGTTCCGCGGGTTTGCTGGCGCCAGGAGATTTGAGATTTGGATTTTGTGATTGCGGAGAACTGAGACTAAAGGGGGCATCCTGAGGAACTGATCAGACCATGCAGTGCCCATAAGAGAGGAGCGTTTCCCAGACCATGCAGTGCTGGTAAGAGAGGAGCGTTTCCCAGACCGGTAAGAGAGGAGCGTTTCCGCGGCCGGCCGGCGTTTGTCTGTTTCTTTGTTTTCACTGAACCCTGCTCATAGGACAGTTCGGATACAGACACTCACCTGTGCTGAAGAGAGGGTGAAGGTGCAGACGAGGGGAATCTGGGGAGAGGCTGAGGAAAGAGGGGGAGCCGGAGGAGGTGGCAGCGAATTGAGTGCTGAGACCCCCCTGGGCCCAGGACTGGGGCAGCCATTCCTCCAGAGGGTGGAATTCCTCCCCCCAGCCCCCCAGGCAAGGAGCACAGCCACACCCAGATTCCACCCTGTATGAGATAAAGGATTAAAACAAGCTGATTAGTCCCTGGGAGTTACCAGGGTCTGGCCTATAGAGGGATTTTCAGTCCCACCAACAACACAGAGCAGGGTAAGGATTAAAAAAGGATAGAGAAGCTGTATAGCCTCAGAGGCCAACCCAAAAACACTGCCACCCAGAGGCTGAGCCACAAACTGACTCTTAGGGGAATACAAATTAAGGCAGACTGGATCACAAATACGGCCTGCTTTAAAATCAGGACTGTGATTTACAACACGGAGGAACAGTGTAATGCAGGCAAATTCAACACTCTCCTAAATACCTGGCAGGACTAAGGCGAACCAGGCTGAAGAGTAGAAGAACCGAAAGACCATCACTACTGCAAATTTTTTCTTTTTCTTTTTCTTTTTAATTTTTTCACCTTTTTACTAAGAAACCAATTTTTTTTTCTCTTTTTCTTCTTTTTCCATCACCTGATTTTACCCTTTCAATTACCACATTTTTATTTTTAACCAGTATTATTACTGCTACCATTTTACCATTTTTTAAAGTGCCATTTTATTTTCTCTTTATTTTCTTTTGGGATTAGTGTTCTCCATTCTATTTTCATCGTTCCTTTAGCATTAATTTTCCCTATCTCAATTCCACCTCTTTGCTAAAACCCTCTTCCTTACTTTTCCCCTTTTGGTGTCCTGTTTCTCTTACCCTATTCCTGCTCCAGACTTTCCCAATTCCCTCTTTTTACCCCCTGTCTAATTCCACCCTACTTATATATCCTATTTCCAATCTACTGCTCTAAATCCTTATACACCTATTCTTTATCCTTCTTCACTTTCCAAACATTTTTTTCTCTCTTATCTTTCTATTGTTTTCTTGATTGTTGAATATATTGGGCTTTTTTTTTTGTTTTGTTTTGTTTTGTTTTGTGTTTTTTCTTCTTTTTTAGGACTGGTTGTGAGGTTGTTTTTCTTTTTCTTTTTCTTTTTCTTTTTTTTTCTGCTGGTTTTTCCCTTCCCTCCCCCACCCCACCCCGGTTATTTTTGTGCTTCTGTTTTCCCTTACCCCTCTGGATATTATTGGTGGTTTGTAGTTTGCATTCATCTCCAGGGATCTGTTGCTGGAATTTGTTGAGATTAGTGGCAGTTCTATTGGAGTTTGCTCCTCATACCAACAGTCTCTTCCCCGCTTCTACTTCATTCTCTTTTTTCGCTCTCTTTTTTTCCCCCCTCTTTTTTCCCAATTCTATTTTTGCACTCCTTTTTTGTTTTTTTTTCTTTCTTATTTTTCTTTTCTGTTCTCTCTTTTATCTTCTTCTCTTCTTTCTCCCTTATCCCCTAATTCTCTTAATTCGGGTGGTCACCTTTATTTGGGGTTATTAATATTGTGAATATACTTGTGTTCAGTGCCTGGTACGTTGTGCCTTGCTCTGTTGTATTTTGTGCCTTTAAATCAATGCAGCAGATCCAAGCAACAGCAGCCCCCTGATCACCGCAGCCTCCTGATCACCACAGCCTCCTGATCACCACACCCTCTGTCTGTGGAACAGCAGCTGTACGTGAAGCCTCCCCCCACCAGCCAGAAGAGCCAACACAGCTGTGAACAACACCCACCAGAGGAGCTGCTGCCAACTGGAAAGCAGCTGCTACCGCAACCGTCTGAGCAGCAACCACAACCCAAGGAGCCCCTGCCACCCAGGGAGCAGCCACTGAACATCTCAACATCTACATATGTCAGCGAGATCAAACATGGGTAGGCAAAGAAACCCCCAAAGGAAAGAAAAGGAGGACTCGCCAGAAAAGCAGCTAAGTGAGACAGAGATATGCAACATGACGGAAAAAGAATTCAGAATAAGGTTCCTAGAGTACATGCACCAGATGTTCAAGAAGCAAGAAGAAACAGATGAAAAACTCAACTACTTATGCAAGAAGCTAGAAGAAACAGATGAAAAAATCAACAACTTAAGTAAGTCCCAAGAAGAAATGAAGAGTGACATAGCTTCAATAAAAAACTCCATTGAAAGTATCAACAGTAGACTGGGAGAAGCGGAGGACTGAATTAGTGAATTAGAAGACAAGGAAGCAAAACACACTCAAACTGTACGGCAAATGGAGAAAAAAATTAAAAGACAGGAGGAGAGCCTAAGGGAGCTTTGGGACAACATGAAACGAAACAACATACGAATAATAGGGGTGCCAGAACAACAGAAAGATGAACATGGATTAGAAAACCTATTCGAAGAAATAATATCAGAAAACTTCCCTGAGGTGGGGAAGAAAAAAGTCACACAAGCCCAGAGAGTCCCAAACAAGGTGAACCCGAAAAGACCCACACCAAGACACATCATAATTACCATGGCAAATGTTCAGGATAAAGAGAGAATCTTACAGGCTGCAAGAGAGAGACGGAAAGTAACATACAAGGGATCTCCCATTAGATTATCAAATGATTTCTCAACAGAAACACATCAGGCCAGAAAAGAATGGACGGAAATCTACAAAGTGATGCAAAGCAAAGGACTGAATCCAAGAATACTCTATCCAGCAAGGCTATCATTCAAAATTGAAGGGGAAATAAGAAGCTTCACAGACAAAAAAGGGCTAAGGGAGTTTATCACCACCAAGCCAGCCATGCAAGAAATGCTAAAGGGACTGGTGTAAAAAGAAGAAATATCAAGCTCAGAAAGAAAACAGCCACACACACACACACAAAAAAGAAATGGCTACAAACAAATACCTTTCAATAATAACTTTAAATGTAAATGGACTAAATGCTCCAACCAAAAGACATCGAGTGGCTGAATGGATAAAAAACATGACCCATACATCTGCTGTCTACAAGAGACCCACCTCATTAGAAGGGACTCACACAGACTGAAAGTGAAGGGATGGAAAAATATCTTTCACGCAAATGGAAAGGAAAAGAAAGCTGGGGTAGCAATACTTATATCTGACAAAATACATCTCAAAGTGAAGGCCATAACCAGAGATAAGGAAGGCCACTTCATAATACTAAAGGGATCAATACAACAAGAAGATATAACCCTGGTAAACATATATGCACCCAATGCAGGAGCACCCACATACATAAGAAAACTTCTGGAAGATATCAGGGGAGAGATCGACAACAATACAATCATAGTAGGGGACTTTAATACACCACTGACATCACTGGATAAATCCGCTAGACAAAAACTCAGCAAAGAAACAGCAATCCTAAATGACTCACTAGATCAGATGGACTTAATTGACATCTTCAGAACACTTCACCCCACAGCTGCGGAATATACATTCCTCTCAGGTGCTCATGGGACATATTCAAAAATAGACCACATATTGGGTCACAAGCAAAGTCTCCACAAATTCAAGAAGATTGAAATCATAAAAAGCTTCTTCGCAGACCACGATGGTATAATGTTAGAAATAAACTACAATAAAAACAACCCAAAATACTCAAACACTTGGAAGCTGAATAGCATGTTATTAAATATTGATTGGGTTACCGATGACATCAAAGAAGAAATTAAAAACATCCTGGACACTAATGACAATGAAAACACAACAATCCAAAACCTCTGGGACACAATGAAAGCAGTCCTGAGAGGAAAGTTTATAGCTCTACAGGCCTATCTCAAAAAACAAGAAAAAATGGTAGTCAATCATCTAACTCTACAACTCAAAGAATTAGAAAGAGAGCAACAAGAAAACCCCAGAGTGAGCAGAAGGAAGGAGATAATAAAGATTAGAGCAGAAATCAATGAAATAGAGACCAAAAAAACAATACAGAAAATCAATGAAACCAAGAGCTGGTTCTTTGAAAGGATAAACAAGATTGACAAACCCCTAGCCAGGCTCACCAAGAAGCAAAGAGAGAAGTCCCAAATAAACCAAATCAGAAATGATAGAGGCGAAATAACAACAGACCCCACAGAAATAGAAATGATTGTTAAACAATACTACGGGCAACTCTACTCCAACAAACTAGACAACCTGGAGGAAATGGACAAAATCCTAGAAAAATACAACATTCCAAAACTCAATCAGGAAGAATCTAAAAACCTCAATAGGCCAATAACTATGGAAGAAATTGAAGCAGTCATCAGAAAGCTTCCAGCAAACAAAAGCCCAGGGCCAGATGGCTTCACAGGGGAGTTCTACCAAACATTCAAGGAAGAACTAAAACCTACCCTCCTCAGACTACTACAAAAAATTCAAGAGGAAGGAACGCTTCCAAGCTCATTCTATGAAGCCAGCATCACCCTAATACCAAAACCAGGTAAAGACATCACAATGAAAGAGAATTACAGGCCAATATCCCTCATGAACATAGATGCCAAAATCCTCAACAAAATCTTAGCAAATCGGATCCAGCAGTACATCAGAAGGATCATACACCATGACCAAGTAGGATTTATCCCAGAGATGCAAGGATGGTACAACATCCGTAAATCAATAAATGTGATACATCACATAAACAAATTGAAAGAAAAAAACCACATGGTCATATCAATTGATGCAGAAAAAGCATTCGACAAAATCCAACACCCATTTTTGATAAAAACTCTCAGAAAGGTGGGAATAGAAGGATCATACCTCAACATAATAAAAGCCATATATGACAGGCCCACAGCCAACATCATACTCAATGGACAAAAACTAACACCATTTCCCCTAAGAACAGGAACAAGACAGGGATGCCCACTCTCACCACTCCTGTTCAACATAGTACTGGAAGTATTAGCCATTGCAATTAGGCAAGAAGAAGAAATAAAAGGCATCCTAATTGGAAAAGAGGAAGTAAAACTGTCCTTATTTGCAGATGACATGATATTATACATACAAAACCCTAGAGACTCCATCAAAAAGCTACTAGACTTAATACATGAATTTGGCAATGTAGCAGGATACAAAATTAACCCCAAGAAATCTGAGGCATTTCTATACACCAATAGTGAACTTTCAGAAAGGGAGATCAGAAAAACAATCCCATTTACCATCGCACCAAAAAAATTAAGATACCTAGGAATAAACTTAACTAAAGAGGTTAAAGACCTCTACTCAGAAAACTACAGGACGTTGAAAAAAGAGATAGAGGAAGACATAAACAGATGGAAGAACATACCATGTTCTTGGATTGGTAGAATCAACATCATTAAAATGTCCATACTACCCAAAGCAATCTATACATTCAACGCACTTCCCATTAAAATACCAATGGCCTTCTTCAAAGATCTAGAACGAACTCTCCAAAAATTCATCTGGAATAAAAAAAGACCCCGAATAGCTGCAACGATCCTGAGAAAGAACAAAGTAGGTGGGATCTCAATGCCAGATATCAAGCTGTATTACAAAGCCACTGTTCTCAAAACTGCCTGGTACTGGCACAAGAACAGACATATAGATCAGTGGAATAGAATAGAGAGTCCAGAAATTAGCCCAAACCAATATGCTCAATTAATTTTTGACAAAGGAGGCATGAACATACAATGGAGCCAAGATAGTCTCTTCAATAAATGGTGTTGGGAAAATTGGACAGACATATGCAAGAAAATGAAACTAGAGCACCAACTTACACCATACACAAGAATAAACTCAAAATGGATAAAGGACTTAAATGTACGACAGGAAACCATAAAAATTCTAGAAGAATACAAAGGCAACAAAATCTCAGACATATGCCAAAACAATTTCTTCACTGATACAGCTCCTAGGGCAGTTGAAACTAAAGAGAAAATGAACAAATGGGACTACATCAAAATAAAAAGCTTCTGCACAGCAAAAGAAACCATCAACAAAACAACAAGAAAACCCACCTCGTGGGAAAACATATTTGCCAACGTCATATCTGATAAGGGCTTAATCTCCAAAATTTATAGGGAACTCATACAACTTAACAAAAAGAAGATAAACAATCCAATCAAAAAATGGGCAAAGGATCTAAATAGACACCTTTCAAAAGAGGACATTCAGAAAGCCAAGAGACATATGAAAACATGCTCAAAGTCACTAATCATCCGAGAGATGCAAATCAAAACAACAATGAGGTACCATCTCACACCTGTCAGAATGGCCATCATCAACAAATCAACAAACGACAAGTGCTGGAGAGGATGTGGAGAAAAAGGAACACTTGTGCACTGCTGGTGGGAATGCAGACTGGTCCAGCCACTATGGAAGGCAGTATGGAGGTTCCTCAAAAAATTGGAAATGGAACTCCCATTTGACCCTGTGATCCCACTTCTAGGAATATATCCCAAGAAACCAGAAACACCAATCAGAAAGGATATATGCACCCAGATGTTCATAGCAGCACAATTCACCATAGCTAAGATCTGGAAACAGCCTAAGTGCCCATCAGTAGATGAATGGATTAGAAAACTGTGGTACATCTACACGATGGAATACTATGCTGCTGTTAAAAAGAAGGAACTCCTACCATTTGCAACATCATGGATGGAACTGGAGAGCATTATGCTAAGTGAAACAAGCCAGTCAATGAAGGAAAAATACCACATGATCTCACTCATTCATGGATAATAAAGACCATTACAAACTTTTGAACAATAATAGATACAGAGGCAGAGCTGCCTCAAACTGATTGTCAAACTGCAGTGGGAAGGCCAGAGAGAGTTGGGGGGCAGGAGGGAGGGGAGTAAGAGATCAACCGAAGGACTTGTATGCATGCATATAAGCATAACTAATGGACATAAGACACTGGGGGGTAAGGGAGGGTAGGGGTTTGTCAAGGGCGGGGGGGAAAAAAGGACACTTATGTAATACCCTTTGTAATACTTTAAGCGAAAAATAAAAAAATAATAAAAAAAAGAAATAAACAAGAAAGGTGATGGAAAATTTCCAGGAATGAGGTTGATGAACCTTCAGGTTCATGTCCTCACCAGAGGTCATCTCTGTGGGAGTATATTGCTCAGGCTAGTTATATCAACTGGCTTTAGTACACATGAATATAGCAAAGGTCAGAAGTAGCAATGGCTCATTTTGCAAAAGTAATCTTAATCCCACTTCTATGATACTGCAGTCTGTCTTCTTCAAGAGTTCCCTCATTGATACCTTCTTGTCACAGACAAATTGTATCTTTAAGTGACATCAGGGGAACTTTTGGTATATAGCCAGATATCTAAACTCTACCTTTTGAAGGGAAGGGATATGAGAAACAGGTTGTATAGTTTAACTCTATACAGAGCTGGGGTTTGGTTCCTGGGGGCCAGACCTGGATTATAAAGCGTGCCTATGGCATCCAGGAGTAAACACAGGAAGAAAGCCATCTGCAAGCCAAGGAGAGAGGTCTGGACAGGGGCTTTCTCTATATCTTCACAAGGAATCAACACTGATTCCCTATTGGTCTCAAGGTGATACCAACACCTTGATCTCAGACTTCTGCCCTCCAGAACTGTCAGATAATAGTTCTGTTGTTTAAGTGACTCAGTTTGTGGTAATTTTTAAGAACAGTCCTAGGAAACCAATACAGCTAACTGTTAGTTTCCCTGCACATGGGCCTCTCCGTGGAAGGATTTGCACTTCCCCACAGTATTAGCTGTGTGTTTCAAGTGTGAGCATTCCTGGAGCAAGAAAGCAGAAACTGCCAGTTTCTTCCAGCTTGGGTCCAGCCACTATCACCATGTCATTGCCTCTCTAGTTTATTGCTCAAAAATCAAGAGGCCAGATTTATTATTTTGGGAAACAAACATAAAATAATTTTGAGGCTATGTGTAACCGTTATCTCAAGCATTGAGACCAGGAAGGAAAGTCAAAGGTGGAACATTTTTGTTATGCCCTGTAAAAGATGACAGGTAACACTGGTAGAGTACATACCATGCCCTAGACCCTGCACTCCATGCTTGTTATCTTTTTACTCTGCCCCTGACCCCGTAATGTATACTAATATGTTGTTGTGATAGTTTTACAGTTTGAAATCAGAAAAATCTAACATCATATAGTTAATGACAAAACTGTCATTTGGAACCAAAATGTCTGACTTCTGCACCTGCACTTCTAGCCACTGCGATACCACTACACGGGTCTTTCAAAATGGTTAGAGAGGAGGTACTATTTGGAGATAATTCTGAACTGAGGCCTTCAAACACATACCTGCTGTTTTCCAAGCTTCTCCTCTGAAACATGTTACCCAGATCCTTCAGTTTAAGAAGGAAATAAAACCCAATCCCCCTACTTTCATTTTTCCATAAAGGATAGGATGGAATCTAACAAGTTCCATAAAAGTCCCATAGACTAAAAGAGGACAGATATAGACCAGAGCAAACAGTTTGTTACTCCAAGAATAAACTCAAGTGCGTTGAGTTTATAGACAGTGGTAGGAGAACAAATCAATTTAACTCTGTATCCCATCATTCTTTACAGGTTTGTAACAAGGTGTACTTTGTTAGATTTTAATCTGCCTACATTTGAGACAGAAAAGCTCTCCACAATCATCTTTTAATGGCATCGCAATTTATAGACAGTAACTAATTTCAAACTTCATAGCACTTGGCTTTTATGATTATTTCAAATCATTTAAATGCAAATGAATATCAAGAGAGAGAAAACATCAAATGCCCTTGAGTGGCAACATGCGATAGAACAGCGTGCAGAAGCCACCAAAGGAATCTGAAGCAGCAGTTGGATAGGGTTGAAAGTAATGCTACATAAAAGTGTTTGCCTAAATCCAATTTACATTCTATTCCACATTATATTCTATTTATACTTTTTTTTTCAGTTTACTATGACTTATTTACTTAATCCTTCTTCTGAAATCCTATCCACTTTTCATTTTAAAGCTAAAATTTGAGTCAGTAAAAGGAAGGATGACAATGCAACATCCTTCCAAAATAATCAAAGACTCTCAGATACCTCTTGCTTCTCCACACTTTACAATTAATGATGTTACCACATGGTGTAGCCCAACATTTTCATGCACACACAAACTATTGCTCTTATTTCAATCTGAGCTAGTGTTTGCCTGCTGATCAAGTAATATTTCCTGCACAGAATTGCTAAGGAAAAATATGCATGTGATATTAGAACACAGAAGTCCGGCCCCTATATGAAAATATCCTACTTTGATAGTTCACAAAAGAATTGCAACTATCATAGCAGAGTTTATTTAGAGAAAAACTGTGCATGATAATATGCTCTTCAAAGAAGAAGAAATATGATACTTAATTTCTTCACTCTACCTAGTATATTCCAAGCTCTGGGTTAGGAATTGAGAGTATAAGCATTATCTCTGGTCTCTACAAGTTCAAAATATAATAAAAATATGTAATTAAAAAGCTATATATTTAAGAGCTATGCAGAAAAGCACTCTACAGTTTTTATTGATTTCAGAGAGGAAGGGAGAGGGGGAGAGACTGAAAACATCAATGATGAGAGAGAA
This sequence comes from Myotis yumanensis, assembly GCF_028538775.1. NCBI lineage: Eukaryota > Metazoa > Chordata > Mammalia > Chiroptera > Vespertilionidae > Myotis > Myotis yumanensis. The sequence goes on along the minus strand of NW_027223752.1, from coordinate 233,470,138 downwards.
TCATTGATCAGCTTCCTCTTGCATGCCCCCTACTGAAGATTAAGCCCACACCCCTAGCATGTGTCCTGACGAGGGAATCAAACCTTGACCTCCTGGTTCATAAGTCAATGCTCAACCACTGAGCCACACAGGCCAGGCACAATGACCATCTTTGAGTCTTAAATAATATGTAGGTAAAGGATGGGGTAGATAATGTGGCAGATATTACAGAGAACAGCTTGAATAGGTTAGTCCTTGGGGCTTTCCCTTTACAGTACTTACCAAATCTAACTTTTAATTGTTTTTAATTAATGTCCCCTTCTAGAGTGGAAGGTCCATACAAACAAAGACTATAGCTTCCCTGCTCAATACCATATCTTAGCACAAAACCCAGGACATAGTAAGAACTCCATAAATATTTGCTAAATATAAGCACCAAAGTGAAAATTCCTTTCCATAATTTGAATCACCATTCTCACTATTGGCTTTCATACTACACACGTGATCTCATGTCTACTCCTTTCCTAACTATGCTCAACCCCACTTCTCCACATTATCATATCCTAGTCCTTCTGTTTGGACCACAATTCTCTCTCTTATCTATGAGGTCCTTCAAGAGCTACTTTAATGATTTGCTTCTATTATAAGAACTGACCTGACAATAATACCTCCAATGTTCTCTATAGCTCTGGATTTATATAACATGAGTTATTATTTTCATACCTTTCAGCATAAAATTAGTATGTTTGTGGTTTCACAAAATGTGAGTTTGTGTGTCCTTGAATGCAAAGACCATTAAATCTTCTATGCTTATTCTCCACTTTTTAGAACAGAATATTCAAGCCTGGTAGCCCCTAATGATCACCTTAACACTAAACACTGCTGTCAATTTTCTAGAGAAGCTAAATGAATGGTCATGAAGTGGTCCACTCAGCATCAAAGAGCAGGTGCACAGAGCAGGACCCAGTATTCATTCTCCCCATTCTAGTCTATTCTCATTTTTCTTCTACATGTTGCCATTCTTAGATGCACTATAATGAATCCTATGAAAGACAAGAATTTGAACAGTCAAAATCCATAGCTCTTCAACATGAGTAACTTCTCTTTCCTGCAGCTCTATCTTCTCACCTCCAAACTCTATGAGTTCAAAATATAATAAAAAGATAGAAAAGTCTGGATTACGGTACATTCTCAATCCCCTCAAAACCCCGGAGGTTCAATTTTCATTTTCTGAGTCAATGGTTTCTGCCACCAAGGGAAAAGCATTAAAAATTCTGAATTTTAAAATTGAACATTGTGATACATGACATAATATACTTCTAACCCTCATATTTCATTCTAATCACCTTTTACATTAACTTGTGTCCAAAGTGAACTAGGAAGAGAATACCATATGTAAATATCACTCCTCATCTTTTCCAAGGAGCTTAAAATTCAATTAGATAGACTGACAAGTGAGGTGACAATTACAGGGAGAAAATGAGTCATCAACTCAGGAACATAGACCCAGCCCAGGGACAGGTTCAGTGAGTGCTATGAATCTATGAACACAAACCCCATTCACTAATAGGACCAGAATTTCAGGAAAGGTTCCAAAACAGTGCTTGAAAAAGATGGTAAAAGATTAGTCAGATACTGAAAGTGGTCCACTTGAGGCCACAGGATGTGACCGGTGGTATATAATAACCATTATGTGCATAGACTTTGAGGTCATTGAGATCTGGATTAATCTGGACTCCACAGCTTCTATGTGCAACCTGGATCAAGTGATTTAACAACCATAAGTCTCTGTACAGTCATCTTCAGGCAAAGGTAAATAAAATATTTTCCTCGTGTGTGTGTTTTTGTGTGTGTGTGTGTGGCTTTAGTTGTATGATTTGTGAAGCTCCCGGGGCATAGCAAGTGCTCAATAAAGTTAATATAACAGAAGATCAATATTTATTAAATTGAATTCACACAGTTTTAGAAAGGTATATTGCTAACACAATTGCCTCAAATTCTTTCTGGAAGTCAGAGATCATAAATAAGCCACAAAGCCTGGAGATAGAACGGAACAAGAAAAAGAAGTTGAATAATAATCGTCACTAATATTTGCAAAGTGTTTTAAAAAAAACTCTTCTGTGCTTATCTCACTGGATAGTCTCAGCAGTTCTTGAGGTGGGCAGAAAGGGGGTTGTGTTTCCCATTTTGGTGATGAGGACATTAGGTGACTTGTTTGCAGTCAGTTACTTACAGAAATGTGGAGCTGGTTATCATACCCAAGGTTTCTAAATCCCCAACTTTTCTGAAGTAAATATTCTCAAAGTTGTGTCAAGAGATTTTCAAGTAAAGAACAAAGGTTGAATTTTAACAGAAGTCAATAGGGGTTATATAAATCATATGATAATATATATAGGAGTGGGTTGATGAATTATAAGAAGGTGATAAGTGTGGGATAAGTTGACATAAGTGTGGGTCTAGACGAGAAATAAGAAAAATAGCAAAAGAAGAAATTTCATGGAAGTCCATTCCATGGAAAGGAACACTTGGTTGTGGTCTCACTGTGTGGGCTAGGACTTTTAACTTCCATTTTGTAGTGTTGTTATACAGATGTGAGTACCACCTAACACCTTCTCCAGAAAAAGGCTCTCTTTCCTGACTTGGGAAAATGTCTTCGTATAGGACAGACACAGTTTCAGGAACTAGAGGTACAGAAATGAGAAGCTAACTCTGTTAGGGTTATCAAGACCTAGTCGGGGAGCCAAATAAGAAGGAAGGCTCCAGATCAGTAGTAGTAAAAACTGAAAACAAAACAAAAACAAACAAACAATAACAGGAGGTATGAGAAGAAAGAGGACTCCAAGGTTAAAGAAGAGAGCACAGTCCATGGAAGAGCATTGTGGTGTTGGGCAAGTTTATCAAGGTTCTCTGTGGGTATCCTAGTCTGTGTCAGGAAAGCCACTAAACTAGAGATATTCTTGTACCTGCTCCACTCTCTGCTCCTTCTAAAGATACCTTCTCCATTCATGGTAAGGAACAGCCACTATATCTTTCCCCACATGGCCTGACCTCAGCTAGCCACAGCCAATTGGACCTATGGGCAGAAAAATCAGACATCTGAAATATGACCTGTGGACTAAAATGAAAAGATGTCTCACTCATTAATTTAAAAAATGAAATACAGAGGGACCAAAATAGTGAGTGATATGAACAAAAGCCAAAAGGATATATTGAGAATTACCAGAAGAAAGAGTCAGATATGGGGGGAGATAGGAGGACAAAGACATAAGAAACACAAAGTTAGCAGGGAGAGGGAAGCAAGAAGAATCAAAGACAGTCAGCTGGTAGAGAGAGAAAAGTAAAGATAAAAACAAAGGAAAACGTCAATAATAAAACAGAGTGCAAATAGCCCAGAAAGTTCTGCATCATTATTCCTGACAGTTTTCTAACTGGAGCCTATATGTGAGGTCTAGACTTACTACAAAAAAGTTCATTCATGATGCCATGTTACCAAAATACAAATTTAAAATAAACCAATGGAGAAGAGCAAGTATTTGAAACATTTGATATATTTGAAACACATGATAACTAATTTGTTTCTGAGCTGTCTGGCAGTCAGAGCAGAAAGGGAAAGATACTAGGTTACCAGATTTCATTAGCACAGACAGAAAAATCCCCAGTTGCCCAGCCATGACAAAGTTTTGCTCTCTCAAACTTCAAAATGAATTTCCAACTGGATTATTTTCCTGGCCTCTTTCAGTGAAATGAATGACTCCACCCTCCATGATAATTTCACAGCAAATGAAGCAATGGTTTTGAAATAATGCAATGTTTTAAAACACCACTATTTGAAAAGAGTCCTGAAAGGGACTCAGATGGCCTGGCTATGTAGCCATCTGGTCACTCTAACTGGAACTCAGCACACTCTGAAATGGGGCCAAACTCGGGCCTCATCTCTTCCACTGTTAAATTAACATGGAATGGATCATTTAGACCTCAACCTATAAACAGCAATAGATTCCCCTTGCTAAATGTCCTAGCAAACATTCTTTTTCATTCATTATGGAAGTTACACTCTGGAAGCTGGCCACCCTAGAAGACTATAAGCTCTTGGAAGGAAGCATTACTTCCTTCTATATCCCCAGGCTTGCCCCTGGGCCATGCATCCAGAAGGTGTTTCATAAATAAATGATGAATGATTGACTATGGGAATGAATGACCCAAGAATTAGTCAGAAATTAAATCCTATGATATAGGCTCTAAATGCCATGTTATTAGAGACTTAAACAGGATGGTGAGACTATTAAAAGTAGAGAGAGCAGGGATGTAGTGAATGATGAGGAGAAAAGGGGTAACAGAGTGAAGAGAGGTCAAAGGCAAGAAGAACCAAGACAAGGCTCTTGATAAGGAGGAAAAACCCATATACATCCTTTTAATTGTTTTTCTCAATTCTGTGAAACCTGAATTATAACTCATGTCATACATACATAAAGAGACTACTAGCCAAAGGGTCTAAGTATGATAAATTCAGTGGGTTAAGTTGAAGATATGAGGACTAGATTGTTAAAGTTTGCCCAAGGAGGCTCAGAATCTTGCTACTGGTATAGCTATCTCAGGATCACATGGCTCATTTGCCCATTTTGTAGACAAAGATAAAAGGACCAAGTAGATCTCATCGGTTGCCCAAGTCTGCCCAAATGTCTGTTTAGTGTTTCAAATGTCTTTTTAAATGATTGATTGTCTTCAATTTTCTTGCATGAAATCCCTTGGGAGGTTGTGGGACCCATGGAAGAAACTGATTTGGATGGGAGTGCCAAAGGCATAGGGGGTTGCTATTTCACTTACTGCATCTTCTTTTCAGAGTGACCATGCCAATCCTGAATTCCAGGGCCCAGTGGATGTAATTAGCCTCTCCCTCTATTTAACCCTTGCAACTGACCTTGAAGAAAAAAGCTGGGGAAAGCCAAAGGTCAGATGAGCTAAAGACCGGGACAACCGTAACCTTTTACAAGGGTGATCAGATTGTACAGAGCTTTGTAAGGAGAAATGACTTGTCTTGTAAAGCTCAGCTACTCCTCTCAGCATGGAAAGCTTAGTGAAGGCTGAAAGGGCCCAGAATCGTTGGGCATCAGTGAGCCAGTTGGCTGCCCCACACTGACACCCTGCTGAAGCCACAACTGGGGGCCTGAGAGCACAGACCTTCACTTCTCCCAGCTCAATACAGTGGCATTCAAGATGATAAATACTAAGCATTATGCCTGGAAACAGCAACCCCATCTGTTGGGTGGTGTGCCATTTATGAGAATGGGTAATGTGCTATATGCTGAAATAATTGCATTTTTAACCCATGGAAAATACAATTATTTCAGCATATAGCACATTACTACCCATTCGCATAAATTAAAGTTCAGGAATCTTTGGCATTTTGTATGCAATGAATTTGTTTTTTCAAGCAAAGGCTTATTACAAGCGATGATATATCAAAAGCAATGAATGCTGTTATCTGAAACAGAGGGGGGACTAGAACTTTCCTTTAAGCCCCCTTATCCCCACAACTGCCTCAGAAGCACCTCTAATGGACTTAATTTAAAAACTATGGATGTAGTGAAAAGAACCCCAACAGCATCTCTGCTTGTGTCTGCCCCACTGTATTATCACCTTCCAAAGGCACAAGTCACATCTGATTTTGCTCAATGTGGCATCACCAGCAGCTGGCCCAGGGCTCAAGACAGTGTGTGGGAACATGCTTTGTAAATTCTAAAAAATAGAATAAATAAAAGATAAAAGGTAACAGCTAGAAGGGAGTGGTCTCGAGTCATTCATCAGAATGTATTTTCAGGAAGCAATTATGTTCAGTCGAGTTGAAAGTGTTTTCTCGGCAAGTTCACTGGCTCCCAACAAACAAACAGAGAATTATTGTTTGACTGATGCCTGACAGACACTCGAAATGACTGCCAAGCCTATTGTTGCTTGTCATCATTTTTGAAACACCCATCGCTCTCTCCAGCTCCATGTTCCACAACTCATTGTTTGTGAGGCAGCCATTGTCTCAAGATCTCTGTCTCACACACCTGCTTTAACTCCTTTCAAACTGCCACATAGCAGCTGAGTGTAATTGCACTTTCATCTTCCTTAGGTATCATGTCTAGAGAAAAATCTGCGGTGGGCCTATTCTTCTGATTAGATGGGCACACCGGCAGGAAAATAAATGGAGCCTCTGTCTTTCTGTGAAATCCAATATTTCACTATGTACTATTTGACACAGCTAGGGCTGCATTGATCAGAATTGGACCACTATAGCTCAGCAAGAGAACATTCCCTGTTATTATGTTGTGTGAATAGAGAAAGATTTAAAGGCCCAAGGCATAAACAGTCTTGAGTCTTCATTTCTAGCTCATCGACATGCTGGGTATTAATTAAATCTTCAGAAAATGTTTTACTTGGTGCATGAAATGAGGTTACATGATGACAATGATCCATAATGCACGTGGAGCACTTTATGGGATCATGGTGACTGAGATGTGGATTGAGGAATCTGTCCAGCAAGAATCTGCCCAGTAGAGGGACAGCCACTACCCACAGATTTTTTTGTTCGGCATAATAAACTCCAGCTGTTCACAGGCATCAGCCACTATCTCCAATATCACCTTCATCAGTAATAGAAGTGATATTTTGATTACTTATACCTTTTTCTTTTTAAATAAGTTTAGAACTTGAACAATGGACAGAATGTTGTTTATTGGTTCTCTTTGAATCCTCCTCAACTACTGCTCCAACCCTAAAAGCAAAAATCCTCCAAAACAAAACCACAACAAAAAAACACACAACTGTGCCATTCTGTATTAAGGAAGCACTTCAATCCAAGTGGATTGGTAAAGGCCTTCTTCTTCTTCACTAGGTTTCTGACCATGCACAACCTACCCAAGAGGAGAGAATAGAAATGAAACTGGGTGAACTATTACTTAAAGGAGAGTAACTTTAAGTTACTGGACTTTTGGGACTCTAGGTATCCAAAGCTACATTTTGTTCTTAACAAATGTTTCCCATGAAATAAATTATTCTTCATTGAGTATTACAATTTAATAGAGATGCAAGGAATTCCCGGAATTCCTTATAGAAACCCCAGGCAGCATTCATGTACATTATTTTATGACAGGTGCGTGAAAATATATTAGACTATATTTATGTTTGTTTTTAAAAGAATGTGAAAAGTAAAAAAAAATAGCAACCAAATATTAAAAAGAAAATGCAATTTGCAAGGAGAAAAATGGTTTAGCAAATAGTGTATTATGCCAATTCTCTGCAAAAAAAAAAGAGAGTAAATACTTTAGCAATGGAAAGATTATATTTCTTAAATTACTTAGCATTTCTCAATATCTGGTGTTCTCAGCTTATAAACAGTTCTATTATTAATATACAGAGAGTTAATATAAAAATCACAATCTTATGTTAATTACCTAATTAATCCAGGTACAATTAAGCCACGGCAGTCACAATATGATTTTTTCTTAATTTGGTCTCACAGATACTAGATTTCTTTACAAGTTAACATTTCTGTGGACTTTACTACCATTTTTATAATTTATATGGACTTCTTAAAATGCATGAACTCAGAAATCTGAAGAGTTAGAGGTCTTACATGGTTCCTCAGGTCTTATTTCTAGAGAATTTTGTCCAACTTCACCCTAAGAGCTCAATATATAATATTACCCAGCAATTAACGTTTGGCACCTCAAATAAAAATAACGACTCCTTCCATTGGCAACTAACCATATAACAGGGAAAGAAGAAAAGGGGTGTAAATTGTGTTGAGCACCTGCAGATATGAGAAAATTCTGTTTTGAAGTTTGAAAATTTGAAAGCTAAGGACTCATATGTCCCCTCTTCCTTTCTGGGGTCACTGAGAGTGGCAGCACCACTGAATGGATTCATTCTACTGGTCAAGGTTGAGGTGGTGGGCATGGTGTCATAGCTTGACTGGACACAGAACTTCTTGAGGCAGCTTCCACATTCCTTCCCTGGTATCTCTAGAAGCATGGAGCAGAGCTGAATAATTTCCATGGGCCATGCTCCAGGATGAAGACGGCTAAGCATGAGCGCATGCATGCCTGCTAGGCAATTTCCACAGGAAGGATCAGAGGCAGAGATTGTCCAAGCCAGGCAGGAGATGGTGCCAGCAAGCTAAATCTCAGAGCAGCAGCAGATTCAGCCACATAAGAAGTGAGGATTGAGTCAATAAAGGAAAATGGACAAATTACCCAGGAGGTATCATGGAGTATTATTTACCTTTGTGCTCATTTCACTACTAGATTGTGAGATCCCTGGGAAGTACACTCATACTATGTACTCATTGACCAGAAACAAACTTGACTCTGGAACTGATGATAAATTCATGTTTCCGTTTTCAAGATCCCACTCCTTTTAAAGGGCAATACTCTCTTTGTGGTTTGGAATGTGCTTTGTTGGCTAATAAAGTTCTACCTAAAGAAGACAATGATCAAGTTGCATTCCATTGCAAATTAACACATAATTTATAAAACCCATGGCAGCATAACAATGTGAAAATGTCCTGTCAAATCTCTGAGAGAAAACTCTATAGCTCAGCTTAATGACAAAGATACTGGACATGAAACTAGTCTGTGGGTCTTCTGTACACGGTAGCCTCTCAGAGAGAGAGGACAAAAGACCTAGAAGCTGAGGTCTCAAAAGCCAGCCACCCAAACAACCCATAGAGATGATGAATGAGCTGTCAAGGAGATGAATAAACAGCAAGTCTGCTGTCATATTCAATGCTTTATTTTAATCAAATAAATGTAATTATAGAGATAATTCATTTGAGAATGATTCGGTTGGAGAGGAATTTAGAGATATTATTAATAAAGGTGGCTAATGTTTATGTCATATTTTCTAGGGGCTTGGCAATTTATATGGGTTATCAGATATAGTCCTCACAACAACCCACTGAGATGGTTAAATGGGCCCCATTGTTACAGATGTGGGTACTGATGCAAAAAAGAAGAGAAGTAACTTGTTCAAAGTCTCATAACTATAAAATAGCAGAATAAAAATTTACATCTAAGCAGTCTAGTTCCAGAACCTGTGCTCTGCACCGTAGTTAATCTCTTTACCTTGTAGATGAAGACAACAATGAGAGCATAGCTGCAATTTATGGAATTCTTAAGATGAAACTCTGTATAAACAGCACACATTTATTATATTGTTTCCCTTTCAAAATAACACTATACATATAAACCTAAACACATGGAAGTAAAATAATTATGAGAAGCAAATCAGTTAAACTGAAGGAATCTCAGAAATGTTCAAAATTGGTGTTATTATGTATTATGAAAAATGTAGATGAGATCTGGAGTCCAAATGTGGCTTAACTCCTGGATTTCCCTTCCCACCTCAAAGAAGAGGCTAGCTGCTTTCCTCTGCTCATGCAGGAGTCTAGAGTTTATTCTTCAGATAAATGAAAACCAGAGAGGCCCTGAAGGCAGAGTTACCAAGTATGGTAATTGAAAATAAGACACTGAAAATGTGCATTACATGGAAGCCTGAGTAGTGAGAATGGGCCAAAAAAACCATACCATTCTTTATTTTCAAACACCAGCAGAATAAATGGTAGGAGATGGGTTCACTCACATGCCTAGATCTTCCTCAGGTTGGATCAAGGCTGAGTTTAGCTAGATTCTTCTCTCTTGCCATGGAGTCTCAGGTACTCTCCATGTGGTCTCTCTAGTAACATATATTCAGGGATCCAAGAGACTAAGGTAGAAGCTGGTGGTCCTCTCAAATGCTAGGCATGGACTGGCAAAGCTCGTATCCACCACGTCCAACTGGTCAAAGTAGTCAGCCCTGGTTTAAATATGTTTGTTTGTTTTTATTGATTTCAGAGAGAGGAAGGGAGAGAGAGATAGAAACATCAATGATGAAAGAGAATCAATAGGCTGACTCCTACACGCACCCCACTGAGGATCCAGCATGCAACCTGGGCATGTGCCCTGACCCCTGACCAGGAATCAATCCATGACTTCCTCCCTAAGTAGCATCCCATTATAGCATTAGCTCAAAGTCCAAGGTGTTGCATATAAATCAGAACCACGAATGATGAAGCTCTTCAGGTGTGGTTCCATAACTTCAATTCCTCTCAATCTAAAGACCTAGAAACGAAACAGTTATGTGGCCCCTGCACACCCAATACATAATGCTGCAACAGAGATAGGATAACCACCATGTATACTTCTGTTTAAACTGATGAAGGCTAAGGTTCATGTTGTAGTCACTAGCATAGGGAAATTTTAAAATCTAGCCAGATGCATATTGCCAGTTTTTTATCTTTAGTTCCTGTCCTGTTTTCTGGGAAATTCTCCATGGCTCTTGACTGTCCTCTGAGCTTTTGGATCCATCAATAATCATCTTTCCTTTTTCATTTTAAATAAATCATATTCCAGCTTGATTCCTGCTGAGAGGTTAGAGGCTCCGAGAGCTCTTCTTATGCTGAACTCTGTCTCTTTTTACTCAAAGCTGGTGATATATATGCCAATTAAATTATTTAAAAATACACCATGGCTTTCCTTTGAATCTTACTGGAGTTCTCTACATTAGACAGTACTCACATCCATATATCTTTCTGATGACGTTTCTTCTCTTTTTTTTATTTGGCTATGAGGTTGCTGTGAGACAACATTTCTAAAATTCTTCAGAGTCTTATTTACACAGAAAGTCAAGAAGGAATTCAAGAAGAACAAAAAAGAACTAGCCAGCCTCCAAAAAGTCCAGATCTGGGCTAGTGTCACTTTTGTGACATTCCAAAGCTCACAGTTGTCACAGGCTAGCTAGCCCATGTCCAGTGGAAGGGAGACAGATTCTCCCTGTCAGTGGAAGGGTTGTCACAGAATCACCCACAATCTCTAATCACCACGATTATTTAAGAGAATGAAGGAAGAGAATAGAGACCTGAATATAAGAGAGACCAATGCTCAGCCAACAGGATACAGTCAACAGAGAACATTTACAACTAATAAATGATGAAAAGGATTTCTTATGTACAGTTTGGAGTATAAATACAAAAATAATGGCTTTAAGAGCAGAATGTGGGCATCTCTAGGGAGAGGATTTGTGGGTAGGGAGAGATGGGCAAAACTCCTGCTGTATTTTATTTGCAGCCTTTTTGATAATAATTATTTTTACCATGGACATGAATAACTTGTCAGAAATAAAATTTAATTTCAAAAGAGTAATTTCTCTCTATTTTTTCAAGTACAGTGAAAATTATACTTTAATTAAGTAATGTGCTATTATTCTGTACAAAGTAACAAAACAACTCACCAGCAACTCGCTCTATAGCCAATACCATAGTTTATAGAAGAAGAAAAATAATCAAGACTGTAAATGTGCATATACTTTTTTTTAACTAACATCTTTCACACTTCAAAAGTGTTAAAATGAATGCCAATTTTATAATTAAATAACACCCTGGCTCATATTTGCATTGTGCCTTTGATAATGACTTTCCTGTACACACATTTTTTTTTTATCTTCAACACATCTGCGTGACTTTTATTGAACAGACATTATTATTCTCTTTCTTTTCCAAAGGAAGAAAGTAAAATTCAATGAGCTGAGTCCTGCCCAAGCTCATACAATTTGTAAATGCCAGAGCTGCATTTCCTGTCCAGACCCTGGCCTCTTTCACCACATACAGTATGGTCTGTGAAACCTGTAGAAGACCAGGTCCAGAATGGGAGAGGGAAACAGTGCTGGGAACATGTATGCAGCTATGGAAGAATGCTGTCCCATTTGGGCACGTCAGAGGGATAAGTATCGTCCTAAGAGGTATACTAGAAGCAATGCAGCCTTAGCAGTATGTGTTTCCTATTTCTACATGAGGAAGAAAACAGTGTCTCCCTTGCTGCACACAATGGGCAGAAAAGGATTCCAATTCAGTGACATTTCAATGAGAGCATTGAAAATCTCCCTCTGTTAGGACAGGAGCATTATGTAGAACTCTCCTTCTAGACAGCGCCAAAGCATAAGTAATTTCAAATTGGCCAAGTTGCAAACTATCAACTCAAAGCCTTGTTTGAGGAAACTGTGATGTGATTTTTTAATAGAAGCAAAAAGGTGGGACCTGCATGGAGAAGTTTCAGAAACATTTCATAACACAGGGGACTCACATGGTCCTCTAGGATAGACAGATGTGACAATCCCACCCACACTGTTTGTCCAGACTCAGCTTATGGACCTGCTCTCTGACTGTGAGGAGCAGGGTCACCTTCTCATAGAGTTGGTGAGCCCTGGGGAGAGTGGGTTCCACACTTAGGGATGAATTACTAGGAAGATAGTGCACCTCGGGGTCACAGAACTCTCAAGTAAAGGTTGATTAAATTATATTTTTCAAAGTACAGGTGGCATACAAGCCAGTCTTAGGACAGAGTTGATATTTTAACCCTTTGAGTGCCAACCAATATCCTAGGAACTATGCTAAAATTGCCAAGGCATTTTTGCTGATTTTATAGCAGTTTAGGAAAAAAATTATGAATCGCAAGTAAATGAAGTTACATATTCAAAAACTTAAGGAAAACTTTACTACATTTGTTTTCATCGTTGACATATATTGTGTGCTGATTGTATTATAAAATACTAGTAGAAAAAAATTTGAACAAAACATATAATGTTAAAATAGAGGGACACCCTTCTCCAATATCTTCCACAAACTTGTCATCTTCACAGCAATAATTGACATATTTAGCAATATCATCATCACTAATAAAAGCAGACTTAGAACTGGACGCCATTTTGAAGCTTTAGGGCTACAAAATCTGAGTAAACTTCATAAAATCATAGTACCTGTAAAAAATTAGGCAGATAAATGCCAGTGGTCAATTTTAGACATTGCCAAACATTCGGCATCATAAGTAATCTGCACTTAGGTGCCATCTGTCAATAAAGAGTGAACTACTAGCCGAAACTGGTTTGGCTCAGTGGATAGAGCGTCTGAGGGGTCCCAGGTTCGATTCCGGTCAGGGGCATGTACCTTGGTTGCGGGCACATTCCCAGTGGGAGATGTGCAGGAGGCAGCTGATTGATGTTTCTCTCTCATTGATGTTTCTGGCTCTCTATCTCTCTTCCTTTCTCTCTGTAAAAAAATAAAAAAAAAAATTTTTTAAAAAAAAGAGTGAACTACTAGCATCTAATAGTGACACTGCAGGAGGAGCGTGATATTGCTTCCGGCACTTTTGGCGAAAGACAGGAGGAGTGCGATCGCGCGCCCCGGCACTCTAGGGGTTAAGTTGTGGTAGTTATTTGGTTATTTTTAAATGAGTTAGAATAAAACTAAAACTTCTTATCTGCTCTGAGATGTTGCAGATATTGCTTGAGATGAAACTAGAGTAGGTACTTAAATTGTTGAAATTAGTCAAGTTAAAAGAGAAAAAAAAAACAAATAATAATGCAAGAAGGATATATGCAGGGCGGGGCAAAAGTAGTTTTACAGTTGTTTGTATGGAAAATAATACAGTAATTAATAAAAATAATACAAGAATAAACTCTGTGTTTTCATACTCACAACAGCAAACCCACTTTTGCCACACCCTGTAGATGTGAAATTCTCAGAGGTGAGGAAGAAAATAGAAAACAATGGAACAGAAAAGTCTTTCTGCTTCAAAAGTGTAATGATTTAAAAAAAAAAAATACAAGAAACCCAATAACAAAACCACTAAATATTTACAACAATGCTGCAAGGAAGGAACTATAATTTTTTCCTATTTAATAAAAAAACAGCAGTTCAGAGAGATTGAATAACTTTCCAAGAACACAAAACTAATGGGTAACCAGGATTCAAAGCACTTCCTGGGTAACTGCAAAGCCCATGGTATTCCATAGGCTGTGGTAGGAAATGGTGTTTATGATCTGAGCAGTTGGGACTTGAATTAGCATCTTGGATCTATCAATTTTTAGTTGTATGACTGAGCATATTGCTAAACCTCCATGTCTTGGTTTCTACCTCTGTAAAACAGGGTTAATACTACCAGACCTGAGGCCCTGAACCTAACTGTCCCCTATACCTGGGCTCCTGAGCATTAAAGAGAAAAAAACATGATATAGAAAAATGTTAGTTACATGCAAACAAGTGGTTAGAATAAGATGGAACTTGGAGACATTGTAGAAAATAGGTCTACCTTTCATCTACCTTTCATCTAGTGCCAATATTCCACCTTTGTGTGGAAATTACCAAAAAATTGGTACAGCGGTCTGGTAGGGTTAATAATAGTAAACTGAGAAGATGTTGGCCAAAGGGTAGGAAGTTTTATTTATGGGGGATGAATAAGTTCTGGAGGTCAAACGTCCAGCATGATGACTATCCTATATAATAAAGAGGTAATATGTAAATTGACCATCATTCCAACACACAAGATGGCCATCTATGTGGTCAAAGATGGCCACCCACCACAAGATGGCCAGCAGGGGAGGGCAGTTGGGGGGTACCCAGGCCTTCAGAGGAGGGCAGTTGGGGGAGACCAGGCTGGCAAGGGAGTGAAGTTAGGGGTGACCAGGCCAGCAGGGGAGGGCAGTTGTGGGTGATCAGGCCAGCAGGGGAGGGCAGTTGGGAGGGACTAGGCCTGCAAGAGAGGGCAGTTGGGGACAACCAGGCCTGCAGGGGAGGACAGTTGGGGGGTACCCAGGCCTTCAGAGGAGGGAAGCAAGGGGTGACCAGGCCTGCAGGGGAGGGCAGTTGGGGATGACCAGGCCTGCAGGGTAGGGCAGTTGGGGGTGACCAGGTTGGCAAGGGAGGGCAGTTAGGGGTGACCAGGTTGGCAAGGGAGGGCAGTTAGGGGTGACCAGGTCAGCAGGGGAGGGCAGTTGGGGGTGATCAGGCCTGCAGGGTAGGGCAGTTGGGGTGGGGGGGACCAGGCCTGCAGGGGAGGGCAGTTAGGGCTGGCCAGCTTAAAGGGGAGGGCAGTTGGGGGCAAACAAGCTGGCAGGGGAGGGCAATTAGGGGCAACCAGGCTGGCAAGGGAGAAAAGTTAGGGGTGACTGGGCCAGCAGGGGAGGGCAGTTAGGGATGAACAGGCCTGCAGGGGAGGGTAGTTGGGGGTGACCAGGCTGGCAGTGGAGGAGAGTTAGGGGCAACCAGGCCAGCAGGGGAGGGAAGTTAGGGGCAATCGGGCTGGCAGGGGAGTGGTTAGGGGGAGATCAGTCTGGCAGGCAGAAGCGGTTAGGGGCAATCAGGCAGGCAGGCAGGCAAGCGGTTGGGAGCCAGCAGTCCTAGATTGTGAGAGGGATGTACTACTGCTCAGTGGGATCAGGCCTAAACGGGCAGTAGGACATCCCTTGAGGGGTCCCAGATTGGAGAGGGTGCAGGCTGGGCTGAGGGACACACACCCTCCTGCACGAATTTTGTGCACCGGGCCTCTAGTAATTAATAATACTGTAGGATGTAGCTGAAATTTGCTAAAAGAGTAAACCTTAAGTGTTTTCACCACATGTTACACAACAGTAACTATGTGAAGTGAGGGGTATGTTAATTAGCTTGATTATGGTAATCATTTCATGATGTATATAAATATCAAAATATCACAATGGAAATATTTTTAAAAATTCAATGTTTGGAGACTTTCCCAATACGAAAGCCAAGAATGAATGAATGAATTATATTGTATTCATGGGATTCTTCTACACATAGGATAAGAGCCATAGTAAGTATTTAGCACATAACTTGATGCATAATAAGCTCTTAACAATACCCAAGCCATTGCTGCTACTGTTGACATGCTCTCTGTATAATTTAATGCCAAAATGACACTCTTGGTGATAACTGTGTGGTGTTGTGCCTTTAATAAGATAATTTTTCTATCTAAAATTGTATTTGTATTCAAAGCCTTCTACTGCCTTGTAAGCATACAAGTTTGCATCTTTCATTTGCCTCTGGATCACTTAGTAGTTCACATTGTTCTTTGAATTTTAAAATGTTTTCAGAGCTTCAGATATCATGTTCCTTAGGCTTGGTGTTTCCACCCTTTCTTCCTTTTTCCCATGTGGGCCAGAACTCTGAAAGATGAGACCATAAGGGTAATAGCTGTCAGGTGTTGTGGGCCAGCTCTGCAGAAGTGCTGTACTTACTTTATCTCAGACACTTCATACAGAACATGTGGCATGGCTGCCTTCCTCAGCACTTAGCCATAAGGAATTTGGGGTGTAGAGAGGTTAAGTGACAGACCCACTCTTACCGACAGAATGTGGCAGGGCCAGGATTCACACCCAATTCCACCTGGTTCACAATGCAGAGCCTCAATCAGCACAACAGAGTGCCCCCTTTGACTCACGCTGACCTGAAATTCTGCTGTTCTTGGACTCCAAGGTTCACTTGGGGCTGTCAAGTTTGTTTGCTGATAATTCCCATATCACCTCTATCTTTTTACTAAGGACATTCATAGTTAGGGGCTCAAGGATCAGCTCTTCCATATTTAAACATGAATCTAGGAAAGCATTTTCCTAGGACATCATCAGGGCAGAAAGTAAAGTTTTACATTTCAAAGTGGTATTTTTATTTCAGATAAATACACATTTCATTTGAAAAGTTTAATTTTTTTTTAAATTGAGACTTGATGTCTGGTACTGTTTGGTTATGTATTGGGTTTTATGTGATGATCATAAATTGCCAGCAAGAACCTCCAAAGCTCTCTGTAATTTATCATGATCCACAATACTCATCTCAAAATTTGGAGGAGAATTCACTTTAATAGGGATCAAGACTCCCAATATTTTTTATAGTTTTTTTAAATATGTATTTTTTTTATTGATTTCAGGGAGGAAGGGAGAGAGGGAAAGAGATAGAAACATCCATGATGAGAGAGACTAATGGATCGGCTGCCTCTTGCATGCTCCCTACTGGGGATTGAGCCCACAACCCGGGCATGTGCTCTTGACTGGAATTGAACCCAGAACCCTTCAATCCACAGGCCAACACTCTATCCACTGAGCCAAGCCAACTAGGGCAATATAGTAGTTGTTGTTTTTAATGTGTGTGTGGATTTTTACATTTTATTTTTCAATCACAGTTTACATTCAATGCAATTTTGTATTTGTTTCAGTTGTACAGCATAGTGTCCAGACAATCAGGTACTTTACAAAGTGATCTACCAATGTTTCAAGCACCCACCTGGCACTATATATAGTTTTAAAGCTGTTGAAGAAACCTGCAATGCTGGGCTACCACCAATCTCTGGCAAATATAATATCTAACAAGGCTTTTCTTATGACTCAGTTCAGTGAAGAAAACTTCAAGGAAGAGAATTCTGAGTTATATTTCTGTTCCTATTATGTTCATTGGTGATTAAGGTTTCTCAGCTTGTAAACAGGTATTATTCAGGCCATTGGCACTGATGAAGACTGTGTTAACTTACATTGGCTGCCATTTTGAAAGGTTATCCTCCTTGAGAGTTCTGGCCTTAAAGGATCGATTATTACAATTAACATATGTGAGCTATTATATTTCATAGTAAAGGAACTACCACTAAGCAGCGTCCACCTGAGAGTTTAGCACCAAGCAGTCCTCTTTCTCTGCTGTGAACTTCTCTCAAGTGCCTCATTTATATCTGGGCATCCAGTGATGTTTGAAAAGGGAAGATGGGATTATGATAGCATTGACATTAAAATTCAAGTTCAGAAAAAGAGCAGACAGGGAGGGTTTGAGGGAAGTAGCCACTTATGTGCCTGGCATGGTTTTAAATCCTTGTGTGGATTCAATGTTTGTTCACAGATTCACTTCAATTTATCTCTATCTTCTCTCTCTCTATCAAGACATTCATCCCTCAAACCTGTAGCCAGGGTAAACCTGAGGTAAGTGTTAGATCACAAAAATGTTGATCCTTACTGGATGTGAACATTTAGGTGATTTTTATTCTTATTTTTTCTTTCTACAGTTTTTTTTCTTTAATTTTTATGTTTTTCTTTTAATTTATCTTTATTGTTGAGAGTATTACAGATGTCTCACTTTTCCCCCATTGTCCCCCCTCTTCCTCCCTTCCTTCCCTCCTCCAGGCCTGCACCCCAGTATTGTCTGTGTCCATGGGTTATTCATATCTATATATATAAAAGCCCAGTGACCAAACGACGGAACGACCAGAACAACTGGTCCATCAGTCACTATGATGTGCACTGACCACCAGGGGGCAGACGCTCAATGCAGGAGCTTCCCCCTGGTGGTCAGTGTGCTCCCACAGAGGGAGCGCCACTCAGCTGACCAGGATGAGCAGCACCCCCACAGAGGGAGCAGCTGCTCAAAGGACGGGTCCACAGCTGCTTGGCTGACCAGGATGAGTGGCACTCCCACAGAGGGCTGATCCCTGCAGGCCACACCCCCCACCAATGCTTGAATCCATGCATCAGGCCTCTAGTGTGTATGTGTGTGTGTGTGTGTGTATATATATATATATATATATATATATATATATATATATTCTTTAGTTGATCTTTTCCCTCCACACTCTTCCCCCATTTCTTCTGAAGATTCTTAGTTTGTTCCATGCTTCCATGCCTCTAGATCTACTTTGTCAGTTTATTTTGTTTATTATATTCTACATATAAGTGAGATCATCTGATACTTGTCTTTCTCTGACTGACTTATTTCACTCAACATAATACTCTCCAGGTCCATCCAGGGTAAGAAATATTTAATAAATGTTTTAATTAAAAATGCACTGTTCTCAAAGTACTTATTCTTCAAATAAAGTGGGGTCTCCAGAAACAGACTCTGAGTTGGTTTAGGGTACAGGGAGCACCTTGCGAACAACACCTGTGGAGCAGGCAGGGAAAGCAGACTGGGTGGAGTAAGTAAACTGTGATGCAGACCAAAGAGCCTCAGCAGACCCACAAGAAGGTCTGAACTGAAATGGCCCACCCAAGTTCTCTCACATGGGCTAAAATCACCCACCTTTTCTATCACTCGAACCATATCAATTGGATATGATCCACCCCGGGAAACTGTGTGATCTTGAGCAACATGGTTTTCTGTAGCTGAGGCCATCCTTGGCACTGCTCCCAGTTGAAGGGACACTTTGGTAGCAACAGGGCCTGCTTTACTTTTCTTTTAATACTCACTTTTTAGAGAGAGAGGAAGAGAGAGAGAGAAAGATAGAAACATTGATGTGAGAGAGAAACATCAATTAGTTGGCTCCCCTATACACCCTGACTGGGGATCAAACCTGCAACCCTTTTTGTGTACAGGATGATGCTCTGACCAACTGAGCCAACAGCCGGGGCAGGGCCTGCTTTATAAGTGCATGGCCTTTGCAGAGGCTCTGTGTCCCATGCTTAGAAGGGCCAATGATGCTCACTTCACTGCTCTGCTATTGCTCCCCCGAAATTCTTAATAATTAAAAACCAGTCCCTGCATTTTCATTTTGCACTGGGCCCTGGGAGCAAAGTAGGCAATGAGTCCTAGGTGGCACATCTCTGTGTCTTCTATGGTTCCTACTCTGTGAGAGTCTGATGTGATCTGATAGGTGGCCCAGCCATGAAACTGAGTTAGTGGATGCTACCCCACAGCTGTGTGGATACAGAATAAGAATCCTGAGATCCTCAGAAATAGAGGATGAAATTTCACATCATTTAGCTAGTTATGTCTAAATAAATGTAATTAGGAGTTACTTGGAGAAATTAAGTAACTCAATTAAAATAAGATATAACAAAACTTTTTTTCTCCTTTATGTTGGGACTTTTTTGTATTTCATTTTGGTGGTGAGTGTTGAGGCAATTCAGGGCTGATTTCTTTACATCATCCCTTTTTATCCCTTTTCCCTTAGCTTGTTGGTAACAGAAGCAGAAACAGAACAGATAACTAGGATTGGAGTTGCTCCAACTTCAGCCATTTTTAAAGTGAAGAAAATAAGGCTGTACAAGGACATTGCCCAAGGTCACACAGCTGCCCAGGGCCAACCCATGAACTAGCACTCAGCTCTCCTAATTTTAAATAAGGTATTTTTTTCACTATATTTGAGATAGAATTTCTTCACTGTGTTACATGCTTAATTTTTCAGTAGCTTGGAACATTTCTAATAAATCGAGTCTATATGAGGATCAGTATTTAAAAAGTGGACAGAAAATTTATGAGGTAACTCTCAAAGCTGCAAATGCTGTCATTCTCTCTAAGGAGTTTGAGTTGTCAGCTGCTGCACCTGGAAGGTTCCCAGAGATGGGAACCTTCATAACAATTTAGAGGGCAAAAACTATTATTTTGCCTCATAGACAAACTTCGTTGATAAAGGGCTAATGGTTTGAAATGCAGCCAACATGAAAATTCATGCCAAATATCATTGCTATTGGGGTTGGTTGGAAATTGAAGTTTTCAGGCCAATGATTCTTTCCTAGAAGCTAAAATAAATCTGGCACAGTAGAATATGATCTTGGGTATAGGCCAGATGTGGTCACAAAACTTTGGGTAGCCAATAAGAAGTCAAAATAAACTGCCTCTAGCATTTCAAATCACCAGCAATCTCAAATGACATTGCTGTATTGTTTTCCTGATGTCTTAAATGTCTGCGCATTTTGCCTTGTCTCTTTCTATAACTATACATGTTTGCTTCAGTCTTCAACTAGGAAAAAATAATAAATAATAAAACTAACTTCTAGCTACAAGTAGCATTCTTGCAAAAGAGGAGTCACATCGGTGAATCAGAGTATTTATTTCTTGGTCGCCTCACCTGTGTCCTTTCCAACTTTTTTACTTTTGGAAATTCATGGCCACACAGTAGATTTAAAGGTTGGTTAAACCTACTTCCAGAAGTGAGGGCCCAGTGTCTTGAACTAATCAGCACAGCATCTGGCCACCCTCCAGGCACAGTGATTGGCTCAGATGTGGGTTCATGGCCAGGTTAGAGCCTCCAACATGTTGTGACTTCTGCAAGGAGGCAGATCTTTTCTCCTCAGGTCCTGATGGTCAAAAGATGCGGGCTCAGAGCCATTTTGCCACCATTAGAAAAGCCAGCTAATGGTGAGGCTAATATAAAAGAGGTCAGATATGATCAAATAAGCACTGATAGCCTAGCTTGAGCTATCTAGATGAAGCCAGATATCTGCACTTCTCAGTTATTTCATACCCAATACTCCCTTCATGGTTTAGCCAAACTGAGTACCTGTTTGTCTTTCCCAGCATAAAAAGTAAATGTTATTAAATTATCTGTAAACTCGCCCTGACTGGTTTGGCTCAGTGGATACAGTGTCGGTCTGTGGACTGAAAGGTCCCAGGTTCGATTCCGGCCAAAGGCATGTACCCAGGTTGTGGGCACATCCCCAGTAGGAGTTGTGCAGGAGGCAGCTGATCGATGTTTCCCTCTCATCAATGTTTCTAACTCTCTATCCCTCTCCCTTCCTCTCTGTAAAACATCAATAAAATATATTTAAAAAAATTATCTGTAAACTCTAAATTATTCATATTATAGTACCTGTTCATTTGCCAAAATGTGATCAGCCGAGCACCTACTATGTGCAGGATACTATAGTAGTCTCTCTAGATGCAAATCAATGGATCAATTCCAGTATTTTGTGGTCATCAACTTCCTTCACTTTCTCTAGCAGCATGAAGACAGTTCATTACATTCCAGGCTAGAGGGATTTCAATTATACAACTTTATAAGGCAGAGATACAATATGAAGGGTTCCAGAGGGTCCAAATACATAGTTTGAGGAGGACCAGGACTATACTTTGATTCCTTCATGCCAATTTCTTACCCGTGATCATAGTTTATCTTCATATATAAAAATATTGATATCAGAACTGCTTTTTTCTCTCTTCATAGCAGGACTACGGG
Organism: Myotis yumanensis; assembly: GCF_028538775.1. Taxonomy (NCBI): domain Eukaryota; kingdom Metazoa; phylum Chordata; class Mammalia; order Chiroptera; family Vespertilionidae; genus Myotis; species Myotis yumanensis. The sequence goes on along the minus strand of NW_027223752.1, from coordinate 233,448,368 downwards.
TTATTTAGAAGCAATAGCGAGCATAAAACTTAAGGTCCAAACATCACAACATTTTTAATAAATTCCATCCTCGACATTCTTATCTTATTGAACTAAGCTTTCACCAAGCTTTATGATTTCAACTATGTATATAATAGTGATTCCAAGAGACATATCTCCATCAAAGGCCCTCTTCCTAGCTCCAAACCCTTATGTCAAACATAGAGCAGATTCATCCAGCTAGATGTCACACTGAGGCATCTCAATCATTCTAAACTCAGCAGTTCCAAACAAGAATCCTTCATCTTTCTTCAAAGTGTATCCCTTTCTCTTCTATGTAATTAGTGATTTCTAGTTGCCTAAGCTAGAAATAACATATTTATTTTCAGCTTCTCCCAAACACTTGCTCTTGTCCATAATTGGCTACTAAGGCTTATCAGGGTTTTTCTTAATTGTGTCACTAATTCACTTCCTCATTTCAATTCTCACTGAGCTACTTGAGATCTTTATTGCTTCCTAATTAAACTTCCATTTAACTGCTCTCCAATTCATCTACAACTTTACCACCAGGATTCTATTTTTGCAAAATAAATTAATCATATTACTTCTCTACCTAAAATTATTTCAACACCCAGTTATGTACAGCCTTAAAACTCGTTATTCTTTTCTTATCAGTGAATTCAGAAGGTTGGAAAAGTTTAACATGATCCAGAAATTCCATTTATATATTCAAAGGACATAAAATCAATATTTCAAAGACATATCTACATTCTCATGTTCATTGCAGTATTATTCACAGTAGCCAAGACATGGACACAACCTGAGTGTCTATCAATAGATGAATAGACAAAATGCAGGTATAAAAAAGGAAATTTTGCCATTTACAACAACATGAATAGACTTTGAGTACATTATGTTAAGTAAAATAAGTCAGACAGAAAAAGACAAGTACTGTATGATCTCACTTACAGGTAAAATATAAAAATATAGAACCCATGAAAACAGAGAGTACCATGGCAGTTGCCAGAGACTGAGGGGTGGGGATGGGGGGATGAGGAAATGTTGAAAGAGTACAAACTTTCAGTTATAAGATGAATACGTTCCATAGATCTAATGTACAGCATTGTGATTATAGTTAATAAAACTGCTTTGCATGCTCAAATGTTGCTATGAGAGTATAACTTATATGTTCCCATCATAACAACAAAAAATGGTAATTATGTGAGGTGACAGTTGTGTTAACTAACCTTATTATGATAAACATTTCCCAATATATAAGTGTATCAAATCATCACACTGTGCACCTTAAATTGACACATTAGATGTCAATTATATTTCAATAAATCTGGGAAAAAAACAGGCTCATATGTAGGCACACAGAAGCTCATGCAACCCATAACAAACACAGATACCCACTTGTTATTAGGTACACACTTCTCAGTACTCAGAGACAACTGTAACACATAAACAAGCACATAGCAGCAATGACAGCAAGGCATATTGGAGCATATTTAGATCCAAAGAAGTAGGAGACCCAAAGAGAAAGGGAGGGAGGGAGAGAGGGAGAGAGAGAGAGAGAGAGAGAGAGAGAGAGAGAGAGAGAGAGAGAATACTTGAAAAATTTAAAGTAAAGATAAAAAAAGAAACAAATTAATTAAAATGTATATATATATATAGATATATTCAGAAAAAGAAGACATACATTCATTCTCTACAGATCAAAAGACACATTTATTTTTTGGGGGGGGTAATAAATTTAACATTATAACATGAATTACTTAGTTTGACCATGAAATTGTCATAATTGATAAATGTAAATGTTTTAAGGATGCGAAAAATGATAGAAAAATTCTAGGAAGAATGTTAAGGAGTTTCAAAAGAATGTTTGTACCATTTTCCCCCCAGAAATAACCTAAAAGTCCTTAAGAAATACTTTCAAAATAATTCAAAATTTATTATTTCTTCCTGGCCTTCATATCTCTATGACAAGATTATCACCAAAGTCTAATCAAGCAATAAAAATTTTATGGTTGTAATAAAGTACAGAATGAAATATCAAGACCCAAAAATGTATGCTCCAGAGATCAAGTATGAAGAAAAGTTAGGGAGGAAAAAGACAATTATTGCCTGAAGTCAGAGAGGCAGGCCTCACAGAAGATGTGGCACATGAGCCTTGTCATTATGGTGCATATCTAGGTGGTGGGGTTTTGTTTTCCTTTTGTTTTGCTTGTCCAGTGTCCATTTCCCAATTCTGGGAACCTCCCTCCAATCCTACTTTACCTATTTGATTTGGTTTGAGACAAATTTCAACTAGTACCCCTGAAGCCATGGGATGGGCTTAGGCCTAGGGTTTGGTCAATAAATATTACATAGTTTTTTTCAGAGTGTATAATAAATTTGGGCCAATAGAGTGAAACATGAGACTTTTATTGGAACATTTGTGGAAAAGAAATTATCTTTTACTGGAGTTGCTAAACTAGTTGGATAAAGTCTGGAGCTATGGATAATCACCATGACAACTCATGAGTGAAACTTAGAGATAGAGACCCAAGACACAAATTCCGGAGACAGCTTCATGATTTCTTGGATCCATTCATGCCTGAAGGAACTAGACATTGCCCTGGACTTTTTGCTTACATTATTCACAAATTCCTTTTACTGTGTAAGCCCATTTGAGGAGTTTCTGTTTTTTGTGCCCAAAAGCATCCTGACTAATACAAATACAAATGTCACTGGATAAACATAGGTGGAGGAAAACAAGGCATTCCAAATGAACCCTGTCCATCACAAGCAAAGGCCATATGAGGAAGCAGGAGGTATAATCAAGAGAGGGCTGGAGATTACATAATGAGGCAGAACATGAGATAAATATATGCATGGGCCAGGTAGGGCCAACAGGTGAGACTTTCAAATACATTGAGGGAACACCACTGATGTCAGGAAATCATGATTTTTGAGCAGCAGCCATATTGACAAGATTATATTTCCATAGCATTTTACAGCTTCCAGAGTGATTACCTATTGTTACCTTGTTTGAATGATCTTTGAAGACATTAGTAGTATTATACCTATTTTAAATATGGATGAACTGGTGTTTAGAAAGGTGATATAAAACATATATCACATCTCTGCTGCCTAACTTCCAACAGTTTTTCATTGTTCTTAGAATAAATTCAAGCCCCTTACCAGAGACTAATTCCTGCATGATCTGACCCCCTACTTGCTGTCTAGATTCATCCCACACTATGCCTTGTATATACTCCCTGTCTTATTCCAGGATACAATGCTCCAATATATGGTGTCATCTTCTAGTTCCTCAAAAGCTCTATGTTTTTCAGGACTCTGAGTCTTAACACATGCTCTTCCTCTGGCTGGAGGAATACATACATAACAGACACACAAATAGTTTTAAGTTTTGTATTAGCCACATAAAAGTAAAAAGGAACAGTGAAATTAATTTGAACAATGCACTTTAACCCAAATATTAAAATACTTCACCATGCAATGAATAAAATATTATGAAATTGATTTATTTTTTTCATACAAAGTAATTGAAACTTGATGTGTGTTTTATACTTATAGCCCATGTTAATTTGGACTAGCCAGATTTCATAGTGTTCAAAGAGGAATATGTGAGTAGTAGCTACCATATTGGACAATAAAAGTTAAAAGTATTTTTTGACAAAGTTTATATTGGACTAAATGTTTGTTATTGTTTTTTCCTAGACACCAGGATATGGGACTTCATGGGAAGACTAGAGTAAACATAGAACAAATAAAATAAATTACTCTATATCTGCCTATCTGTGTGACCATGTGAGTTAATGTTTCAACCCCATGCTTATAAATCACTTAAAATAATGGCTGGGACAGAATTAGAACTCAAAGAGTGTGAACTATTTTTATTATCATCATTTATTTTTAATCCCCACCTGAGGATTTGCTTAGAGAGAGGGAGGGAGAAAGAGAAACTTTGATCAGTTACCTTCTACATGCAATGACTGGGGATCAAACCCACAACCCAGGTATGTGTCCTGACTGGGATTCTAACCAGCACAAGATGATGCTCAAACAACTGACCACTCCATAAGGGATTCTATTATCAATATTTTTAATAGCAGGGAAAGAATGAGGGCCCAGGGCTCCTGACTTCTAGCCAAATGCCCTTTCCAGAATCCCAGGGGGTCTCCCATATTAACAATGCATTGATGCTGAGTACTGTGTCATGGGTAGCCAGCAGCAGCATGAAAATATGCATGCTGGATTCTGGTGCTGTAAGGTCTAAGCCGCTTCAAATCACCTGTTTGTAGGACAAAGTACTGAAAAACAAAACAATTTCAATTCCCTGGCTTGACCTTTAAGTCCATGCATGGTGCCTCCGCTATGCAGCCGAGGCTCTTATTAAAGACACAGGGTCCTGCTTGTGAACAGAAGCACTGGATGCCTGTCAAGGATGGAAGTCAGTGCTGGGAGACAGTGGTTTCATGTGAATGTACTCCCATCAATGAGTGAGTTAATGATGCCACACTTGAGCTACATTCCCACTAATGAATCCACTGAAAAAATGAAGGCTAAAATACTTCATAACATCCTCAGAAATGACAATTGGAAAAAAGAAGCATTTTCTTAAAGCAAGAACATCTTGAGGACAGCTAGAGAAACCAAATCAAAGTCAATGATTACAAAGAAGGGAGAGGATAATACTGAATGGTAAAGGCCTAATTAATTAAGTTTATTTTGTAGACATAAATCCCCAAGATACATTTGTTTTCCTACTCACTAAATATTTTTAAAGGTTACCTAGTCTCTCAGGAAACTGGCCCTCATATTAATAATTCACTGAAATGCAGGAGTAGACACAGATGCTATGACCGCTGATGTGAGGGAATCATTGGTAGCGAACACAGGATCCTCCTTCACACCCTCTCCACAAGATAATAAGCAAAATGTGCACCTTTTCACTCTGGGCAGCAAACATGTAAGGGATTGGGTGTGCGGTGGATCATAGAGCTGTTATCAGCAGTTGAAAATGGTGACTTTATTTATTCCTTTATCACACTGCAGTTGCTTGTCTACTATGAGCAAGGTACTGTGATAGATTCTGAGGCTAGGAAACAAATATTGTCCTGCATCCACTTTTTAATATATATTTTTATTGATTTCAGAGAGGAAGGGAGAGGGAGAGAGAGAGAGAAACATCTATGATGAGAATCATCGATAGGCTGCCTCCTGCACACCCCACACTGGGGATTGAGCCACAACTTGGGCATGTGCCCTTGACCAGAATTGAACCTGAGGCCTTTCAGTCCACAGGCCAATGCTCTATCCACTGAGCCAAACCAGATAGCTGTCCTGCCTCCATTTAACTTACAGTAACATGGAGAGGGAAATAACATTTATCAAATACAGCATCCTCAAATAACATTTCGTTCAACATCGATTTGTTATATTAATGAGATGCTTGAGATGCCATAGGAAATTAACTCTTATTTATATCAGCCCATGGTGAAATTGTTTTTGCTATATGTTGTTTTGCTTAAAGTCGCAGAATCTATCAATGATGTTGAGTACTTATTGCAAGTACATAATAAAAAATAACCTTAATAACTTAGATAGATGAAACACTTTGTTCCAAGACCTGTGATAAGCCCTTCAAATACACTACCTTCATTAATATTCCCACTGAAAATTAACATCAAATTACAACTAAGGTGAGTGCTATATAGGAGAGAATCATGGTTATGATAGTACATAATAAGAGGCTTTAACCAATTTGAGAGAACAGTGAGGAAATGGCAGTGAGCAGTAGCATTCTGGTGAACAACTAGCATTCCAGAGGGAAAAGTGTGATGTGTAGTGTTTGCCCATTTCCATGGTATAAATATTCCCACCGTGTCTTCTTGAAGCTTCCATTGTGATGTCACTATAGGGGAACTGAGAACAGAGGTACACAATCGGCCCTCCATATGAACAGATGCAATCTAGCGTTAGCATATCTCTACAATAAGCTACGTTTCAAGAAGACAGGCAACCAGTTGAATGGGTCCCTTCACCAGTGGGTATTTACATCCATTGTCTGACACAGGTGGAGATGGGGCTGTCCTTAGAAATATTGTAAGGGATCCAGCCAGGCATAAAAGCACACTGAGAATCTACCTGTAGAATGAGTAAATGCCTTGCCTATACAAATAAACTATAAATTTTATAAGCAATCTTATGACTAATCACATAACACATTAAAGTTCTGATAAGCTCATTCTAGCCTTTGTTCATAGAGTACATTATTAATGAGGGAAATATAACTTATCTAATCCTGGAAATGAGACATTGATGCTGGGTCTAGAAAATGAGTACATTTTCTCAGTCATGAAAGAGAGATGAGGACATTCCAAAGGAGAATCCCATGTATAGCTGATTCAGACATGCCAGAGGCGTGGGGAGGTAAAATACAATCTTCTCAGGAAGACAGTGAGGTGAGGGCAGTGAACTGGGACTGGAAGTGAGAGTTCAGTGCATTGTGTGGGTAGTGTAGCCACCCCCATGTTCTATCTGCCTTTCCCTGAAGAGCTTTTTTTCCCAGAGTAGCATGAGAAGACTTGCCTTTTAGAAAGATCTTTTTTGTGTTAATGTGGAAGATGGCTGCAGAAGTAAAAATCTCAGGACAGGAAGATCAGTTAATGGGCTACGAGAATAGTTTGGAAATAGATGATTAGGACACAGCCAGTGGAGATACCAAAGGGAGGCCAGGATGAAAGCAGTTCCCACCCATTGCTCCTGCACACAGATGGGTACTCCTGGTGAATTCTCTCCAGACCATTAATGACAAAAAGATGATAGATATGGAAAAAAATATATACCAATGTCCTGCCGACAAAAACTGGCAAAACAAATATCCACTTTTCTTTGCCTTTGGGTCACTGTCTATAAACACACATTATAATTAAGATTATATTTACAATTATCACCAAAAAGCAGTTGGAGGAATCTGTTTTGTTTCACTTACTTATGCCAGAGAACTTCGGCTTAAGGCCTTTGGCTTAGTTTAGAGAGTAACAGGAGGAAAAAAATCTGTTTACAAACGAAAGATTTAGAACAGATACTTTTTGTGGTGGGTTTAAGCTAAATAATGCTTGGTTTTCTCATTTTTAAAATTTTAGAATTAGTTTTCTTAACATTTGGGATTTAAATCAGTGTATGACAGCAAGAAATAAAATCAAAGAGTGGAATACATTAAAATAGCTGAGTTCCTGATTGATTTCTGTATTCAAGTTTTGCATAATGTTTAGCACCCCTAGACAACATCAAGCCTTAGTAAGACAGAATTCTTAAAGGAATATGCTTATATTATTTTGTCCTCTCCAGGCCCAATGATTCACTTCTTTCTTTATACCCATATCTTTTAGACCTGTTGATCCAACAGTCTCTATAATGCACCCCATGGAGCTCCCAAGAATTTGTAAAGGAGACTATTCATTTAACAAGCACTTAATAAGCACCTACTATTGTCAGACACTAATTTAGGAGCTTGGTGAACAACATGGACAATTCATGCCCTGCCCTAAAATGGAAAGGGGTGGGTTCCCAGGGCTCCAATTGTTAACTGTCCACTGTCAGATTTACTTTGGGAGTTAGTGGTCTGTTATAGCATCTCCTTTAAAAACATGAGCCAAGACTACTTGGAAATAATTGGTTTATGTTAAACTTATACCTTAAGATTGAAAATCTATGGTCCAAATAAAACATCCAGATGGTCTCAGGTTGCATCCAGCTAGTGGCAGAGCCAGGACTAGAATCCAAAGCTGCGGGTTTCCAAGTGATTGCTGTTCACTCTCCCACATTATGTTTCTGCTCTCTCTTCCCTTGGCAGACTAGCTAGTGGAAGCTCACAGATTTGGAGGAGTCTTAGTCTGAATTCCTGATAAATTTTCCTGGCCTCGGTTTCCTCATTCATAATATGAGGATACATGTGGTTTGGTAAGTCAGATCAGCCGAAGTATTTTGTACACAATCTGTAAACTATAAAATACTCTACAGATGTTACCAATTATAGTCTGAGACCTTATGTCTGTACTGATACTCATCAAAGCAAAAGATTGAAGGATGGAATAATAAAAGCAAACTTAGAGGAAAATAATATATACCAATTAGTCAAATTGTTATAGTTGAAGCAAAAAAATAAAAATTAAAAATATCTGGGTTGCTTCCTGGTCTTTCTTCTTCCTGTGTGATGTAAACTGAGGAGGGTCCTACCTGCACTGTCTCAGGTGTGAACTCTAGAGAGTTAGACTTGAGTGCTTTAAGTTCTCCAAGTCTCCATTGCTTCAACTATAAAACTGAGACGAAGCTACAGAACCTACTTCATTGGGCTGCTCTTTGACATGGTGCTTTTAAAGCATCTAGTACAATGTCTAGGACATAGTAGGTGCTCAGTAATAACCACCTGTTATTTTGAATTTTAAAATATTGACAATAATTCTTACTTCATGGGCTAGTCATTAGAATTGAATGAATGAAGGTTAATTGCATATCCAATAAGTGACTGGTATAGATAAAACATGGAAAATATGTTCTTTCCCTTCCTCTTTTCTGACGTGTAAAACCAATTGCAAGAATAGTGTTTGCTGTAAGGGCATGTCATAAATCCATTCTTCTCAGTCCATGGCTCCAAAATTTTAGTGCATGCCATAATCTTCTTGAGATTTACAAAAGAAAATAAAAGCATCACCCTTGGTCCCAGCTCCTGGGAAGAGGGAACCCAAAATATGACTTCTCACAGATTATCTCAATACAAATAACACAAATAATAAGTTAAAATACCCTGAGTGGTCTGAGCCCTTGTTACTCAAAGTGTAATCCTTGTTCCAACAGAAACAGCACCACCCCGGGATTTGCTAGAAACAGAGAATCTCGGCAAGATCCCCAGATAAATTCCATGTATGACCCTCTCTGAGGAGTTAGGTGACTAATGCTCCTATGGATCTCTTAGCTTCTTTCTTTCCATTATAATACTTTTGTTATATATCACCATAATGGTCAAGTTTCTAAAAGACTGCTAGAAAAACTGGCATGTTAAAATATCTCAACATTTTTACAAAGTTATTGTCAGATTTTGTCCATTATATTTTTTCAATGTCTTTTATTAAAAGACTACATGATAAGTTAATTTTAAAATTAGAATAATGCTGCTAAAATCACTCTCTCCTGATAATTTAACTTTTATCTAAAAAAAATGGAAGCAAAAAATAATTAGGATTTTTTTTCCATTGGCTATTATCTCAAAATTAAATTTGATATTCAAGGACAGTAATTCTACTAGTCTAGGTTTTGGATGTGTTAATCATTCTCTCCACTAGCATAGTTCTAGCATTTCTGTTGCTCTTTTAAAGATTTTTTAAAACAGGTATAATTTATATATTATAAAGTGAACCAGCCTCTTTGCATATGCACATACCTTTGTAGACACCACCCAAATAAGACATAGACTATTTCCATTTTCATGTTCCTGTAAGCTTACCTTACACCCCTTCCCAATCAATAGTTCCTAACTTCAAATTCATCATTCTGACTTCTTCACATAGATTCATTTTGGCTACTTTTGAACTGAATATAAACTAAATCACAGAGTATAGAATCCTCTGTGTCTGGCTTCTCTTATTTAATACAATGTCTTTAAAACCTAGTTGTATTATTGTGTTTATCAGAGTTTGTCTTTTGTATTGTTGTATAGTATTTCATTGTATCACAATTTTTTATCTATGTTTCTGTTGCTGGGCATATGATTTTTTTTTCTATTTTGATAATATTATAAATCATATGTGTATAATTATTTGGGTACATATGTGCACTCATTTTTATTGGATATATACATAGAAATGAATTGCCCTTTTAATAGTCTTCTATATGCATAAATTCTTTCTCGATATAGGTGGGGTATACATGAAGATTAGAAGGAAAGAAAACAAAAGACAAGAAGGAAGATGCATAAGAGAAAAAAAGGAATAAAGACAACAATATAATAGCATTTAAGGATTAGAGGTGTGCTATGCAGTGGTCAGCAAACTGCAGCTCCGCAAACCGCGGCTCACAAGCCACGTACGGCTCTTTGGCCCCTTGAGTGTGGCTCTTCCACAAAATACCGGCTCTTCCACAAAATACCGACTTCTGCGCATGGGCCACGAAGTTTCAATCGCACTGCACGTGCGCACCCGCACGTGGTATTTTATGGAAGAGCCACACTCAAGGGGCCAAAGAGTCGCATGTGGCTCTCGAGCCGCGGTTTGCCGACCACGGGATAGGGGAAAGTGCTGGTTAAGCAGTCTGGAACCCTGGAATTTTTCTACTTTAGGAAAGTCACTTTTTTCTGGAGCTTAACTGATTATTCATCCAACAGATGGTTGGTTGATTAGATGTCCTCAGTGGTTCTTTCTACCTTGATAATCTAGGAATTTTTAAAGTGAATTATCTACCTGTTTGAAAAGGAAACACATTAAAGAGTTCTTTGTGATTAATACGTTGTAGGGGAGGGGACTTCTAGAACTTTTCCTTCAAATGTTAAAGATTTTGATGCCAGGACTATCAGCCTCTACTCCTTCCTGAATTCCTCTCTCAGAATGAGGCCTTGCTGAGCCAACTCACCAAAGTCCATGGAGTCATTGGGACCCGCTTACCGGTGGGTAAGGCTGTCTGTGCCTTCCTTACAGGACAGAAACCCAGGTGGCCCCCTCTCTTTCTCATCCTGTCTCCTGGTGCAATAAACTCTCCTGTGCTCTGAGGCTGATGGTCCACCCCATTTGCTTAGTTGGATGAATAAGTTCAGGGAACTTTGTGCCTATTTACATCTTCCTTCCCCTATGGATGTCCTTTAGCCCAGGAGTTCTAAAATTTAAATTTGGGGAGGCAAGACACATCATTTCATCCCTAACTTATCAAACCCTACTTTAAAGTTATCAGAGAACTGTATATTAGTAGTACTTAATTCTTGGTTACTAACAAAACATTTTTCTTCCAGTTGAGGTTCCCCCACCCCTCTTATGTGTGGCACTCTCTTAAAAAAGAACCCCAGGAGAGAAAAGGCTTTCAGAGAGAGGCTATTGAAAGATCACAGAAATTCTACATGCAGGGTGATCAAAGGTTGTGGCAGGAGAGGTGAGTTGTTAAAACGAGGAGGTATGGGGAGAATCCTGGCATTGATCCTGGCTGCCAGGGAACCAAGCTCTGTGTGCACTCCGACGTCAAACCCCACAGCCTCAGATCATGAGGGCTGCTTGGATTAGAACACCAACGGAAATCAGGTGTTAAGGAGAGGCAGGGGCTCTGGGAACCACATCCCATCTCCAGACTCACCTGCAGGAGAACCAGATCATGTCATGGAGTGCTGACCCCGCCTGAGCTTTTCTCTCTAAAGAACACATGCATCTGTCCCTGACAGCTTTTTATTATTAGAAGAATTTATATACCCACTCCAGATGGGATAAAAAAGACATTTAAAATGATTAAGTCACCTGTCCTAGCACACACAGCTAGTAAGTGGTGAAATCAACATTAGGCTGTCTGACTGCAAAGCCCGTGACATCTCTGTCATGAGCAGCTGGCTCCATCTAGCATTCTACAGATGAAGACACTATAGTCCGGGAAGCCTAAGTGAGATGTCAGAGTCAGGAGGAGAATCGGGAACTCCTGACTCACTATAGGATCAGCACCAGTCCTTCTGCCTTATCTTGTTAATGCCAACACAAAGTCCCTGTGCTTTCCAAGACATGCTCTGAAATGTCATAAAGGGATTGTTTTGACATCTCTCTTTTAAGGACTCAGGTACTAGAGTCACATTGTCTGGATTGGAAGCATAACTCTGCCATTTGGGGTGTCACATTAGTTTTTCTGTTCTTTAGGGTCTTCATCTATAAAATGGGGAAAATAGCAGTACCTTCTTATCCACTGCTAGGAATACTAAATTAAATAAGCCACTTAATTAGATTACCATCATATTGGGCATATAATCACCATACCAGAGGTAGTGGCCGCTACTGAGTATTGCTGTTCTATTTCTGACTCATAAGCAGGCAAGGTGGCTCAAAGGATTGGGGAAGGAGAAGGGTGATGACTTGTCCCATGACCTCTTTGGTCAATGCAGATACTCTTTCCTGGAGACTCAGATAAGATCAATATCTTCAATCAGAGCAAAGACCTAGTCCATCTTAGTCTCATAATTGTCCACAGGTTAATTCATTGCAATGTGCCAGGATCTGAGCTGGCTCCCCAGACTCCATAGATGAAGAATACAGAGTTCCTCTCTCGCAGCTTAGCCAGAAACTACATCATAAAAAGATATACTTCTGGTTGTTAGCATAGTTTGAGGGAGAGGAGAAGGAGCAAATGTGTGACAATAAAAATAACAGGAATTGGAAATAAAAATGGGAGAAAGAGAGAGAAAAAAACACAATGAAACAACATATATGGTATAATGCCATTTTTGCAAAATATCAATTTTTAAAAATTAGAACAGAAATTATATTACATATAATTTCATTTATATTCTTATGGAATAAAATATATAATTATATATTGTATATATTTATATGTGTTGAAAGCAAAATACATATAATACAATGTAAATATAATTATGCATTATATATAAACTAGAGGCCCAGTGCACAAATTCGTGCACAGGTGTGGTCCCTCGGCATGGCTGGCGATCAAGGCCTATCGGGAGGGCTGGCCAACTGGGGGCAGGGACCCCAGAGGTTGGCTGGCAGAGCCCCCCATTGGGGCCCAGGAGGAAGGGCTGTGGGAGGTTGGCTAGCTGGGGGGAAGGGCCGTGGGAGATTGGTTATTGGGATCACACTGACCACCCGCATTGAACGCCTGCCTCCTGGTGGTCAGTGTGCATCATAGCAACTGGTCAACCCGTTGTTCCAGTTGTTCGGTCATAACAGTCGTTTAGGCTTTTATATATAGATATATTTCTTTTTTATATATACATATATGTTATACATTTTTAGTTTTATGTATAATATATGTTATAAATTCTGGTTCAAGCCAGAACAGAGATAGAAAAGGAGGTAAGAAGTGGTTGGACCCTGATTATACTCTGGAAGAGAGCTAAGAGGACTTGCTGAAGGATTCGGTGCTCAGTCAGAAAGGCCCAACTTAACGCAACTATGGCAAAGTCACAGTTCTGTGGTTTCATGTTAGTTACCTTATAGTGACTGTCTGATTAATTCCACTTAATGTATGTTACCAAAAAAATAAATGTATCTACCCCAAACTAGATGTAGTATTTTTTGTATAATTGGATTTTCTAATACTGATTTGTCATTTTTGGTCTGCACACAATCTCCTCTTTGATGTTGGGGAGACATGAAGCTCAGCAATTGGTTCAACCTGAGATGTTGTCTTAGTTTACTCAAAGCAAGCCAGCTGTTCAGAGGACGTGATTCAGACAAGATGCTAAAATCTTGACTTATCTCCAGTTTCTAGTTTGTGTACATCCGGATGGTGAAGGCTGTGTGTATTCCATAGAGGACATGTGCGTAGCTGCAAGATTTTTGGGAGCTGAGCCAATGGAATGATGTCACTTTCATAAATGAAGATAGGGCAGAGCACAGGTAGAGTCATTGTTAAAGAGAAAAATAGTAGTTCCCTGTTGGACATACTAAGTTTTAAGTATCTATGATATAGGCAAAGAGTGGTGAAAGTAGGCAGCACAATATTCACATCTGAAATTCAGGCAAAGGTCCAGTCTGGAGGTGTAAATTCAGGAGTCAGCAACCTAGAGATTTTTTAAAATATGTTTTTATTGATTTCAGAGAGAGTAAGGGAGACGGAGAGAGAAATAGAAACATCAATGATGAGACCCATTGATCACTTGCCTCCTGCATGCCCCCTACTGGGGATCAAGCCAGCAATCTGGGTAGTGACCTGACCAGGAATCCAGCCTTGATCTTCTGGTTCATAGGTTGACGTTCAACCACTGAGAAACACCAGCCTTGAAAACTAGAGATTTTTAGTGGCTCAGAATTAAATGATATGACCAAGAGAATAATGGGCCAGAGAAGAGGTCCAAAGACTAAGCCCTGGATAAAAATAGACACAAGTTATGTTATATATTCATGACATATTATTTTAGAAAGTAAGTTTTAAAATAGTATTGTATGGTTCTATTTGGTTTAAAATAAATCTAATAAAACCTTACATTATCTCTCTATATAAAAGCCTAAGTGACCATTACAACTGAACTACTGGAATGACCAGTCCACCAGTCGTTCTGACTCGTACTGACCACCAGGGGAGAGATGTTCAAAGCAGGAGCTGCCCCCTGGTGGTCAGTGCACTCCCACAGCCAACCTTCTGTGGCCCTTCTGCCCGCCCAGCCAGCCCCCATCGGCCCCTGGTGCTAAAGCATCCATAGACAACCTGCCTGTGGGTCAGGGTTTCTTACATAGCAGAGCAGCTCCCTCACTGCAATCTATTAAAAGTCAGACCTTTACACAAGGATTTGTCTTGCTCCCATCCTCTCCCTTCCCTGGGGCTACCACCCACCTGTCACAGTGGCAGAGGTGAGGGAAGGAGGAGGGAGGAGGTGGGGAACCATGCAGTGGTGTGGCACTGAAGCTGGTGTTGGTGTCCGTTCCTTCCACACCCGTCCTGGCAACCGTTGTCTCCTCTCCTGGCCCCACCAGGGCCTTCGGGCCCCAGGCTGGGATGGGGAACTGGGGGTGGGTGGCAGTGGACTCGGCCCCTTTCCCAGGGGGCCCAAGGGCTGGCACCCTCCTCAGGGCCAGTGGCCAACCTCCCGCGGTCCCTCCCCTGGCCAGCCAATCTCCCACAGTCTCTCCCCCACCCACCCCCATGCACAAATTCGTGCACCAGGCCTCTAGTTTTATATAATATGTATCAGAACAGGGTGGAAATATAGCTTATTAACATTGGCTCCTTCAGAGGTCTGGAAACATAGGTGTCGCTGTAGAGGGATCATTAGCTATACCTTTATACATCTTCAGGTGTTTTTGTTTTTTTAATTTCTACTTGTTATAACAGGCAATACTTATAATTTATAAAATCTGAAATAGAGAACGAACATTAAGTTTTCACCCCACTAAAACAGTAATTTTGGATTTCTGTCTATGTGGGAGGAATAATAACACAGGTTCTCTGCAAAGCCCTGTGCAAACATTCAGGCCAAATTGGAAGAATAGAGAGGCCTCTTTCCACTCTGCAATTATGCATCTTATCAGAGGTGCTGAGGAAGGTAGCTGGCATCTGAAAGTTTGCCTTGAGCAAGAGCTCAGCTCCAGGAAAAAGCTCAGCTAATCATCTGCAGCTCCAGTTAAGGGAGCTGGAGGAGAACAGATCCTTCCTAGAACTTGGAGATGAAAACTGGGGGAAGCACATCCATATTGACAGGAAGATTCAAATGAAAAGCTTAAGAGGGAAGAAGCAGCAAGAGAAGGTGCCACATGCTGGATTGAAACTGGAGGGAGGTTGTATATTTCCAATGGTTTCGGGAGCAATTACAGATGTCAGCTCTACAGGATATTGGATGGATATCCAGGATATTGGAATATCCATAGGCTCTGAACTCACACTGACTTTATTCCAACTGCAGCTCTGCCAATTCATCATCTCACCCAGAGCCAGGTATCCTACCTCTCTGTATCTCAGTCTCTTCAGATAAAAATTGTGTGGTGATGATGATGATGATAGTAGCAGGAGTAATAACAATAATAAGTCTTGCTTCATAGGGGTGTTTGATTAAATAAGGCAATTCCTATATAATATTTAACTCAATGCATGGTATATACCAAACATATCATATTTTCCATTTTATTATTATTAATCTCAGTAAATTAATTTGGTTGATGGTGAGGGTTGAATCAGGTTTTGCAAAGATATATTTTCATGGGCTAATATCTGGCATCTATGAACTTGACTTTATTTAGAAATAGGGTCTTTGATGATGTGATCATGTTAAGAGGAAGATGAAGTCATACTGGATTAGGGTGGGTTCTAATCAAATGACTGGTAAGAAGAGAACAATTTGGACACAGACACACAGGAAGGATGTTATGGGAAGATGGAGAGTTTGGGGTGATGCAGCTACAAGTCAGAGAACACCAGGGATTGCTGGCAACTGGCAGAAGCATGGAGAAAGTCATGGGCCAGACTCTCCCTCAGAGCCTCTAGAAGGATTTAACCCTGTCGATGCTTTGATTTCAGAATTCTAGCCTCCAGAACCATAAGACAACCCACTTCTATTGTTTAAGCCTCAAAATTTGTAGCAATGTGCAAAGGCAGCTACAGGAAATTAATACAATTAAAGACGTGTCAGCAATTGGTGAATTTGACTAGCAATAGACACACCACCACAGAAAACACTTTGAGGATTGATTAGTCTCATGAATTTGGGCCTATTGATTACCAACATATAAAACATAGTAGCCATTATTCTTTCTTCTTATTATATAGGGTTGTAATATAATTTAAAGAGGTTACCAATTAAGAGATTAATGATTATATATATATATATATATATATATATATAATGCAAAATTGTTAGAATAATGAATGGTACATAGTAAATATACTGATTGTTATCTAATATTTTTGTTACATTTTCTAAGAAAATGGGCCTTTGGTATTATTTTTAAGTGTCATACAGGGACCCCAAGCAGGTCCTATTCTAAGTTGGCATTCAAGTTCAGTCCATTAGGTTACACAGACATTTATTCAATGCCTCTTACATGTGAAGAGTTTGTGCCCCAGGTGGGACTGTGGCTGTCTCTCTCCTCCTTGACCTATTATGAAATCCATAAGTATTGCATTCCACTGAATAGAAGGGATGTAATTCATATTAATATATAATTTCTAATCTCTTAATTATTAATCTCTTTAAATTACATTATAACCCTATATAACAGGAAGAAAGAATAATGGCTACTATGTTTTTTGTGGGTTGTTTTTTTAATCCCAGTGAAAAAGTATCATGTTAAAAAACCTTGAAAAGTATACAATACATACAACAAATTCAGACTATGAAAAATTCCTGTTCTCTTACTATGGTATAAAGTTGTTGGGAAGTAGTTGCCAAGTTATGGATTATAATTCCCAATCCCCTTGCATTTAGTCTATGTGGGGCCCTGTTAATCGTTTTTAACAAACTAAATATGAGCAGAGGTGATATGTGTCAATCCCAGGCCAAAGCATTCAGGGGTGGGGAACATCAAGCCCATGGGACATAAGGCCCAAAAAATGATCTGGCCCTGCCAAGGTATTAGGGGTGAGTTAATTAAATGTTTAACCAAATATAGCAGGCCAATTCTTAAGCTGATAAATTTGTATGGCCTGCTAATGGTATTTTAAATATCCAAATGGCCCTTAGCAGTAAAAAAGGTCTGCCACCCCTGAATAGCAAACTTTCACTATGTCCTCTTTTTCCCTTCTGCATCAACTCTGGAAACCCAGTGGTGAATAGGGGCCTGCATCCCTGAGTATTCATTGGAGAGAAAGCACCCATTATGGCTGCCTCAATAGGAATGTCAACACTATATATATATATATATATATATATATATATATATATATATATATGTATTAAGCGACCATCCAACTGTCTGTCTGACCAGCCAGTAGGTATGACATTGACATGCACTGACCATCAGGGGGGAGGAGCTGCTGAGCTGTGGTGACTTGGCAGCAGCAGTTCTTGGGTGACACACCCCGGAACCAGAGAGAAGGGAGCCTGATTCCAGGGTGCATCACTTGAGAGCCACCCTCTCGCAATCCAGGACCCCTCAAGGGATGTCAGAGATCCGGTTTTGGTCTGATCCCTGCAGGCCAGGCCGAGGGACCCCATCTGCCAGAGGGACCCTGCTCACTCCACAGATGCCCTTTGAGCCGAGGCACCACCCCAGGTGCAGCCTGGGGAGGGACCACGGGAGGTTGGCTCCAGGGCATGTTCGGCCCATCTCACCCAATCTCGCCCCTCTGGCCACCTTCTAGTTAATTTCCTTTCAATGTGCACAAATCTGTGCACCGGGCCACTAGTCTATATGCAACTTAAAAGCAGGTAGCATTTAACCTACCCTGCTTATCATTATTATTGTTACCATTGAAGTTATTACTATATAGCTTTTCACTTTCAAGAGAAAAGAATGGAAACTTCAAAACTCTAATTACATGGAAGCCATCCCAACCGAAGAGAATTTACTGCCTAAAAACTGATGGCAATGTCTCTCATGTCTAAAGTCTAAATCAAGAGAAAAATATTTCTTGATGCATTTGTTCACTTTCTTTTCAGTCTCCTTCTAAACAACAAAGTTAGAAGCCTATTTTCCCTAAAGTTTTTGGAAAAGACAATTTTGTTGAAGATTTCTAGCTTTCAGATTGCGACTCCCAGCTGTAGACAAAGGTGTCAGCTAGACCTGGCTGATCAAGGTCACCCATATTTCATATCTGGGCAACTAATCAGTTATAAACAATTTGGGTCATGTCCACATCACTGAGTGGCTAAGGAGATGAAAAACTCATTCCTGTCAGATCACAATGTAAATTTATAACTTTGTAATGTTCTCTGGAAGGAGAGAAACAAGGTTACCCATAGTGGGAGACTGGGAGAGGTAGGGAAATAGAACACAAAAATTCTATTTTGGCCAGCACATAATTTACAAACCATTTTCCCTGCAAAAGGCTGAAATGTAATCAGCAATTTGTTTGTTCAGTCTTAAACTCTGGTTCTCTTGATTCTCATAATTGTATATCATAGCTGGTGCCCTGGAAGGAGGGTGAACTTTAGTATATAGATGGAACCAGATAGAAAAGCCAATTCTCAAACTGTCCAGTTGTATGAATCAGGGAAGTCATGCTCTCTGAGCCTCTGTTTTCTCATCTGGGAAATAGTGTATTATTATCCACCTCACAGAGTCATTTTGAAGAAAAGTTATTAATGAAGGATCTGGCATAAAGTAGATCATCTTCCTTCTCATTTATTTATTTATGCAACATATAGCTTTGTATTTTGTGTCAAGTATTTTTCAGGCACTGTTCCTAGCACTGGGATTGAGATAAGAACACTCATGCACCACACATACATTCTTGTTGGCTATATATGGATGTGGATCTATGTGCATAGAAACACAGATCCATAATTCTCAATCAGGGTAATTTTACCCCTAATAGGACATTTAAAAATGTCATACTAGGGGAAGATGCTACTGGTATCTAGTGTGTACCAATAAAGACTAGGGATTCTGCTAAACTTGCTATGATGCACAGGACAACCTCATTGAAAGCAAAGAATTATTCAGTCAAAAATGCCAATAACATGTTAAGAAATCCTGATATAGGGACACACATGTGTGTTTGCATATGTGTGTGTGTTTAAAAAAAAAACAATGAAGAGTACAGAATGGAAAGTAGTAGAGTGTTCTAGAGTTCTAATTAAAGAGACAAACCCCAAATAAAATAAAAGCTCTCTCTTTGTAATTTCTGAGAAGAATTTTCCAAAGAGAGGAACTAGGACTTATAACTGATCACCAGCTTAAATCCTTAAAAACCTTGACTTCAATCTTAAATGTCAATTCAAAGTCAGATATTAATTAGGATCTAAACTTTAAAGCTTTTTTTTCACTTTCTTATTTTCTCATATTGTGAGTTTTAATGAGAAAGACAAAGTTTTTGAAGTTTAATGGACTTAGTGCTTTATCCTTAATGTCTTGTAGCCCTGGTTTCTTGGCCTGTAAAATAGGATCAGTAATAGAAAATACATAAAATAAAGTTGTTTTGCAAACTAAGTGGAATAGGCTATTTAAAACTCCTATATCAGCTTCTGACACACAGTAGGAATTCAATAAACAACCATCTTCTGCCTACCCAATTGTCTTGGGCACAGGAGTGAAGAGAGGGATGATCCAATGAATGCCCCTTGGTTTTTGTTTTCTTTGTTTGTTTGTTTGTTTCTAATTCTGTTAATTACCATTAGTAAGTCATTGGCTAAAATTCTTAGAATCATTGTTGATGTTTTTCTTTCCCTCTCCTCCAGCATTCTCCTCCTGAATGAATCCCAAAGTCTTACAGATTCAGTCTTTTTGGTAGAAGTGGATAAGTGGTACTTAATAGTTTAGGAGCTGACCAAGGGAGCTGTCCAGCAAATAATTGGAAATTCAGGCCAGAATATACCGGAGAAGCGGATTCCTTTGTTGGCATTAGGGGAGTCATCCACTTTGTAGAAATGCCTCAGAGGAACAGATCCTCAAGAAAGAGCACTGTTGATTGAAACTTATGAAAGATTTTCATATAAAGGGAAACACCTATCAAGTTGGTAGGATGACCCAGAAAAAGAAATCACAAAAGCCTGAAGAAAAATGAAGGAGTTCAGAAAAATCAGATGTGCTGGAGGAGGAGGAGGACCAAATGAATTTTGTAATTCAAAGTGTACTGTCAAGTTACCAGTTAACCAATTTAGTGGAGCTGCATGAATGGAATCATTATCCCAAGGGGATCCATTGGAACATAAAGATATTGAGGTAATTTGTATAGGACATTTTCAAGATGCTCGGAGCAAAGGTAAGTAGAGGGATAGGATGACATCTTGAACAGGAAGAGGGGAGGGTGACCTAGGTAAAGTATTATTTTTGGCAAATAGTGGAGGAAGAGCAATAGAATGGAAGCCATGTGAAGACACAGGATATTTATGAAGCACATCAAATATAACTCCTACTATATTTTAGCAATTTTCCAATGAGGCAGGGGGTGAAGATGGTCACTGTGAGTGAATAGGTAAAGAGTTTGAATGACAATTAGAAAGGTTTGAAACTTGTTGCTTTGGAAACATGTCAGATATTTTTAGATAAATCAAGAGATATTAAGTTGTGGGCAGACCCTTACTGAGGTTAAATGGAATCAGATTTTCATGAACTTTTCCATATGCTTGTGTGGCTTTCTTCCAACAGTGGCTGGCATGGAGCAGAACAAAAGTCAATATACTGGACATTAGATGGCATGCATCAGAATGTTGGAAGGATGAGAATGAACAAGTAAAAAGTTAAAAGGAAAACTTCAGAAGGGCAGCAATGTATAGAGTTAGTCTACGCATCAGTGTTCAGGTTGGCTGTGAAGATATGGGGAAAGAAAAAGAATAAGGAAAACATATTGTTGTATTCACTTATTCATAAAACATGTACACCTACTATGTGCCAACGATCTTGCCACCCAAGGAGTTAAAGGACTATTGAGTGTTTTAGAAAACATCCAATTGCAAGGGAAAGAAAGTCACTGCGATGACCTCAAACTCAATAGGGAATTTATTATAAGTACAAGGATATATCTCATAGAACCAAAGGGCATGGAGTAAAATTGCTCTTTAATAAGGACTAGAAATGGGAATAGAAAAACTCTAAGGAAAAATAATAGAAAAGCTCTACCTTCTCAATTTCTACTTTTATTGAGTCCTATCATCTTATATCTCTGAGTCTTCTTCATCTGCAGCCTGGCTTTACTGCTCTCTTATATCTTCCCACCCATGATATAGTGCCTCCCAGTTAAGAATTCAAACAATATAGATTAGAGTCACCATTTACTGATACCAAAATCTAGGGAGAAAACATGATTGACTCAGCCCTGACAAAAGATTGATTCCTTCTGGGTCAGATGTCCATACTTCAGTCCATCAGCTATAACCAAGGGTGGCAGGGTTACCTTGTTTGAAACATAAGAGAATATAAATTGGATAGAGACTCAAAAGGAAGAAAAAAGTATCTAGGAGGTCAGTCTCAGAAGGACTTTTACCTGTTCCAACTGCCAACTGTGATATTGTGAAGTACACAATTACACCTACTATTTATTATAATGTGTGCCAGTCACTGCAATGTGCTTCAGTGGAGTGGGTTGAGCCAGAATTTCCTGAAAGCAGAGACAGGCAAAAGCTTGCATACAGGCAGTTTATTTAGGAATGTGATCCCAGAGAAGAGGATCAAGGGTTGAAAAAATGAAACAAAGGACAGAGAGCCAACTAGTCATCAATCCCGAGAGATTTTTTTCAAAGCACTTTATGAAATACTTCTCAGAACTGTCTGCCTAGGGAATAGGTGGCAGAACATTTATTAATCAGGTCCAGGACAGATCCACAGTCATTACTTCCCCCTCACACTTCTAGGTATTCTGTGCACTGTGCATTGCAATCTTCAGCATCAGAAAATCTCCAGGGCAGGAAGTGAGAGGTGTTCTGTGTAGGCTTAGGGTAGATGCTGTCAGGTTGCACCTGGTGAAACCAAAGCAACCTGCATGAAGCTGGTCACTACAGCAGTGAATGCATAAAGGGTAGGGCCAAAAGAATGTGAAGTAGTGCACAAGGGGATTCTAGAACAACAGATGTGAAAAGGTAAAGAAACTCAGAGGTGAGGCTGCAGGAACTGGCCTTACCTTCATCTTTATTGGCTCCTCATTAATTCAGATCTCCCACATTCATCACGGGCTTTCTATTTTCACATAAAAGTTTAATATTTATAACAATCTGCGTATTAATTAGATAGCTTTCTACAATGTTGTCTTTGAGGATACACAGATAAGGACTGTTGGCCTTGGTCAGCTATTGCTGCTTTTCCACGTGGGGTCATGCCAAAGCAATGCGAATCATGATAAAGCACAAGAATGCTAGGCAAAGGACAGAGCTCACAATTTAGTTGAGAGAATATAGTCTTATAATGGTTTTCTCCATGTGGCTTCTCCAGCAACAGTGGCTGGTAAGGAGCAAAGCAGAGGCAATAGACTTGCCAGCAGATGATGTTGGGCAAGATCTTGGGAGGGTGTGTTGAATAAGTCAACATGGTCCCATAGCTAGATGGTGAGACCCTTTGGTGAAATGCTTTATTCCTCTCCATGCTCCCAAACCCATAGCCATAGACACAGGTACACATGCAGACATGTGCACGTATGCATGCACAAACATATTCAAATAAGAATTTTCAGAAAGATAGAAACCCAGAACAATTTGGAAATAAAAATTCTCAGTTGGATGTCATCTCTTTGTTTTCTGGGACAATTCCTTGAGGCTAACAATGATAGCTACCCTGTACTTAATGTTGATGATGAACTCAGCTTTCTCCCATTACTGTTCAAAATCAATCTTTAAGGTGAGCATTTATTATGCTCATTTCACAGATGAGAAGCTTCAACTCAGAGACTTTAAATAATTTGCCCCAAATCCTCAGCTGTTGAATTATAAAGCTGAAATTGAATCCCACATCTTCCTTATTGAGAGCTTAGATTTTCCCAGTACTCAAACAGAAATCCCCATTCATACCTTGCCTTAAGATTATTTTATTGAGGACTTAGAATTGATCTGTCTATCTTCCTATCCTCTCTGTTATGTTTTACCAGATGCTAATAAAGATCACTACTTTCCTCCCTAACACTGCATCATGACTAAAAAGTGACAAATCTTTGTATATTGTCCACTTAGTTTTAATTTCCTTATATTTTTCTGTATATATTGATTACCCTTAAGGGACTGTAAACTAGTTTTTGCATTATGGACAGTGGTTCTTCTATCCTAAACATTTAATTCATTTATTTAATACACATTTATAATATCTAGCATTTTGACAGATATATAGAACACATGGGGTCCCTAACTTCAAGGAGTTGATAGTACAAATAAGCAGGAAAGAAAAGGAGACACTGAGAAATAGGCAAACTAATATCATACTGACAGTCAATACAATGTACTATGAGAGCACAAAAATCTTCCCCCAAATCAAATAGGAGATCCTAGAGGATTGTGTAGGAAAGAACTTTGTAGCTAGCAAATGGAAGGAAGTATGTGTCATCATCTGAGATGGGAAGGTTGCAAGTGGAGAAGGTTGTGGTGGTGGTTAGGGTGGGGAGATGATTGGCAGGTTGAGATTGAATGTCTATAAGACTTCCAAATAGAGATGTGAAGTAAACTGTTGAATATAAGATCTGGAGGTTGGGAAAGGTCAAGACCTTTCAGCATATAGATTTTCTTTAAAGCCTGATATTGGCTGTAATCAGCAAGGACATAATTATGTAAGGAAAGAGGACAAGCATGTAGTTGAGAGCAGCCCCAGGTGAGGAGGTTACAAAGACAAGGAATAAATAAAGTAAGCTGAGAAAGAACCACCAGTGAAGTAGAAGGAAAATGAGAATTTAGAGCCCACTGAATCCTTTTAAAAAGTATTTCAAAGAGAAGTGAATCATCTTTGTCAAATGCAGCTGATAAATCAAGTAAGATGAAGATTGAAAACTGACTACTGGATTTAGCAGTGGAGGTCAGTGGTGACCTTGAAGTGAGTGATTTCCATAGGGCAATCGAAAGAAAACCTGCTTAGACTGGTTTTTAGACTCTTTCAGGATTTGCAGCAATGGGGAACACAGAAATGTGTTGAAGACTGACAGGAGAAGTAGAGTCAAGTAATTATTTTTAAGACAGAAAAAAATAGCACATGACTACCTGCTGATTGGAATGACCCAAAAGAGAGGGATGCTCATTGAGGGTGAAGCATATACAAGGAAGAATCAGTAAAGCCAGGTGCTTCATACAAGATGTGTATAGCGGCATGATGTGAAGAATTTTTGTTTGTTTTATTCAGCAGGAGAAGGGAACTATGAGTTTGATACGTGTCATATGCTAAGAACCACAAAAATGCTTTGCATTCACTATTCTGTACAGTTTTCCATAACAGTTGTTTGAGACTGTCTCCAAGGCTCAGAAAGATTAAATATTTTTTCAATTAGTAAATAGCAGAGTCCTCACTATTCTCAGTTAAAAGGTGGTGCTCTTATCTCAACATGTGCTACCTTCTCTGAAGAGAAAAACAAATGAGCAAACAAACAAAATGAGTTTCTGGCAATGTAAAAGATGGGGCGAATTAGGAGGCAGACACCTATTAAGAGGCTATTTTTATTACCAGCACAAGCAGTGCTGACCATTAGAGCCTTAACTATAAGTTTGGCAGTGGACTGAAGACCAGGCCCAACCAAGGTGGTCTCTTACGGGCCTGGGTTGATAAGAAGTGAGGTGTGGTATTGGAAAAACAGGAGAGACAAAGGGAAGGAAGGAGTCTAGGACAGGGGTGGGCAAACTTTTTGACTCGAGGGCCACAATGGGTTCTTAAACTGGACCGGAGGGCCAGAACAAAAGCATGGATGGAGTGTTTGTGTGAACTAATATAAATTCAAAGTAAACATCATTACATAAAAGGGTATGGTCTTTTTTCTTTTTTTTTAAGTTTTATTCATTTCAAATGGGCCAGATCCGGCCCGCAGGCCGTAGTTTGCCCACGGCTGGTCTAGGATGACTTCCA
Organism: Myotis yumanensis; assembly: GCF_028538775.1. NCBI lineage: Eukaryota > Metazoa > Chordata > Mammalia > Chiroptera > Vespertilionidae > Myotis > Myotis yumanensis. The sequence goes on along the minus strand of NW_027223752.1, from coordinate 233,423,073 downwards.
ACCTTCCCATGTGGGCAGATAGTGATTCTGAGGGCTATAAAATTAGGATACGAGAGGAAGGGTTATTATAGGCAAGAAAATGTCCATGTGTGTGGATTTGTGGTCTTCCCTTTCTCTCTCCTCCTTTGCTCATAACCCTTTCCCCTCTTCCATGTCCCACTTTCACCCCTTCTCATAGAAGAAGGTAAGGTCAATTCCTGGTAGAGAGATCATCTTGGGAAAAATAAAAATGGTAACAGAAAAAGAACCATGCTATCAGAATGCTGCTTACAGTGTTGAGAAAAGAAAAAAAATTAGAAAACAGTATAGTAGAAATGGAAAGGATGAGAGGAAAAAGAGAGAGGCCCATAGTAATTTGGTAGAGAAGAGGAAAGAGATGGCTGTTTTATAAAATAACAATCATCATTAACATTTACTGGCCATTCACCTTGTGGCAGATATTGGTGTGTGTGTGTGTGTGTGTGTGTGTGTGTGAGAGAGAGAGAGAGAGAGAGAGAGAGAGAGAGAAGAAGGAGATTTGGCAGATTGGGCAGAGGGAGTACTACCTTTAATTTCCATATGTAGCCAATAAGGTAGGTCCCTTCATTAGATCCAGGTGACATTTTTTTAAAACATATATTTTATGGATTTCAGAGAGGAAGGGAGAGGGAGAGAGAGAGAGGAAGAGAAAGAGAGAGAGAGAGAGAGATCAATTATGAGAGAGAATCATTGATTGGCTGCCTCCTGCATGCTCCCTACTGGGGACTGAGCCCGTAACCCAGGCATGTGCTCCTGACCAGAATCGAACCCGGGACCCTTCAGTCTACAAGCTGATGCTCTATCCCCTAAGCCAAACCAGCTAGGGTGATCTGGGTGACATTTGAGAACATTGTAGTAGGCCAGAAAAAATAACCATCTAAAAGATATCCACATTCAGATCTTCAAGTCCCTGAAACCTGTGAAGGTTATTTTATCTGACAAAAACAGGCATTCACAGATGTTATTAAATTAAATGTCTTGAGAAGGAGAAATTCTCCTGGATTATCTAGGTAGACCCTAAATGTAAACACATGTGTCCTTATCAGAGAAAGACAGAGAGATATTTCACTACATATTCAGGAGAAGCCAATGTGATGTCAAAGCAGAGAGTGTTAAAGACATTGGCTTTGGTGATTAAAGTGATGTGAGCACAAGCCAAGGAATGCTGGCTGCCACCAAAAGCTGGAAGAGGCAAAGAATGAACTCTCCTATCTGGAGAGAACATGACCCAGTCAACACCTTGATTTGGGATATTGAGTTCATATTTCTGGCTTTCAGAACTATGAAGGACTATATTTCAGTTGATTTAAGCCACCACTAAGTTTGTAGTAACTTTGATAGCAGTCATAGGAAACTAATACAGACAGCAGAGTTAATTGGCCCAGTAAATAGCCAAGCCCTCTTACAACCAGGCACTCTGACTTGAGTGGCCTTAAACACCTCTGGTAAGGTCTCTCCCAGTAATTGAACTTCTTTAAATGTTTGATAAAGAAAGAGAGGAAGAACCAGAATCCCTAGGCTCAACTGAAATCCTTTAGCAGCAATACTACTCTGTCACTGATGTTGGGGGTTCCTGTTGATAAGCATTTCAGTAGGAAGGCAATAAAGTTGGTGAATTGTTAATCCAAAGCTCGACCTGCCTTGGAATAACTTTGAACAGAGTCTCTGGGAGGCTGAGTGAATAATGCCAGTGGGGTCTGGAGCCTTCCCACTGGCTGGGCTTCAGACCTCCAACTAGCTCCCAGGGCAGACAATCCCCTGCCAGCGCTGCTCTCTGTCTCACCTTCCACCCAAAGGAAGATGGAGCCTTGCCTTCACTGAGGGGAGGGGCTTCAACCCCCACCAGCCAGACATTCACAGGCCCTGTGCATTTCCTCTGAGCATTTCCCAGGCTCTAAACAAAACCATCCTACTGGAATGGGGGGTGAGGTAGGGGAAACGTTTGGTGTAAAAAAAAAAAATTTCCTCTTTCCCTCTCCTAAACTGAACTGTGGGCCTTCTTCACTAAATTTTTAGAATAAAAGTAAAAGCTCTTCTAAAAAGTTTCATATTTCCATGAAAAATCTGTCTCTGCAGGTTTGCAGTCTCTCAGTAGAGGGGCTGGTGGCTCTGTGTTCCTCAGTACCATGGACAGCCCCTCATCAGCCACCTGGTGCTGGGGGTGGGGGTTGAAACTTGCCTGCTCAGTTTTAGCCCTGCCTACCCTCCCGCACCTACACATATTTTGTTCAAGTCACAGGATCTCCTCAATTGTTCAGTACAGAATCCCCCGTCTTCCCCAAACAGTTTTCTCTGCCCTGTAGGACACACACAACTCCCTGTCCAACTTGGCTTGACTTAGCCTTACTCTCAGGGGTCACTCTGCTGTGAATTCCTCTGGGAAGAGCTCCTCAGCCAACCTCCCACTAGATCTCTGGATCCCAGACCCCTTGTTGTAGCCTGTAACACTGGACAGTATTATCATCTATTTCATTGTCTGTGAGCTCCACAGGCAAGGTGGTTACTTCACTTACATTATTTTATACAGAATCCTAGTACATCATAGGGATTCACTGGGGTTTGTCAATGATTGGATGAAAGTAAAAATAAATGAATGGCTGGCTTTGGATTGTTTATTTTGTGTGTGTGTGGCCTCTTTGTTCCTGAGTGAAGGCTCTGGTGTGTAGCTAAGTTAGCCTCCTTCTACCTCCATCCTTCATAGGGCCTTGCCAGAGCAATTGCTGGACACTATTATTCATTGATTCCCATTGAAAATTAATCTTCATTAAAGATATAAAATGGTCCTTGTGATGCTAACCTGAGGGCTCTGAGTTCCAATAACCTGGAATTCATTTTCAAAACTATCACTCACAATTGTTCCCCAAAGTCCTTAAACATATTAAACTACTTGCTGTTTTCCCACAGAACATACAATTAAATATCTCTGTGTTTTTGCCTATTGCTGTTGTCTCTACCTGGAAATTCCTCTTCTTTCCAACTAGAAAATGTTTCTGGTGCCCCTAGGCTCAGCTGAAATGCCCCTCCCCATCCATACTTCTGTTAGGTTGTGCACCCACTTCTATCATAGTATATTCTACATTTTTAAAATATTTTTATTGATTTCAGAGAGGAAGGGAGAGGGGGAGAGAGACAGAAACATCAATGATGAGAGAGACTCATTGATTGGTTGCATCCTGCATGCCCCCACTGGGGATCAAGCCCGCAACCCAGCCATGTGCCCTGACTGGGAATCGAACCTAGGACCTACTGGTCCATGGGACGACGCTCAATCCACCGAGCCACCACAGCCGGGCATACATTCTACATTTAAATATATGTAGTTATTTAAGTGTTAGCCGTTGCGTGCTGTGAGATCCTTAAAAACTGAGCAGTTTCTTACTGAACTGTGTACCCTGGAACCTAGAGCTAATCCTGAGGCCTGGAGCATCAAAGTGGTCAATAAGAGTCTGAGAAAATACCCACATTGACCAAGCCAGAGCCAGGAGGTCACCCCTAATGCACACAGCTTAGATTATTTACTTTCAAAAGCATTTTCCGGAAAATATTCGTTGAGACACACAAAAGTCAAATAGCTCAAAGTCCAAAAATTTATAGTAAGTTGGTGGAGTAGACAAAACAAGTACCAAAGCCTCCAGATCTCAGCCTAATGTCTTTTCCCCTTGTCAGCTCTGAGAGGGTACAGCTTGATCTTCCATCCACCTTCCTGTATATTGGGGTTCACCAGGGGCTGAGTGAAGGGCCTGGTTTCCCTAGAGACTACTTGTCCCAGCACATGTGCCCTCCATGGGATGACTGCAGATAAACAAGATTAGCTCCTTCTCAATATTCTGAGCAATGCAAATGTGTTCCACTCACACACCAGTGACATCCATTGTCAGCCTCTGTGCCAATTAATGCCAATTAAATGCCAAAGCTCACTAACAGGTGTGCTGATTGCCTCTGCAAAATGAGTTACTAGAGCAACTCTCCAAGTGTCAAGTAGACAAGAAAGAATAGAAAGAACATTCTGTCCCCCGGCTCCCCTTCCACCACCCCCACCTCCTCCTCTCTCCCTTAGCTTTTACATTTGATCCTTGCTTCCAGGAATTAATTTTTCCCCTTAAAAGCAAAATCAGAATCATGCCACATGTATGCAAACTAAGCCATTATAATTTCTGATATTTAGTCTCCCTCTTACCACCACCCCACCACAGGGATGACCCTGAGGCTTTCTGGAGCCCCCTCCCTGAAATCCAACCACCCGACTCATAGCCTTCTGAGTAATCTTTCTAAAAAGGAAAAAGCTCTCAGTCTATTACTTTCCTAGTCAAAAGCCTTCAGTGACTTCCATTGTCAGTTTAATCAAGTGCATATTCTTCAGATGGGAACTCAAAATCTTCTGTCTTTTGGCCCATGCTACTTTTACAAAATAATCTCCCACTGCACATTAGCCCACCAGGAACTTTCCACTCCAATTTCCATGCCTGTTCCCACCAGCAATGCCTTTTCCTACAACCTCAGTCCAGTGAAAGTACCCTTCCTCCAGAGCCACCTTGCAACAGAAACCTTTCAGAGCTCCTGAATGAGAACCTCTGTCCCTTTTCCCAAAATCCCAAAGTTATCAGTGCAGAATGACTGGGTTTTGGGCATTTACTGCACATGTCAGACACACACAGATTGCCTTATTTGCATATCTTCATTTCATCTTCACAAGATGAGATATCGTCATTCTCTTTTCACAGGTGGGGAAACTGAGTCTCTGAGGGATGAAGTGACTGGCCCAAAGTCACAGAGTTAATGAGATACAGAACCTCACATTAAACCTAGATTGGGGGCAAGTCCAATGCACAGGCTCTTATCCTGCAGCGTGTATTGACATCCTGAGTAGGATAGTGCTAATAACCATGTACATGACAACTATTCATTTCTGTGGCGACCTCTATTATCAAGTTCTAAATCCTGAAAGAACATGCCATTTCCACGTTTGTATGCCTGATACTCGAGGTGGAAACTCAAAAATAGACATCAACGTTTTTGAAGCAATTCACTCTAGACTAGGAGGAACATGTCTGTCCCTCTACCCACTTTTCTTTCATGGTGTTATAGGCATGCTGCATGACATTGTGGATTTAAATTCCCCCAGTGTAGAGGCTTGGCTCTGTGTCTTATTTATATCTAAAGTCTAGGAGCCATAGAGGTTATTTACTTAATGCTTACAGCCTGTAAAATCGAACGGTATCACCCCAGACTCATCAGAGTCCTGTATTTCCATCTCCTTTGTTTCTGCTCTCTGTTAGCCTAGGACCCACCCAGAGGAAATCTTCACCATCCCTGCTGCCTTCTGAAGTCTGGCTTCCTTCCCCCAAGTCTGTAATCACAGTGACAGCCCTGCTGCTCTCAGATGGGGCTGCGGAGAAGCCTGCCCAGACACAATTTTCATTTCAATGCTCAAACATGAGAAGCACTCGCTGGCTGAGTAAATGAACCCACTGTTTTCTTGTTAAATCAAACTCTGCTGAAGGAAAGCTGGAGAATAAAACTGGCAGAGGATTTGGGGAGAGGGGCAATGGGAAACCAAACTTTAAGAGCTGTTATTTTTTTCTTTTTAATTTTTTTCATCTAAGCTTCCTTGGCTGAGTAAATGAACTGTGTTTTCCAAAGATCCACTGAAAAAGGAGAATAGTGAGGCAGGCTTGTTTAGTGATAAGGCCTGATGTCTATGACCAGTAATCTAATTTAAATTGCTAATTAATCTGCTTCATCCAGCACCCACACCAATGCAGTAGTTTGGACTTCAATTCCAGGAGAGAGTCACAAACATCCATTTTCCCAATATCCATGAAGTAGCTGTCATTTGGCCACCTCTGGAAAACTACAAAAGAAAAAATAAATTCTGGAAGATTTTCATAGTGGGCAGAGGGTAGAGTCTACCTTCCTTGGGTCTCAGTCTCTTCTAGAATTCTAATAGGTGAGTGGCTGGTAGAGTATAGGTATGCAGTCCCTTGGCAAAGTAAAGTCTCTGTCTTTCTCTGAGAATGTTTGCATCTTCAGATCGTTTTAAGAGGTCCCCACATATATTTAGGAGAAAGGAAGGAGAGCAGGTGAGGAGAAGAGGACAATGGCCAGACAGACCATGCCACTGAGCATCCTTTTACATGTGACCTCTGAGACTACCCAGGCTGAAGTGCTGAGATTTTGAGAACACACACTTATTACTCCTTAGATAAATAACAAATCAACAACAACAAACCCCTTCCATCATCATGTGACACTTTCCCCTAGTGTTGTTAATAGGAGACTTCTACTCTGTTAGAACCTCAGGGATCTAGAGAACACTATTGCTACAAATGTTCTTGTACCCACTTTTGGTTGTCTACCCTTTTCTTCTTACTGACCAAACCCATTCTTCCAAAGGCTGTGAGGGTGACATAAGTGTGTGTATGAGCGCGCGCGCGCGCACACACACACACACACACACACAGTCTGGTAAGGGCGGGACCAGGGCTGATGCTGAAGTGAAGCTAGAATTAAACTTCTAACTGCCAAAGTAGTTAACAGGGATCCTAGACTGGATCACAGAGAAACTTAATACTCCATTGGTTTTCCAGCTCTATTCCACTTTCCTCAGTGCCTAAACCCTAGTGGCAAAGGTTAAAACATTGGATGCTTGCAAAGAAGAACGAAAGAACAATGGTAACAAATCCAATTCTCTTCACTTCAATTACATGGAAACCAAAATAAAAAGGGGGAAGGAGAGTGACAGAGAGATGGCTAGACCTGCTCCCACAATAGTCTCTGTCAATGATCAATAAGGCCAAATGCATTGAAGAGGAAAACAAAGATGAGAGCCCTTCTTCCTCCTGGACAGCACTCTCTGTACTCATGCTCTCACAGTACAGCAGACAATGTCTTGTCCATGTGCCCTCTGAACAACACACTGTGATCCCACCCTCTGGTGAACCAGGCCAATCAGTGATTTGAATACAACTGCTAACAGTAATGTCCCTGTCTTTAGGGACCGAATATGAGGGGGAATGAAAGGACCCCATGAGAGAGAGAACATATTCTAGAAATAACTTTGGCATGGTATTATGTAGAGGAAAATGGGAAATTTAAGGGAACAAGAAGAGTGGAAGGAATGTATTTTAATGTTCAGAATCCAATTTAAAAATAGGTAGAATACATACTGTTTCAAATATCACAGCCTCCGAACAGTGTGAAATACTAGAGAAAGCATGGGCTTTAGAGTGAAAAAATGGATTTCTACTCGTTCTGACTGTCTGAAAAACATACTTTGTTTTACTTCGCCTTCTAAACAATTTTTTAAAAATGGACAAAATATGTAAGTCATCTAGTAGAAGAACTTTGAAAGGTGCTGGTGAAAGGATAAATCATGAGAGACCTCGGGGCTTGAGTAAGGACAAAGAACCACCCTTGGGTGAAGCCTCTGGGAAAAGTGCTCATTTTACCCCACCCCTGAGTAACTAGATGGTACTCTTTCCCCTGCCCTGTCAGAACCATGACACTTTGGGGCAGAATCCTCTAGTCTGGGTAACATACAACATTGAGCAGACTAGAATAGTGCTTCATAGTCTTTAAGCACTAAGTTTTATATGTAAACCACAAAAGGGAGCCAGGATAAGAATTCTGAACATTAAACAGGTTAGCAGCCTACTTGCTATGGACTGAATGTTTTTGTCTGCCTGAAATGCCTATGTAGAAGCCCTACCTCCCCCCGCCCATGTGATGGTATTAGGAGGTGAGGCCTTTAGGAGGTAATTAGGATTAGATAAAGTCATGAGAGTAGAGTCCTCATGAATGAAATTAGTGTCCTGATAAAAGTTAACAGAGAGAACGACAGGTGTGCTCGTGGTTGAGTGTTGACCTCTGAACCAGGAGGTCATGGTTCAATTCCCAGTCATCCCGGGGTTGCAAGATCAACAACCAATGTAAGGTATGCAGGGGGCAACCAATTAATGATTCTCTCTCATCATTGATGTTTCTATCTTTCCTTCTCCCTTCCTCCCTGAAATCAATATATATATATAAAGTAAAGAGAGGACCTGCTTCTCCTCCCTGCTCTCTAACATGCTGAAGTTGGTAGTCTGCAACCCAGAAGATGATTCTGGCCAGACCCCAGGCATGCTGGCACCTTCATCTCCATTTCCAACCTCCACAATTTTCAGGAATATATTTCTATTGTTTATAAGTAACACGGTTTATGGTATATTTTTATAGCAGGCCAAGCTGACTAAGACACTGATAAAATAGAAGATATAGACAGGAACTGTAGTATTTTAACACTCAAAATGTCTATGGTACAGTCAAAAACATTCATTATACCAAGAAATAGAAGAATCTCAACTTGAAGGAGAAAAGACAATCAACAGACACAATACCAAGATGACACAGATGTTGGAATTGCTGTACAAGGATTTAAAGACAGCTACCATAATCACAAACACTACTGAAACAACACATTTCTGCAAAGAAATAAAACATATAAAGAAGAATAAAATAAAATTGTAGTTCTAAAATATAAAATAACTGAACTAGAGTAAAAAGTACCTAAGTTTGATGTAGCAGCTTGAATAGTCTTGTGATTTGAGTTCAAATGACAACCTCTTAAACTTCTAATTTTTTTTGTAGTTCTTGATGAAAATGGTATTGAACTGTTTGTGCAAGATCAACCTATATGTGTGACTGGACTTTGTAACAGATTCAAGCTTCATCAACATGGAAGAGGACAGGTTGGTTGGATGAGATGCATAAGCCTGGCTTTCAATCTTGGGTTCCATTGATTTTCTAGTCATGTGGTTTAGAAAATGTATTTAAACTTTCTTATCCCATTTAAATATCTATAAACTGCAGCTAATATTAATTTTCTGCTTCCAGGACTACTGTAAGAAGTAGATGACTTTAAGCTAGACCACATTTACCCTTGATTGCATACATTAGCAAAACTGAAGTATCTTAACAAAGGTCCCTCACGTAGTAGATGGTATAAATAAGTAAACTGAGTAAGGAGATTTGTATTCTGTATGCCAACTGGTATAAATTATATACTCAGTATGAATGCACCTGGAATTTTTATATTCAGATGACAAGAATGCAAATGATGATTTCACAAGGAAGGAGAAGGTAATCTGGAAGAGAGCAGCTCTTTTAAATTAGATTTAAAAAAATAATCAGAAAAAGATAAAGGGGAGCTTTCTTATTATCTGTCTGAAGTGAAAATTAGAAGCAAGACCCCCAGCTTCCAGAATCACATCATTTTCTCATCCCCTGTGTTAGAGAAAAGTACCTCATTGGGCATGGTAGGGATTCAGACTACATAATTAGATGGTGAATGATAATTAATCTTAGACCTTGAATCAGCTCCCTGCCAGTATGCTTCCTTTCTGTTTCAGCTCTCCATAGCCCAGACTCTCACAGAATCTCAAACCCACATCCACTAATGTTAGTTTAGCTTAATTAATTTATCCTCCAAATTTCACTTATTGCCTTTGCTCTTTGTTAGGCTTCTATTGAATTTCCCCACAGATTACATTTGTTTCCAGAGCCTGGAGGAAGGGCAATAAGTAAGCAATCCCTCACCCTTTGCAATAATCTTCAAGGACATGGTGGAAAGTCCCATCCCCTTCCCATTTTTGCTAAAAATCTGCATACAATGGACATGACACACATTTGCAAAGTTTGTAAAGGACTGCCAAGAACAAAGCCCAAATGAATGGATATGGTGTTATTTTAAGCTCTATTTTGGGTAAACAAGCTTGGATGTACTTCAGTGGTTCCCATTGTCACCAATGACACATAAATCATTCTTGGTCAAGCCCTTGACAATCTCCAAGTGCATTATGTAAAGAAAATAAGAATAACAAAATTTTAAGACTGACTGGAAAAGAGTTGTTAATAACCCAGATTTCTGCTATTGGGCCAGGATGAATAGGTGTAGGCTTGCTCTGAGAAGGGCAACATTGGACTGGAAGCTAATATTAGGAAAAAAATGGTAATGGGCTCAGTTTTGAAAATGTTGAGTTTGAGTTGCCTTTGGAACTTTAATAATCCTAACCTCAATTTCCTTTCTAGACAGAAACACTCCTTGAAAGAGATATTTATACAGACTGTTTGTTTTTTTTTGTTTGTTTGTTTGTTTTTTGTTTGTTTTTTTAATATATTTTATTGATTTTTTACAGAGAGGAAGGGGGAGAGATAGAGAGTTAGAAACATCGATGAGAGAGAAACATCAATCAGCTGCCTCCTGCACATCTCCCACTGGGGATGTGCCCGCAACCCAGGTACATGCCCTTGACCGGAATCGAACCTGGGACCCTTCAGTCCGCAGGCCGGCGCTCTATCCACTGAGCCAAACCGGTTTCGGCTATACACACTGTTTTAAGTTAGGGTTCACAGAAGGAGGCCAGGAAAGAAGGATTTGCAGGTAAATGACTAATTAGAAAGTACTCATCAGGCAGATTTCCACAGAGGGTAACTTTGGCTCAGCCCCTGCCCCCCGCCCCCCACAAGGAGCCATAGAGATAGTGTAAGTCACAACTCAGTGTCCAAAACAGGGAGCGGGGGAGTAAGCAATGACACCTCAGGCCCTCTTGCATTTCCATTTCCCCTGCTTTGCATATTTTCCTCTGAGATTTTTGCTGATCCAGCTCCTTATGATTCAGGTCGACTCAAATATCATTTTCTCATAGAAGCCTTCTCTGACAAGATAATCCTAAATAGCCTTCTACCACATCAACTGCCATCACTGCCATCCCCATTCCCACCCCTATAGTCACTATGCCCCTCCCCGACCACCATGATCATAGCACCTCTATTACCACACTGCCAGCAACAGCACCCCAAATTCTACTACCACCCAACTCCGATCATACTCACCACAACCCCTATCATTGCCAACAAAACACCATCATTGCCTTCACTACTACCAGACACCTGCCTTTCCCCTTGACCTTACTTTAATTTTCTTCCTAGCACCTTGCACTACTTGATGTTAAATCATATATTATCAACTTGTTTAGAGTTGTCTGTCTCTTCCCTATTAATTAAAACCCCCTTGAAAACAAGGATGAATTTGCAGTTGAATCACCAGTGTCTCCAGCAGGCCTACCCCATGGTAGGCAGAAACATCTATAGACCAGTTGCTTGTTAAAACAATCCCTAGCTAGGAACTGGATAGAGATGGGATCACTATGGAGGTACAACCTTGAAGAAAGGAGAAGGGAATTGAAGAGCACAGGAAAGAAGTTTCCCAGGGAAAGGGAAATCTCTCATTCTTTTGCTGAAAATAAGGAGGTGTGAGTGGAATTTCAGACCTAGCAGATTCTAATTTCTCTGTTAAATGTAAGGTACTTTTGCCCATCTTAGCCCTAAGTAAGCTCATTAAACATAGTCTAGGGGAATTTTTTTAATGGTTTCATTTGAGAATCTTACTTTATGAGCTTATCAGTTAATCTAGTGTATTTAATTTATGCTTTATATTACATGTTTTCATGCTATTTTATGTGCTTTAAAGTAGAGACTAGAATGAGATTGCAGATGCAATCATGGGGTTGCCATCACCCTGGTCTTGGCTGCAGAAAGACCTCTAGAAGTCAGGGGAAGGCACAGTAACTCCGCTCAATGCTGCACATGTTAAATTGGCCCCTTCACAGCCAATGACTGTTTCTCACATTTGATTCCACACAAAAAACATCTTTTAGAGGAAATAATTTTACACACTGACTCAGGTTCCCCCTCCTGGTGGCCAAGTGGTCTTGGGACAGTAATTGTTTCTGAGCCTCAGTTTCTTTGGGTCTAAATGTCAGGTGGAGTAAGGTGACCTCCTGACCCCTTTATGCTCCTGTGGCCTTGAAATTGTACGGCATGATCAACCTTGTATTGCCATACAGTTTTTACAAGAGAGGAAACTGAGGCTCAGAAATGTGAGTCAATTTGACCAAGCCACACAGCTCTGGAATGGCAGAGTCATGCCTAAAGTCCGCATCTGTCCAGTTCTGAACCCAGCCTCTTGCCCTCCCCAGCACACTGCCTTCCATCCACCTGGCCATCATTGGGGTTTCAAGCAGAGAAGTCCACAGGGATACTGCTGCTGGGCCAACAGCCTAGGGTTCTGACTCCCAGGCTGGGCCTCTGCAATAATTTGCTTAATCCTCCCTCCTCAGGGCTGCAGATTCTTCAGCCCACCAAGATATGCACATCACAGCTCCTGGTGCCAATGTTTATGTGAAGACTGTCAAATGATCATGTGACTCAAGAAGAAAAAGGCAGAGAAAGGAGTAAGAGGGGAATGGAGATAATCAAATGAACACAATGCTGGATTAGACTCAATGTCTTTGGGGACCCACTATGATCATCTTTGCTTGGCATGAGGAACAGTGTGGCCTCTTAAGAGAAGGGATGCCTTGGTCTCAGGGCACTGCTGGCTTCATTCCAGCCTGCTGCTACATGTGTGAGTAGGCAAGACCATTCTCTTCTCTAAGCCTGTTTCCTCCCTATAAATAGGAAAAACAATACCCTCCTCAGAGAATTTTAATATGAATCATAGATAAAAAGCCTGCACAATGCCCGCCATCCAACAGGCATTTGATAAGTGGTCATTCATTTTTGCCTGAAATTGAGCAATTTGAAATGATATGGGGTGATGGGCTATTTGCTGTCCTGAGCAAAGAAATGTCTTCAGACAGATGGCAGCACCATCCTGGACACAGCATCTCTCCCCAACTTCTGCACCCTGCCCGACAGGATGCCATGCCACAATCCAGGCAGGTGATGCTGTTGCCATGGTGATGGAGTTCCATGCCCAGTCTAACTCTGGTCATCCACACATAGGATGCAGGTCAACAGCTCTTTGTTTGGAATAGATATGAAGTTGTAATTGATGAGGGAGGAACGAGTAATTCACAGTCTCAGGACTGTCAGTGCTCTTGGTGTATCTGGAAGCAACCCACTTGACTTTAGTAGACTTTGATTTCTTCATCTATAAAGGGGAAATACTCAAATCTGGCTCCAAGGGTTGTTGGAAGATTGAATTGAGTTATGCATGTGAAATCACCAAGGATGGTGCCTGATGCATAGGAGGTTCTTATTGGATGCTAGTTTTTTCTTTCTTTCTTTCCTATTAGTTTCAATGAGATAAAAAGAATAGTATGGAGAGAATATGAGAGAAGGGTGAGGGAGAGGAAGAAAAGAGCAAATGGATGAGGAAGGATAAAAGATACAATAACTATAATGGTACTAAAAACAATAGCATTCAGTGTGCCCACCCAGTGACCTGTTGTCCCAGGACATTTATACACATACTTAACAACCTGCACTGTATTTTTTCCCATGCTGCTATCACACATTATCCAAGAGTGGTGGCTTAAAACAACACAAATTGATTATCTCGCAGTTCTGGAGGTTGGGAGTCTAAAATGTGTCCACAGGGCAGTGTTCCTTCTACAGACTGCAGGGAGTGTCCATTCCCTCCTCTCCAGCTTTCAGAGGCTGCCCGCATTACTCCACTCGTCCCCTATGTCGCTTCACAGCATCACTCCAACTGCTCTTTTCTTTATGATATCTTTTTGTCTGACTTGATTCTCTCACCACACTTTATCACTTATAAATATTCTTGCAAATACATTGGGTCCCATCTTCAAAGTCTCTTTGGCCATGTAAAGTAATATGTTCATAGGTTCTGAGAATTATGATATCCTCTATAATAAAGAGGTAATATGCAAATTGACCGTCACACCCTCGCACAAGATGGCCACCCCCATGTGGGCACAAAATGGCTGCCACAAGATGGCCTGCAGGGGAGGGCAGTTGGGGGGGACCAGGCCTGCAGGGGAGGGCAGTTGGGGGCAATCAGGCTAGCAGGGGAGCAGTTAGGCTTTGATCAGGCTGGCAGGGGAGTGGTTAGGGGGTGATCAGGCTTGCAGGCAGAGGTGGTTAAGGGCAATCAGGCAGGCAGGTAGGTGAGTGGTTGGGAGCCAGCAGTCCCGGATTGTGAAAGGGATGTCCCAGATTGGAGAGGGTGCAGGCTGGGCTGTGGGACTCCCCCCTCCCCCCCCAAGTGTATGAATTTCGTGCACTGGTCCTCTAGTGAATATATATGAAGGGCAGGGTCATTAGTCTAACTATCACATCCATATATATGATAAAAATATGACTCAGAAAAGTTAAGAAATTCTCCCCCAAGATTACACATTTATAAGTAAAAAAGCAAAGATTCAAACCAACTCTGACTCTGCAGCATATGTTCTTTCTGTACACTATACCCTAAGATACTCAGTAAATGTTTCTTCTAAAGCCAGAAGGGCTGCATTGGATAATCTCTAAGATTCATCTTCTGTCTGATATTCTGTGGTTCTTCAGGGAGAAAAGCAAAGGTTCTGTTCCAGCCAGTCTCACCATTGTCCATTTCTCTTCTCTTTCTCTGAACCCGAGGGGAAAAGTGAGAGACCTGGGGCATCTGCAGAAGGAAGAGAATGATGTGGAGCAAGCATTTTCTAAGCAGAAATTTAGAAACATGGTGAAGAAGCTCTGCTTCTATATATATATGACCTTGGAATAATAAATATAAAATCTGCTTAAGATCCCCCATTGGGCTCCTCTCCTGGCAGCCCAACCATCAAAATCAATGACAATCATGTTAGAGTTTTGCTAATTGAACCAAACAGGAGGTAGCTGGTCTTGAGAAATCCTATAATGAAGTAATTAGTTACTCCATCAGTAAACGGAAATAATAATCAGATTGCTAAAGCTGAAAATACACTTTCTGATTATAGATGGGGACCTACAGCCCAGAAGTGTCTGACACCTGACATATCTGTGAGAGACTAACCTGGAACAGACACGCAGGTCTTTTGGCTGCTGGTCTAGAATTCTTTCCACAGGATCATGAATCTCTGGAAGTTTGATAATGACTCAGTGGTTTTCCTGTAAACTGGAGCATCAGGGATGAAGTGACATGTTGCACCATGGCAGCCTTTACTCCAGGTGAGAAATGGGTGGCTGAAAAGTCCAGTCTGTGTGCTTCTGGGTCTGAGGGTAGGCCACAAAGAGTCTTGGGTCACATGTACCCTATCACACACCATTGGATGATCTTACCAGCCCACTCAACATTCAAAGGCCATTTTTCCCATTTTTCATTTCAATTATAAGAATAATGGATCATGAATAAAGATCATTTGATTTGTTCTTGAAAAAGCAAAAATAAAAACAAATCACCCATCATGAATTCCTCATGTTAGTCACTCTGAATATCAATTTTTTTCTCTATGTCTACTGAACAATTATTTAGAAAAACCAATCCCTCCCTTTATATCCTATATAATAAAAAGCCTAATGTGCTAAGTGTCCAGTCGTCCGGTGATTCGTTCAACCAAAGTGTAATATGCTAATGATATGCTAAGGCCACTCAACTGCTGACCACCAGGAGGCAGGCAGTCTACCAGTCAACCAGTTGCTATAACATGCACTGACCACCAAGGGGCAAATGCGCCAACCATTAGGTTAGCTTGCTGCTGGGGTCTGGCCAATGGGGACTGAGCAAGACAGGCCAGACACACCCTGGAGCCCTCCTGTAGTCCCTCTCCAGTCCCGATTGTGCACCAGTGGGGTCCCTCGGCCTGACCTGCGCCCTCAACCAATCCAGGACCCCGTTTCAGCCTGATCCTGCAGGCCGAAGGACCCCAAGGATGCACGAATTCGTGCACCGGGCCTCTAGTAACAATAATAAATATTATTATGGTCCCAAAGGCCTCACCTTATTCCTTAGTCCTCTAAGTGAGCATAGTGAGCCCCAGTGATCTATGTCTGAGTTACAGTGCTTTGTTCCAGCATGGACATGTGAACCAAGCCCAGACAACAGAAGACTGCTCCTGAACTTTTGCTAGAACAATTGAGAAGGGTGTCTTTACTCTAATGCATGAAGTATCTGTATTGGGCCATGAAGTCTTGGTTTCATGTGGGACAAAGTCTGCCTGAAAATAAATAAATAAATCCAAGCTGGAACAGACTTTAGAGAGCAAGAGTTAGAAAGAGAGAGAAGGAGGAGAAAGAGAGAGAGAGAATCCTGAAAGTAACATTCTATTTGGATGCTTCAGATTAAATTTTCTTAAAACTAGCTCTGCCCATATTTCCTAGTTTTTATGATCTAATAAATTCTCTTTAGATTAAATCAGTCTGAGTATCTGTCACGTAACTGAAAGGAAGCTGAATGATACCAAAAATGGTATCTAATTGGTATGTGCAAGTGACAGAGGCTGGAACATGAGCCTGACTAGTTGAGGCAGGTGTGAAGCAGTGAGCATGAGAGTCCTCCAGTTCCAAGACAGAGGTTGAAAATCCTTGAGCTAATGTGTACTTATGTAGTCATTTTATGCCACGCATACAATTCTATGCCCTCCTTTCTTCATTTAGTGCAATTATAGTGATAATGACAATAGTTGCAATTATTAAACATTGAGTATCGTATGCTATGCATTTTCCAGGCATGCTCTCATTTTATCACCCAGTTCTTTCTATCAGGTGTTATTATAATTAAAAACTAGTGTTAGCATGTCTGAATAAGTTAAGATACATACTTACATTCAAATATCTAAAAGAATTCAAACTTTGCCCTAGCCAGTTTTGCTCAGCAGATAGAGCAAAACTTGGCCTGTGGACTCAAGGGTCTTGGGTTTGATTCCAGTCAAGGGCACATGCCCAGGTTTTGGGCTTGATCCCCAGTAGAGGGGTGTGCAGGAGGCAGCCAATCAATGATTCTCTCTCAACATTGATGTTTCTATCTCTCCTTTTCCCTTCCTCTCTGAAATCAATATATATATATATAAAATTTATATATATATAAAATAAATATATATATTTATATTTATATTTATAAATATATATATATAAAATATATATATATAATTTATATATATATATAAAATTTATATATATATATATATATATAAAATAAAAGAATTCAAACTTTTTGTTCTCATCCAGAACAAGATTTCTTGACTACTGTATATTTATTTATTGTATACCCCTTTTTTTTTTCTGAATTGCTTATTCCTTAAAAGCATTTTTAACATCAGCATACTATTCCTCTCAGAACATGTCCCAGTCATTTTCCTCTTTTGGGAAGGAAAACAAAAACATAATAAGACCTGGGTCAAAGATACTGAGAAAAGGTTTGGGCCTTGGCTCTAAAAATATTGATCATTCTAAAGAAAGCATTATGGCTAAAACATTTTCATATGGGTTTATCTTTCTCCTGACTGGGCCCTGGAAACTTGTACCTGTCTTCCCATCTTAACCCCCATTGGCCCTGCACATATAACAAGGTGGGTTGTAACAAAAAAAGGGGGCTTCTATAACTTATTTATTTTATGCAAAACAAAAAACAAGTCATAGCAATAGAGTAAAAATAGCCACATTAATGCCTCCAGTTCTATAAATGAGACAGATTTAGCTTTCTTTAGGCAGTAGCAATAGTATTAAAAAAGCAGTCAATTTTGTGTTCACTAAAGGAGAATAAAGTCTATTTTTAACTCTAAAACTGTATTTAGCTATTTTTAAAATGATGAGAGTTTAAATATTATTAAGTAATAATATTAAGTAATATTATTATTAAGTATAATAATAAGTATAATAGTATAATATTATTAAGTAATAATAATTAAGTGTCTAATGAGAAGGAAGACAAGAGGACAAAGTAAGAAGAAAAGCTTAAATTCTTAGGAAGGAAATGTTTATGGTCTCAGAAATATTTATTCATTGAGACTTACTTTAGAATCTTTATCTTTTCTCGTATGCATACACATGTAAATTTCATAAGGTTCAATTTAACTTATTTTCAATCCACCATTTTCAAATAATTATCCCTCCAACTCCTTTCCTTTTCTAGGTAGTCTACCTCATCATCTGTCTCATGAAGACAATAAGAGCAACAAAAACAAACCAACAGTCAAAAACCTGGAAACCAGCCCTCTTCATCTGCATACTTCTCCATCTAAAGTTTAATCCCATTACCTTCAACTTTCTTAGGAGCTTAGCTCATCAATTATCCCTCCATTCTCTAATGTATTTTCCAGTCTCCTCTTCTATTTATCTCTCTCCATCATGAGATAAACATCTTCAAATTTTCCCAATTGAAACAAAAGGTGTCCATTTCTCCTTCTTCCCTTCTGGCTAACACTCTTTCTACCCATCCCTATCTCTTCATTTCCAAAGTCTTAAAGTAATTGTCTACCTTCACTGCTTTATTCATCACCTTGTCCTATCATGTCATACATGACCACATATGAATGCACTTTGAAATTAATACAGTGTGGCCTTGACTTACGAGTTTAATTTGTTCCGTGACAGAGCTTGTAACTCAATTTACTCGTATGTCAAATCTTAAAGTGAACGAGTGAGACACGTGATGCTGGGCTGATGTTGTGGCGTTCACTGTGATGTTCGCTGTGCCAAATAGCGGTGGGGTATCTGAAGCTGGCTCGTAACCCAAAATTTACCTCGCAACTCAAAGCAAAAAATCGGCCGAGAGACGGCTCGTATCTCGAAAAACTCGTTAGTCAGGACACTCTTAAGTCAAGGCCCCACTGTAACTATCTCCTGTCTTATTATATTGATCATTCAGCAATCTATGTAAAGAAATCTATGTGCCTATCTATGTACATCTTTTTCTCCCCAGAGGAACACACCTCTGAAATGGTTTCACTTCCTTCCTCCCCAGTGAAATGGCCTCAGTCTAGATCACTACCAAAATAGCCTCTCAGATGTCCATGTGCTTTCATGGTTATACCTGTGACTAATTGTCTATAATGTAACCAGATTACAAATTTGTAATGTGTCCACCACTTGCATCATCCAAGGATTTGCAAAAAATTATTAGTGTAATAGAGTAATACATTAAATGAGTCTAAGCATCATTTGGCATAAAAGGCCCTATACAGTTTGTCCCTTACATGTCTCTATATAGCCTTCTCCCAGCATCCACAGCCTGGTCATAATAGACTTCTTTCAGGTCCTCAAAACATTAAACTCTCACCAAGTTCCAAATCTCACACATGCTGCTACTTTTGCCTGAAATATTATCTCCCATCATCTCTCTTTGACAAACTCTTATGAAAATTTTAAGTATAAGTTGATATCAATCACCCTGTTCCTTAATCTTCCCTCAACTTCTAGGCTATTTTAAGTGGTTTTTATTATGTGCTCCAAAAGCACACCATTCTTACTGTAAAGTAATCATTATCACACTTTCCTGAAATTCTGTATTTAATCATTTGTTTCTGTAGCTAGGCTGTATGCTCAGAGAGAAAAGGACCTCATTTATTGTTACAACTCTAAAATATATTAGAGGGACCTAAAATTGTAGACAGGAGAAGAGTGTTTATAAAATTAATGAATGGATGTTGGATACTCAACAATTGATTAATCCACCCATTATTTTAGATGGTTAGTGGGAACAAGTGAAGGTTGGGGGTTTTAGATTAGAATAGTGGCAATTTTACTTAGATTTACATTTAGTAATGAACATAAGTCATATTGTCTAATATCTTTGCTAGATAATAGTTATTGTTGAATATTCATAATTTCCATTTTCATCATGGAGTTTGCAATAAGCATTAAAAGTAATACATTTGCATAGAGGGAGAGACACAAAAATATGATATATTCCTCTTTCTTTCAAAAGGGCCACCATAATATATCTACTTTACCTTAGCATTCTCATTTCCTAGGACTCCTCAGTTTTGAAAAAGACCACTTAGTTTCCTACAATTTTCCCTAAGCACAGAAACAAGACAGGGATTCCCACTTTCACCACTCCTGCTCAATATAGTACTGGAAATGCTAGTCATAGTGATCAGACAAGAAGAAGAAATAAAAGGCATCCAAATTGGAAAATAAGTAAAACTGTCATTATTTGCAGATGACATGATATTGTACATAGAAAACCCCAAAGTCTCTATCAAAAAATTACTAGACTTAATAAATGATTTTGACAATGTAGCAGGATATAAAATTAACACCCAGAAATCTATGGCTTTTTTACACACCAATAATGAACTCACAGAAAGAGTAACTAAAAAAAAAAATCCCATTTACCATTGCACCAAAAAAATAAAGATACCTAGGAAAAAACTTAACCAAGGAGGTAAAGGACCTATACTCAGAAAATTACAGGATGCTGAATAAAAAGAAAGAGGAAGATATAAACAAATGGAAGAATATACTGTGTTCATGGATTGGTATAATCAACATCATTAAAATGTCCATACTACCCAAGCAATTTATAGATTCAATGAAATCCCCATTAAAATACCAATGGCATATTTCAAAAATCTAGAACAAATTCTCCAAAAATTAATCTTCAATAAAAAAGACCCTGAATAGCTGCAGCAATCTTGAGAAAAAAGAACAAAGTTGGAGAGATCACAATACCAGATATCAAGCTATATTACAAAGCCACTATCCTCAAAACTGCCCGGTACTGGCACAAGAACAAAAATATATACCAAAGGAATTGAACAGAGAACCCATAAATTGACCCAAGCCATTATGCTCAATTTATATTTGACAAAGGAGGCGAGAGCATAAAATGGAGTCAAGATAGACTCTTCAATAAATGGGTGTTAGGAAAATTGGACAGATACATGAAAAAAATGAAATTAGAACACCAACTTACACCATACACAAAAATAAACTCAAAATGGATAAAGGACTTAAATGTAAGGCAGGAAACCATAAAAATCTTCAAAGACTCCATAGGCAGAAAAATAGCAAATATTTGTTGTAGCAATATCTTTACCAAGACAGCTCCTAGAACAAGGGAAACTAAGGAGGAAATAAACAAATGGGACTATATCAAAATAAAAAGCTTCTGCATAGCAAAAGAAACCATCAACAAAACAATAAGAAAGCCCACTGCATGGGAGAACATATTTACCAATGGTATCTCTGATAAGGGTTTAATCTCCAAAATTTATAGAGAACTCATACAACTTAACCAAAGAAAGATAAACAATTCAATTAAAAAATGGGCAAAGGATCTAAATAGACACTTTTCAAAAGAGACATACAGAAGGCCAAAAGACATATGAAAACATGCTCAAAGTCACTAATTACTTGAGAGATGCAAATCAAAACAACGAGGTACCATCTCACGCCTGTCAGAATGGCTATCATCAACAAGTCAACAAATGACAAGTGCCGGCAAGGATGTGGAGAAAAAGGAACCCTCATACACCGCTGGTGAGAATGCAGACTGGTGCAGCCACTGTAGAAAATAGTATGGAGTGTCCTCAAAAAATTAAAAATGGAACTCCCATTTGACCCAGTAATCACACTTCTAGGAATATATCCCAAGAAAACAGAAACACCAATCAGAAAGGATATATGCACCCCTATTTTCATAGCAGCACAATTTACAATAACTAAGATTTGGAAACAGCCTAAGTACCCAACAACAGATGAGTGGATTAGAAAACTGTGGTACATCTACACAATGGAAAACTATGGTGCTGTAAAAAAAGAAGGAATTCTTACCATTTGCAACAACACGGATGGAACTGGAGAGCATTATGCTAAGCAAAATAAACCAGTCAGAGAAAGATAAATATGACATGATCTCACTCATTTGTGGAATATAATGAACAACATAAACTGATGAACAAAAATGGAACCAGAGACATAGAAACATTGAACAGACTGTCCAACCTATGAAGGAAGGTGGGGATTGAGGGGGTAAGAGATCAACCAAAGGACTTGTGTTCATGCATATGAGCATAACCAATGGACACAGACAGTAGGAAGGGTTAGGGCATGTTTTGGGGGGTGAGAGCAGCGGGAGAGAGGTCAATGGGGGGGGGGGAAGGAGACTCAAGTAATACTTTAAACAATAAAGAATTTAAATTAAAACAATGAAATTTATAGATACTGTGATGAAGAACAGCAGTAGATATGAAAATTTTAGTTAAGGTTTACAATAGGTTGTCCAAAAATGGGATTTTCCTCTCAGAAAAAGTATTAGATTGAAGATTGGTGAAAAATTTATTTTAAAAAGAATCACTTACTTTCCTGACCATTTTATATATTTTTCTTGATCAGCAAGTTTACATCTTTCTATTAGCTTTTCTCTCTCCCTGAAAGACCTTCCTTCTATTAAGTTTTATCAGATTTCCTCTTTTTAGCTTCCAAACTTAAGGCAACTAAAACTTCACTACTTTTCTATAGAGCTCATAGAAGTGGAAGTCCTTTTTTTCTCATTTTGTTATTTCCCAGTATAGCACTGTTTTCAGGACAGATGAGAATCTCTGAAAAATGAATAAATAAAGTAAGTAAAGTGAAGGAAAGAATAGATGTATGAATGCATGGAATGATAGATGAGCAGATGAAACAAACAGTAGATGAATGAAATGAATGGATGAATAAATAAAGTTTAAAAATGGATCTACCCCTTGGAGATCCCTCTGAATTGTTTCAGGGATGGAGATACATATTCCTCAACTCATCTCATTGGTTAGTAAACTAAATCTCGAAGTTATTATTACATGTACAAGTGATCCAGCATCAAGAACCACAATGGGGAGAAGAACTCATTCTCCTAAGTTCACGAGGAATCTGTGTCCCAGGCTGAGATGTACTAACATCAATAGTAAACACCATTTGATAAACATAAATGTCTTTCCCACCAAATCTCATATAACCTCAGGTTTATCCAAGTCACAGATTACCACTCTACTATGCCAGAATTTGGACTTGACAATCTCTAAGATAATTCCAGATTGAAGAATTGGTACTTTACTACAGACTCTGAAAAGGACAATGGGAGAAACGAATCTCAGACAGATATCAGCCAAGTGTCCAATCAGGAAAATGGAAGCCACCCTAAGTATTTTAATAGAGTAAATTTAGTACAAGGAACTCGTTAATTAGGTAGGTGCTAGAGGTAAGAGGCAAACAGATATCATGGAGGTTAAATAGACAGCAACTGCAGGCAGCAGCTGCCATGGTCAGGGCTAGGGGACATTGTCTGCTCTTTTGAAGGCAGATCAGGTGCATTGCTGGGGCCACACAAAAGGAATGACAAGCAAATAGAAAAAGCCAATCCCTCGCTCCTGTTTGACCTTTAAGGGTTTCTCTAGCACCATTTATTGGTAGATCCTAACAGTTGGCAAAACAGAAATGCAGTATACAGGTCCCAGCTTTGGCATTAAAAGGAAGAGTACAGAAAGATGGATTTGGTGCTGAGATGTTGCAAAATGAGAGCTTAATATAAGGCAAATATAGTAATCTTGTTTCCTAAAAATGCAGACACTTCCATTGTTAGGAGAAAACAAAATATTAGTTAATAACACTGAGATCCTGCAGAAGAGCAGCTGCATAAGCAAAATGCAAATGGGAGATGTGGAAAGAAAAAAAACAATTTTATATCCTTTGGTAGCCCGTGGGAAGAGACCCAAATGGAATATACTAGACTGGAAAATTAAAATGTTCATATGACATAAACAATGTATCTACATAAAAAAGCAATCTACATAGAAGAGAGGAGAGCAAAATCCAGGTCTTTTCCCAGGGAGGCGAAGCAGGCTTAACACACTAGGGTGATATACAGAATATCAATTCAGACCCAGGACTCTGAAGCCAGGACAGCCAACTATTAAACACTGTTGCTTACTACCTCTGTGATTTACACACTCACTTCCCTAGTCTGTGTTTTTAATCATTAAAATTGAGACACAAGACTATTTTCTTTCCAGAGCAAGTCCATAAGATAATTTTAAGGAATAAATGAAATATGCTTTTAAAGTGATTTCTAAACACACTTGGCACATAGTATGAATCCAATGCATGGGAGCTATGATCAGTGAATCGGCCTCATCCCCTCTGACCTTCTGCTGCCCTTTGCCATATTTTCCTCAAAAATTAAAAAGTTGATAGTTTAGGACTCCTTTGTGGAAGAGAGTGTGTCAAAGAAATTTCTAGAACTAAGGAGGTTACTAAGTTCATTCTTATTCTCTGCCTACATATGGAAGAGCCCCAAATCCTCCCAACCTCTGCCATTAAACAGAATTACTCTAAATTACTCTGACTAACTGAACTATCTTTTATGGCCAAGGCCCAAGGGATCCCCATTCCTGCCCTGATCTGGTCCAAAATTTTAGTCATGCCCTGTTCTCCCTGGGTGACATATTTGTCTTCTGCGTGGCCCCACATCAAACTCATATTAAACTACATTAATTCAACAAACAGCATATGAGTTAAACATAGATTAGAACAAAACAAAGTAGTCTTCTTTCCTTTAACCCAGTTGATCTTCAGTTTAAAGAAATGTTTCTATGAGCATGTCTATGTTTTCTCCACTGATGAGCATTATGAATCTTCATTTTCTCTACTTGAATTTCAATTATTCTATTTTTTCATAAAAGGAGCTGACCGTGGGAGAAATGAAAACTTTGGAGAAAAATTTTGGGCAATTTGTATCAAAGATAGAAGAGAAATTATATGCTTTTGATAAAATAAAAAATAAAAATATAGAATGAAAAGCTCTGTGAATCCAGAACCAACTACAGAATTTGAACAGAGCTAGAGCAAAACGAACATGTGTTTGGGCCATCTGTCATTGGTACATAGAACACAGTGAGGGGGTTACTCAAATTCAATTGGTAGATACAATGACAAAATGAGCAAAACTCATTTAATGTTGTCTCAAAAGTCAAGTAAGGGTTTGCCACATTGGATATTCCCACAAATTGCATCACTATTTTCCCTTATTTTAAGTAATTATCCACAAGGGTCCTCCTTCCGAGGGTAAACATTCTCTCATGGGCTGTTGCAATTGGTTTAATGGGAAGTGCTTAAAATGTTTTCTGTTTTCTCGGAATCCTAATGACTCTGCTAACACAGACTCAGATTTGAAGAACTGCAGCTGAAGCTATAAATGGAAAGTGTAAATTACGTCTCCAGATGTGGGGAATGTTTCCCATCAAACAACAACATTCTCCTGCCTCCTAATCTAAAATATAATATGAGATAGTTCATGGGCTTAAAACAAGTATTTTTTTTAATGCTTGCATATCATATGCACATGGTATGATCATAATTTTTTAAAGATTTGAATTGGAAAATAAAAGAAGAGATGATGAGGTGATAATTGCTTTGGGATAAAATATAAATGCCATGGATTTTTCTGAGGTTAAGATTTTTCTCAATTGTTTGTTTTTATGCAGTTTCTCAGTCCTGTGTCTTAATTCCCATTTGCAGACAGTTTTTCAGTTCATAATGCACTCTTATTGTGTGATTTCATTCTTTAGGCATCACAACAATATTTGAGGAAGAAATTACTACTATTCCTCACTGATGGGTAAGGAAACTGAGGCCCAGAGATGCAGTGATTCCTTGATCAAGGTCACACAGCTAGCAAGAAGCAGCACTGGGATTGAAGCCCAGGCTGGCCTGGTGACTAAATGAATGCCTTTTCTAGAAATCCTTATTTTTAGCAGTCCCTGCTCTCCATCTCCTTGTGAACCTCAGGAAACCTCTTGGAGAACTTTGCACATGTGCTGGGGTCCAGCCCTATCGGTCCAGGGGTTCCCAAAGGTGTGGACAGAGTCGGTGAAGAATGAAGGACATGGAGGCAGCATTCAGATGATCAGCATAGCCAGGTTCTCTCTTTATTCTCCTGTTACATCTGTATTTATACCATTTGATCCTATAAGCATGCCTCTATAGTCACATCATGGTATGTTTTGGGTCCTCCCTTGACCTTCTACAGTTCCTTGTTTCATGTCCATAGTTTCTTATCTGACCTTTGCCAAAAATCCCATCTCCATCTAGTTCTGTTGATTTTAATCCTATCCATTCTATTCCAAAGGTTAGGGCTAGTTATCTCCATTTCAAGGTCACTACTCTACTGTTCTGTTAAGCTACAAGGAAGTAACTGAAGGAGATTATCCTAAGTAAAGATTATGTAGCTTAAGCATGATTGTTCATAGTTAAGGTGATTAACTACCTGCCTGGCACTTAGTTAAGGGGTTTTACTGATTTATTCCCTTCCTTAGTCCTGTTAATCCCTAACCCCGGGGAAATATCTCCACCTGGGGAAACAACCGTTCTCGGGGAGGTGGCCCTGGTTAAAACACATAGCGCTAAGAAGGGGAGCAAACATATTAAGAACAGTATGCCAGGTCCCTTGAAACATATGCTGTGCAGATGTTTCTTCCCTGCAGCGACTGTGTCAAGCAACAAGGATGGACCGGCCTCTGGCACACATGGAAAAGGTTTCTTACTTCCATCTCTGAAGATTTTAAAGACAGAGGCTACTTCTCATTAATCTCTACATCCTTAGGGCCTCGTAAAGGGCTGGTAACAGAGCATCATCTATTAGACCTCAGGCTGAGACCGCGTTCTCCAGTTAACCTACACTGCCTGAGTCCTATTGGGAAGGGAAGCAGGACAGAGATGAAGACCTGTATTCTAGTCCCTGAGACCCAGTGGGGAAGGCAAAAGGGGAAAGGAGAAGGGTAAGAGATGGAAGCTGAGAATGAGGACAGAGAGCCCCAAGATTCCCCAGAGGAACACTCATGGTGCACGATGACCATAAAAGCCACTCAGGTTTTGGTTGACCTCCGATAAACCTTATGGCACCAGGCTGAGAGAAGTGGGCCTGAACAAAAAGTCATCAGGAGCTGAGTGGCTGGTGCAGAATTTTCTAAGACTCAGCAGGAGAACCAACTAGAGATAAAAAATAAAACACACAAGTTCCTAAAAATAACTTATTCTACTCTCACACTGATAAATTGTACATATTTTTATTTATTTGTTCTTATATTTTATTGATTTTTTACTGAGAGGAAGGGAGAGGGATAGAGAGTTAGAAACATTCATGAGAGAGAAACATCAATCAGCTGCCTCCTGCACACCCCCCATTGGGGATGTGCCCACAACCAAGGTACCTGCCCTTGACTGGAATCGAACCTGGGACCCTTCAGTCCGCAGGCCGATGCTCTATCCACTGAGCCAAACTGGTTAGGGCTTTATTTAATTTTTGTTGGGATTATTGGGGTGACATTGTTTAATAAAATTATATAGGTATAAAGTATATAATTCTGTAATATTGTACTGTGTGTTAGCTATTCAAAGCCAAGTCTCTTTTCGTTACCATTCCCCCCCCCTTCATTCCCTTCCACCTCCCCACCCCCCTTTCCCTGTGGTACATTTGATACTGTTGTAATAACCTGGTTATTAATTAACAGGAAAGGAGTAAAGGGAAGGCAAGATAACATAGGCATGCCATTTGTGCCAGGAAGATGCAGTTCATATTCTCCAGGTATGTTCCCCACAGATAGATGGGGGAAGTGACTGGACAATAGACACATGCCCAGTAAGATCTGGGTGATGTGGGAAAGTGCTTACTTGTCAGTCACATCTGGGAACAGGGCATTGGCTAGAATAGGCATGGCCACTGCAGGTTATGAAATATGAGATATGTTAAGTTCCTGAACAAAGGACGTCCCCTTTCTTGGCCCTCTTGCGCTCCTGGGTCTCCTGTTGCAGGGGGCACACATCCCTGCATTAGTCTACATGGCTCACAGCCATGGGGAGCCCACATACAATAGACAATGGACTGTGACTAGCCTGATGCTACAGGGGACCCAGTTCCACCATGGAATGGAAACTCTAGACACTGGCTTTGATTCTAGCTCTGCTGAAGCCCCAGCTGCATATTTTCCAAGACTGGATTAAGGAAAATAGGACTTTGGAAACTGAGGGATATTGTTTCATGCAAGTAAAAATCATTCGTTCTTGCATGCAAGTCTCAGACAATTATTTTTCTCAAGATACCAAAAGAACCAAACCCCCCAATTCCCAGTGGGGGAAGGGATAACCCACTCCTACTAGCATTGGATAAGTTCCACCCATTCAGTCCTCTGATAACACATTTACACAATGGAGTACTACTCAGCCATAAAAAGGAAGAAAAGCTCACCTTTTGTTGTAAATGCTTCCCTCCATATCCCGCGTGGTTCAGGGTTCAGGATCTGGAAGAGGAGCTGCACACAAATGAAAGAGAAGAGACAAGAGATAATTAGGAAATACTGGGGGGCCAGGCGGGTAAGTCCAACTCAAGAGGAAGAACTTCCACCAGTGCTCAGGGCCAACTTTTTATTGGTTTGGGATACACCCATAGCCCTTAGGCAGGCAATTTCCAGTAACAGGCAGACTAGCCCATCAGCAAGGATTTACATAATAATAATAAGTGGGGAAGTTGCTTCAGCTACCATTGTCTGGACTAACAATGGGTGCACAGCCCTGACCTTTGCAAGGGCTTCAAGGATCACCAGCCTTCCGGGCTCCCTGTCCACACCTCTCTGCTAGTGAAGACCATAGGCGGTTTCCCACACCTTTTGCTACAGCATTGATATACCTGGAGAGTATTGTACCAAGTGAAATAAGCCAGTAAGAGAAAGACGAATACTATATGATTTCACTTATATGGGGAATCTAATGAATACAATTTTACATCTTTAAAGATAAAGACAGACAAATTTACCAGTCTTAAAAACAATACTAACTAGCATTTACTGAATTATTAATTAGTCACTCAGCTGAATGGTCCGCCTACATTGCTCATTTTAAAGCCTCACAACTCTCCTCTGAAATAGTTATTTTCTTTTCCCTTTTACAGATGGGCAGAATAATACTCAGAGAGGTGAGTAACTTGCCCAGAGTCACAAAACCAAAACTTTAGAAGCGCTTTCTCTTCTGTCAAATAGGGATTATAACAGCTCCCTGTTGGGGTTGATGTCAGGATGAAAAGAGAAATGTATGTATTGGAAGAGAGCCTAGCATACAACAAATAACTGGTCTTGTTATTGAAAGCAGAGGAGCAAATGTGGTTTGAATGAAGGTGGTCAAAGTCCCAGGTTTCACAGCCAAATACAAGGGTTCAAACACTTGCTCTGACATTTTCATTTGCGTGGGTTATCTTGGTTCTAAACATCACCCTGCTTCCTTGTGTCTAGATGCTAATAACAACAATAGAAAATGCCTTGTGAAGCTGATGTGATAATTAAATGAGGTTTTACTTTCTGATAGAGGCTATACCTAAAACATGAAGGGACCTCAAATAAAAAGGGACTCTGTGATGTGGGTGGGTGAGAAGAGCCTTTATATAATAAGCCATGTTATTTCTTTTTATGTTTACATCATATTATTAAATTAAGTGACTTTTTTTTGGCAGATTGAATAACAGTAAAAAACATTCAGTTCACAGCCATGATATAATATGCACATGCATTTAAAAGCCTCTCTGATAGTTGGCTGGAATTTAGCCTGAGACAACTTCAAAAACATGTATTTTATAACCTGCTTAGTGGGATATTAAAGAAATAGGCTGTATTCATCTATCAATTACTCAATTAATGAAAATAGAATATTTTCAGAATGAAGAATGTTCCTTTTCTAAGGCTGTTGATATAGGGGGGGGGGGGGCTTCCTCCTCAGATATCTTTAGAATAGCTGATGACATGATGATGAACACATCAACAGAAGCACCAAATGACCAACCAACAGGGAGTCTGTCTTGCCATGAACAAATATCTCTTTGGCTATAGCACTGAATAAAGACTCTATTTACACAGCCTTTCTATACCCAGCCCTGCATTATTTTTATATATATGCTAAGTTGCATCTCCTAAAAGAAGAAGATAATCATTTTTATGAAACCATCCATTCTTTCAATAAATAAGTTGATGAATACCTCAAACAAGCCAGAAAATAAAATAAAAAATAGCGCAGAGAAATCTAAAGCAGTTTTGTGACTTGACCAAGGTTACACACTTAGAAGCAAAATGAGTTAGTTCTCAAACACATGGCTCAGCTCTGTTGGGTTGCTCCTGGCATGTCCTCTGGCCACAATAGCACTTACTTGTTTCTGTCATCATGATGGAAGATGCAACTTCAAGGGGGGTAAGATTCAGTAAGAATTAGCTCCAAAAGACAAATGATGCTTTTGTTCAAAAGGATTTTGCCAGGGACTATAATCATTATTGGGGGTGTACAGAGATATGCACCAATCCCAATGCTAAGTACTGGACCTCCCCAGAGAGTGTAATAGGGAGTCACCTACCCATTTACCATCCAACACTATTCACTTGACCAGTCACTCTAGTTGAGATTTTGGTTTGTAATTGTATCAATCTACTGTTAAGCGTGCTCTCCAAATAAACTTTCTTGGAAGGCTATTGGGATTGGGACCCAACAACAACAAAAATCTCATACCACTTCCTTCAAGACCTTCACCACATTCTTCTCTCAGTGCCTGCAGTCCACGGGCCATTCATTCATTTCACTTGACAAATGTTGATAGAGCACCTCCTGTTTTTTAGTCACCATCAGAATGGAATTGATTTCCACTAGATGAGAATACTTCTCAATCACTTTCCTTTCTGTTGGGAGAGGGCGAAAGAGAGAGAAACATCAATGATGAAAATCATTGATTGGCTGCCTCTTGCAGGCCCCCCACTATGGACCGAGCCCACAACCTGGGCATGTGCCATTGACCAGAATTGAACCTGCGACCCTTCAGTCCTCAGGCTGACTCTCTCTGAGCCAAACCGGCTAGAGTGAATCTCATTTTTGTTGCAGCCTCCTATCAGAAGCATTCTATTGTTTTTAGATCTTGGGTAGAGATCAACATTTATGACCACACTGACCAACTAAACAGGAATGGAGAAGAATAAGCAAAACAGTGGGAACCCTTGACCCCATGGCAGGTAAAGGCATCCTGGAGGTGAGTGACTAAGAGGATGGGCTCTGCAGCCAGACTTCATGGTTATGAAATCTGGCTCTGCCACTAGGTAGTTGTGCATGAATTCCAAGCAGGCTAGTTTACCTCTCAGTTACCTAACCTTACCTGTATAAGGAGAATAATAATAATAATTATATCATAGGGCTATTGGAAGAAAAATAAAAACCAGCATAAGAGCATAGGACATTGCCATTTGGTGAGCACTCAATAAGTGTTAGCTATGCCGAGACCGGTTTGGCTCAGTGGATAGAGCGTCGGCCTGCGGACTGAGAGGTCCCAGGTTCGATTCCGGTCAAGGGCATGTACTTTGGCTGCGGGCACATCCCCGGTAGGAGATGTGCAGGAGGCAGCTGATTGGTGTTTCTCTCTCATCGATGTTTCTGACTGTCTGTCTCTCTCCCTTTCTCTCTGTAGAAAATCAATAAAATATAAAAAAAAAGTGTTAGCTATTGTTATTATTAAAAATGTTAAATATTTCTATCTAAACTCTAGATCTTTTTGTATAGCATGTGAATTATCTTCCCTAGTATGTGTCAAAGAACTATGTTATGATACCTTCCATACCTGGAGCCTTGTGGGAAATTAATGCCAGAGTCATCATTATAAACATGGATTACTCTTTTATTATCAGGGCAAGAAGAAACAAACACTATTTTTAAAACTATTATTTAAAACATGTGTTGGTTTTCTTATTCTTACTCCTTTTTCTTATGATCTTAGTTTTTTTGTTTGTTTGTTTGTTTGTTTGTTTTTTTTTAGTTATCTTGTATGTCCCGGGTCCTATGCTAATCTTTCTTTTCATTCTGATTACTCTTCTCTGGCTCTTGAGCCACACTACCTGGGTTTGTGTTTTGGTTCTTTCACATCCTGTATATGAGAACTTGGAGAATGTACTGAACTCTCTGTGCCTCAGTATTTCCATCTGTCAAATGGGGGGAAATGTTACACCAGCACATTACTTTGTACATGTAGGCTCCCCAAAATTCTAGTTACTGTTATCACCCTGAGATCTCAGGATAATGTCTGACACGGTAGCTGTTGTTGTAAAGACTTGCTGAGGTATGTTCTATGAGCAGCAAAAACACAGACCAAGGAATGTGCAGGGCAGATTGTGAACATGCAGAGTTCCATGAGCCTGAGCATGTGCCACTCCAACCGTGAATGTCAAACTCTCTTCCAGATGTTCAAGCATGCCGGCTCCCAGGCACAACCCCAAGCCAGGCCTCCCCAGACAGCTCAGCAACTAAGGCCAATAAGCTGCCTTAATTTGGAAAATTCCACTCACGTTCCTGCCTTCTCGCTCTGTGCATGTCCCCAGAGGCTGTTATGCCAGCCTTGAATCCCAAATGCTGAAGAGGGAGAAAAGAGGGAATGGAAAAAAAAAAAAAAAGGTAGAGGAAAGGTCGGAAATTTAAACTGAATTGTTTGGTAATGGAAAGTCCCTTTCAAGCCTCCATAATTCTTTATTTGGATTCCATTGAGCACGTGCCAAGAGAGAAAAAGGAAAGGTTAAATCCTTCTATCAGATCTGGCAAAAGAGTTCAGTGGAGCAGCTTAAGAACGGATTAGCTGTCCCACAATGCAAAAGTGTTAATACACAGGATGCCAGAGGGCTGCACACACCCCGCCTCCCTCCCAGGCTTGGGGTCCACTGGCTCTGGGAGAGGGAAACTGGCCCACCAGGTGAGAGTTAGATCCCCAAGGAGGTGCAAAATGGTCCGTCTGCCCATCTGTGGACTGAGGCCTCAGGTATATTCACCCTTTGAGAATATGATAAAGGCTTGCCTCCTTCTCCCTGAAAATACTCACATGTATAAGATTTTACCAAAAACCTGGGGGGATCCAAGGATTTCGTGTATCCCACCCACAGACCTTGAACCTCTGCCTTAAAAACTTCCAGAACTTTTTTGCTGGAAGTCTTGCTGTTTTTCACATGCCTCTTCCTGGCAGGCTTCCCTGGATTCAAAACCCTTTTGTTAAAAGAAGATCAGATCCAAAATTCAGAACGTGCTTGTCTGGGGCCTGATGTGTCTGCATTGGATTCAACAAAGCAGGCAAGTTTAGTGAAAAGTTAATCTGTCATTGGAGTCAATACTGGTTCTGCTCCTAGTGCCAGCCGTCTGAGCTGGGTGAGGCTGGAAAGTTATTTCTTGCATGCCCAAGTGATTTCCCAGTGATAAAAAAAAAAAAAAGGCTGCATGAATATGAAAGGTTAGGGAGCAACTCTGACATGGCACATGCTGGAGGTGCTGAGAGAAGGGGATACGGGTTCTTCCTTTTCCAAAGGAACTTGCATGGGGTGAGGAGGAGGACCAAAAACTCAATGACCAAAGCTCATTGCAATTAAGTCTTCTGATAAAGGCTCTATGAGACCTCACAGGGGAAGAATGCATCTTCTCTAAGAGGGTCCTTAAAGCTTATGAGGCAGAAGAATATCTGGGCTACATTTCCAAGGGCAATAAGAGTAGCCAGCTGGAAAAAAGCAGGGGCGGGGGGCAGGATATTTCAATCAAAGGTATCACCAAGTTCAAAATCAAAGAGGAAAGGTCTGATGAGAATTGCTGAGTATCTCATGCCATGTGGACACACTACTTACTGTGTCGCTGGGAGTTTTGAATGAAAACAAATACTTAAAGGACAATTCAAGGCCCGCGGAACGGGACTGAGGATGAAGAGATGTTTGAGCTAGGGCCTTCTCAGTGCCCTTCAGAAAGGCAGAGGGCAGCTCTGAGAATGAGCCTTCTCTCTGCTTCCAGGTTTGCCTGACCTAGGCCTCCAGCCTCCATGGTTCTGCTGAGGGGAGTTGTTACAAATGACTGTACTTCCCCTTATGTTTCAGATTCTTTCACCTTCTTTTGAGATCTGTTCCCATATTTCAGATTAAGAGAAGTACCTACTTTCTTAGGATCTTAAAGATTCTGCACCTAAGAGAAGGACCTGGTTGGACATCAAGAGAGAAGGCCTAGCTCTCTGGGCAGAGCAAGCTTGGTTGGTTCTCTACCTGAAGAACATCCTAAAGCCTGTATGAGTGTATGTATATACAAATGCATAGGATTTTGAAAAGCCAAGTCCCCTTTCCCCATGAAGTTTTAAACTTGTGTGTGTCTTGAAAGAAACACAATCCTCATATCCCTGATGTACTTAGGTTGAATATGTCCAAGTGCTTCATGATAATTTCTGCCATCAAAATTCTTGGAGCCTGAAATTTTAGTCTTAAGTTGTTTTCCTCGAATCTGGAAACTGAAGATTTGCCCCAAGAACAAAAAGAGCATGAACCACTCAGAACAGAACTTCAGTCATTTGTTTCATGCAAAAAAAAAAAAAAGAATCTTCTACAATAAACCCTTCTGTTGACATCCTCATCTGCCTCACTCACCTTATTTATTGACAGGGCAACTTCTTATCTTCCATTCCCTCAGACAGCCCAGTTCATGCCCTTTGCCCTGGCATCACTATCTGCAGTGCCCACTTCCACTCTCCAAATATCTTGGTTTAAATAAGAAATGATAGGGTCACCCATTATCAGGCAGAGTTTTGACATGCCCATTCTAGCCTTCCTTTCTATTTGTTATGGTCCAGAAAGAATTATCGCAAGTCACATATGTGATTTGTCTAGTAACTGCATTAAAAAGGGTAAAAAGAAATAGGCAGACTCAATTTAAATAGTATATATTTTAAGCTAATATAACCAAAGTATTATAATTTCAAAATATAATTAGTATAAAATACTAATAAGATAACTTACATTATTCTATTCGTACTAAGTTTTCAAAATTTACATATGGCATATCTCAATTAGGACCACCAGGTTCCAAGTGCTCAGTAGCCACATGTGGCAATTGCCTACTGTACTACTGTACTAAAGCATGCCACTCCCTGCTGGAGCAGTCTGTCACAGAGTTCCTTCCAAGTGGCAGCTGACAACTCTATAAAAACTTAATACAAGAGGGAGCATGCTATAGTTCCCACTACTGAAGCTCCAGTGTAATAATTGAAATTCATTGTCACCTTCACCCATAACCCATCCTAATTTTCCTGGGAAATTATAATTTTCTTCAATTAATAAACTCTCACTCTTTCAATTACCTCACATTTTGAAATGGAATGAGAGAGCAAATTTTTAAATTGCAGGCAGGCAGAAAGGAAAGGAGGGAGGCAGAGAAGGAAAAAAGAAAAGAAGGAAGAAAGGAAAAAAGAAAGAGGGGGAAGGTGGGCAGGGGAGGGAGAGAGGGAAGGGGAAGAAAGGAAGGATACTAATTATCCATCCATCTGGCCCCTTGAAACAACAAAATCTATTAGCCATTGAATCTATTGCACACCGTCCTGTGGGTCAAGGCATTCTGATTGCCACTCTGACTTTGCTGTACATATGGGGATTCTGTCCACCTTGCTTCAATGGTTAAGTGCTACCCCCTGGTTTTTGCTATTTCAGAGACCTATCATTTCATTGGATACTAGAGAAACCAGGTCCATGGCAACCTCTCCCCTGGTCAACAGTGGCCTACAGAGGACAGACACTACTAAGTTTATCAAAAGCCTCTTTCCTAAAGTGTTTCTTACTTAAAAGGCATGTTCTTAATTATATAGTTGAAAATCTAGTCACAACATTACATTTTCTTAAACATGGCATGTATTGAAAATACCAAGTATGTATAGACGTCTTAACTCAAAAGATATTAGTTTCAAATATTAATTTAAAAACTGTATTCTCACTGAAACCGGTTTGGCTCAGTGGATAGAGCGTCGGCCTGCGGACTTAAAGGTCCCAGGTTCTATTCCGGTCAAGGCCATGTACCTGGGTTGCGGGCACATCCCCAGTGGGAGATGTGCAGGAGGCAGCTGATCAATGTTTCTTTCCCATCGATGTTTTTAACTATCTATCTATCTCCCTTCCTCTCTGTAAAACATCAATAAAATATATTTTTAAAAATAATAATAAATAAATAAATAAAAACTGTATTCTCCCAAACACATAATTTTAAACTGAGGCATTCTCAGTCTTGTACAATGGGGCACTTCCTAACTTAAAGAAGGGCTAGTCTCAAGGCTCTTGTCCTTAATATAATGCCCCTTTCTGATCTACCCATCTAAGCCATCAGGCTAATCTTGTATTTTGCATTTGGGGGGCTCTTGAGAGAATAAAATTCATTTTCCTGCTAACTCTGCAGAACTTTTAACTTGATGGGCTTCTGCATTCTTTTCATGTCCAACGTGTATCTTATTAAAATTGTAGTAATTAAAATTTGGATCTCCCTCATTGCTCTACCTGATGATTTGCTTACACAAAAGGCCACTAGACCCCAAATAGCCATAGCAATCTTGAGAAAGAAGGACAAAGTTGGAGGGATCACAATACCAAATATCAAGCTATACTATAAGGCCACTGTTCTCAAAACTACCTGGTATTGGCAGAACAGACATATAGACCAATGGAACAGAACAGAGAACCCAGAAATTGACCCAAGCCATTATGCTCAATTAATATTTGACAAAGGAAGCAAGAGCATACAATGGAGTCAAGACATACCCTTCAATAAATGATGCTGGGAAAATTGGACAGATACATGAAAAAAAAATGAAATTAGAACACCAACTTACACCATACACAAAAATAAACACAAAATGGATAAAGGACTTAAACATAAGATAGGAAACCATAAAAATCTTAGAAGAACCCTTGGGCAGCAAAGTAGCAGACATTTGTTGTAGCAATATCTTTACCAAGACAGCTCCTAGGACAAGGGAAACTAAGGAGGAAATAAACAAATAGGACTGTATCAAAATAAAAAGCTTCTGTACAGCAAAACAAAACAAACATACAAAAAAACCAATCAACAAAACACAGGAAAGCCCACTTCATAGGAGAACATATTTACCAATGTTACCTCTGATAAGGGTTTAATCTCCAAAATTTATAGAGAACTCATACACCTTAACAAAAAGAGGATAAATAATCCAATAAAAGAAAATGGGGAAAGGACCTAAATAGGCACTTTTTGAAAGAGGACATACAGAAAGCCAAGAGACATATGAAAACATGCTCAAAGTCACTAATCATCTGGGAGATGCAAATCAAAACAACAATAAGATACCATCTCACACTTGTCAGAATGGCTATTATCAACAAATCAACAAATGACAAGTGCTGAGGAGGATGTGGAGAAAAAGGAACCCTCATGCACTGCTGGTGGGAATGCAGATTGGTGCAGCCACTGTGGAGAATAGTATGGCGTTTCCTCAAAAAACTAAAAATGGAACTTCCATTTGACCCAGTAATTCCACTTCTAGGAATATATCCCAAGAAAACAGAAACACCAATCAGAAAAGGATATATGCACCCCTATGTTCATAGCAGCACAATTTACAATAGCTAAGATTTAGAAATAGCCTAAGTGCCCATTAGCAGATGCGTGGATTAGAAAACTGTTGTACATCTACAGGATGGAATACTATGCTGCTATAAAAAAGAAGAGATTCTTAGCATTTGCAACAGCATGGATGGAACTGAAGAGCATTATGCTAAGGGAAATTAGTCAGTCAGAAAAAGATAAATATCACATGATCACACTCATTAGTGAAATATAATTAACAACATAAACTGATGAGCAAAAATAGAACCAGAGTCATTAAAGCATTGAACAGACTGTCTAACCTATGAGGGAAGGTGTGGGTGTGGGTGTAAGAGATCAACTAAA
This sequence comes from Myotis yumanensis, assembly GCF_028538775.1. Classification (NCBI taxonomy): domain Eukaryota; kingdom Metazoa; phylum Chordata; class Mammalia; order Chiroptera; family Vespertilionidae; genus Myotis; species Myotis yumanensis. The sequence continues at coordinate 233,385,573 of NW_027223752.1, read as the reverse complement.
GGTCTTGTATGAATGCATATGAGCATACTGTAACCAATGGACACAGACTGAGATGGGGGGAGGATGCCATGTGCTAGGGGGTGGGGATGGCTCAGGAGAGGTCAATGGGGGAAAAAGGAGACTTATGTAACACTTTTAACAATAAAGAATTTTAAAAATAAAAATTAAAGGCCACTCACTGATATCTGCCACTGGAAATGATAGACTTTCTCCACAACTCCCATATTTGATTAGTGGTAAATCCAATTCCCATTTATTGTCTCTTCCTCATCAAAGTAGTTTTCTACGTGGTAATATCCATCTATGTATGTGTTCGTGTACAAACACATTCCATTATTAATTCTTATATTCTTTTGTGAATCCCTATATTATTAAAGTATGACTTTTATATTAATTATTTTCTCCCTCCTCTCTTCATCTATTTTTCCCTATCTTCTTCCTTAGCACTTTCTCCTGAGAATGACACATAATAAACAATAAATATTTTTTAGTTAATTAATAATTGGACAAATTCCAATATGGAGCAAGATTTTTTTTTAAGTCTCTCAAGAAAAAACTCACAGCTGAACATTTAAACACGCAAGAGCAGCTTTGAAACTCTCGTCATTACCTGCTCACCAGCCTTATGTCATATATAATCTGGAAAACTCTACAACACAAATTTGTTTGGGAGACAAAAATTACAGTCATCTTGAAAACTTTAATTTGGAATTCCAATATTTGAGGATAATTAAAATCACAGCTTGCATGCTGCAGGAATAGCTACTTGAGTTTAATGTACTATTGTGTGCAGTGTAAGGGCTGATGACTTCCCCTACCCCCAGCATTTTGGACTTTGATATCATTTCCTTTTTGTGAGTTAAATTTACTTAAGTGTCAATATTTTCCAACTCAAAGTGCAAATTAACTTTATGTACTTTTCCCCCAATAAAAGCAACAGTCTACAAAATTGTAAGCGCTCTCCTGTTTTGGATTTTTCCAAATACTTTGGACTTGAGTTTTGTTTTAGAAATGTGTGTGTCAGCCTCAGCAAGCCCAGAGTGTTTCTAGACCAAAAGACTTAATTATCAAGTGGATCCACCATCACATTGGTTTTCCATTGGGATTCCTCCTCATTTTTACCCTGGGAAGACAGCGTGGCATAATTAAAAGAGTATGAGGTCTAGAGAACTTTTTATTTGGAACCCAGCTCTTGGTAGAACACTGGATAAAATATTTTATTACCTTTTAGTCTTTCTTAAAATAATGATAATGATGATAATTGAATACTTCCTGTGTGCCAGGTTCTGTTCTAAGGATGTTTCAAACATTATTACACTTAATAATTATTTTTTCAACTCATCTTGCCACCTTGAAGATAAGGAAAATGAGGCTTATAGCGGTCAAATAACATGCTCAAGATCACTGAGCTAGTAGAGAGTAAAATATTTTATTGTTGTTGTTTTCATCCTCACCTGAGGATATGTTTTCATTGGTTTTAGAGAGAGAGAGAGAGAGGAATGGAGAAGGATAGACAGAGAAACATCAATCAGTTGCCTATCATATGTGCCCTGGCTATGGATCAAACTAGTCACCCAGCTATTTGCCCTGAACAGGAATCAAATCCATGACCCTTTGGTGCAATATTCCAACCAACTGAGTCACATTGGCCAGGGCTGAGAGTAAAATTTTGATCCCAATTCATTCAACAGAGTCCCAGTTCCACTGCTTCCTGTTCTCCCCTCATTGGCTGCTATAAACTAGAAGTGTCGCCACTGTCAGAACCTGAACTGGGAGAGGTGATACACGGACCATACACCTGACCTAAGCCCAGTGTTGTTAATTAACCATAACAGTCCTGACCCCTAAACTAGTCCTCTTCCTGACTTGAGAGACGATCACCCGAAACCAACTTGTCAGAACCTTTCCAGGGGTTCGAATTCACACAATCCTGCACAATACGCATAGCACCAGCCCCTGGGAGAAATCTTCTTGTCAGGCTGCCAGCCTAGTGTCCCAGTACAGTCCTGTAGGCAGAAGTTCTAAAGAAACTCATGGTATCTAGTCGACCCACATGAGATTCAAAGAGTCAAGGGGTGCCCCAATGGGCATCACAACCAAACATCATGTCCAGACCTGGAGGCCAAAGCTCTAAAAGTTCAGCAACCCTCGATGTTCAGGGCAGGGCAGAGACCACACTCTCTTGGGCCTCAGGACTATTATCAATCAGATATCCAGCTCTGGGGAGGAGGTTGGTCTGAGAGTAAAGAAAGGTGATGGAACTATCATCTTGGCAATATTCACATTCCTACAGGCTGGACTGTTATCCCTTTCTACATTACATAAAACACCTTACTGTCCTTCCACTAAGCTCACCTATTTTTGCTTAGGCCAATTTGAGGCAAGTACCTGCCTCTTGAAACCAAAATAATCCTGAAAAATACACCAGTGAACAATTTCATGCTGATGATTTGTTCTAAGTTTTTCTTTGATAAAAATGTTTCAGAGGACTGTGTCAATCAAATTGAAAGTGTAATATCATGAGTTAGGACACTAAGGACAGGTTCCCATCTGTCACTTACTGAATGCATGACTATTAAGCCAATTATTCCACTTTTCTTGTTCAGATTACTCACCCTGTTTAAAATAGCAAATACACACACACACACACACACACACACACACACAAACACATGCATGCATTCCCTATCTTCCTTTCTCACTGTATCTATTCCATAATATTTTTCATTTCTAATCTACTAATTTACTTATTCATTTTGCTAATTGTCCTTCCTACTAAAATATAAGCTTTATACAGATACAGCTGGACCCCCCTGGTCCAGAATGAAATTCAATTCCTAAAAATTCAATACACAGTTGTGGCAGTTACTGTTGAATGTATTATGTGAGTTGATTAGACCATATCAGGGGTTACCCTCTTGAGATCCTACAAACCCCATGAGTTCATGAAGACAGCATTAGAAAAGCCTTAGGCTAACTTAAATATTATTAAAAGCATAATGAAGATACACATTTTAACCATTACCACACTCTTCTGGCTAACACATCTACCATGTCTTTAAACAGGAGAATTTAATGCTGCTTAAAGTTGCTATTTACTATTGTTTTATAGTATTTTCATGAATTATGTAGGTCTCTTGTTTAGTAAAATGATAATGCCATTAGAATGACAAAAAGTACAATTTTTTGAATGAACAAAACCAGGGAGATGATACAAGAACAAAGCTCTTTGGGAATTCTTTACTGTGTGACACTTCACAAGTTAATTAACCTTCTCAAACCACATTCCATCACCTTAAAAATGGGCATGGTATAACTAGCCCAATATGAAAAATAAGTTATTTTATAGTCCTAAAATCAAGGCTTTCATGTTGCTGGAGCTGCACAAGAAGTGCAAGGAAATATGTCAGTGCAGTGTAAGTCCAGATTTCCCAAAATGTCCTATTTAAGTTAGGAATTCTTTTTAAAAATATAAGTCCAACAGACATGTAAGATTCATTGAATCCCCATGAGCATGTTTTCATATGTCTCTTGGTCTTCTGTATGTCCTCTTTCGAAAAGTATCTCAACTCTCACAACAATACTGCAAAATAGGCTGAGGACATAAAAGCTCAGAAAAGTCAAGTAAAGTTCAATGGCAAGCAGCATACATGAGGATAAAGTTTATCTCTCCAATTCTCAAGGAAAATAAACAATATTTGGGAGCTCAGTTGATAGTTTAATTCTTATTATAAATGAAGAGAATAGGCACAGCTGGAGGAATGAGATATGGTCTTAGAGGAAACAGAAAGAGGTCATTGGAAATAAAGAGTGACAGGCAGGTGGGCGACCAAGCTAATTTTTGCTTTCTGCTAAAGTCTGGATTATCTGAAATTAGTATCTGAGTGGTATAGGAAACCAACATATTGCTTTTTCTCTGTTGGTTCTTAAGCAACCAGGAAGAAGGTCAGAAGAGAAAATTTGAATTGGAACAGAACAGAGAACCCAGAAATCAACCCAAGCCATTATGCTCAATTAATATTTGACAAAGGAGGCAAGAGCATACAATGGAGTCAAGACAGTTTCTTCAATAAATGGTGTTGGGAGAATTGGACAGACACGTGCAAAAAAAAATGAAACTAGACCACCAACTTACACCATACACAAACTCAAAATGGATAAAGAACTTAAACATAAGACAGGAAACCATAAAAATCTTAGAAGACTCTATAGGCAGCAAAATATCAGACATATGTCATAGCAATATCTTTACCAAGACAGCGTCTAAGACAGTAGAAACTAAGGAGAAAATAAACAAATGGGACTATATCAAAATAAAAAGCTTCTGCAAAAGAAGCCATCAATGAAACAAGAGAGCTCACTGCATGGGAGAACATATTTACCAATGTTATCTCTGATAATAGTTTAAACTCCAAAATTTATAGGGAACTCATACAACTTAACAAAAGGAAGATAACCCAAATAAAAAAAATGGGCAAAGGACCTAAATAGACACTTTTCGAAAGAGGACATACAGAAAGCCAAAAGACATATGAAAACATGCTCATAGTTACTAATCATCTGAGAGATGCAAATGAAAAGGACAATGAGGTACCATTTCACACCTGTCAGAATGGCTGTCATCAACAAATCAACAAATGACAAGTGCTGGCGAGGATGCATAGAAAAAGGACTCTCATGCACTTCTGGTGGGAATACAGACTGGTGCAGCCACTGTGGAAAACAGCATGGTGTTTCCTCAAAAAATTAAAAATGGAACTCCCATTTGACCCAGTAATCCACTTCTAGAAATATATCCCAAGGAAAAAGAAACACCAATCAGAAAGGATATATGCACCCCTATGTTCATAGCAGCACAATTTACAATAGCTAAGATTTGGAAACAGCCTAAGTGCCCATCAGCAGATGAGTGGATTAGAAAATGGTAGTACATCTACACAATGGAATACTATGCTGCTGTAAAAAAGAAGGAACTTTTACCATTCACAACAGCATGGATGGACCTGGAGAGCATTATGCTAAGCAAAATAAGCTAGTCAGAGGAAGATAAATATCATATTATCTCACTCTTTTGTGGAATATAATGAACAACAAAAATAGATTCAGAGACATAGATGCATAGAACAGACCATCAAACCTCAGAGGGAAGGCAGGGGAGGTTGGCAGGGGGTAAGGGTAAGAAATCAATTAACAGACTTGTATGCATGCATATAAGCATAATCAATGGACACAGATAGTAGTGTTGGTGAGGGCATGTGCTGGGGGGTGGGAATGGCTAGAGAGAGGTCATTGGGGGAAAAAGGAGACATATGTAATACTTTAAACAATAAAGAATTAAAAAAATATAGATGGATTAGAATACATTATAATAATTAACACTCATTTTACATACTGATCATTCTAATGACATTAAGAAAAGGTTAAATTGTGTTCATTATATAGTAATAAAAAATGTAAAGCCTAAAAACTATTTGAAATGATAATCTGAATTTCTCAACATCACCATGCTCCTTTGTAGTCAGGAACCTTTTCATGGTTATCTCCGTTTAGACTTCCTGAGGCTACTCACTGAGTCTTAAACATAATATTACCTGTCACTTAGGAGCAATTACTTCATGCAGATGTAAACTTGGATGTTTTACACATAGTATCTTGTTTCATTTTTGTGCTTAAAAACATAATTATGTAGATATTACTACTCTTACTTTAAGGATGAGAAAACTAAGGCTCAGAAAGGTAAAGGGATTTTATAAAACAATGATAGGCTAAATTTTGCTAAATTAACAAACAACCCTCAAATATCATTTGTTCAAAGTAACAAAGGTTTATTTTCCACATAAAGTCTTTTCTGTTCTGAATCGAGGAGACTCTCTAGGAATGAAATTTCCCCATATGTTAAATTGACAGTTCAAACTGAAAACCCACCCTTGAGTCTTTCACTTTAATGTGGGGCTTCTCGATAACCATTGTGGCAGGAGAAGAGAAGAAGTGGAGGATCTCACACTGACAAATGCTGCAGCCCAGAAGTAGCATGTGTCCCTTCCATTCACAGCCAACAAGCAAGAACAAGCCCCCACTCAACTGAGCTTACCCATAAGGAAAGAAGAACTAGGCACTGGTGAATCCTAACACAGACTTACCTAAAGCCACACAGGGAAATGACAGAGTAGCAAAGATAGTATCCTAAGGCATTTTATTTCAAATTCCTATTTATTGTTTTGCCAATCATCTCAAAATGTTTCTGTGTTTAAATGGGAAACTGTAAAAGCAAGATTCTCAAATATTGACAAATTTTGGAGGACTGTGAATGCTTAAAAATGATTTAGGACAAGTAAAAAGCTTCGTCCACCTTAAATTATACCTTAGTGTCAGCCAAATATGTGGGAAACCTCAGAGGCCTCTAAAATTCTAGCCCTCCTCCCCAGTAGTGCCATCATGTTCAGCTCAACACATCATCCCAAATAAACAATCTACCAGTAAACATTACTACTACAGATAGTATAGCCCACATTTGTTGAGCAATTGTATCAATGCAAATGTTCTTCAAAGTTTTTTACACATAATCACTCATTTCATCATTACAAGAGCTCATTGAATTAAGTACTACTGATGTTCTCATTTTCATGTGAGAAAAGTGATGCAAAGAGCGATCGAATTATCTAGATTTGTTATGCAAATTCAATTGAAGAAACTTTCCCTACCTTTTTCTTCTTACCAGATTACTCTTATGTAGGCTCCTTGTGTATCTAAATTCTAGAGCTGCCTCCTTCTGGAAGGAATTAAATATGAACAAGTCAGCACACCAAGTTCTCAAAAAATCAGAGAAGGCACCTGGCCAGGCCCAGAGAGACATGTGTCAAAGTTCAAAGCTTTGGTTAAATACCAGACAGTCAAGTTACACAAACCAGTTTTTAGGATAACTCAGTGAAAGGAAAAACAAAAGGAACAAAAAGACCAAGCATAGTTGGACCAGTGCCACGGAGAGCTCAGCACCCTGCAAGGGTCTTAGGTACTCTAGGAGTCAATCTCAGCAGCTTCCTCCTCCTCACTTATGATCAGCAGGGATTCTTGATTGAATTTAATACAAAAAAAACCCCAATGAATAAATAGAAAATAGATTTTTTAAATAAACTTTTTATAATGGCATAAAATATCAAGTACTTAGACATAAATCTAACAGAGATGGAAAGGAACTTTATGGAAAATCATATAAAACTATTGAAAACATTAAAGGACAAAATGTAAAAGTTCGATATCATACTCCAGTGAGGTTGGGACAAATAAAGGGGACCAGTATGGACTGATGAACAGGGGTAGATACAGAAGCAGAGCAACATTGAACAGAATGTTAAACTACAGTGGGAAGCCTGGGGAGAGTTGGGGGGCGGGATTAAGAGACCAACTGAAGGACTTATATGCATGCATATAAGATTAACCAATGGACACAAGACACGGGGCGGGGGGGGGCGGGGGGGTAGGGGCCGGGGGAATGTCAAGGGGGGGAATAAAGGAGACATATGTAATACTCTTTGTAATACTTTAAGAAATAAAAATTATTAAATAAAAAAAATAATAAATAAATAAATAAAAATTAAAAAAAAAAAAAGTTCGATATCATGGATAGTAAGATAGAATGTTTATGTCATTTCTTTTCAAATTTATCTATAAGTTTGCAAAGTCCATGTAAATTCTAATATTGTTAGAACAGGTTATTTTCAAGGAACTTGGCAAGTTGACTTAATCGTTTTATATGGAAGAGCAAAGGGCCAATGAGAGCCAAAACACTTTTGAGGGAGGGAGGGAAAATAGTGGAGTTTGGCTTTCAAAATATTAAGCATTATTATTAGGTGGTGGTAATTAAAGCAGGCTGCTGTTGGTGTGCACATGGACCAATAACTACATGAGAAGATAAGAGAGCCCAGCAACAGGCCCACACATGTGTAGAAATTTGATTTATTACAGTTCCAGCATTGCATATAAGTGGGGGAAAAAAGAACTATTCAACAAATGACCTTAAATCTATTGCTTATTTATATGGACAAAAATGAAATTTGACCCCCATTTCACACATTCAGAATCAATTCCAGGTGGATTAAATACTTAAGTGTGAAATGTAAAACAATAAAACTTTTAGAAAATAATATGGGAGAACACTAGAATATCTTTATGAGTTTTAGATAGGGAAGGTTTTCTGAACAAGAACTAGAAAGTACAATTAATGAGGAAATGAACAATATTAAGAACATCTGTTCATCCAAATACAAATTACATAATACAAAAAATAACATGACAAACCAACAAGTCAGAGAAGATGTTTGGGAGAATGTAATGACAAAATTAGTATCCAGACAGTAAACAGGATTTATATTAATCAAAGAATTAAGGACAACTCAAAGAAAAAAATATGCAAAACCTTTAATAAGCACTTCACAAAAGCAGAAATTCTAATTCCCAATAAACATTTTAAAATGTTATTCAATGCACTAGTAATCAAAAAAAACTTTAAAACCATGAGGTTGCGCTTTTCATCCAACAGATTGGCAAAAATTAAGGATTGAGAATATCAAGTATTGGTAAGGATGGGAGGCAACCATATCCCTTATATACTGCTGGCAGGATTACAAATGGCTATAGTTACTTTGCAAACAAGACAATAGCATTATATAATAACTAGAGGTCCAGTGCACAAAAATTTGTGCATTGGGGGGGGGGGGGGAGGAGGGGGATGATCCCTCAGCCCGGCCTGTGCCCTCTCACAGTCTGGGACCCCTCGGGAGATAACGACCTGCTGGCTTAGGCCTGCTCCTGGGTGGCAGAGGGCAGGCCCAATCCCTAGGTACAGCCCCTGGTCGGGCTCAGAGCAGGGTTGATTGGGGAGTTGGGGCGCCGCCCCCTGTCATGCACAGAGCAGGGCAGATTGGGAGGTTGCGATGCCACCCTCAGTCATGCTCAGGGCAGGACCAATGGGGAGGTTATGGCTCTACCCCATCACACACAGAGCAGGGACCGTGTGTGTGTGTGTGTGGGGGGGGAGGGGTTTGGGGCGCCACACCCTGTCACACACAGAGCCGCAGGGCACTCAGGGGGTTTGGGCGCTGCCCCCTGTCATACTGATCCAGTGCCAGGAGGCCTTGAGGCTCCACTGATCCCGGTGCTGGGAGGCATATTACCCTTCTACTATATAGGATAGAGGCCTGGGGGCCGGCTGGTTTGCCCTGAAGGGTGTCCTGGATCAGGGTGGGGGTCCCCACTGGGGTGCCTGGCCAGTCTGGGTGAGGAGCTGAGGGCTGCTTTCAGGCTGGCAATTGACTGAAGCTCCCAAAGACTCCTTTTTTTCTTTTTCTTATTTTTTTATTCTGGGCCAGCTTTAGCTCTGGCTCTAGCTCTGAGGCTTCAGCTGCTATAATCGAAACAATGTATAACTCTAGCTCTGAGATCCCAGCTGGCTGAAAGCTTTTTCCTGGGGTTTTGTTTAGCTTCTATATTTGCAACATAGTTTCTTAGAGTTGTAGCTCAGAGGCCGGCAAGTCAGGCAGGGAACGTTGGAGTCCGCAGTCACTGGAGCAAGCAAGCCTCATGTTCGCTTCCAGCTGCCTGGCTGCCGGCCGCCATCTTGGCTGACAGTTAATTTGCATAAGGATATGCTGATTAGCCAATGGGAAGGGTAGCAGTCGTACGCTAATTACCATGTTTCTCTTTTATTAGTGTAGATACTAGAGGCCCGATGCATGAAATCCGTGCAAGAGTAGGCCTTCCTTCCCCCAGCTGCCAACACTGGCTTCCCTCTGGCATCTGAGACCCGGGCTTCCCTCGAAGCCCTGGCTTCATCCGGAAGGACATCCAGAAGGACATCTGATCTAATTAGCATATTATGCTTTTATTATTATAGATTGAACATGTGCAGATCCTGGGACTCATCAGTTTTCCTCCCAAATGTTTACCCTATGGAGAATCTTGTCCACCCACATTGTGAGATTACCTAGTAATGTTGAGAGAAGCACTGATAATATGGAGGAAAAGGGAGCAACTAAAATATTCATTAGGAGTAAAGTGGGTAAGTGAATGCTGCCTTATCCATACACTAGTATATCTGCAGTCCCAAAAAGAGTAAATTATAGCTACTCGAAAAATGTGGCTGTGTCTCAGAGTACAATGTTAAACAAAGCAAATAGCAGAAGATGAATAGCAATGTGATTCCATTTATATAGATGTCAAAAGCATGCAAAACTAAAATGTTCTATTGTTAAGAAATGCAAGCATAAATAGTATAGCTATAAAGGGAAGCTAGAGAAGTTTTAGCACAATATTCAGGGTTGCTGTTGCCTCTGGTAGGACAGGCAGATGATGAGGGTGATGGAAGGTGCATATACAATGGGTTTCAAAAATAATGGGTAATGGTATGTAGGTGTTCATTTTATTGATACTTTATATAAAGCATACATATTTTAAAAATCAAGATTTTATTTACTATACAATTTTAAAGAAACATTTAATATATATATAAAAACTATATACTGCCTTGCATTGGAAATCATTAACTTATAACTTTCCTGTTACTAAGTATTTTAGTGAATGTTATTAATAACTAATACTAACCCCTTAATACATGCCAGGTATTGAGTAAATACTTTATATGTATTATCTCACTTAATCTTCTCAAACCTTTTCATCTTTATGCCCATCATTTAGATGAGAAGACTAAAGTACAAAAAAGTTACATATACCCCAAAGTTCCATAGGTGTCAAAGTGACCCTTGCTGGCTCCCTTGTGCTCCCCAAGTCTTAGCTTTCAGTATCACACCAACATCTAGTTGCTCAGTACGTATTCGGTGGCCAGTGGACTAGCAATATTGTTCCTACTGCCAAGAAGCTTGAATAATCTGACTCAATGACCTTTGAAGGTGAGGCTTGAAACCATGACCCCAGCCAGTAGAGGCTGATAACAAGTGAAAGCAACAGGAAACATGTTAACCATCTTGGACACTACAGATAAGTCAATTCAAGGGGATGAATTCAAAACAATGCACAAAGCTGTGCTAGTCTTATAAGATTATTGAAAAAACACCCAAGCGTGCTGTTGAGGGAAGGAGCAGAAAGAATCCACAAGTTTGGAGTAGTCCTTCTGGGAGACAGTCACTTTCTTTGTATGCTATCATTTTATTTTCACATTTATCTTACCATGGTCATATTTTTAAAATATACTTTTATTTATTTCAGAAAAGGAAGGAGATGGAGAGAGAGAGAGAAACATCAATGGTGAGAGAGAAACAGTGATTGGCTACCTCTTGCATGCCCCCTACTGGGGATCAGGCCTGCAATCCAGGCATGTGCTCTGACTGGGAATGGAACTGTGACCTCCTGGTTCATAGGTCAAAGCTCAACCACTGAGTCATGCCAGCCAAGTGGCATTTTTTTTATTATAATTTTTTTTTGTGGATGAGAAAACTGAGGTTAGGTGTGCTTTCTGCCTCACCCAAGGGTGCCCATCCAACAAGAAAGGGATCTGTATTTGAATTACAGTCCACCTGATTTCTAAATTCCATCCATCCCAATCCATCTTTCTTCTGCAAGGCCACATCCAGAAAGTCACACGACTGAGCTCTGCTCTGTGCCAATCTGTCCAATGGGTACAAAGTGAAGGGTATAGTGACATCTCATGTGATAACAGATGGGGTCAAATGACATGCTCAGGTTTGAATACAAAATTTGTATGAACCTTGATCTTTATAATTCTCATCTGGAAAATTGTACTAATTAACAACAGTAATAATGAAATAATAATGAAACCAACCTTATTAAGACTGTCACAGCTATTACAAAAATGATCGCCTATGAAATGCTTGACATCTGGAGGCACATAGACAGGTTTGTGCTCTGACCTTCCCCCGCCCCCGCCCCTTCTCTAAGTAGGAAGCTGCCCAGATTGGCCTGGATTCCCCCACGGAGTAGCAGAAAGGCCTTGGTGGACTGTTGTCCATCCTCTAGGCTTCATCTCCTCATTAGTACAGGGTGATAGACAAGATGGCATGAGGAAGGACCAAGCCACAAGGGCCACCTTGGACTAATAGCGCTTCGAACGTGAGATGGGGAATATCCTCTATCATGTGAGGGCAGGGAGCGGGGGGAGATGAATCTGGATCTATTTTCCTCTGCTCCAACAGGAAACCTAACCCTCACCACCCACCTCACTGGGATCTGGGAAGGATTAATGAGACATAATGCTCAATGCTCTGCCGAGAGCTATTACCACCTCACAGAGGGGAAAATCCCATTGTTGCCAGCAAACCAGACTGCCGATTTGATGAGGTGTGAATATTTTCAGTGTAACAGTATGTAAACACCGCTTTTTTCATCCAAGTCATCACTCTGCGCACACTCTCATGCATTTTTATGAGGCCATTTCTCTGTGGCTGTAAATATTCTGTGCTTGCCCTTTTCTATGAGCCCGAAGAATGTGCTAATCAGGGGCCCCAGCTGAGCCTCCTCTGAGCTCCTCAAGGTGTCCTCCTGGAGAAATGCTAATAGGCGTATTCCCATTTCATGCCCGTGTGTGTGCCTTCCCTCTGGCCACTGCACATTGCATCATGCAAGGCCAGGGGCACAGAGAGGCCTCTGTTGGAGAAAGTCCAGCTATTTCGTAGGAATAAATATGGACCAGCAACGTGATCACTAAGACACAAAAGTGGAACAAAGGCAGGGTGCCTGATTCCAAATTGTGTTCCTGCCACACTTGCTTACAAAGTCAGAAGCATAACTCTTCAAACCGATACCTTTTCAGTAAACAATTCCACTATTCATTCATTTGGCAAACATTCACTGGGTACAGGTGCTGGACACTGGGCCACACACTAGAATATAAAAGTGAGTACGACTCAGCTCCAGCTTTCACATGGTCTCATTTCAGTGAAGGGCTTGACAAAGAAACAAGCAGAACAACTCGGGGTAACTATGCAGGGCAGAGATACCCTCCCGGCCCTCTGCCACACAACCCCTGAAGAGTGGTCTTCTCTGCAATATTTGGGGAAAATGGGGTTTGTCTTTTGTCTTCCTGGAGGGATTGTCCTTGACAGCTGTTTCTGAGGTTAATATTTGCTCCCCAACTCTCACTCTGTGGCTGGTCGCATATCAAATTCTAGGTCCATGGCTATCAGGCACCCTGTTCCTGTGTTGCTCTTGGTCTTGGGCAGTAGGGGAATGAGGGGTGGGCCAGGCTTTCCTCTGTTGCTCCAACATGCACTGAGCAAAGTCACAGGCACACAGCTAATTTCGCTGAAGGATGGCATGCATGGAAGTCCAAATGTAAAATTACACTGAAAATAGCAAATCCTCAATCTACAGATAGTGTATCTTATATAATTTTATTAACCAATGTCACCCAATATATCTAATAAATTTAAAAAATATGTAAAAATAAGAGTATCAAATACTGCCATGTCCACCTCCAAAAAATTCCCAAATCAACAATTCTCTGCACTACCAATAAGACAGCCCCAATCACAGCTACTCATAATTATGTATAATTTGATTCATGTAATAAGATACTACCCCGGATTTTTCAGATTCTACTCTTTGTCCTATTCCAAAAATCTATTCTCCTTCAACAATCAGGACAACTTTTAAAAATATAAATTATATCATATTTTGTATTGCATGAACTCTCCAATAACTCTTAAAATCCAGAATCTCCCATTGGTCTTCAGATCTGGTCCCTGCTGACCTCTACAGTGGTTCTCTGACTTCTCTCACCCTTGGGCCCAAGTCCAAACCTCAAATCTTTTCTGTGCCTACAAGATGCTCAGCTTGTTTCCACTTTGAGGTCTGTGCCTTTGCTTTTTTTATTCTGTTTGGAATCCACTGCCTCCAGGTCTGCCCTTGGCTGCTGCCTTTTCATCATGTCTCAGCTCAAATTCCCTCTCCTTACTGACTGTCCAAATTACTCCCCATCCCTCCAGGTGCTCTCTAAAAACATTTCCACTTTTATTTCTCAAATAGCTATTATCATGACTTGGACACATTGTGTATATTTCCCTGCTTTTGTATTTATTTTGTCTTGCTCCACCAACTCGGTAAGCCCCATTAGGAAAAGCTTCTTGCCACCTGTATCCTCTGTATCTCTAACACCTAGCACCTGCCAAATATCATGGCTCAGTAATCGAATGGGTGTCCTCAGAACACAAAGGCAAACTACAAGAAAAGTTTAACTCTTCTCAGTTCTCAGACAATGCACCGTCCAGAAAACCACCTTTCTCTAGGCTTCCACACCAATCCCCAACCCTACCCACAAGGCTTGGCCTGCACATAGAATCTACGTCCTGACAGTGCCTGATGCCTTTGCTCTCCACCTAAGGACTCAGGAACACTCAGCCATATCCCAGCAGTACATGTTTCAAAGTCCACGTCATTCAGTCTAAACTTGCAGCAAGTTTTTCCAAGATCAGCTCTGGCCCTCAACATTCATCATGGCAGTTTAGTCTCTTCAAATTCTCTTCTGAACCAGATGCAAAAATTCCCCTTCATACTTCTTAATCATCAAATGAAATATATTAGCACACGAGACTTGGTTGGAAAGTTTGCAAGGAGGACATTCTGATAAAAGGGAAGTGTGTGGAAGGCCTCCTGTCCTGTTTATCAGAATTCTGACTTAGGGGAGACAGGGGAGTATCAAAGCCGGCACCCCTAATTACTCCTTGACCTTTCCAAACAAGTCTGTGCATATGCAGACCCCCAGGTGTTTACTGGAATCCTTATGCCTAATCCCTGGATGCCCTTGCCTAGAGGACAATGTAAACACATCTGTCCTCCCAAGATTACTCACCTTACTGATTATATCTAAAGATAAAAATCCCAATAAAAGCCTATCGAGGCAGGCAATCAAGGCTGTTTGGACCCTTGAGCCAGGCAAGCCCCTTAGCCCTCTCTAAGTAAGTATCTGAGTAATCTGTTCATCCATCATTCAGGAGCCGCTGGTCAGCCCTGGCACAAGAAAACAAAAAAAAAAAACATTTTCTAGGAATAAACATCAGTTCTCAAGCACAAAGCCATCTGCACCCACCTTAAGTAAGGAGGACTTCTTCCTAACAGCCATGATAGCTGCACAGTTGTCACTATATGGAGAGGGGAGATCACATGCCTCAGATTGTGCCCTGGGTCCTCAGTGATTTCTGAGAAGCAAGGCTCAGCACAGAACCATCTGCTCCCACTGACCACCCCTTAACTAGTGGTAGATCAGTAGAAACAGGTTTGAAAAAATGTGAAACTCATTGAGTGCTGTTGTTGTTTTTCTTTTACTCTTTCATTGAGGCCACTTCTTCCGTAGATTGTCTTCCTGTTGTTTCTAGACACAGAAGAAATGGATATGCATCCCTGTGCCCAAGCCAGGGAGGAAGTGGTTTTCCTTGGGAGGAGTGGTGCTTCCAGGGACAGATGACAGTGATAAACCCCAAGTGCCTTGCTGCTTGATGGAGAGGCCACTAACACAGCCCAGGGTGACAGTGGATGTGGTGGAAATGGGAGTAAGCAGGGAGAGAAGGATTCCCAGGCAGGTAATACTCGAGCCATCCCTAAAGAGTGACTGAAGTTTCCAGGCAACGAAGAAAGGAAATCATTTCAGTCAGCATCAGTTGGGCAAAATCCTCAAGGGAGCTGAGAGCAAGAAATATCCCGAGAACCCAGGGAATTTCACAGCCAAAGCAGAAGAAGGCAAAAGAAGGGAGTGGCAACAGGTGTGTGTGAAGAGGTAAGAAAAGCCCCTCTCGTGAATAAACTGGGGACTAAAAGTAATGTCTGCACACTTCTCCAAAAGTAAAAGAAAACAAGTGAAAGGCTTTTAAGCAGAGGAAAAGGGAGTTTGGATTCTAGGACTTCACTTTAGCCCCAGAACTTGCTGAGGCAATGCCTGCCCCTCCCCTGTTGGTGGGTATCCTGCCAGACTCCTCCTCCCTGGCTGCCTGTACCTGAGCACTGAATCATCACCAGGCACTAGGATTTCTAAGAACAGCAACCGCAAACCATTACCTGAGAAACAGGTTTGTGTCCTTTACGATGGAAGAGACCTAATTAAAGTTCCCAGTAGTTAAAATGAGCAAATGTTACTTATATAATGTCTTATTCATTAGACTGTCTGTATTTCCACATGTCTTGTTTAAATAAATCTTGATATTTAGAAGGGATTGTTGGTGTCAGAGGTACCTTTCTTCTGACTTATATGTGACTGTTGATCCTTATCCAAAACAAATTGAGGTCTGCTGGCTAATCTTTATGCGATAGACCTGACATTTTCATTCTCAAGGTTATTAATCAATTGTTATATACCAATGCAGGTTCTTGTAAAAAGGAAAAAAAATATTATCCCATACATATTATCCACACCGACTCTTCAAGGTCTCCCAACATTGTGTTGAACCAGCATCCTTTCAGATAATGTTCCCAGCAAGCCAAGCGAAGAACAAACCGAACAAATTGACGTTGACTTGTGTTAATGCCTGCACTCACCACATGATTAAAATACAGCTGTGTTGAACAAATGGGGAAAATAGTGATAAATGTAATTAGAACATCAACTGCTGAACTTTAGAAGCCATGCCGCTTAGAAGAATGAGCACTAAACCAGGAATTAAAGGTCTCCATTTGCACCCAGCTCTGCTCCTGCTTCACATCTAGGCTCCTCCTCATCTGTAAAATGGGCTGCATGAGGAGGTTCATGTAAGACTCTGCATCAACATTAAAAGCAGGTATCCTGCTTAGAAGGTAGTGTTATTACTCTAATCATAACCACCATTCCATTATTGGGTTGAAAAAAGGAATGATTAGTGGAGGCTAATTTTTATAGTGACTGTGTTTCCATAAGCAGGAATTTGGGGCTTGTTCGTTTCATTTTGCCTCTAGTTGGGGTCCACACTCACCCTTTTGTGTCCTCAGTGAAGTTAGCCAATCTTTCCTAGCCTCTATTTTTTTTTTCCCATAGGTAAAATGAACATAGTAATAACTTCTTCCTCAAAGAGCTCTTATGGTGATGGAGAACATGTTCCCACCACCCCACACGGGACTTGGAATGTGCTAATGTTTATTCTCTGCACCCTATAAAAAGTTTTGCTGGTATTTTCTATTGAAACAAATGAGTTACCTTCAAGAAGGGCCAACAGGATCAAGAAAGATGGGCTGTGTCTTCACCTCTCTGGGAAGCCTCCCTTGACCCTTCATCTGTCCTCTGACGTGTTGGCTCAGGATGCCTTAGTGTAGGGCCATGTGGTGCTTAATCCACTGTTTATTAGGCCATCTTCTCAACTGGACTGAAAGTTATTTAAAGAAAATGACTGTATTTTCTTCACCATTGTCCCTTAGGGACAATCCACATTGTCTGGCACATGTGCATAAATATTGTTGACTAAAGATAAAAATAAAATAAAGGTGCTAAAATTCTTGTGGATCCCTGGGAACCCTGAGAGATACTCAAGATGTGTGATTTCAACCAATTTTGTTTGATGCCTACCAGGTATCAGACATCTGAGTAGATTCTGTTTCGAGGTGAGCTCCGTAAACAATGAGAAGGAATCTTGCAGTTATAATATATGAAAATCAGAAAATGGATTTCAAAAGGTGTTGTTGAACCTCAGGAATTCAGCCTTGAGCTTATATAGTAAAGGAGTGGAACAAGAACCTCTTTGGAAAGAGGGAAGGAGAATATGATGAATGAAAACAGGAAACATGTATTTGGGCTACATCAGAAAAGGCTGTAAAGACCTACGAAATTCAGGCTGTATTCTGTGCATAAAGAGGAGCAACTCCAAATTCCAAAGCAGAAGAATAACAGATGGGAAAGCACACCACAGACCCTTGCCGGGCACCCTCAGGCATGACCACTGTATAAGACGCTCCCTCATAGAACTGAAGATTCTATTGGAAAATCTCTTAGTTTTCTCTTTCCTTGATTGGATAAGCTGATCTGTGTTCTCATCCCACCTTGTGGACACTGCTGAATAGCCTGGAATTCAGGTCATGCCTGATACTAACACATAAAATAAATTAGAATTAAATGAACAAAATTAAGTGAAATAAACCATCCCCCTCCCAAAAAAGGAACCTTTTCCTACCTGACAATATCAGTCCACTGCCTTCTTCCTGCTCTACTTCCTTCTTCCTGTCAAGAAATGTTAATGAATTAAATGTTAGAGATACAATGGACCTAGTTGTGAACCCAACCTTCATGAAGCTTACACAACCCAAAAATCATTTTGATGAGTGCTGGGAAGGAAAAGTGTTGAGTACCATCGAAGCACCTACCAAGGTCATCAGATCTCTTCTCAGAAGTCAGGGAAATCTTTTACTGGGGAGGGTTGCTTAAACATCCACAGTAAGTACAAACATCACTTGTATGCGTGTGTGAGTGTGTGTGTGTGTGTGTGTGTGTGTGTGTGTGTATGAGAGAGGTGGGTAACATTCCTAGAAAATGGTGATTGCATGTATAAATAGCCCCAGTCATGAGGAAGATAGATTGTGAACACTTAAGGAATCAGGTGATAGAGAAGGTCTTCAAATAATGTTGTTTTGTTCAATGTAATTTCCTTATAACGTTGAAGAGATACTTAGACACTTAACTCTTATTTATATCAAGTATATAATAGTATATAGTTCAATTTAAAGAGTAAACACTCTTTAAAAGAAATTCTATTTTTAATCCCAACAATATAGATGAGAACACAGAGGCTTAAAGATATTAAATATATTGTCTATGTTGGTACAGATAGTAAATGGTGAATATTAGATTCAATCACAGGAATATTTGAATTTTAAGCTATTGTCAAAAGCAATAACCATATTCCTTCAATAAATATTTATAGTCTAGCATGTGCCAAGCACACTGGTTCCAAACATTGCCCTCAAGTAGCTTATATTCTAGCCGGGTCTGTGTGGCTCAGTGGTTAAGCACCAACCTATGAACTAGGAGGTCATGGTTACATTCCTGGTCAGGACACATGCATGCCCAAGTTGTGGGCTCAATCCCCAGTAAGGGGCATGCAGGAGGCAGCTGATCAATGGTTCTCTCTCATTATTGATGTTTCTACCTCTTTCTCTCTCTCCCTTCCTCTCTGAAATCATATATATACATACATATATATATATATATATATATATATACACATATATACACATACTAATAAAAGACAAAGATGTTAATTGACTGTACCTTCACTATGCCCATAAGCCAATCAGAAGAGTATGCAAATTAACCCAACAAAGATGGACGTTAAATTTGCATACTGGCGGCAGGATGGGGCAACACCATCCGCCACCCTCCCCAAGCCTGAGATCGGGCCTGCCGTGTATGCGACCGGGGTGGCGCCCCAACCCCGGGATCAGGCCTGCTGTGTGCGCGACCCGGGGCGGTGGGTTGGGGCAGCGCCATCCGCCGCCTGCCCCAACCCCGGGATCGGGCCTGATGTGTGTGACCCGGGGAGGCAGGGTGGGCACAGCAGGATCAGGCCTGCCATCTGCCACCTGGGGAGTGGGCCTAAGCCAGCAAGTGGTTATCTCCTGAGGGGTCCCAGACTGTGAGAGGGCACAGGTCAGGCTGAGGGACAGCCCCCCACCGCCAGTGCACAAATTTTTGTGCACTGGGCCTCTAGTATATATTAAAAAAAGAAGACAATAGGGGTTGAGGGCATGTGCTGGGGGGATGGGAGCAGCTTGGGAGAGGTCAATGGAGGAAAAAAGAGACTTATTTAATACTTTAAACAATAAAGATTAAAAAAAACCCACAAACCTCCTAACGTCATGGCAACTCAAAAAAAAAAGATGCTTATATTCTAGATTCTGGAGGAGATACACAATAAGCCACAACATACTATGTTAATTATTTTAATCAGTTTTAGGTGTAACTGAAATACAATAATATCCAGCAATATTAAGTTTAAAATTAGATTAATTTTGTCAAATTAATATAGTCATGTCACTACTACTACCATCATGATTTAGAACATTTCCATTGCTCCCGAAAGCAACCTCATGTCCCTGTGCAGTCAATCTCTTGCTCTACCCACAGCAACTAGTAACTAGTGACTTGCTTTCTGTCACCATAATTTTGCCTGTTTTTAAAAATTAATTTCATATGAACAGAATTACACAATATTTAATATTTTGTTTTGGGCTTCTTTAAAATATTTGCATAACATTTTGAGATTTATCTACGTTATCTTGTGGATCACTAATGCTTCCTTTTTGCTGAGTATTATGTGATTGAATAAATATAGTGCTATTTGTTTCTCCATTTACCAGTTAATGGACATTGGAGTGTGTCCAGTTTTTAGTTATTCTGAATAAAGTACATGCCCTAGAGGAGAATAAACTGGAGAATGGATCAAAGGAGTGCGAGGCCCCACATGATGCACGTGCATAAGAATAATCCCAGCCTCCCTTATGAGAATAAGATACCCACTCTTTTCCAAGAATTATGGAAAATAACTATTGCAAGAGCTATTACTTACTGAATGTTTACATTTTGAAAGGCATTGTATTAAGTTATTTTAACTTATGAATACATTTATTACTCACAAAGTCCCCATGAGCAGAGTTCTGTTATTCTTCCCATTTTACAGATGAGGAAACTGAGGAAAGAGAAGGGTAGTAACCTGGCTAAGGACACAAAGCTAGATGGTAAAGCCAGGATTTGAATTAAGGGAAGTTAGTTCCAGAGCTCCTACTCTATGTTACACAACATTCAAACTCTAGATATGGAGAAGTAAAATTATACTCTTTAAAACCAAATATGGCAAAAGGTTAACAATCAATGAAACTAACAAGTGGACTTATGGTTGATCAATGCACTGTTCTTTCAACATTTATGTGTATTAAAACATTTTATGATAAAACTAGATAAAAAGTTAGATTTTTGAGGAGTTTACAACAATGTGATTAAAGATCCAACACACACACACACACACATACACACACAGATATTCCTACAATACACACACATACACATAGACACACACAGAGTCATACATACAGACACACAGACACACACACACACAAATGTATAGATTAGTAAAGGACAGTAAACTCTAAGAATCTAAGTTAGAGTAGGAGATATTTGTTGGCAGGTCCAGGTCTTCCCCATTTCCAGCTTCTGAGCTCCTCAAGGGTAGGAACTGTGCCCTGTGCTCACTGCATTCCCTGTGTCCAATACTGGACCTAGAACACCGTTGGCACCTAATGAATGCTCAGTTACCAAATGAATCAAAGAAAGGAGGGTCAGCACATAGTCTAATAGAGGATAGGGAGATGGTTGGGACCATAGTATACCAGTTCCCTAGGGCTGCTGGAACAAAGCACTGAAAACTGAGCGACTTGAAAGAGTAAAGATCGATTGTCTCAACCAGTCTGGAAGCTCAAAGTCCAAAATCAAGGTGCCACAGGACTCTTGCTCTCTTTGAAACCTACCGAAGGGAGTCCTCCCTTGCCTCTCCCTGGCTTCTGTGGTGGCTGTCACTCTCTGGCATCCCATGGCCTGCAGTCGGTCACTTCAGCCTCTATTTTCATCATCACTGCCACCATATACCATGACATTCGTCCTGTGTGTCTCCCTCTCTGCTTCTTATAAGAACACCAGTCCTATTAGACTAGAGGCCCATCCGACTCCAGTATGGCTCGTCTTAATTAATTATATTTGCAATGACCCTATTTTAAACAAGGTCACCTACGAATGCCCTGGGGATTAGGATGTAAACAAGTCTTTTGAGGACACAAAATTCAACCCATAAAATAGGTATTGGGAGAGATGCAGGGAAAGGAAACAGGGGTCTTCATCTCTCCAAAACGTCCAGAAGGACAGGAATCCCACCAGGATGCTCCAGCATGGAAGATGGAGAATAGACTTTATAGATGTGTGTAGACAATACTCACATCGCAAGGAATTTTACAACCTCTGCCAAGAGAATGCCAGCAGCTGGCTTGCCCCCAGTGCCAAGTCAGCTTTCCCTCAATAGCTTATGACTGGCTTCTCCATGGCTGTTTATGTTTTCAGAATATTAAGTAGTGTTTAGTCACTTTCTCAGGGAGGGCTTCTTGGTGCGGTTTCTTAAAAATGTGCTGAGTGTGTTTCCAGAGAGGAAAGGTGCCAGAGGGCCCTTGATGGGGCACATGGAGCCTGATAATCATGAACAGATGGCAGAGCTCCTGCTCTGCCTCCGAGAAACTAGCAAGGGTCCTGAGTGCCAGCTCACAGTCAGCCTGGGCAAAACCACTGTGTTTTATCTTACAAAACTTGTCAAAAGTTGCCCTGGCCAGTGGTTCTCAGTGGTTAGAGCATTAGCCCATGTGCCAAAGGGTCTCAGGTTTGATTTCTTGTCAAGGGCACATACCTGGGTTGCAGGCTCAATCCCCAACTTGACTTGGGGCATGTGTAGGTGGCACCCAATCGATGTGTCTCTCTCACATCAATGTTTCTCTTTCTATATCCATCCTCCTTTCTTCCCTTCCATTCTCTCTTTTAAAAAATCAATGGAAAAAATATCAAGACCATTGGGTGAGGATTAATAACAACAACAAAAATCGTCAAAAGTTGTCATGGATTCCCAGGTTCTATCAAGTGTCTAACTCTCCAGGGGACTTGATTTTCTGATATAGTAAGGAGGCTGTCTTCCTAGCCTTGTGATAGATCAGGAATCCATAAAAGGCTGCTGTGCCTCCAGGTTGTGAGCCAAGCATTCTGCACAGGCTTTTGCACTGGAAGAAGCCCCACATTTCTAGGTAACCAGCTGACACCTCTAGGTAACCAGTTAACACAGGTGAGCTCTTCTTTCTGACAGAGTTCTTGGAGTGCAACCCATACGTTAAACACAGGGAGCAAAGTGCATATTGGTTGAACACTAGGGGAACCTCTGGGACTGCGGGAAGGCTTCAGGAGTGCAGGAACAGGGAACAGGTTTGGGCACCTAAGCAATGGGAGAGCTTGCATAACAACATCTTCATAGTGATGGATCCAAGAGCCCTCCATGTGTGGGCGTTCCCAGCCAAGATTCCAATTCCTAACCTACATGGAATCATCTGCCTTCCTGGGTGAAGAATAATATGAGAGGACAGAGTGCTGTTATCAAAAGGAGGGAGAGAGTGAAGTGTTCTGAGCAGACAGCGGCAGCAGCCCCAGGGGAAGACTGACCTGTGTGTGCAGAGGACTCCCGGCATCCCTCCACGGGTAGGTCTACTGCAGCCTGCATCCTCAGAGCCCCGCTCTGGTTTTCCTGCAAAGTCAGCAGGCCCTGGGTCTGTCTTATGCACCAAAATAATGGACAACAGATACCGGATGGAGAAGAAACCCAAAGACAACAATAACTAAATAGGAATTTGTTAAAGAGCCTATTGAGCAACAGCAAGGGCATTCAGTGTCCTGTGCATCCCTCTAAACCCAGCACCCGCAGAAAGTGCTGAGATAGTGAGCCCTGCTCTAACTCCAGGATTAGCTTTCTTAGTCTGGCATCTAACACCCTCTGTAGCAGCAATTTTCTCCTCCCAGGATGCTTTCCAGAATGTTCCCTGACTTGTACACTGGGCTCCTGTAATACTGATAGGCTAAATCATCTATGCCCTCCACACATTACAGTAATAAGTACCAATACCCAGGAGCACTCAGCAAAGGAAAGGCTTCCTTGAGCAACTAGAAGTCTCCTGGGTCTCCAAACACTGGGCATTCTATGGGCAGAGAGATTGTTGGGCAAGGGGGCCACAGTGCAATTTGGGGGCACCCAAGGTATATTTAGCAGCAGAAAATAAGTCTATTAAGAGCACTGTGTTTATTGAGAGAAATAAGAGAAAACTTCTAACAAGATTTAAAACACTATACATTCTTTTAAAAATAATAATAAATATAATTACATTAAAAAGTAAATATTAAACCAAAAAATCCACAAATAAATTAAGACAACGAGAAAATGAATATTTGCAACAACTATATCAAAGGGTGATATTTTTTTTACTCTATGAGTTCATTCAAATTAATAATAAAAGAATTACATGAGCAATATTTTTATTGATTTGATAGAGAGGAAAGGAGAGAGAGAGAGAGAGAAACATTGACTACATTGATTTGTTGTTCCACTTATTTATGCATTCATTGGTTGCTTCTTATATGTGCTCTGACCAGAGATCGAACCGGAAACCTTGGCATATTGGGACAATGCTCCAACCAACTGAGCAACCTGGCCAGAATGGGCAGTATATTTAATTGTTCAGCAAATATTTATTGTGCACCTATTATGTGCTGGTCTCAGAGAAAGGAATTGCTTAGGATGATATGAAGCCTAACCTCACTCAGTGATTTAATAAATTCAGACTAAAACAGAAGGCTATTGTTTTTATTTTTACCTGTCAGATTGACAATAATTAAAAGGGATTAAAAAACATGGTTTGGGCAAGGTAGCTAGATATTCACGCAGTGGTAAAGGGTATATAAAATGGCATAACCTCTTTGAAAGTCAATTTGGCAAAAGGTCAATATTTATTAAAATACCCTATAACTCAGATTTTCCACTGCCAAGAATTTTTTTTACAGGCATATGCACACATGCACTCCACCATGTATGGCTAAATATATTCATTGCAACATTGCTTGAAAAAGAAATAAAATAAAAAAAATGTTTCAACCTGGGAACAATCTACATGCTCATCAATAGCTGACTGTGGGTATAAATTATGGTACATTTACATAATGAAATATCTTAAAACCATTCATAAGAATGGCCTAGAATGATATAAAAGGAATGATATATGTCAAAATAAAAACTTCCGCAATATATATAAAATTAAAAGTGAAAGGAAAGAGCGATGTTTGTAGAACAATGATTATAGAACCCTTTCATTTGAGTGTGTCAGATCGGAAGTCAGGGGTGTGTGTGTTAGAAAGTATATGCATTCTAATCTATTTGCAAGGTTATATGTGTGATAATTTCTACTTAATTTTGTCTATTCTCTATTGTGTGAAATGCATGTCTTGCAATGTACAGATTTTTACCAGATTAATTTGTTTTTGGATCATCACATCCTGGTAGACTATTTTGCTTTCTTGGGAGCTCCTAATTATTTTTTTATCCTTATCCCATATTTTCATCTCCTCATATTGTAATCAGCTTTTAAACATACTGCACATTCCATAGAGCTCCCTTTTTAATCTCCCCATATCATCAAGTTTTGCATAACTTTCCCCAAGGCCAAGTGCTTCCTTTTGAGAAAGAGAACTCTAATGCTTGTGCCCCGATAGCCACACCATCCCTGTGCACAGTACTAGATGAGCAAAATCCCCAAGTTGGACTAGTTCTACCTACTGAGTCCGATCCATCTCTCTGGTAAGCATATACCAAGAGAGAAAGTCAATAGAGTTGATTGGTTAGGTGAGAGCTGCTGATTGTGGTCCTAGAAATATAGTCAAAAGAATTTATAAACAGATAAAGCATCCTGAAATGCCCCCAAAACTTGTCACACCTGATTCATTCTTTCTCTGCTTCAGCTCAGCCCTCCAGGTTTAAGTAACCGTTTATACCCTTTACACAGGGCACCCTAGAAACATTTATTTCAGAGTTTTTGGAGTTCCCCAGGGACAGGCAGTCCTGTTGGGAAGACGCACCGCTGGGTGTGGGTCCTGTGCACCTGCTGTGGACTTAGTAGCATCCTCACACCCTCCAGATAATGGGCAGCCAGGGACTCAGACACCAGGGACCCAGAGCCATTGCTTAAACTAGTGCTGGAAGTCATGACTGCAATTCACATGTCAGCACATCCCTCCCAGATTGTGTTCTTATTAATGGCTATGAAACATTTTAGAAGTCATGCAAAAGCCTTGGGAAAGGAGCTATTAGCTACCACAGCAGAGAGTTGTCTAATTAGAAACATAATATTCCAGTTCAGCCAAGATTTTGGAAGTCACAATGGCAGAGAGTAGACCAGAAGCATGTCCTTATGCCTTTGTTGGGGGGAGAGGGGACCCTGTCCCAAGTCACATTTTGAAAAGAAAAAGTAACAGCAGCAACATGTCCTGCTCCCCATGTGACAGAACCTGTTATCAGCGCTTTTAGGGGAAGCTCATTGAATCTTCACTGAAGCTCAGCAATCCCTGTTCCTGCTACTGCCACATGTCAAGCCAAGAACTGAGGCACAGAGAGATGGAACCACACAGCAAAGGTGTCCCACTCAGTGTGGAGGCTGGGTGATGCTAGAACTCAGGCAGAGTGGCTCCCACACAGCCTTCCACCCACTCCGCTGCATCCCTCTCTGTAACTTAACTGGGTGCCTCCATCGGGACTCCCTTCCCTTCTCCTGTCTGAGCAAGCACAATGGTCACTAATAATGGTCATCTGTGTTTGAAATGCCTCAATTTCTTTGCATAAATTTAAAGACCAGAGGCAGGTATTAGAATTAGACAGACCTCTGTTAGGAATTTGCTCAGTCACTTGCTCACTGTCCTTGAGCTGGGCAATTATTATCTCTGACTAAAGTATCCTCATCTGGAAAATCAGAACAAGAATACTCACCTTACAGGTGCGAGGAGTGAATTAGACATTTGCAAGCTCCCGACCCCCAGTGGAGGGAGACACAAATAGTAAGTACTCAGTATTTATTGGTTCTCTCCTATATTAGCTATTCTTTTTGCACAGCCCCCTGTCTACTCTTATTCACTTCAGAGTAGGAAAATGCTAATATAAAACTGCCTTCTTATTCTTCAATAGCCCCAAGCACTCATCGGCTTGCAGCTGTGGCATTTCCTTTTTAAAAATATATATTTTTATTGATTTCAGAAATGAAGGGAGAGAGAGATAGAGAAACATCAATGATAAGAAAAAATCATTGATCAGCTGCTTCCTGCATGGGGATGGAGCCTGCAGCCTAGGCATGTGCCCTGACCAGGAATCGGACCATGACCTTCTGATTCATAGGTCAATGCTCAAACACTGAGCTATACCCAACAGGAGCAGCTGTGGCATTTCAATCTCTGCTTCAAGGTTACATGGCATTCTCTCCTGTGTGCCTCAGTCTTCACATGGTTTTTCTCTCTTATGAGATATAAAAGCACCAGTCATGTTGGATTAGGGCCCATCCTAAGAACCTCATCTTAACTTGGTCACATCAAAAAAGACCCTATTTCCAAATAAGGTAACATTCACAAGTACTCGGGGAAGAATTCAACATATCATCTTGGAGGACACAATTCAACCCATAAGAAGGGCATGAACACACAGTGGCATAGCATTGATCCAGGGGAAACAGAACCGAGGCACATGCTTGGGACTTTTGTGGATTTGCTTCTTTCAATCAGGAAATGGTGTTATTGTCATAATTAGCTAGTTTTTTATTATTAGCAAAGGGGAGGCCAGACAGTAGCCATCTGGGCAGCTTCACCAGGAAGCTACGAGCTCACACTCCCCAGGGAACCACTTGTTGATTCCCTGCAGATCACTGGGGGAAGCAGTTCAACAAAGGGGAAGATGAGCACGTGCACAGTGAAGCTGGAGTGATGTAGGCAAGTCTAACCTGGGGAAAAAGATCATTGGCTAGTGGTATGTGCCCCAATTCAAGTGTGGAAATTTGGGAATCCATAACCCCAGACAAAGAGTTCTCTTGTGCTCTTGCTTAGCTCTTGCCTCTTGCTCCCTTGTGCTCTCTTACTCTGTCACTGCGGCTCACCTCTTCTCCACAGCCATGTGGCCTTAGAGGCTGTATTTCCCATGACCATGCCAACTCCACACACAGGATGATAGACTGAACTGTGCTTTAATATGGAGTGGAGGCTCTGGATAGTGGCCTTAATTCTTGCCATGCTGAAGACAAGATTGAACTTTTTCAGTGGTGGGTAGAAGGAAATGCAACATTAGAAACCCAGGGGTTTAACTCCATGAAATGAAGGTCACTCCTTCCATGCAAGTCTCAGGAAATTTCTTTCCTTGCAACATTGCAAGAACTCCACTTCCACCAGTAGCAGATGGGGACACAGAGGACACCCCACCAATAACAATGGGAATCACCACCAACACACTCTGCAGGAAAGACAGTGGATCAGGATGCCAGAAGTACTAAGGAAAACTTCTTTCTCATAAGAACAAGAGTCAACTTTCTCCTCTAACATCTACAACTCCACACCACCTCATTTGGAACTTCTAACACCCTTGTGAGAAAATACAGGTAAGGGAAATAAATTCACACTCATGAATGATTAAACAACTTGCTCAAGATGAGACCACAGTCAGTTTCAGGGCTGGAATGTGAACACAGCTCTGTCTGGCTCCAGAGCCTAAGAACTGACGAGATCCACTTAAGGGAAAAATCCATAACAGCTGTTCAGTAGTGTACACACATAAGGAATTAAGGTTGTTTATTATAATATCACTGTAGGCCTGTCATTATTATTGCCACATGGAGATGGACACTGCTAGATATAGATGAGCTCACCAAGAGGATCTAGGGTCACTTATTCAATTGACCTGATCTCTCTAAGCATCCTCCTTCTTCCTCCCCTATCCTGCAATCCCACCTCATCTCTGGGTCCAAATGAGGCAATCCCTGAGGTGTGTGTGCAGTTGTGGCCCATTGAGACTCCTACAAATTGGCCACAGGTGGAGTGCTAAGATACTGTGCAGAGTCTGAGTCTACCACACTTGAGTTGACAACCCTTCTGTCCTTAACTAGCTCTGGAACCTCAGGCGAGTAACCTAATATCATGAGCTTCTGTTTCCCATATGTGAAATGAGAATAATTATACCTAGTCGTAGGACTGTTGTTAAGATCAAATTAAGTGTGGCAACATGCGAATAAACACCTGGGATAGCACTGAAGCCTAGTATGTGTTCAACTAATTCTAGATGATATGACAATTTTTCTTTACTTCTGTAAGGCAATGGGCTCTCCTATATTTAAGCTCATTGCATTAGATTTCTGTAATCTGATTCAAATGTGTAAGAAGTGGAGTTAAACAGCACTGGAACCATAAAACACAAACACATGAAATTTTGCCCAAGCACCGTAATATTTCAAACCAGGTGGTGTTGAATACAAGGAAACACAGGGACCCTTAGTTTCCTAGGGCTGAGGTAACCTCATACCAAAAACTGGGTAAGTTAAAAACAACACAAGCATATCATCTCACAGGTCTGGAAGCTATAAGTCCTAAACCAAGCTGTTGGAAGGGCCATGCTCTCACTAAAACCCCTAGGGGCTAATCTATCCTTGCTCCTTTTGCTTCTAGTAGCCTCAAGATTTCCTCAGCCTATAAACACATCACTTCAATCTCTGCTTCCATCTTTGCATAACCTTCTTCCCTGTCTCTGTCTTCACATGGCTGTCTTCATTTAAAGACACTAGTCATATTGAATTAAAAACCCACCCTATTTCAGTATGACCTCATCTTAAGTGATTACATCTACAATGACCCCATTTCCAAATAGGGTAGCATTCCAAGGTCTTGGAGGTTAGGAGTTCAAAATGTCTTTTGTGGGGGACATAATTCAATCCATAATAGAACAGAGACCAAACTCCAAGAGGATGCCTTTTCACTCTGTTCCCTAGGGCCCAGGCTGTGGTATGACTGATGAGACCACTGAACCCCCAAACTCAAAAGAACTTCCATGCACAACTCTTTCCAATTCTGTATTTAGTGACAACACACTGATAGTACTTTATACCATGGCAATCAGCAAGTGGATAGTATTTTATACCATGGCAATCAGCAAGTGGTTCTCAGAGAGTCTATTGTTCATCATTTACCAGCTCACAGGGCGTCCCTTAGTTCCTACGGGATAGAAAAGAGCCAAGACATGTGGGTTTCAGGATATTAGGACAGGCAGAACCAAGAGAGTGCTCCATATGGATTGGTGTCAGTAAGGAGAAATCCTGATGTCTCCAATGCTACTATATAGGCCTATAGTGAAGACTGGAGGAGGTAAGGGCAGAAATACAAGGTGTTCCTTACAAGCATAGGATTCGAATGTTTTTTTTCCTTGGAAGAGACTTGTTTTATTCATCTTTAAACATACATAAAGTCTTGGGAGTGGCACATGGTGGGCACTCCATATTTGTTAAATGAAGCATAATCATCCCAAATCAGAAAGGCGGGTTTTTCTGCACCTTGCTGCAATTTAGCTTTGGTAAAAGCATAAGTAAGTGTAGGATACTATCCAATTGTTAAGGCAGAATGCCTTCTTGAAATGCCTTCTTATCAACAATTCACCTTGGCAACAATTCACACAGCAGTGGCCAGTCCTTTCTCCTCTGTTTCCAACTGGAACCTGGACTGTAACACCACCTTTGTTCTCTCCTTCATCCACCCACCTGCCCAGCAACCTGTGCACAGCCCTGTCCCCTGGACTGTGATATCAGCATTTCAATGATTCTTCAAGCCTCCTACTTACCCAACCACTCAGCCATGTCTCCACCCTATGCCTGGGGTGTTCTTTCAAAGTACACATCTGACCATGTCATCTCCCTGCCCACCTCAGATGCAACCCAAACTCCTGAACACAGCAGTCAAGGTTTGGGGACTACTATTTGGTTTGGGTTCACCCAGGATCCTTTCCCATCTCTCTTTTGTAAACATATCCTGACCCACCACAGATTGAGATGGCAAGTAACCCAAGTTGAGGTAATCATATTTCCACATTAGCTGGTCACTGTGATTGGTGATCAGGAAGATCACATGACCCAAACAAGGCCAATCCATGTTCCCTGGGATTTATTCTTTTACATTTATTTTAATTATTCCTTTTATTTCAAGTCATTAGATTGGAGATAAATAATCCCAGACTTATCAATGACTATGTCCTTTACCATATATGGAAATTCTATATTTGCAATAAGATGTCTTTAATCTTGGATCCAGTTTCTCTAGAAACAAGTCACTTCTGCCAATATGCAGGCTTTGCCACATAAGCCTGCTTCCATCTCATCCCTCTGGTTGGGTTTCTGTGATGGAAAAGAATCCTGATTAGCAGGACAGTCTTGGCACTCTGTCCTTCCAGGCTCATCCATATCCCTTCCCCACGCTCTGTGAACTCCTGGTCTCAGACTGTGCCATGCTCTCCACACTGCCACACCTTTGCACAATCTAATGTCCACTGGTTAAACATCCACCCGGTATATGCACAATGAATACTTTGTTGAAGAAGTGAGTGCATTTATCCACAGGATGGAAGAGAATGTGGTTGTGATAAAAGATCATAAGCTTTGATGTCATTACTTTCTAGACCTTGAACTCACTGAGGACAGGCACTGGGTCCTATCATTTCTAGTGCATGCAACGCCTAGCACATGGTGGGTACCCAGTAAAGTGAGTGGACTGACTTAGTCTACAAATTTTTGGAAACTAGGGAGTGCCCCAGGAGCCCCTAAAACTTGAGGGTACTCAGTAAATCTGTGTGTGGAACTAAGTGACAATTAGTCTAGCTTTTTTTTCCTAATTACTTTTGTACATTTTTGGAAGGAGTAATAAATTGCTTTATTGGTGATAATAGTTGCTTACATTTATTTATCTCACTAAATTCAATATCTGTTTATGTTCTTTATTTTTTATAAGAATCCTACATCATAGCTACTATGATTTTTTTTACCTTTTTTCAGATTAGGAAACTGAGGCTCAGAACTAAGTGCTATGCTCAGAAGTCCATGACTGCATGTTAGAGCAGGAGCGGAGTCCATGGCCCTCTGGCAACACCTCCTGGGCCCTTGGTCACTCTCCATCACCTTAGCTTGGCTGAGACTCTGTGGCAGGCCCCATGCTCCCATTAAGGATAGAGCATGGCCTTCAACGGGTTAAGGACTCAGAAAACAGAGAATGACATCTAAGCAAGCACAGCAGAGTAAGGCACAGAAAAGAGACCTAGTCCAGAGTGAGGACAGGGGCTCAGAAAAGGTCATGGGGCTGAATTCTGAAAGCTGAAGAGGAGTTAGCTAGGAAAGGAACAGAAGAGATAGAGAACAATGGAGGAGAGCATTCTCCAAAGAGAAAACAAGTGCAAAGGACGAAGCACTGAGCAGAGATAGTAAATGAGCTCAAAGATCAACGGCTGAGGCAGGGAGCTGGGAGGTGTGGGGAAGACCTAAGTTATCAATGTCAAAGGCCGTGGGCACCTCACCAGGTAGTAGCCTATCATGAGATTCAGACATGAAGCACTAGAACTCAGATCCTGGCCATGAGCTTCGCAATCAGGCAGGTCTGTGCTGTTGTAGACTGGAGCCCCTGGAGTAAATAGTTAAAAGGAGGGGCCTCTGTGATATTTCTTTATTATGATCCTGGAGAGCAGGTGTGAGGGAAAAGGGAGACAACAGGAGGTTGGAGTCAATAAAAGATGCTTGATCAAGTTGGCCGCCAGGAGGTGTGACTAGTTGCCTGATCCTGCAGGAAAATCTATAACATGCATCTCTGCACAGCCAGCTGTCCAAGAGACTAAGTGGGGATAAAGCCATTCATTTGGTTTCATTTCCCACTATCAAAGGTGTGACCCAGGGACCATTAATTTCCAATTCTTCTGAGCTGTGTATGCACAAGTGACTAGGGGACTACAGATCCAAGGTCACAGAGAAGCTCCAGGGCAGAAGGAAACAGTCCTTATGCAGAGGGTGCCCAGGATGAAGTACTGGCAGATCTCACCTGCCTGAAGCTGCTTGTTGCTATAGCAGCTCCTGGACCTACAACCAGGTGAACCTGGGTGGTACATCAGTCAAAGGCAGACTCATATCACTCACGGGCCGTTGTATCTTTTTTTAACTTTATTTTTATTGTTGACACTATTACTATATACATTGTGTGCCTTGGTTTCCTCTAATGAAAATGGGAATAGTAATTATCTGGCTCAGAAGAAAATTCAAATGCCTAGGATTGTGCCTGGTACCTAGAAAGTGCTCATTAAATGACAGGTATTATTATTACTATCATGATCATCAGCAAGAGTATTATTGAACAAACTTTCCCTGAGATTTCTACTTTGAATCACTGTTGGTTTTTAACCTATTACGTACATAGCAGTTTATCATGGAAAAAAATCAGGAATAACCTTGAGTATTGAAAATAAAAATTCAGCACTTTATTTTAAATCTCATTTATCTCAGCCCCTGGAATCAAATTGATCCCTTTCTCTAGAAACCTGATTTTGAAGACCCAGAAGACACAGGACTCAGTTTCACCCCTGCACACTAGCTGAGTGTCCTTGGGCAATTCCATTGCTCAGCCCACTACATGCACTAATTCTGGGAAGGCCCTGTGGATCAAAGATCAGTCTGGCTCACAGTCTAATAGGCAGGTACAGCCCCTGAAAGTGCTGATGGTGGCATCAGGCAATGAATTCTTTACTATTACGGGGAGTCTAGGGACAAACAGAGGATCACACAGGGCTCTTGAGATGGGTTTCTTCACTGGTAAAAAGAATGCACCAGTGTGTCCCAGAGTGTAGAACAAAGCCCGCTAGGGAAATAGAACAATTTAGGTGGTACGAGACAGGACATTACATTAAGTGAGGTAGTTACTCTCTTCACAATCCTTCTGGTTCATCTAACAGAGAGCTACAATCCAGGGCTTGCTAATCATCATTACAATGAAGAAGAGGGCTGGCCAATGGCTCAGAGTTTTGTTGGCTGATATGGTAGCCAGGTTTAATTGTATAACTTTGTTTCATTTTATTTTATTTTCTACAACTTTTATGGAAACCATTGCTTTCTAACTGAAGATTTTCAGTTTTAAATATATTTATTTAAGTTTTAAAAAGTAAGTTGATTTAGAAACATTATGTAAAAATAGTACAGACAGCATGTAAATTTAAGGAGGTAACTTTTTTTTACTACATGATTCAATATGAAGTATTCACTTAGATGGAAGGCATGCAAATATAGCAGAAATGATGAAGGTGGAATGAAAGTTGCTAAAGTTTGGAAAACAGTGAGATAGGTGACTTGAAAGGTCTCCCATTTTAAAATATCCCTTTGTCCATTACACAAATACATACAGCAAACACTTCTTGGATGGGTCCTTTAAGGGAGCTGACTCAGCTAAAATGATTTACTTATCTGCTTCATCTTTCTGTGTCTCAGAATAAAGATATGATGGCAAGAGCTAAAGCAACCATTTTGGACCATGAGGTGGTCTTGATGATGGATGCCACACACTAAGAATAGGAAGAAAGGCACCTGGGACACTGAGGAATGCAGAAACGCTAAAGCAATCCTAGACCATCTCCTGCTAGACTTCCTTTATATGAGACTGAAATACACTTCATTCCAGTGTATCCCACTGCAATATTGATATTTCTGTTAGATACAGCTGAACCTAATCCAAATGATGCAGAGTTCAGTGCTTTGTAAGAGATGCACTGTAAGAAATAGCATCTAAAATGTGGCATTCCCTTATTGGATAAGTCACTAGAGGTAAATATTAAGGTCTGGGATATTGTAGGAAAGAAATCTTTTGCCTCAGGCTATATGGGGACAGAACGTTTGCCTGCTCAAAGTGGGAACACAGACCACATACTCATTGAGGCTGAAACATTCAGATAAAAGGAAAATTCCAGAATGCTGGAATAATATTTATCTCCAAAACAACAGCAAACATTTTTGAATCTCAGTTTCTGGGGTGAGATTAGGACTACAAGCACAGTTTAGCTGGGTCCCTCTTGATCAAAGTTGGTTTTAGGTTATAATCAAGGTATCACCTGGGGCTTCAGTCTCATCTAAAGGCCAAGTGAAGTCCACTAACAAGCTCACTGGCACAGATGTTGGCAGGATTTAGTTCTGCAGAACCTATTGAACTAAGACCCTCAGTTTCTCACTGGATATTGGTCAAAAGCCTCCCTCTATTTCTTGCATGTGGGCCTTTACTGAGGGGAGCTCACAATAAGGCATCTAGTTCTCCTCAGAGAAAGAATGTGATAGAATGAGAGAGAGAACAACACCAAAATTCTAATCTCCCAAGCAGCATCTGCCACCTCTGCAGTATTCTGTTAACCAGCAGTGAGTCACTAAGCCATCCCACACTCAAGGAGAGTAGATTTTATAAGTAAATGCCAGGAAGTGGGGATCACTGGGGACCACAAGTTGGTATGTGACAGTCATCTGTAACTGTTAGC
This sequence comes from Myotis yumanensis, assembly GCF_028538775.1. Taxonomy (NCBI): domain Eukaryota; kingdom Metazoa; phylum Chordata; class Mammalia; order Chiroptera; family Vespertilionidae; genus Myotis; species Myotis yumanensis. The sequence goes on along the minus strand of NW_027223752.1, from coordinate 233,350,495 downwards.
AAAGGTTTTACAAGAAATAAAGTCAAACAAAATCTACCCATTTATATGAAGAAATACACTGTAATTTGCCTGCAGACTTTCATCTAGACTAAGAATCCATAGCTGAATACCTTGAAAAGTTATTAGCTAGCTTGAATCCATTACCACCAGCTGGAGTAGCTAAACTTAGGCATTAAATAGACTTATTGATGAAATGGGAATAAGTGCATTGCTTCTTGAAAAGAAGCCTATGATTTCACAGGGCTATCAAGTTGGGAGGGAAGAATGGAGAGAACACAGACATCCTATCTAATAAAGAGGGAATATGCAAATTGACTATCACACTGTCACAAAGATGGCAGCGCCCATAGCCACAAGATGGTGGTGCCCAGTCTCCTCAGCCCCACTGGAGTCCCCGAGTCCTTTCAGCCCTGCTGAGGAGGTGGCAGGTGCATGGTGTGGCCAGACCCGCCTCAGCCCCCCCACCTCCCAGGGCCAACCCAAGGTGCAGGCAAGCCTCAGATGTCGATTGCCCAGCTGCCCAGGCCAGGCCTGAGGCACAGGCAAGCCTCAGATGGCAGCTGCCTAGCCGCCCAGGGCCACCCGAGGCTCAGGTAACCAGGGCCAGCTGAGGCTTGTGCTGCTGGCAGTCACAGCACTAGAGGTGTGATGGGGGTGTCGCCTCCCACCCCTGAGGGCTCCCAGACTGTGAGAGGGGGCAGGCCCGGCTGAAGGACCCCACCTCCAGTGCATGAATTTTCATGTACCGGGCCTCTAGTCTGTACATAAAATCCACGAGCCTTCATGTTTAAAACTTCTAGCTAGACAAGATTTTGGGCTATGGTTCCTTGTACATGGAATTTTCCAGAAGCATATAGGATGGAAACCTTTGAAGTTTTTAAACAATAGCCTGCCCTGCAGAAGATGTCATTTTCCATGGCTTGGTGGCCACTGTGTATCTCACCATCCCCTTGCTGGTGGGTTCTTTCTGCAGGCATGCAACCTCTGCTTCACCAATGAATTTGGGCATGTGGGGCATGAGAAGCAGACAAGCTGTCTTAGTTTACATACCACCGAGGTTAAGGAGACACAACCAGATTTGATGAAGAGAACTGCACATCTTTTGAGATCCTAAACTTTCAACAAATGCAATACCTGGGTGGAATACTGGAGTCCTAAAAAGGTAGTTGAGGTGCTGAGGATAAACTGACAAAACATGTTGGACACCTACCCAAAATCTATTGCTTCTTTTTGCCTTGTAGCAGTCCCTCCCCCTCTCCCCCCACTCTGACACACACACACACACACACACACACACACACACACACACACTTTTTATTCAAGGTGGTGATACACCCAGATAAAAGGCTGCATTTCCCAGCCTTCCTTGCAGCTAGATTGCACAAGTACACTAAGTTCTGTTCAATGAGATATAAGCTCCAGTGGTGTGTGGGACTTCTGGGGAAACTCCTTAAGGGAGCTGACCTACCTGGAAGGCACATCCATTTTTCCCCTAATTCCTTATCCTCTTCCTGGGATGACACATAATGGTTAGAGCCCCAAGGAACATGAGGTGACCTGGAGGCTAGCAACTAGTGCTTGAATGATGAAGTACTTGAACTAGAAGGAGCCTTGGTTCCTGATGAACACAGAGTAGCCACATCAGTCCTGGACCGTCCACCTCTGGACTTTTTAATATAAAGGAGGAATACATGTCTACCTTATCTCAGTTATTTTAGGATTTTACTGTTACTGCTGCAAGACTGATTGTAGCACCCAGTTCATGACCAGTTATATGAACAGAGAGTTCTTAGAATAGTATCTGGCACACAGTAAGTGGTTAATACCTAGAGGCTTTGTTACTACTCTAATGCCACACATGGGTGGGTCCATTTCATCACCCCAATAGCCCTAGGGCATGTGTTGTTTATAAGCATCTTTATTTTACATATGTAAATCCTGAGGCACATTAATTTGCCCAACTCAGTCAACCAGTAAGTAACAGGGTAGAGATCTGACCCACACATTTTGACACCAGAATCCATGGTCTTAAGCATTACCCTCAAATGCCTCTCAATAAACTCAAGCTGTCTCTGTCTTCACAGCCTACATCACATCACATGGGTCACCCTATACTTTCTATGAGCCATAGAGATGTATAGCTGGGGACTCATTCAATCTGCTGATGGACTATAAAGGGTCAACAAAATATGAATTGTAGAAATGTGGTTCCTGCTCTGGTGGAGAATGCCCTTCCACACAAATTCTGTTTTCCATTTCCAGCAAACCAGGGTCCCACCTCTTCTTTTGACCAGAGTTGGCTGCAGGGAGCTGACCTCTCTTCTTCCCACCCTGCCCCTGCCCCTGCCCCTTGGCTATTCCCAAATCAGAGTGAGAAAAGGATGAGGGAGAGGCTGCTAAACTGAGACTCATCTAATTAGGGGCCAAGGCCAAGGTAGGGTTCCTGTAAAAGGAGCAGGAGAGATAAGCACAGTCTAAAGGGCAGAGCCCCCAATAAAAACTCCAACTTGGAAGCCTGTTGCCTCACTCACACCTTTGCATCAACTGTTTTTCTTGGCTCATCTCCTCACATCCAGCTGAAAGGACTGAGCTTTACTGGAGGAGCAGAAGAGAAACAAGAACTGTTGGAAATCAGGGGACCTGAGGGAGCCCTAAAACAGCTAATGTGCAACTCAAAGGCTCTGAGCAAGCAGCTCCCAAAGGAAGCTGAGAAGGTAAAATGGACACAATGGAAGTGCTTTCTACCATTAGTAAGAGTCAAGAGAGAAATGTGTGGGGTTAAACATTCAGGACTAATTTAGGAAGTTGAAGAACTAAGTTCTTCCAGGTTGATACAGTTTTTCTGTCGTGAAGAGGAAAATTAGAAATAGGACAAAAGAAAGTGAAACAGAAAGTGTAGAAGGAGTGAACATTATGCAGCACATACTGACAATTGCAGATGCAAGATAATGGTGATTACTGCTAAGACACTGGATATGTGCTGGCCTTGTTCTAAGCACTTTACATCCATCACTAATCATTTAAGCTTCTCAGCAAAGGGATGCCACTTATCCCTATTTTGCACATAAAGAGGTTGAAACACAGATAGGTTAAGTAACTTGCCCAAGGTCACACAGCCAGGATGACAACCCAACCCAGGAAGTAGGTCTCTAGAGACCATGTGCTTAATTACCACTTCCTCCAAACAAAATTCTTTGAGTCAGTAAGGGAGGGAGGGAATGAATAAATAAACAAATGGCCAAATTAATGAATAAGTAAATTACTGAATGAATGAATTTACAAACAAAGGAATTGAATAAATGAATTAATAGATGCCCCCACTTTTGCGAGAACTACCTGGGGTTTGTCAGATCTCCTTAGTCTCTATCTTGATAATGCATTCTCCAGGTAATCTTTGAACCTAATCAAAATCTTCAGCAATGGAATCTCAGGTCTGGTAGGAAAGGGAGAAGGGGAGCCACCAACATGGCTTCATGTTTTCTTCCAAGCCCAGCCTTGATGGCTCCCATCCCCCAAATCACCTGTCAGTTACTTCCCAAATAGATTATCATTTTCTCCTCCAAACTGCTATTATTTAGAAATTCACTTGGGCTGAGTAAAAACTAAAACATAGGGTGGAAGTATGCTGTCAGTCATTCACACCTCATCATTCCTTTACTTATTCATCAATTCATGTGTTCAACACACCTCCAGCCCAACTACATACCAGGCTCTGTGCAGGCCTTAGCCCTGCACTGAGTGGAGGGTCACTGCCTTATCTTTGACTGCCCTAAAAGCGCTCTAAGACCATGATGGCATAAAGGAGCTTTATTTGGAGGCAATCCCTGAATAAGTGGTACAGGAGTGGGGGCTAGGGGTGAGACTGGACAGAGAAGGACTGAAATAAGGCTATTATCATGCTGGTAACTGCTGGGGCTCAGCACTCTCTGGGAACTCAGGGTCATGTTGCAGAATTGGCTCCCAAGAAATCCTGTCCAAGGGGTGAGGATGCTGGGCTACTTATCGCCTAACTCCTTTCCATCACTGGTTGAGGTGAAGGCTGCTCTCAGGGACCCTCTTGTACTTCTGGTTTTCCCTGCCTGTGGGTGAAGAAAATCCCCTCAGGTAGAGAGCTGCAGGTGCCTGTGGAAAACACAGGCATGCACTAGAATAGTGGTGCCGAAAGGGTATAGGTGGGGCCCTGGAGCATCTGCCACAGTGTGCATGTAGATAATTAAAATGGGGGCTAGAATAGAGGCATAATCTAGGTGCTTCCTATGACAGCTGATGGGAGGGAATGACGACCTTTTTCCCCTCTGGGCTTCCCTGACCATTTCCAACACACACACACACACACACACACATGCACATACGAATACATACATAAACATGTATACACACACACACACACTTTCAAGTCAATTAAACACCTCTTCTGGTTTCTTTCACAACTCACAAGCATTTCTTATTATTAGAGCACATAGTATAACTGTTTTAAGTTTTTCTCCTTATAAGATGAATGATTTTATGAAACCTCAAGCCTTGGAAAGACTTTGGTTCCTTTTCTCCTGATATGCAATTCAATAAAAATACTCCTAAAGGATAAACACTTGTAAGGAAGTTCAAACCAATTGGGATTTTTTCCCCCATGCTTCAAAGTTGTGTGTGTTTAAAAATATCAAATCATTGCCCTGACCAGTTTGGCTCAGTGGATAGAGTGTCAGCCTGCAGACCGAAGGGTCCTAGGTTCGATTCTAGTCAAGGGCATGTACCTTGGTTGCAGGCACAACCCCAGTAGGGGGTGTGCAGGAGGCAGCGGATCGATGTTTCTCTCTCATCAATGTTTCTAACTCTCTATCCTTACCCTTCTTTCTGTAAAAAATCAATAAAATATATTTAAAAAATATATCAAATCATTTCAAAACAGTTTCTTGGTATCCAGGATTTATTACTGCCCCAGACACATATTTGTTCTGCTCACTGGGTGGTATCTACACTCTTCCCAAGACTCAAGTATCATGATGATGAGGGGAACCTTGTCTAATTTAAGAAAAGTGGTATCTCCAACGCCTAGTAACATCAGGCACAATCTACAAAGTCATCAAATGTTGTATAGAAGGAAGGATGGATGGATGGATGGATGGATGGATGGATGGATGGAGAATTCTGTTTGGATGGAGAGAAGTCCTGGAACATAAGAGAAGTTTCAAAATGGTGAACTCTGAAGTTTTGAAGGATGGCAAATGAAGGTCATCTGATTGAGGTTCAGGATGGGAGACAGGAATATCTTGACACTTATCTTTCAGATGGTATGAACCACCATTTAATTTAACTTAGTTCTAGTCTCAGGTTTGAATCCATCAGGCCCCTGGGATGAGAGCCTCTCAGGCCCTTCTAGTCAGCATGACATGGAAAGTCCTCATGGGTGGTCTCTGAAGTTGTCAGCAGCCTTGGCTACTGTCACAAATAATTTATTCCCTCTGCTTGGGCTTTTGCTACTGAGAGGGACAGGCTAATTGGGTCTTCCTGGCACTCCATGTCAGCCAGAAGCTTCCTGCTAAGACCAGTCTCCCTCCTCTCCAATCTTTCTGGTGCCAAAGCGTAAGAAGGAGGAACATTTATAAAGCACATGCCTGCTGAGAAGCCCCTCTGGTGATTGTTTTCCCCAATGCAGGCATTCCCTGCCAGCTACTTCAAAGGCTTTTAAAGTCACTGCTAATTTAAAAGCAATAATAAGATTGACATTGAAATGCTTCCCAGCTGGTTTTTCTGGGCAATAACTCTCGCCAATTCCTTTACAACCTGCTTTCTGTTACACTTTGGGATTTGCAAAACATAACTTTTAAAACACATCCAAGCAGAACAGAACATGTTTCTAAAACAAAGAAATAACATGGTCCTAACACAGATATAAACATGTTCTTCTCTATTTAGGATATATTTCTTCATAATGAACCTCAGTGAATGCAGATTTGGAGTCAGTGAGTCCTAGGAACAAAGCCCCACCCTCCCATTTATTACTTGGGTGCTCTTAGACAAGTTATTTAAGTTCCTGGAAAATCTTCTCTTTAAAAAAAGGCATAAAAATGGTCTTGTGAAAAAGCTGGTCAGAGAAATAGAAGTCCATGGATAGAATACACAGGTATGAGATTCAGGTCAGACCTGAGGTCAAATATTAACTCTGCCACTTTTGAGCTGTAACCTTAGGCTTAGTGATCACCTGACCTCCCTGAGAATCAGTTTCATTACATGTAAAATGGAAATAATAATATATATCTCACCTGGTTGGTGTGACTTAGTGGTTAAGCATGGACCTATGAACCAGGAGGTCATGGTTTGATTCCAGGCCAGGGCAAATGCCTGGGTTGTAGGTTCCATCCCCAGTAGGGGGCATGAAGGAAGCAGCTGATCGATGATTCTCTCTCATCATTGATGTTTCTCTCTCTCTCTCCTTCTCGCTTCCTCACTCTGAAATCAATAAAAACATATCTTTAGGAAAAGATGTATCTCATATAATTGACATAAGGATTAAATTGATATCATATATAAAGTACAGTATCTGGTACCAAGTAAATATTCAATAAAATGGTAGTGTCTATGGTTGTGAAGATAAATGAGAAAAAGTATGCAAGTCCCTGGTGCAGTACCTGGCACTGAGTGTGCTTGGCAAACATCATCTATTATAAAAATGTTTTCATCAGCACATCTGTGTCAGCTGTTGCCTCATAATCCATCACCCCAAAGCTCCATGATGGATTTGGTCACCGTAAATATGGTATCAATGCTTAAGCTCAGGCTTGCAATAGTAACTGCTGATATGGCTCCTGAGTGGACAGCTCAGCTGTGGGCTGGCAGCTCTGCTCAGCATGGCCTCGGCTGCAATGCTGTCCCTGTTCTAGTTTCTCATCCTCCAGCAGACTAGCCCCAGCTTGTTTACTCAGGGTCTGGGCAACCTCCCAAAAGCCAGTGAGCAAAGGCTTAGAATTGGCACTTTCTGACTTCTGCCAGGTTTATTGGCCAAAGCCCATCACCAGGTCAGCCCAGATCCAGAGAGTAGGAACAGACTGAACTTCTTGCTAGAAGGAGCTGCAGAGGCAGGCACCACAGAGTGTGAATATGGTGAGGATGAAAACACACCCGTTTTTCAATCTGCCCCAGTCCCCCCTAATAAATTGTAGTGGACAGTTTATGAGTTCATCATGAGAGTTTGCGTGCTCTGTCTTAAGGCTCAGAAGCAGACTTTCTGCCTTTTCAGAAGTAATCGGTTCTGAGATTTTCCTCTGGAAAAACTTGTTAAGCAGGCAGTTTACAACACGTGTCCTTGGGAGAACTAACATCACATGCTGTCAGGAAGACATTTCACTATCTGATTGTACCTTCCCACACCAACAGCAGATCATTAGAATGCCGATCTCTTTCCAGTCACAGGGAAGGTAGAATTCCAGCTAACTCAAGGGGGAGAGAAGATGGTTCTTACAAATGGATCTTATTTTCAAGGCTTCATAGAGACTTGAATTTTAAAGGGCATAGGATTTAAAATCACAATTTGGTGTGATTCCCAGTTCTGCTATGTACTCACTGTTTGGGTGAACTGTTTACCACTACTAGCTTCCAGTCTTTCAATCTCTACTATGGGGACAAGAGTAGTTAATTTACAATGGCATCATGAGGAATAGATTGTGGGAATACCACCTACAGAGGGCTGGACACAAGGTGGGGTTTCTATAAATATCTAGTCTACCTTCCATCACTCTAGCAGGCTCCCCAAACTGAACCTGAGTAGGACAAATAAGAGTGGACTCTTTGAATAATGAATTTTGCATGTGGTAGGATCTGTGCACTAACAAGAGATGGTAAAGGAGAAAGTGACTCCACTTGAGGCTTCAAAGGGCTGGACTCATGTAAATGCTCTCTCCAGCTTCACCCATTCATCCCCAGCGAGGCTGGGAGCCTCAGTTTTTCTATTCTAGGCTGACCTGGATGGTCACCTTAGCCAGAATTACTCATATGATCATAAAGTGAAGGCCTGTGGGACACTTGGGGTTCTGAACTCCAGCCTTCTGCCAATCAGGATAGGAAAAGGAGTTAAAACCACCTCTAATGCATACCCATCCTAAAAGCTATTCTAGTAAAGGCCTGGCCTCAGTCACTCAGAGCAGGATTCACACTGACTAAGGCTGCTAGATATTTTTAGTCTCTCCATGAAAAACAACATACGATAATTTTCAATCAAGGTTTACCCTAGGACATGAATTGTATTTCATGTAATTCTCAACAATGTACTAAATATGCAATATGTACCAAACTAGGTAATATTATAATACTAACAACTAGTACTTATTTGGTATCAACCATGTGTCAAGAACATTGAGCAAAATATATTCAGCACTTAAAAGGACTCTACATAAAAGTGGCTTAAGACAAAAGTTTGTTCCTCTCTCATTATAAGTTCTGAGACAGAAAGTGGGCTAGTATGTTGACTTTGCTCCAAAAATTTTTTAACAGTGCAGGCTCCTTGGGTGTGGCTTCCATTCTCAAGGTCCTTGTTATCCCAAAATGACTGCTTTAGCTCCAGCCATTATGCCTACATTATATCCAGCAAGGAGATGAAAGGACAAAGTACAGGGGCAAAAGATGTTGTCTTTTTTTTTTAATTCCAAGTACAAACCTATGTAACATTAACATGCATGTTATTGTCCAATAATTTGTAAAAGGCTATAAGAACAGCTGAAAAATGTCTGTATTCTGAGTGACCATTCTCTATTTCCAAGGAGAAAAAGGTAAATGTAAATTGGAGAACATCTGTAGTCTATGATATTGATATTAAAAACCTATGATACAGAGAAGAAAATAGCCTCAGAGATGTGTTCCTTGCGTAGCTGGTAAGTGGCTAATCCAGATTTGAGCCTAGGATTGTATGAGCTTCCACATATCATCTTTCCACTAAATTATATTGTTAAAATTCTGTTATTTCTAGGAGAATCAAGACCACAGATCATGTCATTAATGAGTGAGTTAGTGCAGTGGAGTTCCAGTAATGCCCCATCCCAAACTTTGGACCTCTCCTTCCATTGCTCACAGCAAGGTTTGCGATGAAAAATTCCTGTTCTACTGTCAGTGACACCTTTTACTAGCTGAATCATCTTGAAGAAAAAAAATCACAAAATCTTCTTGCTCTTTATTCACGTTGTCTATAAAATGGGTATAACAGTACCTACCCTACAGAAGTCAAAATTCAGGGCTTTAACATAAGTAAAAGTGATATATAAAGAGAATACTACAAGTAGATGGGAGCACATTTTGTTTGTTTGTTTTATAGAAGGAACCAGGTGTGTTAATTGACGTAAGTGGGTTCTCAGAAGTAAGGAAGATTTATTTCTTCTTGGGTCAATATTTAAAGTCTTTGCGGAAGCTGTGGCTTTTTTATTTCCTTGGCAGTCAGGGATTTGAGTGGAAGATGCTTTAGGCAAAGGGCACCCATTACAAAGAGGCATATATTGGGGCAGGGCAAGGTGATTGAGAAAGAGTAGATGGTGAAAAAAATATTGACTGGGACTCATGTGATTGGATTCTAGGTTGGTCCATCATTAACTAGTTATGTGACAGTGGATACATCACTTCATTCTCTGAGACTCAGCTTTTATTCTGGAAAATGAAGATTCTCTCCACCACCACCCCATCAGTTAGGGTCATGGCAAGGAACAGACAGCTCATGCAAAATAGGTCATAGCAGAAGGATTTAGCACCTCTCAAACATGGCACCTGGGAATCGACTTACGTAAGTCAGAATCAACCAATAAAATGCATATTCTGATTAAGAAGGCCTGGGGTGGTGCCTGAAATCCTGAATTCCTAACAAGTGGACATTGCTGATCTACCAATCATATCCTTCATAGATGGGAATTGAAAAAAGGGGAAGCAGAATGCAAAACCAGAAATCTGCCAGAATTTAAGGAGCTTTAGGGAGAAGGGTTGGGGGCATTGGTGCACAAGCACTTACTTAGGTGACTGAGTTCAGGGAGGACAGGTATGAGGGAAGAGCACATCATACAGCCAGGTCTAAAATCTGGGTAGGATTGAGGGCCCCATTGCCTCCCTCACCCCTTCCCACCAGCCCCCCATCGGACCTACTCTGGATCTTAATTTTCTGGAGCTAGCCCTCTAGGTGCAAATTCTAGCTCTGCCATGTATTAGCTGGATGAACTTGAGCAAGTTATTTATTCTCTCTTTGCCAGATGAAGGAGCACATTCCTACTAAGATTTCTATGAAGGCTACACTAGTAAATATGTATTTAAAATGCTTAGAATAATGCCTGGCATGGAGTAAACACATCAAATAGTCAAGAGCATCATCACTAGTTTCCTTGACTTCAGGTTAGTTGCCTTCCTTTCCATCCTCTCTATTAAGGCCAGACAGATATTTCTAGAATCTGAATTTGTCCCTGCCCATCTGTGGCTTCAGACCCTTGAGGGCTTTCAACTTCAGAGTGACATGCTTGGCATTTCCTCCAGGTCCTGATCCCTGTTATGCTCCTATACTTTCATCATATCAAAGGACCCATCATTCTCTAAAATTGGCATTTACCCTTTGACTTTGACCTTTGAACCTTTGTACACACTGTTACATCCACCTGACCTGCACCTCTTGGTCCTTCCAGACCAAACTCCAACATAGCATTCCCTGAGATCCAGTGCTAATTCTCCCCTTTCATCCCCCGAGACATGACCCATATTCCAAAGGCTCCATTGCCCCAGAACTCAATATACCCTCCATATGGAATATCAGAGGGTGCCCAATGTGTCCATGCTCCTCTCTCTCCTCTAGAACAAGTCCACATCATTTATCCCCTGGGCCTAATCCAGGTCCTGGCATATGATGGAGTGTTGATAGGGGTTTGATGAATGATAAGGAAAACAGGAAGCAAAGGGAGGAAGAAATAAAAGGAATAAAGGAAAGGGGGAGAAGAGGTTGGAATAATTTGTGCTGTTATGAACCCTGTTACTTGAGTTACACAGGTGACTCATGCTGACCCACCAATACACAGATTCACCCTTCCTTGAAATCGGTTTTGTTGCCAAAGTTTTTTAAAACAAAATATTCCTGGTTGTTTGGACTGAAGCCACATACTTGCCCACACAAGAGAGGCTGTATTGTGGGTTTGCAGGTGGTGATGTAAGTCAGAAGCATTTTGTTATGGATTGATCCCAGACTTTCAAGCCACCTGCAGAAGACTGTCTCTGAGGAAAAATACCTCCTGAATAGTAACTGAGCTTGTAGGATAGGGGTAGAGAAGAATAAGAGACAGGAGCTTATTTTGGGTCAAAGTTTGAGAATTAATTTTTACCTGTAAAGTGTTAGTTTGGCTCATTTGCATAACAAAAGAGACCTTTTAGCTGCCTGTGTGTATGTGTTGCTGTAAAAGCCTGTTATTGTGACCCTGGAGGTGGCATGCAGTGAGGAGACTCTGGATGCTGAAACAACTCAAAGGATTAAGACCTACTGGTTACCTGTCGCAGCAATTCTGTGGGCTGAGAACTGTTGACATTATCATTCTCCAGAAAAGGAAATGGAGGCAGTTGATGGGCTTAGTTTCCAGAGTCATCAGCTATTAAGTGGTCTCCACAAAAAGATATGTCCACATCTAACGTCCAGAATCTGTGAAGGTAGTCTCATTGGGAAAAGTATCTTTGCAGATAGGCTCAATTCAAGGTGATCAAGATGAGGAGATCTCTGGGACTATCCCCATGGGCCTTGAATCCAATGGCAAGTGTCCTGATAAGAGACATACAGAGAAGACACATGGAAGAGAAGGCAATGTGAAAATGGACCAGTGAGAGAAGAGGCCACAAACCGAGGAATGCCACCAGCAACCAGAGGCAGGCAGAGGCCAGGACAGGATTCTCCCCCTCGGAGCCTCCAGAGGGAGCACAGCTTGGAAAACACTTGGATTTCAGTCTCCAGATCTCCAGAACTGTGAGAGAATAGGTTCCTGTTATTTTAAGCCACCACGGTTAGGGTCATTTATTACAGCAGCCTCAAGAAACTAATAGAGTGGCGAAGGCAGGGTTCACACCCAAGTCTGCCTAGCTCTGCTCGGTAACTTTGAGCAGGTTATTTCAGGGACTTTATTTCCTAAACCTGTAAACGAGGGTTATAGCAGGGATTAAACGAAGTAACAGGCTCATGTCCAATACCTGTTACACTGCCTGGGAGGAACGCTCAGCCTTACCTGAGTAAGAGTTTATGGAAAAGAGCAAGGAAGACACAGAAAGAAATGGACCTTGGAAGGCCATAAAACTTGGGTTCAGAAGGCCAGACAACCCTCTCTGCCATTTTCTAGCTGTGTGAATTTGACCAACTATTTAACTTTCTGAGCCTGAATTTCCTCATTAGTAAAATGGAGATAATATCTACCTCCCTGGATTGTTAAAGATATTAACTGAGATCAGATAGAAGCAAGTTAAAATAAAGACTAGCATCATTGGTTTTCCTTTCTTCCTTCCCAGTTGCTCAGAATTAGAAACAAGAACAAGTTAGCTACATGTAAGCCGAAACCGGTTTGGCTCAGTGGATAGAGTGTCGGCCTGTGGACTGAAAGGTCCCAGGTTCGGTTCCGGTCAGGGGCATGTACCTGGGTTGTGGGCACATCTCCAATGGGAGATGTGCAGGAGGCAGCTGGTCGATGTTTCTCTCTCATCGATGTTTCTAACTCTCCATCTCTTTCCCTTCCTCTCTGTAAAAAATCAATAAAATATACTTTAAAAAAAAAGTTAGCTACATGTAAGGAAAGATGTGCCTATATTGTTTTGAAATATTCATTTAAAAGCCACTGTTTCAAAGCTCCAAGGGTGTCCACGGTGAGTCTGCCCACACTGAGCTAATCGCTGGAGCTATAGAGCTGAATATGGATGGGCAGAACTCATTATACCAACTTAAAATTCTCTCAGAATTCCGATTTGAGCACTCTGAACTGAACTTGAACCCTTTGGCATTCGCATTGGCTTATACAGTTTTGATTGCAAAAAAAGATAATTTTAAAAAGTCATTAAACTAGGTGAAAAGCCTTATTGGATACGAATTGGCTCTTAAAGAATATTACAGTGATATAAAGCTCAACTGGGTCAGAAATTTATGAAAGTCATTTCCCTTAAATAAAACATGATTTTAAATATTCAAGGGAGAACACTTTGCAAAATGTACTTGGTGTTTTAAAACATCTGAAGGACTGCAAGAGTTTCTGCTCATCCTAAGACATTTGTGCTGACGTCAGGATAGCTGCATTAGAACTGAGAGCTCCTCTGGGCCCCAGGCTCATGGCTTAGAAGCCTGCACAGCCCTGCTGGTCTCAGGACAGAGCCACCCTGACTACTTGTCTGCCCGACCAGAAAGGCCCAGAAGACCTGGGTGTTGGACACACAGTTTGGGAGCCCCAGCTAGTACTGCATATGCTACATTAAAAGTTGTCTGCTCTTCAAACAGAATGTGAACTTCTTGGAGGCTAATAACAGGCCTTTTTTTACTGTTATATTATTCAACACTTTACACAAAGAGGTAGTTAATCAGTGGAGCTGAGTGAATGAGTAACTGAAGGAAAGGAAAGGAAAGGAAAGGAAAGGAAAGGAAAGGAAAGGAAAGGAAAGGAAAGGAAAGGAAAGGAAAGGAAAGGAAAGGAAAGGAAAGGAAAGGAAGGACAGAGAGAGGGAGGGAGGGATGGTGGTAAAATTGATAACATAGATAGAAGGAAGGTAGCTTATATAGAAGGATGTATGGATAAAAGGATAGAAGAATGTTTGATGAATGGAAGGAAGGAAGGAAGGAAGGAAGGAAAGAAAGAAAAAAGGAAGGAAGAAAAAAAGGAAGGAAGGATAGTTAATGATGGATGGATGGATGTTGGATATTTAGATGGAGAGGTAAAGATACTGCCTACCACAAAATTGCAATTTGAAAGAACTACCTCACAATTCCAGGAAGATTCTAGTCCCAAATTTCTATTTCTCTTCTATGACATCACATTTACCTTTTTCAATCGGGTCCTATAATGGCTTAATCCAAAAATAATACACTATATCTTCATAGACCTTTCTAGCCAACAATAAAATAATAAGTGGTAATGAACAAAGTAACTTGGGCTCAGAAAATCTACATTCAAGCCCAGAATCTGACACCTCCAGCCCATGTGGTCTTGGCTAAGTCACTTATCTCTCTGAATTCTGTATAATTATTTCTAAAATAAAGGTGTATTCAATACTGTTAGTTGACTATCAAACAAGCATTCCCCTTTTCCTAACAGTATTTTCATTTGATTTCAGAAATAATTTGCCCAATTCCAGAGGGTAAATCATGATTTGTTTATGTTGTATAATCCCATTCACATTAGCCATTGACCCAGTACTGGTCAAGGAGAAATAAGGGGAAGTTTAGGATTTATGGGAATAAAAAGATACATTTGAGAAGAAAGTCTGTGGACTATCACCTCTTCACTTCCAGCTTTTGGGTTGTATTATATGAAGCATTGACACTTGGAGCTATAACAGTAGCTATTTTATAACCATGAAGAGGAAAATGAGAAATTACAAGGCTGACCCATACTCTTGGCATTGTTGTGGCTGATAATTCAAATTCGGAATCTGCCCACTTCCACTTCTTATACTATGAGACCTATAGAAAGTCAGTATCACGTATAGTACCTTCCAGATGCCAGCTACTGTTCTATGTAAATTAGCTCATATAATCCTCAAAACCACAGGTATTATGATGTCTATTTCACAGATGAAAATAGCAAGACACAGAGAGTTTAAGAGACACGCCCAAGGCGACAGCTAGTAAATGGTAGAAGTCATATTTGAATCAGACCACTCATGTAACCATCACACCATGCTGCTGTCTTTTATTTGCTAAGTGTTTACTTTTTGATACCAATTTATACAAAACCTATCTTTCTATCTTATGTGACTGCTGGGTACACATATTGATGCCAGTGTATCATGTAACCTTCAAAGCACCCTGAAGAAATATCTAATATTATTCTCAGATGTATAAATTAGGAAAATGGTGAATACAAAGGTTGAGTCATCTGCCAAAGTCCACACACAGCAGATAAGTTGCAGAGCTGGGATGGACAGAGTGGTTCCCCTGGCCCTGAAGCTGATTCTCTTTCCATTCTTATTCCTGCTTTTCTGAGAGATGCTAATTTATTTTCACAGTGATAAGGAGGCCCAGAGGAGTCCTCAGTGATGCTAATGAAACCTGAATCCTGGGCTGAAAATAGTCCAGCAGGCCAGTGGACGGATTTGGGAGCAAATCCCAAAGGGATGTTCAATGCTCTCAAATGTTCCTGCAGTCTACTCTCCTGAAAGGTCACCTCATTCCCAGCTTTATGATTCAGGAAGACACATTTCCCTTGGGGACTCAGCAGTTTCAGAACCCATGGTTTCTCCTTGCCATGGGTCATTGCTGTCTTGCTGCTGAGAAAACGCTACTAGCACCCATCAAGTCTCTAAGCCCAGTTGGTCCTCACAATGTCCTGAGCTAAGCCTGTCTCATTTGGAAGGGGCAGAGATAGAGTTAGAGGGAGACTAAGTTCACAGAGAGCCCAAGGGGTTGGGTAGGTAGGTTGTGTGGCCAAGAATTGGAAACCTTGTGACCCGTAAAGCACTGGTGATCATCTTATCTAACATCTTTAACTTATAGACAGTGGATGTGAGACTCACAGGCATTCATTAATACTTACAATTCTCATTCACATGTCAGACACGGTAATGTTTAAACTCATTAATCCTTACAAAAATCTGAGCTAAAGGTGATATCCCAAACATAAAATGAATGCTCAGAAAGAAGAGGTAATGGACCCAAGGCCACAGAGGTACTGAGTGGCATAGACAAGCTATGCCAGCAAGATTTCTATCCTAAACCTCTGCTCTTTGCACAGTTCCTTGACATGTTGAA
This sequence comes from Myotis yumanensis, assembly GCF_028538775.1. Taxonomy (NCBI): domain Eukaryota; kingdom Metazoa; phylum Chordata; class Mammalia; order Chiroptera; family Vespertilionidae; genus Myotis; species Myotis yumanensis. Next base: position 233,334,570 of record NW_027223752.1, on the reverse strand, counting down.
GTCCCTAAGAAAGGGCTGACATTCAAGATAGAAATCAATGAGTGAGGCAGGAAGAGCCTAAAAGAATACTGAGAATTGAGAAGGGACCCAGGGACAGGCTTGATGGAACACGTAACCCCAGAAAAATACATGCAAAGATGCGTGCCTGTGTGGTTGGTGGAGAGGAGGGAAGGGCCACAGCTCTATCAGATTCTCACAGCCAACTAGTAAGATCTCTGAAGTACTGCTGGTCTCATGGGGTTGAAAGGGCAGTAATTAGGACTCTCTCCAAGTCACAAAGCAAGGTAGTGATAAATGATGAAGGACTCCTGTGTGTGTGTGTGTGTTTGTGTGTGTGTGTGTATGTGTGTGTTTGTGTTTGTGTTTTCTTTCTCTATTTTTTCTAGTAGGTGGAGTTGCTCTCACATTTTTAAAAAATCTGAAAAGTTATCTGGGGAAAGAATAGAAAAAGAAATTACAAACTAACGTAAGAGTATTGGAGTTCAGAAGGCACCTTTGTGCATTAGCTATGCAAGGTTCTGTAGGTGGGTTGGGGAGCACAATTGGCTCCTGCTACCAATTGGTGCCTTTTTGATATCATGAGACAGTCCACCCATGTGCTTCCTTCCCCTCTGAAACCACAAACTAACCAACAGACCCCTGCCCGCTTCTTTTTCTCCCTACAGCAAGTTTAGCATGGAGGAAGGAGATCAGTGAGCCAGAGTTTGGCAGTTAATTGTAGGCTTCTAGATACTGCTCCTCACTCTCCCACGTGGTGATATGGGTAAGCCATGCCTTTCTCTGAGGTTGTTTTCTTGTCTCTCCAATGGAGACAGTCATCACATCTGCTGCCTTTCTTTTCTCTGCTCTGGAGCTATGCTGGCTTTTCTTAAAAAGGACTCAGGCACACACACATCATTCCCTCATCTTGGTATACTCCCCTCCTTTATCATACTGTCTCCTAGGTGTGTCTGTTGATCCTTACAGACCCATCCAAGCTGCCCTGATCCATTCTTCCCAGTGGCTGCTTGATGTTGTCTCTCTCCCCCATCATGAATAACGACTTGGAATGAATAATATCATCTAACATTTACTCAGTGCTTATCATGTGCTAGACACTATTCTAAGCTCTTCACATAGTTTGTTTTTTTCTTTTCAATTAATCTTCATAACCACCCCGTGAGGCTTGTACAGAGCAGTACAGGGACGAATGGGGAATTTATGTATCTGTCCAAAGTCACACCGCTCGTCAGTGCAGGAGTGAGATGTGATGCTCCTCAGCTTGGCGCCACTGAGCACATGTGTAGGTTAAAGAAGACATTTACTGACATCATTTCCCTTCAGTTATGGTGCAAAGAGTCAGTGAATATGCTCAAGATATAGACATCTTTGGTGGGTTTTTTGTTTGTTTTTTAAGATTCACAAACTTGATGACTCAGCAGTTGAGGGTGAAAGTGAGGCATCCAGTTATTTAATATAAATTTAGTTCTGATGCCTAGCATTATGAAAAATGGGTTAGTTGGGAGGATAATCCCTGTTTTACATTCATTTATTGAGAAGTAATAGGTAGAAATAATGGGAGGGCCCATGGCAGGTTGAAGTATCCTCAGAGTAGCTGAGACCACCAGAAGTGGCTTGTCTGGTTCTGTCCCACTTGAAGACTGCACCCAAACCTTGAGTTTAGGCACATTCAGGCTAAAGACCCTAACGACAGGCCTGCTCATTGTCAGACTAAGTCATTGCTCCCCCAGTGTTTTCTCTCCTTAGGACTCACTCATGCATTCCAAACTATGTTCTAATCAGTCTTTCCAACCAATCCAATGTAGTGGGTTATCTGTTTTCTTGTGAGATTTAAAATATTAACAGGCATCTAAAAGCCTCATGGTTTAGGGTTTCAAATTTAAACCAGTCATTAATGAGTACTTACTATGCACCAGGTATCTTACATCTGCTTATCGTATCCTCATAATAATAATCACAATAATGCAATGTGGGTGTCATTACTCTCAATAAACAGGTGAGAAAACCAAATCTCTGAACAGTCAAGTAACTTGCCTTCATGCACACAGCTACTAGCAGCAAAGCCAGGATTTAAACCCCAGTTTTTTCCTGACAATATGTTCCTTCCACCATAAGCTTTGCTGTGTAGATAGCTATGGACTTGGGACCTGACTTAATCATCCCATCCCACCAAGGGTAAGCTTGTAGTTGCGAAAACGATAAATGGCACAGTCATTTCCATCTCAGATAAACCTCAGTAAACCACAACATTATTGCTACCTTGTACTTGGCATATTGGTTCAAGGATCAGTCACGTGGTTTCATCGCTAAACCTTCTCTAGTATGCCTGGGCTGCCTGTTTTCTGCGAATGGGGCTGTGGCCAAGTCCACTTGATATTCAAACAAGGCTCGATATCATTTGTTCCTCTCTTACCATCTTGAGGTTTCATTGTCAGCAAGTTTCATCAACTTAGGAATATGCAGCCCTGGTGGCTGGAAAGTTCCAGCTAATGAAGCACCCAGTGACTGGAATGCACTCTGTAGGTATGGAAAGCAGACAGGCAGGGAGAATTGTACTCTTAAACAATACTGGCGGGAGCATGCGAGCAGTTTGGTAAAACTGGGGGGCAAAAGTACAAATCTACAAACATTTAGACACAGGGCATTCCTCTTTGAAGAATTTTCCTCACATATGATCCACACATGTGTGGAATCATGCATGTATTACTAGCATTGTTTTTAAGAACAACGTTGGAAGCAAGGAAAATTTCCATCAATGTTGGACAGGTTAAATAAAACAGGAGAGAGTTCCATAATCTCTTATCCAGAACCCTTGAGGCCAGTTTTGATTTAGAAGGTAGAGTTTCCCTTTTTATTTTAGTAAAGTCGTACAGCCATGTATAATATATGCTCCCACCTCCAGTAGACCCTAAGCTACACCCTGGAATCAAATATACTTGCGCTTCTGAAGCAAACACCATGAGCACTAAGTTGGATCACCGAAAACTATGGTGGATATTTTCATAGACGTTCAAGTCAGTTTTGCTGCCAAATAAGTTTAGGTTTCAAAATTGGGGGGAAACTACATTTTGGGAGCTTTGGGGATTTGGGAATTAGACATAAGTATTGTGAAATATTTATACAAGGGAAAATTGTGAAACCAGCTAAAATAAGTGAGGCATCTCCATGACTGATATTAAAGTTCTCCAAGATATATTGTATATTGTAAAATGAAAATGGTAATGTCAGGCAGTGTATCTAGGAAGCCATTATTGGTGCTTCACACACACACACACACACACACACACACACACACACATACACACAGCTGTACATGCATAGAAACTCTCTTCAAAAATACACAAGAACTAATTTTAGCCTGGCCAGCGTGCTCAGTGGTTGAGCATCAACCTATGAACCAAGAGGTCACAGTTCGATTCCCAGTTATGGCACATGCCCAAGGTGCCAGCTTGATCCCTAGTAGGGGGCATGCATGGGGCAGCCGATCAGTGCTTCTCTCTTATCATTCATGTTTCTATCTCTCCCTTCCTCTCTGAAATCAATAATTTTTTTTAATAAAGAACTGGTTTTAGCTTTTATTTCTGGAAAGGCAAATGTAAGCTGGGGAACAGGAGTAAAAGGAAGGCTCCCTTTTGCTCTATATGCTCTAGGATAATTTGAGATTAATGTGGAGTGCCTGCATTACCAAATGACAGGCAGCATTGATACAGTAATAGTCTCATAACCACCTGTCAGGCAAGTGTCCCTGACAGCCCAGCCCTTGTCACCCTCTGGCACATCCTTGTGGTTAATTTTCTTCCTAGCTCTTTCCACCAACCATGAGTTCCTCTTCCTGGGCTTGTCTTTTCATTTTTGTCAGAAAGCCTCTGTAAAATGCAAGAGAATTGCCTGCCTTGATACTGAGTGGAGTCCAGGATCTGCACGGGGCTGGTACTGAGGAATTATGAGAAACCAGGAATTCCACACAAGGGGTGGCTGAGGTGGGAAGCTCAGCACACTATGCTTTGTCCCACTGCAAAACCTGACCTTGGAGTGCACACAAAGGTGGCCCTTCTGGTTGTCCATAAAAGACACATTTTCAACTATTTCCCTGTTAAAGAGATGGAGTTCAGAAGGCTGGCCACACTCTCACCTTTGACCCTGCTGTGACTCAGGGTTCCAAAGACTTTGCACAGGTGTCTGGTGAGGCTGATGGGCTCTGAGAAGGCCCCTCCCTCCATCCTTGCCCTCGAGGAAAGAAACCCACGCAAGGCACCTGCCTGCAGACCTCCCTGTGCCCCTCTGCCATGAGGTCTATTCAATGCCCCTGCTCTTGAGATATGCCAAGTCCCCCTGTGTGTAACACACTGCAGCCCCCGGCCCTATTCCTCCAAGCCCTCTGCCCTGAAGGTCTTCCCAGCTAGTCTCTGTTTAGGTAGAATTCAAAATACCATTTCTACCATGAAGATCTCCTAAGTCCAGACCAGTCACTTCTTCCTGGGTGCCCCTCCCCTCAAGCACTCAGGCAGGCAGATCTTGCAAGGAGTCCACTCTACCTGGCACCACAGTCAGCCTTTCCCAGGTCAACATCCCCAGCAGTGTGAGTTCCTGGAACGCAAAGAGCTATCTGAAGGGACCATTCTCTTCTAGTCTCCAGCACTAAAGTGGAACGACATATTCTTAGGATATAACCTGTTTTAACTTTGTGCCAGGGAATGGAGGAGAAACAACAAGAATAGTCAAAAAAGCAATGTCTTGTACTATAAAAGGGAGTAAAGGCTTAGGAATGAAATAAACATGGTTTTGGATATTGACTCTGATACAATTTTGTAACATCGGCAGTTCTTTTAACTTCTCCAAGCTTCAGGTTTCTCAATTCTAAAAATGGGCCAATAAGGCCTGCTTTATGGGAATGAGGTAGAGATCAAATGATCTGCCTAGCCAAGGAGATAACACACAGTAAACACTCCATAAAAGCTGTTTCCTTTATCAGATGAAGGAAAGGATGGATGAATAAATGAGTACAGAGGAAAACATAATAATATTGATAGTTACTGTTAAATCTGGTTCATAATTGGGCCATGTAGGGAGTACACTTTCAGCCTTGGTCCCTATGCCCAGGCCCAGTTTCAGATTGAGGAGCATAACCCACGTTTAGAGGGATCCAATCAACCCATAGAAGACAGCTGGCTTCTGCTGCCTCAAACAGACCTACCATCCCCAGAGGTAAAGTCATGATTCCTGAGCTTTCAGATTAAAAGTGAGTCTTCTGAAATCTTGTCCAGAACAACTTAACATGTCAAAATTTCTCTGATTTTTATGAAAAACAAAACATGGGACTGGGGCATCCTGTGCCCAACTCCAATCTGTTTCAAGCCAGACCCAGGTGAGAGATCAAGGAGCCACCAAGGAAAAGCATCCTTGGTTAGAAACAGCCTTCATAGCATCTCTGGGGAGCAGACCTTGTCCTGGGCTCCAGGGAGCATGCTCTTTGGTTTTTTGCTCCAGGGAGCACACTCCCATGTTCCCCTGGTCTCAGTTGAGTGCCAGGGAATTAGCTCCTCTGCAAAAGGAGGCCGATTAAATGATCCTACATTTGCCTCACCCCGTTCTGCTTACTACCAACCCAAGAATTGGCACAATTGGCCCCAGGCAGGAAGCACTGGGCTGCATTCGATTAAGTCCGAAGTGCCTGACCAACATGGATGAACTTGACACCGTGGTTTCAGAACACTCCTCAGTTGTGAAATCTGTAACATGTCATCACATTTACTTAGTACTCAACACGCAATTCCGGCCTGACCTTCTCAGGAATCTTCCCCTGCGGGGAGGGAGGCATGATCCTGGGGCTCCCACAGTAAAGGCTGGTGTTAAAGCTTTGGAGGATCCAGGCACTCTTGTTTTCAGAGGCCCCCTGCCAATGTTATTAAATAAAACATAGGGTATCCCCTAACATGTATGCACACACTTTGAATAATTATAAAGGCAGTGTTTATGAAAATAGATTTCATTTTCAAAACTGAGCTGTCAGCTGTTAAAGTGCATGTACATTTTCAGGGGATACCCTGTATAGCCACATCCTATGGAAGCAATATTGTTTTTGTGGGGTTGTTTTTTTTTTGAGAAAATGCTAAGGATTATAAAACTAATTCTGAATTTGTTTTGGTATAAATTATTGACTTTTTCTCCTTGTGGTTTAAGCTAAATATACACATGTTATACATGTTACATTTAAATATATAAAATATATAGTGTATATACACATCATATAACACATGTATGTTTTATATATGTGCGTTGAGTTGCAGTAGGTCAGCTAACATATTATGAAATTTTATAAAATTAAAGTTAGCATTTCTTCATTTTGCACTTTGCTGTTTTCTTCTGGCCCTTTGAAGCTGCCATATTTTCAGCTATCTGACATTTGCTTTTCAGTCCACGAAAAACTCACAGGCCCCCGACTATTCACTTCAAGTGGCAAATGGAGAAACTAGGTCAGACCACAGCCCCTTCTACTTGGTATGTTGGAGAAAAGTAGATTTTCATGAAGGCCCCCCCCTCCATGAGGCACAAATCTCTCAGGACAGGACCCCCTGGTATTTGTGCAACCTCTCTATGTGCAGGGAGCTCTACTTATTGGGGGCCTCAGAGACTGACCAAGAGCTGAGGTCTGCCAAAAAATCCCCACTCCATTCTCCACCAGAGGCCATTTCTAGTTTTCATAAGATGAGAAGCTACTAAAACAAAACAGCAGGACTCTTGCTACCTGCCCTATTTTCTCCTTCAACAAGAACTTTATCCACTCAAATGCCACTTCACGGTCGACTTAAAAAGTTCCTTTAAATAGGGCTGGAATGTGAAGGTCACTGCGAAGCGTCAAACATCGAATGCTATTTTCTAGGACTGCAGCTCAGCCATGAACTTTTGCTCCAGGCAGATTTCAACATGCTAGGTCTGAGCCGAAAGATAAAGGTTTCATGCATTTAGTTCTCTTTAAAACTAGAAGCCTTTTGGTATTCTTGTTTCGCACATAAAATCTGGGAAGATACTGTTCTCCCACAAGATTCTCTTTCAAACAGAGCAATCTACAATGTTCAATCTATTCTCCTTTTTCTTGAGAAGAAAACTGACTTAGCTGAAGGACTGTTATGTAGTAGGTTCTATACCAAGTGCTGTCCATGTACATTTTCTCCTTTCTAACTTGTAAGAACCTTGAGAACGGTAGATAGCATTGTTCCCATCTTACAGATAAGGACACTGGGGGTCAGAAAGGTTACAAACATTGACAAGAATCAAACATCAAAGACTCATCAGTGCCAAAATTGGAAATCAATTCTTGCCACCACTCTACAATTACACGAAGCTACCTCAAGAGCTAATTAAGGAAAACAAGTGATTCAAAGGAAATATACTATTCTGTGTAGTGTCCTGCTGATGGTAAGAGTTCTGGGAGAATTTTCCTATCAAGATAATTAGACTCAACTGTGCTGAGTCTACTGACCACACAAATAGGAACACTGACCGTCCCAAAGCATGCAGACTTGTTGTTTTGGTTCTCACAGGCCCCTGTCATTCATTCTTCTGGTGCTTTGCTATTCAGTTTAAATGTAATCTGCTTTGGGTCGGGGAGGCGGTATTTAAGAGAACTTCACGATAGCAATCTTCTCTCTTGTCTAAGCTCCGAATCAGTAGAGAGATAAACAAAGAAGGCAGGCAGATGGGGCCAAAGTTTGACCACCATTAAGCTAATAGCAGAGAATCTGGCTTATAACCACTGGAATTTGGACCCCCTGACACTGAATCCTAGAGCTGGTCAGAATTATCTACCAGTCATGCAACTCTGAGCTGGGGCAAATCTGGAAGAGCTGTCTACCAGACAGGCCCTAAGAAAAAGAGAAACTTCTACACATGGGCAGTTTCTCCCACTATCCTCTCTAGTGATTGACTTACTCCTTCCTCTCTTCTGAGGGAGGAGGTCAGCAGTAATATAGTAATGGATGTTTCTCTATATGGATTAAGAGTACCAAGGATGGCTCACACTAGTATCTAATAACCTTTCTTGGATACATCCTGTGTGCCAGGAACTGTTTTAAGCCCATTATATTTTTTAATCCAATTTGTTTTCATAACAACACTATCAGGTCAGGACTATTCCTAACCTCCGTTTCAACAGACGAGAAAACTGAGACCCAGAGAAGCTAATGAGCTTGCCGGTAGTCATACTGCCAATAAGGGGTAGACCCACAATTTGAACCCAAAAAACCAGATTCCAAAGTCACAAATGTTAACCACCAGGCGATGAGGGGCTCAAAATCTACTAGGAATCCAAAGTGCTCTTCCCTACCACTTCAATTCACTCATCTTTCAGTTCTGCCCATCCTTCAAATCTGGGCACAAGCTCTAGCTCCTCCCCAAGCCTTCCTGACAGCAGGGGTCCTTAAGGCCTCTCCCCCATCAGTCCTCGGGGCTTTGGACCAGCCCTTACCCTTGAACCTGCTCCTTGGCAGCCTGAACACTGCAGCCTTTGTTCATTGTGGACCAAAACCAAGGGACCCAGGGTAAAGCCACCGAGACCTGAAGTCTAATTTGTTCTGGTCATTATTAGATAAATTCATGTGAATGAAATGATGTAGAGGGGGAAAAAATGACAAGAAATAGAGTCTGGTTTGTATCTTACAACTTGCTTAGCACTCTATTATGCACCACCTCCTGGTGTTATCGGGACTGCCTGCTCTGTGCTGGACACTGTTCTGAAGTTATGAATAAAAAAATACGAGGCTCTCTTCTAACCTGTGTGTGTGTGTGTGTGTGTGTGTGTGTGTGTACTCACTTGTTCATGTGATACTCATAACAGCACTTGGAGGAGTCCCAATACTGTTCCTGTTTTACACACTAGGAAACTGAGGCACAGAACATTGAGTGACATGCCCAGACCACAGGGATGGTAAGCAACAGAGTTGAAATGTGAATCCAAGAAGTTGGTTCCCAGAGACCACCTCTCAAATGAAGGAGGATGAAGTCCTTTATCCCTCCCGTGTGGAGCCAGGATCCACCCAAGCCCAAAGGACTGGGAAAGCCCGGGTTTTCCATCTCCCTACACTCAGCCCTGGCCCCTTCCTGTGTCTGGCCATGCCTGGGGGCCCTGGGGCAGTTAGTGGCATTTTTAGGGGCTTTTCTGAGCCCTTGAGCCAAGCAGAGTAACAGTGACAGATCCTGCAGGGCTGGGGGCCGACCGAGTCCAGTTGGAACTAGACTGGGGATTAAGAGAAGAGAAGGCAATTTTGTTCCTGTCTGGTCCCTGGCCATGATGCTGAGATTAGCAGAATAACTGCCAGATGGGTTACTGAATCTCCATGCATTCCAATTACCAACATCCAAAAGCCCAGTTCCCATTCCAGGCACAGAGCGACTCCCAGCAAATGCCATCCTTGCTCCGAGGTCGCTTGTCTGGCAGGTCACTTGGGTTCTGAGGCGGCACATCAGTGGGGCCAGTGCCTGCTTCCTCCTCTTTCTGTTTTCATTGAGCTGAGCTCTGTGAAAGGAGTGGCTGGCTGCTCCCCACCCTGCCCTTAGCTCCAAGCACCCTGGCTCCACACAATGGACAAGGGACAATGGCCCCTATCAGCACAGTGCTGGGGCTGGCAAGAGGAGGGAACCTCTGCAGTGGGCCCACAGGCCAGCTCCTGCCACTGGCCACCTCCCCAGGGTGCCAGCTGGGGCTTTCACTGAAATCAGAGCACAGCATCTCTTTATAAAGCAGAGGCCCACCCCGTCTGCAGGCTACCCGGGGCCTGAGAAAGGCTTTCTTCCCTTCTGGCACAAGGCCCACACCACTGCATTTGAAGCCCTCAGACACTGGACCCTGGGCTTGTAATGAGGGGAGACTCCTTTCATTTCATTTCATTTCATTTCATTTCATTTCAACAAACACTCATAGCACATCCACTAGTGCTTGTGCTTGGAGCTCCGGATGTAAGGACAACAATTAAACATCTGTATCCCTGCCCTTATGGTACCCATTACTTAGGAAAGGAAAAGTGAGGCAAGGAGAGAATTGGGAGCCCATGGAAAGATAGGCAATAAGACAGCCTAAAGTGTGTTGAAATGTTTAAAAAAAAAAAAAAAGCAATGAGAATCATACTATTACATGGGACAGCAAGCACTGTGCTGGGGTGGGGGTGGAAATCCAGTCTGCCACCTATTTTTATAAATAAAGCTTTATTGGAACACAGCCACAGTCATTTGTTTGCATACTGCCCATGGTCATTTTCACCACATCGGCAATGCTGAAAGACCATGAGCCCTGCAAGTCTGCATTATTTACCATGTGTTCTTGTATAGAAGAATTTGCTGACTTCCATCAACATGAGTACTTAATATGCTTGACTCCATTTAATCATCACAACTCTTATGCTATGTGTTATTAACTCCATTTTTCAGACTGAGGCTAGGTTACATAAAAATTTTAAAAAGTGTCTGGATTTGACCCAAAGGAGCTGCTTTTTCTTTATACCTGTGAGCTGAGACTTGTGACCAACCTCTAAGTCAGTGGTTCCCAAACTTATTTGGCCTACTGCCCCCTTTCCAGAAAAAATATTACTCAGCCACTGGAAATTAATTTTTTTAAAATTTTAATAGCAGTTACTCATCACCCCCAAATGCACCTGTGGTCATCACCGCCCCCCTGGATCGCTGCAGCACCTACCAGGGGGCGGTAGCGCCCACTTTGGGAATCACTGCTCTAAGTTAACAAAAGATTTTAACAGAAGATTTTAATTAATGACACGGAGGTGGAGGGAGCATACCAGTGAGGAGGAATGGGTGGGACAGCACAGTGGCAGGAATGAGCACAGCCAATAACAGGGGGGACCTTAAGAAAGAATGTTAGAATCACAGAGACACAAGAAGCCTTCAAGATCAAGTTTATAGAAGTCTGTGTCTTAAACAGCTCAGACTACTGTAGAAAAATGCCTTAGATGTGTGGCTTCAACAACAGACATTTACTTCTCTCGGCTCTACGGGAGATAGTCCAAGATCAAGGTGGCAGGTTTGGTTCCTCTTCCTGCCTTCCCACTGTGTGCTCATGTGGTAGAGAAAGAGAGCACGCTCTACTTTCTTTTTCTTTCCTTATAAGAACACCAATCCTGTCATGGGGGCTCCACCATCCTGACCTCATCTAACCCTAATTACTTCCCAAAGGTCCACCTCCAAATACCATCACATTGGGGGTTAGGGCTTCAACATTAGAATTTTCAGGGAACATAACCATTCAGTCCATACTGTGGGAGACTGGAGACCAGAGAAGCAAAGCAATGCATCCAAGTTCACACAGCAATAAAGGACAGGCTTTAAGCAAAATATTCTTAGGGCCTTTGCAGAGTCTGGCCCTTTGTGGGCCAAACCTGCCACCCTGTCAGATGCCTGTGTTTCCTCTGGGCGATCACAGGCCCCGGAAGCATCGAGGCCAGAGCCCCTGCATGCTGGTTGGTGTCCTAATCAAACCAGTTGCAAATGTGGTGTTTGTTTTAACTGCATACTCTCATGTGACTGTAGTTTCTGTTTGACCAGGTGTAGAGAAAGGACACAGGACTGGCAATTAGCCGACTTTGCATCCTGTTTGTCACTGGCTCCATGTGTGACCTTGGATGAGTCACTTAAACACTCTGGCCCCAATCTGTGACTGGACAAAATGTGGGGGCCTGAGTAGACAACACGTTCAACTCCAGTTGTTCATGTTGAATAAGAGTGATGAACCCAGAAATCACTCAGGAACCCAAAGAATACACAGCAGTGGACTGGCTGTTCTTCTTTCTCAGTCAGACTTGACCTCACCAAATCAAGAATCATGAATGTGTCATCAGGCCAGCATGGCCCAGTGGTTGAGCATCAACCTATGAACCAGAAGGTCACGGTTGAATGCCCAGTTGGGGCATATGCCCAGGTTACAGGCTCCATCCCCAGTGGAGGTCGTGCAGGAGGCAACTGATCAATCATTCTCTCTCATCATTTATGTTTGTCTCTCTCTCCCTCTCATTTCATCTCTGAAATCAATAAAGATATTATTTTTAAATCAGGAGTATATTATTTGAATTGGTGAGACAAAATATAACTAGAATCCAGGCACTGATTTCACTAAAAGTATTCATCCAGCTTAGTTTTTGCCAGGAGTTGCACTTCATTAGGACACAGTTGTGAACAAACAGAGGAGGAACCAGATGGTGCAGAGCAGTGTGAGAAATGCCACCCACCAGAGGCAGCTGAGAGCATGTGGCTCAGCACACCTCCAGGTCAGCACCTGACCACACCTAAGGATCTCTGTAGCCTTATACAAGTTCTTTATCTTCCCTGGGACAGACATCGTCATCTACAAAGTCAAGATAAAAGTGGTGTCTGTCTCAGGTTGTTGTGGAAGAGCAGTGAGTGCATTCTTGTTCTTCAGATTGCACCTGCATAGATGAAGCACTCCCTTGTCAGCGACTGTAATGATGATAGAGATTTACTGGGTGATAAAGGAGGACAAAGAAAGGCACCCAGATGATCCAGGCCAGGGGTGGGGGACATGAGCCATGAAAGCTTCCCAAGGGAAGTGACATCAAAATTGAGGCCCAAAGGATGAGCAGGTGTTGGAGGGTGGCTGGGCATGAGAAGTCTCGTGCTCAATGGGAATTGGGTGTGCAGAAACCCTAGACAAGGGCAAGTGGGTGCTTTAGTGGCGCTACATAAAGAGTGCTGACAGTGGGACTAGGAAAATATGCCCAAGTCTGATCAGAAAGTACGCCCTAGCCCCAACTCCCACTCTGGAACTAGAGACGTAGAACCATCACACCAAGGATAAGTTTAACTGCGTGGAAACCTGTGGGGAATTCCACCCCTGCATTCAGGGCCAGGTCAGCACTGGGGGTTGGGACTCCAGTTGGAGTTTGGTCAAACAGGATTTTTGCCAGAATCTGCCAGGGCTGGAAGAGTCCAGGGTGAGTGCTGGCTGGGTACAGTCAGGCTCAGCCAGGGAGGCCAAGGGCAGCTGCAAAATCAAAAGAACTAGAAGAGCTGGAGCTGAAACCAAAGCCAAGAGGGACAGAGGGTAGCTAAGTAGGCATGGGAAGAAAGGGGAGAGAGAGATCAGGGTAGAGAAGAAGCAATAGGGTTCAAGACAAATGCCTGATGCAGGCCCCAGTGCCAGCAGCCTGTGGGTATGGGCCTGATCCCATGGTGTGAGGTTGGACCAGCCTGCACTGAGAGCCATGGGTCTGGATGAATGCCAGGTACCCATTCTCTCTACCAGGCTGAGAAAGGAGGAGTGGCCTCCATGAGGTGAGCAGAGGTAAGATCACTGTACAGACTCATACCTGTGCTCCAACATTGCCCTCTCTCCCCCAGTTGGGTTGAGAGGCCTTCATGGGAACCTTTCTATCATCATCAGCCCAGAGTGTCTGGGAGGACGGTGGGAGGAGAAACACAGCTCCTAGCAGCTCTGCTCTGAAACCAGGTCTGCAATCACTACTCTGCCTCCATCTCATTTACACATAAGTGAGGACAAGAATAGTGCTATCAAGTTATTTTTTATTTACTTTTATTTTTTATTATTTTATTTTTTAATTTATCTTTATTGTTGAAATTATTACAGATGCCCCCTTTACCCCCCAATGACCCCCTCCCCTCAGCTACTGCCTCTCCCCACAAGGCCTGCACTATTGTCTGTGTCCATGGGTTATCGGTTATGCGGTTATACATATATGCATAAAAGTTTTTTGGTTAATCTCTTCCCGGCCCCCCTTTCCCTCTTCCCTCTGTGATACATCAGTCTGTTCCATGCTTCCATGTCTCTGGTTCTATTTTATCCATTTATTTTGTTCATTAGATTCCACATATGGTTGAGATAATGTTATCCTTTTCTTTCTCTATTTTTTATGAGGACCACATGAATTAACATAAGCAAAGTGCTTATAACAGTGCTTGAAATAGAGTAAGTATCCTATATTATTACTTAATATGGTTTCACTTTACTTATTTATGTAAAATAATTCATTTAATATCTACATTCTAGGACCTGAGTTGGCTGCTCAGGATATAAAGAAGAAGAAGGCATGATCCTTGCCCTTGAAGAACTTACTATCCACTGGTCCACTGAGGGAGCCAGGCAAGTGCCTGGGTGAGGACAGGACAGGGTTACAGGGGCTGTGGCAGAGAAAAGAGTGTGGTGGGAGCCCCTGGGACACAGAGGAAGGGAAAACAGGTTGTGGACAGAAATATTGATGGTAAATTCAGAATGATGTGCCCTGCTTTCTCACACTTCTCAGGACAACCCAGGGAGGAAAGAGGAACAAATAACATCAAAAGCAAGAACTGGTCTAGCAGGTGTGGCTCAGTGTTTGAGCATCAACCTATGAAGCAGGAGGTCATGATTCAAGTCCCAGTCAGGGCACATGCCCAGGTTGCATGCTCAATCCCCAGTAGGGGGCGTGCAGGAAGCAGCTGATCCTTGATTCTCTCTCATCATTGATGTCTCTCTCTCTCTCTCTCTCTCTCTCTCTCTCTCTCTCTCTCCCTCCTTCCCTCCCTCCCTCCCTCCCTCCCTCCTTCCCTCTCTGAAATCACTAAAAATATATTTTTAATTAGAAAACAAGAACTGTGAAAATCAAGTGGTGATGATGGCCTGACCCATCACCAACCCACTGGCTGCCATTATAGGAGACCTGTTCCCCATCATGAAAGAGAAAAAGTGATAGTCAGCACTTTGTGACGGAATAAATATGCATTTCAGAGTCCCCAGCAAGTTGTGACCAAGTCTCTTTTCCTTCCTGATATTCAGGCTTCTGGGTTTTTATTGTCCCCAATCGATTTATAGATGCAATAAAAATAAATATGAGAGGCAATGGATTTGTCCTAAGTGAAAAAGAAGGCATCAGCGAGTTTCAAATACATCCAGGGCTTTTATTTCTACTTGGACTTTTATATTTGTAAAATTAAATATAGTAAGTGTTAGGACAACTATAATTCTGAGTCACTCCAACATCAAAACAGTCAAAGCAAGAAATAAAGGTCTTTGCCTACAAAGTAAAGTGAGAATGAAAACAGTTACTAGAATAATTCAAAGCTCCCTAATGTCCATTTTTCTTCATTTCTGCCAGTTTCTGGAAACTGACAATTTGGCCAAAAGGACACCTTTAGAGATTCATGTTTCATCTGCTCCCAGAAAGACATTTGACTGCAAGTGTGGATGTGTTTCTTCTGACACTCTGCCCTAAAGTAGTGTTAGGTCAAACTATCTCTTTCATCTGATTTTAAAACTACACATGCTTTTAGTGAGAAAATGTGGAAGTATAGAACAACTTAAAGAGGAATAGCATAACCCAGACTTCAATTCCTTGGGGCAACCGGTTATTGAAGAGTATTTGATGTGTGGCTGGAGTGGCTCAGTGGTTGAGCATTGAGCTATAAACCAGAAGGTCACGGTTCGATTCCCCGTCAGGGCACATGCCTGGGTTGTGGGCTCAATCCCCAATGTGGAGCATGCATGAGGCATCCAATCAATGATTCTCTCATCACTGATGTTTCTTTGTCTCTCCCTCACCCTTCCTCTCTGAAATCAATAAAAATATTTTTTTTAAAAAGAGTATTTCTTTTCCGATGTCTTATTTTGATGCCTATTTTTGCTGTCTACTCATATGCTTTAAAATAGTTAAGACCATGCTGATTATATGTAGTTGTACTCAACTTTTTAACTTAATGTAATGCTGTAAACATTTTTGAGGCCATCATTACACATTGCCCCTACTTGTCTGATGACAGTCCTACATCATTTTCTCACAGGGAAGTTCAGTGTGTTTGGTGAAAAGGGAAGGAAAAGTCATCCTTGAAGCTTCACCCAGAAGGATGGGGTTCTGGGGAGAGGACACTTTGGGACCTTGAAAGCATTGACTCTTCTCCCACATGGCGCAGCCTGGACTGGAAAAGGCAGCTGGACCAGCCTGAGGAGCAGTCACCTGACAGGAGGCACAATGGATAAAAAAACAAAGCAAAACACTCAGGTCCACAGTTCCTGGAAGCCAGCATGTCAGAACCTCTGAGACACTGTCAGCTGTTCTCGTCCTTGCCCAGCTGACAAGCAGGACTGGTATTTCCTCTCCTGTGTAAGGTGGCATGGAAAAGGCAGGCAGCTCCCCCACTTCACTAAAACTGAGGCGGGCCCTGCTTCTAAAACCTGGCAAAGGCTCTAAAGTAACCATGACAGGGTTTGACAAACATCTTATCTTAAGGACCAGAGGGTAAGTATTTAAGGCATTGCCAGCCACTGACGGTCTCTCTCATATTTATCTTCATCTTTGCTTAAAGACCATTTAAAATTGAGGAAGAGATAGATAAAAAAAAAACAACAACAACAAAAACTTCTTAACACAGGCTGTATAAAACTAGGCCATAGACCAGTGTGGAGCCTGGGACAGGGGTTTCTTTCCCTTTTTATTATAAAATAAACTGAGGCCCGGTGCATGAAATTCATGCACACAAGGGGGGACCCCTCAGTCCAGCCTACACCCTTTCCAATCTGGGACCCCTTAGGGGATGTCCAACTGCTGGCATCCCTGTGGGATTGGGCCTAAACCAGCAGTTGGACATTCCTCTCACAATCGGGACCACTGGCTCCTAACTGCCCACCTGCCTGCTGGCCTGATCCCCCTAACTTCTCCCCCCTGCCAGCCTGATCCCCATAATTTCTCTCTCCTGCCAGTCTGATACCCCTAACTTCTCTCCCCTGCTGGCCTGATCCCCCTAACTACTCTCCCTTGCAGGTCTGATCACCCCTAACCACCTCTGCCTAAACTTCACCACCATGGCTTTGTCCGGAAGGACGTCCGGAAGGTCGTCCGGAAGACATCTGGTCTAATTAGCATATTACCCTTTTATTAGTATAGATAAAGATCTTGATAATTGTTCCAAAATTGCTGAGAAATGTAACAAAACTAGTCCAATTTTAGTCAGCATCCTGAGAAATAATCAGGATATAGAGTTAAAGGTTCTGTGATAGATTACACCTCTAGCTCCCACAAGGGCAACAGCGAGTGCCCACAAGTTCAAAACCACAGGTATCAAAATGCTCTTTATATTTTTGGTAACTCACAAGTCTCATACGGTTTAAGAGGACCCTTTTCCATAATGAGAAAGGGCTAACTATTGCATTCAACAAGTGGTCTGTAACTTGATGAATTACAAGTAAAGAATTCTGGAAAGAACCATGGTTTTATCAATTGTCGTCCTTCCCAAAAGCACAAACCACAATGCTGGACACATTCTCTTGACTTGGAAAACTTTTGAGTTGAGTTGAATGGAGAATTCTCCCCAATAGTTAATGATGGTGAGAGACTGGATGTACAAATGGACCGTGGCCAGACCACACGTGAAAACTGAACTCTGACCCATAGTCATCAGTAACCAGCCCAGGAAGTCAACCCCTTATCAGCAGTAACGGGTCTAGGAAGTCAGTCTGCTATTTCTAAGTCAGACTTGTAGGAAATTAGACTGCTATCTCTAGTAGCATTACAGGGCAGCCGAACAATAACCCCTAGACCAAACAACCCAATATGGGTTGTTTGATTTGATTAATTACTGACAGCTTTCCTAATTTTTGTCCCCACTTCCAACTTAGTGGCAAGTAGAATAACTCAGGGATTCTTTAATTTGAGACACTAAAGTTATAAATGAGGAAAGTAAGGCACAGAGATTTTTGATCCCATGTTCCTTCCATGATATCACACTGCCTGCTTGAAGGTGGGGTGATTTCACACCAGGCTGGTCTGAAGTTCACTCTCTCTCTCTCTCTCTCTCTCTCTCTCTCTCTCTCTGAAATGGGACACAGAACCCAATGAATTGGCTGGGTGACATTTGTTTTGCTAAATATTTACTATGTGTCCAGTGCTATGACAGATATAGAGACATATACAATATGATCAACAAAACTAGTTGAAGAGGCCCATGTGTAAAGAATTTGGAAATGATATAAAATGCACAACTATGAAATTATATAAAATTTACAAAGAATATAAGATACCATTTCCAATGTACATTCCAAAGAGCATCAATAACTGCTACATGAAAAAAAAAGAGACTTTTATAACAAAAGCATTCAAAAATCAGAATCTCAGCACGTTATTTTGTGGAATTTGACACACTGATTCTAAAGTTTGCATGAAAAGGCAAAAGACCCAGAATAGCCAACACAATCTTGAAAAAGAAGAACAAAGTTCGACTGATGTGACCCAATCCACATACTTGTGAGGTCACTTCTAAGTGGGAGTTAGAAACAGACTCTGGCACTTGGGGGTGGATGAATGCTCATAGTAATCATGTCTCGTGTTGATTGAACACGCACCGTTTGCCAAGCATTCTGGTCAATGAGTGATCTCATCAACTTTTATAGCAACCCATCCTGAGTGACCTCAAGCTACCAAAGGTTTAGCAACCAGCTCAAAAAATTCCTGGAAATGTAACAGTTGGTTCCCCTAAGCTCCTGCTAGTCAGCTCCAGCATACCCAGGGAAGAACTGGACTCCCCAAATCCATCCAGAGGTCCCAGAGGCCCCCAGGCAATGCTCTTCTTCAGTGTCTGAGTCCCAGATTCTCAGGAATATCTTTAAGCTTCTAATTTCTAATCACCCCAATTTCTTCCCTGTGCTCCCCAGCCCTGGGGATGGTTGCTGCTTTCTGCATTTAGCATCTCTATCACCTCAGTGTTTGCATTCTCACCAGTCCTCTAGAGTGGATGCTTGTTGTTAAAATAATTAGCACAATTTTTGTTATCCTGACTAGAACCTGATGGACACTGTCAATTTTAGGACCCAACCAGGTTCTGCCCTTTTGCTTTTAAATTCACAGGTCCTTCTGCCTAAAATCCCATACCCTAGCTCCTCTGTCTCATCAAGTCCTTCTCATACCTCAATAGTAGCACATCTGCATACTGTTTACTTTTCTTCCCGCACTGTGAGCACCTTGCAAATAGGGACTCTATCTTCTCATCTTTGCTGTGTCCCTGTGTTCCCAGAGAGTTGAGCACAATTCTTAGAAGATCATTGTGTTGAGAGACAAAGAAATAGAACCAATAGAATATAGCACATGCTTATGAAATAAGGAATTGGCTTGTACAATCAGGAAGGCTGGCACATCCCACGATCTACAGGGGGAGTTGGCCAGCATGAGGCCTAGGAGAGCTGATGGTGCAGCTCCCGTCCAAAGGCCCCCAGGCTTGAGATCCAGGAAGAGGCAATGTTTCTATTCACATGTGAAGGCAGAAAAAGTCTATTTTATTTGGGAGAAGGTCAGCCTTTTTGTTCCATTCAGGCCTCCAATTCATTGGATGAGGCCTGCCCCCATTACAGTGAGCAACCTGTTTTTGTGTGTGTGTTTGTTTGTTTTTATTGTTGGCACTATTATAAATGTCCCCCATTTCTACCCACTTTGCTGTCCTCTACCTATCCCTCTGCATTCTCCCTCCCCTGGCCTTCACCACACTGTTGTCTGTCCATGGGCTATGCATATTTATCTTTTGGCTAATCTTGTCACCTTCTTTTAACCAGTCCCTGTTTTACTTAGGCCATTAAATTAAACATTAATCTCATCCAAAAACACCTTCTTATGAACACTGAAAATAATGTTTGGTCAAAAATATGGTTATTCCATGGCTGAGTCGAGTTGACACATAAAATTAAGCATCCCAGTGTGGTTCACTATCCAGTGTGAAAGTTCACTATCCAGTTTAGGGATGGTATGGTATGAATGGTATGGTATGGTATGGTATGGTATGGTATGGTATGACCAGAGAGACCTGGATTCAAGTCTCACTCCACCTCTTTCTAGCTTGTGTGACTCAAGGCATGGGACTATACTCTCTGACCTTTGTTTCCTCATCTATAAGGGAGAGTGGCTATGCCTGCTCAGGACTATCGGTTCTGTGACCCTGAGCTGAGAGGTGTTTTACAGATTGTTCTTCACTCTTTGGAGGCCAGAAAACATTGCAGACCAAAGAAAAGAAAGATCCCTGCCAGGTGGGTGGGATTGAGGAAGGAACCTGGTTCTTCACTTAGGATGAAGTCATTCAAGAACCTACCGAACCCCAGGCCTGACAAGTGGTGATCAGTCTTAAGTTGCTGATCAGAATAAGTTCCAAGTTCTGCTGGGATCTCCCAAACAGCCCAACCTGAGTCAAAGGATCTCAGTCCTGCTGTTGACTTTATAAATGTCCCCAGTGCCACAGAAATAAGACCTGCAGCTCTCTCTTTGCTGTCCTCTCTTCAATGAGACAATGGGTTGATTCTGGGGCCCTGGCTCTCAGCACCTGCAGTGGGTCCGGGGCTGGTGAGTTCCCCCTCGCCTGAGCTCTGACTATAGGGGATTTCTGCTCATTCACTTTAAAAGCAGGCCCAAGGAGCGTCACCGCTCAGCCACTCAGCTGTCTGACCTGTTGAGTAAGTGGTTTTACTTCTCAGATCCTGCGTTCTTTCATTCATAAGCTAGGGTAAATAATATAAATTACTCAGAGCTTTATTAATAACTGGAATTTATTGAATTCTTACCATGCCCTAGATGCAGCAATTATCTCAAAAGCTGTAGGAGGGACAGTTTCATATTTCCCAGGGCCCTGACCTTTGAAGGGCCATCTTCAAATTCTCAATAACTTTTTAATAAGGTTTCCAATTTTCAACTAGAACTAGACACTGAACATTTTGCAGCCAATCCTGGCTCTAAGAAACAGAAATTACCCTTGTCTTCCTTTTACAGATGAGTGAATCATGACACAGAAAGGTTCAGGAACTTGTCCAGGGTCATACAGCTAGTAAGTAGCAGAATAAGGAAGTCCCCTGACGCATGCCTTTAACTACTTCTGGATAGTGTCTTAGTGAGAGAACTCCACAGAAAGCCATTATTAGTCGATGCTTTATAACTCTGCTTGGCTTCCATCCCTGAGTAGTCTTTACCCTCTGCTAATGACCCTTAGCCCAGAAGCTATTAAGAAATGACCCCATGTTGCAAATGCATACGATTCTGGAATATGCTGCCTTGTGTCATGCTATGATTAGACTGAGGTGGCCTGCCACAATGAAGTCACTGCCCTGGGTTGAGGCTGAGTCTCTTTAAAGAGAAGCAGGAGATGGAATACCTGATATGAATACTTTAGAAAAAAGACAATAAGTTATAAAGTGGACAGAGTCTGGGATAGTCTCTCATCCTGGGAGATCCAGCTCTCTGGTTCTTAGTCACAGAACAGTCAAAATGTCTCAGGTCTATCTTTCTATCCCGGGCAAGCAGGTGAGGAGTGTGAGAGTGACAGGAAAAAGGTTCCTTCCAGGAAGCAGCAGGATGAGAAAGCCAGGACCAAAGCAGTCACCAGGACACAAGGACCCCCGGATTTTCACCTGCCCTGTGGGACTGAAGGACAAGTCTCCTGGGGGCAGAATCAGAAACACATCAAGGCTTGTGAGTCTGGAACCCAAGAGAAGGACAGGGTGTGGCAGGAGCAGGATCTGTACCATGCCTTCGGATACAGTTTAATCCTTTTTGTTTGTGAGTTTTTCTTTGTTTGTGTGTCTTTGCTTTGCCTCTGTATTTATGTTTTGTTTGCTTTAAAGCTGCTAAGTTCCACTGTGCTTAATGAAATCAGGAGAATGGGTTAGGCCAGAGTTTAAAAGGGGTGGGAACAATATAAGCCCAGTAACTCTCTCTGCAGCACCTGGTGGTGGCAGTGGAATTAGAGAGTAATGGTCAGGAGGAGGAGGCAGGTCCTTTAGATTAGGTGGGGGTCCCTGGATTGGTGTTTCTACATCTTTACTGTGCACATGAACTATTAGGACATCTCTTTAAAATTCAGACACTGATTCAGGAGGTTTGGGGTGGGGGGGCCTCAGCCCTTACATTGCTACCAAACTCCCAGTGGTGCAGAGGCCACTGGTCAGCAGACCACACCTGGAGCACCAGGTCCTAGAAAAGGGCTCACCCCTTAGGCTCCGGGCCTCTCGTCAGGTATGTTATTGTGGAAATGTGAAGAGGAGGAAAATGCCAGCAAGCTACATTCAAGGAGAACGCATCCCCTACAACAAAGTCTGATAACTCCAGTCTATCCAACCCTTTCATTTTATACAGAAAGTGGTCTCCTAAGATTATATGCATTCAAGGTGGATGTATCTAAACCTATTGTACTATTTGCCCAGACAAACCACCTCCTTACCGCCATTTCTTGGGATTACCACTGCAAAGAGAATAATCAGGAAGACAGAGAAGTTGAATATTTTCACTGACACATTCATTTTTTCTTTCATGAAATTTAGTTTGATTTTAGGAATGACCAAAAGCCCCAGCTATGTCTAACACCAGTCCCGCCTTTCCACAGTGTTTGAAATTCCCACCTTGAGGAAAAACTACTGCACTTTATTAAGGCAGCATTTCCTCAAGAGTGTCCCGCTCTAACATTGCTCTCTCTATGGTGAGTCACTCCATGTAATCCTCTAAAGTCTAAATCTCTACCGAAAATGTCTGTGAGATAATACAGAAGCGCATTCATGTTACTACGGGAGACTGATTGCAAACTCCAGGTACAACTCTCCAGCTCTCCCTCTATCTCTGACTGTTGCATGTGACCAGGAAACCCCTTCCATGAAGCCAGCAAGGGAGGCTATTGCCCTGGCCCTCAGATCCAGGCTGGCCTTGGCAATACCTGCGGGGGCAATGAGGAAGTGCCAATTCCGCACCTAAGACTCTCATGCCTCTGCTCTCTCCTGGGATCCTGCCACCACCATACATACAAGCCCAGGCTGGCCTCCTGGAGGGTGAAGGACAAAGTGTAGGAGAGCTGTGAACCCACAAACAAGTGAGGTCGCCCAGCCAAGATCACTCGGCAGTAGAACTCACCCCTAAGGCCTCGGCAGGGCCAGACCAAATTATTTCACAGGCCTTCTACAGCCAACGGGCCAGACGTTCCCCAACCCTCGATAAGTTATAGAGTTATAATGTAATGTAAAAAGACAAGGAAAACTACAGGATATAAAATCGTATCCACTAATATGAAATCATTATAAAATAATTAGAACAAAAGGGGAAATGGTATACATTAAAATGAATAAATGATTGTTTGAAGGCAGCGGGCAGATTGAAATATTGATGTATTTTTCTTTATCATTCTACCGTTCCACATTTCCCAAATTTTCTCTGATGAGTATGCAATACGCTTGCATATTATAAAAATGGTTCACTTAAATTAATAACTCAGCAGTCTTGTGTACACTTGGCATCTGCCAGATACGCTAGACTCTAAACTAGTCCAAGGAAAAGTATAAGTATTTCAAAAATTATAAAATATCTTAGAACCTGGAAGGTGTTAACTGTTTTTTTTTTTATTGTGGTACATACATGCATAATTGTCAAATGCTCTGATAGGATACAGCTCTTTCTGCTCCAAAATTGGTGGCATTTTTACATTTTGATTTGATTTGAGGTTAAGAATGTATTAACCCTAAGAAACTAGCAAAGTAATGACCTGAGAATTCCAGCCAACCTTCCTATCTCCAAGTAATGCATGCGAGCAATAACAAACACATTTCCTGCCTGTATCTCAGGGCAACTCTTCTCGCTAAAGAAAGCTGAGCTTTCATCTCAAATGGTAGCTCTGGAAACAGCGAGTATGGAGCAATCCCTGAGCTGTTTACAGAGACAGTAAAATGAGGAGCACGTCCTCTCAGGATAAAGGCTGTTTTGTGGTACATAAAGAAGGTCCTTCTTTGAAAGTACAGCTAAAATTGAGGAGACTTTGTAGTTCTATAGCAACTTTCATCCAAGCATCTGAAAGCGTTTTATTGACATACACCTTTAATCTATACAACCTCCTGAGGGTAAGTGGCAAATTTTACTATTCCCACTTTACAGGTTGAAAACCCAAGGCAGGAAGATACCAGAAAAGGATATGTATTAGTTAAATGTCTTTAATTGCAAGCAACAGAAAACAATTGGCCAATAGAAGCAAAATATATATTAATACATGACTCTGGGGGAGGGGGAAACCAACAGCTACCAGGCCTTAGGCGCCAGGAACCAAAGGAAAGTCTCTCTTCAGGGTGCTGGTATCTGGATGAAGCAGCTACAACCATTTCTCAATGTGATGTCAGTTGGTTCAGAAGCAAATTCTAGATAGAGAATGCCTGACCACTCTAGTTCAGATCACAGACCAACCCTATGAGTATTACACAACATGAATGAGAGGCAATTCCCAAAAAGAAAATCAAAAGAAAAAAAGTGAATGTGGGATAGGGAAAAACAAACAAAAATATCCACCTATGCACTTTGTGAGATGATGGAAACTAATGGAATGTGCTTTCAGATTTCTGCCTGTCCATCACTCTGCCTTTCCTGGAAACTACCAGGAGCCTCTGGAAGCCAGGGAGGGGGGTATGCTAGAGCCTGTCCCACAGCCTGACAAAGAGTTGTGTTGAATAAAAGAACATTGAATGTCCAAGTGTATGCATGAACCATTTGGTATCTGTGCAATCCTTGACAAAATACTGCAGAGTTTTATTTGTCTCCCATTCCTCTGCTACCCGTTTCCTCACATTTCAATACCCCAGGCCATTTTCTTTGTTTCCAGGACCCTTCCCAGTGGGCAGTGAGTGTGTTTCTATCTACCAAATCCCCTATCCCCTAGCTTTGTTCATTCTCAAGGTTGCGTTCATAACTGGTTCTAGTGTTGCTAGAACCTGAGTCCTCTGCTGCTTCATTTTCTTATTCTTCAAAAGGGAATAGATAATAATAGTTCTACTGATAGGGTTGTTATGGAGATTAATTGAAGTATTATCGTAAAGCACTTATGGTAACCCTGGCACAGAGCAGGCCTGTTTGTTAGCTGCCATCATCATCTTACTGTCATTCTTATTATGGAACACTTCTTATTTAATATCAACAACTTCCAATAGTGGTAGATTACGCTCAGTGCACCCATCATTCTCATGTAATAAATAAAGACCCAAGGTCAGAGAGTATAAGTTATTAGCCCAGGACCAATCACTGTTAGGTGGTATATTCTATTACTTCTCTCCAAAACCCATCTTCTTTCCACTACATCATGTTTATGACCAAAAAAAAAAGGCAAAATGCTTAGTCAAAAATTGTGAGCTTTCAATGGTAATTTCCAGGCACACAAGAGGAAATTTCCCTCTTAGTGACTCCTAACTCACCTTGAATAGGAAACCTTTCCCTGGCTATGAGGAAGACCCATCTATGGTAGCCCCAACCATTCCCTGACCAAATTTCTAAAAACTTTCTTCACAAGTCTTCCCAGTTTCCTTCCCTAGTCCATTGGTTCAATGACACTGACCAGATAATTATATAAGTCACATGTTAAAAATGACAGATTCATGACAACGTGGAACTTTGAGTTATATCACCCAACATTTATAACATTTCAACACCTACTATGTGGCTTGTGATAACAGGTCTTGTCCCTTGAGAAGTTCATCCCATGGTTGAGAAGATAGATGATTAAATAGAAAACCAGAGTACAGTGAAGTACAGTGAGGACTGGGCTGGAAGAAAGCCCACACAGTGGAACAAATGCCTTGCTCTGCCTGGCAAATAAGAAGAGGCACCAGTATAACAGCTTTAGACACCACAAGCCGGTCAGATGAAGCAGGACAGTAGAGGGGAGGGAAGATGTGTGTTTTTTCCCTTTCCATTTTAACTATAAAAATACTCTTCCTCTTGTTAAATAGAGGTTAAGGGGAAGTCATTGAAGATCGTGAGCATGCAAGTGACATGATGACTGGGCAGGCTGGAGGGAAGCCAAACCGGAGGCGGGAGGACCAGTTCCAAGGCGCACTCTCTGCTTTCCTCCAGGATGAGCTGCCTGCTAATTATAACCCGCCCATGAAGCCACAGCCCAGTAGCCTGTGATGACACAGCACTAAGAGGCCTCTGCTTTTGCTTGGATTCCTAATGTTTCCCTGGACAAAGGACTTGGCTTTCCCAGTATCTAATTCTTTTACAAAGCCCCAGAAATCACCTGATGTCTCAGCCCTGGGCTTCTGTGACCTGATCTCTGACCCATAAGTGCCCCCTTGACTGACTGATCGTTCTCGAAGGGTGAACAAGGAGAGAGCAATTAGCTGCAAGAGGAAAATCCACAGAGGCATGGAGTTCCCCTTGGCCAAAGGAGAAGGCGTGTGCCAACCACAATGGTTCTGCTTAAACTAGGGTGCTCCTTGACCTTGAAGGATTGGGCTTAAATTTATGGCTATTTTGAGACTCTCAGAAGCCAGCATGAGTCAGACAACTGGATTGGCCTGGGAGGAGGGGCAAGTGATGGGGTGTGAGTCACAATGGAGAGAAGGATTTGTTAGTATGGGGCTTAAGAAAGACCTGTAGCAGATGGTGATGGTGATGGTGTTCTCTGGTTTCTCACATCTTTCCTTTAAAATTTGAGCTGAGCCAGGGACTTTAGAAAGAACTGGTGGCCTCTTATTAATGAGGCTAGATAATTAGAGAAAAAGAAACACACACACATACACACACACCAGCCCGGGAATAGGGCTGGCTCAGGGGAACCAGAACTCAAATCTCCAGGTGATTTTAGAAAAATGAATAAATAAAGGGGCACATGTCACATTTTGTCTTTCTGCCAAAAAAAAAAAAAAAATGCCACTTGGGAACACTGTGGCACTGCAAGAAGTGCATGAGTGATCTTTGGTCAGTCTGTGTTAGACCATTGTTCTGCCACTTCTTAGCTGTGTAATTTTTTTTAAATCCTCACGAATGACATGCTTACAGAGAGGAAGGGGGAGAGACAGGGGAAGAGAGGGAGAGAACCATCGATGTGAGAGAGAAACATCAATCGGTTGCCTTCTGTACACGCACATCAAACTCACAACCCAGGCATTTGTCCTGACCAGGAATCAAACCAACACAGGATGTTGCTCAACCAACTGAGCCACTCCAGCCAGGCAGCATTAGCTGTGTAACTTTAGAGACAATTTGCTGAATTTTTCTGAGCCTTCGCTCTCTTACTTTTCAAATGGATTTAAGCAACAATAATAATGGCCCCCACTATTGAACAATTGATAGGTGCTAGTGAATGAACTTGGTGTCTTACTGATATCATCTCAGATAATTCCCATCCCTATTGTATAACACTATATTTATTTCAGGGTTGCTGGAAAAATTAAATGGATAATGTAGTGAAAGGGTTTAACTCACTCCCTAGCACATCCTAGGGACTAAACACTTCTATTTTCCTTTACTTTCTTTTTTTAAAATATATTTTTACTGATTTCAGAGAGGAAGGGGGAGAGTGAGAGACAGAAACATCAATAATGAGAGAAAAATCATTGATCAACTTCCTCCTGCATCCCCCACATTGGGAATTGAGCCCGCAATCTAGGCATGTGCCCTGACCAGGAATCGGACAGCGAGCTCCTAGTTCATAGGTCGACGCTCAACTACTGAGCCACATCTACTGGGCTGTTTTCCTTTTAACCTCTAAGGAAGCATAACTATCTTGAGCCTGAGGTTTTCTCTGGACATGTTTATTGAATTTTGTTAGATCTGTACATGTCTACCTTGGGAAAACAAATATATGTGCCTTTTAGTTTGATCATTCTTGTGCTGCTCTGCTTTATGTGCGTTTTCCCACCAAAGTTAACCTCGCACACATCATCGTAACTAATTCTGATTTGTAACATGTGATATCTTAGAAACTAGCCCAGGACATAATAGTGAAAAGCCAATCTGCGTAAGCAGAAATGAGATTGGAAATAACATTGTCTTTGATGTGCCTATTCCTGAGAGACCTTGAAGTTAGAAAGAGGCAGCTGGTCTGGCTTTGTTAGACTGACCTTCAGGTTATACAAATCAAGTCCATTTGGCACTGGACACAGCACTTAAGTCCAGATTCTAATAAATGGGGGAGTGTGAGAGAGGAGGAGGGAAGAAGCCTTTCCTTTGGCCTCGATTCCTTCTCCATATTCAGAGTGGGATTCCTTAGGTAAGTTTTGTTTCTTTTCTTTTTAAAAAAGATTTTATATTGATTTTGAAATATATATATATATATATATATATATATATATATATGTAGAGAGAGAGAGAGAGAGAGAGAGAGAGAGAGAGAGATGATAGCAGAACACTGATCAGTTACCTCCTGCGTAACCCTGACTGGAGATCAAGCCAGCAACCCTGGCATGTGTCCTGTCCAGGAATCAAACCTGCAACCTTTCAGAGCTCAGACTACATTCAGCCAACTAAACCACACTGGCCAGGGAAAGTCTTGTTTCTTACAAAAGATATAATTCTATAATAATTTAGAATTTCAGCTCCCTGAATGCAGGGATTGTGGAATTGCCTTTGTTGAGTTCTCCATGATGAACAATATGCAGAAATTCCTCACAAATTGATGATAAGCAAAAGAGAGAACAAGAAAGAAGACTAAATTTTAACTGTACTCAAGAAATGCTGATTCCTGTCTGCCCAGGAGCTAAGAGAGATGGCAGATGAGCACTGGCCTCAAAATCAGAGAATTCTTGAGTAAAATCCAAGCGTCGCCACTAACTTGGATGAGGCACATCAACTTTCTGAGCCTCCATTTCCTCACCTTTGAAATTGGGACAGCCATACCTCTGTGCTAGGCAGGAATTTCATCTAAATGTAATTATCTCCTCTCTCTCTCTCTCTCTCTCTCTCTCTCTCTCTCTCTCTCATCCATAATCAATCAATAACCTAAGAACCTATGAGAAAGTCCACTCCTTTACCAAAGAAGCAGTTTGTTCTTTGTCATTATCATCATCTTCTTCATCCTGCACTCATTTGAACAGCACTTCACAGACCGCTATGTCTGTTCCCTAAGATGAGTTGGGATGGTGAACAGCTAGGGAGGCAGGATATAATGGTGGACAAGGACCTGGGCTCTGCAGCCAGAGATCCTGGTCTTGGCTCTTCCTTCTGCAAACTATTAGTTTTTGACCTGGTAAGTTCATGAATTTCTCAGTATCTCAGTCACCTAATCTGTAAAATGAAGAGACTAATAACATTTACTTCCTGAAGTTGTTAACCATTGACATATGTAAAGCACTTAGAATGGTGTCCTGTCCATAGTAAATATTCACTGAATCTTCTATCCCTAGGGTTGACCTCACTTTACGGATGAGTAAATGGACTCT
This sequence comes from Myotis yumanensis, assembly GCF_028538775.1. NCBI lineage: Eukaryota > Metazoa > Chordata > Mammalia > Chiroptera > Vespertilionidae > Myotis > Myotis yumanensis. The sequence continues at coordinate 233,305,421 of NW_027223752.1, read as the reverse complement.
GAGGGGGTGAGGGAGAATCTGCTCCATGCTCTCCCCAAGCTTTTGGTGAATTGCTAGAAATCTGTGTCATTCCTTTGCTCATAGAGGCACCACCCCCATCTCTGCCTTCACCTTCCCATGCCATTCTCCCTCTGTGCACATTTGTCTGAGTCCAAATCCCCCCTTTTTATATGTGATATTGGATTCGGCCCATCCAAATGATGCTGAGAATCTATTGGCAAAGGCCCTATTTACAAACAAGGTCTCACTCACAGATGCTGGGGGTTACGGCTTCAAAAACTTTTTGGATGACACAAGTCAACCCATAACTTCAGGTGATTCTGTTGTGCAGCCAGGATGAAGGACCAGTGTGATAGATGGAATGGGCATGCAGCCCCTGGGAATTCTGCATAACTGCAGATTCTGACTCCTGGGTCTGCAGAGCCTGAGGCTGCTTTCCAACAGGAAATGCTGATGTTGCTGGTGCAGGGAACGGCACTTGGAGTACTGAGGTCCTTCCAAGACAAGATTCCCAGGAAAGCCCAAGATGATAACTAAGCAGTAGAAGCTCTTTGCCCAGTTTCTCTAGTGCAAAGGGTTGATTTTTGTCTTTTTAGTTTTTCAAGTCTCTTAGTGTGCAGGAAAAAAAAAAGCCGGTAGAACTGTTGGTCCCTCATGCCTGTTCTGAAGGGAGCAGCCTGGAATAGCAAGAAAGGATCAGACTCCTATACTCGGGCAAAAGCTTCCCTTCTTCCTGTTCCCCCTCCCCTTGCCTTTGCTCTGTTCAACCTTACATAGTCAGGGTTATTTTGTTGTTCCTGTTCTATCTGTCCCTGCCACTCCTCTCCCTTCCCCTACTCCCCACCCCAACACCACCATTGGGTAACCCTGCCCGGCCTGAACTCGGGCTAGGTGCAGCTGGCTCCCACAAGGTGACTGCAGCCTGGTCCCCTGCACTGGCTGAGTCCAGGGCCAGAGGCTCCTGGGCCAGCCCCCATCCTTGGAGAAGCCCATCCTTGGTACCTGTGTCAATCCCACAAGTGTCATCCCCACTGGCCCTGCCCCAAACTGGTAACCTCATCCACCATAGTGCAGGACTGGCCAGGCGCAAGAGGACAGCTGCAAGGCAGGGCGGGTGAGGTCTCAGCCAGAGGGGCAACTTCCACACCACACAGCCTCCTTAATTTATTTATAGATGTGTTGGCTCTTTATGTGGCCTAGTTAAGGACGCCTTTCCATAAGTACATAGAAAAGGATGTTATTCTAAACCCACAGAGAATAGACACAGCTGTAGAGGTTGCTGCTGGATTAACAGCTCCATCTCCCTCTGATCCCCTCATCCCCCCAAAATAGAAAATAACGTTAAAAATGCATGCCAAGTTTTTTTTAAGTTTTTGTATTCAAGACAGAAATTTGACTTAATATGAGCTATTTCTTTGAGAGGCAGGACAAGATTTCTTAACTATATCTTTGTTAACCAAAAAAAGGTCCCCACCCCACTCCATGGTAGCGATACCTGGGCCCTCTGCTTTCATCCTGAACTATGAACATCTGTTTAACCCAAACATAATCCTCTTGTTCCAGAGGCCACACATGGCCCATTTCTCTGCAAACTATAATTTGCCCAATATAATTCCGGCTCTTTCCAATGTGACCATTTGGGGTGCTGGCTCAGTAACTGCTCTTTGGAGTCCAGGGCCCAGGAAAAATCAAATCATTACAGAGCCGTGACCAGTCCCCAGCCCTGTCTCTTTGTTATTTCTCCCAGTTCCTTCCACAGACCCTTAATTCTATTAGCCAGTGGTAATTTGGCTCTGTGTCTCTCCAACATTCTTTCTCTCTCCAGCCCCCTTTGTCTTTAATCGATTGATTCATCTATAATTGGATTTTCTCTGGCTCTTACCAGCTATTAAAAGTAGCTGTGTGAGTGAGTGTGTGAGTGAGTGTGTGTGTGTATGAATGGGTGTGTTTTCTAATGAGGATGCCACGCTTTCAATGCCTCGCAATCCTGAATCTCACTTGGGTTTCTTAGTAGGAATTCAATTGCCTGATTCCTTTTGAGGAAGGAGCAGAGTAAATACAAGCCTTGGACTCAGACAAAACCGTATCATATTTTGCTTACCTTGTTTTGTGTCAGGCTGACATTTATTGAGCTCCTACTACATGCCAGGCATTCTTCCAAGCACTTTACAAACATTAATACCCTCACCACTCCTTTTAGGTGAGTACTGTTATTACTGGAGACAGATGGGGCTGAGTAACTTGCCCAAGGCCACACAATGAGTTCATGGAAGAGCTCTTGACCAGGGTGCAATTTCCCTAAATCCTACTCTTTCATATCTGTATAACTTTGGGCAGGGCTTGATTTTTTCTGCCACATCCATAAAATGGGTAAGAGTAGGTTTTCCTCACAAGACAATTGTTAGAAAAAAACAGAGCACAGTGCCTGACTCTCATTGGGGATTAAATACATGTCAGATCCCAGTGCCCACTGGACACATAAAGGGAGTCCAATGACCTCTGCCCTGTGGATGAGACCAAGGAATAAATAAGGGAACCACATTAGCATTGAAAACAGAAATAGAGCTCCATCCTCTAAGCCACCACAGTCTTTGCTTTGGATAAAGCAACTGAAACCAAGGAGATCACTCTATAGAATCACTATAAAGCTTCACAGCCAGAAAGCAGTGTGACTTTAGACAAGTCTTTTGGCTCTCCAGCCCTTACTTTTCTCAAACATCAAATGATGGGGTAGAGCTTGCTGACCACCCAGACCTTGGGGGTCAGGCTCAGTGCCAACACATCACCTCAAGACCAGACCGTCTCTGCCATGGTGGTCAAGCAGCACTTGAGCACGAATCAGTCTCCTTTCAAACAATTATTTTACCATCACCACAAAGGCATAGAGTCCAGATTCATACCCCATTACACACATGGGGAAACTGAGCCACAGAGTGGTTAAGTAACATGCCCATGGTAAGTGGCAGAAACAAGCTTCAAACCATGTTTTATTCAGTAAACCCTAGTTGTTTCTGGGTGTAGGACCTCCAGGAAGATTTGAAGAACTTGGTGTTGTTCATGAGACAGGGTGGGGCAGGGGGCAGGGGTGAGCCTGGCACTGGGAATGGGTAACCTACTGAGGGGAGAAGGAAGTACCAAAACGGACTCCAGAATAGCTTGTTGCTTGACCACCACTTGGGTTGTAAAATACTTCCAACCTCCATTTCTTAACAACCCTATAGGCTGTTGAGTGAAGTAACTCATAAGAAACACTGAGTAGAGCAGCTGGTCCTCATAGTCCAGTGGTTCTCAACCTTCCTAATGCCACGACCCTTTAATACAGTTCCTCATGTTGTGGTGACCCCCAACCATAAAATTATTTTTGTTGCTACTTCATAACTATAATTTTGCTACTGTTATGAATCGTAATGTAAATATCTGATATGCTATATGTGTTTTCTGATGGTTGCGACCCACTGGTTGAGAACCACTGTCATAGTCTTATGGCTTCCTAATTCTTGGGAGTTATAATAACAATAATAATTATTATTATTGTTATGAGAATGAATTTTTAAATATGATATATATGTATGCAAATGTATAAATGATTATTAAAATATAGTTACCAGATTTCTTTCATATCAGATTAAGGTAAATTTTTTTAAGTCAAATTTTAAAAATTACTCCTAGAAACTGAACAGAATTTGTTCCACCCACCCCCTCCCACTTACCCCTCGTCATACCAAGTTCAAATGCTGCTCAGAGAGACAAAAAATACAATTTTGATTGTCACTCAAAGAGGGGGAGTCAGGAATTGGCCTCTCCTGTGAAGAGGCACAGTAACATCATTTCACAACGTCAGGAGGTATTTTCAGTGATCACACTCGGGAAATCCCCAAAGAATGTTTATCATTCTGCAGATTTAGAGATTTGTTTCATTTCTAAATTTTCCCGAAACCACATCATCCAAAAATGTAACACTCCTTTTCAAATTCAAACAGCCTATGTACATTAACTCTAACATAGCTCAAAAACATAACGGGACCAAATTTCACAGACTGATCATTCTAGTACACTATTGCTTCAAATCATACATAGTTGCAAGCAGGTTACATCCAATGGTGAGGAATTGGGTCAGTAACTCTTGAAATCTCAACAGTATTATAATGACTTAGCCAGGGGCTAGAGGGAGGAGGAAATCGGGAGTGACCTCAAAGGGACATGAGATTTCTTCTGGGGTGATGAAAATGTCCTTGAATTAGAAAACAGTTTGGTTGCTCAACCTTGTGACTATACTAAAAACCACTGAATATAAATTTGAAAAGGGTGATTTTTATGGTTTGTGAACATCTCAATAAAAAAAATGGTAGTGGAAAAAGATTGGTAGAATTCTTGGTAAATTGAGCTAATAAACTATGATAGAAAATCTGGAATAAAAGGGTGTTATAGAAATGTACCTGTTGACATAGAATAAGATTAAACATATTAAGTGAGGGGGGAAAATCAATGATTCAAGTAAACAAATATGATGACCAATTTGGTGAAAAAATAATAGGTGACTCCATATGGATCTAGAAAAATATATACCAAATTGTCAACTGGTTATTACTGGGATGATAGGTGGTTTTATTTTTATTGTTTTGCCTCTCTCAGGAAATATATATAGAGAGAGAGAGAGAGAAAGAGAGAGAGAGAGAGAGAGAGAGAGAGAGAGAGAGAGAGGAAAAAAAGAAGAAAATAGTTCTTGGGGAGGGGGACAGATGAAAGATGAAAAAGTTTTACTTCAGACCTTCAAACTAACTCAAATTGAACAAGTGTTGACAGTGTTTCCAGCGAACTCCACAATATGTGCTGTGTTAGAAAACACCCACTGACTGCCAACAACACAGGACAAACAGTAAACAGTGCTCCAGGGTTCATGAGCTGATGACCCCCCGCCCCCAATCTCTTACATTTTGATGTAGGAAATGCAAGAACCTGTCTCCTGATATGTTACAAGTAAAGCCAACCTCACTTCTCAACTGTTTTGTGATCAGTGTAATTGCATTTCCAGAGCCCGAATTTGGTCTATTAGGAAGAATGTTTAGATTAGTTGGTTCTGTTCCACTCCTCCTCTATGTCAGGTGTGTTTCCTTCCAGGAGGTATTGATGGTAATATTCACTTAACCTTGACAATGGCCCAGGAGGGGAGTGGTGTGATGTCTCCTGTCTTCAATGGAAGAGGGGCTTGACCAGCTTGAAGCTGCCTGAGTGGTGGGTGGCAGAGCCAGGGTCTGAATGCCTGTATGTCTGACACCCAAGAATCATGTTCTAATCCTCTATAGCCCTTCCCTACCCTTGGTCACCCCAGGTCCTGGTAGCCAACTAGTTACCAAACGGAACCATAGATTTTTGCTCCTATGAAATAAAAATGATCTGCTGCCACACTACTCACTAAATTGCTGGAGCAATGCTCAACCCTGGCCTTCCTCATTGAGGATGAAGCCCTGTTTCCCTCTCAGGCACACACACTCCATGTGCTAGAAACATCATATGGGAGGGGGGAGGGAAAAGAGAGGGGGAGAGAGCAAGTCATTCTCTCTTGTTGCCACTCTACCCATCAAGGGCTCTCCTGGCCCCAGCCCTGCAGTTGGCCCCATTATCGCTTCCACCCTAGCTAATTATAGTCACTGATTATCTAACAGCAAGCCCCACTGTCACCTGCTTTGCCCTGACAGATTATGCCATCTGGGCCACGTGGCCGGGGTCCCAGAGCCCCGAGAGGTCACAGAGAGGGGCAAATGGTTCTGAATGGGAAGAAATGTGTTTACAGCCCTGACAGCTGACGAGGCCATTAAAGGGGCTTTAGCCGTGTGTTCCCAGCTGAAACCCCTCTCCAGGGGCCTCACTATTAGCTAATGGGATGTGGCTGTGCATCGCTCTGGTTCCAAATGTGGACATGCGAGGGGGCTGCCTGCTCTCCTTAAAAGGAAAGAACAAAGACCCAGGAGGAACCCGGGGCTCCCGGTTGTTGGGGATCATCGTTGAGTGGGAAGCAGAACCTGTTGCAGAGGCCGTGCTCCACATCCTGTGCCATCGACATTACATCGGGCATGTGCATGGGACCCACTCTGTGACATTCAATGACCTCTGTAGGACACTTTCCTTTCTCTAAGAACTTCTGTGTCCTGCACATCAGTGTGTCTGTCTCAACATGAACATGTCTGCGAAGGACTAAGTTTCTCAACTACGATGCAGATTCCAAATCTGTGGATGGGGGAGGGGTGGGGCAGGAGGAGCCCAGATTCTGTGTTTCTAAGGAGCCCCTAGAAGATTGCTGATGCCACGGGGCTAAGGACCTTGCTTTGAGTAGCCAGGAACTAATTGGTTGTTGAAAGAAACTAAATTACAGAATCACATTATACAGAAAACCTACAAAACAGTATTTCTCAAACTAAGTATTGCAGAACACCAGTCAGCTGAGAAAGCTGCCTCTTCTTTCCTAACAGGTTCTCTGTGGTGTAGGTTCAAGGATTCCTACATCCTCTGTGTCCCCCTGGGAGTCCCCAGGACGCATCATTTTCATGTTGGAACTGAGGAGGCCAAGGTGATCTGTTCCACTTAATTTATCTACTTATCTATTTATTTTATCTGTTCTAGTTTACTAGTAGATGTGAACAGTTTGGATCCAACTAAAAGTTTGGTGCTCTGTGCCCGAATTCTTGTTGCGGATTCTGCATTCCCAGTATCCCGATTTCTTAACCTGTCCATCAATTTCTTGATGTGAGAAATGCCATGAGGAGTTATTCACGGAACACAGGAAACTCACACAAGTGAGAGAAGGGCTCTGGAACCATGAAGCCACGCTCCCTGGAGGTCCAGTCATGAAATGCAGACATTTGGGCAGGCGGCTCCCTCTGACACTGTGCAGTCCAGTGGTCACAGCCCCTGCTCTCAGTTTGAGGAGGAAACAGAGACAGATGAGGAAAAAGCCAGGGACAAGAAGCCAGGGACAAGACCATAAGGACTGGTTCTGTAGTAGGTCTGGGGACCTGATCACAAAGTCCAGTTATCTATAGAGGTTAGCGCTTCAAGAAGGATTTGCTATGAAGGCCAAGGGAGGGGGAGGCAGGGCTGGGTGGAGGTGGGCAAAGGCGGAGAAAGGGGGGCACCTGCAATAATGTCAACATTAAAAATGTTTTATAAAAAAAGGAAAGAACCCTGGCCTGTTTTTCTCAGTAGACAGAGCATCGGCCTGTGGACTGCAGGGTCTCGGGTTCGATTCCCAGTCAGGAACATGTACCTGGGTTGCGAGTTTATTCCCTTCTCTCTCTCTCTCTCTTACTCCCCTCCTTTACTCTCCTCCACTCTCTCTTAAAAAAAAAATCAATGGAAAAAATATCCTCAGGTGAGGATTTAAAAAAAAAGAAAGACATGAACCTGAAGACTAGTATAACTGAAGCAAGACTCCAAGGTCTTTGAAAGTATAGTCTAGTCTGGATAGAGAAGTAAAACTGACTGTGTTTTGTATACAAAGAAATAAATGGCCTCAAATCCATAAAAAAAGAGACTGATTTGCTTAAAATTTAACTTAAAAGAAATCCAAGTGTATCAAACTGCTTTCTAAAAGTGTTTACATGACATCATGACATGCTCACCATATAATATTAAGTAAAAAAATAAAACAGGCAAAACGGAAGACTCGATGTCATCACAGCTTGTGTGTGTGCATGTCTGTGCACCTGTGTCTGTGTGCACATGTGCATGTAGAGGGTGTGTGTGCACCTAATGCACACATGACTTGGAAGGAGTATACAGAATCGCTAAGAAAGCTTTGGAGTTAGTCAATGCCGGGTTCAAGTTATTATGGATCCAAGCTTCTCAGCCTGTGGTTTGTATTTGCTATAAGATGTGGCTGGCAACCCCATCTCTGGCTCATGTGGAAATTAAATGAGATAATGTCTGGCAAGCACTGAGCATGTTGCCTGGCTCAAACTAAGTACTTACCAAATGGGAGTTATGATTGTAATTAATACAGAACAAGACAGGAAGAAAATGCACAGAACATTAACAGCAGGTCATCCCTGGGTGGTATGTCAGAAGCGATTTTTACTTTCTTTTTTGTATGATGCACAATCATTCAAAGAACAAATGCCATGATAAGATTAAAAACTATAAAGCAAACTTTATGAAGTAAAATGTTAATTGTAGTTTTTTTTCTGGTTGGTAAAATGTGAGTGATTTTTATTTTCTCCTAATACTTTTAATATTTCTTAAATTTTCCGCAAGTCATTAGTTATAACCATTTTTAAATATAAAAAATACTAGAGGCATGGCACACGAAATCCATGCATGGGTAGGGACCCTAGGCCTGGCCTGCAATCAGGGACATCTTACCCGGCTACCAGCAGCTGGCCCTGCCCCCTACCTCCCTCATCTGCTGCCACCCACCCCGGTTCCCAGTTCGCCATGAGGCGATTGGAGCCTGCCAGCCAGGGGGAGGGAACAAGAAGTTGGCCAGCAGCCCCCCTCCCCACCCCCACCGGATTGAGTGATCGGGGCCTGTGGGCTGGGGGCAGCTCCTAAATTGAGCATCTGCCCCCTGGTGGTCACTGTGAATCATAGTGACTGGTCATTCTGCCGTCCAGTCCATTTGCATATTACACAGTTTTATATACATAGACTAGAGGCCCGATGCACAAAATTTGTGCAAGAGTAGGCCTTCCTTCCCCTGGCTGCCAGCACCGGCTTCCCTCTGGCACCCAGGACCCAGACTTCCCTCCGGACTCTGGCAGGCATCTGGGACCTGAGCTTCCCTCCAGCTGCTGGCAGGCACCCGGAACCCGGGCTTCCCTCACAGCCCCGCTTTGTCCAGAAAGACATCTGGTTTAATTAGCATATTACACTTTTATTACTATAGATGGCCATCCATTTTGGACACTTTGGAAAAATAAAGAAAAACCCTGAAAAGAAAGTCAAAATCACATATGGTGTCATAATTTTTCTGTTTTTATACTTTTTGTTTAAATTTGTGAAGTAGAGATTCACATCTCAATGACTAGTCCCCTGGGAATTGTACAGTGCAGTAACAGACAGCCCTTATCACTGGTCCTGAAATAGCACCCCCACTTCTCATCCTGCTCCCCAGAAGTGGTCACTGATGGGCTTGATATGAATGCTTCCAGTGTATGTATAACATCCAGATATCTCTATCATAAAAGGCCTGTGGTTGTGACGCCATAACGGCGGAACGACCAAACAACTGGTCACCAGGAGGTGTATGGAGCACCTCTCGTGGGCCAGGAATTGTGGCTTATGTGGAGAGGTGGGGCTCATAGGGGACTAGTGGGGCTGGCATGGTAGAGGCGGGGCCCACGGTTCATGTAGCAGAGGTGGGGCCCACGTCTCATGCAGGGCGGGTCTGGGGTCCTGCTGGCACGGCGGGTCTGGGTCTCATGCGATTTCGTGCGCTGGGACTCTAGTATATTCATATGTATACATGCTCAGATGATTAGGCAAAAATGTCCATGTAAGAAATTTCAAGAAAGATGTTAGAGGCCCCCTGATGATACATGGATGAATGAGATACATTTCCTCCCCACAAGAACCTGAAAACCTGTCTCATTCAACAATCAAGTAAACCCACATAGTGAATGAATGAATGAATGAATGAATATTAAAAAAAAACAGAGTTTTCTCAGACTTGTTTTGATTAGATGCACTTAAGTCCTACTATGTGTTGGCTCTGTGCTCTCACTAAAGTCTGCTTTGATGGAATCCTCACCTGGAAGGCTCTAATTCCTTTCCATTCTGGCTGGAGTCTCTGGAGGCCTCTGGCTTCTGTTGAACAGGTTGAGGCCCAGTGGGCTGGACCTAAAGAGCAGGTGGATCCCAAATCAGCCCAGTGAGGGCTTTCTGTGTAACCTGACTCACCTGTGCTTTGGCCAGGATGCTGGTCAGATGCACCTATCTTTTCTACTCACTCTCAAATGAGGTCTTTATTACACTGGCACACTGCTTCACATGGCAGAAGCAGTGTTTAGTGGCCCTTGCTTGCGTGTTTCATGGGGAGGGTGGTGATGAGCAGGGTCTGACTTCAGTATATACACAGTGCTTTGCATGTGACCACATGGTTGGCACCTGAATGTCCTGAAAGAGTATTTCTATGCTAAAACTCCTGTTCAATTGGGAGGATGAGCCCACACTATGACAAGCAACCCTAGGTAAAAAAAAAAAACCAGGAGGCTGCCGGAGGAGTTGCCTGAAGCTCTCCCACCAATGGAGCAGGGGGCAGGGCCTGGCCTGGCCCTGGGGTGGGCCCTGTAAGTGCCACACACAGGCTTCTGGCCACCCAGGGGGTGACTCTAAAGTGTCTCTGAGGTCCCTAGACATCAATAGCAACAGGATCAGCAGGATCATCAAAAAGCAAATTATAGCCCAAGGTGGCTTTAAATGCCTGTGGGATCAGCCCTTTACTTTGCAAGGGCACGGCCACCTGTCTTGTCTCTGGTCAGGACTGCTGCAATAGCATTCTTACCAGGCGTTCCAACCAGATCCATCTCCTGTCCCACGCGCCCTGAATTTTCTACCTTTTCTCCCAAACAGCACTGGACTCAGACCACCTACCTGTTTGCTGGAAGGGGATCTGCATCTCTCAGACTATCCCAGAGACTCAGCCCCAGCGTCTGGGCCCTGCACTGCAACTGGGCTCCCAGAAGGCAATAGGCCCTTCCCACAATTCCCCGCCCCCTCCCCAGACTCTGCTTCAGCCAAAGGGATCCCTTCCCTTCCCCTCTGATGTACTGGGGCTTCTCCTCTGCTAGCCCAACTCTGGCATTTCACCTGCACGGCAGAGCCTTTCTCTCTCTCTCTACCTGGACAAATCCCTTTTATCCACTGAAATTTAGTCCCAATTCCACTGCCTGGTGAAGCCTCCTTGGACTCTTGCCATTGAAAGTGCTGGGTTCCTTTCTACGTATTTTTTCTGTGTATCTTTTGGAGGTTTTTGGTTTTTGGTTACCATGGTTTTTGGTTTATGTATATATCATTCTAAACCTATAGCATCTTCTTCCACATAATGTGGGGGATAGAATCTCAGGACCAGGAGTCACAGGCCTGGTGATAACCCTTGAAGTTCCTTTAGCTAACTATCTGCCCTAGAACATGCCTTCTCTTCTTTCCAACTCTCAGTTTTCTCATCTGTAAACGGGGATAATAAAAACCATCATGTGGGGTATGTGGCTTATTAAGAATGCAGACTGAGTGACCAGAAAGTAGCTGGCATAGCAACTGCTCAGTAAATGTCAGTTGGGTGCATTAAAGGAATTTTCTTTTTTTTAAATATATTTTATTGATTTTTTTACAGAGAGGAAGGGAGAGAGATAGAGAGTTAGAAACATCAATGAGAGAGAAACATCGATCAGCTGCCTCCTGCACACCTCCTACTGGGGATGTGTCCACAACCAAGGTACATGCCCTTGACCAGAATCAAACCTGGGACCCTTCAGTCCGCAGGCCGACGCTCTATCCACTGAGCCAAACCGGTTACGGCTAAAGGAATTGTCATGGTTCACTCGCTTGCTGGAACTTTGGCTGTGAGGGGAGAAAGATGAGATTAGAGAACTAAGTCAGGTCCTGGTGATGAAGGGGCCCCTGAGCCAAGAGAAAGTCTAGGCTCACCCAGAGGACTTGAGTAGTCATCGAAGGGTTTCAGCAGGGAAGGATTGATGTGATGTAGATCTTAAAAACTTCTCTGGCTCCCATGGAAAGGATGGTGTAGACATCTGGTAAACTAAAGTCAGAAAAATCCAGTTAGGAGTCTGTGGCACTCACCTGGACAAGGGCGAATGAGTGGCTGAGGTGGGGGCCCTGGGTGACCATGAAACAGTGCCTCTATCTAGAACAGTGGTTCTCAACCTGTGGGTCGCGACCCCTTTGGGGGTGGAACGACCCTTTCACAGGGGTTGCCTAAGACCATCGGAAAACACATATATAATTACATATTGTTTACAGTAGCAAAATTACAGTTATGAAGTAGCAACGAAAATAATTTTATGGTTGGGGGTCACCACAACATGAGGAACTGTATTAAAGGGTCTCGGCATTAGGAAGGTTGAGAACCACTGATCTAGAAGTTAGTCATAAGTGTGCCAAGGTGAATGAGAGCCAGCCCCTGACTTCAGGGAGCTCGTGGTCTACTTAGGGAGATAGATAAGAAAACTACAAAAGAATAGTAAGTGGAAAATATGGAGAAAAGAAATCAGTAACACTTGGAAGCAAAGAGAAAGCTCCATCTGCATGTGATGGGGGAGGGGAAGCTGTTTGGACAAGGTTTTAGGGAGTGCACGATCAGTGAGGGCCCTATCTTTTCCAAAGGATCCTTTATGCTGTCTTCAGGTTGACCTACATATAAATGTCTAGAGATTCTCCCTAGCTGGTTTGGCTCAATGGATAGAACTTCAGCCTGCAGACTGAAGGGTCCCATGTTCGATTCCCTGTCAGGGCACATGCCCGGTTGCGAGCTCTATCCCCAGTAGGTGGTGTGCAGTAGGTAGCTGATCAATGAGTCCCTCTCATCATTGATGTTTCTATCTCTCTCTCCCTCTCCCTTCCTCTCTGAAATCAATAAGAAATATATTTAATAAATAAATAACTAAATGTCTAGATATTCTAATATGGTCCCTTGTCTATAAGAGAGCAATTCCCACCACATATAATGGACATAAAAGGAGACTATGAGGATAAGATGCACTGAGTTTTTGAAAACCTCTAAATTTCATTTTCAACACTATATTTTGAACCTTTATCTTCCTTTTGTGCTGTGATATCAGTGTTTTGGACTTTTTAAAAAAAGTTTCTCTATTGATTAAGATATTACATATGTGTCCTTATCCCACCATAACCCCCCCAACCTCCCCAAGTCATGCCCTCACCCCCCTGTTGTCTGTGTCCATAGTGTTTTGGACTTTGGAGGGCAGTTGTTTGAAGAGGGACAATCACTCGCTCTTTTGTTTGATCTATCTATCATCTATCTATCTATCTATCTATCTATCTATTTTTAAAGATTCCAGAGAGGGGAAAATTAGAGGAAAACAGGAGCTCTAAAATGAATTGGAAATTAATGTTGTTCCATTAATATTTCAAAAAAATACCTTGGGGAGATAATTACATACCAGGGGAGCAAATTGGTGGTGTATGCCATAGGTCTGCCAGAAAGAAAATGTTTCAAAGTGGGTTGTGTCACCAAAAATTATTTAGTCTAGACAATTATGACCTAAAACAATGTTTACATTTGGAGGACTAGTTTCTACTTGGGTTGGGCATTAAGTGATACAGTGCAGGAGTCGTGCTAAATTGAAACGTGATCTGAAAGCCTCAGACAAGAAGGCAGTGATTAGTTGTGGAAGGCAAGAAATGCACAACTAACTTCTGGGTCCTAGCTACCTTGGGCTGCACCAGAAAGGGGTGGAGAGGCCAGGGAGGAAGCCAGGGATGCCCACAGGACCAATGAAAGCCAACTCTATCATAGAATTTTATGAGCACTTCCCAGGATTTTGTTTGATCTCACTGGAGAATAGGCAGGGCAAGTGCCCTGGTTTGTCCCTGTTTATAGCTGTGGAAACCAAGATTCAGGGGACTCATCCCAATACAGAATGAGGGTAGAAAGGGGCCACAAGTCAGGCCATCTCTTCTGATCCTCAATCCTGTGTTCTGGCTGCCCTGACTCTCAAAAACTTCCGATGCTGACAGCTCATAGTAAGAACCTTGGCAATGAAGGCACAGTGTAAATGGGGCTGGTTCACTGATGGGCATAAACTGATTGCACAGAAACGACTTGACTTTCTGCTGCCAGGGCAGTGGGCACGGTGCTGCTGCTGCTGAGGCCCCGCAGGGCAGCTGTTTTGAGCTCAGGCCCACAGCTGCCAGGGCTTTATATGACCTGCCAGGCAGGGGGAACTCGCAAAAAGAGACCACAGAGAGAAGGTCCTCACATTAGACAGGAAGCAGAGCCACCGGGAGTGTTGAACTAATGAAATCCTGGTAGAGAAATACTGTTCTGTGAGGGAGTATGTGCATAAGGCAACACTTAGGACCTCCTGTGGTGAGAATAAAAGGATGCAAAGCAAGAAGCAAGCACCAGGTTCAGATCAGGAGTCACAGGAGAGCAGGGTGAGGCATGCAGACCAGAGACAAATCTCTTCCCACTGCCACGGTGATACAGGAGCCCAGCGGTCCATTAGGGGAGAACTGGAAACTGTAGCAGACCCACTTTCAAAGATTTCCTCAACTGACCTGGGAATAAAGTGGAAATTTCTTAGAAGGATTCACAGTTCCCTGTGGGGTCCCATGTCTCAATATACAACACACCTCACATGCAGACCCACACACAGCCCACACACAGTCTCTCCAGCCAACCAGCACATTTACTGCTTTACTTCCATCGAGATACATACTCTCTCTTGCTTCTAGGCCTTGAACCCTGCTGTTCTTTGTACCAGCTTCATTTCCTCCTTCCTATCCCAATGGCTCCACTCCTCCTATTCCTTTGGGTATCAGCCTAAAGGTCACTTCTGCCAGGAACTGTCTCTCCACCCCCTCCACCCTCACCAGGTTTGCCTGCCACGATCTCCCGTATCAGTCTGTACTTCCTCAAGCCTCCCTGTAATTGCTTGATTCATATTCCGTCCTCACCAGCTGGCAATTACTTGCTCGAAGCAGGGACTGCTAGTGTGCTCACTATGGTAACCCCAAGGCAAGCTCTGTAGTATTTGTTGAATGATGGGATAGATTAATTCTTTAATTAACTTAGCTGGTGGTAAAATCTAGTAAACAAAAACCATTTCTCCTTTATAGCTGTCAAGTTCAGTTGGTCTCAGCTCCACAAAGGTCCAGCTGGACAAGCCCTCACCTCTCCCCAACGTTACATAAACACCTGAACAGAGTCTATTACAGTCAAGATTCTGCTGGAAAAGTGAGAAAGAGTCCTGTTTACACAATTCAGTCTTAAGAGGGCTGATTTCTGTCTGGGTGTGACCCAAGTTATGGAGGGCTTTAAATTATTGGGGAAGACATTATCTCTGGAAACTAAAATCCAATCCCTGTCCCTTGGTTCTTGCCAAATATCTCCCACAACCCACATTAAGTGGATTACTCTGTCCTTAATCACACACTAAATGCCTGCATCTGTGGTTGGCATCAGCTGGCTGGGAGGCAGCTGTGCTCGCCATGTACACATCCTGCTATTATGGCAGGAGAAATATTCTGTAAAAAGCTCCAAGCAGTGACTGAGAGTGAGATCATTCATTCATTCATTTAGTCATTTAGTCATTCAACACTAGTTAAGGGTCAATTACATTCTAGGTATTAAACAGAGATAAATAAACACATTCCTTTTCTCTGCAGGAGCTCTCTAGGGGAAAATAAAGTGTTTGGAGAAGTAAAAACTCCTTTTAATTGTTTAGTCTTTGCTTCTCAAACATTAATGTGCACTTGAAATCACCTAGGGATTATGTGAAAATGAGACTCTGATTCAGTAACTCTTGGGGAGCCTGAGATTCTGCATTTATAAGAAGCCCCTGGAGGAGCCTACACCACTGGTCGGGGGACCACACTTTGAGCAGAAAGCATCACCGTATGGTC
The DNA here is from genome assembly GCF_028538775.1 of Myotis yumanensis. Lineage (NCBI taxonomy): Eukaryota > Metazoa > Chordata > Mammalia > Chiroptera > Vespertilionidae > Myotis > Myotis yumanensis. The sequence goes on along the minus strand of NW_027223752.1, from coordinate 233,289,824 downwards.
TGTATAGAGAGGCAATAATTATATCATTACGTTCTTTGATTCTCACAAGAATGCTAAGAGTAGATAGAGGAGGTTCTTTATGACCCTTTCATAGATAAAAACATCGAGTCTAGGAGAAATCAGCTACTTTTCCCAATAAAATCAGATGTTAAGATCAGGATTCATTTATTCATGGCCAGGACCCCAAATCCCCAACATAACCATCTATATTCCCTATCCTTAGCTGCTGAAGACAGCCACAATGCTCTTCCTCCTTTGGACACAGACTTGGCATATCCAGGTGGCCTCCCAACCCCCAAGTGGCACACTGGCAGCCATAGCCCTCTCTTCTGTGATTGGTCTCAGCTGACCTTTATGGGTTTGGCAACTCCCAGGACAAGAAAAGACAACCATAGGGAGCAGAATAAAAAGGCATGTATGGATTTTCCTGAAGAACCTATCAGCTCAGGGTGTCAGAAAGGTCTCTGTGCACCTGTCATCTTGTCCACATTTTTGTGGTGTCCCGACTCAAGTTACCCACCGATGACAAGCCACACTCTTAAAGGGAGTGGAAGAGAACGACATTTGATGGGCACCTACCATGTGTAGGACACCTGGCAGGTGTTTTCCCTGAGCTCTCTCTCATTCCACACGTGCAGTGTTGATGAAGGTCTTCGCTCATGCAAGCATTCATTCACTCAACACTAGTTAAGAACCACCTATGTTCTAGGTGCTGAATAGAGATAAAAATAAATGACACATTTCCTCCTCTCAAGGGACAACCTGCCAAAATTACCCAGCTAGGAAGTGTTGCAGCAGGAGCAGGAAACCACTCTTTCCCCAGCCTAAACTCATCACTTTTTCCAACCCCAATAAAGTCTTGAGACCAACAGCCCTCATCGTTTGGGGAACCTGTTAATATCACAGAGATTATGATTCCATAGATCTGCAAGATGGTCCATCATCTGCATTATCATAATCACGTCAAGGAATTCTGACTCAAGCAACCTTCAGATCATACTCTTCAGGCCAACTGCACAAGTTGGACAGGAGCACCACCCTGCTTCCCTGGGAAGCTGCTTGGGACAGAGACAGCAGACATCCTCCCACCTCAGACAGACTGAGTTGGTTGGGAAGAAGAGTGCAATTATTGCATCCAACCAAATTTGGAAGCAATAGAACAAGTGTTACGTCTGAGGCCAGGAATGCAGCCATGCTAGAATGTTGCAGGGCCAGCAGGGTGTGTGCAGGTAGGGCAGCTCACAAGTACCACCCCCACACCCCAAACATAACAGCATGTTATTATGCTTGGTGCTCTTCCGTGCAGGTGTCCTGCCATGTGATTATTGTGTTGTGGTTCTCAGCTCCACAATCTTAAGGGGCGGGTCACTTGAATCCTTAGGTAGGCAGATTTCCTAATAGCTTGAGTCAGTACTGTCACCTTCCAGGCTGTGTGTGTTTTCTACTTTAATTGTTAAATTCTAGGAGAGAGAGAATCTCATTGGCCCCAGTGAAGTTGGATACCCACTCCTGGTTCAATCAGGTGTGGCCTGGTGGTCAGGGTCACTAAATGGAAACATGGCCAGTTAGAATCCACTGTATGTCAAAGGCAGTTCCCATCCCAAGCAAGAAAGCAACCATACCAAGGTTTAACACAATGATAATTCCTGAAGATCTGAATCTTTCCTGGACTTCTAATCCATTTCCAACTTCAACTGGTGCTCTGTCCTTTCTAAGGCCTACCTATCAATCCCTCAGAGCTGAGCTGCTGTGGTATGCAGAGCTCATAGCTGTGCCATGTTCACAGAGATGCACCAAGAGCACCGACCTTAGTCCTTCACAATGCACACACTAGCACATCCCCTTCCTCTGATACCTCACTCTCTCTATCCCTGGAGGTCAGCTCTCGCTCAATTCTAGAGATGGGTAGAAAATGGGCTATGGTCCACCCCCAGCAAAATGCTATTCCACTGCCATTTTCCAGAAATTATGTAAGTAAAACTTTATGCAATATTATTATAATGCAAAGTTCTGTGCTATATAATCCCTGCTCCCAAGGGACCATCAGGAGTAAATTAGGAAAGAAAAACAAAGAAGAAAGAAAGAAAGGAAGAAAGAAAGAAAGGAAGAGAGAGAGAGAGAAAGAGAGAAAGACAGAAAGACAGAAAGACAGAAAGAGAGAAAGGACAGGTAACAACATAATAAAATAGTTCCCAGTGTTTTCAGTGGCCCAATTCAGAAAGCAGCGGATGGACTTCAGGTAAGGAGAGCATCAGTAAAGTATTTCCATGTTAAGGTGATACTTCCCTAAATTGTGTTTTAGAGAAGGAATAGAGGTTAACCAGAAGGAAGGATGGAAGAGAGGACCAGACAAGAGGAATGGCATGGGAAAGGGCTCAGAGGCATTCTGCAATACAGCAAAGGAGGTGAACAGGAGCGAGACCGTGTAAGGCTGAGTCAATCAGGCTGAAATCCCGTAAGTGTGGAGGCGGGGATGGGAGTGGGAGACAGGAAGGCAGAGAGGCCAGCAGGTAGGTGATTACAGAGATCCAGACAAGAGATGAAATAGATACGCTGCAAGGTACAATTTAAGCTAAGACCTAAACAACCAGAAAGAAGCAACCTCAGAAAGATCAAGAGAATATTCCAGAAAGAGAAACAAACCACGTAAAGTCCCAAGGAGGAAACATGCACGACTTTTCATAGGAACAGAAAGTAGGCTAGTGAAGGAAGTAAAAGCAGAGATGTCTTCGTGAAGAAGCCCTGGAAACCTGGGAAAGATGTTTGGATTTTCTTCACAAGTCCTTGGGGAATTTTAAATGAGCAATTTACATGATCGCATTAACATTTATTGTGAAAGCTTTTCCTCCTTGTGCAGGACTCAAGGGGGTATGAGTTGGGGGGCCCATGGAAGATGGAAGCTGAGATAGTGATGTATTCTAGGCAAGAGTGAGGCTGGCCTGGGATTAGGATTGTGGCCAGGGGGAGAGTGACTTGGGCAGATTGGGAAGAAGTTTTGGAGGTAGAACTGACAGGGATGCCCAATGTTTTAGATGAGGGGTGGTGAGGGAAGGAGAAAAACCTTTTCTCATTGCCAAGAGGACATGAGTGTATAATAGTTACATTTACTGAGATGGGAAGTCTGGCAAATACATGAGGTTATATTTTCAGGGGGGGATGGAGGCAATATGGAAATCAAGAGTTCTTTTCAACTGCATTGTGCTTGAGGTGCAGTTTAGATATGTAAGTGAAGATGTCAGGTAGCAGGTGATTATATAATTTTCCTTTTGTGGCTAGAGACACAAACATGGGTGTTATTAGCATATAGATGGCATTTGAAGACATGGGACTCTAGGTGATTATCTAGAGTGAGACAGAGAAGAAAAGGAGATTCAGGACCAAATCTTGGGGCCCGCCAACATTTTAAGATAGAGAGGAAGAAGAGAAAATTGAGGAGCAATAGGATGTGGGTGGGAGAAAAGAGAGTAAGCAGTTTCAGGGACCCAAAGCAGGGTTGGAAGTGGGGGTTGGGATGTATCTTAAGAAGGAAAAAGTGGCCAACTATCTGATTTTTCAGGGAGGGCAGGTAAAATGAGGACCGAGAAATAACCACTCCCAGCCCCTAGGACCACAACCGGCACATAGTAGATTCTAAATAAGTATAAGTGGAATTAATTAACTAAAAAATATAGTCCAGGGATAACAAAAACTGAAGATTTTTGGCACTCCTCCTCTTTCTTCCTCTGTGACAGGCATTAATAATCAATCACTGCTTTTTTTTCTTTCTTTCTTTTTTCCCCAGGTTCAGCCTTGGGTGTTCTTCAGTTCTAGGCAGGCACTGTCAAGTAATTGAAATTGTCATGCAAATAAGTCTATTTGCCACTCCTGGTATAGACTGAAGAGTCAGTACAGGACTTGATACCACAGCTACTGAAAAATGCAGCTTCAGAAGGAACCACACACTGTCCATAAAGGGCACAGCAGAAGGAATTCCTGCTTATATGGGACTGAACCAGGTGAGCCCTAAGGCCTATGGAGGAGTCCATGGTTCCCATGGCAGTTCTTCCCATATCTCAAGCATCCCTCTGCTCAAAGCACAAAGAGGAAAAGCCAACCCAGCCTAGGTTAATATGGGTAAACTAAATCTTTCTTCTTCTATGCATTTCGTTCCCCTCTTATCTTTACTGGCCTCCTGAAATGCCTTATCTGCAAAAGCATGATTCTGTTCTAAGTCTCTGTCAATGAACACAATTATCATTTCTGCTTCTTCCACGAGGTAAAAAATGAATCATGAGATTCAAGACATTCATTTAACTTATCCACCCAGCCATAGGCAGACTAACTTCATCTCCAAATGATGCACTCCCCCACATAAAATAAAGGCAGACAGTTTTATTCTTCAATCCGATGCACTTAGCATTCCTGAGAGACATCTGCTGCAGACAAATCTTGGGTCTTTGGAGTCTTAATACTTTAAAAGTTATTTGCCTCCACCACCTGCAGGCTTGTGCATGCATTTGTGGACTTTTCCACCCAATGCCGAGGTGCGAGCTAATAAGCAGTTGTTGGTTGATATGTGCATTGTAGCTCTTCTATGAAAACTCCTACATCTGCAGCAGAAAGAGCAGAGAGTTAACCACCAGGAGCCTCCCAGAAGCCACCATCTCCTCTCATCTTTATTAATCGATTCAACAAACATGGACTGTCAGCCAGATTTTAAGCTATTTTCTACAATAGAATCTAGAGGTCTAGCAAGTAAAAAGATATAGTCTCTTTTCCCACCTGGGGCTTATGAATGGGCTTCAGAAGGTCTATGTGTCCTCTGCAATGATCAAGAAAATTATCTGTGTATGTGGACATATGTGTATATATCTCCAGAGAATGGTCTATATACAGTGATGGCGAACCTATGACACGAGTGTCAGAGGTGACACGTGAACTCATTTTTTTGGTTGATTTTTCTTTGTTAAATGGCATTTAAATATATAAAATAAGTATAAAAAATATAAGTCTTTGTTTTACTATGGTTGCAAATATCAAAAAATTTCTATATGTGACATGGCACCAGAGTTAAGTTAGGGTTTTTCAAAATGCTGACACGCCGAGCTCAAAAGGTTCGCCATTATTGGTCTATAAACTATAATTTTCACTGAATTAGAATTCAAAAAGTGTAGGGATCAATGGGAATGTAAAGGCAACTTTGACATCTCCCTCTTCTGCCTCCCCAGTAACATACAAAGCAAATGCCAAGGTTTGTCAGTTTTTTCTCCTCAACTGCTTTACTTCTAACCCCTTTTCTCCATGCCGCCCTTCTTTTTGAAAATAGCCTCTTCATAGCATAGTCCCCTGAGGTATCCTCTCCCTTCTGCAATCTGTTTTCCAGGCAAAAGCCAGCACATATTTGTGGATCTCTAATCTGATCATTTCAATTCCACGTTTAAATCATTTTAATGACTTCACAGAGCATGGATGGAAAGCAATAAGTTGTCACATGATCACAAGCAATTACAACAACATCGCCCTCTACCATTCTCTTTCCCCTGTGAGCTCCAACCTCATCCTTCCACCTCTTCACATTCTTCATCCACTCTCCTGCCACTGGAATTGTGTGCATTCTGCAGTCTCCACCAGAAAGGCATCTCTCTCCTTTCTCCAAATTGTATTGTAATCATTGCTTCTCCTGTCAACATCCCCTGACCTCCCTTACAAGATCAACCACCCTATTGTGAAGGTTCATAGCTCCATGAATGTCTTCATAGCCTTTGTCCAAGCTGGAATTATGCTGGATTTGATGACCCATTCATAAATAGCTCTTCCTCAGCAAACTGGGCTATTGGTCATTGTATCCCCCATGCTTCACAGAATGCTGGGCACAGGAAGGCAAGGACTGGATTAATATCCAGTGAATGAACAAATGAATGATCAAGTGAGTAAATAAATAAGCAATATGGTAGATGCCATAATTTTTTTAAAAATCACTAAGTACTGCTGGGGCACAAAGGTGGGAATATCTCCTCAGTAGGTCGGGGGCAGGGACTGTGTCTCATTCATCTTCAGTGTCTAATCCAGGCTCATCACATAGGATACATGAGCCATGTGCATTGACAGAACCTGTGAAAAGAATCTGACTCTGCCTGGGAGAGGGATGGGGGCTTCCAGGGGAGTTAACAGTTGACATCAGTCATAAAGGGAAACTGAAAGTATCAGATCTCAGGGGAAAGCAGGAGGCAAAGGGCATTTTCAACAGAAGAGGCCTGAAGCCACACACAAAAAAAGGAACAAAAATTCTGAGAAGAAAAAGGAGGGTAAGTCCTGATCTTCCTTCTGGGAAGGAGGGCCTTGTTGCCCCAGCTACTGTGTGTGTGGAGGACTGACACCTCCAGCTGTCAGCTCCTTAGGGATGGCCTCTGTTGCAGAGAGGTCACCTGTTCTAGGAACAGCCCACTCCCAGGTGTGGCTGAGACAAAAGTGCAAGTCCTAGACATTGTGGATCATCCAGGAACAATAGTGCTGGAAGCCAGACCCACACTGGCCACCAGCACCACCAGTAGGGTTGATGGATGCCACCAACAGCCCTGTGTCACCACAACTTAACTGCCCCTCAGCCCTCCTCCCCACTGGTATTGATCTCACCTGAGCACTAAACTGTGTGAGAGGCTAGGTGGGGGAGGCTTCCAAAGTGGGGTTATACTGGGGAACCAATTAGAAAGTGAGTTTGGGGCTAGAGCATGAGGCCCTCCAATGCTGTGCTAAGAGGTGCCCAGGTTTCCCCCAGGCAAGGAGGAACCAGAGAGGCCTTTGAAGCAGAGGGTGCTGGGGATAGACTAGGTCTATATTGGAAAGACCGCGCCCCCCCCCCCCCAACTGCTGTGTAGGGACTATATTAGAACTAAGCAAGGAGACCTCCTGGGAGTATATTGTATCAGCCTAGGAAGGAGAAAGGTGAGGTTCAAGCTTCAGAAGTGGTGAGTAATAGTGAGGAAGATTAGTGGTGAGAAGGAAAAGTCAATGGGCCTTCATGACATGTTGTCTATGGGGCAGAGTAAGTAATAAATGAACAATGACAGTGAGGGAGAGTAAGTCCCAGGTGTGGTGGGGAAACACTGCTAACTTTGGTTAAAAATAACATCAAGAGTTAACAAAACTGTATTATACACTTAAACATTTGTTAAGAGGAAGGCTCTTTTGTGAAGTGTACTTATCCTAAAAAGTAATAAAAAAAAAAAAGAGTAGTAGGAAATGCTTTGAAGTGGATGACTATTTATGGCATAGATTATGGTTATGGTTTCATGGTTGTATACTTATGTCTACACTCATCCAGTTGTGTACACCAAGTATGTACAGCTTTTCATATGTCAAATGTACCTCAATAAAGTAATATATATATATATATATATATATATATATATATATATATATCAATCTGGAAGAGAACTTCTTTCTTCCAAGGCCCTTTCCAAGGCACCCTACCTACAAAAGAATGAAAATGGTAGCTGGGATGATCCAACCGCTTTAACATACTTAATAAACCAGGAAAGTTTCATATGAAAAGAACCGTCATCAAAGGTTTTGTTCATTTGTTAGGATCTTGAGGCTTTTTGCTTGATATAATCAGATATAAAATTGCTAGAGAACATTCTCATGTCAAACAGACAGATCCTCATAGATGAGAAGGATCAAGGGTATGAATCTGCGAAATGTAAGGCCAATCAATGCTGAGCGAAGAACTTGGCAGGAATATTATTCATTCAATAAATATAGGAAGTCCCCCCAAAAGATCTATGCACATTTTAATAACTGATAGCTCAATTGATGTTTCTTTCTTTTCAGATTTAACCCATTGAAATTTATAATTATTCAAATTCTGTATACATTTTTTATGATACAGTGTATTTATTAAGCATTTTCTACATGCTAAACACTATGTTAGGGACTGGAAATAGAGTGATGAGGAAAGCCCCATGGACTCCATGCTAGAAAGCAAGCACATAGCTGGGGAGATTAAATATAAAGAAAGTATGGTTTGCTGGTTTTAGCATGGCCTGGCACATCAGTTTAGTTCAAATCCCTCCTATTAGGCATCTGCAGCTGTGGATTTTGAACTGTAATTGCTGTTTGTGGTTCTTTTCTCTATCTACAAGAGAAGATAAATATACCAATCCTTATCTGAACCCTTCCTAATGGTGTGACCTTGAGCAAGTTGCACATCTAGCCAATGTGGACAATTACACCAGCCACCCAGGGTGCACTTGAAGATGCATTCAAGCTCTGTGTGCTATAGCTATACCACTACAGGGACATGTCACATAAACATTTACCTTACCTGAATTCAACAAAACCAAAGGAAGATTATGAGGAGGAGAGGGAAATAATTTTAAGTTTGACCCGAACTGACTGCATAATGTGTAGGGCACAGAGAAAAATGAACTAGAGAGGACGATTTGTTCAAAAATTATCAAGATATTTAATGTGGTAGCAGCATGGCATTGAGCCAAATACGGGAACTTTCTGAGCACAAGGCCCCAGGATGCACATACCCATGAAGCGGGCCCAGGACAGGACTCTTCCATTCCTATCTGCTCAGTGACTCTTTGTGGGGAGCTGATATAGAGTTAAGCCTCAGACTGACCTGTGGGCAAAGTCATAAACAATTCCCAGCTTAGAGGGCACAGTCCTCTTAGCATAATTAGGCTTGACCTTATGACGCTCCCTAGATCTTACTGGGGAAGCTAATGGGCTGAGGGAAGTGCAACAAGAACAAAAACAAGTGAAACTCACAAGAACAAAAACAAGTGAAACTCACAAGAACAGTGTAAACAAGTGAAACTCACAAGAACAGTGTAAACAAGCGAAACTCACAAGAACTGTGTAACTATGGAAACCACTACCTTGTTTACCTCTCACTATAAAATAAAGGCTCAGCTTGCCTTGGGATCTTTTTCTGTGGCCTCAGCCAGGCACAGGGAAGATCCACGGAGAATAAGGAAAGCTAGAGAGTTCTGAATGCTGTCTCTGTGTAAAACATTCTTCGCCGACTCCGTCCACACCTTTGGGAACCCCTGGACCCCATGGGGCTGGACCCCAGCAACTCTTGGCTCCTACGTACTTCTAATCTGCTGAACATGTTGTTCTGCGATGAATCTGATTCCAGTGTAAAAATATACGTCTGTTTACCTGTGTTTTGTTTCCAGTGGTCACTAAGAAGAAGCAATCATTTGCCTACATAAAACCATATAGGCTGTCTTTCAATTTAAGGGATTTTCAAGGATGGATTTTACTCTGCTCTTCCCTTTACACATTGGCTTTCAGAAGCTTGCAGAATGTGAGTCTGTGGCTGTCATTTCTCCAGGGACTTCTAGGTGAGGGGCCCACCTTAAGTCAGAGTATAAACAACCTACTTTACCTACAGAACCTCATTCAACCCTCAGGCAACCCTGTTAGGTAAATACTACCACCCTGTTTCCTAGATTTGGAGGAAGGGGAGACTCAGCACAGGGGAGCAATTTGCTCAAGTTACCTAGCAAATAAATGTCAAATCTGGGACTCAAATATGGGTCTTTGGACCCCAAGTGCCACGCTCTTTTGATGATGTCTTAGTAAATGTTTGCTATCTTCCAACTCTCTGCTTGTCTGCAAATCTTGCTCCAACTCTTTAAAATGAAGACTTGTGTGGCAGACAGGAAATGTGCTTTTTTGAATTATGATAATGGAGAATGGTTCATCAATTCACTTCAGCATAGAAGGTGAGAGGCAGAGCCACAGGGAGCCTGGGAGTCTGACTGGTGCTTCGAGGGCCCTGATGGTGGATGGTGGAAACTCGGGATGACATCATTAATACCCACCCACCCAAATGTGAGCCCCTATGGAGAGAATCTTATAAGGGGGGAAATACCAAAAGTCATTTAGAATGAGTGATCAATGTAACTAATGTTACTGACAATGAAAATCTCAGTTGCTGAAAGACAAAAGAGTTAGTGGTGAGCTTGATGTGAAACTACGTGCTGTCTGCTGTTGCTCAAATACTTAACAAAGAGAAGCACTTTCTTGCTCAATACACACAAACTTTTGAGTTAAAAACACCATTTAAAAGGTAGGGAAAAAGCATACTCTGTTATATTTCCAGTGTAGTCATGTTTGCATGTGTGCACGCTCTTGGAGTTTATTGTCTTAGCATTAAGGTCTTTCATTGCCCAACCCCAGGTTCCCCACTGTGATCACCCACCAAGGTTCTTTCACTAACAATCCAAATCCTACCAGTCACTTCAGAAGCAGCTTCACCTAGACGTGAAGCATACCCAACCCCTACCTAAGAAATGCAAGCCATACAAGGGCAGGACCTGTTTGCAAAACAAACACAATTTCAGTCCAGAATGCCCCCTTCCACCTCACCATCTGGCCTGCATGCCATCTCCACACTGAGTTAATCCCTTCCTTCTCTGAGTGTGGTCAGCACTTACTTCATGCATCTATGACAGGGCTCAGCATGCTACAGTACATTACATATCTTACCATTCCCCTCAAAAGCTCAGAAAATATTGATACATGATTGAATGGGTACATGGGAGTATCTTTCCCACTAAACCATGAAATACGTGAGAGTAGTATCCTCAGACTGCTCATCTTTGCACCTCTCACTGTCCTTGGCATAGTGTTTTGAACAAAGTAGGTGCTCAGTAAATATTACATAGATATATTTGCATCCATCAGTATTGTCTTTAATGATCACAAATGTGTCACATTCTACATGACATTTGGTGCCTCTTGAAAACAGAGGCAGACTGATTATTTAATAACACAGAGATTTTACCAGACTGTTGTATTGAATTATTGAAAAATTAAAAATGGCATATGATATATAACTGATAGAGCAACAAACATGAAAGGTGAAAAAGAATCCTTTATCTGGCCCATGTAGGTAAAGTGAAGTCACTGGTCTTGACCCTACAAAATTAATGCTAATAATAATAGCTATTGCTTTTTAGTGATGTATCATGTGCCAGATACTTGCTCAGCCCTTTAGAATCATATCACATTAAATTTTCTTGCTACTCAAATGAGGAAAGAATTATTATTAGTATTGCCATTCCTTATCCCCTTATGGATGTTAAGCTTCAGAGAGGTACAATAATTTGCCTAAAGTTGCAGAGTCAGTAGGCTGCAGAGCTGGGTTCAAATTCAGCTGTTGTCCCACAAGCCCATGCTCTAAGCTAGTCTGCTCTGTAAGGTAAAATAAGGATATCAGGTGACACTCTTATTTGAAACATAGAAGGGGTCATTTATCAGATACACTTCAGTCTCCTCATTTTACAAAAATAAAGCTGAGATCCAGAGAAATGAAAGAATACAGGGTCTTAGAATCTCAAGATTGAAATACACTTTAAAATTCACCCAAACACCTTTATACCCAGCTTCTGACTTAACAGATTTTGAAATATTGGCCTTATTGAAATATGACACACAAACTACAAAATTCACCAATTTAAAGATACAATTTGATTGTTTTTAGAAAATTCACCAGACAGGAAGCATGCTCCAATGTCAATCTATAATCAAAGTTGTGTGCCAATCTATAAACAAATTTTAGGACATTTCTATCACCCCACCCCCCAAAAAAAATCCTGTACCCATTATCAGTGAGTCCACATCAGACCTCCAACCCCAGCCCTAGGCAACCACTAATTTGTCTCTATCGATTTTCCTACTGGGAACATTTAATAAAAATGGAGTCATAATATGTGGGTTAGGTGATTGACTCCTTTCACTTAGCTTAGTATCTGTTTCTGAATATCTTGAAGGCAGCAAATTAGTGGTAGCCACAAGAAATGGTGAAAGTGAGCATGTTTCCTCATGCAATCTTCATTAGCTCCATCCTATAAAGTACCCAAATAAACATGAAATCTAAATTATGAGTTGAATTGTGCTTCTTCTCCCAAAATGTATATGTTGTATTCTTAAAACCCAGCACCTTAGAAAATGAGTTTACTTAGAGATGGGTCATTACAGTGCTAACAAAATTATTAGAGCAGGCTCTAATCCAACATAACTGGTGTCCTTATAAGAAAGGGAAAGTTGAAAACAGACATGCACACCAGGAGAATGACATGGGAAGACTGGAGTAAGGATACACCAGCCAAGGAACTACTGGAAGCTCGAAGGACCTGGGAAAGATTCGCCCTCAGAGCTCTCAGAAGGGACCAACCCTGCCAACTTCTAGAGGTCAGACTTCTAGCCTCTAGAACTGTGAGATAATAAATTCTGTTGTTTAAACATCCAGTCTGTGCTATTTTGTTGTAGCAGCAATAGTAAACTAATACAGTATTTAAACACAGTTTCTACACATTTCCTCTCCCTGGCAAGTACGTTGCTACCGTTGTCTCTTCCCCACCAACATCTAAAAATCGCTATTTCTCTAAAATCATATCCATAATATTTTTATCCAATCCTGGTCTTCCAAAGATCCCTAGTATAGGCACTGGCACTGCTACCCAAACAAACATCCCAGCCAGAATTCCAGAAGTCATCATTGACTCCTCTTCTCCTTAGTGCCCCACCCAACCACACCCACCCATGCATACACACATGCCCACACACACACATAGCTCTAGGATAAGAGTTTCACAAGAGGATTCTAATATGCCTTTCGAGACAATGTCAGTACTGTTTAAAAATATTCCAGATCATTAAAACTTAAACTTGCAAATTTCTTCATGAAGTCAGCAAATTATTATCAGAACCTGAAAATAAATAAATAAATAAATAAATAAATAAAAGGAAGTTACAGAATCTCAGTATTGAATATCTATATAAACCCTGATTAAGATATTCAGCTACTTAATCCATGGCTGTTTAAAAAGAATAATATGTCATAACCAAATACAAATTAGCTCAGGAATGCTAGTCAGCTGCCTCTCAATTTACTGGCCTAGAATGTTATTATATAAGCACTAGAGGCCCAGTGCACAAAATTCGTGCACTCAGAGGAGTCCCTCAGCCCAGCCTGCACCCTCTCACAGTCCAGGACCACTTGGGGGATGTCTGCCGGCAAGCAGACATCCCCCTAGAGGTCCTTAGTGCTGCTGCAGAGGCAGGAGAGGCTCCCACCACTGCTGCTGTGCTCACCAGTCATGAGCCCGGCTTCTGTCTGAGTGGCACTCCCCCTGCGGGAGTGCACTGACCACCAGGGGCAGCTCCTGTATTGAGTGTCTGCCCCTGGTGGTCAGTGCGCATCATAGCAACCAGTTGTTCCGCCATCCAGTCGATTTGCATATTAGCCTTTTATTATATAGGATGTTATTATACAACCCAGTATGATTTGCCTGTGAAAATCCTGCATTCCTTGTTACTTAGTAGCCTAATATACTTTCAATATATATGTTTTTTCATGTGTTTTTTTTTCCCCAGGAATATTTATAAGTTTCTTGGCTCTGGACATCATGCTTTTCCCATTTTTAAATACACTAATAGTTTTGGAAAACTTTAATCTATTGAAATGTTTATCTACTAAAGCCTCTTGCCAATATTAATGCAGAAAAAACCCTCACTGCCAACATTTAATGGAGATGACCAGTTACATAATAATCAAAAACAACCTTTCTCACATCTGAATTTGAATTTAAAAGCCCCAAATCCACTTACTGGAGAAAAATTTCCTGGAATATTTTCTTTAGGTCTGAAATTAAACACAACTGAATGTCACTACTATCATTATCTATGGCTGTGTAACAAAATATCACTCAAATAAAACAAAAAAAAATGCATTATTGTCTTCCATAGTCCCGTGTGTTGACTGAGCTCAGCTGGTCGGTTCTCCTGTTGGATTTCTCATGTGGTTGCAGTTGGTCGACAGTTGACCTATACTGATCTAGAGTCTTGCCTGGATTGCAGGTCCAAAATGGCATGCTCACATGACTAGCAATGACGCAGGTTACTGGCAGGAAGACCCGTGGGGCTTGTTGACCAGGACATTATTTACAACTCAGATAGTCAACAATGTCAGAGAGGTAAGACCAGGAACTTTAACAGGCACAGTATCCAATGACTAGCTGGAGCAGCCCACTGTCAGCTCCTTTATATCCCCTACAGCATAAAGACATATCATTGAAAGCCCTAGAAACTCATGAAAAAAATTCTATGCCACTTAGCAATCTGGGTCTCAGTCATGTGTGGAGAGAGAGACCTCTGGAACACTGCTCCAACATCCTTGAAGGTTCTTAGAGCACTTGGCTTTGAATCTGGCAAGCCTAGGTTCCCAGCTGAGCAGATTTTACAACTTCATAAGCCCCCTCTTTAAAATGAAGACAGCATGGTACAATTTATGAAGTTGTGGTGAGATTTTTAAAAAGTTAATATGTGTGAAGTGCCTTGTAAAAGGTGGGGGGTTAATGAATTGTATTTATTATCACTGCCATTAATATCATTATTGCTTTTGCAGAGAAAAAGAAGGGCTATATTTGGAAAAAACAAATGATTTTCATATTTTAAACATCTATAGCTTATATTATTCCCCTTTTTATCTAACTATGGGTTCCATTTTCATATAAAAAGTCACATGAGACTATGCGATCTACATTCTCTCAATTAGTTTCTGATCTGAACATATTTCTATTTATATATGGTTAAAAAGAAAGTGTTAGAGAGAGAGTGTGTGTGTGTGTGTGTGTGTGTGTGTGTGTGTGTATCTGAGCACAAATGTAATATCACTGTCATACCAATATGTAAGACTGGTCATCTTTAGGTGATAATATTAGTCACACTTTTGTAATTTCCCCCACATTCTAAAGAATTACTCTTAAACTCAAAAGAAGCAAAGAATACGATGTGCTCCCATGTATGTCAGACTTCTTGTCAAGAAAATAGAAAATACATAAAATATAAAACTATTTTTCTGGCTGCCCTGATGAGCCTATAAATAATGGAAACTAGCATTTCTGTAGTTACAAAGGCCATTCAGTTATTTACCCTCATTTACAGTTGTCAAGACCTGCAATGTCCTGGGAATCTGGACAGACTCTGAAGATGCTTAGATAAAAGAGACCGTTATCCCTCTTTAAAAAAATCCCCACTTCTCCCTAAGCTTCCCCACCTGTCAGTATCCTGGTGCACCCTTCCCCTCCAGCCCCCTTTAGAGGTATCTCCCTTGTGTTGCCACACAGTGTGTGTCTGAGGAACCTGGGGAAGTGTTCTTGACCCCAATGGACCATGTGCTCCTTGGAGAAAGAGATGGACCCCTCTCCACATTTCTCTTCACTCTGATCTATTCACTTAGTGGAAGCTAAATCATTATCTGTTGAATTAAATGTGCTTAACTCCCTTTTTGCATAAAGTAACTCAAACCAAGGCAGGTTTGTGATATGCCTGGAGTTACACAGAAGAGCCAGTATCTCTGCTCCTTCCTCCCCAGCGTGCACCACTGTGCTCCTCCAGTCAATGCTATGGGCAGCTTGGACAGGTGTGACTTGTAGATAGTGGGACAGGAGGAACTTAGGACACATGTCTGTACATGAGGACCCTTCTGGACAACTGCCTTCCCTACCAGGCGCTCTACCTGGCAGTGTGGTCCCATGGGGCAGGGCCTGTCCTACTTAGATGAAGTAGTTGTACAGCCTGAAGTAGCATAGCAGAGAAGTGCTGAGCTCTGGGGTAGGCAGGCCTGGGATTTAATTGCATTTCTTACCAGCTGTGTAATATGGAGTAAGTCATTTTTCTTTCCTGAGTTTGTTTTCTCCTCTGCTAAATGGGGGATATACCACCTACCTGGAAGGAACAATGTAGATGACCAGTAAAGGAGGCTGTTCTGTATTATTATTTTTTAATATATTTTTATTGATTTCAGAGAGTAAGGAAGAGATGAGAGAGAGTCACTGATTGGCTGCCTCCTGTAAACCCCCCTACTGGAGATTGATCCCACAACCCAGGCATATGCTCTGACTGGGAATCAAACCGAGACCTCCTGATTCATAGATCGACTTTCTACTGCTGAACCACACTGGCTAGGCTGTTCTGTATTATTAATCATTTTGACAATGACACCGTGTCCTAGTTTCCCACAAATGTAATATCACTGTCATACCAAATATCTACCCACTATCACAACTCTCATCTTCTGCCCTGTGGATGAGGCTCTGGGACTAAACTACATGCTGCCTGGAGTAAGAAATAAGTAATAGTAATAAGACCTTTTCTGGAATTCTTAAGAAACCACCTTTGGAGAAGCTCTGGTTATCTGCAGTGGGTATCTCTCCACCCCAGGGGTTCACAGCTACTTGGAGCTCCTACACACTCTCCATGCCTCTTCCCTAGACTCCCTGTCTGCTATGCATTTTCTTGGATGAGACATTCAAATAAGACAATATATCTAAAGGTAGTAGATTAATCAGAGTCTCAATTTTTACTTATGCTAGGTGCCCAGAGAAGAGAACCATTGGTAGGAATTAGAGGTGTTCAGAATCTCCTGAAAGAGATGATGTTTGGGCTGCACTTAAAGAAAGGAGTGGGTACAACTAGGGTCGAGGACTTGGTTCACTCACACATTGAGCCCTAGATGACATCAAAGGGACTCAGCGCAGATACTGAAGAGAAGCAGCATGGTGTTGTGTGTAGAGTGGGTATGAGGATAGATGGTGCTGTTAAATTGCAATGAGGGCTCAGTTCTTTCCCCACTCTATCCCCACTTTCTGTGCCACACAGCTTTGCAGCACTGTCTAACTCTGAACTAGCCTGGACGTGCTGGCCTGGTGATGACAGAGGCATGAGAGAGCAATGCCCAGAATGCAAGGCTGTTTCAAGACACTACTTGTGTCATGTTTTAACATTGGCCAAAGCAAGTCATGTGATGAAGTCTACTCTCAAAGGGTCAGACAGAACAGTAGCAGGACTGAAATAGCCTCTACAAGCCAGCAGACTTGCATGCAATGGCCCAGATAAGGAGATGAGAGCTAGGGCAGCCCATGTTCCCCACCAGCTCCTGTCTTCCTGCCTGGCCAACTTCTGTCTGCACAACAGAAATCAAGGAAAGGGGTTAGGGAGGGTTCCTGTGACCTGGACGGGAGTCTCAGCTCTGCTTTCTCGCTCACTGTGACTTGGATAGGCCCCTGCACCTTGCCTGTCCTCCTCCATTTTCCTCCAGTGGGGAGAGGTAGCAATGCCAATACTTGTTCTAAGTCCTTCTCATGCTTAGTTTAGTTTAGTTTGGTTTTGTTTTATTCAAGAAGAGCTTATTGAACACAGGACACATGACTTAGTTTTTCCGTGGTTCCCTATAGCCTACTCATAAATGCCAAGCTGCATAACTAGGCACTCAAAGGCCCTCTGTGATCTGAGCACTTTCTAACCCCTAAGCTGTCTATGTTCTGCTTTGCACTGTGGCAGTTTCTGCAGAAATCTTATCTTAACTACTCTAGGGAACTTCTTCAGGACAGGATTGGGGTTATCCAACATTTATCAGAGATCTGGGCTCTAGTAGCAGGTGCTTCAGATGTTTTTGACTTGTTGATGAGATAAAGTATCAAACAATGCCAAGATGTGGCTAATGTGATCATCTCTGAGGTGAAAAGAGTACTGGATGGGAGTCAGAAGACCTAATTCTAGGTATTAACTCGGCTTCTTGCTTCTGGGTGAACTTAGGACTATTACTTATTCTTCCCAAGTGTCAATATTCTTGTCTTGTAGATAAAATGATAATATCAATTTCCCTGGTTATTATAAGGGGAATGAAAGTGCAAGTAGAAAGGGAAAAGATGCAGGACAACCTAAAAGAAATGTCACTGGAATTCTTATTTAAACCAGATCCTTTGAGGAAGCCAAGGCTGTCACCACCAGACCTGTGACAATGCAGAGTTTAACAGGGGTTTCTTTCCACCAAAGTCAGTTAACTTATTTTTGTTTTGCAGGACTAAAGTCACATTTTATTTTAACAAATTGTGAATCTTAAAACTAGAGGTAGCATCATTGAATCAAAGACTTTAAATTAAAATAGAGTCAAGCCCTGACTGGTATGGCTCCGTGGATAGAGCGTTTGGCTTGTGGACTCAGGGTCCTAGGTTCCATTCCAGTCAAGGGCATGTACCTTGGTTGCAGGCACATCCCCAGTAGTGGGTGTGCAGGAGGCAGCTGATCAATGTTTCTCTCTCATAGATGTTTCTAGCTCTCTATCCCTCTCCCTTCCTTTCTGTAAAAAATCAATAAAATATATTTTTAAAAATAAATAAATAAAAATAAAATAGAGTCAAAGACATCAGGTAAGATAAGTAAATGACTCTGTGAAAAGTAAGAGGTAATAAGGCATCGTTATACTAATGTTACAGCAAGACCACTACGGACCATGAAGGCCAAATGATTTGCACAAGCTAACAGTTAAGTTATGAGTCAAATATTATACAAAATATCTCAGAAAAAAAGAAAAATGTATCTATATTATATACACATACAGCCATGTTTAGTTGTCCATATCATGGGAACACTTTCTGTGACTGTCCCTGGCTGTCCAGATATGGATATCTCAAAGAACAGTGTTGAAGTGAAGAGAGCTTTCACTAAGCAACCCCAGCCAAGAATATCCCGTGTGAAAACTTAGTAACCAACACTATTTGGCACCATTGCAGAAGTGAACATTTTTTTTTTTGCTTTTCTATCATAAAACCAAGTTCACCAGCAGTCTGAACCTGTCCCTAGATTGGAGACCCAGAGCTCAGTTGGCTCTAAACTAGAGAGATCTATGAGCCTTTCATTGCTCTGGGGAGAGATTACAAGTGCTGAGAAAAGAGGAGGAGGTCCTGAGTGCAGTGGGAAGTTCTGCCTTCTGCCCTAGGGCACTTTCCTATTCAGGTTTTGCAGGTATCTCATTGGAAGCTGCTTCATTTCGGCAGCCTCCAAACTGCCCTGGAAATCCTTGCCAGCAAAGGAGGGGGTGGTCCTAAGTAGTCCAGTCATCCTATTTAATGGCCATTCATTTTACAATTTAAATTACAACTACACTGTCAGACACTGGCCTTTCAGCTTTGAGTTACAGTCAGTCTTGCCAGGAAGCCAAAAAAGTGGCTACTTCTGTGAGGATAAGGGGAGACATGAGCAGACTGTTTGGTTAGGAAACATTGCCCTTTGACTTAAGTCTGTCCGAAATTCTTTCATTAAAACTTAAACTTCAGTTTGCTTCTTTTGATAATCCCACGATAGACTATCCTTGGGAGAAGATTCCCTTGCAACATTGTTAAGACATCCTTAGAGGTCATCTGATCAACTGCCTCACTTTTTAGATAGGAATGCAGAAACAAGAATGAGGAAGGAACTAGCCCCAGGTCACCCAGCAAGTTAGCAGCCAACAAAACACAAACACCAGGTTCTCACCACCCCTTGTCCAGCCCACTTTCTGCTGGGTCATATTCAACTCCTCAGCTGTTAAGGAATATCCCAGCAAGGATTCTTGGGTCTCATAAGCCAGTTCCCTGGGCTTGACACTGGAAGGAAAGAAGTGAGTAGGGAGTCATTTTCACTCTGAATGTTCTCTCAGTCTATACAGCGAGGCAGTCATAAAACAAAGACCAAAGTAATCCCATGGAAGGAGTGCTTCAGTGGAGGCCGATGCAAGGTGCCAGGGAAGAACAGAAGATGGAAGTCCCTCTGGACAGACAGGGTTGGAGAGGCCTCACCAAGGAGATTACAACTGAGCTGACTCTCAAAGGGAAACTGTGATGCAACAAGACAACGAAGGAATATGTGCAATGTTCAAAGTCCTATTCTAAGAACCCTGGGCAGGGCATAGATCCTCTGTTGGCTGTCTCTGGAGAATGGAATAGTGAGAGATGCTATAAAACAGGCAAGAACAGATCCTGGATGACCTTGTACATCATGATAGTGGTCAGGGGTTTTACCTAGTACCAATGGGAAGTGCACTAGTTTGATAGGGTTACTATAACAGTGCAGCACAAACTGGGAGTGGGGTAGCTTAAATGACAGAAATGTATTATCTCACAGTTCTGGAGGCTGGAAGTCTGATATCCAAGTATCTGTAGGGTTGGTTTCTTCTGAAGGCAGTGAGGAAGAATCTGTGCCATGCCTCTCTCCTGGCTTCTGACGGTTTGATGGCAATCTAAGCAGAGATGTTGGTAGGCAGTTCAAAGTACAAGAAAGAATGGGGATTTATTTTTTTAAACATATCTTTATTGATTTCAGAGAGGAAGGGAGAGGGAGAGAGAGATAGAAACATCAATGATGAGAGAGCATCATTGATCAGCTACCAACTGCACACCCCCTACTGGGGATCAAGCCTACAACCCGGGCATGAGCTCTTGACTGGAATCAAACCTGGGACTCTTCAGTCTGCAGGCCAATGCTCTATCTACTGAGCCAAACCAGCTGGGGCAAGAATGGGGATTTCTTGCCACAGCTACTTCAAAGGACCTACTAAGTGGATGACAGTCTGCTGGAGTTTGAGAAACAAATGTGAATTACAGCAGATATTCTGTTCCTTCCTCCTTGAGGTAAAATCACCAGTTTGGGGCATGTTAATCTTCCCATGTGCTCAAAGAAGATGGTTCAAGGCTAGGCCCAAGGAATGATGCTGGTCAGTCCAAACCAATAGAGGTGATTCTATTCCTTTTGACAGGGCTCCATTAGGCATGGCTATGTGATGAAACCCTGGGCAGTGAGGCACAAAGGGAAGTCTGTTGGGCATCTATAAAAGATTTTCCTTCCTGATAAAAAGAAATAGGTAACCCTAGCTGGTTTGGCTCAGTGGATAGAGTATCAGCCTGTGGACTGTAGGGTCCCAGGTTTTATTTCAGTCAAGGGCAGATTCCTGGGTTGTGGGCTTGATCCCCAGTAGGGGGCATGCAGGAAGAAGTCCATCAATAATTCTCTTTCATCATTGATGTTTCTATCTTTCTCTCCTTCTCCCTTCCTTTCTGAAATCAATAAAAATATATTTTTTTAAAAAAGAGAGATAGGGCCCTAGCTGGTTTGGTTCAGTGGATAGAGCATTGGCCTTCCGACTGACTGGTCCCAGGTTCGATTTTGATTAAGGGCACAAGCTCAGGTTGTGGGTTCGATCCCCAGTAGGGGGCATGCAGGAGGCAGCTGATTAATGATTCTCATCATTGATGTCTTGATCTCTCTCTCTCTCTCTCTCTCTCTCTCTCTCTCTCTCTCCAAAATAAAAAACAAACAAGAGAGAGAGAGAGAGAGAGAGAGAGAGAGAGAGAAGAGATAGGTAAAAAGAAACACCCTCACAGACAACTCCAGAAACAATGTTTAACCTGGGCATGGATTGGCCCAATTAAATTGACACATAGAATTAGCCACCTGGCTTCTTTGAAATATATTCTCCATCACATGACCATTTTAGCCATCTTCCCATAACTGATATAGCAAGACCTGCCAGGTTGCATTAGCCACAAGACCATCACCTTCCCAAGATCATACTGACATAACTCTTGTTCTTAGTGTTAGTTGTTCCCCTAAATATTCAATAGATAAGGAATTTTATTCTGACAGCTTTCCTCTAGGAAGATTGATCCACCAAAATAACAAGCCCTCATCTTCCTCACTGCTGTACTTCCAACCTCTTGAGTACTGAGTGTTAGCCAAGAGTCAGAGTCATGCTTTAATGAAAAATAACCAATCATCTCAGGCTCTGCTTTGGAAATAAGAAAAGGAGAAGCTCTCAGCATTTTTAACTTGTTCTCTCTATACACTGTGTAAGAATTCTATTCTCCCTCTGGTTCATGATGCACTGTCTCAAGCTATGGACATTAGAGCATATTTCAGGCCACAGTTTTCCAACATGTGTTATCTGGTTATGTCCCACAAGACACCAATAGTTGTTTCTACAGCAAAAATAAGGAAAGTAGAAATAAGGAGCTTCTATTGTTCTATACACTTATACAGATGTCTTTACTTTGTACAGATTTCTTTACCTCCTTATTTACATCTAGACATACCTGAGCCACTAATAATCAGCTAATGTGTTAACACATGTTAAATACTGTGAATGATACAAACATATATTAAACTAGAGGCCCGGTGCAGAAAAATTTGTGCACTGGCAGGCGGTGCCCCTCAGCCCGTCCTGTGCCCTCTCGCAGTCTGGGACCCCTCGGGGGATGACCACCTGCTGACTTAGGCCCACTCCCAGGGGATTGGGCCTAAGCTGGCAATCAGACATCCCTCTGGCAGCCTGGGAGACATCAGAAAATGTCCACTTGCCAGAGGGGAGCAGGCCTAAGCTGCAGTCTGACATCCTTAGTGCTGCTGAGGAGGCAGGAGAGGCTCCCACCACCACCGCTGTACTGGCAGCCGTCAGCCTGGCTTGTGGCTGAGCAGAGCTCCCTCTGTGAGAGCGCACTGACCACCAAGGGGCAGCTCCTGCATTGAGTGTCTGCCCCCTAGTGGTCAGTGTGTGTCATAGTGACCAGTCATTCCCAGTCATTCTGCTGTTAGGGTCAGTTTGCATATTACCCTTTCATTATATAAGATAGAGGCCTGGTGCATGGGTGGGGGCCGGCTGGTTTGCCCTGAAGGGTGTCCCGGATCAGGGTGGGGATCCCACTAGGGTGCCTGGATAGCCTGGGTGAGGGGCTGATGGGTGTTTGCAGCTGGTCACACCCCCTTCAGGGTGGGGGTCCCCACTGGGGTGCCTGGCCAGCCTGGGTGAGAGGCTGATGGCTGTTTGCAGCTGGTCACACCCCCTTCAGGGTGGGGGTCCCCACTGGGGTGTCTGGCCAGCCTGGGTGAGGGGCTGATGGCTGTTTGCAGGCTGGCCACACCCCCGTTAGGATTGGGGGGTCCCCACTGGGTTGCCTGGCCAGTCTGGGTGAGGGGCTGAGGGCTGTTTTCAGGCTGGCCAAGCCCCCCGGTGATGGAAGCTCCCAGCCTCTCCTTTTTTTCTTTTTTTTTTTTATTCTGGGATTTATTTACCTTCTATAATTGAAACTTTGTTGCCTTCAGTGGAGTTCATAGCCCGCTGCCAAGCCTCCTGCTCACTCCAGCTCCATGGCCATGGCCGGCTGAAAGCAGGTATCTGGGGTTTATTTATCTTCTATAATTGAAACTTTGTTGCCTTCAGTGGAGCTCAGAGCCAGCGTGAGAAGCTTGGCTTCCTCCATCACTGGAGCAACCAAGCCTCCTGCTTGCTCCAGCTCCGTGGCTGCCGGCCGCCATCTTGGTTGGGTTAATTTGCATATAGTCGCTCTGATTGGCTGGTGGGTGTGGCTTAAGGTGTAGCGAAGGTACAGTCAATTTGCATGTTTGTCGTTTATTAGATTAGATGTTCATTAAACGTTAGCTATTTTATCAGTAAGATAGGTCAGGTTATGTTTCTATAGCAAACAACTCTAAAATCTCAGTGGCTGAGAACAACAAAAAGTTACTTTGTATTCACCCTGCATTTCCATCACATGTTGGTGTTGGAGTGGGACTCGTCTTCATATCCATAATCAAACCGAAGAGGTGAACTCTAGTAATGGCACTCCACTTCTACTCACATTTCAGTGGCTCAAGCAAGACATGTGTCCTCGCCTAACTTCAACAGCAGGGGAAATTCATTCTCTCAGCACGCCCAGAAATGGAGAGGGAGATGAGGTATTGGTGAGTGTCTATGTCAGCAACTGTCTGTATATCTATTTTCTATCACTATTGTTGTTTTTGTTATTATCGCTATCAACATGACTTTCTAAGAATCAATATTTTCAAAATTACTCAACAAAGGAACCAGTTTCTCTTAGAAAACCCATTGATAAGGAGCACAGCTTGGAAAGTGCTCACTCAGAATAATTCCCATGCTGCTCCATCCCTCCGATGCTTTATTCATGCTTGAATGATATAGTTGGTGCTGAATTCTCTGCTCTGTGCCCTGATTTTAGACCTGTGATTGAGAAGCTATCTCACCTCTCCTCTTATCACTTTGGGTCTTTGGCCACCCATCAGCCCTCATCTTGCCTCTTCTCCACCTCAGCACTCACCCTGCCCTCTAGCCCCAGGGCCCTCTCCTTGCAGCACCTCCCATCCAACTGGACATATACATTCACCCTGTCTCCAACTTCAGTCAAAGAAAAAGAGAGAAATTTGGAAAATCGGCCAGCAAACAAGCTTTTGTTGCTATGTTTTCTGATTGAGGATCACACAAAAAGAATTCAATGTATCTTGACATTTTTTCACATTCCAGCATTTTCCTGGAATAATAATTAGGTCCCCATGGGGCGGGGGAAGTAGGAGTTAGTGTCCCTCATTTCCCCCTTTTGCAGTTGGCCATTTTGTGTGGAAAAGTTGGGGGAAAGGACATAATGGCATGATGCTGGCCCACCTAAAATTTCTGTTATGAAACTGAGTTGCATAAGCCGTAATAGAAAATAAGTTATATTCTCAGGAACAAATTTCAGTGAATCAGCTCATTTTAGCCGCATATCTTCATCTGCCTCTAAAGTGGCTTATTTAAATTTTAATAGAAAATGTTCAATGTGGGTTCAAATGGGGGGAAAGAAAATAACACTGTTTATCCCCAAGATAAAATTGTGTCAGGATGAAAAAAAAAAAAAAAAAAAAGAGGAGAGAGAGAAATGTGATGCAAATTTTTTGAAAACAGAACTTCTATGTTCCACTTCTTAGGGACTGGACAAAGCAATATAAAGTCTATTGTACTGAACAAAAGCAATGATGGTACATTGAGAAACTCACTGCCCCTTTTTATTTGGCTCTTTAAAAATCATTCAAAGAAGAAAAGTGCCCATGGGGGAAAGTGAGAAAAACTTGCAAAAGAAAGTGTTGCCACCTCCATAGGGTAGTTGCAGGAGAAAAAGAATAGGAGAATGCATGGGGTAGTAGGAAGGTCTTTCATGGGCTTGGAAGGAAAAGATATGGGTTCAAATACTGACTGCCACTTACCAACCATGTAACAAGGGCTAAGTAAATTAACAGTGACAGAGTGTACATTATTATCTCTAATAAGGAGAATAATAACTGCTGCTGCATGATGCTCTCTCATGAAAGGAAAAGAAAATGTCCTCCCCAGCCCATCCTCCTCCAAGGTCATATGTTAATGACCTTCACACACTTTAGACCAGGAGTTGGCAAACTATGGCCCAAAGGCTAAATCTGGCCTGCTTGTTGTGCTTCAATATGGCTTAATTGACAGTGCCATGCCCTTTGTTTACCGTTGTCTATGGCCACAGACAGAGACCACAAGGCCCATAGAGCCTAGAACAGGGGTGGGCAACCCCTGGCATGTTTGCCAAACATGGCACGCCAGTAACTTTTGCTGGCACGTGAAACCCTCTCTTACAATCTTCCATTTACAATTTTTTTCTTAATATCAACTTTTTTATTTTTCAGATAAATTCAGTGTAGGTGCATCTTAGATAAATAAATAATTTTACATAACAAGTTATCTTAAAGACCATAGACATGGATTGACGAGAGAGGGGAAGAGCAATTTCTATGCTTCTGCCTTAACTCTCCCTGCCTTCCTAGATCCGACCAGTGTTTTGGTTTCATCCACATACCCTTGTGAATCTTTGTTCTCAGTGATGACTTTTGTTAAGTCTCGTAATAGGAGTAGCTTGACGGATGAAAGTAGTAGCTCGTGCATATCTCTGAAGGTCACGAAATATAAACCTGATGTAAAATCTCTGTTATCAGTGATGCAGCAGCAAAAGTCCCACTGATAATATCAAACGGAGTCATAAAATTTTCTGTCGGACTATCAGTGTACATGTATACATTAAAAAATAAATGTATTTTTCATCATCATATACTGTGTTTTTGTTGCTCGAATGAATTTTATTATTTCTTCAAGGTTCTTCACACACCTTCATACATACACCTTAAGAGATATCAAGTAGGCGTAACATGTTCTAAAAAAATCAGGGTTGGCACGCAGAAGAATTTTGAGTCAGAGATTTTGCTGGTTTTGGCACGCACTCATAAAAAGGTTGCCCACCCCTGGCCTAGAATATTTATCTGGCATTTTTCTAAAAAAGTTTGCTAAGTCTTCCTCCAGATAGTTGTGAAATTTGGAGTCATCTCAGGCAAACCCATCATCTTTAGTCTCAGTTCCAATCAGTCACCATATCCTGTGGATTTTATCTCCAAAATATCTCTGAAATCTTTGCACATCTCCAGAGCCACCACCCCACCCAAGTCACCACCAGGACTACAAGAGTCTGCCCACTTTGGTCCCTGCCCACTTTCCAAGGCTTCACATCAATTCTGAGCCTCCTATTTAATTCATTTTCTGTTCAAATAAGCCAGAGTTTCTTTTTTTGTTTGTTTGCAAACAAACTGAGAGGGACAAATACCTATTATGTACAATTAACTCCTTTTCCGTTATCTCATCAATTGTCAGAACAATCCTACTAAATGGACAGTATTCCAGTATGGAACTATTTTTTTCTAGGATTCCACATGTTAAAAGTGCATAAACAACAAAGTTCTTCTAACTAATAGTATTTATAATGGTCAACCATTTATTAAATCACCTGTTAGTAATGCATGGGTTTGCTGTGGCCTACTGTGCATGGGAATGATGTGATCTGATGGACTGAAGATACCTACTGTGTAATGCCTCAGTGATATCTCTGTGCATGCCTTAGGAGTTCTTGGCCATTTACATAATTTGATATAAAAACTATTGTGAAGAAATCAATTGCAATTGTGTAAATACACATCTAATTTCTAAAACTCCATAATAATAGACTTGTTTAAAAGCCAAGAAAATATCCCAAAAGAATCTACCCCAAAAATATTGAGGCTGGATCAAGTCAGTCTCTCTCTTATTACTTTACTCTTTCACTGTTGATAAACGTAAGCTACAGAAATAGTCCTACAATGATACACACCAAATCCCAGACATTCTGAAGAAATGGTCTCTTCTGTTTCTATTTGACAATTGAGGAAACTGAGCCTCAGATGGGTTCCATAATTTATGTCTAAGATACTATACCAGTAAATTTGAGACACAGTGCTCATTCACACTCATATTTTCTACCTCTTTGTCTCTCTAAAGATAATTTAACTTGTCTAGATCTGACTAATTCACCCCCTCTTTCTTTGGGTGTGTTTGCAAGGAACTTAAAAAAGTATGGAGCATATAGTAATGTATACCTCCCAGCTGTCAGATCATCATTATGATTTATGTTTTCTTTAACCCATCTATTGGATTTTAATTTCAATAATTATATTTTATCTCCAGAAATTCCCTTTCATTCTTTTACCAAATCTGTTAAGCCATGATTGATAGTCTCTTTCTCCTTGCTATTTTTTATTCCATCTTTTCCTTCTTTAAGCATGAAATTCTTAGGCAGTATATCTTCTGTATCTAATAATCCCAACATCTGAAGACCTCCAGGGTCAAAACCTTTTGTTAATTGTTTCTGTTGATCGACTCTCTCAATAGCCTGCTTGCACATGGATTTGGTTATTTTTCATTATTTTATATTTGGCTGAAGTTAACATGTGAGCATCCTGAAGGCTCTGAATTTAAGATGCTGACCCCTTGCAGCCGTAGGCAAACTACGGCCCGCGGACCGGATCCGGCCCGTTTGAAATGAATAAAACTAAAAAAAAAAAAAAGACTGTACCCTTTTATGTAATGATGTTTACTTTGAATTTATATTAGTTCACACAAACACTCCATCCATGCTTTTGTTCCAGCCCTCCGGTCCAGTTTAAGAACCCATTGTGGCCCTCGAGTCAAAAAGTTTGCCCACCCCTGCCTTAGAGAATGTGTATGTGGTGTTTCTAGATATCAGGGACAGTTGTCAAAATAAGGCCACTTTAATTTGTTGGTTTTACTTTTCCTAAAGCCATGAATGGTATAAAACACACTAGGTTTACATGAGGAAAGACCTGGATTGCAGCTATCACATTCCAGGGAAGACACGTACTATTGTCAATTAAATTCCATCAAGAGTCACTTTCTTGTCAGTCGCAGACAGTCTTTTGTTTGTGTTTTTGTTTGTTTTTAGTGCAGCTTTTCAAGGATTGTGTAGAGGCTTCAGGAGTTGAGGTTTATGAAGGGATCTCAAGCAGTTGCATAAGCTCCAGATCCATTTTCTCATCATCTGTGTGATCGAATCAATAATCCTCGGAGCTACAGGCACTTGGTTGTGTCATTTTAACCATGATTGCTCTGCTTTCATGATGACACACCTCTCTTGTTTCAGCTCATGGCTTGTTAATTTGCAGTTTTGTTTTTTCAGAAATTCCTTACTTGTGGGCTCAGCAATGCACTGGCAAGTGTATGTGTGTGTCTGGGCGGGGGGGAGCAAGGGGGTGTTGTTATTATAAGAGCAAGGGGGTGTTATTATAATTTACTCGACACATAGGTATTTCATAGCAGGAACGTTCCCCAGGCCATCTTGTCTACCACATGGCTGGAAGAGGAAATTCATACAAACCAAAGAGATGACTGCAATTATAATGACTGGGCTCCAGGCCAAATTAGCCTGAAAGAAAGAGAACAGCACAGAGCCCCAGTCAGTGTGGCTCAGTGATTGAGCATCTACCTATGAACCAGGAGATCATGGCTCAATTCCCAGTCAGGGCACATGCCCAGATTGCAGGCTGGATCCCAAGTGTGGGGCATGCAGGAGGCAGCTGATCAATTATTCTCTCTCATCATTGATGTTTCTATCTCTCTCTCCCCCTTCCTCTCTTTGAAATCAATAAAAATATATTTTTAAAAAAGTGAGAGAGAACAGCACAGAAACTTTTGTGCTCCCACCCCTCTCAAGTGCCCCTAAGAGAGTCCTGCCAGGCCCTAGGAAGGTGCTCATGAATGAGAATTACCTGACTTTTACCTTTTGCCCTTGTCCTCTCTGGATCATGGTGCTACTATTACTCATCATCAATGACACCAAAGTGACCACTTTGTTCCCCTTGTCCACCAAAGGGCCCTCCCGCCCTGCTTCCGGCTGTTGCCCACTGCTGCCCAAGGCCCAGGACACTGATTTTATGACCAAGAATGCCGATGCCAAGGGTCTCATCCTCATCCAGCCAGTTCACCCTTGTGACCCAGGCTATCATTCCAAGGCTATTGGCATCTAGGTCCTCAATCTCTTCAGTAATCATAGAAAGATCACTTTTTTATTTAAGCAGTGGAGTTCTAGGTCAAAGACATTCATTATCCTTGGGAGTAACATTTGCTGAGAGCACCAAGCACTGTGTGTTTTCTCTGCATACGTTATCCCATTCATCCCATGAAAATCCTAATGTCTGCAACCAGGATTTGCCAACCAAATGAAGGTGTCTCCTACTTTTTTTTCAAATGAGTATTTAAACTGTGGTTAAGGATGCTGGCTATGGAGACTCACTTGGTTTAAATTCTTGTTCTGCTGCTTACTAGAGGAGTGCCTTTGAGCAAATGACTTCACCTGTCTCATAGGCTCAGTGATCCTATCTA
Organism: Myotis yumanensis; assembly: GCF_028538775.1. NCBI lineage: Eukaryota > Metazoa > Chordata > Mammalia > Chiroptera > Vespertilionidae > Myotis > Myotis yumanensis. The sequence goes on along the minus strand of NW_027223752.1, from coordinate 233,260,459 downwards.
TAAAATGGAGCTGATAAGATGACATGTCCCATAGGATTGTCATGAATGTCAGAGAAGAGAATCACTATGAAATGTCTCATTCTAACTGCGAAATACGTGTTAGACATTCTTCATGGTGTGATATTATTGTGGATATCCACATAAAAGAATAGATTTTGCTCATTGTGACTTTTCTATTGAATGATACTAAAAGTATAGTTAGTGTGACAAAGTTGACACTAAAAACAGGAGAGAGGGGCACAGATTTAAAAAGATTATAAACTACTGGCCTATGCCTACTTCAGAGGACTGTTGTGAGAATTAAGAGAAAATGGAACTGGGTTATCATAGGTCCAGGAAGGTCACACTCACCTCTCATGGAGATCAAGGCCAGCAGGACCGGAGAGAGTGGGCTCTGGAGCAAGAGCATCTTGTGTAACAGATTGGTGCAAGGCTGTGCCAGATATCCTCCTAGGTCCCTGATAAAGGGTGTGATAGACCAGACCTGCCTACATGTTGAAGTTCTAAAACTGTTTGGAAAGGTTAAAACACACGAAGTCAACATTTCCTAAACACAAGATCTCACAGTGGCTGATAGGAGAATGGCTTTCAGGAATCTTTTATGGTTTCTGAGTTTTAAAAAGATATATTTCACAGTAACATACAAGAGAAGAACAAAGGGAGGTCAAATGAATGGCACAGACTTGAAGATATACCAGGGAGATTATACTTATATCTATATTTAAATCCACATCTGTACCATATCTGTATTTATATCTGTGCTTTTATCACTAATCTCATCTTTCCTGTGCAATTAGGAGTTGTCTTATTCAGACTTGGCAAGCAACAGATATTCAGGATGGCCCTAAAATATAAAAATCCACAGTGATAATTGCTTATTCTCTCTCTCTTTCTCTCTGCTCACACTGCATGACTTTTCTCTTTCTTGGGATATGGAGTCCTCATTTATACTCATTAAAATGTGTTAATGAGAACTTTGCAAAGAGGAAAAATGAGGAAAGTGGGTAGGAAAGGAAGAAAAAGACACATCAAGGGAGTTTAGGTTCTAGTTAATAAGCAACAGATCAAAGTCAGACAAAACCAAAATTGTAGTTTTTGGTCATGAACATGCTGTTAGCTCACTAAAGAGCTTATTATGCCTTCCCTGGTTCCTATGAATCCAAAGAAAACTCAGTGGCATGAATTTGTTTTCAATTCAGTAAATTTATTTTTAATACCTACTGGACAGGAGACACATAGCTGGATGTGTTGAAAAATATGAAGCTCAAAATACGTCTCTTTTCTTTCTGCCAAGGTCCACTTCATTTAACCATAGTCACCCTCCAAAGTTCCTATGTGCTTGTCCTATAGTAGGTGCCACTCAATAAATACTAGTTTAGTGAATAAAGAAATAGTTCTACCCAAGCATAATCAAGACACCCCATAGTACTAGTGGGCAGGGAGATGCCTCTTTCTTTAAAAATAACTCAAAGCAGCCAAACCATGACCATTGGTATGTGTTTCCTTCCTTTGAGACATCCTCATTTAGGAATTCCTCTTACTTCCTTCATCTTGTAGTTGCTATAATCCCTCCCAATTCCTCACTCCACTTCTGGCACCTTACACCTGTTGCATGATATCAGCACAGCTATTGAAACACCTGTCCCCTGATTCTGACATTGCTGCAATATTTCCTAGCAGACCTTTAGACTGGGTGTGAGGTGAGCTTTCAGCTTTTCAGGAAGGCACCCCCAGCATATACTAGGTGTCAGTCTCACTCATCTCTGCTTTTCTGCTCTACTATGTGTTTAAGGGATGCATGGACATGGTCAAAACTCTGTTCTTTGGGGAGGATTACTGCAGAAAATGAGAAATTAAAGGGAGATTAGACTGAAGGCAGGAAGTTAAGAAAATATTCAGTCATCTAAATGAGAATAAATGAATGTCCAAACTAAGGTAGGGGAAGGAAAAGAAGGAAGAAATGCAATACATTAGGGGAAGCAAATGGCCTTAGAAAGTGAGTGGATGTGAACAGGCTCCACAGACAATGGTGAACAGGCAATCTGTAAGCATGTGCTGTGTCAGAGAAAAGAGCTGCCTGAGAAGATGCAATAGAGATGATGAAACGGGAGCCGAGTCCTCGAAGACAAAGGCATGGTGGTGAGTAGATTGGATTCCAGGTGGGAGACAGTGAATGGGGAAAACCTGGTGGAAACCACAGAAATGATCTTGGATAATGTAGTGGCCTTCACATGAAGACAGATAAATGAGAAATGTTTAATAAATGTCTGTTGTTCTTGTTTGTCCAACACTCACTTCCCCTTCTTCTGGAAACAAAGACCATCTTTCCTGTGGAGACCAAAAGGTTATGAGTCTACTCTTTCACCTGGGCTCCCAGAGTGAACAAATCACCCAGACCCAGCGAATGTGAGGATTCTATCACTCTGACCTCAGTTATTGGCTCGATTTTGGACAATTGGCCCCAAAAGATTCAATTAGAATTACTTAAAAGCTTGAGATCACTTATTCCAAGGTAAATTTTCTTATTTTAGCTAGATTTGAATGGACTCTAGCATATTTTTACCTTTCCTCTATCCCACATACCTTACTGTTGCAGTCCCAAGGATCTTTTGGTTACATGTAATAAAAATCAAAATCCAATGCCAACTAGATTAAGAGCCTAAGACCAAAAAAATAAAAAATCATTCTGCTTCCCGGGCTAATTTTCCTTCCACTATCCCCTACTATCTTTATCGCCCTGTAGAGACTTCAGCAAAGTTGTGTAATGAAGACAGTTTATCCCTTCTGAGAAAAGAAATTTATTCTGCTAATTACACAACTGTCCTCTTGATATTCCTGCTCCGTTACCTCTTCACACATTTTTTTTAATATGATAGAAGGTGATGTTACTTGGCATTTATGCCCCCACATAACCATGCCTTCGGAAAGGCAGTGCCACTAACTCTAATCTGTTGCTGCTTGGTTGCTTTTACAGTTCTCTTTCTTTTCCTATGCTGGGCTTTCTAAAGAAAAAAAATAGCCTTAGAATCAGATAGAAGTTAGTGATGAACCAAGACCATCCTAATGTTGCAAGGGACTAACTTACGTAGCTTTAGAGCTTGCCTCAACCTTAATAGAATATTGGATCTCTCTTTGTAACACTTTATCTTCACAGAGATCTATAAACTACCTGTTACAGTATTCTCTGACAAATGCTTTGAAAACTTGGGGCAAGCATAAGGTGCTGTAGGAGTACATGAGGGGGCATATAACCCAGATAACTCAGCCTTTGGGGGTGAGGTCAGGGAAAGTATCCTGGAGGGAATGATGATATTGGGCTGAGTTTTAATGATGAAGGTATTTTCAAGAAATTAAATGGAGAAAGTTTTCCAAGCAGAGAGATCAACCACAGAAAATGAGAAAGAACAAAGCATTGTTAAGGAATTACAATCATTAGACATGATACAGAGAGGTTCTGGAAGAAGTATGGGCAATGAGGTGGAAGATCAAGGTGGAGACCAGCTGATGGTGGGTCTATATCCCAGTTTAGAGATTGTGAACTCCTCGGGGAGTTAGAGAAATTGAATCACTTGGTGAAAGAGAGATTCTGTGATCAAATCTGTCTCCTACAGACTTAGAGTGGAAAATTTCTGGGAGGACAGAATAGCGTGAGTTGAGACCAGAGGCATACTATCCCACAGCAATGACTGGAACATGCATTAGAGAACTGGAGGTGGTGATGGAGGGGGGAATACACACTTAGTAGACATTTATAGGGGGTAACATGAGTAGGATTTCATGACTAATTGGGTGTCAAGGGCAAGAGAAGGAAGAGCACTGGCTGCCTTGAAGTTTTCCAGTTGTGGGAATTGGGTCAATGATGATGCCATCTGCTGACCTAAGCGGTGCACAATTGAGGTAGTGGCAGAGGTGGGGTTGGTGATAGTGGGCATAAATGAATATTTCCCTGATGACTTAGGTTCTCAAATGGGTTTTATTCTGAATATGTGAATGTATACCTATTGACCATGGCTTTTGAATACAATTATAGTACAAATTGAATGTGCAATGTACTCCAAGAGAAGGAAGACTACATACTACTACCTATGGGGTGTCTAACATTTTTAAAAATATCATTCAACTCCCCAAAATAAGACTTTCAGGTAAATTGTATCCACATTTCACAAATGAGAACACCAATTAATATGTAAAAATTATTTAGTAACTGGGCCAGAGTCACAGGGTTCATCCAAGTCGGGGGAGCCTGACTTTATAGCCCATCTTTTTTCACATTGACCTCTGGACAAAGAGGCGAAGGGTGCTTTGAATAACACCTCTCCATTTACTTGCTGTCTGAATTTTAGAAATTTGCTTAACCACTGCACTCCTCAATTTTACAAACTATGGGATCTTAGATATGTTTAATTGACCCTCTCATGCCTCCTTTGTACATGCCACCACAAGCTTGGTGGCTTCACATGACAGAAATGCATTCTTTCCCAGTCCTTGATATCCACAGACTGACATCAAGGTGTCAGCAAGATGGGTGGTAATCCCTCTGAAGATTGTAGGAGAGGACCTGTTCCTGGCCTTCTCCAGCTTCTGGTGGCTCAGGGTGTCTCTTAAGTCATGGCCATGCCCTGCATTCTCTGCCTCCATTGTTACATGGCCTTCCCCTCTTCCCTAAATGTCTCTCCTATGTGTGTTTCTTATAAATATCTTTGCTATTGGGTTTATTGCCCATCCTAATAATCCAGATATTGTCCTCATCTAAAAATCCTTAATTACTTCTGCAAAGACTTTTTCTCAAATAAGGTAACAAGCATAGGTTCCAGGGACACGGATATAACATTTTTGGGGGAGGGTAAAAAGGCACCATTCAACCCATTACAAGGTACTATAATAGGTAGCCTCGCTCTTATATTTCTTGAGAATATTGAATGAGATGATGTATGTAAAGCTCTCAGAACAGTACCTGGCAGAGAATATATATTCAATAAATAATACCTAGTATTAATATTAGCATTAGTATTTTTTCTATAGTGATTTTCTTAGAGGTTGCCACATATATAGTTTCTTAATACTTGGTTTCCTAATTTAAAAACTGTTTTTTAAGTAAAGGAAAAAATTAGAACACTTGAGACATATTGCTAACAGCAAGCGTTTAACTAGGTTTTGCTAGTTAGTCTTCACTTTAACAATAAAGATCAATTAACCAGAGGTTCTCTTCCACCAGCACACATGAACCTTGGCAGTGCTGTCTGTAGTAGCTGTTTCCCCAAGGGAGATTATCCATGCCAAGGGCAGGGAGTTCTTTGCTCTTTGCCAGTTTCAGAATAATGAATGGCTTTATTTGAAATAAAGTTGGAGAGGTCATGGGTATGTGATTATAGACCTGGAAGGGCTAGGATCACAACCATCGAATAACCACTCAGCAAGATTACACATGCGAGGGTGTATCAAGGTTAGCAAACAAATTATTTTCCCCAGATCACTTCTTAAGTTGGTGACAAAGCTAAAGCTAGTACCCAGGTCTTCAGATTCATCCCACTCTGATTCTCATCAATGATCTAGTTCATCCAGTTGACACTATTCAGTACAAGAAATTAATGCAAATGTTAATATCAGCTACTTAAAAGGATTAGAGAAGGTCAAGAACTAATTTTTGCAACTCAGCACAGTCTTATTGTCATTTCGATATTCTATTCCAATGGACCCATATAATAATATAGGTAATAGCCACACAAACTTATATTTTACTTTTATTTGGTAATAGCAACAGAGAAAAGAAGTGTAGTATATTTGAGTCACCTTATTTTGACTCCCATGTTCCTCTACAACTTTCCTTGATACTATGACTACTTTCTCCGCCCCTTCACAAACCTTTTGCTTCAATTAAATAAAGTGTTCATTAATTCCATACCTATTCCATGCTTTTATCCAGTCCACATTTTTATTCCAGCTCTTGTTCTTTGGATGTTGAAGACCTTCTCCTTTACTTCTACATCCCCAAGTCCTGCTGTCCTTGAAGTCTTAGTTCAAATGCTATCTGATCCAAAGAGTCTCCCTTGCTTACTGCCACCTGGAAATGACATATTTTTTGTCTTTGAATGCTGTTTCATATTTTTTAATCTCTCTTGTAGCATTGGTCATTTCTTAATTTATATTTTTATACCTTTTCTCTTAATATATTAAATGCTCATAGATACCAATAAAATGAGAGTTAAATAATATTTCTGTTGGTTTATTACCAACTGGGAACCCCATGTCCACAGGACTTTGTGATAGTGTCAACATGTGAGCTTGACATCGTGGCTACCACTGAATGGGCCAGGATAGGAACCCAGCCCAAGGCCAACCAGTCCCTAGACTGACCAGTCACTGTGCAGTGGCAGACGTAAATGAAAGTGATGTCTTAGAGTTGGCTCATACTGACTGTTAGGATTTAATGGTTCAATGTTCACACTTTGAGGAGCCAGGTGACATCATGTTGGTAGATTGAAATAAACTATAGTGGGAGTGTTTGCACCAAGAAAATTGGCAAACATTACAAACCAGGGCTTCTCCTCCACCCAAGCCTCCACAGACAGCCAGTTATTAAACATTTACCAGCACCCCACTGAGCTGACAAGCTGAATCTTCCCCCCTAGCAGTTTGAGTGTGAGGCCCACAGAATGAGCCAGTGGTCCTTAACAGAGACAAAAGCAGAGGAACTCCTTGGAAGAGAAGGCTGTGAGCAGAAGACATGAGACAGCAGAAGCTATGGGGGAGCAGAAGCACATAGCAGAGACAGAGTAGAAATACCTTCGTTAGTGATGGCAGGTTCAGTGTAAGCATAGGCAGAGAGTGATGAAGCTGTTATGATGACAAGCTCCTGGAGTAGGAAAACACAGACGCCTCCTTCTTGGATGGTGACTAATCCTGTTTCCTGGAGCTCTGCTGGATCTCATGTGACCTTTCCTAAACCCTGCTCTTCTGCAGAGCTGGCTCTGCGGCGACTCCTGCTTTCCTTACTTCCCTGTCTCTCTTGAAATAAAAACTCTCATCACAGGGGACTGGCAGCCAAGAGCATGACCAAGTGACCGTGACACTTTGCAGCGCATAGGGGCTGTCACATCCATCCTCACATTTAACTCTCACAACAAGACACATAGGCTGCCAACTCATTGGCACCAACCAGCACATGGGACAAGGAGGCAGAGGCTCAGAGAATCTGAGGGACTTGCCAAAAACAGGCAGCTAGCAAAGAGCAGAGTGAGACACAAGCCCAGGTTCCTGGCATCAGTATCAGGACCCTTGCTCACTTTAGGCCCAGGTCTGACACTCTGCCCACCCAATCACATTCCATTAACAACAAAAGGGTTAGTTAAAAATCATAAGGAACACAGGACAGAGGTAGAGAATGTGAGAAAATGGAGAGGGAGAAAGGGAAAATGTGATTTGAAAGTTTGGATGTCATATATATAGATAATATAGTGTATAGGCACACACACATGCTTACACATATCTGTAAATGTAATACTCATAGATTATATTTCATATATATTAAGTGGCGTCAAACACACCTAGGTTCAAATCTAAGCTTCCTATTTGTTGCTTGTCAGAATATGAGCAAGACATACTCTGAGACTTCATCCATAAAATGCACATTAATTTATCCATCTACTTTATAAGATTCTGGTAAGGCTTAAAGAGAAAATGTATGTAAACTATTTGGCACAGAGCTTGCCAAAGAGTAAACGTTTGATGTATTTGATGCACAATTGCTACCATTTTAAGTCAATAACAAAAAAGCAATGACTAACTCAAGTAACTTTAGTTAATCTAATTTTGTCCTAAAGAACACTGACCACTAATGAGCCACCACTGCACACAGACGGGCGGTATTTTAGACACGTGCACAGTCCGCTCTGCCACACACAGAATGAGAGCACACAGGGCTCAAATTAAACGCCCTTAAATAAAACATAAAGCAGAAACAGCTGCTGCTGGAACTCCGTCCCCAGGCAGATTTGATGTTTGAAAATGGCAAAGAGGCCCAATTGCACTTGGATTTCTGGGCTGAGTGAGAACTAGGAAGCATGATTGCTCCCTCACGTAGACAGCCTGCTGAGGGGAAAGATGCAGATGCTTAAACAAAGGAGGATGTGTATGCTGGACACACAGCTCTCCGGGACCCTCGGCCAGCAGGGGAGTCTACGGCAACGTCACAAACAGCGTTGCTGAATTTCCTTCCATTTTCTGAAACAGCAACCGCCACAAATGAGACGAGACACCCTAATGGGCACCCTAAATGCGAAAAGAGCAAATTCATTAGGCTGATATAGAAAAACTCTCTTTGCCGTGGGCAGAGAAATCACTTCTATTTCCAGATACCTCAGTATGTGGCCTTCTCATTTCCTAATACAGCCTCGGTTAATATAGCACAGACCAGGGCCAGTTCCACCTGGGAGATGAGTTTCTCGTGCTGTGTCCTAGAAATTAGACCCAGGATGTCCTTCGGAGATGTTTTTGAGTATAATTCAAACGTAGTTCTTTTTAAATAGAATTTCCAAGTTAGTAAAACAAAACCAAAGAAAGCACACACTAGAGAGAATAAAACCTACCACCAAACACATCACCCTAACACAATTACTGCCTTGTGTGTAAGGGCTTTCTGGCCTTTTGCTTCTCACATGATTGCTTTTGATGAGCAGAAGTCAGAGTAGCCATAGGATTTTGCAATGTGGAGTTTCAGGCACTGGGCTGGCGTGCTGGGAAGTGCAGTGAACAGTGGGAGGTGATTTGAAGTTGTGTCCAGCCTGCCCCACCCACCTGCCTGGATACCAGAAAGTACCCTGTAGAGGAGACTCATTAAAGAAAGGATTATGAATTCAGGTGCTTCCCTCCAAATGAGTAGGAATATTTCAGGAATAAAATTAAAAAACAACCCAGCCAGTGTTGCTCAGTGGTTGAGCATCAACCCATGTACCAAGAGGTCACTGGTTCACTTCCTGGTCAGGGCCCAGAGTTTGGGCTTGATCCCCAATAGGACACATACAGGAGGTAGTCGGTGAAAGTGAATGTCCTTAAATGAAACATAAATCTCTCTCATTGATGTTACTATCCTTCTCTTCCTTTCCCTTCCTCTCTCTAAAAAGTTAAAAACAGTTAAAAAAATAAGAAATAGCTCCTTTGTCATAATGCCAGCGTACCTTTCTTGCCTTCTCATATCACTTTCTCCCTCACACCCAGTGTTCCTGGCACAGTGAACTGATTCCAGGTTTTGACCACCTCTCCAGGTATTCATTTTTCCCTGAAACTCCCCTCCAGTTTATGGCTGACTCCTTTGGACCAGTCAGGCCTCATCTTCCATGTTCCTCTGCTAGGAAGCCTTTCCTGACCTGATCCACCACCTGGGACTCTGGAGCTGATTCAGACCATTGCAGCTGTCTCTTCATGGCATTTATTACACTATTCTAATTTTGGTTTCCACATCAGCCTCTCTCCCAAAGGGAAGACATGAAGTCACACCAGAAGGGAAGTGAAAGTCAGGAAGCTGGCCTGTGCCACCACCCATAGTGTGCAGAGAGCTATAGTGGTGTGTGAGCTGCAAGAAGGAGGTGTGAGCAGTGCGGTCCAGGGATGGCCCACCCTGGAGACCGCCGGTGTGTCCCTCTGAATGTTCCTTTTCCAGAGTTCCCCAGGGGCTTCCAGGCCGGGTCAGTCCTTAGAAGGATCACACCAGGAAAACAGGAATCTTCAACAACTTGGAGGAATATAGTCATTATCAAACAGCCTGAGGCTCAGAGAGGAGATGGGCCAACATCAGTTCTCACTGTGAGACATGGTTCTGGGATAAAGTGACAGCTGGAGGTGACTGAAGGCCGAGGTGGGTGCTCTCTGAGAAACTCCAAGACTCTGAACTGTCAGGAATTAAGAGGAAGACATGAAGCCATGGACAAGAAGAGCATTCAGCCTCAGCTGCAGATCACACCCCTGTGTTCAGAGAAAGGCCAGAATAAACTCAGAATTATGGTCTGCAGGACTGAGGCTGTCTAGGGAAAAAGAGATTAGAACTGCCCACTGCTGTCCTCAAGGCTAGGATTTCTCTAGACCACAGGCCTCCAAAATAGTTGATCTATACACTTGTGTGATCTCCTCTAATAGTGCCCAAAACAACAACTGGTAGATGGAACATGCTGGATATGTATTTGTTGGATGGATGGATGGATGGATGGATGGATGGATGGATGGATGGAAGAATGGATGAGTGAGTGAACTGCTACTATAGGATTACTTAGAGATAATTGTAGATTAGCAAGTATTACAAAAAAAAATATTACTCAGGCAGTCCTTGTGTCAACCAGGAGCCTGGAAGGACAGATCCAGAAGCAAAGAGAGAAGCAGTTAGCAAGAGCACAAAGGGAAGACTCACTGGCCATGGTTCTGTCCTTCAGCTGTACCCTCTTCTTGACTAGGTGTCACGTTAGGGAATACTCAGGACAGAGTGCCAGCATCCTTAGGTGCAAATGAAGAATTCTGTGGAATTTAGAACCCTAAAGGATTTCAGGAGTTCTGAAGGGAGCTTTAGCCGTCCCCAAACTACTTCAATAGTTCAGATATCCTTACAGAAAATTTACCTTTATCAAATTAAGTTCACATGGGCTAAGCATGATGGAGATCACAAAAAATGCAAATGGGTTAAACTCATCTATTAAAGGACAGAGTCTGGGGGTTGTTTGTTTGTTTTTAAATACAGATTAATGTATCATAATACACACTCCTAAAACAAAACCACCAAAAAATAAAATCCTAATATATAAAAAGCCAGGGGCCGTCACGACCTAAACGACTGGACAGATGACCAAACAGCAGGCTGCCGACAGGAGGGAGCTCCCTCCCGCCCTGGCCAGGGCATGGTGGCGGCCAGAGGGAGCTCTGGGACCCGGTGGAACTCTGGGTCTCACAGGATCAGGGGCGTGGCTGGCCTTCAAACCGGACCTTGACAGGAGGGAGGAGGGAACCCCATTCCTTGCAGAATCAGCCATTAGACAGCTTGCTGTCAGTGGCCTGCCAGCCAGGAATTCCATTCACCTGCACCCAGGACCCTGACGGGAGGGAGGAGGGAGCCCCATTCCTCACAGAATCTCTGACACTTCTATTATAGAGAAAGGACAAATAGCAATATTAAAATATTTCCTCTAATTAATTCCCTTTTAATGTGTATGAATTTCGTGCACCAGGCCACTAGTAAAAAATAAAAGATTAGAAAATTATATGATAGGCACAAGTTGACAAATGGCAAGCAGATATAGCATTATTAATATCAGGTCACCTAGTTTAACTATAAAATCGCCTCTGCTAATGATTGGGATTTTATCAACACAATGAGATGTTAATGTAGTTCATCTCCTGCTGACCAGCAGCTATTCCATTGGCATTTCAGCATTTTATTTGCCTAAATAAAAGTTAAGTAAATTAATACATATAATACTATCACAAAGTAAAAATAAATTAATAAAATACATAGAAACTAATAAAAAGTAAATACACTCAATGTGTTTGGTGAAAAACAACGTTCAAGATATAGATTCCTTGTGGGAACAGTAAATACAAGGGGAGGTCCTCTAGAGGCAAGCATGGGAACCCCAACATTGTCCAAAGTTCTCAAAGGACTGCAATGAGGCCAGCAGAATTTCTGGAATCTGCCCACAGACATACCACTGGGCTCTTTGTAACACTCATACTCTTTTGTATTCAATCAGTTCTGTCCTACAAAACGAAAGGCTGCTGCAAAAGGCTGAGTGACTAAGGATCCTGCAGCGTGGCTGCTTAGCCCCACCCCAGCGTGGCACCCAGCAGGTGAGGGCACAGAGTCTCCCTTCCCCAGTCTGCAGTGAAATAGCAGACGCCCCTCAAGTGCTGTGTGAGTCCCAAGGACAGAGTCTGAGGGTTGTTTGTTTTAAAAATACAGATTAGTGTATTGTCATACACACTCCTAAAACAAAATCACCAAAACATAAAATAAAGAATTAACAGTTTAGAAAATTATATGACAGGCACCAGTTGACAAAAGGCAAGCAGACATAGCAATATTAATATCAAGTCATCTGCTGGAAACTCAAGCAGGGTTTCCATGTTGCAGTCTGGATCCAGAATTCCTCCTTTGGGAAAATGCAATCTTTGCTCTTAAGGCAACTTGATCACCACAGTCTAGCCAAGTTGATTCACACAATTAACCATCATAGCCACACTTCTACCAGCATCCAGAAAGCTCTTGCAGCAGAAGAAGAAAAAAAAAGGCTCTTGGCTTTGAAGATGCAAACTTCTTTGACTTCCTTTCCAGATTCTGGCAAGAGTGAAATTATACAGTCTGGGTGAGAGAATTACAAGTTTTTAAAGTGCTGACAAGGTGCAAACCAGCCACAAATGGCCTTCCAACTGGGTGATTACCACATGCAGGGCAGGGCTACCTGGGCACCGCCTTCTCAGTGCATTCCTGCACTCTGGGCACAATCCATTGGCCCATGTGCCCTGCATCTTGTGCGGAGTAGGGAAGACCTAACCCACACAATGAAAGGGAGTTCTTTTATCATTAGATGTGACTCTTGCCCCAACTTGCTCTACCTTGCTGGTCTGTGCCAGAGCATTCATTGTATTGCCAGGTTGTCATAAATGTTTTCCCAGCCCAGCTACATGTCCTTTCTGCTTAGCTGCATTTTGGTGTCATGGGAAAGCATTCACACACCCCTGCCCTCTGTGAGCCAAGGGAAAGCGCCCAAACAGGCTGTGGGAACCCCTGGGTTGGGTGTCCCATCTCTGCAGCCTGGCACTGACTGAGACACTGTAGACTTTGTTGGTTTGACTCATTGGCTCCTTCATGCCCAGGCCCGAGATATCAAGGCTTTCCTTTTTAAGATTTCATTTATTGCCCGGCCGATGTGGCTCAGTGGTTGAGCATCGACCCATGAGCCAGGAGGTCAGGGTTCGATTCCCAGTACATGCCTAGGTGGCAGGCTCAGTCCCCAGTAGTAGAGGGATTCTCTCTCATTATTGATGTTTCTATCTCTTGCTCCCTCTCCCTCCCTCTCTCTGAAGTAAAAAAAAAAAATATTAAAAAATTTTAAATCTCATATTCTCAATGAGGCCCACCCTGCATGTCCTAGTTCCTGCTGCGAATTACTCTGAGTCCCAATTTCCTTTCTCTGCTCTTCTTTCTTGTTTGTGTCTACATGTTCTTTTTCAATTGTTTGTTCTTTATCACCTGTATTATATCGCTAGAATAGCAGCCTCACAAAGGCAGCCATCTTTGTCTGTTTTGTTCATGACAACATTCTAAAGTCTAAGATTTGACCCTGACAAACAGTGGGTGCTCTATAAACATTTGCTGAATGAATAAATGAGTGAATGAATGAAAATTGACTTTGGAGCCAAATAGGCTTGGGTTTTGACTCTACCTCCACACTGCCCCTTTTGAGCAGGCCTATTAAGCTTTCTAAGGCTCAGTTTCCTCATCTGTGTGATGGAAATCATCATGTATATCTCATAAGATTGCTATGGGGATTAACTCAGAGAAAGTTCCTGGCATAAAAGAGGCTTTCAATAAACATTAATTTTCTTTAAATGTTTTTAGAGAGAGCACTAAGAGTATCTAAAAAGAGAGGCTGGCCGAAACCGGTTTGGCTCAGTGGATAGAGCGTCAGCCTGCGGACTGAAGGGTCCCGGGTTTGATTCCGGTCAAGGGCATGTACCTGGGTTGCGGGCACATCCCCAGTAGGAGATGTGCAGGAGGCGGCTGATCGGTGTTTCTCTCTCATCGATGTTTCTAACTCTCTGTCTCTCTCCCTTCCTCTCTGTAAAAAATCAATAAAATATATTTAAAAAATAAAAAAAATAAAAAATAAAAAGAGAGGCTGCTTAATTTGATATTGGGGACTAAAATAATCAATAAATATGTATGACCACCAACTCAGTGTCAAGCCCAATCCTAGGCCAGTAAGAACGGATAAGAAAGTGTCCCCAGGGAGCACCGAGTCCTGGAGAGCAGCAGAGCCCACAGTTCTAGGTGTGAAATGTTCTATTAGAAGAATTTGAAAGGTGTTACAGGAAAGAAAAAGCAGCAGAAATGAACTCTTAAAAAAAAGTTTTGTTTTGAAATAACTTTAGAGTTACAAGAAATTGCCAAATAATGCAGAAAGTTCCTGTGTACCCTTCCCCCTGGTAACCAATTACATAACCATAGTCCATCATCAAAACAAAGAAATTGACATTGGTCAGTTTCAACTACAGATCTTATTCACACTTCCCCTGTTTTTATATGCTGTGTGTGTGTGTGTGTGTGTGTGTGTGTGTGTGTGTGTAACTATGACACTGATATAGAGAATTATTGTTAAATAAAATAAGGAAGGATTCACAAAGGTAGCATAATATCTTGTTTACTATTCTGATGCTGTGGGTTTAAGATTTCCATGTAACAGATGGTATTATGAAGCTCAGAAAAGCTAAGTGACTTGCCTAAGATGACATGGTTCCTAAGTGGCAGAGCTGGTTGGTACCTGCACGTGTGGATGTGGAAAACCTTAAGGTCAGAGTTGGATGCAATAGTATTAGAAAGGGTTCATCAGGGCTTTGTCTTTGGCCTAAACTTGCCACGGATGTGTCTGTTGCTACAGAACTGTTGTTTTCTGAGCTCTACCAAATTGCTAGTTTCTTTGATTTTGCCCCAACATCTGGGCTTCGGAACATCTTTTACAAAACGCAGGGGAAACAGCCCTGCTATTTCAGGATTTATTGGAGAAATGATTCCCCAGGAACCCCTACTCTCCTCACACTTTCCAGGCAGACTCACCCTGGGCTGTCAGCTGGAATCCTACAGAGCAAAGAAAGCAAAAAGGTTTGAAATCAGGGGACATGGGGAGAGGCTTAAACAGCCTGGGAGGGATCCTGCAGAAAGAAAGTGACTGTTGTTCTTCCCTCTGAAGCTCCTTTTTGTTGCCCAGTCTGGCTGGAAGCAGCAGGGTCTGAACTGCAGCCAAGGGACAAAGGGCTTTTTCTGGCTAAGAGAAGCAATTGTGGTCAGGATGGGCCAAAACAGGAGGGAAGTCTTTTACGTGGAAACAGGGCCTAGCAAATGTCAGAACTGGCGCCTGCGGGATGTAATTGAATTCTGCAGGCATTTACTAAGCACCTGCTTTGTTCCAGGTGCACTCGCATGATTAAGAGACAACCCCATCCCTCAATGAACTCCCAAACTAGTACAGGAGTCATTCCTTCTCTTCACTCCTTCATTCAATCCCTCATTCTTTTGGCCATATAATATAGTAGTTAAGAACACAGCCTTGAAATAAGAGAAACAGGTTTAGTGACTCATTCAAGAAATATTTGTTTGGTGCCTACTGCGTGCCCAGCAAAGCACTAAGGGAACAAAGGTAGACAAAATAGATTTCCTCTATATTGATTAGTTGGAGGCTGGGAGAAGAAGACGCAATGATATTGATTGTTTGGAGCCTGGGAGAGGAAGACACAATGAATGATAAATATAACACATAAGTTATATAGTATATTAGAAGCTGATAAGTGCTATGGGAGAAAGAAAACATAGAACAAGTAAGGGTCCGGGGAGTAGGGACCAGAGGTTTTAGAATGCAGAATTAAATAAAGTTGTCAAGGTAGATTTTACTGTGAGCAGAGATGGAAAGCAGGTGAGGGAGTGGCAGTCATGTGGATATAGAGTTAGGAAAGGGAAGAATACAGATAGGGGAGTAACTAGACACAAGTTCTTATGTGGGGACATAGGGACTCTATGCAGAAACAAGGAAGGCCATATCCTTCATAGAAAAAGTTTAGAAACCCTTGACCTAGATCATTGTTTTCTACATAGATATGGACATATATCTGTGAAATCCTTTCTTCAAATAAAGTCTTAGTCAGAGGTTAACAGAGTCAGTGTGGATCTAGCTACTTGAAGAGCAGGGGTGGGTGTGACATGGAGGTTTCTATTCTTACCCGGACTCTGACCAGTCTCATGTCCAAGGTAAACTAGAACGCACCCCTCTTCACCTCTGGGGTTCCTAAGAACACAACTTGAAAAACAGGACTTTAAGATCCTCTCTAGGTCTCTTTCTGGTCTGTAATTCCAATAGTCTATAGATGATGTTCAAAGTTTAAATAAACTCAGATCACAAGTGAACATAATAATGGAAACAACTATCTTCAGCAAGGAAACTATGACAAATAAACTTTATAAGTTGGATAAACTAATACTTGGGTTGAAAGCCTCAACATTGTTTTTTCTCATTCATGGGAAGTTAATGTAAAGCCAAAATTCAATATGTATTGTTTGATTCAAAAGCCCATGTTACCATTCATTACTACTCAATCTGTCCTTCATGATCCAGAGATAAAATGTACATAATAATATATGTTGCCACCCTGACCGGTTTGGCTCAGTGGATAGAGTGTCGGCCTGCGGACTGAAGGGTCCCAGGTTTGATTCTGGTCAAGGGCATGTACCTTGATTGCGGGAACATGCCCAGTAGGGGCTGTGCAGGAGGCAGCTGATTGATGTTCCTCTCTCATCGATGTTTCTAACTCTCTATCCCTCTCCCTTCCTCTCTGTAAAAAATCAATAAAATTTATATTTTTTAAAATAATAATATATGTTGCTATTTATGGAGTATTTCCTGTTTGGCAAGCTCAATTACAAATATTTAACATGTATTGATGTATTGTATTAATTAACCTATATATAATACACAAACACATATATGCAAAATATGTAATATATACATACAATATATACTTTTATATATACAGCATACATACAAATAGGCAGTATATATTTATATACATATACAGACTATAACATATGTACATATATATGAGTATATATGCATGTGTATATATGCACATACATCTAGATACATACATGTATGTAAGTACCTTAATATATGCTGTATAATGTATGCACACAAATATATATGTATGTATGTACACACATATAGAATCATATGAACTATATGATACCATTAAACAGAAGAAGCACAAAGAGACTAAATGACTCGTTCACAGACTCATGGTGGACAATGACTCCTGCAGATGTGAACCAGGACTGCTGGATGCCACAGCCAGGGCTGAAAGCGCAAAGGTCTGCCATCTGTGCTAATTCTCTTGGCTCACAGGCCTGTTTGTCTCCCCTAACATCAGACTGTGATGCCATTAGGGACAGGAACTCTGCTGTATGCATCCTAACCCTCCCAGTACCTAGCCTTGCCTGGCATACTTCCATCAGCATTTGTTGGATTGAATTGATTAAGTTCAGGGAAAAATGCTACAAGAGTAGGACTAGGGTTTAGAATCTGTAAGGTTTAGAGGAGGAGCAACAATGTCTGCCAGAAAAAGAAAATAGCCTGGCATCTCAAGAAGCAAATTAAAGTCCAAGTGTTTGGTGAACTTCTCACTGTTTGTCTTTCTGGTGAACTACGTTCTTGACACTGAGCCAGGGTTGTGGAGCCCAGGCAGCAAGGAGGCCATTCCGGCTCCCTCCCGCCTGTCAAGAACGCCCTTGTAACCGTCTCTTGTGCTTCTCTGGGCCAAACATTGCTCAAGGACTCACAAACCAGGAAAATGTATTTCTGTTTGCATTGGAAGTTCCGGGAATACGTCTGAGACAGAGAGAAATCGCAGATCTTTAAAAGTTTATCTTCCATGGTTGGCCCATAAATAAAAAATGGAGCCTCTGCGAGGAAGGTCTTAAGATTTCCTGGTGAGGTGACAGGGACACATAAACATAAAATAAATAATTAAGATTTGTGAGGGGCTTCAGAAATCATGAGGCACAGTCATATATAGTATCCTGATTAATCCACCCACATCAAATCTGATTGCTTTGACCAAGCAAAAGGAAGTAGATTTTCATTTGGTTGTTGGCTTTGGTTGTTGCTGCTCTTTGTTAACTTTTAATTAATCAATATTTGGACTTTCTGTGAAAATGGAGTATTGTGCTCACATTTTGTTCCTCTTTTACACACACACACATACACACACACACACACACACACACACACACTGAGTGGCCAGATTATTATGACCACCTGATGTTTGTAGGCTAATTAGCTATAATTTTGCGCTGAAGTTGCTAGAGGGCCAGACCATTATAAATAGGGAAGCAGGTTGTTTACCACGACAGTAGAAGTTATTTTTTTCTAAAGATATGGATAAACAACGCGATTTAACAGCCTTTGAATGTGGGATATATATATGCAAAAATACATTGCCAGGAATAAAAAATAAAAAGCAAAGTAAAAATTAAAGATTATCTTCCTTGGATAAGGAATGAAAGACACAAATAAGTGAGAGGGCTATAGCCAGCTTCTGCAAGGTGACTGAAATAACACTTGTCACCGCACAAGCTGGGGAGTCAGAACTAGGCTCACCACTCATAGCCAGAGGATAGCGATATGGGGTTTTCCCACTTAAGAAAATGGGCAAAAAGCCCGAGCATGTTTGGCTTAGTGATTGGATCATTGCCTCATGGACTAAAGGGTCGTGGATTCGATTCTGGTCAAGGGCATGTACCTCATTTTCAGGCTCGATCCTAGGTAGGGGTGCATGCAGGAGGCAACCAATTGATGTGTCTCTCTCACATGGATGTTTCTCTCTGTGTGTGTCTGTCCCCCTCCCTTCCACTCTCTCTAAACATCAATGGGGGGAAAAGTGTCCTCAAGTGAGTATTAACAATAACAAAAAAAAAGATAAATAAAATACCTGTGATCCAACCCACCCCCACCCCTGGAGCTGTGGATGAGAGAACCGGGAGGACATAGGCACCATCTCTAAACAAAGAATGGAACGTGTTTACTTGGAGACTGGGACCTACAACATCGCCTTTATGGTTGTCAGTGAGACAGGATTTCTGAGATATTAGGATGATACCTAGAGATCTACAGGTGGGCCTGGGAGCAAGAGAAAGGCAATTGTCAAGTCATTAAAAAGGTGGGATTAACACAGATGGAGAGAATAAATAAAATTATCTCCTTTAACTCTATGCCTAACTCTATCTCTATTTCCTATCTAATCCTAATGGAATAGAAACCAGGAATCAGAAATACTCAATACCTCTGAAGTTGGAAATACAGTGGATCAAAAACTAGGAGGAATCATTAAAAGTAAATAGTTATGTACCACTTAACCACAGGCATACATTCTGAGAAATGTACTGTTAGGTGATTTCATTGTATGAACATATAGTGTGCACTCACGCAAGCCTAGATGGTCTAGCCTACTACATGCCTAGGCTATAGGGTATAGTCTATTGCTCCTAGGTGACAAGCCTATACAGCATGTTGCTATAGGAAACAAAATGAGATTAAATCAAGCACAAGAGAAAATGATACCATCAAGATAGGTGATAAACAGGGATATATAGGGCTGCTAATTGTGTAACACGACATACTATTCTACAGCAAACGTTTTATTTATAAGTAGAAAGAGTTGTCCAAAATAACAATAAAAAGTATAGTGTAGTAAATACATAAACAGTCATTTATTATTATTACTAAATATGTGTTACATACTGTACATAATTGTATGTGCTATATTTTTATACAACTGGCAACATAGTAGGTTTGCTTATACCAGTATCACCACAAACACTAGAGTAATGCATTGTGTTGTGATGTTAGGATGGTTACAATGTCACTATGCAATAGGAATTTTTCAGCTCCATTATAATTTTACTAGAGGCTCAGTGCACAAAATTCGTGCACTGGGGGGGTGTGTCTTTCAGCCCAGCCTGCACCCTCTCCAATCCAAGACACCTTGGAGGATGTCCAACTGCCTCAGAGATTGGGCCTAAACCCGGCAGTCGGACATCCCTCTCACAGTTCAGGACTGCTGGCTCCTAACCACTCACTTGCCTGGCTGCCTGATTGTCCCTAACTGCTTCTGCCTGCCAGCCTGATCACCCCCTAACCACTCTCCTGCCAGCCTGATTGATGCCTAACTGCTCCCCTGCCGGCCCAATGGCCCCCAACTGCCCTCCCCTGTAAGCCTGGTTCCCCCAAACTGCCCTCCCCTGCCGGCCATCTTGTGATGATGTGGCGGCAGCCATCTTGTGGTAGCCATCTGGTGATGACCTGGGGGTGATCATCTTGTGATGACATGAGGGTGTCACGTGAAGGCGCGAGGGCCACCTAGGCTTTTATTAGTATAGATGGGGCAATCAGTGTGGTGTGTACATGGTCTGCCATTGACTAAAATGTCTTTATGTGGCATTTGACTATGTATATATACAAAAGGCTAATATGCAAAGTATCCCCTCGAGAGTTCAACCGGGAAACCAGGAGTTCCATCGCCCACTATGACATGCACTGACCACCAGGGGGAGGCGCAGAACGAAGGAAGGCCTCGGCCAGCAGCTGAAAGGCCCCAATCAGCCCAGATCACCGGCCAGGCCTACGGACCCTATCTGTGCACAAATTTTGTACACTGGGCTGCTAGTACATGTATAAGCCGTTAGGCTCCCAGGACACTGCCTGTATTCAAAATTGTGTAATTATTCTTCCCATTGCACTCATTGGCATGGCCACAAAAGACTGGAAGGTTATTATTGAAGCCACTGAACTGAACCACAGAACTGTGGACTCAGGAACACTAGCAATAGCTGAGCTAAAATGAGAGCCAGCACCTTTCTTTCACTCAACTCCCAGAAGGCTTCAGTCAGGCTTATCCCCACAGTCAAGAGACTGCAGGATACTAGGATTTCATAGAACCCTATAAGCCCCAGTGAAAAGATCTACCTTCACTGGATAATTAAAGAGTCTGCAAGGATATAGCTGATTATTTGCTCAATTGCCCAAAAGTGAAACCCACCACTCAACAAGCCCTGACCATGTGTTGGGCTTTCAATTAGTTTTTAACACATTGTATGTGGGAAACAGTCAATGTAAAACGTATAAATACGTTTCCCGCATACAATGTGTTAAGTGCCTTATTTTACAATAGGAATAAATAGTAAAGAATCACCGGTTTTCGCCCTGGCCAGTTTGGCTCAGTGGATAGAGCATCGACCTGCGGACTCAAGGGTCCCAGGTTCGATTCCGGTCAAGGGCATGTACCTTGGTTGCGGGCACATCCCCAGTGGGGAGTGTGCAGGAGGCAGCTGATCAATGCTTCTCTCTCATCGATGTTTCTAACTCTCTGTCCCTCTCCCTTCCTCTTTATAAAAAAATCAATAAAAATATTTTTTTTTTTAAAAAGAATCACCGGTTTTTGAAGAACACTTCTAATATAATAAACAGATCAATACTCTTATTTTTAAAAAAAAATAGATAAAATGCAGGAAGCAAAAGAAATTTTGTATGTATATATGTATATTATATTACATATAATATATAATAAATCAAGTTAAATTTAAAAGGGAGATTACAAAAACCCATTAATGCAATATACCATATTTTAAAATGTAAAGAAAAAAATCTCAATAGATATGGAAAAAGCATACAACATAACTCAAAATTTGCTCAAGGCAAAACGCTTAGCAAACTAGTAGTAGTAAAATAGAATAAAATAGAATCTTTTTAAGCTAAAATAATTGCAAACAGCATATTTTAAAATGTTGCTTTAGAAGTATTCAAACTAAGTGAAAAAAATTACTATGTATTATTAGTACTTCTAGAGGGCTCATATGTTTCAGACACTTGCCCAATCTTGGCTCATCACCACCTTAAATGTTAGGTACTCTGCTGATGCCCATTTTATAGATGAATTGGAAGCTCCACAAGCACAGGGAATTATACCTATTTGTTTGATTAACAGTCCCTGGGACATACTAGATACTCAATAAATGGTTGGTGAATTAAATAGAACTGAGACTTGCCCAAGGTAACACAGCCAGTAAGCAGTGAAACCAGGACTAAAGGATTTGAAATTAGGTAATATGGCTTTAGGAATCTTACTCTTAACAAGTATCCCATCCTTCCACTAATAGGATGTGAATTTATAATATTGAGAAAAGGAAATAATTACCAAGTAATCTTCCACTCAGTTGGTCAGCATTAGCATTTTGTGGATATTCTCTCCTGAGGCTTTTTTCTTGTTGTTTTTGTGTGTGTGTGTGTGTGTGTGTGTGTGTGTGTGTGTGTGTTTATTATTTCCCCCCAAAGCTATGGTAACACTTTAAAAACATGTTCTGCTTTTTAAATTTAGCATTGTAACAAACCATATTTCTATACCATTATAAACTCTTCATAGGCAAAACATCATATATTTCATTGAGAGGTTGTTACATAATTTAAGTATTCCTTATTGTTGGAAATAAGTCATTTCCACTGTTTTTTTCTTCTACAAACAGTAAATATGTTAGTTCATAAACTTTTAACAATATTTACAGTTATTTTTTAGAATTACTTTTAAAACAGAAAAAAAAATTCATGGGCCAATTGGTATAAAAATGTTAAAGGCTATTATTACTATACACTGACAAAATGCTTTCCGAAGGAGAATACCAATTTATATTCCCACCACCAATTTGCAAATGTGAAAACGGTATATGGTGGAAATTTTGTGTACTAAAACATTTACTAATTTCATAAGCAATATATAATATCTTATTTAATTTGTATTTCTTAGGGGCTGGAATAAAAAACACACATATACCTACACGATAACCCAGTAATTCCACTCCTAAATGCATACATATGTCCACCAATTCAATCCTAGAAAGATACTCAAGGGAACTAAGTACATGTCTACCATCGTTGTTTCGTTCATAACATCCAAACATTGGAAACGACTCAAATGTGCATCATCAGTAGAATAGATAAATCAACTGGAGTACCTTCATAAAATGCAACTTTAGAGAGAAATTTGAGAAAGAATAAACCCCATGCAACATGAATGCCTCTCACAGACATTATGTTACATAAAAGAAATCAAGCACAGAGAAGGAAACAGTGTAAAATTCCACGTTACATTGCGTTCAAGGACAGGCAAAATTACCCAATGATAGCAGAAGCCAGAATAGTGATGGGGGATGAGAGGGGGATGGGCATTGACTAAGCTTCTGGATGCTGGAAAGTTTCTAAATCTTGATCTAGATGGTGGGCAGATGAGTGTATACAGGTGTAGAAATTCATTGAGCTTAACATGAATTTAATTTATTATACAAAGTTTGGGCCTGTATGGAGAGTTAAAAATGTGAAGATAAAAGTAAATAACAAAGCATGAATTTTGAAGAATTCTGTAAGTATGCAGACCTTCTAGTGAAGGTCCTTTAAGGTAAATGGTTCACTGCTCTGTTTTATGGGAATGGGAATTGGCTTTCAGAGTATATCATGCTTTGCTGTTCAGGGAGTTAGATAATGAACTCACTGAACTATTTACACATATGTTTGAAGGTTATAGGAAACTGGAATGGTGCCCAAAAGACTTAAAGAGTAAAGAAAGTCATTTCAGCAATTACCGCCTGGCAAATTTACCATTGCAATTATTATTTAAATAACTCTTTTAGGGACAAAAAAAGTGATAAGACTATATAAAAATAAAAAAGGCATCATAAAAATCTTCAATAGCAGGGATGGCACAGCATTGGGAGTCAGAATGCCTGTGTTCTGAGGATTATTGGGAGGTTCTTCAGTAAATTTCTGTAACACCAGGTATCCCTGGCTTTCTTCTCCCTGTCTTTCCTTTTCAGTCTTTAAGTGCCACCCAATCTTCCTCTTTTCCTCTAAAGGTTGGCGTGCTCCAGGGCACCATCTCCCTACATAATGGCATGTAATTCCATGATTTTAAGTACCACCGATAAGTCAATGCCTCCCAAGTTTACATCTCCAGATCTGACCTCTCACCTAATCTTCAGACTTATGTTCCTACCTGCTTGACTTCTCCATTAGGAGCCTCATAGGCATCCCAAGTTTAAAGTCTTGATTTTCCAAAACTACTCTTCTCCCAGCTTCGCCACCTCAGGCCAAAGTAGCCTCAAAACCTCAAACCCAGAAATAGAGAAAGATCATAAAATGGCAAAAGCCCTTTTCCATTTTTGCTTTTATTCACAGCACTTATCACCATTGTCTGTGCCATACATTAGTTTTTTTGTGTGTTTTTTTATATATTTGTATTGATTCCAGAGAGGAAAGGAGAGGGAGAGAGAGAGAGAGAAACATCAATGATGACAGAGCATCCCTGATTGGCTGCCTCCTGCACACCCCACACTGGGGATTAAACCCGCAACCAGGCATGTACCCCAATAGGATATCAAACTGAGATCTCCTGCTTCATAGATAGATGCTCAACCACTGAGCCACGCTGGCTGGGCCATACATTAGTATTTTTATTATCTGTCTTCCCAAACAAGAATGAAAGCTCCATGAGAACAGGGGCTCTGTCTTATTAATTGCTGTATCATCAGTGCCTAGAACAGTGCCTGGCACATTACTGGCATCTAGAATACGTTGGTTCAATGAACGAGTGATATATTGAACATCATATATTCCTGATTAAAATAATTTTAATACTATAAAGAATCATCTTTAGTAGTACTATCATTTATTTATTGAGTTACTGGGAGGTTTAAATAAGGCATTTTAGAAAATGTCTGTTTTTTTGTGTGTGTAATAAAAATGGCAGATTGCTGTCTCTGCAAGGATAATGACCTCACAAAAACTCTGCCATTGGCATCTGTAGGTGGAAGTCAGAAAGTTTGTGTTTAAGTTTTGATTCTGTTCCCAATTATTAAATGGGGGACCTTAGGTTACTTTTATAATCTCTCTGACTCAGATATTCTCATCCATAAATTGAAAATAATTAAACCAGTCTCACAAGGTTATAATGCAAATTGCTTTAAATGATACCATGTTTATGAGCCTGTCAATCAAGTACAAGTTCCTCAAAAAAAAATGCAGGCATCTGCATTTATGTAAATTATGCCATTGATCATTATGCTTTCCTAAGAGATCAAGTACAGCTTCAAACAATATTTATTATCCTTTAAAGAACATTTATTTATCCTAATCATAAATACATACTAAATAAAAATTGTGAACTCTTAAAATAATCGTTAAATATTTTTTTAATTTTTCAATTACATTTTATATACAAAATTAGTGTCAGGTGTATAACCTAGTGCTTAGACGTTTATATAACTTACTAGAGGCCTGTTGCATGAAAAGATTCGTGCAATAGGCCTTCCTTTCCCCTGGCTGCTGGCACCGGTTTGCCTCCGGCACCCGGGGCCCAGGCCTTCGCTCTGGCCGAGTTCTGGCCGGAGCCGGCCCCAGAAACATCAGGCTTCGCTGCTCCACTGCCCCGGAGCCGTGAGGCCTCGCTGCTCCGCCGGCCTCGAGCCATCAGGCTTCGCTCCACTGCTTGGAGCCTATGTATGTAAATTAACCGCCATCTTTGTTGGTGGTTAATTTGCATATTGTGCTGATTAGCCTATGGGAGGCGTAGCGAAGGTATGGTCAATTACCATGTTTGTCTATTATTAGATAGGATAGAGTAAATATTTTTTAAATGAAAGTTACCTACCTCCCAGAGATAATCACTGCTGACAATTTGGTTACATATTTTTCACACCTTTTTAACATGTATGTATGGTATTTTAACCTGTTCTTATTTTAATAATGTCATTCAAATTCTTAAAGAATAGGACTTATAAAAGCTCTATTTCTTTTTTTCTGAGCTCTTATTGCTGGTCTATGGGCTGATTTACAAGTTTACAGCCATAATAGCATTGTTAATAAATTTGTCATTATTTCCTTGGGTGAAATGTCCAAATGGAATTACTGGATAAAGGTAATTAAAACAATTGGAACTTTTTATGCATTTTGCCAAATTCTCTTCCAAAAACGCTCCCTAACTTACACTAAAATTGCTAGTGTATAATTGCTTATTTTCACACATTCTCATGAAATATTGAATTGCAGTATGAAATAAAAAATCACAAATACCATTGTGGTACACATACACAAAATCTTATTATTTTATTTTTATATTATGTAATACTATATTTTAATATCAATGCTTAATGATTAGTTTATTATATTTGTAAAAATGTGTGCTATTATATTTTTGTTTTCAGTAAAAATCTGAATTTCACCATCTAATAATAGTGATTGTTAATTCTTTCTGAGTACATTTTCAGATATCTTTTATAAGGACAGACAGGTAGTTAGATAGGAAGAGAAGGAAGAGGGTGAAATAAGGTTTGATTAGGAATAGTCAATTCTCATTATTGGTGGATTCTGTATTCACACATTTGCCTGCATGTGGCACTGTGGCAAGCATTTCACAATATGAGCAACTACCTAATCCTTATGCTGTACACCTGAAACTAATACAATGCTATATGTCAACTACATCTTGATTTAAAATTTTAAACAAAAAACAAATTAAAAATAATAATTTACTTGTAACCCCCACATCCATATTCTTGATGCTTTAGATGGTCAATCCCTGACATGCACTGAGGGGCAAAATATTGAGTCACTTGACTTGCACTGTTCCCCACTGAGGTCACACAAGGAAATGCTCCGCCTTCCTGCTTCAGATTAAGTGGCCTCTGTGCAGTTTACTTAGTGCCAAATTCTCTGCATTTTTGAGCATTTTATAGTGATTTCATTATTTAAATTGACCCCTAGGTGTTGAAGGGCTAATTTGTTGGCCAGTGTTCCTAAGTGAAGGAAGGCTGTGATGTGCCTTAAGGATGCATATGTTAGATAAGGGTGTTCGGATGTGAGTTGCAGTGCCAATGGCCATGAGTTCCCTGTCAAGGATTCAACAGCCTGTAATAGTGAATAAGGTATCTTTAAAACAGAAACGCACATAAAACAGGGTTATGTGCTGATCAGTGGATGAAAATGCTGTGATCAGAAGCTCACAGGAACCTAATCTGTATTTTCCCCTATGAGCAATGGTTCCGTATTTGCTAATTAAGTTTTTGCCATGACTTTATAGAACATAACTATAGAACATGGATATCAAGAAAGGCCTGTGCTTTAGAAAAACTTAGAAATAAGATTTTTTAATGGATCATTTTATAAGTGCTATTAATAATATTAAGTTTATTTTACTTGAATTAACAGTAAAAGCATAAATCGTGTAGAATTAAAGGATTTGCTGAAAATTCTTCAATTATCTTCCTAACACGATATCAGTGCTGAGATAGAAACATCAATGATGAGAGAGAATCATCAATTGTCTGCCTCCTGCACACCCCCTACTGGAGATTGAGCCGGCAACCAGGGCATGTGCCCTGACCAGGAATGGAACTATGACCTCCTAGTTTATGGGTCGACACTCACCACTAAGCCACACCAGCAGGGCTCAATTTTTAAATGATCCCTCTACATTATTAAATCTCAAGGGATGAAAATGATTTTGAACTTACCAAGAGGCTGGAGACATCATGCCTGTAAACTGTGCTCCAATGTCACCATGCACGGGCCCTCTGATACACAGAGAGTGGACCACGCATACTTGCTGGCACACACATCTCTCCTCCACCTTTCACCCCGAGTGTGTTACATGGTTACTGTAGCCTTATCAGAAGCTATGTCATTAGTAATTGGAACTGTGAGCATAAATTCAACAGGTTTTCAGACTTGATCTGTTTTGAATCTGATTCAATATCTACCCCCAGGACTTTGACCACAGTTTCTCCACTCCTGAACTCTGACTTTGCAATGAAGTAGTTTGGTGTTATGGTTTCTATTATTCTCATTATCAGTGATTACTGGGCTCGAATTGCATTGTTATATTTAGAGCAGAGGGACACGCCTTTGAAATGCACACACACACAGTACATAACCACATCACACAGAACTAGGAAACCCCTCACTGCCCCACTTATTAGGGAACAAACTGTGAACAGGCCTGGGTAGAACAGCTACCACTGTCAGGGGAAGCCAACCACCCTGAATACTATCTCCAGGTCCAAGAGCCACACAGCTTGGTGCATATTGACAGTCTGAAACTGACCTAGAAAGAAACAATGGCCTAGCCCTAGCTGAATTTCATTGATCCTAAGACACACATTTTGTCACATTTTAACATTTCTTTAAATGAAGTATGCCTTACAATTGATGTCATGTCAGAGTTTAATCGGCAATGGTTTGTGTTTGTTTCTTAGTGAGTCATAAAAGTAACAGTGCATCTTAGAACTGATGGCATCTTTGACCCAACAGAATGCAGAGGCTCAGACCTGAAAGGCAGCCATGCAGGTGGCTGGGGGAATCTGAGGGTGCATGGCAGGGAGAAAAGAGGTTTGGGTAACTGGGGCAGAAAATGGCAAAGGTGAATGAGTAGGAAGATTCACAGTCATGGACAGGGAATATTTTAGTGGAAAGAATGTGCAAAGGTCACTTGTCCATGAGCCTCCTCCTCAAATATTTGCCAGGCTGCTGTGTGGAAAGAGAGAACACAGCAGTTGTGGGCAGCACCTGAGGGCAGAATTATGACCAATAAGTAGATGAAATGGTGCCACTTTGGGCTCCTAAGAGTAACGATTTAAATTTTTTTTAAATTGGACAAACTTATACATGAGAAAATGAGGTTTATTGGAAGGAGTAAGGAAGACATGTTGTTTTAGAAGGCATCTCTACCTTGAATTTGAGATTTGATGTAGCAACTTCTCTTCCAGTTTTAAGTTCTAAAACTATAAGAATGTATACCTATTTTAGCCTCTTCTATGAAATTATTTTATGCAAATAATCAAAAAGAATAATGGATAAATGTGTAAGAAGCTGTTCATTGTAGACTAAGAAAAATTAAATCCATTTTCATATACTGGGATATGGTTAAATAAACACAACATGATTAAATACACAGCTGCTTAAAATGACCATTATGAAAACCATGTACCAGCAAGAAAAATCTCATGTGATAAAATATCGAGTGAATAAATTACAACACAACATTGCATCTTCACTGAGAGGGCATAAAAATATGTCGGCATATGAGCAAGCACTAGATAGTTATAGAGAAATGAAAATGTGATTTTTTTTGAATGGCAGAATTCTAGGTTAGTCTTTTTCTTTTTTAATTTTTTGATTTCTGTTATCATTGTGTTAGTGGATGAAGCAAGGCCTGTTGTGGGGAAGTTAACTCCTGCTCCTACTCTGAGGAGCACAAACTGGGGCCTCTCCAATATGATGAACATGCACTGTAAGCTGTTAGTGTGCCCTCTCAAACTACTTTTTTTACAAAGGATAATCTGAAGTTGTTTGGACCTAATCTATATATATAAACAGGGAATATGCTAATTAGTCAAGCATCACGACCCCTCAGGAGGAGGTTGCATCACGAATGCTCAGGAGGAGCTGCGCACAGATGGGTGGGAGGGGATTGTCTGCTGCCCCAACCCCAGCAGCTGCAGGGAGGCTGGGGCCGGGAGCGGGCCTGAGCGGTGGCACAATACACAGGAGCACCTGCCCCCACCCCAGCGGACACAATGCAGCGGCTGACGCTATGCGGTCAGGCTCCGGTCCCAGCCCCCTCCGCGGGGTGCCTCCTCGTGCGATTTCAATCCCGCGCTGGGCCCCTTGTTACTCAATAAGCAGACATGTTAGGTATTTAGACTAGGGACCCCATAAAGAAATTATTAAGACAATAAGGGCATTGGGAACCAGGGGATTTTGCAGAAACTTCTCACATAGTCCCTTCACTCAAATAGCTCGTGGTCTAGAGGCAAAAACGAGACCATAAATGAATAAATGAAACAAGCGTAATAAATCACACATTCTAGATGACCACAAAATAAGGAGGGGTACTAGGAGAGGGTGTGGGGAAGACAGGTAATTAGATGATATGGAAGGAATGAGACAAGCTGTACAGGAAGAATATTGCTAAGGTTAGTCATTTTATCTAAATAATAAATGTTCTTTTTAAATCAAATAAACCATTTTATACTAAAAAATGGTAATCACCTGCCTCATTCACCATCAAATACCCAGTCCTACTCCCAAATGCCCATCAGTAGATGAGTGGATAAAAAAGCTGTGGTACATTTACACAAATGGAATACTACATGGCCATAAAAAAAAAAAAAGAAAATCTTTTACAACAGCATAAATGACCTGGAGATTATTATTCTAAGTGAAATGTATTCATTTTTTAAATAAACAAATCACTACTTTATCATTATACTTTTTCTCCCAACTACCCCAACAGACATTTCAAGATCTATCAGTCATTTTTACAAATGTTCAACCACAATGTCAAATACTGTGTCCATTTCTGCCTCATGCTCTCCCTTCCTCCTCCCACTGACCCTGCATCCTCTCTCCCTTTGCCCTCAGTCCTGGGCTCCTATCTGGACCTATTGATCTCTAGGCCTCCTATCCAGCCTTCCTGCTGAGCCTTTTGTCTCTCCACTCTTCTCTACACCAGGCATTAAATGCCCTGGGTCTTTAATTCCATGCCTTCCTTCTTCTTTACCAACTCCTCGTTTTATAAATTACACCCCTTTGTAGCTTTCTAAGAAGAGACTGTAGTGGTAATATGGTTGAGCCTTTCATGTTAGAAAATGTCTATATACTACTTTGAACCTACAATCAATACTTTGGCTGAATATTGAATACTAGGTTAAATATAATTATCCCTCTGCATTTTGAAAATGTTGCTCTTCTGTTTTAGCATCCATCGGTGATGTATTTTGAAGCCATTGTGAATCAATCTCTCTCTTTCTCTCTCTCTCTCTCTCTTTCATACACACACACACACACACACACACACACACATCTTTATTCCAGGTGTTCTAAAATTTTACAACCACATGTCTTGGTGTAATGTCCTTTAGCAAACAGTGTGCTGATCAGTCAGGGAACTTGACAAGACATTTATATAAGTCACCTAGGGGAGAGATTCCTGCATTATTCCTTTGATAATTCATCCTTTCCATTCTCTCTGTCTTCTCTTTCTGAATCTTCTAATGTATAGATGTGGAACTCCCTGGATTGAGCATCTACTCTTTTTATCTTTTCTTCCATTTTGACTATCATTTTCCCTTTAATCAGGCAACAAAGTTATTTTGCAAAACTTTTATGTGCTTTTACACTTCTTTGGGGTGGGGGGAGGAATAAAAACATTATTTTCCCCCAAGAGCTGTTGTTTTTTCTGATGGTTCCTTTTCCCAAGTATTTTATTGGTATTCCATAGGTGCAACAATTTTCTGATCTTTCTGAAAATATTAGTTGCAGATTTTTAAAAATGTTTTCCTCTACTGCCGTCACGGTCTCTCTTTTACTGAGTTCCTTTTCATCGTTGTTTTCTGGTGGTTTATTTCAGTGGTTAGTCGGGTTTTGGTGTATTTTCATCTCTTTCATGTGGAACACCGCCTCAAATAAATAGTTCTCTTGGATTGTACATTTGTATGGTTTTTAAAGAGTAAAGCACCAAATGTTTTACCTGGAGCTCTGTGAGCATAGGCAGAGACTGATTTGCCGGGTTTTACTGGGGGTAATAAAAGGGCATGCCATCCTTGTGGAAGAGATGCTCCAAATGTCTGTCTCTGGAACTTTTTTCTCTGGACCTACTTCATTTCTCTGCAAAGTGACCTTCCAGTCTGCTGCTGGAGAGATCTTGAAAAAGGCTGTATGTTTGGGTGCTGGCCCACTAAGGCAAAGGTGGAAGTGTGCCGAGGGTCTCCTGTTACCTAGATTATGCTCATTCCTCTACTAGAGGCCCAGTGCACAAAAATTTTTGCACTCGGGGGTTGGAAACGGGGGGGGGGGCCCTCAGCCCAGCCTGTGCCCTCTCGCAGTCTGGGACCCCTCGGGAGATAACGACCTGCTGGCTTAGGCCTGCTCCCAGGTGGCTGAGGGCAGGCCCAATCCCTAGGTGCAGCCCCTCGTCGGGCTCAGACCAGGGCCGATTGGGGAGTTGGGGCGCCGCCCCCGTCATGCACAGAGCAGGGCAGATTGGGAGGTTGCGATGCCACCCTCAGTCACGCTCAGGGTAGGGCCAATGGGGAGGTTATGGCTCTACCCTATCACACACAGAGCAGGGATCGTGTGTGGGGGGGGGGGGGGGGTTTGGGGCGCCACCCTCTATCACCCACAGAGCAGGGCCGATCAGGGTGTTGGGGCTCAGCCACTTTCACACTCAGGGCAGGGCCGATGGAGAGGTTATGGCTCTACCCTGTCACACACAGAGCAGGGCCCGTGGGGGGGGGGGGGGGGGGCTGGGGCGCCGCACCCTGTCACACACAGAGCTGCAGGGCGATCAGGGGGTTTGGGCGCTGCCCCCTGTCATGCTGATCCGGTGCCAGAAGGCCTCGCGGCTCCGCTGGTCCCGGTGCTGGGAGGCATATTACCCTTTTACTATATAGGATAGAGGCCTGGGGGCCAGCTGGTTTGCCCTGAAGGGTGTCCTGGATCAGGGTGGGGGTCCCCACTGGGGTGCCTTGCCAGCCTGGATGAGGGGATGATGGCTGTTTGCAGCTGGTCACACACCCTTCAGGGTGGGGGTCCCCACTGGGATGCCTGGCCAGTCTGGGTGAGGGGCTGAGGGCTGCTTTCAGGCTGGCGGTTGTTGATTTGAAGCTCCCAACCGCTCCTTTTTTTTATTTTATTCTGGGCCAGCTTTAGCTCTGGCTCTAGCTCTCAGAGCAGGTATCTGGTTTGTTTCGGTTCTATAATCGAAACAATGTATAACTTCAGCTCTGAGATCCCGGCCTATATTTGTTAGAATGTTTCAAACTGCCAGCTCAGAGGCCGGCAGTGCAGGCGGGGAACGTTGGAGTTCTCCTTCACTGAAGCAAGCAAGCCTCATGTTCGTTTCCAGCTGCCTGGCTGCCGGCCGCCATCTTGGCTGACAGTTAATTTGCATAAGGATACGCTGATTAGCCAATGGGAAGGGTAGCGGTCGTACGCCAATTACCATGTTTCTCTTTTATTAGTGTAGATTGTAACCCAATGCCACACTACCCTGCTCTCCCAAGATCTGAGTGTCCCTGAAACCAGAGTCTCACTAGTTTAATTCTCCAAAGGCAAGGAAGAAATCTTCAAGGATTATGGAAGGACCTAGAGGGTCTGCCGGTCACCCAGTTTTAGCCTGTTCAAGCTTCCACTGTTCCCCGTACTCCTCCTACAGAGCCACTCAGAGGCTCCTGGGCACGTCAACGGAGGCATTTAAGTGAGAATTTTCTCCACTGTGCTGAGCTGTTTGCCACACCTGCCTCTGTTTCCTATAATCAGCAAAGCGGCTGAACTCTTCCTTTATTATTATCTCTCCCACTAGTCCTCTTGTCCCAGCAGACTAGTCTCTTTACTCTTCTGCCACCATTTCAAGGGTTGAGGAGGAGGGAAAGATAAGTGGGTGTGGACAAAGCATTACGATTAACCAGACCCCTATCCATTGTAAAGGAACATTGGATGTAGTCAAGGGAAGAAAATAGAGCAGTCCAGGCAGAGTGCTACATGGTTATCTTCTGGCGGACACATAAAATGATCTATCCATGGGGAAGACCTTCTACCTGCTCCAGAAGAGACGTCGAAGTAGCACAGCACTTAATTTTTAAGCTCAAGATCTGGAAGGATACAGACTTCATCTGTGGTCTCTCACTTAGTACCTATGTATCTACCAGAAAAATTAACCCCTTTAGACTTTCATTTCCTCAACTGTCAAATATGGAGGACAACTGGATCTACCTCAAAACTTACCGAGCCATTTAAATGAGGCAATGCTTTGTGAAGAATCTAGCACACTACCTAGCAAAACAGTAAGCACCAAATAAACAAATGATCATCATCATCAACATTATCATTATCAATGCAAATATACCATAATAGAAAAAATCTGACTAAAGAGAATGGCAACAATAATTTAGATGAGTAGAAAAGAAATTTGTTTGAAAAATCAGCAATAGAGCTATGAAAGCTTCACATTGGATTCTGCTTCCTGGAGTTATTTGAACACTTAAACTAAATATGAGTATTTGTGTAAGGTGCTACTTTAGAACCAATCACATAGGTATGCATTATGTGGTAGCTATTTTGTTATCATTGTTATTACATGCGATAAGAGTAGGACAAATAAGGCACTTTCAAAGTTCAGAAATGGAAAGTTGAGATTAAGCACCAAAGGCTTAAAAACTGGCCAACAGTACACTCTTCTATTCCATCCAACTCCCTACAAAAATTCCCATTATTTTCTCCTACAGGGGCCTTGTACATATCTTAAACATCTCATTGTCTGTTCTTCTCTTCCCCACAGAGACCATCACTGTTAACGGGAGGGACCCAGGGGGTCTAATTCTCGTCTACATCCCCAGCACCCAGCACAGTGTCTGGTACTCAATCATTTTTTATAGTAAATTCTCTAAATAAATACATTTTAAAATAAATGAGGTGATGGGAAGTTTAGCATGCCTTTCATTTCATGTTCAAGTCCTAACATGCCTGTAAATAGTTTTAGTTACCTTTTTTTTTTACGAAGTTTCTTATTCATAAACTAGGCACATTGAGCAGCACTGAACAAAACAACCTAATTTACTCCAACTCTTTTTACAAATCTCCCAGGTTGGCAAATTCCACAGGAGCTTCCCCGGCAGCACTGGTCCCCCATTTTGCAAAAGGGTTGGTAGCAAAGTGGTTCCGAAAAAGCCTACAGGACTAACTGTATTTCTTTCCACCTAATGCACATATCATACTTTCTTATTAGCTAGACATTGTGTCGCAGATTATTAAAATGAAACAATGCTTGTTAAAGCAAATGTAAAAAAAGATACTCTCTGTAATGTCTTAA
This sequence comes from Myotis yumanensis, assembly GCF_028538775.1. Taxonomy (NCBI): domain Eukaryota; kingdom Metazoa; phylum Chordata; class Mammalia; order Chiroptera; family Vespertilionidae; genus Myotis; species Myotis yumanensis. The sequence continues at coordinate 233,225,758 of NW_027223752.1, read as the reverse complement.
CTTTTACTCTTTGTAGACCTGCCAAAATGCAGGACTCTAAAAACTTTTCTGTCACTGAAGGGAGTGATTGACTTTTTCTGCATAGTACCCGGGGTTGAAAAGCATCCTATGATGAAATCTCATACTCTGATGGTGCATTTTTACTTCTCAAAGGGCTTTCAGGTGTTTATATCATTTGGTTCTACCTAGTAATCCAGTGAGAATAATTCTGTTCTTGCAATGGAAAAACAAAGACTAGGCCAGGTTTAGGTGACTGAAGTCAAGGTCACAGAAGGGGCTGAGAGCAGCAATCTAGAAAGGAGACCTAATTCTCTTCTTGGCCCTGAGTCTACTAAGCTATATAACCTGGGCCTGTCACCTCATCATTCTGGGTCTCAGCCTCCTTATTTGAAAACTGAGAAGGTTAAACTAAGAACCCTCCTACTTCTAATACTCAAATAATAGAATCCAACCTGGATTTTCTGAGCTTTTTTTCCACAGTTCAGAACAAGGTAGATTATTCTCTGGGATTCAACCTCTTCTATCCCTAAGAACCCAATGCATCTTTGTTTCTCAGTTTTCAGTTGCTTACTTTGAAAAACAACAGACTCTATAAATAGACTGAGGACTGCTAATTGCCAGGCACTCAAGGTGAAGAAGCCAGTGAATGCCCTCGACGAACTTCCTGCCTAAAGGAGGCACATAACCAGCTACAAAGCCTTCCCATGGCTGCAGTAATGGGGAGATGATGTACAAGGTGCACAGCTAGCATTTTTTACAAAGATGCCCAGCTGGCATGGCTAAGTGGTTGAGCCTCAACCTACGAACCAGGAGGTCACTGTTTGATTCCCAGTCAGGGCACATGCGCGGGTTGTGGGCTCAATCCCCAGTCTGGGGTATGTAGGAGGCAGCCAATGGATGATTCTCTTTCATCATTGATGTTTCTATCTCCCTCTTCTTCTCCCTTACTCTCTGAAATCAATAAAAAATATATGTATTTTTTAAAAGATAAGCTCAGATGTGCCTTCCTCAAGAAGTGTTTACTCCTGTTAAGGTTCAGGACCAAGATACTGTGGTGATAGGTGACAGCAGGTGCTTTCCAGAAGGCACATGCATCCAGAGAACAGCCAGTCCTTCTGCAGGTGAGACAGAGTTGAAAGAGAAGTATATACCAAAGAGACAAGGTTGGAGATGTGGGCTGAGATCCAACTGTGAGTGACTGCTCTTGTTGACATGAACTGTCACTTTTTAACCTCGTTTTATTTATGTTCTGCCTTGCTCTCCAAAGTATTTGAAGTTGTTTGTCCCCAACACAATTCTTATGTCGAAGTCCTAACCCCCAGGAATGAGAGCTTCCTTCTCCACACACGCCTCCCTCCTAGGTCGGATTCGACAGCGTCACACACACACCCTTGTTAATATATGAGCTCTGATGTAACTGGCTGTGTGATTTGGGCCCAGGTGATTAACTTCTTTCTGTTCCTTCCTCTTGATCAATGATATGTCATAACTAAATTGAAAACCAAAGCAATGCACATAGAGACTCCTCAGATAGTTTCTGCCTCATAACAGGAGTCCAAATGTGAATCTCCTTGGTCTCTTGCTTTCCTTATAATGGAGTACACATTTCCCCATAGAAGGAGTAAGTAGGCCTCTAAACACTTCACAATTTTAAGATATGCTTTTTCCTTTAATAATATAATCTGGCAGCCTTCTACATTAGGCAGAAAATCAAGGTGATGGCTAAGTAATAAGATAACAATAAAGTGAAATTTTATTTTAGAAAGAATTAATTATTGTGAACTAAACATCCACATTAGTATCTTAAATTTTTTCATTAAAAAGCAAACCCGGTCTACTGAGTTTACTTATGAACTTTGGCTGAGGTTTACACTTAGGACAAATGTTTCCAATTTCATTATATGCTACCAAATCAACCAAAGCATGCAGGTAAACTCAACCTCCATATCTTGCAAGCGTACTTCTGTTTTCAGCGCCTTACTCTATGTAATTTCCATTGTTTAATTTTTTTTCTTTACTTCTCAGTAGCTGAGTGCTCCTTAAACCAAGCAAAGACCAAAAAGGGAACTCTCTCAATCATGGGTTTGAGGTCACTTAATCCCAGTCATCTTTGACTTCCCAGAGGTTAAAGCCAAATTTAAATCAAAGTTCTTTTCCAGAACTAGCAACAAAGAGTTTATTTCTATTCAAGCTCATTTGCCATGGAAGAATAGAGAAAATTCAGTAGTACTATTATTTACTCCAAGCCCAAAACTCCAGGTTAATATTCTGCTTCACTTAATATGACCCAGTAGTAACAATTATTAAAACAGGAACAAACATGCTGTAAAAATTACAAGTTCTTTCCCACATGAAGCTCTTTTCCTGGATAGCTTTGTCCCCAGACTGAACTTGGCTAGAACTTTCTTGTCATGCAAGCATTTTCAAATACAGCTGCCTCACAAGAGACTTCCCTTGACCAAGTGATCTGAAGGAAACTCCCAATCACTCTGGTTCGAGCCCCATTATAACTTCCTCCACAGCACTGACTACAAGCTGATCTTTCACCGTGTGCTTTTGTATGACTTTTCCTTCATTGTATCTCCTTCATCTCCCATCCTCCTCCTCAAATATAAACTCTGTGATTGTGGAGGCTACTATATTTCCAGCACCAAGAACTGTGCCTGGAACATAAAGGGCTTATTAATTTCTTACTGCTGCATAACAAATTACCATCATCCCGGTGAGTTACACCAACACTCATTATTAGCTCACAGTTCTGGAGGTCAGACATCCAGGGGTAGCTTGGATAAGTGTTACAACCTGGCCAGGGCATCAGAAGCTGAAATCAAGGTGTCAGCCAGGCTGAGTTCTTGTCTGGAGCCTCTGGAGAAGAATCTTCTTCCGAGCTCACTCAGCCTGTTGGCATGAGGCTGTAAGATTGAGGTCTCTATTTCCCTGCTGACTGTCAGCCAAAAACCATTTTTAGGTCCTAGTAGCCACCCACCATCCTTACCAAGGGGTCCCTTCCATCTTCAAGCCAGCAGGGCATGTCAAATCCCTCTTGTGCTTTGAATATCTGACTTTCTCTTTATTTAAATAAATATATATTTTTATTGATTTCAGAGAGAGATGGATAGGGTGAGAGAGAGATAGAAACATCAATGATGAGAGAGAATCATAGATTGGCTGCCTCATGCACTCCCCATACTGGGGATTGAGCCCACAGCCCAGACATATGCCCTGACCAAGAATCAAACCATGACCTCCTGGTTCATAGGTTGACACTCAACCACTGAACCACTCCAGCTGGGCTGACCTCCTATTCTATAACCAGCTGGGAAACTCTCTGTGTTCAAAGGAGTCATGTGATTCAGTCAGGCCTACCTGGATAATCTCCATATCTTCAGGTCAACTTGCCAAGTAACATAACTCCATCTAAATCCATCATATGCACAGTCCTGGGGGTTATATAAAATGTGCACACCACAGGGAGGGAATCTTGGCCCGTTGTAGAACTGTGACTACCACAGAAGGTATTCTGCAAGCATTTGTTGTATTAAAAAAAATGAATAACAAATGTGCTCATCTAAAATCATAAATAATCTCACAAATGTTAGCATTGAAGTAATTATGACATCATGAAAAGGTTAAAGTGTGCCCTGGCCAGTGTGGCTCAAGTTGGTCGAGCAAAGCCCCAGGCACTGGACAGTTGCAGTTCAGTCAGGGAATATACACAGGTTGCAGGTCCAGTCCCTGGTTGGGGTGCATGTAGGAGGCAGGCGATCGATGTTTCTCTCTCTCTCTCCCTAAAAATCAATAAAAACCTATATTTTTAAAAATAGTTAAAGTGCATATAAATTGTCATGCTCCATCAAAGAAAGACTATCTTTTCTTTACATTTTAGGGCTCAGAAAGATTAAATTCTAATTAGCTAACAAATTTTAAAAAGGTGAAAGCAAAGGAGGGAACCAAGATGGCAGCATAGGCAAATGCCTGTACTCGCCGCCTCCACAACTACATCAGATTACAGCTAAAATACAGAACAACTATCATCCAGAACCATTGGAAAGCTGGCTAGATGGAAGTCCTGCAACTAGAGAAGTAAAGGAAAAGGCACACTGAGACTGGAAGGAGGTGCAGAGGTGCAGAACAGGCTGGTCCAGCAACCATTTGTGGAGCTTTTTTTCAATTGGGAGGGAGATCTTCTCAGCAGAGACTGCCTGGACAAGCAAGGGATCCCAGCCCCAGACCAGACACCCAGCCTCAGGTCCCAGAGCTGAGAAAAGAAGTCCCCATAACTACGGGCTGTAAACACCAGTGCAAATTGGAGCTCAGTGACAAAGAGGCTGCTGGAGACCCAGCTGTTCCTCTTAAAAGGCCAGCACTACAAACTGAACTTACAAGGTCCTTCTTCCTCTGAGCTCCAGTGTCAGGGCGAGGCACTTGGGGGCACATTCATCTGGCATCAGGACAGGAACTTGGGGGTGGCTTTCTCCCAGACAGAGGTACTCACAGGGATCATTGTTCCTGTGTTGGGACCTCCCGGTTGGTCGCAGGGCTGACTGGCAGCCATTTCTTTTTGCTCTGCCCAGGTGATACCCTAAGGCCCCGCCTTATCCAATTTACAACCTTACCCAACCTGCCTGCAGTGGCTTTTGCATAAGAATGGTCTATCCTTGAAAGTTTCAAACAAGCTACAGCTGGGTCAGGGTGCCCAAACCTATCAATAAACGGCCCAAGATCCTGCACCAGCATCAGCCTGCCTTGCTTCACAGCTGGGCCTCATCTGGGCACTTCCAAATCTGATACAAAAAGGAGAAACCTGCAGATATCTCTGTAGCTCCTTCTGGGTAGCCCCAGGCAGTGTTTGACTTTGCACCTCCCTAGAGACCCAAGAGCCAGTGTACTCAGTGGTCAGTATCAGACCATACCAGATTACAACTCTACACATCCACAAGCAACACACTCAAGGGGCAGACTCAGTGAGCACCAAAGCCCCAGTAAAGCATGTCCTGTTCCATGCAGGTGTCTCCTACATAGCATCTCTCCCATTGTAGTTGCAGCTGATCTTCACAGCAAATTGGCCTGGAGGTCAATTCCTCCCAGTGATACCAACAGCAATCAAGTCTCAACTACAAGCCTATGCTCACAGCCTACAAAGGAGTGCACCTAGAGTTTCCAGCTCAGGTGACTGGGGAGGCTGAGCCAGTGGGCCCTATAGGACACCTACTGTACAAGGCCATCTACCAACTCAAGGAGACATAGCAGCTCTACCCCATACATAGAAACAAACCCAAGGAAGCAGCCAAAATGCAGAGACAAAGAAACATGTCACAAATGAAAGAAATGGAAGAAAGCAAACTACTGAATATAGAGTTCAAAACCACAGTTATAAGGTTACTCAAGAATATTCTAGAAACCTCCAAGGGACTTAGTGAGACTTTCAAGGACCTTAGTGAGAATGCCAAACACACGGAAAAGGACCAGTCAGAAATTAAGCATACACTGACTGAAATAAAGAATAATATACAAGGATTCAATAGTAGAGTAGAGGATTCTGAGAATCAAATCAGTGATTTGAAATTTGAGGAAGCAAAAAACACCCAACCAGAAGAGCATAAAGAAATAAGAATCCAAAAATATGAATATAGTGTAAGGAGTCTCTGGGTGTACCAACATCTGAATTATGGGGGTGCCAGAAGAAGAGAGAGAGCAAGATATTGAAAACCTATTTGAAGAAATAATGACAGAAAACTTCCACTATCTGGTGGAAAGAAATAGACTTACAAGTCCAGGAAGCACAGAGAGTCTCAAACAAAAGTAACCCAAAGAGGACCACACCAAGACACATCATAATTAAAATGCCAAGAGCAAAAGACAAAGAGAGAATCTTAAAAGCAGCAAGAAAAAAGCAGTTAGTTACCAACAAGGGAATGCCCATACAACTGTCAGCTGATTTCTCAACAGAAACTATGCAGGCCAGGAGTGGCAAGAAATATTCAATGTGATGAATAGCAAGGACTTACAGCTAAGATTACTTTACCCAGCAAAGCTATCATTTACAGTTGAAGGTCAGTAAAGAGCTTCACAGACAACCAAAATCTAAAGGAGTTCATTATCACCAAACTAGTATTATATGACATGCTGAAAGATATTCTTTAAGAAGAGGAAGAAGAAAAACATCAAAAATATGAACAACAAAATGGCAACAAATACATACCTATCAACAATTGAATCTAAAAATCAAAATAAATGAATAAGAAATCTAATGAACAGAATAAGCTGGTGAATAAAATAAAATCAGAGGCATGGAAATGGAACAGACTGACAATTCTCAGAGAGAAGGAGGGTTGGTGGGAGCAGGGAGAGATTAAACAAAAAATCTTATATGCATATATGCATTACCTATGGACACAGACAATAGGGTGGTGAAGGCATTGGGCAGGGTGGGAACCAGGTGAAGGGAGGCAATGGGGAGAAAAAAAGAGGGACATCTGTAATAATCTCAACAATAAAGATTTTAAAAAATTAAAAATTAAAAAAAAAAAGATGAGAGCAAAAATGATTCTAAGGCTGGGTGTTCATTTGACTCAGCCACTCACTGGCTCTGACTTTGGGCAATTTAACACCTACAGGGCAGGATTCTTCTTTCTGAAATGGGCAGCAATCTCACAGGTGGCTGTGAGGTTTAAATTATCAGATGCATGTACATCACCTAGTATGTTATCCAGAGCTTAGCATCTACTTGATAATTACTCTCAGCAGTCTGGAAAAGTCAGCTGTTTAGAGTGAAAATTCATTGACTTGTTTCATCCAGACAAGGTTTTTCAGTGGAGTTGCAGGACAAGAGAGAGGGGCTAGGGGGTATGTTATAATGTAAGAAAATGAGAGGAGAGAGAGAGAGAGAGAGAGAGAGAGAGAGAGAGAGAGAGAGAGAGAGAGAGATTTCAACATTCTTTTCCCTTAGGAAGTTACCACATTGAAGAATTTCTTAGCAAATTCAGTACAGCCAGTTTTTCTTTTAGCATTAGAAAAAACACCTTATTTATTTAGCTGGGTGTCATGCAAGGTAACTGACTAAAGTTTAAGGACATATTTTATTTAAAAATACTTATCTTTAGATACTGCAACCTCAGCACAGCAAAGAACTCCTAACATGAGAGACAACACAGTGCAATGGAGGTAAATCCCAACCCTGCCACCTAATAGCTCTGTGAGGTAGGACAACTTTACATTAATCTCTGTGTTCCTCTGTGTTCTCATCTGCACAATGGAAGTAATGATTTGCCACAGGGCTGATGTGAGGACTAAATTGCTCAGGGCGTACAAAATGCTTAGAACTATGCCTGACATGGAATAAGTGCTACAAAATACTTATGCTACAAAAAAAAAGGACTTAGAGAAACAAATGGAACCTGGTTGAGGGAAGAGCAAAGCAGATCTGCATTTCTGCTCTGGGCACGTTCCCATTCAGTAGACGGCAGACAACTGTGCCTACTCTATTAAGTCAATCTTCTTTACCCGCTTCACCCCATTTCATGACCTGCGGACAGGCACCTGGAATGGATTAGATGTACAGGAGATTCACTGGGGGAATGACTTGTAGGAGCAGGAGTGGGTAGGGAGAGCATTTGGACATGAGACAGGTCAGACACCTGTGAGAGGAGAGAAGGAAGGAAGGAAGGGAGGGAGGGAGGGAGGGAAGATGGGCTAGGAAGAGCCACAGATTACAGAGCAGTTCTCACAAAGTCTCAGCCAGGCCAGGGGGCATCCAAAGAAGACACTGTCTGTTAGAGGAACCCTGTGTCAGGCTCCAGCGCACCTGCCAAGCTCGGATGTTGACTAGGAGGAGCCCAGGGGAAGCACAGCCTTGGCGCATTCGGTTGCGAGAAGTCCAACAGCTGCCCCCAGCTGAGCTCCCCGCAGTAGGTTCTCTTGAAGGAAGGTCTGGGTGGCATGCCGCCATGCCTGCCACAGCCCTGGGATTTCATTTATGCAGGTGAAATGCACACAGAATGTAATGTCTGCTGAACACTTTGTTGGACCATCATTTGAAGAGATTCGCTGGGAGGTGGACACTACACTGGGTGTTACTACACACCTTATTATTGTTTGGGGACCAGCCAGGAAGAGGCAGCTGAAGCTAGTGGCCCTCTGGTGGGTCCCATCCATAGGTAAAGTCAGTGCCTCGCTGGTGGCATGTGTCTGGGAACTAATGCATTGAAACCTTCCTGGATTAGGTGTTTGCTAAGCATGGACTCCAATGATGAGCAACCACTTTTTGCATGAAGGCAAATTCAGGAATAATATGTATGTACGTATGTATGTATGTATGTATATATGTATGTATATGAGTATGTGTGTGGGTGCCTGCATGAGGGAGGTGTATTTAGAAACTGTATTTCTTTCATTCGGAACAAAAATAGCCTTACTGGGTTCCACATACAATACATCTATTCTTGGAACTTGAATTACCTATTTGATTGAATAGAAGAATATCATTAGAAAAGTTGGCATTGCTTTTTAGCCACTAAATTTGTAACATTCAGACTTCTTTGCAAAACATCAGTAATAAGGTAACTTTCTAAGTTTTCTTCTTGAAATGAGATCACAAGTAAGATTCCAAAGCTGGGCAGCCCCAGCTGGCTCTCCCCTGTGTGCTGACAGCATCTCTACTGTACCTGTAAAGGCACAGAGGGCACAGAACACAAGGACTCGGTGCCAAGGCGGGGAGGACGCAGACTGCTGGGTGAACAGACAAGGACAAAACAGCCGGAACGAGTGTTTAGAAGTCCTCTGGGAATTCAGAGGAGTGAGTCACAGATAATGGTTTTGGGAATGTCAGTGATTAGCTGCGACCTCCAGACAGCCGGCTCTGCCTTGACAGGCTGCTGAACACACTTGACAGTCAGCTCTTTCCTCATCTCGCTCCAAACCTTGGCTTCCAGCTTAACCTTGGCTCTCCCAGTGCAGACGGAATCAGTGTGATCCTTGCCACCCCACCCCTGAGTGATACCATCATTCATTCACTCATCCATCCTCCACCCATCCTTAATGAAGGACATAGGAAGCACGGAATGCACTTAGATCACATCTTGTACTAACACCAGGTTCCTTACATAATAAGTATCTATTTTGTCATATTAACTTGTAATATTAGCCAACTCGGATCCCTTTGGGAATGAATGGACAGATAAAGAAGGTGAATTCCAGTAATTACAAAGGAACTTCTTTCTCAGCTGCATGTTGCCCAGATGGCAAGGTTGAAAGAGAAGGAGCTTGCGTCATGATTCTCAGCATTGACCACATGTATGACCTGGACGTGAACCTCATTTTTCTCATCATTATCTGAAAAGTAAGGATAACACATCTTGCAATGTTATGTATTAAATCATATACGTGAAAGGCAAAGACTATTGGAGCAAAGTAAAATGAAATGTAGAAAATAAATGTATACATATGCAAAATGGAAATTTAGACTTCTTATCATTTGGATGTAGGACAAGCCCCTTCAACTAACATGAGGTGGGGGGGGAGAGGGGAGGATAATTACTATTCTCATAATAAAGAGGTTAGGATAGTCCCTGAAGCTCATGCAGTTTGACTGCAGAAAGACTGGGAACCAGGCACTCAAATTGCATTTGGACTCATCCCTTCTACTCTTCTCTGTTATTTGGGTTCAGATTTCTCTTTTTTGGTGCTGACTGTCTTCCTCCATTGGGTGGAAAACATGGCAACCACCAATGTTGGAGCTGAGTTCTATGTCTTACAGCTCCAAGTAACAGAAAATTACTGATTAAGTATCAAATTCTCCAAGTCCAAAAATCCTAAGGAAGGGACTCACTGTTCCTGATTAGAATCAATGACCATGCCAAGACCAATAATTGATGACCAGAGAGACAGCATTCCTTGAGTCTGGGCCCACTCCTGACACAATCCACTTTATCAGAAGATGAGTACACATTTCCTCAGCATCTCCCACCAGAGGATAAGAGAAGGCATAATTCCTAGAAGAAGGCAATGCTGTTCCTAGAAGTGAAATATGCTAGCCAGATATAAAAGGGGTCAAAATACACAGGCATAAAATACCTTTTTTAATAAATTAGGTAATTAAAAGATAACCTGTTATAGTTAATTACAGGAGGTATTTAGCAATATCTATCAAGATTAAATGTATATAACCTTATGTTCACTAATTCCACTTCTAGCCATTTACCCTAAAAATATAACACATATACACAAAAAGAGATTAATTAAAAGTTTAACATATTCAATAGATATTTGGTGCATGCTGTGTGCCTATACTGTTTTAAAAGTTGGAATAATAGTTGTAGAAGAGAGAAAAGTTTTGTGTACTTATATTTGAGTGGGGAACACATAGATGATAAGCAAGTGATTGGCCCTTGGCAATTGTTTATTAAGCATTCTGTCCAATTTCAATTTTTGGGCTTCACAATCTCACAATATAAATGTGTTTTCTGTTTATGCTCAGGGAGTTTTCATTATCTTCAAAGCCCCATTTGTGATACCGTATATACTTGCAATTGGAAATGGTATGCGGTTATGTCTAATTTTTGATGGAATTGTACACTTTACAAAGAGCTTTCATATCTACTATCTCATTTCTTTCATGCACCAAAACTGACTTAGGTAAAGGCAGGCATCATTATTATTTTGATCACCCTTGAATCTCCAGAACCAAGCAAAATGCAAGGTATAAAGCAGGCACTGAATAAGATTTTGTTTGTTGAAGAAATAAAAATTAAAAGATATGGCTGAGGACAAAGAGATACTTGGGTAGCATAGCAAGTCATCCAACTCAAGACTCCCAATTCTTGGGCTTTTCCAGGTACACTGTGTTTGCAATTTCTAGAATCATCTAATCATAAGATTTTGGTTACCCCCATTTGATATGGTAGCTGCCATTTCTTCTAAAATGGAGGACCATGAAGTTTTGCTTTTTTGTTTTAAAATAAATTATTAGATATTTTGTTGATGGTTGAGTCACAAAACATGAACTGCTTTTGCAAAACCTGAACTGGTAGCAACTAGAGAACCAAGTACAGAGTGGAGAAAGGAGTGTTGGGAACACTCCGATCTGAGCCTCATGAAAAATCTGAGACGTGTGCTGTAATTTTCAGCACATAGGTGTGTCTTGGACCAGTCGCTCTGCCTCTCTACGAAATGAGGTGATTGTTCTAATTGAATTTTAATTTCTTCCAGCACCAAAATATGATGATGGGTCAACATTTTAGTCACACCTGCTGGATAATTATGGACATCCAGGTCGTGTTTTAGTTGATGCTGAAGGACAGGAATACACATTGCAAAACAAAGTCATTTCAAACAAAGAACTGTTAAGTGCTTTGGGCTCCACAGACGCAAACTTAATTAGGACGAAGAGCAGCATTCACTCTTTTACATGATGGAATGAGTCAACAGAGGAGAGATTCTTTGGGCCCACCCTCTTTCTTGGAGAAGTAAGACTCCTCAAATGCTATGACATACTTCACAGATATGCAGGTAAAGGCAATGGACATGGACTATAGAGAAGGAAAGTCTGTTCTTAGGCAGTGGTTTTGTACTGAAGGTCGGCTGACAGAACCAGTCCTCAGACAGAATATTACATCATTAGCTACATCCCTCCAGATCAGAAAGAATAACAAACACGCAGTCTCCTCACCTAACTTACATGACACCCTTTGCACTGGAAAGCGAATGAGCAAATTCCAGCCTCTGCCCTGAATAACCTTGAATAAGCCATTTAATCTGGCGAAACCTCAAATTTCTAATCTACAAAATGAGGATAATAATATTTACCTTCCAAGATGTAAGTCACAAAAGTATTTAAGCACCTGGTAGTGTTCTGACACCAGATGGTGAATAAACATATGGATGTACCTCAGTTGAACCATTCACCTATTGAAGGATATCTAGGCTGTTTCCACTTTGCCTATTATAAGGAAAGTGTCTTTGAATGTTCATGTATAGGCTTTTATGTAAACATAAGTTTTCATTTCCCTGAGACAAATATCCCAAAGTAGAATTGCTGGATTATGTGATAGTTGTATGTTTAGGTAATAAATAACTTGCCAAACCATTTCCAGGAGTGGCTGTAGCATTTTACATTCCCACCAGCAACAAATGCATGTGATCAAGTTTCTTCACATTCTCACCAGCATTTCATATTGTCCCTGTTTTTCATTTGAACCATTCTGATAGCTGTGTAGTATTATCTCACTGTGGTTTTAATTTCCATTTCCAGAATGGCAAATGCTGTTGAACAAACTTTTGTAAGTTTATTTTCCATCTGTTTTTCCTCCTTGGTGAAATATCTGTTCATGACTTTTGCTCATTTTGTAATGGTATTATTTGTTTCTTTGCTGTTGAGTTTTTGAGACGTTTTTATATATTCTAGATATTAGTCCTTTGTCAGATAAGTGGTCTTCAAATATTTTCTCCAAGTCTGTATCTTCTCTTCTCATCTCTTTAAGAATGTTATTCCCAAAGCAAAAGTTTTTAATTTTGATGAAGTTCAATTCATCCACTTTTTCTTCTATGGATCATGCTTTCAGTTTTACGTCTAAGAACTCTTCACCCCACCCGAGGTCACAACAGTCTCTTCTTATGATCTCTTCTAAAAGATTAATGATTTTGTGCTTCATATTTAAATATATGATTTATTTTGAACTAATTTTTGTATAAGGTGTGAAGCTTGGGTTGAGGTTCATTTATTTGTCTATCCTATATAATAAAAAAAGTAATATGCAAATGGACCATCACGCCCTCACACAAGATGGCCACCCCCATGTGGTCAAAGATGGCCACCACAAGATGGTTGGCAGGGGAGGGCAGTTGGGGGCAACCGGGCCAGCAGGGGAGCAGTGAGGTGTCAATCAGGCTGGCAGGGGAGTGGTTAGGGGGTGATCAGGCTGGTGGGCAGAAGTGGTTAGGGGCAGTCTGGCAGGCAGGCAGGCAAGCAGTTGGGAGCCAGCAGTCCCTGATTGTGAGAGGGATGTCTGACTGCCAGTTTAGGCCTGAGAGGTCCCAGATTGGAAGGGTGCAGGCTGGGCTGAGGGACAACCTCCCCCACGCCCCAGTGCAAGAATTTCATGCACCAGGCCTCTAGTAGATTATAATTGTCCTAGCACCATTTGTCCAATGGGTTATCATTACTCCACTGAATTTTCATCTTTGCCAAAAATCAGTTGGGAAATATTTTATGGTCTACTTATGGATTCACTCTCCAGTACAATCCATTGGTCTTTACACCAGTAATATGCAGCCTTTATTACAATAGCTACAGAAATCTTGAAACTGGGTAAGGTGATTCCTCATACTCCAGTCCTACTTTCACATTTGTTTTAGCAATTTTAGGTCCTTTGCCTTACCATGGATTTCCCCTTTATTTCTGAAGGATATTTTTACAGATCTAGAATTTTGAGTTGATAGTTGTTGTTTTTTTCTTTCATCACATAAAAATTGTTGTGCTGCTTCTTTCTAGCCTCTGTGATTTTGGATGAGAAATCTGTTGTTATTTGAATGGTTTTTCCTGTATAGATATTACATTACTTCTCTTTCACTGCTTCCAGGATTTCTCTTCATCTCTAATTTTTACATGCATGAATTGTTTTGACATGGATTTTTGTTGTTGTTGTTATTGTTCAACCTGTTTGATGTTCTCTCAGCTTCTTGAATCCATAGGTTTGTGTCTTTTACCAAATTTGGGAAGTTTCCAGCCATTATTTCTTCAAACACTTTTTTGTCTCAACCTCTTCCCCCTCTCCTCCCAGCTTCGGTGACACAAATGTTAGGTCTTTTGTCCTGGCCACACAAGTTCCTGAGTTACTGATCATTTTTACTTAAGCCTATTTTCTCTTGTTATTGAGACTGGGTAATTTCTATCCTTCTTTCTTGCGGTTTACTGCTTCTTTCCTCTGATTGCCCATTCAGCTGTTGAGTCCATCCATGGAATTGTTTATTCTGGTTATTGTATTTCAAAGTTCTAAAACTTAAGTTTCTGTATAGCTTCTTATTGTTTGCTGTGGTTTTTATTTTTTAATTTGTTTCAAGCATGTTTGTCATTGCTCATTGAAGCATTTTTATGATGGCTGCTTTAAAATCATGCCAGCTGAATGGAAGGACAGAAAAAAAGAATTAGTGAGCTGAAAGGAAGAACAATAATTACCCAATCTGAATAACAGAGAACAAACTGAAGAGAGACAGACAGACAGGCACTCAGAGACCTGCATGACCATCATAAAAACTTTAACATTTGTGTCACTAGGATATGGAAAAGAGAGGAAAAGGAGGGTAGAGCTGAAAAAATGGCTACAGACTTCCAGCATCTCTGTTATGCTGGTGTTAGCATTCATTGCCTTTACTCACTCTTGTGGACATTTCCCTGGTTCTCTCTGTGATGAATCATTGCATCCTGAACCTAGACATTTTCGGGGTTGTGTTAAGAAACTCCAGATTTATTTCTATCTTGGCTACCTTTCTGTTGTATTGCTCTGTCAGGGAAAGTGGGGTGTTGCTTCATGATGGCCAGGTGGAGAGAGAAGCGCAGGGTCCTCTTGGCCTCTGTTGACACCTAAGGAGGGCAGGGGCTCCCCAGAACTACTGGGAGAAGTGGGAGACCCACTGCCTTCTAGGCCTCCTCTGACCCCCTGACCTGGAGGATTAAGAGTGCCCATTACTCATCCCCACATGTCCTCCATTGTTACCAAAGGGCTTGTGTGGCTGCATGACCACTGGATACTAATAAAAGTATTTTGTTTTAAAAAATATATTTTTATTGTTTCAGAGAGGAAGGGAGAGGGAGATAGAAACATCAATGATGAGAGCGAATCATTGATCGACTGCCTCCTGCACACCCCTTACTGGGGATTGAACCCACAACCTGGGCAAGTGCCCTGACCTGAAATAGAACCTGTACCTCCTGGTTCATAGGTGGACACTCAACCAGTGAGCCACAGCAGCCAGTGGTTGACTCTCCTTTAGGTCTCCTCTGCCATCAGCACAGTAGGGAGAGGCAGGAGAGCCTCATTACTGCAGGCGCAGGTGAAAGTCCAGGCTTCACATGTGGTCTCCCCTGACACTGTGGATGGAAGGGAGAGCTTTGTGACTACTCAGCAGGACTGGAAGTCCTGGCTCCCTGCTCACCTTCTCTCATACCACCCTTGTTACATCCCAGCCAGAGTGAATCTCTAGGCTATCCACTTGTCTTTGCTGATACCAATGAGGGTGAAGCCATGATTTTTCTGCAGTGTTTGGCTGGAATAGAGCTGGTGAGACTGCCCTTCCTTGGTCCTTGGGCTACAGACAGCAGGCTTCTGTTGGGGCCTTTAAATATATGTATATATATATATTGATTTCAGAGAAGAAGGAGAGGGAGAAAGAGATAGAAACATCAATGATGAGAGAGAATCATTGATTAGCTGCCTCCTGCACACCCCCATTGGGAATCGAGCCCCCAACCTGGGCATGTGCCCTTGACCCTTCAGTCCGCAGGTTGATGCTGTATCCACTGAGCCAAACCAGCTAGGGTTAGGGCCTTTTTGTTTGTACCTGCTGGCATTTTTAGTGCTCGAGCTTCTCCAGATCCAATTTTAGAATATATGAGCCAAAAGAACACCCAAGGACCTCACCATATTATTGTCTCTCAGGTTCCAAGTTCCTGGCAATTTTCCTTCTTCTCTCTACCTTTTAGATATTCTATATTTATTTTATACATAATTTCAATGATTGTTAATTGTCCTTAGTGGAAGGAATAGGGACAAATCATCTATTCCATCTTCATGGAAGCAAAAGTTTTGCATATTCTCTTTTAATAACATTTTACTGTACAAACAATTTTGAGTGACATTAAATAAATGTTAAGACTAGAAAAAAACTTCTTATAATTTTTACTAATATTAACATTGTAATTACAGGTGAGATTAAGATTTGCAGGCGGTATATCCATATCAAAGGCATGGACATGTCCAGCCACTGATCCAAGCTAACGGCTATCTTGGTAGGCAGACTGATAACTGTCTATGGGTGTGTGGTTTGCTGGCGCTAAGTAAGCCAGCCTTCCTCAGATAAATCTTCTCTCTGGCTAGTGGATAGCCTTACCAGGCTTAAGCTTTATCTCCTTAGCTTATGTCTGTAATGCCTGCTGAAATATAAACATCCACGGAGAATACGTGCTATTATTCTAGACACCAGTAGTGCTGCAGGCTATGAATATTCACCAGTAAAGAGGTGCAAACAGATGCTTAACAGAACCAAATAGATGTGAAGACAGTTCACCAGATCTCTCCAATATGTTCTTGTACACACACATACACAGTCACACACATGCATCTCTGACAACCAAATGAACAAACAAAAATACCCAATTGAAAGGACACTTTGGATTATAACTACTCTATTTATTGACAATGGCTCGATGTGTTGAAAAGGTCATAAGAGGTTGGGTGCAATATGTCTTCCCCACAAGCCAGAGGAGAGAGGGCTTGGTTTCAGCCATTCAGAAACCAATCTCGACAAGTATTTATTAAGCACTTACTATGTGACAGGCACCACATTACATACTAAGGATAAGAATTTATAAATCACTTCTCTATGCTTTTTCTTATTTGATGGCTCATATGCCAGAACAATGGTTCAAGGAAATTGGCTTTGTTTATCATATATCTGTATTGCATTTTAGAAACTGCTTTCCCTCCCTTATCTCAACCAATTAATTCTTAAAATAAAGTAGAAACATTACCTGTTATTGCTCATATTTAACAAATGAGGGCAGTGAGGCCCAAAAATGTGAGTGTCTTTCCCATAGTCCTCCAACCAGGAGAACTGGAGCAAAGTCATTTATTTATTTATTTATTTATTTATTTGCCCAGAACATTTTAAATTGAATTTATTGGGGTGACATTGATTAATAAAATTATATAGATTTAAGGGGTACAACTCTATAATACACCATCTGTATATTGTACTGGATGTTCACCACCCCAGGTCATGTTTCTTTCCATCACCACTTATTCCCCCTTTACCTTATGCCTTTCTCCACCCCATTTTCCTCTGGGAATCACCATACTGTTGTCTGTCTATGAGGGTTTATTTTATTTTATTGCTTAAGCTCTTCACCTTTTTTCACCCACCCACCTCCACCCCCTCCCCTCTGACAGCTATGAGTCTGTTTCTGTTTTGTTTGTTTGTTAGTTCCTTTTGTTCATTAGATTCCACATATAAGTGAAATCTTATGGTATTTGTCTTTCCCTGGCCAGCTTATGTCACTTAGCATAGGAGAGCATTATGCTAAGTGCAGCAAAGTCTGAAATAGTAGTCTTCTGATCTGTACGCCCAGGACACATTGTAGACCACACCTTGATCCTGCTCAGCTCCTACAAGCCGTTTCTCCCAAAAGATCTGTCAATCTTTTTTATTAAAATCCCATCTTATGATTGTGGTCAGTTTTCTAAATTTTTCTACCAAACCAAAAACTCCACGAGGATGGAAACATTATCATTATAATTCATTATAATTTTATACATCTGTCCCTATTGGTATTCCATTAGTACTTATTGACTTAACCTCAGTGACTGCAAGGGACTAATGGCTAATATGGCTAATATGCTAAGTGTCTGACCGTCTGACCAGTTGCTATGATGTGCACTAAGCACCAGGGGGCAGACGTTCAACGCAGGAGCTGCTGAGCTGCAGTGACTTGGCAGTGGCAGTTCTCAGGTGATGCACCCCAAAACCAGAGAGGAGGGAGCCCTATTCCTTCCAGGGCCATACGATTCCACCTTCAGGCCCCAAATCTGGTTTACTGCACACTTGCTTTTGCGTCCACACCCTGTATAACAGCAACTTTTCAGAGTGCCCTCTCACATTCCAGGACACCTCAGGGGATGTTGGAGAGCCAATTTCAGCCTGATCCCCACAGGCCAGACCAAAGGACTCCACCTGCCAGAGGGACCCTACTCACTCCACACACCAGGGAGGGACCAAGGGAGGTTGACTCCAGGGCGTGTCTGGCCCATATCACCCAGTCCCGCCCCGCTGGCCACCTTCTAATTAATTTCCTTTCAATGTGCATGAATCTGTGCACTAGGTCACTAATTATGAATCAAAAAATAACCCTTGCCATAGCCAGTGTGGCTCAATTGGTTGAGTATTGTCCCATATACCAAAAGGTGGCAGGTTTGATTCCCAGTCAGGGCACATACCCAGGTTCTGGGTTCCATCCTTGGTTGGGAAGCATGTGGGAGACAACTGATCAATGTTTCTTTCTCACACCAATGTTTCTCTCTCTCTCCCTCTCTCTAATATCAACAAATAAAAATAAATTTTAAAAAAATAACCCTTGAAGTTCTTCACTGTAATCAATCCACCTGCCTTGGTTCCTTCCTAGTTCTGTGATCTCAGTTAAATTAATAAAATTCCCCAGCCCCCACTGGATAGTAAACATTTGAGGGCAGGGGCATGTCTATTTAAAACCCATAGCACAATGCTTTGTATTTAGCCATTGGAAATAGATTGGCTAAATGAATGGGTAAATTAATACAACACTACAAAAGGATTTTTAATTATCAGTGTTATAAAATATATAACTTTACTAAGATCAAGTTGTTACAGTATTTTGGCAGTATAGTAAATCTATGTATATCTTCTAGACTAAAATAAAATATACGATCATCTCTCTGAGCCTTTCACTTTAATGTATTTACTCTATTATTTATTTTAACTTTGAAGTCACTATCAGCTCCCTACCACCTGCCTTTATCCTTTTCTGGGAACGAATCATTCATTCATGCATGCAATTAACATTTACTGAGCACTTACTGTCTACCACAAACCAGGCTGCAAAGATTCATAAGGCTCTCTCTCTGCCTCTAAAGGATTTATATGTTACAAAGAAAATCCAACGCATAAACAATTTATAATTAATGGAGGTGTTATGATAGAAGTAAGAAAAAGTGCTATGGTTATAAGAGTGATTCATTCTGCCTGGGGAGTCTGCTTCTGGGAGCTTACATGTGGGAAAGTGATTTTTCTTTGCAAACTAAATTGACTTACTGGTAATAAAAATAGTTTCCATTTGTGTGGTACATTGCAAAGTGCTTTCACATCCATTTATTATTTTAATCCTCACAGTAAAGGCTCTATAGTGTAGTGGTTTTTAAAAATATATTATTCATCAAAAAAGGGAGCTATAAGGTCAACAGATAAATAATATGACATTCATTCTAAAGCCCAGAGGTAGATGATACAAGTCAAAACTGGAAATGGGACTTAGTTGAGGCCTCTGAGGAACCATTCCAAGAAGAGCTCAGAGCAAAAAAACCTGTCTTTTCCCATCATCCTCAGTGTCACTGCCTTACCTCAAGCCTGAGCCAACATTTTGCTCATAAGTTATTATAACAACCTTCTAACTGTTTTGTGTTCATTTGCCTCCAAACCATTTGCTACATTGGCCACAAAACAATAATTTTAAATGCAAATTGAACCATGTCATTTTCCTACAGATTTGCTCATTCTAGAGGATAAAGTCCAAATGCTTCTGCATAGCGCATAAAGCTCTCAACCATCACCCAAACCTATCAAATTTTTTGAATTCTTTATTGGTAACTCTCTTCTAACAATCTTACAGATTTTTCGAAAAGCCACCATACTGTTTCCATTTCCATGCCTTGAGAGTGTCTTTGTCCTAGAATTTCCTTAGCTCTCCACTATTCTGTCTGGTAGAATGAAGGTGGATATAGAAAGTGTGGCTTTTTTGTTGTTGTTTCTATATACACTGATTCATTAGTAATGGTAAAATCTTGGCAACACAATTTTTCCACCTTTTTTTTCCCCTCTTAATTCATCACTGCATAAAATACAGTTTGGGAACCACTGGTCTAGCATTTTCTCCTAAAAGCTCAAGAAGCGATCACTATATGTTTTTTTGTTTGTTTGGTTTTATTTATTTATTTATTTATTTTTATTGATTAGGTATTACATATGTGTCCTTATCCCCACATTGCTCCCCCTACCCAACCCCCGCTCATGCCCTCACCTCCTGGTGTCTGTGTCCATTAGTTATGTTTATATGCATGCATACAAGTCCTTTGTTTGATCTCTCCTCTTTACCCCCACCCTCCCCTACCTTCCCTCTGAGGTTTGAGCATCTGATCAATGCTTCTCTGTCTCTGTCAGAGAAAGATAAATATCACATGATCTCACTCATTTCTGGAATATAATGAACAACATAAACTATGCTTTTTTTTTATTACACATCAAAGATTCATGACATTTACATGCATTTAACAGAACTAAAATATATTCTTTCGTGAGCCTTGTCTGTGCTGTATTCTAAGGAACCAGTTGAGGATAAGTCAAAACAAGGCAGAGATAAGTGTATGATGGATCTTACATTCAATAAAATAAACAATAAAATAGATGAATAAGTTGAATCTTATAAATTGGTGATAAATGCTATTAAGGAAATAAAGGCTGGTCTGAGAAGTGAGGTAGTTTGGAGAGGAGATTCCATAAAGGTCTCTAGGAGGAAATGACATATTAGATGAAACTTGCAAGATGTGAATCCAATGATGCAGTTGGGAGAAGAGTGTGCTGGGCAGAGGAAGAGCCTTGGAGTCGCTGAAGAACTGAAAGACCAATGTGGTTGTACATAGTGAGTGATGGGGAGAGTAGGATGGGTCAATAGTAGATTAGGCAGCACTTGACAGGCCAAGGCAGGAAGCCACTGAAAGATTTAAGCAAGTGAATGATGAAGCCGAATGCAACACTAGTTGCAGGGTGCAGAGTAGAAACACAATGGAATGTTATGCAGCCATAAAAAAAGAAGGAATTCTTATCTTTTGTGATAGCATGGATGGACCTGGAAATTATTATGATAAGTGAAGTAAGCCAGTCAGAGAAAGACAAATACCATATGATCTCACTTATATGTAGAATCTAATGAACAAATAAACTGATGAACAAAATAGAGACATGGATATATGGAACAGACTGACAGCTGTCAGAGGGGAGGTGGGAAGGGCAGATGGGATGAAAAAGGTGAAGAGATTAGCTAAAGAACATATATGCATAGCCCATCGACACAGACAACAGTGAGGTGATGGCCAGAGGGAAGAGGAGGCGGGGGCTGGGTGGAGGTGGGCAAGGTTGAGGGGCATTTTTAATACTGTCAACAATAAAATAAAGAGAGAGAGAGAGAGAGAGAGAGAGAGAGAGAGAGCAGAAGAAGCAAGAAGACCATTAGGAGGCTATGGTAATGGTCCTTAAAGTTATTTTGATGAATGGAACTATCTTGGTGGCAATGGCAGTGTAGAGAAGTGGATGGATTTGAGAAACACTTTGGAGATTAATCCAACAAGACTATTTTGAAGAAGAGCAGAAAAACAAAAATCAAGGATGAATCCTAGGTTTCTGGCCTGAAGCAGCAAGATAGATGACACAGTCATTTACTGAGTTTGGGAAGCCTGAGGGGATTTTAAAAATGAAAAAGGATTGAAGTTTCATGTTGGACATGTTGTATTTGAGATGCCTAAAAAATGTTCCAGTGGAGCCACCATGTAGGCAGCTGGACAAACAAGTTTGTACTTCAGCAGGGGGTCCTGAGCTAGATACGTAGGTGTGGGCATTTTTAATATAGAGATGGGTGAGATGAATTTATGCATTAAATGTTTTATTGGAAATAATGCATGGAAAGTGTTGGGGTCCAACCCCAGCAGGCCAAGGGGTTCCCAAAGGTGTGGACGGAGTCGGCAAAGAAGGAATGACATGGAGGCAGCGTTCAGTCGATCATCATAGCCTAGCCAGGTTCTCCAGCCAGGTTCTGTGTTTTTTTGTGTGTTTTTTTTTAGAGAGTTTTTTTGTTTGTTTTGTTTTTTGTGCAAATGGTTTTTATTTTATTTTTATTTCCACATTTATATCACAAGGTGTCCACTTACTGGACCAAATAGCAAAGTTGCTCCCTTCTGCATCCTGAGAACACAGAAGTCTAGATACTGTACATTCACTAAGGCTTCTTGTTTTTGCAAATCGCGTTATGACAGGCAAACGAATCTAAAGGAATGGTCATGAGTGTTTCCAGCGCACAGACAGGTCTCCTTGCCAACGGTACAGCTTTACACACCGGTAGCACCTGTGGGAACATTTTGTTTTGGGGATGAGACTCTAGAAAGGTGAAGTTTTTCTAGATATGTGCAGAAAAGGGAAAATGAAAAAATAGAAAGGAACGTTATCTGGCTGGTGGTGAAATGGAATGGAATAAACTCTAGAAAACAAATTTTTGCAGCATTTCTTTAAAACGTGAGTTTGAACTGAAACGAAACACTCATGTGTGGATGCCCATGGAGTGTGGGTCAAACAGGCTGGCCAGGGGCCCACCTGATGCCAGCAGCTCATTACATCTGGCACCATGATGGAAACACTAGCTGGATGGGGTGCAAATAGGCCATGAGGTTGCCCACTGCCTCAAACACTCAGGGCCAAATGAAAGAACAGAAAATGCAGATAGATGAGATGCATGCTTCTGTCACTGTGTTAAAGGTAACTTTTCCCACAGGTTTTCTGTGCCTGCCTGCAACTGAGGTCCCAGCTCATGGATGCTGGGACGTGTCCGCACCTCTCCTGGGGTGGGGAGCTGATGCGTTTTAAAGCTGGTTTGCTATAGAGTTCTGAACTCACTTTGCCGACCTTCCTTCCACGTGGTCCTTCCTTTGTAATTTTGTTAGTAAACTGGTAGCAGCATTTCACTAAAGAAGGAGAATTTTGAGGGAAGAGCTTAGAGAGACCTAAGACTCCCGCCCCTCCCTTCTGCCTCAGCTGGGCTCCAAATCTCTGGAGGCTTCCAGGCCTGGCCACCCTCCTGCTAACTGCAAGGAGGGAATGCACTTAGAGGCTGAGGGGCCAATCAGTCTAAGCAAACATAAGGCAGAATGTTCAATCGCCCGCCGTCACCGTGCGGATCAAGCGATATGCACTGCGTCCAGTCATACCAGTTACCCAGTGCGTCCAGACACCCATTCACCCCTGGCCACTGGTGGGCGTGGATTCTGTCCAGATCGTTCTGCGTGACCTGGCGGCTTAGCTCCGGGAAGTCAGTGGATGGGCCTGGAGGCAGTAGCACCTGTGGCGTCCTGGCCCCACGCTGGGTGCTCTCCTTCTGTTTCAGGAACTCAGACATGAAGTGGTGGGCCCCTGGGGTTTGTGCGCCGAAGGATGAGAGCAAGCTGCTCTGCGGGCTTAGGTGGGACTGAATGATCTCATTGCGTGACAGCTCCTTCCGGTTCATCTGCTCAAAGGGGCTTTGGAGGCTGGTCTTGGCCTCGGGTTTGTCCAGCCCTGTCCTGGGTTGCTCGGTGTGCACAGGGCTGTCGGCTCGCACTGGCTCTTCCTGGGTCAGAGGTTTGATCTGTCTTGTCATGGGGTCCAAGGTGAGCTTCCGCTCTTTTAACCGCACAGGCTTGATGCCTGCCTTGGCCACTTGGCCGCCCAAGTTCACCGTGTAGTCACGAGGCTGGCTCCTCTTCCTTTTGCGGCCTGAACCGCCAGAGGAGGCTGCATCACTGTCCGCCCTAGAGGAGTCTGGGGAGAAGCCAGCCCAGGGTAGGATGGACTCGGCTGGTGACAGCCCTGCCTTGCAGACCGGCCCTGCCAGTGGCTGGTGGCCCTCAGGCTGCTCTAGCCAGTGCACTGGGCTCTCAGCACTGGGCAACAGCTCTGGCCGCCGCACAGGGTGTGTGCATGGCTGGGCAAGTGGCAGTGGTGAAGGCATCTGCGTGACATCGAGCGACTGGGGCTGAGGCAAGGGACTGGGCACAGAGCCCTTGGGTGAGTATGGGCTCCGCTGCCGGGCAAAGGAGCCCTTGTGCCGTGAGTTCCGGGGACTGAAGGAGCTGCGAGGTGGCCCTTTGGGGTGGGGAGGTCCCGAGGTCTGGTCCGCCCTTTCCAGCTGCTGTCGCACTGCAGCCTTGCTTTGCACACAGGACCTGGAGGGCTTGCCCAGACCTGGGGAGCTGGTGAGCGGCCTCATAGAATTGATGGGGATCTTGATGCCCTGCTTGTCATTCTTGCCCTGCTCCAGGCAGCTGCCCTCAGGGCCCAGGTGCCTGCCACTGTCCAGGAGACCTGGGAAGCTCTCAGGGCTCCCACCTATCCCATTGGTGGGGAGAGGTGATGAGTTGGGAACCAGGGAGTCATGAGTTACTTTGGAGACCTTGGGAGGTGGCCCAGAGTGGCCAAGGTCACACTGGTCCTCCCGGCGCTTGCGACTGCCCAGCCTGTCCGGCCGCAGCCCGGGCAGTCTCTGGATGTCATTGCGGTTCTTCAGGTCATGGATGCTCTTGGGTGCGCTGGCCACCCCCGTCTCTGGCCGACAGTTGTGGGCACCTGCCAGCCCCTGCAGCGCTGCCTTATTCTGGTGCACGGGCTCAATGAGCTTCTGCCAGTTCCGCAGCAGCTTCTTGGCCAGCTTGGCGAGCTCTTCATTCTTGGTCTTCTTGTGGAGGTCATTGATGAATTTCCCAAGTAGCGTCTCCTCCAGTGCCTCTTTGGTAATGGGGTATTTCTCCAGGCTGGAGATGATTTCCAACACCACCACGATGTTCTGGATGTTGCTTTGGGGATCGATGGCCTGCAGCAGCCGGTCCCTGATCTGCTGCGGAGAGGACGGAGCCGCTGCCATTGCCTGGGTGAAGCGGGGGAGGAGGGGGGTTGTGTGTGGGGGAAGCGGCCAGACGGGCGGGCGAGCGGGCAGGCTGAGATAGGGGACAAGGGTCACTCACTCGAAGGCCTCCGAGGGCGGAGCCTCCTGTTCCCTGAGGCCCTGGAGGATGAGGGGGCTTGCGGGGTAGCAGAGAGGGAGCCGGGGCTCAGGCTTGGGCCCGGGGCAGTGCCACCACCAGAGGAGGAGACTCTGGAGCTCTGCAGGAGCCACTGCCGCTGCTGCTGCAAACTGGAGAACCAGACTCCAGTCTGTGTGTTATTGTCTTGTTACATCTGTATTTATACCAGTTGATTTTAACCCTATCAATTTCTATTCCAAAGGTTAGGGCGTTTCTTATCTCCATTCCAGGGAGTAAAGATTATGTAGCTTAAGCGTGATTGTTTGTAGTTAAAGTGATTAACTACCCGCCTGGCACTTAGTTAAGGGGTTTTATTCCCTCCCTAACTTCAGGGAAAAATTCCTACCTGGGGAAACAACCTTTCTCAGAGAGGTGACCTTGGTTAAAACACATAGCTCCAAGAAGGGGAGCAAACATATTAAGAACAGTATGCCATATATGCCAGGTCCCTTGAAACATATGCTGTGCAGATGTTTCTTCCCTGCAGCAACTGTGTCAAGCAGCAAGGATGGACCAGCTTCCAGCAGGAAAATAGTAGATACTTCACTTGGCATGTAGCAAATGTGCTCATAGGATGTTGCTTATGGTTAGGACATTCTTCGCACAGTGTAACTCAAGTCTTTTCTACTAAAGACAAATTGAACTTCTATCATTTGTTTCTCAATAGTAATGTGCCTGGTAGTCTTAATAAGCTGGTCATGATTTGGAGACTTATTTAGATCATTTATGTGTTCATATATAGAAATACAAAGGAATAGAGCAAAAAGTCTACTAACATAACAAACACATGGCATATATAAAATATCCTATATAATAAAAGCCTAATATGCTAAGTGTCCAACTGTTTGTTCGACCGTTCGACTAGGCACTATGATACAAACTGACCACCAGGGGGCAGACACTCTGATTGGTAGGTTAGCTTGCTGCTGGGGTCCAGTGGATCGGGACTGGGCGACACAGACTGAACACGCCCTGGAGCCCTCCCACAGTCCCTCCCTAGCTGGCCAACCTCCTGCAGTCCCTCTCCAGCCCCGATCATGCACTGGTGGGGCCCCTCAGCCTGGCCTATACCCTCTCGCAATCCAGGACTCCTCAGGGGATATCTGCAGGCCAGGCTGAGGGACCCCACCAGTGCATGAATCCGTGCACCAGGCCTCTAGAATAATATTCTATATATATAAAAGCCTAAGCAACCATTATGACTGGAAGACCAGACAACTGGATGACTGGCCAGTACCTATGATGTGCACTGACCAGCAGGGGGCAGATGCTCAAAGCAGGAGGGCTCTTACAACCAACCTCCCACAGCTGGCCAACCTCCTGCAGTCCCTCTACCTGGCCAGCCAGCCCCAATCATCCCCAATCAGGGCTGGCTGGCCAACCTCCCATAGTCCCTCTGGCCAATCACTGGCCAGGCTGAAGGACCCCACCCACGCACGAATTTATGTACTGGGGCTCTAGTAAAAATAGATGTATATAACAGAAAAAGTGTATATCTGTGTATAATTTAGTTTAAAAAGTATTTTTTTAAAACTGAATGGTAAGGTAGTTAAATTATTCAGATTTTCTGTCTTAATACCTACATATAAAATAAATACATTTTAGAATGCTGATCCATTTATGACATTGTAGGTTAATTTTTATGCTGTGAGATGCACGGTGGTTATGGTTAAGAAAATGTGGTTTCACCTCACACTTCCTGTCTCTGTTACTTACTAAATGTGTAATTTTGGGCAAATTATATAGCCTCTCAGTTCCTCAATGTCCTCATCTGTAGAACACAGATAATTATAATACATATCCAATCAGGCTGTCATAATAAATGACAATAATGTGTGTAAAATATGTAGCATGCACCTTAAGTAATCAATACATGATTGATCAATTTCAGAGGTTCTCAATCCTGTATGAATATTATAATCACCTGGGGAGTTTTTAAAATACTGACATCCGGGCTTCATCCAAACCAATTAAATCAGCCTATCTGTAGGTAGGGCTTGGGCCAACAACAAGTTCTTTGAAAAGCTCCCTAGGTGATTCTAATGTGTAGCAAGAGTTGAGAACTACCGAATTATAATAACTTGTACATAAAATATAGAAATCTAATATTTGTATTGAATGATATCTGCATGATATATTAGTAGTGTGTTGCCAATTAAACAAATGGACAAAAGAATTTCAAAATCTGTCTATTAATTTAGTTTTGGGTGGGAAAGTAACTTGGAAGAGTAGATAAATGACCATTAGGAACACAGAAGTGGTCTAGCATCTCTGTAATAGGAAGCCTGCACTCAATTCTCCACCCTTTACAGCTTTGTATTTTCAGTCAAGTTACTCAACCACTCTTTCCTCTTTTGTAAAATTAGGGTAAGGATGGTGCCTACCTCTCAACTGTGTTGTCAGAGCATTGGGAAATTTAATATTTGTGAAGTGCTTAAAATAATGCCTGGTATGTAGTAAGTACTATGTTTGTTTAAAAATATTAATATGGAAATATTCAAAATGAAATGCTAGCTGTTAATATTGAATCTCAGTAACATATTTTTGCATTAAATTAGAACTGAAAAATAGGCTCTGTACAGAAGTTCTGGGATGACTGTTAAAAAACAACAACAAAAAAAAGCCAACATCCTTTAGACCTTATATCAAAGATGAAACTGATCCTCAGTTCTAACTACCTATCTCTCATCAAGGAAGATGATGTGTTAATCTTGCCAGGACCGATATAAGATACCACAAATTATGTTAGCTGCAGTATCCGATATTCCTGAAGCACTGAAGCTCAGACCTTATATAAGAATTTTAAAAACATCATCACCATCTATAGTTGCTTTGTTGGGTTCAGGTCCTGGAGGTGGATTTTCAGTGATGGGTCCTCTCCTTGTCTCACCTGGTCTGGCCCTTGTCTACTTCTCTAGCCTTCTTCTAATGGCCTTGCCTCACACCGTCCCCCGTCCAGACAACCTTCCCTCCCCTTCCTCCCACCAGTCCTGCTGTTTTCTGCCCCAGCCTTGGCTGCTCTTGCTGATGCTCTTCCTGGAATGCTCTTCTCATTTTGCTCTGCCCATCCCATCCCCAACCTACACATCTTTTACTGGTGGGACTCAGTTCTAGTACTAACCTCTTCTATGAAGCTTTCCCCAGTGCCCCAGGTTTAAGTAACCAGCCCCCCTTTCATACCTCTTTATCCCTTGAACAGATAAGTGGCCATTCTTAAAACCATGCTTGAGTCTTCATCTTATTTACTACATATCTATTTATTTAAGAATCAGCACCTGGCACAGAGCCTATAGTTTAATTTCATTGACTCAGAAAATGGAAGGGAGGGAGGGAGGGAAGAAAGAAGAAATAGCATCCATTTGTAAGGTTTTTTACAGAGAGGAGGGTTGCCATCAGTGGGCAAGAACACGTCAGTGGGTATCTATGGCCACTGGGTTCCAGTAAGATCAACAGGAAAACCATCCTAGCACAAAACCCATCAGCTTCTCATGGATGTAGGATACTGTCCTGCCTCTGCACAGAGAAACTCTGTCCAGAGTTGGTGACACTCAGTGGTCTGAGGCAGTGGAAGAAGAATCCCTCAAAGCTACACCAGAGAGTTCATTTTCAAACACTACAATTTCTCTAGCTTTCCAGGTTTCTAAATGTATTCCCATCTTTGAAAGAGTCTCTAAGGTCCCACCACTTCTTGGAAATCTTTTCAGTTGAGTGGAGCCAAAGTCATAAGACTCACAATAATTTGAGCACAGGTTTGCTCGCCTGTGATATGAGGACAGAAACAGTTCTTATCCTGGAATTGTAGAGTAGAGTAAATGTTTGGAATAGCTCCTCACATGAAGAGTACTAAATCCATGTCAATATTTGATATTATAAATTGTTAATATTATGTGTTAGTTAATGTCATAGACAAGAACTACTGAATTCCCTTCCTTCATTCCATCTTTCCTTAAATGGGAAAAATGTAGGTGCCTCTGAGCCTATCAATGATTCTCTCTCATCATTGATGTTTCTATCTCTCTCTCTCTCCCTCTCCCTTCCTCTCTGAAATCAATAAAAACATTAAAAAAAACAATAAATAAATAAAAATGTAGTTGCCTCTGTTTTCATTAGCATAGCAATGCTTATTTTAGAAGTTAAGAGAGTAAATGTATTGGCCACATTGAAGCTATAGATTCACCTTCTGTATAAATGACAAAGTCTACACTCAAATTACTAAACAGCATTTACCACCTATTAATCCTGCGGTATTTGGTTTGGTTTTGCTTTTGCTATCCAGCCCCCAGGACAATGGCTCTGTTCTGCATGGCTTTCTAGCTTACTTTTTACTTTAAGCTGCATCTCTGTTAGCAATGCTGAAACTTGACAAGATGGCAGAGAAGTGGTGGGACAGCCTTGCCTATGGTTCATTAAAAGTCAAACGGGGCAATAAACGTCAGATGCACCAGAATACATTTTCCCCCCTACAATGGAATAAGCTGAACACAAGTGTAAACCTTATTATCTATCTCATTTTCATGTCCTTTGAACTCTTCAGAAGGTGTCTTCCAACTAAGGGGACCAACCATCAAAGAAGCGTCTATGTGTGGTAGGGGATTCAGTTTAAAAAAGTGCCTATAGAAATTCCATATCCATTGTTCTCTTTCCCATTTTCTTATTAAGAGGGCCCATGACTAGCTATTACAAAATACATGAGAACATTATTTTTGTAGCATTTGGAAATTTTAGACCTTTCCTTTTTCTCTTTGAACTCACATTTCCATTAGTCTCTCCCTGGATTTTATACATATACAGGGTGTCCCCCCAAAAGGGACATAATAATAAGAGAGTCGATCCGCAATCTTCCCAATACATGCAGAAAAAGCAGTGATAACTTTATTGATTACATGATAATATTTTGTATATGTTGTGTTAAAATACTGTGGCTACTAGAAAACTTCACATTCTATATCTATCTCACATTGGTGGCTCACATTATACTTCTACTGGACGGGGATGGTCTCCATGTATCTTAGTTTGAAGGCAAGTGCTTTAACAGCAGCAGGGGACTCTCATGCATAGTTCCCTAGTTTACTAATCAGAGGTCAAACTGAGACTAAGAAAGGGTAACATAAGCAGGTTAACACACTCCCGTGTCAGAACAGGTATTGGAATTCAGCTCTGTTCTGAAAGCCAGAGTTTGGCCTATTTACATTTCTGGTCTTCCTTGGGGATTGAGTAGTCGTTGAATATGCTTAATGTTTAACTTTTAGAATTACTTTCTTGTTTTGCAAATAAAGAATTTAGCCGCTCATTTTCCATTTTTCGTTTGGATTTATCTTTCCATTCCTGTCCATGGGGTTTTACTACCATTTCCATCATCTTCTTGCATGCTTTTGGTAATTTTTGTTTTGGTTTGGTTTTGCTTTTGCTATCCAGGCCCCAGGAGGACCACTCGGTTCCACATGGCTTTCTAGCTGACTTTTTACTTTAAGCTGCCTGGCAGATGACAGCACAGATTTGTGTATTTGTTTAAGCATCTATTCTGAGTCAAACATTATAGAAGACCCTCCACTTAAAAGATTGCTAATCACATTCCCAGCAACCCCTACCTCACAGATGATGGTTGTTGCTCTTTTCACTTCAAAGATGAGAAAACGGAGGTCCTCAAAGTTTAACTGCTGAAGTTACTCAGTAACAGGGAGAGCTGGGACTAAAAGCCAGGTCTCTGACTCCACAGCCCCTCTGAGCTCATCATACCACTCCTCCAGGTGAAGTAGGGATCAATTGTGGGCCCAAAAACGGTAGTATTTTCACATGACTCACGCCCTTGTGAGAATTTTCTGAAGTTTCTTTTTACTATAAAATGTTTATAATTTTTTCCATGGACAATTGAGCTCTGTTTTTCTTCGTATTGTTATTGATTGTGTCCTACAAACCTAATGCAATGACATGCACTGATATGAATTTTGGATAAAGTCCCATAGTAGTATGTAAAGCACCAGGCCCAAAGTAGAATTAGTAAAAGTGAATTGAGTGCAGTGAGGATAAGGTACTAACCTTAACTGAAATCAAATATTCCTCTTTCCTCAGAATGCTTTTCATTCATTGTCTTTCCAATTAGTGAATCCTTATACAAAGGCTGGTGATAATGCTTGCTACCAATTAGACTTCCTGGGTTTTCCTTTTTACTGAACATTCACAGTCTACAAAGTAAACATTTAAAACTTTTAATCTTCTCTCTAAGATTCTAAAAATATTAGGACAAACTTGATAGATGCAATACTCTTCATCTTCATAAACCCTGAATATTTAATATTTAATCAAAATGCATCTTCACTTCTCTCTGCATAGACCAACTTATCAATTGAAGGAGTTAGCTTTCTAGAATGTAAAAATAAAAGAATATAATGCAGTATATCCGGTCTATACTACTAGGCCTCATTCTTCTAATCAGAGAAAAATGAGTAAGCACATTTGAGGAGGACTGGTGAATTTTTGTGACATATGTATTCTGAAAAGAAGATGCTTCCACTCTGAGATCACTGCTGCCAATTGTTATTCATTTAGTTAGGTGTCCCTGAGAAGGCTTTAAGGATTATCCTTTCTGTCCCTCCTTTTGATAGAAGTAGCAAGCATTGTTTTTAGGGCCTGTCACTGTGGCTCTGTTTTGCTCAGATATGTTGCACATCTCCAGTGACAGCCTGAGGGACAACTCAGGGAGCAGTAGACTGAGAAATGGGCAGATAGGAATGTTAAGCCCAGGCTGTACACACCAAGTAAATTACTTTGTTTCTCCGCTTTGGTTTTCCAACTATAAAATGGGAATATTGTTTTCTTTCTCTACTCACAAAGTATATTGTAACAAGGAGATAATAAATGGAATTCTCATTTGAAGCTACAATTACAATGTGTGTCAGTGTGTAATTTCTTCTGCCTTCCTGCTGAATTTGCCTTACCTCAACATTCCCTAGTCATCTCGGGGTTCCACCCAGGACCAGCCCAGCAAGGCTATGTTGCAGCACCAAGGACTCCAATTTAGTAGGTCAGTTTCAGCCTAATCTCACTATTCGTGACTCTGTCTAGAGACCATTAGGGCTGGGGTTTGTCATAACTAGAATCAACAGCAAACACTTATTTACAGCCTCTCTGATTATTCAGAGAATAATGTGTG
Source organism: Myotis yumanensis (assembly GCF_028538775.1). Classification (NCBI taxonomy): domain Eukaryota; kingdom Metazoa; phylum Chordata; class Mammalia; order Chiroptera; family Vespertilionidae; genus Myotis; species Myotis yumanensis. The sequence continues at coordinate 233,193,775 of NW_027223752.1, read as the reverse complement.
TCTCCTGTTTTGTTCATAGTTATATCTCAGGTCTCCAGGCACAGTGTCTGGCATATGGTAGATACTCAACACATACGTTCTAGATACAAAAGTGCATCAAGAAGAACTAGGAAATTAAAGGACTATTACACATAGCCACTCCCTTCAAAGACTTATAATCTAGTCAAGTTGATTTGGATTAAAGACAAAAGGCAAGAAGCAATGGAACAGTTGAGTCAATCTATACAAGTGGCCAATGAGCATAATGAAAAGAATCACCCGGAGAGGTGGAAGGATTCTCTCTCAGGTGAGCTTACTAAAATGGTATGCCAACTCTCCAAGCACTTCAAAGAGTGACACTGCCTGGAAGTTATTGTATCATGTTTGAGGGCTATCCTTCATCATCAGGGCAAGATTCTAAATCTTTGCCTTCATCAATGAGTCAGTCCTTTCGGATGGCCTGGGCCAATTAGCTTGTGGTGAATGTGGTGAGAAGTTGTTGGATTCTGGATAAAATATAAAAGATGGCCAAGCAGCCTGTAATGATGGTTTAGATATGCTGTAAGAAAAATAGGAGAATGACCCCAAGGTGTTTGGTCTGAGCAGCCGGCACAATGGAGTGCCATGGTGCCATTCCCTGAGATGGGGATTGAGACAGGGTGGGTGTGTGGCGGGGTGGGGGTGGGGGGGGCAGTTGGGAGGGGCGGAAGGTGTTCAATTTTGGATATGTGAGATTTGGGATGTTATGAGACACAGATGTCTTTGAGGCCATGTCGTTAGCAGGTGGGGGAGGATCTGGTGCACCATCGGAGGGCCAAGGCCTTAGACCTCAGATGGGAGCGTGGGGCATGGACAGGCCCTTCGTGTAGCAGGAAGGAAGATGAGGTGTAAAGGGGCAGAGTGACTGGAAAAGGGGGCAGTGAGAACCTGTGGAAGTTCTCCTGTAACTGCTGCTTTCTCTCAGTTTCACAGGAAGCCAGTTCAGCTGCTGAGAATAGGAAGACAAGGTTTTAAGATAAAGAAGGTGTGAACTACTTTCCTAGGACACTGTGCTTAAAAGTCAGGTCATGACCTAATTGTGGGTCTCAATATCAACTTAGTGATTTAAAAAGGCAAACAGTTTCAACAATAAAGAATTTAAATTAAAAAAGGAACAGTAAACAGAATTTTAAAGTAGAGTTTATTGTATGTATTAAGAGTAAGATTTGCTTAATAAAAGCTTTATTTCAGTTGCATGTCTGTGTATGTGCATGAGTATGTGTTTGTGATTGAGTCTTCCCTGGGTGCTAGAAAAAAAAAATTTTAAAACACTGGCCCAGGACAGTGGGAAGAAATGAACAAGGGGCTGTCAAATAAAGTCAGGGACCAAGGGAACAGTTATAGAGCTAACATTTTCATGCGAGAAAGATTATATGATAGACTCATATAAACATTGGACCTCTTAGAGGAGCCCAACCCCTCCCTACCACCACTGACCCTACAGGAAACCTTTTTGTGTGAATATCTTCAATGACAGGATGCTCACCGGATTAAAAGTTTTAGATTTCAGAATATCATTGTCCTCTTATTAAAAAGTGGGGCCTTCATGAACACTCTCTGAGGTGTGGAGGGTCTGGCAGTGGGAGTTTGGAATTTGGTGTACTTCATATGAAGTTTGACCTTATTATGTAATACCAACCTTGATGGCTTCCTTCCATTTCAGAGAGCTCTAAATTCTCTAAAACAAGACCAGTATCAGGAAACCAAAAAAATCTCTTTTTTTCAAACTTTAGCCCAGAATGGCACCAGTTGTCTTTTAAATGTATGCTCTCTGCCATTTTAATGGGTGCTTGGGCTACGGTTTGTGCCTATGTATCTTTCCTCTTTCAAGATTTGTTGTTGATTCCAATCAAATATAACTTTACTGAGAAAAAAAAAGTATTCATCCTAAAGACTTTACATGCCTTGATTGTTGAAAGTTTTTTTCTGTAAAATACATTAATGAATAATAGTTAAGAATGTGTCAATAGGTGCTGTGAAAATAACCATTTATAGTTTTAATTCTAATGAGCTCAGTTTATTTTTTAGACAATGTAATTTAGAATAATAAAAGTACTTCTCCAGTTCCATATTTTGCCTGATTGTTGAAAATGGTTTTGAAATTATTCACTGGGACTAATTTTCTATGCACCTGACCAATTTCTGAATCATTTATGAGTTCTTAAGTACTTTTTCCTTATTGTAAAGGCAGTATCAAAGTTAGTTCATTAGACCAGATATCAGACATGCATGCACATTGTATATAATATGTATTTTCTCCTTGCAATGTTGTTCTCTTTCTACTGTATTTATTCTGATTTATTTAAATTTGAAGCACTGGAGTAACAAAAGTGGAAATGAAATTTCACTGAAAGAATGAGGGCTCAAAAATGTACAAGCTGCCTACATCACTAAGTGTATGCTAATTTATGACACTATTTAATCTTAGCCCAGTTGTAAATCAAATCAAGTAGTGAGAAACCATTTTCTGTCTTTGGGAGTACTCTATTCTAGGATTCATTCAGCAGTTTCACTTCTCTAAGTGCTCAGAAAATGTTAAAATTGCCAAACAGGAACACACACACACACACACACACACACACAATTTATTTTATGAAGTATGGATCACTTTGATATTATTTATGTAGAGACTCATATGATTTTTTTCTGTATGTAAAGTTTTTCTTTATGACAGGACATATACAAGATTCGTTCCTCTTCTATTACTTCCAACCAGAGCCCTACCGTGGAAAGCTCTGCCCCTTCCATTTTGCAAGCCTCAACAAGTCTGTTGCTGAGTCAGAGCCTCCTTTCCCCCCTATGTGAGAAATCCTTCTCCCTGGAATTCATAAAGCTTCGGAAATGTTTAGAGCTTCCCTAGAGGGAAGGGGTGGGGATGGCAGACTGCATGTGGCAGGGAGGAGTCCCACACACAGCAGTCCCCACCATAGCACATTAAGCGCGTTTATGAAAGAGGAGGACTTGGAGCCGGCCCAGGGTTACCATGGAGCTGGTCTAGGAACCCATTATATGCAGATGTGTGTGTAAAACCCCGCAGGGAGCCGTGTTAGGTACCAGGACTTTGTTCCTCATTACCGGAGTGAAAATGCTCCGTATACCGCGGGAGCCTCGGGTTTACCCTTGCAGAAAACACCTCCACGTGGCTGTAGGAAGGTCGGTGACAGCACGGAACCCAGCCTGCGAAGGCACTTTCTAGGACAACCAGGAGGGCGCCAGGTCAGGGCCACAGGTGCAGGCTAACCAGCTGGCCATCTGCAAGGCAGGCAGAGCCCGCACCAGCGAGCTGGCCAAAGACCCCAGGACTGAGCCAGGCGGGCGGGAGGGGTCGGGGTCCCAGCTCCTCCGGGACTGGGGACCGCGCCCAGCAGGACTCCCGGCCTCAGTTTCCCCTGCCGGCCAGCCCCACCCAGGGAAGGCCCAGTCCCAGTCCCAGTCCCAGGGTAGCCCTGGTCCCTGAGGCCGGGCCCCACGTGACCGAGAGTGGGGAGGAGGGGGACACGAAGGAGGCGGGGCCAGGAGCGCAACTGGACGGGGGCGCGTTCGACCCCGAGCTGGAGGGGCCGTTGCCTCGCACTCGTGTACGCAGCCCGCGCGTGCTCATCCTCCTCCTCCTCCTCCGCGCGCGCCCGGGCTCGGAATCCAGCGGGCTGCCCGCCACCCCAACCGGCCATGCCTTCGCCCAGGGCTGGGGAGGGGAGCAGGGGGGACGCGCCGCTCGTCCTCGCGCTCCCCGCCCCCCGCGCGCGCCGCCAGCCGAGCGCGCATATTAATGAGGGGCGGGGCATCCGGGGCGGGGCCGCGGGCGGGGGCGGGGCCACGGGGCGCGGCGGCCTCGCGCCAGCGCGTGCTGGGACGCACCGCGGGGGGCGGGGCGATTGTGAGGTGGCGCTGACGCACGTTCCGGGGTTCTTAAGCGGCGAGGGCGGCGGAGGCGGCGGCGCCCGAGCCGGTCTCGGGAGGTGGCTGTGGCCGCCGAGAGGGGTGGCGGGGCCGAAGTGGGTGCCCCAGCCTCAGTCACGGTGCCCCCCCCCCCCCTCCCTGACTCCCCTCCTTCCACCACGGCCGCGCCGCCCCAGACCCGGCGGCTACTTCGGCGGGCAGCGGACGGGGCGCGTCTCCTCCCGTTGCCGCCGGCCTGATAAATGAGGGACTTCGGGTTCGGGGTGCTGCAGATCGCCCCGCTCCGAGGCAGCAGCCCCGCGTCCCTCTTCGGCGGCGGGACGTACCGTCCTTACGCCGCGGAGCCTTCCGCGGCCGCCGCCCCGCCGCCCTCCGCCACGCCCTTCGGCCCGCTCTCGCCGCCGCCGTTGCCTGTCACCGGGTTCGCGGAGGCCGCCTCCCCCTTCCCCGCGCCCCTCGGCGGCGGCCGCGCAGGCAGCTCGGCCGCCGCTTCCTCTTCCTCCCAGCTCCCGGCGCGCCCGCAGACCATGCAGGATGAGCTGCTGCTGGGGCTGACACCGCAGCCGGCGCGGCCGCTCTCGGGGGCGGCGGCCGCGGAGAAACTCCCCAACCACCACCCGGGCGGCGGCACGAACTCGGGTGTGACCCACCTCCTCCCCTCCCAGGACTTCAAACCGAGTCTGCACCTCCCCGCCTCCTCCTCCGCCTCCTCCTGCTGTGGCTGCCGCACCTCCTCCCCGCAGGACTTCAGTAAGCGGCAGCAGCAGCAGCTGAGCAGCCAGAAGAGGAAAGAGTTCAGCCCTCCCCGCCTTCCCCACCCTCCGGACTCGCAGCCGCCGCCGCCGCCGCCGCTCCACTGCCCCGGCCGGTTCAGCCCGCCGCCGCCGCCGCCCGGCCCGCCCCTCCAGCCGGCGCCGCTCGCCCAGCGCCCGCAGCCGTTCAGCCTCCCGCACCCGCCGCAGGACTTCGCCCCGCGGCAGCGCCCGGCGGACCTGCCCTCGCTCCCGCAGCTCCAGCCCTCGCCGCCCGCAGCCCCGCGGCGCCGCCACGGAGGCGCGGGCAGCCCTCGCAGGACCCCGGCCGCGGGCGAGGGCAGCGCTGCCGCCGAGCCCTCCAATGCCGGCTTGGCCCCCTCGACGCCGCCCGTGAACCCCGCGCCGGGCTCCATGGAGTCGCCCAACCACCCTCTGCTCAACAGCCCCGGCAGCCTCCTGCCCGGCGGGGCGCTGGGCGCGGGCGCCTTCAGCAGCCTGCAGAGTCCGGACCTTCCGCACCCGGGCGGCGGCGGCGGGGGCGGGGGACCCCCCGGAGGCGGAGGGGGAGGCGGCTCCGCGTCGCCGCCGCCGCTGCCCGGCTTCGGCACCCCCTGGTCCGTGCAAACCGCGTCGCCGCCGCCCCAGCCCCAGCCGCCGCCGCCGCCCCAGCCGCAGCCGCCGCCGACCCAGCAGCCGCCGCCGCCGCAGCCGCCGCAGCCCGGCTCGTCCAGTGCCGCCCCGGGGGGCAGCGGCGGCGGCGGCTCGCTCAGCGCCATGCCGCCGCCCAGCCCCGATGCGGAGAACGGCTTCTACCCCGGGCTGCCGTCGTCCATGAACCCGCCCTTCTTCCCCAGCTTCTCGCCCGTGTCCCCGCACGGCTGCGCGGGGCTCAGCGTGCCGGCCGGCGGCGGGGGCGGCGGCTTCGGCGGCCCCTTCTCGGCGGCCACGGTGCCCCCGCCGCCCGCCCTGAACGTCCCCCAGCAGCCGCCCCCGCCCGCCGCGCCGCAGCCCAGCCGCCGGTCGCCCGTCAGCCCGCAGCTGCAGCAGCAGCACCCGGCGGCCGCCTTCCTGCAGCAGCGCAACTCCTACAACCACCACCAGGTACGGGGACCGGGCACGCGAGCGGGGACCCCGGGGACGTGGAGGGGCTGCCTGAGCGAGGGACGGGGCGGACGGGGTGCGGGACGCGGGACGGCTCCGCGGGCGGATCGCGCTGCGAGCCGGCGGGTGCCCCTCCAACGCCGGGAACCCGGTGGGGCCGGCGGCTCTCGTGCCCCTCGCTGCCGCCCACCCGCGACCCCGACCCGCGGACGCCCGGAGCCGGGAGGGCGCTGTCGGGTTCCCGGGGCCGGCGAGTGGCGGCGGGGACCGGCCCGGGGCGCGGGCGGCGGGAGCGAACTTGGGGAGGGAGGACGCGGTTCCTGGGGACGGTGCGTGTCGGGTCTGTTTCGTTCTGAACCGGCCGGCGTGGGGCTTCGCCGAGGAGGCGGGGGCGACCGGGGCCGGGAGCCGGGCGGCGGGGCTGCTGCTCCCGCAGCCTCCGCGCCGTCGGGCGACTCCTTAACGGGCAGCCCGGCCGGGTGCCCCCGATGCGCCGCGGCGGCCTCGGCGCTGGACTCGGTCGCGCCTGGGGACCGGGTGCGGGTTTTAACTCCAAACTGAATCCGAGTCCCGCATCGGTGCGCTGCCTGGAGAGGGGGGGCCCGGGACGGCTCCGCGGACCCAGCCGCTCGCCCCGGGTGACGGGCGTTTCTATTTCGAGTGGGTCCTGTAATTATGAACTCACTCGCGGGTTGGTCGTTCATCCGGGGCCTTCTCGACCGCGTTCGTGTTTGTCCCCGGGACAGGGTCCGAGCGCCCACGGGCCGGCGAGCGGAGCCCGAGCGCCCGGTGCATCTCGGAGACGGTCAGCCTTGGCTGCGGGGATCCCGCCGTCCCAGGCCCTTTCCTGATGGAGGGGCCTTAACCAGGGCTTTCTGACGCCTCTCACTTTTCCCTTTGACCCAAGTGCCCAGCGAGGAGCCAGTGTAAAGGGTGAAAACCCGTCCAAATTTAACAAAAATGACAGTTAACAGTCTATTTAAATTAACCCGAGGAACAGTTAACAGCTTTTTGTTGAATCGCAGGTTTCTCCCTGAGAAAGGAGAATGTGGTCTATGAAGACTGAAAATGGGGAATTTTGAAATAATACTCCACTTTTTTCATGATTTGCATAATTTTTAACTGGAAACTTGCCACAGAAAATTGTAGGGTTTTGTGTTTGTTTTTTTAATTTATTTCCTGAAGACATGATGTAGATTGTAGAACATTGGAAGACCATATGCCATGATCCATATTTAGCTCTAAGCTGGTGTGTGTGTGTGTGTGTGTGTGTTTTGTTTTTTTGTCAAAAGGTGGGTCTGGCAGTCGGGTGTGAGAGGTGGCACTGCTGTCACATGGAATTTAGGTCACTCGAAGGGAACTTGGAGCATGTATCCGTGACAAGCGGTTTCTCCACGGCTGTGTTTTTGAACTGTGTGGAGGGTGAAACTGTTGTAGTATATATTCGTCATTATATTCCCATTCAAATTAATTTTTAAAATAGGTACTATGTATCAGGTTTGGTTTCTTTGTCTTGTAAAAAACAGGTTTATTTTAAGGGTGCTATATTTATTGACTTACAGTAGCGCCATGGTTCATACTTGTTTTGGCTACAAGTTAGCACAAAATTGTTAGAGTATAAGTTTATTGACCATATAATTGCTAGCAATGAAAACATTTTAAAAACCTACAGTTAATAGGCTTTTGGTGGATTTCCCATTCATTGATGACATAACATTCTAGTTTGGAATACAGTTTACTTTTTAAAATGAAGTTAATGGAGACTTGTGTTATTAGGATCTTTACTAGAATAGTCAAATAGTTGTTTATTTTTGTATATCTCAGTGGATCCACCTATGGGTGACATCAGATAATTGCTTAACAGTTCATAGATAATTAAGGGAAAGAAACAAAAACATTTTAAAAGAAGCTACACTCAACCTGGAATAAAAGATCTTAAAAGTACAGTAAACAGTACAGAAAAGGACATATTTCCTATTTTGTCCCTATCCCAAAAGGCCTTTATTAATTTGTACAACGGAATAATACCAAACCTTATTACTCACTTTTGCAGCGATGCAACTTGTTTTGGAAAACCAAAGTCTAAATTTCACCCATATGGTTGATATATTTTGATTAATAAAGATCATGCTTTTAGTTGTGTGCCTAGTGGAATGTGGTTGCTCTAAGAACATAATGTAGGGTATATTTTTAAGGATCTTCAGAGTTAATTTCAATTTAAATGTATATCTCATGTACAGTATATGGTTCTCTCTGAAGGGAAAAAAAAGTAACTACATGCTTCCTTTTTAGTCATTGTCATTAAATATCTGCTTGTTCAGTATAATTTGTAGTAGGCAAGAGGATGAAAACTGCCTCACATTAAGCTTCTATTATAGCACAGTCTCAAGCCTATTACTTTTTGTTATCTAGCTAAGGATATATTCTGTGTATTCTATATTTTATTTTTTAAAAATCTTAGCTCAGGTCTAAAATTTGAATTTCGATGATAAGCTCTTTAAATGCCTGTAATTTAAAGAGATATGTTTTTCTCAGCCTCTTCTGAAACAGTCTCCTTGGAGCAACCATCAGAGCAGTGGCTGGGGCACCGGAAGTATGTCCTGGGGAGCCATGCATGGCAGAGATCATCGTAGAACTGGAAACATGGGGATTCCAGGAACTATGAATCAGATATCTCCACTGAAAAAACCGTTCTCTGGTAATGTCATAGCACCACCGAAATTTACTCGTTCTACTCCATCACTGACGCCGAAATCTTGGATTGAAGATAATGTGTTCAGAGCAGACAACAATAGTAATACACTCTTACCCTTGCAGGTAAGAATGGGATGTCAATGGCTTATTTCTAATGTTACTCTTTCAGGATTGGAAGCTGAGTGGTGGTAGCAGTAGTATGGTAAAATTAATGGATTCAAAAAGAGAAAGTTCTCATTTTTAAGCATATATAATTTCATTATCGAAGGATAAAATATCTACATGGAGAAAATTGACACTATAAAAAATCTGTAAGCACACAATAGTAAATAAGATTCAAAAAATGTAGAAAAACCTGCTGCACTTCTTAAATACATATTGAAGCTTTTAATTGGCAACTTCTTAAGAATGCCTTAATTTATTAACCTTTAATGGGTCACCAAAATGAGTTTTTCCTACAATACAGCTGAACTAAAATGTTCGTAATCATGCATAGATTTGGCTATGATCAGCTGTAGTGTATTAGAATATACTTAGTAGAGCTATCATTGTGGCAAAATAATACGGCTTTTTACATAGAATTAAATTTTGTCTTCACTGGTTCAATGACTTTTTTTTTTCTAAATGTGGCCTAATAGTTATGATGATTGACAGTTTTTCAGGCCTTTTAGTATTTTGCTGATATTGCTGGTTAATGAAACTCTCTTATGGCTATTTAAAATGAGGTGGTTGGTTTTTTTTTTTAAACGAGGTTGTTTTTTTTTGGTGGTGGTTTTGTTTTCCTGAAACCTTTAGAAAAAGGAATAAAGGTAGAATTTTGGTTTTTGTCTTATTTTCTTCCTTTTTTTTTCATGTGGGTGGGTATGGGAAAGAGAACTGCATATTTCTGATGAAAACTTCTATGCTGTTGAAGGTGAGATCTAGTTTGCAGTTGCCAGCTTGGGGCTCAGATTCACTCCAAGATAGTTGGTGCACTGCAGCCGGAACATCCAGAATAGACCAGGTAGGCTGCACAGTGTATATTTTTCAGGACTTTGGCTAGGAGTTTAGTAGTATTTATATAATGAGGAGGATTTGTTACTTACTTTCAGTATATGTCAGCATATGTCAGAGAGCCTTAAAGCAATTTATTTTTAAAGGGTCACTTGACTTAAACTATTTAATATAAAATGCTTCATTTTTATATTTAAATGTAATTCATAATCATTTTATATTTCCAAAACATAATAAATTACTTTTTGAAAAAAAAGGAATTATATACCCAAGAGCACCTGGCTTTAAACATCAGTCAAATGGAACAGATATTTTATCTCCTTTCAGAATTATTTGCAATTAGATACAAAATCTTGTTTTTACTCAGTCTCCAACTTTACAATTTCATCAATGTTTTACATAATTTTTAGTAACATTTTTCATAAACCCTGCTATGTTGGTCTTGATTAACTTTCTTAAAAAGCCCTATCTTAGTTTAGCTTTTTCAACTTGGTAAAAAACTTTGATATAATATTTTTTTCTAAATTTTGTGACTGCTCTTATATATTATCTTCTTCCAAATAATCGGTTACTCTAGGAAAAACCGTGAGCCAGAAAACTGGGAGGCAATCTTAATCAAATTACTGTCAAGCCCTTATACAAAAGGTTATCTCTCTTCCTGCAGACTAAATTTGAATGCATACTGGGCACTGGGTGATGAGAATTATTACAGGATACAGAGAAAACTCAGTCCTACGTATGGGGGTTCTTTTCTACAGAACCCAAGTTTGAGCAGAGTTGACATTATGGAGCTATTATCCTTAGCTAAGGCTCTTCCTTAGTTAATTTATCAATATGGGATTATTTTATAAGTAAGGACTGTGTAAACAGATTAATAATATGCATTTATCTAGCATTCTAACCTGGAGGGTTAACAGTAACTTTAATAATCAAGCATTAGCACTTGTTTTAGACAAGTTCTACCTATTTACCAAAGTAGTCCTGCCAGGATCTTCACTTAGAAATAAGTAGCTGTCTCATGTAATACGTAACTTATTGTCTTGTTAATGTAAGTTAGCTACCCATCTATTTCTACTGTCCTTTTCACCTTGGTTCCTTTAGGCCATATCAGTGTCATTTTTATGATAGCATTTCTATGTCGTTTGTATTGAATATATAAATGCCTAGGAAATGGTGTGTTAGAAGAGGAAAATAATGATAATTATTTTGAAGGTGACAAGATACACATTTTTAGTGCAGAAGAGACAAAAAATATTCCAAGATAATAGGATACCCGTAAGAGAGGGATATGTCTCTCCAGAGAAAGAAGACAAATTAGCTGCTATATAAAAAGGGTCTATGGGTTGGTGGGGGGACCATATGTTGAGAAAATAGGTTATTGAGATGGTGTCAGTTGTTGGAATGCTAGAGAGCAGAGGTGATAAGGAAAGGCAAGTTTGCAAATTGGACTCTGCAGAGGTGCCCCTGGGGCTACCCCAGTGCAAGGGCCTCTAACCTCCCATGTAGACCATAATCAAAGCCACTCTGCTCTTATCTATTTTATAACGTAGGGTTTTAGGTAAATTCATTTTGGTAAGGATTTTTTGTTGTTGTAAATTGCTGAGATATTGGCATTCCCTGTGGACTCTTGACCAAGAGGTATGATGTTATAAGTTGAAACAGCAATGAAAACAAAGAGATAGTGAAAAATGTACTAAACTAGAAGGAGGTTTGAAACCTGAGTCATCTTCCTCTGCCTTTCACAATCTTTATGACATTGTACGTCAGTTCATGGGCCTTCACCTATTTGGGTCATTATTAGAGAGGACCTTGAAGTAGGTCATGTAAGACCTTTTTAGTTCTTACACATCCTCTGGTCTCTTTTGGCCATTTCTTTTTCTCCCTCCTCCCTGGACCCTGCTACCTATCCCTCCCCCTTATTTTTAGAATCCAAGGGCCTTGGTTTATTGGGGTTGAAGGGATGGGTATTGGTCCCAAGCCATAGGAGTGTAGTGTATAACTTTCCAACGTTGTTGTCACCTTTTAGTACCCCAAGGGTACTTATACAAAATTTGTTCTGTGTTTCTACCATAAAAGGTTGAGGTATTTGAAGTTGAGCTTCTTAAAAATATAGCAGCAGCTACAAACTACAATTGGTATCTTAAACTGTGGTGTAGTTCCTCACTATTTGGCAAAGTTAAAATTACAGAAAATACTTAAGTACTGAAATATCTGGAGAGATTATTTTCATCTCTAATCTTTTTGCATCATCTACAACATTTTAATACTAAAATTTTAGTTAAAAATACATTATTTTAAAACATTTAAGTTTTTATTTCCTTTAGTATCAAATTGATTAGGCCTAAAAAATACTAAATTCTAGAATTGAAGTCTTAATTGTTACTACTTCAGGCCTTACCTATAATTGAATTCAGTAAATGGGAAAGAAATAGTTTTGTAGGTTGATTTTGTTTCAGATGTATGTAAAATTTTTCGGGTTGGTATGACCTTATTTTAAATAATCAATTTTTATGGAAAAGGTTCAAATTAAAAACTTTTAAAAAACAAATATAAATTCTTCTGCATATTTCTGACTTTAAAATGAATATTATATATTTCTGTTAAAATGTTAAGGCTAAGAATTACTTTTCTTTAAAACTCTGTTACCTAGTTACCCTTGCAAGAAATCATATTCAAAAGTGTGAATTCTAAATTACCTTAATATTTCCTTTATTTTTTTTCTTTATTGATTAAGGTATTACATATGTGTCCTTATCCTCCCTATTACTCCTCCACTCCCCCACTCATGCCCTCACCCCCCTGGTGTCTGTGTCCATTGCTTAGGCTTATTATACATGCATACAAGTCCTTTGGTTGATCTCTACCCCTTACCCCTCCCCTCCCCTACCTTCCCTCTGAGGTTTGATGGTCTGATTGATGCTTCTCTGTCTCTGGATCTGTTTTTGTTTATCAGTTTATGTTGTTCATTATCTTCCACAAATGAGTGAGATAAATGTGATATTTATCTTTCTCTGACTGGCTTATTTCACTTAGCATAATGCTCTCCAGTTCCATCCATGCTGTTGCAAATGGTAAGAATTCCTTCTTTTTTACTGCAGCATAGTATTCCATTGTGTAGATGTACCACAGTTTTCTAATCTACTCATCTGCTGATGGGCACTTAGGCTGTTTCCAAATCTTAGCTATTGTAAATTGTGCTGCTATGAACATAGGGGTGCATATATCCTTTCTGATTGGTATTTTTAGTTTCTTGGGATATATTCCTAGAAGTGGGATCACTGGGTCAAATGGCAGTTCCATTTTTAACTTTTTGAGGAAACTCCATACTGATGTCCACACTGGCTGCACCAGTCTGCATTCCCACTAGCAGTGCACGAGGGTTCCTTTTTTTCCACATCCTCGCCAGCACTTGTCATTTGTTGATTTGTTGATGATAGTCATTCTGACAGGTGTGAGATGGTACTGCATTGTCATTTTGATTTTCATCTCTCAGATGATTAGTGACTTTGAGCATGTTTTCATATGTCTCTTGGCTTTCTGTATGTCCTCTTTCAAAAAGTATCTATTTAGGTCCATTGCCCATTTTTTTGTTTGGGTTGTTTATCTTTCTTTTGTTAAGTTGTATGAGTTTGAATTTCCTTTAGATATTAAGGTTGCAATATGTTTATTCATTAACACTTGAATATTTTAAATCAAAGAGTAAATATACTAGTAGCTGAGGTTATTACAAGTTTTTATATGGCCCACCAGTTCTCTGTAAACAAAACAACATTAGGCCTTTAAAACTGTAATATAGCCCATGAAGCCTATAAGATGTGTGTTGCCATGTCCTCTAGCAGAGCGATTATCAGTATATTCAACTCTAGATTTTTGTTCTTATGGAAGTTCTCCCTGCAGCTTTTGAGCATGTCACATGAACCACCTTGAGTAATTGAAGGTATTTTTCACCAATCTTTAAAATTTAGCTTATAATGATAATGTGGGCATATCTTTCAGAAAAATGTATTCTTTAGAGTCTTTATTCACATTACACACACACAAAAATGTACTGTATTCGACCAAGTCCAATTTTTTATTTAATAAAGGATTTCTTAAATTGTGGTGGTTAAACTAGATGAGCTTTAGGGACATTGGTAGTTACCAAACCTTAACACCTACTGAAAATGAAAGAGAACAGGCTCTCTTACACATACAATATAGGTAAATGGATACTTTCTTTTTATGTGTTCTATCCTGTGTCCAGTTCTTTAATTATACTTGATATATTCTTTTTTTAAAAAATATATTTTTATTGATTTCAGAGAGTAAGGGAGAGGGGAGATAGAAACATCAATGATGAGAGAGAATCATTGATTGGCTGCCTCCTGCACACCCCCTACTGGAGATCGAGCCTGCAACCCAGGCATGTGCCCTTGACCGGAATTGAACCTAGGACCCTTCAGTCCGCAGGCCAACGCTCTATCCACTGAGCCAAACCAGCCAGAGCAACTTGATATATTCTTACACCAATATTTTCTATTGCCTCTCCATTTTCTTTAACCCTTTTAGGTACTAGAATAGCTTTGGCCATCTGGAGTCTTTAAAAAAAAAATCAGAATCACTGTTACAGCATTCTTATTATCAGAATAATAGAGAGTTTAAGAAATGAATGTTCGTTATGTATGTGGTAGTGTAATAATATTCTTGACCATTGAAACGTGAAAGTCCTGTGGGATGAAGAGAGGGGGTATCTGTTTGGAACAACTACAGAATATGAGAGTGCTGGGTTGTGTAGTAAGGCAGAGCGGCAGAGCATAAACTACTAATACCATGCAATAACAGTGTGTGATGAGGAGTGGATAATTAATATTAAAATTGAGGAAAATATTAGCACAACTTTGCTATTTTATTTTAAAACTGGAGAACTAAGCTAAAAAATACAGTTTTTAAAAGCTGAGTTTTCTACTTGTACGGAAGAACACATGCTCAAGCATCTGGTATATCTTTAAAAATGAGGATATAGGTTTTTTTTTATAACCCATTCTCTTTTTCTTTGGAAGCATACTTCATTGTCAAGAGGGAAAGGTTCTACTTGACCACTTCCTTAACTTGAAATAGCATAGGGTTTTGAATATGTCAAAGCAAAACTATGACATGCCATAAAAGTTCCCTTTCAGTTGGAATTCCTCTTGTACTAGTCCTATATAATAAGAGAGGAATATGCTAATTAGCCATTACCCCTGAGGAGTAACGACCAAGTGTATCAGGACCAGATCATGGATCAGCAGGAGGGAGGGCCAGCAAGGTACAAGCTGGCTGTGGAGAGCTATAGGAGGGGACAGTGGGCGGAGGGGGGAGGGGGACAGAGGGACCTACAGGAGGGTGGGGCAGTGGGCAGCAAACTATGAGGGGGTGGGGAGGGGGGGAGGGGGACAGGGGGACCTACAGGAGGGTGGGGCAGTGGGCGGAGAGCTATAGGAGGGCAGTAGTGACCTACTGGCGCACAGATTGTGCAGGGCAACTAGTTGTAATGTCATTGACTCTCCTCGTTATTTTTCAGTGTTTATAATCTTTTTCTCAGGCCATCCTTTTAAGATTGGGGATATGTTGTGTTTTTTAGTTTTTTAGGATTTTATTGTCACTCCTCTAAGTCTTTGTGACAAATGTGTCTTGGTTTACAAAAAAACAATAAAATATTAGAATATAAAATACTATTGGTTTTCCCACCAACGCATTCTAATTTTTGCCTGTTGTTGTGGGATTCTGTAATCTTAGTAGTAAGGCAGAGCGGCAGAGCATAAACTACTAATTTTTTGAAAGCCCAGTTAGTTTATTCTTGACCATATAGTTTTCATATTTAAAATAGATTGGAGTAAACTTTCCTCATAGAGATTCCTACTTATGTTAAATACCTTGGCCATTTTCAATTAGTCAATGTAGTAATAAATGTTAGTTACATTGTTTTGATTTTCTAGTTATGCTAGTCAGCATTGACATATTCATGGTTACTTTAAAATGGTTTCAGGATTGCAATTTAGGGTTTGTTTTTTAAATATATTTTATTGATTTTTTTACAGAGAGTAAGGGAGAAGGAGAGGAATAGAGAGTTAGAAACATCAATGAGAGAGAAACATTGATTCAGCTGTTTCCTGTACACTCCCTACTGGGGATGTGTCCACAACCAAGGTACATGCCCTTGACCGGAATTAAACCTGGGACCCTTGAGTCCGCAGGCTGACGCTCTATCCACTGAGCCAAACCGGTCAGGGCGCAATTTAGTTTTTTAAACCAATGGCAGTTTGTGTAATCACAAATTTTTCTTACATTTGTAGTTTATAAGGATGCATACTGTTTGTTTTATAGTCAGACTTGTTTCTGCCTTTTGTTTTTTTCTGAAGTCATATTTTGATTCCCTCATTCTATTTAATAAAATTGTCTGTACTTTTGAACATGTAAATCTAAATAACATGGGATGTCATGAGCTCTTTGCCTGCTCAGGGCTATTTTGTGTTTGGTGTTTTAAAAATCATGTGGGAAGCAGCTGATGAGTAACAAAAGTAAAGTAAGCTAATTAAGCTAATCCTTTTTAAATAGTTTTGCCAGTTTTTTTTTTTTTTCTTTTCTAAAGTAGGACTTTGTTTTGTGATGAAAGACTTGTCTGGGAAGGAAAATAAGAGACCTTATACGTGGGCATCTCACTATTTTAGTTGGATATATAGGCATTAAAGCTAAAGCTATTAATAATACATATCACATTTTTGTATAATACTTGTCAGAGTTGATTGTATAGTGGACACTGATGCTTATGAATAGCTTACCTATATCTTTCTCCTTCAGACCCTAAATATTGCACATGCCACTGACAGTGTATATAGAATTATTTCACCCTAGCCTGTTTGGCTTTGTGGATAGAGTGTTGGCCTGCGGACTGAAGGGTCCCGGGTTCATTTCCAGTCAAGGGTATATGCCCGGGTTGCAAGCTCGATCCCCAGTAGGGGGTGTGCAGGAGGCAGCCAATCAATGATTCCCTCTCATCATTGATGTTTCTATCTCTCTCTCCCTCTACCTTCCTCTCTGAAATTAATAAAAAAATATTAAAAATATTTAGAATTATCTCATAAATTTTACTGTGCTCTAAAGCAAGAGAGGATCACACTCCTTGAAATGGAGTTAGAAGGTGGCCACAAAAAAAGGTTGTGTGGGAAATACCATTTAGGTGGTGTTAATAGTCACCATTAATTAAGTTCATAGGTTGATTAAAGATGAGACATAGTCTGATTCTGTTAAAAAAAAAACACCCTGAGAAGATAGCCCTGAACTATATAATATTTTATTTGTGAGAATTTAAGGTAAAAAGAATATAAAGAATTTATAATGTACTGTATCTTAGAACCTATGTGATATAGCATACCTTCTGAGGTTTTTTTCACTTATATAAAGTTTTTATCCTGACAGTTTATATTTTTAAATCTATTTTAAATACATCTGAAAACTTTGAATATATTAGCATATAATCTTCCTTTGTGTGGTCAGAAATTCAAGATGACAGCAGGCCAAATTAAAATCTGATGCTGGTCTCAGTTTAGTTAATTAACATTTGAGTACCTCTTCTGGGGAGGATTCTGAGAGGCTTTATATTTAGTTTTTTTCAATTTCCATATCAAAATTCAGTCTTTGTCCTCACAGACCTCACTGTAAACAATTTTACTAAGTTTTTATGGTAGAGAAAAAGTGGTATTCAACAAACATTTGAGAGCTAGCTGTGTTCCATAATTAAAAGGTCTCTCTCCCTGATTAACTTTGAAGTTAGTGGGAAAGGTAGGACAGTTTTTAGTTATGAACAAAGTATAGTGGAAGCATAGAAAACGAAAATATTTGCATAGATTACTAAAATTATATTTGCTGAAGGGCTGTGCTCTTCTCTGTTCCAGTTTTATTTATTACTAGAGGCCTGGTGCATGGAGTCGTGCACCAGTGGGGTCCCTTACCCTGGCCTGTGCCCTCTCGAAATCCAGGACCCCTTGGGGGATGTCAGATAGTTGGTTTCGGCCCAATCCCCGCAGGCCCAATCTAGACAGGAGGGAGCCTGATCCTGTGCATTGAGTGTCTGTCCCATGGTGGTCATTGCAAGTCATAGCGACCGGTTGACTGGTCGTTCAGTCACTTAGGCTTTTATATATATAGATATATAGATAGTCTTGCTTTTCTGTTACTTTTATTATTTTAAAAGATGATTTTAGGCATCATCTTGTCTGACATGGTTATTTTCTTTTCTAGAAGGTGGAACGGAGCCTGAAGAGATTTATTTAGTAATTTAATATCAAGAAGCTCAATGCTTCTTAAAGTATGGTTACTAGGTCTACAGCCTCAGTATCACCAGGGGCCACTCCCAACCTATTGAATCACACTCTGTAGATGGGTCCCAGGAGTCAATCCAGATTATTCTGAAGCATGCTCAAGTTTGAGAACTGCTGTAACAGTTCAGTAATTCTCTGTGCCTCTCTCACCAATCAAGGTCACTGTTTAGTGAACTCCTCTTACTGATGGGTGTGTTCTACTTGAGGAATCCAACTAAAAATAAGGGGTTAAGTTATAGTTCATCACTAATAAAGTTGGAATAAGAGCCTCTGTTTTAGTAAGTAACCTTTTCATCATTAGTGTTACTTTTAAGTTCCGTGACAGCAATTTGTTTAATCTGCAATACTGATTCCAGTCCTCTAGCTTTATAAAGCTCACAACCCTAATTTAAATGTCAAGGTAGAGTAAATAAATCAACATATTCTCAGGAAAGCTTCTTATGTTTTTCTTCAGCTTTCTAAAAGACTGGTTCTGAATCTTCTGGATTGTAGACCCCTTTGGAAAACCAATGAAATACATAAACCTTTCTTCAGGAAAAAAGGGTGTGTACATGCATATACAGATATTCCATGATCCTTCCTGAAGCTCATGGACCCAGGTTTAAGAGTCAAAAATCGCCTGCCCTGCCTCTCCCACATATTCATATGCTTGCACAAGCTCATGTACACACACACACACACAAATGGGTGGAGGTTAGAGATGATATATTTTGGTAAAAATCTCCTGGGTGATTTGGGGGGCCTGGGCAGAGCCTGCTATGGTAGTTCCCTATATATGTTTGTTCAAGTACATTGATTTTATAGTGAGCAAAATACTGTATACATTAATGAACATTAAAAAATCTACTAGGCAAGTTGAGGGGATTTAACATTCAGCAAACAAGACTTCTAATGACACAAAAGACTTTGTTCTGAGACTTGATGAGGTAGGAAATATGTTTTTGTTTTGATACTGGTATTTCATGCTTTTGATTTTTAGTGTATAATATGTTTATGCATTCATTACTGTGAAATTCTGACTAAGTCAAATAATGTACAATGTTTGATAGATGTTTAAAGTATGGTGCAATTGAATTAAATCCTTTCCCCCAACATTTTTTTTCAAGTGCTAGTCTTCCTAGATATATGAGAAAAGTTTAGAAGTTAAATAATAGCTAAAAATGCTCTCTGTGTGTATCACATTTCAAGCATCTTTATAAGTTGAGAATGATAGCAATAGAAATTATTTTACTGTGTTGAATTAATACTGCCAGTGAAATAAGATTGCTTTTGATATGTGATTTTGCAGATAAATATATTAAATATATTGTTCTTTTATACAAGAAATATTGTAGTTTATAAGATCCTTAGTTATTGATATTTTCTTGTGATGCAGACTCATTAGTAATAGTATATCAATCAGATGTCCTATTTTATGTAAGAAGATTAAGATAGTATAGTTATCAATACTTTGGAAAAAATTGCATAGATTATATTGAGTCTTTTTTTTTCTTCTAGGATCGAAGTAGAATGTATGACAGTTTGAATATGCACTCTTTGGAAAATTCGCTTATTGATATTATGAGAGCAGAGCATGATCCTCTTAAGGGTAGGTGACTTTTGAAAAAATCCTATACATCTACCAATTTGTCTGATTATTTTACCATTTTTATATGAAAGAAGTTTAGAGCTCGAGCAGCACTAAGTAGCACCTGTGCCACCTATAACATTCTGTGATAACTATTAATAAGAAACTTGTCTTGGTGAAATGTCATACTTTTTTCTTTGAAGCTTATTTCAATTTATGCTGATTTATATAGAGAGAAATATAAACCCACCTCTCTGGGCTTGTATTTTTAAGACAAAGCTACCATTTAGAGATACTCTGAAGTCCACCAGAAGATAAAGAATGGATCTAAAAGTGTATAGTATAGCCCTGGCCGGTGTGGTTCAGTTCGTTGAGTGTTGTCCCATATACCTAAAGGTCACAGTGGGTTCAATTCCTGCTTATGGCACATGCTCAGGCTGTAGGTTCAGCAATCAATTGATTTTTCTCTAACATTGATGTTTCCCTCCTTCCCTCCCTCCTTCCCACCTTTCCTCCCTCCCTCCTTCCCTCTCTCCCTCACTCTCCACTCCCTCCCCCTTCCTCTAAAATCAATAAAAACATCTAAACTAATAAAAGGGTAATGTGCTACTTACAGCGGACATCTTCCGGACATCCTTCCGGACAAAACCACAGTGGCTGGGAGGGCCCAGGCTCAGGCCGGCAGTGGCAGCAGCAATGGGGTAATGGAGGAGGCGCCCTCCCCTGATCCGCCAGGTCGCCTCCCACAGAGGGAGGCCAGACTGTGGATTAGGCCGGGGGCGAGGCAGAGGCGGTTAGGGGTGATCAGGCCACAGGGGAGCAAGTTAGGGGTGATCAGGCTGGCAGGGGGCAAGTAGGGGCTATTAGGCTGGCAGGGGGGCAAGTTAGGGTCGATCAGGCCAGCAGGGGGGCAGGGTAGGAGCGATCAGGCTGTTAGGGGAGCAAGTTAGAGTCGATCAGGCTGGCAGAGGACAAGTTAGGGTGATCAGGTTGGCAGGGGGGCAAGTTAGGGTCAATCAGGCCAGCAGGGGGGCAAGGAAGGAGTGATCAGGCTGGCAGGGGAGCAAGTTAGAGTCGATTAGGTCGGCAGGGGGGCAAGTTAGGGGCAATCAGTCCGACAGGCAGAGGCAGTTAGGGGCAATCAGGCAGGCAGGCAGAGGGGTTAGGGGTGATCAAGCAGAGAGGTAGAGGGGTTAGGGGTGATCAGGCAGGCAGGCAGGTGAGCGGTTAGGAGCCAGCGGTCCCGGATTGTGAGAGGGCTGTCCATCTGCCGGTTCAGGCCTGATCCCACAGGGATTAAACCAGCAGTGGGACATCCCCCAAGGGGTCCCTGATTGGAGAGGGTGCAGGCCGGGCTGAGGAATCCCCTGCCTCTGTGCATGAATTTCATGCACCAGGCCTCTAGTATTTAAACAAAATAAACAAAAGTGTATAGTACAGTCACGTTTCTAGAATTCTATAAAAAACAGACTTTTTTTTTAATTTCTTTTTTTTTTAAATTAAATCTTTATTGTTCAGATTATTACATTGGTTCCTCTTTTTTCCCACCATAACTCCCCTCCACCCAGTTCCCACCCCTCCCTCCGCCCTCACTCCTCACCCACTGTCCTCTTCCACGATTATTGTCCAATCTCTTCCCGCATCCCCCGCACCCCTTTCCCCCCCAAGAATAGTCAGTCCATTCCCTTTCTATGTCCCTGATTCTGTTATAATCACCAGTTCATACTGTTCATCAGATTATTTATTCACTTGATTTTTACATTCACTTGTTGATAGATGTGTATTTGTTGTTCATAATTTGTATCTTTACCTTTTTCTTCTTCCTCTTCTTAAAGGATACCTTTCCGCATTTCATATAATACTGGTTTGGTGGTGATGAACTCCTTTAGCTTTTCCTTATCTGTGAAGCTCTTTATCTGACCTTCAATTCTGAATGATAGCTTTGCTGGATAAAGTAATCTTGGTTGTAGGTTCTTGCTGTTCATCACTTTGAATATTTCTTGCCACTCCCTTCTGGCCTGCAAAGTTTCTGTTGAGAAATCAGCTGACAGTCGTATGGGTACTCCCTTGTAGGTAACTGACTTTCTTTCTCTTGCTGCTTTTAGGATACTCTCTTTGTCTTTTGCTCTTGGCATTTTAATTATGATGTGTCTTGGTGTGGTCCTCTTTGGATTCCTTTTGTTTGGGGTTCTATGCGCTTCCTGGACTTGGAAGTCTATTTCTTTCACCAGGTAGGGGAAGTTTTCTGTCATTATTTCTTCAAATAGGTTTTCAATATCTTGCTCTCTCTCTTCTTCTGGCATCCCTATAATTCGGATGTTGGTACGCTTGAAGCTGTCCCAGAGGCTCCTTACATTATCCTCGTATTTTTGGATTCTTTTTTCATTTTGCTTTTCCGGTTGGGTGTTTTTTGCTTCTTCGTATTTCAAATCTTTGACTTGATTCTTGTGATCCTCTGGTCTGCTGTTGGGAGTCTGTATAATATTCTTTATTTCAGTCGGTGTATGCTTAATTTCTAGTTGGTTCTTTATCACAACATCGAGGGTCTCACTAGATTTCTTGAGGATCTCACTATATTTATCGGTGGCTTCTAGACAGTTCTTTAAAGACCTTAAAAGTGTGGTTTTGAATTCTATATCCAGCAGTTTGCTTTCCTCCATTTCTTTCGATTGTGTCCTGTTTCTTTGTCTCGGCATTTTTTATGCTTCCCTGTGTTGAAAAAGTGGTTTTCTGTGCTGAGTGTCCTCTAGGGCCCAGTGGTTCAGCCTCCCCAATTACCTGAGGAGGACACTCTTGGTGCACCCCCTTGTGGTCTTTGTGCACAGTCTTGTTGTAGTTAAGCCTTGATTGTTGTAGTTATCACTGGGAGGAATTGACCTCCAGGCCAATTGGCTGTGAGAATCAGCTGTGTCTGCAGTGGGAGAACTTCTGTGCTGGAGACACCCCTCTGGGGCAAGACTTGCTTCAATGGGGCTTTGGTGCTCACTGAGTCTGCCCCCTGAGTGTGTCCTTTATGTTTCCAGGGAGCTGCAAACTGGATGGTCCCACTCTGACCTCTGGGCTTCCTGGCTCCTGGATCTCTAGGGAGGTGCTAATCTAGCCTTTGCCTGCGGCTATCCAGCAAAAGCCTCCCTGCAGGGCTTGGACGGGGCGGGGCCCACGGGATCAACAGGGCGAGGCCAGCAGTTATGGCTGCTCTCAGTCTTGCCCTCAGAGGCTTTGCTTCTCAGTGTCCCGGTAATCGCTGCAAGCCCCTCGGAGAGAAAGCTGCCCTCGGATTCGGACCGCTGCCAGACAGTCCTGCTTCTCCCTTATGAGTCTGGGTCCCTAGAGACTCGCCCGGAACTGGAGCTCAGAGCCTGAGACTCCCTCCCAATTGAAAACGACAACCGCGCCCTCAACCGCCAGCCTGCTCCGCATGCACTCCGCACCTTAGTATTTTACTTCCACACTGCGCCTCCTCTGAGTCTCGGTATGCTTTTCTCTTTCCTTCTAGTTGTAGAATTTCCACTCAGCGAGCCTTCCTGTGATTCTGGATGATAACCGCTCCGTCTTTTAGTTGTATTTTTGAAGTAGTTGTTTGAGGCAGCAAACTCTGGTGTTTACCTATGCCGCCATCTTGGTTTCTCCTTTTTTTTTTAATTTCTTAAGAGTACTTTCATTCACAATTTGCAGTGATTCCAACCTAGAATTTTCCTAGGTTTACTTCCTTATTTTTCTTCTACTTCATATCATTGGGTTTTGAAAGGGGATATTTATAGTAGCTTCTCTGAGGTATAGAACAGGTTTTCAAAAAGTTGGTGCAAATGAGGGAAAATAATCAGCCTTATTGTTAACTAGCTGTATCTGAAGAATTTCATTAACACTTTTGTTTTCATTTGTCTTTAATAAATTAATTTACATTTCTTTATATCTCATTGCTTTTTATATTATTGGTGAAAACTAGCAAACTGTGAGATTGAGTGATGAGAAATATTAGTTATCTATTGCTGCACAATAAAGTATCTATCCCAAAACTTAGCAGCTAAGACAACAATAAGCATTTATTACTTTATGTGGTTTCTGTGACTCAAGAATTCAGTAGCAGCTTAACTGGTTGGTTTGCCTCAGGATCTCTCATTGAATCAAAACCATGAGTTACTTTGCAAGCTCTTCATGTTTTTAATTCTATAAAGCCAAGTAAGAATTCCCTTACAAATTTTAACCTTAAAACTCTAGACTTCAGTGTTGGCAGCAAGGGTGGGGGGGAGGGGGCGGGGCGGGCGGGGGGAAGGAGGAGGAAGCATGCTCAGGGCTGACTTGACAATACTAGATATCTAAACATTTTTGTTTTGTTTCTGGATTTTGCTTGTAAAGGGGTTTCTGGTTTTTCTACTTTCTTTATTAGTAAGGAGCTTGAGAAGCTCAAGGAATCATTAGTGATTGTTGACAACATGTGGCAATGGTAATTCTCCTCTTAAATGAATAGAGACAATTATACTTTGTTCTGAGTGGGTATTTTCTTTGCTTTAACCAAAATTTAGCATAATTTTTTAAATCTTTGTACAGTATTGGGGGTCTTGTTATTTTTCACTGTTATGTTGACAGTTCCAGTAGCATTTGTCTTGGATCTACTGTTTAATAATAGAATCCAGTAACTTCTGATTATGAAGAATTTCTATTCCCTTGACTATCTAGAAAGAAAACTCTTGGAAATTAATACAATATAAAGCCAACATTAATTATTACCAAAGGATAATGAAATGTTTTTTATTGTTGTTTCCCTGTCTTATTTAAAAAGGCTTTTTGAAGAAGTTCAGAGAAAACAGTCTGCTGCACTATTAATTATCTCAGACTTTCTTGTTCTCTAGTCTGTGTTATGATGAAAGTGGAGGGGAACCTAGAAAGACTGAAAAAGCACATGGAAGCAGTGCAAGGCTAAGTTGAATTTAATAAATAAAAAATCTCAAGTAGCCCTGACCAGTTTGGCTCAGTGGCTAGAGTGTCGGCCTGTGGACTGAAGAGTCCCAGGTTTGATTCCGGTCAAGGGTATGTACCTTGGTTGCAGGCACATCCCCAGTAGGGGGTGTGCAGGAGGCAGCTGATGGATGTTTCTCTCTCATGGATGTTTCTAACTCTCTATCCCTCTCCCTTCCTCTCTGTAAAAAAAATCAATAAAATATATTTTTTAAAAAATCTCAAGTAAATTCAAAATTCTTTTGTTAGAAAAATTATCTCTGACCATGTAAATGGGCAAAACATGCTCACCACTACCTTTAGCAATCAAATCTGTTTTTAATTGGAGTATTTTATGTTCCACATTTATTATGAAAGGGAATAAAAAGACAAAAAAAATTGAGAAACCTTCTGTACATAGAATAGAGAAGTAAGACTAGCACTTCTGTAAATTGCCATCATATACCTAATAAACAAATTTGATACCCAAGTGCTGGCACTTGAAATTTTTTCTTGCTTTTCTCACCAGAATAGGTATACTCTACTAGCTTCTGGTATCATATTATACTAGAGGCCTAGAGCATGAAATTCATACCCAGGTTGGGTCCCTAGGCCTGGCCTGCAGTCAGGGCCGATCTTCCCCTGTTGCCGGCAGCTGGCCCTGTACCCCCGCTGCCTCCGCTGTCGGTCACCCTCTGTGGGGGGGGCAACTGGCAGGGCGATTGGGGCCCCAGCGCTGCCCGCCTCTGCTGCCACCCACCCCACCCCTGGATCCCTGTTCCCCATTGGGCTGTTGGAACCTGCTGGTGGCGGGGAGGGATGTAGAGGTTGGCTGGCAGGCTGCGGGCAGCTCCTGCGTTGAGCATCTGCCCCCTGGTGGTCAGTACATGTCATAGCTGACTGGTCATTCTGCTATGTGGTCAATTTGCATATTACCTTTTATATAGATAGATAGATATCTTCCTCCCCGAACTCTGATCATTTCATGGGTGTTGTGTGTTTTTTGTGGGGTGTAGGGGAGGCTTGATTTCAATAAAATCTGCTAAGGCAAGGTTGTGACAAATCCAGTTCTTGGATTTGATTTGTTTTCCCTTTTTCCCCATGCCTGATCTTTAGGGCAGCACTTCACCTCTGCCCCATTTCTTATATCTCATCTGCTCCTCCCTTTCAGAAATTTCTTTCTTCTGTTTGACACGGGCAATTCTTTTTTCCAAAAAATAGAATGAATCTTACTTTATCCTTTAAAAGGGTTTTCATATAACCAGACAGTTACTTTGTCTGCCTTATGGGATCTAATAAAAAAGGAGAAGGGAGTTCTGGGTTAAAAAATTTCAATGAATTTCTTGTTTCCCTTTATATTAATGGTGAACGTTTCTTGAAAAATGTTTGTGCTTGAGTGATGAGTTATCTACTGCTTTTGTGCTTGAATGATATTAGTTATCTACTGCTGCATAACAAATTATCCCTAAATTTAGCAGCTTAAAACAACAATAAGCACTTATCTCACAATTGTTGTGGGTTAGAATTCAGGAGCAGTTTAGCTTGTCAGTTCTGGCTGAGGATCTCATGAGGTAGCAGTCAAGATGCTGGCTGAGGCTGCAGTCATCTGAAGGGTTGACTGGGGCAGGAGGATCCTTTTCCAGGATTACTCACTCATGGCTGTTGGAAAGAGAGCTCAGTTCATCACCACAAGGACCTCTGACTGGACTGCTGAGTGTTCTCACAGTGTAGTTGCTTGATTCCCCCAGAGAGAATGGTAAATCTCAAGGGGAATGCCCCAGTGTCTTCCATGACCTAGTTTTAGAAGTCTCACGCCATCATCCATGATATCCTACTAGTCCTGCTCAACTGGGGAAAGGTCTGCTGCTCAGGAGAGGTGAAGACCAGGAGGTAGGGGCCACTGCAGGCCATCATGGATGCTGGCTTCCACAGAGGTGGAGGGGAAAACTGGGAAGTTGTATTCAATTCTTTTCTAAAAGAAAAGGCATAAACTACTCAAGGTAAGAGTTAGTGACGATAGAAAGAATAGCAGTCAAGCAGATCTCTGGAATCCAAAGAACTTCAGTGGCAGATTATTGGCCTGGCTAAAAACTGACTGATTGTACTGACAGAAGGACCCTCTCATCCCCACTTAAGCCCAAAATGCTTTATACAGCTTATTTCTATTTTCCCCCTTCCCAGTGTTTATCACTGGTCAATAGGGAACTTCCATTGTTTAATGTTAATATTTTTATAGTTTAGCATATCAGTTGGGTAAGGTGTTACTTGCATTATCACAGTAGCATGACTCCTAATTTAAACATATCTTGTAGGGGCTCTATGGATGTGAAGTGATGGCAACCACTAAGTGTGCCTGCTTTTGTGCCAGGCAGTGTCCAAGACTCTGGCTATACATGTTATGTGAAACAGACATGAACTTCATTCTTGTGGAATGTATAGCCTATTGGGGAAAGAGAAACCTTATAGTTAGATGTATAATATGCATATATATATATGTATATATGCAGATGTATATATATATAATATGTAAACGTAATATGCCAACATAATATAACATACAGATGTAATATATAGTTACATACATATAGTTTTACAGAGTGTCAAGGATACTATGGAGTAAGATTATAAGGTGCTTAGGGAGGTAATAAGTGGAGAGAAGAGGGTACCTAATTTAGATGTGAAGTAAAGGAATCTGAGACCTGAAGCCCTAAGCAGTACAAAGGTGAAAAATATTGAGGGAAAGTGCTAACTAGATGCAGGGACCAGAAGTATGGAGGAGCTTGTCACTTGAGGAACTGAAAGCGGACTAGTCCTGGCACAGCTCCCTTAGGGGAGCCTGGCGTGATGGGGTGTCACGCTGCCCAGCCTGCCCTGCGGAGTGTGTGCCGTGTTGGGCTCTGGATTGTGAACACGAACACACTGCTTTGTGTTTTCCTTAGTATGAGTGGCACTGACCAACCTGTTTATTCTGCAGGGGTTTCTTACCATTAACATCCCATTTTCTGATAACTGTTGGTGTTCGTGGCAAACATTTTCCTTTTCAAAGAAATAAGTATGGATTCTTTTAATGGTCAAAGTAAATCATGCTTTGCCAAGTGCAGTTTAGTGACTTTGCAGTTTTGTTTTGCATACCTATATTAAATAATCTGGCATCTTTTATGTATGTATGGGTCAGTTCACTCTACTTTAAACAAAAGAACAAGACAGTGATTATTGTTAAGCGCTCTTCTCTTCCTGCCCTCAGCAATTTGTAAAAAGGTCTTACTGTGTAAGCATTTTTACCAAAAATTGCTTACCCCTTGCTCAAAGTATAAGGGCAAACAAAAAAATTTAATTTTAGCTCGTAAGAGTTGACTGAACATTATAGGATGAAATGCATTTTATATAACAGTTCTTGGGAGGATCTGTCTTGGCAAGTCACAATGCCATTACCAGTGTTCCCTGAACAATTAAAAGGAATTCAGGAAAAATAATTTAAAGCATGATTTTATGCCAACAAATGTTCAGAAGTGGATACTTTTAAAACTTTTTATTGACTGTGTGTTTTTTTTATATCTAGCTACATTCTTATTACTTCACTGTTCAACACCTATTTCCAAGGCTCCTGAAGTAAGAATGCCTTCATAGTTTTGACAAAAATAACCCTTGAGAAAACAAGGAATACTTCTCTAAGTTACTAAATTTTGGGATAATACCAAATAGTTTTGCCTCTTTCTTTATACTTTTCTTCTTCTTCTGATTCTCTTCACCTGAACTTACCATTTTGAATCACAAAATCACAAAATAACTTGTATGAATATCTGAAAGTCTCTGTGTGAGAACTTACATTTTAGACTTATGAACTTTTGAGCTGGATAGAGCTTCTCAACTTTGAGAGCATGTTTATCAGAATGACAGTTATAGAGAACTACAAAAAGCATGCCTTTGATGGCAGAAAAAAACTCCATCTAGATAATTATTTGATGGTTTTCCATGTATAGAGAGAAGTTTGAGTTCTACTAAATTTTGGGACAAATTAGTGACAAGTACATAACAAGAAACAATGATTAATTCCAGGAAAAACAGTTACATGAAAAATAATATGTTATAGCAGCGATTTTCAACTTTTTTCATCTCATGGCACACATAAACTAGTTAATAAAATTATACACACACCAAGAAATATATTTTTTGCTGATCTGACAAAGACTAGGTATAATTTTGATTCATTCACAGTAGACGGCTATTGTGTTGACAGTTGTCATTTATTTTTTATTTTTTATTTTTTTATCTAAGGGAAAAGAGGCCAGTGCCCCTGACTAAATAATAGTCAGGTATTTCATGTTTTAAAAATTCTTGCAGCATATCAGTTGAAAATCGCTGTGTTATAGTATAAAACATATATGGTTCATCTATGAATGTTATTTGCATTATCATAGTAGCATGACTCCTAATTTAAACAAAAACAGTTCTATAATCATTTTGAGAGGAAAAAGCAGAGAAAGTGTTAGGGGATAGGTAAGTCAAATTAGACAGTTAATAGATAATACCTAAAATGTAGGAAACAGAAAGCAGAAGCATATTACTTACAGATAATGACATGAAGAATCAGTTAAAAAAAAGTTGCAGGTAGCTATCTCTAATGAATGGTAATCACAAGTACAGAATGAGGGAGAAGATTTCTATTTTTTGTTATATAAGCCATATGGCACTATATAACTTTTTAGCCTATGTACATATATTTTTAACTCATTTTTTAAGTTAAGTAGGTTGGAGGGAAGGCAGATTTGAATACTGAGAATATCTTAATCAAAAATAGGAAAAGAAAAGATTAGAAAAGTAAATACCAAAAATATCAAACATGGTTATTTTACTTTGTGGAACTGTAGAATTATAATTTTAACTTTTTTTCTATCATTTTTTAGATTTCCTTTAATGAATAAATACTATTTTTGTAGTAAGAACAGAAACTTAAAAAAAAAAAGTCTTATGTACTCTGGAGGAACAAATCTTCATTATATTCAGAGTTACTATAATACCATCTGAAACCTGTCCACTGGATGGTGGTTGTTTGTTTTGTGTTTTTGAATATTTTGCTTTTCATTCTGGAAGCTATTTCAGGGTGTTTTCATGCCTGTGGTTCTGAAATTTTATATACATTTACTATATGGGTCTTTCAGTGTGTGTTTGGAGGGAGGTGGGGGTAGAAGGCTCTGCCTGCCTGTCTTTCTTCCTTTCATTTCTTTGTTTTATTTCCTCTGATGCACATTGTGGTCAACCTTTAATTCAGACATTAATTTCCTTCTGTTCTTAAAAATTTTGGTATTTCTGTGATAATTTTTTCCTTCTATTTTTTATATTACCTCTTTATGTAATTCCTGTTCTTCAACTCTAAACTTCCTGTTCTCATCATCAGATTTTCTGTTTTCTGTTGCTTTTCCTTTTGTTGTTTTGCTTTTGGAGTGAATTCCTCATGTCTTATTTTTCAGTCCTTCTATAATTTTTTTTTTCAGTTAAAATTTTTCTCTGACCTTTTAAGATCCTCTTTAAAAATATTCTTAGGACTTTCTCATTATTCTTCTTTTACCTTATTCATTGGAGAGTCTATCTATAAATACTATATTATAGTGTTGGAAGGTTATTTTTCCAGTTCCTTGTATTATTTATTTTTCTTTTAAGTTCCTCTGTTCTATTTTTTGTTTTTTTTTGTTTTTTTTGATTTTTTGGTTTTTAGGGGGTTTTTTGCTCATGCTGAAGGCTTTCATCAAATATCTTATGATTCTTTGCTATTCACATTTAAAGAAAAGACAAAAATGATGATTGGAAGTTTGATGTACATACAGTAGTTGGGGTTTAGTAGTGAACATTGCTGTAAGCCAGTCAGATGGAACTCTCACAGTGTCTGTGTCTCAGTCTTTTCTATTGGTCTGAGAAATGGACCTGGATGTGTGGTTTTCATTTCAACCAGCTGTAGGCCTAGTTGCTAGCATCCTTAAAAGAGCCAAGAAGAGGCTGTGTGTCTCTCATTCAGGTAAAAACTAACAAGCAGTCATCAGCCTTCCCACATCTACTCTCAGTGATAACCAGAGCCTCATATTTCTGAGCCTTTCCCCAGGTATCTGATACAGTAAATGGCTTATTTCTTGAAAGTCTCCCCTTGCACCTACCAGTTTAGGTTTCAGTGTTTTCAGTGATTTCTGGTCTACAAAGTTCGTTATCACTCAACCATACATGCTCACAGCTCCTAGATCTTCCACAGGATACTGTGTCATGGGACCAGTGGCAACCTCTGTTTTGGCTTTATCTTGATCAACATCTGTCAAAATGTCAAGCAGATAAGAGGGGCTTAATAAACCAATGGCTGAATGATTACACATGTTCCAAAATTATTCATATTTTTCAATATTTATTTAGAATTTTTAAAAATTATTAACATGCATGTGAAATAGTTTGTATAACCATTCCCCTACAGTTGGACATTTAGTTATTTCAAATTTTTAAATAAAATTTAGTAAGCTTTTTCTGTTTTTATTTTCATAAAATAGACTTAAAACAATTGTTTTTAAAGCTCTAGGCATATATTGCCAACTTATTTTTGTTTTATGCCAGTTTACACTGCCATTGGCAAATTTGAATGTCCATTGCTTATTATGATTTTTACCTTTCTACAATGTAAAATTTTGCAACCATTACTTCAACTTGATTTCAGTACTAATTGCATATATCTTAATTAGTACCAGTTTTATCATACTAGATGATTAATGACTTCTCTTTAGTCTTTTGTAATTATATTTTACAAGAAACAAAATTTTTGATATTCTGTATTTCTTGATATACGTTTTAGTATAGATGACATAAAAACATTAAAAGTTATAAATAATTATTAGGTAAAACAATTATGATGGGATCCTGATTTAAGAATGAGTTAAACAGTAATTTTTCTGGAAACTAAAGTAGATTGATGGCTTTTATTAGATACTAGAGGCCCGGTGCACAAAAATTTGTGCACTCAGGGGGGAGGGAGGGGTCCCTCAGCCCGGCCTGTGCCCTCTTGCAGTCTGGGACCCCTCAGGAGATAACGACCTGCTGGTTTAGGCCTGCTCCCGGGTGGCAGAGGGCAGGTATAATCCCTAGGTGCAGCCCCTGGTCGGACTCAGAGCAGGGCTGATTGGGGAGTTGGGGCGCCGCTCCCTGTCATGCACAGAGCAGGGCGGATCGGGAGGTTGCGATGCCACCCTCAGTCACACTCAGGGTAGGGCCGATTGGGGGCTCGGGGCGCTGCCCCCTGTCACTCAGAGAGCAGGGCCCATCAGGGGAGTTGGGGCTCCGTACCCTGTCACGCACAGAGCAGGGTCAATCAGGGGGTTGGGGAGCTCCCCCCTGTCACGCACAGAGTAGGGCCAATAGGCGAGTTGGGGCACCGCCCCCTGTCACACACAGAGCAGGGTGGATCAGAGGGTTGGGGCGCCGCACCCTGTCACACTTAGGGCAGGGCTGATGGGAAGGTTATGGGTCTACCCCATCACACACAGAGCAGGGCCCATGGGGGGTGGGGGCGTTGGGGCGCTGCCCTCTATCACCCACAGAGCAGGGCCAATCGGGGTTGGGGCGCCGCCACTGTCACACTCAGGGCAGGGCGGATCAGGGGGTTGGGGCGCCGCACCCTGTCATACACAGAGCAGGGCCGATCAGGGGGTTGGGGCACTCCCCCCCTGTCACACTCCAGGCAGGGCTGATGGGGAGGTTGCGGCTCCACCCCGTCACACACAGAGCCACAGGGCGATCAGGGGGTTGGGGAGCTCCCCCCATCAGGCACAGAGCAGGGCTGATCAGGGGGTTGGGGCGCCTTCCCTTGTCACGAACAGAGCAGGGCGGATAGGGAGGTTGTGGCCCCGCCCGCTGTCACACACAGAGCCGCAGGGCAATCGGGGTTGGGGAGCTCCCCCTATCACACACAGAGCAGGGCTGATCAGGGGGTTGGGGCGCCTTCCCCTGTCACGAACAGAGCAGGGCAGATAGCGAGGTTGTGGCCCCGCCCCCTATCACATACAGAGCCGCAGGGCGATCAGAGGGTTTGGGCGCTGCCCCCTCTCACACTGATCCCGGTGCTGGGAGGCATATTACCCTTTTACTATATAGGATAGAGGCCTGGTGCACGGGTGGGGGCTGGCTGGTTTGCCATGAAGGGTGTCCTGGATCAGGGTGGGGGTCCTGCTTGGGTGCCTGGCCAGCCTGGGTGAGGAGTTTATGGCTGTTTGCAGCTGGTCACACCCCCTTCAGGGTGGGGGTCCCCACTGGGGTGCCTGGCCAGTCTGGGTGAGGGGCTGAGGGCTGTTTTCAGGCTGGCAGGTGACTGAAGCTCCCAACTGCTCCTTTTTTTCTTTTTCTTTTTATTCTGGGCCAGCTTTAGCTCTGAGGCTTGGCTCCAGCTCTGAGGCTTCGGCTGCTGAAAGCAGGTATCTGGTTTGTTTGGGTTCTATAATCGAAACACTGTTTCAATTCCAGCTCTGAGATCTCGGCTGGCTGAAAGCAGGTTTCTGGGGTCTTGTTTAGCTTCTATATTTGTAACAATGTTTCAGACTGCAAGCTCAAAGGCCGGCAGCGGCAGGCGGGGAACGTTGGCTTCCTCCGTCACTGAAGCAAGCAAGCTTCCTGTTCACTTCAAGCTGCCTGGCTGCCGGCTGCCATCTTGGCTGGCAGTTAATTTGAATATCGCCCTGATTAGCCAATGGGAAGGGTAGCGGAGGTACGGCTAATTACCATGTTTCTCTTTTATTAGATAGAACTAGAGGCCCGGTGAATGAAAATTCATGCATTGGAGGGGGGGTCCCTCAGCCTGGCCTGCCCCCTCTCACAGTCCGGGAACCCTCAGGAACGGGAGGCGACCCAGTGATCAGGGGAAGGCGACGCCCCATCACACCTCTGCTGCTACCACCGCTGGCAGCGCAAGCCTCGGCCGGCCCTGGTTACCTGAGCCTTGGGCAGTGCTGGGCAGCTGGGCAGCTGCCATCCGAGGCTTGCCTATGCCTCGGGCCGGCCCTGGGCAGTTTGGCAACTGCCATCTGAGGCTTGCCTGCACCTTGGGCTGGCCCTGGGCGGCTTGGAAGCTGACATCTGAGGCTTGCCTGCACCTCCTGTCAGCTGGGCAGCTGCCATCCGAGGCTTGCCTGCACCTCGGGCCACCCCTGGGCAGCTGAGGGGCTGACAGGACTGGAGGTCTCTGGAGGCAGGCACTCCTACTGCCCCAGTGGGACTGAGGGGACTGGGCGCCACCATCTTTTAGGCTGTGGCAGTCAATTAGCATATTTCCTCCTTATTGGCTGTGGGTGCCGCCATCTTTGCGTGAGGGTCAATTAGCATACTCCCTCTTTATTAGATAGGACTAGAGGCCTGGTGAGTGAAATTTGTTCATGGGGGGGTCCCCCTCAGCCCAGTCTGCACCCTCTCCAATCTGGGACCTCTTGGGGTATGTCTGACTGCTGGTTTAGGCCCAGGATTGGGCCTAAACCGGCAGTGGGGCATCCCTCTCACAATCCTGGACAGCTGGCTCCTAATCGCTCGCCTGCCTGCCTGCCTGGTCGTTGCTAACTGCCCCCCCGCCAGCCTGATCGACCCTCAGTGCCTCTGCGTGCCAGCCTGATTGCCCGTAATTGCCCTCCTGCTGGCCTGGTCACCCCTCACTGCCCCCTGTTTCTGGCCAGGTTGCCCCAACTGTCCCCTCCCTGCCAGCCTGGTCACCCCTAACTGCCCCCCCCCCGCCGGCCTGGTCTCTCCCAATTGCCCCCCTACCGGCCTAGTTGCCTCTCACTGCCCCCACTGCCAGCCTAATCACCCCCAACTGCCCCTCCTTCTGACCTGGTTGCCCCAAAGTGCCCCCCCCCCCACTGGCCTGGTCGCCTCTTACTGTCCTCCCTGCCAGCTTGGTTGCCCCTCACGGCCCCCCCACCAGCCTGGTCGTAGGCAGCCATCTTGTGATGGCATGAGGGTTAATTTGCATATTACCTCTTTATTATATTGGTACTTTGGAACCAGGGTCTTTTCTATGTTTGTATGATCTTATTCTTAGGCTTTTATGTGCTATGCATTGAGATTTGGGAGTGAAGTAAGGAATGGCTGTCCTGCCTCTTGGATCTGAGCAGAGATGCAGGTGTCCTCAAACTTTTTAAACGGGGGGGGGGGGGGCAGTTCACTGTCCCTCAGACTGTTGGAGGGCCGGACTATAGTTAAAAAAAAACAACTAGTGGGCTGCTAAGCAACAGGCAGCGGCGGCAAAAACACCCGGCGGGCCGGATGTGGCCCGTGGGCCGTAGTTTGAGGACCCCTGGATTAGAGATTTTCAAGGTTGGTAATGACCACATTCTATGTGGATTTTACCAGACATCTTATGAACCATTTTTTTTCTAATTAGATTTGGAAATAGAGATGAAATATAGACAATGAAAAAAATATTAGAAAAGTCTACCAAGCCCTGGCCGGTTTGGCTCAGTGGATGGAATGTTGGCCTGCGGACTGAAGAGTTCAAGGTTCAATTTTGGTCAGGGGCATATGCCCAGGTTGCAGGCTTGATAGCCAGTAGGAGGCATGCAGGAGGCACCCAATCAATGATTCCCTCTCATCATTGATATTTCTATCTCTCCCTCTCCCTTCCTCTCTGAAATCAATAAACGTGTGTGTGTGTGTGTGTGTGCCAGGGCCACACTCTTTTTAAAAAGAAAAGAAAAGTCTACCAAACCAGTGGGAACAATGCATTATTTAAAACACATAAGAAGGAAGTACCAGATAGTTTCATTTAAGGCTATGTATATGTGTGTGTATGTGATATATATATATATGTGTGTGTATATATATAGTAATGTATCATACATATCTGTTGAACACTTGATATACATATGCCAAGCACTGTCCTGGGGTTCTAAATATATGTATTAATTTACTTATTTCTTACAGCTAAGAGGTAGCTATTTATTCTTATTTTACAGTTGGGTGACTGTGGTGGCTTATTAATAATTGCACAAGTTTTAGTGCTAGTAACTGGTGAAACTTTTAGTAGCTCTTGAGTTTGAGTTTTTAACCACTGCACCATACTATCTGTCTTATTAATTGGTCTAATGTTAATTCTAACCCAAGCTCTCTATGATTCTGATGTGATTTAAATTGTGTTTTGACACAGACTACGATGTGGTGATTACCAACGGGAAGGGAGGGGTGTTAGTAAAGGGTAAAGGGGCTCACATATATGGTGACAGAGGGAGATTTATCTTTGGGTGATGGGTACACAATGCAATATACAGATGATGGATTATAGAACTATACACTTAAAAATCTATATAACATTCTTCACCAATGTCACCCCAATATATTTAATTAAGAAAAGGAATTGGCAGAATGGATGGCAGTGTTCTCTAGTATTTTCTCATCACTAATGAGGAGTAGGTTGGCATCATTAACCAGGGATCATTTTTTGTCTATATTTATTAAAGAAAATAGTTACAGAGAAGGGGAAAATTTATCTTGACAAAGAATGAAGAGCAGGACTTGTTGTCCTCCCTCTTCTCCCCATACTTACGAGATTTAGAATGAACTGATAAAAACTTGTTCTGTAATATTTCCATTTCCTTCGAGAATATACTTTCTTGCCCCATGTAAACACATGTTTAGGTACTATGCTTTCGATTGAGCTCATGGGACAACAAAAAACTCATAAATGGCTTAAATAAAATAGAAGTTTGTTTCTCTTACATAAACATAGGACCCCTAGAAGTGTTATGGTGATTTTCATGGATCTAGGCTTCTTCTGTCTGATTCTGTTATCCGTAACACCCAGCTTCTGCCTCATGATATAACATGGCTGTTTTAGTTTAGCCATCTCATCTTCATTCCAGCAAGCAGGAAAAAGGTAAAGGAAAGGGAATATCTTCCCTGAAACTTTTCATACCAATTCTGCTTTACATCTCATTGGCCAGCTTACATACATGGGCACATGTAACTACAAGGAAGGCTGAGAAATGTAGATTTTTACTCTAGGCATTTGGGGGTCCTGCTATTCACAGGAACAGGTGTTAGTATATAACTACTAGTCTCTGCACCACAGGGCGTTTGGACAATAGGGAGAAGAAATTGGTTTTACAGCAATGTATTTTTACCTATATTGAAGTATGTTTCTAATATACTATAGAAAATTCTGTGACTTTTTTTAATGGCTGATTTTTTCCTATAATTAGCCGTATACACCTTCTTTTGAATTACATTACCTCCTAGGAAGTCATTATAAGATAGTGATTAAGAGTGTGGAGCCAAACTGTCAGGGTTGGAGTCCTGCCAGAGCCACCTGACAGTGTAACTTGGGCAAGTGATTTCATCTTTTGTGGCACAGAGTCTTTATCTTCAATGGGAAGATCATAGTACCTAACTCATAGATTGTTGTGAGGGCTAAATAACTGGTTGTGAAGAACTTAGAAAAGTTTCTGGCACAAGCCCTTAAATGTTAAGTTATCAATTGGCAGGTTCTTAGTGAAAGTAATTTTAAACTATCCTAAGTAAAATGTAACTGTAAAAGTTAACTTGTAAAGATGTAGTTTCACTGAAGTAGAGAAAAAGTAATTGTATAATTTCAACATAGTCTAAATTTCTTTCTTTCATTTTGGAGTATTTTATTACGTTGAGAGATTTTCCTGCTTTGACATCTATATTTTAGAACATATACACAAGTATATATTCATTTGTAAATAGGTAGCTGTCTTTTGAACTTTCCACATGTGTGCCTTTTAAGTCCCTTTAGAGCCAAGAAGTCAAAAACTATTAGCAATAAAATTATCTTGTTATCTGTGTCTTGGGATAAATAAAATGAACAATGAATCTGTTAGAGGGTAGTTATGTGGCAGTTGAAAGTTAGTGGGGTTTTTTAAGTGGAGCGAGGCTTAAGGCTTTGTTCAGTTTACTTTTTCCAGGGAGTTTTGCCTGAATCCCTGGACTTGGTTAAATACCTTTGTGGGGGTTTTTATATAGCATACTGTACATAACTCTTCACATTTGGCAGATTTTATTGAAATTGTATATTTGTGTCTGTCTTCACTACTGCATCATAAGCACCAAGGGAAGACTGTATATTATGCATATTTGTATTCTCAGCCTCCCACACACTGTCAGTGTGCAAGACTTAATGAACTTGTTATACAGAACAGCAACATAGGTTGCCACTTTCATAGTTTTGATGCTCAGTCTCAAGTCAGAAATAACAGTAATTTTTTTGTGGTCTTATATTGTTCTCTAAATTTACTCATCTGCAACAAGATGTTTAGAAATAGGCATATTTCCAAAATAAACTATGATACTTCAAAGTAATGTTCCATGCTATTGGAATCTTGTTTAGGAAAGCTCTGCTTTCTGTACATACTAAGCTATCACAACAATAAACATTTTTCTGTGCTGTTAGAGTGACACCTTTGTTTAAGATTTATCTTGTATGGAATATTTGGACAGAATAAAGGGCCCAGAAATGTAGAGTAGTTGCAGAGGTAGTAAAGGTAATGCAGTTCATCTGTACTCCTCACTAATCACACCAACTCCATTCAGATATTTATTGGTCACTCTTCTGGTGGCAATACATTATTTGTTATCATAATGTCTTTTTACCCTATTTGTTTTTAAAATATTTATTGTTGAATTACATATGTCCTCTTCCCCCCCCCCCCCCCCATTGACCCCTTCTAGTCTGCCCCCGCCCTCTGCCCCAGGCCTTCACCACCCTATTGTCTGTGTCCATGGGTTAGGCATATATGCATTCAAGTTCTTTGATCTCTTTCCACCCACCCACACCCTCCTTTCCTCAGATTCAACAGTCTGTTCCATGCTTCTATGTCTCTAGATCTATTTGGTTCATCAGTTAATTTTGTTCTTTACATTCTACATATGAGTGAGATCATGTAATGCTTGTCTTTCTCTAACTGGCTTATTTTGCTCAGCATATTACTCTCCAGGTCCCAATAATGTCTTTTAAAGGGACTGTGCTGAAAGTTGCTAAAATGCAATCTCACAGACATTTAATTTTTAGCAGATTTCTAAATGGTTTTTAATGTATCTCTTAAATAGTCTATGTTGGCATTTCACCAAACAAGCTAGAATGTAAAAATGCTGGATAAACTACAGTATGTTCATGCATACCTTTTTTTCTTAATATATACTGTTGTTCTTTCTGCATTTACTAATGCAAAACTCCTAACTGAAGAATGACTCAAAGGAAATACTATGCTATTCTCTTAAGCCTTACTATTTTCATTTTTTATATTTTTATTTTTATATCATCTGTAAACTTAAAACAAGTTAGATTTCCAGTATCTGTAATAATACTTCTAAGACATTTTCATTAAATTTCTTCAAATACAACTATATAAAATGATACGGAATTAAATGGCAAGTCATCATGAATTTTTAATGTTTATTATTTTAATATTTAGGTTTTTTATTTAAAAATAGAAATTACTGTTTTCAAATTTTATTTTTAACAAAACAAAATTACAAACAATGTAATACTAAGAAATTCTCACATCCTCTATTAAGTTTGAAAGACTAGGATATCTACATTGTTTTTACATTTCAAAATAAATAGGCTTTATTCTATAGGGATTTTTTTCCAAATCTCATTGTGCTCTTATGATCTAAGTAGGTTAACTGTTTTTGTTTTCAACTTTCAAAGATCATTTTAGTTAATGTACTTTGAGTTAAACATTACCTTTTTAGTCCTTAAGAAATATGCTGTGTTCAGTAATTTTCCCCTTATGCCCCTTTCTTTTTTTAATTTGCAAATAGGTCAATAATCTTCACACTTTCCTGTCTTTTTAAAGGTCGATTGAGCTATCCACATCCAGGAACTGACAATCTGTTGATGTTAAATGGTAAGTTGTATGAAACCATTTTATTTTTCCAATTGATTTACATAAATAAAGATGATTGAATGCCTTTCTCTAAACCTTTCCTATACTATACGTTAGTCATATTATAGTTACAAAAATAAAGCTACAAATCTTTCTGTATAGAAAGCAGAATTGGGTGTTTGAATATATTCTGGCTGGCAAAGCAGCCATTGAAGAATATTTATGATAGTATGACTTAATTCAGTTATCACAGTCTTTGGAGACAGTCTTGAGTTTGAATATTGGCTTTCCAGGCAATGGGGTAACCTTGATGAAGTAACTTCTGTGAGCATGGGAATAAAATCTAAAGGTTTATTAGGAGAATTAAATGAGATAATGTCTGCAAATATATAGAATTTTTTATTACTATAGCACTTCTGTTAATGTCCAACTAAGGAATATACTGGTGATTTTGTAAACATGGTGGTCACACTAACTTTATTTATTCTAACTAGAACATTTACAATGTGAAATTCACCAAAGGTAGGAAAAGAATAAACTTTCATTAAACTTTATTTTCTTTCTGTTAGACAAACATTGTATTCAGAGAGTTACAGTACTAACACATTCATGACTGTGGGAGTAGGCATGAAGGATTAAAATATCCTTCAGAAAGGTATTTTTAAATCAGAAGGTGGGTGATGAGCAGGAAGTAGGAAGAAGTAATAATAGAGATAGTATTTACTTTAAAATACATAATTATATCATTAGAATGGCTTGACTTCTATTTCAACTACACCTTAGCTGAAAAAAGATAGCAATGAAGTTGGAGGACAAATGCTGAAAAAAGGCCAATGTAAAGCTAGACCATGTGCACCAATGTTAAAAATGAAGACTATTTTAGTAACAGAAAGGTGGAAATAAAGTCCAGGCTACCTGGGAGAATGTCAAGGTGGAATGGATTTTCGAATGAGAGAGTAACTAAAGCATTAGATACGGTGATCGGTTCATTGTGTTTGACCATTATGTATTGAGTTGCCCACCACACGTCAGCTTAGTCTGAGCACTGGGTTATCTATCAGTGAAGGTTTGTAAGGACAGTTAGAGGTAGAACTGTCAAGGTTCTGTTTCCAGGGCCAGACTGTGTACTCTACACTGAAGCCGCATCCACCCTGGACCTCAAAAACAGTCCACTAGGCCAAGTTTATTAATCCAGTGAATCACAGTGTTTATATAGACTTTGACCTTCTGGTACTAGAACTTAAATTCCAGGACTTCATTCAACTGTTTTTCTACCACAGAATTAAAAAAAAACATTATTTGAGTAGCTGGTCTCTGACCTTTAAATCTATGACTATAACTTATATTATTGAAATTGAGTTTATAAAACTGAAAATAGATAATAATTTTTCTTATTCTTGTGGCTTGAATTATAAAATAATGATAGATTTAGGTAACAATAAATTATTTTTATATTGATCCTTCTTTAAACAATTTAAAAAAATATTCTTTGTGATAAATAATGATCATTCACATTTCTATATTAACTTCTAAACAAAGCAATTCAGTTGAAAATTTTGAATTTACAAATGTTTCACATAATCTGTCAAAATCCATCAGAAGGAAAATCCATTTGAGATAATCTGTTAGATCATTCACAGATGTTCTTAGATTGTTAAATGTGTAATAAGCTAGGAAAATTTAGAAGTATATTGTAATCACATTAGAATATGTCAGTTATGTGTGAGCAAAGGGCTTAGTTGCTGAACTGTTTTTACGACTTAAACTTTTGGTTACACTAAACATAATTAAATGAATTTATTTTATCAGTTTCTTAAATTTTTCTAAATAATATAGATGTTAGATTGAAAATGTTTCATCACATAGTAGAAACAAGTACATTTTGTTTCAGGAAAGAGTTGCATCTTGTGGGCAAATCTGTTTTTTAACCATGTGAGCAGTCTTCATAGTCTGCCACTTTATGGCCACAATACATACTCAGTAAAGCATCCTGAAAATTCTGAACTTTTTCTGGTAAGAGATGGTGCAGATAAAAGATCATGAAGCTAGGACATTAAAATGTGTTTAGGGCAGCAGAGACAGTTTTATTCAAAGAGA
This sequence comes from Myotis yumanensis, assembly GCF_028538775.1. Taxonomy (NCBI): domain Eukaryota; kingdom Metazoa; phylum Chordata; class Mammalia; order Chiroptera; family Vespertilionidae; genus Myotis; species Myotis yumanensis. The sequence goes on along the minus strand of NW_027223752.1, from coordinate 233,152,530 downwards.
AAACATTCATTTTGCTCATTTGGAGATCATTGGTTAAGAGGGGGAAGCAAGAGTCAGAAAATTGGGTATATTTAAAGGATAAAGAAGTATTCGAATATTAAAAATTTAAATAGATTTTTGTAGACATCAAGATTTATTGACAAGAAAAGTAGGCAAAGGGCACTAAAACATAAGGGGAATTTTTTTTGAGGTAGTTTGTAACAGCTTGTATGTAATTCAACTATATTTTTAACAAATTGTCTCCCTGATAAATGTGGAAATTAAGTGATGTTAATAACAAGCCTCTACCTATGGTAAATTATTATTAAACTAGAGGTCCAGTGCACAAAATTCATGCACGGAGGGGGGGTTCCCTCAGCCCAGCCTGCATCCTCTCCAATTGGGAACCCCTTGGGAGATGTCTGACTGCAATCTGGGACCACTGGCTCCTAACTGCTCACCTGCCTGCCTGCCTGATTGCCCCTAACTGCCTCTGCCTGCCAGCCTGATCGCTCCTAACTGCCCTCCCCTGCTGGCCTGGTCGTCCCCAACTGCCCTCCCCTGCCGGCCTGATATCACCCCCAACTGCCCTCCCCTGCAGGCCTGATCTCGCCCCCAACTGCCCTCCTCTGCTGCCAATTTGGTTCTGATTGGTCGGTTTCAATGCCAGCATCAAAAGCTCCGCCTGCTAGGCAGCCATTAGCTCCCCACAGCACCCAGATTTGGTTCTGATTGGTCGGTTTCTATGCCAGTCAGCATCAAAAGCTCCAGCTCCTAGGCAGCCATTAGCTCCCTTACATTCACCCAAATTTGGTTCTGATTGGTCGGTTTCTATGCCAGTCAGCATCAGAAGCTCTGCCTCTTAGGCAGCCATTGGCTCCCCACAGCACCCACATTTGGTTCTGATTGGTTAGTTCCTATGCCAGTCAGCATCTCTGGGTTTATCAATGGGGCCTGATCAGAAAGGCAGGACTGATCAGAAGCCCTGGTGGAGGCCTGGAAAGAAATGGAGGAGTTGCTGCTGGCCAGACTGGGAGAGAAAGAGAGAGGTAAGTGCTGATCAAAAGCTGCCACAGAGGCAACGGATCAGTCCCTGCTTCTCTCTTCAGGCCTCTCTCTGGCCCTGATGCGCAGCCCCCTCAGCAGTCAGTGCTGGGGCACCGCACCTGCAGCGGAAGCAATCAGTGCTGTGACTGCAGGATTGATTTCCGGTAGGTCGAGCCTCGGTCGTTACTGATCGTTACAACCCAGGGTTTTTATATATTAGGATATTATTGACTGTTTAAAAAAAGTGTAGATCTCATGCATAGAGCTGCTTCTAAAATAATTACACTCTAGTATGTCAGAGATTTAACTATAAGACAATTGATTAAATAAGTTGTATTATTTAACCAATAAGCATAGCTAATATTATTTACTTTGAAAATAGATATTTAATAATACATTAATATTTTGTGTGGTAGTTTAATAGTAGTTCATAGTGGTTGGTACCACAGACTCTGGAGCCAGATTCTCTGAGCTTAAGCTCAAATTTGCCCTTTCTAGCTATGTGACCTTGGGCAACTTACCTAACTTCACTCTGACTCAGATTCTTTCTGTCTAAGAGAGAGCATGCTGCCTGCCCCAAGGGATTGTTTGAGAAGTGAAAGCATTCATTCATGTAAAGTATGTATCTGGAACAGTTCCTGGAAGGAAACGTTATCTGTGGCAGTGGGTGGTGATGAACAGTGACAAAAATCACTTTTAAAGAGTAAAAATCATGTCCTATTAATAGAAAAAGGAGTTGGATCCGTTTACTTTGAATAATTTAAAATTAAAGAAAGCATAAACTTATATTTTCAATTATTTGAAGGATGTTATATATAATGAACAAAGGAGGCTTGTTTTTTGTTATTGCAGAAAGCCAAACCAGAACCATTTTGAAGAAGCTATATAGGGACAAATTTGGGTCAATAAAAGCAAAATTACTCAGGCAGTTTCCTAAAGAGTGGTGTGCTTGCCCGTGTTACAATGAGTTTTGATGGTACACAAAAATGCATTAAAATAAGTGCATTACAAATTAAGGTCATTCTTTAGAAAATACAGAACTGGCAGAAATCTGTGATGTTCCAGTAGTACTAGGCTTGTGTCCATTTAATAAAGAATAATATATAAATAGTATAGTTGTTATGCAGATAAGGCGAACATTATAAAGGTTTTATGATCCTATCTTCCTAGTTAATTAGTGTTATGGTTAAACTTTTAAATATTCCTTTAATTAAGGGACAAATAAGGTATGGGATAAAGGTCGGGAAGTTGGTAAAACTATGATGTACCTCTGATAAATCTTTAACTCCGAGCCTCTGTTAACGCAGATAGAGTAAAAGAGGTATAATCCCACACCCATATGTCTCATGAAGTTGTATCAATTTTTTTTTAATTGTAACAACAAAAAATGCTAAAGAAATATAACTGCAAGCAGCTCCTACTTCTGAACAGACCATAGTCCTCAAATCAAGTGGAAATCAAGTGGAATTGACTGGTGGAGACTCTGCCACTATTGAGTAATCCAACGTTGTAGGAGTCCAACTGGAACATCCAGAGGCTTTTTAGGAAAGTCTCCTTGCATAGGAGTTGGTAGATTGCTTAAAAACCAAAGGTTAAGTACACTTTGAAGTCAGAATGACAGCTTGAATGTTTATAATTCTATAGGTGTATAAATCTTACACGTCTTATTATCAATAGTAAAAAAAATACGAAACAGAAATACTCTCTTTTTCATAGTAGTACAGAACATTCAAGTATTGGTTTCTGTTTGAATTATGTTTTCCCCTTAACCCCTGCATCAAGGAAAGTAGTATTTTTATTAATGCATATGGTTTTTCAAAACGAGAACAGATAGAGTAGAAGTATGGGAGGATGGGATTAGCAGCATAGTTTGAAATTTAAATATGCAATATGCAGTTATTAGCCACTTAGAACCATGTTTGTAATCAAGAGCTTGATGTGCTTTTGGGAGGAAAGAAGTTATGTTTCTTTTAAGAAAATTTACTCAGAAACAAAATTCTATTTCTGAAGGCAGAAACTCTAAATGGACTATATTAAGTCACAAACATAGAAACTTAAGCATGTAATCAGTTCTTTTTTTATGCTGATGGAAGTGAGTATAGACAACAGACTTATTTTGGATCTTGAATAGGATTATGATAAGAGTTGGGGGGTGGTATATTTTTCTCCTGGGTTATGGCTCAAGATTTTAGAGTTAAGAAATAATAATTTTATTTTTTTTTAGTTTCACACCAAGGTAACTTTAACCTTTAAGTATTTCCAGCTGATTTGATATGTTTATCTGTCACTTCCTCCTGCTGTAGTAACTCAAGTACCACAACTGAGCTAAGAGCCAATACATATGGGCAAAAGACCCTGAGGAGAATGCTAGAATTATTTGTTTTTTTGTTTGTTTGTTTGTTTGTTTTTAAATATATTTTATTGATTTTTTTTACAGAGAGGAAGGGAGAGAGATAGTTAGAAACATTGATGAGAGAGAAATATCGGTCAGCTGCCTCCAGCACACTCCCTACTGGGGATGTGCCCTCAACCAAGGTACATGCCCTTGACCGGAATCGAACCTGGGACCCTTGAGTCTGCAGGCTGACGCTCTATCCACTGAGCCAAACCTGTTAGGGCATGTTTGTTTGTTTTTTGTAGCTATGGATTAGAACCTAATAATAATATTGGTAACCCAGGACCAAATTGTAAAGCCACTTGCATAGGAAAGGTCTTCAGGTATTTCTTACAGCCCCTCTTATTATTTTCATTAAAGGAAAGAAAATATATATATGTAAATACATAATATAATTTTAACATTCATGTGTATACACACAAAAATATATATTTATACATGTATTTTAAATAGCCAATTCCCCATTTTTGTATGAAGTATTTTTATAATGTACCTGAAATTTTATGTTCTAAGTACAGTTTTTAATGCTTAAAAAAAGTACTCACTTTTTTCTAAATCATATTATAAATGAGATTGAAGGGGTATATTGTTTAAAGAAAACTTTAAAAACAGATAGTAATTTACTGAATTTTTTCTCCCTAAGGTTTTCTGATAAAGTTATAGCAGAATATACCTCAGAAATTCACGTAGAAACATTGGTAGGAAATGAGTACACCCATCATTGTTTTGGGTGATGGCAGCAGATTGGTTATTTACATGACAAGGAATAGGAAATGTTTCACATGGTTTAACTCCATGTGCAGTCAGTTCTATTTTTGGTAATGAAGAGACTTGGAATCTGAGAGTTGTCCAAAAAACAAGTGGAATAACTCTGTAGGATTCTAAAATTCCTCAGTATGAGATAGTTGGAGAAATTTTCTAAATAATTGTGTTCAAGCCCAGGAATGAGATGAAATCTAAGGTGTTGTGAACACTTGCATTTATTTTCTCTGTTTTAGTATTGAGCAGTTTCAGCTAAGAACATAAACTGGTTATGGTATCAATAATTTTCAGTAAGTTAAGAATTATGTGCCAGATTATGAACTTCATCAAAATTTGTAATGTGACTTAAACTTGAGAATAGTTTTATTCCCTATATAAATGCCCTCCCCTGCTGGTACAGTTGCCCCCACCTGCCCTCCCCTGCAGGCCTGGTCCCTGCCAACTGCCCTCCCCTGCAGGCCTGGTCACCCCCAACTGCCCTCTCCTGCTGGCCTGGTCCCTCCCAACTGCCCTCTCCTGCTGGCCATCTTGTGGTGCCCATCTTGTGACTACATGGGGGCGGCCATCTTTGACCACATGGGGTTGGCCATCTTGTGCAAGGGTGTGACGGTCAATTTGCATATTACCTCTTTATTATATAGGATAAAGATAGTAGAATGAAAGATTTTCAAATGAAGTTATTTTCCATAAAAGACTGATGTAAACCTTATATTTTTTTTACTTATTTCTTGAACTGTAAATGACTAAGATAGTTGACAAATTTATTTGTTCCCTTTTTATTACAGGGGAACTAATGCTATATTCTCACCTTATAGATACCTTATATTAAAGCCTTCGTATAAAATTTAAAATGCATTTTGAAAACTTCAATAATATATACACACACACACACACACACACACACACACACATATATATTCTAGTAAAACAGAAACATGCAAATTGATCGCACCTCCGCTACACCCAAGCCATGCCCACCAGTCAATCAGAGCAACTATATGCAAATTAACCCAACAAAGATGACAGCTGGCAGCCACAAAGCTGGAGCAAGCAGGAGGCTTGGTTACCCCATGATGGAGGAAGCCAAGCTTCCCACCTGCCCTGGCCAGCTGTGGCCTCCGCTCAAGGCAACAAAATTTCAATTATAGAAGATAAATAAATCCCAGATACCTGCTTCCAGCCAGCCTCCACTGGGAGCTTGGGTGGCTGGGGGCCGTGGCCAGCCTGCAAACAGCCATCAGCCCCTCACCCAGGCTGGCCACACTCTCATGGGGTGAGGGTCCCCACTCGGGGGCTTGGCCAGCCTGCAAACAGCCATCAGCCCCTCACCCAGGCTGGCCAGGCACCCCAGTGGAGACCCCCATCCTGAAGGGGCTGTGGCCAGCCTGAAAACAGCCATCAGCCACTCACCCAGGCTGGTCAGGCACCCCAGCAGGACCCCCCTCCTTGAAGGGAGTGTGGCCAGTCTGAAAATGGCCTTCAGCCTCTCACCCAGGCTGGCCAGACACCCCAGTGGGACCTCCACCCTGATCCGGGACACCTTTCAGGGCAAACCAGCCAGCCCCTACCCATGCACCAGGCCTCTATCCTATATAATAAAAGAGTAATATGCAATTGACCCTAACAGCAAAACAACTGGGAATGACTGGTCACTATGACACACACTGACCACCAGGGGGCAGACGCTCAATGCAGGAGCTGCCCCCTGGTGGTCATTGCGCTCCCAAAGGGGGACCTCTGCTCAGCCACAAGCCAGGCTGACGGCTGCCAGTACAGCAGTGGTGGTGGGAGCCTCTCCTGCCTCCTCAGCAGCGCTAAGGATGTCCGACTGCAGTTTAGGTCTGCTTTCCGTTGGCAAGTGGACATCCACTGAGGGCTCCTGGGCTGCCAGAGGGATGTCTGACTGCCAGCTTAGGCCCAATCCCCGGGGGAGCGGGCCTAAGCCAGCAGGTGATCATTCCCCGAGGGGTCCCAGACTGTGAGAGGGCACAGGCCAGGCTGAGGGACCCCTTGAGTGCACAAATTTTTGTCCACCGGGAATTTAGTATATATATAAAAGCCTAAGTGACCATTACAACCCAATGACCGAAACGACCCGTCAACCAGTCACTATGATGCTCATTTACTACCAGGGGGCAGACACTCAACGCAGGAGCTTCCCCCTGGTGGTCAGTGTGCTCCCACAGCCAACCTCCCATGGCCCCTCCCCCCTTACTAATTTATACTTTTTTTTTTTTTAATATATTTTATTGATTTTTTACAGAGAGGAAGGGAGAGAGATAGAGAGTTAGAAACATTGATGAGAGAGAAACATCAATCAGCTGCCTCCTGCACATCTCCCACTGGGGATGTGCCCGCAACCCAGGTACATGCCCTTGACCGGAATTGAACCTGGGACCCCTCGGTCCGCAGGCCAACGCTCTATCCACTGAGCCAAACCGGTTTCGGCAATTTATACTTTTATAAGATTTAGCATACCTACTATTCTATGATAATACCAGTCAGCCCCTGGTGCTAAATCATTCATAGAGACCTGCTTGGGTCAGGGTTTCGTATGTATCAGAGCAGCTCCTTGCTGCGATCTATTGAAAGGCAGCGCTCAACACAAGAGTTTGTCTTACTCCAGTCCTCTCATTCCCCTGGGGGCCACCCGCCTGCCACAGTGGCGGGTGTGGCAGTGAGGGAAGGGGTGGGGGAGGCGGGGAACTGTGTGTTGGCAGGGTGCCAGCAGGGGTGTCTGGGACCTGTGTCTGTTTCTTCCGCACCTGGCCCAGCAACCATTGCTTCCTCTCCTGACCCCGCTGGGGCCCTGGGGCCGGGGCTGGGACAGGAAACCAGGGATGGGTGGCAGTGGATGCAGCCCCTTTCCCAGGGGGACCAAGGGCCGGCTCCCTTCTTGGGGCCAGTGGCCAACTTCCCCCAGTCCCTCCCCCAGCTAGCCAACCTCCCTTCATCCCTCTTGCAGTCCCAACCTCCCCTGGCCAGCCAACCTTCATGGTTCATCCCCCCCATGCACGAATTCATGCACCGGGCCTCTAGTAGAATATATTTAATGAGATGAAATGTTTTATTTTGGTCTTTAAGTTTTATACTTTTAAGGAGACATTTCTGATAACTGTAATATATATCTCGATTTGAGATTTATTCAATATCAATTTTTTCCCAGGCCTAAGACACTGTGAACATGAAATAAGATCTGAAATTCAACAGTCATTTTTTGTTTACTGCCTTGGTTTTATATATCAATCTCAGGGTAAAAGTACTTACTGTATACTCAGATTTTGGGGGGAGGAGTTGTTTAAAAACGAGTTGTGAATTTTATCTAACTGGTAGTTTCTTATGAAAAATAAATTGCAGTATTTTTTTCTTCAGAAGGAATTATATAAACTGCTAGTCACAGATTAAAATATCTTACTAATTTATACTTTACAGTATTTAACATACCTATTATTCTATGATAATACCAATAATAGTCTGTATCTGAATCCCTATTATCTCAGATGTAAAGACATAAACACTTTAGAGAGCTGTTATAAAATGTACTAAAAGAATAGAAAACATTATTAGCTATAGTATGTCATTGATAATTTCTTCAACTAAGCAAGTTTGAATATGGATTGGTTTATTTACTGTGTCTTCAGTACTTTTTTTTTCCAAGCAGGGTTTGGTATAATGTGAATTGAATCTGAATAATTATTTGTTGGACTATATATGCTATATATAATAAGTAGGAAAACGAGGATTTAATTCAAATTGTTGCCATTCATTGGAAAAATTATTTGTGATGCTGTTTAACTGTAAAGTGTTACATATTCCTATCCTGCTCTGATGAAACAAATACTTATTCATGAATTTTAACATAAATGAGAATAAAATGTATATTTCCTTTTAATTTCACAGTTTTTATACAGTTCAGGTGAGATATATAATAAAAGTGCTCTGTAAATGGTAAAACACCATGCATATGTTATATATTGGTATTATTGTAGCTTTGAAAACAAAGTAGCACTAATTTTTCAGATGCCCACACAACTTTTCATATCACAAATATTTGTATATGTGGGCTTATTTTTAGTTCTGACATTTTACAATTTGTCCTTTGTTTACATGCAGCAAGGAGTTATGGGAGAAGACGAGGTAATTCATTTCTGTTTGCTATGGTATAACTGTTTCTAATTGGGTTTTACTGATCAATGTTGTATTAATTATCACAGATTTCTTATGCGATGTCTGAAAACTCACAGAAGAATTGTATTTTGATTTGAGCACTTATCAAAATTTCCAATCTAAATCTCTTAACCTTTAAAGAACATTTCATACTAATAAGGTTATTTAATAAAAGTATCCCTTTTAAACTGTCCAGATTTTAACTCTTTTTAAAGGTATTTCATCTTTTAAAATAAAGCTGTCATTTATAGTTTGTTTAAGAAATATGTTTAATCCATACTAGTGAAAATGACATGCAATATGATTTTTCTACTCTAAATCTATAACTGATTACCTAAGCTATGGTATATGATTTATGTATCGAGTTTATTATTTTAATGTTTGACCCAGTTGAAAATAACAAATTGACACTGATATATAGAAATCATGTTGCTAATATTCTCTGTCTTCTAAGAATATAATCCTCCCCCACACATTCCTCCCTTCCTTCTAACACACAAAACTTCCTCTCTCTCTCTCTCTCTTTCTCTCTCTCTCTCTCTCTCTCTCTCTCACACACACTCACACACACACACACACAGTAATCTTCCCTTCAGGGTGCTTATTATCTTAAGGAAAAAGCTACAACTGTGTGATGCTGGACTAATAAACATTATAGGAAAGCAGCTGACAGTTTCTGTGGCTTAAACTTGGCCTTTTTTTTTTTTTCACGTGCAGAATTTGAGAGGGAAAAATGTCTTTGTCAGGAGAAGTAGTAAAAGTAACTTTATACTACTACATTATTCTTAAAGTGAGCGATAATCATGATATTTACATAGTTGTTAAAAGTGCAAACTAAATAGAAAGGATTTTCTTTGACCCCTAAAATCCCCCTTGAGCAATGGAGAATAGACAATAATAGTGCCTTTTCATAAATATTACATGTGTGTGAGTGCTTCAATTTCTTTTTATCTAGTCATGAGTGCATGTGCTTTGAAAACAAACAAGAAAAAGTATTTGCCACCACTGAGGACAGAAACTGGTATTTTGAATTCTTAAGTAGGATTTATAGTTTTATATTTTACTTTGTCTGACTTTAACATCATTTTTGGAATCTGAAGCTTCAAATGCTTGACTGAATTTTTTGATTCTTTAGTTTTCTATCTAAAAAATTAGAGCTATAGAAAACAACCTAAATAACTTTCTAAAGATTGTTAGTAGCAACTGAGAAAAGAGAGGGAAAGTTTAGAATTTTAGTGTCTATTTTCATATCTATGGACTGTCTCATTTCGCTGTGCTGTTTTAATATGGAGCTTCAGTTCTCTTGCAACAAGATCCACTTACCAAGCTGTGATTTTAAAGTATTTTTGAAACTATAGAGCAATTTAGGATTGTTTTCTTATTATATACTTTTTATCTAATTAGCCTTAACAATTTATGTTTAGTCTTATTAGGCATATGCCATTGTAAATGTCATGATCTAGGAAGTTCTTAGGAGGAAGTGAACAGACTGTCACGTTATTTGTCTTCTTTCATCTCAGTTCTGTATTGTAGACTATGGTTATAATATTAAGGAAAACAGCAGTTTCTCCTTTTAGATAGGAACTTGCTACTACTCCTAAATATCTCTATCCTCTGAGAGCTATAAAGATTTCCTCTGCTTTCAAGCTGCCTCCAGTATTGGAAGAAAGAGGACTCTCATGTTTTAAGTAGAAGCTTTCTTTGGGACAGAAGTGATAGTTGTCACACTTATTTAGCTTATGGGAGGATATAATGCCTGAATTTTCCTCTCAAATTATATGGCATTCAGTATTTTTTTTAGTTGATATTCTGTGAATAGTAGAAGTCTTCTTTAAAATTTTTATTTTGATGGTCAGATGAAAAGAATGCCCATTAGAAATAGTTATTGGTAGATTTGATATGAATTTGAAAATATTTTATACCGTAATATAAAAGAAAACATGCCAAAGGAATGACTCAGAAAGGTCTAGAAGTAACCTGGTTCTCTTCCTATTTTTTACTCTTTCCCCCCCTTTCTATTCAGTTTGCATATCTTATTACATCCTCTATGAGAAAAAAACAAACCTATTATTGGGGCAAAATATTTTAAAGTGATAAATGTACCTTATAATTTCATTCTAAGTTCTTTGGAGAAACATGCTTGATTTGATAAGTAATTATATCTGATTAAGCAGGTGATGTTTGAGAGAGATCAGTCCTGGACCTACTTCTTTTGCTTTGATAGTCTTTTTATCCTTGCCTATTAAATAAAAGTCACACTAGTGGGTTATCTACCTAATAGAATGATCTCTGGATCTTTTAAGATGGGGTGAATATTCCTTTTCATACTTAATTCATATAATTTGTCTTGTTTTTATTTTTAGAACAAGTTTTATTAAATAAAAGAGCAGGATAATACATTGAGAGCAAAGAACCATGCTTCAAGCTATAAATTGAATAATTGTGCAGATGTTTTTTTCTTTCCTGCCTTACCCATTGATATGTTGGGAAATGTCTTTATTCTGGGCTTCCAGCATAAGACTAAAAATATGAAAAGTCAAATATTAGTATTAATGTTTAGGCATATTATTAGCATAATCACCACAGTCAGAGTTAGAAGCTCAGTGTAATCTTAGTTATAACTAATCTCATATTACATTATGTTTATTGTTATATTTTCTGTTTCTATCTTTTCCTATTGCAAAACTTTGATTTGCCTTTTATTTGTGTGTATAGTATGTTTATACACATCCATGTGTGTGAATAGTTCTACATTTATTAAAAATATGAAATCTATAATTTAAAAACAAACTTCCTACAAAAAAAGCTTTAGCCATAGATGGTTTTAGTGGTGAATGAATTAGATTTTTAAAGAACAAAAGTTTATTCAATTCTGTATTTATATATTTTGTGTGTGTGCGTGCGTTCTTGTGTCAATTTTCAAAGCTTATTTGTTTAACGAATTTCTTTCCTCTAGTTGAATTTATTAGCATAGTTGCTTATAATATTTCCATTTTAGCCTTTTAATGTTCATAGATTATATTGATTGATGTCCCCTTTTTCATACCTAGTATTCGAAATTTGAGTTTTCTTTCTTGAACTTAGGGATATATAAATTTGATAAGTTATTGGTTATTTTTCTTGTTAGTCTAAATATATTTTTATTGATTTCAGAGAGGAAGGAAGAGAGGAGAGAAAGATAGAAACATCAGTGATGCAAGAGAATCATTGATTGGCTGCCTCCTGCACACTCCACACTGGGGATCGAGCCTGCAACCTGGGCATGTGCCCTTGACTGGAATTTAACCTGGGACCCTTTAGTCCGCAGGCCAACGCTCTGTCCACTGAGCCAAACCAGTTAGGGCCTGTTAGTCTTTTTTATGTCATGTTTTTTGCATTTTTTTCCCTTTTATCCTTTTTGTTTTTAATTTGCTATTTTTCTTTTTATGGCATAAACTAGGATTACTTTAAATATTTTTTGTTCTCTAATATGCATTTAAAACTAAATTTTCTGCTAAGTATGCAGATTTTTCTCTCCATATGTAGTTTTGCTACATCCCACAGATTTTATATTGTGCTTTTATTATTGTTCAGTTTCACTGTTTCGGGTGTAAAAACCTGAAAACATATCCTAGTTTCAGAGTAAAAAAGAAGAAAGGTAATTTAATTTTGGTTGAAAACTATTGTAAATATTTTAGTCCAAATCAAATTTTAAACAAATTCTACTTCTCTAAGCACATATGATTTTACCTTTATCACCGGCCATTTTCATGCACTAAATATATGTGTGTATAATTCTTGGAAAATATATTTAAAATATACTGCTAATGGAAGACATGAATAATTATTTAGTGGTTCCCTTTTATAATCAAATTAATTTGGGTTGCTTATCTAGTGATTTCCTTCATCAATGCATTCTTGAACCCTAAATATTTATGATCTACATTTTTTCTTATGATAAAAATCTGTTAGAAAGACTTTGTTGTATTCATGGGACTGCTAAATTTGTATGTATGTTAGAACACTTTAAAGTGAAATAAATTTCAAAGTATTATCATATCTGAAATAAGTATAACATTTGGATCTGTCCTTTTTAATTAAAAATTAGTGTTCATGTTGTTTCTCTACCTTATATTATTCCTTTTTTAAATATAGAATTATTTATTTAAAGTCCAACCTTAGAAAGTTGAACCATTTAATTACAATTAATATTGTTTTTAATAGATCTTGATGAAGTTCATTTTGTAAAGTAAAATAGCTCATTTTGAAGAGCTTTCTTTCCATTGATCACAAAAAATATTGACATTTGTTTTCTATTAGTCCTTATTTCTGATAGCAAATACTTGTTAAGATAAGGCTTACTAAAGAACAAGAAAAAAGTTATCATCTTGCTTGAACCCCTGTATCCTTCACCTCCTAAATGAAATATCTCCTTTAAACTGGCATTCAAGGATGAGTACTCTCACCTCAAAGTGCTTTTCCAGCTTGACTACTTCTCAAATTTATTTTTCCTACTATCTCTTATGTTTTTTTTCTCCCACTTGAAAAATGTACTCAAAACCATGTCCCTACAAATAGTTTTACTTTTATTTATTTTTTAAAAATATATTTTATCGATTTTTTACAAAGAGGAGGGAGGATAGAGAGTTAGAAATATCGATGAGAGAGAAACATCAATCAGCTGCCTCCTGCACACCCCCTACTGGGGATGTTCCCGCAACCAAGGTACATGCCCTTGGCCGGGATAGAACCTGGGACCCTTGAGTCTGCAGGCTGACGCTCTAGCCACTGAGCCAAACCGGTTAGGGCAATATTTTTACTTTTAAATATCCTGCCCTTTCTAATGCTCTCAGTAAGCACTGCGACCTTTCCAATTTTACTACAGATACTATTCAGTTTCACTTGAGGATTTAAGAAATTACCCATTTATAAGCTTAGACTACTCCCTCCCTCCACCATACTTCTGAAGCATTGGGAAGTTTTCATTTGGATATGTGCCCCAGTTGCATATAGAGTTCTTATCTTTTCTGATGTACATTCCTGGAGAGCAGGGAGTGTATTTATCAGGTCACTTTTATTTCTGTCCCCACATGGTCTAGCATCATGATTGCTGCAGAGGATGTGCCCTCTAATAGGGTGCACTCCCAAAGGGCCAGCTCAGCTGCGGAACCAATTCCAGAGGGAGTGGCTTTCTGTTTTGCACATGTGCAGAAGCCCTGCCTATCCTTTCATATAATTGACAAGTATAATTAATTGAAGACATGATATGCAAGTAATGCTTGATGCCTTTGCCCTTCCTGTAGTATGCAAGTGGTTTTTTATGTCCTCTTATCTAGTTAGTCATTTTCTTTCTGCTACCAATTTCTAAAAGTTCTTCCAGTTACATATCCAGTCTGACCATCCTCATACATTAGATTCTTATTGCTTTCCATAAAAATTAGAAGTGACCTAGTGTTTGTGGTTTAATTGTTATATTACTGTTTATTTCTAAGTCATTTCTCAGACTGCTTCTCTCTTGAATCTAACTAATTGAAACCTCAAACTATCTGAATTTCCTTTCACTTTTATGCATATGTCACCTTCATTGTTAAGGCTTTGAATTTGTCATTGCTGTTTTTACTCTTTTTTCAGATCTGAGATTCAAGTTATATTTGTTCTTATATTTTAGGTCGTTCTTCCCTCTTCCCAATCGATGATGGCTTGCTGGATGATGGTCACAATGATCAAGTTGGGGTTTTAAACTCACCCACATGTTACTCAGCTCATCAAAATGGAGAGCGAATAGAACGCTTCTCTCGAAAAGTTTTTGTTGGTGGTCTCCCTCCAGATATTGATGAAGGTAAGTTGATTATTTGGTGCTATTCTCTTTCACAACTAATAGATTATTCTGTGTATTAGTCAATGTAATAAGATTTCTATGGCCTGAAATTACCTGGAGCATATATTGGATTTGGCCTGTATGTGTTTCAATGAAACTACCTGACCTGTGTCAGACTGTAGTATATTTTATGAGTATTATAGATTTTTCACATCTTGTTTCAGCATTCCTTTTTCTACAAGATTTTACTTGTCAAGCAGTAATTGAACTCTTTATTTAATTTAACATAATGTTGGCATGTTTTTCAAGCCAATGATATTTAAGGATTGGTAGTCTGTATATTCATTATTATCCATATAGTTTTATGTTGATTATTCTGATAAATGTGCTACTTTAAAACGAATTTATTTGGACAAAATATCTATTTTTATGAATAATTTTAATAAGGATATTGAGCATGTTTTTAGTATTTATATTCTAGCTTATTTTAGGCCATTTGGTACTTTCAATGTTAAATATTTAAAGTAACTTATAAAATATGGGGTTTTAGAATGAATTATTAAATTAATTCCTACTGCATATTATTATACTTTCCTTAGATGAAATTACTGCTAGCTTCAGAAGATTTGGGCCTCTGGTAGTAGATTGGCCTCATAAAGCAGAAAGCAAGTCCTATTTTCCACCAAAAGGTAAGGGTTTTTATTGCTGAAATTTGCTAGGGAATCAATTATATCTAAGCAAAAGAGACAATATAAATTACTTAGTGTTTTCTTTTCTATTAAAACTGAACTAAATCTAAAAGGTGCAACTTAGATAAACAGTTGTTGAACAGAGTTCCAGGCAGGAATTGAAATATAGTTTTAAAAAGGAATTAGAATTGGTTTTTGTGGTGACATAAACATTTTTACATGAATCTCATATTCTTTTAAGGGGATGGTGAACTATAAGCCTAGGAAAATGGGTTGGCACAAATTTAATGAAACAGAATACTTGCTGTCTTTGTGACTGTTGTCATTGTTACTGTGTGTGTTTTTAATATTTTTATTGATTTTTAGAGCGAGAGGAAGGTAGAGTGCGAGTGAGAGAGAAACATTGATGTGAGAGAGCAACATCAATCGGGTACCTTCTGCACGTTCCCTATGGGTGACCGAGCCCGCCACCGGGCATGTACCCTGACAGGGAATCACACTGGCATCCTTTCAGTGTAAAGGGCGATGCTCAGCCAACTGAGCCACAACAGCCAGGGCTGTTACTGTGGCTTTTGAGGTGGTTGTCAGTTGATTTCCTCAAACTTACAACAAAAAATACATATATGTTAGTATGGCAAATCATAGTTTTGGGTTTTGTTTTGGTTTTTTTGTATAATTATAGTTAATTGTAGCCATTGCCAAAAACCAGTATTCCCAAACCTTGTTCTTTAAGCATTTTTATTATTCCTATAATTCATAATTTTTCATGGTTTGGAAAACACTGGTTGTAGAAGCATCCAGTTTGTGAAGCTAACATATAATTAAGGCAGTGACTTGAGCCCTGGATACTGAGCCACACATGTATGTATGTATGTTTCACTTTGCAGTATATGAGGTTCATCTGTGTGAATATTAGCTTCCTCTAATAAATTCTAGAGAACCATAGATGGTTTGTTTTTGGTAAGAGTATTTTCATCTTTAATGGCTTTCCTTAGCTAGATCATAGTTTATTTGCCATGTTTGCTTAATTAATTTTTATAATATAAACATTTCTTCCCTAATAATCACAAAAATAATTAAGCACTATTAAAAATTTTGAATTTAAAATATTGTTTTAAAGTTAAGTGTTGTGAAAATAACTTATATCAAAAAATAATATCACAAAACATAAGCAGCATTAAAATATTGAATTTAAATATTGTTTTAGTAAATTAGCCTTATATTCTCTTTATTATTATAAAACAGTTATATATCTCAAATGCTCAGCTTTGTATCAAAATTAAAGCTTTCACTTAAAGAAAACCTGTCTTTATTTTTAAAATTTTTTTCAAGCATGTTTAAATTGCTTCTAGTAATTAAAATAGTTCTAAAATGCATTTCTTAATCTTGCATAATTGTACCTTTGGAAATTTCTATTTGTGTGGGTTTGTTTGATGTCTTATTTATGCATCGAGTAATGTAATTTTATTAAAATGAAGTACTTCTGTGTCACATCAGACCTTTGTGGCAGTAAAAGCCATTGTTGGCAGCAAGCAATGTTTTTGATTTCTATGTAAAACATGACCTCATGCTTCCCTTTGTTTATTGGAACAGATATGCATGGACTGCTTGATGGCTTCTTCATATTAGAACTGGGTGGCAGTCTCCATGTTTGTTTGCACAAGAATCTTGTCAAGGAAAGGGATGTTTTTAGATCATTCATAGCTATCAACTGCTGGGAAAATCACAAAGTAGTAAACCAGGAATGTAAATGTTGATGCCATTTTATAATGAAGTCTGCTTTGCCTGCTGGATGCATGGCTGATTAAAGATTGACAATTGGTATCCCAAGGAAAGGAGAAAGTGCGTATTTCCCAATGAAAGAGGAATTTAAGCAAGAGCTTGGATTTACAAGTCTAAATAGTCTCTAGACTGAAAAAATTGTTTGTCCAAGTTGAGACTTGATTTAAAAGTTCTGACCCACCCTGAAGGAACCGGTTTTATTCCAGCCTCCTTAAGATAGTTTTTTAGTATCATGTGAAAGTTGTCAAGTTGCCTGGGGAATTTTCTCTCTGTGTATGGAAATTCCTGGGCCTTTCCAAGTGTTCTGGAGTCCAAAAGTGTGCTCTAGATCTTCATACCCTAAAGGCATTTATAGGAAACTTCAGGCCCTAATATTTTCAACTGATTAATCATTCCAAATGGTTTGAGAAGGCAGTATCACTACTAGAAAGAGAATGGGACAGACCAGAATTTGAAATTATTCAGCCAGTTACTTGCTGATACGACTGATGTTGAACAAGTAATTAACAACTTGATACCTCAGTATTTTCTCTATAAAGTGGGAATAATGTTTCACAGACTTGTGAGCATCAAATAAAATAGTTAATGTAAAACTTTTAGCACAGTGCTTAATAGTAAGTGCTGCATATAAAGTAGCTAATTTACTGAGTATATGTTTTCATGGGCATTCCAAAAGTATATTGTGTTCTATAGAAAATATAATGATGCTACCTCTATTTATAAGATTTTTCCTTTAATAAAACTTATATTTTCTAAACAGTAATGAAATTTGGGGTGCAATCACTTACCTTAACATATTGCCTCATTGTTCATAATTATTACAGGCTATGCGTTCCTTCTCTTTCAAGAAGAGAGCTCAGTTCAGGCACTGATTGACGCTTGCATTGAAGAAGATGGAAAACTCTATCTGTGTGTTTCCAGTCCCACCATCAAAGACAAACCAGTAAGTAATCACCACATGAACTCTAAGCTACAAAGATAAAGTTTTCCAAAAACGTTTTGAAGTGATTGTTAGTGGAAAACAATTAAACCACCATGTCAGTTTGAATAATTTATAGTTCCTAGATAATTTGTTTCTAAATCTTACTATCCAAAATTTTAAACAATGAAAAATCCAGTGCTGCAAAACAGCATAAGCTGTAAAGCGAATAAGACCCAATAAAATAATGTCCTTTTCTTAATAGGTTCAGATCCGTCCTTGGAATTTAAGTGACAGTGATTTTGTGATGGATGGTTCTCAGCCTCTGGATCCTCGGAAAACAATTTTTGTTGGAGGTGTTCCTAGACCACTAAGAGCTGGTAAGTAGAATACTAACAAATTGTGTGCTTTAAAAAATCATTTATGAATTAGTTGAGTAAATATTTGGTAGCTGATGTGCACATGGCGTGTTGGGCAGGTGAGGGGCAGATTCCTCATGCTCCAATAGTTGCTAACTACAGAATTCTGAGAACCATTCTTGAAACCATCAAGTAACTAGAGAATTGAGCGGTTATCTATTGATATTAATAGCTAACTCCAAACAGACTCATAAGGAAAATCCACTCAAATACTTCTGACTTCCTAAGTGTAACTTGCTAAGATATGAGAATTTGGGATCTGTCTATTTTATGTGGATTGATTTTCATATCTGAGGAAGAAATTTGGAATTTAAAAAAGTATCACTTTAGATAAGTGATAAATGTATGTTGTCAATAACCAGGAACCAGAGATTTACTGGAAGGTGTCATAGAGAAACGTAATTATAGATGTAAATGTCCACTGTACAAGCTCATTTTAGGATACCATATATCCTGTAAAAGTATAATTAGTGCCTTCCATTACTGCATCTTCATCCAGTATGGGAGATTTAGGTTAAAGAACCATTCTCAAATATAAATAGTAATAGAACATAACTGCTACAAGGAAAGACTGTAAGGAATAGAAGAACATATGGCAAGGGAATGTGATATAGTCTGATGCTTTAAATATACTTGTATTTGAGCTGACTTGTAAAGATTGCACAGAAGTAGTTTGGAGTGGTCAGGAAGGTTATAAGGAGTTCTCAGATCAAGGAAACAGCATATTCAAAGGTCTTCAGTGGAGGGAAGCAGAATGCATTGGAGGGACCAAAGAAGCCCAGAGTGCCTGACTTGGGGGTATAAGGAGTGAGTGGAAAGACACAGAAGACTGAAGAAATAAGCAGGAGTCTGGACAGACAGGTTTAATAGGTTAATTTGGTCTTTATTCTCAGAGCAAGGGAAAACCAGTGAAGAGTTTCAATAGAAGGAAACATGATCACATTGGCACTTTTGAAAGTTGACTTTAATAACTCACAGAGGGAGAGCCCAGTTGAGAATAGATAGTAGACAGATTTAGTTGCCTATTATGGAAGTCCAGGATTCAGATAGTGGTGGCTTGGATTAGTGGTGGTAGTGGAGAAAGAGTCAAGTGAACAGCTACTGTAAGGGAATGCAAAGGTTGCATCTCTGCTTTCAGTCTTAAGACACTAGGTAGATACTGGTGCCTTTTACAAGTTAAGGAACACTGGAGAAGGAGCCAGTTGGAGGGAAGATTTGGGTCTTGGTTTTGAAAGCTATGGCACCATTCAGAGCTCCTAAGTAAAAATTTCAGTTAAGCCATTAGTATGTAATACAGGTATCTCTGCCTTTCAAAAGCTGATTTACTTGATGCTACTTCACTTTTACATTAGTACTTACATTACATTTAAACTAGTACCTGTTTTGGCTAACCAAAAGAAATACAAAGAGAAAAATAAGTCTAACCTTTACAAAAGTTTCCATAGGGAACCCTCCACTTTTAGATAGGAGGGAAACCTGTATATTTTTTTAGAGACTCATAGTTGCTGCTCTTTTGCAAATAAACTTTGGGTGGGGGAGAGATCTGAAGCAAAGATATAAGGCTATTGCCATGATCCAGGTGAAAATTGGAACAGGATGTTAGTGATAGAGGTGAGGTGATTGGATTCTAGATATGGCTTGAAAATTGGGTTCACAGGATTACATGTACAGTCGGGAAGAAGATGAAGCCAAGAGTCATGACTTGGCAACTTCATCTTTTCCATTGCTTACTTACTGAATCAGCAAAAACTCAATGGGCACGTTTAATGGAATGGTGGAAGATCAGGAGTGTCATTTGAATACACTGAGTGTTGCAGTGTCTATGAAATTGACAAAATGAGTTTTCCAGTAGACAGTTGCATAGATGAGTCTGGAGTCCAGAGGGTGGCCTGGACTAGAGGAATGTAGCATCTGAGAACAGACAAGTGGTAATTAAAGCCATGACACAGGATCAAGTCACCAAAGCCACGATTGTAGGGAAGTCCAAGGATGACTGAAACCTGGGGTACTCTGATGTTGAAAACTGAAGGAGTTGAGGAAGAACTAGCAGGGAAAGCCAGGAAGGAGTTACAATTAAGTAGAAGGAGAATTAGTAGAATAACGTATCCTGGGAGCTAGGTGGAGAAAATATATTTAATGCTGCTTACAGGTAGATTGACCATTGAACTTGACAGTGGGGGAGATGACCTTGACAGGAGCAATTAAAATGGAGTTATGGGGTGAATGTTTGATTATGAATGGTTGAACAAAGAAGAGAAGCGAGAGACTGGGGAGTACAGAAAACTGTTTTTAGCAATTAGGGGAACTGAGAAATGAAGCAATCACATAGAGGAATAAATAGAGTTAAGATATATATATATATTTTTAAGATGGGACAAATTGCAGTATATTGGGAAAGGCCCAATATAGAGAGAAAAACCAGTGGTACAGAAAGTTGAGAGGAGAATTGCTAAAGTAATTATTCTGTAGTGAGAGCAATTGGGATCCTAGTGTAAAGTGAAAGGATTGGTTTATAAAAAGACCATTAAACTGTTATTAGGTGGAAGGGGGGTACTTCTGGCATAAGCATTTCTGGAAGCCCCCTGGGACGATGAGGTACGGTAGAAAGCTTTATTTCCATTTCTGTGGAATCACATCCCTTCGGTAAAGCTAGAAGCAGAGTCAGTGTCCAGAGTTTCCTTTCCATGTTGGAGCTGGGTCCCGTTCAGCATCAGACTAGTTGCAGTCTATTAGTCCATTGTGTGGTGTGAATGCAAGAGAGCCCCAAAGCCCAGAGTCACACAAGTCTCCAGATTCCCAAGAGCAGCAAGAGGAACCAAGAACACAGAGAGTGAATTCCTTTGTTCAGGGGATTAAATATCCCAAATTTGCCCCCTTGCAGTGGCCACGCCCATTCTCGCCAGTGACCTCTGCTCCCAGGTATGATTGACAGTAAGTGCCTTCCCTAGTCCCCCAACTTTACTGGGCGTGTATCTGTCTTTGTCTAGTCTCCTGAGGAGTGTAAAGTTGTAGCTTCTGGTGAAGCTGTCCAAATGACATGCCTATAATGGTTGGCTTCCTGCTTTGCTTCTCTCCTCTCCTATCCTATATAATAAAGAGGGAATATGCAAATTGACCATCACTCTGCCACAAAGATGGCGGCGCCCATGGGGGATTGGGCGGGGGGGATGGTTCCGTAACACAAGATGGCTGCACCCACAGCAGTGGCTGAGTTCCCGTAATGAGCCTTAACGAGCAATCAGCAAGGACCTGAGGCTGTGCTCTTCTCCCCACCCCTGCCCCAGTGGGGTTTGACAGGGGACCTCAGGCAGCGCCCCCCATCCTGGCGCCAGGCTGGGGGACCTCAGGCCATGCCCATCACCTGGCAGGACTTGATGGGGGACCTCAGGCCACACCCCTCTCTCTGGCACCAGGCCGGGGCACCTCGGGCTGCGGCCCCCGCCCAGCAGGGCTTGACGGCGGATCTCAAGGTGCGACCCCCACCCCATTGCTGGGCCGAGGGACCTCAGGCAACACCCTCTGCCCAGCGGGGCTTGACGGGGGATCTCAGGCCGCGTCCCCCACCTGGTGGGGCTTGATAGGGACCTCAAGGCGCACCCCCTGTGCCCCGGCCCAGGCTTGGGAACCTCAGGCCGTACCCCCCACCCCGGCACGGAGCCAGGGAACCTGAGGCTGCACCCCTGCCCAGCAGGACTTGACAAGTGTGAGACTGGCCAATCTGGATCGAGCCCAATGGGGTGGGTGGCTGGCCGGGTCTGGGTCTCCTGCGATTTTGAGGCACATGTGGGTGGGCAGGGACCTGACTCTGGGTCCCATGGTGTGCCCCATACTCTGACAGGAGGAAGATTTTCATACACATTTTACTAATTTCCTTTCATCTCTGACACTTCTATTATAGAGAAAGGGCAAATAGCAATATTAAAATATTTCCTCTAATTAATCCCCTTCTAATGTGCACGAATTTTGTGCACCAGGCCACTAGTCTATGTATATAAAAGTCTAAGTGACCAGAACAACCAGTCAACCAGTCCGTGTGCTCCCACAGCCAACCTCCCGCGGTCCCTCCCCCAGTCCAGCAGGCCCTGGCCATCCTGGCCCCGATCAGATCTGGGTAAGACTGCCCCAAAAGGCCCTGATTGCCGGCCAGACCTAGGGGCCCCACCTGTGCATAAATTTCATGCACTGGGCCTCTACTTATTAATAACTAGGTTAATTACAATGGTATCAAAACTATGTATCCAATTGACTTTTACTTTTTAAAAAAGCATTTAACAGTTGTTGATTTACTGTGTTCTCTCACATTTCATTAAATTTCTTTTTCTTTTGAAGTGGAACTTGCTATGATCATGGACCGGCTGTATGGTGGAGTTTGTTATGCAGGCATTGATACAGATCCTGAGCTAAAATACCCAAAAGGTGCTGGTCGAGTTGCTTTCTCCAATCAACAGAGCTATATTGCTGCCATCAGTGCTCGGTTTGTGCAGCTTCAGCATGGTGATATTGATAAACGTGTAAGTTGTAATTCGGAAATCATTTCTGTCCTATGATAAGGTGCTGATAATAATGATGAGTTAATATAATTCAAATATTGAATATTTTTATACTCCTTTAACTCTGAAATGTCAAAGTTTTCAACATACTTTAAACCTTGGGTATAATATAAAAATTATAAGTGTCATTTTAAGGCATGTTAAAAATTTTATTAGCCAGTAAGGTCTTAATATTCTTCTAACCATAGAGGTGGAGCTTGGTTTAAGAGGTTGTACTCTGGAGCCAAATTACCTGGGGTCTCCTTTCCACTATTTGCTCTGTAATTCTGGGCAAATTAACCCTTTTGTGCCTCTTTTTCCTCACGAAATGGAAAACAGTAATATTATGACCCTCACAGTTATTTTTTTTAATATATGTTTATTGATTTCATAAAGGAAGGGAGAGGGAGAGAGAGATTGAAACATTAGTGACGGGAGAGAATCATTGATTGGCTACCTCCTGCACACCCCACACTGGAGAGCAAGCCCACAATCCAAGCATGTGCCCTGACTAGGAATCAATCAATCCATGACCTCCTTGGTCTGTAGGTCGATACTCAGCCACAGAGCCATGCTGGATGGGCTTGCTCACAGTTATTTTGAGGATTAAATAAATTCACATATATTGAAGCACTGAGAACAGAGCTTGGTACTAAGTGCTATTTAAGTGCTACTTATTTTTCATTTGTTATAAAGTGTATCCTATATAATAAAGAGGTAATATGCAAATTAACCCACACACCCTCACAAGATGGCTGCCTACAACCAGGCCGGCAGGGGGTTAGTGAGGGACGACCAAACGACTGAAAAAGCAGGCTGCGTGGGGTGACCAGGATGGCAGGGGGGTTAGTGAGGGACAACCAAACGACTGAGCATCATGCTGTGTGGGGTGACCAGGCCATCACAGGGGGGCAGTTGGGGGTGACCAGGCTGGCGGGGGGGGGGGGGGGGCAGTAAGAGGCAACCAGGCCAGCAGTGGTGGGCAATTAGGGTGACCAGACTGGCTGGGGGGGTTCAGTTGGGGGCGATTAGGCTGGCAGGGGGGGACAGTCAGGGGTGATCAGGCTGGCGGGGGGGCAGTTAGGAGTGACCAGGCCAGCAGGGAGGGGGCAGTTGGGGTTGACCTGGCCGGCAGTGGGGGCAGCTAGGGGCGATCAGGCCTGCAGGTGGGGGCAGTTAGGGGCAACCAGGCCGGCAGGCAGGTGAGTGATTAGGAGCCAGCAGTCCAGGATTGTGAGAGGGATGTCTGACTTCCGGTTTAGGCCTGATCCCCGGGCCTAAACCCTGCATTTGAGAGGGTGCAGGCTGGGCTGAGGGGACCCCGCTGTGCACGAATTTTGTGCACTGGGCCTCTAGTATATATATAAAAGCCTAAGCAATGGGCTGATAGCTGTGACATGCACTGACCACCAGGGGGCAGAAGCTCAACACAGGAGTAGAAACCACAGGCATGGAAACATGGAACAGACTGATGAATCTCAGAGGGAAGGGTGGAGGGGGGAGGGCGGGAAGAGATTAACCAAAGATCTTATATGCCTACTAGAGGCCCAGTGCACGGATTCGTGCACTGGTGGGGTCCCTAGGCCTGGCCTGCGGGGATCGGGCCAAAACCCAAAACGGGCTCTCTGACATCCCCCAAGGGGTCCCAGATTGTGAGAGGGCATAGGCCAGGCTGAGGGACCCCAACGGTGCACGAATCCATGCACTGGGCCTCTAGTCTAAAGTAAAAATGTATTCATATTTGTCTAAAGATACACAATAATAAATATGCAAATAAACTGCATATACAAAATAATTGTCCTAAACTTTAAAACAGTTATTCTTTAGTAGTACTGTTAGATCATCACAATAAGAACTTTTAGGAAGTCCTACTAATGCTAACTGAAAGCCAGCCACCCTATTGTGTAATTCTGAGTACAGATTACTATCTGAAATAGGGGAAAGGAGTGGAAAAAACTCAGAGGTTCATTTACAAATCTATTTCATACTAAAATCTGTGCCTTGTTTCTATATAAACCTAAGCAGTATTCTAAAATGATCATGTTTACAGTACAGATGAGAGATATACTAGGACTATTAGGTAAATTAACTTTTTATATTCTAATTAGTAGCTTTAACTTAAGTGTGTTCTTATTTTCCAGTGTAACAGTGTTTTGAAGCTTCTTCTGGGAGACTGTTTTGCACAGTAAAAGACTATTTGGGGGACAGGGGAGTTGATTAATGCTAATTGACTAGACCAGTGGTTCTCAACCTTGGCTGCACATTAGAATCACCTGGGAATCTTTTTAAAATCCTGATTTCTGGGCCTCACCCTCCGGAAATTCTGTTTCTTTGTTACTAATGTTGTGGCCCACTCCATAACAAACAGAATTTCCGGAGGATGAGGCCCAGAAATCAGGATTTTAAAAAGATTCCCAGGTGATTCTAATGTGCAGCCAAGGTTGAGAACCACTGGATTAGACCATGTACTTTAGAAGTGTCATCAATTTAATTACCAAACCATAACATTTAGAAAAGAAGTATAGCATAGGTTCTGTTAATTACATGCAGAGTGTTTTGTTTTTTTGCATTGTTACTTAAAATATTGGGAAAAAATTGAGAATGGGCTCTGCTTTTATTCAAATATGCATATGAAATTTTTTTGAACCTTAGAATTTCTCTAATTCAGTGGTTTTGAACCTTGGCTGCACACTAAAGTCACATGGGAGCTTTAGAAAAATCTTGACATCTGGGTCCCACCCAGAGATTCTGCTGTAATTAGTCTGGGATGCAGCCAGTTCTCCCCAGGTGATTCGAATGTGCAGCCATGCTATAGACCTCTGATGTAGGCTAACCCCCACTCCTGCAGAGAGGTGATACAGTCACATAGGAAATTATTTATATTGTATATATTTGTGGTTGTTTAATATTCAGAAGCAGAGGGAAAAGATTGTTGTATTGTCATACCTCATACCTATTTGTTTCCAAAATGAGAATGAAGGACAATTATTTGGGGCAGAGTATTGATTCTTAAGTAGCAACTCATATGCAGAGCAGGTGAATTGAGAAACATTCCTTCTTACACAGGTAGTGGAATCCCTAAGAGAAGTTTATTTTTCCAGATATGTGCTACTAAGGTATTATGGAAAATAAGACTAGGTGAAGAACTGATGAAACTGTTTCACACATGCAAAGTTAAATAGAGATTAGTATTAATAAGAAATAAATGTTGAAATGAACTGCAAATCCATTGCCTTCCTATGAAAGGTTTGTTTTACAGTTCTTTTTATCAACTTGTAGGTTGTTTCCAATTATAATTGTTGTTAGTACAAATAATGCTGCAGAAAACACCCTTATATATACAATTTCTGCACAAATGCAAATATTTCAATAGAAGACATCCAGAGTAGAAATCATTGGGTCACTGATTTTTACTGTGGGCAAACACTACCTTATCTCAAGCCAAGCTATTAAAACACTCCCAATTTTTCTGCCCTCCTCAGGAAAGGCTGAGGTCTTAGGCTGCCTGACACTATTCACTCAGACAAAGGTAGTAGTAACCTTTGGTTCAGAAAGAAGCAAGAAAACGGGCTATCTTGGCTAATAGTAGCTAATGCTAATTTACAGAGTATTTACTGTGGCACTGTCTTAAATGTTTTTACTTGCCTTATCTAGTCTTCACTCGATTGGGCAGGTTCTTTAATCCTTGTTTAACAGATGAGGTTAAGAGTTTTAGGAATCAGACCTTACTGCAATCTGAGGTCTTCTACCAAGTCAGGCCTTCACAGTGGGACTTTGACTTTCTATCTTATAAATTCACAAAAGTCTAGACATGCCTGTAATAACATTATCCACAGTCCTGGTTCTGAACCAGTTACGTACAAGCAGGTACAGCTCACCTGCGGAGGAGAAATGCTGCCAGGGTCGGTGCTGTCCCGGTGCACAGGTGGTATTGAAACAAAGGGACAAATATGTAAAAACCATTTGTCTGCCGTGACTGCTTGATATCCCTTTGCTTTTTCACTCACAGTAACCTCTGAAAATAGTAATACACAGGTATTTTTATGATGTTACGTCAGGAAAGTCAGGGTGGAATGTTTTACAAATCAGTTAGATTTTTGTAGTTTTTAAAATTATTTTCTATCAATGGAAAATATAGTTAGTACCATTCAGTTTATAGTCTTCTGAAGATTACATTGCCAAACATATAGCAAAATTACCAAACTAAGTGCATATTTAATCACATGGTCAATTATGAGCATGAAACAATATAAAAATGATTAGTTCAAGAACAAAATGAATTTTTTTACCTACTGTGTAGTAAAGCATTTCCCTGGGAAACTGCCTACTTTCTCAACATTTAATGCTGTGTTGTTGTTTTTTCTCTAGAACACATTTTAAATTATTACTAAAATGATTTCTGAAGCAGACTTACTAAGGCATTTTTCTCTCATTTTCTAGGTGGAGGTGAAGCCATATGTGCTAGATGACCAGATGTGTGATGAATGCCAGGGCGCACGCTGTGGTGGAAAATTTGCTCCCTTTTTTTGTGCCAATGTCACTTGCCTGCAGTATTACTGTGAGTTTTGTTGGGCAAATATCCACTCTCGTGCAGGACGTGAGTTCCATAAACCATTGGTAAAGGAAGGTGCTGACCGCCCACGTCAGATCCACTTCCGCTGGAACTAGGAATAGCAAACCTGCCTCTGTTGGACAAGGAGAGAAAGGCTGCATGTGGCTTACTGTGTCTGAAGATACTGACATGCGGAAGAAATAAGTGCATTCTTCTGCTTTCACCCAACTCAATACATGCATCTTTATCAGCAGCCAAAACACTACAAGCCTCTTGTTTTTCACCAAAACCCTACATCTCAGGCTTACTAATTTTTGTGATATTTTCATGTTAAAATAAAATGTTTTTTTGTATTTTCTCCAAGTTATTTTTATATGTAAAGTTAAAATTAGATATGAGAATGTTTTGCGTAGGGGCAAACAGTCTGCTGCTATATAGTGGGTGAAGCGTGCACTTATTTCTAAACGTGGGTTTTTAACTTCAAGATCTGCCCCAGTAATTTACCAAAGGTAGCAAAATAATAGTGAAGATGGAATATGTCTGCTACAAATGCTTATTTTTATTGTTGCTATTTTCAGTGTATACATAAACTAAAATTAGGGTTGATTTTTTTGCTCTCCATTTTGACTTGCAAGAAATAATACCTCAAGATAATCTGATTTATTAGCTATTTTTAAACATTTTTAATCACAAGCTGTATTAGCTTTGCTGCTATATAGGTGTTATGTGTAAATGCCACCTATTAATACGGGATTGAAAACGTTAGAGACACACTGCATTGCAGATAAAATGCAGGCAGCACAATATGGCCTAAACTGCCATAGTTTTAGAATGTGAAAAATCAATGCATGTTTACTTACCTGTATACACCATATGCATGCACTAGAATTATTAATAACAAGAGGTGAGGTATTGCAAATGTTCAAAAACAGCTCTCTTGAATCTAGGTAGCATGAACAAATTATAAAATTTGTTTAAAAAAAGCAAACTTGCATGCATTATTGTGACTTCAAGTTTAAAAAATTGCCCTACATGTGTACAATATGCATATTATTTTAGAGAGTGCAGCCATTTTGTGATCTGGTCCATAGTGGAACTCGGTTTTTATGCAGACTGGATATAATACTTGTAATCTCTGTGCAATTTTGTGATGTGCGGTTCTAATTCATGTGCAGTGATATAGTATAGATACAAGAATGAATAAAAGAGAAATACTAGACTTTTAAAGAAAGTTGATTTTAGCCCCTTTGATAGTTC